>NC_090444.1:954782648-957532648 GCF_031143425.1 Pleurodeles waltl
TAAACAGCAATAGGAGCCACACAGCACTAACGACACACACATGCTGCATACGTCAGGGTCCCTCACGTGCCTGCCTAACAATGCTACATCACAAATGTCATACTGCTCAGACAACAACATTGACGAGGGGACACAGGCAACTGGTCAATGAAACACATCTGCACAGTCTAACCAAAAAATAGGACATTCATACGCTAAACAGGCCAATCCAGTAAGACACACATGAGACCCCATCAGATACAAACATCAACAATGTTTACATCCATACCACATCCTAACATTGACATACATAGGTCATGCCACCTAACATGTACAGATCATGCAATGTGAATAAAAAGTGTATGGTGCAGGGCCTGTGAGGCAAGTGTGCTGGCAGGGCAGTCACAACACCCACAGTCAGTCAAAGTGTAGCGTGGCAAGTGAAACGTATACTTTGCGCAATAGCCTCAGGCTGGAGGCCTTTGTGCATCTTACCCTGAATGTACTTATACTCATTTGCTCACATCTAAGTGCCTCAGAGCACTTTGCACTAAATGAATCTCATTGCCCTTCCTATCAGTTAATGTAGCAAATAGTCAGTCCTAAGGTGTTGGCAATTAGTCAAATCACCCTGTTTTGCCTACTTCTGCACTGGAGTTTGCCAGAACATATTCACTCTGTGGCCCAGTCAAGGATACCGTCTGGCTCGTTGATGATAGATGTGGTAGGGGTTAAGGTTTGCCATTCCTGCGTAGGGAAACTTTGTCATCACAATGACATATGTCTTTTAAATTCACTTCCTCGTCCCAAGACACGCATGGGGGAGTTTACAAACAGAAAATCACATCTAGATGCTGCCTGCCTTGCTGCTGATGCACAACCAGATCCCAGCCCATTCCTCTGATATGAGGGATGATGTCTCCCCTGTGATTCAGACAGCCAAGCTCCAAACTTAACATGCAGTGCTATATATAGAACAAGCAGAGGGAGAGTAGAAACTGTTAGGCACCATGATAGCTGTGTACCAATGTATTACTCTCCTGCGGACTATTTCAGTTCTAACTGTGTGTATTGTTTTGGTTATTGGGGCTCACACCTAAATTCCTACAAGTCAGTTGTACAATGAAACTTCATATCAAACAAATACTGTCTGTGTCATTTGTGTATGGGAACATGCCGGAAAAGATAGAAATGTGTAGGACCTGAGTGACCACCACTTCCCTGAGAAGTCCCAAAGATGTCATGGGCTTGGACTTCTAAACATTCCTCTGTTGTGGGAGACCAGAGGCACTGCTAGTCTGTCTGAGCTAAATAGAATATCTGGGTGACCGAGTTATTTACAAGTGGGTCAAACTTAGTCCCCCACACCATTAGCTATCCTGCTGCCTAGAAAGCCAAGAATCACATGTAGGATAATGAGAGCCCACCCAAACAAATGTCCCTCCATAACAATAGTGAAACACCGAGGGAGGAGTAGGACAAAAAAATGCATATTCCGAAATAATTACAAATCAACACCTAGAGATGACCTGGCAGGCATGTCTGATAGCTCCATATCATATATGTGACACACAGGTGGGCCATAGGCCTACAACAATGCCCTATGACAGACAGCAGATACCAAGACAAAATCAGAGTACAAAGTTAAGGCATCCAAAGGCTTGTATCTTAGTGCTAAATGATCTCAACACAGACACACTAATTGTACCCTGTTTCTTTGCAGAGGAACACGGATCTCCTGCCGATATGCCTGTCCATGAGTTCCCTGATGACATGGATGACGAGAACATCAACCTCACACAAGAGACCATTGACATGGTCCTCGAAAGCCTCCAAACCCCCCCTTCAGTAACAAGGAGGAGCCAAGAAGAAGCAGCCACCACAGTAGAACCACCCGCCACCCCAATTGTAAGACCTGCCAGCTCCAACACAGCTGAGGACTCTGACGACACTGGCACCAGCTTCGAAAGAACAGTCGTTGGGGTCCAGCGGGAGCTGGCCAAGGAGGTGCGGGTGGGGATGCAAACTATGGCAGCCAGCCTTGAGGGGGTGCGTTCGTGCATGCTGTCAACTGCTGATCAGGCAGCTGCAATGCAAGCCAGAACATCGCTGTTGGAGGAACTTTTAGTAACACAGAAGGCAATCTGCACAGCTGTCATCCAGTTGACCAAACAACTCCAACAGCAAGCCAGTCAGCGTGTGCACGAATGCAACATCGAACCCCTCAGGGCAGACCTGGCTGCCTACCATCGGGATGTGGCTGCCATTCTGAAAAACCAGCACGCTCTCCTTGCTGTAGTACTGCCCTTCATAACTGGACAGGGATCAGCCCCCGGGATGTCTGCCTCCATGTCTTCTGACACTGAGGTGTGTGTTGCCCCTTCAAAACCAACAACAACAAGGACACACCAGGCAACACACACATCAGAAGAAGAAGACATGGAACAGATAACATTCACTCGCAAGAGTACCCGGAAGCCCTAGTCCCTGCACCATGCCCCACTCTGACCAAGGTCCTACGTTTTGACACATGCCAGCCTCACTCCAACTACCCTCAATGACTGTTCGGCAATCTACTGTTTAACTTGTCCACATTGGCTGTAAATGTTTCTCTCCTACCATTTGGCAATTCCTGTTCCTCTGCACCGTCTGTGACATCACCCCAGCATGTCAGGAGCATCATCCACACCCTGTAAATAGGATCACCATTTAAGAATGCACCAGAACGGACTCACCGAACATTGTTAATGGACTTTTTGCACTACTCCACCTAAAAATAAATATCACTTGCACACCTATTGTGTCTCTGTGTCATTTCACACTTCAACTGTGCAGTACATAACTCCAAAGTGGCTGTGTGGCAACCATGTTGATTCTCTATACTACTGTCCTGATTTCATGTATACTGAAACATCTGTGCAGTGGCCAGGATTGCATCATAGCTTTACTAGACTGAGGAAAATAACTGATGTAGGGACTAAGCACACACAATCATGCTGTGTTGGACAGAATGAGGCCCCATCCATAGCTATTCTAGACAACTAATGGTGGATGAGAAATGTAGGCACCTTGCGATACTAAAACAATACATTATGCTGTAAAATGAAAGGAATGATAACCAAATTACACTGCATCAATCACCCTTACAGCGTATACTACCATGAAGTAAAGTCATGCTCAAGCAGTACACACATGATGTAGGTCAGCAATGACAGCAACAAGACAAGAGTGTGAACAAATACTCATCTACAAAGCTCTCCCTGAACTTCACAATGCTGTCCGACCTATCTATTTACCTACAAAATCAACTCTGGAAGCACTCTTTGTGAAGTAGGATACATACCAACCCCAAATCTTGATGATCTATGCACACTACCAATGGTGGCTCTCCCACACGGTGGATACTTACCAAGTTAGCACACGGGTAGCTGGCATGTTAAACCTCAATAGCCTGGGGATAGCGAGCATAGGACACAAATGTCATACTAAAACTTTCTGCTACACTGATGTCAAGGCCATGAAAAGGTAGCACCTAACGCATCAGGTAAAGGGTTAACAAAATTTTTATTTCCAATAAGTAAGAAAAGAGGCAACTAAGGGAAAGATAAACCTACACTAATCTAACCTGACTACTACTAACCCACAACTGTCCCTAACTAACCTAAGCTAAACTTACTCTACACATGTAACGAAACGATCTAAACATCAACCCCCCACCCACCATTATGAGACAAGACACATGCAGGACAACACTTACTAACCTACACACATACTACACTATCCTAAACAAACATATATTTTTTTGTATTTTTTTTGTTTTTATAATGTTTTTTTTTTTTTTTTTTTAAACAGGAATCCCAACATTGCCCCCCACCCACCCACACAAAAAGATAAGATATAAAGAAGAAGGACCCCCCACCCTCTTACCTAACACTAACTAAGCTAATTACCTACACTTATCCTATAACTAACCCCCCAAACCCAACTAACAGTATGAAATAGGAAAGAGGTGAGAGGGGAGGGGTAAAAGTTCTGGAGGGCAAAATGTCTACGGATTTGGCCTCCGTACTGTTCGCCGGATGGAGCGCACCTTCTTTTTCACCTCAGCCATGTCCTCCGTCAGGGTGTCAACTTTTGCAATCAACCTGTCCAATTTTCTTGACAATGCGTGGAAGTCCGCTGGGTTGATCGGAGGGTCAGTGCAGGTCTGGGTGCCGGTGGAGGTGGATTGTGTTGGTGGAGTGGTGTGGGCACGGGACTGCCCTGCTCCCACCACACGGCTGGGTCCAGGTCTGGATGAGGATGCCTGGTCCGTTGCTGGGTCCACTTGGCCAGACCTGGTGGATGTAGTGGCAGGGGTTGTTGGGGGCACCGTTGGGGGAGCCTGTGGTGTGGCATACCACGCCCCGGAGGCCCGTTCCGAATTGTATCTGCGGGCCATCCTCCGATACCCACACTGCACCTGCAGGATGCGGCTGTACCTCATTGCCCGGCGCTCAAACTGGTTGCGAGCTGCGGCACTCAGGTTTGCAGCTGTGAAGTGAAAAGGCAAATATTGAGCATAGAATTTACAGTGGGTTGAATACCACAATGGGTAATTTGACCATTACTAGCAATGTATTGGTTGCAGCAATTGTTACAACATATTTCACAGGAAGGCTCAGAGGAAGTACATGTGAATCATGCATACTGAAGGGCATATCACATATAGCATATCCATGTCTCTACATGATGGATGACATCACAATAAACTACTCCTACAATTCATACCTAAGTCATTATACATTATGGCACCAGCTCGTCCGCATACTGACTTCACTACATATGTCATTCTATGTGATAAGAATCACACTCCTCACTCAATGGCATTTCGAAATAGTTGTGTGCTAAGATTGAACCCCTGGCCATGAATCATATGTCGACACTATGGGCCAGATGTAGGAATTGATGGGAAATCAACTAGCAAATTGCAAAGCTGAACGGTGTCTCTGACACCGTCTGCGAGTCACTATGGGGTCCCTAAATCCCACCTCATGAACATCAATGATGTGGGTTCCAACTTGCACCACCTTAGCAACTATGGGCACTCACGGGGATGGAGGCCTGCTGGGAACAGCAGAACTCCATAGACGTGACTGCTTTTAAATGAAGCAAGTGATTTTTCACCAAGTGTAGGCCCTTTATCTGAAAGGAAAATGAGCTGCGATTTGTTTAAATTCACAACAATTGATTGTTCGTAATTTACACAATAATTATTGCTCCCCTAGACCACTGGCTGTTTTGTTCAGGAGTATTTTGGTCCACTCACAAAGGTGAAGGTTCACAATGAGGACCCCTTCCAGTCAGCAAGTTGGTTAGCAGCCACTTCAAGTGGATGATAACAGCTACTCACTTTGCAACCACGTACTCGTTAGCAAATGGGATTGCCTAACACTGTGATTTGCAAGTAGGGCTGGTAAACTCCTTTATTTTTTTACTTTAGAAAAGCATTTTGCGAATATGTACATGACCACCAAAAACATTTCGGATTAGGAAACAGACGTTTGCAACTCACTAACATCAAATTATGCTATTTGCAATGTGGAGACATTTTGCTACATCTGGACCTAGGTACAAACTCAAGTCACAAAAGGTGTTAAGTACGTGTAACATACTGTTTGCTACAGTCCTAGGTACCCTGTTTCACAGTAACATCCCAGTCTTTGTGGGTGGTGTGGGAAGAACAAACAACAATCCCATGATCAATGCACAACCAGGAGCGTACAGAAAGTTCAACAAGCATGTGCCTTCACACACAACACCTATGAAGGGCTAGCAACACGTTGGAGTCAGCCCAACCTTGTCACATCCCAGGTCCACACATGTCAAAATGATATGACTTAGCCAAACATAACATACTATTAGTGAGGCATGTTTTACAACACACACAGAGGAGGTAGAACACCCATTCACATGATTCAACAGAACACCTAGGCCATTGCACTCAAGTCACACACACTTCGAGGTCACCTTGTGGAAGTACATGCCCCCGGAAGATCCGACCTACAGTGTACACAGTCCATCCTCAACTAGGAAGAAGCACTTGTCATCGAAGCCATGTGCCTAAGCTATCTGGGAGACTGTCAGTCTGATATGCTGACTCAGTTAATGGCAAGTTCCTGACCAAGTCTAACATTGACCAGTGTATTCAAAATGAGTCATGCTATTCCCAATTGTCGCACTAATTGAATGACCTACTGCCCCTCAATCTGAGAGATGACTAGGTATTGCTTTACCGAAACATTATTCCAATTTGATATCACACCAAAACAACAAAGCCAATGAACGGCCAGCACATCATATCATGAATTGTCCTGAACACACAGTAATCCATCATGCTTCATTTCCAAACAATGTAAATAGCACTTAGGCAACACTCACTGTAGGTATCGGGGTCGTCAAAATGGGCTACCTCACCAACGGTGTACGGGGCTGGTCCACCTGTAAAGCATGAAAGGAAGATTATACTCAGACTGGGTGAACAGACAAATAATTTCTGTTACAATGACAGTGTGTGAATATTACATGGTAATGATACACTTTCACAAATGCTCATCCTGCCTGGCTGACTTTGTATTCTAGATTATCATTGGATGAGTCTCCTGCTCCAGTGACACACCCTACTACACTCATGCAGTGGCCAGGACAGTCATGTGTCGTCCAAGTTACTCCTCCATTAGTAGGCCCGAACAATCATGTGATCCATACATCTCAGCATGTGCATCCCAGAGAGAAACATTCCACAACTGGTTCCATGAGGACTGCATGACCACTCACAATCAAACAGGCTATGTGGACAGGTTCAACACACAGCAACCAGACACACATGTGACATATGTGTGGACAACATGACTAACTTCATGTGACGTGAAGGCAACACACAGGTGTTGCATCATCATGTGTTTGCAATTTTCGGTCTAGATATGGCGTCTACATATGTAGGTATGTTGTTTCTACATGACGTACTCACTGGCCATTATGACCAGTAGAGTACAAATAGAGCAGTTCACGTGTTGCTTTTCAGACACAAATGCAACACTACATTCCATGCAGCTACAGCCATCTGGTATGTGTTGCAAAAATGAGGCATCGGCCTGGTAGCATAGGTCTTCATACACACCCGGCAACAAATACACATTTGGACACATATGTATACCTTTGTAGCGCAGCATTTGCATCATTTTGTGACGCAGAGAGGGGGCTACTTAGCAAAATACAAATAGATGTTGCATTTTACTGCTGTTATTGGGTGTACATGTGTAGCAAAAATGGGGATTTATGTGTATGCCCATGGGCCTAGGTTTCCCTAGTATAACACGCAGTCAGCTACTTATTTTGCAGATTGGCTACCAATCATCACATGTTCACGCACACATTCCTATTATTCCCATGTAATTGATTATTACTCACCAACATAGCCACCAATCCGGAGTCCCAGGTGGTCCAGCAGGTCCTGTTCCCTGCTGATCAGATCTGCCCAGCGGTGCTTGAGTTGATGGATATTCCTCAGACTCCCGTAGACCCGGACCAGGTGATGGCGCACCTTCTCCCAACGGATTTTCCTCGCCTCCGTGTGATACCCCTGTATCACACGGCCCCCAGCCTCCAGCATCAGTGGGAGGAAATGGCTTACGAGCCATATGAAGCCCCCCAATTCGTCCTCACCCATCCTGGACCGGCGAGGCCTACCTGACATGATGCGAGGTGGAAAAAAAGTACCAAAGAAAAATGAAAGAAAAAGTGGGAAATGGGGAAAGGTAGAGGTGTGAAAGAAAAAGAAGAAGGAGA
This sequence comes from Pleurodeles waltl, assembly GCF_031143425.1. Lineage (NCBI taxonomy): Eukaryota > Metazoa > Chordata > Amphibia > Caudata > Salamandridae > Pleurodeles > Pleurodeles waltl. Next base: position 954,790,455 of record NC_090444.1, read on the forward strand.
AAAATAGCCCAACTAACCCCCCAAACTATGCTACCCACAACAGACTCCCACAGACAATACAAACTATCACAGGTATAGACAAAACAACACTAAACAGACTGAGACAATGTTTGACAACAATAAAAGATTGACACAAAGACAAAATACAAGGCACACAGGACACTAAAGCAGTAAAACACAGGACAACACCTTTCACACAACCACACAGTCTAGATAACTCTGAGACTGCAAAGTGAAAGTGAAAGTCAACTCCCAGTACAGATTTGGTAAACAGGATATCCTATTACATCACTTCCTGCATAAAATGGCCGCCGTTTTTATTTTCGCGTAATGCGTCATATTTTCACGCATACACAGATATGCGTCATATTTTTTTGACGCATTACAGTGCACATGATGCGGAGTGTAAAAATATGCTATGAATATTAATATTTCAAATTGTACATGAGATGACCAACATATTGTGCATGTAGCGTCAATTTCACCACGCATACATCATGGGCGTCGTTTTTTTTTACACGTACAGTGGTGCACATGATGCGGAGTCAAAAAATATGATATGAATATTAATAATTAATAATGTACATGAGATGACCAACATATTGTCCATGTAGCGTCATTTTTACCACGCATACATCATGGGCGTCGTTTTTTTTACACGTACAGTGGTGCACATGATCCGGAGTCAAAAAATATGATATGAATATTAATAATTAATAATGTACATGAGATGACCAACATATTGTCCATGTAGCGTCATTTTTACCACGCATACATCATGGGCGTCATTTTTTTTACACGTACAGTGGTGCACATGATGCGGAGTGAAAAAAAATGGTATGAATATTAATAATTAATACTGTACATGAAATGACCAACATATTGTCCATGTAGCGTCATTTTGACCACGCATACATCATGGCCGTCATTTATTTTACACGTACAGTGGTGCACATGATGCGGAGTGAAAAAAAATGTTATGAATATTAATAATTAATACTGTACATGAAATGAGCAACATATTGTGCATATAGCGTCATTTTGACCACGCATACATCATGGCCGTCATTTTTTTTACACGTACAGTGGTGCACATGATGCGGAGTGAAAAAAAATGGTATGAATATTAATAATTAATACTGTACATGAAATGAGCAATATATTGTGCATATAGCGTCATTTTGATCACGCATACATCATGGGCGTCATTTTTTTTACACGTACAGTGGTGCACATGATGCGGAGTGAAAAAAAATGGTATGAATATTAATAATTAATACTGTACATGAAATGAGCAATATATTGTGCATATAGCGTCATTTTGACCACGCACCCATCATGTGCGTGGTTTTTATTACACGTACAGTAGTGCACATGATGCAGAGTCAAAAATATTGTGGATGTAAATAATAATTTGAAGGTGAAATATCAAGACACTTTTGGATACATTTGTATCTGACTCTGCATTGTGTGCACTCATGTACATGAACAAATTATGACGGCCATGCTGTATGCGTAGAATATGGAGCAAATTTATCCAAATGTCTTCATGTGTTTAGCTTTGGAAAGGTGATTTGTCATGGTAAAACGGTGCGATGTGAGACACATTTGTGTTTGTATATGACAAATGTCCGTACTTTTATGTATAGACGGCCTTCACACTGTGATGTTTGGGATACGTTAACTAATGTATTGACCATATTTGACAACATATTTGGTGTAATTGCTGATGGCTATTTTGAAATGAGGTTTTTGATACCATTATGTATTCCGTCTCCAAAATGTCCCCACCTTTATGATGGGGATGCTTTTATCTGTAGTCCTAACAGGGAGTGGGAGAGTCACTTTCAGTTTTTAGGGGGCTGACCATGTCCCATTATGATTTTGTGTTTCATATTTGTGTAGGACTTGTGACATGGAGGCCACATATGTGCCTTATGCATGTGTTTAGTTCACAAGTACATGATTCCTGTATGTTTTGGGGGTGGTAGAGGTGGAGTTAGGCCCCCAGCACCCTAGGATTTGACCATCCAGAATAGCTACTGTATCCATGGAGTATTTTTATCATATCCTGGCAAACCTGCAGCAGCGGGCGAATGTAAGGCCATATGGTATGAATGACTGTTGACCATTCATTCATCTCATTAGCCCATTTGACGTTTGCAGTATTGATGATTTGGAGCTAAGTTGCATACCATTTTCATATGACTAAGGGGGTCATTCTGACCGCGGCGGGCCAAAAGTCCGCCCGCCAGCCCAGCGGGAAACACCCTTCCCACGAGGACGCCGGCTCAGAATGGAGCCGGCGGAGTGGGAAGGTGCGACGGGTGCAGTTGCACCCGTCGCAAATTTCTGTGTCTGCAAAGCAGACACTGAAATTCTTTGTGGGTCCCTCTTACGGGGGCCCCGCGGCACCCCCTACCGCCATCCTGTTCCTGGCGGAAGACCCGCCAGGAACAGGATGGCGGTAGGGGGTGTCAGAATCCCCATGGCGGCGGAGCGCGCTCCGCCGCCATGGCGGATTCTCAAGGGCAGCGGGAAGTCCGTTTCTGGCCGCGGCTGAACCGCCGCGGTCAGAATGCCCATCGGTGCACCGCCAGCTGTTGGCGGTGCTACCGCCGACCTCCGCCATGGCGGTAATTACCGCCAGGGTCAGAATGACCCCCTAAGTTTGCAAGACTCTCAGCGTTCACGATGTGATAATGCGAAGATTGTTTTGCTTGTCTGTGTCCCTTTCTGCATAAACTGGTTTAGTGTCATGTTACAATCTTCCTGCTCGGTTCAAACTGGGACACAACTGTGATGGTCTACTTTCAAATATTAGGTTGGTTGTATGACATATGTGTACATGTGTGTGGGAATGTGGATCCAGTATGACCTGTCTGTGTGTATGTTGTCACTGTAACTTCAAGGTCTCCTCCTGAGTTAGTGGCAGCTGATGTTGTTGCAATTGTGTATTGCTCACATCATACACTTGAGAGAAGCCATTGATGACATGTTCACGTACACATGGATGGTCCCACCCTGTCTCTGAACACGTGTGATGTGACTTTCAAATGATCTCAAATTTTGGGCTGGATGAGAGACTGTTTCAGTTGTTTGGATCCGGCATGTCTAATTGTCACATTTGTACTCTTGTTGGGCTCTGTGTATAGTAATGTAACATGTCACATCCTACCCTCTGTGCATACAGTTGTGATGTTTATTTTTGGTGTGATGAATTTTAATGGCATTCTTGATCAATGAGACGACATTCATCTTCAGCTATTTCAAACTAAAGGTGGTCAGAAATGAATAGGCCAAAGCATGATGTGGTGTTTGTGATCTGTGTTTATTTACAAGTGTGGAATACAAGTGATTATAACGACTTAAGTAAAAAAATTGTTCACAAGCTGTTGGCGCCTACGCACTCCTGCTGCGGTGTTAGGTTGTTCCCCCTCCTGTTGCAGGCCAGCATCCTCCTCATCCTCATCCTCAGGCATGTCTGGGTCCGGTTCAAGGAGGGGAATGTTCCTTTGTACACAAATATTGTGTAATATGGCACAAGTGAGTATGATTTTGCATACCATCTCTGGGGAGTATAGTAGGCTTCCGCCAGTGATGTCAAGGCAGCGGAACCTTGACTTTAGGATCCCAAAGGTCCTCTCCACAATGCTGCGTGTCCTCTTGTGGACGTCATTGTATGCCCGCTCAGCAGCAGTATTTGGGTTCCCATATGGTGTCATTATCCAAGGCTGGATGCCATACCCCTGATCAGCTGAAAGAGAAACACAGAATGGTATCAATTAGATGTAGGAGGCACTGTTGTACGTATCTTTGATGGCAGTAGTTGTGTTGTGTTGTCTGTGACTATTTTGTGTACTAATGTGACAACCTATGGTTGTTGGTGGAAACTTTGGCATTGTTTTTTTTCCTTGGCTGAGCAAGTGTTTGTTGTCTAACTGTTTGTCAGCAGGATGTATTGGTTTCTCAAGTACAGTGTGCCCTCCCTTGCATTGTGACTTGTGACACAGGTGTCCGTGTGTCCTCACTGGGGGTGTGATGATAGTTCCATGCAGAGTTGAAACATGAAAGGGTATTAGAAACGTCCATATGAACATAGCCAGGCCATCCCATCCCTTAAAAGTTATGCATTGTATTAGTGTACAGGTTATTGTGAGACTTCCAATTTGCAAGGTGACATTTAGGCAACCACAGTCATGAATGTCTTCACACTAAGCTGTGGAGTAAATTCAAATGTGTGAGAGGTTCAATGGTGACTTGTGACACATGGCTAGTGATGTGAGTACCTCAGTGTGTCCCTGTCTAGGTGTTGCTATTGTGGTGTATGTGTTGTTTATCCTAGAGGGTTTCTGTGCAGTGAGTATATAAGTAGATTTTTGTCCTTACCAACAAGTAGTCCATTGCCATACCGTCCATCCTGGAAGTGTTGGTTGATGGTGCAGTGACGGAAGATGAATGCGTCATGTACACTCCCAGGATATTTAGCCACAATGTTGCTGATCAGTCCTTGGTGATCGACTATGGCCTGCACGTTGATGGAATGTGTGTGCTTCCTGTTGCGGTAGAGGTGTTCACTCGCAGCAGGTGGCACAAGGCGTACGTGTGTGCAGTCAATTGCACCAAGGACGTGCGGAAAGCCACTGATGGCGTAGAACCCCTGTTTTGTTTCCTGCTGCTTCTGCAGTGTGTTAGGGAAGCAGATGTGGCGGGGTGTCAGTCCAATTATGGCATCCAGTACTTTAGGCAGGAATGCGGAGAAAGATGGTTGTGAGATTCCACCAACCAGGGCACCAGTTGTCTGAAAGGAGCCACTTGCCAGCAGGTGAAGTACGGCAAGCAGCTTTGTTTCTGTTGGGATAGTGCGTGGAGTCACTAAAGTGGGGGCCAATTGCTGTTCAATATTTGTCAGCAGCTGCTGAATGGCCTGCCAGTTCAACCGGTACCTCTGGATGATGTCTCGTTCCCTGAGGCCATGCAGGGTTGTTCTTGGGCGGAATATCCTCTCCTGCCTTCTGCGCTGTCTTTGGGGTCCCTGCTGTTGTTGTTGTGGCTGCTGTTGTTGCTGCAGGGCTCTGCGTCTACGTGCACGTTGAAGAAAAAGCACCTCCATGTCTCCCTGTTGCTGCTCTGCTGCTCTGTTGTTTGTTCTGTGTGTTCTGATTAAGTACAGGTGTGTTTGCCCCATTTTAACGCCTGCCCTGACCCAGGCGTTAAAATTTCACGCTATTCGTGCTTTGCGCCATTTTTTTGCGCCGCCTGCCGCGCGGGAGTGATTTTTGCCCTGGAGCATAAATACCACGCACCGCTATGTGCGTCTGTTTTTAGACGGGAACGCCTTCCTTGCATCTCATTAACGCAAGGAAGGCGTTCACGCCAAAAAATGACGCTATTTGCCCATACTTTGGCGCTAGACGCGTCTAACGCCAAAGTATAAATATGGCGTTAGTTTTGCGCCAAATTTGCGTCGAAAAAAACGACGCAAATTCGGCGCAAACGAAGTATAAATACGGGCCAAAGTGTCACCATTGACGTTGCAGTACTTCCAGAAGGTAGTGAAGATTTTGGGTCACCAGATTGAGAAAAGTTTGAGGAAAATATCCAGAGAAAGGATCACAATGATACTGCAGATAACCCCCCTGACTTCACAGACAGATGTTAGGATGTTCCTGGGAATGGTGGGCTATTGTCGCTAATGGATTTGGAATTTTTTAGAAATCTCAAAACCATCGCAATAATTGACCCATAAGGATGTCACAGACCTCATAATATTAGATAAAGATCAAATTAATGTGTTCACTGAACTGAGAGAGTGTGCACAGCTCCATGTGAGAAAGTAGCCTCTTTCTAGCCTTGTTAACCCCACATTTGGCCTGTTTGTGAGTATATGTCAGGGTGTTTTCACTGTCTCACTGGGATCCTGCTAGCCAGGGCCCAGTGCTCATAGTGAAAACACTATGTTGTAAGTGTGGTTGTTATGTGTCACTGGGATCCTGCTAGCCAGGACCCCAGTGCTCATAAGTTTGTGGCCTATATGCATGTGTTCCCTGTGTGATGCCTAACTGTCTCACTGAGGCACTGCTAACCAGAACCTCAGTGGTTATGCTCTCTCTGCTTTCTAAATTGTCACTAACAGGCTAGTGACCAATTTCACCAATTCACATTGGCATACTGGAACACCCTTATAATTCCCTAGTATATGGTACTAAGTTACCCAGGGTATTGGGGTTCCAGGAGATACCTATGGGCTGCAGCATTTCTTTTGCCACCCATAGGGAGATCTGACAATTCTTACACAGGCCTGCCAGTGCAGCCTGAGTGAAATAACGTCCACGTTATTTCACAGACATTTACCACTGCACATAAGTAACTTATAAGTCACCTATATGTCTAACCTTCACCTGGTGAAGGTTGGGTGCAAAGTTACTTAGTGTGTGGGCACCCTGACACTAGCCAAGGTGCCCCCACATTGTTCAGGGCAAATTCCCCAGACTTTGTGAGTGCGGGGACACCATTACACGAGTGCACTGTACATAGGTCACTACCTATGTACAGCGTCACAATAGTAACTCCGAACAAGGCCATGTAATATGTCTAGGATCATGGAATTGTCCCCCCAATGCCATTCTGGTATTGGGGGGACAATTCCATGATCCCCCGGGTCTCTAGCACAGAACCCGGGTACTGCCAAACTGCCTTTTCAGGGTTTGCACTGCAGCTGCTGCTGCTGCCAACCCCTCAGACAGGTTTCTGCCCCCCTGGGGTCCAGGCAGCCCTGGCCCAGGAAGGCAGAACAAAGGATTTCCTCTGAGAGAGGGTGTTACACCCTCTCCCTTTGGAAATAGGTGTGAGGGCTGGGGAGGAGTAGCCTCCCCCAGCCTCTGGAAATGCTTTGAAGGGCACAGATGGTGCCCATCTCTGCATAAGCCAGTCTACACCGGTTCAGGGATCCCCCAGCCCTGCTCTGGCACGAAACTGGACAAAGGAAAGGGGAGTGACCACTCCCCTGACCTGCACCTCCCAGGGGAGGTGCCCAGAGCTCCTCCAACGTGCCCCAGACCTCTGCCATCTTGGATTCAGAGGTGTGCTGACACACTGGACTGCTCTGAGTGGCCAGGGCCAGCAGGTGACGTCAGAGACTCCTTCTGATAGGCTCTTACCTTTCTTACTAGCCTATCCTCCTTCCTAGGTAGCCAAACCTCCTTTTCTGTCTATTTAGGGTCTCTGCTTTGGGGAATTCTTCAGATACCGAATGCAAGAGCTCACCAGAGTTCCTCTGCATCTCCCTCTTCACCTTCTGCCAAAGGATCGACCGCTGACTGCTCAGGACGCCTGCAAAACCGCAACAAAGTAGCAAAGACGACTACTGCAACCTTGTATAGCTTCATCCTGCCGGCTTTCTCGCCTGTTTCCTGGTGGTGCATGCTCTGGGGGTAGCCTGCCTCCTTCTTGCACCAGGAGCTCTGAAGAAATCTCCCGTGGGTCGACGGAATCTTCCCCCTGCAACCGCAGGCAACAAAAGACTGCATCACTGGTCCTCTGGTTCCCCTCTCAGCATGACGAGCGTGGTCCCTGGAACTCAGCAACTCTGTCCAAGTGACTCCCACAGTCCAGTGACTCTTCAGTCCAAGTTTGGTGGAGGTAAGTCCTTGCCTCCCCACGCTAGACTGCATTGCCGGGTACCACGTGATTTGCAGCTGCTCCGGCTCCTGTGCACTCTTCCAGGATTTCCTTCATGCACAGCCAAGCCTGGGTCCCCGACACTCTAACCTGCAGTGCACAACCTTCTGAGTTGTCCTCCGGCGTCGTGGGACTCCCTTTTCTGACTTCAGGTGGACTCCGGTTCACTCCTCTTCTAGGTGCCTGATCCGGTACTTCTGCGGGTGCTGTCTGCTTCTGTGAGAGCTCCCTGACTTGCTGGGTGCCCCCTCTGTCTCCTCATCCAAGTGGTGACATCCTGGTCCCTCCTGGGCCACAGCAACATCCAAAAACCCTAACCGCGACCCTTGCAGCTATCAAGGCTTGTTTGCAGTCTTTCTGCATGGGAACACCCCTGCAAGCTTCTTTACGACGTGGGACATCCATCCTCCAAAGGGGAAGTTCATAGTCCTCTTCGTTCTTGCAGAACACAAAGCTTCTCCCATCCGCTGGCAGCTTCTTTGCACCCTCAGCTGGCATTTCCTGGGCATCTGCCCACTCTCAACACTGTCACGACTCTTGGACTTGGTCCCCTTGTCTTACAGGTACTCAGGTCTGGAAATCCAGTGTTGTTGCATTGCTGGTGTTGGTCTTCCTTGCAGAATCCCCCTATCACGACTTCTGTGCTCTCTGGGGGTTGTAGGTGCACTTTACACCTACCTTTCAGGGTCTTAGGTGGGCTATTTTTCTAACCCTCACTGTTTTCTTACAGTCCCAGCGACCCTCTACAAGCTCACATCGGTTTGGGGTCCATTCGTGGTTCGCATTCCACTTTTGGAGTATAAGGTTTGTGTTGCCCCTATACCTATGTGCTCCTATTGCAATCTATTGTAACTTTACACTGCTTGCATTACTTCCTTTTGCTATTACTGCATATTTTTGGTATTGTGTACATATATCTTGTGTATATTTGTCATCCTCATACTGAGGGTACTCACTGAGATACTTTTGGCATATTGTCATAAAAATAAAGTACCTTTATTTTTAGTATATCTGTGTATTGTGTTTTCTTATGATATTGTGCATATGACACCAGTGGTATAGTAGGAGCTTTGCATGTCTCCTAGTTCAGCCTAAGCTGCTCTGCTATAACTACCTTCTATCAGCCTAAGCTGCTAGAAACACCTCTTCTACACTAATAAGGGATAACTGGACCTGGCACAAGGTGTAAGTACCTCTGGTACCCACTACAAGCCAGGCCAGCCTCCTACATTTGGAAGCAGCGATGGGATAAGGGTAAAACCAAAGATCCTTCTTCACATCCTAAACACTCTTCAGGGGGTGGGGATAAATCAAATTCTTCCTCCTCTTCACAACATACACACATTAAAAAGCCTTGGTGCTATGTGTGTAAAAATAAAGGCCATTGGCAAGGGGGTAAGTCCTGTCCAGGTAATCCCCCTGAGCCAACCACCACTAATACATCAAACTCTAGTGCCCCTAGCAGTAGTGGTAATAGTGGTGGGACTGCTGGCAACAGTCAAAGCAAGGGTGTAGTTGGGTTCACTTATGGGTCCATCATAGAAACTGGGGTAGTCAGTCCCAAGACAGTTTCTGTCACACCTAGTGGCATTGGCCTTGCCACACTGGCTGCTTGTCCCCTTACAATGGATAAGTACAGGCAGACAGTTTCAATAAATGTTGTTGAGGCCCAGGCCTACAGGGACACAGGTGCCAGTATCACTTTGGTGACTGAAAACCTAGTGCCTCCTGAACAACACATCATTGGACAACAGTACAAGATTATTGATGTCCATAACTCCACTAAGTTTCTTCCCTTAGCTATAGTTCAGCTTAGTTGGGGTGGAGTTACTGGCCCTAAGCAGGTGGTAGTATCACCTAGCTTACCTGTAGACTGTCTCTTAGGTAATGACCTAGAGACCTCAGGTTGGGCTGAGGTAGCGCCTTATACCCATGCAGCCATGCTGGGTATCCCTGAGGAATTGCTTCCTCTTATTTCAGCAGAAATGAAAAAGCAAAGGAGAGAAAAAGGCCTGAAAACTCAGGATCCTTCTCCAACAACAGGTAAAAAAGGGTATCACAGTATCCCCTAACCACCCTGCCATTCAGGATACCATTCCTGTGGTGGGAGAAACCTCTCCTGGGGTGGCACCTGTACCAAGGGAATCATCAGCTGGCACAGCTGTACTCCCTGAGGTGAAAGTACCACTCTGTGGGATAACTAATATTGGTGAGAAAAAGGGCACCATTTTAGTTAACATGGAGCATCCCTCCAACGCACCCAGAGAAACGTTAGTGCAGAAACCCTGCACTGCCTCACAACACTTAGGACAGCAGCCCTGCCCTAGTGTGGAGCTCATAGGACAGCATCCCTGCCCTGCTCCAACTAAAGAGAAACAGCATCCCTGTTCTCTCTTACAGCCATATGGACAAAGTTTTTGCCCAGCTATGGCTTTACTGAGACAGCATCCCTGTCTGGCATTCTCATCACTAGAAATAGGTCCAGTGCACAATTCCCACTATTCTAAACTAAAACTTACTGATAGGAACTCTGAAAATATATCTTCACATTGTTGGTTAGCTAAAAAACTTCAAACAGGGTGGTTTACATCCCCACATGGAAGTAACCATATAGTGGATGATAAAGGGAGTAACCAGTCTATTGCAGAGCTACTCTCCACTTATCACCACTTAGACAATAAAGACTCAACTGGCCAAGGTTAGCCTTATTGTCCTTCGTTTGGGGGGGGGTTGTGTGAGAAAGTAGCCTCTTTCTAGCCTTGTTACCCCCACTTCTGTCCTGTTTGTGAGTATATGTCAGGGTGTTTTCACTGTCTCACTGGGATCCTGCTAGCCAGGGCCCAGTGCTCATAGTGAAAACACTATGTTGTAAGTGTGGTTGTTATGTGTCACTGGGATCCTGCTAGCCAGGACCCCAGTGCTCATAAGTTTGAGGCCTATATGTATGTGTTCCCTGTGTGATGCTTAACTGTTTCACTGAGGCTCTGCTAACCAGAAACTCAGTGGTTATGCTCTCTCTGCTTTCTAAATTGTCACTAACAGACTAGTGACCAATTTCACCAATTCACATTGGCATACTGGAACACCCTTATAATTCCCTGGTATATGGTACTAAGGTACCCAGGGTATTGGGGTTCCAGGAGACCCCTATAGGCTGCAGCATTTCTTTTGCCACCCATAGGGAGATCTGACAATTCTTACACAGGCCTGCCAGTGCAGCCTGAGTTAAATAATGTCCACGTTATTTCACAGCTATTTACCACTGCACATAAGTAACTTATAAGTCACCTATAGGTCTAACCTTCACCTGGTGAAGGTTGGGTGCAAAGTTACTTAGTGTGTGGGCACCCTGGCACTAGCCAAGGTGCCCCCACATTGTTCAGGGCAAATTCCCCGGACTTTGTGAGTGCGGGACACCATTACACGTGTGCACTGTACATAGGTCACTACCTATGTACAGCGTCACAATGGTAACTCCGAACATGGCCATGTAATATGTCTAGGATCATGGAATTGTCACCCCAATGAAATTCTGGCATTGGGGGGACAATTCCATGATCCCCCCGGTCTCTAGCACAGAACCGGGTACTGCCAAACTGCCTTTTCAGGGTTTGCACTGCAGCTGCTGCTGCTGCCAACCCCTCAGACAGGTTTCTGCCCCCCTGGGGTCCAGGCAGCCCTGGCCCAGGAAGGCAGAACAAAGGATTTCGTCTGAGGGAGGGTTTTACACCCTCTCCCTTTGGAAATAGGTGTGAGGGCTGGGGAGGAGTAGCCTCCCCCAGCCTCAGGAAATGCTTTGATGGGCACAGATGGTGCCCATCTCTGCATAAGCCAGTCTACACCGGTTCAGGGATCACCCAGCACTGCTCTGGCGCGAAACTGGACAAAGGAAAGGGAAGTGACCACTCCCCTGATCCTGCACTTCCCAGGGGAGGTGCCCAGAGCTCCTCCAATGTGCCCCAGACCTCTGCCATCTTGGATTCAGAGGTGTGCTGACACACTGGACTGCTCTGAGTGGCCAGGACCAGCAGGTGACGTCAGAGACTCCTTCTGATAGGCTCTTACCTTTCTTACTAGCCTACCCTCCTTCCTAGGTAGCCAAACCTCCTTTTCTGGCTATTTAGGGTCTCTGCTTTGGGGAATTCTTCAGATACCGAATGCAAGAGCTCACCAGAGTTCCTCTGCATCTCCCTCTTCACCTTCTGCCAAAGGATCGACCGCTGACTGCTCAGGACGCCTGCATAACCGCAACAAAGTAGCAAAGACGACTACTGCATTCTTGTATCGCTTCATCCTGCCGGCTTTCTCGCCTGTTTCCTGGTGGTGCATGCTCTGGGTGTAGCCTGCCTCCTTCTAGCACCAGGAGCTCTGAAGAAATCTCCAGTGGGTCGACGGAATCTTCCCCCTGCAACCGCAGGCAACAAAAGACTGCATCACTGGTCTTCTGGGTCCCCTCTCAGCACAACGAGCGTGGTCCCTGGAACTCAGCAACTCTGTCCAAGTGACTCCCACAGTCTAGTGACTCTTCAGTCCAAGTTTGGTGGAGGTAAGTCCTTGCCTCCCCACGCTAGACTGCATTGCTGGGTACTGTATGATTTGCAGCTGCTCCGGCTCCTGTGCACTCTTCCAGGATTTCCTTCATGCACAGCCAAGCCTGGGTCCCTGACACTCTAACCTGCAGTGCACAACCTTCTGAGTTGTACTCCTGTGTCGTGGGACTCCCTTTTCTGACTTCAGGTGGACTCCGGTTCACTCCTCTTCTAAGTGCCTGATCCGGTACTTCTGCGGGTGCTGTCTGCTTCTGTGAGGGCTCCCTGACTTGCTGGGCGCCCTCTCTGTTTCCTCATCCAAGTGGCGACATCCTGGTCCGTCCTGGGCCACAGCAGCATCCAAAAACCCTAACTGCGACCCTAGCAGCTAGCAAGGCTTGTTTGCAGTCTTTCTGCATGGGAACATCTCTGCAAGCTTCTTCACGACGTGGGACATCCATCCTCCAGAGGGGAAGTTCCTAGTCCTCTTCGTTCTTGCAGAACACAAAGCTTCTCCCATCCAGTGGCAGCTTCTTTGCACCCTCAGCTGGCATTTCCTGGGCATCTGCCCACTCTCGACACTGTCGCGACTCTTGGACTTGGTCCCTTTGTCTTACAGGTACTCAGGTCCGGAAATCCAGTGTTGTTGCATTGCTGGTGTTGGTCTTCCTTGAAGAATCCCCCTATCACGACTTCTGTGCTCTCTGGGGGTTGTAGGTGCACTTTACACCTACCTTTCAGGGTCTTGGGTGGGCTATTTTTCTAACCCTCACTGTTTTCTTACAGTCCCAGCGACCCTCTACAAGCTCACATAGGTTTGGGGTCCATCCGTAGTTCGCATTCCACTTTTGCAGTATATGGTTTGTGTTGCCCCTATACCTATGTGCTCCTATTGCAATCTAATGTAACTTTACACTGCTTGCATTACTTCCTTTTGCTATTACTGCATATTTTTGGTATTGTGTACATATATCTTGTATTATTAGGTATTTGAGTAGAGTAGCTAAGGATAATGACATAGAATTAGTTAGCGGATTCTTTGAACCTACACTAACGTTTGGGACCGCTTATGCTCATAAAAATAATTTCCCATGCTTGCTTACACCCTTAGAGAAAAGCTTCTTAGATCATACTGATGATAGGAGAAAGGCATTGAAAGAGAAATTAAAAAAGGCTTAGAGAAAAGGACATATCAAAATGAATATGCTTACACCGCAATTAAAACACAAGGGAAATTAGCTTTAGATGCATTACACGTAGGGAAGCTTTCTGTATATAGGCCTAAATCGCGCACTGACACCTTATTTGTGGGCATGAGTGAATGTAGGCATGTGTTTTTGTTTCAGAGTAAATTAACATTTATGTTGAATGGGCAGGGCCCTGAGATTCCAGGGATCTATTATATTTGTGGACTTAATGCTTATTACTGTCTTCCAAGAGGATCGTATGGGACATGTTATTTGGGGATAGTATTCCCAAAGATTTTCCAAATGGAGGATCTGAAAAAGTTTCAGAAATCGACAGAATAACATCGTAAGCGACAGAGGAGGGAAACCTCTTCTGCGATAGTGGGAGACATATTTGGTGTAGTGATTCCTTCGGTGGTGGTCCTATGGTCCTATGGCACCACTTTTCCTATGGAAAAAACGTTTCATTTTTTTGTTTTTGAAATGCATCTCATTTTCCTTTAAGGAAAACGGGCTGCATTTTAAAAAAAATGAAAGAAAACTGCTTTATTTAAAAGCAGTCACAGACATGGTGGTCTGCTGCCTCCAGCAGGCCACCATCCCTTTGAGAGCGGCCATTCCCAAGGGGGTTGCAAATTGCGACCTACCTCATGAATATTCATGAGGTGGGCATTTGCGACCCCCTTTGCGAATCGCAAATAGTGTCATTGACACTGTGCAACATAAGGTTTTGCGACTCGCAAATTGCGAGTCACTCTGACTCGCAATTTACGAGTTGCAAAACCAAACTTTCATACATGTAGCCTCAGGTGTTTGGGAAAAGGTTGGTAAGGGGTTTGCTTCAGTGGGAAATTGGCTTAGTAGTATTTGGAATGGGGTACTATTGAAAATCAACCAGGGAATATTAATTGTCATAAATTGTTTATTAGGAATATGAGGATTATGTAAATTATGCAAAAGAATTCAATTGAAAAGGTCTAAAAATAATCAGAGGAGGGAAGAAGAGAAAAGGAAAATAATTTATAGGGAGAATTCAAGGAGAAGACAAAAAGTGGAAGAAATTCAGATGGAAAATTGTGGGTAATAAATTTGTTGTGATGATACATTTAGTCATCAGATTAGGGATTGCTGAAGATAGTCTTAATTAGAAATTTTTAATGAGTGTTTATGTATTTTGCATAATGACTTATGTAGAGAAATGAATAATGTAGAAAATAATGTTTACTTTTGGAAATGTGACTTCGAAGAATGGCCACCAGTGTTCATGAAATGTACTAAAATATAATTAATCCATATGAAATATAGCAAAATGTATTAGATTAACGGAATAATATGTCATATTAAGGGTTATGTATTATGTATTATGTTCTTGCATATTAATTGTAGGCCTTAACTGTCAAGACAGGGCCACTCATCTGAAAAGCAGGATGTCTACAGGGGCGATGGTATGCCTCCTGACCTCCTGGAACACCTCTCAGCACTTACTGGTGGACACAGAAACCCCAGCAGGTGTCCCAAAAGGAAAGGGGGAGTGGAAGAGAAAGAGACAAAACACTGCCATGTCTCGCCGGTCCAGCCAGACACCCTGTATTTTCGGGGGGGCAGGTTGTTGTTTACAGAGTGATAGTAGAGTTAGTGCACTCAACTTCCTTGAAACTGAATCTCTCTTTCTGATATGGGCACAGGAGTGGTGGAAGAACACCGGGATGCTCCAGCACTTTTCTTGGATAATAATAACTGTTGGCACAATTACTAACACTGCATTACCAAAACCCAAACTGAGTACCATAACAATAAGTACTGCAACACTAGGGCTGGCTTCACAGAGATTCACTGTTGCACACTACAGTTAGAACTGTGGTTGCACTTACCATGCACAAGAAAGACAAACTAGGGCATTCGTTATATCACATATAACTGTCCTGCATGCATAGGGTTAAACTAAAAGGAACAAAAACAATCCAAGAAATACAAATGTCCACTCTGGGTTTAAACAGTTAGGGTAGCCCTGTTTGGTTTGGTTTTACTGTGTGTGTGAAAAACCCTTGAAAGGCAAATTCCTCCTAACTGAAACACAGGCACGAATGACACAATTTAAATCCAAGAGTTATGCTATTAGAGAAAGAAAATTCACGTAAATGCTCTTTTAAAATTGCACTGTCACTTTTTGTAGTACTTGAGCTCAAGCAGATTTCCTGGCTTGTCCCTTCAAGATAAGCACTCTGCCAAAATACAAGGTCTGAAATACACCAGCTGTTCTAGGAAAGCGTGGCGCTTAAAGAACAAACTGCCTGGAGAATACTAGTCACTTATCTGCAGTCTTTTCGGGAGTGCTGGAGGAATGCCTGGTGTCATCTGGTACAGGAACGAAGAAAATAATTGACTCAAAAGTCCTGAATACGAGGATGACAGGAGGGGCTGGACTGCCAAATCAGATGCTGGAAGCAAAACAAAGCCAAGCAGGGAGGCACTCTTCACTCTGCTATTAATAGCCAATCAGGAAAGCAGTTGAGCTTCCACATGTGGATGAGTCACCACACCCAATTAGAAGCATATGTCTACACCACACCCAATTAGAAGCACATGTCTACACCTGTTCACATTAGCAAACAAGCATTGCAAAACAAGCATTGGTAAAACCAATTGTGTAACACAGCACGTTATGTTTACTTAGAACCATAAAGGTTTAACCAAGAACAGAGATGAGATTTAACCCTAATCCCTGGGGATGCTGACAGAGAACACAAGAGGCACCTTGTGGATTCCTGACAGTCCTCCCCACCAAGGACCCTCTCAAAGGGCGGGGCTTGGAAGGGTGCAGGAGATGGATTTTTTTAGTAAGACGTGCAGCATGAACTGTGGACGCGGGTTCCCAGGAATTGTCCTCAGGCCCATAGCCTTTCCAAGCCAATAAATAGTGTAGAACACCAAACGCACCTGGAGTCAAGAGTTTTGGCCACTTCAAATTCCCATTGCCCGTGTACTTTTACCGGCGGAGGTGGTGGGGCATCGCGGGTATGAGGGGAATAGGAATGGAGTAACAGCACATGAAACAAGGGGTGTACCTTGAAATCATCTGGCAATGTCAGCGCTACTACCACAGGATTGATGATTTTGGCAATAGGAAAGGGTCCTAGAAATCGGGGGTTTAATTTTCTGGATCCTGCAAGATGGAGATTTTTTGATGAGAGCCACACCTGATCTCCTATCTGATAAGAGGGAGCAGGTCTCCTTCTTTTGTCTGCTTGTTTTTTTACTTGAGCTTGGTAGAGTTTTAAATGGTTTGTACTTGTCTTTGAATCTCCTGTAACTCTTTATGGTGTTTTCATACTGATGGGACTCTTGTGGATGTTTGGGACCCAGTTATAGGTAGCACTCTTTGGTGCATGCCAAACAAACAGTAAAATGGGGATACTCCTGTAGCCATGTGGACACTGTTGTTATATACAAATTCAACAAGAGGTAAAGCCTTATCCCACTCAGTAGACCATGTGTCAATGTAACATCTCAGGATTTGCTCCAGCGATTGGTTGGCATGTTCCGTCTGCCCATCCGTTTTTGGGTGATATGCAGAGGACAAGGGGACGTCCATACCGACAGAGGAACAGAAGCTATGCCAAAACCATGTTATAAATTGGGGTTCACGATCGGAAACAATTGTGGTGGGCAACCCATGAAGCTGTACAATGTGTTGGACAAACAAATCAGAGAGCTTGCAAGCCGTAGGGAGGCATTTTAATGGAACAAAATGAGCCATTTTAGTTAGGTAATCTACAACCACCCATATGACAATGTGTCCATTAGAAGCTGATAGATGAGAAAGAAAATCCATACTTATGGTATGCCATGGAGCCACTGGAATTTGGCATGGGAAGTAACAATCCTGTGGCTGGAGTATGTGGGGTTTTAGCCCGAACGCAGGTGGAACAAGTCTGGATGTAGCTTCTGACACCCTGCACAAGTGTGGGCCATCATACCGTCTTTGACAGAGATCTAACATCTTTTTCTCACCCGGGTGACCTGCGAGGACAGAATCATGTCCCCAATGTAACACTGTATCCCGTAATTCTTTGGTAGGGACGTACAACTGATCAGCATGGTATAGTAAACCCTCTTTCTCATACACATCAGTTGAACAGGGAACCTTGTGTTGGGCTACCCGTATTTTCTCAAGGAACTCTTGGGAAGTGCACACAGCCACGATTTTTTTCTGAGAGTATAATGCTTCTGTCCTGTTCTTGTGCAACATCAGAGGAGAAAACCATACTAGACAACGTGTCTGCCTTTTGTTGTGTAGTACCGGGCCTATAGGTGATTACGAATTCAAACTTGTTAAAGATTAAAGAATAGAAGCCAGCGTAATTGACGAGATGTCAGGGCCTTGGTCACTTCAAAAAACTGTAACTTACGGTGATCTGTGTAAATAGTTACGGTGTGTCTAGCTCCTAGTAAGTGGTGACACCATTCTTGGAAGGCAAGCTTGATGGCCAGAAGTTCCAGCTCCGCCACCGTGTAATTTTGCTCTGCGGGTTGCAATTTCTTTGTGTAGTAAGCTACTAGATGGAAATACCAAGACTCAGGATCTCGTTGGGACAAGACACCACCCACTGCCATTTGTGAAGCGTCTGCTTCCACGAAAAATGGCTGAGCCGGGTCGGGATGATGGAAAATGGGTGCTTCAGGAAATGTGTTTTTAAGATGTTGTAAGGCTTTCTCAACTTCTGCATCCCAGAGGAACTTAACCCCCTTTCATAGGAGACGAGTAATGGGAGAATCCACGGTGGAAAAGTGGGGTATAAATCTCAGATAAAAAATTGCAAAGCCCAACAACTGTTGCACTTCCTTGATGGATCTTGGGGCTACCCAATCCAGGATGGCCTGTACCTTGGGCCTATCCATGGAAATTCCATCGGGAGTGGTCACATATCAACGGAATTCTACAGTTGTACGGTGAAAAACACATTTTTCTAGCTTTGCGAAGAGATGATGCTCATGAAGCCATTGTAAAACCGCTCTTACATGCCCTATATGTTTCTCAGTGGGAGATGAATAGATCAAAATGTCGTCTATGTATACCACTACACAGGTATCCAGAAACTCCTGCAGCACTTCATTGATGAAATATTGAAATGCTGCAGGAGCGTTACACAACCCGAAGGGCATCACTGTGTACTTGAAGAGTCCGAATTTTGTTAGGAACGTCGTCTTCCACTCATCCCCCTTCATCACTCAGATCAAGTGGTAGGCGCCCTGGAGGTCGAGTTTAGTATAAATGGTCGACTGACGTACTTGATCTAAAAGTACCGGGACCAACGTAAGTGGATACCGATTTTTTATGGTCACTTTGTTCACTGCGTGATAATCTATACAGGCGCGCAGCTCGCAATTTTTCTTGGGCATGAGGAACAAAGACAACGATACTGGTGATGTTGAATGACGAATGAAACCCTTAACCAATAGATCATCCAGGTAGTCTCACAGTCTCAGAAAGAGCATACACCCTACTACATGGTAGCGTTGCCCCTGAAATCAAGTCTATATGACAATCATATGACCTATGTGGCAGCAGCTGGGTTGCCTTCTGTTCACTACAGATATCATGGAAGTCTTTATACGGTGCAGGAATGGCCAGTGTGTCGTCCGGCTTGATAGCCGTACTATGTGTGGACCCACAATGCAAGAGTGTCACTAGTAATGGTTTGTCTTGGTAACAGGAGTGCCAGCAATGTTTAGAGTCTAATGTCACTGTCAATCAATCAATCAATCAATCAATATATTTATAGAGCACACTACATACCCGTTAGGGTTTCAAGGCGCTGAGGGGGGGGGGGAAGCTGCTACTGGTCGAAGAGCCAGGACTTGAGGAGTCTTCTGAAGGCGAGTAGGTCCTGGGTCCGTCGCAGGTTGGTTGGGAGGGTGTTCCATGTCTTGGCTGCGAGGTAGGAGAAGGATCTGCCGCCGGATGTCTTTCGGTGGATGCGGGAGACAGTGGCGAGTGCGAGGTCTGCGGAGCGGAGCTGATGGGTGGGGATGTAGAAGCTGAGTCTATTGTTGAGGTAAGCAGGTCCGGTGTTGTGGAGTGCTTTGTGTGCGTGGGTGAGGAGCTTGAATGTGATCCTCTTGTCAACGGGGAGCCAGTGGAGGTCTCCCAGGTGGGGTGTGATGTGGTTGCGGCGGGGTACATTGAGGATCAGTCAGGCGGAGGCGTTTTGGATGCGTTGGAGGCGCCGCAGGTGTTTTGGCCGGATGCCTGTGTAGAGTGCGTTGCCGTTGTCTAGCCTGCTGCTGATGAGGGCCTGTGTCACTGTTTTTCTTGTGTCTGTTGGGATCCACTTGTAGATCCTGCGGAGCAGACTGCGTTGACCTGTTTTGACATGGAGAGGGAGGAGTCGAGGATGAAGCCCAGATTGCGTGCGTGGTCGGTCGGTGTTTGTGGGGTTCCTAGAGATGTTGGCCACCAGGAGTCGTCCCAGGCGGAAATGTTGGGTCCGAGGATGAGGACCTCCGTCTTGTCCGAGTTCAGTTTCAGGTGGCTGTTTCTCATCCATTCGGCAACGGCCTGCATTCCCTTGTGGAGGTTGGACTTGGCGGTGAGCGGGTCCTTGGTGAGGGAGAGGATGAGCTGGGTGTCGTCGGCGTAGGAGATGATGTTGAGGTTGTATTGGCGGGCTACTTGAGCGAGGGGTGCCATGTAGATGTTTAATAATGTTGGGCTGAGGGATGAGCCATGGGGTACGCCGCAGATGATTTTGGTGGCTTTGGAGCAGAAGGGAGGGAGGCGGACTCTCTGGGTTCTGTCGGAGAGGAAGGATGTAGTCCATTCGAGGGCTTTCTCTTGTATTCCGGCTTCTAAGTGGCAGGTTCTCAGAGTGCCATGGCATACCGTGTCGAAGGCGGCTGATAGGTCCAGGAGGATGAGGGCTGATGTTTCGCCGTTGTCCATTTGGCGTCTGATGCCGTCTGTGGCGGCGAGGAGTGCGGTCTCGGTGCTGTGGTTTTGTCGGAAGCCAGACTGGGAGGGGACCAGGATGTCCTTGTTTTTGAGGTGGCGAGTCAGTTGTGCGTTGACGATTTTCTCGATGAACTTCACAGGGAACGGAAGTAGGGAGATGGGTCGGAAGTTCTTAAGGTCCTGGGGGTCTGCTTTGGGCTTCTTAAGGAGGGCGTTGATTTCGGCGTGTTTCCAGCTTCCCGGGAATGTTGCTGTTTCGAAGGAGATGTTGATGACCTTCTGTAGTTGGGGAGCGATGGCTGCGTCTGCTTTGTTGTACATGTGGTGAGGGCATGGGTCTGACGGTGATTCGGAGTGGATGGAGTTCATGAATTTGCGTGTCTTGGTGTTGCTGACGTTGGCCCAGGAGGTTAGGCGATCGGAGCGGGTGGTGTTAGTGGGGGTGGTGTCTGGCGTGGTGGGGGCGGCTGTGGTGTTGAAGCTGTCGTGGATGTCGGTGATCTTTTGGTGGAACAAGGTGGCCAGAGAGTCGCAGAGCTCTTGTGAGGGTGGAATGTCGTTGGCGCTGGGGTTGGAGAGTTCTTTCACGATGCTGAAGAGCTCTTTGCTGTCGTGTGCGTTGTTATCTAGGCAGTCTTTGAAGGAGGATCTTTTGGCCAGTCTGATTAGTTGGTGGTGTCTGCGGGTGGCGTCGTTGCGGGCCGTGAGGCTGTCACGTGTGTGTGTTCGGTAAGCCATTTATTCTTATGTTTCCGGCAAATGCGCTTGGAGGTCTGGAGCTCTTCGGTGAACCAGGTGGCTTTCTTGGTGGCTTGGTTGTTGGTGGTCTTCTTGAGTGGAGCGAGGGAGTTGGCGCAGTCGTTGATCCACTGTCTGAGGTTGTGGGCGGCGGTGTCTGGGTCGGTGGGGTCGTTAGGAGGGTTCTGGGCAAGGGCGCTGGTCAGCTGGTCTTGGGTGACTTTGCTCCAGTGGCGGCGGAGTGGCTGTAGGGTACGGTGGTGCTTGACCTGTTTCTGGAAGGTGAAGTGGATGCAGTGGTGGTCGGTCCAGTGGAGTTTGGTGGTGTGGTTGAAGGTGATGTGGGCGCTTGTGGAGAAGATGGGGTCAAGCGTGTGGCCAGCTTCTTGGGTGGGTGTGGTGATGAGTTGTCTGAGGCCGAGGTTGGCGAGGTTGGCGATCAATTTGGTGGAGTTGACGTCGTTGTTGTTCTCGAGGTGGAAGTTAAGATCCCCGAGGAGGATGTCGTCTGTAGAGGCGAGTGCGTGGGCACTGGCGAGGTCAGATACGGAGTCGCTGAAAGGTGCCCGTGGTCCGGGGGGTCTGTAGACGAGCGTTCCTCTGAGGGTGGTGTTGGGGTCGGTGTGTATTTGGAAGTGCAGATGTTCGGCGGTCTTGAGGGTGTCGTCAGTGTGGGTGTGGACCTTGAGGGTGGCCTTGTGAGGGATGGCTATTCCTCCTCTGATTCCGTTTGTGCGATCCCTGCGGGTGATCTTGTAGCCCTCCAGGATGGCTATGGCGATATCGGACGCCGAGGAGTCGTTCCACCAGGTTTCGGTAATGAAGGCCACATCCGGGGCTGATGTGTCGAGCAGGTCCCAGAGCTCGATGGCGTGCTTGCTTGCGGAGCGGTTGTTAAGGAGTCTGCAGTGGAGGTGGTTGGTTCTGGTTTTTGGAGGTTTGGTGGTTCTGTCGCAGGTAAATCTGCAGTTGTGGCAGGAGAAGGGTCCGTGGGTATTTCTTGGTGAGGACTGGAAGCATGCTATGGAGCTGCCAGGGTTGAGGGTGTTGAGGTCGCTGGCAGTGTAGGGACGTCTGGAGGTGTGGGGTTCCACAGACCAGCGGGGGTGGCGCTGGGCGCGGTCCAGGCACGGACGGGCGCAGACGGGCTTGCCTCTGGCACGACTCCGTCGCGCAGCGGCCGCCATTAAGAAGGGGAGGAGGGAGGGAGGAGCAGCTGCGAGGCGGGAGGCGTGGACGAATGGGGGCTCGAGGGGGGCGGGACCTCAGGGACGCAGCGGCGGGAAAAGGAGACGGCTCGGGGAGCCGAGGCGCTGGGGGGGCAGGGGGCACACGGGGCGGCGAAAAAAAGGAAAAAACAACAGCTAAGACTAGGCAAAACACGGAGTAACAAACAGCTAAGACTGGGCAAAACACAGACTAACAGACAGCTTCAGACAAGGCAAAAAACGGAATAACAAACAGCTAGGACTGGGCAAAACACGGAGTAACAGACAGCTTAAGACAAGGCAAGACACAGAATAACACTGAATAACAAACAGCTAAGACCAGGCAAAACACTGAAAAAACAACAGCTAAGACAAGGTAACTCAGGACAAGGAAACACACACAGCGATTACAAGACGGCACTTACCACTAGACACCAGGGATGGCCAGCAGGGAGCAGCGAGGGTGGGGGGGAGGACAGGGGGACAGTTGGGTGTCGCTGTACGCGCAGGGAGTGATCCAGTGGCCACAGAGGTCAAAGGTCACTGTCCTGTCCTTGCTGCCCAGTCAATTTTGGGATTGTGTAATTGAAGTCAGGGTGTGACGGGCAAATGCTGCCTCAGTTGTGCCCGTCGTACCATGGGGGTATCACAACAAAGAACACTTCCGACCCGGAAGTCCTCCGGGCAGAGACCAATCCAGTTCAGCTTCTGGGTGACAGCAGGCAGAAACAGCCACTTCGTGCCGTCACCTGGATGCAAAGAAAAGTAGCTGGACGGATCAGAGGAGGGCTACGCGGGAACCAGAGTACGAAACTTCGGCGAAGCGGCAGACGGAGAAGGGAACGAGGACTACGACGGAGGCATTCCTGACGACAGCTGGGGAGAGACCAGTGGCGAAGACCTCAGGATCAGCGCCAAGATGCCAGGACGTCAGGACAGCGCAGAGGCCCGGGAGGCACTAAACCCAAACTCCAACCACGCTTAGGGAAGAGTGTGGCCATTGCAGGTGCGTGGGATATACATACCAGAAGTAGGGAGGTGGAGGGGATACGGGAAGGAGGGGCGTAAGGACCGTACTATTGAGGGTCCAGCTACGTTTAGTTTGGTGTTTTGAATTGTTTGTTCTATTTTGTTTTTTTTGTTTGTTTTGTTTCCTCACTTGCTTCTTTTGTTACATTAATGTCCCAGGAGTGGAGCTTTTATGTTTAGTCCGTTAAGTCGTGCATTAAGAATCCTATGACATAAGACCCCAGGGAAGGTGGCTTAAAGACAGGGTAGGAACGCGCAAAAAGAGTGCGACATTGAGAAAGTTACAGGGGAAAAAGGGATAAAGACTTGTCCTACAGCCGAGATACTGAAGAGAAAAGGCACGATAAAGCGAGGTAGGTCAAGAGAAAGAAGGAAACGCGGACAGTGGACAGAAAGGAAAGGGAAAGAAACGCCCCTACAAGAAGGTTGCGATACCCATGAAAGAAAGCAGGAAGAAGGAGAGAGTGAGTAAGAGAGAGAGAAGACTCAAGAAAGAAGAAAAGTAAGAAAGGGGAAAAAGGGAAAATAATAGAGGAAGACAGGACTCAAACCAGACAGAAAGCATATAGGAAACAGAGAGACAGAAAAGGAAACAGAACTAAGAATAGGAAGACAAAAGACCAGTAAATATTAGACCCCTAACCACTGTCTGTTTCCGTTCTCTGTGAGCCCCCCTGCGAAAAGAAGATGGTGAGAGGAGAATCAGAAGAGTAGCTGCTGACTACCCCCATAAAATCCAGAATCACCTTGAAAACTCTTAACAAAAATAAAATCACCATATCATCTTACCACGGGCTACTTGTCATCATTGCGCCACCCTGTTACACAGGGTATCCCCAAAATGGCTCCAAATACTGGGAAACCTATGTGGTCAAACTGAATTTGTTCTGTATGGTTGTTTGCACCAAGCATGTACAAGGGTGCTGTTTGATAAGCCCGGAGGACAATTCTGAGCCATCCATGGCTCTGACTGGTTCAGGGACGTCTTTTCTGACAGTCGTAATATTTAGGGTTTTAGCCAAACCCAAGTCTAAAATGTTTCCGGTAGCCCCAGAGTCAAGCAATATGGGAATGACCTTACGAACCTGAGGGGACAACACTAACATCACAATAAGAGTTAGATGTCGAGGTACTGGACTGGTGGTATTAGCCAGAAGATGTGAGACCATATTGAAAGAAGCGCTCAATAAAATTGTCTCAGGAGTTATCGAGCCAGTTAGTTTTCTGCCTGGTCAGGAAGAGAGAATTCAGGCCCTGTTACCACTCCGATGGCTTTCTTTGGAGCTGTAGGATTGTTAGGACATTCCAGAGGAAAATGCCCGGCCTTACCGCAGTATAAACACAGTTTCAATTTTTTCCTATGTTCTTTCTCTTCCTTAGATAGTGGGCCCCGCACACTGCCAATTTGCATGGGCTGAGGTGTATCATGAGTGTGAATGGTGGACTCCTTTTTCTCAGTTTTGAGCACAACTAAGCGTGTGTCACGAGTGGAAGAGAAAGAGACAAAACACTGGCACATCTTGCCGGTCCAGCCAGGCACCATCTATCTTCGGGGGGCAGGTCGTTATTGACACAGTGATAGTAGAGTTAGTGCACTCAACTTCATTGAAACTGAATCTCTCTTTCTGATATGGGCACTGCAGCAGTAGAAGAACCGGGATGCTCCAGCACTTTTCTTGGATAATAATAACTGTTGGCACAATTACTAACACTGCATTACCAAAACCCAAACTTAGTACCATAACAATAAGTACTATGGCTGGCTTCACAGAGATTCCCTGTTGCACACTACAATTAGAACCGTGGTTGTACTTATCATGCACAAGAAAGACAAACAAGGGCATTAATTATATCACATATAACTTTCTTGTATGTATAGGGTCAAACTAAAAGGAACAAAAACAATCCAAGAAATACAAATGTCCACTCTGGGTTTAAACAGTTAGGGTGGCACAGTTTGGTTTGGTTTCACTGTGTGTGTGTGTGAAAAACCCCTTCAAAAGCAAATTCCTCAAACCTGAAACATGGGCATGAATTACACAATTTAAATCCAAGAGTTATGCTATTAGAGAAAGAAGAGTCACGTAAATGCTCTTTTAAAATTGCACTGTCACTTTTTGTAGTACTTGAGCTCAAGCAGATTTCATGAAGCACATTTAGGCAAGTAATTACAATAATAATGTAGAATGTTCAGAAATGCATTTATCTCTTCAAGATAAGCACTCTGCCAAAATACGAGGTTTGAAATACACCAGCTGTTCTAGGAAAGCACGACACTCAAAGAACAAACTCCGTGGAGAATACTAGTCACTTTTCTGCAGTCTTTTCCGGAGTGCTGGAGGAATGCCTGGTGTCAGCTGGTACAGGAATGAAGAAAAGAATTGCCTCAAAAGTCCTGAATATGAGGATGACAGCAGGGGCTGGACTGCCAAATCAGATGCTGAGATCAGGCAGCAAAACAAAGCCAAGCAGTAAGGCGTGCTTCAGTCTGCTATTTATAGCCAGTCAGGAAAGCAGTTGAGTTTCCACATGTGGATGAGTCACCACACCCAATTAGAAGCACATGTCTACACCTGCTCACATTAGCAAATAAGCATTGGTAAAACAAGCATTGATAAAACCAATTGTGTAACAGCACATTATGTTTACTTAGAAACATGAAGGTTTAACCAAGAACAGAGATATGATTTAACTCTAATCCCTGGGGATGCTGACAGAGAACGCAGGAGGCACCTTTCGAATTATTAACTTAGTCAGTGTCTTGGCCTAGTTTGCCAGGCCTCATGCAGAAACTATATTTCTTAGCGTTTCATAAAAAATGCTGACAGGGTGAACTAACTGTGAAATGCTCATTGTTTTAATAAAATGCTTAGCACAAACTTTCTATGGAAACCATCGGACAGGAGATTATACCTCTCACAAAGTAACAATTTATGTGTAAAATGTTCAAAGGGTTCTTTCCCAGGACTCGAACAATGAAGATACTGACTGGAGACGAACATGAAACAAAATTGATGCCTGACGAGCCGGATGATGAGAACACCGTAAAGCGAACCAATCAACGACATGTGAACTGTGAAATATTAGAATTCATAGATTTGGTATATGAACATCATTGGACAGAGTAATAACGTATGATTAATTGACCAATTGGGAATTGGGAGTTAGGTTGGAGAACTTTGATGTAACAACGTGACAGAGGGAGCTTACACAGATTGCAGATTGTGAGATGAGAGATCTAGAGTGACAGTGGGAGAAGAGGAGATTTGAGATTCTGTCATTGGGGTCATACTCTCTAACTGAGAGCCTGATGTATTGCCGATCGATTGATGACCTGAGGACGAAGACTGATTCTGCTTGCTGACCCAAACCGTGGATAGGTAGATATGATAATGACTGAATTGCATTTTTATGCCTTTTCTTTCTAGGTACCAACTGCGCTGTCTAAATACTTTCTTTAGGTAGATGTTTTCCAAATGTGTGTTCTAAATTGTTTTTGCATGAAGCCCCACATGCTGATGCTAATTTGTGTTAGGTGAGGTTACTCACATTACGACTGACAAATTACAGAGGCCAATGATTGACAAACTATTTTGCTGAACTTGATGGATATCATAGTTTTGCTGAATTGGGTTTTACCAATGTTTTGTGTTGATGCCCTAGAATACCTTGTGATTCAAGCTTTGATTAGATCACGTCTTCTGCGACTTACTGATTAAAACACGTTATTGAAATTGTTCTGATTTGAGTAGATGATTAAGTTTCATGACTTAGTATTGTTAACGAAAGGGAAATAAACTTACTAAACTTATAATTAAAGGTGTGGTTATTCATGGCTAAAGAGTCATGGTGTGTGAAATTTGCTGACTCCCTTGATTATTGATTTAACTATTGGTTATTGATTATTGTGTGTCGATTATTGATTCTGTACCGAAACTATGGTAAGAACACCCTATACGAATCAAAAGGTTCATCGACCTATACGCGTCCCCTTGTAAGTTTACTTATTAAGGACCGATGCGCTAAAAATACTGTCATAACAATATCTTAAGGCAACTGAGTTTTTTCTCTAGAGCATTGTAGATGCAAATTGTGTTCTGCCCTTAATAGTATGAGCTATTCACTAGTGTTTTATACTCAAGATTCTCATATTAACTCTGTATAATATATTGGTTGCCATGCCACTTCGCCTAGCCGCAAGTCAAGAAGTGACTGGCTCTAATAACAGGTCACAGGGACTATATAAAACTGTCTCACCCTGTGAGAAGTGAAAAGACCGTATAGATTTCTGAAAGTTGCACCTGTTCCATCCACATTCCACTTATAAGCCAGTGGCCCAATCACATGAATTATAACAAGGTAAGTGTGGTGGTTTTACATAGCTTGGAATATCTGACAACAAAAGTAGGCTAATACATGTAATGTTTAATATTCTATTAACTTTAGTACTGTTTGCCTTTGCTAGTATTATATTGTTATCATAACTGTTCTGCTCCATACATGCTTTAATTCTCTATTATTATAATTTGTTTTCTTTGTACACCTATTTTAGGGCCCAAAACGTGGTATGTCTCCAATATTCTCTGTGAGTTTTACAGTTCCCATCCAACCAATTTCAGAGGATCCAGTAGGGTTGTGAAATACCCACCAATTGTTCCTTCCTCTACAGAGACATGGCTGTACCCATGTCTCTGGGTGCAAGGGATATTTAACCAGGTGTGCCAACAAAAAGAAAAGGGATACACAATACAGGTGAATCAGTCAGCCACGCAAAATTGGTTGGTTGGAGCATACACAACTGTCTCGCTCCCTCCTCACTTTACAGTTAAGCACAGCTCCAGACCTGCCACAAGCACCCTTTCGGTTCTCAAGCCTCGACACCAAAAGTCTTCTCACATAGAACACACTTTGAATCAACACTATCAGCCAAACATGATTGTATATATAAGGGTAACTGACTCCCCATCTCACTTCTGTTTGCTCCACTCCCGGTGCATGCTGACCAACATATCATAGAACCACTCTTCTGGTCCTCACACACAGCACCACAGTTCTCTCCACATAAGCCATACCGTAAAATCACCTTCCAACCAAGCATAAGGAATGGATTAACTTTCTACCTGTCCACGAACAAGTAATTTGAGACCTCCTGAGGGGTATAAAGCAAAAATGCAACTTCCATACATTATAATGCAATACTATTGGAATTCATCATTTGAATGAATTGAAACGGGCAATTATGTACTTTGATAGACCATCCAAGGGTAAGACCAGTATTGAAATAGCCAGAAAGAGTTTGACGATTTATTTCCAAAAGTGAAAAAATTGAATACATTTTTTTAACGTTCTGACTTTTTTTTGGTGAAAGCTGCACACATTAGCTCCAGCAGAGATTTGCTAAAAATGTATGCTAGACAAGCTAACTATGTCAAGTGCAAAGGAATGATGAGATAAATACAAAAGAGGAAAGAATAAAGAGAGAGTCTGAGATATATAACGAGTTTAAAAATGTAGAATAGCTGCAAGATATGCATAGACCTGAATATGAAGTGAATTGGTAGAGGAAGAAGAGGAAAGAAATATTTCTGAGAGTGCAGCCTAGAAGTGAGAGTTGAATTCAAAATAACAAATAAGGCAATATAGGGAGATGGTAAAACGGATAAAGGGCAATGCCCTTGGAAGGCCTCATAGAGTACTCAGTAAAAAAGCAGAATTTGACCCTCACTTGGAGTTGTTTTTGGTGTGATAATTCTGCAGGTTGTCCGTGAAATTAACACCCCTTATTATTATAAGTTTTATTGGATGCAGAATCGCACCTGGTAATATCACATGTGCATGAACACACATTTTCCACCAGGTGGAAAGTGAGAGGAAAAGTTAATAGAATTAGAGAAACATGAGGTAAATGCCTGACAATTACAAATCCTGCAATGTATCTCCCCTTCTGGGACTTAGAGCTTTATTACAAGGTTGGCGGTCTCGCGGTGGTGGTCAGACCACTGCGGCTGTGAAGGTCTGACTGCCACATTACGAGGTTGTTGTGTCCACACCAGTACCAGTGATCCCGATGGGCTGGCGGCAGTCCTGGTTGTAATCAGCCAGGGTTGCACTGAAATCTGCGCTGCCCTGCTGATTACAACCTTGTTCTCCACCTGCCTTTTCATGGCAGTCAGACTGCCATGAAAAGACTGGCAGAGAACAAGTGCATGGGGTTGGGTGAGCTGCACTGCCCCTGCCCAGCACCCTTGAAATGCCCACTGTCTGCTGTGTAGACATTGCGCATTTCAATGGTGCTAGGGCACCCTGTGTGCGACAGCATTGTCGCCGGCTCAGTTATGAGCCGGAAACAATGCTGCTGCACCTTTCCCACTGATATGACAGGGACGGGAACATTGGTGCTCAGTGGGAAAGTTTTAATAGGGCCAGAGGGGAGAACGCCACCTCGACGTAGGTCTCCTCACCATTGGTCTGGGGGTCGGATTTTCCGACTGCTAAACTTGTAATCAGGTCCTTAAACATCTAAGGGCCAGAAAATGGGGTGGTGCTACCATCTATTAAAGGTAATACCGGGTCCACTATTAACATTCCATTTTAGCAGCTAACAGTTAAAGAGGTCCGGTTAAGACTGCTCCTTTTCACCCCCACTGACTCTCTCCCCACAATCTGGAGGAATCAATATAGTAAGCGTATCAAACAGGGATTACAAATGGGACCCTTAGGGTAATAATTGCAATGAAGAAATCCAAGGAAATCAGATATTTTAGTTCTGGATGGAGTGGCTTACACGCCAAAGTGGATGGCAAGGGGCTAACGAATCTCTACACCGTGTCTGAGACCCTTTTTCCTCGGGTGCTCTGCCTAATTTGTTTGTGGCTGGAAATGAGGGAAGATGTTCTGATGCCCTGGCAGTGAATTACACCTTTTTTCTGACTCTCCTCTTTCTCATGCCTGGCTGCAGCAACTGCAGACATGCTGCTGTGATTCTTTCCTCACAGACGCAGCAGCCATTTTGTCGTATCCAATGCTTCACTCTACTTCTCTCCAGAAAGACTGTACTGCCTCAAACATTGTTTCCCAACTTAGACTTTTTGAAATAACTCTTGCTTTCATTCAATGGCACTAATGGGCTTTATTTCTTTATCCTCTTTCATGGATTACCTACTGTTTTTTTGGATTTCCTACCACTTCAGTGAATAACTGGCATGAACTTCATTAATTATTTTTTATTGGCGACATACATTACTAAGGTTTCTCTATTTCATTTTAAACCAACTCCCTTTTTTCTTTTTCCCTATCTCTCTGTTTGTAGGGGGAACCGTGCAAACTTAAATTGAATTGTGAATCCTATCCAAAAACTTCCATTGATGCCCATTCTTCTACTGATGTCATGCCTTCATCCCTTACTATACTTACACCTATGATAAAATACCAACTAGCTGGTTTTTCGAAAAGACTTAAGCATGATCTACCATCTTCTGATAAAGGAACTTCCTACATTAATATGGAGATTTTTCTGGATGAAATACGTGCTATCAGGCCTTTTGTAGAAGAGACAATTATCAGAATATAGACTTTAGACACCAAATGGTCCTCTATGGAATCACGTGTAGCTGAAGCTGATCAACACATTAGTCATCTTCAGCAGGAAACCTGTGAGATATCTTCTATATAGATGGAGATCTGATCTCTTCAAAAATATGCTGAAGATTTGGAACACATAAACCGGTTCAATAATCTTTGTGTACATGGTCTCCATGTGGAGGTTGAAGGAAAAGATACAGTTTCTGTCTTTATTACTTCCTTGTCACAACTTTTGGATCTTCCCACATGTTCAGTCCTCAACATTCAGAGAGCCCATAAGCTTGGTCAAAGGCCTCCTTCATCAGTTTGTGAATTTAAACCCAGAGGAATTATGATATTATGTCTTGACTATACAGATCTCAAGGTTTTCCAAGTGGCAAAATATAAAAAAAACTGTTGCTTTGGTCTGGACCCAAACTCTCTTTCACACAGAATGTTGCCAAATCTACAGTAGATAGATGAAAGGAGTTTCTCTCACTTCACCCAGCATTACAATCTTTAGATACTTGTTTTGGCTTTCTCCATCCTTGTTCTTCTAAAGTCACTTGCAAGGATAAATTGTACTCATTTGATGACCCTCCAGATTTGACAAAAGTTCTGCACACTAATTCTATTGCTTCCATGGAGATTGCTTGATCCTCTACTGGTTGAAAGTTGTATTTATGTTAGAATTGTCTCAATGTTTTCTTTCTTATGACAATTTTATTCTTCACGTTTCAGGCTTGTTTTGGTCCGTTTCTCCCTATGTCATCATTCCACTAATAATGTTTTTGGCCTCCTGTACAGTGTGGTGCCCCGACTCTGTCATCCTTGTGATGTGCCATATCCACCATTTCTCGATATTCAGATACCTGCAGGTATGCTTCTCAGTCGCCACTTTTGTGGCATGTACTATTTACTGTATCTATGGCTCTACTTTCTCTCCCTTTTCAATTTTCCATTCTTGCATCTTCTCTTTACCCCTCTTTTCCCCGTATTCCTAGTTTTTCCTTTATTATTTTCCTTTACTCTTTATTCTACTTACTTATTATTTCAGAATTATTGTTGATCAGTCTATTACTCTATATTGTATGATTGTTCGAATTTAGAGATATCACTCAAATTTTAGAGGTTTAAATCACCCTAAGAGACAGAATTCTTTCTCACTTTGCAAACTATAAAACTGATTCACTGCTTCTCCAGGCGACCCATCTTACCGATACAAAAGCTGAAAAAAACCTGGATTGGCAAGGGTCTTGACTCGCCTACAAAAAATAAAAAGAATGTTATTGTACTTCTTTGTGATAAAAAACTCTTGAAGTTTCTGTCCTTTCCCAGGAAATGGACTCTCATAATAGATGGATTGTTACTAATCTAGCTATTAATAAAAGATCTATCACATTTTGTTGGAAAAGGCCCTTTCTGTATGTTTTCTCTAGGCATTTTGGCTTCTGAACTCCTGTTTTTGATCCTGTGCTGAATTTTGTTTTTGCATTCTTTAAGACTCTGAGCTCTTTACCACTGCTGACCAGTGGTAAAGTGCAAGTGCTCTGGTAATTGGTTTACCCATGCATAGCATAGTTGATTTACTAGTAAGACTCCTGTAAGTGCACAGTGTGTGCCTAGGGCCTGTCAAGCGAGTGCTACTAGTAGGCCTGCAGCCGGATTGTGCCACCCACATGAGTAGCCCTGTAAACATGTCTCAGCCCTGCCACTGCATTGTCTGTGTGTGTAGTTTTAACTGCCAGTTCGCCCTGGCAAGTGCACCCACTTGGCATGCCCTCACCTTCCCTTTTACTACATGTATGACATCCCTAAGGCAGACCCATGGGCAGGGTGCACTGTATTTTAAAGGTAGGACATGTACTGGTGTGTTTTACATGTCCTGATAGTGAAATACTGCTAAATTCGATTTCCACTTTTGCAGGGCCTATCACTCCCATAGGGAAACATGGGGATTGTCTTGAAATATCTTTTCGGTGTAATTTCCCCTTGGGAGCAGATAGTTGTGATTTAACCTTGGGAGCAGATGGAGATTTGGAGTTTGGGGTCTCCGAACTCACATTTTAAAAATATATCTTTTGGTGAAGTTGTTTTTTAAATTTTAAGTTCGAAAATGCCACTTTTAGAAAGAGGTCATTTTCTTGCTTAACCATTTTGTGCCTCTGCCTGTCTGTGGAATGCATGTCTGGGTCAGGATGACAGTTATGCTGTTTGTGAATTCACTCTAGACAGTCACACAGAGGGAGCTGAGGTGTGCCCAGCATATCCTGATGGTTCTTCCTCGGCTAGAGTGGTGGAAGGAGCTGACATTTGCACCTGAATAGGACTGTGCCTGTCTTTATATAAAGCAGTCTCCAACACCTTGGAGTGTGTCTGTGGCCAGGGCAGGAACACTACAAAGACCTTCCTTTGAAATTTGCCTACTTAAAAAGCAGAAATGAGTATAAGTATTGGACCTCTGAGACCACAACTTTAGAATCCTTCTGGACTGAGGACATTCTGAAAGGAAGAAGAGCTAGATGCTGAAGGAGGGACTGCCACTCTGCCTATTGGTTTGCTGTGCTGGCCTGCAGCTTGCTGCCACTGTCCTGGGAATGAAAGGACTGGGCTTTGCTTTCTACATTGTGCTTCCAAAGGTTTTTTAAGGGTTTGGAATGAGCTTCCCTCCTGTTAGAAGTCTCAGGGACACCAAAGACTTAATCTGCCAGCACCTGGGCTCTCTTGCTGGGAATCCTGACTCACCAAGTGGTGCCACATCCAGTTCCCAGACCTTTGTGAGTGAGCTCTAGTGCAACCAAGAGGAATCCCAGTACATCGCCTCCAAAGCGTCTCCGGAACTGGCGCTGCTGTCCGACTCCATGCTGCTGCCTGAACTGGAGCTGTGGTCCCCGCTGAGTGCAATGACTATGACCGACACCGCAGGCTGGAGGCTGCTGCAGCACCTCTGAAGTCCCACCACTGCGTAAGACCTGAGTGCTGTGTCACCGATATCCGTGACACCTGACTTCACTGCAGCACCTGTGGCCCCGTAGTGTGATCACAGCAAAGTTAATGCCTCGCTCCTTGACCTGCTGGATTCATCCATCCCGCCGGATCATAAGGAACTGACACCTCGCCATCAATGCCTCATCACCTCCCATGCAAGCTCTTGGAACCAATGCCACACCTCCCCTCCTTGCAGTAAGGAACCGACACCTCATCTCCCCAACTCTGTGCAATGTCTTTGTTTCCTTGTTTTCCAAAGCAACTGTACTTGGTTGTCTGTGTGACTCCATGACCGGCCCGTACTCCCTCGTGAGTGGCGACGGACTGCTGGGAGTGACTCCGTCAAGATAGCCCCAGTTGGAACTATTGTTTTTTTAAGTGCTTTACTGAGATTTCATCTTTAAAAAATCATATCTTTACTTGTGTATGTTGGATTTTAGTTGCTTTGGTCTTGGTTTATTCAGATAAATATTGCCTATATTTCTAAACTTGTGTGGAGTACTTTTGTGGTGTTCTCACTGTGTGTGTGTGTGTGTACAAATACTTTACACATTGCCTCTGAGATAAACATGACTGGTCATGACAAGCTACCAAGCAGGTGAGCAGGAGTTAACTTAGCTGTGTGACTCCCTTACCCTGACTAGAGTGAGGGTCCCTACTCGGACAGGTTGCAAACCACTGCTAACTAGAAACCCCATTTCTAACACTCTTTTTAATGTATATGCCCAAACTCAAAAATATTTTTTGTTCTAGAATAACATTAGGAAAAAATATCTGAATTTTAATGGTGACTATGTTATTTTTGGTGGTGATTCCAATCAAATCTGTGACCCTTTTCTTGACCGACAATCCACGGTCAAGTTTATTCCACATAAAATGCACAAGTTGTTTCCTTTATATCTCAAAGAGCTTTAGTTGATTACTATCAGTTAGGTCATCCCATGACTTGTGAATACACCTTGTTCTCTCCTGCTCATAACACTTATACCAGATTAAATCAGATATTGGTAGTAAATCTCCTTCTCAAAATCTAATAAAAATAAAAGTTGAACCTACATTAATCTCAGATCATGCTCCAGTACTTGCTAATTTTGACCTGCTCCGTTTACAGCCACCTTCCAACAGATGGAAATTTAACAACTACTTACCCTCTGATGCCCAATTTTCCTCCTCTTTTGTGGCTTTCACTACTGACTGTTTCTCCAGACATCATAACCCTCTTGTACATACACAACTATACTGGACTCATTAAAAGCTTTGGCACAGGGTTTTATTATTGACTATGTTTCAAGAAGGAAGAAGACCATGCTCGCCCAGCATGCCACTTTAATGACTGATATCAAGCCACTGGAAGCAGACATTACTCTTCGATGTTTAATGATGCTCTGAAAGATTTAATTGCTGCCAAATATCAATTTTCTCTGATGCGGCCACTAATTACTGGCTAAAAAGCAAAGATATTATGGGGGTCATAATAAAATGGGCTCATTTTTGGCCAATTATGTTCAAGTTAAAAAAGATTGTTACAAAATGGACTCACTACAGTCTTCAACAAATACTTCAATCTATCAAGACTCAGACATCCTTGAAGAGTTTGTAAACCTTTATAAAACACTTTATACCCAGGGTTTAATCCTGATGAAGTTGATATTGTTTTTTTTTTTTCTTACCGTGATTGCGAAACAACATAACTCAGACCTAGACTTTTCTAGTTTGGATCAGGACATTACTCTTATGGAAATTACAACTAACCTGCACTGTTTAAAATAAAGTAAAACCCTGTGATGCTTTTTCTGTTGAATTTTACTCTCATTTCTCTTTTATAAAATTACCAAAATTACTCATTTTGTTCTCATACTTCTTCTTTCTCTGCACTCTCCAACGGGAACCAATTTAGGAGAAGCAATTTGACTTATTCCTAAAGACAGTAAAGACCCTGCAGTATGTAAAATTTATAGACCCATCTCCATGGTCAACGTTGACTATAAAACTTTAGAAAAAATTCTGGCTTTACGTATTGAATCTTTTTCTCCTACCTCAATTGGTCCTGAACAGGTGGGCTTCATCAAAGGTCGAATGGGTTCAGATCACATTAGACTAATCTTTGATATCTTAAGTAAAGTAATGATCCTGGATTATCCTCTTGAAGCCATTATAACTGATGTTGAAAACGCCTTTGATAGACTTGATTTGCCTTTGATGATTAAAGCTTTACAATGGCATGGTTTTGCCCCAAACATTCTCTCTTTAAACTCTGTTCTTTACCATCCCAAGAAGGCCTCTGTTATAATTAATGGCATATCTTCTCCCCACTTTACTCCTCACAGGGGTGTGCAAGAGGGTGGTCTGTTATCTCCATTATTAATTATTCTCACACTGGAGGCATTTCTTTCTAAGATCAGGCAAATACTATTTATATCTGGCTCTCAATATGACACACATCATTCAAAGCCTGCAGCTGACTCTGATATTATTCTTTTCATTTCCAATCCTGAACTCATGCTGCCAACTCTTTCACAAGATACTCTTACTTTTTCACAAGATTCTGGCCATAAAATCAATATAGATAAAACTGATATTCTCCCTTTAAATAAATACTGTACTAAACAATTGTTTTTATCCTCCAGATTTACTTGAGCCCTCACTAAAATCAAGTATCTAGGCATTTGGTTCTCTGACTCCATTGAATCTTCTATTTCCCTTAACCTTAAAGACCTTCCACTTCAAACTAAAACATTACCATCCCCCTGGACATCCATTTCCCTCTTGGTGGGTTCTTGTGGATTCAATACAGATGATGATATGTTCCATATTCCTTTATACCTTATCTATGATACGAGTTCATATTCATCAGCTATACTTCAAGAATATCAATTCTCTTTATTACAATTTCCATTGAACAAGAAGAAACGTTGCATCTTCTTGCCACATCTTAACCCCTTCGCTGCCAGGCCTTTTCCCCCTCCTGTGCCAGGCCTTTTTTGGCTATTTGCGTCAGTTTGCGCATAGGCCCTCATAACTTTTTGTCCACATAAGCTAGCCAAGCCAAATGTTCTTCCTTTTTTTCCAACATCCTAGGGATTCTAGAGGTACCCAGACGTTGTGGGTTCCCCTGAAGGAGGCCAAGAAATTAGCCAAA
The DNA here is from genome assembly GCF_031143425.1 of Pleurodeles waltl. Taxonomy (NCBI): domain Eukaryota; kingdom Metazoa; phylum Chordata; class Amphibia; order Caudata; family Salamandridae; genus Pleurodeles; species Pleurodeles waltl. The sequence goes on from NC_090444.1 coordinate 954,827,465, forward strand.
ATAAAGTGAAAATGTTTTTTTTTTTTTTTAATGGGAAAAGGGGATGCAGAAGAAGGCTTGTGTTTTTTTTCCTGAAAATGGCATCAACAAAGGGTTTGCGTTGCTAAAATAACCAGCTTCTCAGCTTTCAGGAACAGGCAGACTTGAATCAGAAAACCCAATTTGTCAACACAATTTTGGCATTTTACTGGGACATATCCCATTTTTATGATTGTTTGTGCTTTCAGCCTCCTTCCAGTCAATGACAGAAATGGGTGTGAAACCAATGCTGGATCCCAGAAACCTAAACATTTCTGAAAAGTAGACAAAATTCTGGATTCAGCAAGGGGTAATTTGTGTAGATCCTACAAGGGTTTCCTACAGAAAATAACAACTGAAAAGAAAAATATTGAAATTGAGGTGAAAAAAACAGAAATGTTTCTCTACGTTTTACTCTGTAACTGTTTTCTGCAATGTCAGATTTTTGAAAGCAATATACCATTACGTCTGCTGGACTCTTCTGGTTGCGGGGATATATAGGGCTTGTAGGTTCATCAAGAACCCTAGGTACCCAGGGCCAATAAATGAGCTGCACCCTGCAATGGGTTTTCATTCTATACCAGGTATACAGCAATTAATTTGCTGAAATATAAAGAGTGAAAAATAGCTATCAAGAAAACCTTTGTATTTCCAAAATGGGCACAAGATAAGGTGCTGAGGAGCAGTGGTTATTTGCACATCTCTGAATTCCGGGGTGCCCATACTAGCATATGAATTACAGGTCATTTCTCAAATAGACATATTTTTTACACACTCCCTTTAATTTGGAAGGAAGAAATGTCGAAAAAGACAAGGGGCAATAACACTTGTTTTGCTATTCTATGTTCCCCCAAGTCTCCCGATAAAAATTATACCTCACTTGTGTGGGTAGGCCTAGCGCCCGCGAGAGGAAATGCCCCAAAACACAACGTGGACACATCCCATTTTTTGACAGAAAACAGAGGTGTTTTTTGCAAAGTGCCTACCTGTAGATTTTGGCCTCTAGCTCAGCCGGCACCTAGGGAAACCTACCAAACCTGTGCATTTTTGAAAACCAGAGACCTAGGGAAATCCAAGATGGGGTGACTTGTGGGGCTCTGAGCAGGTTCTGTTACCCAGAATCCTTTGCAAACCTCATAATTTGGCTAAAAAAACACGTTTTCCTCAGATTTTGGTGACAGAAAGTTCTGGAATCTGAGAGGAGCCACAAATTTCCTTCCACCCAGCGTTCCCCCAAGTCTCCCAATAAAAATGATACCTCACTTGTGTGGGTAGGCCTAGCGCCCGCGATAGGAAATGCCCCAAAACACAACGTGGACACATCCCATTTTTTGACAGAAAACAGAGGTGTTTTTTGCAAAGTGCCTACCTGTAGATTTTGGCCTCTAGCTCAGCCGGCACCTAGGGAAACCTACCACACCTGTGCATTTTTTAAAACCAGAGACCTAGGGGAATCCAAGGTGGTGTGACTTGTGGGGCTCTGACCAGGTTCTGTTACCCAGAATCCTTTGCAAACCTCAAACTTTGGCAAAAAAAAACGTTTTCCTCACATTTCGGTGACAGAAAGTTCTGGAATCTGAGAGGAGCCACAAATTTCCTTCAAACCAGCGTTCCTCCAAGTCTCCCGATAAAAATGATACCTCACTTGTGTGGGTAGGCCTAGCGCCCGCGACAGGAAATTCCCCAAAACACAACGTGGACACATCCCATTTTTTGACAGAAAACAGAGGTGTTTTTTGCAAAGTGCCTACCTGTAGATTTTGGCCTCTAGCTCAGCCGGCACCTAGGGAAAACTACCAAACCTGCACATTTTTGAAAACTAAATGCCTAGAAGAATCCAAGACAGGGTGACTTGTGTGGCTCTGACCAGGTTCTGTTACCCAGAATCCTTTGCAAACCTCATACTTTGGCTAAAAAAACACGTTTTCCTCACATTTCGGTAAGAGAAAGTTCTGGAATGTGAGAGGAGCCACAGATTTCCTTGTACCCAGCGTTCCCTCAAGTCTCCCGATAAAAATGATAGCTCACTTGTGTGGGTAGGCCTAGCGCCCGCGATAGGAAATGCCCCAAAACACAACGTGGACACATCACATTTTTTGACAGAAAACAGAGGTGTTTTTTGTAAAGTGCCTACCTGTAGATTTTGTCCTCTAGCTCGGCCGCCACCTAGGGAAACCTACCAAACCTGTGCATTTTTGTAAACTAGACGCCTAGGGGAATCCAAGATGGGGTGACTTGTGTGGCTCTGACCAGGTTCTGTTGCCCAGAATCCTTTGCAAACCCCAAACTTTGTCTAAAAAAACAAGTTTTCCTCACATTTTGGTGACAGAAAGTTCTAAAATCTGAGAGGAGCCACAAATTTCTTTCCACCCAGCGGTCTCCCAAGTATCCCGATAAAAATGATACCTCACTTGTGTGGGTAGGCCTAGCGCCTGCGACAGGAAATTCCCCAAAACACAACGTGGACACATCACATTTTTTGACAGAAACAGAGGTGTTTTTTGCAAAGTGCCTACCTGTAGATTTTGGCCTCTAGCTCAGCAGCCACCTAGGGAAACCTACCAAACCTGTGCATTTTTTAAAACTAGAGACCTAGGGGAATCCAAGATGGGGTGACTTGTGGGGCTCTGACCAGGTTCTGTTACCCAGAATCCTTTGCAAACCTCAAAATTTGGCTAAAAAAAAACACATTTTCCTCACATTTCGGTGACAGAAAGTTCTGGAATCTGAGAGGAGCCACACATTTCCTTCCACCCAGCGTTTCCCCAAGTCTCCCGATAAAAATTATATCTCGCTTGTGTGGGTAGGCCTAGCGCCCACGAAAGGAAATGGCCCAAAACACAACGTGGACACATCACATTTTTTCACAGAAAACAGAGGTGTTTTTTATAAAGTGCCTACCTGTGGATTTTGGCCTCTAGCTCAGCCGGCCCCAGGGGGGTCAGAAATGGCCTAAAATAAATATGCCCCCCCCCCCTGCGTGACATTGTCGCAAAAATAAAAGATTTTAAAAAAAAGAGCCCCGGTGCCTAGTTGTTTCTGCCCCCCTTGGGGGCAGATTGACCTAAAATCGCCGATTTGCCCCCAAGGGGGGCAGAAATGGACTAAATACAATTTGCCCCACAGGGGAGCAACCCTTGCCTAATGGGTCGCTCCCCATCTCTAAAAAAACAAACAAACCAAAAACACCCAAAAAAATTTGCCCTGGAGCCTAGAGGTTTCTGCCCCCCCGGGGGCAGATTGGCCTAATAACAATAGGCCGATCTGCCCCCAGGGGGGGCAGAAATGGCCTAAAATAAATTTGGCCCCCTCACCCCCCCAAGCCCCTCTGGGAGCGACCCTTGCCTACGGGGTCGCTCCCCTTGCGTGACAATAGCGCAAAAGAAAAATCCTCGGTTCCTGGTGGTTTAAGGGGGCAGATTGATCTAAAATCGGCCGATCTGCCCCCAAAGGCGGCAGAAATGGCCTAAATACAATTTGCCCCTCCAGGGGAGCAACCCTTGCCTAGGGGGTCGCTCACCATCTGTAAAACAACAAAAACAAAAAAATCCCGGGTGCCTAGTGGTTTCTGCTCCCCTTGGGGGCAGATCGGCCTAATTAAAATAGGCTGATCTGCCCCCCAGGGGGGCAGAAATGGCATAAAATAAATTTGCCCCTCAGGGGAACGACCCTTGCCTAAGGGGTCGCTCCCCTTGCATGAAATGAACGAAGAAAAAAAAAAATCCCTGGTGTCTAGTGGTTTCTGTCACCCTTGGGGGCAGATCAGCCTCATAAAAATAGGCCAATCTGCCCCCAAGGGGGGCAGAAATGGCCTAAATGTAATTTGCCCCCTAGGGGAGCGACCCTTGCCTGAGGGATCGCTCGCTACATCTAAAAAAAAAAAAAAAAAAAAAAAAATGATCCCTGGTGGCTAGAGGTTTCTGCCCCCCATGGGCAGAAAAGGCCTTTAAAAAAGCCCCCCCTGGGAGTGACCCTTGCCCAAGGGGTCGCTCCCTTATGCCATTTTCCAAATAAATAAAAAACTCCCTGGTGTCTAGTAGTTTCTGTCCCCCTTGGGGGTAGACTCACCTCATAGAAATAGGCCAATGGCCTAAATGTAATTTGCCCCTTAGGGGAGCGACCCTTGCCTCAGGGGTGGCTCCCTACCTCTAAAAAGGTAGCTTATTAAATATCAAATGGTTAGTTTGAGCAAGAATTCCAAACATATATTAGATACAAATTACATCTTTCACCATGGACTAGTAAATGCCTCAAAAGTCGGAAAACGGAGTAGCCAGTGGTTATTTTTTTCAATAAAGTAAATGCTGGTGCAAATGTTTTTCTTAGAAGTCTGCTTCTGTGCTGCAAGGTGTTAAGTTTGCTGAGTACTGATAGCGTGTCAGAACCTTGATAAGTAAACTTACAAGGAGACACGCCTAGCCGATGAACCTTTTGACCAAGTTCGGGGACTTCCCAGTACGAGATATCTTTTTGGCATCACAAAATCAATAGAGCAATAACCCAATCAATGTTCACAGTAACTAATCAACAAGTTAATCAATAACATTTAATAAGAATCAATAAAGTGAACACACCATGACCTTTCAGTCATGAATAACCACACCAATCTAGTTAAGTGTTAGGATATTTATTTCCCTATTAGTTACAATCTAATAGTCATCTTCGTTAATCTCATTAGCAATCAATCTCATTAGTAACACTTCAGGTTTTGTAATTAGAACACAATTAATCAATGCATAGAGAATATTTGTTCAGCATTAACACATCATTAATAAGAACAGCTTAGCAAAGTCTCAGAGTGCAAAATTCAACAAAGCAAGAACTCAGGGGGTCATTCCAACCCCGGCGGTAGCACCGCCAACAGGCTGGCGGTGCACCACCGGGCATTCTGACCGCGGCAGTACAGCCGCGGCCAGAAACGGAAAGTCGGCGGTGTACCGCCGACTTTCCGCTGCCCATGGGAATCCGCCATGGCGGCGCAGCTTGCTGCGCCGCCATGGGGATTCCGACCCCCTCACCGCCATCCTGTTCATGGCGGGTTCGACCGCCAGGAACAGGATGGCGGTGAGGGGTGTCGTGGGGCCCCTGGGGGCCCCTGCAGTGCCCATGCCAATGGCATGGGCACTGCAGGGGCCCCCGTAAGAGGGCCCCACAAAGAATTTCAGTGTCTGCTCAGCAGACACTGAAATTCGCGACGGGTGCAACTGCACCCGTCGCACCTTCCCACTCCGCCGGCTCCATTCGGAGCCGGCTTCCTCGTGGGAAGGGGTTTCCCGCTGCGCTGGCGGGCGGCCTTCTGGCGGTCGCCCGCCAGCCCAGCGGGAAACACAGAATCACTGCGGCGGTCTTCAGACCGCGGAGCGGTGTTCTGTCGGGGGAACTCTGGCGGGCGGCCTCCGCCGCCCGCCAGAGTTAGAATGACCCCCTCAGTCTTTTGTCTATGTGCGTCAGGTATTTGTGAACACCTTAACTAACCTCTAATTAGCATCAGCATGTTGGGCTTCATGCAAAACAATTTGGCAAAAACAAATTTGGAAAACATCTAACTATGGCCTCTATCAAAAGAGCAGTTGATACCTAGAAAGAAAGGGCAAACAGACAATTACAATTTTCATCAGATAGTTACCCATCCAACGAATCAGCAAACAGCATCAGTCTTCGTCCTCAGGACATCAGTCGATTCACCTTCAGCAAAGATAGGACAAGGCAAAGTCTCAGTATGGCATAGCTAAAGAATAGGACTCTTCCCTCATATGGAGGAGAAGAAAGTATCAGTAAGGACTTAGATAGAGGATGGTTAAAGTATCAGTAAGAATAAACGGCAAAGTCTCAAAAGAATAATGGCAAGGTATGGCTTAAAGTGGAATGTCCGAATAATGGCTGATTTCTCCTCGGGTTATGCGGTTAAATCAAAACTGTTGAACTAGCCCTTAATTCCCCATTGGATAATATTTGGTGCATCATTATCTCTGTCCAATAATTCTCCATGCACTTAACTAGAATTTTCCACAGAACACAGTTCTCATGTCGTTGATTGGCCCATGTTATTGACATCTTCATTGGTTGGAATGTCAGGTAAGAAAATTTACACTTTACGCTCCAGTCAGTAGTCCCATTGTTTCTCCTACTCCAGGCAGCCTTGCACTTGTTACGAATTACACTGTTGCATTCAGCAAGAATGTCTCCTTGAGCAAGTCGGGTCCCATGAGAAATAATTTACTACGGCTACACACACACATCTAACTTCTGGAAAAGTACAGCGTTGTGTCCTTCAGGAAAACAGCACATTGCACGTTAGGAAAAACACAGTTTAATATGGATCAGGCAGCTAGTACATTATTAATTCATCATTAATAAGTATAAATAGTCTTCGTATATATTGGTAGCCACTCCCCGTGGGCACATTTCAGACGTGTGCATTATTTTTCTACGTTAACACATTTTCTATGCAGCTTCATTACACAATATATTGCAAGCTTTTCATGTTAACATTGCTTTTAAAAGACACACTCCAACAATCCCTCCTCTGATGACTCTTGTCATCACACAAACTTTACCCCAGAAATTTTACATATAAAAATTTTCTCATTTGAATTTCTTCTCGTAATCGTTCCCCTTTGATTTTGCCCTGAATAATTTTTCCCTTAGTTTTTCTTTCCTCCTCTTATTATTTTTCACCATTTTCAATTTTATTCTTTTACTGATTTTACATGCCACCCACAATCCAAATAAGCAAGCTGTAACAATCAATATCCCCTGTATTAATTTAGACAATATCCCATGCCAAATATTACTAAACCAACTTCCCACTGAAGCAAGTCCTTTCCCAACCTTTTCTCAAACACCTGGTTCTTTCAGTTCCCTCAAGTCTGTACTATCCCTAGTCAAGTTAGTAAGCATACTTCTAATCTCAGTACTATTATCTGGTATGTAAGCACAGCAATGACGCTCATTAAGCATCCTACAAACTCAGCCATTTTTCACTAAAAGAATGTCTATAGCAAGCCTAATTTGAATAGTCAAAGCCCTCTCCGCAGCAAGTTCAGTATCCATCAGGAGTATAGCCCCTAAAAAGTTTGTCAGCATGTTATCCACAATAGTAGACAACTTTTGAATCTTTATGGAGTTTAAGATAACTCCCACTGAAGGAATTATCGCCCCAAATATGTCTCCTACTACACCAGCAGCAGTTTCTCTCTTCTGTCTAGTACGATGTAATTCAGACAATTTCGGAAACTTTTTCAAATCGTCAAGTTGATATATCTTTGGGAAAACTATCCCCAAACAACATGTCCTATACCATCCCTTTGGAAGACAGTAATAAGCATTAAGTCCACATATATAATAAATCCCAGGGATCGCTGGATCCTGTCCATTTAACATTAACGTCTATTTACTCTGAAACAGAAACACATGCTTTCATTCACTCGTTCCCACAAACACATTGTCATTAATATGATTTCGGTCTAGATATGCAAAGCTTGCCTATGAGTAGTGCATTTAAAGCAAGCTTCCCTATTCCCTAATTGCACTGTAACCCTCACTACTAGCAAAAGCTCACTGCTGCAATCATTTCTCCAATTTACCCTTCAATGCCCTTCTTCTATCTTCCGTGTGATCTAAAAAGCTTTTCTCTACAGGTGTAAGCAAACATGTCAAATTATTGCGATGTGCATAAGATGTATTAATGACTATTGTTGCCTCAAAGAATCCTTTAACTAATTTTATACTATAGTACTTAGCTGCCCCATTCAAATCCTCTATGATAGGCACATAAGAAAACACAAGATCATGGATCGAGTAAAAATACTGGATCTCTTCTTGGTTATAGAATCTTGTTAGTAACAGACTACAACTTATCCCAAATGTTTAAGGCAGACTATGATAGGTAACCCCCTCTTGTACTGAAACAGGAATGTGTGTACACACAAAACAATCTTTCGCATCCATTGTGTCAACATACTCACTCAGCAAGCGATAGAAACCATTAGTGGATAGTTCCCCTTTTGCATTAGTTCCCTCATGCAAATATTTTGTATCCTGCTCAAACCTCTCCCAAGCTGTTAGTGCAGTGGTAGTCTCAGGAATTGTAGCATTGTTAGTCCCACTCTTATCCATTAGTGGCATACCCACAACCACAACTATGATGAATATCACACACACGACACCCAAACCAACCCCCAAATATTTACAGCGCCTACTCCCTCTATTATCCTCTCTAATGTTAGCCATGATCTGTAAAGAATCAGAAAGTGAAGGATGGTTAATTCAAACAACAGAGGACAGTTAGAATGAATTTCTTCTTTTTTTTTTCTTTTCAGCAAAGTCAAAACAAGCAAGTATTTACAGCTCTCAGTTTCTCTCCCAGGATCCTTGTCAAATCAGGTTAGCAGCTTGTCAAATCCAGTTTCAAGTGTCAATCCAGGTTATCAGTGTCTCATCTGGTAAATTCTCAGTGTCTTTTCTCAATTTTTCTCTTCCCTTTAATTCAATTCCTTTGCCAATTCAGACTCTTTGGCCGGACTCAGGTACCAAAGTACTGACCTGGAATCTCTCTATCAAAGCAAAACGACAAGAACTCTTGTTGCCATTCAGCTGACGTTGCATATGCCCATTCAGGACCCACGTACCTTCTCTTTGCTACTCTCTTTCTTTTCAACTTGCGATCACCTTGCAACTTCCTTCACTTAGATCTTCTCTCCTTGTTGTATCAACCTCTTCTTCTATTACATCTTCAACAACCACCTTTCCTTTCGTCACTTGAAATTCTGGCCACTTATCTCCTTTTAGTGTCTCTCTGCGCTTTGACCTCTCCAGTGGCAACCTTTTGCCCTCCTCTGCCTCTATGGTGTTTTCTCTTGATGGACCTGCAATTTACTCAGGAGGAGTCTGGACACTCTGACTCTCTTCCGCCTCAACTCCTTCACCTTCTGGGCCTGGTTCTGTCAGGGGCTCTAGCTCATTTCCATATTCGTCTGCTTCTGGGAGAACCTCCCTCTGATTTGACTCTCCTGGTGTCTCAGTTGAGATAGGCTCACCGTCACCCCTCTGGGTCTCTTCTCCTTCTTACTGGAGTCCTCAATGGGCTCTCCTTCTGTTTCAGTTCCCCTTCGATCACTCTCCGGCCCTGAGACCTCCTTCTTTGTTGTTGGTACTTTCAACAACTCAACCTCCTCATCAGTTGGACACGTCACCTTTTTCGTGTGACTGGCATGGATCCAGTTCGGAATTCCCGCACACTTCACAGCAGTAGTAGTTGTTAGTAGTACTTGATATGGCCCCTTCCATCATGGCTCCAAACACGACTTCCTTACGTGTTTCTTGATGACAACCCTGACACCAGCTTTCAGATTGTGTCCTGGATCATTTATGGGTGGCAGGGTGGTAGATTCCACCTGGTGAGAGAAAGAGCGGACCACATCAGCCAGACCCTTTTAGTAGTCCAGCACCATATCATCCGTGATATTCACAAGAGCATTCGCAGGCACTGCGGGCAGTCTCATAGCTCGGCCCCTGAGAATCTCATGAGGGGACAGTCCTGTTTTTTCGTTAGGTGTATCTCTCATTGACATTAACACCAAAGGCAATGCATCGGGCCATTTAAAATTCGAGACTGCACACATTTTTGCCATTCTCGACTTCAGGGTACCATTCATCTGCTTCACTAGTCCTGATGCTTCAGGGCGGTAACTACAATGCAACTTCTGCTCAATGTTCAATGCTGCACACAATAGCTTAACCACCTCGTGGTTGAAGTGACTCCCCCTATCTGATTCTAAAGAGATCGGAAACCCAAAACTTGGTATCAATTCCCTAACCAGCAGCTTCGCTACTGTGAGACTGTAATTTCTACGTGTAGGGTATGCTTCAAACCAGTGACTAAAGATACACACAATCACCAACACATATCTCAGACCTCCACACACAGGCATCTCAATAAAATCCAATTGCATTCTGCTAAATTGACTTCCTGCTCTCCCAGTGTAGCTCAAATTCACCACTGTCCCTTTCCCCGCATTTATCTGCTGACAGATGATACACCTATGACAGATCAGTTCTGCAGCTTGTCTGAACTTCGGGTTAAACCAGTCAACTTTGAACAACCTGATCATGGCATCCCTCCCAATATGTGCTTGACCATGGTAAAATCTCGCAAATTGTGAGAGGAGACTGTTCGGCAAGACCATTTTCCCTTCACCTGAAACCCACAAGTCATCTGGTCTTTGTACACATTGCATCCTAACCCAAGAACGCTTCTCATCTTTGCTGGCACGTCCCTACAACAATCTCAATTCTTCTAACGTATCAATCACCCTTAAGGCGTAACCTGTACATGCCTCATTTTCTGTTTCAGGTAACAATTCCCACTGATCTTTAAACGATATACAGTTCAATGCGCAAAACCTTGTGACCTGATCCACATATCCATTTCCCATTGAAACAAAATCTTGTGACTTCAGGTGAGCACTGCATTTCACCACAGCAATTTCATGAGGTAACTGAATCGCGTGCTACAACAACTCCTTTATTTTTTCACCATTTTTCACTGGCGAACCAGAAGAGGTCAGAAAATCCCTCAGTGACCATAGTTGGCCAAAATCATGGACAATTCCGAATCCGTATCGGCTGCCAGTATAGATAGTCACCCTAAACTGGGCAGCGGCATGGCAAGCTCTAGTAACAGCAACCAATTCGGCCACTTGAGCAGAATATACCCTCTCAAGCCAAGACGCTTCCAGAATACCAGAGATCGTGCATACAGCGTATCCGGCTCTTAGCGCTCCTACTGAGTCTCTCAAACATGAGCCATCGACAAAGATGATTTGGTCATTTTCTTCCAATTGGGTATCTTTAATATCAGGCCTCGGTTTGGTGCACATTTCTGTTACCTCAAGACAATCATGTTCTACATCTTCAACATTTTTAAGTTTTGTGTTTTCATTTGGAAGCAAAGTTGCCGGGTTCAACACTGTACATCTTTTCAACGTTACATTTGGTGACACCAAAATAATCGATTCATATTTTGTCAATCTTGCATTTGTCATGTGCTGCGTTTTTGTACGGGTCAACAGGATTTCAACTGAGTGAGGGACCATGACTGTTAGAGGATGTCCCATCACTATGCCTTCATACTGTGTGAGACTTTGACCAACTGCTGCTACTGCACGCAGACACCCCGGTAAGGCTGCTGCAACTGGGTCCAAAGTAGCTGAAAAATATGCTACTAGTCGGTTTACACCTCCATGGACCTGTGTCAGGACAGACAAAGAACATGCATCACGTTCATGGCAAAACAACAAAAGGCTTCGTGTAATCAGCATACCTAAAGCTGGAGACCTGCACATGCTCTCCCTTAACTCAGTAAACCCCTTCATTTCGTTTTCTGTCAGCACTAAAGAGGCACAGAAAAGAATGCTTGGGACAGATCAATTGCTGTGAACCACTCTGCATCACATGGAACCTGGAACATAATCACAGCTGGATTTGGCACCACTGGGCAGCATTTCACCACTATGTCATTGATCTTTCTCAAGTCTTGGACACTTTGAACTTTCCCACAAGGCTTTCTCAATCCCATTATTGGTGAATTATATGGGCTGCTCATCACTTCTTTCAAGACTTCCTGTTTCACAAAGTCTGCAATTAATTGCGCAACCTTTATAAGGACATCTTGCACCATATGATACTGCGGTACTTGGGGAAACACAGCATTTGGCTTAACACTGACTTTAACTGGCTCTAGTCCTTTTATCAGTCCTACTTCTTTCCCTGTCAAATCCCACACCTTCTCTTGGACTGTTCCCTGCAAGTCTGCCGGGAGATCAGCCACTGTGAACATCGGGAAGAAGTTAATCAGAGGATACTCCTTGTCTGTGGTCTCCGTTTCAGGCTCTGAAACCTGCTCATCTTCCCCTTCATCATCACTGTTTGTCTGAACGTCAATCCCCTAATTTGAACAGGTGATTGAACACCTTGTCTTACAAGTCTCTTCCCAGTAGGGACACAGGACTCGAATCGCAAACCACAAACCTGTGCAATCCCTGAAAAGTGCCAAGCTCAACCTGTACCGGATCTGTGATCGGGTTGGTCAGGAGCTGGTTTGCCACTCCTACTATCTTGACTGTACGTCCCGAAAGAGGCAGTTTCGGAACCCCTGCGCTTCTAACTGTGGAGCGTGTAGCTCCTGTGTCAACCAAGAATGAAACCTTGTGCCTCATTACTTTCCCCTGAACATAGGGCCCTTTCTGATCTACCTCTAAGGATGCTGCGAGTCTATACTCTTCACTATCTGAACTCTCATCCGACCATTCATCGTTTATTCCATTCTCACCACGCAATGGGAACTGTTGCACTGTGTTATTTAGACTCATTATTTGACCAGTGACCTGGTGAGGAAGCATCACCTGTTGCTGTTCCATTGGCGCTAAAGGCACTTGCATTTGCTGTCTAGGTACCATAGGAACCTGCTGTTGCATTTGTTGCATCTGCATCGGTTGTGTACATGGCATCTGCACCTGCTGCATGGGTTGGCAACCCTGCATCTGATTCATGTTATTCTGAAAGTTCAGATTAGGACCTCTCAGCCTCGGTCCTTTCACATTTTGGCATGCACTGACATCATTGCTTTGTTGAACAACACCCTCCTGCACCATCATCGGGCACTCCCTCTTCCAATGTCCAATGACCACGCAAGCATGACAAGGCAACATCTTCTTCATCCCCTGTACATCGTTTTGAACTACTATAGTGTTCAAGTCTGGACTTCTGTTCACAAAACCTCCTCGACCTCTGCCTCTCACTTGTGCCTGAAACATCCAGTTTCCTTGCGGCTGTTGCACCATCTGTTGTATACAACCTCCCTGCATTCCTGACTGTTCTGCTACAATTTGCATCACCATTGCTTTCTCCTTCAACTTTCTCTGCATCAATTCAATCTTGTCACTACAGTACTTCGCATACTGCAACACCCCGTCAATCGGCTTTGCTTGCCAGCAAATCAAGTGGTTCTTAATCATCTGATTAATCTCAGGTCTCAACCCTTCGACAAACCTAAACACAAGGTGATTCATGTCCTTCGCCTCAACAACCTCTGTACCACTGTAGTGCTTGAACGCTTTTAACAACCTCTCATAATAGGCATGTATCGACTCCTTGGCTGCTTGAGCCGTCTGATCTTACTTTTGCCCATTAATATTTTTCGGCGAAACTCTCTGTTTCAGGAATTCAATCACCTTATAGTAGTAATTCATCACCTTAGGAGACGGTGCTCCTGTGACTCTATCCCTTGCTGGTTCCGCGGTTGGCCAATCCACACTTCTCTTACACTCAAGCCACAAATCAGCTGGGACTATGATCTCAAAGAGAGTATTCAGGTCTTCCTAGAGACATTTTGCAAGCTTAACAAACCTGTCCGTCTGCTGATGCCATTCTATTGGCTTCTCCCTTAACCTGGGAAAGTCATTCGTAAATGACAGAATATCACCTCTGGGCCACGGCACATGGACAAGAACCCCTCCAGCTGTCTCTCTCATTGGTAACATCTTTACCGTACCAGCATCCTGTGGGGCTTTTGCTTGCTGCTCTAAACACTCGCTTTTCTTCTTATCTCTTTTCTTCGCCCATCTGCCTTCCCATTTCCCTAATGCTCCCTAAACTTGTGCACTCTGCAGTATTTCTTTAAGGTGTGCCTTCATCCCAGTAGACCTCATGTGTTCAAAATCTTTAGGGTCAAAGTCTAACCTGTAACTCCTCTTCAGAAGTTTGGTATTTTCTAAGTCTATTCCATAATTATTTGCCAAGTTTGCCAACCTCTGGTGCACCCTGCTCACTTCTTTAGTTATCTTTGGATACAAGTATCGCAATTCTGCTTCCGTGTATGACTCTAACCTGTTCACTCCCATGCTCCCTTCAACAAGTTAATTTGCCTCCATGCCCAACCTCACAAAATTCAGGTACTCTTCTCCTTCCGTCCTGCCTGATGCTGCAGAAGTAGACTGTGGTGAATTTAACTTGTCTAACCAGCCATTCAGCTGTTGGACTGTCAAACCTTGCAGTGAGATATTCCCAGCCTGTGCTATAGGTGTCTGCAGCATGTTCGCATTTGAGATCTGCGGTGTCAGCAGTCCCAAACCCGATTGTCTCATAGCATCCGGAGGAGCCCCAATTGGGCTAAAGTCTAACAGGGACCTAGATCTCTCGAATGTTGGCTCCACTGAAGTCATCCCTTGAGAGCTCCCTACGAACCCTCCTCTTTTCATCTCTTGGGTCACTATCCCCTGATCGCATACACTAGGCTTCGCCTGCGCATACAATGGTACTGGCGGACCAACTGTAATGGGCAAGGATATGGCGTCTGCCTGTTTCCCAAAACATGTGGATTATTAACTCCCATATTCTGGTTCATTACTGGTGCCATGGCTGACTGCGGTCCTGTGACCGAAGTGTAATTCAGAATCATTTGCTGCTGCACCTGGGGCAGTAAAGGTGGAGTTGGATCAGTCTGAATCAGCTTTGGTCTCGTATATGCCGGCTCTTACGGCACCATCAGATTCATTATAGTCTCTAAGTTTGGGACATCAGGGAAAAGCCTCTGAACCTGCGGTGGCTGCAGCTGAGATTGCACACCTGTAGCAGTGGACACACTAATACTACTCTGCACCGGAACTGGTGTGGAGACAGGACTAACCTGTACCGGATTCGTTGTCACTTTGTCTTTTGTCGAACCTGCAGGACATGTACTAGTACTTGATCTATTGTCATCTATTGCATATGGCGTTGGTCATTCATTCAGTAACTGATTAAGGAACTCATCATCGTCTGAGTCATCCATCTCTGACCAGGGCTTCTTAGCCTCTTTGTCTTTAGAAGGACTTTTGTCAGTGTTACTAGTGGCTTTCCCCCCTTTGTTTTCACCTTATTGAGCTATTGCAGGAAATATCCTGATTCCATCTATTGTGTCCCTCCTTCAAACTCTCTGTACTCTATCCCACATAGCCTCCGCTAATGTCTTTTCTGCTTTCCTAATTCTCCTCTCAAATTTCTGTTGCTGTTGTCGTATTGCCATCAATTCCCAAATTGCTAACGCCTCACACTGTGCTGGCCTAGGAGGTGGCTTTAGCTCTTTTAGCACCCTCCGCAAATTTTCCAAAACCCTTATGATGAACGTTCTGTGCTCCGGAAACGCCAAACACTCTTCTTTCTCTGTCGCTTTGCACCATTGCTTTAGCCAAAGACATGGCGCGACACCCCTTTCCTCCATTACGGCATAAGCTGGTGTATCTTTTGGCAGTGTAACCTCCCCTACACTCGCAGTAATACATACATCTCCCCTCAAAGCGCTCTTTAAAGCCTTGAAAAATTTCATTTTTGCATCTTTTATTTAGTTCACAATCGAATCAGGAAGTGACTTTAACTCCCAGAACTCTCTTTGCCTACCTTCCCAACCAATTGCCTCTCATGGACGGCTGCCAATCTGTGCGCGACCCTTCTCACTAACCGACCTATCCCAACGCGGCTCCAATGACGTCACACTGACACACACTGCGGCTGACAAAGTCTTGCGGCTTGTCTTCCTCACTCTCGATTCACACAAAACTAATGCAATATATCGCGAGCGCCAACAAAAACTCAAATTTGACAGTTTACTACAGGAAAGGGTAACACAGTCGCTTCAGAACTTTACAGTGATTTTGCTTAGCCTCGGCCACTACTCTCTCCTTCTCAGACCCTGCACTCGCAAGCAAAATTTGACCCGCAAATTTTACTCTCGACTTGTCAATGGGTTGTTCTAGTGCACTTTAGAACTCACCAAATCTCCATCGAAGTTTTCATTCACTCACTTTGACTCAAACTCGACTCGTTGATTTCACCATCGACCTATTAAACTGCACAAATTACAACATAAACCAAGTGTCTCATACACTAATCAATATACTCCGGAGTCTTAGACCACGCAGGGCCCGTACATCATCAACAACCATGTGGACATTTTTTAGCATAAAGCGCCACACTCACATGAAGTTCGCCGACTTCCCTACTGTCATGCTGCGGAGTACGCACACTCCTACTAAAACATCATAATTTGGCCTAAAATCCTCACAGACTTCACAATTCACCTGCGGTACGCATAAGCTGTGCAAGCGCAAACCCTACTTCATTCACACTATCACTAGAACACCAGGAACATACTCAAACTCCCTTCAGAAAGCTCTGAGATTCCGGGAAAGTCCTTAGGGGCTTAGGGGCACATCGTCTCTCCAATTTGCATCATTGAAGAAGAACAATTTTCCCAAAACCCATTTTTCTGATACACCTTGGTTACTTCCAAACTACCATGATTTTTCGCACTGGGGCCCCAGAGGGCCAAACCATCCTCTGCTACCAAAAACTGATAGTGTGTCAGAACCTTGATAAGTAAACTTACAAGGAGACACGCCTAGGCTAATGAACCTTTTGACCACGTTCGGGGACTTCCCAGTACGAGATATCTTTTTGGCATCACAAAATCAATAGATCAATAACCCAATCAATGTTCACAGTAACTAATCAACAAGTTAATCAATAACATTTAATAAGAATCAATAAAGTGAACACACCATGACCTTTCAGTCATGAATAACCACACCAATCTAGTTAAGTGTTAGGATATTTATTTCCCTATTAGTTACAATCTAATAGTCATCTCCGTTAATCTCATTAGCAATCAATCTCATTAGTAACTCTTCAGGTTTTGTAATTAGAACACAATTAATCAATGCATAGAGAATATTCATTCAGCATTAACACATCAATAATAAGAACAGCTCAGCAAAGTCTCAGAGTGCAAAATTCAACAAATCAAGAACTCAGTCATTTGTCTATGTGAGTCAGGTATTTGTGAACACCTTAACTAACCTCGAATTAGCATCAGCATGTTGGACTTCATGCAAAACAATTTAGCAAACACAAATTTGGAAAACATCTAACTATGGCCTCTATCAAAAGAGCAGTTGGTACCTAAAAAGAAAAGACAAACAGATAATTTTCATCAGATAGTTACCCATCCAACGAATCAGCAAACAGCGTCAGTCTTCGTCCTCAGGACATCAGTCGATTTACCATCAGCAAAGATAGGACAGGGCAGAGTCTCAGTATGGCATAGCTAAAGAATAGGACTCTTCCCTCATTTGGAGGAGAAGTAAGTATCAGTAAGGACTTGATAGAGGATGGTTAAAGTATCAGGAAGAATAAACAGCAAAGTCTCAAAAGAACAACGGCAAGGTATGGCTTAAAGTGGAATGTCCGAATAATGGCTGATTTCTCCTTGAGTTATGCGGTTAAATCAAAACTGTCGAACTAGCCCTTAATTCCCCATTGGATAATATTTGGTGCATCATTATCTCTGTCCAATAATTCTCCACGCACTTCACTAGAATTTTCCACAGAGCACAGTTCTCATGTCGTTGATTGGCCCATGTTATTGACATCTTCATCGGTTGGAATGTCAGGTAAGAAAAGTTACACTTTACGCTCCAGTCAGTAGTCCCATAGTTTTTTTCTACTCCAGGCAGCCTTGCACCTGTTACGAATTACACTGCTGCATTCAGAAAGAAAGTCTCCTTGGGCAAGTCGGGTCCCATGAGAAAGAATTTACTACGGCTACACACACATCTAACTTCTGGAAAAGTACAGCGTTATGTCCTTCAGGAAAACAGCACATTGAACGTTAGGAAAAACACAGTTTAATATGAGACCAGGCAGCTAAGCCCAGGCCCTTGCTAACTACGGCCTAGTAGTTTAGTTTACAAACCTCCAGTACATAACTCTAATCATAATATGCTAATACAAATTCAAAACATTAGTACATTATTAATTAATCATTAATAAGTTTCATTAGTCTTCGTATATATTGGTAGACACTCACCGGGAGCACATTTCAGACGAGTGCATTATTTTTCTACGTTAACACATTTTCTATGCAGCTTCATTACACAATATATTGCAAGCTTTTCATGTTAATATTGCTTTTAAAAGACACACTCCAACAGTACCATGGCTGCTTAATCTTGTTTCCAGCTCTTGTCTCCTTCTTCTACCAACTTTTCACTGGAAGTTTCGGCGGTGAACTGGAGCCTTTGAAAGCGTTTTTTCAGGGTAGGGATTGCTGCTGATGCCTCAGTCACTTTCTTCAGCGTCTCCAGGTATTTACAGCAGGCACAGTGTGCAGAGGGACTTTGGAGAGAAATAGAGAAGAGAGGGAGGAGAAAGGGAGCAGGGCTGATTTGAACATTTTTGCCAAGGCTGATTTTGGTTACCAGTCCAGTTTTGTACACATGTAGGCACCTTACATGCATCAAGATACTTTGCACTTGTAGAGACACTGAGGCCCATATTTATACTTTTTTAGTGCCACATTTGCGTAATTTTTTGGTGCAAATTTACAAAATACAATTATACTTTGTAAGTTTACGCTGCTTTTGGGTAAAAAAATTACGCAAATGCAGCACTAAAAAAGTATAAATATGGGCTTTAGAGTGCACAGACACATCAGAAGGCATTTATGGGAGAGTGGGGGGATTATAAATTGTGTTAATTTTGGGGGTTTAATTTCATACCGCTTCTGTAAATCAGCCCTTTTCAAAGATGACTCTGATGGATATGAGTATATTTTATTTAATTACTGAGTCATACTGTATTTGAGTTCCAACCCCTTTTCTACTTTATGGAGTAGGCCCTGACTGCTTGACATTGGCACCATTGGAGAGACAAGTTTACAACATGAATAAGTCCATTATCCATTGGGAATGAAATATTCTAAAAACCTGAAATACCATTGGTAAACAACAGCATCCACTACTGCCAATAAACAATGACCCAAGGGCCAAGAGAAAAGCTCCCAAAATCTGCTCCTGTCTTTTTCCTATATATGAAATTAATGTGAATGTGAGGGAGTTTAGACATAGGCAACGTACAGTTTTATAAAAAGAATATCATGGCAGGACCCTTAAAAAGGTGATCACTTCACTGGGATGAGCAGACACTAAGTCTATACTTAACACTTTTTCTATCTATGCTGGAACTAAAAACTGAATTATAAATCTGGGCAAACCGACAATACAGTGATATTTCCCTAAAAATCATAGGCCTGTAGCTTTTCCATCAAAATCACTGCCACTGCAGTTGTGGTCCAGTGCTTAATTTCTAAATAAAAAGGTGCCGGTGCTCAAAGCTCTCTTCTTAAACACGCGGGTGCTGCAATTAAAAGTACGAGCACATAATACAGAGGCAGCGTAATCCTGAATCCATCTTGGGCCTCTTGAATCCATTTACAGCCACTCCCTGCCTCTTCAGCTCATTCTTGCAGCTTCCTGCTTTTCCCCTTTCTGATGCTTTTTCGTTTTTCTCCTCCTCCGTCCTCCCCAGGTGTCTTTTGCTCGCAGTAAAAGCTTGAGACAGAAGACTAAGCGCTGTCCCTCAAAAATAAGTGCCGGTGCTCTGCACCTGAAACAACACGTACAGATTAAGCACTGGTGTGGTCTAATGGGGTAGTTGGAAAATGTGAAACGTAGAGACATTACTTTGAATCCGGGCCTTGGCTTTTGGACAAATTGTTATATCTTGGACAACTACCTTTCAAATGTATTCCTTTGTCCCCATTTTGTGTCCTGGTTTGGGAGTATTTAGAGTCAATCTAGAAGCTGTTTGTGGTAAAACACAAACTGGCCTAGAGTAGGCATTACCTCCGGATAAAGTGGCTAGGCAGTCCCAAAATGTAATATGGTAGTAAAGTAGTAGCATTTGAATCAAGCAATACTACATTACAATCTTGGTCTCCAACTTTATCAAACTGATTGATCTTAGGAAAACCATACTCGGACTGTACCTCTGTCCAATGATCTGGCAATATGTGTGCACCTTGAAAGAGACTTAATGAAAGAAATGAACACAAGCCTCATATCCCAAGCATATACCTAGAGCATGGCTTCCATTCACAGATTCAGGGTTGTTTGTCTGCAGGTCTTCCCACTGCCTAGTAGCAGCTCCAAAGGCAAATATGTCTCTGAAACTTCTTTGTACAGCACCCTTCAATGCTGCCACTCCTCCCCAGCCACAAACAGGCATCCCCTTCACAGAGCAGTTAGTGAGATGAACATACCTGGCAAAGCTGCTTGAGGTGCCTTGGCAGCCAACTAGCTGTGACCAGCTAAAAGAGAGATATTTGGAAGCTTGCACCAGCTGAGTGCAGGCAATAGGATAGAATACCCAAATGTAGGCCAAACCTGCAAAACAATGGGAGGTTGACTACCCTACCCTCCACTTCCTGTCTTAGTCTATCTCACTTTTGCAGGTTCTTTTCATCCCTGCGTTCACTCTGACTTTTCCCCCGTGTCTATCTATTTTCCACCTTTCATTGTCTTGCTTTGGGGAAAAATCTGCTGATGAAAAATAAATCTTGGTCCCAAAACATGAATGCTAGTGCCCACCACTAAGTAAATGAATGGCTACAATAAGGGCCTGTGCAACTCCTGTATTGTATACGTCGAGTTGGCAACAGTTCAGTAGAGGGCTTCATTGAATACACTTTCTAGCTCATACCTTCCAGCATTTACAAAGTACTGTTCGCCAAACGTCTGACGAGTAACAGTTCCAGTATCCCTGGAACCCAGATAAATATTGTACAGTATTTCCTAGGAAGCCTGTTAGAGCACCCATGGTAAGGGCCTAGCTGAATCTAAACATCCACCCAGCAGATGCCACCTGGCCCAGCTGCGCTACCAGCAGCAATTGTTCTAACTCTTCAGAAAACTATATTCCAAAGACATATTTATGACACCTGGACTTGTGAAAATTTATGAGTCTTTTCCCTTCAAGCGTTTTGGAAAGAGGGGATGGAATAGTGCCGCCTACACCCACCCTGCCAAGACGTTACTGTGTAGGCCAAATAGATATTGGTTCAAGTGTATGGAAAAAGACAAAACACAAGCAGCAGTTTATAAAAGTATACAAAAGCGCGGTATAAAAGTCGTCCAGAGAGGCTTAACAAGTTTCTTAAGGTACCAGTGCTGACCCTGACGTCAGTGCCACACACTTGGAATGGCATGGTTTGTAGTTTTCCAGGCCCCACCACCTTACAGTCGCCCATTAATTACTACCTCTTGGCAGCTGGTAACAGAGACAGCCCATTAGTGTTTAGTCTGCAGCTATCACTAACAGCTTTTTTGCAGCGGGCACACAGCCCGGTACATTTGCTGGATTCAGGAGTAAGCCCCCTCTTGAACATGTTTGGATCTGAAACCCACCAGATACAGAAGTTAGCTGTGAGTCTCACTCTTGTTCCCTGTCAAAGGAGGGTAGTTGTTTCTAAATGGGAAAAGGCATTACCATATCAATTGTGTATTAAATAATATTAGAGACAAGATACAGATTCTAATTCTAGATTTCCAATGAGCTTTCATTCAAGTCTTACTGAACCATTCTCAAATTCCTGAAGATTAGGGGCCATATTTATGAGCCCCTAGTGCCATATTTACAAGGTTGGGTTAAGCCACTTCTTGTAGCTTAACGCCACCTTGTAAATACAGCCACCTTCACACGCAGCCCTTTGCATGGAAGGGGCATGCAATGGGTGTTTCTGAGGGCGTGCCACAGCAACACCCACTGCATTTTGACGCTGCCTCAGATTTACGAGTTTTTGTAAACCTGAGGCAGTGCCAAAATCTAACGGCACCCCAAGGGTGGTGTTAGCAAGGCACAACAAGAAGGAATACTTTTATTCCTCCTCTTTTTTTTGCTTTTTCTATGTGTGCTGAATTCTGCGGCACATATAGTCATAGCAAAATGTCAGAAATTTTTGTTCATATGTGGGAAGGTGTCCTTCCTGCATATAAACAATAGTTTCAAAATTACGCTTTGGCACGTATGTGTGCGCTGCATTCTGAAGCACACAAGGAAGTGCCAAATCGCCATTAGTGATTGTTTATGTGCAGAAAGGGACACCTTCCCACACATAAACAATCAAACCCCTCAATGCAGACATCCTTGTACGATGGTGCAGGGATGCCTGCATTGGCGCTAGGCAGCTCAATTTCGTGTCAGCACAGGGGACAACACAGGGGTGCGCCGTATTCAATTAAATATGGAGCATCACTGCGTTGTGAAAATGATGGAGCGCAGCACTGTCAATTTTGGCGCAGCATCGCGCTCTGTCATTTTCCTTTAAATATGGGCCCAGACTTTTTCTCAGCCAGCTCTTTTTTGTTTTAATTTATAAACATTGTCATTTGACCTAAAGCTCCTTCACGATCTAACCTAAAGATGACTGGTTAAGTTGTAGTACATTTAGTAAATGTGATTATTTATCAGAAATTAAAACTTAAGATTTAAAAAAGCTTCAAAAGACGCTGAACTTGTGCCCGCTAAGTTACAAAACAATTCTGAACTTCATATAATAAAGTATAATTTATGAAAAGAAAATAAACTATCTGATTGATAAGTCCGTTCATTTTTAAATGTACTCTTTCCTTGGCCTTACAGCGATCCTAACCAACATAAAAATGTCAGGTCAGTTCTGTATCATTTAACTCGGTCCAACTGGGAAATCTTTGTAACTTTTATTGTCCCTAGAAATTCATGAACCAGATAACACTGTAAGCTCACTGAATGCCAAACACTCCTCTTTAGGCTTTGACTTTTAGACAGTAACAAAAGTGAGTGGTCAAAGTTCACTCAAGAAAGGTCATGTAGAGTCGATTACTCTAATGTTATGTATAGCTTCCACTGGAAGCCTCCATCATGAATACAGGCTTTAATATCTGGTCATTCACTACTGTGACTAGTAGCAGTAGGAAACAAAAGAAGTTGCTTCCCACTGTTGCTACTTCATAAAGGAATTCCAGGCTGCTCGGACAGGACTCTCATAGAGCCTATCAGTGAAGGACTGGCTTTCTACTCCACAGGAGAGCAGAGAGCACAGCTTTTGGAGGGGAGGAGGAAAGGCACAGCAGGCAGTGGGGTTGAGTGGCAGAAGGCCAGACCTTTTTTTTACATTTAGGACAAGGAGGAAAAGACATGTTGTGTTTGGCTCTCCATTATACTTCTGCACCTTTTGCACCTTCTGCAGTTGAAAGCAGGGACAGATGATTTTGGGGCCATACATAACATAAAATAAAATATAGAGCTAAAAAGTGAATTACTGGGATATTCAGAGACGTTTTAAGCCTGGGCAAAGTGGGCTCTGGCCCAGGGCCACAGCCTTTCGTGGGCCCCCTGATCAAGTCAGCTCTTTTCTGCAGTCTTACCCCGATGACTTTGATAGATGTTTAAACTGATTGTTTTAAAAAAACGTTTCCCTTTCAATTATTTTTAATGTGGGTGATGTGTGAGATTCTATTACAGACATATTTCAGAGAAGGGATGTGCTCATGTTTCATGCAACCTCCATTAAAAAAAGGTTAGTTTAGATAAAAACAGTACTTCACATATGAGAAATGGGAGGGTGTAACATAGATTATTTACAGTAATATTAGTGAACTCCTGCTGTGTTACAATATTGAAAGCACACAACACTATCCCTGAAAATTAAATGTAAACAAATTTCAAATTTGGATGAGTGTGCCTGTGCACTGTCAGTGAGCTGGCCAAAGAGGGCATGAACCAGCTGAAATTGGATCATAAATTCAAAAGTGTTTGGAACAGGAGCTCCCAAAATATGTTTGGCCGAGGCGCCCCGAAATCCTTAATATGTCCCTGGGAATACTGTTCACCTTGGTGTGCAGTGTGACATTATAAACAACGCAAGCTTTGCGCTTGTTGTCTATTTGATGTAACTCCGAACTTCTCGGTAAAAAAGATCCCTTTATTCGCTGATGGCCATGTAGATTTCTATATCTTAAGGCAATGTTCAAAACTGCGTTCAATTCAAAGACTCAACCGCATTGAAAAATTGTTTCTCTTTTGTCACGTGGAATGTTATGTTCAGCAGA
The DNA here is from genome assembly GCF_031143425.1 of Pleurodeles waltl. NCBI lineage: Eukaryota > Metazoa > Chordata > Amphibia > Caudata > Salamandridae > Pleurodeles > Pleurodeles waltl. Next base: position 954,851,443 of record NC_090444.1, read on the forward strand.
GTAATGTGAGCAGTCTGATTTTCCCAAGAAAATAGGGAGACCCTACATGCAGAGTGCAGGGTCTAGCCTCCATGGCAGCTTCAATACGTTTTATACTGCACGCAGTGTCAGTCATACCTTTTTCTGTTGGACATGCATGTGCGTGTCACGTAGTACAGGAAAGCCATGGACATCGCGTGTCACGTAGTACAGGCAAGCTATGGACATCACAATTGGGATTATTTTGTTGAGCAGTAGTGTAATAGGCAGCCTACAGTCAGTTTATTGGTGGAAGGAAAGTGTCTGCGTCCTGGGCCTTCTCAAAACGGCGACACACTGCAAGTCGACGCCTCTGTAAAGGGGAAATTGTGTGCAGGTTACAGGAGTGAGATGTCTCAATGTCAGCAGCAGGACATAGGGGTCCACCAATGGTATGTCATTGGATGCTTCTGTTCCAGTTAGAATGCCACTAAGAGCTATTCTCAAGAAGAGATAGGGAGCACCTCTAGTCACCCCATAGATTTATTGAGCTCACCCATTGAACTCTTGACGTCAGCACAAAGGGGCGATAACGTCGTTCTTGTTGCACTTTTACCTATTTGCAATGTACTGTTGCTGAGGCACATATGTACAGAAACCAGGTGTAGTGGAAAGCAGGTGTCTGCAAAGTTTTTTTTTCAAGAGAAGTTTTGCAAACTTCGCGATTTTCACCCTTCACTAATATTACAAACACTTCTTTCCAAAGTCTTCCTATTCCCAAAAATGTGTTTGCAGTGTTAAGTCTCACCAGAGGTGAGCTACTTTTCACAGTAATCGAACCCAAAAAAAGATGGAAAATGCATATGGATTATTTATCTGCAGGTTTACCTTTTGAGAAGATTTTGTACACATGATGGAACATTTCTCCTGCATTATTCTCTGCTCCGTTTGCCCTTTTGCAGAGTTTTAATTAGCTACAATAATATTGTGCAGAAAAAGAACATTAAGGGGTATATTTACAAGAAAGTGGCTCATCAGCTATGACGCCCCACTTTTCTTGCCCCCCGTAACGTTACCATATTAGCGCTTTATTTACATTAAGGCACACAATGGCGCATGTTAGCACAATAGCGTCAATTTTTTGCTGCTATTTTGGCACATTGGTAGGCTAGCGCCACAAATGATGGTGATAGTCCAGCAATGCGTGGGGAGGCCCATTGGAAACAATAGGAACACCACCCAGCCATTAAAAATGACGGGAAAAATGGCACAGTGAAACCTCGTAAATTTCACAGCGCCATTTTTCTGGGCCTCCTAACGGGAGAACACCCCCCTTGCATACATTGTGCCTGGGGCAGGCATAACGTGGCGCTAGAGGTTACAAAGTGTCACAATGCTTGCATTGCGCCTCTTTGTAAATCTGGCAGAGGGAAAAGGCCTCCTTGACGCTGCCATTGCTTAAAGAAAAAATGATGCTAGAGCAGGAGGCGCGAGGGGCTTGCAAATATGCCCCCAAGGCCCTGATCACGAGTTGGCTGAAAATGAGTGTTGGAAAATGGGTTATTGTTAAGGGCAGGTAGGTACCTACACTTAGCAGTAGGTCACTAACCTCCACTTAAGTCCAGTTAGGTCTCAGTAAATTAAACCCAGCTCAACCCTTGGTAGCTTGGCAACGAGCGACAAGGCTTAACTTAGGAGACAGAGTGTAAAGCATTGAAATATCACAAACAGTAATTAAATCAAACACAGGAAACAGTTTATAAATCCAAAACCAATTTATAAAAATAGATTATATTTTTATCTTTAAGATGACACAAAAACGAATAAAATCAGATAAGGGGAACCGGAGATATGAATGTTTAAAGAATTATTATTTTCTAGCGCCTAGAAACAAAAAGCTCCAATCAGGTCATCTGGTTACACCTTGACCGGGGCAAAGTCAAAGTTTAAGGCCGACCGCGATGGAGCCCGGCTCGGCTACAGCCCGCGGGAGGCCTCAGTCAAAAGTTTACCTTCACAATTAGTTGTTTTTCTGAAGATTTTCTTCAGCGGGACAAACCTGCCAGTCCAATCCGACCTCCTGGAACTCTTCTCCAGATACGCGTCGCGGGAGCCCTCGGTGGAGATTTTTACCTTCGGACCTAGTCGTTGTTTCGAGGTGAAAATCCTTCGACCGGGGTAAACCTGGATCTTGTCACCGCCAGAAGGAGGCTGGCGGTAACGGGTGTCTTGGGGCCCCTGGGGGCCCCTGTACCGCCCATGCCACTGGCATGGGCAGTGCAGGGGCCCCCGAACAGGGCCCCGGCCGGCTTTTCACTGTCTGCCTAGCAGACAGTGAAAAGCGCGACGGGTGCCGGCTTCTGTGTTGCAGGCCTCCTTCCCGCTGGGCCGGCGGGCGCTAACATGGTTAGCGCCCTCCGGCCCAGCGGGAAGGTTGCAATGCCGGCAATGACCGCCTTAGTCTCTTTTTTGGAGATTTTCTTCACCGGGACGAACCTGCAAGGCAGGCCGGGTCGCGGTTGAGGCAAGCCGGCTAGAGTTGCTGCGGCGGGTCGGTCCATCTATGGAGCTTTTTTTCAAAAGTTGTCCAAACTTCTCCAAACTTCTGGATCTTCTCCCAGATGTTCATTTAAGGTTCTTTTGGGGTCCACAGCTCACCCCAAGGTTCCAGAAGCTCTGAGATGATCCTTGGGGGTGTGGACTACAACTCCCAGAAAACTCCTTTTTGGCCACTGTACAGTGGCCAGCTGGTTGATTTCTTCAGGAGTTGGTGCAGGGGACTCTGGTTAGCAATTTTTCACCTGTAGCAAACAGGGAGTCCTTCCTTGAACCAGTTGAAGCCAGGCAAAGTCCTTCTTGTAGCGAAGCCCAAGTGTGCAGCTGGTGCAGTCCTTCAGAGTGCAGGGTCCAGGTGCAGGCCAGGGGTCCAGCAGGGCAGTCCTTCTTCTTCTGTGGTTCTTCCTTGTTGGAATCTGGTGGGGATCCGGTAGGGAAATGAGGAGTGGGTGCAGGTCTGCCAGTTTTATCCTTGCTCCTGGGTGAAAAACAGGGGGGTCCTGATTCTCCAATCAGGTGCAGGGTCCTTCCCTCTGTGATGACCACTTCCTGGGAAGTGTGGCAAAAATCAATCCCAGGAGGCAACATTCCTAAAAAAATCCATCATGGCTAAAAGTGATTTTTGGAGGTTACATCTGCTGAGCCCACCCACTGGTGTGGCTAAAAATCATAAACACACCCCTCTCCTGCCCTCTCCTAATCTAATCAAGGGGGCACCTAGTTGTCTGGGGTTACAGGATGTGGGGGTGTTGCTGGGTTGCTCCAAATTTCCTTCTCTGCCTTTGAAGACCAGTTTGGCAGCCCTCCCCCTTCCTACCTCACCATATGCTGAGGGGAGTTCTCCTCCCACAGGCACATCTCTTTGTGTGAAGCCAGGCCACTTCACACCTCATCAAGGCAGCCTGGCCAGGCTGCCAGAGGCTGGCCAATCAGAGCACAGCAGCAAAAACACTGCAGGGCTGAAGTTGGCAACTTTTCAGGTAAAGTTTAAAACTCTTAACCTCAACAAGTTATATTAAACCAACAACTGGAAGTTGTGGGGTTTATTATAACAATTAATTTGATACCAAACTTCTAGTATCTGTTACTTAAGGGGACTTTTACAATTAAAATAAAGTCTCCCCATTCTAGCCTATGGAGGACATTCACTACAATGAGGGAAAACTAATTTGGCTGTTTTACCTCACCAGGGCTTCTAAAACTATTTTTATAAGGTCCCTGCTTATAGTTACATGGCACCCAGCCCTAGGGGCACATAGGGCACATCTTAGGGGTGACTTATATGTAACAATAAGGTAGTTTAAAACTTTGGAACTACTTTTAATTCCAAAGTCGAATTTGCATATAACTTTAATTTAAAAGCAGCCAGCAAGGCAGGCCTGCCTTTAAAATGACACTGGGCACCTCCGCTGTGCACGTATGGGTGCACTACCTATGCTGGGGTCCCTAAACCTACATGCCCTACCATATGCTAGGGACTTATAGGTAGGTTGACTTAGCCAATTATAGTTTACCTAATTTGCATACTGATTTTACACAGAGCACAGGCCCTGGGACTGGCTAGCAGTACCCAGGGCACCATCAGAGTCAGGAAAACACCAGCAAAAAGTGTAAAATGGGGGCAGAAAGTTATTTGCCTTGTAATGGGACTTAACCACTAAAATCATTGTTTGCACTTCAATTCCATCTTGTTTTCCCCACCATCCAAGTGGTTTTCCCTGATGTACATCTCATCAGATTTTAACTATCAAACTATGATGGGGTAAACATTCATAATCTCGAGCTGGACAGGAACAGGAAGTCTCACTCAAATCAGGACTGCCTCAAATCAGAAACACCTCAAACCCGTCATGAGAGGCTAATGTCCGCCAAGTATATTTTAGGTGATGTCAACACCTGCCTTTTGCCGGTAGTAGCCTGTTGCTGACTTTTGCGATTCGAGGTGTCATGATCGTGCCTCTCAAAATCTACTGCCATGGTATATTGTATAGTAACTGGATTTATGCACATTCCTGACGTTACTGTGCGTTTCCAAATGAGGACTATAGTATTCACTTGCATGGCTACACCAACTTGTATTTCCCTTGTTATACACCTCCTACTTGAAGTGCCTGGGAGGTTCCTTTTTGGAGAGAAAATGAGGTGTAACAGCCAGAGCTGACACCTTAGGAAGTCAGGAACTAGATTCGAGTCTCAGCGTTGGCTCAACATCCTGTGACTCTGGGCCAATCACCTAATCTCCCTGTGCATAAAAAAAATGAGGTCCATATTTATGGATGGTTAACATTGCTTTAGCGCCATTTATTTTGGCGCTAAAATGGCGCTAACCTAACTTCATATTTATATTTTGACGCTAGACCCATCTAGCGTCAAAATATTAGAGTTAGCTCCATGTTTAAGATGTGCGAAACCACCTTGCGTCAATGAGATACAAGTTAGGCATTCCAGTCCAAAACACAACGCTAATCCCCTAGCGCCGTATTTATCTCCAGGCACAGAAATGACGCGCAAGGAGGAGGCGTACCTTAATAATGGTGCTAAGCCCACTTAGGGTCATTATTTAACACCTGGGTCAGACCATGCGTTAGGGTGCAGGTAGGCCCATTTCCATGGTGGAACACCATCGAATGGGTACATAGATGTACACCCTAAGCCCCATGATCACCACCACCCTCACCACAGGGACACTACAGGAGGGGGACCCCATCCCAGGTAAGTATAAATATTTTTGTTTTGTAAGTACCATTGGGGTCCCATTACATTGGGCCCCCTGCCTGGCACTGGGTATGTTGGGCATGCCCAAGGGACACTAGTCACTTGTGGTGGGCATTGGGGTGTTGTTAATGACTCTTGTCTATACTTATACAGGAGTCATTTTTTGGCTGCATGGGTGTCAAAAAATGACACTAGGCTGGTTAGCAGCATTTTTGTTGCCGCTAACCTACCTAACGTCATTTCAGACCCACTAGCGCCATTTACTCTAATTCCATCCCTGACAGGCTTGCGCCTTTTTTTTTTAGCCGCTAGCCATTCCTTATTGCCATCTTGTGTCATTTAATAAATATGGCGCAAAGATGCCTGTAAGGAATGGCGTTAAGAAAAATTAGCGCAGTTTTGCGTAATTGTTCATAAATATAGGCCTGAGTGTCTTTGTGTAATGTAACTGGTGCAAATGTAAAGCGCTCCAATACCTTCAGGTAGAGTTTGCACTATATAAAAAAACTGCAACAAACATTTCAGTGTCATTAATCAGACCTCCACTGCCATCAGTTTTTCATTTGTTTGAAAGGCTTATGAAATAAATCAGGGCCAGATTTAATAGAAAATGGCGATGTGCGGTACTGTGCCAAATTGGCAGTGTAGCACACCGTGATTTTAAAAAAGTAGGGATGCGATGTATTTACTAGCATATGATGCACCTCTGTGTTTCTCCCTGCGCCGGCGCTAAATTTTCTGCCATGCGCCAACGCAGCCACCCTTGCACCATAGTGCAAGGATGGCTGCGTTGAGGAGGAGATTCATTTCTGCACAAAAGTGCAGCACACATAGAAAGAGCAAAAAAATAGGAGAAATTAAAACATTTCTCCTCGTTGCGCCATGCTAACGTCACCCTAGGGGTGGTGTTAGATTTTGGTGCTGCCGGCTTAAGTTTACAAAAACGCATAGATCTGAGCTGCGTCAAAAAGCAATGGTTGTTGCTGTGGCACGCCGAAAGCAACACCCATTGCACGCCCCTTCCATACAAAGTGCTGCATGTGAAGGGGCCGTATTTGCAAGGTGGCGTTAATCCACAAAAAGTTGCTTAACCTCATCTTGTAAATACAGCGCAAGGCATAGCGCTACCGGAGCATCACGAAAAGTGACGCTCCGGAGGTGCTAGGGGCTCTTAAATATGCCCCAAACTGTTTTGCTCTGAAAATAACGTCTCTTTGTTACAGCTTATGCCGCCCAGCTTTCCCGCTCAGCGTGATTTCTAGCTTCTCTCTTCCTCTATGCTCCTGCAGTGATGTAACAAAGACCCCCGCAGCCCCGTGGTGTGGGGGGACCCACGAGCTCCAGGGGGCCCCTCAGTACAGCACCCTGGCCTGAGAGGTCCTGAGTGAGTACGGAGGGGTGCTCCTCCATGTTCTATGCAGGGGGGAGGCTCAAGCTTCGTTATGCCACTGTGCTCCTGCTTTGACCTGCAAGCATTAGGATAATCCCACAACTCAAATTGTGCAAACAGTGATCCAATTGTTGTGATGGACAAGCCCGGTCCACCTAGCGAAGTCTCTCCTTGTGAGTGGCCATTATTTTTAATGCTTCATAAGTTTCAGTGGAAATCCACTTGAAGCTTACTTCTTTGTTTCAGTGAAGATCTTGGCCTTTTTCTGTTGACCACATTGGGCACAACTCATAAAACTGTTATCACCGTAAACCAACTTTAACAGCTGTATATTGCTCCAGTATGCCTGCCTGACAGCTAGCCACAAACGTATACCTGGCAGGTAGAGTAAATGCTTATACTACGGCATTCGTCTCCACCATCAGTACTTAGAATTTTACAGACGTAGACCCCCACACAAAGCATGAGGGATGGTCAGATCAACGTATTGTGCCCTGGAAGTTTGGGAATGACCACAAACTTCTGAGTATGTAGCAATTCACAAACTTCTAACAACCCTTGGTTACCCTGGAAATGGTTGGACTAACTCCTCTTCAACAATGAGAAAGGGAACTGAACACCACCATCCTTTCTGGGAGAGTAGGGCAGAGAGCTTCTCACCTGGAATTTTTTTTTTTCCAGAGGAGAAGAGTGTGCATATGCATGTGAGATTGCATTTCCACAGTGCATATACAGATTGAATATGTACAATACTCAATTTGAAAATAGCTTTTTTTTTTAAATCACATAATGCACTCATTAGTACACCTGTAAAACTACACCTGGCATCGCTTTCTAGTCAACTACTGTAGAGTTTTGTGAATAGGACAAAATAATAAACATCAGTCAAGAACAGCGCAGATATACGTTTCACTTAGTGAAGCAGGCCCAGTGCCTGTCTCGAGCAGATAAGCTATGCTATTTGCAGTATGTGTTTTATGCTGTGGCGAAAAATATGTGTGTTGTCAAGACCGTGAGGTGTTGCAGTGCTGACACTGACTTAGCTGCACCACATCCTGTCTAACCTGCAGTTTAGCCTTTTTCTGGTGGTTAACTGTTCAGAGCGGAAGTCTTTGATAATACCTTTGCACCTGTGGTGTCAGCAATGATTTATGTACTTTTACAAGAGCTCTGCAATTTGGGTTTTGCTGATGTTCAGGATACTGAAACCACCTGCAAGACAGAAGGCTCGATTGTTCCTATTGCGTCATGCACATGTGCTCAGGTGGTTGCAAATGCTGTGCAATTGAAGCCTGAAAAATATGTCTTGAAGCTAAACCAAACTTTAGCAGGATATCGACCGATACAGACCGGAATAATTAAGAGACTAGCTGAGCCGGAAGTTGCCCCGCATGCGTCTGTGGTTACTTTTCTTTAAAAAGCCTTTCCGCTTCTTTTATTTTCCTTTCAGATTTTGAAATGTGTGGTGTTCAATCTTCTTACCTCGGTAAAATGTTCATCTTTTTTCCCGTCCATCTGTTTTTTTTTATCGCCCACCTTTTTGGTCACTGCTTTTCTTACTACTGCTCATCATGTTAAACCATCATCCCGTTTTAGTTCTTCGGGACTTTTTGGCTTTTTCTGTTCAGTAGACATTCTTTACCCTCTACTATTTTTATGACTGCTTCGGTATTTCGGGGTCACTGTTAAATGGCTATCTTTCTCCCTTTAATTTCTCCCTTCTTGCACTTGTCGACAACGGCTCATGTTTTTCCCCTGGGCTATGGTGCTTCCAAGACACCTCTTTGTCACATTATTTATGTCGGCTTGGCTGAATCATTTTAGTTTTCATCTGTATGGTTATTCTTGCCTCTGCTCACCTCAAATTTTAATAGGACAGGGAATTCTTTTCTTTTCAGCTTCTTTTCATGCCTGTCCTTTGCCATCCTCTTTTGCTTCCTTCTTCCTCTCCTCTTCCAAACCCAGTCACATCTGCTGAGCAATGAATAACATCTGTGGGACAAGGCGAGCACAGATGTGGGCAGCTGGTCAACAATAACTGGAAGAAGAAGGCAAGTTCTTCTACTATCCAGAGGCAGACATATGGATATGACAACTGCTGCCCATGCTCAAAATAATACTAGGCATCCATGTACTCCTGGACAACCTCAAGCCAGGCAATGACCACACAACCAAATTGTTAGGTATACAAAAATTGCGATGATGGGGTAAAATCCTACCCGTATCGAGTTTGATACAGATTAAATATACAGTCAAGAGTTTAAAAATTTGAGAACAACACACCACGCCCACCCACCCTCCCTCCCACCCAAAGCCAACCACTACGCCAATACAGTACAATAGTCAACCGTGATATCCTTTACATTAGTTGTATGTAAATGTTCATGTCTACACAAAATATAGCCTTTATTCAAATCAGTACAAATCTGTGCAGGAAAGCTGCCGAAATAGAGAGTCTAACAATTAACATGTATTACAACCAGACATGTATTAGGTTATTGCCATTTTGTCTGCCTTAAGGAGAGTGTCCCATGCCATAGCTGTTGGGCGTTTGCGTAATCCTCTTTACTTTTCTCTCAACGCTACGCCCTCAGCCAACCCTCAGTGACATACCTCTTCATGCCAGCTTTGTTCTGTGGGAGGAAGCAAGAACTTCCAGTGTCATATTATTTGGCGTTTAGCAAGGAGAAAGGCCAGGTCCACCAAATGAGACTCTATTGAAGCTGATCTAGGCCTGGGATATTGCCCCAATATACAATGTTCCATTACACCCCAGTATTCACGTTCTGTAAGGGAGTGGAGAATGTCTCGAACTTTCGACCAGTAAGCTGTTAGTCTAGGACATGCCCATATCATATGTATTAGGCCAGCCTCTGCAGAGTGGCATCTTGGGCAATTGGGTATAGCCACTGGGCAAATGCTATGTAATGCCAGTGCAGTAAAATATGCATTATGTAATAAGGAAAACTGTATGAACTTAAAACGAGTATTGCAGGGTATTTTACTGAGGTACTCCAAGAGAAACCGCCACCCTTTGTCGCGAAGTGCACAACGCAAATCGTCTTCCCATCGGTCCCTAAGAGGTGTAAGTTCAATGCCAAGATGGGGCCATATTTCCCTATAGAGCCACATAATTAAATGTTGTCCCATGACCATTTCATAAATTGCCTTTATTAGTGTATGCATACCTGGTTCTGAACTTCGTGGTGCCCAATGTTGACATATGTATTGCAGTATGATGGGAAGCATAAGGAAAGAAGCCACAGGTAGGTCATGGGTTTGAATAAATTCCCGTTGGGAAACCAGTTCCCCAACTATAGAAAAGTCTCTAACCGTCAAGATCCCTGCAGCCTCCCAATGTGCAAGCTTCGTTAATGTCAGAGTTCCTGTGGGAGGTGGGTGGACCGCATAATGTTATGTTTGGGCCTAAGCAGGGGTGGGCTGTGTAATACACAAGGCAACATTCCAGTATCTAATGGCATTTAGTAGTAATAATAGCGAGCCAGGTAAAGGGTATTTACGACCTGGCAGGAGCATCGATTGTAATTTCCAGTATGAAGGGATATATGTGGATAACCTATTTCCTGCAGGTGTATCCCAGTTAGCCAGTGCGAAAGCCACTGCAATTGAGATGCAAGGCCATATGCACAGAAATCAGGGGCTCCCAGCCGCCTTCATTGGTTGGGAGCTGTAACTGCAAAGAGCGATGTGGCGATGGCCAGTGCCCCAATAAGGTCTCTAAGACAGAAGGCCAGAGTCTTAAAAATATGGTACAGGATCACTATGGAGTGTTAGCAAAATAATGTAGCAACTTAGGAAGCGTCATCAGTTTAGCTAAGGCCATCCTGTCCATCACCGATACTGGAAGTGTAATCCAGAATTTTACTTGGGCCCTAATTGCTGAGATGGTCCTAAGTAAGTTCCCCTATAGTAGGTCCAAATAGGAGCGACATACTTGTATGCCTAAATACCTAGAGGTGTCTTGGGTCACCGGAATGGTAAGCCTTCCAAAGGGGACTGTGTCCCAAACTGAATTACCTCTAAAGAAGAATGCATAGGACTTTGCCAGGTTCACCCCTAATCCCGACAGCCTGCAAAATGAACTAAATATTTCAGAGATAGGTGTTGATCACTATCCAAATCACGAGCATATATAAGCATACCATCTGCATATAAGGAGACAGAGTGAGACTAAGGGCCATATGGTATATCCCAGCTCCTGGGCTCCGATATAATCTTTTGTGCGAAGGTTTCCATAGCTACTACAAACAATAGGGGTGACAGAGGACAACTCTGTTGCGTGCCCTGAAATATGTTGTATTGTGCAGAGATATGTGCGCCCGTGTTAGTGCGTGCCGTTGGATTGGCGTAGAGTACACTGAGACAGGTAATGAACCTCTGCAATACCAAACCTCTGTGATACCGCAAACTCCCAGTCTAAGGAGTCAAATGTTTGCTGTAGATCAAGTGAAAGACAATGAGTATTAGGAAAGGGGTCCTTCACCAGTTCCATGACTTGATATAGCCGTCTAATATTCAGCAAAGTGTTGTTAGGGGGACAAAGCTGCATTGATCAACATGTATTAATTCTAGGAGTAAGGGAAGTAAACATTGTTCTAGGTCCTTGCTGATAGACAGTGTTTAAGAGGGAGGGGGCCTGTAGGCGTAGAGGGTTTCAGGATTTCTGCCCAGTTTGATCAAGGAGGTAACCAGTACTTGTTCAGTGGGGGGGGGGGGTAAAGTACCGGCTGCTAATGAGGCTTTATAGAGCTTTTCAGTTTGGGGAGCAATCGATCAGCAAAGGTGGAGTAGAACTTGACAGGTAAGCCATCAACCCCAGGTATGCGCCATGGTTCATATCGCAGCCCCTTTTGTTGAATAGGGGACGCTAAGGAGGTCGACGGCTCCTCCGAAATCCTAGGGAGACTCAACTGGCTTAGGAAATTGATGGAGCAGATATGCTAATTGAAGAAATTTCTAATGATTAATGTGTGTTTATTAATGAGAAAAATGCATAGCGAAATTAATATTAGAAAATAATGTGTATAATCGAAAATGTGCCCACGGAGAATGGTCACCATGGGTATTAAAAGTTGATAATTAATGGAAAAATGTATATGAAACGTATTAATATATCATAACTGGATGTATAACCTATGTTTTATGTTAATTCATATTCTTAAATTAGCCGGACTAAAGGCCTGGTTTCACTGGACCTTGCTTGCTCATAACGTGGAGACTCTGAAAGGCTTTGCGAGGACTGGCAACTGGAAGAAGGGACCTTGAGCTGTTCACTGCTCAGACGGCTCAGCTAGAGCGTTCTGCAATATACCAGTGGACAGGAGATCAGGAGATGATGAAGACAATTTGCTACAATTACGTGTAGTATAGGCTAAATGTACTTTCTCAGGACTTGAACAATAGAAGCACTGACTAAAGACTCGTATGCAACAATTTCGTTATCTGAAGAGCCGGATGATGTTCTCATCACGAGGAGGACCAATCAAATTTTATGGGACATGAAGCCTATGCAAAAATAGAGATTTGGTAAACAAAAACTATAGGTTAGAGTCATAACTTCCCACAGACGGACCGATTAGCAATTAGTGGGATGGACTGGGAGACCCTAATAAAAAGTAATGACAAGGGGAGCGAAATCAGAACTGCAAAGAGAGAGTTGATGACGTCAGGAGACACTGTCCGAAGGGAGAGAATTGGGCTTATACTCTGTGAGCCTGATACGTAGCTGACCACTGATGACCTGGGGACGAAGACTGACTCGTTGCGGATCCATCCTGGATAGGTAGCTATGAAAATGTGACTGACAATATTGTGCCTTTTCTTCTACGTGCCAACTGTACTGTTTCTGAATAGTTTTTCTCTCTTTAGATAGATTTTTCCAAATTAATGTTTCATCTAAATTGTTTTCGCATGAAGACCCACATGCTGATGCTAATATTGGTTAAGTAGGCTGACAGGGGAGACGTTGATGGTGACAAATGACTGACAAATTTAATTGCTGAATTACTCATTAGTGCCGATATTCATTGACTTATGATTTGCATTTGTTGCTTATGTTTTCTTTGAAGAAAATATTTCCTTTGATGAATTAATAAAGATTGATTAATAAAGGCAAAATTAATGTTGGATTAGAACTGTAATCAATAGGGAATAAAAATGATTAACCTTTTTCATGAGTGATGGGTATTTCTGATTAATATGGTTTTCCTTTTCAGTTCCTTAAGTGTTTAATATTGATCTATTGATGTTGATTATTGATTCAGTAATCACTGCATGAATAGGATACTCCATGCGATTCAAAAGGTTCATCGACCTATACACGTCCCCTTGTAAGTTTACTTACTAAGGACAGGGCGCGCCAGCAAAATTATCCCTTTCCAATGAAATCGGCTGAGGGCATGCCCTGTATAGATGTTCATAATAAGAGAAGAACGCTTTATTTATGTCAATTTGTGTTGCCCGGTGTGGTTATGGCTGAAATCGGCATGGGGTCAACTGTGGTTTAATCATGTGAGCTGGCAAGGTGGCCACCCTGTCAGCCTCAATGTGTTCTTTGTGTGGACGTTGTATAATTTAACCTATGCAGTCGTTCAAGTAGTTCTGCATATTGTATCCTGGCTTCATATGTAAGGCTGGCATAGGTAAGAGGTCTTGTATTGTTTTGGCCCTTTTTTCAAGGCGGAAACTTTCAAATATGGCATGAGAATGTAGGCTTAAACCAACTTAATTTCAAACTTAGATGGACTCAAAAAATGGAAGCATAAAGAGTTGCATGGCAGTGGTGTGAAAAAATCTTAGGGGATCCCCTGTGAGAAACCTTGGGAGGGGCCTCGGCCATAGCCACGCCACATGCCGTGCAGATGTACTTCATCTCTGTTGCTGAGCAGCACAGGTGCTACAAATCTGCAGGAATTTTAGGAATAGATGTTAGCTTAGAATGAATGAATGAGTGTATGAATGGTTGATTGGATGAAAGGCAAATGGATGGGTGTTCAGACGGGTGAACGTATGGAAGTACAGACCATCAGAAGCAGTGTAAAAAGAAGAAGTAAAGAGGAACAAATACATAGAGAATAGGGTGGGAAAGTACTACTGAAGAGGGATAAACATTGAGTGAGAAGTGTTAGAGAAAAAGAGAGATGGAAGGCAAAGAGAAAAAAACTGCAAGTTGGTGCGATATTCGATAGAGACAAACAGAATGAAAGAGAGAGAAAAGGAGGACAGGAAATGAGAGCAGGAGAGAGATGCAGAGAAACCGAGGGAAAGATGGTGACGTGGTAGAGAGTGAGGAATAGAGGAAGCTCAATAGTTTAAAGCACAAACACACGTGCTTGCTTCACTGTAATCACAATCACAGCATATTTCTGGAGAAAATAATCTTTTCATGAGGTGTCCTCACATTCTGCTAAGGTTCCTACTCCCACACACAGGTCCACGATTCCTGAAAATGAAATTAACAAAATCCTGTTTTGTTTCTTTCAATACATGTATTTTACCATGGCAACATTTCTTAAAGCTGCAGACGAAACTGAGGCCCCCATATGGGATGGAGAAAACTGAACCCCAAAACCACGGGAGTTTCAGGGCCTTGTGCTTTGTCGCTGATGTACGGTGACTTTAAAGGAAATGTTATGGCTTGGTGAATAGCAAACTATGAACATAGAACTGGCTGTATTCTCACACCTCCAAACAGAGGTGTTACTAGCAGTTACTAGTAGGCAATTAATGTCGCCTCACAAACATGCTAAGGGTAGCAGGAGTGGCATCCTACATCATTTGACCTTAATAATATCACAGGCAGTAACATCGTTTGGCCTTTGACCTGAAACTTCACAGGAAGATATGCCGCATGGCTTTAACTCTCATGCCATCACAATGGGTTGCTAAAGCTAAAAGTTCCATAATAACTGTGTGGTTAATATAACAATACAGCACAAACAAACGACATATGGCAGGGGAACATTAGTTATTTATCTTGGTATTAAGTGAAAAATTAGGCTATCTTTGAAGATGATATAGTGCCATAAAACACACAACAGAAGTGAAAAAGTGCATTATTTAAAGCACAATCTGTTATGATTTATTAGCTGCCCTATTTTATTCTGCAATAAGAAACGTACTGATAAATCATAGGAAGAGGAATAAAAGTTTTTTTTAAACTATAGTAATTGTGTCCACATGTACTAATTGATATAGTACACGTATTGAACATGAACTACATTACTGATTTAAATTGTTCCTTATTGCTAAATCATTTTGATTTATGGCGATGTACAGGGTGATATCACTCCTAAAGAACAGAGATTAGTTTTTTGTTAAAAGAGGCAATTATCATCGATTTTCAATGAAAAACGACAACTTTAAAATGTGCTTCTTTTTTAGCTCGTTTTTTATTTAATCAGAACAATGTTTATTGCAGTGCTGAGTTTATTTATTTAAAAAAAAAGCTAGATAGCACTGTCAAGTAACTTCCTCTTTCACTCTACATATAAACCGTCCTCTGCGCAGGCCTTGCCTTTGCACAGAGTACGACTGGATATTTATGGCCTTGTGCAGGATAACATCTGAGTCCTTTAATTCTGTAAAAGTGTAACGGTTACCCTGTTTAAGGCAATTGCAATATAAAGTACGGGGTATTGCCACAATCACTTTTGCTTATAATTGGAATGTCTACTTCCATCATTACTGCGTTCAACTATTATTTAAACAAGAACACACAACACACTACATCTCTTTCAAAAACTAGAGAGTCTTGACAATATGTTTCTCAAAATTCTTTACGTCAGGAGTCTGCTTTCTGTGGGTAAAGAGCTGGTAAAATTCCTTCCTAAAATAATTGGAAGTCATTCAACTTCTTAGAAGTCTAAATACATCCATACATACATTTTTCAGGATAAATGATTTCCACAACAAACATTGAAATCTAGTAGGTGTTATATTAAGATAAAGCCTCATGATTGATAGTCCCTGTCTGGGCGCATGGAGTCGAGGGGGATGCTGAGGCAGACATTGAAGAAGAACCCTTGAATGTTAGCTAGATTGAGGGTACTTCTGAAGTTCCAAATCTGAAAGTCACAACTTAAAAACAATTCACACTCTGAATGTCCTTGACTTTCTGGATCATATTTTCCAAGGGTTTATAGTTATGTCCTTACTTGATGTTTTGACTTCTTGGATTTTGATTTGGCTGTCTCCTACATTCTATCTTATGCAGAAGCACAGTGTATCTAGAGAACAGATCACACAATGAGCCTTTGACTAGAATGACAACCATATGCAGGGGTGTCTTGCTATTACCATGCATGATGAACTGCAGTCTTGTGGATGCATGGTGTGGATGTGCTTGTGAATTCAAGGAAGCATGGCAAGAGGTGCTGCTCACTGTTACGTCTAGTCTGGGAAAACAGTATTTTGAAGGTATCCGCATGCTTTTTGACTAAGGAAAATCCTGCAGTCATTCCAGAGTGTTATCACTGACCAGATTCAGAATGTGTATAAGCAGAGAACGCAGAGCACGGCAGAGCACATGAAGTGAACTACATTTACTATGAGGCTATAAGCTCTCACTTGTCTAGAGAGGAGGAGGAGGGCACTTAGGATCTTCAGGTATAAATTTACTATTTGTGCAGTGCCCTTGCTAAGCAGTCGTGCTACAATGTTGCTGCAGCCAGGACCTCTCCACGTGTATGGTGGATTTCAAGTGCTGAGATCTTACTATCCTGAAGATGTGTGTGATTCAAATCGCACTTTAAACAATTTGCTGTGCATTTATTTTGAATTCTAACGAATGAGTTATAATTCTCTTAATTCTCTGCACTAAGATTGGGCTGCATGTTTCACAAAGGGTTCCTGTAAGGGAACAAGACATATTCTTACATTTCTTAAAAGGATTTTGCTCATGTACATATGTAAATATAATAATATATGTATATAGATAGATAGATAGATAGATAGATAGATAGATAGATAGATAGATAGATAGATAGATAGATAGATAGATAGATAGATATTCACTTAAAACACCAAAGGTTACAAGGACATTATTGCTAGGCTCACATTTTATTTTATTTTTTTAGGTTTAATCAGCTTTATTGTAGAATAGATACAATGTAAACACTAATCAACATAACAAATATAAGCAATAAAAATATAGAACTTTTAACAGTTATACAAAATAAAAGCTGATTACAATTTTATGATGCAAACAGGAAAAGAAAGGGAGTATAAAAAGAAAGAAATAAAAAGAAAAAGAGGGAAGAATACAAATCTACATTTGGAGATCAGGTAGAAAGATACATTAATTCATAAATTTAATGGAAAATACCAGAACCAGGTATTTGAAAAAAGAACAGAAAAATTCAGAACTTGTGGATTGAACACATTGTTTAGCGTTGTTATGTAGAAGATTCATTAATGGAGACCAATATAAATCTCTATTAATAAAAGGTTTGCATGCAGAATCAAAAGTAGTATCTAATTGATTGTAATGGCATACATTATTCCACCAAGCTGTAAATGATATGCTAAAGGAAGATTTCCAATTAATTGTAACTTGCTGAAAAGCTAAGGCCAAAATGAGATCAAATAACCCTTTTTCATGTGCTCGTAATGTGATAGTACCTGATAAGCTACCTAAAAAAAAATAAAGACAACCGACATAGGGCAATTTAAGTTACAAATTGTTGTAAGTTGGGACCAAAGTTGTTGTCAAAAAACAGCAGTAGGAGGACATAAAAAGTAAACATGAAGTAAATATCCATGTGAGCATCCACATGACCAATAAGCAGGGCTAGTCGCATTGCAAAATTTGACCAGGAATGCTGGTGTATGATACAATCTGTGATAAAGAAAAAACATAGATTGAGATGTAGAGGCTGTTCTTGAAATTTTAAGTATGTTAGACCATATTTTGTTCCAGAAAAAAATAGTCCAATCACATCCCAAACAATTCCCAAGTAAGTTCTACCTTGGTTTTAGGTCTAGAAGGGTCACGAGCTCAAAAATATTTGTGTATAAGAGAAGCTTTAGGATTCAATGACAATAATTTTAAAAGTGAGCGTGGGGGGAGAAGGAGAATGCGGAATGGAATCTGGTGTAAACGAACAAAAAATATCCAAAACAGTCTCCATAACAATTGAAAATTTGTACCAAAAACATTGAGGGCAATCAAAAACAGCTTGAAATTGAGGAAAGGAGCGAGGGTTTACATCATCAAATAGATATTGAACCCAAATAATCTCCCCATGCCTCCAAGTTCTCCAATATAAGGTTTTATTGTTTATAGTAATAAGTCGGTTATACCAGAAGGGGAGAGTGTGAAAAAGAGGCTCCAGATGAAATGCTTTTTTGTACTAAGGTTTCAACAAAAAACAAGTATGATTAAAGAGTGGGGAAGAAAATATATTATTTTTTTAAGAGAATGTTAAAACTACTTTAGTAGAGAAAGGCGCAAGTAAGGAAACTTCAATATCGGGCCATAAGGGTGTAAAGAGGGAAGGGAGAGAAGATAATCATTTGACAGCCTGTTTCAGGCAAAAAGCTTTATGATATATTCAAAAATCTGGAAAATTCACACCTCCTCTAGCTTTAGGTTTCCTAATAAGTGAGAGGGAAATTCATGATTTTTTCTTATTCCAAAGAAATTTGGAAAGAAATGAATCAATTTTTAAAGTACATATCTGGTATATGAACTGGGATCATGGACAGAATGTATAACAAAATGGGCGAAATCATAATTTTTATAGAATCCATACGACCCCACTATGATAAATAAAGGAGATTCCAGGAGGACAGTAATTTATCAATTCTATTGAAACATTCCCTCATATTTATTTTAACTGATTCTATAATAGAGTTAGTAAACCAAATTCCCAAGTATTTGATTTTAGAATTATTCCAATAAAACCCAGAAGAGTCAAAGGAATGTTGGGTGCAAAATCTAGTAAGAGATAGAATTTCTGTTTTCTCTGAAATGATTTTATAACTAGAGACAGACGAAAAGTCTGTAATCTCCTTAAGCATAGCAGGGAGTGATATATCAGGATTGGAGAGAAAAAGAGACTATTGTCCGCATAGGTAGATCATTTAAATGTTTTTCACCATATAGAAAGCCTGATTTAAGATTATTTTTATGACTATGAGAAAGGAAGAGTTCAAGAGCTAAGACAAATAAAAGAGGGGATAAAGGACAACCTTGCCACTATTGTTGCAGGGAACAATAGTGGCATACACATCCATTAACTAATACCGCAGCTTGTGGATCTGTATAGAGCAGAGAAATGAGTGAAAATGAGTAAAAAAGACCAGCTCACTTTGTCAAAGGCTTTTTCAACATCTGTGGAAATAGCTGCTAGGGAATAATAAAGAGAAGAAGCTTAATTTAATACATTAAAAAATAGTCTAGAGTTACCTAATGTTAATCTACCTTTAACAAATTCACATTGCTCTTTACCTATTAATGTGGGCAAAAGCGGTTCAAGTCATAGAGCAAGTAATTTGGCAAAAATGTTATAATCTACACTTACAAGGGATATGGGACGATATTTTTTACATTGTGTAGAATGGCAGCCATCTTTATGAATTAGACAAATAGTAGCTTCTTGAAAAGTACGTCCAGCTTTGCCAGTAAGAAAGACAAGCATTTGCAATGCAACAAGTCTCGATTTTGCTCGAATTAGAGCTATTAGTGTTGTAAACTCCTAACCGGACTTTTCTTGCCACATAAGTTGAAAGACAAAAAACAAGCATGATCGCGCTATGTAAAACCCAGCGCGATCGTGCTGAAATTGAAAACCAAAAAACTGAGCACCATCGTTCTATGTAAAACCCAGCACGATCGCGCTGCGTGAAAAACAAAAAGATAAAGTAGTGCAGGAACCAGGCTGAAAACATGGATGTATGTATTTAGTAGTTAGCTGGTGCGCTCGAAGAGGGCTAAACATTGGAAAAGGCATGACTTATGCATGCCTTTCACTAATGAAATCAAGCAGATTTTAGAAGGCAAGCCCACAAACCAATGAAAGTGACAGGCGTGACATGGGTGTGGTTAAAAGCCCAAAGAGGGATTACAACAGGGACGGAGCACATGTGCGCTCAACCCTAAAAAACTGAAAAAGGTCCAGGAGTTTTGGCAGCAAAATATTGGACAAATGTAAATAAAATTGTACTGTAAAACCATCTGGGCCTGGTTATTTCCCTCTTTTAATTGTATTAAGTGCCTTGATTAACTCTTTAATCATCAAATAACATTCAAGAGTATTGAAATCTAATGAATTATGGACATGAGGTGTAATAGTATTAAGGTAGGTCTCGATAAGACTAGAGTGAATTAGATGTTCTTCAATATATACATTTTTGGCAATATTTTGTGTATTCATCCAAAATATCACCATCTTTGGATAAATGTTTTCTGGAAGATGAATGAATGGAATCAATAAAAGAGTGCTCTTTTCAGATTTTCAAATAATTGGCTAAGAGTTTCGATGATTTATTACGACCACCATAGTAACGAGCACTACTATATAATAATATGGAAGAGGCTCAATCAGTAGATTTTTTTATTAAAATTTAATTTGGCTTGAACAAGTTCATGTAGAGAGGAGTCTGAAGACGAGGAACAAAATTTATGTTCTAAACAAAAGCTTCTGCGAAATATTTCTTCTTTTTACAAACAAAATCTATAATGAAGCCACTCGCAGAAGCCTTAAAGGAGTCTGATAACAATTGGGGAGTTGTGTCCGAAGTAGTATTGAACAAGAAGAGTTCATTAGTAAAAGAGGTAAAGGAGGTGGAGAAGTTTGGATCTAACAAGAGAGTATTATTAAATCTCCATCTAGCTGATTTGGGATGCAACAGGACCAGGTCCAAATCAACAACAATTGAGGCATGATCACATATAACAATAGGCTCAATAGTGGAAGAAATAAGGTTTTGTGTTAGCGATTTACTGAGAAAAATATGATCTAAGCGAGAGAGCAAACCATGTGGAGGGGAATAGAAAGAGTATTCTTTAGCAGTGGAATTACATAATCTCTATGCATCAACTAAAGAATCTTGGGAAATAGTGGAGTGAAATTCCTTGTGAGATTTATGCAGAGAAAAACTAATTTGAGATTGTCGGTCAGTAAAAGGATCCATAATCTCATTACAGTCACCATAAAAATAAAGAACTCATCCTTGTATTGAAGACATTTCATAGTAATATTAGGCCGGAATAAAAAATCTGGTTGAGTCAGACCATATACATTAAAAACAGTTAATGGAACATCATCTATAAGTAATTTTACCATCAACCATCTACCTTCAGAATCATTTTCTTGAGATACAACAATACAATTCAACTTTTTACGCCATTTTTTTTGTAGAGGTAGGAGAAACAAAAAGTGATCCCACCAATTTTGTTTAAGTTTTATTGCCTCTGTTTCTGTAAGATAAGACTCTTGCGAAAGTACTAAATCTGGATTCTAAGAGGCAAGATGAGATAGTATTCTCTGTCTTATTACAGGATTGACAAACCCTTTCACATTCCAAGATATAACCCTGAATGTAATCAGCAATACATAAATATAAAACTACACGATCAACAATAATGCAAAAATTGGAAATAAAAACAAGAGGGCAAACAAATAAAGAATTGAAAGAAGAAAAGAAAAATAGAGGAAACAAGAAGAAAAGAAAAGAAGAGGGAAGATAAAAAATACAAGGAATCAAATACAATAAGAGATGGTAGTTCATGTCAAACGTCGACTGATCAACAAACCTTAATCGAGAACAAGGAAGAAACAGGGAATGGCAACACACAGGAGACAGCACCACCAACAGAAAGGAACGGTCCACACTAGAACTCCATATGGGAACAAGTGGGAAACAGATACATGAAAAAAGATTAAAGGTAAGTGAGTTGAACCAGCAATAAATATTCTTTAATCAGTAAGTAATGATGAATCAACAAAATCAAAGACATTTGAAATCAGCATTAATCCATCCTGAAGAGGAAGGGCCTGCGTCGTCCATCAAGTCTGTCGAATGGGATTGGATAAATTTTTTTGAGGTCTGCAGGATCTTCAAAAGAAGATGTATTGCTCTGGAATGTAACTTTGAATGTGCATGGATGAAATAAACCATATCTTGCTCCTAGAGAACGTAATGCAGGACGAAGTTCAAGGAAGTCTTTTCTTCATTTAGCAGTAGATGTAGAAACATCTTGAGTCAAGAACAGTTTGGCACCAGACCATATATGTTGTTTTTTGGTTATGGCTGCGTTTCAAACTTGCAAGAGATCTGTGAACTTCAGAAATAATATAAATACACCATTGGGTCTTGTTGGAGTAGATGACAATGTAAGTCGAGGTCCTAATCTATGGGCTCGTTGAATATTTAAGTTAGAAGTTGAAGGTATATCCAATAATTTTGGTAGGAAAGAAGTGAAGAAAGAAACCAGATCTCCACCCGCAATGCCCTCTGGAAGACCATATAAAAGCAGGCTATTGGGCTTATTCCCGTTTTCAAGATCTTCAGCTTGTTTCTTCAGCATTAAAACGTCCTTCTCCAAAGCTGCAATTTTAGGGGGAGACTCCTGTATATTA
Organism: Pleurodeles waltl; assembly: GCF_031143425.1. NCBI lineage: Eukaryota > Metazoa > Chordata > Amphibia > Caudata > Salamandridae > Pleurodeles > Pleurodeles waltl. Next base: position 954,873,667 of record NC_090444.1, read on the forward strand.
CTGACACTTTGTTCAACCACAGACATTCTAGATTCCATGGAGGACCATTCATCATCAAGATTTTGAATACAAGTGTTAGTTTCTTCAATAAATGGTCTCATGACTCTAATCTCCTCTATTACAGTATCCAGAGAAATAGGAGATGTAGATTTCGGAGGAGAAGGAGGGTCCCATTTATATATTTTATTTGCCGAGGATGATAATGTCGGCTTCAAGGGTGGAAGCCTAGAAGTCGTTGGACGAGAGGAACTAGTTTGAGCCATGTCGAAAGAAGAAATTGAAGTTTCCATCAAAGGAATCTTAAAAGACTGATCTGAATTCAAGATAATATTCGAAGAAGCTTTAGTAGACTGTAAAAGTTTCTTGCTTTTTTCCCCATATATGCCAAATTTGAGGAAAATCTGAATAAAGTGGGATGTGAAACAAGCCAACAAGACACCAAACTCAGTTTTGAGAGAAATTGACTGAAGTTCACAGAAAATAATGATTCTTCAAATAATTCACATTTTAAATTTAAGAATAATCTAAAAAAAAAATATCCAACATTCAAATGGCATTCATTTCTTTTATAGAAAACTATAGAAAATATAGGAGGAGCATCAAAATAACTGACTTAAAAGAGCAAAAAGCTCTTCCATGAGGCGCTGAGAGAGGAAAAAGCAGCATGATAAAAAAAAAAAACCAAAACCAAAATGGTGGCTGCAATATTTATTCTTAAAAGTACCTTAAAAAGACATTACATTTATCATAATCCACTCCAGGCACCTTCCTCCGTAATAAACATTCGTTGGAGCGCTGTTATAGAATGAAAAAACGCAGTGGAAACCTCCAGAAGTTCCAGTGAGATGCAGAGCACTGCATCTAGGATGCTATCTTAGGTGGCGTCTTAGCCATGCCCCTAGGCTCACATTTTAAATGTACAAAACCACCGAAATGCACCAGTTACAGTTAGAGTTGCCTCAAGTACCTATAACTTGTGCCATAAGGTAACTGTAACTCATGCCCACTCCTCTGGGCTAGGGGAGTCCAAAACAGACCCTCTTCACTTTATTATTATAGCCCCAGGGATATGGTGGTCCTGGGGCTGCAGGGGGCCGTGCATCCCCACATTAATGTTGCTTGAAGCCCCAGGAGGTGGTGGTCCCCGGGGTTGTAGGGGAGGCTGATGGGCCTACCCCACATAATTTAAATATAGCCCTGGGAAGGTGGTAGTCCCCGGGGCTGTAGGTGGGACGGGTGGCCCCCTGCACATTATCATAAAAATGCGCCCAGTACTTGGCCCATCAGGGGGCTCACAAAAGATGACGTGTGGACCCCCGTGCTTTGTTTTTTTGTTTAATTCATGGCAGATCCATGGATCCACCGTGACCCCTGGCATAATTTTTTAAAAAAATGCCTTTTAGCCCTGGAGGGGCCCCTAAGCTAAGTGGTCAAGGTGTCTGTACCCTCGTCCTTTTTTCTCAACATGGCTGACAACACTTTCTTGTTGAAGTGTTGTCAGCCAATCAGATCTCAGCACGAGATCTGGAGGGGTCACAAATCCTTCACATCCCTATGTATACAAATTTCTATTTCATTAAATTTCTCAAAAACTACTAAACGGATTTTCACTAAAAACCAAAAAGGTTTTTTTTCTGGCCCAAAAGCTACCTTTCTGCTGCATTTTGTGCAATTCCATCCACTAGTTCTGGCGCAATTGCTGTTCATATTCCCTATGGAAAAATGAATGGGGAAAACCCCATTTTGGGTTCGCCTCAAAACGTTACAGACAGCAGCTAATGTGAGCGTGAAAGTGGCACCAAAGTTATTAGCAAACCAAAAAACGCTTTTTTCTATAGGAACTATATATATATATATATATATATATATATATATATATAAATATATATATATATATATATATATATATATACTGTATATATATATGTATAAACTTTGGTAGATAAACAGACATTTGAGGTAAGCAAATCTAGAGTGTTGCTGGTGTTGTAGAGTGCTCCTTACTAGAGCAGCTCTCCACCTAAACTTGGGAACTACCCAGAGTTCTCTATTCTCTTTTTTGCATAATTTATGCATCACTCTAACCCTGAAAGGGATTTGTTTTGACTTATACTGGGTATACAGGGGTAAATAGCCCATTGGCTCCTACCCTATGCTCCCCCAAAAACCCAAAATTCAGAATTTTGGAGAGCCCCCAGCACCAGAAGAGAAGATCCTGCTCATCCAAAGAAGGACAGTCCAGAGAGGCAAAAGGCAAGAACTGAACCCTGCAGGCTTCAACAATTGCAAGAAAGACGCGTTGTCCTCCAGCTGCTGAAACTTCCAAAAGCCCGGGAAGACTTCCAGCCTTTACCCCAGTACAAGGAACTCACGTGGTGCAGAGGAGCTGCTTCCCTTCACCTTTGCAAGCACCCAAGAAACCCTGAGGAGGACTCTGCACCACCGAAACCTGACGCCAGACAGCACCAAGCTCCCAAATCTGAGTTAAAGTGGGCCAACGGTGCCAACGTGGTCCCCAGCCTCCACAGCCACCTCCAGTGATGGCAACCCAATGGTCACTACACCTCTGCACCTGGATGCCCCGGACTGAGAAGAGCACACTGGTGTCTCGATGTCCCCCAGACTTGTGAGACCTGAGCCCACTTGTTGGTTCATCCAGACTGGTCCCCCAGTCTGTTTCTGTGAGCCCACTCCAAGACGAATGCCACTTGTGATGGAAACCATGACAGTCTAAGAACCTTCTACACCAGGAAGCCCGGACCAAGCACTGGTGTCTTTACGTCCCTGAGCATCACAAGCACTGGTGTCACCCTGATTGGATCCCTAGTCCTAGAAATATGTGATAACACAAATCATCCTATAGAGAGGCCAAACAGACTACAAAAACCTAAATCTCCACCAAACCAAGGTCCTTCATGTTATCTTTATGTAGTAAGTGCTTCTTTGTTTCGTGGAGATGTCCAGATATCCCTTTTCATCAAGACTGCACCATCACAATTGAGGGGAAACACAATGGGAGGCTCTTTGGTTAGCTGTCCATCATCCTGGCTAAAGTCGGGAAGACCTTTGCATACTATAAGGTGGACGGTGTGGGGCAAAGCGGTCAAAGCTTCCAGGTGATTTGGATATTTGCATACTCATTGCAATTTAAGGGGAGACCCATGGACTCTGCTCTCACCAGGAGAGGACAAGAAAGAACCCACTTATTACAGTCACTTACAGATTGGGCTCCAATACATTAGTGAAGCATCCACCTCCACAAAAGATTTCAGATCTTTTTTCAATATGGAATCTCCGAATGAACACACTCAAAAGAAGATCAGTGCCACAGGCCCCACTCCCAGGGAGGACTTGGCCCCAGGGAACCCATCTCCCAGGGTCCAGCCTTCATTAAATAGGGGAGGGGACTGCAAGGACATCCTCCCTGGGCTGATTTTGGCCCCGGGAGCCCCATCCCCCAGGGTCCGACCATAAACAAATGGCGAAGAAGGGCCGTGCGGACCCAGGCCGATTTCTGCCGCAAGGACCCCATCCTCAGGGCTCGGCCATGTCCCTTGGGTGTCCCCCAAGGCATCCAGTGTGGAGTGGGACAGTGTAGGAAGCCTCAAGACCCTGACGGTCCGAGATAGCTCCCTGCCTCCTGCAGGAGCTGGCATTGCCATAGCACACAGGGAGCTGCTAAACATGCAGCTCCCTGTATGCAGGAGCAATCGTTTATCTCTTTCCCTGCGGGCAGGAAAAGAGATGAAACCTCTACTTCCAGTGGCTGGGAGCATTTTGACAGTTGTCGCCCACTGGAAGTGGAGTGTTTGCTCTCAACCTGTTGAGAGGTGTCAATCTCCTGCCAACTCAGAGCAAACAGCTTTGTCCTGGTAGTGGGTACCCCGGGACATAGCAGGAGCCGGCCCTGGTGGTGGCGGTCCAAAGCGCCATGTATGGCTCCATGAGTGGGACCGGGCGAGGAGCCACAAGGCCCCCCGCCTCCTGTGGGAGACAACATTGATATTGCACACAGGAAGGTGCTAAACATGCAGCTCCTTGTGTGCAAGAGCAATTGTTTCATCTCTTTCCCAGCCCGCATTTCTGTGTGCAGGAACGAGATGAAACATTAGCTTCCAGCCGCTGGGAGCACTTTCACAGCTCTTGCCCACTGGAAGTGGAGTGTTTGCTCTGACTTGGCAGTAGCTGTCAAAAAGATGCACCAGGAACATTCATATTGCCAAACACTGGTGACATTCCCTTGTGCTCCATTACCCAGCTGTAGTGAACAATACATACTGATCATTTACCCAAGGAGGCAGAAAGAACTCGACTTGGGTAGATATTTTGTGCAAAACTGTGGACTCATTGGATAAAAAAGGCAGGTGAGATTATTTTGTGGCAGAATCACTAACACAGCTACTGACTCACCCACACAGACACACACCTACCCACACACTCATACACCCACTCACACATGCACTCAGACACTCTCCCTCCCACTCATAGACCACTCAGAGACTCACGCACCCACTCGCAGCCCCAATCAGACACACACCTACTCACAGACCCACTTAGGCACTCATGCACCCACTCAGAGATCCACTCAGACATTCATGCACCCACTCACAGAGCCTCTCAGACATTCATGCACCCACTCACAGACCCACTTAGGCTCACGCATCCACTCACAGAACCACCCAGAAACTCATGCACCCACTCACAAACACACTCAGAGACTCATGTACCCACTCACAGACCTACTCAGACACTCACGCACCTACTCATAGACCGACTTAGACACTCACGCACCCCACTCACAGATTTAAGCACCCACTCTCCTATCCACTCAGAGACTCATGCACCCACTCACAGACCGACGCAGACTCATCCATTCACTCACAGACTCACTCACAGACTCAAACACTTACTCTCAAACCCACTCAGACACTCGTGCACCTACTCACAGACCCACTCAGAGACAGACCATCTCAGAAACTCATGCACACACTCCCAGATTCCCTGAGATATAATACACCCACTCAGAGTCTCACACAACCACTCACAGACCCACACAGACACTCACACACTCACTCACAGAGACACTCTCACACCCACTCACACCCAATGACACCCTCCCACACCTACTCTCACACCCAGAGACACTCTCACATCCACTTTCACACCCATATAGACCCTCTCACACACAGACAGACACTCTCACACCCACTCACACCCAAAGGTACCCTCCCACACTTAGGGCCAGATGTAGCAAAGTTTTGCGAGTCGCAAATGGCCCGATTCGCAATTTGCAACTTCGCAAAATACGAAATGGGATGCAAAAATCCCATTTCCGAAGTGCAAATTGCGATGCAAGCCATTACCGACTCGCAAAAATAGCGACCTCATTGCGCGACCCGCAAAGAGGAAGTCGCAATTTGTGAGTCGCAAACCATATGAAAAAGCCACTCGCAAATTGCGACTAGTCGCAAAAAGCCCATTTTGCACACTCAAATTACCACTAAGTCAGAGCAGGTGGTAACCAGAACCAAAGTATAAAAGGAGACCCAGAAGGCATCTGGGTTACTCAAAATGGCTGAACTGTATGTGACAGCATTGAGGAGGAGAGTCCACGCCGCCCAGCAGAGGAGGAGGAAGAGCCAGAGACAGGAGAGAATACACCGAACCAGGCAGACACTTTTCCAACAAACTGAGGAGGAGATTTATGACAAATTTAGACTGAGCAGTCCAGCAATTTTAGAATTAATTGAACTACTCAATCCGCAGCTTCAACGACAGACAATGCACGGCAGCGCCATCCCCACACATGTGCAAGTGCTATGCTCACTGCGCCTCTTGGCCTCGGGTAGCTATCAGGGGGTGATTGCTGTGGCAGGTGGGGTATCCCAAAGTGCACTCTCACGATTCTTCCGATGTTTCCTAGATGCCATACTCACACACATGTCCAGATACATATACCTACTCAGGAATGAGGCAGAAATTAACAGCACCAAGTTGGACTTCTACAGAATTGCCAACTTCCCACATGTAATAGGGTGTGTGGACGGGACACATAAACAAATCTGCCCTCCTGCAAATCTGGAATATGTGTTCCGCAATAGGAAATGTACCCACTCACTAAACATCCAGGTGTTATGCAACGCACATAGGGGGTGATTCTAAGTCTGGCGGGCGGCGGAGGCCGCCCGCCAGACTTCCCCCTCCAAAATACCGCTCCGCGGTCGAAAGACCGCTGAGGGTATTTTGGGTTTTGCACTGGGCTGGCGGGCGACCGCCAAAAGGCCGCCCGCCAGCCCAGTGCAAAACACCCTTCCCACGAGGACGCCGGCTCAGAATTGAGCCGGCGGAGTGGGAAGGTGCGACGGGTGCAGTTGCACCCGGGGCCCCGCGACACCCCATACCGCCAGGAGAACCGCCAGGAACAGGATGGCGGTATGGGGTGTCAGAATCCTCCATGGCGGTGCAGCTTGCTGCGCCGCCATGGAGGATTCATTTGGGCAGCGGAAAACCGGCGGGAGACCGCCGGTTTTCCACTTCTGACCGCGGCCGAACCGGTCAGAATGCCCAGCGGAATGCCCAGCGGGGCACCGCCAGCCTGTTGGCGGTGCCCCCGTCATTTTAGCCCTGGCGGTCTTGGACCGCCAGGGTTAGAATGACCCCCATAATGTCATCACTGACATTGTAGCTAAATTTCCAGGGAGTACACATGACTCATACATATTCAGGCACAGTGGGATACACCAACGCCTAGAACGTAGGGAGTTTGGAGACGGATATCTCTTAGGTATTGGTGAATACACTCTGAAGACATACATACAGGTCACTGTAGAAACCATCCATGCCCTGCTAACATTGCTTATTTTTGCCAAACAGGTGACAGTGCATATGCGCTAAGACCATGGATACTTACCCCGTACCTAACACCTGGCAATGAGAATGAGAAGCGATATTACAGTGCCCATCGGCGGACCAGAACTGTCATCGAGAGGACCTTTGGACTGTTGAAGGCAAGATTCAGATGCCTCCACAAAAGTGGAGGTGCGCTCCAGTATGCCCCAGTAACAGCATTCAAGATCGTTGGCGCATGTGCAATCCTACACAACATTGCCACCAGACGTGGGCTACATCTCACCCCTGAAGACACAGATTCGGAGGATGAGGAGCAAGAGCTACCACATCGACAGCCTGGGGATAGAAGCATTGCAAATCAAGGCAGACAGAGACGGGACCACATTGCAACCCAATACTTTGGCAGGTACGTGGCAACTGTCACCACACTCACTGATGTCACACAAACAGAGCCCAGTTGTGGAGTGGAACAAACAAAACCTTTTTAATTGGGAACTAAATGATGAAAGAAAACTGCTGTCCGTTAAGGTCTGTATATGTCCAAACGTAATGAGGACACATTGACATCATGTGCCTCATGAGTCATGCTATCTGATGGCCTACACCCTCCTCCTTGTGCGCCCAGCATGGCTCATCCCAGGTGGGTCAGCTGACCCCTGCCGTGCACTTGCACTCCTCAGCGCACAGGAGTCACTTGCAGACACACTGCTTATTGTGGACCCCTCCTCACTGTTCTGAGGGGTCTCACCTGTTCCCCTTGCCACCTGCCTAGCTTCCAACTTGTCCACTGTGTGGCTGATGCGGCCAAGTCCACGTGCCACATCCCCCGCAAAGTGGCCAAGTTCCACCTGTAGACTCACGGTCTGTCTAGACAGGCCAGTAGTGTTTGTTGCAAGACGCCCAATTGACGCTGCCATGCGGTCAAAGCGTGCCACTGTGTGGCGCTCCCTGCGCCTTGCGCTGCATCTGTCTGCCACCAGTTCCGTCACAAGTTGGCGGATGGCCTGGGTGAGATCCCCCACATTATCATTCAGTCTAGTGAACTGCGTGTTCACTTCAGGCAGGCCAGTGGTCATGTTGCTCTCCTTTCTGTGCAATGCACTTGATATTGACCGCAATTGTCTATTTTGCAGGCGCTGACCGTTAAGAAGGGATGCCTCTACTCCTGACATTGCTGCCTCCCCTATCTCCTCCTGCGGCACCACCAGAACTCGGCGTCTGTGTCTGCGCCTTTGTCGTGCTGCTGGCTCTGGACGACTTGCTGTGGGGCTGGGGCCAGGGGTCGTGTGAGCTTCCCCCATTTCCTGCTCTTGTTCCTGAGGGGACTGTGGTGGTGGGCCCAGGAATTTCTGCTGCAGCCTCCTGCACTGTCTCTGGCCTGTTGTCTCCTCCCTGCATGTTTTCGCTGCTGGGGGTGTCGTGTGGGAGACCTGTGGGACATAGGGAATATACTGTCAGTCTTCCACATCTGTTGTATGCCTCGTAATAAACATTTGCCTATATGCTGACTACTGTACTACATTGCCCATAATGCACCATTCTAGGTTGCTAGACTGGAATGGAGCTAGTCTGGCTGTGTACTGGGAGAGTGTGGATACTGCATTTGTAGGTGTGAATGCATATCTCATGGTACTCACTTTTGGATGTCCCTGGCGCAGAACTGTCCACTTCTCCCATTCCAGAAACGGCCTCAGGCTCCAGGGTCTGCTCCACCATTGCTTCCATGGCTGTGGGTGGTGGGACGGTGGATGGGCCTCCTCCGGTGCCCCTCATTTCTCTGAGCCGCTCTGCTACCCTCTCCTTTGTCCTGGAGTGCAGGTCATACCACCTTTTCTTTATTTCCTCCAGGGTGCGGTGGCTCACCCCTAAGGCATTAATCCGGTCCTGGATTTGCAGCCAAATCTTCTTTTTTTCTGTGTCTGGGACACTCAGGGCTGCCTTCCCAAACAGTGTGTCATGGTGCTGGCAGCATTCCTCAGTGAGCACCTCCAGTTCTTTGTCAGAAAACTTCAGTTTTCTTCTTCTCCCAGCACTGCCTGTTTCCTCCATAGTAGCAGCAGGTCCTCTCTCCTGGGTGTTGCACTGCAGTTTGGAAAGGGTGTGGTCCTCCCTCCTCCCAGGTGTATTTGATGACTTCCTGGTTCTGATGTCATCACCAAGAGCCAGGAAGTGTATTTCCCAACTGTTATGCTGCACCTGCAGGCAATTTGCGGGCCAGTCGCAATTTGTGACACCCGACTCGCAAATTGTGAGCTTGCTTTTAGCAAGGTCGCAAAAAGCGACCTCGCTAGAAGCGAACTCGCAAAATGCGGTGCGACATCATTTGCGAGTCGCAAATTTGCGTCGCACTTTTTTCTTGGATCCCATTTTGCGAGTCGGAAATTGCGATTCGCATTGAATTGCAATTTCCGACTCGCTATTTTTTTCCTACCTACATCTAGCCCTTAGTCTCACACCCAGAGAGACAGGCTGTGCAGCCAACCCCGCACAGGGTTGGGTGGCTATAGGGGTTGGTTACAGGGCCTGGCCTGCAGCCAACCCCAGTCGTGCTCAGTGGTGGTTGGATTAATGATAGTAATTCAAATTGCTTTAAATAAAAAAAAACATAGAAATTCACTGAAAAAAAACAAAGGTTACAGGGACATTATAGTTAGGTTCTGAATTTACTCCCACAAAACCATAGAAATTGAGCAGTTGTATTTAGATGTACTTCAAGTATCTATACCTCATGCCCTAGGGTAAGTATAACTTGCGCCCTTGCCATGCACTGCTAATTACCTCAGAGATTACAGCACTCATAATAACTTTTATAACATCAATAAAAATGTCAATGAAACATTAGCAACTAAATTATTGAAAGAATAACTGTGCATGGCGGGCCCGAGTTATCGTTATCGTTATCGTTACCTTAGGGTGGGAGTTATAGTTACTTGAAATAACTCTAAAGTCAGCAATTTACAGAGAATTATTTGGCATTTTCATTATTTCAGTTCTTGTATTTTCAAACATCTCTGGACATGTGTTTCTGGGTTAATCCCTTCATCAGCAGAGAACAAACATTTCCTTCCTTTTTCAAAGGCCAACTGCCTGGCTGCTCAGCAGATTTCATTGCAGGCACCTGATATCAGTTGAATACCAGTTTTGTCCCAGTGGACCGCAAGTGAGCTGCAAAGTGCATCTTGGTAAAGATAGTCCTGCACATTTTAAAATTATATCCCAAGTGGATTGGTTACGTACATATATATATATATATATATATATATATAGATATATATGTGTGTCTGTGTATATATATATATATATATATATATTTCACTGATAGAAAACAAAGGCTACACGGACGTTAAAGTGAAATTCAGAAGTTATAGTTACCCGAGCTAACCATAATTTACGCCCCGCAATGCACTGCTTATTACCTCACTTATTACATCACTCATGACATTGTAAGTGGCATCCCTGATCCCATGTATGTAAGTGGTTGTGTGGGTGCTTGAGTAAGTGTGTGAGTGCTTGCATGGGTGAGTGAGTGACTGTTGAGAGGCTGTATGAGTGAGTAAGTGGGTGTGTGAGTGGCTATATATGTGAATAAGTGGGTGTGTAAGTAGATGTATGGGTGAGTGTGTGGCTCTGTGAGTGGCTGTATGGGTAAGTGACTGGTTGTATAAGACACTGTATGTGTGAGTGAGAGGTTGTGTGAGTGCTTGTAAAAGTGAGTGAGTGGGTGTGTGAGTGGCTCTATAGATGACTGAGTGGTTGTTTGAGTACTTATATGTATCTGTGAATGAGTATGAATGGGTGCATGAGTAGTTGTGTGGGTGTGTCTGTCGGTGTATGAGAGGTTGTATAGAAGGGAGTGTGTGAGCGCCTTTGTGGATGATGTCATCAGTAATGTCATTTGAGATGTCATCAGTGATGTCATCAGTGATGTCACTGACCATATCATGAGTGATGCAAAATGTGAGGTCATCAGCAGTGCATTGCTGGGGCGTAAGATATAGTTATCTCAGCTAACTATAACTGCTGAATTTCACTAGTTTTGTATGAGTGAAATGTGAGCCTAATTATGACATCCCTGTAGAAACCTCTCTAATGGCAGTGGTGCTGATAGCAGACTGCAGAGGCAGTTCTTTGCACAAATCATTGACCAACGTCTGGTGCTCAATCCCTCTGTCTTGACTGCAGAAAACCTCACTTTTACAAGACTACCCTTTGAGGGAAGGCATAAATATTACTAAGTATTTCCGCCAAACTCTCAGGGGCATTTCATACATCAGAGGTATTCAATCTGTGTCATGGGCAGAGAGGCAGGACTGCTTCTTTACACTGCTAAATTCAAAGCACTGAATGCCATATGAAGACCCATAATTCTGTGGAGCACTGAAAACACTGTTTTCTCCGGGCCGATTTTGGTCCCAGGGAACCTATCCCTCAGGGCCCAGCCATGTCTCCTGGGTGCCCCTAGGGCACCCAGTGTGCATTGGGACCACGGCGGGAGCCTCAAGGCCCCCATAGTCCCAGCTGGCTTGCCACTTCCTGTGGGAGCTGGCACTGCTACTGCACACAGGGAGCTGCTAAACATGCAGCTCCCTGTGTGTAAGAGCAATTGTTTCACCTCTTTCCCTGCCTGCATCTCTATGGGCAGGGAAAGAGATGAAACCTATACTTCCAGCAGTCGAAAGAGCACTTTTACAACTCTTGCCCACTGGAACTGGAGTGTTTGATCTGACATGGAGGGAGCTGTCAAAGCCCCTGCCAAGTCAGAGCAAACAGCTATGTCTCAGGGGTGTGGTGGGGGGCCTGCAGCCCTGCATACTATTATCTCTGAACTCCGTGGAGGTGGCGGTCCCCTGGGAACAGGGGGTCTGCAGGACGTAGTGGTCACCCAGGTGTTGGGGTGTGGCCCCTCATATTCTATTTACTTTAAGCCCCAGTGAGGTGGCAGTCCATGAGGCATAAATAAGCCCTTGAGGGAGGGCCTGTGCGCCCCCTCCATTTTATTTTAAAACACTGCAAGTCCCCGGGACCTGTCCTATCGGGGGCTTGATTAAAAACAATTGTGGGAGCCCACACGTGTTTTATTTTCAAAATGTTTGTCACAGAATTGCAAATTTTACAAATTTGTGGCAATTAAAAAAATAATAATCTTTTTGTCCCTGGTGGGGTCCTTCTGGGACCTCTAGACCAAGACTAGACGGTCAGGGTATTTGGACCCTGTCCCCTTTTATTATTTTCTACGTTTTTTTTAGACACCAAGATAGCTGCCAACACTTCTTGGTTGAAGTGTTGGCTGCCAATCAGAGCTCTGCATTTCCTTGTACAAACTTGTTATTCTTTGCAAAGTCGTCAGGGAGGAACAGTGACCCCAGGTATACAAATTTGGATTACCTAAAGTTTCTCAACAACTACTGAAGGCATTTGCACCAAATAACGAAAAGCACAAGCTGCAGAACAAAATCTACCTTACTGCCATATTTGGTGTAATTCCTTCCAGTGTTACAAGCTGTAGTTGTGTTCAAAACTCCTATGGAAATTAACATAGGGAAAGCATTTTATTTTACCCCCCTTTTTATCTGCGTCCACTTGATGGATGAGCCTGCAAATTTCCATGCACAATTAGAATTACCAGCACACATTTTGTGGAAAATTTTATGAAGAGCAGAAAAAAATACTTGTCCTATGGAAACATCGTTCTAACTACCACCACTAGGTAACATATATATCAATGCATACTGTGTATAAGGTAGTACATTTCCAATCTTTATATATTGCTCAGAGTAGGGAATCACAGGACTTTAATGGCGTTCCTTATTTTTCATATCCACAGAAGTCAAGTAGAAACTATACTTATCTGTCTCAACAGAGCATACAGTGCACATCTTCAGGTATTTCAGACATAGGTAGAGATGTGAGCATGCATGTTTGTTGCAAGATATTTATGTTCCCCTTTATTTAGATGTTAAGATTTCTCATTTAGCTGTCAAAACAGAGAGTTGCTAAGGTACATCTAGTCGGTATTTCAGTGATGTTTAGTATTCCAAATTCTAAGTTACTTGATACATTTCTTTGTCTTGTAGAGAAGCACTACAACCTGCAGACTTCCTTGATCCCAGAAGTGATGAGGCATAATGTGGAATCCAGTGTCTCTATTCCCTTTTGTATCCCATTCCCCTTCACTGGTAGCCAAGGTATATTAAAAATGCTTTTAAATGTATGTTCTATGCATGTTTTTGAGTGAGAGTGCGTTTGTGTGGTGTGAGACAGCATGCATGTGTAAGCATGTATGTGTGAGTTAAAGTGAGTGAATGAGAGCGAGGGAGAGGTAGTGAGTTGGAATCCATTGTTAGTATTGTAAGCATAGAGAGCCAGAGTAACACTCAGCGAGTGAGAGTAAGAGTGACTGCAAGTGAGTGGGAGGCAATAAGTGAGAAGCAATGAATAAACATGAATTTGATGGAGTGTTACAGAGTATGAGGGAGTGTGAGTGAAAATGAGTGTGAGCTAGAATGAGTGTGAACGAGTGACAGTGAGTATAACCTTGACAATGGTAAGTCAGAGTATGCAAGAATGAGTAACCAAGAGTAAGAGGGTTAAAGTGAGTGCAAGAAAGTATGAATGAGTCACACTGAGAGTGAATGAGTGAGAATGACTGAGTGTAAGAGCAAATGCAAGAGAATGAGAATGAATGTGTAAGTGCAAGTGAGTGTGTATGAATGAGTGAAAGTGAGTGAAATGAGAAAGAATAAGTTTGAGTGAGTGAATATGAGTGACAAGAGTCAAAATGTGGTCATAAGTATGAAATTGGTGTTATATTTGCAAGTCTGCTATTGGCCTTGGCACACTAAAGGTAATACTTGGCTTATAGAGGCACGCATAGAAAAATGAAGATGCTGGCACACCAGAGGAAATTCTTGGCATGAGGGGCATGAGTAGCAATATGCTGGTACTAGCTGACAAATTGGAGGTAATTATTGGCATACTAGAGGACAACTTTGGCTTATGGGAGGGTGCAGCCATGGTAATATGCTGGTCCTGACATACTATTGGTAATTTTTTTAATGCGAGTCACCCATGGTACTTGAGCAGCACTAATCGGAAAATGGCATATTGTATATAATTTTTTACCTGAGAGGGGGCACCAATAACAATTGGGAGGCATCAATGATATTTGGATGCACCCATAGTGCATTTCAAATCAAATGGGGTCAAATCCTAGGGAGCCTTGGATCATGCATATTTAAATAATCCGCTCTGCTGAGGTTTAAAGAGGGCTTCCATCCATTAAATGTTTGGTGGAAACTTGTAGGAATTATCTTTTCTTGAATCTGCAAAAGAACTCCCACTTGTTGCAGCTCAGGAAGCAGTTGAGAAGGTGCCTGTCCAGAAAGGGAAGCAATAATTTCTTGTAGATTATTTCCTTTGCAAGTGTTTGGATGCCTTCGGCCGAACAAACCTCTATATCAATAAACACATCAAGAAAGAGTAAAACAGACATTCAACTTACATGATGTAAATATTCTCAAGTTGTCTGAGAGTTGGAGAAAAGCAGAATGATTCTAAGCATAGATCCTGTTTATACTTTAATAAACAAGACTGTCATTCCCACAAATTATTCCACAGGCTAAAAAAAGATATAACTTGAGAAGGAGAAGCAGTGCCTGCTCAGGTATATAGCGTTTATGCAGAATTCTTTAGACCAAATGTTAGCAAAGCCAAAGGGTCACATCTATGTGAGGTACTGGCATTGTCAATATTTTTAGCCATATTTTACAGTAAAGCAGCGCTGTGCAGCATGGCTGAAAGTTAAAAAAATTGCTAAAGGTACAGCCAGTGCTGGCCATGTCAGGATCTATTTTTTTAATTGTTCGTGGGAGGGAGGGCAGGGCGGGAGTCAACACTGAAGGAAGGTGGGAGCAACACTGATTGTGGGGGGGGGGGAGGAACAAAATCACCATGACTTGGCCAGAGGTGTCTGCATCATAGTTATTTTTGTTTTATTTTGGGCAGGTTGCGGGGGCCAACACTGGCAACGGAGTGAGTGAGAGGCCAGGACATCATGGATAATGGATGGAGAGAGGTTGACTGGGGTTGGGCAAGTGAACAAGGAACATGAACTAGGGAGTAGTAAGCCAACACGAAAAACAAACTGAGGGAGGGTGGGCCAAGCCAACAGAAACAGCAAACAGAGGGAAGGAAGGAGAGTGGGGACAAACCAACATAGACAACAAATGGAGGTAGGATGGGGCAGCAGCCCAACACAGACAACAAACAGAGGGAAGGAGGCTGGGGGCAACCCAACGTAAAGAACAAACAGAGAGGGAGAGTGTGGGGGAAAGCCAACATGTACAATGAACAGAAAGAGGGTGTCATTGTGGGACAAGCCAACACAGACAACAAACAGAGGGAGGGAGAGAGAGTGGGGACAAGACAACTTCGACAATGAATGGAGGAAGGGTCCTTAAATCTAAACAAAAAAATAGCGCCCAAAGAAAATTAGCCCTTTGTAGGAAAGCATGCACATGTTCTTACCTTAAAGCATCCATTAACATGTTTGAGAAGGAAGCAATAGCAATAAAAGAAGAAAGAAAAAAAAATGAAAAATACAAACATTTGAGAGAAAAAATAAAGGTGTTTAAACCTTAAATATTTACTCTTGTCATAAATGTTAGCAGGTGCAAGTCCAGCTGCATAATTCTGTAAATATGTATGAATTATAAATTCATGTATTGTCCTGATCAGGGCTTTCTTTACTTTCAGTTTGTAGGTCTGGCCTAAAGACTGTCAGCTTTGTGTTTCCAATAAATATCATACAGAAAATATATAGATAAATGAGGGCTCCCAATCAACACTCTTTCACCACTGTTTGAATAACACGCCACTCAAATAATACCTTACCCACCACAACAAAAGATATAGATTAACAGGCCAGCCCACTCCAGTCATTAGATGCTTTCACTTTGAGTGACTGCATTTTACTCTTGCATATGTATACAAACACCTAGAAATAGCTCCCCAATGGCTGCTTCTCACTATGTTTCATAGCTACATCAACTATTTTCATAACTCTCAAGATATTTATTGTAAATACAATGTTCATTCCTCACTATAAACTGTCCAATTAAATAATCCTATAGAAAACAAGCACAACTTGTTAAAATGACAAAAGTGTGTATGCAAATGTATATACTAAAGCCATACCCTCTCAGCTTAGTGCAGGCCATTCTTCACAAGGTTACATTAATGCCAATCTCCCCTAGAGATAGTTTATAAACCATCTTAAATAATTAATCCTATAAAAAAGCACAACTAATTAAAATTGCATAAGTGTGTATGCAAATCTATATGCCAAAGCCACACACCACCACCACTTGTTGTGGGTCATTCCCCACAAGGCTGTAATAAAGCCATTATTCTGGAAAAACTATTAATGCTTTTGCATTTCACTTGTAAGGGACAACTATTAATGACTAATGGAACTGCAGCTTTGTGTAAGAATCTCAATGCTTTTGCTTTGTGAGTGACACCTAGTAACCACTAGTGGAACTGCAGCTTCATTTAGGAATTTCAGTTTTTTTGCATATGACTTAATAGGGACACCTAGTAATGACTTGTGGAACTGCAGCTTCATGTAACAAGTTCAATACTTTTGCATTTGACTTGTGAGGGCCACCTGGTAATGACTGGTGGAATTGCATCTTCACAAAAGAATATAAATCCTTTTAAATTTGACTTGTGAGGGGCACTTAGCAACGTCTTGCTGAATTGCATCTTCATGAAAGAATGTCAAAGCTTTTTTAGAGTAGCACTTTGTGAAGGACATTAGTTGCAGTTGCATCTTACTCAAGAGGGGCATTTAGTATTGTGACAGACTTGTCAAGCAGTTGCTTCCAGCTTGAGAGGTTAAAGACTTCACACAGTTTTTCCTGACTAGGAAGGGACAACTAGTATTTGAGGCAAATGTAGCTATGTGAAAGGCCAGACCATTTAGCCTTGCCAATGCTTGCTCTAATCTTTGCGGTTCCTCAAGCCAAGCAGAAATAAACTGGCGACTGATGGTAACTACAGCTGGGTCAATAAGTCACCCTGGTGATGTCATCAGGGAAGTCAAATATTGTATAGTGTCAATTCCGATACCCTGGTAATTTTTGTGTACTAGTACCAGCACCAGTGCTCGTGCATCTTTTGTGCATAAAAGTACTCAGTACCATCTTCTCAATTCCATCAGCCACATATTTCCCCTAAACCTGTTGATGCAATAAGGTACCATGTCATTCATATGATGTGTACAGCACTTCTTGTCAAAAAAATGTGTTCCGCAAACAAATCAAATAAATGAAACAATTATTTTCTTTCTGTGCCTCGAAGTGAACTGTATGTGCGATTCTCAACAAATCACCATAAATCGATAGTGTAGGAAGTTCAGCTTTCAAAGTGACCTGAAAAGGGAAAGATGCATCTATAATGGTTTGGACATTTTATGACAATACATGTTATATTTGCATTGTGATGTCTTTTTTTCAGTTTGTAACAAAAAGAAAAAACTCTTTTAAACACTTAGGGGCACATTTAAGTGCCCCTAGCGCCACATTAGTGCCGCAATAGTGTCATTTTTTTATGCTAAGGCAGTGTTAAAGTGGCCTTTCCTTTTTCCTGCACCATATTTACAAAGTGGCACAAAACATGCATTGCACCACTCTGTCAACCCTTGTGCCACATTATACATAATGTATGCAAGGCGCAAGTTCCCCTGTTGGGGGAGGGACCGAAAAAACGGGGCAAGGAAATCTAAGAGATTTCCTTGCTGCATTTTTTTGGCACTTTTAACACCTGCTAAAAGCAGGCATTAAAAGGGGCATACCGTTATTTATAATGGGTCCCTAGGTACTCTGCAGGAGTAGCGCCAAACTTTTAGCGCTACTCCTGCATAGTATATCAATAGCGTAAAAATAAATGATGCTATTGCCCCCTACCCTGCACCATGATGCACCATATTCTAAATACAGCCCACACATGGTAGCAGTAGGAGGTTAGTAAGGGGCGCGATGAAAGTGGTGCTGCACTGGGTGCAGCGCCACTTTCCTTAAATCTGCCCCTAAGTGTTATAATACTGAAAATGCTATTTCAAGGCTTGTGCTAGGAGTCAAGTTCAAGTTTATTTTATTTTTGTTACAAACTCCGAAGAGAACCACCTAAAACCCTTAAAAATACAGATGCTCAAGGAATATAAAAATGCACTTGATGCTTAGATTCTTAGAAAGACATTAGAACCCAGGACAATATTAAAACAGCAGTACTACAAGCACAATAAAATCAATACAAAATTAAGCAACACTTAAAAAAGTTAAAAATTCTATAGGAGAACATTTAATTAGGGGGCTCATAAAGTGTCTGTAGTGCATCTGAGGCAGAAAGTATGGATAACTGCAAACATTTGGGCCTCAGCTGTTTTTTACAGTGTAATAAAAATGCTGCACAGTCAAAAACACAGTGGTTCAAGTCTTGGATCCCATTTTGACATAGATTACATTAAATCGGGGTTCCATACCATTTAGCCATTAAGGGATTGAGCAAGAGCATACCCAACCTCAGCGAAATCCAAAAAAGTCTCAACCGTGAGACAAATTCCAATTGATATATGGTTGCACTCTGTTTGCTCAGATGGAGTCTAATATATTTTAAAAACCTCTTTTTTTAAAGGCACGACTTCCTATCCAGGCGAAAGCTTAACACCCATGTGGCTTGTTTTAGGCTAGCTTTTAATTGTGCTGTTGTTAATGCAAAAATCAAATTGGGATCTAATTGGAGCTGATCAACAGAATAAGAGAATTTTCTAGAAATGAGTGACTTCTTTTTTGTCAACAAGAATTTCTTTCTTCATAAGGTACCATAATGTGTCTTCTTCGCTCCTTGCTAAGCAACGGACCCAGCATACCACCCCGCCAGTCCCTGGGCAAAAGCTCTTCTCAGGCCCATTTCCAAATTTAAGGCAGCCACTGAAATAGCAGAATTAACAGAGGGGATGTTTCTTCACACTTGCCCTGCCATCAGATTTAAGAGGTCCCATTTAGCTACTCCAATCTGCTCCAATCCATAGAGCAGGGAAGTGGGGATATTTGCTCAGTAAACCTCTAAGAGGTAGGAGAAATCTCTTTAAAACCTCTAAGAGGTAGGAGAAGTGCCAGTCACCCTGTAAAAAGCAGCCAATCCTTTAGCCTGAGACTGAGCTTTGCTCATGTTATTCTCAATATGTGTCTTATCACTAAGAGTACCACACATTATCTTCTCCAGAAAGGTACAAGAGTTTACCCCTAACTTTTGGGAACCCAGGGACCATCACAAATTACAGTATTTGGGGTTCTTCTAGCCATGAAAACACATGATCTTACTTTTAGTGGTATTAATCTTTAGTTGATGAGTGTCAGCAAACTGTTGCAATGCCGCAGATGACTATTTAGACCTTTAGGAGTAAAGTCCAAAATTACTATATTGTCTGCATATAGGAAACAGGCTATTGCTTTTCGGCCAATTTTTTTAGCTATACCCGCACTCTGTGATAACAGGACAGGTAGGTCTAAGATGGATGGAGAAAACGGTAACGGGCTAGAAGGCACCCATGTTTTAAACCATTTAATGTTGGTATTTCCTTAGAAAGGCTCGATCCCTAATACTCTGCACATGACCACCTTCCAATTCTCTTAACCGCTGCTCCTGGGAAACCCATTGCCACAGCCGCTGTGGCTGCCCCTATCCTAAAGGAGTGAGTGCCAAAATCTGAGGCACCCAAACCCTCTGCCAGAAGGGAACAGTTGACTACCTGTGAGAATTGGTACCTAGTAAGTGGTGTGCCATCCACATACACCAAAACTGCACCCGTCGCCCCTGGAGCGCGTAGTGCTAGGAAGGCCTCCAAGTTCGGTATAGGACAACATGCATTACCCGGGTCTCTATGCAATAGAATGTGGTCCCCCTTTCCAACCTGATCTGCCTTAGAGCGGGGAACAGTAATTGCCAGACACGCAGTCCCCTCCGGCCAATGAATACTTGCCGACTGCAAACCCCGAGGTGTCCCTTTTGTTGCATGCAGCCAGTTCACCCAATCTAAAAGCTCCATAAAAGCAAGGGTAAAGGCTGACTTAAATAAGGTGACCGCCCAGGGAGAAGTACAAACACGAACCAAAACGACTTACAAGGCCCCCAAATTTGTCAAATCAATGGGCGAGCGTCTGGCTTAGAGCCTTGAATGTGCTGCCATCCCCAAAGGGCCCTTCTTACCAAAAATGATTTTGTCCCGACTTTCAGCCCCCTAGTGGTGCAAAGAAAGAAATAGCAGCGGAGTAACACTTGGCACACGCAATTGACTTCCCCTCAGCCCTCAAAACTTCTAAAAATGCCAAGATTGAAGCCGGATCAAAACAAGTTGGCGATACCACCCCACCCCTGAAATTGTCATATGCTGCAAATACTCCCTGGTAAGCCTTCAGCGTCCTGGGTGCTAAACTGGCTGTCACAAGGTCCGGTATTCCTTGGCACCAATTCACCATAGATGCTCTGGAAAGGGCGTTGGGAACTCCTCCGCTCCGGGGAGGTGAGACCTAAAAACCTGCATCTTTTTTAAACGGGAGAGTGCGTCAGCAGCGTTATTCAGCACTCCAGGTATGTGCTTAGCGCTGAAGGTCACATTCAACCTTAAACACAATAATACTATCTCTTTCAGCAGCCTTAGGATCATCTTGCACTTAGCTGCTTGCTGGTTAATGCGCTCAACAACTGACATATTATCAGACCAGAAAATCACCAACTGATTCCGAAATCCCTCCGGCCAAATAGACAAAGCCACTAAAATTGGGAACAGCTCCAAGCAACCAATATTAGCCACTAGGCCCTCCTGGACCCAGTCTAAAGGCCATCGCTGAGTGCACCATGCTGTGCCAAATATAGCCCCAAAGCCTACGCTCCCAGCTGCTTCAGTAAAAAGTCCCAATTCCTCATTGGACTTGGCGGACTAGGCCACACCACTGTCCCATTAAAGTCACGCAGAAAGGTTTCCCAAATCCTCATATCTTGTTTGACTTCATTGGAAAGCCTGGTGTGATGATGCTTGACATTTAACCCTGACATGGCTTGGGCAATTGACTGAGAAAAGAGGCACCCAATGGGTATGATTCGCAGCTCAAAGTTGAGCTGCCCGACAAAGCACTGCAATTGATGAAGTGTCACCTTCTGCGCCCTTAGGCAAGACCGCAACGCGTGTAAAAAAGATACCACTTTCTCCCAAGGCAATCTGGACACACCTGCTACTGAATCCAACTCAATCCCTAGGAATTCAATCGGGGAGCAGGGGCCTTGCAGTCTTCAGCAAGTGGAACCCCAAATTCCTTCATGAGTTTTTTAAATATGTCCAACTCACCAGCACATTGATTAGATCCAGCAGGCCCCAGAAAGAGGAAATCATCCAAGTAGTGTAAAACCCACCTATACTGTGCCTGTCCCTAAATACCCACTCCAAGAAGGTACTAAATTTCTCAAAATAGGAACATGACACAGAGCAGCCCATAGGCATACACCTATAAAAGTAATACTGTCCTTCCCACTGGAAACCCAACAAGTGGAAGTCCTTGGGATGCACTGGCAGCAACTGAAATGCAGATTCAATGTCCGATTTTGCCATCAAAACTCCAGGCCCCAGCTCCTGCAGCATTTGAATTGCCTGATCCAAAGAAGCATACCTAACCGAACACAATGCCCCATCAATGGCCTCATTCACCGACTGCCCATTTGGAGCGGACAGATTGTGAATCAGTCTGAACTCCCCTGGCTCTTTCTTGGGGACTACCCCTAAAGGAGAACAAACAAAGCCCTGCATGGGAATTTCATCAAAGGGCCCCACCACCCGCCTCATATCCAGTTTCTTCTTGATCTTCTTACTTGCCACTCCGGGGTTGGAATGCAAAGACAGCTGGTTCTTACAATGGGGCGAGCCAACATAGTCCTGAGCCGGTATCCTGAAACCCTCCTTAAAGCCCAAATACAACATCTACACAGCTGCTTGGTTGGGGTAAACGTTAAGCCAAAAGATTAACGGGGGATGAAGCCTTAACAAAAGATACTGTGTGACCCACGCACCCCAAATCGTCAATCCTGTTTCTTGGCCCCTTTATCTCTTGATTTTTTAAAACACTTGGATTCTGGGTGGGAGGCCTGGCCACAAAAGGAACAGCAGTGCTTAAAACAGCATGTCTGGGTAGACCGGGAGCAAGTGCGATGGTTGAAATCCCAGCAGGCTCCCCTCTCGGGCCCAGTGCCCATGGAGGCTCCTGAGCCTGTCCCTGCAGGCCCACGAAAAGGCTGCTGACTCAGCCCCTGAGTGCAATTAGTATAACGCAACCAAGTGATTATGTGTATCTGATCCCAAGCCAATGAAGGCTTATACGCCTTAATTCTCGTGACTTCTTTATCATATTCCTTCCATACTGTGCCACCATGTTCATCATGTGCCTCACGATCCTGTTCTGATAGCAAGCTAACTGCGCACCTAAGTCACTGAAACTTTCAGCTAGAATGGCCTGATGAATGGAGAACGCTCTAACCCAGCTGGACAAAGACTCCTCCACTCTCCTTCTTTGTGGCCCATGCCCACACTCTCTCGAATGTGCGTACTCTTTGCAACGACGCACCTCCTCATTCTCAGCTTTGTCAACCAGTAAACTGAAGATATCGATGTACGTTCCCTTCCAAATCTTCTCCCTCACCTCAACCGGTACATGTAGCCCTAACTGTTCATGCTCTGAGCAAATATCCCCTAAGGCCGTAAGGGGTGAAGGGTGACCAGTACCTGAACTTGCGGTTTCCTGGGCCACCGAAGTTGTTGCTGTAGAGGTCACCACCACTGGGGGATTAACTGCCTGTATTGCAGGCGCGCCCGGCGCAGAAGTAACCGGCAGCCACGGACGACGCATCAGTAGTCAACTGGTCCCCCTCTGTAAGAGTTGGGGAGAAGGAGATGGCCCCTTGCACCCCCCCACTAGTGTTTGACTCTGGCCCTTTTTCTTGAAACCCCTGGGCACCCTTCACAGTGCCCAACCTGGAAACCAATTGTCGCACCTTTTCCCTAACGTCTCCCTCATAAGCCGCTGACAATGGGCCCCCCACTAAATTGGTGGACAGCAACCCCATCTCAGACAGCCATAGCAATACGGACATCAAATGGCCTACAAGATCCCGCTGACTGGCCTCCCCAGTGTCTTTACCCGCAACTGTGTTTGTTGTAGGGACCACAACGCCCGCAGTCTGGGCTGCCACCTGACTCTGGCCCCCACACCCAGTGTGCCTCGCTCCACCGGTGATGCACTAACCTCAGGCTGCATTGAATCTAGATTGATGCCATTCCCAACCTGCGCAGGGGTGGCCTCCGCCCGCTTCCCCCAGCACCTTTACCCTTGCTCTGTCCCCTCTTCAGAGCTGGGGGCATCACCTCGCTAGATGGTGTTCCCTCCCCTGAAGAAGAAGTCTGTGCCTTCAAGGATGCTATGGCCTGGTCCATAGCGTCCATCCTAAGCATCAGGGCCTCAAGGAGCTTATCTGTTTGCTACCGTTTCTCAGCCATGACCATTAGAACATCAAATCTATAAATGGGCCTCTACAAGGAAAACACCTCCAAACAGGAAATCGCTCTGCGACCCCAAAGGGACTCCCCTTCCAAGAAAGCCCTCAATGTAAGGGCTCCCTTAACATAAACCCCAACAGGTATGACAAAGGGCACCTCCCCTACACACGCAACCCAATCTGTCCAGCAAAGCAAAGCAGGACCACTAACGCTCCCAACACAATATTCGCCAGGTGGACGCTCACCCAGTAGCCCAGGAACCCCACAGGAGCCGGCACCGAGAATAACTCGGATGAGGTGAGCTAAGCTCAAACCCGTACGCCCCCCTGTGAGGCTTGCTGGGCCACTCGCATCGTCCTCTTCTTCCTTCCAATGCAGCAGAAAGCAACCTGCAAAATAGAGCACCAAACAAATTAATTAAATGTTAAAAATTGCCACGGAAAGAAAAAAGGACAAAAGTAGCCCAAAACAGCCCCAAAACAACCCAAAAGCAGCCCAACAGCAGCCAAGGAAGAAAAAATAGCCCAAACAAAGAAAAGTAGCCCAAATGGCATGTTGCGGCTACTGGGGCCCCCTGGTCCGATCAGCGAGCGCGAGAAAGACGCGCTCGCCAACCGTGATGTCATTTGTGTGCCCGACCCCGGAAGCACGAAGAGCGCTTCCGGGGCCGCGGGCCCCTCCACAGCCAATCGGCTGTGTTTTTATTGATGGGAGGGGGCCGGGGAGCCTGCCGCATCCCGACCCACCCCCCATGTTCCGGCCCGGTGTCACCGCCATAAGCGGGCACCCCTGATTGGGGTGGCCCCATGCAGTTTTCAGTTTGCGTTTTAGGCCACTGATCATCCTATGGTCCCACTGTGTTCTCCCTATTTATCTTAATCAAATTTGGATGGGGACCCATCGAACCTCCAGGGGCTAATAGGAGACATGTTTAAGCCCAGAGAAAAAATCAACAAACAATGGTTGCTAATGGCCATATCCATTATCTGTAAGTCGCCCAACTGATAAAACAAGGTACCACATAATCCAAAATTGCCCCTTTCCTTGGAGATTTATGCAAGTATTGTTCAGATGAGTCTGAGGGAAGTCTCCCATTAGCAGTAATACAATCATTACTTTTCAATTGGCCAGCTAGGAGCGTCCCTCTCTTATCAGTTCTTATCTTTGGAGAAAAGGCAGCTGGGGGGATTTGCAAGTCCTCCACTTTTTCAACATCACATAGTTGGTGCAAGGCATAATTAGATATTTTGCAATTCAGATCCTCTACCAATATCACATGGTATTTTTTTGACAAAGGAGAATATCTTATGCAAGAGTGCATCATAGGTTGTGTCTGCATTTACAGGTAAAATAGGAGGTGCACCAAGCTCCCCTCCAGGATGGAACAAAGTTACTGCCATAAATAAATGAGTGGAATCTCTATGACAAGCATAATTCCACTTAAACATATGGGACAATAGGAAAGCTACTCCCCCCTTTACGTGTCCCCATTTAAAGGGCTTGGCTTTACAATCCAGAATGAGGTAATCTTCGCACTGAAACTCCCCATCACACCATGTCTCTTGGAGACAAATCACGTCCACCTTTAGCACATTTAAGAAGAGATTTAGGCCCTCATTACAACCCTGGTGGTCGGTGTTAAAGCGGCGGTAAGACTGCCAACAGGCCGGCGGTAAACAAAATGGAATCACGACCATGGCGGAAACCGCCAACATAGACAGCCACTTTAACACTCCGACCGCCACGGCGGTACAAACAAACAGCATGGTGGTCACCGCCAACAGACAGCCGGAAAACAATGTACCGCCCACACTATTATGAGAGGCCAATCCACCACCTTTTCCGGGGTGGAACCAACGCGAACAAAAACACGGCGGAAACAGGACTTGAAAGGGAAAACACTCACCTCTACACAAACCACGAGGAACCAGGACGCCATGGAGCCAGAACTCCAAATCCTCCCTGTGATAGTATTCCTGCTCCTTTACCTGGAGCACTAACGACAGTGGCGATGACCACGAGGAGTACTGCACCTACAACACAGGGGAGGGGGGAGGGAAAAGAGAGTGACACACACTCGCAACACCCCCACCCCCACCCTCACCCACAACATACACACTAATACATGCTGCAACATTACATTTACACCCCCCAACCCACCCTGGAAGAACGCAATGACAAAAGGAAATTAGTTGAACGATTGTAATCAATAAAAATCCATTAGTCAAAACTTGAAATACAGTATAAACAATTATGTACACCAACTAGACAAGTCCGGATAGTGCACCATTCATAGTCTGTGGATCACTGGGCCCAAAATGCATGGGCGAGGCCCACACTCGATACCAGACTCCAAACGGAGAGAACACTGCTGGGGCATCAGATAGAAATTAAACAGGCACCTCAGGGGGAAGGGAAGGGGGGGCACCTCAGCCGGAGGAGTGCACAACGCCAGCTCCACAAGGGGGTTCCATGCCCATTGATGTATCCTGGGGAGTGCAAAGCCACAGTCTCTCAAGTCTTTTGCAGTGGGTGGTTTGCCCACTGCTTTATCCTGGGGAGTGCAAAGCCACAGTCTCCCAAGTCTCTCCAGTGAGTGGTTTGCCCACTGCTTTATCCTGGGGAGTGCAAAGCCACAGTCTCTCAAGTCTCTACAGTGGGTGCTTTGCCCACTTCTTTATCCTGGGGAGTGCAAAGCCACAGTCTCTCAAGTCTCTCCAGTGGGTGCTTTGCCCACTGCTTTATCCTGGGGAGTGCAAAGCCACAGTCTCTCAAGTGGATAACAGTCTCCACTGGTTCTGGAGGGGGCTTTGTGCCCAGAGTGCTTCATCCTGCCAAGGACTGAGGTAGTGGATGCCTTTCTCCCCTGGTTCTGAAGGGGGCTTTGTGCCCAGAGTGCTTCATCCTGCCAAGGACTGAGATAGTGGATGTATCTCTCCACTGGTTCTGGAGGGGGCTTTTTGCCCAGAGTGCTTCATCCTGCCAAAGACTGAGGTAGTGGATGCCTTTCTCCACTGGTTCTGGAGGGGGCTTTGTGCCCAGAGTGCTTCATCCTGCCAAGGACTGAGGTAGTGGATGTGACACTCCACTGACGGTGGTTCAACATGCAAGCTGGCCAGGCTCCTGGAACTGACCACCAGCCTCGGATGACTGACCACTGGGGATGGCAGCCATGTCTGCGGTGGTGCCACTGGCTCAGGATGTCGTGGGGCCGCTGGCGGTGCTGGCGGCGGTGTCAGTCGCGGCGGTGCTTGCGGCTGCCTCAGTGACATCGGTGCTGGTGGCGGTGTCAGTAGGGGCAGTGCTTGCGGCGGTGTCAGTAGCGGCGGTGCTTGCAGCGGACTCTGTGGCATCGGTGCTGGCGGCGGCCTCTGTGGAATCTGTGCTGGCGGCGGCCTCTGTGTAATCGGTGCTGGCGGCCCTTCTTTGTGGTGGCGGTTCTGGTGGCGGGCTCAGTAACTGCGGTGCTGGTGGCGGGCTCAGTGACTGCGCTGCTGGTGGCGGGCTCAGTGACTGCGGTGCTGGTGGCAGACTCAGTGTCTGCTGTGCTGGCAGCGGTGTCTGTGGCGGCCGTGCAGTTAGCAGTGCTGATGGCGGTCTTGTCCGCCGTGCAGGTTGGCATCGACGTGGACCTGCCCTTGATTTTCTGGCCCTTCCCCACCTTGGATAGTGGCGCAGCTGTCTTGCCACTCTCCACTTTTGTTTTGCCTGACTCCTTGGTGGCAGGTGTTTTCGCCTTCTCCCTCTGGGATGTCGGCAACTTTTTGACTTTTGGAGGTGGCGGAATGTCCTTGCCCTCGCTCCGTGGGACACTGGCAGCCCTGTTGCTTGGCGCACTCCAAAATCCCGCTTTTGCTGGCACTACTGTGCCCGGTGATGTGGTGGCTGAGGTGCTGGGTTGGGACCTGGAAAAGCGGGCCCTAGGGGACGGACGGGGGGGGGGCATGTAGGGAAGAGGTCAACATTTGATAGGAAAAGCTTTTTAGACACACTGGGACGGGTAGATGGAGGGGGTTTGGGAGTGGAGGAAGAGGTAGTGGATGTAGGAGGTGTACGTTTGCTGACTTTGGGTGAAGGTGCATGGGCTGGAGGCTGTTGTGAGGTGGATGGCTGTTGGGTGGGTGTGTGGCTGCGCTTGTGTACTTTGGGAGGAGGGCTCACAGACACACTGGTAGAGGACACTGGGGATGTGTGAATGGTAGTGGGGGTGGTGAGTGCACGTGAGCGGTGTGTGGTGATGGGCGTGCTGGTGATGGAGGTAGTGGCTGAAGATGTAGTGCATGCAGGTGTGAGTGGAGACGAGACAGGGAGGGAGGAAGGAGACGTGGAGTAGGGGGACACAGTGGAGGCAGTGGATGTTGGTATGTGTGCATGGGTATGATGCTTGTGTGAGTGCTTGTGGGATGTGTGGTGCTTATGTTTGCCTGAGCCACCCTTGTGTTGATGTGTGTGCATGCTGGTCTGATGGAGTGCTTGGGATAGGCTGAGGTACAGGGGATTGGGTCTGGGTGGAGGAAGTTGGGGGGGGAGGCTGGACACAGGGACAATGGCTCCCATCAGTGCAGAGGCCAGAGTCTGAAATGCTCGCTGTTGGGCTGCCTGGCCAGAATGAATGCCCTCCAGGTATGCATTTGTTTTTTGCAACTGCCTCTCTACACCCTAGATGGCATTCAGAATGGTAGACTGCCCAACAGTGAGGGATCTCAGGAGGTCAATAGCCTCCTCGCTGAGGGCAGCAGGGCTGACTGGGGCAGAGCCTGAGGTGCCTGGGGCGAAGGAGATGCCCACCCTCCTGGGTGAGCGGCCACGGGACACACGGTGAGGGGCTGCTGGGAGGGCGGTGCTGGTAGGGGGGGTGGCGGCTGCACCTGTTGATGCAGGGGGCACAGAGGGGCCCGCCACCGCAAGGGAGCTCCCATCAAAGGAGGAGTTGCTGTCGCTGATGTCACCTCCTGTCCCCGCCGTGGAGCTCCCCTCGCCCTCCGTCCCACTGGTGGCTTCAGACTCCGTTGTCTCGCCCTCCAGGGCCATGTGGGATGCATCTCCCTCCTGCTTCGGTGGCACTGATCTTCCGCCTGATGATGCTAATGCACACAAGAACAGAGAGACCACAAAAAGTGGTGGGGGAAGACAGAAGAAAGACATATTCAGTGCATGCAATACCGCTACCGTTGGCGGACACTACAGGTACAGCAGTCCTCTGCACTACGCCATGCACTTAGAGTTCCCTAATTAATCACAGGGACATGGGGTACAAGGCCTATGCCCAATTGCTGCACACATGAAAGCCACAGGAGCCTGACTAGGTGTAGATGGCTCTTACCACTGGTGGGGTTGGGGTGCCACATAGCCTGCCTCACGAAGGGACCTTGCCTACAAAACTCGCCCTGGCCTAGGGGAACCCACAGCCCACCTCCCCCACCCAGACACCTCGTAATGCGCGCAGAGTTAGATGGATGTGAATGTACTCACCCCCTTGTGGCTGCTGTGATGCCCTCAAGCGCCCATCCTACTCCTGATATGCCACCGCCAAGATCCTGAACATCAGGGGGGTCATGGTGCGACGTGCACCACTCCTACGTTGGGGGCCATTCCCAGCTGGGCCTCCGCCGTCTTCTTGCTCCAGCGGCGAATGTCCTCCCATCTTTTCCGGCAGTGGGTGCTCCGTCTGGGGTGGACCCCCAGCGTCCGGACGTCTTTGGCGATGGCACGCCAAATATCCTTCTTCTGGTGGCCGCTAACTTAGAGGAATAGTACAGGGGAAAAGGATAATCTTTAACCATCCGGACCATCACAGTTATTGACCCACGTTCCCACCCTTGCCCTGACGCACATACACTCACCGTCCGCTCATACAGGCCTCAGTCCCCCCGCCTGTATCTTCCATCCTCACCACTCCAAACAGGCATTGCCCATACAGCATGCTCACAGTGTACTCACCTGTTTGTCTGGAGGACCGTAGAGTAGCGTGTACTGGGGGAGGACCCCATCCACTAACTTCTCCAACTCCTCCGAAATGAAGGCAGCGGCCCCTTCCCCAGACACATGAGCCAGCGTCGCTTCCAGACTGAGGTCACAGCAGCACTTGCAGTGCAGGTCCTCTCCTGTCAAAGGTCAGGTATCAAGTGAGTGAACAGAGAGAAAATGGCGGTGACGTCCGCGGCGGTGCGTACCGTCACCGCCGGCGCACATCGTCATTGGCTCCTGGGACCCATAGGGTCCAATGTTAACCAATGCAGGATTGCACTGCGGTCTTCGACCGCCTACCGCGTCGGTGTACAACGCCAGCGCAGTTACCTCAGATCCCCTTGTCCCACATTACAGGTCAGGCAGCCGCCATTTCAGGGAGCCACATGGCATTAATTTTAAATGTGTCACACCTATCTAGGCCTTGCATACACACAGTACCAGGCACATTGTGGATTGACAAATGTGTGCAATAAATTCTTTTTTTAATACCTCAGTGTTGCCTGACTCTGTGCTCGCTGTTCTCGTCCATAGGGCACGTCCGCTGGGGCAGGTGAGGAGATGGCGGCATCCTCCGGTGTACAGAACGCTGGGGGACCTGTCGACAATGGAAGACAGACACATCATTATCACTTACAGACTTGATCGTGCCACAATCCAGGAACTTTGTGCCCAGTTGGAGCCAGACCTGATTTCAGCTATCTGCCATCCCACAGGAATCCCCCCTCTAGTGCAGGAGCTGTCAGTACTCCATTTCCTGGCAAGTGGGTCTTTTCAAACAACAGTGGCCATTGCATCAGGGATGTCCCAGCCTATGTTCTCAAACGTGTTGCCCAGAGTGTTGTCTGCCCTGCTGAAACACATGTACAGCTACATCGTTTTCCCTCAGGTGGAGGATTTCCCCACAGTGAAAGGTGACTACTATGCCCTGGGACATATCCCCAACATCATAGGTGCCATTGATGGGACACATGTGGCATTGGTACCCCTGCAGGAGTGAACAGGTGTACAGAAACAGGAAGAGCTACCATTCGATGAATGTGCAGATTGTGTGTTTGGCCGACCAGTACATCTCCCATGTGAATGCCAAGTTTCCTGGCTCAGTGCATGACGCTTACATTTTGAGGAATAGCAGCATCCCTTATGTGATAGGGCAACTCCAGAGGCACCGTGTGTGGCTAATAGGTGAGGACAAGGACCCTATACCGTGTGAATGATTGTCTGGTTCTGGTGTTGTCCCTAAGGGTTAGTATGTGTCTAACAGTTGTCCCTCGACATTTGCAGGCGACTCTGGTTACCCCAACCTGTCATGGCTACTGACCCCAGTGAGAAATCCCAGGACAAGGGCAGAGGACAGCTACAATGAGGCACATGGGCGAACTAGGAGAGTGATCGAAAGGACCTTCGGCTTCCTGAAGGCCAGATTCCGGTGCCTCCATATGACAGGTGGTTCTCTCTACTACTCACCAGAAGGTGTGCCAGATCATCATGGCCTGCTGTATGCTGCACAACCTGGCTTTGCGACGACAGGTGCCTTTTCTGCAGGAGGATGGTCCAGAAGGAGGTCTTGTGGCAGCTGTGGAGCCTCTGGACAGTGAAGAAGAGGAGGCAGAAGAAGAGGATATCGACAACAGAAGCAACGTTATCCAGCAATACTTCCAGTGAGACACTGGTAAGAAGACATCACTGCCTCCTGCATCTCATACAATTGTTAGACCTATCACATGTCTGTCACTTTCACCCAGTGTATGGACCCTGACTTGTCACTTTGCATTTCCATTTCACAGATGTAGGTCCCACTGTGTGACCTCTGCTATATTACCTCATGGACTAGAGCTGTGTGACATACAATGGACATTGCTATTTTCCTTAGTTATAGCAAATACACATTTGTGAAAGCACAGACTGACTCAAGATTGTTTTGTGATTCAAGGGTGTTTATTTAAGTGCAAAATAGTGGAGGGGGTTGTAAAATGGTCAGGGGTGATGGTGGAGGAATGTTCATGGCAGAGTCCAGTTATTTGTCTCACAGGTGCATTGTCCAAAGGGGCATAGGAAGTGGAGCTAGGGCAGTTTAAGGATGGACAGGGTGACGAAGTGGGACAGAAGGATGACGTTCAGGGTGGTCTCATTTCTTGGCGGGGGTCTTGGCATTGTTCTCTGTCTTTGTCCTGGATCTCAGGGACCCTTTGCGAGGTGGTTCTCCATCTGCAGGGGGTGGGGTGCTGGGGTTGTGGTCCTGTGGTGGTGCCTCCTGTCCACTAGCGCCGGCAGAGGTGATGGTCATCATCGAGGCTAGTGTCAGGGGCCCCTTGTTGTGCCACAGTGTCCCTCCTGGTGTTCACAAGGTCCTTCAGCACCCCTACAATGGTGACCAGGGTGGTGTTGATGGACTTGAGTTCCTCCCTGATCCCCAAATACTGTTCCTCCTGCAGCCGCTGGGTCTCCTGAAACTTGGCCAGTACCGTTGCCATCGTCTCCTGGGAATGATGGTACGCTCCCATGATGTTGGAGAGGGCCTCATGGAGAGTGGGTTCCCTGGGCCTGTCCTCCCCCTGTTGCACAGCAGTCCTCCCAGTTCCCCGTTTTTCCTGTTCCTCTGTCCCCTGAACCGTGTGCCCACTGCCACTGCCCCCAGGTCCCTGATGCTCTTTGGTTGGTGGGTTTGCCTGGGTTTCCTGTAGTGGTGGACACACTGCTGCTTGACGTGTCCTGGGACAGAGGTATGGGCCCGCTGGGTGGGTGCTGTGCTGGTGTTTCCTGAGTTGGGAGGCTCTGTGGCGGCATGTGCCAGTGCGTGGGGAACCGACTGTCCCGAGGTCCCAGATGGGCCGGGCTGGTCATCTAGATCTAGTTGGACAGAGCTGCTGTCATCACTGTGGGCCTCTTCTGTGGGGGGTGTGGACATGTCTGGAACCTCCTGTCCGGTGACGTTGGGTAGGGGTCCTGCAGGGGTGTAAAGGCATGATTATTGCATCTGTGTGTGCCATTGTGTGCAATGGGTGGGTGACCCTGTACCCCAGTGCTTACATTCTTGTCTAGGACCTTGTGTGATATTTGGTTTGGGGATCTGTGTGGGTATCTGTAGTGGACATGCTTTGGTGATGGGTGTCCATGCTTTGGTGTTGCATGCAGGGCTTGGTATTGGGATGTGTGGGTTGTGATAGTGGGACATATATGAGGTGTTGGAGTGATGGGGTGAGGGTGGGGTATGTGATAGCATGCAGGTAGGGTGGGGGATGTAATAGTTAAGATTTGACTTAATAGAGTCCATTCCTCCTGCTACTCCTGCGAGGCCCTCAGGATGCAGTATAGCCAAGACCTGCTCCTCCCATGTTGTTAGTTGTGGGGGAGGAGGTGGGCGTCCGCCACCAGTCCTCTGAACTGCAATCTGGTGTCTTGAGACCACGGAACGCACCTTCCCCCGTAGGTCGTTCCACCTCTTCCTGATGTCATCCCTAGTTCTTGGATGCTGTCACACTGCGTTGACCCTGTCTACGATTCTGCGCCATAGCTCCATCTTCCTAGCTATAGAGGTGTGCTGCACCTGTGATCCGAATAGATGTGGCTCTACCTGGACGATTTCCTCCACTATGACCCTGAGCTCCTCCTCAGAGAACCTGGGGTGTCTTTGAGGTGCCATGGTGTGGTGTGGGTGATGTGTGAGGTGGTGTGTGTTGTGATGTGTGAGGGGATGTGTTTGTGTGTGTTGTGTGAGGTGCGTGGATGTTGTGTGAGTGATGGTGTTGTGTGCCTGTGGATGCTAGTTTGTTGATGGTGGTGTCTCTCTCTGTGCTTCGTTCTCAATTTTTGTCTTATGGGTTTGTGGGTGATGTGGGTGTGTGTTTTATATTATTTTGGGTGTGTGGGAGTGGCGTGTGTATGAGTATCAGGTGTGTGTATTTCGAATTGTCCAATGTGGTTGTGTTTTGTAAATGTGTGTGTATTTTGAGCGCGGCGGTGTGTACCGCCAATGGAATACCGCGGTTGAACGACCGCTGCGTGGATTAGTGGGTCGTAATAGTGTGGGCATATTCCTGTTGGTGTGACGGTGTCGGTTTTGTTATCACCAGTTTATCACTGACCTTTGGTGTGGCGGACTTGTGTGGGTGTCTGGATTTTGGCAGATTCCGGCCTGTGGTTCATAATAGCTGTAGCGGATTTCCGCCGCCGCAGCGGTGTGTTGGCGGTCTTCTGCATGGCGGTAAGTGGGATTTACCGCCAATGTTGTAATGAGGGCCTTACTGTTCTTTATTCCTGCTGCATTCCAGAAGACAACCTGTAGCTTATTGCTAATTATGGGGCACCATAGAATGACTGGTCATACATGCTCTATGTAAAATGCCAGGCAACCAATTCCATCTTTGTAGTTCATCATTTGTACATTGATCAGAGATTTGCTGGGGTTCCCTAAATGACACACATCTACAATTTTTCCTCAGGTGAACTTTCAGCCCCTGGTAATTGACCAACAGGTCACCCCTCCAGGGAGGTGACATCCCCCTACTTGTCTTACTACTCTGGCATGAATCCATGCTTACATCTTGTGCACCCCTCCCTTCAAAAACTGGAAAAACATCAATACCTCTGCATTGTAAACTCAGAGTTTTGTAATATCACATTTGCAATAATTTTTTAATAAAAGGTCACCTTTGATTTGGATCCTAGCCCTGTGTGTAAAAAGGAAACCAAGCTAATACCCCTGTTCTGAATTTAACTCAATGTATCAATGTCATTGTAACAAATAAGTAAGGACTGCCTATTCAGAATTAAATCAGTGCCAAAGAGTGGAATAAAGTCCAATATACAAGCCTCAACCGTACACCCTATGAAACTCATCCAGCGTAGGCAATTCAGGGGACCATTCTTTGTGCTTGAGTCCACAAACGAAATACCCATTGGATTCAGCGAAGAAGAGATGGAAAATGACTGAGCAGCAGAGGGCGGTACCCCTGTCACCTCTGTAATCCTCTCATTTAATGATCTTGCAGTTACACATAAAGGGCCCACCACGGGGAGGCTGAATGAAGATTTCAGGTCCTCCGTTCTGAGCTTTGCAAGAGGTCTGCCCCCTCTCTGAATCACAGTTTTCTACGTCCCCTCTTTGAGATTCTGCGATTGGGTCTTTTCTTCCCTCTTTTTTTTGTTATATCACCCTTTAGCTTTAACTGGGGGGAACATGGCTCACTAACATCTATGTCCTGTCTAGATCGAGATTTGAAAGACTGGGAACGCTTTCTGATCTAGGTGTGAGATTTTCCCAGCAGAACCCCACCTACAGGGATAACCGTATCAGTGTCAAAGATACATCCTATGGAACTAGTTAGACTTTCATCAAAGTGAGCTTCTTTAGGGGCAAATTTATATTGTGGTTTTCCTAGTTGGGAACCAAAGTCAATTTATGTATGTGCCTCTTTATGATCATCCTTTATGGTTGCCACTGGAGTCACCTCCTTCACGGTTATTTGTCCACAGCCATATCTCCTATCTTTCTTTCCCTTGATCAGTTCCTTCAATATTGCCATCACTGCGTCAAGAATAGAGTCCGACCCTTCAACAAATGTTTCCAGCAAATTTAAGATGGAAGATAAAAGTCTTCCTAAGCAGAGTAAAGAGGCAGAGACCTTTACCTCCTGATCCGGGGGTGGGGGGCACAGGTGATTGCCAATTACTTCCAAATATGGCATCACTGATAAAGAAGAATGATTTGAAGGTGTATTGCTGAAAAGATACAGACAAGTAGGTATTGTCAAAGGAGTAGAGTCCACGGCTGCACTTTGTGATCCAACACTTGTGTCCCATACCTCCTGCACAGATCTAAATTTATGCCTGGTAACGTGAAGTCCCCTTCTAATGTGCCCGGGTCTTCTCTTTGAGAGGGGCCCATATGAGGAGATGTTATGGGTGCATCGGCTGCGTAAGGGGCTCTAGGTTGCTTATCAGAGGTCAGGCATAGAGAAGAGGATTGCTTAGTGGGGAGAACAAGGACCGCACTTTGTGAACCCGATTCTTCTCCTTGAGGAGGGTCTGCGTGGAGCATTGCTATTAACTTGTCCTCCTCCCGGGGCATTGCTATTGGAACAACCCCCACTGGGCTTGACCCACTTAGGGTTTCAGACCGTATGGCCCTGTTTAACCCTGGAATGGGGGTTATATTGTCTTTCAGGTCTTCCTGAGTTTTCTTTTTTTCCCCACAAAGTGAAGATTTGATTTTTGCCTTTTAGAGCAGTGAGTAGGGGATCTTTAATTCGTAGCAGATTAGATTTAGTTTTTGTACACATCCTTCCCAATAGCAGGCACTTGGATCTCACTTTCTTTGTGGTCATTACGCCCCCTCAAAAATTAAGTGACAGTATTTCAAACCCACTTCTTATGTTTGAGAAGATACATGACCACTGGGATCCTTTTAAAATGTATGTCCTCAGTCACAGTATAGATCTAACAGTGCCCTGCTCAGTCCTAATTCTATTCAGATTGCTTCTGCTTGCTACCTCTGATGTTCGCCAATACACACCACAAGCTCCAAGGTCCCTGGACAAAAAAGGTATTTAATATATGGAACACGGTGGAGGAAAGGAAGAGGGGTGGGGGGCGCATGGGGCAACAAGCCGCACCACAACCTAAACACGGCTGCCTCTGCTGCTTTCCCCACTGCTTTCTTGCTATCCCTCCTGGCAAGCCCCCCGCCCTATTTGGGGGCCTCAGGCCGAATGTTCACTCCCCTCGCGTCCTCGTGGCAGACGTGGAGTTGCAGTCAGGCTGAAGCCATCCGGGACAATAGCCAGGACCAAGGTCAGGGTAAAAGTCGGTCCCAGGGGCGGGACGGGGAGGAATTCTACCCCTGAATCACCGTTGCCGCAGTCCTCCCCCTCAGCGTCCATGTAGGGGTCGGTAAGGTGAATTCGTCACGAATGCCAGCTCCGCCTGCTGTAGGTCCCTGCAGCGCCTTGTGTCTCCCGTCATTGCCTGCGCCAGACTCCTTTCTCAGATTCTGATTTGTGCAAGGGATTCCTTTTCGGTGACTGTAGACAGCTCTTTCATAAAAGGAGAACATTGTTTTGATAGAATACGGTAGCTGTGGAGGACAGCTTGAAAACCTCACCAAGTGAGAATTTGAGCCCGGGTACAGGGTCGAGAAGCTGTGAATGTCCCTTTCAGCTGGGTTCCAAACGTTAACCAGCAAACTGTTAAGCAATTACTTACCTTCCACTAATAACATTTGCATTAATAAGAAATAAAACATGTTCAAAAGGAGAAATATTACACAAACAGTGTAAATTTGAAAAACACGAGAGACAAATTATAACATAAAAAATACACCCCTCTTCACCCCACAAAATAAAAAAAAACATGTTTTTGCCTGTCACCTCCCAAAGTCTGCAATAAATTAATACTTGCCTGGCCTGTAAAGAGCCAAAATAATCACAACCTTTACTCGGAGACATATTCCACTTCTTTTTCTCAAAAAGTTAATACTGAGAGCCCTGTTCAGTCCACAATGAATCGATTCTTGATGCTGGCAGACATTATTTTGGAAAGTATCATATTTAATATTCAGGTTTCCATTAAGCGTTCCATCATGTGACTTTACTTCAAGGAATTCCTGTACGCTTCTAGCCAAAGGACAGCAACAATGACTTCCTTTCATGCTCACACATTCTACAATAAAACTAATTGCTGTACGTTGAATGTGTTCATCATCACTCCAAGCGTTGGATAAGGAACATAAGTTTTATGAGAAGGTAGGAAATAAAAGTCGGACATTTGATTTTGTACAGCTACTTCAACTTTTGGAGCGAAGTTCTGAATTTTATAGGGTTCTCAAAGGCTGCCAGAAATAATCTTGGAAAACCACGACGGTTGCATTTTGAACGAGTAATTACCGATACAAAATGTATGGATACAGAAAGTACTCCAGGTGAAATATTCCACGTTCGGAAGTGTCACACAAACGTCCACTTTAAATTTAAGTGTTTTTTTTGTTTCCACAGACTTGATAACAAATTCTCCCCTCCTTTGCCACAGAAATCTTGGGGTGCTCCACCCCTTTTCCACTGTGAAAACTATCGGATTCCTCCAATTTTAAGAAAGCGGTCCCATGTCAAGGCATCTCCATAAATGATCACATCGTAAACGCATCCCATTGAGATGGAGGTGGTGGGGAGGGAAGTGGCGGAATTGGGAGGGATAGCGATCTGGAATTTTGTTGAAGAATTTGTACATTATTGTGAGAAAATAAATGTTAAAGAATAATACATGTATTTAAAAATATTACATTTTTTATACCCTCGCCCCCCAAAGAATATTTGGTTAAATCATAAAACAATATACATCTTAAAGCACATTAGGCCCAGGGTATATGTGAAAGGGATTTCTGGGAAAATGTTGGCAAATGTACTTTAAAGCACCAAAGGCCAGCAACATTAGTGAAAAAGTATTCTTTGTATTTATGTACAATTTTACAGGAGGTTCTCAAGGGTGGGAAATTAAAACAATGAACACTAACACTCGCAATCATCAGAAGGTAGGTGGACAGGTCCTTAGGGTGGGAGAATCTATTAAGTTACTTGTAGGATGGCCAAGATTTCCTTGTATCAAGTGGAAGATACACTTCCAAGCTGGAAAGAACGTCAGGAACCGAGACATATCACTGCAGTATGCTTTCCATCAGCATTACCATACTTTGAAAGAGATAGGACCATCACTTTGTCATGGGCTCCTACATTTCCCATGGACAGTGTAAACATGAGTCAACAGGACTGGCAGGTACCTAAGGGACAAGGCCAACTTATCTCATCTGGGGTGAGAAGGTTCAAGGGAGAAATACAGACATCACCTGATTTGCTGCTGTGTTTTGCTTCGGAGTGTACCGACAGAATCCAAATGCTTGAGCATTCAGGCAGAATCAAATGCAATGCAGAGAAAGTTGCTGCCTTGTGTTACTCTGCGCCGGGAAGGTGCTACATGGTTGGAGCATAGGTGTTTCCAGGCATACACCAATGCTTTTTAGAACATTCCCAGAGTTACAAAGACTAGTAAACCTGTTCATGTATCAAAACTGTATGCTTTCTTGCTAGAGGCACAATGAGGAAAAATATCTTTATATCTCCTCCTTGGTTCCTCTTTCTGAAATATACTTAAAAGAGGAAACGCCTCTAAGGGTTGTTTTTGTGTAGTAAGGCGTCCCTTCCTGCACAAAAACAATCCTGCCTGCACTTTGCAGCACTTAGAACACCAGCGCAGGGAGAGAGCAGGAATGTGTCATATCTTGGTAGATATGGCGCATTCCTGACCCCTGCCCTCTCCATTTGACGCAGCAGCACATCAGGTTATCTTGCTGCATTGCGCTGTGCCAAATAATGATAAGTCTGCCCCTAAGTATTTGCTTTTGGCACTA
Source organism: Pleurodeles waltl (assembly GCF_031143425.1). NCBI lineage: Eukaryota > Metazoa > Chordata > Amphibia > Caudata > Salamandridae > Pleurodeles > Pleurodeles waltl. The sequence continues at coordinate 954,912,480 of NC_090444.1, forward strand.
ACAGTCAGATCTGATGATTTTAAAGTTTGTAAGTTATTGTGTGCATTAAATCATGTTTAGAGAGGCTGAGGTGGGCCAGGGTGATAAATGATCATCTCTTGCAGATTTCAAGATATGTTAAAATAGAAAACCATAATATTGCAAATTGTCTTTTGCCATCTAGGAAGGAATTAAATGCCAGAGGCTTTGCAGAATCAAGGGCTAAGGATCATGCTAATCTCTCTCGGAAAACATCCACGGTTTACCTGAGAACCTTATGGGAGAAATTAACCATTTTCCCGTTTTTGATAGTTACCTTGTCCGCCAATGCGGAATGCCCTATTGCAATGGTGATTAGGATTGAGGGCGAATCGGCTTTTGAATAAGGATGGAATTTGTAGCTGCAGCCTTAGGGTACGCCCTTTGTCCTCCCTCATTCTGAGTGATTGTCTTCATTATTTGACCCTATGGTGTAAGTTATTAAAATCTGTTTTAATGTCATATTGCATTAATGAACAAGTCGAGACTATAAGATTTTTATTTAATATGACATTTTTAAATGTGACGTGCAATGGTACATTTTTAATGGTTGTAACCCAATAGAAACTTTAATTGATTTTAATACCTCAGGTTTTCAATGTATGCTGGAAAAGATTGTATAATATTTTTTTATATGATTTACTGTTTAAAAGACCAAGGTCTAAATAAACTATCTTTTATCTGTCTGTCTGAGCTGTAATGTTATACCTTTCATGGGATTCTCATGTTTGCTATTTTACTCTTCATGAAGACTACGAGCATCTCTCCGCAGAGCTACTGAACTTTTATTCACAAAAAGTGACACCAGGCATTAATTGACTCCCATGATACCACCAGGGCGACTTCTCCGAGCCGTAGCTACTAACCGTCTTCTATTTGCTTTTGCTTTACTTTAGGAACAGCAAAGAGTAGAAAAAAAACAGAAAGTAAGGGACACCTGATCAGGTTTTGTTACTGCTGGTGCCTTCATGTCCCCGAAGCGCAAGGTTAGCAAGTGTAGCGCCATGTGACATGCATGTGGAAGTACACATATAAAATGAAATGTTCGTAGAGCCGATTTCTTGGCAGGGCTGCAATACTTGTACGAGTCTTCTATTCTATGATCTGTGAAGAAGCGGACTGCGGTGCACACTGACTCCATGTCATGAATGTCACCTTTAGCTTGTGTTACCTTTTGGTCAACACCTTTGAATCTGGAACCTTATAGCGTCACTTTTCTTATTAAAAACATGGTTCCCTCTATATACAAACATATCGAAGGCTGTTGGATAAAATCTGGAATTGCTGAAGTTGACACCCATGTGGTGGCTTGTGAGCTGCTGTGTGTAGATACAGCTGACATAGGGAAGTGTGCTACTTCCTTAACCCCTTCGCTGCCAAGCCTTTTCCCCTCCTGTACTGAGCCTTTTTTTTGGCTAATTAGGGCAGTTTGCGCTTAGGCCCTCATAACTTTTTGTCCACATAAGCTATCCACGCCAAATTTGCATCCTTTTTTCCAACATCCTGGGGATTCTAGGGGTACCCAGAGTTTGTGGGTTCCCCTGGAGGAGACCAAGATATTAGCCAAAATACAGCAAAAAAAAAGAAATGGGAAAAAAGGGCTGCAGAAGAAGGCTTGCACCTCACTTGCGTGGGTAGGCCTAATGCTTACGACAGGAAACGCAACATGGACACATCACATTTTTACATTGAAATCTGATGCGTTTTTTCCAAAGTGCCTAGCTGTAGATATTGGCCTCTAGCTCAGCCGGCACCTAGGGAAACCTACCAAACCTGCACATTTTTGAAAACTAGATACCTAGGGGAATCCAAGATGGGGTGACTTGTGGAGCTCTCATCAGGTTATGTTACCCAGAATCCTTTGCAAACCTCAAAATTTGGCAAAAAACCCACTTTTTCCTCACATTTCTGTGACAGAAAGTTCTGCAATCTGAGAGGAGCCTCACATTTCCTTCCACCCAGCGTTCCCCCAAATCTCCCGATAAAAATGGTACCTCTCTTGTGTGGGTAGGCCTAGTGCCCATGAAAGGAAATGCCCCAAAACACTATCTGGACACATCAAAATGATCAAATACAAAACCAACTGTTTTTGCGGGGGCGGCACCTGCGTTTTCAGTCCTGGGCTCAGCAGCCATTTAGGGAAACCTACCAAACCCAGACATTTCTGAAAAACAGACACCTGAGGGAATCCAGGGAGGTGTGACTTGCATGGCTCACCCAATGTTTTCTTAACCAGAATCCTCATCAAACCTCAAAATTAGCTAAAAAATCACATTTTTCCCACATTTCTGTGTGGGATCACCTCACCGGGACAAATTTCATACCACCCAACATTTCCCTCAGTCTCCCGGTAAAAATGATACCTCACTTAAGTAGGTGGGCCAATTGCCTGTGACAGGGAAGAGCCAAAAACATGTCGAAATTGAGGGGGAACCAAAGCTGGTCCAAAAGGGCAATTTAAAAAAAAACATTTTTAGGCTGACAAGTGCGGCAGAATTTTTATCAGTATAGATGAGACAATGCTGGGTGGTAGGAATTTTGTGGATTCCTGAAGATTCCGGAAGGTTCCATCACAAAAATGTGGGAAAAAGTGTGATTTCCAGCCAATTTGGAGGTTTGCAGGGCATTGTGGATAAGAAAATGGTGTGGGGTGCATGTGAAGCACACCACCCTGGAATCAACCAGATGTTTAGTTTTCAGATATGTCTAGGTCTTGTGGATTTTTCTACATGGCAGCGTCCCAAAGTCCAAAAAGTGCAGCCCTCACCATTCCATGTGGGACAATTTTGAGAGGTAGTCAAGCTCTCATGGCCCATATGTAAAACCAAAACCCAAAATAATCAAATGTCCTCTTGCTTGCCATGGGATAAGATGTTTTAGTGTGTGGGGGGAGAGCTGAAAGACTGTTACCCCCTTCAGTTGGGGTGGGGGCATAACCAGGCCCATACTGGCTGGTAGCCCCTACCCCACTTTTTTTAATTTGTTTTTTTTCAATTCCTTGGCATCTACTAGACTTTCTGCCCCCCCCCCCCGGATGTGGATCGGGGGTAATTGGCCCATCTGCCCACTGGTGGGCAGAACAACTTTGGCCCCATTTATTTGGGGTGGGGGTATGGCCATACCCCTACCCTCTTATTTTGAAAAAAAAATCTTCCCTGGTCTCTGTTCTGTTCTGTTCCGGTGTCCTAGAACCTCTGTTCCCCCTAAGGTCTTTAACTGTCTTTTTGACAGTGTTTCATTGTTAATCTTCCTGTGCCAATGTCCATTTATTCAGCCGTGTTAATGTTATCATGTGAGTGCCCCCCATTCATGCCACTAATGCAGTGCCCCCGTCTCTTGGTCAGTGTTGTATTGTCAATGACCATTTGCTTGTGTCCAGTGTTCTAGCATCATCATTAAATTTTCAGTGTTTCTACGTCTGTGTCTTCATGTCTCTCTGTCATTTATTCATTTGCCTATTGAATATATTATTTTTAACACACATGCCATGGACCTAACAATATCCAGATGCAGAGATACAGGGGCATATCTATACTCTGCGCCGAATGTGCGTCAACATTTTTGACGCACATTCGGCGCAAACCTTGCCCCATATTTAAACTTTGACGCCCGACCCCGCGGACGTCAGAATTCCACTGTGTGCGTCATTTTTTGGAAGCGGGAAACTGCCTTGCGTTAATGATATGCAAGGTAGGCGTTCCCTTCCAAAAAATGACTTTAAGGCCGTGCGCCTTATTTATACCCCAGCGTCATTTTGACGCACAGGAGGGGGTGGGCCTTAAAAAATGGCGCACAGCCTGATGTACGCCGTTTTTTAACGCCTGGGTCAGGGCAGGCGCTAAGGGATCTGTGGGCTAGGAAGGAGTCCAGAGGTGCCCTCCCCTGCCCCCAGGGACACCCCCTGCCACCCTCGCCCACCCCTGGAGGACACCCATGGATGGGGGGACCCATCCCAGGTAAGTAAGGGTAAGTTCAGGTAAGTATTTTTTAAAGTTATTTTTAAGTGGCATAGGGGGGGCCTAATTTGGGCCCCCCTACATGCCACTATGCCCAATGACCATGCCCAGAAGTCACCTGGGCATGGCCATTGGGCAAGGGGGCATGGCTCTTGTCTTTGCTAAGACAGGAGTCATGTCAAACGGGGGTTGTGCGTCAAAACAAAAATGGCGCAAGTCTGGTTTGAGGCCTGATTTTTGCCTCAGACCTGACGTGCACTATTTTTTGACGCACAACCCCCATTGTCCCCTACGACGGCGCTGCCTGTTGTGTGTCATTTTTTTTTACTCAGACTAGTCCACAGCGCCGGCTAACGCCATTCCTTAAATAAGGCACCCGCATGGTGCGTTGGAATGGCGTTAGCTGACGGTAACATTTTTGATGCACAACTGCATTGGTGCAGTTGTGCATAAAAAGTATAAATATGCCCCACAGTATCACGCATGTCAGGAGGAACTGGCGGGTTAACATAATAACCATTTCATTCTAGAAGGAAAAGAGTGAATGTTTGTTGTGACTGCTATGTTTTTCAATGCAGAGGTCTTTTCATTTTGGTATGAAAACATGTATCATTGAACATGCAACAAGCGAATACATGTATTTCCACTGAATGCATGTTTCTAGCATATTCTTCTGCTCTGCAAATCTGTCATAAAATGGTGAAAAGCAAGCTTGTGCAAAACAAATTCATAATAATTAAATATCTGCTTAAACTCTATGACTGCTCCCTTTCAGATTCGCCTAATTCCACCATTTGTTCTCTCAACTCTGTTTTCATCAATTGTGTTTTCAGACTTTTCCATTTTTTCATAGAAAGCGTGACTATATAAGACGTGTCGATGTTTGAATCATATCTACTGACTGTTCAGGATGAGATGTTTATAATGTTTAGCCTTGTAAATATATAATCAATATGATGGTTGAGCTGATGCCTTTGCTGCCATGATTGTTTTGTCTTTAGTGTCTGCAAGCACCATCTAGTATTCAAAATATAAGACAACATTTAAAATCATATCCTATAAAAAAACGCAGGTATTAGATTGTAGTTTGGAAAGGACTTCACAAGGGCAAATAATATCAGGGTGAGCATGGTGTCAGCTTCTACCTTAACCGAAGAAGGCTCCAGCAGGATGTCTAAGAGGCTCTCCATATCTTTTTAGCTTTCCACGACTGGTGCCTGAGCTGCCTTTGTTCTTAAACAGACACAATTGTCCTTGCCCTTAGGAAGGGTATAGCAGGTATGCTGGTTCAGACAGAAGAGGAGACCTTGTTGTCCTAAACCAGGTAAGCACATGAACTCTGAAACTAGAAAAGCAGGCTTATTATTTACTGATTCTGCTAGAACTAGCATCGCGCCTAGAGATAGCACAGTGAGGGTGTTAATGCTACAAAATTAAATGACCGAGTTACAATTATTTTCCCTGTCATTGTTGTTGCTCATGAACTGCTACACTGCTTTAATTACTAACTTCTGTGATATTATGATTCATTATGTGTGCACTAGGGTCAGAATTTTAAAATAACATTTAAAAATGTGTATTCCATATTACGATTCATTATGTGTGCACTAGGGTAGGAATTTTAAAGTAACATTTAAACATGTGCATTCCATTTGTAGTGATATTTGATTGTGTCATTCATTAAAGAAAGAGGTTTTGGAGTTCCAGGACTATCCCTGAACCTATCTTATGGGACTGATTGTTACCAGGAAACACTTCTCACTAAATATTGCTTGTTGCGTTGTGTCTGGGTTGCAGTTCAACTGTTTTTCTAATTTGTGTTGGCACATTGCGCCACAGGGTTAGAAATCCAATCAATGTGGCTCTGGGATGCAGAGAACGCATCGTTTGATGTTCAACCTACCATGAATTCATCTAGATCTTTCCGTGACTTGACATTTGAATGATTTTTGTAGCCACATTCAAGTGACCAATTATTACCCGTACATGGAGATATCCACTGTGATATTGGGTACCTCTTTCAGGGAAATAAGGAGAACCTATATTCTGCAGGTTTGTCGGGTTCTTGGCTTATAAACTGTTATGCCCCATTTTTAGTTAATACTGGAGATGAATTGAGACGGTTCATAGTCTGGGTCCCAAACCTGAAAGCAAAAGTCTTTTATGCATCTGAAAAGAATGTAGAACACATAGTGGTTATCAGAAAAAACAACAAACCAAAAATGTTAGCTAAATCGAAGTATAACTATAGACTATGTATCAAAATAATTGGTAGGAAGAATCATTCTGTCAAAACTAGAAACATATTAGCGATAAGGCATTAGGATGCAGACATCATGGGTAGCATTTTCATCATCTCGCAAAGATTATTAGGAGGAAACTATTGTCTTTTTAATATTGTGATACCATAATATCATAGCAAGGACTCTGTGATGCAGGAAATATAGCTGACAGTAATATTGCAGGTAAGAATATATTTTTTAGGTATGTTTTTAATATTATTGTTAAATATATTGGCTTCAAAAAATGAATTTATTAGTAATATAGGTTTTATTGATACTTTTGTTATTTTGTTAAGTGCGTTTTTGTAGTATATGATTTCTATTTTGGTATGTTAATAAAATATTGCATTTTATTTCATTATTCTATATGTGATTTTTAATATTTTATTTAATGTAAAATAATTTAGATGAATAATGTTTATTTCTAACATTATTTTAGTAGTGGAATGTTAGGTTTATATGGAAAAAGGGTGGGAATATTTTATCAAAAATCAGTATTTTTATATTTTTTGGTATTTAAGTGTTGATGTTTTTATTTTAATGTTTGGTTACACACATTTATTTCAGTATATTTATTTTCTTTGGTTCAATAGATGCACGTTTTATAAAAAAAAATATTTGAATTAAAACTTCATACTTTCTGAACTATATATTTATTGATGGCAGTTAAAAAATAATGATATTGTATTATGTTAGTATATTTATTTTCTCTGGTTCAATAGATGCACTTTTTTCTAATTTATTGTGTAATTTGAACTTAAACTTACAACTTTCTGAATTATGTATTTATTGATAAAGGTTAAAAAATAATTATATTGTATTAAAAAAAATATAGAATATATTTGTCTTAAATAGAAAAAATTACATTAGGTTTTAATATCTTAATTTTTAAATTCTTGATGTCATATTGAAATTTTGTTCCATTATTACAAACATTTAGAAATTAGGTTTGATTTATATTTCTATATATTATGTAAAGTATTTTTGTAAAGTTAATGTATTTTTTTATTTGCAAATAAAATGTTTTATGTATTGCTTTAGTGATTAAATATTTTTGTTTAAATATTTTCCAGGGTTATTTATTAACATATTTAAGTTATTTGGTATTCTGTTTGGGTGTTTGTATTAATTTGTTCATTTATATTGATATGAGTAGTTCAAAGTTTGTAGTAGATATTATGCGGACATAATTGTAATATCTCTGAAAAAAAAGATTTATATTGGATTGCGTGTAGTAAATATTACCCCCTTCACATATGGTGGGAATGGCCACTTATACAGATGTTCTTTTACAGTTCACACTTACATAACTGCTGTGCTTTAAATGTGGTGTTTCTTCTCTTTGGATTCTGCCTAATTCATTTTAGATGTAGGTCATGTGGGGCATCTTTCCATGTTAGGTAGAAAGTGTTTGTTTAATGTTGAATTTATAAGATACTTTAGTTATTTTGGGCATTGGTTTGGGGAAGTTTATATAGTTGTTTTGGAATTGGTGTTTTGTACACGTTCGATTAATTTTACCCTCTTTTACCATGCCTTTGTTGCAATTAACATTTATAATGTTGGAGCTGATGGTCTTAGGGGTGCGTTTTTCTTTGAAATTAAAGTTTGGAGATGTAAATAGAAAGATGAGTTTTAATATTTTTTTCAACTAAGGTGAGCGCACTTTCTTTACGTTACATTGCAGTTTGTTAGTTTATTTTACTTTATTGTAGTGATTTGTAGTTAGGTTTGTCAATTGTGGCTCTTGGATTTGGTTGTAGACATCTGGAATTTCGTTTTCTTGTAGTTATAGGATTTGTGCTGCAAACTGAAGTAGGTTTTTCTGTTCTTTTTATAATGGAGTGTTAATTGGGTAAAGGGTGCAATTGGATATTTTGTGATGAATGTTATTGGTTAATTTGTGTGTATTTGGATTTTTTTTCAATTTGTTCCTTATTTGTCGGACTCTAAGTTTTCATTTTAGTGATATACATGAGTAAATATTTTAAGCATATTATATATTATTAGCGATAAAAATATAATATTTAAATAGAAATATACAAATACATATATTGGAGATTTTAGATATTTGTATAGCAATATTTTTGTTATCAATATTTGTGTTTTTCTTGTTTATGTATAAAATGACAATATATTTTTTGGCAGTACATTTTTGGGTGCTATTGTGTTAAAGCAATGTTGGCTTTGTCATTATTATGTCATATAACCCAAGAAGATAAACAAACCCCTGTAACCATGCACTTGCTGAAATCCACTGACACCGTTACCCTAATCCTCAAACCCTAAAATATCATATCAGTTAGTAGTTAAAGACGGTGGAGAGCAACAGCTTGTGATATCTTAATGGCGCAACGTGTAACCTTAATCAATTTCAGCTAGAATTTCAATTTAACAAAAGTATATTTCAATATTTTTTTTCTATAAAAAAATCATTTAATTGCCTCTTCAAAAAATTCAAGTAAGGTTATGATTTATAGAACATTCCAATGCACATCATCATTATAACAATTTGGCTACATGTACCAAGCAATTGCCTCAAACAATGAATGATTAAGGGCTTGATTACTAGGCTGGTGGTCCGAAGGCTGCCAGCCTAGCGGTGGCTGTCAGACCGCAATGGCTGTGGTGGTCCGACTGCCACATTACGAGGTTGGTGGGCAGACCCGTCAACCTACCGCCGTCTCACCAGGATCTCAGATTCCAAAGGGCTTACTGCAGTGCCGGTTGTAATCAGCCAGAGCCGCGCTGAACTCAGCGCTGCCCTGCTGATTACAACCTTGTTCTCTGCCAGCCTTTTCATAGTGGTCTGACCACCACAGGGGGGCTCCTGCACTGCCCTTGCCTGTGGCATGGGCAGTGTAGGGGTCCCCCTGTCCAGCAACCTCAAAATGAGCACTAGCTCCTGAGCAGACAGTGCTCATTTCGAGGGTGCTGTCACCCCCTGCGTGCAGCAGCATTGCTGTTGGCTCTATTATGAGCTGGCATCAATGCTGCTGCACCTTTTCCAGTTAGCTGACCAGCGGAAACCTTGGTTTCTGTCAGTCAGTTCAATGGGAAAGTCGTAATGGGGCTGGCGGGGAGGTCACCAGCATACCGGCGACCACCCCATCTGGAGTTTGGCAAACAGGTGTTTCCATCCGGTAAACTCCTAATCTGCCCCAAAATATTTTTTATTGTATACTGAATGGCACTCTCTAGTCCGACTTGGTTTTCAATTGTCCTTTTTTCAGAACATGCTTTCTCATTTATGTTTGCCTTTATAGAATAACCAACCTGTGATTTGTGGTTACAGTATTCTGTTTCTTCAGTGCTGAGCAATGAAATGACTGGACTTATTATGATTTTGTAGCCCATTAATGTTACATAATATTTGCAGATCTTATAGTAATAGCATATTGAAATATATCTTCTTTTTAAAAAGCACCTACATTTAACACTCTCGTGGGAGTTAGAGTTTCATTAGTATCCCTGGTCTGGTTTCCATTAGTAAGGGGCATGAACCATAGAAAAGTACTTGTAAACAAAAGAATGCAGTATGGATCCAACCAAGCATGTTAAAATGGCTTAGGAATTGCTTAGCAATGTGATGGAAATCAGTTCATAAGTGAGTTTTTATAGATGTGGTTGAGTGATTTGAGAAAACATTGCAGGCTTATTAATAGAACCTTCTAATGGTGTTAGGATGTTCATAAGCTTAGCAGTCGGCAAGGAAAAAAGAACGAACTCCAATTCATGATTTTCTCTTGCAGATTCATTTTATAGCCCTGCTTTCATGTTGGTCGGAACTGATCGTGCACATGAGCCTTTCACAGCATCCTAGAGGAGCAGAAAACCATTACTTATTATTCACAGAATGATTGCTAGAGGCCTCAGAACCACTGGAAAAGTAGATCATAATGCCATGTCTAGAGGGCTTAAAGAGGCTCAATCATCTTCCTACCAGAATACCTACAGAGAAGTATAGCCACAAGGGAATTAACATGGTAAATGCATGATTTTGATCCCCCCTTTTTCTCAGCCCCCTTGTGAGATCACCCCGAAATTGTCTGTGTGCAACAAAAATCACTGGCACACTTTTTAAAAACAAATTTGTGAAGATTCGTCAAACAGTGCCAAAGCTTTAGTCAAGTCAATAAAGCTTTTTCAATGGAAACATGGGCCTAACTACAACTTAGCTACTGGTGATAGCCAGTAGGTAATATACATGTATGTAAAAAATAGAAGGGACTCTGAGTATTGTAGATGGAAGTGTCGAAATCTGGTAGTGACACATAAACCTGGATAAGTGCAGGGTCAGATGGTGTTAGCAATGATGAAGCAAGAAGTTGGTAGATTTCATCTTTTGTTTAAAAAGGAACGTGACTCACTTCAAGGCAGGAGAGCTGGCAGGACCCACAGAATATTTCATTGTTGCAATTTGACATGTGGCAGAAATAGTATTGTTCTAATAGATTTAAATCTAAGTTTCATTCAAAATTTGAAAGGCAATCATGGAGGCTCTGTTTTAATGTTGAGAACAGGTACAAAAGATGGTATGATACAATATCACAGATAAAAATATTGCAACACAACTATTGCAAAAAAATATTGATAACTCAAATATCAACTTTCTATGGAAAGTGGAAAAATATTGACTATAAAATTAGACGGTTCTAAAAATGGTCAATAAAAAGGTAGGTGTATTGAATTTAAAATATTAAACATGATAACTTAAAAAATATATTTAATCTTAAAAAATAGATTACATTTAAACAAATATACATATAATATAGACAATATATAACTTAAAAACATAAAATGAAAAATGACTAATCAAATATAAATAAGAAAAAATAATAAACATTAAGCATAATGAAAACACTACATATTAAAAATGATAAAAATATGAAATAAAAATATTATAATTAATAATTTATATAACAAAAATATGAATACTATAAAATAAAATAATAAAAAATGTAAACACAAAAATATATGTTAAACTATTTTTGAGGCATTCACATGAAACAATAATTAGACTTGGGAATTTACAAGTCCCACTACAAAATAAGTAACAGTAGGGAAGGAGTTTAGCCTTCGAAGCCCCAGCTTTACAGCTCCCATTCTAACTTGAACATTATTAGTGAAAGTGTTAGACTTTAGAGAGGTCATATTGCTATTTCCACTCCAGCCGGACTTGGCTGCGTTAAATTTAACATTTCCACTCCAACCTGACAACGTTAGGGAAAGTGTTGAACCTAGGAAGGGTCAGATTTACTGTTCCTATTCCAGTGTAAACAACAACAGGGGAAGTGTTGGACTTTGGAGGGGTCAGATTTACTACTCCCACTATCTATCTATCTATCTATCTATCTATCTATCTATCTATCTATCTATCTATCTAGGATATACTTCAACAAATACATCAAAAGTATATATTTGTAAGATTATGCAATCTATATAAACAATGATAAATTACAATCTCTGTATTGAGAATTAAAATGATAAATACATTAATATTAAAAGTGCTTACCAATAAAATCCTCAGAAGAATATATATTTATACTACTCCCGCCCTACTACCATAAACATTCAACACCCATAGAAACAAGTCACATTTTCCAGAACAATTAAAAAATATATATAAGAAATAAAAAAGTATAATTCACAAAAACTCTACAAATATATAATATGTTTAACATTAGGTAATCTATATACATAATTATAAATAACATGACTATTTTACAAACTACAACTATAAATAAAATAATATTAAAAGTATTTACCAATCGTACAAATCATTAAAAATAAATCATTTACATAATCAACATCCTAAATAGCCAATTAACAGTAAAACAATGATGTACTTTTTAAAAATATTTATTTAATAAATAATTCATAAATAACACAATTTATATAATTAGTAATCAAGCAGATGTCAAGTCGGATGGACCTTTTCCTTTGCACAGTACAGTTTAATCACAAGCCATGTTCCTGGTTCAAAGAACCTTTTGGCTACTGCATTGGCTTATCTCTAACCAGAGTCAGTACTTAGTGATGATCAACCTATAATTTCTTCTCATTGTGTGGTTGAAATTGTTTAGTCCTTTTTGGAAAGGGTTAAAAAGACTCAAGAATACACTGATGGGTCATAATTATTTGTACTTTCAGTAAGTATGCTATTTGTATTCCTACCAAAGAATTGTGAACTAGAGTGTTGCACATATGTCATAATGCTGCTGTTTCCAGCCATAAGGGATAATAGACTGAGTTAGACTATATTCTGCAATCTCTTAGGTGACGTTTAGTTCATACTGATGTCCAACATTATGTGATTTCTTGCCCCTTGTGTGCTCAAAATACGTCTTTACATTGAAAATCTTTTAGATTTCTGCAGCTTTTACCTGTTGCTCTTAAACCACACAATCTCTATTGACTTGTTAACAGATCTTCCACCCTTTGAAGAATTTTGAGTCACAATGGTTACTATTGGCACTTTTTTAATTACGGTCCATTTCACCTTTGCCACGGTTACCTACAGCAGAAGAAATGACTTTATGTTTTTGGCAGATATTTTCTGTCTTTATAGTTTATTAATTGCTGTCATTTCTTGCAAAGGAACTCATCATCATCAAAAAACTTTATTTGACAAAGATGCCCTCAAGGTTACAGTAAAATTATCATTTAAATACTCCGTGGGCTACTTGTGGCAGTTTTTACTGCCGCCTAGCCTCAATAAAACAAGCCCTGCCTCAGCGGACAAGCAGAACTCTGGTCTATGGCATCTTTGCCTCCCCACAGGTGTCTCCTTAATGAGCCAGAGGAACTCAATATGTTTCATGTTTCACAAAAGCTCTTTGTAAGGCACCTAGGAATTGAATAACCTTTTTCCTCTAGTTAACTTTCTCTATCAAATGGACAAATGAAATGAACTAATCAAAGTTTGGCACAGCATCTTTGAAGCTAATGAAGTGCCACTCAAGATGACTAAACCTGTGATTTATCCATTGCTGAACTTTCTTGTAATAATGCAACTCATTGTGCCACCAACGTTTCACCATCTTTAGTTCTCAGGAGAGACAGAGCATGAGCAGTTGATTGTGAGACATTTTGTTAGCTTGCAGTGGGCTTAGAGCTAGGGTAGTGCTTACCACTGGTTGACTTAATCAACGCTCCCATTTCCCTGCTTCTTTTTGATCGGCACATGCTAGCGTCACATTCTGTTTTTGTGTTTGGCCCTCCCCTGGAGCATGCCCAAGTATTTGTGTCTGTCCACTGCTTGCGCTTTCAAAGCTACTTTGATCTTTTTGTTCAAACACTCCATAATGGTGCATGTGTTTGCAGCCCATCTTCCTCATGTGCTTCTCTCATTCATTGTGTCACTCTCTCTTATTCTTGTGAGTTTGTCCCCCACCCCAACTCTTGCATATGAGCTGCTGTTCCCCCATCTCACTTTTGTGCTTGTAGTCCCCACTGGCACTCATTTTGCCCGCTCTTTCCTGTGTGCTTCTCTGCCCCCTGCACTCCATGTTGTTCATCACCAGCTCTTCTCTGTGATGCTGCCGTCTCCCCTCCATGTTGGTGCCCTCCCACTCCTGCTACTGGACTCCAATAAAATGTAATAAAAATATTAAAAAGCATGATGACACCGCCCGCTGATCTACGCATAATTTTTTAGGTGTGCATATATATTTAGAACATGCATTTACCTACAAAATGACACGGCCCAGAGGTTATGTCATAGTGCTTCTATTTTTTATTACCCTTTTTTGAAGTCTTTCCTTCATGCTGTTGCATCACCTTTTTGGTGCTGTACATGAGCACGGAAACATTGGCTGAGCCAAGAGGTATCTGGGGCAACACATAATGGCTTTGTGAATGCCTGTTCTGCATGCCAGGGTTTTTATGCAAGAGTCTTTCCTTCCTCCCCTTGTGTGAATCTTATGTTTCCAGCAGCTCGTGATTCTATGAATTATTTACAGAAATAAAGACAATTGGCTCCAGAAAGCCAACGTAATTCTGAAATCTAATGGAAGGAAGATGCTGACAAGTCAAGATCAATTTCTTCAACGTTTCTTAATCTCTTAAAGTCTGTTATTTTCTTGCTTTTGTACATGTTCACTCATTGCCTAAAAAATTAAATCATGATATTTGGTCCATTTGTTCTCACTCATCAGGTTAATCATATAGCGTTTCACCTGACATTTTCTTATATCTGGAAAAAAGTAATCCAGTTTTTCCTTCTTCACAATTAAAATCATATATTGCTGATCCATATCATCAGCTACATTCTAAACCACCATCAATTAATGTGCAAGTGCAACTGAAACATGAGCGTCAACAGAGCTTGGATTTTGAAATGTGCAAAGGTCATCTTCAATTTCATCCATTGTAAATATTACCCAGCCAGTGAATATCCTTGGGAAGATGCTTGTTAGGTTTATGTCTCCTTGTTAATATACCTTTTATAGGTCGAGCCGCAAGTGCGTTGACCTGTTGTAAGTATTGTGGGCTTTTAACCACACCTACCACACGCTCATCACTTTCGTTCATTCATGGGCTTGCCTTTCAAAAATCCTTTGTTATCATTGGTAAATGCTTTACGTTTGTCCCGCCTTTGGCAAGTGGTGTTACCACCTTGCAGACTGACCTTGTTACATGGATAATTGCATGATTGCCGGCACGTTTGTCTGCAAACAAACTTATTTTTCTTTTTGTGTCTCTCCTTCACGCCCATGCTGGCCATGGAGCTTTAAACCGGCTCGCTTATTTTCAATATATGTGACCAGAAAGTCCAGTTAGGAATTTACAACGCTAATAGCTCTAGCTTGAACAAATGCGAGACAATTAATGGGGCACTGCATTCATGGAGACAGTACATCCCTTGTCCTCACAATCAGCGTAGGATTTATGTTTTTTTCATGCTGATCTATCAGTGTCAGCATCTTTGCAACTGTGGCAGGTCAGATGGCTGTTCAGTGGTCTATGTGAAGCACTAGCCAAGGAGAGCAGCAGGCAGAGTTTGGGAGAAAAAGAGAAAGAATGTTGAACAGGATGTTCTTCTTCACCTGTCTGAAAGGTGCCATTTACTTGAAAACGAAAGAGTGGTTGGATTTCAATCTATCCTTTGCAAGATGGTTGTCTTCCCAGTATGTATTCTAGAAAGTGCCCATTTAAAGATAGTACCATTCTTTTTCACTTGATATCATGTCTTTCCTGAACGAAACATAAGGGAGCTTTGTCTTCATTTTGATGCATTGCAATGCATTTGTTACCTGAATTATTGTTGCATTCATCACACACTTTGAAGCCTTTTTGACCCTTATTTGTGCTCCTTTATCCTACAGCTGGATGCTTTATTGAGATTCTCTAGTTCTGAATATCATACATCTGGCTCTTCTTTCACCCCGGGTAAGGATACTTTTTATGCATTGCTTATCAACTCTAGCATCTACCATCACCTATGACATAGAATCACCACAACTGTCACGGAGGATTTTGATCTTGTGGCTTTCCTCCTAAACTGGGAGTATCTTAAAATGACACTTGACACCTTTCACATGTCTATTAAGTGTATCGTGGGATATAGCTATGAGAAGGAGTTGCCATTTCTTCAGCTACTCAAGATAGAAGTCTGAGAGACCTTTGCAGTCTCTCCTCTTTGACATACACCTTGAATAAGCTTTCGATTGCTTTTCTGACCTGACATAGTTGCTGAGGAGGAGAACTTTGTTAGTCATTATAGAGTCTTATAGTACTGTGGCCCCAGGACACTAGTAATAAATGAGTGTAGTTGTTACAATTGGTGCACCATAACCTATAACTGCCTTTAGACCACAAAAGCCAGTCATAAATTGATGCCCTGGCTTGTGAGATGTGATCTTGCTATGTGAGATCTTTTTTTTTCCTAATTTTTTATTTTTTTTTCTCAATAGAATGAGAGAAACAAAACCAAATTGTTCTGAAAGTCATTACATACAACAGGATAGGCCAGTCATTACCAGAGAGATTCTCAATCACTTCGGGCCAAATTCCGACCACCATCGGCCCCAGATCTCCTTGTATTTGTGCTACCACCCCATAGCAATATACACTGGTTCTTACAATTTTGCACTAGTCCATCTCTTTGCGCCAAGCCTTGAGCAACGGGGTTAAGGCTTGCTCCAATTACAGGCTATTTCTCGTTTAGCAATTAAGGTGCCTAGCCCCACTAGCCACCTCTCACCCCGGGAACACCCAGGGTGTCCTTTTCATATAATCTTAGGAGAGCTACCCACAGGGACATGTCTATGGGGTGCTCCAGCACTTGTGAAAGTGTACGGAACACATTTCCTTAGTATTGGGATATTATATCACCAGGCAGAACCACACCATGTGGTAGAAATTCACCTCCCCTTCCCTGCATCCAGAACAAGGCGAGGTGGAGCGTAGGCATGTTTTCCTTAGCTACACAGGCATCAAGTATGTAGTGTGGAGGTGTTTCAGGCGCAGTCTGGAAGAAATCCCAAGTTCCCCTGGGGCCATCAAGGCCTCAAGTTCACCCACCTAGACCTCTGATCTAGTTTTCAGCAAGTTAAGGGGTTTGGTGAGTTAAATAGCAGGGATTTATAGATGAGGGATATTGCTCCTTTCCCTGGTGGTCCCATCAGTATGTGGGCCTCTAATGGACTGTCCTAGTACATTTTTATGAGACTTTAGCGCATGGCTGAGTTGAAGATATTGGGAAAATTTTGAAAGCTGGAGCCCAAAGTCTGTTTTCTATTTCCTGAAATGATTCCAAGTGTTCCCTACCTTTGAGGTTCAATTTGCTATATCCCTGCAGGCTGGATACTTGTCACTGACCTCTCCATAGGGATGTCTCTCGAGATATCCTACTATCTAACCCAATCCAACATGAGGCTGTTCTCCATATAATAAGGACCCCAATCACAATTTCCAGGGGAGATCTGTGGATCGGGCCTCCATATGACATGTCTATGATGGAGTCCACCCCATCACCTTAAATTCCCTCCTAATTGCCAGGTTTGCTTTGCCTTCATGCAGCCAGTCATTAGGAACCACCATTTGAGATGCCCAATAGTGCAACAATACAATGGACATACCTGTGTCATGTGTTGATTGAGTACATTAACTGAAGGCTATACGTGGAGTTTTGCCAAAGCAGAGATAGGCCGTATCGCTACCTGGACATTTGTCAACCATTTTTGTGATATTAAGAATGGTAAGTCCCATAAGGTATATAGGAAGCTTGGTAGAAGCATTGTCTTGAAAAGAGCCAACTGCATCAGAATAATAAGCAGCACCTGGTTCCATCTAGCACGATTAGATTCAGGTACCAGGCATGGTCTGGTAGCCAGGAGATTTATGTCCCTAGATATTGGAAACTGAGCTGGCAGGTGAGAATTAGGGAATTGACCTGTCACTACACCTGACTGTAAAGTTCAGCCATATGAAGGAGCCGGGCTCATGTCATCTTAGGTTGGGGCAGGAAAAGTAGGACATCATCTGCATAGAGGGCTATGCAGTCTTCTGGTCCATCATCTCCACCCATCCCGTGTACCTGAGCATAACAGTGGAACCATGTCCCTCAATACTCTATTGCCAATGCAAAGAGCAATGGAGAAAGCGGACATCCCTCCTTGGTGCCATATTGGATCTGAAATGCCGTGGATAAAGTCCTATTTCATCAGACCAGGGCATGGGCACTGTGCATCTGACTTTCCCACATTTTATAAACTAGGAGTCCAGTCCCATTTGTTAGAATACATTCCATAGAAATTTACAATCAAGTGAATCAAATGTCTTCTTAAAGTCAATGAGAAGAAAGGCACAGGGCTCAGTCTCAGTAGCATGATATGTCAGTGCCAAAGTGACATGCTGTATACAGTGTCTGGTGCTCTATTGGGGTACAAAGCAGCACTAGTCAGGGTGGACCAGAGCTGGCACCACCTTAAAGAGATGATTGGTGATTATCTTGGCATAATTCTTAAGCTTGCTGTTAATCAGCAAAAAGAGCCGGTAGGCGGAGCAGTGCTGCGATGGGCGCCCCTCTTTGTGGATGACCACAGTCATAGTTTCATCTAATCCTTCTGGGAAATGACCTTTATCTATGGCCTTGTTGTACATTGCAAGCAGCGGTGGGAGAACACTGGAGCAGAACCTGTGATAATATTCTAATGGAAACCCATCCAGACCCCGAGGTTTTTCCCACATTTATGTCCATGAGAGCCTCTTCCAGCTCCTCAAGTGATATGGGGCATCCCGTCTTCATCCGTTCCACTGCAGAGATGGATGGCAACGGGAGTTCGAATATCAGGGGTGACTCTTGGGGGGTTAATATTGTGTTGGTATACAGGGCCTGATAATAATCTGTACAGGCATTAGCAATCACCTCGACCTCTGTGAGTCTCATACTGGAGGGTCCTGAAGTGCCCAGGGTTACCCAGCTAGTCTCGCCATGATTTGCCATCAATAAATTAATTTGCTAGATTTATCCCGCCATTCATAGACCCTACTGGTGGAAGCAAGCCTACATTAACAGGCTTCATCAAGGTACATGTGGCTCAGTTCTGCTCTGTCGAGCAACACCTTTGGCTCTCATTGTTGCCTAGTTCAGTGTTCCCCTCGAGGCAGGTCGAGGCAGGTCGAGGCAGGTCCTGAGCTCGCCCCCCACGACCGCAGCACCAACCTGCTGCCTCCTGCCTCTGTCCCCCGACCACGCTGCTGTTTGCGTGTTCGAGGCCCTCCTCCACCCGCAGGCATCCTCCTGCGCCTCATCCCTGGTGTCTAGTGGGCTCTGCCTAGCTCCACTTGACCCGTGTGCCGCTTTCCGCCGTCCTGTAAGTTGTTTTTCTGATTGTTTTTCCGATTTTTCTGCGCCTCGCCGCCGGCGCTTCTGCCCCCGTTGTGCCCCCCTGTTTGCTGTCTCCCCGATCGTGTACTGTGCCATTACTGTATTTCATACTGTGTGTTTTCTATTGTGATTGCCTTTAATTTTGCTCGTTTTTTGTGCTTTTTGCCCCTTGTGCGCTCCCCCAAGCGTTCCGATCCCTGCCGCTGCCTCCCTGCGACCCCGCCCCCCTCGCGCCCCCATTCGCCGCTCCCTCTCGCCTCCCGCCTCCCAGCTGCTCCTCCCTCCCCCCTCCCCCCTCCCTTCTTAATGGCTGGCGCTGCGCGTCCGCACCGCTGGTGCGCCGGAGGCGCGCCAGAGGCAAGCCCGTCTGCGCCCGTCCGCGCCTGGACCGCGCCCAGCGCCACCCCCCCTGGTCCTCACACCCCCCGCATCACCCGCGTCTGCTACTCAACCAACGAACTCTGCGCACTCAACCCCGGCCCCTCCGCAGAGTGCTTCCTTGCAACCCCGAAGCACACAAAAGGACCTTTTCCTGCCGCACCTGCGACAGAACGGCGAAGCCAACAACAAGAACTTCCAACACCAACCACCTGAACTGCATCCTCATCAACACACGCTCCGCACGAAAACACGCCATCGAACTCTGGGACTTACTCGACACCACCGCCCCTGACGTGGCCTTCCTGACCGAAACCTGGTGGAACGACTCCTCGGCCCCGGACATCGCAATCGCCATACCGGAGGGATACAAAATCACCAGAAGAGATCGAACCAACGGAATCGGCGCCCACAAATCTACCCTCAAAATCCACACCCACACGGACGACACCCTCAAGACAGCCGAACACCTCCACTTCCAGATCCACACGGACCCCAACACGACCCTCAGAGGAACCCTCATATACCGCCCTCCAGGACCAAGAGCCCCCTTCAGCGACACCGTCACCGACCTCGCGAGCACCCACGCCCTCGCGTCCCCAGACTACATCCTCCTGGGAGATCTAAACTACCACCTGGAAAATAACAACGACGTCAACACCGCATCTCTGACCTCCAACCTCCTCAACCTCGGACTCCGTCAACTGGTCAACACTCCCACCCACATCGCCGGACACACTCTTGACCCCCTCTTCACCTCAAGCAACCACATCTCTTTCAGCCACACCTCCGAACTCCACTGGACCGACCATCACTGCGTCCACTTCCACGAAAATCACCGAACACCACCGCATCCCTCGACCTCCTCACCGCCGCTGGGGAAAAATCACCCAAGACCAACTAACCAGCACCCTCGTCAAAGACCCTCCACCCGGCTCAACCGACCCAAGCACTGCCGCCATCAACCTCCATCAATGGATCCTCGACTGCGCCAACACCTTAGCCCCACTCAAGAAACCCACCGCCAACCAAGGAAAGAAAAAACCAGCCTGGTTCACAGACGAACTGACCGCCTCCAAAAGCCTCTGCCAGAAGCTCAAGAAGAAGTGGATCTTAGAGCGCACACCCGACAACCTCGCCTCCCTCAAAAACGCCAACCGTGAACACCACCAACGGATCCGAGTCGCCAAGCGCGCCCACTTCACTGAACGCATCAACAACAACGCCCACGACTGCAAAGAACTCTTCGGCATCGTGAAGGAACTCTCAAACCCCAACGCCAACTCCAACGACATCCCGCCCTCCCAGAAACTCTGCGACGACCTCTCAACCTTCTTCCACCAGAAAATCACAACCATCCACGACAGCTTCAACGCCACTCCACTGCCAGACCCCACCCCTGACATCTCCACAGACGCCTGCCGCCTCACCGCCTGGACCCACGTGGACGACACCGAAACAATAACAACCATGAACACCATCCACTCAGGCTCCCCCACGGACCCATGCCCTCATCACGTGTTCAACAAAGCCAACGCCATCATCGCCCCCAAACTCCGCGAGATCATCAACCTCTCCTTCGACTCCGCCACCTTCCCAGACAGCTGGAAACACGCAGAAATCCAACCCCTCCTCAAGAAACCCAAGGCTGACCCCAACGACCTCAAAAACTTCCGACCGATCTCTCTCCTCCCTTTTCCAGCAAAAGTCATCGAGAAGATCGTCAACACACAACTCGCCCACTTCCTCGAAGACAACTCCATCCTAGACCCCTCTCAATCCGGCTTCAGACGAAACCACAGCACCGAGACTGCTCTCCTCGCCGCCACAGATGACATCAGAACCCAAATGGACAACGGCGAAACCTCGGCCCTCATCCTCCTCGACCTATCAGCCGCTTTTGACACAGTCTGCCACCGCACCCTACTGACCCGCCTCCATGGAGCCGGCATCCAGGATAAAGCCCTCAACTGGATCTCATCCTTCCTCTCCGACAGAACCCAGAGAGTCCGACTCTCCCCTTTCCGCTCCAAAGCCACCAACCTCATCTGCGGCGTCCCCCAAGGATCCTCCCTCAGCCCTACGTTGTTCAACGTCTACATGGCCCCCCTCGCCAAACTGGCCCGCCACCATCACCTCAACATCATCTCCTACGCCGACGACACCCAGCTCGTCCTCTCCCTGACCAAAGACCCACTCACCGCCAAAACCAACCTCCACGAGGGACTAAAAGCCATCGCCGAGTGGATGAACGACAGCCGCCTGAAGCTCAACTCCGACAAGACGGAAGTCCTCATCCTCGGGCGCACCCCTTCGGCCTGGAACGACTCCTGGTGGCCCACCGATTTCGGACCCCCACCCACCCCAGCCAGCCACGCAAGAAACCTCGGCTTCATCCTGGACTCCGCCCTCACCATGTCCAAACAGGTCAGCGCCGTCTCCTCTTCCTGCTTCAACACCCTTCGAATGCTCCGCAGAATTTTCAAGTGGATCCCAACAGGAACCAGAAAGACGGTGACCCAAGCCCTCGTCAGTAGCAGACTTGACTACGGCAACGCACTCTACACAGGCATCCCAACAAAAGACATCAAACGACTCCAGCGTATCCAAAATGCATCCGCCCGCCTGATACTTGACATACCCCGCCGATGTCACATCTCCCCTCACCTGAAGGACCTCCACTGGCTCCCCGTGGACAAGAGGATCACCTTTAAACTCCTCACCCACGCTCACAAGGCTCTACACAACACCGGACCTACCTACCTCAACTCCAGACTCAACTTTTACGCCCCCACTCGTCAACTCCGCTCTGCCAATCTCGCCCTCGCCATCGTCCCCAGGATCCAGCGCAAGACCGCCGGCGGCAGATCCTTCTCCTTCCTCGCCGCCAAGACCTGGAACTCTCTCCCCACCTCACTGCGCCAGACCCAGGACCTCCTCGCCTTCAGGAGACTCCTCAAGACCTGGCTCTTCGACCGCTAACAGCTCACCCCTCCCCCCCCCCACCAGCGCCTCGAAACCCTGACGGGTACATAGTGCGCTTTACAAATGTTATGATTGATTGATTGATTGATTGATACAGGCTTCCTCATCTGCTATATGTTGCTGCTTACACATCTTCTGGGCTTTGAGGTGTGACCGGGCCACACCACGCATGAAGGCTTTCCCCTCCCCCACAGCGGTCCAGAGGAGTGTATCGATCCCTCATTGTTCGTGAGGAAAATTTCAGCTCATTAAAGAGGTGGCATGAGACCTGTCTGTCCCAGAGGAGTATTCCGTTCTCCCGCCATATGGCCAGGGAGTGATCTGAGACACTACTCGGTAAAATTACTGCATTTGTGGTTGTACGTGAGATCTTTAAACTTGTGAGTGCATGATCAAATAAATAGGCTGGGTATTAGGGGATGAAACAGGTGTGTTCACTAAAAATAAACTGATATTTCGAGACAAAAATATATATATGTTTTCAGAATATAATAATCACTTTTGTGGGGGATTATGTAATGCACATTAAATATAAAGTGTGGGCCTCATTTACATGGTCCTAGTAGTACACTGCACCACTACAGTATCATTTTTTTGGGCGCTCTGGTTGCGCGGTGTGTCGGCCCATAATTACAAGGCCACACAAAGCCACCTTGTGTGGCTTTTCAAGGCCTTGTAATTATGTCCTCCTTTCATGCATAACTCTGCATGAAAGGGGCGCTCCAATGGTTGTTGCTTTGGGTGTTCGCACGCAACACCCATGGGACCTGACGAAATCTGATGTATTCCTAGATTTACAAGAATGGGAATGCAACAGATTCCTATGCCACCTCAGGAGTGGCATTAAAGTTGGGCAGTGGGGAGAAGTAACATCATTTCTCCCCATTTTGTCCTCTTTCTATGTGTGCTGCACTCTGCAGTACACATGGAAAGAGGAAAGTGCCATTAATGAGTGTTCATGTGCACCATGGCAAGGGTGCCTGTGCTAGGGCTAAGAAGCAGTTGTGTGCCAGCACTGTGGAAAGTACAGGGATGCATCATGTTTCTGTGAACACTACGCATCCTTGTATTTTCAAAATGACGCAGTGAGGTGCAGCAAGATTGTTTGCACTGCCACGCTGCGTCATTTCTTGGTAAATGAGGCCCTGTGTTTCTGATGGCAGAATGTATATTTTCAGAAACTGGAAATAATTACTCCATTTCCTAAAAATATTTATAATTGATATTTGAGTGATAAGCTTTGCAAAGTGGAGGGATATAAATTGTGTGTTTTATTTTTTATTGCATTTTAATTTGTACATATTACAAGTATTTGTAGAATTTGCATGACATATTGTATACAATGTTAACAACAGAGTATATCAGGGTGAAAAATTAATTGAGAATTCAAGAAATAGAATTGAAAAACAAATACTTATTAAATGTATATCAAGTCTATGTCACAACATTAAAGAAGGAAAAGTAAATGAGCATCACTACAGAGGAACAACATAGAAAATATTAAATGATTTGGAGGGATGGGGTAGGTTCAGTTGAAGCAACAGGTGTTCTTGGTAGGATTCTGGTAACTGGAGAGGACCCTGTGCTTTCAGAAGTCTGGTCTTCCCTGGATGCTTCATTGACAGGTGACAAAGCAGTCTGAAAATCCGAATGGATGACCTCTCAACTGGCTGCAAGGAGTTTTTTGAACAGGCCCTTGTGTCTTCCCTATGTAGAGAAGTGCCTTCAGCCTGGGCCTAGACCCACATAGAAAGTTCCCAGGCGGTGATTGCCAGGGACACAGATGATCTCCATTTATGGGTTATCAAATGCTAGGCTAGGAGGATCCCCAGGTTGATAAACTGGTTGGTGGCTCTATGTTTCTTGTCCCTGCCGCGAAGGCCTAGTAGACAGGCCTCCCTAGTATGTGGCATGGGCCGCCCTGTACAGGTGGCTAAGTGTATGGCCATGCCTAGCCAGTTGTGATGATGGGAGGGACAGGCCCATAGGATGTGCACCAGACCTGCATCAGGTAGAGTACAAATGGGGACAAACTTCATCTGCTTGGTGATAGTAGTGGTTTATCTTATCTGGGGTAAGATAAGCTCTGTGAAGTATGTAATCTTGAATAAGGTGTAAACGGATATTGCATGGAACAAGTGTCAGGTATTTCAAGAATGGCAACCCAATCCTTGTCAGTACAAGGGCGACCCAAGTCGGTCTCCCAGTGTCATTGCAGAGGTATTCATGGAAGTGAAAAGTGTGTGTGCAGAGATTCAGTGAGCCACCATGTCAAATGGTGACCCATCCCCACGAAGTGAAGATATTGAATGGTGAGGTATATTGGATGCTCTTGTTGCATGCCACTCCAGCATACGTCTAATATTCCCAGTATAGTGTTTTGCAGATGAAAGTGACCAGGAGGGAGTCCTTTGTCTGCAAATAGGGTCTAAAAGGGCAAGAGGGAGCCATTGCAGTAAAGATCCCTTATTTTGTGCAAACCTACATCCTGCCAGGCTGCAAGTTTCCTCACAAAGGTTGTCCGTTCCCCTCTTGGGGTGCCCCAGAGTGGTAGTGCTGAAGCATACAGCTGGATTGCCTTAGTGAGCAAAAGGCTCATTTTATAACAATTGAAAACCACACATAGCAGTGCAGGGTTCGAGGATGGCATTTTAGTACAGGGTTGAAAAAAGGTGCAACATGCAAGACAAACTCCAGGCAGGGGCAATAGTAGCAGTGTTGGCTAGTGTGAGTCCTGCTAACTAGCGAGCCACCCATTGGAGCTGGGAAGCAGGTAGTAATGTTCAAAGTCTGAAACAGCCAGCTCACCTTCAGTTGTTGGAAAGTACAATTTATGTAGTGCCACCCTGCAGAGTGTGTAGTGCCAGAGGAGCCTCCTTGTGAGTTTTTCGAGCATCTGAAAAAAGGATTTAAGAATGTAAAGGCTTTTTACAAATTAGCAAAATAATAGGACAAACGGGGCAGCATCACCATCTTGACAAGTGTTGTGTGCCCTTCAATGGAGAGTGGGAGTGATTTCCAGAACACCGTCTGTGCCTCCAGCGAGGCCCCATCTGGGTAAGGGTTCCATTGAACAAGTGGACAGGCTAGCGATAAACATGAATGCCACGTCACAGGTTGCCATGTCAGTTGGGCACTGTTGAAATGGTAGGCAGGATCTGGGTAGCAGCCTTAAAGGAGAAGAGGCATGATTTCATCTAATTAACGTGGAGGCCTGAGATTGTTGCAAATCTATTGAATACGGCACTATGACAGGGAGCATTTCATGTACATCCCATAGGTATAGGAGCATGTTGTCAGTGTAGAGTGAAACCAAAAGAAAGCCGTCTCCTAGCAGGAGACCCCAGCCCTGCCCATGTGTAAGGAGGGCAGCTGCTAAAGGTTCAGTGGCAAGGGAGAAGAGCAGGGGGTACGATGAACATCCCTGTTGGGCTCCTCTGTGTATCCGGATGGGGTCAGAAATCAGAACCCCGGTGTTGACTCTTGCTAGTGTGTGTGTAAAGTAGTCAAGCCAGTCAGATGTATCTATAGCCGAAACCGTAGCAGGGGAGGACGGCAAATAGGAAGGCCCATTCCAGGGAGTCAAATACCTTCTCTAAATCCAGCACAAGGCAGCCCGATCATGGCTACGTATGGGGGCATGCTCCTGGATCCTAAAGAACCTACCCAAGTTAAGAGAGGTTTTTCAGGCAGGGACAAATCTGTTTTGATCACGGTATACCAGTGTTGATTCAAAGGGTGCCAGCCAATTGGTGAGTATTTTGGCCAATATTTTATAATCAGTTCTAAGAAGTGCAAGTGGGCGATACAACCCTAAAGCAGTGGGGTCCTGGTCCGGCCTGGGCAATGAGATAAGCAGTACCTGATGAAGTGAGGTTGGCAAGCAGGCAACCACTAGCGTCCGCAGGCAGGGGACTGAAAGTGGAGGGTAGGCTTTATAAAATTCAGTCGAGAGACTGTCAGGCTCAGGGTCTTCTGTGTAGCAAGAGTGTGTATAGCTTCCTGAATCTCAAATGGGGTGATAACCATCCAGTTCAAGTCTCTCATGAGGAGATATGCGGGGCAAAGGAATGGAGGCTAGAAGGGAATCAATATTATCTGGGCTAATAGGCATGACTGAATCTATATTGGCGATGTCCCTGTTGAGTGTCCAGGTCTTGTATCCCAGGCAATGACCTCTAATAGCCACCTTAAAGGTGTCCCATTGGAGAAAACAAATTGAAGCTGTGTTGGTGTTAATGTTCAAATGTTCCGCAATAGCGGTGGCCAGTGAGGATCGAAATGGTGGATCATCATTTGCTGCTGGCTGCAGTCTCCATGTGGGCATCGGGGGTAGAGTGGTGCTTTGGCATTTCAGTTCAGTTGTAGGTATTGAGGGTTGTGGTCTGAGTGGGTGCAACCTAAATAATGTGTGTTATGTGGGTAAGGATATTTGGTGTGCCGACCAGGCAATCTATGTGGACATGCAGGTTGTGGGAGTAGGATTAACAGTAGATCCTGGTGTATGCACTACGCAAGCACCAAATGCTGGCCAGCCATCGGTGTTCAAGCCAAGCAGCCAATGCCTTGACATTTGACATGGCGACTGTGCAGTGAAGAGAAGGAAAGGAGCTGACAATGTTGAAGTCCAAGACACTGTTGAAGTCCCCACCAAGGAGCCATGGTATCCCATTCCAGCAGGGAACACCAGTCACTTTAGCCAGGAACCTCGATTGGTCTGCGTTAGGAGCATAAGTATATCCATTGAGCATGTAATGCCCTTCCAGGTGCCTGTCCACTAAGACACAGTGGCCCCCAGGGAAAGTAACCGTTGTGGCAGCTGTAAAGGGAATGCTTGCCTTAATTCATGCCAAAGTGCTTCTAGCATATGCAGAGTAGTGTGTGGAAAATACCTGACCAGGCCAGCATCTCTGTAATCTTGTGGCCTCAACCATTGTTAAGTGAGGTTTCTGTAGTAGTGCAATGTGTGTGGATCGGAGGGATGAATATGAATAAACAGCATATCTGAGTGAGAGGGGTGTGCATTCCCCTGACGTTCCAGGTGAGTATGTTCACATTAGCCCTGACTCTGGTGCTCACGTAGAGGGATTGGGCACCGCTGCAAGGGAAATATGCCACCCACTCCGTGGTGCTTAGTAGGAGTGGGAGCAGACAGTGATAATAACCTGAACTGAAACTTTTATAACAATTAAACAACAACAAACAAGGAACAACAAACAAGGAATTCCATAAGGGCAGAGGGACAACATGAATCCACCGAAACTGTGTAAATGTGTGTTCCACTGGTGGCCAACTGTCCAAGGGGAGGCAGGGGTGCAAGATCTCATGTTCAAATCAATCACAGTGCATCCAACCACATGTCACTTGTGAACCATATGCGAACAGCAAAGTATAGGGACGTGTTCATGGTAGCAAAGTAGACATCCCATATAGTTAGGTATGTGTCTTTAGGTGAAAGAAAAGAAGAAATAGAGGATGGTAATGGTGGAAGGTGGCAGGGGTGTTTAGGAGGCATGGAAGGGGGGAAAATGAGGAAAGGAGGTAGTGGGATAAATGAAAGCATTAAACATGGCATTAGTCACAAACACAATAGGCCACTGTTAAATGCCCCACGAATAATATAAAGTATGCCAGGCAGTTTATGGCAGAGCTCAGCCAAGCTCATCAGTAGTTTGTGGCATAATTTGGGGTTGTGTAACAGAGTCTAACTTGGAAGGCCAGGTCATCAAGGAACACTCACCACTGGTGGATTTGGACATTTCCTCATCCAGGTCTGATAAGGGTGTTGGGTCACGGATCGTCGCAACTGCTTGTAAGGCCATTCGTTCCTTGTGAATCATCTGCTCCAGGTCTGAAGTGTTGGGTGGTCGTGGGGAACGGTTCTGGTGGCAGCGACGGCGTTGACGTCCTCCCTCAGTGAGAGTGGTCGCGGATGTAGCCCTTTGGTGAACCTAGCCAGTGGGGGTCATCCCGGAGTTCTCAATTCAATTCCAGGAGTCCTTGGGGTCCCTGAAGAAAGACGTCTGACCATCGCGTATTACATGAAGTCATGTTTGGAAAAGGAGGAAGTACCTGATTTCCAGTGCTTGGAGGCACTGTTTAACTGCAAGGAAAGAGTTCCTCTGAGACTGCACCGCCAGCGTAGAGCCTAGGAATATCATGATCTGTGCATTGTCAGCCATTAGTTCTACGAGATTGTGGGCTTCCTCTAGAATTAAATTGAAATTCCGGTAGTGTAGTAGGTGAATCACTATAGGTCTGAGGTTCGCCTTGGGTGGAGGACGTCTCCCCGGATCCCGGCGGACTCATTCAATTGAAAAGATGGCAACAGAGCAATTGGAGGGAGAATACTGCATTGCCAACATTCTACATAAGAATCAGAGGGACATATTTATACTTGTTTTGCCCCGAATTTGCGTCATTTTTCTAAATGCAAATTCGGTGTAAAACTAACTACATATTTATACTTTGGTGCTAGACCCGTCTAGCACCAAATTTATGGAGTTAAAGTCATTTTGTGGACATGGAAACCTACCTTGCGTTAATGAGATGCAAGGTAGGCGTTCCTGTGCAAGAAATGAATCTATGGCCTTAGTGCCATATTTATCACCCGTGCTAAAAACAGACGCGGGGGAAGGGGATTCAAATAATGGGGCAAGACTTGCTTTGCCCCATTATTTAACGCCTGGGTCAGGGCAGGCTTTAGGGGACCTGTGGGCCCATTTCCATGGTGGAACACCATGGAATAAGCCCACAAGTGCCCTCCCAAGGTCCCAGGGACACCTCCACCCACACCAGAGGGACAGCAGAGGTTGGGGGACCCCATCCCAGGTAAGTATACGGAAGTACAGGTAAGTATTTTTTTAAAGTGCAATTGGGGGCCCTGAGGGCACCCTACATGGCACTCAGTGCAATGGCCATGACCAGGGTCCCCTGAGCTGGCCGTTGGTGTGGTGGGCATGACTCCTGTTTTTTCTAAGACAGGAGCCATATGGTATGGATGGTTTTGCATCAGAAAATGACTCTAGGAAGGTTATAAGTCATATTTTTTTAACTCTAACCTGCCTCACATCAGTTTTTGATGCAAAACCCCCATCTTACATAGCGCGAGCCCCACCCGACTAACGTCATTTTTTTTAACACTAGCCTACCCTTTGCACCGGCTTGCACCAATCCATAATTATGGTGCCCGGCTGGTGCACAGAAATGGTGCAAGCCGGTGCTAAACCTTTTGGTGCAAAACTGAGTTAACTCAACATTATCAGCTAAGCACACAACTCAAATGTTGTTCCTGCTGGAACATCCTTTGGCATCTTTGGCTCTCTCTGCCAAGCTGTAGACCTGCTCCTGCAGGGCAAGCAGTCACTTCTCAGTCTTTTGTCGAGATAATTTGTTCGGCGTTGCTGACTTTGTCTGGCAGGTTGTGATGGTCCATACGTAGTAGGGTTAGATCAGGTACAACAATATCTATCTTGGGTTCTACTGAGGTACTGGTGTTCTTTCTTGCCACAAGGACCACATCCAGTTTGCCTTTCATGGACAGGGAGGTGGTGACGCAGTGTCGAGGGGTGGGTACCCCCTGCCACCAGTGAGAACATAGGTTTAGAGTGTGCAGGGGTGCTCTGCGTACCAGAGTGTAAGCATCCCATAGTGAGCAGTAGGCTCTGTAGCCAGTAGTGGGGACCTCGCTGTTTCAAAGGAGTTGGAACCTCATGTGAGTGCCAGTTAAGATGGGTGGAGTAACGCAGCATGAGCAGCCCAGTCTGCAGCACCGGTGAGCAGTTACGGGGAAAATGAGTTATGAGTTATGAGTGCTAAAGGTTCCAAGGAGACTGTTCCAAGTCAGTGAGGGGAAAAGTTTTGACAACCATTGGGTCCCACTTGCACATCTAAGCTCCCTGAGAATGAGCAGAATGAGCAGCCCTGCAGCTTCTGCCAGAGAGTACTGGGAGTCACTGTGCTGAGCTTCTGTCCTCGTTAAGTTGACAATCCCACATAATGGATCAGCGTGTCAAGAGGCCAGTGGTTGTTGTCAGCTCAGTGTGGGTAATGACAGCACCTGGCGGCAAAAGTACATTGGGGTTTGATTAAGAAGCAGGTTGTTTAGAGGGGAGGTGGGTCACCTCTCATAGGCCAGCAAATAGGCAGTGCGCCCCCAGGACAATAAGGTGTATGTGGGTTTTTATTGGAGCAGCAGGGCCTGCAGACCAAAAGTCCACCAAGAGAGGAGGAAAAAGGGGAGGGGAAGTCAAGGATTGAGGCACTTACTTTAATGGTACACAGCTTTGATTAGGACGAGGTCCAATCAGACTCAGAGCGGTGGAGCCTCACCCTACCTGCTCCCAGTACGTACCTTTGGTAGGTGCCAGCTTTAATTGTTGGGCGGGGTCTTGATCCACTCCACAGGTAGCCTGTGCAGGGAGACCGTGGAGCCGGCCTGTAGTGCAGTTACCGTCCAACCTATGCTGCTGAATGATTGTGGCTATGGTCACCCCGCAGAAGTTTACTTCGGTCCACAATGGGTATTATCGAGTAGCCCCGCTTCCAGCCAGGGGGGTGAGGGAGAACAAGAGAGTGCCACTGCAGAGAGCTCGCCTAACATGACAGAATCATTGATCAAGGTGGCACAGGAAGCCTCCGACTCTAAGGTGCGAGACCCACAGCACCGTCTCTGTCTGACCCAGGCTGTTCAATATCAGTTGCTGCGGAGCCCCCTCGGTAGGCTCCAGTGGCCCACAGCGCCGTCTTTAGGCGGCCCTGCTCCTCGCATGGGGAGGATGGGAGTGTTGTTGAGGGAGAATCTCAATTGGTCCCAGGATGCTTGTATCCGGTCCAGGGAGGACCTGGCCTGGCAATTTGGGCTGGACTGTTCCCATGGGAACAAGATCAAGACTGATTTGCATATGGCTGGGTCCAAACTGGGGTGGCATGGTGAGCAAAAGAATTATGGATTAAACCCAGATCTGTGACTGCAGGTGAGTGGTTGAAAAGTTTCAGCACTCCGTCCATCCTCCTTTTGTGTTGCTAAAGTTGCCCTCAGTGGGAAGGGTATGCCCAGACATGGGTCTCTTGCCCTTGCATGCTGCACTATTGGATTCAAGCTGGCTTGGATGATGAAGGACGATACCCTGAAACTGGGTCTAGAATCCTTGAATACTGTTTGGGGAGGACTTGGCTTGGCAGTTTCGGCTAGTCTGTTCCTATTGGGAGCAGGGTCAAGATTGATTTGCATATAATTGGGTTTGACCTGGGGTGGTGTGGCAAGCAAAATAATGATGGATTAAACCCGGTCTGGGAGTGAGTGTTTGAAAGGTTTCAACACCCTATCCGTCATTTTATTTTGTGGTATTGCCTTGTGCACCCTAAGTGGCTAGGGTATGCCCATATGTGGGTCCTTGCTTACTGCACCACTGGATTCAAGCTAGTCTGGCTGATGAAGGGTGATGCCATGAAACCGGCCCAGGATGTTTGAATCCTGTCAAGGGAGAAGCTGGCTTGGAAGTTCGGGCTGGACTGCTTCCATTGGGAGCAGGATCAAGACTGGTTTGCATATAGCTGGGTCTGAACTGGGGTGACGTGGCAAGCCAAATAACGATGGATTAAATCGAGATCTGTGACTGCGGGTGAGTGTTTGAAAAGTTTTAATGTTCTGTCCATCATTTTATTTTGTGATATTGCCTTGTGCGCCCTAAGTGGTTAGTGTATACCTAGATGTGGGTCCCTTGCTTGCTGTGCCACTGGAGTCAAGCTAGCCCAGCTGATGAAGGGTGATATCCTCAAACCGGTCCCAGGATGCTTGAATCCTGTCCTGGGTCCCTTGCTTGCTGTGCCATTGGATTCAAGCTAGCCCAGCTGATGAAGAGTGATATCCTCAAACCGGTCCCAGGATGCTTGAATCCTGTCTAAGGAAGACTTGGCTTGGCAGTTCGGCCTGGGTCAAGACTGATTTGTATATATTTGGGTCTGAATGGGATGATGTGGCAAGCAATAAAATGATGGATTAAACCCAGATCTGTGCCTTGGGGTGAGTGTTTGAAAAGTTTCAACACTCCGTCCCAGCCAATGACCTCTAATAGCCACCCTAAAGGTGTCCCATTGGAGCAAACAAGTTGAAGCTGTGTTGGTGTTAATGTTAAAATGTTCTGCGATAGCGGTGGCCAGTGAGGATCGAAATGGAGGATCATCAAATGCTGTAGGCTGCAGTCTCCATGTGGGCATCGGGGGTAGAGTGGCGGTTCGGCATCCCAGTTCAGTTGGAGGTATTGAGGGTTGTGGTCTGAGTGGGTGCACCTAAGTAATGTGTGTTATGTGGGTAAGGATATTTGGTGTGCCGACCAGGCAATCTATGTGGACATGCAGGTTGTGGGAGTAGGATTAAAAGTATACCCTGGAATATGCACTACGCAAGCACCACATGCCGGCCAGCCATCGGTGTTCAAGCCAAACAGCCAGTGCCTTGACATTTGACATGGCGACTGTGCAGTGAAGAGAAGGAAAGGAGCTGACAATGTTGAAGTTCACTTTGGTCCACAATGGGTATTATCGAGCAGCCCCGCTTCCAGCCAGGGGGGTGAGGGAGAAAAAGAGAGTGCCGCTGCAGAGAGCTTGCCTCACATGACAGAATCAATGATCAAGGTGGCACAGGAAGCCTCCAACTCTAAGGTGCGAGACCCACAGCACCGTCTCTGCCTGACCCGGGCTGTTCAATATCGGTTGCTGTGGAGCCCCCTCGGTAGGCTCCAGTGGCCCACAGTGCAGTCTTTACGCACCCCTGCTCCTCGCATGGGGAGGACAGGAGTTTTGTTGAGGGAGAATCTCAACCGGTCCCAGGATGCTTGTATCCGGTCCAGGGAGGACCTGGCCTGGCAATTCGGGCTGGACTGTTCCCATGGGAACAAGATCAAGACTGATTTGCATATGGCTGGGTCCAAACTGGGGTGGCATGGTGAGCAAAAGAATGATGGATTAAACCCTGATCTGTGACTGCGGGTGAGTGGTTGAAAAGTTTCAGCACTCCGTCCATCCTCCTTTTGTGTTGCTAAAGTTGCCCTAAGTGGGAAGGGTATCCCCAGACATGGGTCTCTTGCCCTTGCGTGCTGCACCATTGGATTCAAGCTGGCTTGGATGATGAAGGGTGATACCCTGAAATTGGGACTAAAATGCTTGAATCCTGTTCGGGGAGGACCTGGCTTGGCAGTTTAGGCTAGACTGTTCCTATTGGGAGCAGGGTCATGATTGATTTGCATATAATTGGGTTTGACCTGGGGTGGTGTGGCTAGCAAAACAATGATGGATTAAACCCAGGTCTGGGAATGAGTGTTTGAAAGGTTTCAACACCCTATCCGTCATTTTATTTTGTGGTATTGCCTTGTGCACCCTAAGTGGCTAGGGTATGACCAGATGTGGGTCCCTTGCTTACTGCACCACTGGATTCAAGCTAATCTGGCTGATGAAGGGTGATGCCATGAAACTGGTCCCAGGATGTTTGAATCCTGTCAAGGGAGAAGCTGGCTTGGAAGTTCGGGCTGGACTGCTTCCATTGGGAGCAGGATCAAGACTGGTTTGCATGTAGCTGGGTCTGAACTGGGGTGACGTGGCAAGCCAAATAACAATGGATTAAACCGAGATCTGTGACTGCGGGTGAGTGTTTGAAAAGTTTTAACGTTCTGTCCATCATTTTATTTTGTGATATTGCCTTGTGCACCCTATGTGGTTAGTGTATACCTAGATGTGGGTCCCTTGCTTGCTGTGCCACTGGAGTCAAGCTAGCCCAGCTGATGAAGGGTGATATCCTCAAACCGGTCCCAGGATGCTTGAATCCTGTCCAAGGAGGACTTGGCTTGGCAGTTCGGCCTGGGTCAAGACTGATTTGTATATATTTGGGTCTGAATGGGGTGATGTGGCAAGCAATAAAATGATGGATTAAACCCAGATCTGTGCCTTGGGGTGAGTGTTTGTAAAGTTTCAACACTCCGTCCAGGTCTTGTATCCCAGCCAATGACCTCTAATAGCCACCCTAAAGGTGTCCCATTGGAGCAAACAAGTTGAAGCTGTGTTGGTGTTAATGTTAAAATGTTCAGCGATAGCGGTGGCCAGTGAGGATCGAAATGGAGGATCATCAAATGCTGTTGGCTGCAGTCTCCATGTGGGCATCGGGGGTAGAGTGGCGGTTCGGCATCCCAGTTCAGTTGGAGGTATTGAGGGTTGTGGTCTGAGTGGGTGCACCTAAGTAATGTGTGTTATGTGGGTAAGGATATTTGGTGTGCCGACCAGGCAATCTATGTGGACATGCAGGTTGTGGGAGTAGGATTAAAAGTATACCCTGGTATATGCACTACGCAAGCACCACATGCCGGCCAGCCATCGGTGTTCAAGCCAAGCAGTCAGTGCCATGACCTTTGACATGGCGACTGTGCAGTGAAGAGAAGGAAAGGAGCTGACAATGTTGAAGTCCACTTTGGTCCACAATGGGTATTATCGAGCAGCCCCGCTTCCAGCCAGGGGGTGAGGGAGAACAAGAGAGTGCTGCTGCAGAGAGCTCGCCTCACATGACAGAATCAATGATCAAGGTGGCACAGGAAGCCTCCGACTCTAAGGTGCGAGACCCATAGCACCGTCTCTGCCTGACCCGGGCTGTTCAATATCGGTTGCTGCGGAGCCCCCTCGGTAGGCTCCAGTGGCCCACAGCGCAGTCTTTAGGCGCCCCTGCTCCTCGCATGGGGAGGACAGGAGTTTTGTTGAGGGAGAATCTCAACCGGTCCCAGGATGCTTGTATCCGGTCCAGGGAGGACCTGGCCTGGCAATTCGGGCTGGACTGTTCCCATGGGAACAAGATCAAGACTGATTTGCATATGGCTGGGTCCAAACTGGGGTGGCATGGTGAGCAAAAGAATGATGGATTAAACCCAGATCTGTGACTGGGGGTGAGTGGTTGAAAAGTTTCAGCACTCTGTCCATCCACCTTTTGTGTTGCTAAAGTTGCCCTAAGTGGGAAGGGTATGCCCAGACATGGGTCTCTTGCCCTTGGTTGCTGCGCCATTGGATTCAAGCTGGCTTGGATGATAACCTGAAATTGGTCCTAGAATGCTTGAATCCTGTTTGGGGAGGACCTGGCTTGGCAGTTTAGGCTAGACTGTTCCTATAGGGAGCAGGGTCAAGATTGATTTGCATATAATTGGATTTGACCTCGGGTGGTGTCAAGCAAAATAATGATGGATTAAACCCAGGTTTGTGAGTGAGTGTTTGAAAGCTTTCAACACCCTATCTGTCATTTTATTTTGTGGTATTGCCTTCTGCACCCTAAGTGGCTAGGGTATGCCCAGATGTGGGTCCCTTGCTTACTGCACCACTGTATTCAAGCTAGTCTGTCTGATGAAGGGTGATGCCATGAAACCGGTCCCAGGATGTTTGAATCCTCTCAGGGTAGAAGCTGGCTTGGAAGTTCGGGCTGGACTGCTTCCATTGGGAGCAGGATCAAGACTGGTTTGCATATAGCTGGGTCTGAACTGGGGTGACGTGGCAAGCCAAATAACGATGGATTAAACCCAGATCTGTGTCTGGGGGTGATTGTTTGAAAAGTTTCAACATTCTGTCCATCCTTTTATTTTGTGATATTGCCTTGTGCGCCCTAAGTGGTTAGTGTATAATTAGATGCGGGTCCCTTGATTGCTGTGTCACTGGATTCAAGCTAGCCCAGCTGATGAAGGGTGATAATCTCAAACCAGTCCCAGGATGCTTGAATCCTGTCCAAGGAGGACTTGGCTTGGCAGTTCAGCCTGGTTTAAGACTGATTTGTACATATTTGGGTCTGAATGGGGTGATGTGGCAAGCAATAAAATGATGGGTTAAACCCAGATCTGTGCCTTGGGGTGAGTGTTTGAAAAGTTTCAACACTGAAGTCCATCATTTTATTTTGTGACATTGCTTAGTTTGCACGAAGTGGCTAGAGTATGCCAAGACGTGGGTCCCTTGCTTGCTGCGCCGCTGGATTCAAGCTAGCCTGGCTGATGAAGGGTGATACCCTGAAACCGGTTCCAGGATGCTTGAATCCTGCCAGGGAGCACCTGGCTTGGAAGTTTGGGCTGGACTGATCCCATTGGGAGCAGGGTCAAGACTGATTTGCATATAGCTGGGTCTGAACTGGGCTGACATGGCAAGCAAAATAACGATTGAACAAACCCAGATCTGTGACTGGGGGTGAGTGTTTGCAAAGGTTCACCACTCCGTCCATCATTTTATTTTGTGATATTGCTTTGTGCGCACTAAGTGACTAGGTTATACCCAGACGTGGGTCCCTTGCTTGCTACACCACTCGATTCAAGCTAATCTGGCTGATGAAGGATGATATTCTGAAACTGGTCTCAGAATGCTTGGATCTTGTTCAGAGAGAACCTGGCTTGGCAGTTCAGGCTAGACTGCTCCCACTGGGAGCAAGGTCAAGACTGATTTACATATAGCTGGGTCTGAACTGTGGTGATGTAGTAAGTAAACTAATGATGTATTAAACCCAGATCTGCAACCGGGGGTGAGCGTTTGAAAAGTTTTAACACTCTGTCTATCATTTTATTTTGTGATATTAACTTTTATGGTACCCATTTTTGATTTAGATTCTTACTACTGTCCTGTCTCAATCAATCTGATATTTTAAAGCACGCTACTCACCCACAGGGTCTCAAGGAGCTAATGGGTGTGTCCTCGGAGATCAGTTGAAGAGCCAGGTCTTGCGGTCCTTCTGAACTTGGGCAGCAATGGCAACTGTCTGAGATGAAGAGCTAAGGTGTTCCAACCTCTTGCAGCCAGGTGTGTGAAAGATCTTCCTCCAGCTGAGGACTTCATAATGCGGGGTACGTTGGCGAGCAACTGATGGGACGAGCCAAGAGGTCTGGAAGGGGAATACCAGGTGATGCAGTGATTGTGGTAGCTGGGTCTACTGTGGTGGAGGGCTCTGTAGGCATTGTGCGAGGAGTTTGAAGTTGATCCTCTTCTCGACTGTGAGCCAGAGGAGGTTTTTGGAGTGTTCTGTGATGTGTTCTCAACGGGGAATATCTAGGACGAGTTTGGCGGTGGTGTTCTTGATGTGTTGCAGCTTGCTCAGGTTCTTCTTGGCAGTTCCAGCATAGAGGGTGTTGCAATAGTCAAGTTTGCTCGTGATCAGTGTGTGTGTCAACGTTTTCCGGCAGTAGGAGTAGGAGGGTGTGGAAACAGGTGGAGGCGACAGAGTGACCTGTTCTGTCATGGTGAGCATTGAGTCAAGGGTAATGCTGAAGTTTTGTGTGTGGTCTGTGGGGATGGGGGCCCTGCTAGGAGTTGAGGGCCACCAGGAGTCATCCGAGGCTGAGGAGGAAAGTCCCAGGATGAGGATCTCAGTTTTGTCAGAGTTCAGTTTAAGGCAGCTCTCCCTCATCCAGATGGCGACTGCTTCCATCCTGTCCCTGAAGTTCCTCTTGGCTGTTGAGGGGTTCTTGGTCAGGGAGATGATCAGCTGGGTGTCATCTGCATAGGAGATGATGTTCATAGCGTAGTTCCTGATGATAGGGGAGAGCGGGGTCATGTAGATGTTGAACACCGTGAGGCTCAGCGATGATCCTTGGGGTACTCCACAGGTGATGTCTGTAGGTTCTGACAGGTGTGACATGAGTCTGACTTTCTGTGTTCTGCCTGTTAGGAAGGAGTCTATACATCGAAGAGCCTTGCCGCGTATGCCTGTGTGTGGAATCTGGCGCGTGCAATGAGATACTGTATCGAAAGCGGCTGAAAGATCAAGAAGGATGAGGGCTGCTGTATGTCTGCGGTCGAGGAGGGAGTAAATGTCATATGCGACGGCGAGCAAGATGGTTTTGGTGCTGTGGTTAGTTCTGAATCCTGATTGGGAGATGTCCAGTATGTTGTTGTCCTCGATGTGTTGGCGTAGCTGAGTGTTAATTGCTTTCTCTGTAACCTTAGCTGGGAAGGGCAGCAGCGAGATGGGGCAGTAGTTCTTGAGATCAGTTGGGTCGGCTGTGGGTTTCTTCCGAAGTGAGGGGTACTCGGCGTGCTTCGAGTCTTTGGGGTAGGTTGCTGACTCTACAAAGAAGTTGATGGTCTTGCAGAGTTTGGGAGCGATCAAGGCGCCGGCCTTGTTGAAGATATAGTGGGAGCAGGAGTCGGTAGGGGCTCCCGAGTGGATGCTGCTTATAATGGAGTGGGTCTTGTCTGTCGTGAGGGGGTCCAGGTGTGCAGGAGTCTTGGGGGTTCAGCGGGCCCTGGCAGGGGTGTTGTTGGTGAGTTCAGAGAGTCTTGGGGTCCGAAGCTGTCATAGATGTCTTTAATCTTCCGATGGAAGAAGGTGGCCAGTCTGTCGCAGAGATCCTGAGATGGAGGGATGTTAGCGGTCTCAGCTGGTGGTTTGGCAAAGTCTTTGATGACCTTGAAGAGTTCTTCAGTGTAGTGTGTAGAGGTGTTAATGCGGTCCTGCAGGGCGGTTTTCCTGGTGGACCTGATGAGGCCATGGTGGGATCTTGTGGTGGATTTTAAAGTTGCAAGGTCTTCCGGGATTTGCTGTTCCTCCACGTCTTCTCCGCCCTCCTGCATGAGCACTTTGATTCTTCGAGTGCGGGGGTGAACCAACTGGCTTTCTTGGAGGATTGTTTCCCAATGGTCACCCGGAGTGGAGCTAGGGTGTCGGCGCAGTCGGTGATCAATTTGTGGAGGTTGTGTGCGGAGGTGTTGACATCTGTTGTGCCGGGGGTGGTGAGTTGCTGAGGGTGCTGATGAGTTGCTCTTCTGAGGTATGGTTCCGTTTCCTGTAGGGGGGACATGTTGTGTGAGTGTGTGCTGTAGGCATGGAGATGGAAAAGTGGATGCATTGGTGGTTGGTCCAGTGTAGCGAGGTTGAGTCGGCAATGATGATGTTGTTACTGGTGGAGAAAATGGGGTCGAGGGTGTGTCCGATGGTGTGTGTTGGTGAGGTGACCAGTTGCTTGAGCCCGAATGTGTCTAGGTTCTCGAGTAGTGATGAGGTGTTTTGGTTGTTTAGATCGTTGAAATGAAAACTGAGGTCGCAGAGGAGAATGTAGTTGCTGGAGGAGAGTGCGTGGGGTGCTCTGATGTCGATGATGGAGTCACTGGTCCGGGTGGTCTGTAGATAAGGGTGCCGCAGGTGGTGGTCTTATGGGTGGTGTGCACTTGGAAGTGGAGGTGCTCCATGAGGGGGGTGAATTCCTATGTGTTAATCGTCAGCCTGAGGGTGGACTTGTGGGTGATGGCTATGCCGCCTTCTGGTCTGGATGTACAGTCTTTGCAGAGCAGCTTGTTGTCGCTGGGGATGGCAATGGCAATGTCCGGTCCAGATGTTGTGTTGGTCCATGTCTTGGTAAAGAAAGCGATGTCCAAGCGGGTGGTGTCTATCAGGTCCCAGATCTCCACAGCCTGTTTGTGCAGGGAGCGGACATTGAGGAGGATGCACTTGAGGTGGTCTGGAGGCGGTTCTGGTGCTGTGAGGCCTGGCATTTGGCATGCGGAGAGAGTGATGTGGCAGTCACGGCAGGAGAAATGTCCGTGGGTGTCCTTGGGGGAAACAAAGTGGCAAGTGCTCTGAAATCCAGGGTTCAGTTCGTGGAGGGTCCTGGTGTTGTATCTGTGTGTGGTGTGAAATCCAGGGATTTGTGATGCTGGGCTCGGTCCAGGCATGGACAGGCGAAGATGGAGAGCCTGATGCTCTACTATTGATGAATTGACCATAGCAGTAAAATGGTTACTATTGTTAAACCTAGGTTGTTGTATCTGTTGTATCCTTGCGTAGCGAGGTCAATAGTGTCACAGTGATCATTTTCTTAATAGTTCAGGATGATTGTCACTGATCAGAAGAATCTCTCAATATAGAAAAGGTTAAAGAACCCCTAAGTGAGCTGTATTATTTGAGAGGTTCAAGAAGTCAAAGGTAAACAGCATATGAAGTATGTTGAGGGACACGGGCTAATGCAATCCCTTGTCTACATACATAACAAAAATCAATCCTATGCAAAATCGATCTTTTGTGTGATGATTAGAAATGTTTGATCTTCATGTTGCCTTATTTTATACTCAATGTCCCGTGTGAAGCCTCAACTGATAAAGAGAAACGGCAAAATGTAAGAACTGTACATTAGAACTTTGAGGTCCATTTTATTTGCACAAATCGCAGCTGATTCTAACTAGCCTCCAACCCCGCCATTGCTCTCACAATATGAATAGTACATTGCTGCCACATTATCTAATTTCACTCTTTTTAGAATGAAAAATGTTTGAAACTGGTAGTAGCATGTTTCCACTGTGTGGCAAAACTGTTTGATGGTCACATTGTACGATGGAAAGAAACATGTTTATTTATTGATTTAGTTATCTATTTATTCAACCGTTTTACATAGAGGATGGGTACTGAGCGGTATGGATTCCAACTTTCAGGGTCAGGGTTTGGTCTCACACTCCAGATCACAAACTGCAAGCCTTCAGTCTCCGTTTGTAAATTACCCCTCTGCCCAAATGCTCAATGAATTCCGGAAAACACGTTGAAGAAAATGGTAAGTAAGAGCTCCGATTTATGACCTATTAGCCTCATCACTGGGGATTATTTTTTTTAAATCTATTTTTATTGTTTTCGTCATAATCTGTACAGTAGGCCTTGTGTTTTTACATAACACTATAACTTGTCTCATATGCCAGGATTTTTCTTTAAGTAGTTTACATTTATTGCATATAGTTGCCCGGGTTAACAGCTACAAAACATGCGACAACGCAATACTGTCTGGCATTCAGGTTTGAATATATATTTTCGTGGCTTACACAAATTTAACAATTACTTATATCTTGTCTATCAACCAAATACACCCCCTCTCCTCTCCCCGTCCACCTCCCCTTTAAACATGACATCCAATTCCCATGGAATAGAAACAGCACTTACATCCTCCATTGTTGATTTTCTATTGTGTGTCGTTCAATTGTGCTAGGTATTTATGCCGAATGATGGACTAGTAGGGTATCCCTGGTAGAAGCCCCTTCTTTTTACTATATCCCCCTTTCTGCGGTATCTATTACATACAGAAAGGTCCTTATAAGACCAGGAATATGCTGCTGACTACGCTGGCGACTTCACCTATTCTCTATCTCATTATCAAGGGCTGCCTTGAAGGCTTCTAAAAGCGCATCCCATTCTAGTGCTATGGGGCGTTGTCTCAACCCTCTGCTTTCCTCCCATCGGAGGGCGGTACCCTCAGCTAAACCCACTCCTTCACCTCCACTCTCCACTGTACCACTGAAGGTGCTGCTTTCCAGCACCTATTCAATAGGCGCTTCGCCTGCAGTAAGGCTAAATCAGTGAATCGCAACACCACTTTTTGGTTGTGGGAAGAGACCCAGTAGGCATGCTTCTGCCATCCACCAGTCTCCCCTTGCCATCACCTCCTCCAGGATTGTACCAATAAAGGACCAGTATTGGGTGATACTAGGGCAGTTCCAAAGCATGTGAAGCAGTGTTGCCTCCTCTGCCTTGCATCTCGGGCATATCGGTGATACCGCCGGGAATAAGATATGTAGTCTATGTGGTGTAAGATATGCTCTATGCAGTATTGTATATTGTATAAATTTAAATCTGGTATTCTGGGATACTTCTTTTGGGTATGCCGGTATGGAAGACCACTCTTTATCCAAAATGCCCCTACTCTGTGTCAGGGGCTTCGATAAATGCACTCTGAGACTCTTCCAGAGCCATCTAATTAAGTGTTTCCCATGTCCAGTGGTGTATATTGCTTGAATAAATTAGAGTGTGAGGGGTTCAGCTCTGTCTGGTGTCCAGTGGTCTCTGACGTAGTGTACTATATTCCCATAGAGCAGGAATAGCGAGGTGGGCAAGTTGTGTTCATGAGCAAAGTCTGTGTGTGTGAGCAATGTTCGGTCCTTGAACAACGTCCCAATTGTGTCTACTCCTTCTTGAGTCCACACTTGTATCCTTCCTTCGGACAGTATTCCAACATTTGTGGGAAGTCCCAGCAACGGAATATTTAATCCTTAGGGTGCTGTGTCAATAGTGTATTGTAGGGTAAGCTTCCAATATTGGAGGGCCACTCACAACAGGAGAGGCAGCTTGTCTTGGGGGCGAGACCCAGGACAGAAGCTGTCCTGCTATACAATAGGCCTTATAATTCGGTGCTCCCATACCTCCCTGGTCTGCGCGCATCTGCAGCTTCGCTAAACTTATCTGCCGTCTACCAGCCCCCCAGATGAGGTCTAACAGGAGAGAATGTAGTGATTCAAAAGAAGTAGTAGGGACCATTATCGGCAAGTTCACAAGATTGTACATTATGCAAGGTAACATGACCATCTTTTGCCAGTGCCAGCCGGCCAGCTATAGACAGTGGCAGTGTTATCCAGAACCGGACCTGCGACCTGAGTGAGGTTATTGCTTTCTGTAAATTACCCTCTAAGAGATCTACTGGGGTTCTATATATGTGCATACCGAGATACCGGAAAGTGTTAGTCACTACTTACAGTGTTTTATTACCAAAATTGATTGTATCACCCATAACAGTCTTACGAAATGAAAATGCTATTGATTTACTGTAATTGATTTCGAGTTCAGACAGGGGTGCGAAATCTGTGAATATCTGTGCAGCTGTCTTTAGGTTTTTGCCCAGATCTCACGTATATAACACAATGTCATCGGCATACAAGGACACCGAGTGCATTGAAGTGCCCATCGCAATACTCCATTTCTCAGCATCTTGCTAAAGTCGTTGCACCAGAGGTTCTAGCGCCAAGACAAACAGCAGGGGGGAATGTGGGCATCCCTGTCGAGTGCCCGGGAATATGGGATCGAAATCCGATATACACTGTCTGGTACGTGCCTGTGCCGTGGGACAATCGTATAACAGTCACACCCAATGTATGTACGCCCTGGGGAGCCAAACTTGTTCAAGAACCACAAACATGTAGTCCCAGTTCAGTGTATTGAATGCCTGATGGCGGTCCAGGGAAAGGCAACCCGCTTGGGGGTATCTATCCCCTGCATAGTCCATAATATGGTACAAGCGGCGTATATTGTATTGAGGGACGTATTTCGGGTCGGTACAAATCCACGTTGATATGTGTGTGTCCATTTACAGAATAGCGGGAGTTGTCTCTGCGCTAACACTTTGGCCAATATTTTATATTCAGTATTTAATAACAGTGGCCTGTAGGACGACATATCTATTTCAGGTTTACCAGGTTTTAATAGCGAGGTTACTATTGCTTGCCTTGTCGTATCGGGGAGGCAACCAGCAACTAGCCCGCTTGGTATCATTTTTCCTATTGAGGAATCAGTTTTGTGCTATACATGACGTAAAACTCAGCCGGAAGGCCATCTATCCCCGGTGATTTATTATGAGCCATGTTCTTAATGGCTTCTTGTAATTTCCCTTGCGTGATCTGAGCTCCCAGGGCATGCCTG
This sequence comes from Pleurodeles waltl, assembly GCF_031143425.1. Lineage (NCBI taxonomy): Eukaryota > Metazoa > Chordata > Amphibia > Caudata > Salamandridae > Pleurodeles > Pleurodeles waltl. The sequence continues at coordinate 954,956,373 of NC_090444.1, forward strand.
TCATCATCGTCAAGCTGCGGCAAGGTAAGGTTATAGAGAAAGGATCAAAGCTGTGCCCAATCCAGTGGTGGGGGGGCGGAGTACAGTGTTTACTCCCGGTGGTGTTTGTATAAGGAAGAGATAGCGCTCCAAGCAGTGAATTTATATCTCCAATTACCACCTTAACTATAAACGGTGCACTCTATGGGATAACACCCTTCAACCCCCACTGATTGGCAAACTAATCAATTAATAATATACCACTCAGAGGCACTCGTTACTTATCATAAAACTCGCAGTAGATACCTAGTTGGATACGTTATATAGCTAAGTAAATAACACCAAATATTTCATACGAACAGTGTCCCATCCTACGAGTACATTCGTGAAATGATCCAACATAGAAGAAGCGGGCTAAAGTCTTTGGTTTGATGCCATATTTAGCGAAATTTTAATGAGTTCGTCACCGTATTCCACTGTATTTGTGCTTTGTATTCTCATCACATAGATACACTCAGGATTAGATCCAACAATACAGTCAGAAGTTCGATTGTGTGCTCATTGGTTCCATGATGACCTCACAGCCAACACGTGTTTCGTCCAACGACTTCCTCAGGGCTGGTAATCTGTATTGTGGAACAATTCACAACGCTATATCTGAGATCAGTTAGTTTCGGCTATTGTTTTATTCCTCTCCTGACCAAGTGTATGCTGGAGTTCATGTTTAGCATCGGAAATGCCATATCGGGCAAAAAATTCTCCACTTCCGACCGGTCGCAAGTACGCCAACAACAATACACAAGTGTGCCTGGTGCTCCGAATGAGGGAAGGTCTGGTCTAACCAGCCACATGCCACTTCAGGTGTGTCGAAGAAGTGGGTTTACGCGTGATACGTAGTAAAATAGGCCGATAATCCAGTGTTCGCTATAGCTCGGAGCCATGTCTCCACGTATTGTGTGGCATCTAGCCCCTTCGTGCCCTCCAGGAGGCCAATTATGCGGATATTATTGCGGTGCGATCTTCCTTTTGCATCTCCAATTCTCTCCTGTAGGGTCTCCACCTGTTTTTGTAATTTCTGGATCACACTCTCACTGTCTTTCTGTCCGGGCACGAGGGCAGCAACGTCCGATTCCCTTCTTTTTACCCTGTCCACCAATTTCCGGTGATCATCCTTGAGAATGCTGAGTTCAGTGGTGATGGACCCTAGTCTTTGCTCTATTGCCAGCCGTGACACCCGGATGTCTTTCAGGATAACATCCAATTTGTCCATTGGGGGGTCCGCTGGTGTGGGCGGTACATCGTTCTCAGACAACAATGCTCCTGTGTTGTTTATGTGTTTTCCTTTTGTACGACCCATTACTGTGTGTTTGCCTGGCCACAAGTGTCCTCGTCTTTATGCAGGTTGTGGAACTTAAGTAAGAGGGATCCACAGTTTCCTATATTCAACCTTCCAGTGTCGTCACCCTTCCGGAGTCTGGCCTGGCTGGCCTTTGGGCTCTATGTTCAGTCCAGCGGGGGGCAGGGCCACCCAATTGCCTGCTAACCCTTCATGCCCCCCGCCACCAACTATCCAGGGAGGTGGGGGGCCCTGCCAGTGCAACCCCCAGTCCCAGTTTCTCCCCCGCTCAGCGGCATTCGCCAATGCCCCCCGGCAGTCACTATCTGGCGGGGGTAGCGGAACAACCCTGGATGCTCACCAGTTTCCCCATCTTTTCCGCCCGGTCTCCGTACCCCGGTAAGGAACCTGAAGGAAGGGGGCCACTCGATGTTCCAGGCCTCTCGGTATCTCCCCTGATGTTCTCACATCTATTCACGCTAGACAAGGCTTTGCTCAGTCCTTCCTATCTGCTTCTATTCCCCAACTTCTTCCATCAAAGTGTTGGCATGCCGGAGCCATCCTGCTCTGGAGCCACAGCAGCCGCAGACGTCAGGGCCCCTCATGCTGCTCAGCTCCTCATTCCAGGGGTAGCCTGCCTCTAGCCCGGCTCACCGTTCATGCATCTCCAATTTTGCTGGGCACAGCCAGGTCCAATTTTTATTCAGCCTGCCGCCCGCCTCGGCCCTGTCCGCAGGATGACTCTCTCAGTAGCAGATGGCCCTGTAATAAGACAGATAATTTACAGTTGGTGGGCTGAGATCGGGAGCTCCATGATCAGACGTCTGCCATCTTTGGCGGTTGGCCACGCCCCCATCATTGGGAATGATATCGCACCCATTCATGTACACCTAAGTCATATGAGGAGAAATGTGTAAAGTGTGACTAGAAATTGCATAATCACTCTAGAGGATTTATGGAGCTCGCCATTTGCAGATGTTACATTTTCTGTCATTAGTGAAAGTTAGGAGCAGAAAAAGGGTTCACGATATGGTCCTTGGAAACAGTGGTGTAGCAAGTCTGTCATGGGCTTCAGTGAAATTAAATAAATGTCCCCCTGGGCGCTGATTCAACTATGAGATACAGTAGTAACCAGGATTTAGTTGGCCTCTAAGGCTTCTGGCCACCGGTGCCACTGCACATGCTGCACCAATGAAAGTCACACACCAGATTACAAATGTATTGAGAACCACAAAGACATTATTAGTATTCACACAAATCGATGGTGAAGAGTTTTATAATTATATGATTTTCAGTCTTAACAATATAAAAAATAAAGTAAAATAGTTGGGATAAAAACATTATGTTGAGAGAACTGTGCTTATGCTAACATTAGCTGATGTATGCTTCAATTTCAAAATGGTTGGCGCTTTCTGCAACCATCTTTTCAGCTTGTAATTCTTTTGTCTCTGCACATAGACTGTTCATGCACAAGAAACTTTTAAACACTACCTTGAGATGTAATGTTACTTTCCTAGGTACAGAATGATGTTTCTTTTCTTTAGAGTTCTGTAGCACACTGCTTCACTGAGAGTGGATGTTCCCAAGGCCTCCCAAGGCCTCACATATTGGGACAATGGTGGTTTCTCATCAGAACCTGTCCATGTATATTAAGCTTAGACATTCATGTTAACAGTTTAGGGGCCTTATTTATACTTTTTGGTGCAAATCTGTACTAACGCAGTTTTGCACCAAAAAGTTTTGCACCGGCTTGCACCATTTTTTAGCACCAGCTGGGCACCATATTTATGGAATGGTGCAAGCCGGTGCAAAGGGTAGGCTAGCATTAAAAAAAATAACTTTAGGTAGGATAGAGTCAAAATAAATTACTCTAACCAGATTAGCGTCATTTTTGTTTATGCTAAGGGGCATATTTATACTCTGTTTGCACTGAATTAGCGTAATTTAACTAATTCCATATTTATACTTTGGTGCTAGACCGGTCTAGCGCCAAATTTATGGAGTTAAAGTCATTTTTAGGAAGTGGAAACCTAACTTGCCTTAATGAGATGCAAGGTAGGCGTTCCTGTGCAAAAAATGACTCTATGGCCTTAACGCCATATTTATACTCCCATGCAAAAATGGTGCAAGGGAGGGAGGAGGGGTAAAAAAATGGGGCAAAGCTTGCTTTGCCCCATTTTTCAAAGCCTGGGTCAGGGCAGGCGTTAGGGGACCTGTGGGCCTATTTCCATGGTGGACACCATGGAATAAGCCCACAGGTGCCCTCCCCAGGCCCCAGGGGCACCCCCACCCACACCAGAGGGACTGCGGAGGATGGGGGACCCCATCCCAGGTAAGTACAGTTAAGATTGCATTTTATTTTTGAAAGTGCCATAGGAGGCCCTGAAATGGGCCCCCATACATGGCACAGGGTGCAATGGTCATGCCCAGGGGACCCTTGTCCTCTGTGCTGGCCATTGTGGTGGTGGGCATGACTCCTGCCTTTTCCAAGGCAGGAGTCATGTGGCATAGTAGGTTTAGCACCATAAAATGACGCTAATCTGGTTAGAGTAATTTTTTTACTCTAACCTGCCTAAAGTCATTTTTGGGTGCTAAACCCTCTTTTTCTATACTGCCAGCCCCACCCGACTAAAGTCATTTTTTTTTAACTCTAGCTACCCTTTGCACCGGCTTGCACCATTCCATAAATATGGTGCCTGGCTGGTGCACAGAAATGGTGCAAGCCGGTGGTAAACTTTTTGGTGCAAAACTGAATTAGTGCAGTTTTGCAGCAAAAGGTATAAATAAGGGGCAATATTTTGTAAGTTTGCACCACTTTTGCGTCAAACAATGACGTTAATGCGGTGCAAAAAAGTATAAATCAGGGCCTTGGTGCTAGACGGGTGTAGCACCAAAGTATAAATATGGAGTTAGTTTTGCACCGAATTAGAGTAAAAAATATGATGCTAATTCGGTGCAAACAGAGTACAAATATGCCGCAGAGTATAAATATGCCCCTAAATATGGCGTTAAGGCCATAGAGTAATTTTTTGCACGGGAATGCCTACCTTGCATCTCATTAAGGCAAGGTAGGTCTCCACTTCCAAAAAATGACTTTAACTCCATACATTTGGGGGCATACGAATGTGTGTCAAAAATGTTGACGCACATTCAGTGCAAACCTTGCCCCATATTTAAACTTTGACGCCCGAGCCCGCAGACGTCAAAATCCCGCCGTGTGCGTCCGTTTTTGGATGTGGCAACCCACCTTGCGTTATTCATATGCAAGGTAGGCGTTCCCGTCCAAAAAATGACTTAAATGGCCGTGCGTCGTATTTATGCTTTCGGCCAAAAATGCCGCACGGCCGGGAGGCGGAGCCGGAAAATGACGCACAGCCCGATTTGCGTCAAAATTTAACGCCTGGGTCAGGGCAGGTGTAAAAATGGGGCAAACACACCTGTATTTAATCAGAACACACAGAAGCAACAGCAGAGCAGCAGAGCAGCAAAAGGGAGACATGGAGGTGCTTCTCATCCAGCGTGCACGCAGACGCAGAGCCCAGCAACAACAACAGCAGCTACCACAACACCAGCAGGGACCCCAAAGGAAGCGCAGAAGGCAGGAGAGGATATTCCGCACCAGAACAACCCTTCATGGCCTCAGAGAACGTTACATCATCCAGAGGTACAGGTTGAACTGGCAGGCCATTCAGCAGCTGTTGCGCAACAAAGAGCCACATTTGACACACCTTGCTGACACCCCGCACCACCCCAACAGAAACCAAGCTGCTTGCCGTACTTCACATGCTGGCAAGTGGCTCCTTTCAAAGCACTGGCACCCTGGTTGCAGGAATATCACAGCCATCATTCTCTGCCTTTTTGCCCAAAGTACTGGATGCCATCATTGGACTCACACCCGCCACATCTGCTTCCCTAACACACTGCAGAAGCAGCAGGAAACCAAACAGGGGTTTTACCTCATTAGTGGCTTCCCACATGTCCTCGGTGCAATCGACTGCACACATGTACGTCTTGTGCCACTTGCTGCAACTGAACACCTCTACCGCAACAGGAAGCACACACATTCCATCAATGTGCAGGACATTGTCAATCACCAAGGATTGATCACCAACATCGTGGCAAAATATCCTGGGAGTGTCCATGACTCATTCATCTTCCGTCACAGCACCATCAATCAACACTTCCAGGACGGACGGTATGGCAATGGACTACTTGTTGGTAAGTATAGAAACCTACTTATATACGCATGGAAACAGCAACCCTCTAGGACACACAACAAATACACCACAACAGCAACAGCAACATGTCGACAGGAACACACTGAGGTCGTGACATCGCTAGCCATGTTTCATAGGTCAGCATTGAACCTGTCACACATCTGAAATGAGTGCACAGTCTAATGTTAAGACGTCAATGATCACAACGTTTGGAGTGATTTGCCTAATTGTCACCTTGCAGAATGTAAGCGTCTCAATGATGTTTAAATTAATCCATTGCATAAGTCTAAAGGTATGGGATGTCCAGGGGACATAGATGTGAATGTGTTAACAACACTGTCAAAATGAATCTGTGTATGGAACTATCATCTCACCCCCAGTGAAGACACAGGGACACCTGTATCACAAGTCACGGTGCTAGGGAGTGCACACTGTACTGCAAATCCCAAAACATACTGCTGACAACCAGTCAGCAGCCAAACACTCGTTCAGCCAAGGAAACAACACAATGCAGATGGTACATCCTACAAGCCAAGGATGCAACACAATAACACAAAAGAGTCACAGACAACACAAGACACCTACTGCCATGCAAGGTGATATCAATGGGGCAAGCTACATCAACATGATCCCATTCATTTTCTCTTTCAGCTGATCATGGGTATGGGATCCAACCATGGATAATGACACCATTTGGCAACCCAAGCACTGCAGCAGAGCGTGCCTACAACGACGCACATAGGAGGACACGCAGCATAGTCGAGAGGACCTTCGGCATCCTCAAGTTGAGATTCAGGTGCCTTGACATCACTGGTGGTAGCCTCCTATATTCCCCTGAAATGGTCTGTAAGATCATTCTAACATGTGCCATCCTGCACAACATTTGCATAAGAAGGAACATTCCCCTCTTGGAACCAGAGCCACACATCCCTGAAGAGGAGGAAGAGGAGGATGGTGGCCTGCAACATGAGGGGGAACAACAAAACACGGCTGCTGGATTGCGTAGGCGCCAACATATCGTAAACAATTTCTTTTAAAAATAATCACCATCACCACTGTATGAACTAATGTAAATAAACACCGATAATAATCACCATAGCATGGTCTGGCTAATCATTTTTGCTCACCTTTATCTCTAACTATCAGAATAAGAGTGTAGCCTCATGGAGCATTGCTGATATACTGATCAGGACACAGAAAATCCCAGAGCAATTGTGATGCGTATCATACAACGGTCACATATGCAAACACTGTAAATTACACCTGTACATTTCACCTTTGAAGGGCAATAGCAGAGGACCACACCTATTTCACACACACATGTTGGAAACATGGTTCATCGCAGCATATGGCACACAACTAAGACACCATCACTCAATAAGGGGAAAACAAGCCTCATAAATGAGGCAGTTGATGTGCTATTGCATTGGTAACAGGAATGTATGGCCAGACCCTTGACAGCAGTAAGTCCAACTGCATCCAATCTTTGCAAGGACTATCTGTGACTAGAGTTCCGTATAAGCAGAACATAGACAGCACAAGTGCCACACATATGACAAGCACTGCGCACATGACATTCCATGTACATGTCAGCCCATTTCCTAACTCCTGACACACCCATGCTCCTGGTCACAACCCACCTGTCTGAAGAGGTCCCTGGAATAGTAATGTGTGTAGCCCGATATTCCCTCCTCTACACACACAGACAAACAATAGTAATCTAGTGTGCTACACCCTTTCCTATGGTATACCATTGTCATAGTACATCTGACTGCATGGACGTCAGGTCAATTAATACACTGGCTTGTAGTTACTAAGCCCTGTTAGCACCTTTAGATTGCTTCCCATATGAAAGGTACTGTTGGCCATTTGAATGCAAATCTCACATACAGGACTTGTGAGAAACTGATGCAGCAACCACCTGTGAGCACCTCCATGCACACCACCCATCTGAACATGCACTGCCCCTGCTGATGCCTGGAACTGCATAGAAGTTGCCATTTTGTTAAATACACCGTTATTCATTGCTAGTAATTAAGCCGTGTAACACAGCCCTTGGGTTCATGTGTCACCTTCAAAAACACAGGACATACACAGTTTTACATGTCAACTGTCTTGTTCTTCCTTCGACCAGTATTAGTCAGACCACTGATTATGTAACTTGTGAAATTGCTGGATCCTGATTGACCCTACATCCTGTCAGCCTGACTGGCACCTTTCTGTGCGTTACCCTAAAGATTCCTTGTGGCTACATATGTACCACACCTGCTTTGCCAAACCTCTCATTCCTCAGAGGGAAGTTTGTCATTTGCTTCATCAATGCATACCCAAATACATTGTATAGCATCATCTGCCTTTTAATTGTACCATATTTGTTAAATTGTCTTTGAATACCAAAATCATGGCCCATCCCTTGTCTGGGTCTCATGTATGCATGAACGACAAAGTGTGACAGTGTCCCAGGGCCGTATGCAGGGATTGGGTACGGTGCCTCCAGCAGATCCAGCTACCTCTGATAATGTCCATGAAAAGTCCACACATGTTAGGACCCTGACAGTTCACACGCTGTATCACATTGCTCACAACATATTGATGGGCCGTGCGTGGTGAAAAGCTGCGAGAATAATCAGCACAGAGGCTATGATGTTTCCAGATGCAGTGGGAATTTTAGAGGCCAACCTGTGTACAAATGTTGTAATGACACCTGCCGGAACATGACACCTGAGACATTCTCTCACTCAGCACACCAAGGTTGCTCTGTTGACAGTCCCATTACATGTCTTCAGTGACAGGGTGGGACCATCCCCATGTAGGTTCTCATGTCCTCATTGACTTTACTCACATTGATCTCTGAAGGATACTCAGTAGATACAGGAATAGCTGCCACTGACTCATGATGAGACCTCGACGTAACTGTGACAACATACACCCCTAAAAATATACAGGATCAACATTGGACCACACACATGAACAAGACAGCTCTGTGCAATTGATCACTGGAAAAATGTGGACACATGCTGCCTCGTCTGCTGGTCCACCACAGCCACTGGAGAGTTGCGGCTCAGTTATATGACCTCAACTGTGGCATCATATTACATTTGTGGTTCACCTTTGGCTGTCTGGGACAATTACATGGTACCCACTTTGTCTATGCATGTGCCTGACTCACTGTGGGATTCACCAACAAGTGCCTAGGAAGCAGTTACCAAAAATCTAGGACATGGGATGGCCAAATTGTGGACCATTGACATGAACAAGCGTCTGCCATCTATCTGGTGCATGCTTTGTCATTTGTGGTGTCTACGTTACCCAAAATCTTGGAAGTGCACACAACAGATGTTGCTACATGTATGACTAACACATGTCCTCTCTCATTTCCACAATGATTTGCATCTAAGGTTTGGACACATTGACTTCACATTCATACAAGCATATTTGCAATAATGCATCCTGTGATGCACACACACTGGGTCGACTAATACATTAGTAGCCACTGCACACACATTGAGCCATAGGCATTGAGGTATTGTACTCATGTGCGTCACCTTGCTATCCTCTCCTGATGCCAAACATGCCCAAATTGTGCAATACATATATGTAGGCCACACATATGGCCATCTAGTGCGTCAGCCAAGCGTCAACATCCTGTTAATGAAGTAGCGGGTCATGGTCCGCTGCAGTATGATGTCTCACATGTGAACATACACCATCAACACCAAAGTGGAAGCAATCAGCCTATCTCGTGTTGTGTCCCAAATGTAACATAACATTAAAATGGAAAAAATCCCCAAAACCAGTTCATGCCCTGAAATTTAGACGTTTTTATCGTTATGCGTCAAATTTTTTCACGCATACAGATTGTACGTCATATTTTTCGACGCACAGGAGTGAAAATTTGGCCACATCTAAATAATTGTAAACACTATTTACTATTATTTGGATGCGGCCTAATTTTCACTCCTGTGCGTCGAAAAATATGACTCACAATCTGTATGCGTGAAAAAATATGACGCATAACGATAAAAACGGTGGCCATTTTATGCAGGAAGTGATGTAATAGGATATCCTGTTTACAGAATATGTACAGTGGGTGTACTTTCACTTTGCAGTCTGTGAATCTTCTAGACTGTGTGGCTGTGTTCAGAGTGTTGTCCAGTGATTTTGTGCTTTTGTGTCCTGTGTGCTATCTTACTTGCTACTTTGTGAAATAAATATTGTTGTTGTATACTGTGAGTGTGTTTTGTTTACAATTGTCCGGTATTGTATTGTATTTGTTGTTTGTGGGAGTCTGTTGTGGGTAGTGCTAGTTTGGGGATAGTTGGGCTCTTTTAGTTGTTATGTTTACTTTTTTTTTGTACTTCTACTTTCCCCCTTTTCTCCCTTCTTCTTCTTTATCTCCTATTCCCCTTTTTGGTGCTGAGATGTTGGGTAGGCCACGTCCTGGCAGGATGGGTAAGGAGGAGCTTGGGGGGTTTATATGGCTGGTGTGCCATTTTCTCCCACTCATGATCGAGGGAGGGTGATACAGGGGCATCACACTGAGGCGGGACAAATCCGGTGGGGAAAGGTGCTGCTTCACTTGCAGCGCGTGTATGGGAGCGAGAGGAAGGACCACCAGCTGAAGCACCGCTGGGCTGACCTCATCACCAGCTGCTGGACCACCTGGGAATAGTGATTGGTGGCCCTGCTGGTGAGTACAAATCATGTAAATCTGCGCAATTAAAAGCTCTGTAGTGACATCAAATGATTTGTACAATATCTGCTGGCTAAGTTGCTGACTGTGTGGAATGCTTTGGAAACATACAGGGTCATTGATGGACTATGTGAAGGACCACAATTGCTAGCTGTCAGGAAGCACGTGCTCTGCAAACCTGCAGAATACTTTTGCTTAATGTAATTTGGTGCTGCCTTTGTGTCAGACAGCAACACAAAATAGGAGCCAATCATGTCTATGTAGGTCACATTTGCCAGTGAAGTATAGATTTACTAAAATATTGGCAAACTTTGTGGACGCAATAGCTAGACTGACTTTAGAAACACTACATGATGCACAAAATGAGTGCTGGCTTCACGTCAATTGATGATAGCAATGTGGCCCAGACATATGTCTCATGTGTGTCTGGTGAGTGTGTAAGGAAAGCGTTTTTGGAAGTTCTATGAATGTTACGGATTGTTGTGGTCCATCATCTTTTTGGATACATATGTCAGATCTGGATTTGAAAACATCGGGAAAAGGTGTAAGGTGCCCTCAGCTAACATCTTATACTGGTATTTGGAGTTTGTTGTACCACATTCCAGTTACGGATGGCAGTCCAAAGGTATGCACATGGGTTCATATCTCTATGTTTGGTGCAAATCACCATTGCTGGGCCACATCAAATGAAGAAACTGTAACAACATGAGGGCTTACAAAAGTCCCTGCCCCTCTGTACATTGTACCTATGTGTCATAAATGTGTCATGGCCACATAGGCTGTTTGACTGGTAATGCAGTCCTCAAGTAACCAGGCTTTGGATGTCTCTCTTGAATGCACACGATGAGACGATTACACACCATTATTATTTCTGCTCACTAATGAAGGAGCATGTTTGCCACCACATGATAGTTAGGGCCACTGCATGTGTGCAGATATGTGTGTAATTGTCACAGGAGACCCATGCTATGTACATGTTAGCCGTGATATATCAGATACAGTATAATCATGTCTGAATGGCCTTCATTACTTATGTCATCTTACACATTGTTTTTGTCTTTGGAATTGTTGGTCAGCGCACAGATTTTGAACACATTTCTTCCTTCCATGCCTTACAGGTGGACCGGCACCCTACACTGTGGGAGAGGTGGCTACATTTGAGGACCCCGACCACTCCAGTAAGTGTTGATATGTCTGTTATGTGTTGTGTTTGCTTGTGATGTGTGATGGACTCCTGTGTGTTGAACACATAGCAAGGTGTGATGCGCTGGTCAATCATCTGTCTTGTTCCATGAGTGGGATTTCAGTTTCTCACCATTTTTGATTTGGCCAATGCTTATCCTATTGTATTATCTAGGGATTGTAGGCCATTCCTGTAGGCCCCGCAATGAGAACTGGGGTGAGTCATGTGGATAACACTTGTATCAACAAGAGTCACACTGGAACTCATCTCAGATTTAGTCTGCCTGTCAGACCCACATTCTCCCAGATTGGGACTGCAAATCACTTTCCAACAGACTTCTGCTTCCCTATTCACCAAAGTACTTACTAAAATGTAGGTAGAACTTCCTAGCAGCATGTAGTTCCACATGTAGTGCTACAAGTATGTGGCACTTGAGTGCAATGGCCTAGGTGTGCATGAAAATCATGATCATGGGTGTTCTTGCAACTCTGTGTCTGTTGTAATTCATGCCTTACTGGAAGTATATGATGTGGACAAAGGTCTGCATTTCCTGACATATGTGGCGCTAGGATTGGTCAAGGGTTTGCTGTCTCCTATTTGTTGATAGACCTTACCTGTGGTGTGTGGTGGTGTGTGTATAGAGCCAAACACATGTCCAGCTTTCTATAGACTCCTGGGTGTCCATGTTGTTTGGAATTGTTAATTGTTTATCCACCCCCCAGCCTCAAACACAGGCATGGGTTTGTGAATAGGGTACCTAGGACTGATGCTACCAGTATGTTACACAGACATGTGAATAAGTGAATGTTTGGTCGGAACCTAGTATACACACTCAGGTATCGCACATGAGTACTATACTAGCAAGTCCAATTTCAACTTGCAGATCATGTGGCTTTAGATTTCCATCCCGTATACTGACATTTGTAGCCCTGGCATTGGCGGAGGATTTGCAGCATGATTGTTAGCTGACAACTGGCAGAACTCTGTTGCCAAATTAATGCCACTTGTTACCTATCTTGTAGGGTTTGGATGTGCTATGTGTGATATGACCTTTGTAGGCTGCCCTACCATGTACTTCCTCTGGGACATTCAATGATCTGTATGATGATATGAGCTGTTACAAGTACAGTAGATGTACTGTCTGATTTACTTCTTGTGCCATTCACACAATGCAGTTCCTAATGTAAATTGTTTGCCTTTGTCTTCACAGCTGCAAACATGACACCCATCCAGGTCTGTGAGTTCCAGAGGCAGGCTATGAGGTACCAGCATATCCTGCTGGTAGAGTCGGGGTTCAGACGGATGGCCTGAAGATACCGGAATGAACGGGCCTCCGGAGCATGGAGGGCTTTCCCACAGGGTAGCCCTACTTTGCCCACCACAGCCACCACCAGCACAACCACCACTTCCACCCAGGTGGCACCACCCACAGCTGGGACTGTTGTCCCAACGTCTGCAGTTGCTCCAGGCCCCAGCAGTAGAACACCTTCAGGGCAGCTCACATGCATTGACTCTACATGCCCACACACATCCTCCGCCGGTACCCAGACTGCCCCAGCTGCTACAGTTGACCTTGCAGCTTTTCAGGCAATGGAAAGAAAAATGGACCGTGTGCTACGGAAAATCAGTCACCTGCAGGGGGATGTTCGACATATGAAGAGGCGTGTGCAGTCCATAAAGCGGACCCTCCGGAGGGCCAACCTCTAGACTTTTGATATGGACATGATTCCCTCCCCTCCCTCCTCTTTCCTTGTTCTTATACTTAGTGGACTTAGGGGGCTTAGTGTTAGGTTAGTATAGGCTGTTAGTTTAGTTAGTGTTAGTGGGTGGGGGTCCTGATTCTTTCTATTTTTACTTTTTAAGTGTGGCGGCTATGTTGGCGTTCTTGTGTGTTTACAAAAAAATATATATTAAAAAATATCAAAAAAATACAAAAAAATATATATTTGTTTCGGATAGTATAGTATGTGTTTAGGTTAGTATCTGTTGTTCTCCATGTGTCCCGTCTCATTAGGGGGTTGGGGGGTTGATGTATAGAACGTTTCGTTACATGTGATAAGTATGTTTAGGTTAGGTTAGTTAGGGACAGTTGTGTGTAATGAATATTTAGGGTAGATTAGGGTAGGTAAGACTTTTCCCAGAGTTTCCTCTTCTGTGATTACCGTTTAATAAATATATAGTGAACCCTTTACAGTATGTGTTAAATGCTTGTTAATCAGAGCCTTGGCATTAGTGTACATTAATTTTGTTCTATTACATTTGTGTCCTATGCTACAAACAAATCCAAACTGAGCTGTAAGATTGGCAGCTACCCCAGAGCTACCTTGCAAAGATTCCACCATTCATTGCAACCACCAGTTACAGTTAATATGGATCCCAAAGTGTTTTTGTCAATAATTATGTTTTCAAAGTCACAAATAGTGCTTCTAGATTTGGTATTGGGGGAACTGTTTTAGGTTTGACTGCAGTGTGATGTTCAAGGACACCCTTATAAGGTGAGTGGTCGTAAGCACTCTTGTAGTATCATCTTCATGACTCACAGACATCATTTGTGACACTGTTCAGCATGATTACTTATTTGGAGGTAAACTCAGACACCTTCATTCATGCAGTTTTTGGAGTGTTTGCTTAGATTTGTGTGCACTGTTATATGTGTTACTATTGCATGGTGACAACATTTTGCTGCCACTATTTGATGACTTAGATATCCCTTGACGAAGCATTATTCTGTCCAACACAGCATGATGGTGTATGGTTTCTCACTTCATCAGATATTACCCTCAGGAAGGGCAGGGTATGATGCAATCCTGGCCAGTGTGCAAATGTATCTGACAACATAATTTCAGGACAGTTGTATTGTCAAGCTATGTAATTTGACAGAAGTCATATTTCAGTTATCTATTGCACAGTTGATGTGTCACATTACACAGAGACAAAGTTGTTGTGTAAGTGCTATTTATTGAAAAGTGCAGTAGTGCTATATGTACATTGTCCATGATTGTGAGTCCATTATAGTGACATCTTCCATTGGGATCCTACACAAGTGGTAAAGGAAAATGCTTTTGACATGCTGGGGTGATGTGTCAGACAGTGCAGAGGGGCAGGATTTGCCAATGAGTAAGTGAGAGACAATCACTGGGCAGGATGACAAGATTAACAGTGGTTTGCAGAACAGTCATTGAGTACAGTTGTTGTAAGACTGGCATGTTACAAAGCACTGGACCTTGGTAAAAGTTGGCCATGTGGCAGGGACTAGTGCTTCCGGGTACTTTTCCGTGTGAAGGTGATCTGTTCCATGTCTTCTTCTTCTGATGTGTGTGTGGCCTCCTCTATCCTTGGCGGTGGTGGTTGTGAAGGGGCAACACACACCTCAGTGTTAGAAGACGTGGAGTCAGACATACCGGTCACTGCTACCTGTGAAGGTCTTAAGGGCAGTAGTGCTGCAAGGAGGATCTGCTGATTCTTAAGAATAGCAGCCACATCACGATGGTAGGCAGCCAGGTCGTCCCTGAGGGGGTCATGATTGCATTCGTGCATGCAGTGGAAGGTTTGGGGTGCGAGGTGTTGTGGCAACTCCCTTACTGCACTGGTGAATTCCTTGACAGTTTCTTGTAGTCCTTGCAGGATGGATGTTCGGGTTTGCATAGCTGCTGCCTGATCTGCAGATGACATCATGCACAAACGCACCCCCTCTAGGCTGGCTGCCATAGTTTGCATCCACACCCGCACCTCCTTGGCCAGCTCCCGCTGTACTCCAACTACAGTTCTCTCAAAGCTGGTGCCTGTGTCGTCTGAGTCCTCAGCTATATTGGAGCTGGCAGGTCTTACAATTGGGGTGGTGGGTGGATCCTCTGCGATGGCTGCTTGTTCTGTGCTCCTCCTTGTGAATGAAGGTGGGGTCTGGAGGGTTCCAAGGACATCTTGGATGGTCTGCTGGGGAATGTTTGTCAGCTCGTCATCCATGTCATCAGGGTATTCCGGGACAGGCATATCCGCAGGAGATCCATCGTCCTCTGAAATGAAATAGGGTACAATTAGTGTGTGTGTGTTGTGGCATTTGTGATGTGACATGCCTGACTTGTGATGATTTCACATTGTGATCTTGTTTCCTGTTCATTGCTCCAGTCTTTCAGATGGGCATTCTCCCAGGCCTATGGCCCACCTGCATGTCACATGTATAGTATTAAGTTATTGGACTTGTCAGCATCATCTCCTCTAGTGTTGTTTTAGGCCAAATAGTGAATTGTCACCTTCTTGTCCTACTCAGGCCCCCGTCTACATCCATTCTCATGGTGAGACCTTTCACTGGCTGTGAGTGCTCTGATGGAACTGGCACCACACTTAACAATCTGGACCTGCCCCAGTCTCTGATCTTTCACATCCACTTATATGTCGTTGACATGTAGCGTATCCTATGCATAGCATTGTCATGGCACGATATGGATGTTGGCATTGGTAATGTGTACAGCTGATGTTAGGGAATGTGTGGTACATTGGATTGCCCTGATAGTTGTAGCAGTGTCCTATTTCCTCCTCTGACTGTGCAGGTGTATTTCAGTGACCAGTTACATGTGTCCTCCCCCTCAATGCTGTTGTCTGAGCAGTTTGACATTTGGGATGTTGCATTGTGACCCAGGCACAGGATGGACCCTGACATATGCAGCATGGGTGTGACCTTAGTGCTGTGTTGCTCCTAATGTGGATGACATTGGCTGATGTTTGCGACAACTATGGGCATTCACATTTGACAGGACTGGAGCCTTTGTCTTGCTTCAGGGGATTATTGAAGTTGTCATTCTCAACCCTCTAATTTAGGTGTGTATGATCCATGGGGATGTTACTGCCATTGGTTACTTGAGCTGCACACAGAGCGGAGGTGGTAGTGGCAACTGTTGTCACTGTTACATTCCAGTTGTCGGTATGACTAGAGGTTGTTAATTGGGCCCTAGTTATTGTAGGGGGTATAGTGGCTGGCGTGTGCCAGGATGTCAGTTTGACGTTGTGCCCTTCCCTCCTGGCATGGCTTTACCTTTGCTCCATCGTTGGCATGGCAGCATGCCCCCATGGGACTGTTGTTGGTGTAGTGTTATGGTGTGCCCCAGCTTCTCTCTGTGCAGGCCATGCCCCCATGCCATACCCCTTTACCCATGCCACTCCATGTATATGATGACTTCCATGCATTTTGTGGTCCGTACCCCCCCTGCTTACAGTTGACATTAGTGCATTATAATTCCCCATGCAACTTACTGTGCATGTGTGTTGTCTCCAGGTAGTCTGCGCTGTCCTGTCCTTGAATCCCTGTGACGATCTCCTCAGGGATGACGGCTGCGACAATCTCCTCCATGTGGTCCAGGGCCTCCTGGTGTGCTGGACTTGCAGTCATGCCAGCGTTTCTTGCACTCAATGACTGTTCTGTGTACTTCTGCCACACTGTTAATCTTGTCAACAATTTGTTGCCATATTGCCTCTCTCCTACTGATTGGCAACTTTGAGGTGACAAACAGTTGGTGCTGGTGTTCCGTCACCTCTTTAACCAGAATTTCCTGCTTCTCTGCACTGAAGCGGCACTTCCTTTTCTTCTTCAGACTGTCCTGGTTCTTGTGTGGGTCCTCCTGACTGGTTCCTGGTTTGTTGTTATCTTCCTGGGGTCTGTACTGGCATCTGGGATCCATTTTGGCTCTCCTCTAATGAAATGGCTGTGTTGGCGGGGAATTTTGACGCTATTGCGTCATAAAATGCTGCATATCCGGTGTGTGGTGTCATAAATCGACCCACAGTAATTTCCGCCGTGTCAACGACTTGACGCTGCGGTGTGCATAAAAAAAAATGACTTACACCTGTGGTTTGCACCGCCGTGCGTCAAAGTATACATTTGAAGCCCGCACGGCGCACCGAAATGGCATTAGCCGGCGGTAATATTTTTGGCGCAAAACTGCGCCAGCGCAGTTTTGCGGCAAAAAGTATAAATATGGCCCTGGGTGCTAGACGGGTCTAGCACCAAAGTATAAATATGGAGTTAGTTTTGCACTGAATTAGAGTTAAAAAATGACGCTAATTTGGTGCAAACAGAGTGTAAATATGCCCCTAGGGCACCAGGGATGGGAACTGAATTGTGTGAATCTTTGGGTTAGTGCTGATTTCCCCCTTGGGGAGCAGGGTCAAGACTGATTTACATATGGCTGCGTCCAAGCGGGAAAGGCGTGGTGAGCAAAAAACTATAGATTTAGGTCCTGATCTGTGACTGGGAGTGTATGTTTGACATTGTTCAGCATTCCGTCCATCATTTGTTCTTTTTGCATTTCTCGCCCTAAGTGGGAAGCATATGCTCAGACGTGGGTTCCCTGCTCCGTATGCTACCTGATTCAAGGTAGCCTGGCTGATGAGGGGGTGATACTCCAAATTTGGTCCCACTGCATTTAAGCTAGCCTAGCTGATAATGGGTGTTACTCAAAAACTGGTCTTGGAATACTTGTTTTTGATCCAGGGAGGACCTGACCTAATAGTTTGGCTGGAATGTTCCCATAGGGAGCAGGGTCAAAACTGATTTGCGTATGGCTGGGTCCAAACTGTGGTGGTATTGAGGGCGGAAAAGGACAGATTTAGGCCTAGATCTGTGACTGGGGGTGAGTGTTCAGCATTGCTCGGCATTTCTTTCATCATCTCTTCTTTTTTTGCACTTGTTGCCTTAAGTGTGCTGGGTATGCGCAGACATGGGTCTGTGCCAGTTCATTCAAGTTAGCCTGAAACCCAAAAACCGGTTCCAGGATGCTCATTTGCCAACCAGAGAGGACCTGTCCTGGCAGTTCGGGCTGGAGTGTTTGCATGGGGAGCAGGGTAAAGACAGATTTGCATATGACTGGGTTCAGACTGGGTTGCATGGTGGGCATAAAAAAAGGATTTAGGCCCAGATCTGTGCCTGAAGTAAATGTTTGACATTGTTTAGCATTCTGTTCGTCATCTGTTCTTTTTACATTCTGCCACTAGGCGGCACTCACAAAGACCCACTGGACTCCTGTTTTTATCACTAAATATGTGGTTGTACACTTCTACACCTCTCCTTGCCAGATACACTTTGTATTCCAGTCCAGGCTTCCAATCTATTCTCCTGATGCAGCATGGTCACTGTAGTCCTTTCTATCTCCTAACCTGCCTCAATCACGCAGTGGAAGTGGTGTTCTATCTTATTCCCTGATTCCTGTATTCAATGGCCTTTCTGACTTCTTTATATCTGCCTTGTGGACTTTTGACACTCTTCTATATGTTTGCTGTGATTCATACTCGGTTCCAGGATTTCCTGTTCCCTAGCTTGTCTTCTGGTTTCCTTGGACTTCTTTCCTACAAGCCTCAGTTCAGCCTTTCCTTAGTAGTTCCCTGATTGCCTGCACCTGGATAATTCCTCGCACCTGGTGCGCTCTCCCTGTACCTGCAATCCTCTCCTGATCCCCCCACTATTTTAGATCTGTGAGTGCAGAATGTGCCGATTTGCAAATGATTCCTGTTGCGTCTCCTTGTGCTGTGTGTTCCTGCTACTGTTTCTACAGGCTTGTCCTTTGGTTCTGTTTCTCTTTTTCTTGCAACCCATTGTCATATTTTTGGATATTTGTAGTATCTGTTTCTGACAATATTTTTCCCGCTTCGCTGTTCCTATGTAAGCTATAGTTCTTAGTTTCCAGTTTCTGTTCCTAGTTTTCCTGTATCTTTGTTCCAGTGTTAGTCATAGTTCATAGTCTCTTGTCTGCACTTTTCTTGATCTACCCTGTTATATGCAGACTCTCTGCCTTGTATTCTGTGTACCTATTTGTCTGCTTATATCTGCCTTGCCTTGTTCAGTGCAGAACTTTCATAGCCTTGTTCTTGGAGTTTCAGTCCTGTTCCTAACCTTGATTCCAGTCCTACTTTTGCCTGAACCAAGTTTACGTTTTTTGATGTTCCTTGCTCATTTCCCTGTTGGTCTGTCTTTTATTGTTATCTGGGTTTTCATTACGTAGAAAAATCACCCAGCAAACCTTCTTCATAGGAGCTGCTGGATGTCTCCCTGATCTCTGTGGGATTAATCTGCTCCATGCCTTGTAAAAGATCTTTTCACCTCACAAAGAGAACATTTCTGACAAACTATCATACATGATAGTTTGTCTAGCATTTCCCTGCTTTAAATTCCTGTTGCGTGTATTTGTGTTTTCCCTGCAGACCGAGGGAGTAGCCAGAAAATTAAAATACCCCCACTTTGAACTAAACCTCTGGCACCAAGCAAGCAAAGCAAATGAGCCTAACCCTCTCATACAAGAGCTCCTCTGTCTCTTCCATTCAAGCATCTATTCATTCATCCTTTCACTCTTACACTCACCCGCTAATATTCACTATTTCACCGTTGCATTCTGTCATCCATTAATTCTTTAAACCATCTTTCGAACTATCTCTGTTCTATCCATCCATCAACTGTGCCATCCATCCATTTATCCATCCAGCCGTCCATCCATCCAACAATCCACCCATCCATTCAGCAATCCACCCACCCAACCATCTATCATCCCATCTATCCACTCTGCCATCCTTCCATCACTCCACCATCCATCCATCCCTCAATCCATACCCATTCCCTTTTTCCTATGTTAAGTTAAAGCAGGTAAGAGTTTTAAACTGTTTAACCGTTTTAAGCATACTGAACTCGGATATTACAGTTTGACAAATCATGCTGCGATTTGTTGGCTATCGTATGATGCCACACAGAGACGCGCTGCGATTGGTTAACATTTGAACTGAATGTGCTGCAGTTAGTTGATTGTATTGGCAGTTGTGCTGTGATTTGTTGCTTATGTCATTGAGTGCCAGTCTAGGATTCGTCAGTTGGTATCAAGAGTCGCACTGGGATTGGTTACTTATCACTACATGCTCTGTTTAGATTGATGTGTTTCTGTTGTTTATACCATGTGATTGAATAGAGTGAGATTCAGGGGTGAAAATGAGAACTGTGCTTAAGAAACATTGGGGCAGACTTAAGAGCTTCTAGGGCTACCTTAGCGCCGCCAAAGCACCATTTTTTTAACGTTAAGCTGGTGCTAAAGTGTCATTTGTCCCGCACCATATTTACAAAGTGGTGCAATGCATGCACGCATGCGTCAGGCATAATGTATGCAAGGGGGGTGTTCCCACATTGGGGGGGTCAAAAAAATGGCACAATGAAATCTAAGAGATTTCCTTGCACCAATTTTTTCTGCACTTTTAACGCCTGCTCAGAGTACCTTATTAAAAAGGGGTAATACCATTATTTATAATAGGCCCCTATGTACTCTGCAGGAGTAGCTCCAACATTTTGGCTCTACTCCTGTGGTGTACATCAATACCATCCACAAAAATGATGCTATTGCCCCCTACCCTGCACAATGGTTCACCACGTTTTAAATATGACGCACACATGGTGGCAATGGCAAGGGAGTGGGGTGGGATAGGTTTGTGTAGGTGTGTGTAGGTGTGTGTATGTGTGTGTATGTGTGTGTGTGTCTGTGTGTGTGTATAAACAAATCTCTTTCAGGGCTAGATTGATGCATAAATTATGCAAAACAGAAGAGAGAACTCCGGGTAGTTTCACAAGTTTAGATGGAGAGCAGCTCCAGTAAGGAGCACCCTGCACTTAGTGCAGCGCCACTTTTGTAGTGCCCCTTAGCACCCTCCAAATGCCACCATGTGTTTGCCATATTTAATATACGGTGCGCCAGGGAAGTAGTTAGGGAACTAGCGTCATCATTTTTTATTCTAGTTTGTTGTTTTGCAGGATTAGCATGTTGACGCTAATCGTGCAAAGCCCATTGAGGCTCCTCTCAACCCCTGTCTGAGCAGGTATTAAAAGTGCCGCAAAAATGACGTATAGAAATCTCTTAGTTGCGGCGTTGCCTTAGTTTGCTTCGGGGAGACGTTTCCATGGGTGTTTTGTAAACCTGGGAATGCGTCAAAACCCTATGCCACCCCAGGGGTGGCATAGAAGAGACGCAACAGGGAGAAATATCATTATTTCTCCCAGTTCTTTCCTCTTTCTATGTGTGCTGCATTTTGCAGCACATATAGAAAGAGAAAAACTCCTCTTGGGATTGTTTTTGTGCATCTTCCTGCATAAAAACAATCATCCCCACAACGCAGACACCCTTGCACCATGCTGCAAGGGTGCCTTCATTGGCACATGTCTACAATTTGTGCACCAGCGCAGGGGGTAGATATGGCGCATTCCTGGCATTTTGTTTTGACACAAGGCACCACAGCAAGAAGGCTTGCGGTGCTGCCCTGTGCCAAAATATTGTAAATCTGTCCCAGAGTTTGGATGTGGGCTGCTTTTATGTAGTTTGAATGTAATGAATTTCAGGTTTAGTGAATTGATTTCAGGTTTTGTTTTTACTAGTTTATGTGATGTGCAGTTCTCACCTTCTGTGCCTCAAGTACGGAGACTGAGTCCCAAGTGCAGATATTCCGTCCCTAGTGAGGCGATTCTGCCCTGAGTGTGGAGACTCTGCATTCATAAAGATATTACTCATAAGTGCATTTGTGAAAAACGAAAAATAGCAAACTTAGAGCCTAATTTAGATCTTGACGGGAGTTCTGTCGCCCTGCCATGATGGGAGTTCCCAATACTCCATCAAGCTGATGGAGTTCCCACTGCCGTATTTAGATCTATGATGGTTGAACCTCCATCCGGGTAAACAGAGTGGAGTCCGCCGTGTAAGCGGTCTACCACTGTCGCTGCGGAAGACTCCAATAGTGGCTAACAGCAATCTGACACCGTTAGGGCGGCGAGATTGCCCAAAGCATATTTAGGTTTCACTGCCATGCTGGCTTTCTTCTGGCGGTGGTTCAAAGTACTCCATCAAGCTGACAGAATTCAGACCATCTTACTAAAATCTATGGCGGTTGAACCTCCATCCGCATCAAAGGAGTGGCGTTCACTGTGTAATCGGTCTACCTCTGTCAACGCAGTGGACTCCAATGCTGGCTAACAGTACTATGTCCCTGCCAAAGCAGCAGGATTGCACTGAGCATATTTAGGTCTCACAGCCATGCTGATGTTGTTCTGGCGGTCGATTAGTGCCAGCAGGAATCAATTGAGGGGCCCAATCAACATTGTACTATAGCTGTGGCTATTGGATGAATGCTAGCAGCACACACCTATTGTATATTGGTCAATTGTGAACACTTTCAAAACACACTATAAAACACACTCCATTTCAGACCATGATCCTTTGCCATTCCACTGCAGGACACCATTTTGCTGCTGAATTTGCCACTCAGGAGACAGGTTACCTTTTTCTTTTTATTCCCGCTGTTCATTTTTCATTTGTTTTATTTTAAATATTTTCATCAACTTGTGGGCCACTATTTCATTTATATTTAGTTACTCACTATGGGAGGGAGGAGAAATCCATGTTTTACAGAGCAAAAAAACATCAGAGTTGAGCCACAATTGTTGGAGCCCAAGTACACAATTCAACCATACCTCAGAAAAGGCAAATGTGGGCCAGAATAGTTGACTGAGTGAATGCTGTAGCAAACAACCTTCGTTTGCAGGAAGAAATTGGGAAGGGGTAGAGTTACATGCAGGGTAGAGTGCGTTTCCTGTCCTCCAAGTGACACCTAGAGGCCCAGAGGACTGGTGGAGGTTCTCCCAGCCACTCATTACAACGTTTTACCTGTGAGGAGACAGTCTTGCAGATCCAACATCCTGCAGGCTTGACAGGAATCCTAATGAAGTGGAGGCTGGTAAGTTGGACTTTCCAATGTTTCACTAATCAGAAATGTAGTTTTTGCCTTTAAGTAAGGTGTTGATAATGTTTTTAGACCCTCATTAAAACATATACATTAAAAATGATAGTATCAAAATATATTGTTGTCAACAAATTAGTACCATTATGATTCTATATGTCTTTTTAATTGTGGTCAATATGTGTTGTTCTAATGTGTGTTGTTCTCCATGGATCATCTCTTGCATTGCCTAATAAGTAGGTTTGTCTCAATGTATGGTGATTTACTCAAGATTCCTAAGTGTCCTTTTCAACTATTTTCATAATTTACATATGCATGTACATATTGTAAATGTGTGTTTATTTTCACTGTAGATATTTCACTATGAATGTCAAAATTACATTTTTACAAATGTTTTAATGGTGAATATGAATGACTACAATGATGCCCTGTTTTTGTCTCGGGGAAATAATATTGCAATGTAATGTTGGTCATACTCTCTTTTCTTCCATAAATGGACATATGTCAAAGTGTTATGCTTTTGAAAATCATTTTATTCTATCTATGAAAAAGTCATTTTTGAAGTACACCTAGTATGTGGTCACTTTCTTATCATTTGATTGAATAAATGTAATTGGTTTTACAGATCAGAGTATGTTGACTTGAAAATTGTCAATCATGTCCTGTTGTATCCTGAGTATAAGTAGTATTGATAAATAATTTACTTTGCAATGTTCACATGATGACTAATGCCATTAACTCTTCTAAGTTGTATAATAGTCCGATTTTTAATCTGCTAGGCCTTGGAATGGTTTAGTTCTCAATTCTCCTCTTTACTGTGCTGGGGTGGATGGTAGGTACATGTATTGTACACTTTCTAAAGAACCATATTCTTTTTAGGACATCCCTTCACCAGTATTTCTGAAGTTTGCATGTGTGTAAATTAACCACTATGTGTAACTCACAAACAAATCTAATCATTCCATTAATCCTTCTTTAACTGTTAGGTTGCTTCATTGATGCTTAAGACACATTTGATGTCCAATCCAGAATTTTGATTTCGGATTGTTTGTAATCCGTATTAGGTACCACACCCAGACCCAGTGGACTACCATCTGCCACTAAGGACACCTCCACTCCAGACTAGGATCAAGCCTTTGGTGAGGATACCACTCCTACAAGTCCAGGTGATAAGTGGCAGCCTGGTCCACCTGTTATGTCTGGGCAGACAGGTCCAGTGAGTCACATGTGACCCACACCTACACCTCCTACCCCAGCTGCAACAACACCTCAGCCTCAGGATACCTCCACTTCTTGTGTTCAAGGAATATAACACCCATCTTGCGCCCCCAGTCCTAGTTGCTGTGAGCTAATGGCACCCCCACCTCTAGTTCAGCCTGGACCCAGTGGGATGGGGCACTCTGCCTCAAGGGCACAGAGTAGTGGAAGTAGGAGTCATGGGAGGGAATCTGTGGGTCAGCAAAGTGAGACCACAAAGCACACTGTCAACCAGACCACCATCAACCAAGTTATGGGATCCCTACATCAGTCTCAAGACATGATGGGCCAGACAGGCCAACAGAGCTCCAGGACAGTAAGCAAGTGCAGAGAGAGCACATTGCAGAGATGCAGAATCTCAACTCAAACTTGTGCACCTTGACTGGGGTGATGTTTGACATTTATCACCATACGTGCAGGGCTTTACCTGTACCATTGTTCCCTATCTGTGGTCCTTCAACCTCTGGACAAAATACATCAGTCTCAGCCACAGACAGAGAGGCCCTGCCACATGAGGAAACAGCTCTACCCACCCCAGTCCCTGAAACCGTGGTCTACCCCCTCAGATGGGATGTTTTCTCCTGACCACTTGGAGAGGATGTCAAGACCTCCACTATCAAGACACAGAACCTACATTCCTCAGGTGTGTGACTGCCATTTACTCTATGGACTATTTTATGAACACATTTACCTTTTTTTGATGACAGTTGTATTTTGTACATTGAACTTCAACCAAGTTAGCCTCTACAAAAATAGTTTCAACCACCATGATTGACTGATCAAAAGAAGGCAATATAGAAGGCCATCGCCAAGAAGGTGCGGACCCTGGGGGTCTATAAGCGGCACAGCGTACATTGCTGAAAAATGTGGGAGGACCTATGACACTAGACTCACAAGTCATCCGAAGTCCAGCTTGGCCAGTCCTCCCAACTTGGGAAGTGCGTGTGCCGCACACTGACCCACCTAATGGTCCCCATACTTGTGGTGGCCTATCTGGACCTTGATGGGCAGTTGAGAGCCCAAAAGCAGCATCAAGGGGGTAAGTTTGTTTTTGAGTTTTAATTGTTAGTTAACTATTTTTTGTTACATCAGTGATTTATGGCATCAACATAAAGTTTGACAAATATCCAACGCACAAGAGGAGTTCTGGAAGGAGTACATTTGGCACAAGTTATATGATGATGTGTTTTGTGTATTGATTTGTGTTAAAGGTTGCCACAAGATTCCTTATCACAACCCAAGGACTGTTTTGGGCCGACACATGCCTGCCTAAGAAAAAAGAGGTATCTGGATTTTGTCTATATTATGAGGGACGGTTATACCAACCAGACCCCAATTGTGGATTCTGTGAGGTGTAATGCGCCATCACAAATGTGAAGAGGTAATGTTGACCCTATTACAGGTGACATGGCATACAATGTATCTATGATACAGTGGATGTTTCTGACTTCACATTTGTGATATGGTATAGTAACCAAACAATATTGAGCATCAGGTCCAAAATGACTAGAAACATGAGTATATTGGCAACATTTCTTAGCTAAAACATTTGATAATTATGTTTTCACTGCAAGATTCAAGTCAGTTCATCTTAACAGTAGCAGGCTGGCACAGAGCCCTAATACTTCACAAATGTGCATGTAAGCCAGTCTGCTTAAGCAAACATAAATTTGGTAGGCAAACTTGATTAACTGAAACATACTAAAATGTGTATACATTGGGGACAGAGTTACACATACCCCAAACACCATTTTTGTGTCCTTTATTTTGTCCAGATGATGAATCAATGTTGGAGCACAGTAGTTATTGAAAGGGACATTTGCAGATGGACAATGTACATGTTACAAAGTTTTTTTTGCTAGATATTTATTTTTGCGACATGAGTTCACTATTCAAAACAACCATTCTATAGCATTCAGAGGTGTTTAACAATTCCATGAGGAATTTGAAGTGTTTAAATGAATTGATCTAAAAATGAAATGGGACTAATTATGGTAATTTCCTAAACTATGAGCAAATGGGTCCGTAGTATGTTCCCTACATGCATGGGACAAAGGTAAAGTATAACTAAGTTTTATAACCTTTGAGCAGGTGAAAAATTGTAATTAGGAAATGTTTTGTTAGATATCTTGTGATTATTTCAATTTCCACAGATATTATAAAAATGGTGTATGTGTCTTTTCAGCATCTCCAGCAGCAGATGAAGGAAACAGTGGTCATGAAGGCAGGGAAGCAGCTGCCCACTGTGTGTCTGGTGGAGAAACATCATACAATGAAGGACACAATGGTGTGGAAGCTGAGAGGACTTGCATGGAGGCCACCAGCTGTACATCTTCTTCAGAGGCCTCCACAAGCAACCAATCCCTAGTTGAAGTAGACCCAATAGAAACTGTCCCATCTGCAACCTTGTCCACCACTCAGATTCCCATCTTCACCCTGTCTCTTGCTCCCACCCAGCTGGCCAAATCCAACCCCCTAAAAGGGCTGAGGTCTCCTTTGTCGCAGGCACCTCCCGTCCACCCTTGTCCCCCTGGCTAGGCTCATTGACGAGGCTATTGACCTCTTAAGCAGTAGCTCTGTAAGCCAGACAGCAATAGTGAATAGCATCCAGGGCTTAGTTTCCAAATGTGACAATTGGTTCCATTGCTGGATGCCATTCATAGTTCAATGTATGGCATGCAGAGATCACTTGCAAAGATAGCCTCTGCACTGACCGCAGCCCCCCACTGGCCCAACCTTGTGCCCCTACGCCTGTCCCTTCCTCCTCCCAAAACCCACCTCCCACCCTAATCCAAGCACACTCACTTCCTTGCTCACACCCAATCCAACAGACAAAAACAGCACATCCACACATAAACAGAACCACGCTAAGAAACACAAACATACGGCCATCCCACAGACACACACACTAGCGACACTACACCGACAGGCACCAAAACAACCACCACCACACCCACAACCACATGCATTACCACTACACCCACAACACCCACCACAGACACATGCACCACCACCACACACACAAGCACCGCAACCATAACATTTACCTCAACATCACACTCATCCAAACACACACAGTTGCACACACACACACACATCTAAATGCAAAACAACACCCACCACATGCACACGCTCACAGTCACCAGAATCCAAAACACCTACAACAGCACCCTCATCCAACAGACACACTCACAGAAAAGTACTTTCACCAGCACTCCCCAGATGCATACACTCACCTGAACATCACACACCTTCAAACAAATACACATCCAAACACACACCACACACACCAGACCCACCTGCACCTGCAAAACAGACACACCCACCAGCTCCCTCTACCTCCCAAACCCCATCCTCTCCGACCCCTTCTACCTCTTCACCTCCACCCATTTTTACAGCCTACCTGTCCCTGATCCCTAAGAATCCAAAACCTACCCTTCCCAAGAAAGATCATTGAAGTGCCTGCTCTGCCTACTAGAAGACCCTTACTGAGGAGGATGTGCTTGGCAGCATAATTAAGAGGTAAGTTCTGGGCCTGAAATCCTGCAGTTGTTTGCCAGGACTTTATGGACAATTATTATTTTTTAATTTTAAAGTTTCTTCATGAAAGAGGTATCTCATTTTTGTGATAAATCATCATATATTTTCACAAAGTTTGCCCTGGCATTATTGTTAAAAAATTAGTAATTGATTGATGACAACCTTTTTTATGCAAATGTGAGTAACATGAAATTAATTTCATTTATACCAATGACACACGCAGGTTTTCTTTTTGGCATTTTTCTATAGTACATACATTAGTTTTTAACATTTGTGATGGGCATGTTAATTTTGGTGCAAGAATTCATCATGATACGGGACACTTACAACAAAATTAAACATGTTTATATTTTTGTAACTTGTGAATGCAGGTGTGTGTATTTAAAAATGATAACACTTTTAAGTTAAATGAAATCTAATGATTAACAAAAAATGCACAAGATAAGGGGAAATGTGAATTTTTTTTTGTCCTCATTCATCCCAGGCACCAGGTCTTTTTCACTCTTGTGATTGACCTTCCTCCTTAACCGGGGAGGGAGCCTCCTTCTTTCTCTCTCAACCAGGCCGTCACCCTAATTTATGGCCATGCAAGACACGAAGGAAGGATAATCATCGGACTAATTTCATATGTTCGCCATGTGTTCCTCCAATCAAATTTTAAAGGGCATCCAAAATGTCCTTGATTTAGTAATCACCATTACCGTATCCATTTTATAAACATATATTATTTGGTCCAACCACTCTTTATAGGATGGGATGACTTTACCAACCCATTTCCTACATATTTCTTTTCTAGCTAATAATATGGCATAAAACATACACTTCTGCAAATCACTCCTTAAATTTTCTATCTGATCTAATCTACCGAAAATAACTAATAATAGGGTAACCTTAACCTCAAGCCCCAATACCTTCGATACCGGGTACCTCACTGCCTCCCAAAAGGATTGAATTACTGGACAATCCATAAACATATGCACATCTGTAGCTTTTTCCATATCACACTTTCCGCATTTGAGCACCTCACCCTTGCCCATTTTTTAAAGCTTATAAGGGGACAAGTATGCCCTATGCAATACAAATATATGATTTCTTCTGAACGTGCCGGTTTAACCACTTGGTATAGGGTACGCATAGACGCCTGCCAAATCTCCCCGAGCTGCATTTCCGGGAAGAAATTACCCCATAGATTTTTGGCTAATTTGAATTCCCCATCTCCTACCTTTATTATCTCCCAATACCATGTCGCCACTACTTTTTTTGGAAGGGGATCTTGTTATATCCTATTCTCAGGTTGAAAGCGGGAGTGTGTCAGCGCGAGTGTTTGGGTGTGAGCGCGTGGATGCGAATGTCATGTGTGAGCGTGAGGGTGTGAATGTAGAATGTGAGCGTGAAGAGAATAGAGAGTGGGGCCGAGGGGAGAGAGGTGACGGTTGCAGAGGGAGGCGGAGGTCGGGATGCTTTCTCTTCGAGATAACCTTTTTATTGCTGCAATAAACCAACTCGTTTGAGCTCAGGAACTGTATCCTTGTCTTTATAAACACCGGATGTCACACTGGTGACGAGAGGCTTTCCCACGCAAACTTCAGAAAGCATCCTGACTCTCTGAGCGCAGGTTGCGTTCTCGAGCTCCCTGTTTCCACGTCAGCCGAGTCACTTGCTGTTTTCAGGACAATTTCTACGCAGATTCAAGCGCAACTGTAACTGTAAGCTGCCTACAATTTCATTGTTTTATTCCTTTTCTTCCGCTGTTCATCTGTTTTTTTTCTCGAGCGCAGGTTGCGCTCTCGAGCTCCCTGTTTCCACGTCAACCGAGTCACTTGCTGTTGTCAGGACAATTTCCACGCAGATTCAAGCGCAATGGCCTAGCCCGTTTCCAAGGCAACCCACACGCTTTTCAGACTTAAAGACTTCTGTGTTCTGTGTCTCCTGTTTTCAGGACAATTCTCTTGAAAAATACATATGATAAGCAAATTTCAGCGTCCATTGCTCAAAAGCCAAGCTAACTTCAGCGTCCACTGCTCCACGCAAGACTGATAAAATAAGTCCTTTTCAAATATTTTACTCTAGCTACTTGTATATATATATATTTTTTTTCTTCTCCTCTGCACAATGCAGAATGTTGCTGCTCCTCCCTTTTTTCTCTCCACTCCCGGGGATCCTCCAACCAAGTGGAGCAAGTGGAAGAAAGTATTCGAAAGGTATGCTAGAGTTTGTGATACTTCACTTAGTACTGAAAGGAGGACTGCTTTGTTACTCCACTGCCTAGGAACGGAAGGTCAAGAAGTATTGATCATCGCCCAGATATTCCTGACACTGATTCTATTGCTTTAAACGAGTATGAAATTTGTATTAAAAAATTTGACTTGCATTATCTGCCGAAGGTCAGCACAATTTTGGAGAGGTACTATTTCAGTAAGAGACTTCAACGTGAAGGAGAAACAGTTGAAAATTACTTAACAGATCTGAGACGTTTAGCTTCCTCATGCAGGTTTGGCTCTACATTGGAGGAACGAATCCGTGATCAATTCATGCTAGGATGCAAAATGGATAAAGTACGTGACGAACTATGGTTGTTAGATGATCCACATCTAGATGAGGTCATCCTGCTGGCAAAAAGAATTGAACACTCTGTAAAGTGTGTTGAGGTCATGAAGAAACAAGAGTACAAGGAGGTGTCTGTAGTGGGGAAAGACAGTAGACCCAATAACTCCTTTCAAGGGTCTGTCAACAATAAAAGATGTTTTAGATGTGGTAAAGAAGGACATTTTGCTAATGACAAATCATGTCCTGCTTCTAAAGCTTTCTGCTCGTACTGCAAGAAGAAGGGTCATTTCTTTGCGGTATGCAACCAACGAAAGTTTAAGAAGTCAGTCCACTCCATTGCTAATGATCCTGATGAAACTCAGAGGGTTGATGACTTTCAGTGTGGTCAGATTGTGTTACAAATCTCTGACTGCAAAGCTAAGGGGCCTGTAGACTATGTATTGGTGGAAGGAGCAAGGACATTAATGCTGTTCGACTCTGGTGCCAAAATAACAATAATATCCAATCAATTTTATCAGGAACATCTTGAAGGGAAGGTTCAACTTTTCAAGCCTGACATCAGACCATGCGCTTATGGCGGAGAACCCATAGAACTACATGGGTACTTCCTAGGTTTACTGGAATATGCTCAGCGATTCGCCACGGGCAAGGTGTATGTTTCAAAAAAAGGGGATAGCATAATTAGTTGGTGGCATCAAAAAGATTTGGGGGTGATGCTTGACCCCAACAGTTCTCCTTCCATTCTCCTTAAGGAACTGCCGTGTGTGAGAGAAATAAATAACACTGAAGTAAATCCAGATTTCATTTCTACTCTTCGTCAAGACTTCAGAAACTTATTTAGTGATAGGATAGGGTGCATGCAAGGTTATTCACACAAGATCAAATTGTTTCCCGGATCTGTTCCTTTTTGCAGCAAGGTACGGAGTGTACCTTTTTCCATAAGGGATGATCTTCAAACTGAATTGATGAAACTAAAGGAACAAGGAATAATCGAAGAAGTAGAGGGCACAGAATGGTTGGCCCCCATTGTTATTGCAAGGAAAGCTAATGGCCAGATTAGACTTTGTGTGGATCTCCGCAAGCTCAACAAGTGTGTTGTTGTAGATAGGTATCCTCTCCCTAACATTACGGAATTGCTGTCTACAGTCTCAGGGGCTAAGGTATTTTCTACGATCGATCTCACGTCGGCTTATCACCAAGTCGAACTAGATGAATCATGTAGAAACTACACGGCCTTTATCACTCCGTATGGCACCTTCAGATTTGTACGTTTACCTTTTGATCTCATTTCTGCCGCTTCCGTATTTCAAAGGTTGATGGAAAGTGTGTTGAAAAGATTGTGTGGAGTATGTGTATATCAAGATGACATACTAGTATATGGTAAGGACTTCAAAGAACATATGACAAGACTCAGAGAGGTGCTTAAAAAATTAGCAGAGAGTGGTCTAACTATAAAGGCTGAGAAGTGCAAGTTTGGGGTGGAGGCCATTGATTATTTAGGGCACACTATTTCTGGTGGGGGTGTTTTACCCAAGAAGGAACTGGTCGACTCTATTCGGTGTTTGGCTTCTCCCACTTCGAGAGAGGAACTAGTGCGATTCCTTGGTATGACTGAATTTAACAGTAAATTTGTCAGGAATTTTGCCAGTTCATGTTTTAACATGAGAAGTTTGTTAAAAAAAGGAGCTGATTTCAAGTGGAATGATGAATGTGAGAAGGAATTTTGTAATCTCAAGGAGTCTCTTACGACAGCGCCCACACTCAAGAATTTTAATCCTAATGATCGTTCTATTTTGACGACTGATGCCAGTAATAAGGGGTTGGGAGCAGTTTTACAACAAGGTGGTTTAGATCCAGAAA
The DNA here is from genome assembly GCF_031143425.1 of Pleurodeles waltl. Lineage (NCBI taxonomy): Eukaryota > Metazoa > Chordata > Amphibia > Caudata > Salamandridae > Pleurodeles > Pleurodeles waltl. The sequence continues at coordinate 954,988,727 of NC_090444.1, forward strand.
ACACCATTGCCTTTATTTCTAGAAGTCTTAGAGGTGCTGAGAGCAAATATTCGGTGATCGAGAGGGAGGCACTGGCGGTCTTTTGGGCGATTAAGAAGTTAAAAAAGTTTTTGTGGGGAGGTTCTTTTGTCGTGAGGACTGATCACAAACCTTTATGTCAAGTTTTTTATTCTAAGGGGATTGATTCTGTCTCAAGCAGGATCACTAAGTGGATTGTTGGATTACAGGAGTATGATTTTCTCGTAGAATATGTTCCTGGTTCGCATAACTTATCGCCTGATGTTTTATCTAGATTAGTTTCTACAGAAAGTCGGAAGTATGAGAACGATGGTCTGGAGGGTGATGATACAGAATGTTTTGATCGGGTGTGTGAAGTCAGTTTTGAAGTAATCCCCGAGGCCAAGTGGCGTGAAGAAACTTTGGGAGATGTGGTGCTACAAGAATTCATTAAGTTATTACAAGATAATTGGAGGAGTAAAAAACAAGGTAGTGGGGGGAGTGCAGAATTTTGGAACGTAAGAAATGAATTGGTTTGTGTTGATGGTCTGTTATTAAGAGGTACGAGGTTGGTTCCCCCTAGTAGTGTGAGGAGTCAATTAGTAAATCAGGCTCATGATAGTCACATGGGCATCTCGAAAACCAAAGAGAGGTTGCGTTCCTCCTATTGGTGGCCAGGGATGGACATTCAAGCTGAAAGGGTTGTCAGAGATTGTCTACAGTGTGCAGTGAGTGAAAAAGCTTTGAAACCTCGTGTTCAACCCATGATCACTAAGGAGACACCAAAAGGTCTGTGGCAAGATATTGCACTAGATATCTTAGGACCCATTTATAGTGGGGGCATGGCCGAATATATGATTGTGGTGATTGATATGTTTTCAAGGTGGCCTGAGGTGAATTTTACTGGAAGTATCGAAACTAACAAGGTAATTAAATTTATCAAGAAGTTAATAATTCAAGAAGGTTTACCCAATACCATTCTCACAGATAATGGTGTACAGTTGGTTTCAGGGGAAATGAATGATTTTTTGCATGGGTGTGGTATCAAGCACAAACTCTGTGCTTTGTACCATCCTGAGTGTAATGGTATGGTGGAACGTTTTAATCGGGTTCTCAAAGAAACCATCTCCATTGCTAAGGATAACCAATTGAACTGGAAGGAAGAAGTGTTAAAAAAGGTCTATGTTTATAGACATACCCCTCACACGTCTACAGGGGAGACTCCTTTTTCCCTGTTTCGAGGTAGGCGTGGTAATTCTGATTTGGAACCCACTTGGGTTAATAATTTACTTGATGGTAGAGGTAGGGTGATGGTAAATGATGAGTGGATGTCTAGGGAGTGTGCAAAGAGGGTAAAGAGTAAAGTTAATTTTGATAGGACCCATGCTGTGAAGAAAACTGTGGTTAATGTGGGTGATTGTGTTCTAATCAGAAATCCTCTGATGAAAAAGAAACTCTCTGGTCCTATGAGGGTTGTGAAATTATTTACCAATGCTGTGAAAACAGAGGATAATAGAGTTTGGAATTTGAATAGAATTGTTAAATTTAGAGGAGGAGATTCCAATTCCTCGTGTAGAGATGTATTTCATAAGAAGACCGTTGGAGTCTCCACACAGAACTCAGACTCAAGAAGTCGGAAGGATAACACTGGAGAGTTGCCATGCAGATCAGATGTGAGGAGATCGAATAGATTCGTCAAACCCCCGTCACATCTTAAAGACTATGACTTGTCGTGAAGTACCTGTTTCCAAAGTTCTGTAGTTTGTTATAATTACTTTGTATTTTAGGGAAAAAAAAAACCATTTATATGCTGTTACTGTTGTTTTGTGTTAAGGAAGGGAGAAGTGTTATATCATATTCTCAGGTTGAAAGCGGGAGTGTGTGAGCGCGAGTGTTTGGGTGTGAGTGCGTGGATGCGAATGTTATGTGTGAGCGTGAGGGTGTGAATGTAGAATGTGAGCGTGAAGAGAATAGAGAGTGGGGCCGAGGGGAGAGAGGTGACGGTTGCAGAGGGAGGCGGAGGTCGGGATGCTTTCTCTTCGAGATAACCTTTTTATTGCTGCAATAAACCAACTCGTTTGAGCTCAGGAACTGTATCCTTGTCTTTATAAACACCGGATGTGACAGATCTTTCATGATCTTCTCTTCTATCTGATACTGCAAACCTCATCTCTTATTACCGAATCCACCCTTTCAGTTGAAAGTACTTTAGCCTTGACAGAACTCCACCTGTTTTTGACCGCATTTCCTCCCAAGATAGCAAGCACTCTTCCTTAACTAACTCACCCCAGTATTTGAACCCTGTCTTCTTGATTGGAATAGCCAGAACATCTCTAAGACATTCAGGGGTACCTGGTGAATCCCAAATAGGTGCCTGCCTACTATATAATCCATCTTGAACAAAGACCTTATATTGTACCACAATTTTGCAGCATCCCTCAGCACCTTTAGCTTAACTTTTTTGAAAAACTTGGGATCCCCAAATTTCAACAAGTAGTGATTTATGCCCCCCTTTACCTCTGCTAACATGGCCTTAAACATGCACCCCATCTCTGTAGTATCTGGAGAGAAACCAAGGATCCTGCCATTTTTAAATTGAAACACCCAACCATATATCTGCAAATCAGGTAACGCTAATCCACCTTTTTCCCTTTTCCTACGCAACTTTTTCCATGATATTCTTACTCCTTTCTGTGCCCGTATAAATAATTGATCTCTTGTTGGAATTTAGCTATCGTTGTTTTATCAAATTGTGAAGGAATTGCATTAAAAATAAAACTAAGCTTTGGCAAAATTATCATCTTCACAATATTTGTTCTACCCAAAATTGACAAAGGTAGGTACATCCAGGGAAATGTGACATAGATACATGACGTTTAGACGTGACAATTAATGTAAATTTTTTGGGGGTATCACTTATTGCACTGTGTAGTGCAATTGCTACATTGCATTAGGATTAAGTGGTAAAAATAATGTGTAATGCAAATGTAACAAAGTTGGTAGTTCAGGGGAAATGATGTGATACACCTGTAAGGACATATTTTGAATTGGGCATTAATGTGACTTTTTATGTAGGTGTCCATTGGCATGAAGGCAGTGAGAGAGCGTAGCTTATATGCTTAGAAATTAACATGAAATATTTATGAATTAATGTGTAATAATGCTGCATAGAAAATGTATTAATTTTTTTTTGCTAAACATGCACTTGAAATGCGCCCACAGGGATGTCCGCCAATATATACGGGACTAATGAAACTGACTAATAATGCTAAAATGTTATGTTGAAACATGATATTGTACTAATATTAAAAGGTTATATGTTAAAGTTCTGCTAATAAATCATTAGGCCTTAGTTAGCATGAGTCGAGGCCTAGCTGCCTGGTTTCATATTAAATGTGTTTTTCTAACGTGCAGTGTGCTGACTTACTGAAGGACATGAACTCTTGTTTTTTCCAAAGCTAGAAGATGAATGTAACTGTAGTAGATCAGTTCTCATGAATTTTGACTTGCTTAGTGAAACATTCTTGCTGAATGCAACAGTGTAGACTACTTGCAGGTACAAGGTCGCCTGAACCGGTACAGACAATGGAGCCACTGACTGAAGATGTGCAAAGGACCACGAGAGTATGAAATCATACTGGACATTCTACCCGCTGAAGACGTCAATCATAAGGACCAATAAACTACGTGAGAACAGTTATGGGGTGAAAATTTGATGAGCTATAGCAATAGTTTGAAAAACTATTGGATAGAGATAGTGGGGTGCAACCCCTCAACCAATTAAAATCTAGGGGACTGTACAACAGAAAGGGAATAAAAACCCTTGACACAAGGAAGTGAATTAGAATAGGAGACTAGGAGATGGAGGAGGGGGAGATGCTATTGCGATTTGCTATGACCCAGACACTTTGTCACTCTGCATAGAGACTTTGCTGTTTGGTTCTTAAAACCATTCTTGCCTTATATTGTCCGTTTACACTTTACCTCCTTATGAGGGAAGTGCCCCTTTCACCCGACTTGCTGAATTCCTGGCTGATGGCGAATTAACTGATGTCCTGAGGACGAAGACAGAACCTGTATGCTGACTCAATACGGAGGGTAACTATGTGACAATGATATTGTGATTGTCTGTTTGCTTTTCCTTTCTAGGTACCAACTGCTTCTTTTGACAGAGACCATAGTTAGATGTTTTCCAAATTGGTGTTGCTAAATTATTTTGCATGAAGCCCTACATGCCAATGCTAATTCGAGGTAAGATAAGGGGTTCACCAAAACATACGCAAATAGACAAATGACTGAATCTATGCTTTGTTGAATAACGTGATAATGATACTTTGCTAAGGATTACCTATGCTGACGCCGTGTTATATTCTAATATTCGTGATTCATGCTTTGATGAAATCTTATCAGAGTTGCCATATTGTGACTATGCTAATGTGTTTCTTGGTTTTGAGACTAATAAACTTATTAGTAGAATTGTAATCAATAGGGAATAAACTTCATATAATAGTACTAAACTGGTGTGGTTATTCATGACTGAAAGGTCATGGTGGGTTCCGAGTTTTATTAATGTCTTTGACTAATCTGAATTGTCTTGTTATGATAAATATTGATGACATTATTGACATATTGATTGACATGCTGATTAGTTATCTCGTCCTAAGGTGTCTTCAATCAGGGTCAAAAGATTCATTGGCCTAAAACGAGTCCCAAAGTGAGTAAATTAGTCATAAAGGGACGCGTTAACAGTTCTGGTAGCAGAGCGACGGTTTTGGCCCTTTGGGGCCCTAGGACAAAGGACTATTGTTTAGAATTATTTTTCGAGATAATGCAAATTGGAAGTATGATGTGTTTCTAAATTCCCCATGACTTTTCCTGGAATCTCGGAGCTTGCCAAAGTGAGTTGGGTATGTTCTTGGCGTTTTAGCATGTGTGGTGTATAATTTGCGCTTGCTCAGCTTATGCATATTGCAGGTGATTTGTGAAGTTTTTGTGTGGATTTAGGCCAGGTAATGTTGTTTTAGTAGGAGTGGGCGTACTCCGCAGTATGAGAGTAGGGAAGTCGGCGAACTACATTTGAGTGTGGCGCTGTGTGCTAAAAAATTATCCACGTGGTTGTTCATGATGTACGGACCCGTCGTGGTCTAAGATTCCAGAGTACATTGGCAGGTGTAGGAGACACTTGGGTTTATGTTGTAATTTGTGTGGTTTAATAGGTCATTCGGGCGTGGTTGTCAAGTCGAGTTTGAGTCAAATTGTGTGATTGAAACCTTCGATGGAGATTTGGCAAGTTCTAAAGTGCACTAGAACGAACCATTGACAAGTAGAGAGTAGGATTTGCGGGTCGAATTCTACTTGCGAGTGCGGGAGCTGAAAAGGAGAGAGTAGCGGCCGAGGCTTCAAGTGAAATCTCTGTAAAGTTCTGAAGCGAATGTGAAACCCTTCCTGTAGTAAACCGGCAAATTTGGGTTTTTGTTGTTAAAGGTGCTTGCAATATTTTGCATTAGTTTTGTGTAAGGAGGACAAGCCGACAGACTCTGTCAGCATCAGAGTGTGTGTGAGTGTGACGTCAGTAGTGCCGCGCTCTAGTTGCTGAGAGGGGTCGCACACAGAGCGGCAGCCGTCCATGAGAGGCAATAGGTTGAGAAAGGTGGGTGAAGAGTGTTCTGGGAATTAAAGTCACTTCCTGATTAGATTCTAAACAAAATAAAAGACGCAAAAATTAAGTTTTTCAAGGCTCTAAAGAGTGCTTTGAGGGGAGATACATACATTACAGCGAGTGTAGGGGAGCCTACACCTCGCGAGGGTACTCCAGCTTATATTGTATTGGAAGAGAAGGGAGTCGCGCCATGTCTTTGGATAAAGCAGTGGTGCAAATTGACAGAAAAAGAGGGGTGTTTAGCGTTTCTGGAATACAGAACGTTCAATGTAAGAATTTTGGAAAATTTTCGAATTATGTTAAGTGTGCAAAAACCGCCTCCGAGACCAGCTCAGTATGAGGCATTAGCAATCTGGGATTTGATGGCCATACGACAGAGACAACAGAAATTTGAAAGGAGAATGAAAAGAGCAGAAAAGACTTTAGCTGAGGCTAGATGGGATAATGAGAGAAAAATGTGGAGAAGGGGAATAATTGACGGACTTAAAATGTTTCCAACAATAACACAAGAAGACGAGACACAGGGAAAGAAGGCTACTTGTAAAACCGACAAGGGTTCTAGTAAGCCAAAGGAGACTCAGAGGTCCTGGGAAGACGCAGATGTTTCAGACGATGAAGAGTTTCTTAATCAGTTGTTACATGATCGCCCGCCACCATATGCCATAAATGACAACATACAGAGCACTAGTGTGAGTTATGAAGGCCCAGTACAGAGTAAGGGAATCTCAAATACTGTGCAGACAAGTGATACAGTTTTGATACAGAATGGTGTCAGTGTACCCACTGCGCCAGACACGCTGATACAGTTGCAGCAACCACAGATTCAGAGGCTTTATCCTGATGTTCCCGTATTGGAAATGACTACGAGTCTGATGGTGCCGCCTGATCCGATATATACGAGATCAAAGTTAGTGCAGATTGAGCCAACTCCGCAATTGTTGCCCCAGCCGCAGCAACAGCTGGTTCCGAGTTACAATGCAATCGCAGGACCGCAGTCAGTAGCTATAGCACCAATGATGAATCAAGCTATGGGAGTTAATGCTCCACAGGGTTTGGGACTTGGTCAGACACCAGCTGCTATATCATTACCAATTACTGTTGGTCCACCAGTACCACTGTATGCGCAAGGTAAGCTTGGCGTATGTGACCAGGGAGAAATGACCCAAGAGGCAATAAGAGGAGGGTTCACAGGAACTTCCCAAGGAATGACACCAAGAGAACAGACAACAGAAGGACCTAGATCCTTGTTAGACTTTAGTCCGATTGGGGTTCCTTTGGAGACCATGAGACAAGCAGGGCTGGGAATGCTAACCCCACAGATAATGAGTACAAATACGACACAGACGCCAATAGTGCAGTCTGGAAATATTTCATTGCAAGGCTTAACAGCGCAACAATTGAACGAGTGGTTAGACAAGGTCAACAATTCGCAGACTACTGCAGTGACCGCAGAGAGGTCAGAGAGGGATGAATACCTGAATTTTGTGAGAAGCCATGGAGCTAGTGGAAGGAACAATGGGGGTGAACAGACTAGAGTCATACACGGAAGCAGAATTGAGGTATCTATGCCCAAAAATAACTAAAGAAGTGAGCAAGGAGCATCAGAGGTTGGCAAACCTGGCGGATTATTACGGTATAGACATTGAAAGTACTAAACATTTGAAAAGAAGCTACAGATTAGATTTTGAGTCTAAAGATTTCGAGCACATGAGATCTACCGGAATGAAAGCGCATCTTAAAGAAATACTGCAAAGTGCTCAAATTTGGGGAAGGCAGATGGGCAAAGAAAAGAGATAAAGAGAAAGGAGATGGTCAGGAACCAAAGCAGGCTAAAGCCGCACCGGACACGGGGACAATAACAATGTTACCAATGAGAGAAACAGCTGGACAAGTTCTAGTCTATGTACCGTGGTCTAGGGGTGACATCCTGTCATTCACAAATGATTATCCCAGGTTGAGGGAGAAGCCAATTGAATGGTACCAGCAGACGGACAGGTTTGTGAAGCTTGCGAAATGTCTTTGGGAGGACTTGAATACCCTGTTTGAGATTATAGTTCCACCTGATTTATGGCTTGAGTGCAAGAGGGGCATAGATTGGCCGACAGAGGAATCAGCAAGGGATAAAGTTACTGGAGCACCGTCCGCAGAGGTGATGAGGTATTATCACAAAGTGATTTAGTTTTTGAAGCAGAAAGTGTCGCCGAAAGTGACTGATTGGCAGAAAATTGATCGAACATCACAGGAGGCCAAAGAGTCGATCCATGCTTACTATGAGAGATTGTTGAAAGCATTCAAACACTACAGTGGCACTGAGGTCATTGAGCCGAAAGACATGAATCATCTTGTGTTCAGGTTTGTCGAAGAGCTGAGACCAGAGATTAGCCAGATGATTAAGAATCATTTGATCTGTTGGCAAGCAAAGCCAATTGATGAGGTGTTGCAGTATGCAAAATACTGCAGTGACGAGATAGATTGAGTTGAAGCAGAGAAAGCTGAAAGAGAAGGTGATGGTGATGCAGATTAAGGCAGCACAAGAAGGGATGCAAGGGAACGGGATACAGCAAGTGGTACAACAGCAACCGCAGGGGAATGGAATGTTTCAGGCACAACCGAGAGGTTGAGGGCGAGGAGGTTTTGTGAACCGTGGTCCAGACTTGAATACTGTCGTGGTTCAAAATGATGTGCAGTGGATGAAAAAGGTGTCACCATGTCACGCATGCCTGGGCTTGGGGCACTAGAAGCGGGAATGCCCTATGGTGGTGCAGGATGGTGTTGTTCACCAAAGCAATGATGTCGGTACATTTTCAAAATGTGAGGGGTCCAAAAGTGAGAGGACAAAATCAGAACTTCCAGAATAGCATGGTGCAGATGCAGGGTCTCCAACCCGTGCAACAGATGCAAATGCCGCGTGTTCAACCAGCACAAGTGCAACAAGTACAACAGCAGATTCCCATGGTACCTAGACAGCAAATGCAGATACCATTGGCTCCAATGGGACAGCAACAGGTGATGCTTCCTCAGCAGGTCAAACAATGAGGATGGAATAAACGATGAATGGTCGGATGATTGTTCAGACAGTGAGGAGTGCAGGCTTGCAGCATCCCTAGAAGTAGACCAGAGGGGACCCTATGTAGAGGGAAAGGTGATGGGTCATAAAGTTTTGTTCCTAGTTGATACAGGAGCTACATGCTCTACAATCAGAAGAGCAGAGGTTCCGAAATTGCCACTTTCGGGGCGAACCATAAGGGTGGTAGGAGTAGCAAATCAGTTCCTGACAAATCCAATTACAGATCCGGTCCAAGTTGAAATTGGCAACTTCCAGGGATTACATAAATTTGTAGTCTGTGACTCGAGTCCCGTATCCCTACTGGGAAGAGACTTAGGGCCAGATGTAGGAAGCAAAAAATTAGCGAGTCGGAAATTGCGAGTCATTGCGACTCGCAATTTCCGACTCGCAAAATGGGATCCAACAAAATTCGCAAATGATGTCTCACCGCAGATTGCGAGTCCGCTGTTAGCGAGGTCGCTTTTTGAGACCTCGCTAAAAACGAAATCGCAATTTGTGAGTTGGGTATCGCAAATTGCGACTGTGCCGCAAATTGCATGCAGGTGCAGCAAAACAGTTGGAAAAACACTTCCTGGCTCTTGCTGATGACATCAGAGCCAGGAAGATATCAAATACACCTGGGAGGAGGGAGGACCACACCCTTTTCTAACTGCTGAGCAACTACCTGGAGGAGCAGCTGCAACAATGGAAGACTCAGGCAGTGCAGGCAGGAAGAAGAAATTGAAATTCTCTGAAAAGGAACTTGAGGTGCTGACAGAGGAATGCTGCCAGCACCATGACCAGCTGTTTGGAAAGGCTGCCCTGAGTGTCCCAGACACTGAAAAGAGGAGAATCTGGCAAGATATCCAGGAGAGGGTCAATGCCATAGGGGTGAGCCACAGAAGCATCGAGGAAATTAAACAAAGGTGGTATTACCTGTGCTCCAGGACAAAGGAGAGGGTGGCAGAGCGCCTCAGGGAGATGAGGGGCACAGAAGGAGTCCCATCCACCATCCCACCACCCACAGCCATGGAGGAACTGGTTGAACAGAGCCTGGAGCCTGAGGCAGTGTCAGGAATGGGAGTACTGGACACGTCAGCGCAAGGGACATCAAAAAGTGAGTACCATGAAACATGCATGTACACCTATAAATGCTATACCCACACCCACCCAGTACACAGCAGCATGCACAACCAGACTAGCTCCATTCCAGACTAGCAACCACCAGAATGGTGCATTATGGGCAATGTAGTACAGTAGGCAGCATAAAGGCTACTGTTTATTAGGAGGCATACAACTGATGTTAGATACTGACAGTGTGTTCCCTATGTCCCACAGGTCTCCCACAAGACACCCCCACCAGCCACACCATCCAGGGTGAAGAAAGAAAGCAGGCCACAGGCAGGGCAGGAGGCTGCAGCAGGCACTACAGGGCCCAGCACCACACCACCACAGTTCCCTCCAGATGAAGAAGTGGATATGGAGGAAAGAGACACAGCACCTGGTCCCAGCCACAGTGTGAGACAGCAAGACCCAGAAGCACCACCGCGTCGCAGACGCAGACTCCATGTCCAGGCAGTGTCCCTGGAGGATATAGGTGACGCATCCATGTCTGCAGCTGAGGCATCCCTCCTATCTGGTCAGCGCCTGCAAACAAGGCAGTTGAGAATTATTTCTGGGGCAATGCAGAGGATGGAGCACAATTTTACACATGGCCTGGCAGAAGTGAACACACAGTTCACACGTTTGCATGACAATGTCAGTGACCTAGCACTATCCATACGGCAAATGGTGACGGAACTGGTGTCAGAGAGACAAAGTGCAAGGCGCCATGAGCGGCAACTGGTGCAGAGATTGGACCGCAGGTCTGCATCCATTGTCCGTCTTGCAGTGAACACCACAGGGCTGTCACGACGTACTGTGGGCTTGCACGTGTACTTGGGCCACTTTGCAGGGGATGTGGCTCGGGGACTGGGCCGCATTAGCCACGCTGTGGACATGCTGGAGGCCAGGCAGGTGGCAAGGGGCACGGCTGAGACACCTCAGGACAGTGAGGAGGGGCCCACCATCAGCAGCACATCTGCCACAGACACACGTGTCTTGCGGAGTGGCAGTGCACGTCAGGGGTCTGCTGACCCACCTAGCACAAGCCATGCTGGGCGTACCAGGAGGAGGTGTTAGGCCCAAACACTGCAGGACTCATGAGGCACATGGAGTTAATGTGTCCTCATTGAGGGTGGACATGTGCAGCCCCTTACCAACAGTTCAGTTCTTTAGTTATTAGGTTCACTTATTAAAAAGTATTGTTTGATCCACTTCACAACTGGCCTCTTTGTGTTTGACATTAGTGTGTGTGGTGACAGTTACCACGTACCTTCCAAAGTATTGGTTTGCAATGTGGTCCCGTCTTTGTCTGCCTTGATTTGCAATGCTTCTATCTCCAGGCTGGCGATGTGGTAGCTCTTGCTCGTCATCCTCCGAATCTAGGTCTTCAGGGGTGAGATGTTGTGCAGTATAGCGCATGTGCCAACTATCTTGAAAGCTGTTATTGGGGCATACTGGAGCGCACCTCCACTTCTGTGGAGGCATCAGAATCTTGCCTTTAACAGTCCAAAGGTCCTCTCTATGACATTTCTGGTCCGCCTATGTGCACTGTTATATCGCCTCTCATTCTGATTGCTGGGTGTTAGGTACGGGGTAAGTATCCATGGTCGTAGCGCATATGCACTGTCACCTGTGTGGCAACATTTTACAATGTTAGCAGGGCATGGAAGGTTTCTACAGTGACCTGTGTGTATGGCTTCAGGGTGTCTTCAGCAATATCTAATAGATATCCGTCTCCAAACTCCCCACGTTCTAGGCGTTGGTGTATCCCACTGTGCCTGAAAATGTAAGAGTCATGTGTACTCCCTGGAAATTTGGCTACCATGTCAGTGATGACATAATGGGCGTCACATACCACCTGGATGTTCAGTGAGTGGGTACACTTCCGGTTGCGGAACAGACATTCCAGATTTGCAGGAGGGCATATTTGTATATGTGTCCCGTCTACACACCCTATTACATGTGGGAAGTTGGCAATTCTGTAGAATTCCAACTTGGTGCTGTTGATTTCTGCCTCATTCCTGGGTAGGTATATGTATCTGGACATGTGTGTGAGTATGGCATCTAGGAATGATCGGAAGAATCGTGAGAGTGCACTTTGGGATACCCCACCTGCCACTGCAATCACCCCCTGATAGCTACCCGAGGCCAAGAGGTGCAGTGAGCATAGCACTTGCACATGTGTGGGGATGGCGCTGCCACGCACAGTCTGTCGTTGAAGCTGCGGATTGAGTAGATCAATTAATTCCAATATTGCTGCACTGCTGAGTCTGTATTTGTCATAAATCTCCTCAGTTTGTTGGAAAAGTGTCTGCCTGGTTCTGTATATCCTCTCCTGTCTCTGGCTCCTCCTCCTCCTCTGCTGTGCGGCGTGGACTCTCCTCCTCCTTGCTATCACATATATTTCATCCATTTTGAGTAACCCAGATGCCTCTGGGTCTCCTTTTATACTTTGGTTTTGTTTACCACCTGCTCTGACTTAGTGGTAATTTGGGTGTGCAAATGGGCTTTTTGCGACTTGTCGCAATTTGCGAGTGGCTTTTTCATATGGTTTGCGACTCGCAAATTGCGTCTACCTATTTGCGGGTCGCACAATGGGGCTGCAAATTTTGCGAGTCGGTAATGGCTCACTTCGCAATTTGCGATTCGGAAATGGGATTTTTGCATCCCATTTCCGATTTTGCGGGGTCGCAAATTGCGATTCTGGCCATTTGCGACTCGCAATTTTTTGCTACATCTGGCCCTTATTGTGCAAAACAAGGTGTTCAATTACCTGTTCCAATGAAGGGATTGAGGTGCAGACAAACAGTGATGATGAAGGGGACGACGGTCAGTTTCCAGAGTTAGAGATGGAGACCACAAATGAGAAATACCCTTTGATAACCTTATTGCCAATGCTTAAAGTAACTGACTTCCCACCTGAGTTGCAGGGAACAGTGACAGAGAAGGGGTGGGATCTGACAGGAAAAGAAGTGGGACTAATAAAAGGAGTAGAACCGGTTAAAGTACAGGTAACGCCGAATGCAGTGTTCCCCCAGGTGCCACAATACCACATGGCACAAGATGTCCTCATTCAGGTAGCACAAATAATTGCGGACTTTGTGAAGCAGGGGGTTTTAAAAGAAGTGCTGGGTAGCCCGTGTAATTCACCAATAATGGGTTTGAAAAAGCCTTGTGGGAAAGTTCGTATTGTGCAGGACTTGAGGAAAATAAACAAGATTGTGGTAAAATGTTGCCCCATAGTGCCAAATCCAGCAGTAATCATGTTTCAGGTACGTGTGATGCAGAGTGGTTCACAGTTGTGGATCTGTCTCAAGCATTCTTTTCGGTGCCTCTACATGAGGACAGTCAATTTCTTTTCAGTTTCAAATTCCTGGATGAGGTTTACAGTTGGTGCAGGATTCCTCAAGGGTTTTCTGAGTCACCTTCCATCTTCAATCAGATATTGAAGAAGGACTTTGAGTCATTAGAATTGCCTTTCAGTTCGACTTTAGTACAGTACATTGATGATTTGTTAATTGCGTCCAGAACAAAAGATGACTGCAGGTATGATACAATAGCCTTACTGAACCATTTGGGAAAGAATGGACATAAAGTGTCTCCAAAGAAGCTGCAATACTGTCAGAGAGAGGTGAAATACTTAGGTCACCTGATTGAGAAAGGGTCGAGAAAAATATTCAAAGAAAGAGTGACAGCCATACTGCAGATGAATCCCCCGACAACTAAGAGAGATGTCAGGACGTTTTTGGGAATGGTGGGCTACTGTCGTCAGTGGATTCCCAACTTTTCGATTATCTCTAAACCCTTGGTGAGATTGACTGTTAAGGAAGTTCAGGATGACCCGGGTATTATAACCATGTCCGTGAAAGAGATGAAGGCATTCATGGAACTGAGGGAAAGCATGTGCGGGGCACCAGCTTTAGGTATGCCTGATTACATGAAGCCTTTCATACTGTTTTGTCATGAACGTGATACTTGTTCTTTGTCTGTCCTGACACAGGTCCATGGAGGTGCAAACCGCCCAGTAGCATATGTTTCAGCTACTTTGGACCCAGTCGCAGCAGCCTTACCGGGTTGTTTGCGTGCAGTTGCAGCAGTTGGTCAAAGCCTCACTCAATGTGACGGCATAGTGATGGGACATCCCTTAGCAGTAATGGTCCCTCATTCAGTTGAAATTCTGTTAACCCGAACCAAAACGCAGCATATGATGAATGCGAGGTTGACAAAATATGAGACAATTATACTGGGGTCACCTAATGTTTCCCTTAAGAGATGTACTGTATTGAACCCGGCAACTTTACTTCCCATTGAAAATGCAGACATTGATGATGCCGAGGAAGTAGAACACGATTGTCTTGAGGTAACAGAGCTGTGCACCAAACCAAGACCTGACATTAAAGATACCCAATTGGAAGAAAATGATTACATTATGTTTGTTGATGGTTCATGCCTGAGAGACGCAGTAGGAGTACTGAGAGCTGGATATGCTGTGTGTACAATCAACTGTATTTTAGAAGCTTCCTGGCTCAAAAGAGTATACTCTGCTCAAGTGGCTGAATTAATTGCCCTTACTAGGGCATGCCACACATCACAAACCTGAAAGTCACTATCTATACTGACAGCAGATACAGATTTGGAATCGTGCATGATTTTGGCCAGTTATGGTCACAGAGGGTTTCATGACCTCTTCTGGTTCTCCAGTGAAAAATGGCGAGAAAATTAAGGATTTGTTGCACGTGATTCAGTTACCTCTTGAAATTGCCGTGGTGAAATGCAATGCTCATGTTAAGTCACAAGACTTTGTGTCAATGGGAAATGGATATGCAGATCAAGTCGCAAGGTTTTGTGCATTGAACTGTATATCGTTTCAAGACCAGTAGGAATTGTTACCGGAAACTGAAAATGAAACATGCTTACACTTGCATTAAGAGTGATCGACACATTAGATGAGCTAAAATCCTTACAGGGACGTGCCAGCAAAGAGGAGAAACGTTCCTGGCAGAGAATGCAATGTGTACAGAGGTCAGATGACTTATGGGTTTCAGAAGATGGGAAAATGGTTTTGCCAAACAGTCTTTTGTCACAGTTTGCGAGGTTTTATCATGGTCAAGCACATGTTGGAAGAGACGCAATGATCAGGTTGTTCAAAATCGATTGGTTCAATCTGAAATTCAGACAAGCTTCAGAGGTTATTTGTCACAGGTGCATCATCTGTCAGCAGATGAATGCAGGAAAAGGGACTGTGGTGAATATGAGCCACGTTGGGAGAGATGGAGGTCCGTTTAGCAGAATGCAGATGGATTTTATTGAGATGCCTGTGTGTGGAGGACTGAGGTACGTGTTGGTGATTGTGTGCGTTTTCAGTCACTGGATTGAAGCTTACCCTACACGTAGGAATGACAGTCTCACAGTAGCAAAACTGCTGCTTAGGGAGTTAATACCACGTTTCGGGTTCCCGATCTCTTTAGAATCAGATAGGGGCAGACACTTCGACAATGAGGTGATTAAGCTCTTGTGTGCTGCATTAAACATTCAGCAGAAGCTGCATTGTAGCTATCGCCCTGAAGCATCAGGACTAGTGGAACAGATGAATGGTACCTTGAAGTCGAGAATGGCAACAATGTGCGCAGCTACCAATTTGAAGTGGCCAGATGCATTGCCCTTAGTACTGATGTCAATGAGAAACACACCTGACAAGAAAACAGGACTGTCTCCTCATGAAATTCTAATGGGCCGAGCTATGAGATTACCCACAGTGCTTGCAAATGCTCTTGTGAATATCACGGATGATATGGTGTTGGACTACTGCAAGGGTCTGGCTGACGTGGTCCGCTCTTTTTCTCACCAGGTGGAGTTATTGCTCCTCGAGAGATCATCGTGCTGGTCATATGTCCTGGATCCTGCTGATACTGTTAGCAAGTTGTTCCCTACCAGTTTGGTATCCTTGTGGGTTTCCCCTGTGGATTACGTTTTTTAAACCATGTGAACTTGTAGAGTGAGAAAGCATAGCTTCATTTAGCTATATCCATGTGTTAGTCCTTCATTTTGGACTACAAATTTGAAGTTGGAGAGTGTTTAATCCAGCCTGTAAGGGATATCTAAGTTCTTTCATATCTAAGGCAGATTACAAGATGTACGTATGCCAATTATACTGAATCATAAAGTCCTGATGAAGGTGTATTTATATTTTTCTTCACTCACCGAAACGCGCGTCGGCTTGTAAATTGGCATGTCTTGAACATTGGCATGAAGTGTTTGAAATTGGCAAATTTGAAGCCCTGACCAGGATTGGCTACCATCAGGCCTGTAACACGAGAATTTGAATCAGGAAATTATAACCTAGAATTGGCTGTTATTATGTTGAAATTTATACAATCCAAACTACAACGCATAATTGTAGCATCAAAGCAGTAACTTTATTGTGCGGTTTAAATATCCTCTCATGTATGAGGCGGTTGTAAATTTGTATGTATACTATTTTGTGATTTTGTTGGTTGTGTGTTATTTGTTTATTTTTGCGTATTTACTGGTATGTTATTTATGTTTTCATATATGTATGTTTCATTTAGGGTAGGGGGTTGTATTATATTTTTTTGGTTGATTCTATGTTGATTATATTATGTGCGAACTGAATGTTTAATTAGCTATAATAAATATCTAAATTGAAATATATTGTATGTTGTATATTTGAATTTAAGATTTCCGTTCCTATGTTTGCTATGTTAATGGAGAGTAAACTACGTTATACTCATAGTATTGGAGGCTACCACACTGCCACCGATAAGTGATCCAGGTCACACCCTGAATACCGGTGACTGGGTTGTTGTCAAGAAACACGTGAGGAAGTCATGCTTGGAGCCACGTTGGAAGGGGCCGTATCAAGTAATACTGACAACTACTACTGCTGTGAAATGTGCAGGTCTTCCAAATTGGATACATGCCAGTCACACAAAGAAGGTGACGTGTCCAACTGATGAGGAACTAGAAGTGTCCAAAACAACAGCTGCAGAGAAGGAAGTCTCCGGGCCGGAGAATATTCAAAGGGGAACGGAGACTGAAGGAGAACCCGCTGAGGACGGCTTAGTCAGTCAAAACGAGTTCCAGAGGGGTGACAGTGAGCCTATCTCAGCTGAGGTAACAGGGGAACTGACACAAAGAGAGGTTCTCCCAGAAGCAGACGGATACTGGTTTGAAGTTGAGCCCATAACTGACTCTGAAGGCGAAGGGAGTGAGGCAGAACGAAGTCGAGGTTTTCTGACTCCTCCTGAGCCGCTTGCAGAGCCATTAAGAGAAAACAACATAGCACAAGAGGAGGGTGCTGTTCAACGTCCTGAAAGGCCAAACAGAAAGAAAACACTTAAAGGAGATAACTGTCCGGAATCACAAGCTGCAGGGGAGAAAGTGATCCCTAATGAAACAATAGAGGAAGAAGTTGACACAACCAGGAAAGAGGATCTTAGTGAAGGAGAGTTACAGGGTGACCGCAAACTGAAAAGAAAGAGAGTCGCAAACAGAAGGTACGCAGGTCCTGAATGGGCGTATGCAACATCAGCTGAATGACAACAAGAATTCTTGGCGTTCTGTTTTGATCGAGAGGTTCCAGTTCAATATTACGGCACCTGAATTCAACTCTAGAAAGAGACTGTGTTAAATTGAAATTAAAATTGAAAGCTGAAAAGCTGAGAAAAGAGACTGATAAATTACCGGATGTGACACTGATAACCTGAATTGACTCTGAAAAAACAATTATGACAAGCTGCTAACCTGATTTGACAAAGGGGTCCTGGAGTGAGTGAAACGCTGTAAATACTTGCAGAGAGAGAGAGACTTTGCACAGAAAAAAAGAGCTTTTATATAGTCCTCAAGTTGATTGTTTGCTTTGTATTATTTTGCTTTCTGATTCTTTACAGATCATGAGTTACTCTAGAGATGATAGTAATAAGGGTAGGATGTGTGGTTGGTTGAGTGCTATTCTGGGTATTGTGTGTGCAATAATAATAATAGGTGTGATTGTGGGAATGCCATTAGTGGATAAGAAAGTGACTAACAATGCTTCAAATCCTGAGACTGCTACACTAACACCATGGGAGAAGTTTGAGCAGGATACAAAATATTTGCATGAGGGAACTAACTCAAAAGGGGAACTATCTACTAATGTCTTCTATCGCTTGCTGAATGAGTATGTTGACACAATGGATGCGAAGAATTGCTATGTGTGCACAAAGATTCCTTCATCAGTACAAGAAGGGGTTACTTATCATAGTCTGCCACTTACCTATGGGATAAGCTGTAGTTTGCTGTCAACGAGGTTCTATGATCAAGAACATGTCCAATACTTCTATTCTAACTTAGATGTAGTGTTTTCCTTTGTGCCTGTGATCGAGTTTTTAATAAATTAGCTAAGGAACACAGCATAAAATTAGTTAGGGGTTTCTTTGAGCCGACTCTGACATTTGGGACAGCTTATGCGCACCGCAATAATCTAACCTGCTTACTAACACCTGTAGAGAAGAGCTTCTTAGATTACACTGATGATAGACGAAAGGCATTAAAGGAAAGGCTAGAAAAGGGGTTAGAAAAACGCACGCTTGCAAATGATTATGCTTACACTGCAATAAAGACACAGGGCAAATTAGCTATAGATGCATTACATGTAGGGAGGCTTTGTATATATAGGCCAAAATCTGAGCATGACACTTTATTTGTGGGAACGAGTGAATGTAGGCATGTGTTTTTGTTTCAGAGTAAATGGACATTCATGTTAAATGGACAGGTTCCAGCGATCCCTGGGATCTATTATATATGTGGGCTTAATGCTTATTACCGTCTTCCTAAAGGATGGTATGGGACATGTTATTTGGGAATAGTTTTCCCAAAGATCTATCAAATTGATGACTTAAAGCAAATTCCTAAAATGTCTGAATTACATCATACTAGACAAAAGAGAGAGACAGCGGCTGCTGTCGTTGGTGACATATTTGGAGCCATAATTCCTTCAGTAGGGGTTATCTTAAACTCCATAAAGATTTGAAAATTGTCTACTATTGTGGATAACATGCTGACAAACTTCGCAGGGGCTATACTCCTGATGGATACTGAACTTCTGGCAGAAAGAGCTATGACTCTTCAAAACCGGCTTGCTTTAGACATTCTTTTAGCAAAGAGTGGTGGAGTCTGTAAGATGCTTAATGAGCGCCATTGTTGTGCATTCATTCCTGATAATAGCAAAAAGATTAGAGGTATGCTTACTAACCTAACAAGAGATAGTGCAGATTTTAAGGAAGGAGCTGAAGGAACCTGGAGTTTGGGAAAAGGTTGGGAAAGGAATTACCAGAGTAGGGAATTGGTTTAGTAGTATTTGGAATGGGGTTCTTGCAAAAATATTAGGTGGTATGCTGATTGTTCTAATATGTTTATTCGGACTATGGTTATAATGCAAAATTAATAAAAGAATGAAAAAAGACTTGGCAAAATGTAATAAAAGAAAGGAAGAAAAAGAAAAAGAGAAAATGTTCAAAGAAATTTCGGAAAGATCACATAGGGAGGAGGAAATTGAGATGCATAATTTAAAGAAAATGAAAGGTTGTGAAGGGAAAGGTTTTGTGTGATGACAAGTGTCATCAGAGGAGGGACTGAGAGAGCGTAGCTTATATGCTTAGAAATTAACATGAAATGTTTATAAATTAATGTGTAATAATAATGCTGCATAGAAAATGTATTAACATGTTTTTTGCTAAACGTGCACTTGAAATGTGCCCAGGGGGAGTGGCCGCCAATATATACGGGGACTAATGAAACTGACTAATAATGCTAAAATGTTATGTTGAAACATGATTTTGTACTAATATTAAAAGGTTATATGTTAAAGTTCTGCTAATAAATCATTAGGCCTTAGTTAGCATGAGTCGAGGCCTAGCTGCCTGCTTTCATATTAAATGTGTTTTTCTAACGTGCAGTGTGCTGACTTACTGAAGGACATGAACTCTTGTTTTTTCCAAAGCTAGAAGATGAATGTAACTGTAGTAGATCCGTTCTCATGAAATTTGACTTGCTTAGTGAAACATTCTTGCTGAATGCAACAGTGTAGACTACTTGCAGGTACAAGGTCGCCTGAACCGGTACAGACAATGGAGCCACTGACTGAAGATGTGCAAAGGACCACTTTGCAACCCTTTGTGTCACATTACGCCTGAATCAGGCATAATGTATGCAAGGGGGGCGTCCAAACCAGGAAAGCCCGAACAAACGGCGCAATGAAATTTACAACATTTCACTGTGCCATTTTTCTGTCATTTTTAATGCCTGCTCAGTGCAGGCATTAAAATGACGCACCCATTTTAATCAATGGGCCTCCCTGTGCTTTGCTGCACTAGCATCAAAATTATTGATGCTAGCACAGCAAAGCCCCACAATAGCATTGTCTATTTTGATGCTATTGTCCTAATGTCTGCCATGGTGTGCCGTATTTACAATACCATGGTGTTGTTAGGTGGAGAAGGGGCGATGCAAGAAAAGTGGCGCATTAGGATCGATGTGCCAATTTCTTGTAAATATGCCCCTTAGTGTGTGAGACTTTAATCTAGTACCAGAGGTGAGGAGTGGAGGGGCACACATTCTCGCACTGGACATTTTTAGTGTGCCTTTTTGAGCTTTGTCCTCTATTACCCCGCTTCAGTGACTCTTAATTTCGGATTCTCACCTATGTGAACATTTTTGGTGTAGAAATCTTTTTAGGGTGCCCTGCTTGTGAGACAGTGCTGCAAGGACAGTTATCAGTCCCTTGGTTGGAGAATTCATTGTCAGCGACGTGACTCCCTGTGGCTGTTCACCTCTATGAGGAAAACAAGTGGTAGACATACGGTTCTTCTATGCGCAGCAGTAATTAGAAATGGGTGTGTTCTACTTGAGGGAATCTGAAGGAGACGTGCACAGCTCTCCTATGTACCACAAGGATCTGAATAAAGCGTGCTGTATGACTGTGAGGAAATCGGAGGAAGATACGGGGCTCCGCTATGCATCGCAGGAATCAGGAAAAAGCGTTAGTCACTGTACTGTTGGTGCTCCCTGCAGTTTAGTTTTTGCCACAGCTGCTGTCATGTATTGTTGCTAAAAATCCACACACATTCATCAGAGCATTGTAGCTCAGTAGTGTAAATTACCGCTTATTCACACAGCCATCAGTGGGAGGCTAAACTAATGTCAATGAGGGACATCTTTTAGTGTCCCTGCCTACCTCAAGTTTAGAAACTCCCTAATTTCAGCATTCTGAAGAAAAGAAAAACAGGACTGCATGCTGAACAACTAAATGTTAGTATAGTCCAGAGGGTGGGAAACAAGACTTATTGTTAACACTGATGTTCCCATTTTTGGCATCGTAATTTTTTATGACAATTTAAAACATTTATGATAACATAATGGCTGCAGCTATCGTGACCCAGCTCCCACCATTTTTGGATGAAGTTGGAGAGCCTGCTATTTCCTGGAAAGAGTGGGCAAAATTGTTCCAGCCTTACCTCATTGCGATTGAAGGTGAAAAATACCCATCATTAAGGAATTAGCACATAGTACTACACAATTTAAGATTCCGGGGAAGAAAGGTGGTGAAAATCTAGTGGATTCAGATGAAGAAGAGGAACTTCAGGAAGATGTGTATCAGATGATATTCAATAAACTAGAAGAACATTTTGGTCAGAGCGAATATTGTGTTAGAAAAACACAAGTTCTTGTGTATAGTTCAAGGAAAAAATTAAAGAGTAACAAGTTACATTGCATGTTTGAGGGCATGCAAATCTGTGTGAATTTGGTTTCTTATGTGACTTTCTTATCAGAGACAAATTAGTTTGGTGCACCAACAATGCTAAAGCCCAAGAGAAACTTTTAGAAAAGACCACAGAGGTAGGGAGTTGAACAACTATGCCATGTGTGGCATATCATTAGATGGTGTCACATTAAACATCTATGCTGATTCATGCTCACCCTATACTTAATTGATTATTATGTTTTTGAATAGAAGTATAAAGGGAAGGGCTAGGTTCTCCTGAACGAGGAAATCAACCCTGGGGTACAACAAAGACTCCATGCCCTTAGCAGAAATGTTAACTATGTTAAGACTGTTCTACTAGAGCAAAGGTTTACATTGCAAAAAAGGGGCAAGAGTATTTGGATTGGGATAGCAAAAATAATTGGGAATCAAGCTGGATCCTAATAATGTAGAACCAGTTATGGCCTTAAAAGAGGGGATGGTAGATGCAAAGTAGTGCGAGGAGTTCCCCAAATTATGTTCAGAAATGCTAGGTCATTGAAAAAATGTCCAACATAAGATCAAACTGAAGGACATTGCTGTACCTGCAATACACAAATTAAGGCCAATTCCCCTTTTAATGCAAGAGCCATTGCTGGAAGAACTAAACAAATTAGTTAAACAAGGTATCGTAGGACCTATTAAGCGGTCCCAATAGCTTGTTTCAATAGTGGTAACTCAAAAATCTGGAGGCAGAGGCCTGCACCTATGTGGTGATTTAAGAGACCTAAATTCTAACATTTGGTTGGACAGATGTCCACTCCCTAGAATAAATTAGATGATCAGCATGATTGGGGAGTCCAAATACTTTAGCAAAATTGATCTCTCGTCAGCATACCATCAGATCGAGCTACATCCAGAATCCAAATCATTAAATTCTTTTATAGCTCCTTTTTGGAGCCTTCAGGTACTGCAGAATCCATTTGGCAGTTTTTCGCAGGGTAATGCATCAGATCCTGGGGAGAATAACAATTGTGTTCTTTTTCCAGGATGACATACTAATCCATAGAACCCCTGAAGAGAATCATGATAAAACTCTACAGCAGGTCCTATCAGCACTCAAAAATGCAGGTTTGACCATTAGAAAAAAAAAATCTGATGTTTGTGGAGTCAGTTGATTACTGAGGTCACACAATTTCATGCAATGGAATTAAACCAAAACAGAATAGTAGAATTAGTCCATGAAGGTCATTTGGGGCGGGGCCTCACCAAATCTATAGTGAGAGATACTTACTGGTTTCCTGGTGTGGATAGTGTGGTGGAGAATAAAGTGAAGGAGTGTTTAACCTGTTCCATGAGTGATAATTTAAAGAGCAGGAGAAGTACACCTTTGTCCCCTTTAAGTGTACCCCTCATACCTTGGCATAAACTCGGGTTGGGCATTATTGGTCCTTTTAACTTCTCCATGTGGACAGGAATGTTTATGCTGGTGCTTGTAGACTATCATTCACACTGGATGGTAACTAAAGTGGTCGATCACATTAATACTCAAACCTTTAGTTTCCTCATGAGCACTTTTACAACAGTAGGGATTCCAAACACCAAAGTAACAGACAAAAGGGTGCAATTCACATCAGAGCAAATTAAGGAATTTCTAGAGAATCTGTCTATTCAACAACCCAGAACAGCTTTTTACTGCAAATGGGTTAGTGAAGAGTGGGATTAAATAATGAATTCAACTAGCACAAGTGTCAGGAAATCCTGCCATCAAGGTGCTTAAAGAAATGCTATTGATATACCATACTACACCCAATTCAGTCTGTAAGATCTCACCTATTCCAGCATGCAAATGCTGACTTCCTGGCACTTAATTGACTCCTAAATGAGTGGGTGGTAGGGAACCTATGTGGGTGGGTAGAGGCAAAATGAACGAAAAAGTTAAGTCAGGGGATAGGAGGTGCTGGAGGCAAAGATGGACCTTCACGGAGACCTCCATGGCTTCGCATATTGGGTCATATATGCCTTGGTTACATATTTTTGCTTAATTGCTGGTTGTGAATGTGAGGGGGGATTTTTTTCTCTGTACAATATTTCACCCTATTGATTCATAATGATGTTAAATGTGTAAGGTGAGTGTTAGGAATGGGGTCCTTGGTTGACAGACAGGTTGCCCCCTGTTCAAGCAAGGACTCTCACTCTAGTCAGGGTAAAAGAGAATCACCCTCAGCTAACCACTGCTTACCCCTTGGTAGCTTGGCAGAGCAGAAGGCTTAACTTCAGAGTGCTAGGTGTAAAGTATTTGTACCAACACACACAGTAACTTAATGAAAACAGTACAAAATGGCACAACACAGGTTTAGAAAAATAGGAAATATTTATCTAAATCAATCAATCAATCAATCAAGGGATTTGTATCGCGCACTGCTCACCCGGAAGGGTCTCAAGGCGCTTGGGGGAGGGGGTCTGCTACTGCTCGAACAGCCAGGTCTTGAGCTGTTTCCTGAAGGCGAGGTGGTCCTGGGTCAGCCGTAGGTGGACGGGCAGGGAGTTCCATGTCTTAGCCGCCAGGTAGGAGAAGGATCTTCCTCCGGCGGTGGCTCTTTTGATGCGAGGGACGACGGCGAGGGCGAGGTTCGCGGAACGTAGCTGGCGGGTGGGCGAGTAGAAGGTCAGGCGGTCGTTGAGGTACCTTGGGCCCAGGTCGTGGAGGGATTTGTGTGCGTGGGTGAGGAGTCTGAACGTGATCCTCTTGTTGACAGGGAGCCAGTGCAGGTCTCTCAGGTGGCTTGAGATGTGGCTGCGTCGGGGGACGTCCAGGACGAGTCGGGCGGAGGCGTTCTGGATACGCTGAAGTCTTTTCTGAAGCTTGGCTGTTGTACCGGCGTAGAGGGTGTTTCCGTAGTCTAGTCTGCTGGTGACGAGGGCCTGGGTGACCGTCTTCCTGGTCTCGGTCGGGATCCATCGGAAGATCTTACGGAGCATGCGGAGGTTGTGGAAGCAAGCTGAGGAGACGGCGTTGACTTGTCTGGTCATCGAGAGGGAGGAGTCCAGGATGACGCCCAAGTTGCGTGCGTGGTCCGTTGGCTTGGGAGCGGTGCCTAGGGCCGGGGGCCACCAAGAGTCGTCCCATGCGGAGGGCGACGGTCCCAGGATGAGAACTTCTGTCTTGTCCGTGTTCAATTTCAGGCGGCTGATGTCCATCCATTTGGCGACGTCTTTCATCCCTTCGTGTAGGCTGGTTTTGGCGGTGTCGCGGTCTCTGGTGAGGGAGAGGATCAGCTGGGTGTCATCGGTGTAGGAGATGATGTTGAGGTTGTGTTGGCGTGCGATGGCAGCGAGGGGTTTCATGTAGATGTTGAAGAGAGTGGGGCTGAGCGATGATCCTTGCGGGACGCCGCAGATGACTTCGGTGGCCTCCGAGAGGAATGGAGGGAGGCGTACTCTCTGTGTTCTGCCAGAGAGGTATGAGATGATCCATTTCAGGGCCTTCCCTTGGATGCCGGTGTCGTTGAGGCTTTGGACTAGGGTGCGGTGGCAGACAGTGTCAAATGCTGCGGAGAGGTCTAGGAGGATGAGTGCTGCTGTTTCACCGTTGTCGAGCAGGGCTCGGATGTCGTCGGTGGCTGCGATGAGGGCGGTCTCGGTGCTGTGGTTGGCTCTGAATCCGGACTGCGATGGGTCGAGGGATCCGTTCGTCTCGAGGAAGGCGGCCAGTTGCTTGTTGACGACCTTCTCGATGACTTTGGCAGGGAAGGGAAGGAGCGAGATGGGGCGGAAGTTCTTGAGGTCGGTCGGGTCCGCTGTTGGTTTCTTCAGCAGTGCACTGAGCTCGGCGTGCTTCCAGCTCTTCGGGAAGGTGGCTGTGTCGAAGGAGGTGTTGATGATGTCTCGGAGGTGGGGTGCGATGGTAGAGGCGGCCTTGTTGAAGACATGGTGGGGGCACGGGTCTGTCGGCGATCCGGAGTGGATGGTGTTCATCATGCGTGTTGTGTCTTCGGGGGTCACCTCGGTCCATGTCTGGAGGGTGGCGGTGAGGTGCGTGGGTTCGACCGATGGGTGCGGGGGTGGAACGCCGAAGCTGTTGTGGATGTTGTCGATCTTGCAGTGGAAGTACGAGGCGAGGGAGTCGCAGAGGTCCTGTGAGGGAGTGATGTCGTTGTTGCCGGTGCTGGGGTTGGAGAACTCCTTGACGATGTTGAAGAGCTCCTTGCTGTCATGGGCATTCTTGTCCAGTCGTTCCTTCAGAGATTTCTTCTTGGTTGTGCGGATGAGCTGATGATGTCTGCGGGTGGCGAGTTTGAGGGCGGTCATGTTGTCGGCGGTCTTGTCAAGGAGCCAGGCCTTCTCGAGGGTGCGGCAGGCCTTCTTGGAGTTTTTGAGTTCGTCGGTGAACCAGGGGGCCTTCTTGCTTCTGGGCCTGGTGAGTGGGTTCTTCAGTGGGGCGAGGTCGTCGGCACAGGAGGTCAGCCACTGCGTGAGGTCGAGGGCTGCTGTGTTAGGGTCCGTTGTCCTGACAGGTGGGTTCTGGCTGAGGGAGGTGGCGAGCTGGTCGACGGTGATCTTGCTCCAGTTTCTGTGGGGAACCTGCTTCGGGTGGTGGTGGACCGTGTTCTTTTTGAAGCTGAAGTGGACGCAGCTGTGGTCAGTCCAGTGAAGTCCAGTGGAGTGGCTGAAGGTGACGTGCTTGCTGGATGAGAAGAGGGGGTCGAGCGTGTGGCCGGCGTAGTGGGTGGGGGTGTTGACCAGTTGCTTTAGTCCGAGGTTGGCGAGGTTGTCCAGCAGGGCGGTGGTGTTGCGGTCGTTGTTGTTCTCCAGGTGGAAGTTGAGGTCCCCGAGGAGGATGTAGTCGGCGGAGGGGAGGGCGTGGGGGCTGATGAAGTCCGTGATGTCTTCGCAGAAATGTGCCCGTGGTCCCGGGGGTCTGTAGATGAGGGTGCCTCTGAGGGTGGTCTTGGGGTCGGTGTGGATCTGGAAGTGCAGGTATTCGGCGGCGTTGAAAGCGTCGATGGAGTCAGTCGAGATGCGAATGGTGCTTTTGTGAACGATGGCGATGCCCCCTCCGGTCTGGTTGATGCGATCTTTCCTGATGATCTTGTAGCCGTCCGGGATGGCTATGGCGATGTCGGGGGCTGAGGAGGCGTTCATCCAGGTTTCCGTGAGGAAGGCGACGTCTGGAGATGTGGTGTTGAGGAAGTTCCAGAGTTCCACGGCGTGTCTGTGGACGGAGCGGGTGTTGATCAGGATGCACTTGAGGTGGTTGCTGTTGCCCGTCTTGATGGGTGCGGTGCCGGTTCGGAGGCAGGAGAAGTTGCAGGATCGGCAGGCGAAGGGTCCATGGGTGCGTCGCGGGGATGCTCGGTAGCACCTGGGGGCTCGGGCGGTGTTGAGTGCGATGAGTGTGGCGGCATCGTAGGTCCTGCGGGGGGATGGCGGACGCGGGGGCCAGGGGTTCTGCCGCTGGGCGCAGTCCAGGCGCGGACGGGCTTACCTTTGGCGCTCAATCGGTGCTCCCGCTGCGCGCGTCCGCTGCGCGGTCGCTGGGTGGGCGTCATAAGTAAGGAGCCGGGAGGGAGGGTCAGCTGGGAGGCGGGAGGCTGGGTGGCCAATGGGCAGGGGGGAGAGGCGGGACTGCGGGGTCAGCGGCGGGAAACCAGGAAGGAGAGTGACCGGGGCAGCGGCGGCGGAGAGAAGGCGAGGAGAGTGGACAGCAGCAGCAGGTAGAGAGCAGCGAGCGGAGGGCGGTACCTCCGAGATGCAGAGGTCAGCGCTGGTGAGGAGGAAGCGGCATCAGTGGGATCAGCAGCGGCAGGCAGGCGTCAGGCAGCAGCAGTGAGAGAGGAGCGACCGCCTGTGGGGGCACAGGGGGTCACACTGACCAGCACGCCGCGGTCCCCTTAAGTAAGGAGCCGGGAGGGAGGGTCAGCTGGGAGGCGGGAGGCTGGGTGGCCAATGGGCAGGGGGAAGAGGCGGGACTGCGGGGTCAGCGGTGGGAAACCAGGAAGGAGAGTGACCGGGGCAGCGGCGGCGGAGAGAAGGCGAGGAGAGTGGACAGCAGCAGCAGGTAGAGAGCAGCGAGCGGAGGGCGGTACCTCCGAGATGCAGAGGTCAGCGCTGGTGAGGAGGAAGCGGCGTCAGCGGGATCAGCAGCGGCAGGCAGGCGTCAGGCAGCAGCAGTGAGAGAGGAGCGACCGCCTGTGGGGCCAAAATGACAAAAATCCACAATACAAAAGTCAAGTTATCAATGAAAAATCAAAAAGAGTCTTTAAGTAGTTTCAAACACACACTAACGCTGTCAGTGTGAAAAGGTACCTTGGGTGCGTCAAAAACAACCCAGCACGGGCGAGTACGCCTCAAAAAGGGCTTGCGATGCGTTGATTCCACTCACGAGTGGGACCTTGCGTCGTTTTTCCTTTCGCCGGGGTGAGCGATGCGTCGATCAGGTCAGCACTCTCGGGTACGGCCAGGCCTTGCGTTGTTTTTCCACGCCCAGCAGTACTTGAGTCGGAAATCCAGCCGCACGATGATCCGAAAACCCTGCAGCACGGGTTGTGATCTCCCAACCTCCGTCAGCGATGCTGCATGTCGTTTCTCCTGCTCCGTGCGTCGATTCTTCGGTCACGTTTCCTGCGAGCGTTGTTTCTTCAGCCGTAGATCAGAGTCGCGTCAATCGTTTTCCCCGCACGGCGCTTCATGCGTGGATTTCCTTTTCTTTAGGCTGCCAGCTTCTCCTGTCAGGGTCCCAGGAACTGGATGGGCACCACAGGACAGAGTAGGAGTCTCTCCAGAGACTCCACATGCTCGCAGAGAGAAGTCTTTGCTGTCCCTGAGACTTCAAACAACAGGAGGCAAGCTTGAAATCAAGCCCTTGGAGATTTCTTCTCAAGATGGAAGGCACACAAAGTCCAGTCTTTGCCCTCTTTCTCTGGCAGAAGCAACAACTGCAGGATAGCTCCACAAAGCACAGTTACAGACAGGGCAGATCTTCTTCCTCAGCTCTTTAGCTCTTCTCCAGGCAGAGGTTCCTCTTGTTTCCAGAAGTGTTTCCAAAGTCTGTGGTTTTGGGTGCCCTTCTTCTACCCAATTTCTCCTTTGAAGTAGGCCTACTTCAAAGTAAATTCTCTTTTGAATGTGAAATCCTGCCTTGCCCAGGCCAGGACCCAGACACTCACCAGGGGTTGGAGCCTCCATTGTGTGAGGGCAGGCACAGCCCTTTCAGGTGTGAGTGACCACTCCTCCCCTCCCTCCTAGCACAGATGGCTCGTCAGGATATGTAGGCTACACCCCAGCTCCCTTTGTGTCACTGTCTAGTGTGAGGTGCAACCAGCCCAACTGTCAAACTGACCCAGACAGGGAATCCACAAACAGGCAGAGTCAAAGAAATGGTATAAGCAAGAAAATCTTAAAATCAACTTTACTAAAAGATGTATTTTTAAATTGTGAGCTCAGAGACCCCAAACTCCACATGTCCATACGCTCCCAAAGGGAATCTACACTTAAATCAGATTTAAAGGCATCCCCCATGTTAACCTATGAGAGGGACAGGCCTTGCAACAGTGAAAAATGAATTTAGCAATGTTTCACTGTCAGGACATATAGAACACATTACTATATGCCCTACCTTAACCATACACTGCACCCTGCCCTTGGGACTACCTAGGGCCTACCTTAGGGGTGTCTGACATGTAAGAAAAGGGAAGGTTTAGGCCTGGCAAGTGGGTACACTTGCCAAGTCGAATTTACAGTTAAAACTGCAAACACAGAACTGCAATGGCAGATCTGAGACATGATTACAGAGCTACTTATGTGGGTGGCACAACCAGTGCTGCAGGCCCACTAGTAGCATTTGATTTACATGCCCTGGCACCTCTAGTGCACCCTACTGGGGACTTACTAGTAAATCAGATATGCCAATCATGGATAAACCAATCAACAATACAATTTACACAGAGAGCA
Organism: Pleurodeles waltl; assembly: GCF_031143425.1. Lineage (NCBI taxonomy): Eukaryota > Metazoa > Chordata > Amphibia > Caudata > Salamandridae > Pleurodeles > Pleurodeles waltl. The sequence continues at coordinate 955,018,226 of NC_090444.1, forward strand.
TATGCACTTTAGCACTGGTTAGCAGTGGTAAAGTGCTCAGAGTTCAAAAACCAGCAGCAACAGGTCAGAAAAAATAGGAGGCGGGAGGCAAAAAGATTGGGGATGACCCTGCATAAGCAAAACCATCCAACAGTGAGCATTTGTTTAATAAAAATATTTATTTAAAAAAATGTTAAGCCACACCAAGAAGGATATAAAAAGAGGTATGACTTGAATCATGGTGATCACCACAAGAGTGGTAAATGGAAGGTGGGGGATTGGGTAGTGGTCAAACTTCCTGGCTTCCTGACTCCTGCCAGAAGGGATGTAGTAGATTTTCTAAACCAGCAAAAATTATCTAACTGAGAAGAAATGGAGTTATGGACAGAATTGCAAACTGTAATCATTTTCCAAATGCAGAGTGTTCAGAAGTAACTAAGGAACCATCAGAACAGTTGAGTCCAAATTAAACTTTCCACCCCATCCGGGCTCGTACCGTACCCGTGTGGTACAAAGACTATGCTTTTTATTAAGTATAGGAGGGAGAAGTGTTGTATACTGTATCTGAGAATATAAAATGTTTATGTGCCCAGTGTTCTTTATGTACCCTTTCCCCATTCTTACCCCCCTTTCCTTTTCTGCCATTAGTTCTTACTGTGTTCTATGGCAGTTGGTTTGACAGTTAATGTGAATGAGTTGAGAGAGCCAGATTGTAGATGTGTCTCAGAGGCTGTAATCTATGATGTGATATAACGTCTACCGTAAAATTTGGGAGTAATATTCTTTTTAACAACATTCCAATGTATTTCATGCATGCACACGCTTGCTGAACAAATTTGGCGGCCTCTGAGTATTCCACATAATTATGGATTTGCTGCATTTACCACATAATCCATCACCTGCTGCGCAATCTGCAGATTTTAACCCAAAATTTGTTTTTGGTTCTAGTTTAAACGTATCAACATGTACTGAAAAACACAGTGACATATGCTGCCACGTAGTGAAAGGTATTTCCCAAAGATTGATTGGTCACCTTTCTGTTACCTATTGCTGTAGTTGGGTGTTAAACTGGTACTAATGGAGTGAAACCTGTTGTTAGTGTAAAAATGACAACATAACCAAGTAATACTGAGTACAATATGCCACATCATGCCACATACGTTTTTCTTTATTGACTTATACATTAGTCACTCTACCACATAATTTGGTGCTACCCTGCCACATAATTACAGTGGCCCTGTCTAATTCCATTAAAGTGTTCCTACTGTTTTCGTTATCTACTCACCTCCCTAGAGAATAAACGAGAGTACTTTCTGCTAAGAAAAACCCCGGAAGACAGCACATAAATTATATTGATTGAGTACCTGGTGAAACTTTCTAGAAAATCCATTTTGCAATGGGTACGCCGATCGTTCACAGCCTTTGAACCATGGTCTGACTTCCCACTCCCTAGACGAGCCTCTCTTCTTGCATAGTGGGTGATGTAAAAGGTAGTAAAAGAAATAAATAATGGCGCGCCACATGTGGTCGGTGACTGGAAAACACAACTATTATATGGATTAAGCAGACCCTCCTCTGCTACTGTAAGTGCCTCATAATCCCCAAATTGCATGTAATTATAAACAAAAAGGAAAGAAAGGGAAAACGGCCCTGCTGTTAAAAGGTCTTAAAGTATGCCTCTGGGAGGCAAGTTAACCAAAAAACACCTTCAAGAATAATGGCACAAAACGTCTGTTTCACAAATGATCCAAAAATATCGAGACCTTTAACAAGGTCTCGTTATTCCGAGCCTTGCTGAAGAAAGCAGCAAGGACAAAGACCTTTAGAAAAGACCAGTGCAACCCACAAGGCTGACGCATTCGGAAGGCCGGGTGGTTCTACTTCCGAAGGATCTTGGCAGCTGCCCACTTACAACACAGATACCATCAGTTATTTAAAAGGCAAAAACGATGTTTGGGACCTCGAGGGAACATTTTAAAGCATAGGGAACATGAATTCTGCATGATTTGTGTTTTTTTCATGTTTGTGGGACACAGATGGTTTGTTAATGGAGGCTCTAGCCCTTTACTTACATAAACTGCAAAAGACCAGAGTAAGTGCAGAACGCGCTCATCCCAGGAATGTTTTTGGGGAAAGCCCCACCTGTGGTCAATGCCACATACTAAAACAATGAACAACACTGACACATTATTTTGGTGGGTGCAACTGGCCTCAAAAACGTGCGCCCTGTCCCTTTTATTAACAATGTTACCTGACTGGTGACGCCTGTGTTGAATGGGTGTGGGGTGGGTATTCGGACTGCCCCCAGTGAGGGGACTGCGCCATGACGTGTCCAGCAGGACACTACACTCACAGCAGGGCTTAAGTGTTCTCTTAATATTGATCTTTTCTGCACGTGCTCTAGCATTATGAATAGTGAAAGTAGCTCAGCAGATGAAATATTACTCCTCACTATACTTATCAATGTTGTTTCTTATAGCAGGAAAATACTTTAGGGAGCAGTAGTAGAATGGTGCACTGCAAAGCAAACAGGAGAAGAGCATTATAGAGTTAGACATTACAATACAGAGTATGAAGTTGCTAAATGCGCCATAGAATCCTAGCTATTATTTACGCTGAATAGTGGATCCTGCGCTAGAGGACGATGGATCGAAGCAACATAGGTTTGAGGGGATGTCATCAATGAGCGACGTGAGCATCAACAAAAGTCAATGACAATCAATAATATTAAACTCCAATCAATAACCACACCAGTTTATTAAGAAGAATTCATGGATTTATTTCCCTATATTAACAATGCTAATGTCACGAAAATAACTCTCAAACACAAATGATAAGCATATAAGATCAATAGCGGTTGATAAAAGCGCCTTATATATCTCAATTTGATTAAGACAATCAAACAAATTATCTCCAAAAGAATCACGCTTATTAATAGTACAAAAACCGCTAATAATGGCAAAGTATACATTAGTTCAGCATTAAATGATTTCAAGGTAAGTCGTGAGCATTTCAAATTAGTTCCCTCACTCACCACAAATTAGCATCAACATGTAGAGCTTCATGCAAAAAGAATTTAGAAACACAAATTTAGGAAAAAACTCTTTAACTTAATTAATGATAAAAATATTATTAATATGCAGCAATTAAGTCATAAGTTGCAGCTAGTACCTGAAAAGCAAAAGAGACATATTTTATCATTACAGTTACATACTTTACCAATAATTTAAGTAGAAACAGCAAGTAGTTTGCTTCAGCCAGGAGACACCATCAATGATGTCTTCAGAAGATTTGGGCTGAACGACTGCTAAACCCACTCAGCCAATAAGTCTCGAACCATCAGAATCGAACCTCATCTGCTCTAATCTGACACTAGAGAATTCTACCTAAATTGTTATACTAAATCCTAATACGCTTATGATTGGTCAATCTATGGGGTGGTTACGTTTCAGCCAATCAACAACTAAATTGATGGCCTAAAACACAACAAATCTACACTAACTATAACATTTTCTTCAAAAGTACCGTTTCCTCTTCTGTCTCGTCTGTAGCTCCATTGTTTCATCGCCTCTCGAATATCTTGTCTCAGGAAGAAACTTTTACAGTTTCGACTCACTTCCATCCTTGAGGAAAGACCAGATATTAGTAACATTCTCAAACAATAGGACATTTCAACTTATGCAATGCTCTGTTAAAACATGACCTTGTAAAACATAATGCAGCAACCCACTAGGAGTAGCTGTGAGCACATCTATACAAACTTCGAAGACACTTTTATGGTAGCTTAGAATTCTGGAAAATAACCACTGCATCTATTTAGAATTTTGCTCACTTAAGAACAGAAAATGAACATTTTCCAAAAGTTACTCGTTTTACACTTTAATTCATTACACATTTTAGTATGAAAATCATTAATAAACATATTATAAAGTTCACACTCTCACAATCCCTCCTCTGATGACTATTCATGTCATCACATCAATCCATTATAAATTCATTTATTACAATTAATTTCTAAATTCTGTCTCATTCGTTCTCAAATTATTTATTTTTCTTTTTTTATTCCCTCTGTAAAATGTATTCATTTGTATTTAAAAATGTCTTCTATTCTTTTCCAATTTTCTTCTCTTAACACATGTTATCGCTTTATATGTTCCCCAAATACCAATTAAACTAAATATAATTACCGACACCCATTTTGCTATTGTCAAAATAACATTTCTCCCCACATTGCTAAACCAACTTCCGACAGACTCAATCCCTTTTCCTGCTTTTTCCCCAAACTGTAGTTTCTGTTAGTTCTTTTAGATCCTTTCTATTCGTGTTCGTTACATTTGTAATCAACTCTTTGACTTTACCCGAATTATCAGGTATATAGGAACAACAATGATTAGAACCTAATAATTTACAAACTCCGCCCTCTTTCGCCAAAAGAATGTCTAATGCAAGGGGGTTCGGAAGTGCCATAGCTCTTGTAGCAGCCAATTCTGTATCAAGAAGAATGATAGCTCCAGAATATCTTGTCAACATGTTATCTACTATTGTAAACAACTTCTGAATCGTAATCAAATTTAGGACTATTCCCAATGAAGGAATAATAGCCCTAAATATGTCTCCCACAATGCTAGAAATTGATTCTCACTTGTGTCTCGTTTGATATTTCATTAAATCAGGAATCTTACTCAAGTCTTCCAACTGATACATTTTTGGAAAGACTAATCCCAATTAACATGTTCCATACCATCCTCTACGAAGACAGTATTATGTACTTCTTCCACAAATATAATAAATTCCAGGTATTGGAGGATCCTGTCCATTCATCATAAAATCCCACTTACTCCTAAACATAAAAACATGTCTACATTCACTCTTTCCAACAAACACTCTATCATTTTTACTCCAAGGTCTATGTATACTAAGTTTTCCTACGTGCTCAGCATCTATTGTTAGTTTTCCTTGTTTAGTAATGTCAGTATAAGCATAATCTATTCCAGACTTTGCTTATGATTCCCTCATCTATTTTTGCCTTTATTTATCTTTTTCTATCTTCTGTATTATCTAAGAACTTCTTTTCCTCTGGTGTTAGTAAACGAGTTAAATTGTTCCGATGAGCAAAAGCTGTACCAAAGGTTAAAGTAGGCTCAAAGAAATCTCTCATAATTACTATTTTATTTTCTTTGGCTATTTTATTCAAATAACCTATAACAGGTACAAAAGACAATAACATGTCATAGTTTAAATAAAAATATTGGATATATTCTTGATTATAAAAACACATTAGCAAAAGACTGCAACTTATAGCATATGTCACAGATAAGCTATGATAAGTAGTTCCCCCTTCCACTGAAGTCGGAATCTGTATATATACATAACAATTATTCGCGTCCATCATCTGAACATACTCATGCAATAAGCAATAGAAAACTTTAGAAGAAAGCTCTTTCTCTTTGTGTAAGTATTTGACATCTATCCTAAATTTATCTTTTGGTAGTGACTTATCAGCCAGGTCTAAAAAACGTATTTTCGTAGTCTGGTTGGCTCCATCCATCTCATAAACAGACACTCCGACGAACAACAATAAACATATTAACACACTCACTACCGCTAAACCAATACTAAACACCTCACAACTAAACCTACTGTTTTAGTTATGAAAGTGATTAATTTTTCTATATTCTTCTAATAAAAAAATCAAAAAAACTAAAAATTCAAAATTCAACAAAAAACACTTCAGAAATCCCTCCTAAAATATATATATATATTTTTTCTTCACTCTTGGACAGTTCCTTTGTCAAGTTCAGTATAGCAGCTCGTCTAATCCAGTTACTTATTTGTCTTCTCCGGTAAGTATTATTATTTGTCTCCTCAGTATGAGTTTCCAAACTCAATTTTTCATTTCTCTTTACCCAAAGTTTATTTCTTGTAAAGTCCTCACATTCCAAAATAAGAATTTTCTAAGTCTCTGTCAAAGCAATAGCTCAAAAATTCTTCTTGCCAGTCACTTGTATTTAAATATGCCCATTCAGGCCCAGCATATCTCCTGCTTGCAACTCTTTTCCTTTTCAGTCGTCTTCCACTTTCACTTTCTTCTCCACTAGTGTGTTCTCCTTCATGCAATTCTTTTTCCTCTTGAATCAGTGGGATTACATCAACTTTTCCACTCTTTGCAATTTTCTCTGGCCAATTGTCTCCCTTCAATGTCCCTTTTGTCAGTAATCTTCTTAGTATTGAGTCTTCACTTCCCTTTGGACCTAGTTCTTCGGACGTTCCTGCAATTGGTTCTGGAAGAGTATAATCCACTTGGGCGGGACTATCCTCAATTCCTTTCCCAATGGGGTTTGTCTTTTCTTCAGTTTGGTATGTCAAACCACCTGCTGCTGAGGTCACCCTCCTCTGAGCAGATCTTTCCTCTGTTGATTCTTGTGTTTCACCTTCATTCGGGGACACACTCCTCGGATTGAAATCAGTCCTATCTCTTTCTTCTTGGACTGATTCTTCTACTCCTTTTGCAGCTTGCTCAACTTCTTCATTACTCTGCTCTTTTTCATCTGTTATAGGAGTAGGTATATCACTGACATTCTCAACCTTTTGCTCACTTTCCTTTTCTTTGTTTTCAATGTTCTCAACCATTGGCAATCTCAACAGTTCCTCTTCTCTTTCAGTTGGATCATGCACCTTTCTCGTGTGGCTCGCACGCACCCAATTCGGCAAACCAGCACACTTCACTGCAGTCGTCGTAGTGAGCACAATCTGATAAGGTCCCTTCCACTGTGATTCAAGGCAAGACTTTAGTACATGTTTCTGTAGAAGTACCCAGTCTCCTGCTTTCAGACTGTGACCTTGACCTTGCGTTTGTTGAGCTGTTGCAACTTCCACCTGATGAGAAAAAGACTGGACCACATCAGCCAGGCTTTTGCGGTAATCTAGCACCATATCATCTGTAATATTCACAAGTGCATTTGCAGGTATTGCTGACAATCTCATTGCTTTCCCGATCACAATTTCATGCGGAGACAACCCAGTCTTCTTACCAGGAGTGCTTGTCATTGACATTAGTACTAGAAGTAAAGCATCTGGCCATTTCAAATTTGTCGATGCACACACTTTAGCCAATCGTGATTTTAATGTTCCATTCATCTGCTCTACAGGCCTGAAGCTTATGGGCGATAGCTGCAATGTAGTCTCTGCTGAATGTTTAATGCCGAAAAAAGTAACTTTATCACCTCATTATTGAAATGTGTTCCCCTATCCGATTCAGTTGAAACCGGAAAACCAAAATGTGGAATTAGTTCTCACAAAAGCAATTTAGCCACTGTAAGACTATCATTTCTCCTTGCTGGGTAAGCCTCAATCCAGTGACTGAAAATGCACACAATCACCAACACGTATTTCAAACCAGCACATGCAGGCATCTCAATGAAATCCATTTGCATTCTACTGAATGGAACTCCTGCCATACCTATGTGACCCATGTTGACAATTGTTCCTTTGCCGACATTCATCTGCTGGCAAATTATGCACCTATGGCAAACTATCTCCGCCACTTGTCTGAATTTTGGATTGTACTAGAACTGTTTAAAACTTCTGATCATCGCATCTCCTCCGATGTGCGTTTGACCATGGTAGTACCTAGCCATTTGTGTTAAGAAGCTGTTTGGCAAGACTACCTTTCCCTCTGTTGTTACCCAGATTTCATCTTCCCTTTGTATGCATCGAAGTCTAATCCAATCCCTGCGTTCCTCCTCTGGAACATTGTTCTGTATTGCTTTCAACTCAACTAATGTCTCCACTATCTGCATAGTAAAATTTGCATACATTTCTTCAATTTCAGACATGAGTTCCCAATTTCCTGTGAATGAAATACCATTCAGAGCACAAAATTTTGCAACTTCATCTGCATAAGCATTCCCCAATGTTACATAATCTTGTCCTCTCTGGTGTGCACTGCATTTAACCACGGCAATTTTCTCAGGTTTCTGTACTGCTTGTAACAAATCATGTATTCTTTCCCCATTTCTCACAGGTGAACCTGAAGAAGTCAGGAACCCTCTTTGTGACCAAATTTGCCCAAAGTCGTGTACAATACCAAATCCATATTGACTACCAGAGTAGATCGTCACTTTCATTTGATCTGATAATTGACATGCTCTAGTAAGAGCCACCAACTCCGAGAATTGTGCGGATATTACTCCTTTAAGCCAGGAAGCTTCTAATATGCCAGTAACTGTACACACTGCATATCCTGCTCTTAATACACCTCTGTTGTCTCTTAAACAAGACCCATCCACAAAAAGAATTTGATCAATGTCTTCCAGACAAGTGTCTTTGATGTTGTCTCTTGGTTTACTACATAATTCTGTCACTTCCAAACAATCATGTTCAACATCGTCTATTTTAGATAGATCTTCCCCCTCATTTGGTAACAGAGTTGCCGGGTTAAGCACTGTGCACCTTTTTATTGTTACATTTGGTGCCCCAAGAATCACTGTTTCATATCGTGTCAGTCTTACATTTGTCAGATATTGTCTTTTTGACCTGGTCAATAGAATTTCTATTGAATGAGGTACCATTACTGTCAGAGGATAATCCATCACAATATTTTCACTTTGAGTAATACTCTACTCAAGTGCTGCAACTGCTCATAGACATCCAGGTAAGGCTGCTGCAACATTATCCAAAGTAGCTTAAAAATATGCTCCTGGACGATTGACACCACCATATTTTTGTGGCAAAACAGACAAAGAATATCCATCTCTCTCATGACAAAACAATAGGAAAGGTTTTGTGTAATCAGGCATACCTAAAGCTGGTGCTTGACACAAACTCTCTCTTAGCTCAGTAAAGGCTCTCATGCATTCATCATCCATCATTATGGGATCTGAAACATCCTTATGCGTCAATTTTTGAAATGGCTTTGAAACAGCTGAAAAATCCGTGATCCACTGACAATATCCTACCATTCCCAAACCATTCTCAATAACTTTTGGGAACTTGGCATTTTCATTTTCATTATTGCCTCCACTCTCTCTCTGGAAATTCTTCTCGACCCTTTCTCAATCTAATGTCCCAAATATTTCACCTCTTGCTGACAATACTGCAACTTTGCAGGAGAAACTTTATGATAATGCAATTGTATCCTCTTTGCAGCCTTCCTTTGTCTTTGATGCAATCAACAAATCATCAATGTACTGTAGTAAAGTCAATTCACCAATGACTCCATGTTCTTTTTCAGAATCTGATTGAAAATTGATGGTGATTCTGAAAACCCTTGAGGAATTCTACACCAACACTAGATTCTGGTCAGAAATTTGAAACAAAAGAGATATCTGCTATCTTCATGTAGAGGTACTGAAAAGAAAGCGTGGCACAAATCAATGACTGTGAACCATTCTGCTTCACATGGAATGTGAAACATTATTACTGCTGGATTTGGTACAACTGGACAACACCCAACCACTATGTCATTTATTTTTCTCAAATCTTGGACCAGGCGTATTTTCTCATTCGGCTTTTTCAAACCCATTATTGGTGAATTACACGGACCGCTCATCACTTCTTTCAAGACTCCTTGCTCCAAGAATTGTTCTATCAACGGTCTTTTCCCCTCTATTATTTCATTTGTCATGGGGTATTGTGCAGTTTGTGGAAACACCACATTCTCTTTCACTGCTACTTTGACTCCTTCAACTCCTTTAATCAAACCAATGTCGTCTCCTGAAAAATCCCAAACCTTTGATCTAACACTTTCCTGCAAGTCAGTCGGCAAATCTTTCTTTTCAAAGACTGGGAAGAAATTGATTAATGGCCTAATTTTAACCTTAGCGGTCACCGACCACCAGGGTTAATGTGGCGTTCATACCGCCAACAGGCTAGCGGTACAAAATGCCACATTTTGACCACGGCCGCCGGGAATGGCGGTATACCGCCATGGCGGTCCCCGGGGTCGCAATCCACCAGGGATGCCCTGGGGATTTTGACTCCCCTTACCGCCAGCCTGTCCAAAGGCTGGCGGTAAGGGGACTCGCAGGGCCCCTGGAGGCCCCTGCACTGCCCATGCACTTGGCATGGGAAGTGCAGGGGCCCCTTGCACAGCCCCATCGCGCTTTCCATTGTCTGCTTGGCAGACAGTGGAAAGCGCGATGGGTGCTGCTGCTCCCACCACACCGCCACATTGCCGCCAGCTCCATTAGGAGCCGGCTGCAATGATACGGCTCACATCCCCGCCGGGCCAGCGGGGATGTTGAAATGCAGCTGCTGGGTTTGCGGCCGCATAGGTGGCTGTTTGGCGGTTTAACCTTGGCGGGTGGCCTCTGCCACCCGCCAAGGTTGAAATGAGGGCCTAAGTCTTCCAAATTGTTGTCTTCTTTTGTCTCTTCTTTGTCTTCTGCCTGATCATCCTCAACAGCCAGTAAAGCTAATTCACAAGACATCATCCTTTTCCCTTCATCAACTGATAAATCTTTCTCGTCATCACTATTGGTCTCAATTTTAATTCACTTGATTGAACACATACTAGAACCTTGTATCTTGCACAGTAAGTATCTTCCCAATAATGATACTGGACTGGAATCACAAAAAACAAAACTATGATAATCTCAAAAATTTACAATTTTTCACAAGAACTGGTTCTGTAAGGGTGTTAACCAAATGTTTTTTGCAACACCTACTATCTGCACTGTCCTTTCTGAAACAGGTATATCTGGAACCTCTATTGGCCTTATCGTTGAGCGTGTCGCTCCTGTGTCAACCAAAACATTTACCTCATGACCATGTACTTCACCCTGCACATAAGGACCTCTCGGATCCACTTCTAATGTTGTGGCCAAGATATACTCCTCCTCATCTGAACTATCCAATGGCCATTCAACGTTTATTTCATTCTCACTGTGTAAAGGAAATTGTTCAACTGGTTTTGCACTTTTGTCTTTACTCTGATTTGTGACCACTTGTGAAAGCATAACCTGTTGCTGTTCCACTGGGCTCTGCATCATTTGAACCTGTCTTGGTATGTGCATTTGCTGTAGAGGCACCATCTGCACCAGTGTGTCTGCATTTGTTGTATTTGTGGCATTGTACCTGTTGTACCTGAGGTTGTACATTTTGCATTTGTTGCACCGGCTCTAAAGGCTGAAAACCTTGCAAATTGTTCACATTATTCTGAAATGTTTGATTTTGACCTCCCATTCAAGGTCCTTTCATGCCCTGAAATGAATTGACACCATTTGTTTGCTGAACCATTCCTCCCTGACTCAACATTGGACACTGGGGGTGATTCTCACCCTGGCGGGCGGCGGAGGCCCCCCGCCAGAGTTCCCCCCTCCAAAATACCGCTCCGTGGTCGCAAGACTGCTGAGGGTATTTTGGGTTTTGCACTGGGCTGGTGGGCGACCGCCAAAAGGCCGCCCGCCAGCCCAGTGCAAAACGGCCTTCCCACTAGGACGCCGGCTCAGAATTGAGCCGGCGGAGTGGGAAGGTGCGACGGGTGCAGTGGCACCCGTCGCGTATTTCAGTGTCTGCATAGCAGACACTGAAATACAAAGTGGGGCCCTCTTACGGGGGCCCCTGCAGTGCCCATGCCATTGGCATGGGCACTGCAGGGGCCCCCAGGGGCCCCGCGGCACCCCCTACTGCCATCCTGTTCCTGGCGGGAGACCCGCCAGGAACAGGATGGCGGTAGGGGGTGTCAGGATCCCCATGGCGGCGGAGCGCGCTCCGCCGCCATGGAGGATTCACAAGGGCAGCCGCGGTCAGAATGCCCTGCGGGGCACTGCCAGCCTGTCGGCGGTGCTCCCGCCGACCCTGGCCCCGGCGGTCTCTGACCGCCGGGGTCAGAATGACCCCCACTGTCTTTTCCAATGTCCCAGCAATCCACAAATATGAGAAGGTAACACCTTTCGCCTCTGCTGTTCATCTTGCATCACCACTGAACTCAAATCTACATTTCTATTGACTACCGGAAGCATCATTCCACCTCAACCTCTACCTCAACCTTGACTCTGAAACAAACCATTTCCCTGTGTCAGTTGTTGAAAATGTCCTTGCAATCCTGTCTGTGCAGCCTTAATCTGCATCACCATTGCTTTCTCCTTCAGCTTTTTCTGCTTCAATTCAATTTCATCGCTAAAATATTTAGCATACTGCAAAACGTCACCAATCGGCTTTGCTTGCCAGCAGATCTAATGATTCTTGATCATTTGACTTACTTCTGGTTTCAACCCTTCAACAAATCTGAACACCAGGTGATTCATGCTCTCCTTTTCAATTGTTTCTACACCACTGAATTGTTTGAATTCCTTCAACAATCTTTCATAATACGCATGAACTGATTCCTTCCCTTCCGGTGCACTCCCAATCAACATTTTTCAGCGAAATTCTTGTTTTCAGAAACTCAATGAATTTATAGTAATGTTTCATTACTTCAGGAGATGGCGCACCTGTTTTGAAATCCCTTTGCGGTTCACTCGTTGGCCAATCAACACTTCTTTTGCATTCAATCCACAAATCTGGTGGAACAACAATGTCAAAAAGTGTATTCAAGTCTTCCCACAGACATTTCGAAGGTTTCACAAACCTATCTGTCTGCTGGTACCACTCCATTAGTTTCTCTCTCAGTCTTGGGTATTCATTTGTAAAACGTATAATATCACTTCTATTCCAAGGTACATGTATAAAATTCCCTCCCGGTGTTTTTCTCATTGGTAACATTTTTATTTCACCCCCTGTCTGTATTACATCATCTTTCTTTGGTCTTCCTCTTTTCCTGTCCCATTTGCTCTCCCATTTGTCCAGTGCCCTCCAAACCTGCACTTTCTCAAGTAATTCTTTAAGATGTGTTCTCATACCTGCAGATCTCATGTGAATAAAGTCTTCTTCCTCCAAATGTAGTCTATAACTTCTCTTCAGTGTTTTCATTTTTGTCAAATCAATGTCATAATCGTCTGCTATATCTTGTAACTGTTGATAAACTTAGTTTGCTCCCTTTTTAATGACTTTACATAGATATCTCAACTGCCCTTCGGTACAGGATTCAAGTCTTTTTACCCCCATAGTCCCTTCTAAAAGTTCACTCCCTTCCATGTTTAATCTCACCCTGTTTATTGTTTCTTCCTCTTATCTTTTCTCTCTTGTTGTTTTGAATTATTTAGATCTTCCAGCCATTTTGTGATTTCTTGTGTAGACAAACCTTTCAATAATACTCCTTTGGGTCGTGCACCTGCACTTCGTTCTTGCCCTGAACTCATACTTTGTTGCGGAGCCATTGTTCCCAATCCTCAACAGGTGACAAGTCTATTAAAGAATTTGTCTCATTTAAACTTGGTCCTTGCCTATTCTGTACAGTTATCAATTAATTATCTCCACTATTGTCCACATGAACATATAATGGAGTTATCGGACCCATTGTACTAGGTACAGTAATTGCATCTGGATTAATCAGTGTTCCAACTCTCTGGGTTTGTCCTTCACCCATGCTTTGCATCTGTGGAATATGTATGTGAACAGGTTCTCTTAAGTTCATCCCTTGGCGACCTTATGACAACACTAAATTAGTAGTTGTTTTCATTATCTGAGCCTCTGGCTGTATCTCAGGAATGTTCATTTCAAACTGTTGTCTGTTACTCAATGAATCATTAAAACTGCTCTGCATCCGAACTCTGTCATTGTCCGGGATACTCTTTGCTGATTCTGAAATCAATGGTGCAGTAGGAATTGTATTACTAATTCCACTCCCATTTGATCCGTCATCATTCTGCTGTCTCACGTTTGGTGGAGGATATGTTTCTAAAACATGAGTAACTATCTCATCTTCCTCCATTTCATCATCATTAAACATAACTCGGTTTGGTTCCTTCATGTTCTGTTCTTTAACGTCTAATGAACCCTTCTTCTTTTTCTTTCCATCTTTTGTTTCAATCTCATACGCCTTTGTTCTTGCCGGAAATAATCTGACCCCATGTAATATTTCTACTCTTCACCTTTTCTGCTCCTCATCCCATACAGTTTCAGATAATGGGCCTCATTACAATCCTGGTGGTCAAACACCGCCAGGGCTGTTTTGGAGGTTGTACTGCCAACCATGGATACACCATGGAAAGGCTGCCGGGAAGGGGAGTCGCGGGGCCCCCTGGCACAGCCCCACACTGCTTTTCACTGTCTGCACAGCAGATAGTGAAAAACGCGATGGGTGCAGCTGCACCCGTCGCACAGCCACAAAACACCACCGGCTCCATTTGGAGCCAGCTCCTATGTTGCGGCCCACATGCCCACTCTGTTTCCGCCCGCCGACCCAGCAGGGATGTCGGAATGGGTATGGCGAGAGTTTGGCAGCATTGGCGGCCGCACAACGGTTACAACTTGGCGGGTGGTGGTTGCCGCCCGCCAACGTTGTAATCAGGGCAAATGTCTTTTCTACCCTTCTCATTTTCTTTTCAAATTTTAAAGCCTATTGCTGTTTTGCTTCCAGTTCCCATATTGCTAATGCTTCGTACTGAACTGGCCTCGGTGAAGGTCTTAAACTGTACATTTTTTACCTTAAATTATCCAGAATTCTTAAATTAAATGTACCATATTCTGGGAAAGCCAGACAACCGTCTTTCTTTGTAATCTTGACCCAATGTTTCAACCAAAGACATGCCGCTGCACCTTTCTCTTCAAACACGATATATGCCAGAGTATTTTCTGGCGGACAAATCTCTCCTTCAAGTGACGGAATGTATTCATCATCCCTCAACGCACCCCTCAAAGCTTTGAAAAACTTAATTTCTGACTGAATTTATTCAAACTTGATATCTATAATAAAAATTATTCTCAAACTCAATTAAACTAAGCAAATACAAATAATAAACAGAGGATAAAGAAAGAATAACCAATCATGAAAAGTGACTACAATCCCACAATGCTCTTCAACCCCCTCACCCTCAATTTGCATTACTTTATTATTGGACTGATTGACGAATCCGTTCACGACTCCTTTCTGCTAATCAACTAATCCCAGTGCGTCACCAACTACGTCACACCAACACATTCACCTTCTTTCACTGAGACGCTGACAAAGTCTGTCGTACCAATCTTTCACAACCCACATGCAAAATCAATGCAATATTAATTTGGGAGCTAACTTAAAATAAGTAAACAAATTCACTCAGTTACTACAGATAGGGTAACACAAACGCTTCAGAACCGTCGAAAGTAATCTTCAGCTTTCACCTACCCTTTTTTTCACAGTTCCCACAATCGTTAGCAAAATTCAACCTGAGAACTCCACTTCGCCACTGTTCCATGGATTATTGTTTTGTGCACTTAGGCCCTGATTCTGACCTTGGCGGACGGCGGAGGCCGTCCGCCAAGGTACCGCCGCCAAATGACCGCACCGCGGTCAGAAGACCGCGGCGGCCATTTAAACATTTCCGCTGGGCCGGCGGGCGCTCTCCAAAAGAGCGCCGGCCGGCCCAGAGGAAATGCCCCTGCAACGAGGACGCCGGCTCAGAATTGAGCCGGCGTAGTTGCAGGGGTGCGACGGGTGCAGTTGCACCCGTCGCGTATTTCAGTGTCTGCAAAGCAGACACTGAAATACTTTGCGGGCCCTCTTACGGGGGCCCCTGCAGTGCCCATGCCATTGGCATGGGCACTGCAGGGGCCCCCAGGGGCCCCGCGGCACCCCCTACCGCCATCCTGTTCATGGCGGGTTTCCCGCCATGAACAGGATGGCGGTAGGGGGTGTCAGAATCCCCATGGCGGCGGAGCGCGCTCCGCCGCCATGGAGGATTCCCCCGAGCAGCGGAAAGTCGGCGGGGGACCGCCGACTTTCCGCTTCTGACCGCGGCTGAACCGCCGCGGTCAGAATGCTCGTGGGAGCACCGCCAGCCTGTTGGCGGTGCTCCCGTGGTCGGTGGCCTGACCCCCTTAGTACTCACCAAGTCTTCAGTATAATTCCATTCACACCAATTTCTCACAAACCCAACTTACCAATCACAACAGATCGGTCTACTAAATATACAAAATAAATCACAACATATACCAAGTGTCTCTCTACACTTATCAATATACTCGGGAGTCCCAGACCTCTCTCCTTAGGTCTGTCATCAACAACCACGTGGATAATTTTCCTGCATCAACCGCCACACTCAAATAAAGAACGCCGCTTTCCTACTCTCATACCTATAGGAGTACGCCCACTCCATCTAATTAACTAATTTGAGTATATCTAGTCCTCTAGACTCATATCCATCACAATCATCTGCAAATTAACTAAAGCTGTGCAAGCGCAAAAACACTTCAATCAAATACAACCAAACACCGCTAAGAACATACCCTTCAACTAGGGGGTCTCCAAGAACCAGGTAAAGTCACTTAAGGCAACTAGCATCTCATCATGTTAAGTTTGTATAACAATTTTGAAAAAGAAAAGAAAAGAAAAGAAAAGAATAAACCAACAATTTTAGTGCACCCAAACTTCCCAACCTCATTATGACATCATCAAAACAATGACGTAACCGTAATCTGCTACCAAAATCGTCCTAAAGTGCCATGGAATCCTAGCTATTATTTACACTGAATAGTGGATCCTGCGCTAGAGGACGATGGATCGAAGTGACATAGGTTTGAGGGGATGTCATCAATGAGCGACGTGAGCATCAACAAAAGTCAATGGCAATCAATAATATTAAACTATAATCAATAACCACACCAGTTTATTAAGAAGAATTCATGGATTTATTTCCCTATATTAACAATGCTAATGTCACGAAAATAACTCTCAACCACAAATGATAAGCATATAAAATCAATAGCAGTTGATTAAAGCGCCCTATATATCTCAATTTGATTAAGACAATCAAACAAATTATCTCCAAAAGAATCACGCTTATTAATAATACAAAAACTGGTAATAATGGCAAAGTATACATTAGTTTAGCATTAAATGATTTCAAGGTAAGTCATGAGAATTTCAAATGATTACCCTCACTAACCACAAATTAGCATCAACATGTTGGGCTTCATGTGAAAAGAATTTAGTAACACAAATTTAGGAAAAAACTCTTTAACTCAATTTATGGTAAAAAATATTATTAATATGCAGCAATTAAGTCATAAGTTGCAGCTGGTACCTGAAAAGCAAAAGAGACACATTTTATTGTAACAGTGACATACTTTACCAATAATATAAGTAGAAACAGCAAATAGTTTGCTTCAGCCAGGGGACATCAGTTCTGTCATCAGAAGATTTGGGCCGAACAACAGCTAAACCCACTCAATCAATAAGTCTTGAACCATCAGAATCGAACCTCATCTGCTCTAATCTGAAACTAGAGAATTCTACCCAAGTTTTTATACTAAATCCTAATAAGCTTATGATTGGTCAGTTTATGGGGTGGTTACGTTTCAGCCAATCAACAACCAAATTGATGGCCTGAAACACAAGTCTATACTAACTATAACATTTTCTTCAAAAGTAGCATTTCCTCTTCCATCTCGTCTGTAGCTCCATTGTTTCATCGCCTCTCGAATATCTTGTCTCAGGAAGAAACTTTTACAGTTATGACTCACTTCCATCCTCGAGGAAAGACCAGATATTAGTAACATTCTCAAACAATAGGACATTTCAACTTATGCAATGCTTGGTTAAAACATGACCTCGTAAGACATAACGCAGCAACCCACTAGGGGTAGCTGTGAGCACATCTATACAAACTTCGAAGACACTTTTATGTAGGCTTTGAATTCTGTAAAATAGCCACAGCATCTAGTTAGAATATTGCTCAGTTAAGAACAGAAAACGAACATTTTCCAAAAGTTACTCACTTCACACATTAATTAATTACACATTTTAGTATGAAAATCATTAATAAACATATTAGAAAGTTCACACTCTCACAAAGCTTATCATGAGACCTAAGTTCACTTCAGATCAGAGTTTCGCTCCAGAAAACTTGAAGTGAGTCATCACGTCCGGCATAGCCATTATTCGCAGGGCACAACCATCTAGCCACTTGCTTCAGGAACACAGAGGAAGGGCTTGGAGTTTTACCTCACTAGATATGCAACTTTCAGCTGTTGTACAAGAGAACATAGTATTTATCAACCACATAAAGCACATTACTTCCTCATTTCCTTAGTCATTCCAGACTTTACTTAGTTGCTGCATACCAATATAGGCATTTGCAATGCAATAGGTCTCGCATTTTCTTGAGTTAGAGCTATTGGCATTGTAAATTCAGAACTGGACTTTTCTTGCCACATAAACTGGTCATCCCTGTCTCATAATGTTGTCTTTTCTTGCCATGTTTTGGTGGTCACTGGCTCCTGACATGAGAAATCACAAGCCCTTCAGGAGAGAAGAGAAGATGACTGCACTACTTCGCGTTGTGTAAACTTCTGAACAGAAACCGGAAAATCAGAAAATAAGGCTGGAAAAGTATTTTATTTTTATTTGAACAAAATGAAAAGTCTTGCAAGCATTCTTGCTTCTCATTTCAATGAGGAGAGCAGCCTGAGAAGATTTTTGGCCCCAATAAAGGAGATCAGCAATGCCATGTGTGCATGTGAGTACTGGCACGGAGGGGCCCTGGAGGGAGAAATTCGGGATGCGAGGCTAAGCAAGTCTCACATCTTGCTTCTAGGTTTAGCTACATTGTACCAAAAAGGGCATATTGTGGCTTTCGTAAACATTGGGCTAAACGACCGGGTGTTTCTTTTGTAAAATAAGCTTATTTTAGGAGCCACAAGTAAACAAGGACAGGACTGCAATAAAGCCAAAACAAATGTCATCGACATGGAAAGAAATGGGAGGATGGAATGCTGCAATAAAACGCAGGCAGCTACCAGCCTAAAACACCCACAATGAAAGGGGAGCACAAAATAAATAACAAAAATAGTCTGTCACAGCAACAGGTAAAGAAACCAAAGTGGAATAATACAGTAGTTGGTTCTAGTTGGTTAGTTCTGAAACAGAAAATGGAGGGAGAAAAGAGCAGAACTGACTACTAGCGAGCAAGAATTTTTAATGGACACTGCAACCAAAATGAAATCGCTTTAAGCCATAAGAAGTATACTAAAAGTATACACGAGGTTGAACGCTTACGCTTGACCTAAAAAAAGGCCGCACACCATACTTTATCCTTTCCCGTCCCTTCACTCACCCAGGTCATGTTGGAATACTATACCTTCCCAGTGATGGGTTTCTTTTGCTTGTTCACCAGGGAGAAGCACGTGGCTTGGCTGGCCTGTTTGCTGAGTTGGATGTGGTTTCCTTGCCGTGGCTTAGCGGGCTCAGTAGTATTGCCGTTATCTGAGACTGAGTCGTAACTTTATGTGCTGGATGTTGAGATGGCATTTCTTAGTTGTCTTTCCAGATCTGCTTGCATGAATATGTAAATGTGAAGCTCTGTTTGTCATGTTTGGGGCAAGCTAGAAGATTTCTGAAGGCATCCTCTTCTACGTTGAGTAGCTGGATTTACTTGCTCATTTCATTTGCACATCTGCAAGAGGTGGCATCCTCCTTCCATCATTTAGGGGTGTTCCTCACGGAGGAGGGAATATCTGTACGGCTACCAGGTGGGCTACCCCTTTGATGTTTGTAGCTCACAATTGAATGGGCTTGGAGGACAAGTAGTATATCAATTGTGGTAACTCAGTGATTTAATTTGTTCTTCATACATAAGGTTGCCTTTCTTTGAATTCTGCTTGCTAGTTTGGCTTGCAGCATACTTAATTTGGTTGTCTATTTTTAGCATTAAACTGCTCTTTACCACTTGACTATACTCTCCAAAGTAAAGACTCGGATGAGGAAAGAATCTAGGAGGCATGTCTAGGGTTACTTGTCTGTAATCATTACTACTCTGGCTCACTCGTCATCACCCCAGTACTTAAGGTCCACTCTCTTTCTCAGTAAATCAGTGGTATAGTATTGTAGCCACCGGGTGGATATACTTCCCTTTTATGGCCCAGATGAGCGGATGACCCTGAATGGATGAGATGCAGTGTCAGACATTCTTTATTTTTATGAAGCAGTAACGGGCTGTATTTCGATGAAGGTAAGGAGCCACGTCACCTCCAATGTAAGGACACAGAGGAAGAAGTGCAAACTGGAGTAAGGAATAGCATCAGCAAGTTATATGAGTATCAATGTATATTAATATAGTGAGGCGACAGTTGATTAGAACCACTACCGACCTTGAAAAGATATTTGAGAAACAAGATTTTGTCTCGTAACTAGCCTTTGTTCTGCAACTTCCAGTCATAGAAAGAGCGTAATTCAAGGCCCTGATTATTCTGTTTCATGAAATAACACAGGAAAGACCACAGGATCGATCAATTTTAAGTTTCAGACATGCACATCACATTGATGTTTCACCCAAGGCAAGTGTATCACTTTCTGAAAACTCTGGGCCAAATCTCATAAGGTCGCAGCCTTCTTCCTTTATAATACACTATCACTGTCAATCAGTTCCACCAGTAACCATCTACAATTAAGCAGGGCTATTAAAACTGGTCATTTTCAGAGCTCAACACCCTTATTGTCCAGTCAGTGGCAAAAGCGATATGTATAGGTTCAAGGTACACAGATGCAGAGTTAAGAATAGTTTATCTACAGAAAGCTATATATACTTAACTTGAATATATTTTAGTAGACAATAGTCTGACCATGATACTTTTGCAACACAATATTTTTGCATGTGATACTCTGACCTACAAACCTGTTAGGTTCCATAGATATCTAGATAACTCCGGTCCTGCGTGCGACCCCCCTACTGACCAGAAAAATTTAACCCCAATTGGTAGATTTCCCCAGTGGATGCATACTCAATGTTGACCATAAACTATGTATGAACTCACTGAAAGTAATCACAGGTGGGCCCTAAGATAACATAACAGATGCATTTCTAGAGTGCACATTCACACCAGAGGAGCCTTTTGGGAGATAGTTTAGTGTTATCCAACTTAAGATATTTATGTTATTGACCTCATACCGGTGAAAGACCAATAGACCTGCTAGGAGTTAAACTTGTGACACCATTCGGAGCAATAGTTGAACTGTTCCAGTGAGACACCTAGTTCAGCTTAAACAGTTGTTGGTATTACGTGAATTGTGTCCTGAATTGAACACCAGTGACCTGACCACCGGTCACCATTGAGTGTGAGCAATGAAGCTTAGAAGACCTTAAACTGTGTTATCGTCCTCCCTTGTTGTTTGTGAGTTGTGTTTTTAGACTTAGGGATTTTGCAACCACTTTTATTTTGGGGCAGGAAACTTGCATCAAAGACTTCAGCCCACTACATTGTTCTGGGTGGTGTTCAGAGCTTAACCAGCACAAAGATTTGAACCAGAATAAGCACATTTCTATCCCTAAAATAAGCATGCATAGTTTGGGAGAAAACATCTGGATAAAAAGTAAAAAAAACTGACAAGTTCTGAAGTCCTCTTAGTGGTGATTAGTTCAGACACATAGATTGATATAGAATATAGGACTAATGCTGTACAAAATCGAACACAGTGTGAGTGTAGCTATATTATCATATGAGGTTGTACCTCAGCCCAAGAACATACCGCTGTGCTGAAAGCAGGAGTTGAAGCACATCCTGGAGTCTCTAGGCACCCAGGATGGGACCCCTATGATGAAGCATTCCACCAGCTAGGTTGGCGGGTGAGGGGTCTTTTTAAGAAAAACAAGAGGGTTCAATCATAATTTAAGGAGAATCTGGTCACTGTGTGTTAGTGTGTGGGTATGTGGTGACATACCCACCTTTTTTGTTGATTTATAATAATTTATCTGGATCCCTAACCACACCACCCTTAATAGGGACCAGCTTACAGTGTGCAAATGTACTACCCAACAATGACACAGAAGGTGATGGATCTAGAGGTGAAATATAGATGGGCAATGGATGGAAGGGAGAATTACAGAGGGATATTGAGTTGGGAAAGAGGGCCCAGTCACACTACATGAAACTGGAGCATCAACAAGAGAACTATCAATACTTCTATGAAGGCTCAGATAATGTGAGGCAGTTCACAACGCAATGCAAGGAAGAGGGTAGAAAATCTGTGGATACATGACCCAGACATATTTAAGGAAGGCAGCATCCGCAGTTCAGCAGGCTGGTGGGAAGAGAAGAGTGCAGAGGGTTCAGGGGTGTCACCTGCCTCACCAAGATCATTGAATTGGCACAGAGGTTCAAAGTTACAAATTAGAGGCTCATTGCTGAGGAAAGAAAGATAGGGCTTTGAGGCCAAGTAGTCATGGTAGTGTAGCTATTGGCAGAAGTGTACAAGGGTGGTGTCACAGCATGGGGCAGGATGTCTGAGATGGTGAGGACAGTCACGTAGACAAGTGGCGTGTCATTGGGTGATAACATTATTGAGGAAGTGGGAGGAAGCTCATTTTAGGAAAATTGCCTGGGTGTAGGTGGACCAGAGAGAATCAGACGAAGTAACCAGAGGGCTCAGAGAAATGTTGTGTCTCCCCCTGGCATAGGCGACAAGGGTGAAAATTCAAACCAAGTAAGAATGAGAAGGCAGTCAGGGCAGCAGAATAGGTGGAAAACAATGTACCTGATGCTTAAAGGGAAGTGATTGTATCCAAGAAAGCCACACCAGGTCTTTAATTTCAACGTGCAGCAGGTGGGCCTCACCACCTCCACAGTAGCAGTCCTACAAAGAGGTATGGCAGCAGCTGGTTCTTGGCGTTCAGAGTGTGGCTACTCAGTGCAGCACTGAGTAGAAACAACACTGATTTGTACCTAAAAACAACAGAAAAAATTGTTCAGAAGACCACACTTAGGATGAGCCTCATTTAGTTCATAATATGAAAGTCAATGTAAGAACCACAAGCAGTGAGAGTAGCTTGATTTAGAAGAGTCTACAGCAGCAGCCACACTCAAATTCTGCTGTGGTACTGAAACAGCAGAGGCCTAAAGACAGTGGCAGTATCCCTTTACAGCAGTCAATTCAGCAGATATCTGCTCAAATTACTTCTCTGATTGAACAGAGCAGGATCCCAATAGATATGGAAGAGCAGGATGGAACAACAGAAAGAAGTAGAGGGTTGGAAGCGGCAAGGATAGTTGTGCCAAGAAGTCAAGATCAGCAGAGAAGAGCTTTGGGAGTAATGGTGCCACCACATCTAGGGAACTGGGAGCTCTTTGAGTGAACCTCGAGGTAAGGTTGGGCTTTTCTTTTATTTAATGCTCTGAGTTTGGCGCATTGGTGTACCTTCCCTCTCAGTAAAGACATTAATAACTATTAATGTTTTCATCAAGAGCGACGTGCTAACAGAGATTTTGGTTACACACCAAGCCAGCTGTGTGAATGAGATCATACAATTTCCTCTCTCCGTCAAATAAATCACTAAGGTGCTCTAAGGTGGGAATAAACCCTCAACGGTCAGGGCTAGAACAAAAGGCAAGCCTAGGAAAAATGTCTATGGTCCATGAGTTAATGCAGCTCTAATACTTCTCAATAGTAAGCACCTCAAAAGGGTAGATCTAGGAGACCTTAGGGATTTGGACAATTGCTTAGTTGCAGTACACCTCAATTACTTTGACCAACTAGATGTTCTACTTGGAGGAAACATTTATGTAGTCAAGGACATGCTAACAGCAGGTTTATTGGCATAAGTGGGAATCAAGATTTTTAGCTCTTTCATGGTGGGGGGGAGTTTGTGATGTAAGCCAGTGCTGCTCTACTTTGATAACATCCTCATGGTAGACATGGCCAGAACAGATGGGGGATGGGAACGACTGACAACAGTGTCTGAGGATGTAAAATGATTTTGGGTGTCTTTCGTACTCCTCAGAACTGAATGCCTGCCCACATTGCTGGTGTTCTTTAGCAATGAATTAAACTCATTAACAATCGTATACGGAAAACCAGCTGATATGTTGGGAAGTCAGAAAAATTTGTGAAACCACTTCTGAATATGTGAAAGGGTGAATTACAGTTGATGGAACAAGTACTAGATGATTGCATTTCATCTGCCAACTACTGATCCTCGGAGGAGCTTTCTGGATGCAAGTGGCACTACTAATAGTAGGAGCACCCAAGTCACACCAGAGCATTAGTGGGGCAGACAGGGTCCAAAAGAACATGCAGAAATGGCAATTGTCAGCAGCGTAAATATGTGGTTACAGAATTACCTTGTGTCTTGGAGACTTGAAATATTCTCTGATGCCATGGGGGCAAGATATTTTTAGCATGTCAGCTACTGATCACTAAGTACTCAGACTGTTGAGAGCGCGCGTATTGTCATGTTTAAGATGTCCCAATCCAATAGCATGTACCCAACCTGAGACTAGGATAGTAGGTAAGGAGCAATATTTGTGCTGCATGGCAGTCGAATGAGTGGGGATCAATAGCTGGGAGTGCTTTGCCAGTGGATTGGGCAAGCTAGCCCCCAGTAGAGCTTAGGATCTATTTTTCAGGACAGGCTATTTGATGGGCATAAGGAACTGAAGGCTAAAGAGCCTGAATAGATGGAAGTCTGTTTATGTTTTTATGTGTGTCTGACAAATGGGAGAGGAAAGATGAACAACTGACATGTTTATGACTGCATTTAGGAGACAGAGAAAAGGAATTTGGAAGTTTGTGTCTGTAGGCACTCTATTATCAGATGGGCTGGTGAACGTTAGCAGTGTGCAGCAATTGGGACTGAAATGAGAAAAGGTGGTGGTGCATTGGGCAGTGCAGGGGTAAATGAGTTGGAAGCAATTCATGTCAATGTTATGGGTTTGAGGGCCAAGTGGGTGAGGTCCAACCTCATCATTGTTTATTTTGGAGAGAACTATTTGATGCAAGAGATGGGGCGGAACTTGTTAAGATGCTCAAGAATAACTTGAAGGCAATACATAAGAGGCCGGAACAGGTGGGGTTGATAAGTTGATGTGAGCACAACTTTTACTGGAGAGAGTATGCAGAGTTTCTAGGCCCAGAAAGGAAGTGAACAGAGGAGATTCATTTACAAGGGGCTTACGTCGTTGGTGTGTCACCTTTTTTGACACACCAGCGACATAGGTCCATATCTACAAGGCCACACAAAGCCTGGCTGTGTGGCTTTTCATGGCCTTGTAGATATGGAGTAAAGCAACTCAGCGCAAGTTGCCGCGTTGCCTTACTTTGCGTCAAAAAGGCATTCTATGGGTGTTGCTGTGGGTGTCCCACTCAACATCCATGGATTATGATACATTCCCATATTTACAAGGTGTCGTAAACCCGAGAATGTGTCAAAAGCCTACGTCACCTGAAGGGTGGTATAAGGGTGGAGCAACTAGGAGAAATATTATTCGTCCCCGTTTTTACTCTATGTGTGCTGTGTGCAGCACACATAGGAAGAGGAAAATGCCTCTTGTGATTGTTTTTGTGCAGGAAGGTGTCCCTTCTAGCACAAAAACAATCATCCCCCGTATCTGGCTATTGATTAAGGCCCGAAAGTGATGGTGAAAGTTTGGGACCAACAATGGGTAGCCCTGTGCCTAGAATGGGCAGGCTTGCTATAAATTGGATGCAATTGAGATCCGATGCTAAGAGGAAACAAAGGGGTGGTAGGCCTCGGCACGAACGATAGACACAACAGAGACAAAGACCGAGAAGAAATATTCAGGAAAGGGGAATAGACCTTAAAGCCAAAGGGTTGGGTTTAGTTTTTGTGGTGGTGAAAGGAAGTTTAGTATTAGTATAATGAAAGGGCAGCCAACGGATGAATACTGTGAGCTTAAACATCTTCCAGAAATAAAGAAACCTTTTTCACACAATCAAAACCAAAGAGTCTCTATTGTTTGCCTATTCCCCTACATGTTTGCAAGACGTCGCAATTCAAGTGGATTAGGAGGTCCTAGAAAAAAACTGAAATCCAGGCATTGTGAGTGTAAAGATCATTTCGGGAGAGGCAGTGAAAAGACTAGAGACGAAACCAAAGTATTCGCTGCGGATATTGGGCTATGTCCCCCTTGAGCGCCTTGTACTGAACAAACGGACTCCTTTTTGGCTCGCCTTTTCAGAAGCTAAAGCAATTGTTTGCAAGACGGATTTCCTTGCTCGTAAAATCATTGTTTGGCCACAAGCTAATGCTCAACTTCCTGCCTCAGCTTCTCTTCAGTGTTCTGGCGACACCTGAAGATTTGTGCTGCGGATCATGTCGTCATCTACTTTCTGAGCCCCTACTGGCCTCGAACATGCATTTTAATAGCGTTAATTCAGAGCGGTGTTCCGGATGCGGATGAAGGTTTTTTAAGCGGTGCACATGGCAGAAACGTGACTTCACATGAGCGGAAGTCACTGTCTGGGCTGGAGTGGTTATTTCACATCTATACTATTTTGGTAACAAGCAATTTACATTTATGTCTCAACCGCAATCGCCTAATGCAACGCTCTGAACTACCTGGAATTGTACCAGTCCGTGCATTGGATCACTTATAAATGGTTTCTATTTAATGTACTGCTGCCTGTGGGTTTTTCACATTGAACTATAGATGCTGGAGGGGCAAAGGAATCTGTACATGTTAAATAAAAATACCAAAGGAAACAGAAAGACTCTGCTAGAAACCAATAAATACCCCGTTTTCGAGGTTCAGCTGGAATTTAGCAGTATATTCGATATCAACCATATGCTGCACTTGTACCGAGTTGGAAACACATGGACTTCATTTAGGGGATCGCAGTTGCGACCCCTGGCTTGCCCTTTGCAACCCCTGGCCCCGGAGGTGGCAAATTCAGTGCCTGGAACACAGGGGCAGCTTGTTCCTATGGAGTTCAGCTGGGCTCCACTCAGTTTTCTGTCAATTCTTTATTACACTAATAGTGAATAATAATGTATTTTTCACTATTAGTGCAATAAAATGGAGTACAGTTAGCTAGAATATGCCCTTCTATGGCAGCTGAGGTACTTAAAAATGGTTTTAAGTGTATGTTGTGTGCATGCTTGCAGGTGGGAGTGTGTTTATATGAGAGTGTATGTAAGTGTGAAATTGTGTGTATGCAGTCGTGGCTTGCCGTGCTGTAAAGGGGCGGCCCTGCACGTGGCAGGCGGGGCGGAGGGCACACTAAACAAATGGGACAATATTACATGTTAAAAAAAACTTACATTACTGAGAGCTGCTTTGTCGCTCCGCTGGCTCCACTACAGGCACAGGCTCCTAGCCTGCCCTGCAGCCAAACCTAATACTGCTCCCATCATGCTGCTGGCAGCATGTAAGCAGCGTTAGAATAGGCTGGAACACCCTGGCTTGGCGCTCCAAGGCAGACTGGGAGCCTCTGTATGCTGTCCCCAACCGGGCAACACAGTGCTGGGTTGGAGAGAGCTCAGTGCTCATGTGTGTTTGGCCAGTCCGAGACAGCAGGCCAAACACACATATGCACTGAGGGTAGTGCTGTGCACTCCCCCTTCTTCCTTGTTATGCCGGAGGAGCCGCCGCTGTGTGTATGTGTGAAAGTTGGGGGGGTCAAATGGCATATGATGTCACTTCCGCTACCTCAGGCATTTTGGTGAATTGGCGTTCATGGAAACACTGTCTGTTTGACCAGAATACAATATTTTCTAGCTTACGCGTCAAGAATTTTCAATTCTATTAAGAACATGGAGGCGAGGATTATGCTATTTCTCTAATAGCAGCCAATTAATTAACAGTTAAACAAAAAACTACACATCCCATGATGTTTCAGTACAATATCACATGTCCCAATCACCAACCATGACCTCTGTCCATAAATACTATGGCCCCAGGTGTCACTTCTTCTTTCTCTATCAAAGTCAGATAATCCTCAAACTTCCGAAATGAAACTTCTTACATAAGCGTTGTTCCATCGATTCTCAAAACCAGATCTGGAAATACCAACAGAGCTCAACAGGAGCCATATCCTGCAGAAACTTCCAAGGAAAATAATCGGCATAATGATGTCTTCAGCAACAGGCAAAACGAAGAAATTCAGGTAGTCTTCTGATCAGTCCCTAGAAATATAAAACAATGGAAGGTAATATCTTGCAAAACTAAAATAATCAATATTGCTGTGAACCATCTAATAGATAACAAGCGAGGACAAAATATAATACCAATACACGATCAATGTAATATAAATATATTTGAATAAATGACATAACATTTTTTAAGGGAGGGATAATCCTCGCCTCCGTGTCCTTAATAGAATTGAAAATTCGTGACGCGCAAGCTAGAATTTCTTTTATTCTAATTCAGGACAGGAGGCTCCGATTATGCTCGTTTAAAGCTGTCCAAATATCACAGTAGCAACATCTACCACAGGTTTATGATAAAATTTACAAAAAGTAGATTCAGAAGACCAGTCAGCTGCCTTCATAATGTCCTCCAAACGAGAACCTAAAGCATACGTCTTGGAAGCCATAGCCCCTCTAACAGAATGAGCTCCAAACTGCTTGGTATCTATACCTGCTTCATTCATTAACCGTCTCATCCATCTTGATAAAGTGGCTGATGTAACTGGTTTAAAAGGTTTTTGTAAGGAAATTAGTAACTGACCATTAGCATCCTGCCTAAATTCATCTGTAGCCACCTCATAATCCTTCAAACATGGAACTACACATACTTTCAAATTATCCGGATACATTGGATAAGCTACTGACCTGCAATTAGTTTTTGTCCTTCTGGTAATAGTACAAGAAACACCTTCAGGGGAATACACCCTACCAACCAAGTCCAAAGCCTTGACATCCGATACCCTCTGACAGGAAATCAGACATAATAACATAGTCAATTTTGCTGAAATCTCTTTACGAGACAGGTACCTATTGGCAGGCCATGAGTCTAAAAACCTCAATTTAATGTTGACATCTCACAAAACAGAATATCTGGTTTGAGGAGGATTTGATAAACGTATGCCCTTCAACAAATTACAGACCATAGGGTGTTCACCGACAGGCTTACCTTCAATATGAACATGGCCAGCTGAGATGGCTGATCTGAAATTATTGATAGTTCTATAAGCCAAACCCGAACCTGCCAGTTCTGCTAGAAAATTTACAATCAGCTCAATGTCTGACTCCACAGGGTTAATACCCCTTCCATCACACCAACTATTCCATCTGCGCCATGCTGATGAATATCTCTTATGAGTGCCTGAGGCCAAAGCCTGCTTGATGAAATCTGCAGCTTGTTGCGAAAGGCCTGGAGAATTCCACCTCAACCTGAAACCATCTAAGCCATTAATGTCAGTTTCTCTGATATGATCAGTGGGTGTTGAAGGCCCTCCGGACTCAATAGAAGATCCTGACGAGGAGGAATGAGAAGTGGGGGAGCACAAACTAACTGCAGAGCAATTGGAAACCAGGGTTGAGCTCTCCAAAATGGCGTCACCAATATAATCTCTGCTTTCTGTCTCCGGACCTGAGACAGGACCCTGGAAATCATCAGAAAAGGAGGAAAAGCAACCCCCCGAAAGTGAGACCAATCCTGAAGAAAGGCATCTGTCGCCATGGCCAGAGGATCCGGATGCCAGCTTAAGAATTTTGTTATCTGAGAGTTGAGGCAAGATGCAAAAAGAACCACTTCGCAATGGCCCCACTCTCTGATTATCTGAAAGAAAATCACTGGATCCGGTCTCCAGTGGCTGGAATCCATCAGAAACCTGGAATTCCAATCCGCTATTGTGTCCTGAGCTCCCGCGAGATATTCTGCGAGATTAATCAGATAGTGATTGAGACAGTAATGCCAGAAATCCTTGTCAATCTCTGCCAGGATCCTGGACTTCGTCCTCCCCAACTTGTTGACATACCTCACAGCTGAGATATTGTCCATCCTCAACAAAATGCAGCAGTCCGTCTTCTGAGGAGAAAGACTCTTTATGGCAAAAGAGCCCGCTAGGAGCTCCAGACAATTGATATGAAGAGTCTGTTCCAAATTCGACCATCATCCTCCGGTCACTAAGGAGCAGCAATGGGCTCCCCACCCCCAACGACTGGCATCTGATTCGTTCACCACCTCTGGGTAAGAATGGAAAATGGCCCTGCCATTCCAGGCTTCCATGTGCTGGAGCCACCAATGAATCTCCGACTTCACTTCGTTGGTTAATGGAATCAGTTCCGAATAACTTGGACCCTGTTGCAGATGTCTGATTTTGAGTCTCTGCAAAGCACAATAGTGAAGGGGGGCTGGGAAGATTGCCTGAATAAATGAGGCCAGAAGACCCACTATTCTGGCAATGTTCCTCAAAGAAACAGTCGGGAAAGGAAGATGTGAGGTAAATTCCCCTCCCACCCTTGGCCCTAGCATCCCACCCCAGACCGTAAAAACTGCCCCTCCCCCTGCCCTTAGCCCCCCCAGCACTGAGCCCTAAAATGGATCCCACTGCCCCTGAAACTACCCCGACTCCCCTCCTAAAGCCCAAAACCTTGCCCCTACTTATCACTATCACAACCCCAGCCCCCCCACTCTGAAATCTAAAACTTTCCACCACAGTGCAAACTGACCCTTCCCCCAGCCCTGTACCCTAAAGCCCAACCCTTCCTCCAGCCCTCACCACTACCCGATCCCCCCGCCCTGAGCCTTAAAACCCTCCCTCTAATAACTAAACTACCCAACCTCAAAAGCCCTAAAAAAAACTATCCCGACCCCCTACCCCGCCCCTAAAAACCAAACTACCCCAACACCCCCACCCTCCCTGAGCCCTGACCAAAAACTACGCTGACCCCCCACCCCTGGCCCTACCAACTAAACTACCCCAACACCCCCACCCACCCTGAGCCCTAAAACCTTCTCTCAATAAGTAAACTACCTGAACCCCCACCCACCCTAAGCCCTTAAAAAAACGATCCCCTCCCCTGCCCCTAAAAACTTAACTACCCTGATCCCCCCACCTGCCCTGAGCCCTAAAAACGAAACTACCCTGACACCCCCACCCCTGCCCCTAAAAACTAAACTACCCTGACACCCCCATGCGCCCTGAGTCCTAAAACCGACCCCATAATATGTAAACTACCCCGACCACCCACCAACCCACCCTAAGCCCTAAATCCTCTCCCACCACTAAAAACTACCCACCAACCTGGCCCCAACCCCACTTATCACATCGCGTCCTCTACCAACCCTTCCTAATCATTTCTCCTCCCTCCTCCTGCCCTTCCTTAAACCTTCCCCACCCCTAAAATATAAACTACCCGCTCCCGCCTTAAGCCCTAAAAAAAGAAAAAAATACCCAAGCCCCCATCCCACCCCTAAAAAAAAAAAAAAACTCCCCCCTAAGCCCTAGCCCTAAGAAAGAAAATACCCAAACCCCCAACACTCGCCCAATAATCCCACCCACCCCAAGCCCTTAATCCACCCCAAACCCCTAAAAATTGACCTGTACCCTGCCCCAGCCCCACTTATCTTACCGCATCCTCTTCTGATCCACTCTGCCTTTTTCTGTCCCATAAGCATGCGTGGTTAAGGCACAGAAAAAAAGCAGTCGTTGTTCCAGTTACACTTGCATGGGAAACGTCTGCGTTATTCACATAACATTGTTTAGGACGTTTCCCGTATTATTGTAATGTTAAAAGCAAATTAATTCATTAAGTTCGATTTGTATTACATAATTATTGTTATATCTATTTAATTTATAAATAATTTATTTTTCTTAAAGAATTATTTGAAATGAACTTGAGTTATATTTAATATGTATAACATTTTGCAGAAAGTTATTTGTAAAATCAATTTAAATTGCTTTTAACGTTTTTATGAAAGTTTAAATGTGTAATTTAATTTCCTTTGAAATTAAGTTCATTATTACATTTGTAAAAAATAAAATAATTATTTGAGAATTATTTATAGGGTTTTTTCCATTTTAAGTCCCTGCCTCTATGATTGTCTATGGCAGTGGTTCCCAACCGTTTCAGTTCTGTGGACCCCAACTTTATCATTACTGGAATCTGGAGATCCCCAGTGATTCATTATTGGAATCTGGGGACCCCCAATGAGACATTACTGAAAGCTGTGGACCTAATCTGTTAATATTCTTTAATTTTGGAAGCAGTCGCAGACCACCTGAGGAGGCTTTGCAGACCCCCATAGGTCCCCGGACCACAGGTTGGGAACTGGCCTATGGGATTGTGCTGTAGCACCTCTGACTGGCGATGTGTGATGCTTGACTTACTACAAGGGTGGGCTGTTGTACGTTTACTACTGTTTAGGCACCTTTGGGGCTGTAGTAAGTTTAGAAGTGGAGGGGCATATTTATGAGAGGCTTGCGCCGGCAGAGCATCACTTTTTTTTAACGCTCTGGTGGCTCAAGCCTCTCAGCCGTATCTATGAGGCAATGCAAAGCCACTTTGCATGGGTTTGCATGGCCTCATAGATATGGAGGAAGGCAAAGCAGTGCAAGTCACTGCATTGCCTTATTCTGCGCCAGGGAAGGGTCCCATGGGCGTTGCAGTGGATTTTCCCACGCAGCACCAGAACCTTGCGCCTCGCCAGAACAGGCGTAACAAGGAGAAATATTTCCATTTCTACTCGTTTCTTTCACCTTTTCATGGGTGCTGCATTCTGCAGCACGCACAGAAAGAGAAAAACACATCTCTGGATTGTTTTTGAGCATTTTTAAAAATTCTTTAAACCTGTACCATTTTTAGTGTGCATTTTCCACTTTCAAGGTACTCCCTCTTGTCCTTCCCACATTTACTACTAAAATGTAGTCATACATGTGCAGAGTTCTTCACCACCATGGCAGAGATGTCTGAATAGATAAGATGGGGAGGCTTAGGTCTCCTCCCATAGGTTATCGATTAGCTTTTTATATTACTTGACTAACACTTCAGTAGCACTACTTGAGGTACTATAAAATAATTTGTGAAATAGCCTCAGATTTAAGGTAAACATAGTCCTTTAGGAAGCCGCACTATCTGACTTTAGATATCACTTCCACTTGTCTATATTTTTGGCATTGCTTGACAAATCTTCACGTTATTTTCCACCAAAAAATTGACAGTCATGTCAGCTGCTGTCTGGAAAGTTTTAGGGTGATCCGTCAAGCGGGGGCCAAGAAAAAGTAAGGGTAAAAAAGTTGCGTTTCCAATGTTAATTTCCATAGGCATTTTGAACAAGTCTACAGCCATAACCACTGGAATGGATTACACCAAATGTGGCAGAAAGGTAGCTGAGATCTGCTTGGCTGTCAACAGTTCAGCAAGGAAGTGTTGGCAGCCATTCTGGGACTCGGCTTCAGCCGAGTACCAGAAAAAAATATTTAAAAAAAGAAAAGGGGCCAGGGCAGGGACTACTTAGCTCTGGTGCTCAGGGACCCCCCCAGTTCCCCAGAGCAAAAAAAAATAAAAAATCTGGGTAGGAGCAGTAGGAGATCCATGGATCTGCTAAAAAAAACAACAACAAAAAACCCCACAAGCGCAGGCTCCCATGCTTGTTTAACTGCAGCCCCCGGTTGGGCCAGGTCCCGGGTTTGAGAAATGGGGTCTCTAGTTGACTGAGGTATTCCCCTTTGTCCAAATAGGGACCACAATCTTTAGTCAGGGTAAGTCACACACAATTCAAATTATCCTGTGCCCACCCTCTGGTAGCTTGGCACTAAGCAGTCAGGCTTAACTAAGAAGGCAATGTGTACAGTACTTGTGCAATAAATCATACAGTAACACAGTGAAACACCACAAAAATACACCACACAGGTTTAGAAAAATATAGGATATTTCTCTGGGTAAATTAAGGTAAAAAAGATAAAGATTCAATCAGCACAAGTTGAGATATCACTTTTGCATTATTGAAATGAGTCTTAAATCTTAGAAATCAACAGTTGTCTCTTGTTTGCACAAAGTACCTGATTTGCATCAAAATTACCATGCACGGAGACCACAGAGGAGTAGATGCGTGGAAAAATAAGATGTGTGTCGGATTTTCTGACGCGTCACAAATGATACATAGTTCTTTCCATGCTGCAAGGGGTTTTGCGTCAATTTGCGGCATGCAGTCTTGTTTCCCCACCAGGGATGATGCCGGCAAAATCCTGGGCATGCAGGAAGAAGTCACAGGTGTTGCGTCGATCGTGTAGGCGATGTGTAATTTTTTTTGTCGCATGGCAGGTGTTGCATCGATTCTTCACTCAGGAAGTCAGGCTGTGTCGTTCCGGCTCAGCTGTATGTCAATCCGGTAGGACTGGGCATAAAATTTCCGGTCACAATGCAGGCGCTGCGTCGATCATCGCTCAGGAAGTCGGGCTGAGTTGTTCCGGTTGAGCTGTACGGCGATTTTCTTGTCACAGGGCAGGCTGTGCGTTGTTTCCGGCAGGCTGTGTGTCACATTTTGGCACACAGGGAGTTTCCTTGAAGAGATGTCTTTTTTGCCATGAGACTTCAGAAACCAGGAGGCAAGCTCAATCCAAGCCCTTGCAGAGCACTTCTGAGCAAAGTCAGAGGGCAGCAGGGCAACAGCAGGGCAGCAGTACTTCACAGCAAAGCAGTCCAGATGAGTCCTTTGGGCAGCCAGGCAGTTCCTCATGACAGGTTGCAGGTTCAGGTCCTGACGTGTCTGTTTTGGTGGGGTCAGGGACCCAAAAATGCCTTTGAAGTGGGGGAGACTTCATAGAGTGGTTTTGAAGTGCACAAGGTACCCTTTCAGTACAGGTCTGTCTGCCAGTGTCCCAGTAGGGAGTTTGGCAGTCCATTATGTGAGGGCAGGCCACTAGCCTTTGAAATGTAAGTGTCAGGGCCTCCACCCTCCCAGCCCAAGAAGACCCATTCAGCATGCAGATAAATGCAGGTGTGACTGAGTATCCTGTGTTTGTGGTTGTTTGGGAGAAATGCACAAATGAGCTGTCAACCAGCCCAGCCCACATGTGCACTGGAGACAGGCTGTAAGGCACAGATGGATTTTTAGTGCAGAGAAGTGCTCTTTCTAAAAGTGGCATTTCTAAAATAGTAATATAAAATCCAACATCACCAATAAGCAGGATTTTGTATTACCAATCTGGCCATACTAACTATGACCTGGTTACCCCTTTCTGATCAGAATCTACCACTCAAACAGTATATGAGGGTAGCCCTAATGTTATCCTATGAAAGGAGCAGGCCTCACAGTAGTGGAAAACCAATTTAGGAATTTTCCTCTACCAGGACATATAAGCCACACATGTACATGTCCTGCCTTTTAACAACATAGTACTCTAAGTGGTGACTTATATGTAGAAAAAGGGGAGTTTAGGACTTGGCAAGTAATTTTAAATGCCAACTTGAAGTGGCAGTAAAACTGCACACACAGGCCTTGCAATGGCAGGCCTTTGGACATGATTAAGGGGCTACTTATATGGGGGGCTGCCTGCCCACCCCGCAGCCCTGGGGACCACCTCCTCCCCAGAACACACATTCCAAATCAAATGTGGGAACACTACTGCCCCCCCCTGCAGCCCTGGGGACTGCCACCTCCCCGGGACACACATTCAAATCTAATGCGGTGGGTGCCCGGCCCCCCAGAGCCCCGGAGATTGCCACCTCCCCAGGGCAAAGTTTCAAAATGATAGGGGGTCCATTGTGGACCCCCAGGCCCTGGGGACCACCACCTCCACGGGGCTATTCATTGTAGGGGGGCCGCATGACACTCCTTGAGGAGCCACTGATGGCCCTGGGGACTGCCACCCCCAGTGTCGGCTCCTGCTGTGTCCCATTGTGCCTACTCCCGGGACATAGCTGTTTGCTCTGAGTTAGTGGGATCTGTCAGCTCCCACCAAGTCAGAGCAAACACTCCCCTCGCAATGAGAAAGAGCTGCCAAACATCTCTCTCTCACTGTGAGTGGAGGTTTCCTCTGTTTCCCTGCCCGCGGAGATGCAGGTCGGGAAACAGAGGAAAAATTGCTCTCACAGAGAGGAAGCAGCTTTAGCAGCTCCCTATCTGTGACAGTGATGCTGGCTCCCACATGAGGTGGGGAGACGGCTGAGACTGCAAAGGCCTTCACTCTACCCCCAGAGCCCCCAACATTGTTACTGGGTGCCCTAGTGGGCACCCAGGTCACATGACCAGGCCCTAGGGGATGGGGTTCCCGGGGCAGAGATTGGCCCTGGGAGAGAGGGCCACAGAGCCTCCCTCCTCCCAAAAAATGTTAAATATTTAGGCCAGGGTTTGGGTGATGGGGTCCCTGGGGCTGAGATCAGCCTGGGGAGGGGAGCCGCGTGGCTGCGCAGGGTTGGATGTTTATAGGGGTTGGCTGCAGGGCCTGGTCACGCACAGTGGTGTTTGGAATAACGTATAGTAATGAAAATTAGTTTACGGAAAAAAAAAAAACCACAGAAATTCACTGAAAAAAAACAAGGTGACAGGGACGTTATAGTTAGGAAATAGAATTAAACAAGCATTTGCAATACAATGGGTCTCTCATTTGCTTGAGTTAGAGCTGTTTGTGTTGTAAATTC
Source organism: Pleurodeles waltl (assembly GCF_031143425.1). Taxonomy (NCBI): domain Eukaryota; kingdom Metazoa; phylum Chordata; class Amphibia; order Caudata; family Salamandridae; genus Pleurodeles; species Pleurodeles waltl. The sequence goes on from NC_090444.1 coordinate 955,054,543, forward strand.
ATAACTGGACATTACCTGCCACATAAATTGGTCATTCCAGCCTCTTAATTTGGTCTTATTTTACCAAATAATTCTAGTGGCCCTGCATATAATTATAGCACTTCCATTTACCTTATTCCTCTATCTGCAGCCAAACATGAAAATGTTGCCATTCAGCATCCTAATTTATATCTGCCATGCTAACTCCAATAGAGTACCACTTTCACCACCCACCATCAGAGTTGCTGGCTAGCTAACACAATTTCCAAAACAAGACAGCCACGGAGGAGTAATGAGAGAAATAAACTAGAAGGGTCACCCAAACATATCAGTAGTGTTCAAACAGTCATAGTCTAATAAGAATGTTAAGTTGGCCTGAATCATGGTCATAATTGCAATAAGTAGAGATTAATAAAACATATACAATTATCATATGAACCCAATAAAACTTTTATCAGAAATCAACGTGTGGCATTAGACTGCAGTGCTCAGAACAGCCCCTAGGGAACTGGTCGTCTTACCTTACAGTTAGCCACAAGAGACTATATCCACATGGAAAGAAAATCACATAAAGTGTTGCAGTGTAACCATATATTTAGTTTCTAAAACATGTAGTGCATTACGCACTTTCAGAACTAACAAGCCTACTACAGGAATATTACAAACAAGACCCTTAAAAGACAAACTATTCTCCATTATAAAACAAAAGTTCCAGCCAAGAGAAAAATTTAAAAACACTGAATGGAGGAAGGGGTTATTATTTTGGGTCCCCACTAACCTAGTGTGGGGGCCCAGATATTATCTAGACAGAAAGTTCAGGTTGTATTGAATGTTTTGAAGGTGGCCCCATTGTCCTAGGACCACTACAGGCTGAGTTATGAGCAAAAATGTTTTGGAAAAGAATGCTCTGCAAAGCATTATGGAACCACCGAGTGCAGCAAATATTGTACTATGTTGACTGTAATGTTCAGAACAGCCCCTAGAGGAAATATCACTAAAAATATAATTTGTAAGAAACATGCTCATGTAACCATATGATTAGCCTCCAGAGAGCATAAAATAAAATGGCACAAAGTAATGTAGCACAACCATATATTTAGCCCCTAGAGAGCATAGTGCTTTACACATTTTCAGGCCTCCTGCAATACTAAAGCCCTTAGAACACCAAAACTACTCCAAGCTGTAAAACAAAAGCTCCAGTCATAAGAGAACTTAAAAAGGGGCCAAATGGTGGGGGGGGTTATTATTTTGGTATCCCCAGTAACCTAGTGTGGGGACCCACAGAAGACCTAAACAGAAAGAGTGCGTCATGCTGAAAGTTTTGGTGGTGGTCAAAAATATTTTGAAAAGGAATGCGTGCAAAGCATTTTGGGGTGAGGAGAACCATTGCGGATTTCTGTGTTTTTTTAGTAAAGTATTTATGAATTATAAGTGTTTTTGGGAAAGCCAAGGAGAATGAAGGGAAGAGCCAAAAGAAATGACTCTGATCAGGCAACAGTGTGGCAGTGTGACCAGAGCTCCAATACCGCAGATGGAGTTCACGCTGTGGCGCTGTGAGGGCCAAGGCTGCCATGGAGCAAGAAGGGGAGAGACAAAAGAAAAAAAATAGTTCACCCGCGCTGAAGCATTTCGTGCCCTTGCCATGCACTGCTGATTACCTCACAAATTACGACACTCATGACATCTTTGTTAACATAATTGATAATATCAATGTAATATTTGCAGTAAACCTTTCGAGGAAAAAACTGAACAGTGAGGGCACGAGTTATAGTTACCTTAGGGCACAAGTTATAGAGACTTGAGATAACTCTAACTATGACAGGTGAACTTCTATGGTTTTGTGCATTTAAAATGTGAGCCTAACTATGGGAAAAGGGCTTTATTGGTTTGGCAATAACTTGGGCGCCTTTTGACAAATCATCATAAAAGTTTCAAAGCTAGTTAGCCAGTCACTTGCTGAGTAGTAAACGGATGTTCCCATGAAGCCACCAGGGTTTTGATGCAAACCTCTAGCTGCTAAAAATGGTAGTCAGAGCTTTGCACAAAAATGTATGAGTTCTCGAGGTTGGCCTAAAGTTTGAGGAAAATGTTCCTTTCTCAAAACCTTTCTAAATTTGCACAAATACAAAATTAGAAACATCTAAGCATATCTAAGCATAGTATTTTGTAGTGGAATGATAGCCTTCCAGTACAAAACCCATTCTACACTTCACACCCTTGCTCCAGGATGTGGTCACAATATGTTTTCGTGAAACTCCATGGAGATTTGTCTTGCATATATTCTTCTTTGGCATTAAACAAATTAAGGGCCTCATTCAGAGTTTTCCAGAAATGTCCCTAGTAACTCCAGTGTGTGGGGGCAAAGTTATCTGGCGTAACATGTGGGACCAGGAGAACCCCTTGAGAGATGGGAAATTACAGAGGAAATCTGTTTTTCTGGTCCATATTCTTGTGGTCATTCCCCACCAGGAAATCCCTGGCGGAAAGGATACTGGCAACAGGAATTAACATTCCTGTTGCCAGTATGTGACTACCCACCCCCGAAACAGCCATGGCCCCCCTCCCACCCCTGAACCCAGTAGACACCACCCTCCCCCACCCCGAACCCCATACATACCCCTCCACCCCATCCACGTATGCACACATCACACACACACTCACACATCCACACACACACATTCACACACATACATGTGTCCATGACACCCCCCACTGACACACATTCACACATTCACACAGATACATACAGACACACACACACAAACACCCTTCCCTCCATTCACACACACTCACACCCCTATACACTCACATAACCCTCAACACCCACTCCCCTGTCGGACGATCACCTTACCTGCTCACAGTGGTCATCTGGGAGGGAACAGGGTCCATGGTGCCTGCTCCGCCAGCACCGCCCCATCACCATAACACCACCACGTCGATTACGAACTTGTAATACGGGCGGTGCCAGTGGAGCAACCTCCACTAGACCACCGACCGCCAGTATGGCTGCTGGCGGCTCTCCACCCAATTTATGGCAGAGAGCTGCCAGGAGTCATAATATGGCGGTCTCAAGACCGCCACCACAGGCGGTCTCCTGTCGGGTGTGACCTCAGCAGTCAATTGTTTTGACCGCCAAAGTCATAATGAGGGCCTAAGTCAGTAAACAAAACTAGACCAACACAATAGCCCATTTAACTAATTCTTAAAAACATGCATAAACAAGTCAAAGAGAAAAATTCCTAACCCCTGTTCAGATGCATTTATCATAAACAAAGCCATGTGAACTGTAATGTGTAAATGGAAGTAAATCAGATTTCTATGTACTAGAGCAGTGGCTTCCAACCTGTGGTCCGGGGACACCTGGGGGTCTGTGAAGCCTCCTCGAGTGGTCAGGTACTGCTTAGAAAATTCAGTAATATTAACATATTAGGTCCCCAGCATTCAGTAATGACTCAGTGGGGGTCCCCGAATTCCAATAATGATTTAGTGGGGGGTCCCCGGATTCCAGTATTGATAAAGGGGGGGTCCACAGAAGTCAAAAGGTGGGGAACCACCGTACTAGAGGAACTCGAGCCAGGGATATTCTTAAGAGGAATAGTGAGACAAGGCTTATTTCATTTCATCAGTAACAAATCAAATACTGTCAGGTGAGACTGGAACAGTGCAAATGTTCAGAACATCCTCAGTGTGAAGCTCTAACAGCAAAGGGAGAGCACATTCAAAAGGCTCAAGTGGTAATTAAAAGAAATGAGTATCAGAAATGGAGTTCTGTTTTGGGGAGGGACAGACTGGGAACCTAAAGCAGCTCTGGCAAATTTTGTCAGACCAGCCCCTATTCGGTGCATAGCGAGCTGGCGCCTCAAGGGAGACTCACCACTACAAGAGGGGTTGAGGGTTTCCCCAAGAACATTTGCGAAAAAGATGTTAGGAGTGATGAAGGAGTTAACCGAACATGGATTAGGCAGGTTGCATCGCAATTAAACAAGCGTTAAGTGGAGAATAATAAATTCAAACAAAACTGCAAATCTTACTTGAAATACCTAGATGAGCGAGTTAATTTCAGGGAGCTAATAAAAGAAGAAATATCCACGAACAATCAGAAACCAACCATTGCTCCTGGTGGGGCAGTCTTTGGCTTCATTGCTGTGATGCTTTTGTCAGCTTTAATGGTTCCTTGAGTTAATCGAGTCTGGGCCAAAGATACTTGACTTGTATGAACTACATCCTCCACCATGTTTGCTACATATGTTGGTGTGATTTTCTGTGGTTGAGGCACTTGTCGTCAAAGAGTATGCTGTCAGTAGTTGCTCCATGCTGGATGTTTAGATTATGGGGAGTCAGGGCCAGCTTTAGCCCTCGTGGCACCCTGTGTGACATTTTTGCCATACCCCCTCACTCCCAAATTACTTCCTCTTCAGATTCCCTCACTACCACCAGGCAAAAGTGTCCCTCATCTCTCCATTGCTCCTCTCTCACAAACATTTAATATGTTATAAAGCACTGGTAAAGGCTGGCTTTACTAATAAGAATGTTTATCTATCCAAACAAACCCCTTTTAGCAACATTAGGATTAGATAATGAAAGACTGGGGGAAAAAACATAACATCCAAACCTATTTTATGCAGTTTGCGTGCAGCACTTTGATAACGGTTCATAACAGTCACTGCTCTGTATTAGGGTTGTATCTTATGAACTGCTGTGACACAAGAATCTCTATGACAAAAGCATTAATCCACTCAGCTATCCCCATAAAATACAGATCTGTGATCTGCATGGTACGCGTTCTTTGCAGCAGGCATATTAACCCTCTGTGTTACTTTATGGCAAGACAAAACTGCCACTAGACAAAACTACTATCTCTTTCTCTAGCATGAACATTAATCACAAGAGTTATCTTGATATTTTTATTACTGGCTGAATGCTGGATACACAAGAGGCTCTGCAGCCAGTGTTTTTCAATCCTAAGTTATTGCTAAACACAGCTCCCTCCGAATGAGGTCGGGGCTCCCCTCCCCAGGTCAGCTCCCAGTGAAGCTGCACCAGTCACATTGCCCTAAAGCCCTGTGGGGAGTGTCACAGCTAGGGCTGTATGAAATTTGCATAATTTGCTTTTGTGTAATTACCTGAAATCTTGATAAATGTATGTGAAAATATGCGTTTTATATATTTATAAATTACCTAGTGGCGGTCACCAATAGGTAGTTATAGTTAGGACCTAGTTTCTACATAAAAAGGTTTTTTTTACTTGCCTATATCTTTGGTGATGCTTGACGGATCTTCACAAAACTTTCCAAAAAACTTTGCCAGTCATGTAAGCAGCTGCCTGGAAAGTTTTGGGGTGTTCTTGCCGGTGGGGGTGCTGAGAAAAAGGAGGGGGAGACAAAACAAGTTTTCTCCATTCATTGTTCAATAGAGATTTTGAACAGTGATAGCTCTGAAACTAATAGACGGTTAATTTTGGTGTAATTCTGGTTTGAGAAAATAAGGAGAAAACTAATTTGTATATATAGGGATGCAGAGCTGTTGTGGATCCAACTGGGAATGCTGCGAATTCCGCAAGCCACATGGAGGAGTTTGATTGGCTGGGTGCAAGCTCTTCAGAAAGATGCAGCTGCCATTTTCTTGACTGGCAACAGTCCTGGGGGATGGATTTTGTTTGCAAAATGTGTGTAAGGGGTCAGGCTAGAGGTATTCTGATCCCATGGGGATAATGTAGGGGGTTTGTAAGGCATATATTATGAGTTTCAAATGATAAAAACCTTCTTTTTTTCTGCGATTGTGAATCTGCGAATCCGTCACGGCCCTCAGCACGGCCTCCTGTGTAATGTTGCGACAGAGTCACAGATCTGCTAATCAAAGAAAAATATATATATTTCAGCAGATACTGCTGCACAGACTGTCACACCCTCTCACAGACCCAGTCAGACAGTGACACACCTACTCACAGACCAATTCAGAGACTGGCGCATCCACTCACAGACCCACTCAGTCCATCACACATCCACTCTGACCATCAGGTACCCACTCAGAGACCCACTCAGACCCTCATGAACCCACTCACAGACCCAGTCAGACACTCATGTACCCACTCACAGAACCAGTCAGATACTCACACACCCTCTCACTGACCCACTGAGACATAAACACACCCCCTTACAGACCCACTAACAGGCTCATACACTCACTTATGTACCCACTGAGACACTTGTGAATTTACTTGCAGACCCACTCAGAGACTCATACACCCACTCAGATAGTCATGTAGGCACTCACAGGCCCACTGAGAGACTCTTGACCCCAGTCACAGACCTACCGAGGTACTCATGCACCCAGTCACATATCCACTCAGAGCCTCATGCACCCACTCCCAGAAACATACACACCCAGTCACAGACCCACTCAGACACTCACATAGCCACTCGCAGACCCAGTCAGGCACTAACACACCCAGTCACAGATCTACTCGGAGACTCACACACTCACTCATGGGCCCACTCAGACACTCACGCACTTACTCACAGACCCACTCACTCATGCACCCACTCACAAACCCACTGAGGGACTAATGCAGTCACTTAGAGATCCACTCAGAGCCTCATGCACCCACTCACAGACCCACTCAGATAGTTATGTAGGCACTCACAGGCCCACTGAGACACTCAGGCACCCAGTCACAGACCCACTCAGAGACTCATGCTCTCAGTAACAGGCCCACTCCGAGACTCACACAACCCCTCAGAGACCACTCTGAGCCTCATACACCCAGTCACATTTTCAGTCAGAGGCTCATGCATCCATTCACAGACCTTCTCACACACTCACTCACAAACCAACACAGAGACTTATGCACCCACTCACAAACACACTCAGATAGTCACGTAGGCACTCATAAGGCTCACTGAGACACTCACGCATCCACTCATAGAGTCACTCAGAGACTCACACACCCACTCACAGACCACTGAGAGCCTCATGCACCCAGTCACACATCCACTCAGAGGCTCATGTATCCACAATAGATACTCTCAACCACTCATATAGTCACTCACAGACCCACTGAGAGACTCATGCAGTCACTCAGGAATTCAGTCAGAGGCTCATGCACCCACTCACACCCCACTCAAACACTGACACACTCATTCTCAGACCCACTCTCAGATTCATGCAGCCACTGACATACCCAGTCAGATAGTCATGTAGGCACTCACAGACCCACTGAGACACTCATGCAGCCTCACAAACTAGCAAAGGTAATACATTTACAAGGACATTCTTTAGCATGTTCCTCTATGAAAGTGTGCCTAAGCACCTTTCATCACTTTAGAATAAGATGTTTAGTTAGCAGACTTTACTCTGTGAAGACATCAGCGGTATGTTTAGGAGAGATGAATAGAGTTCCTTTGCATGGTACTGTGCAAGAGGTAGAAAACGTTTGTGAGGATGTCCAGTTTCATATTTTTTGACCATGAAGAGGATTGTAATGTCAGCAAATGCAATTCCTGAAAGAGGAATTTGGAGGTGTAGATATTGTAGAAGAGAGTTCAGGAATTGGCACTTACAACTTCCTGGAAGAGATTGCAAAATTCAATGGAACTAGTTCTGAGAAGCCAAACTATGGCCCTCATTATGAACACGGCGGTAAACACCATTGACCGCCGTGACGACGGCGAACAAAAGACTGCCATTGGCGGTGAACAGAAACCTGCCATATAATGATGCAAAAATCGGAAACTGACAAAAATCTCCACTGCCAGGACCTTGTCGGCGGAAATGCTGGACCTCCCACCCTGCCACCGCCGAGCACACAAACACCCCACCCTCCAAATAATGAAGCACAAATCATTACGGCGATCATTGGAAGCCAAACGACCATTGGCGGTACAGACTGCCACGGGCGGCAAGTGGACCCAACAGTAAGAAATGCACACATAGGCAAAGTTTGAAACCCACACACCTGACACACATCCACAACACTATAAAACACTCAGACACACCCCACAATCCTTTGCATCACCAATAGGAGAAGCCAGATGGACAACACTACAGGCAGACACTGAACGCCACATCACACGACTCACACACCCAACCACACAACAGCACCCTCACGAATATCCACACAACACACCACCCACAACACACACCATGGCACCCCCCAACCACCCACGCTTCACAGAAAGGAAGCTAAGGACCATGGTGGACGAGATACTGAAGGTCAAGCCTCAATTATTTGGGGCACAGGTCCAGCACACACCCATCGCCAGGAAGATGGAGCCATGGCAGAAAATAGTGAACAAGGTCAATGCAGTGGGACACCATCCACGCACCAGGGACGACATCCGCAAGAGATGGAACAAGACCTGTGTGGGAAGGTCAGGTCCATGGCATCCCGGCACAACATTGCAGTCCAGAAGACTGGGGGAGGACCTCCACCAACACCACCTGACCACACTGACTGGGAGGAAAATGTACTGGCCATCCTGCACCCTAAGGGACTCACTGGAGGAATGGACTCATGTAAGTCGTCTACATTTACCCCATATCCATCACACCTGTAATGCATGCACCACCCCACCCCTCCAACAGCCACCAGGACCACTACCCCACCCAGGCCACAATCACTACATCCAGTAACCCTGCATGCCCACAAACCCACTAACAGGCCCACATCCCTCCCCCTGTGCACAGCCACCTACCCCTGCAAGGAATCACAAAGGGACTACACCACCCACAATGCACCCCCACATCCAAAGCAAAATGCAATGCAAACCTCACAAAGGCACCCTGCATGGCCCCAAAGTGTGAAGACCTGCAAAAAACAGCCCAGTCCTGTACACACCATCCGATCATGCAATTGTAAGAGACATGTACATTCCCCCCAACAGGCACCACCACCCATGCCACCCTGACGGACAGGACAAGGAGTGGCAGTGCCCCACAGGGAGACAAAGGCAGCTCCCAGGACACTGGTGATAGAACCCTGGACATTGACGATCACCCTGGCCCCTCACACAGTCCTGGACTGTCATCATCCAGCAGCTCCACCCAGGACACCACTGACACCCCTACCACCCAACCAACAACATCAGCCCAGGGCAACCATCCCCACACCTGTCTATCCAGGCCACAGACTGATGGAACGTATGGACAGAGGCCACAGTCACCCCCTACCAACAGGCAGGAAGATGATGGCCCCAGTACAAGTGGTACCGCCAGACCTGTGCAGTGGACACAGGCACAGGGGGCTAGGCCCAGTGGGAGGGCCACAGGATTGATGCTGCAGCCCAGGACATGATCTCTGAGTTCCTGGGAGCATATCACCATACCCAGGACAGATTGGCCCAGATAGTGTTCACCCTGGAGCAAAGTCAAAGGATGCAGGTAGCACACCACCAAGAGGCCATTGAGCAGTGGAAACTGCACAATGCCGCAATGGCCACCATAGCAGGTGCGCTGCTGCACCTTGTCCCAACACAGCCTGAGGCCCACACAGACCAGGAAACCCCTACTACAGGCCAAGATACAGACCGGACAACAACAGCAGCAGCAGCAACTGGACATGTTCCACCATCTCAGGACACACAGGAGACATGCATCTCAACCCGTACAGGCCAACACCATGCCCCCAAATGGTCCCTTAGGCCCAGATATGGGACAGGAACACCTGCCAAGACCAAGGACCCCTCAAAGAAGTGACTCTGGCAAGAAGTGTCCTGCAAGTGTCCCACTGAACCAACAACCAAACGGTTCACTAGAAAAACCGTGACCCACGCCCTCGTCACGAGCCGCCTGGACTACGGCAACACCCTCTACGCTGGGAACACCGCCAAACTCCAAAATCGCCTGCAACGCATTCAAAACACCTCGGCCCGCCTCATCCTCAACGTACCCCGCAACAGCCACATCTCCGCACACCTGAGACACCTGCATTGGCTCCCAGTCAGCAAAAGGATCACCTTTCGACTTCTCACCCACGCACACAAAGCCCTCCACAACAAGGGACCGGAATACCTCAACCGACGCCTCAGCTTCTACGTCCCCACCCGCCTCCTCCGTTCCTCTGGCCTCGCGCTCGCTGCTGTCCCTCGCATCCGCCACTCCACGGCGGGTGGGAGGTCTTTCTCCTTCCTGGCAGCCAAGACCTGGAACTCCCTCCCCACCAGCCTCAGGACCACCCAGGACCACTCCGCATTTCGGAGACTCCTAAAAACCTGGCTTTTCGAGCAGCAGTAACCCCCTCCTTTCCCCTAGCGCCTTGAGACCCGCACGGGTGAGTAGCGCGCTTTATAAATGTTAATGATTTGATTTGATTTGTAAACACAATAACAAACACTGGAAAACAGAGGTGGACACACCACTACTGCCAGCAAATGCTGCGGCCATGTTGCCATATTGTACAACCACCAGTAGCCCACTCCCATCACTTTAAACTGCACAATGTAATCCCTGCACCAAATAAAACACCAGTTCACCTATAACAATGTCCCCTGTCATTATGTTTAAACAAAGTAAAGTATGGGTGCAACTGTATTATAAATCATTTATTCTTATCTGAGTAGCAGGAATTGCACCACATGCATAACATGTTGTTGTACCTACAGATGTGTCGAACTATTATACTATAATGTTACCTGTCCTATGCAGACCTGGTCACAGTGGCAATGACTATTGACCCAACACCTCCCTAGATGAAAATGCACACTGACAGTATGCTACACAGACAGCAATATCATCGATTAGTCCCTCATAGTTACTGGAAGTAGAGTTGTATCAGTTGGGTCCTGGAATGTACATCTTCCCCCTCCTCATCATCACCATCACTCTCATCCCCTCTCTGAGGAAGCAGGTCTGGATATACAGCACCCTCCTCCTCCAAGAGGGAGATAGAATTCCTCACAGCCACGTTGTGCAGCATGCATCAGGCCACCATTATTCTACACACCTTTTCAAGCCTATAGGCCAGGGAACCGCCAGAGATATGTAGGCAACAAAATCTAGCCTTCAGGAGATCTATTGTGCACTCTATCACCCTCCTAGTCCGTCCATGGGTCTCATGCTCTCTGCATCTGTTCCAGGATTCCTCACTGGTCTCAGGAGCCAACACATGTTGGGGTAGCCAGAATCACCTAAAAAGGGGACAAAACAGGACTGTCAATGACAACCCTCAGTGGCGGACAGCCTGGCTGTCTGCTATGTGGCAATAAGTGTCAGATACACCTACCTATGATCCATCCTCTGTCCCCTTGTAGTTGTTCCATCTTGTGTGGCACACTACTGTTCCGTAGCACAAAGGAATCATGAACTGATCCAGGGAACATGGCATTCACATGTGAGATGTACTGGTCTGCAGTACACACCAATTGAATGTTCATGGAATGAAAGTTCTTCCTGTTTCTGTACACTTGTTCACTGACTCTTGGCGGGATGATAGCTATGTGGGTGCCATGGATGGCACCTATCACATGGGGTATGTTGGCAAAGGCATAGAAGTCTGACTTGATGACAGGGAGGTCAGCACTTTGGGGAAAGCTCACATAGGACTGCAGGTGTCGTACAAATGCATTCAGGAGTCTGGACAGTATAATGCTAAACATTGGCTGTGAAAAACCTGCACCCACGCCCACTGTCACTTGAAATGAGCCAGTGGCCAGGAAATGGAGTGCAGAGAGCACCTGTACTTCAGTAGGGATGGCATGCTGATTCCGATTAGCTGGTCTCAGTGCTGGATCCAGTAATGCACAAAGTTCATGAATAGTAGCACAAGTGAGTCTGTAATTGATAATGATGTGACACTCCACCATGGTCCGCAAATCAACAAGTGGTCAGTATACCGATGGGGGCCCTCCCTCGCCACAAGGGTCTGTACCTAGGAGGAGTATAGAACATATGTGAGGAACACACATACATCTGCACACATTGTTTCTTATTCAGCACTGGTAGCATGATTGTCGACAACACAAAGGCTTAGTATGTGCGACATTCCAGCAACATGACCACAATGATATATCAGGACTGTTCAGGTAAGGTAATGTATATTGTTTCATGCCTATGGGTGTTTAGTGGACAATAGGGCCTGCATGGTGCAGATGAGGATTTTACAACTGCGCAGTTAAGGCCAGAATGTCTGCCCCCTGTAATCCAGAAGTGTCGTGGTGAAAGTGACCTCATACCGCTAGCGGTTGACGTAATAGCGTAAGGCGGTGTTTAACGCCGTGCGCAAATTCATTGGTTAACATGGTTGTCAATGGGAATTCTTAGCGAATCATGATTGCCGCCGGTGGTGACGGTGCACACCGATGCGGTGCGTACAGGAACTCGGCACCCCAACTTCACTTGACTCCCGGATCTCATGCATGCAGGTACTCCACTGAGTGTACTGCTGTGTCCTGCCACAGGTCATGGAATTGCCACATGTGACAGGGCAAAGGGTCCCGGCCTTCACCAATGAGGAATTGGAGAAGCTCATGGATGGGGTCCTGCCCCTGTACGCCAAGCTTTACGGTCGGCCAGAGGTACAGGTGAGTAGGAGGATTGGGGGGCATGGATGTGTGTAATGGTGGTAGATGGCTGTACATATATGTCCATGTGTGACACTGTATAGTCCTGGGTTCCTGACATGCTGCATGTGTGTGTGCTGTTAGGCTGTTTAAAATGTCCGTCCCATAGTGGACTTATAGCCAGCTGTATATTATTGGCCATTGTCTGACCTCAGTGTTACTTTTTCTGTGTGTCCCTTATAGGTAAGCGCCCATCAGAAGAGGGGACTTTGGCAGGCCATCGCCAGGTAGGAGCGGACCCTGGGGGTCTACAACCGGCGGAGCACCCACTGCAGGAAGCGGTGGGAGGACCTGAGGCGCTGGGCGAGGAACATCTGTGAGGCCCAGCTGGGGAAGTCCTTCCAACGAGGAAGGGGTACCCATCAGGCACTGACCCCCCCTTATGCAACGCATTCTGGCAGTGGCCTACCCGGACCTGGATGGGCGCTTGAAGGCTGCACAGCAGTCACAAGGGGGTGAGTACAAATACCGTACTTTGGCTCCTTGATGGATGCGTGTGCGCAGTCATATGTATGCTGTCTAGTGGCAGGGACTCAGACTGATGTCCATCTACATAATGGCCCCGTGGGGAGTCGGGTTATAAGGGTCAAGTCTGCAGTACGTCAGGTCCTTCAGTGCTGTGGGGAATGGCTGTAGAGCAGGGTTCTGGCCACTAGTCAGGGGCATAGCCATGTGCATAGCGGTAGGTGCTGCCTGGTGGAATATTTTCAGGGTGGGTGTATGTGTGAACCAGTTATGCACCTCCATTCAGCTATTTACAAGTGTCTCTCCTGTTTTGTCTCCCCATCCCTGTTCTCTTGTGTTGTCTGTGTACATCAGCATCATCTGGCGAGGGAGCTGAGGCACCGGTGAGTGGGGATGCAGCAGCCCACAGTTCCTCGGAGGCAGAGACATCTGACGCCAAGGGGACCAGTCGGTTGGAGGGCGAGAGGACTACCACGGGGAGGCAACTACCACTGGAGGTAGTGATTCTGATACCTCCTCCGATGGGAGCACCCTGGTGGTGGTGGACCCTAGTGTGCCAACCCCTTCGGTGCCATCTTCTGCCACCCCTCATACCATCACCACCCTCCCATTTGCTCCCCACCGAGTTGCCCGTGCCCGCTCACCCAGAAGGGTCTCCTTCGCCCCAGGCACCTCCTCCCCTGCTCCAGTCAGCCCTTCTACCTTCACAGAGGAGGCTAGTGACCTCCTGAGGACCATCTCTGTAGGGCAGACAACCATCGTCAATGCCATCCAGGGGCTAGCATCAGAGGTGCAGCAGACCAATGACTATCTGGATGGCATTCACGGTGGCGTGTCTGGCCTACAGAGATCTTTTCAAGCTCTGGCCTCCTCTTTGATGGCAGCCAGTGTACTTGCCCATTCCGTCCCCCCTCCAACCACCTCTACCCCTTCCAGCACCCTTCTCCCTTCACCCATCCAAAGCACACATTCAGACACGCAGGCAAACACCTCAACACACAAGAAGCACACTTTAAAACACAAGCACCACACCTCCTACCACAGGCATACATACAGCCAACATACACATGCACACACACCAACATCCACTTCCCCCAACGTGTCCACCTCTTCCGCCCCCCTGTCTGTCCCCTCTACATGCACACCCACAGGCACTGCACCCTCATTCAATATTGCTGAGCCTATTCTTGCAGTCACCACATCCATTCATGCATCCCAGACACCACATCTGCACTCACCACAACGACTTTAGTTGACCTGTGCAGCACACTCACCAGACTTGCAGACACCCAGGCAACATACATTTAAACTGGCAGCCTGTCTTGTCCCACTGTGTCTAACCCCCTCCTCCCAAGACACTCAAATGCACCAAAACACCCACCCATCACACATGCACCACACCTCAGCATACTGCCCAGTCACCTGCACCCTCATCACGCACACCTACACCTCTTACAGCCACTCCCTCTACCTCCACTCCCACGCCTTCCTCCAGGTCCACCCCAATTGCCCCTAAGAAACTTTTCCTATCGTGTGCAGACCTATTTGAACCCACTGGCCCACCCTGTCTCGTCCCTAAACGTGCACACCTCCTTGCCCTGTCCACTTCTCCACATCACAGCCTGCCTCTGTACGCTATTCCCATTCCCCTGCTACCTCCCCTGTGAGAAAGAGACCCTGTGCTGACCCAGGAACATCTGCCGGACCCCAGGCCAAGTCCGCTTCACCAGTTGCAAGCACAAAACACAAGCCCCCACCACCTTCCAAACGTAAATCTAAGCCCCCCCTCCCAGTCGTAAGTTCCCACCCCCACTACCTCCTGCCCCTGTTCCCTGAGGTGCCTGGATGCCCCATTGTTGCCCCTACGAGCTGGAGTACCATTGCTCTTGTGGGAGTCAAGTTTGGGCCAATGTGGCCCATTGGACTACTTATTCTGGAAAGGCCATTGGCCTTATGTTGCACTTATATTGCTCAGTGAGCTGAATAAAAGTTAATGTGTGGCCTGTGTTGTTTATGGCACACTCTGGATCTGCGGTTTATCGTTTCATTGTTTGGGGGCGTTGAGCACATGTGTGTACTTTGGGCAGGTTGGATTTGCCTTGTGTCAGGTAAGTACCTCTTGCAGTGGGGTGTATGGCATATGCTGCTGTGAAGGATTGTGGGAGCGTTGCAGGGTGGGTGGAGTGGGTGGGTATGTAACTGTGCCCTTTCTTCCCTTTTTTAGTAGGTTGTGGTACTTACCGTCGTCGTCTTCGCCGGCAGTCTCAGTCATGGAGGTATTTGGCAAAGAGCAGAGCCGGCATGATCTGCAACTCTCTATTCATGTCTGCTTCGGCGTGTTGTGTGAGCCTCCAGGGAGTGTTTCCTTATATTTGGTTTGTTTCTGCCTGGCTTTAGGTGGCGGTGGTTCCCGCCCCGGAACTGAAGGAGGTCTAGTGCTTCATTATTTGATGGGCGGGTAGGGCCTTTCCGTCGGCCTGTGGGCGGGCTCTGCCATCATTGTCGGCACTCCTCTGCTGGCGGTGAGTGGTTTTCAGGATGCCTGTGTTTAATTGGTTCAATATTTGGCAGTTCAGACCGCATGTCTGTTGGTGGTTGTTACCTCCACCGCCGGCGATGTGGTTTTTACTGCTGTGTTCATAATGAAGGCCTATGTTTGAATTTGCAAACACAACATGTAGATGTATTTTAAACACTGAAGGGGAAAACAAGGAAAAGTGGCAAGAACTTGCTGCTTATGTGTTCGTTGAAGAATGTGTGACTTGTCAAATTGACAAGTCATTTGTAAGTACTGTTATGACCAGTTAGAGAATGAGAGTGTATAATGGGCTAAAACTTATAACTATCCCAGAACAACTACAAGATTTTAATGTGTATGAATCTATCCTTATGCAATCTGTGCATCCTTTTTAAACAATTATACATTCGGAACCGAAGACAGGAAATTGCATCTCACAGAGTTATTGAAAGGCCTAAAAGGATGAATAGTGCATTTGCCATTAGACTTAAAAAAATGTTGAAGCTATAGGAGTTGTTAAAGATAATGAAGAACCACTTAATATTTTGGTAAACGGTGTACCTACTAATAATAAAACAATTTAGCAAGACTTGGTTGATGTTATTAAAGTTAAACAAGCCAAATTATACCTGGTACAAAATAATATTTATTATAAAAATGTTGGAAATTATGTTGAAAACGATGATGATGAGACTTTGTCTGCAAGGTGTCAAATTGAAAAAGTAGATTCATCCTATTCAGAAAAAAAATCTATGAGCACCACATCATCCATCCATTACATTCCAATGAAGTAATTGATGATGCTATAGACCTTTACCACATGAAGTAAGCTAAGGGAGCTCCAATGAGTGTATGAGAAAAGAGTTTGGAGGCTTGCTGCTTTCCAAACTTGTTTCCCACTGGAGTAGGCGGTTGGTATGACAATCGGCCTGTACAAATACCAGCAGCTGAATGCGGATCAACAAGATTATACTCAAAGGATCCAAGATTTAGACAGTGTATTACATATATATTTCATCTTCTATTTGTGAGTGACTTGTTCAAGAGAAGGATGAAAACTTGGAGTATAACAATCAATTTAATGGCATGGCTACATGGTACCAATGACTACTGGTTCCTTTGTCATGGAGAACTAAAATGTATGCTGAGAAACCTAGGACCACCAGCATGGTTTTTTACATTGAGTTGTGCAGAGTATGCATGGGATGGTCTGATAGAATGTTTGAGAGAAGACAACTCTAATCTAAAAGATGGTCATTTGAAGACATCTGGAGAACTCATCTCATTAGATCCTGCTAATGTTTGCAGATATTGTAACCACAGGTTTCAAGCTGTGCTTGTATTTATCTGCAATAAAACCATTCCTCCTCTTGAAGAAGTAACTGATTTCTTTTGGTGGAACGAGTACCAGGCAAGAGGTGCTCCTCACATTCACATGCTACTATAGATAAGAGATGCACCCAAGTTTGGAGCAGAAAGTGATGTTTTTTTTGTCTTTTGTAGAGCAGTCTGTAACATGTAGTGTACCAAAACAGAGTGGTGAAAAAGGTCTCAGAGAACAAGTTTTGTGTTTTCAAACACATAGATGTGGGAAATATTGTCGTTGAAGATATAGGTCCAAAGAAAAATTCTAAACACAATGCCGATTTGGATTTCCATGACCTTTTATTTCAAAAGGAAGAGTAAACAGATTCTTGTCTTCAGTGAGACATACACTAACACGGAAATCACCAAAGAACACATATAACTTAAAAAGAAGTGAAGATTTCAAATATATTCATGACTGCAATCCTGTGATTTAAAAAATGTGGAATGCTAACATGGACATTGAATTTGTTGCAAACAACTTTATTGCTGTGGCTCGCTACGTGACATCGTACATCACAAAATCTAGAAAACTGAAATGAAGGAACTGTGGGAGGAGATTTATGCAGAGAAGACTCCTAGCAAAATTTTTATTTTTTCAGTTTGAAATGCTTTCCCATGGCGAATTGGGGAGTTACGAGGCCCGTGAAAGGTTAAGTATGGCAAGTTTGTTCTCAAAATCAAAAGAAATTGTGTGGGTTAGTCCTGGTCTGTCTATCACAAGAAACAGAGTATTGAAGTTGTTTTCTGAAATTCATTACGTGGCAGAGTTTGACCCACAAAGTACTGACATTGTATAATCAAGTATGTTGGAGACATACTATCCAAGAAGAAGTGCACATCTAGAGGACAAGTGTCTTTACGAAATTCTTCAAAACTATAGATATAAAAGTAATGTATCTGAGAACATAGAAGAAGGAAAATATGCAGTTAATGGATGTGATGGATGCTTAGTGAAACATGAAAAAGAAAATGTAATTAACCATTGGAAATTGACCTGTCAAGCGCATGAAAAAAACCGATTTTTTTATTTAGCACTACTTCAGTTGTTCAAACCCTGGCATAGTGAATTGGAATTACTTTAGGATTACAACTGCTACGAAGATTGTTTGAATTCTGTCAAATATACTATTCAGTGTCCCATGTTCAATAACTAGTTAAAAATGATAAATGATGAGATACAACAGAAAGAAATGATTGCAGCTGAGTTAGCTAAGAACAGCTCTCAAAGCAGCCAAAGTTAAGCACCTTTAAGTCAGGATCCTCTTGGAAAAACTATTGTTCAAAATGAACCTGCAATAGCTATGAATGAAGTGGAAACTGCAATGGAACAAGCTAGAATCAGTAGATCTGGAACAGTTAGTTGGGCAACTGAACAACGAGAAAAAGTAGATTTATACTGAAGTAAAAGGTCAAATAGAACATTGATTACAACATGAAAAGAAAGAATGCAATTGCTCATCTTTCAAGCCAATACTATTATATATTATTGGCCAAGCTGGCACTGGAAAAAGCTTTTTAATTAAAGTTATCTCAACTTATCTACAGAAGACTGCAGATTCTAACTTATCATATGTTGGAACAACACCTACGGGACTAGCTGAACACAATATCAAAGGAATTACTCTACATAGACTTTTATTGCTACCAGTTGAACATGACAATAAACTAGAATACCAGAAGTTATCAGGTAAAGCTTGTTGTGAGACAGCAAGAGTTTTGAAAAAAAAATAAGCTTTTGATTACCAAGTAAGCATGGTTTCAAATCTCATGCTTGCGTTTGTCCACCTTCAAATGCATGAAACTTTGAAGACATCTTGTTTGGAGGGAATCATTTGATTGTTTTTGGAGACTTATTACAACTTATTCCAGTAAAAGGACAGCCTTTTTTAAAAACTCTTTCACATAAAGAGACCCGAAACTCATTGGGAAGAATTGGCAATATCAACATTTGGCAATTTTTCCAACACAAAGAACTTGTGAAAAATATGTGTGAATCATCTGATATGGACTATGCAAACATTCTAAAAGACATTAGAGTAGAAGTTCTGACAAAAGATGCAAAAGTCATGTTGAAAAGTCGACTCATTGAAAAACAGTTTTACTCTAAGAACACAGCAGCAGACCTAATGTATCATTTTTGTAAAGAGGCGAAACAGATAGTTTGTTTGATTCCTACCATTTAAGATTGCAAAATAAATTAGACTATTTAAAAACATCTGTATCCAGGACTGCTGGAATAGAGAAACGTTCACATGTTTGTAAAAATTGCAGACTAATCTTAAGACGTAATTTAAATGTGGAAGAAGGATTGGTAAATGGTGCCATGGGTAAGGCTGTTGAGTTCATTAATTTTCCTATTCGTGATCAGGTTGAATACTTAGGTGTAAAGTATGATCAGGTAGATGGCATAAAACAAATTAGACGATGTGCTGTACGCTTTTTGTTAGCAAAAGATGTATGTGTGTGACAAATCTGTCACTCACCTATAGAGGCACTCACACATCCACTCATTCACCTGTACATCAACTCACACACACAATCTCTCACTGATTCCAGCACCTCTGGACTCTGACTCTCACCTAGTCAAGCAATTAGACATGCAATTTCTTACCCATACAGCTACTTATACAACCAGTCACTCATCTATACAGGCATGGACAGAGCCAGTAAGTCACCCACACAACTACTCGTACACTTACTCAGCCATATAGGCAGTCATGCACACATTTACTCACTGATACACCTATATACATAGTCAGTTATTAGCCCATACATTTGCTAATACATTCAGACACTCAAATGGAAAATCAGTTAAATATCCACTTACACACCCATTCATTGACTTGACGTACACAATCACTCATTCATACAGGCACTTATGCACCCAGACATTTAACCATTCAGCCAGTCACAGATACACCCACTCACCCATGCAGAAACTCATGCAGTCAGTCACTGAAGCATACAGGCATTCACACACTCATACACTCAACCATTCAGTCACTTACACACTCATTCACTCACTCATACTTCCACTGATGGACCAAGTAACTCATTCATAAACGCATTTCACATACAATCACCAGTCTTAAAGACACATATGCACCCAGTAAGTGACCCTTTCCCCTACTGACACACTCTGTAGCTCAATCATAGAGCCAGTCATGTGCAGAGACACTCACCCATGCAGTAACTCACACATGCGGTCAGTCAACCATACAGACTCTCATGCACCCAGTCACTTACCCATATACCCACTGTTGCAGCCACTCACTCACCCATACAACCATTATGCACTCAGTCACTCACCTGTACAGCAATCAACATATCCAGTCTGTCACCAGTGCAGGCACTCACACATCCAGTCACTTTTCTGCATCCAGACACTCACTATTCAGCACTTGCACATGCAGTTACTCATCTACACAGTAATGCACACACGTACTCAATAAACTACACAGCACTGATACATTCTAATACTTACTAATATAGACACTGACACTGTCAGTGTGCACAGCCACTAACACATGTAGAGACTTACAAATTCAGCCAATCATCCATTAACTAACTCATGCACTAACTCACTCACCAAGTCACAAAAAACATACCGTTACTTACACATGCAGTCTCTCACTTATATAGACAGTCATACATGCTTTCACTCACCCATATATCCACTCATACACTCTGTCACTCATCAATCATATCAATATGTTTGTTTTGTAAAAATAAGTATGTAGTCCTAACACAGACCATTTTCTTTTGTTTTTTTGTTTTTTTTAAAGCCTGAGGGGGAAAAAAATCAACATTTATGCATGTTGATAGTGTCCTTAATGTTGGGCACAACCTGCTCTCCAATATTGAGAACTTTATTACAGTTTTGGCAAAAAGACCAACTTGTGTCAGCTCTGGTATTGATGAAGGTATGGTAGAAATGACATCTCCAACAGAAGTTTAAAGTCCTTGCTATCCAGAGGTTGTTGCACTGCCATCTGCTTCCAAGCTCTGCATCTCTTCAAGAGCCAGTCTGGTAGAATGCATTATACTTAAATGCTTGTACATGCTACTCGTGCCACAAGAGTAGTTTTTTTCACCCCCCCTGTACAAAATCTTATTACAGACCATGCACTTAACCTTCCGCGCATTTACTTTCTTTTCTCCCTCTGGTATAGAAAAAACTGCCAGACCACACTTTCTTTCTGTCTTCTTGGAACTTCCTCCTCCTCATCCAAGACAACTGGATCCTACACCTCCTGGTCCTGATGTGAAACTGCCAACGCCGTTCAATAAGTCCTTATTTCTTTATTTTATTTCTTATATGTAGTGAAAACCCACATATTATCCAAAATGAGTGCAAAACAAAATTACAAAAACATAACTGTCCGATGCGTTTCGGCTGTACACCTTTATCGCCGTTGGTAGTTACAGTTAGGACTTAGGTGGTCATTCCAACATTGGCGGTAAAAGGTGCATACCGCTGTCAGAAGACCGCCAACATACCGCCGCGGCCGCGGTAAACCGCCACGGTCATTCTGACCCACAACACGGAAACCGCCAAAATACAGACACCCACAAAAGTCCGCCACACCAAAGGCCAGCGAGAAACTGGCGATAACCAAACCGACACCGTCACGCCAACAGAAATACGCCCACACTATCACGACCCACAAATCCACGCAGCGGTCTTTCAAACGTGGTATTCCATTGGCGGTACACACCGCCGCGCTCAAAATACACACACACTTACAAAACACAGCCACATTGGACAATTCCAAATGCACACACCTGATACACATACGCACACCACTCCCACACACCCAATTAAATATAAAACACACACCCACATCACCCACAAACCCCCACTCCTAAAAAAACGGGACCACGCACAGAGGAATAGAGAGCCGAGCAACCAGACGCGCATATTACCATCACCCAGCACTATTACCACGCACTTCACACAACACACCAATACACATCACCACACTTAGCACCACACAATCCACCCCACACATCACCTACACCACCCCATGGCACCGCAAAGACACCCCAGGTTTTCTGAGGAGGAACTCAGGGTCATGGTGGAGGAAATCATCCGGGTAGAGCCACAGCTATTCAGAACACAGGTGCAGCAGACGTCCATTGCCAGGAAGATGGAGCTATGGAGCAGAATAGTCTACAGGGTCAACGCTGTGGGACAGCACCCAAGAAATCGGGATGACATCAGGAAACGGTGGAACGACCTATGGGGGAAGGTGCGTTCCGTGGTATCCAGACACCGCCTTGCAGTGCAGAGGACTGGCGGCGGACCCCCACCTCCTCCCCCAGAATTTACAACATGGGAGGAGCAGGTCTTGGCAATCCTGCATCCTGAGGGCCTCGGCGGAGTATCAGGAGGAATGGACTCTGGTAAGTCTCATCTTCACTACTTCATCCCCCCCACCCCACCTGCATGCCAACTCACACCCCCACCCTCACCCTCACCCCCATCACTCCTACTCCTTGCAAATGTCTCACCATCACAACCCACCCATCCCAACACCAAGCCCTGCATGCGACCAAAAAGCATGGACACCCATCACCAAAGCATGCCCACTGCACATACCCACCCCCCCCCCAAACCACCATCACAAAAGCCCCCACACAGGAATGCAAGCACTGGGGTACACGGGCACCCACCCATTGCACACCATGGCACACACAGATGCAATAATCATGGTTTTATACCCCAGCAGGACCCCAACGCAACGTCACCGCGCAGGAGGGTCCACAAATGTCCACTCCACCCCCAGAAGAGGCCCACAGTGATGACAGCAGCTCTGTCGACCTGGATCTAGATGACCAGCCTGGCCCATCGGGGACCTCAGGACAGTCGGTTCCCCTCAGACAGCCACATGCCACAGCAGACCTTCCCCCCTCTGGGAACACCAGCACAGCACCCACCCAGCGGGCCCATACCTCTGTCCCCAGGACACGTCAATCAGTGGTGTGTCCACCACTACAGGGCACCCAGGTTAACCCACCACCCCAACAACAACAGGGACCTGGGGGCAGTGGCAGTGGGCACACGGTCCAGGGGACAGAGGCCCAGGGAAACAGGGGAACTGGGAGGGCTGCTGTGCGACAGGGGGGGGACAGGCCCAGGGAACCCACTCTCCATGAGGCCCTCTCCAACATCATGGGAGCGTACCATCATTCCCAGGAGACGATGGCGACGGTACTGGCCAGGTTTCAGGAGACCCAGCGCCTGCAGGAGGACCAGAATTTGGGGTTCAGGGAGGAACTATGAACCATCAGTTCCGCCCTGGGCACCATCGTAGGGGTTCTGAATCTGGTAGTCACCACATTGCGGGACACTGTGGCACCACAAAGGGCCCCTGACACTAGCATGGACCAAGAACTGCCTACCACCTCCGCCGGCGCTAGTGGACAGGAGGCCCCGCCACAGGACCAACAGGCCACCAGCACCCCACCCCCTGCAGAAGGAGAACCACCCCGCAAGCGGTCCCTGAGACCCAGGAAGAAGACAGAGTAAGATGCCAAGACCCCGCCAGGAAAGGATACCACCCTGATTGTCATCCCACTGTCCCACATTGTCACCATGTCCATCCTTAAACTGCCCCAGCTCCACTTTCCACAGGCATTTGGACAATGCACCTGAGATACTAATAGTCTGGACTCTGCCATGGACATTCCTCCACCATCACCCCTCACCAATTTGCAACCACCCACCAATATAGAGCACTTTAATAAACACAGTTATTGCACACAAAAATCTGGAGTCTGGCTGTGATTTTGAACAAATGTATTAGACATTACCGTGCCAAAATGCTTATTTACATTGTGGTGCCAACATACCAATGTCACACAGCTGTAGTCCATGGGGAAACAAAGCAGATGTCACACAGTGGGGCCCACATCTCTGAAATCGGAAGGGAAAGTCACAACTCAGTTACCATACACTGGGTGAAAACGACAGACAGTAGAGAGGTAGTAGTGTTAAAGTACATGTAGCAGGCAGGTTTGTCTTCTTACTTGTGTCTCACTGGAAGTATTGCAGGATCACAGAGTTCCTGTTGTCGATGTCCTCTTCTTCTGCTTCCTCGTCTTCACTGTCCACAGGCTCCACAGCTGCCACAACACCTCCATCTGGACCATCCTGCTGCAGAAAAGGCACCTGTCGTCGCAAAGCCAAGTTGTGAAGCATACAGCAGGCCACGATGATCTGGCACACCTTCTTTGGTGAGTAGAATAGGGATCCACCTGTCATATGGGGCAGCGGAACCTGGCCTTCAGGAGGCCGAAGGTCCGGTCGATCACCCTCCTAGTTCGCCCATGGGCCTCATTGTAGCGTTCCTCTGCCCTTGTCCTGGGATTCCTCACTGGGGTCAGTAGCCATGACAGGTTGGGGTAACCAAAGTCACCAATTAGCCACACACGGTGCCTCTGGAGTTGCCCCATCACGTAAGGGATGCTGCTATTCCGCATGATGTACGCGTCATGCACTGAGCCAGGGAACTTGGCATTAACAAGGGAGATGTACTGGTCTGCCAAACATACCATCTGAACATTCATGGAATGATAACTCTTCCGGTTTCTGTACACCTGTTCACTCCTGTGGGGGGGGATCAAAGCCACATGGGTCCCATCAATGGCACCTATGATGTTGGGGATATGTCCAAGGGCATAGAAATCACCCTTCACTGTAGGCAAATCCCCCACCTCAGGGAAAACGATGTAGCTCTGCATGTGTTTCAGCAGGGCAGACAACACTCTGGACAACACCTTGGAAAACATAGGCTGGGACATCCCTGATGATATGGCCACTGTTGTTTGAAATGACCCACTTGCAAGGAAATGGAGCACTGACAGCACCTGCACTTGAGGGGGGATTCCTGTGGGTTGGCGGACAGCTGACATCAGGTCTAGCTCCAGCTGGGCACACAGTTCCTGAATAGTGGCACGGTCAAGCCTGTATGTCAGACAGGTCCACCAGCGGTCTGTACATCGGAGGATGCCTCTATCTCCTCCTATGTCCCAGCGGACGGTGCCTATGAAGGACAACAGCGAGCACAGAGTCAATCAACCCACAGGTACGTCACCACAGCTTGCACAGAACACGATTCTTAATCCATAGAATGGCTTGTATGAGTGTTGATGCAAGGACTAGGTATGTGTGACGCAGTAAAAAGTAAGCCATGTGGGCCCATGAAATGGCAGCTGCCTGACATGTAAAGTGCGACAATGGGATGTGAGGTAACTGCGCTGGCGTTGCACACCGTGGCGGTAGGCGGTCCAAGACCGCGGCGCAATGCAGCATTGGTTAACATTGAACCCTATGGGTCTCAGAAGCAAATGACGATGTGCGCCGGCGGTCGCGGTACGCACCGCCGCGGACGTGACCGCCATTTTCTATCTGCTTAATCACTCGATACCTGATCTTCGACAGGAGAGGACCTACACTGCAAGTGCTGCTGTAACCTCGGTCTGGAAGAGACAATGGCTCATGCGACTGGGGAAAGGGCCCCTGCCTTCACTGCAGAGGAGTTGGATAAACTTGTGGATGGGGTCCTCCCCCAGTACGCGCTACTCTACGGTCCTCCAGACCAACAGGTAAGTACACAGGGAGCATGCTGTATGGACAATGCCTGTGTGGAGTGGATGAAAGATAGGTGGGGGTGAGAATGAGGCGTGCATCAAACGACGGTGAGAGCATGTGCCACATGGCAAGGGTAGGGATGGGGGGCCACTCACATTGAGGGTGCAGAAGGTAATGACTTTTCTTCTCCCCCTGTACATTTCATATAGGTCAGCGCCCACCAGAAGATCGATATTTGGCGTGCCATTGCCAAGGACGTCCGGACCCTGTGGGTCCACCACAAACGGGGCACCCACTGCCGGAAGAGAAGGGAGGACATCCGCCGCTGGAGCAGGAAGACGGCGGAGGCTCAGCTGGGGATGGCCTCCCAACGTGGGAGGGGTGCCAGTCGGACTTTGACCCCCCTGATGTCCTGGATCCTGGCGGTGGCCTACCCCGATTTGGATGGGCGCGTGAGGGCATCACAGCAGACACAAGGGGGTGAGTACACTCTCATTCTGCTGACTTTGCGCGCAGTGGAGGTGTCTGGGTGGGGGAGGAGGGCTGTGGGTATCCCTAGGCCAGGGCGATTTCTGTAGGCTAGGCCCCTCCATAAGGCATGGCCCTGTGCCCCCGCCCCCCACCTCTGTAGGGTGCCAAGTACAGCTATTCATGGCCCTGTGTCATCTACAGGGAGTGCAGAATTATTAGGCAAATGAGTATTTTGACCACATCATCCTCTTTATGTATGTTGTCTTACTCCAAGCTGTATAGGCTCGAAAGCCTACTACCAATTAAGCATATTAGGCGATGTGCATCTCTGTAATGAGAAGGGGTGTGGTCTAATGACATCAACACCCTATATCAGGTGTGCATAATTATTAGGCAACTTCCTTTCCTTTGGCAAAATGGGTCAAAAGAAGGACTTGACAGGCTCAGAAAAGTCAAAAATAGTGAGATATCTTGCAGAGGGATGCAGCACTCTTAAAATTGCAAAGCTTCTGAAGCGTGATCATCGAACAATCAAGCGTTTCATTCAAAATAGTCAACAGGGTCGCAAGAAGCGTGTGGAAAAACCAAGGCGCAAAATAACTGCCCATGAACTGAGAAAAGTCAAGCGTGCAGCTGCCACGATGCCACTTGCCACCAGTTTGGCCATATTTCAGAGCTGCAACATCACTGGAGTGCCCAAAAGCACAAGGTGTGCAATACTCAGAGACATGGCCAAGGTAAGAAAGGCTGAAAGACGACCACCACTGAACAAGACACACAAGCTGAAACGTCAAGACTGGGCCAAGAAATATCTCAAGACTGATTTTTCTAAGGTTTTATGGACTGATGAAATGAGAGTGAGTCTTGATGGGCCAGATGGATGGGCCCGTGGCTGGATTGGTAAAGGGCAGAGAGCTCCAGTCCGACTCAGACGCCAGCAAGGTGGAGGTGGAGTACTGGTTTGGGCTGGTATCATCAAAGATGAGCTTGTGGGGCCTTTTCGGGTTGAGGATGGAGTCAAGCTCAACTCCCAGTCCTACTGCCAGTTCCTGGAAGACACCTTCTTCAAGCAGTGGTACAGGAAGAAGTCTGCATCCTTCAAGAAAAACATGATTTTCATGCAGGACAATGCTCCATCACACGCGTCCAAGTACTCCACAGCGTGGCTGGCAAGAAAGGGTATAAAAGAAGGAAATCTAATGACATGGCCTCCTTGTTCACCTGATCTGAACCCCATTGAGAACCTGTGGTCCATCATCAAATGTGAGATTTACAAGGAGGGAAAACAGTACACCTCTCTGAACAGTGTCTGGGAGGCTGTGGTTGCTGCTACACGCAATGTTGATGGTGAACAGATCAAAACACTGACAGAATCCATGGATGGCAGGCTTTTGAGTGTCCTTGCAAAGAAAGGTGGCTATATTGGTCACTGATTTGTTTTTGTTTTGTTTTTGAATGTCAGAAATGTATATTTGTGAATGTTGAGATGTTATATTGGTTTCACTGGTAATAATAAATAATTGAAATGGGTATATATTTGTTTTTTGTTAAGTTGCCTAATAATTATGCACACCTGATATAGGGTGTTGATGTCATTAGACCACACCCCTTCTCATTACAGAGATGCACATCACCTAATATGCTTAATTGGTAGTAGGCTTTCGAGCCTATACAGCTTGGAGTAAGACAACATGCATAAAGAGGATGATGTGGTCAAAATACTCATTTGCCTAATAATTCTGCACTCCCTGTATGTGTGCAGATGTCGTCCATAGGCTTGTAGGCCATGTCCCAGGGATTAAGTAGTCGACCCCAAGTGCGCGGCGTAGTGCAGGGGGCTTCTGTGTCTGTCCTGTCCGCCAACGGTGTCGCCAATGCATGCACTCAACAGTTCTATATTCTGTTTCCCCCCCCCCCTTTTTTGTGGTCTTCCTGTTCATGTGTGCATTAGCATCATCAGGCGGAGGAGAAGTGGCATCGGAGCACAAGGGAGCTGCATCCCACATGGCCATGGAGGGCCACGCAACGGACTCCGAATTCACCAGTGGGACGGAGGGCGAGGGGAGCTCCACAGCGGGGACTCGGGCAGACATCAGTGACACCGACTCGTCCTCTGAAGGGAGCTCCCTTGTGGTGGCGGCAACAACTGTGCCCCCGCAACAACCGGTACAGCCGCCACCCACCACACCAGCACCGCCCTCCCAGCAGCCCCTCAGCATTTGGCCCGTGCCTGCTCACCCAGGAAGGTGGGCATCTCCTTCGCCCCAGGCACCTCAGGCCCTGCCCCAGTCACCCCTGCTGCCCTCAGTGAGGAGGTCATTGACCTCCTGAGGACGCTCACTGTTGGGCAGTCTACCATTTTGAATGCCATCCAGGGCGTAGAAAGGTAGGTGCACCATAGTAATGCATACCTGGAGGGCATTCATTCTGGTCAGGCGGCCCTTCAGCGATCGTTCCAGACTCTGGCCTCGGCACTGATAGCAGCCATTGTCCCTGTCTCTAGCCTCCCCCCTCCAACTTCCTCCACCCATACCCTATCACCTGTACCTCTGCCTATCCCAGACACACCACCAGACCAGCCTGCACACACCTCAACACCCAAGGGAAGCTCAGCCAGACATAAGCACCACACATCCCACAGGCAGTCACACAAGCAACATCCACATACAGACATACCAACACCCAATGCCTCCACTGTGTCCCCCTCCTCCACGTCTCCCTCCTCCCTCCCTGTCACCTATCTGTTCACACCTGCATGAACAACATCTTCAGCCACTACGTCCCTCAGCTGCACACACACCAGAACACCCCGCACACGTGCAGTCACCACCCCCACTGCCATTTACACGTCCCCTGTGTCTTCTCCCAGTGTGTCTGTGCCCCCCCCTTCCAAGATACACAAACGCAGGCAGCCACCCACCCAACAGCCATCCACCTCACAACAGCCTCCAGCCCAAGCACCTGCACCCAAAGCCACCAGACTTACAACTCCTACAACCACAACCTCTTTCTCCACTCCCATACCCACTACACCTACCCGTCCCACTGCTCCAAAAAAGTTTTTCCTGTCAAAACTCAACCTCTTTCCACCAACTCCCCCACCCCGTCCATGTCATAGGACTACAGTCAGCACCTCAGCCACGACAAAATCGGCGCCTGTCATCACAGTCTGCCATGGACAGTGGAGTGCCCCACCCACCAGGGCAGCCAGTTTGGTGTGAAGCCAAGGCATGGGCAGCCCACCCCCGGAGAAACATCCCAAGATAGGCAGTGGCCGGCGGGAGATGGTGAAAACACCAGGGACTAAAACCCCTACCAGGGCTCCGGCAGGGAGTGTGGAGACTGCTGGCACACCGCCCAAGGTGGGGAAGGGCCACAGGCGATCAGGGAAGGCTGGGAAGGGCAGCACGCCTGACAACACCGCCATCAGCCCAGCTGGCCAGGAGTGCCCCACCAGCCCCATCCCAGGTGGGCAGGAGGCCACCAACAGCCCGGCACAGCTGTCCAGGAGGGCCCCGCCAGCCACAGGACAGATGGGCAGGAGGGCCCCACTAGCCACAGGACAGGTGGCAAATGAGCATCCCGCCATGGCCGGGACCGCTGAACTGGGCACCGCCGTCTCAAGCACCGCTGAACTGGGCCCTTCATCTCAAGCACCGCTGAACTGGGCACCGCTGTCTCAAGCGCCGCTGAACTGGGCACCGCCGTCTCAAGCACCGCTGAACTGGGCACCGCCGTCTCAAGCACAGCTGAAACTGGGCCCTTCATCTCAAGCACTGCTGAACTGGGCACCGCCGTCTCAAGCGCCGCTGAACTGGGCACCGCCGTCTCAAGCACCGCTGAACTGGGCACCGCCGTCTCAAGCACCGCTGCACTGGGCCCTTCATCTCAAGCACCGCTGAACTGGGCCCTTCATCTCAAGCACCGCTGAACTGGGCCCTTCATCTCAAGCATCGCTGAACTGGGCACCGCCGTCTCATGCACAGCTGAACTGGGCCCTTCATCTCAAGCATCGCTGAACTGGGCCCTTCATCTCAAGCACCGCTGAACTGGGCACCGCCGTCTCATGCACCGCTGAACTGGGCACCGCTGTCTCAAGCACCACTGAACTGGGCACCGCCGTCTCAAGCACCGCTGCACT
Organism: Pleurodeles waltl; assembly: GCF_031143425.1. NCBI lineage: Eukaryota > Metazoa > Chordata > Amphibia > Caudata > Salamandridae > Pleurodeles > Pleurodeles waltl. The sequence goes on from NC_090444.1 coordinate 955,084,635, forward strand.
GGGCCCTTCATCTCAAGCACCGCTGAACTGGACCCTTCATCTCAAGCACCGCTGAACTGGGCCCTTCATCTCAAGCACCGCTGAACTGGGCACCGCCGTCTCATGCACCGCTGAACTGGGCTCTTCATCTCAAGCACCGCTGAACTGGGCCTTTCATCTCAAGCACCGCTGAACTGGGCCCTTCATCTCAAGCACCGCTGAACTGGGCCCTTCATCTCAAGCACTGCTGAACTGAGCACCGCCGTCTCATGCACAGCTGAACTGGGCCCTTCATCTCAAGCACCGCTGAACTGGGCCCTTCATCTCAAGCACCGCTGAACTGGGCACCGCCGTCTCAAGCGCCGCTGAACTGGGCACCGCTGTCTCAAGCACGGCTGAACTGGGCACCGCCGTCTCAAGCACCGCTGCACTGGGACCTTCATCTCAAGCACCGCTGAACTGGGCCCTTCATCTCAAGCACCGCTGAGCTGGGCACCGCCGTCTCATGCACCGCTGAACTGGGCCCTTCATCTCAAGCACCGCTGAACTGGGCCCTTCATCTCAAGCACCGCTGAACTGGGCACCGTCGTCTCAAGCACCGCTGAACTGGGCACCGCCGTCTCATGCACAGCTGAACTGGCCCCTTCATCTCAAGCACCGCTGAACTGGGCCCTTCATCTCAAGCACAGCTGAACTGGGCACCGCCGTCTCAAGCGCTGCTGAACTGGGCACCGCCGTCTCAAGCACTGCTGAACTGGGCACCGCCGTCTCAAGCACCGCTGAACTGGGCACCGCCGTCTCAAGCACCGCTGCACTGGGCCCTTAATCTCAAGCACCGCTGAACTGGGCCCTTCATCTCAAGCACCGCTGAACTGGGCACCGCCGTCTCATGCACCGCTGAACTGGGCCCTTCATCTCAAGCACCGCTGAACTGGGCCCTTCATCTCGAGCACCACTGAACTGGGCCCTTCATCTCAAGCACCGCTGAACTGGGCACCGCCGTCTCATGCACAGCTGAACTGGGCCCTTCATCTCAAGCACCGCTGAACTGGGCCCTTCATTTCAAGCACCGCTGAACTGGGTACCGCCGTCTCAAGCGCCGCTGAACTGGGCACCGCCATCTCAAGCACCGCTGAACTGGGCTCCGCCGTCTCAAGCACCGCTGCACTGGGCCCTTCATCTCAAGCACCGCTGAACTGGGCCCTTCATCTCAAGCACCGCTGAACTGGGCCCTTCATCTCAAGCACCGCTGAATTGGGCCCTTCATCTCAAGCACCACTGAACTGGGCACCGCCGTCTCAAGCATCGCTGAACTGGGACCTTCATCTCAATCACCGCTGAACTGGGCCCTTCATCTCATGCACAGCTGAACTGGGCCCTTCATCTCAAGCACCGCTGAACTGGGCCCTTCATCTCAAGCACCGCTGAACTGGGCACCGCCGTCTCAAGCGCCGCTGAACTGGGCACCGCCGTCTCAAGCACCGCTGAACTGGGCAGCGCCGTCTCAAGCACCGCTGAACTGGGCACCGCCGTCTCAAGCACCGCTGCACTGGGCCCTTCATCTCAAGCACCGCTGAACTGGGCCCTTCATCTCAAGCACCGCTGAACTGGGCCCTTCACCTCAAGCACCGCTGAACTGGGCACTGCTGTCTCATGCACCGCTGAACTGGGCCCTTCATCTAAAGCACCGCTGAACTGGGCCCTTCATCTCAAGCACCGCTGAACTGGGCTCTTCATCTCAAGCACCGCTGAACTGGGCCCTTCATCTCAAGCACCGCTGAACTGGGCACCGCCGTCTCAAGCGCCGCTGAACTGGGCACCGCCGTCTCAAGCACCGCTGAACTGGGCACTGCCGTCTCAAGCACCGCTGCACTGGGCCCTTCATCTCAAGCACCGCTGAACTGGGCCCTTCATCTCAAGCACCGCTGAACTGGGCCCTTCATCTCAAGCACCGCTGAACTGGGCACCGCCGTCTCATGCACCGCTGAACTGGGCCCTTCATCTCAAGCACCGCTGAACTGGGCCCTTCATCTCAAGCACCGCTGAACTGGGCACCGCCGTCTCATACACCGCTGAACTGGGCCCTTCATCTCAAGCACTGCTGAACTGGGCACCGCCGTCTCATGCACCGCTGAACTGGGCCCTTCATCTCAAGCACCGCTGAACTGGGCACCGCCGTCTCAAGCATCGCAGAACTGGCCACTCCATCGCAGGCACCGCTGGCCCATGAGCGGCAGGGGCTGGCCCGCATCTGTGTCGGGCAGGGCTGCACGAGGCACTCTGGGCACCAGGCCCCCTCCAGAACCAGTGGAGACTGTTATCCACTTGTGAGACTGTGGCTTTGCACTCCCCAGGATTGAACAGTGGGCAGCCCAACCACTGTCTGGACTTGTGAGACTGTGGCTTTGCACTCCCCAGGATTGAACAGTGGGCAGGCCACCCACTGTCTGGACTTGTGAGACTGTGGCTTTGCACTACCCAGGATTGAACAGTGGGCAGCCCACCCACTGTCTGGACTTGTGAGACTGTGGCTTTGCACTCCCCAGGATTGAACAGTGGGCATGGAGGCCCCTCGTGGATCTGGCGTCGTGCACTCATCTGGCTGAGGTGCCCCCCCTTCCCTTCCCCCTGAGGTGCCTGTAGTTTTGCTATCTGATGCCTCTGCAGTGTTCTCTCCGTTAGAGTCAGGTATCCTGTGTGGGCTTTGCCCATGTGATTTGGGCCCAGTGGTCCCCGGACAATGCCTGCTACAATGCTCGGACTTGTACATTTCTGTATATAAGAGTTTTTGATGTGTATATATATTTTTTGGCAGTATTGCAATATATTTCAATGTTTAAAATCATTTCCTTTTGTCTTTGCATTCTTCCGGGGGGGTTGGGGAGTGTAACTGTGATGTATTGCTATGCATTGATGTGTGTTTTGTAGTGGTTGAGGGTGGGGGTGGGTGTGTCGCGTATGTGTGTCCCCGTAATTTTTTTCCTCCCCCCTCCCCTGTGTCGTAGGTGCAGTACTCACCGTTGTCTTCTGCGCCGGCGTTCGTGCTCCTGGTAGAGGAGCAGGAAGACTATCGCTGGGAGTATGTGGAGTTCGGGTTCCATGCTGTCCTGATTCCTCGTGGGGTGTATGGAGGTGACTGTTTTCCCTTCGAAATGGCTGTTTCCGCCGTGTTTTTATCGGCGGGGCTACCGCCCCGGAAAAGGTGGCAGATTGGTAGGTTGTGATACTGAGGGCGTTACATTGACTCCCGCCTGTCTGTTGGCGGTGACCGCTGCGCTGTTTGTTTGTACCGCCGTGGCGGTCGGTGTGTTAAAGTGGCAGTCTCTGTTGGCGGTTACCGCCTCGGTCGGAATTCCATTTTTTTTAACGCCAGCCTGTTGGCGGTTTTGCCGCCGCTTTAACACCGACCGCCAGGGTTGGAATGACCACCTTAGTTTCCAAAGGAAAGCGTTTTTATTGTTTTGCTAATAACTTTAGCGACGTTTGATGAATTGACAGATCTTCACAAAATGTTCAGAACTAGTTTGCCAGACACGTCAGCTGCTGTCTGTAAAGTTCCAGGATGATCTGTCAAGCAGAGGCCAAGAAAAAGGGAGGTCCAAAAATGCGTTTTCCCCATGCAACTTCCCATAGGGATTTTAGACACAACTACACACTGAATCGCTGAATGTAATTTTTAATTTTTTGTGATTTTTATTACATATATTTCTTTTAAAATTAAGGCTAAGGAAGGTTGAATTAATTAATTAATTTGTATGTGTTAGAATTATGACGCACATAGATTTTGCTGGGATGACTTTTATCCTTAATTTTCAATGGAGAATATATGACCAGATCTAGGCACATATAGGGGGTGATTCTTACCTTGGCGGGCGGCGGAGGCCGCCTGCCAAAGTACCCCCGCCAGAACACCGCACCGCGGTCGTCAGACCGCTGCTGTGATTCTGGCTTTTCCACTGGGCTGGCGGGTGACCGCCAAAAGGCCGCCCGCCAGCCCAGTGGAAAACAACCTTCCCACGAGGACGCCGGCTCTGAATGGAGCCGGCGGAGTGGGAAGGTGCGACGGGTGCAGTGGCACCCGTCGCGTATTTCAGTGTCTGCAAAGCAGACACTGAAATACAAAGTGGGGCCCTCTTACAGGGGCCCCCAGGGGCCCCACGACACCCCGTACCGCCATCCTGTTCCTGGCGGGCGAATCGCCAGGAACAGGATGGCGGTATGGGGTGTCAGAATCCTCCATGGCGGCACAGCTCTCTGCGCCGCCATGGAGGATTCATTTGGGCAGCGGAAAACCGGCGGGAGACCGCCGGTTTTCCACTTCTGACCGCGGCCAAACCACTGCGGTCAGAATGCCCTGCGGGGCACCGCCAGCCTGTTGGCGGTGCTCCCGCCAACCCTGGCCCCGGCGAATGACCCCCATAGTATTTTTACTATGCTTATGTGTGGGTGCTTGATGCTTCTTTAAGTGGGTGGGAGCACTATTAGTAGTACAGGCTATGAAGAAGATCTGTTGATCGAAACGCGTCACCATTAAACTTTGATTTGCATCTGAAACTGTGGAGTGCGGTCTTTTCATTGCCTGTGAGGATTGGCATTTCTTTTGTTATAAAATAACGGCTGCCGGTGGCCGTGACCTGCACTGACCCTGAGAGCTGGAAGAAGCCGGGTAAACACCAGGATCTTTTCATGGAGATATATATATATATATATATATATATATATATATATATAGCTAGATAGACAGATAGATAGACAGACAGAGAGACAGATAGATATCTGACTCAACATTTCCTAGGACGAGAAAGTGTGCACTCCGGCATTGAAGCAAATACCAAGATTAATAAAAAAAATCCAGTTTATTGATTAAAGTGCAATGACACCGTGCAGCAACACAAACCTGACACTTTTTGGCGTGCAATACACCTTGATCACTGGTACCCATAAATTCAGGTTTACAATTACACTCATTGGATGATGCCATCAGCGACGTAATTATGTAATTTGAGATGTCATCAGTGGTGTCACTCACCATGTATTCAATGATGTAATATGTGAGGTCAGAAGCAGGGTATTACAGGGGCATAGGATATAGTTAGCTCATATAACTTTAACAGCTGAATTTCTTTGGTTTGTGTGTGCAAATGCTAAGCCTAAGTCTAACATCCCTGTAACCTTTGTTTTTTTCAGTGAATTTCGAAGGTATTTTTTGTTCTATTTTCTAACTATAACGACCCTGTAACCTTTGTTTATTTTCAGTGAATACATATATATATATATATATATATATATATATATATATATATATATATATATATATATATATATATATATATACATATGACCACTGATACTATCTTCTTTATTTATGTCAGTTCTCCTCTCAAATCAGTGGTTGGATTCTAACAAGACTGTGATTTTGTCACCCATGCGCAAATCTACACATGGGACGGAAAGCGTTACTTTCAGGCCGGGAATACCCTATGAGTTTGTGCACTCCCCAATCTCTTTCCACACTTGCAAAGACCAAACTTTAATCCTTAAAACGGCAGGGTAAATGACTTTCCAGGGTAGGTAAAAAAGATGGAAGTGAAGTGTTTTTCGGAGTGACAGTGGTTATTTTGTCACCCAAACAAAAAAACATGACTCAAGGGACCATTCAATCCCTCTACAGGTTTTCAATTGAGGAAATATACATGAGTGTATTTGCTCATATTAAAATGACATTTACAAACGGTCTCTAGAGTACAGTTTTCAGGCCTGTTTAGTTCATTAGTGAAAATCGTAAATCTGCACAAATGTAAGATTCAATGCAGGTTCCTAGACTTGCACATGCAGTTTTATGACTTTGTTTAAGTCTGCGCCACTAGGGGGTGGAGCTAGCACTGGTGAAGATGGCTGCACATTAAGGCGGTCATTCTGACAGCGGCGGGCGGCAGTCATTCTGACCGTGGCGGGTGGCGGTCGCCGCCCGCCATGAGGTTGCCGCCGAATGACCGCCCTGTGGTCAAAAGACTGCGGTGGTCATTCCAACTTTCCCGCTGGGCCGGCGGGCGACCGCCAAAAGGCCGTCCGCCGGCCCAGCGGGAAAGCCCCTGCAACGAGGAAGACGGCTCCGAATGGAGCCGGCGGAGTTGCAGGGGTGCGACGGGTGCAGTGGCACCCGTCGCGATTTTCACTGTCTGCTAAGCAGACAGTGAAAATCTGTATGGGGCCCTGTGAGGGGGCCCCTGCACTGCCCATGCCACTGGCATGGGCAGTGCAGGGGCCCCCAGGGGCCCCACGACACCCGTTCCCGCCATCCTGGTTCTGGCGGTGAAGACCGCCAGAAACAGGCTGGCGGAGCAGCGCCGCCATGGAGGATTCCCTGGGCCAGGGGAAAACCGGCGGGAAACCGCTGGTTCCCCTTTTCTGACCGCGGCTTTACCGCCGCGGTCAGAATAGCCCAGGAAGCACCGCCAGCCTGTTGGCGGTGCTTCCGCTGCCCTCAGCCCTGGCGGTCATGGACCGCCAGGGTTGGAATGACCCCCTAAGAGGGCTGCACCGCTGCCTGAAGATTATAACCCCCAATCTGACAGTAATTCTGACTGGACAAGGGACAAGTGACTGTCCCATGCATGGTGCCCACCCTGGAGGCCAAAAAAGTACCTTAAGGATTGGAGGATCGCTCGAAAGTGGAGACGGGCCCCTTCGGCCTCTCCGTGCGGCCTGAGAAAAGATGGGGGCTGGTGCCCGAAGGCTCTGATGAAGTGGACTGCGTGACGGGCAGACGAGCAATAAGAATGTGCTGACGGCCCCAACAACTGACATCAGCGCAGGCCTTGGGATCGGTGTGGAGTGGCGGCCAATATCTGTAGGGCAGCGAGAGGTGAGGAGGTGGTGGGCAGCCGTGTGGCGGCCCGCAGAGCCCTGAAGGTGAGTGTGGAGGAGGCTTGGCGGGGGCACGGAGGGACCGCATGCCAGCAATAGTGGCTCCCGGAACAGTGAGTCAGGCTAAGTTTGCGGCTGGAAGGAGAGCAGTGGGAGTCTCCCCACTGGCTGCTGCCATGCGTCAGAGCTGCTTTCTCCTGTGGCCTGGACCTGCCCTGTGCCAGTGGCTCTCTGGGAGAGGAGATGACAGTGCTGGTCCAAAAGCAACACAGCAGACAACAAAAGCTCAGGTGATGAAATCATGGATTAGCCCTGCAGAGGGGCCCCCCACCCTGGCCTGACCCAGTGACCCCCCTAGCGATTGGTGGGGCTGGCCCGGGGGGAAAGGAGGTGTCTGCACCGATCATCGAGGGGGACTCCAGGGGCTGGACAGACCCCCCATACAAGACCTGTTGCTGGGCGTGGGTAGATGCCGGCGTGCAGGTTTCAGTGGGACCGGGAGAGAGAGGCCAAATTGTGGACAGACCCTTGCCAGTGACAGCGGGGGAAACTGCAGGGCCATGGCCAAGGGTCGTGCTTCAAAACCAGCCAAGCCCAATAGGCTGGACAAGTACACAATACAAATGGCGACCCCAGGAGAACAGTCGGCAGGTGCTGACGGTGGACACTCTGGTGAGGACCAAATGCACAATGAGGAACCATCACTACGCACTGTCATGGCAGCTATTCAAGACCTCAGGGGCTCCATCCCCCCTCTGGAACCCAAACTGGACGCAGGTACACTTGATGTCTATCTCCAGAGGTCGGACTTCAGGAAAATATCTGAGAAAGTGGTGGTGGCAGAAATGCACCTCAAAGGGCTTTTGTTCATTATGAAACGCCAGGAGGAGTAGGTTTGTTCCCTCACCAGACAAAGCGTGGAGATGGCAGCCAGACTGGAGGACCAGAAGGGGAGGTCTAAGAGGAACAACATAAGAGTGGTGGGAGTCCCAGAGAGCACGGAAGTCCCTAGGGCGGATCTCTTAGTGGAAGATCTAGTTTTAAATAAACTCAAGGTGAAAAGGCTGTCCGACTTTTTTTTGGTGGAAAGGGCGCATAAGATGCTGGGCCCTCCTCCAAAACCAAGGACCCCACCGCACACAAACTACCGGGACTGCTATGCCATTTTGAAGATGATCAGGTCCCATGGTGATTTGCACCAAGATAATGCTGTCATCCACTTGTTTCTGGACTTCACCCTCTAGGTGCAGCACCAGCGGAAAAACTTTGACAAAGTGAAAAAAGCACTAAGGGCCAAGGAGGTGAAATACAGGATGATGTTCCCTGCAAAGCTGCGGGTGGTGGCGGAGGGTAAGACATGGCAATTGTTGTTACCGTAGGAAGTGTGGGAATGGATGGGGGGGTTGAAGAGTGGCAGGTAAGGAACATGTAGACTCAGAACGGCCCAACCAACTGGAAATGGAGAAGTGGTACCAACCATACCGAGAAGCAAACACCAACATCTCCATTCCTAGGTTGGATCCTAAAGGGGCTCCCAGGAACAGCTCCTGTGAATTATGAGTGCCACAAGAAATCAGCTTTCTGACCGTCCATCCTCGGAGGGAGAGGTGGACTGGGGTGAGGTGCTTAAGACATGCATCGCCGCATAGCAACCAGGGACAAGGTAACTCCTTCAATAATGGGGATACAGTAGATATTAGACTAATGAACATTCACTCCAGTTAACCGTTTTTGGGCAGAATAGGTTCACACTGCACTCTTTATAGACGGGGGTTATCCTTGCAGGGAAAAGGGTGAGGTGCCACTGAGACTAGATACCCTGTTTCAGCACTGCAATAGTTCTTTACGATGCATGCTTGGTATCTGACAATTTGGTCTTGGACCATTAACGGTCTAGGAAACAAAATAAAATGCACACTATTATTACAACATTTAAGACGCCACACACCAGACATTGCCCTGCTGCAGGAATCTCACTTTCAAGGTAAGTACCACGAAGCACTCAATAGATTCGGCTACATCCTCAGGGCACATGCTGGGTACACCACTGACTCCAGAGGTGTGGGAATACTCATTAAAAAGTCTGTGGCCCTCACCCCACACTGGATATGGCATGACACCAATGGGCTCTATGTGGCACTGCTAGGTACATGGGAAGGAACAACTCTAAACATCTGATCAGTGTATGCTCCCCCATGCCTCCATGAAACAACTCTTCCACATGTAGGTGACCTGCTACTGGCACTGCCCCCTGGGATTCTGGTCTTAGGGGGAGATTTCAACTCACTCTTGGACACCAGGGTAGACAAATCGGGGGTTTGGACAACAGGGGGGAGGCAGACAATTGCCTCAATTTACGAGAGTGCTGCACCTGGTTGACCTATAGAGGGAAAGCAATCCCTGGGCACGACACTACATCTACTATTCTGCTGCTCACAAGAGTTTCTCCCACATAGATTACATCTTCATGCTGAGTTGTCATGCCTTCTGTTCAGGGAGGCCATCCATCATGCAAGGGGGATCTTGAACCATTCCCCAGTCGGGGTCATGCTGAAGGACCCCTCACAAGACTTTTTGCTGCCGCCACGTTGGACGCCTGGAGTCTACGCAACAGAGAAATACAGGGCAAGTTACAGGAGGGAGCGGATATCTACTTCAAAGAAAACCAGGGGCCAGTATGGCAGCATGCACACTATGGGAGGCATTTAGAACAGTAATATTGGGCCAGGCTCAGGCACAAGTTGGAGCCAAAAAGAAAGAGACAAGGCTGGAATGCATCACCATCGAGAGAGACATTACCCAGTTAGAAGAGGCTGCTCTTGCCACGGGGGCCGCAGAGGATCACAATAAATTACAACTACGCCAGCAGGATCTGAGAGCCATGGCAGAAAACCATGCCTGAGAACATGCCTTAGCAGTACAGCATTGTCTGTATGACGTGGGTGAAAAAGTTGGCCAATTGCTGGCCTTGATGGGACAAAGGTACAGGGAATTCTCCTGGGTACTCCAGGTAGAGAATGAAGAATGAATGCCACAGACAACTGGTAAGGCCATAGCGGAGACCTTTGCTATGTATTACGAGGGAATTTATGCCTCCTCGACGAATATGGCCCCGGCAGATTGTGCCGATTTCCTGAGAGATATTCCCCTGCAGGATCTCAATGGGGAGGACAAGGAAGCTATGGAGATAGACATAACAGAGGAGGTGCTAGCGTGGGTCCTGGAAGATTTGCAGCCAGGGAAGGCCCCAGGTCCCAGTGGGCTACCAATTGAAATGTACAAAGGGATGACCAATATAAATGCTGGATCATTGTTGGCAATGCTCCAGGAGGCCTGTGAAAAGGGGTACCACCTGGTAGATCAAAGAACCACAACAATAGTTGCCCTTCATAAGGAAGACAAACCCCCGACGGACTGCAGTTCCTATAGGCCGATATCATTGTTAAATATGGAGGCCAAGGTTTTGGCTAAAGCTTTGACGAACAGACTACCGGTGGTTATTGCCTCACTTGTCCACTCGGACCAGTCAGGCTTCATGCCCGACAGGAGCACAAGGCTTAATCTTTGGCGACTGTATGGAGTGCTCCACATGGCGGCTAGTCAATGGATGGAGCAGATGGTCCTGATGGCCTTAGACGCCAAAATCGCATTTGATTCCCTGGAGTGGAACTACATGTTTGCCACCCTGGAACGAATGGGATTTGGGATGTGGTTCTGCGCCTGGATTAGATTGCTTTATGGCTCTTCTATGACGCAGGTAAGGGTCAACAGAGTGGTCTCTCTGGAGTTTCAGTTGAAGTAGTGCTGCCCCCTACGCCCCATGCTTTCGCTCTGGCACTGCAGCTATTGGCGAAATAGATTCGCCAAGACCCTTTGGTCTTGGGGATCTGGGCCCCAGGAGGATGGAAAGAGAGAATTTCATTATACGCTGATGATATACTTCTTTATGTATTGTAGCCTTCCATCTCTATTGGCAGGCTTATACAGATATTTAGCATCTTCGGGGACCACTGAAGTCGGTTGTCTTTCCTCTCTCAGACACGGGCCCTCGTCTGCTCCAGGATTGTGAGGCACCAGTGGTCATGGCTGGCTTCCGCTATTTAGGTATCTACGTGACGCACAATCCCCAGTAGTTTCTGTGTAGGAACGTGTCTCCCTAGCTGGAGAGACTCTGGGGAGATGTTGCTCACTAGCATAGTATCTCATTGACTCTAAAGGGAAAAGCAGCCCTCCACAAAATGATGAGTCTACCACAATTTCTTTATATCTTGCAGAACACGCCCTACAAGATTCCCTAGGACGACTTCAGGAAGATAGATGATGAGGTTTGCGAGCCACTGTGTAACTGGGAGACCCCTAGAATAGCTCTGGTCAAATTGCAAAAAGGGGTCTACGAGGGGGCCTGGCAATTCCTGATATCAAAAGATATTATTGGGCATCACATCCCCTAATAATCAATGATTGGGTCGTAGCACAACAGGCTCCATTTTACAGACTACACAGAAGTGTAATGGGCAGGGGCAGTCCTGAGGCCTTACTGCATGACACAAGACGAGAAAGGGACCTCCCACATCACACTCTGGCGGGAGTCAAGGCCTGGAAGGGAGCAAACAATTATCTGGGTTGGAAAGGGAAACTTACAGCCCTCTCCCCACTCTGGCATAGCAACCTACTAGCGGAGGTATGAGAGCCACAAGGGGTTTCGAAAATGGGAGACACTAAGGATCGAGCATTTAGGGGACATTTGGAGAGGACAAGCTAAAGGCACCTTTGAGACTCTTCACACAGAATATGCTCTTGCTGAAACTGAACACTAGAGATATCTACAGCTGGGTCATGAGACATATACAGGAAAGGGACCAGTTATTCCCACAAAGAGGATCTCATTGATCTGCAAACAATTGATAAATAACTCTCCGGGCCTGCTGGGCAGACTAGAGGAGGCATGGGAGGGAGACCTGGGAGCCATCGGGGATGATGAATGGGAGGAGGCCCTTGGAGGACCCAGGAAAATCTCCATTAGGGCTCAATGCACACTCTCTGGGGGTGCCCCCTTATTAAAGAATACTGCTCCAACATTGCCCGGGTGATGTCCAGGTCTCCACTTTGGAGATACCACTGAAACCCAGGTGTTTACTATTGGGGATCTCGGGGGATACCACGTGGCCTAGATATCAGGGGATCTGGCTGTGACTGGCCTCGGGAGTAGCAAAACACAACATAGCGAGAGCCTTGGGACACCCAATCACCCCCAGGTTGGCAGAATGACAGTTTGACCTGGACTGGTGCCATAGAGCCGAGAAGGTCATCTACAAAGAAAGGGGGTGCCCCCAAAAATGGGCGGAAGTTTGGGTTACTTGAGCATCTTTTAGAGGGCAGGGCTTGGAGGGAGGAGGATCAAGAAGTGAGTCAGGAGGGTTGAGACAGGGGGTAGAGATGTGTCTTTTTTCAATGTTGAAGGGGCCGTAAAAGCCCCACTGGGGGGGGGCTTGTAGGTCAATTGTATAATGCGTAGAAAAGGACTTTTGACTGGCTCATTTGCAACACCTATGACCCATTGTACTGTACACTGTGTACCCTTCTTTTTGTTAAAGACATTATTAAAAAAAATAGAAAAAAAATGAGACCCTAAATATTTTGACGTTACCCATAATGGATATACATTGATTTTCGAAGATAACAGAATATTGTATTGATGTTTATAATACATTTTATACCTTTGATCAATTGCTGAGGTTCTGAAGTTCCTTGCAGATGGATTGCACACTCTTCTATGGGATACTTACAGCATCAGTGACATTAGTGATGCCAATTGCGTTACAGTTTTTTTGCATCCGTCACATAGGGCCTGATTTAGGTCTTGGCAGGACTATTGCTATTCCGCGGCGGTATTAGTCCAGTGAACGCCATGAAGTCGACAGAGTTCCGGATGCCTAGATATATTGCTGTTGAATCACCAACCGCCACAACAGAGTGCCCTTCCTAGACATCAGGTTGGCGGACTCTTGCCAACCACTCCTGCCAACCCTATTTATATGTTACAGTTCTGCAGGTGGTGTAATGGCAGCTGATGGAGGGAGCCCGTTGTTGGAGCCAATGCACATTGTACAATGACAGTTGCTATGGAATAGAGGCAAGTAATACACACACCATGTACACTAGCCATGTGTCCACCTGCATAACACACTACACAACATACTACATACACACTGTTATCCTTTGCCATTCCACCACAACACAACATTTACATGCAGAAAACTGACATTGAAATACACCTATAACACAACATACACACACTATTGGTACTGCACCCACATACAACTCAACCACAAGAGCAAAAACAATGACACACTCATTTACACTTTACACAAACACACTCACACAAAAGCACAACTACACACATCACAACAACTAGAACCAAGCAACACTTACCTGAATGTTGCACACAGCAACACATCACACAACCATACATACATAACAAACACCAGATCGACATGCAAGTGCCACACATGCAGATACATACACAACACCCACTCCAGCTCCCTCTACCTCAACTAGCCAATCCATTCACATCCCTCCCTAGTAAAACCTTTGAGGTACCAAATATGTGCCCAATAGATGCCCAATCATGAGGAGGACACCCCGGGACTACAGGCAGGACACAAGTGAAAGGCAAAACAAGCAGGGGGAATTGTAGCATCCAGAAAATTTAATTGTCACATTTGAGTTACATTGACAAAAAAAACAACATATGAAGTCCAACTTTCACACAGTGTGTCACACATTGTGTATTGCTGTAGAAATCATTGTGTCATTGAAATGGAATTGTTGTTACACTGAAATACATGTACTGACTCACACTGACAACTGGAAGCGCAACATTACACTTACAGGTCCGATTGCAAAGTGCATACATGGACACTGTTTACAATTGTGATGTTATATTTATTTTGGTGAAAGTATTCATTAGATAATGAATATTTACACCAAAATAATAATGGTGTTTGTCATCAATTTTTTTGGGATACAGGTGTGTCTTCAGTAATGTTTGACACAGATGTTTTGTAGACATATGCATGTCATAAGTTGTTTAACATAAAACAATACTGTGACATGTATTTTACTGCACTGCTGCCGAGGTAATGTGAAGTGACCAAACAACGTTCACTAGTAATTTTAAATGGTGACATTGAGTCCGGCATCTGCGGGGTAGTGTTTCCTTCATGGTCCACGGGCAGCAACAATGGCAGGTCTTTGCCAGTCGTGTCCAGTAGAAAATGGAAGTGGGAATGGGAAAAAAGGTAGGCTTTTACCTCATTTCCCTTTCAATCCGCCAACTTAGGTGTGGCGGACAGTTGTGTTTGCTGGAAGGCACATCGTAATCTGCTTTGCGGGAAAATTGGTTAGAGTTTCGCCTCCAGTCACTCTTTTCAATAGCGGCATCAATACGGGTGGAGATTCCTGACTGAGTCAGCGGGACTCGGGCAGTCTTTCGCCTATGGTCCCGCCAACACCTAAATAGAGCGGGCGGACTGCCAAGGTGGCGGGTGGGAAATACAATGGAAAACCGATGGTGGAAGCGTTACTACCAAGATCTAAATCAGGCCCTTCATTTTTAAATAGTTTTCAAGCAGTTTGTCATTCAAATTGTTCTATAAAGTGGGCACAAACTGCCATACAATCTGTTATGTCATATGTCTGTGACATGTCATGATGTCATGCAATCTGTGAAGCTGGCAGTCATTAGGTAAATGCCCATGCAGTCATACATAAATGCCCATGCAGTCATGTAGTAATCATGCGAGTATTCATGCAAGCAGTCATGCAAGTCTACAGCTACATTCAGGAAATTGTGGAAGAAATGTAATACTATATGTAGTCATCCAAGAAGCCACAGAATTCAGCACTTGGCGGTAGTCCTAAACCACCAGCAACAACTACAAGGAATCAACACAGGAGTTACACAATTCTAACTCCTGGGGCACTGCTAAGACACCTTGAGATACCTTAAGGTCTGGTCCAATAAGAAAGAGGCACCAAGGTAGTTGATTTGTTGTTTAACCCAAGAAATAATTAATTACTGGGATGACAGGGTATGAAATGACTGCTGAAATGTTATCTAGTAGTGTTTGTAGGAGGAGTGTTTTAGGTTACATGAAGAGACGGTGAAGGAGATAGTGAGAAAGGAGAAGAGGTAGGGCATAAGGGCAGTTGGGAATAAAGCCTAATGGCCAGCTTCTAAATTACATTCACTACTTAATAAATGTTGGCAGTGGCAGGAGTGACAGAGGAGTTACCAGTGGCTTGCGGTGGTTACAGGCAGTCAGGATAAATGCCAAATATGTGGAAGAGCAACATGTGGCATGCACTGGTGACAGGTTGCTAGATAAATGCCATTGGGTCCACCTAAGAGCCATAGAGGAACTATAAGACTCTAGACAAATGTACCCTTGTTTTTCTATAGTTAAAAATAAAGTTGTCAGGCTCTTTCTGGGAGGAACATGAGGATTGTTTCTTGTAGGTCTTGTCGAAGGTAGTATTTATCATTCATGGTGGGGGTGATGTTGCTTACAACTGCAGAACAGGTAGTCTGGCTGAAAGCACTTCC
The DNA here is from genome assembly GCF_031143425.1 of Pleurodeles waltl. Lineage (NCBI taxonomy): Eukaryota > Metazoa > Chordata > Amphibia > Caudata > Salamandridae > Pleurodeles > Pleurodeles waltl. Next base: position 955,100,089 of record NC_090444.1, read on the forward strand.
ATGCCACCATGCAAATGAGGGAACACCCTAAGGCCCTTATTTATACTTTTTGCCGCAAACCTGCTCTAGTGCAGGTTTGCGGCAAAATGTATAGCGCCGGCTAACGCCATCCCTTGACGCCGGCCAGGCATCATATTTAAGGAATGCCGCTAGCTGGCACAATATGTGGGCTAGCGTCCAAAAATTTGATGCTAGCCGGGTGGGGGTGGCGGTATGAGAGATGGGGATTTAGCACCAAAAAATGACGCTAGGCTGGTTAGAGTAAAAAGAAATGACTCTAACCAGATTAGCGTCATTTTATGGCACTAAACCTACCAGGCCACATGACTCCTGCCTTAGAAAAGGCAGGAGTCAAGCCCACCACCACAATGGCCAGCACAGGGGACAAGGGTCCCCTAAGTATGGCCATTGCACCCTGTGCCATGTATGGGAGTCCATTTAAGGGCCCCCTATGGCACTTTAAGAAATAAAATAAAATACTCACCTGTGCCTACCTGTACTTACCTGGGATGGGGCCCACCATCCTCCGCTGTCCCTTTGGTGTGGGTGGGGGTGTCCCTGGGGCCGGGGGAGGGTACCTGTGAGCATATTCCATGGTGTTCCACCATGGAAATAGGCCCACAAGTCCCCTAACGCATGCCCTGACCCAGGCGTTAAAAAATGGGGCAAAGCAAGCTTTGCACCATTTTTTGACCTCTCCTCCCTCCTGTGCACCATTTTTGCACGGGAGTATAAATATGGTGTTAAGGCCATAGAGTCATTTTTTGCACGGGAACACCTACCTTGCATCTCAGTAAGGCAAGGTAGGTTTCCATGTCCAAAAAATGACTTTAACTCTATAAATTTAGCACCAAAGTATAAATATGGCGTTAGTTTTGCACAGAATTAGAGTAAAAAACAAATGACGCTAACTCAGTGCAAACAGAGTATAAATATGCCCCTCTATGTGCTATATGTGCACCAGCGCTATATGTGTTACAGAAGGGGATGCACAAGCATCTGTGGTCCCCTTTTGTCATTCCAAAATGCCCTGGGCAAAGTGGGCGCACATGCCCATTGCGCCCCGGGACACTTCTGTAACACAGCCCCTGGAAGACAGGATGTCCTGGAGAAGGTGTGAAAAACTCCTACAACATTGTCACATGACACTCTCAGATGAGTCAAGCTATAATGCAAGCCAATTAAACGCCCGCCCAACGTTCATTTAAGGAGACTGCAGTGCATAGGTCAAAAACATTCCTTGACAAAGGCATTTAGCTAACATATGTGTATTTTGAAGAAGCAAGTTCGAAAATAAATGTTTTTCTATTCTATTCTGAAAATTTCTATAGCGCATGGCTTCCCAATGGGTAGGACACAACATCAGCCACAAGGTTCAATGCACATCAGTGAGGCTAACTAAAAAGAAAGGTCTTCAGGTGTTTCCTGAAACTCAATTTCGACTTGTTCTTTCTCAGCTCTGCTGGAAGAGCATTCTAATTTTTGGGAGCTAAGAAGGCAAAGGAGCATCCCCCACTCCTTGACTTCTTAATCCTAAGGACCAAAAGCAGCTTTTGATCAGCAGAACGTAATGATCTCCTAGGGCTGTAATCAATCAAATCAGAATTTATAGAGCGCAACTACTCACCCGTAAGGGTCTCAAGGCTTCAAGGTGGTTTGCCCTGTGCGCTTCAGTTGAAGAGCCAGGTTTTAAGGTCATGCCTTAATTGAGGTAACAATGGTGAATGTCTGATGTGCAGGGGCAGGGTGTTCCAGCTCTTGGCCGTGAGGTAGGGGAAGGACCAGGCGAGGTCTTTCGTATGTGGGGTACGATGGCTAGTGCCTGTTGAGCGGAGCAGAGAGGTCTGGTGGGGGAGTAGAAGGTGATGAAGTGGTTGAGGTAGGTGGGTCCTAGGTTGTGGAGGGCCTTGTATGTGTAGACGAGGAGTTTGAAGTTAATTCTTTTCTCAATATGAAGCCAGTGGAGGTCTCTTAGGTGATTGTTGATGTGTTCATGGAGGGGAACATCCGGGATGAGTCTGGCAGAGGCCTTTTGGATTTGCTGTTGTTTCTTCAGGTTCTTCTGGGTGGTGCCGGCGTAGAGGGCGTTGCCATATTGGAGTCTGCATGGGCATGGGTTACAGTTCTGCGTAGTGGCCTTTGGGATTCATCTGTAGATCTTCCAGAGAAGTCGGAATGTGTGAAAACAGGAGGAGGCGACTGAGTTGACTCGCTGGGTCATGGTGAGTTATGAATCCAGGATGGAACTGAGGTTGCGTGCATGGTTTGTTGGGGTGTGAGGGGGGGTGCTGAGGGTGGCTGGCCACCAGGAGTCATCCCAGGCTGATGTGGAGGATCCCAAGATGAGGATCTCAGTCTTGTCAGAGTTGAGCTTGAGGCAGCTGTCTTTCTTCCTGGCAGCAACGGCTTCCATCCCATTGTGGAAATTCTTCTTGGCAGTTTTGGGGTTTTCGGTTAGTGAGTTGATCAGGTGGGTGTTGTTGGCAAAGGAGATGATGCTCAGCCCGTGGATCCTGATGATGGTTTTCAGGAGGGCCATGTAGATGTTGAGGAGCGTGGGGCTCTGGGAGGAGCTCTGTGGAACTCCGCAGCTGGTCTCTGTAGGTTCTGACTCAACAATCACTGTAGGTGATTTTCTGAACCGTAGGTTCAGACTCAACAATCACTGTTTCAGAGGGTCTTAAATTGAATTCACTGATGCACTGGTAGCCAATGCAGAAATGCTGAGGCCAATATAACTAACTGATGCTTTGGAATTTTTAAAAGAACCTGAGCTTCAGCATTTTGCATCACTTGACGCCTTTACATCACAGATTTTGGACTCCCCAAGTACAGAGAGTTTTGCATAATCTGAACGTGATATCACCAGCCCTTGCACTACAGCTCTCCATGAAGAGCATGGCAGCCATCTTAGCAGTTTCCTAAGTGTCCTTAGTAGTCACAAATGGCTCAATGCCAGTTTCCTAACCTGGACTTCCATAGAAAGTTTGTTATCAATCCAAAACCCTAGACTCTTAACCTCAGAGTTAGAAGGTTGATTGCCAAGATTGCCAGTCCAACACAATTACATCCAGTGAGAAGGTTTATTGCCTACCACTTAACACTTCTGTTTTAACTCCATCTCATTTTAGGCTACTGCCGGATATCCAGTCTGTTACTTGATTTCAAAGAACATTAAGTTGATTTGAAACTTTTCCTGCATGAGGTTAAAGGATATGATAATCTGTGATTCTTCTGCCTAAGACACCAATGAAACCCATGAGTCTGAACAATCCCCGCAAGAGGGAGAACATATAAATTAAATGAAGTATGGCTTAATGAAGACCCTTGAGGAACCCCACACTTTAAGGAGTGGGTTGCTGAAAACAGGGACTCTTCACAAACTTGGAAGTTTCTGTTTTCAAGAAATGAGGTGAGCCAGTTGAACGCCACCCCAGAAATTCCAGCCTCCTCCAACCTTTGAATCACAAACGGATGGGAAACAGTGTTGAAGGCGGTGCTCAAGTCTCATAAAATCAGGGCAGCTGAACCACCTTGATCCAGTATTGTTCTTAATTCACTCTGTAACTGCTAACAAAGCAATGTCTGTACTGCTTCTAGGCTAAAACCTGTTTGATATGGATGCAAAACACCATGCGTCTCAAGAAATGAGGAAAGATATTTGTTCACAAACGTCTCCAGGGCTTTACTTGCCTCTGAAAGAAGAGAAATTGTCTCAAAATTCTCATCATTTAAAGGATCAGCAAATGGTTTTTCAACAGGAATCCCACAATTGTGTGTTTCCACACTGGCGGGACACTCCCACTCACCAATGAATAGTTATAAATATCTGTCTGAATAGAAAGGATTACATTTCCCCCTTCCTAATTATGGCTGGATCCTGTGGTGATCCTGATTTGATTGATTTTAAAATATCTTCAGTAACATCCTTACTGATTTCTGGAAAGGCCTTACTTTTTTCCTTAACCGTATTGGGGGTCATATTTACAAGCCCTTTGCGCCACTGGAGTGTCACTTTTTGTGATGCTCTGGTGGTGCTGTGCACTGTGCCATATTTACAAGGCGTTAAGCCAATTTTTGTGGCTTAACGCCACCTTATCAATACAGACCCTTCACATGCAGCACTTTGCCTGGAATGGGCGTTCAATGGGTGTTGCTGTGGGTGTTCCACAGCAACACCCATTGCATTTTGATGCTGCTCTAGATTTAAAGAAACTGTAAATCTGTGGCAGCGCCAACATCTAACGCCACCCTAGGGGTGTCATTAGCATGGAGCAACAAGGAGAAATGCTTTAATTCCTCCTTGTTTTTTGCTCTTTCTATGTGTGCTGCATTGTGCAGACACATAGAAAGAGCAAATCACCATTGAATATTGTTTTCGTGCAGGAAGGTGTCCCATCTAGCACAAAAAAATCTCCCCCACAAGGCAGCCGTCCTTGCTGCTTTGGCGCTAGGCAGCTAATTTTGGGCCAGCGCAGGGGCAAACACATGGATGCGTCTTATTTTTGTAAATACGGTGCATCCCTGCATTTCAGAACTGACGCAGCGCTGCCATTTTGGCGCATCGCTGCACCAATTTTTTGTAAATATTCCCCTGTGTACGCAAGGCTTTTGGGGACCTTGATGAGGCAGCAGCAAAACACTTTTAAAAAAGCATGTTTGTCAATTTTAGCACCCAAAATAAATACCTTCTACTTTTTGCACAACACAAACTATATTTACTCAATTTTTTTTAGCAAAAATACTTTTCAAAAGCTAAATTTAACAATGTTACATAGATTTAGAAATGGAATTAGCAATCTACGGAAGAGAATAAGGCCCATATTTATACTTTTTAGTGCTGCATTTGTGTAGTTTTTTGACGCAAAATTGACGCAAACTTAAAAAATACAATTGTATTTTGGAAGTTTGCGCTGCTTTTGCGTCAAAAAATGCCACAAATTGGGCACTAAAAAAGTATAAATATGGGCCTAACTGTTTTTTTTTCAAGTGAAACCAGAAAAATCTTGCATACTTTCCTAGTGAAGGAGGATGGAGGGAAGTGGTCAAGGAGCAGGAAAATCTCAACAGAGGGTGAAAAGCATAGTAATTAGTTCCACCTCAAGATTTAGCACAACAGTGAACAGATGCCACATTCAGGCCCGCATGCTCACCAATCGCCCCTACTTTATGCCTCAAACACTGAGTTTCTCCTGTTCAGCCAATAGATGTCACACTCTCGTACTCATGAAGCTTCATATTTTAGGTCATTTCCCCTCCACCAAGAACAAGGTTCACAATCTTGAAGTAGCATTCAACTTTGTCCTGTCCTTCGGTCTACAAATCAGCAGTCTCAAAGGTTGCCTTCTGTTACCCTAAGCTACCTAAGAGCCTTTTACACATACCATTTCTGCCATCAAAGACTATGCTTATACGGACAGTGGTCATATCATGACTCAAATATTGGACCTTATCCACACTGGGTTGCCTGTCTGAACACTGGACTACCTCATGCTCAGCCTGTGGTTTTGAGACTTCCTCACCTCCCCAGTTGCATGCTAGTAATGGTCAAAAAGCATCAACTTCAGATCACTTTACCTCACTCAAAATCAAACTATTGCATCACATACAGAGACCTTATGGATGCTTTCCAAGCTAATCAGACATTTAATGCCTTCAATAAACGCCTGGAGATGTACAAGCCTGGAAGTAAATTATGTCAGAGAAGAATGTACCTTTCAATGAAACACACCCAAGTACGATATACACCTAGACCCTGACAGATTGAAGATTAGATGTTGCAATAACAACATTCTGTTTGGCACTGCCAACAGCTAGCTTAGTCTGTAGCACTCTTTTTGACTCCATTTGTTGTTTTTTCTTTATCTTCTACTCACCAAGAGCTCTAGAGAATATGCAGAGTGGTGTGGCTACTCAATAAATCAACAAGAATAAATAAAATAAATTAAATTACTACCTCTTTAAATACTCATATGAAAAACATGCTTATGCCCCCCAAAAAGTAAAATTTAAATGTGCTCTAGAGCGTACATTCGTAAATAAATTCTGCATTTTGTATCTATATTTGGATATCTATTAGAACAATGGGGAAGGTGTAGATTTGTGGCTCTATTTTCTTGGGTAGAGAACTTACAAGAGCATCACTCTCTGGGGTTGTACTGGGCTGTGGTGGCAGTTCGTCAGTCTCTTTAAACTTCTCATTTGGGCAAATGTCTTCATCTTAGAATCACCCAGTTGTTCCTTTCAGTGTTAAACGGATTTAAAGAAGGTTTCCAACTCATACCCAACCTTCTACTTTTTCAGATTATAGCAAACACAGTCCTTTTCCGAAGTCCTTGATGCCTGGTTCCACATCTACAGGAGGGCAGGCGAACCTTCTGCTCCTCACAGTTTGCTTCCCCTGACTGTTGCTTAATGCCCCTGCTTGAATCAAAAGATGAACATTACCATCCATCTAACAGGGCCATATTATGTTCACGAAGATTGGCATTAGGGGCCAGCCCATGGAACCACTCAGAACTGGTATACCACTTGCAATTACTGGGAGGAGCAAACTGATCGGGTTAAATTAGATTAAAGAGCAACTTTCTTCAGTTAACTTTCAGTTTGCAGGTAACACACTTCATGTTGCATTCAAATTGCCTTTTATTCCATGGTGATGAAAGAAATCCCATAATATCACCAGAAATGTTGTCATGCCCTTAGAAAGTTCTCTAGCTGATATGACACTGTTGTTTCAGCATTTTCTAAAGGAGAAGACAATGGGCCTCGTTAAATATTAAGTTGAGGAGGTAAGAATTCAAGTTGAAACTGCTCCTGAATTCCCTACATGCTTCAATGAGGATATGTCAAAGGAGAATTAGACTGAACAATATCAATGAGCATGGGCTGCAGCCACGAATCACAGAAGGGAGCATTGTGTCTAGAAAATAGATCTGCTTGACAGTACCTTTTGGTGAACAGTGATAGGTGTTTGATTAGTGTTTTATTGGTCCCTGTCTATAGACTATGCTAAAACATGATAGCACTGAATGTTCCCAAAGTGCTTACCAGTGGTTCAGATAGATTCAAGCCTCTGAGTGTTTGACATGGCATATGCATGCCAATCCTAGGAGCCAAGCTCATTGTGCTATAGTGCTGCAGCTGTACCTTAAAAAAGAGACACTCAGAGACCGAAAAATGCATGATATGTCTGTGTCTGTAGAGGCACAGACAATTGAAAACATTATGGGGGTCATTCTAACCCTGGTGGTCGTCGACCGCCAGGGCTAAAATGACGGGGGCACCGCCACGGTGCCCCGCAGGGCATTCTGACCGCGGCGGTTTGGCCGCGGTCAGAAGTGGAAAACCGGCGGTCTCCCGCCGGTTTTCCGCTGCCCAAATGAATCCTCCATGGCGGCGCAGCTTGCTGCGCCGCCATGGAGGATTCTGACACCCCATACCGCCATCCTGTTCCTGGCGGTTCGCCCGCCAGGAACAGGATGGCGGTATGGGGTGTCGTGGGGCCCCTGGCATGGGCACTGCAGGGGCCCCCGTAAGAGGCCCCACTTTGTATTTCAGTGTCTGCTTTGCAGACACTGAAATACGCGACGGGTGCCACTGCACCCGTCGCACCTTCCCACTCCGCCGGCTCCATTCGGAGCCGGCGTCCTCGTGGGAAGGTTGTTTTACACTGGGCTGGCGGGCGGCCTTTTGGCGGTCGCCCGCCAGCCCAGTGTAAAACCCAGAATACCCGCAGCGGTCTAATGACCGCGGTGCGGTATTCTGGAGGGGGGAACTCTGGCGGGCGGCGGAGAATCACCCCCTATGTCGTGGAAAACATTCTTTACAAGTGCCTCAGAAGACTTAAGCACATCCAGCTATTGTATCACTATCTTGAAAAATGGAGACGTGGAGATCTTGTCAGCCGCATCACACTAACATATTTTCCTGTTTTGTTTGGAAGTATCTGTGTACAAATGGAGTTGAAAAAAGCACATTGACATTGTCTCGATACTTGAGGTTTTGGGCTATCACAATGTTCCTGATAGCCATCCCTCCCATTTTTATTGTCAAACCAATCTTTCTAAAATTTAAAATAAACTTTTAAAATAGGCAAACCTATTTTTTCTGTCTGTTCCCCCATTCAAAAAATTCTTTATTACCCATAAAGGTTGGCAGTGAATGATTCTTTGACAAAGCAAAAACAACAAGTGATGGACGGAATGCTGAACATTGTCAAACACTCACCCCCAGTCATAGATCTGGGTTTAATCCATCGTTCTTTTGCTCACCATGCCACCCCAGTTTGGACCCAGCCATATGCAAATCAGTCTTGACCCTGTTCCTGGGACGAATGATTCTTTGACTTCTGAACAGCCATTTGCAACCAGAGGTGGTAAGTGGGCAAAAAGATTTGTGAATCGGGGCAATTAAAAATTAAAATTAATTCTGGTTAAGTGAGTATGTAATAACTGACATTGGTTGCCCAAGTTGGAGCAGATTCAAACACATTTAAATTAAAAACATTCAATGAAGATTTTGAGACCTCTTCAGTCAACATAGTTGTTTAAATGAAACCTCGTAAGGGCACTATATCAAAACTTCAGTATGCCTATGGTATCAGTTAACTGTAAAGATGCTCTTCGTTTTTTGGCAGCTGTAGCTTTCTTGTCAGCTTTTTGTGTTATAACTTTTCTTTGTGAAAATCTTTGAGCCCTTAATGCATAATTTGATGAATCCAAGTTGGTAAGTGAGGCTAGTCTTCAAATCAATAGAGTGGTTGGTTAAGTTTTAAGCTATTAAGGTTTCGTAAAAGTTTAAGGCCCATATTTATACTTTTTGACGGCAAACTGCGCTAACGCAGTATTGCGTCAAAAAAATTAGCGCCGGCTAACGCCATTCTGAAGCACCATGCGTGCGCCGTATTTATTGAATGACGTTAGCCGGCGTTAGCCGCCGGCGCCGTCTGGTGTGCGTTAAAAAAAACAACGTACACCAGGCAGCGCCGGCGTAGGGGGATATGGGGCTTGGGCGTCAAGAAATGGGGCAAGTCAGGTTGAGACAATTTTTTCGCCTCAACCCGATTTGCGCCATTTTTTTTCACTCCCAACCCCCATAGAAATGACTCCTGTCTTAGCAAAGACAGGAGTCATGCCCCCTTGCCCAATGGCCATGCCCAGGGGACTTCTGTCCCCTGGGCATGGTCATTGGGCATAGTGGCATGTAGGGGGGCACAAATCAGGCCCCCCTATGCCACAAAAAAAAAAAAAAAAACTTACCTGAACTTACCTTAATGTCCCTGGGATGGGTCCCTCCAGCCTTGGGTGTCCTCCTGGGGTGGGCAAGGGTGACAGGGGGTGTCCCTGGGGGCATGGGAGGGCACCTCTGGGCTCCTTCAGAGCCCACAGGTCCCTTAACGCCTGCCTTTTGCAGGCGCTAAAAAACGGCACAAAAGCGGCCGTACGTAATTTTTTTTGACCCGCCCACTCCCGGCCGTGAGTTTTGCCCGGGAGTATAAATCCGACGCACATGCCTCGGAGTCGATTTTTTAGACGGGAACGCCTACCTTGCATATAATTAACGCAAAGTAGGTGTCCACGCAAAAAAATGACGCTAACTCCATGGACTTTGGCGCTAGACGCGTCTAACGCCAAAGTATAAATATGGAGTTAGTTTTGCGTCGGAATTGCGTCAAAAAAAACAACGCAATTCCGGCGCAAACGGAGTATAAATATGCCCCTAAATGTTTACCCCAGGTCAACATCACCAACTTATTTTTAGGCAAAAGTCAATATATGAATACATTAGCAAATACGAAGTTCAAATCAATCCAAATCATAGACGACAAGCTAGCATAAAGTCACCTCAAAGAAACAGTTAAGTGAAATCAGTTCTCCCATAGAGTACCCTACTCTGCTCCTAGTTGTCTGGATAGTGGACAAAGCATATCTGCAGGCGCTCTAAATTGTAATATTCTCTGCATTCGCTTAAATCACACAATTCTAACTTTTGCTACTCTTACACTAAGGGCTACATGTACGAAGATTTGAAATAGCGATTTCCTAATTGTGATTTCCTGCAAATTACAATTAGGAACTCGCTATTTCAAATGTATGAACCTCTTTTGAGTTTCATTTGTGAATCCTTGTGGATCGTAAATAGATCTACCTCAAGAATAATAATGACATAGGTTGCAATTTGCGACCCATTAGGAATCGTAGCCATCAAAGGGCTAGTGACCTTCTTTGGTCAGCGACCACTATGTCTGTGATGGCTTCTAAATAAGGCATTCAGTTTTTTTCTAAATGCATCCCGGTTCTTTAAGAAAAACGGGATGATTTGAAAATTAAAAAAATGAAACTTTGAAGTTTCATTTTTTTATGAGTAGGCAGTGATCCATTGGACCACTGTCTGCTCTTAAAAAAATAATAGTTTCCCATTTTCTAAGGGGAAGGGGTCCCTTGAGGGCCCTTTCTCATTTGTGAATGGCTTACCACCTCTTTTCAGGAGTTGGTGCAACATCAATGTTTTGCAACCATAACTCAGTCACAAAACATTCATACTTCCATTAAGATTCAGTATTTAGAAGGGATGCCCTAAACAATCAAAATACGGAATCACAAACACAAATCGCGATCCGGTAACCCGTTACCGAATCGCAGTTTGTGTTTTGTGCATAATTTAAAGCATTTGTGCGGCCAGAAATGGCCCATGGGCCCGTTTCAACAGTAAAAATGCTTTGTACACATGGCCCCTTAGTTCCCACAAAGCAATCCAATTAGTTTAGAATAGAAATATACAGTCTTGAGCGCATAAGTTTCTCAGGATCTTCCACAATGCAGCTTCTTTAAGAGTTCTTCAAAGTTACACTTATCTACAACATAAGGATATACATTGGACCAGCTTGTACTCTGCAGGTGTACTATGGCAATTATTTAGACCTTCCTATGATTATCACATAAAACATTTCACATGAGAAAGAAAGCAAAGACACATTGGTGGTCATTACAACCCTGGCGGTCGGTGTTAAAGTGGTGGTAAGACCGCCAACAGGCCGGCGGTAAAAAATTTGCAATTACGACCGTGGCGGAAACCGCCAACAAAGACAGCCACATTCACACTCCGACCGCCATGGCGGTACAAACAAACAGCGTGGCGATCACAGCCAGCAGACTGGCGGAGGACAATGTACCGCCCACAGTATCACAACCTACCAATCCGCCACCTTTTCCGGGGCGGATTCACCACGGACACAGCGGAAACAGGACTTCGAAGGGAAAACGCTCACCTCTACACACCCCACGAGGAATCCGGACGCCATGGAAGCCGAACTCCACATCCTGCCAGCCCTTATCTTCTTGCTCCTCTACCAGAAGCACGAACGCCGGCGGCGAAGACCACAGTGAGTACTGCACCTACAACACACGGGAGGGGGGAGGGAAAAGAGAGTGACACACACATGCAACACCCCCGCCCCCACCCTCACCCACTACAACACACACACTAATACAGCATGATACATCACAGTTACACCTCTTAAACCCCCAGGAAGAATGCAAAGACAAAAGCAAATGAGTGTAACCATTGTAATCTATTAAAATCCAGGACGCAAAAATATATATACACCATAAACAAATATATACACCAAGAATAGTAGTCCAGGTAGTGCTCCATTGAAGTCCGTGGAACACTGGGCCCACACGGCATGGGCGAGGCCCACACTCAATCCCCGAACATGACGGAGAGAACACTGCAGGGGCATCAGATAGCAATAAAACAGGAACCTCAGGGGGAAGGGAAAGGGGGGGCATCTCAGCCGGTTGAGTGCACGACGCCAAATCCACAAGGAGGTCACATGCCCACTGTTCAATCCTGGGGAGTGCAAAGCCACAGTCTCTCAAGTCTGTACAGTGGTTGGGTTGCTCACTGTTCCATCCTGGGGAGTGCAAAGCCACAGTCTCTCAAGTCTCTACAGTGGGTGGGTTGCCCACTGTTCCATCCTGGGGAGTGCAAAGCCACAGTCTCTCAAGTCTCTACAGTGGGCGGGTTGCCTACTGCATTATCCTGGGGAGTGCCAAAGCCACCGTCTCACAAGTCTCTACAGTGGGTGGGTTGCCACTGCTTTATCCTGGGGAGTGCAAAGCCACAGTCTCTCAAGTCTCTCCAGTGGGTGGTTTGCCCACTGCTTCATCCTGGGGAGTGCAAAGCCATGGTCTCTCAGGTGGAATCCTTTCTCCACTGGTTCTGGAGGGGGCCTTGTGCCCAGAGTGCTTCTTCCTGCCAAGGACAGAGGTAGTGGATGTATCTCTCCACTGGATCTGGAGGGGGCCTTGTGCCCAGAGTGCTTCATCCTGCCAAGGACTCAGGTAGTGGATGTATCTCTCCACTGGTTCTGGAGGGGGCCTTGTGCCCAGAGTGCTTCATCCTGCCAAGGACAGAGGTAGTGGATGTATCTCTCCACTGGTTCTGGAGGGGGCCTTGTGCCCAGAGTGCTTCATCCTGCTCGTGAAGGACTCAGTAGCGTCAGTGCCCTTGTCGCTCATGGGCCAGCAGTGCTTGTTGCAGCAGTGTCCTTGGCAGCGGTGCTTGTTGCGGCGGTGTCCTGTTCAGCGGTGCTTGTGGCGGCGGTGTCCTGTTCAGCGGTGCTTGTGGCAATGGTGTCCTGTTCAGTGGTGCTTGTGGCGGCGGTGCCCTGTTCAGCGGTGCTTGTTGCGGCGGTGTCCTTGGCAGCGGTGCTTGTGGCGGCGTTGTCCTGTTCAGCGGTGCTTGTGGCGGCGGTGCCCTGTTCAGCGGTGCTTGTTGCGGTGGTGTCCTTGGCAGCGGTGCTTGTTGCGGCGGTGTCCTTGGCAGCGGTGCTTGTTGCAGCGGTGTCCTTGGCAGCGGTGCTTGTGGCGGCGGTGTCCTGTTCAGCGTTGCTTGTGGCGGCGGGGTCCTTGGCAGTGACTCAGCTGCTGGCGGTCCTGTCTGGCCCAGCGGGGCTGGGGCTGGCGGTCCTTCATGGCCCAGCGGGGCTGGTGCTGGCGGTCCTGTCTGGCCCAGCGGGGCTGGTGCTGGTGGTCCTGTCTAGCCCAGCTGGACTGGTGCTGGCGGTCCTGTCTGGCCCAGCGGGACTGGTGCTGGCGGTCCTGTCTAGCCCAACGGGGCTGGTGCTGGCGGTGGCCTCCTGGGCAGCTGGGCTGGTGCTGGCGGTGGCCTCCTGGGCAGCTGGGCTGGTGCTGGCGGTGGCCTCCTGGGCAAGCTGGGCTGGTGCTGGCGGTGGCCTCCTGGGCAGCGGGGATGATGGCAGTTGCCTCCTGGGCAGCAGGGATGATGGCGGAGGCCTCCTGGGCAGCGGGGATGATGCCCGTGGCCTCCTGGGCAGCAGGGATGATGGCGGGCTTCTCCGCCGTGCTGCTCTTCCTAGACTTGCTGACTTTCTTGTGGCCCTTACCCACCTTGGAAGGTGTCGCAGCTGACTCCACACTCCCACCTGTACCCCTGGGAGCGACTTTGGTGGCTGGAGTCATCCCCCTCTCCCGCCGGGCACTGGCCAACTTTTGATGCTTGACAGGTGGGGGACTGTCCGTGCTGTGGCTCCGTGCCACACTGGCTGCCCTGGTGGCCGGTGCACTCCAGATTCCGGTGACTACAGGCACCACTGGTCCCGGAGATGTTGTGGCTGAGGTGCTAGGTTGGGACCTGGAGAGTCGGGGCCTAGGAGACTGACGGCGTGGGGGAGGTAAGGGAAAGAGGTCAAGGTTGGACAGGAAAAGTTTCTTGGGAATACTGAGTGCCTGTGGGATGTGTGGTGCTTATGTTTGCCAGAGCTTCCCTTGTGTGTTGACGTGTGTGCATGCTGGTCTGAAGGTGTGCTTGGGATAGGCTGAGTTAGAAGGGATTGGGTCTGGGTGGAGGAAGTTGGAGGGGGGAGGCTAGAGACAGGGACAATGGCTGCCATCGGTGCTGAGGCCAGAGTCTGAAAAGCTCGCTGAAGGGCTGCCTGACCAGAATGAATGCCCTCCAGGAATGCATTTGTTTGTTGCAACTGCCTTTTCTACACCCTGGATGGCATTCAAAATGGTAGACTGCCCAACAGTGAGGGACCTGAGGAGGTCAATGGCCTCCTGACTGAGGGCAGCAGGGGTGACTGGGGCAGGGGCTGAGGTGCCTGGGGCGAAGGTGATGCCCATCCTCCTGGGTGAGTGGGCACGGGGCAAAGGCTGAGGGACTGCTGGGAGGGCGGTGCTGGTGGGGGGTGGCGGCTGAATCTGTAGATGCGGGGGGCACAGATGTTGCCACCACCATAAGGGAGCTCCCATCAGAGGACGAGTCCGTATCATTGGTCTCAGCTCCCGTCCCCGCCGTGGAGCTCCCCTCGCCCTCCGTCCCACTGGTGAACTCCGAGTCCATAGTGTCGCCCTCCAGGGCCATGTGGGATGCAGCTCCCTCCTGCTCCGGTGCCATTGCTCCTCCGCCTGATGATGCTAATGCACACAAGTACAGAGAGACCACAAAAAGGGGGGGAAGACAGAAGAAAGACATGTTGAGTGCATGCATTACCGCTACCGTTGGCGGACACGACAGACACAGAAGCCCCCTGCACTACGCCACGCACTTGGGCTCCACCGTTCAATCCCTGGGACATGGCCTACAAGGCTATGGCCGACATCTGCAAGGGGACCTAACTTGCACTCTCGCCCTGGCCTAGGGAAACCCACAGCCCACCTCCCCCACCCAGACACCTCCAATGCGCGCAAAATCAGCAGAATGAGAGTGTACTCACCCCCTTGTGGCTGCTGTGATGCCCCCATCCAACTCCGGGTACGCCACCGCCAGGATCCTGAACATCAGGGGGTCATGGTGCGACGGGCACCCCTCCCACGTTGGGAGGCCATCCCTAGCTGGGCCTCCGCCGTCTTCTTGCTCCAGCGGCAAATGTCCTCCCATCTCTTACGGCAGTGGGTGCTCCGTCTGTGGTAGACCCCAGGGTCCGGACATCCTTGGCGATGGCACGCCAAATATCCTTTTTCTGGTGGGCGCTGACCTAAATGAATTGTACATGAGGAAAAGAAAAGTTATTACCAACTGCACCGTCACAGTCATTGGCCCCCATCCCTACCCTTGCATTGTGGCACATGCACTCACCGTCGTTTCATGCACGCCTCAATCTCCCCCCCATCTTTCATCCACCCCACTCCACACAGGCATTGCCCATACAGCATGGTAACAGTGTACTTACCTGTTTGTCTGGAGGACCGTAGAGTAGCATGTAATGGGGGAGGACCCCATCCACGAGTTTCTCCAACTCCTCCGATGTGAAGGCAGGGGCCCTTTCCCCAGACGCACGAGCCATTGTCTCTTCCAGACTGAGGTCACAGCAGCACTTGCAGTGTAGGTCCTCTCCTGCCAAAGATCAGGTATTGAGTGATTGAACAGATAGAAAATGGCGGTCACGTCCGCGGTGGTGCGTACCGTCACCGCCGGCGTACATCGTCATTGGCTCCTGGGACACCTAGGGTCCAATGTTAACCAATGCAGGATTGCGCCGCGGTCTTCGACCGCCTACTGCGACGGTGTACAACGCCAGCACAGTTACCTCACATCCCATTGTCCCACTTCACAGGTCAGGCAGCCGCCATTTCAGGGGCCCACATGGCTTAATTTTTAACTGCGTCACACATACCCAGGCCTTGCCTCAACACTCATACAGGCCAAATTTCGGATTATGATTCGTGTTCTGTGTAAGCTGTGGGTACGTACCTCTGAGTTGGTTGACTCTGTGCTCGCTGTTGTCCTTCATAGGCACCGTCCGCTGGGACATGTGAGGAGATGGCGGCATCCTCCGGTGTACAGACCGCTGGTGGACCTGTCGACAATGGAGGAAAGACATGTGATCATCACCTACAGGCTTGATCGCGCCACAATCCTGGAACTGTGTGCCCAGCTGGAGCCAGACCTGATGTCAGCTATCCGCCATCCCACAGGAATCCCCCCTCAAGGTGCTGTCAGTACTCCATTTCCTTACAAGTGGGTCATTTCAAACAACAGTGGCCATAGCATCAGGGATGTCCCAGCCTATGTTTTCCAACGTGTTGTCCAGAGTGTTGTGTGCCCTGCTGAAATACATGCGGAGCTACATCGTTTTCCCTCAGGTGGAGGATTTGCCTACAGTGAAAGGTGACTTCTATGCCCTGGGACATATCCCCAACATCATAGGTGCCATTGATGGGACACATGTGGCTTTGGTACTCCCTGCAGGAGTGAACAGGTGTACAGAAACCGGAAGAGTTATCCTTCCATGAATGTGCAGATGGTGTGTTTGGCAGACCAGTACATCTCCCATTTTAATGCCAAATTCCCTGGCTCAGTGCATGACGCTTACATCCTGTGGAATAGCAGCATCCCTTATGTGATGGGGCAACTCCAGAGGCACCGTGTGTGGCTATTAGGTGAGCACCTGGAAGCAAGTCTGTGGGAATGGTTGTCTGGGTCTGGGGATATCCCTACAGGTTAGTGTGTGTCTAACAGTTGTCCTTTGCCATTTGCAAGTGACTCTGGTTACCCCAACCTGTCATGGCTACTGACCCCAGTGAGGAATCCCAGGACAAGGGCAGAGGAACGCTATAATGAGGCCCATGGGCGAACTCGCTGGATTATAGAGCGGACCTTCGGCCTCCTGAAGGCCAGGTTCAGGTGCCTCTATATGACAGGTGGATCCCTATTCTACTCACCAAAGACGGTGTGCCAGATCATCGTGGCCTGCTGTATGCTTCACAACTTAGCTTTGCGACGACAGGTGCCTTTTCTGCAGGAGGATGGTCCAGATGGCGGTGTTGTTGCAGCTGTGGAGCCTGTGGACAGTGAAGATGAGGAAGCAGAAGAAGAGAACATCGACAACAGGAACTCGGTGATCCTGCAATATTTCCAGTGAGACACAGGTAAGAATTCAAACCTGCTTACTACATGTACTTTAACACTACTACCTCTCAACTGTCTGTCGTTTTCACCCAGTGTATGGTCACTGAGTTGTCACTTTCCCTTACGATTTCACAGATGTGGGTCCCACTGTGGGACATCTGCTTTGTTTCCTCTTGGACTAGAGCTGTGTGACATAGGTATGTTGACATTACATTTGAAAGATCATTTTGACACTGTAATTGCTACTACACTATTTCGAAATCACAGACTGACTCCAGATAGTTTTGTGCTTCAAGGGTGTTTATTTAAGAGCTCAATTTTGGAGGGGGTTGTAAAATGGTGTGGGGTGATGGTGGAGGAATGTCCATGGCAGAGTCCAGTCTATTAGTCTCACAGGTGCATTGCCCAAATAGGCATAGGAATTGGAGCTGGGGCAGTTTGAGGATGGACAGGGTGACAAAGTGGGACAGAAGGATGACATTCAGGGTGGTCTAATTTCTTGGCGGGGGTCTTGGCATCGTTCTCTGTCTTTGTCCTGGATCTCAGGGACAGTTTGCGGGTAGTTCACACTCTGCAGGGGGTGGGGTGCTGGTGTGGTGGCCCTGTGGCGGTGCCTCCTGTCCACTAGCGCCGGTGGAGGTGGTGGGCAGTTCATCGTCCAGGCTAGTGTCAGGGGCCCCTTGTTGTGCCACAGTGTCCCTCCTGGTGTTGAGGACTTCCTTCAGCACCCCTACGATGGTGCCCAGGGTGGAATTGATGGATCTGAGTTCCTCCCTGAAGCCCAAATACTGTTCCTCCTGCAGGCGCTGGGTCTCCTGAAAATTGGCCAGTACTGTTGCCATCGTCTCCTGGGAATGGTGGTAGGCTCCCATGATGTTGGAGAGGGCCTCGTGGAGAGTGGGTTCCCTGGGCCTGTCCTCCCCCTGTCGCACAGCAGCCCTCCCAGTTCCCCTGTGTTCCTGGGCCTCCGTCCCCTGGACCGTGTGCCCACTGCCCCCAGGTCCCTGTTGTTGTTGGGGTGGTTGGTTAGCCTGGGTTCCCTGTAGTGGTGGACACAATGCTGCTTGACGTGTCCTGGGGACAGAGGTATTTGCCCGCTGGGTGGGTGCTGTGCTGGTGTTTCCAGAGGGGGGAAGCTCTGTGGTGGCCTGTGACTGTGTCAGGGGAACCGACTGTCCAGAGGTCCCCGATGGGCCGGGCTGGTCATCTAGATCCAGTTGGATAGAGCTGCTGTCATCACTGTGGGCCTCTTCTGTTGGTGGTGTGGACATGTGTGGACCCTCCTGTCTGGTGACGTTGGGTAGGGGTCCTGCAGGGGTATAAAAGGATGTTTATTACATCTGTGTGTGGCATGGTGTGCAATGGGTGGGTGACCGCGTACCCCAGTGCCTGCATTTCTGTGTGGGTTCTTGTGTGATGGTGGTTTAGGGGGGTGTATGGGTATGTGCTGTGGCCATGCTTTGGTGATGGGTGTCCATGCTTTGTTGTTGCATGCAGGGCTTGGGCTTGGGATGTGTGGTTTGTGATGTTGGGACATTTGTGAGGAGTTGGAGTGATGGGGGTGAGGGTGAGGGTGGGGGTATGTGATAGCATGCAAGTAGGGTGGGGGATGTAATAGTTGAGATTTGACTTACCAGAGTCCATTCCTCCATCTACTCCTGCGAGGCCCTCAGGATGCAGAATCTCCAAGACCTGCTCCTCCCATGTTGTTAGTTGTGGGGGAGAAGGTGGGGGTCCGCCGCCAGTCTGCTGAACCGCAAGGTGGTGTCTTGAGACCACGGAACGCACCATCCCCCGTAGGTCGTTCCACCTCTTCCTGATGTCATCCCGATTTCTTGGGTGCTGTCCCACTGCGTTGACCCTGTCCACTATTCTGCGCCATAGCTCCATCTTCCTAGCAATGGAGGTGTGCTGCACCTGTGATCCGAATAGATGTGGCTCTACCCAGACGATTTCCTCCACCATGACCCTGAGCTCCTCCTCAGAGAACCTGGGGTGTCTTTGCCGTGCCATGGGGTGGTGTGGGTGATGTGTGGGGTGGTGTGTGTAGTGATAAGTGGGGTGAAATTTAGTGGTGTGTTGTGTGAGGTGCGTGGAAGTTATGTGGGTGATGGTATTGTGTGCCTGTGGATGCTTGGTAGTTGTTTGTAGTGTCTCTCTCTGGCCTTCTCTCAGTAATTTTGTCGTAGGGGTTTGTGGGTGATATGGGTGTGAGTTTTATATTGTAATGGGTGTGTGGAAGTGGTGTGTGTATGTGTATCAGGTGTGTGTATTTCGCATTGTCCAATGTGGCTGTGTTTTGTAAATGTGTGTGTATTTTGAGCGTGGCGGTGTGTACCGCCAATGGAATACCGCGGTTGAAAGACCGCCACGTGGATTCGTGTGTCGTGATAGTGTGGGCGTATTTATGTTGCCGTGACAGTGGAGGTTTTGTTTTCGCCAGTTTATCACTGACCTTTGGTGTGGCGGACTTCTGTGGGTGTCTGAATTTTGGTGGATTCCGAGCAGTGGGTCATAATGACCGTGGCGGAATTCCACTGCCGCGGCGGTGTATTGGCGGTCTTCTGCACGGCGGTAAGCGGCTTTTACCGCCAATGTTGTAATGAGGGCCATTATGTTTATTACTTTAGACTTGAACTTCATCTAGAAATAAAAATGCACACATTTATGAAACAAGATGGCGACCAGAAGTAAGCACTTTTAAAATGCAGGCCTACATTAACTATGGTTAATCTGAATGTGAATAATGCACAGTTAATACAATTGTGTGTTTACATTTTTATGTCAACATTAAAATGCCAAACATTTAGTATAAAAAAACTTTCAACGTAATAAAAAACTGTAAACAAAAATAATATCTACCTGTATACATACATAGACAGACTATGGGTGAGCCCTCTACACATTGGCCTGTTGGGCTGCTAGTCACATTTTGCTTACACCCCACCATATCACACAGTATGGGGCAATGGATCACTCCACTTCATCCATTGACTCTCTTGCACTATGAGTGATGGCAATTTTACCTGATCACATTTGCACATTCACATAAAAAGCCTATTTCAGTACCAGGGCAAGTGAGTCAATACGCTTCTTTGCCAATGCATTTTTGTGTTCTTTCCATTTTTTTCAATTTTTTATTTTTCTTACTCATTTTTATCTTTAAACTGTAATTTTAGGTTACAGTAAAGTAGCCATTCTTTGCACCAAAAGCCATCATATTTTCCTGTGATATGCATTGAAATTAAGAGAGGATTTGAAGCCTGTTCTGACTACACCTGGCTGTTAGCAAGCACTCATACTGTACTATTAAAATTAAAGGTGATAGTTATTTTTTTAATTTACATTTTTTATTGCAAGCATAGGGCCACCTTGTTCTGACGGAGATATTTTGTCTTTTTATTCAGTGACTTATTTCGCAATGCAAAAAATTAACCATTAACCATTGCACCAGCCTAGATCATACCTGTTGGCTTTGCTAATATTTGCTATTTATATTATTTTCCAGAGCGCTGGCTGTCTTCCTGCAACAACTTCGTGGTGCTTTGTTCTCCTTTAATTTCTATCTGTTAACGCATGTGCAGATCTTCGAAACTTTTGTTCAGGCGACACTTTTAATTCTAACAAGAAGACAATTAATACCTCTTGTTAGTCTCATTGCAAAGTTCAACAAAAGGCAAGAGAAAGTAAAGACTCAAGATGGCAGGTAAGCATCCCTGACACCCCCGACTGCAAAGCTACACAGTTGCAGGCTGACTTTTCCTTGCTTACATTAGTTGAGCAGACCTGGCTGGCCTGGAAAGCAGAATCCTGGGAGGTACACATTTTATTATAATCTTAACCATGACAGGAGTAATAAAGTATATAAGATTTCAACAAGAAGATATTGTATAATAAACCATCTTTCCCTCTCCCCCAACCTCCCTGCAACAAGACCCACAGCGTCTTGGACCAGTAAATGACATTTTTACCCCTTAAAGGAAATTGTTTACAGAAACCAAACAAAAAAATGAACTATGTGTGCAAGATGACTTGGTATTACAAATCACTAAAGCGAACAGTGCATATTTTTCAAGCCGGCTGAAGTTAAAATATTTAGCATTTCCTAAAAAGGTAGTCAGATGAATATCTTTGATGGACTTTGGTAAGCAAGTGCAAAACGAAAAGAGAGCGTTCATTTGTGACTAGAAATGGGCTAGCAGTAATGAGTAGGAATGTTAATTGTCCATGTAATGATCGTGCAATCAAAAAATATTCAGAGTTTATGTGGTTGTAAACTTGCTTATTACATGAACCAGCCAATCATGTGATATTTAACAGAAAATATACACGTGAAGATTTTAGAGTTTTAGAGTGACTGATTTAGAATGCTGTTGCTGGTAGAATTTACATCAGATAAGGTGTAGCTAGTGTGGCATGCCTCTAGCACAAGGAAGGAAATGGATCCCCTGGCTGCATCCCTCATCTGGTGGTCACAGCGTAGGTGATCAATGTCTTCTGACAACCTGGGTTTTCGGCCAAGGTTACCAGAGAGTTTCGCAGATCATTAGAAACCTAAGTTTCCAGTTCTGCCTCGAGGTATCCATCCTTCATAGACTAGTCTCCTGAAACAGATCCTGTAGGTGGGCACATACTACAAGGCTGTGAACTTTTAAAAAGAATGAATGAATAATAATTTGGTATGCCTTAATTAATGTACCTACATGTAGAGTCCGGCTGGACTCATTCTAGTGTTTCAAGATGACATGTTTCCACCAGCCACTCCCCGAGGGCTGGTTTCCACACTCCCCCCACACCCATCCATCACATGTGTCACTGGTCAGGTGACCCTGCTAATAGAAGGGTCTAGGGGCATGTGCCTGTGGCCAGTTATAGTAACTATAATGCTGTGTCCGTGCCATGTATTGCAGTAGCATGAGGGCTTAGGACCGTCAACACCACAATGGCAATGAGGATGCTGACCCTCATGTCATGCTGTTTTGCAGCTTGCCATCATGTTTGGTGAGATATGCATGGCCTCGGCCACTTTCATCTACCCTTGGTAGAAATGTGGGGTAAGTACTGAGGAGATATCCCTATGCTGTGAAGGACAAGAGCACGGAGACTGGTTGTCTCCTACCCCCAAGGCTCTCGCCCGCAGGAAAGGGGAGGAGGAGCCCCCCTAACAAGTCTCCAATACCTGTTGCGGCAGCAGCCTGCTGCCACTGCTTACCATCTTGACCCTAGCGACAGTGAGAGCCCCTGCTACTCCTTCAAGAGCCCACCGCCGCGCTCAGGCCCTTTCGGTCTGTGTGATGTGTAAGAAGTGCCCCTGTTGGTGGGCAAAGAGATCGCACCGGAGCAAAGAAGACAGCATGGCCAGCAGAGACAGCTGAGTGCAGCACCCCACCAGCAGGAGTGTTGACCGAGGTTGCACCTGAAGGGCCACATGAGTGACTACGCAGGTGCGTGCTCCCCTTTCAGAAAGCATTTAGAGGAGAGCAGGCCACGCAAGTCCCTACCTGCTAGGTGGTGAGTCTTCCCAGTCTGATGCTATGAGCCACGCCTGCCGCCGTTTGTATCCCAGCGAAGGAGAGAAGGAAAAGTGTGGACCGGCTGCGTCGTGAGAGAAGCCCCTCCCCCGAGAGACAGCTCTAAGGCCTGGAGAGGCCTGCAGTAGCTGTAGCAACTCTAGCCACAGTGCCCTCAGCACCAACTCTCCAGGTGGAAATAGTGACATGAATATTGCTTTGTTTCCCATGCTGTAGCTGAGACCACAAGGGTAAGAGAAGGGAGAGACACTGGCCGCGACACCCCTCCCCCAGCATCTGCCACCGCACAGAAAGCATTGCATGCCCCTAGTGGAGGACTGCCACTACTGAGAGAGAGAGAATGGGCATGCCAAGTGCCAGAAAAGGGCACCAGTGGAGAAAGACAGAGCAACTATCAGAGGTGCGCAGACGGATGCACCTGGTGATCGGGCAACACAGGTAGGAGCTCCAGAGAGAGAGTTCCAGAGCCCCACAAGACAATGTGCAATGCCAATTGTAAGAGGCCGTGTCAGTCGGCCACACCCCAGCAGCGGATGGCCTCTGTGAGCTTGTCACAAGGAGTGACTGACCCCGCCAAGCAAACTGGAATAGAGGCAGGAGCAATGGCTGCCATGGCGCAGTCTCAAGGTGCAAGCGCTGCGTTTTGGAGTGAAGACAGGAAGGAGGGAAAGGTGACCCTTCAGTCAGGGAGCAGACCACCAAGAAGATCCCTGAGGAAGGGACAAGACTTGCAGGAGGTCCACAATGTGAAGGAATCACGTCCTATAGACATGACAAATCCCGCCAGAGGTCCATGTGAAGCAACATGTGACATGTGGCGCAACACAACCTCAACATAAGAAACAGAGAGGAGAAGAGAGAGGAACATGGCACAACACCACATCCTTCCGGAAGAAAAGTGTGTGACAGACCAGTCACACAGAAGATCAGGAACACCACAGGTGCACAAGAAAAAGGGAGAAGAGCAATAGGACTGAGGACTCATACCAGTACCAGAGAGGGCATCCATCAGCACAAGACAGCCACTGGGGTAAACAGACGTCACTAGAGACAGTGGGTGTACCAACTGTGAGCCACCACCACGCGCAAACCACCTCCGGGCCCTACGCTTCTCAGAGTGACCATCCAGCCACCTATCACCGGATGCTTGACATAGATGGCATCCCTGCTGGTAACTGCACATGCTGAACGGGAACCACAAGTGGTTATAAAGTTCCTCGAGTCATCCCTTCTCCAAGTAAGACACCGCCACCTATTGATCCAACTATTACTCTTTAAGATTGTCATAATTACCGGGTGCATCACCTTAACCACCTAAGGAGCATTGCACCACCAGAGTGGAGCTGTATGTCAGCAAAGAGACCAGAGGTTGACAAGGCATCCCTGGCACCGTGGGACGCTGACCACCCAGAAATCTGCTGTGAGCCCCCGTGAGACTGAGACTGCTGAATAGAGCATACTTGACCACTGGACCGCCCACCCTTCGGGTTGTACATGGCTTGGATGTGGCCCTGTTGGGAGTTCCGCAGCGACCCCCCGGTTGAGAGTGAAGGAATCAGAGGAAGAAGTCTTGGGGAAGAGGTCCAAAAAAGATTGTCGCACGGGGCGCCTCCAGTGCTAAATCCCACTCTGACAGCTATCATGCTACGTGTTTCAGTTTTTCACTTAGGGGTAGTAGAAAGATGTGCATTTCAACAGCAGAATGGGTTTCAAGTGGAAGAAATAAGTACATTACCTACACAGTTATTGAATATGGGTCAGAAGATCAAGATTGACTTGTATCTGTCATCCTCATGTATTGACTATGCCTTAATCCCACCTACTAATTTGTTGTGCTTTTTAGGCTTACACATCTTCCCCCAGAACATCTCTCACCACTCTCCAGTATGAGCCACCACAATTTTAACATGTGTGTTTGTATGTGGAAATCCCACAACAAACATAATCAAGCGCATCACTAGTGCTAGACAGAAGGTTCTTTTTTATATGACACTTCTAAAACTGATTTGGAGTTTGTTCTGTCTACTTATGTCTAGATCCAAGGGACTTTTTAGTCTATTATGGTGTAAATGGAAATTATATTTAATATTGTTAGACAGTGTGTATTTAGCTAAATTAATTTCTTGAGCATCTCATAATCAAGCTTTTTAACCATTTTTGATATCAACATCATGTTGGATCTCCACTTTACGATATTTTCCAAGACTGCCCCAAACAACTTTATTAATGTTAATACAATATTTCATGAATTTACAATTGTGCCCTATTGACAATAGGGCACAATTTCAACAAATTTTAGTAATTTGGGTAATTTGGGCTGGAGCCCACCTATTTCTCTTTGCTACTTCTGATGGAAATGATAGCTGTTGCCAGTGGCTCTAAAGCTACAGTGTAATTAAAATGTAAAACAGTAATAACATTAATACTTTTTAATCCAAAGGCAAAACCTAATCTCATTTTACAGAAATCAGTGAAGATGACAAGAACCCCAAAATAACATATTTCCTCACGATAGCACTCCCCATTCCTTAAAATTCAAGGAAGCAGCATGTATTTGCGTATTTGAACTGAAAATGTGATTTATCTTGTCAGTCAACTACTGTAAGATCATTCCATCTTATTCTTTAATTAAAAAAAAACTCCAGTCTCTCTATTCATCTGCCAAAAAAGCAAATATGGAACTATTTGAGGTTCAGTCACGTTGTCAACCACTTCTAACTTTGATCTTAGCCAAGAGTATTTCAATTAAACAGCTGTCAATTTTATTGACCTCTTCAGTATCAATCATGCTTATCTGAGAAATGCAGATGCCTTCAGATCAATAATGCGTCAAGTCTCCATAAAATAAAACATGGGTGAAAAAACTATGAATATCCATGTTGGATGAAGCCTTGGAGAATTATCTTAAAAGAATCACAAAGGTTAGTCCTTGACCTAAACCAGTTTTTACTCACCAAAAAGCACTGTTTAGGTTGTACTGAAACCCCTGAAAAATTCTCATCTGAAATTAATAAATAACTTAGGGCCTGATTTAGAGTTTGGCAGACAGGGTACTCCGTCACAAACATGACGGATATCCCGTCCGCTGTGTTATGATCTTCATAGGCTAAAATGGCATTGTAATGTAGCAGACGGGTTATCCTCCATGTTTGTGATGGAGTAACCCCCTCCGCCATACTCTAAAACAGGCCATTAGTCTGTTCGAGATGTAATTCTAAATAAAACAACCTTTCTCATATACTATTTAATTGTCCTATACAAAATGATTTAGATGCTGCCTTGGAGTGCCTAAATATTCCCCAGGTCTCATGAATGGAATTATGCCCTTGTATAGTGGGACTACTAAAGCAGGTGTTTTAATAAAAGTATTATTGAATATTCATGTATTCTGAGTAATGGGTTTAAGTAGAAAATGTAATAATATAGAGAAAAATGATGCACGCATTTGAAAATGTGTCCACGTGAGTGTCAGCCAATGTTCACAAAGTATACTTCTTAATTTTTTATTAATATGAAACATGGAGCTTTTGTTTGATTATTGTAGTAATATGTCATATTGAGGGTTATGCACTATGTATTAAGCTTTATTAATTGTAGGCCTTAGCTTAGCGGAGGTCTGGGCCTAGTTGCACGGACTCATGTCAAACTGTATTTCTAAAACATTTGCTTAGAGAATTAAATTGTGATATTCCACTGTGCTAACTTAATGTGCTCGTAGCTAAAAGTCTTTTTCATGAGAACCGCTTGCTAGAAGATGTTGTACTTGCTAAATGTAACAATATAAGTGTAATATATGTAAGACTGACTTTCTTAGGAGAAGAACAATGGAGACACTGACTGGAGTACAAGCTGCAACAATATTGTTACCTGACGTGCCGGATGATGAGGACATTACAAGAGGAGCCAATCAGCGACATGTGAACTAAGTACTAGTAGAAATTATAGATTTGATATTTTAGTTTTATTGGACAAAATGTGAACATACGATCCCTTGACCAATAGGGACTTGGGACGTAATTTTAGGAAATCTAACTGAGTCGGATTGCACGAAGAAGAATTTGCCATTGCGACTTGCCAGTTGCTATTGCGCATTTGCCCATTTTCTTTCTTGCCGAAAGGCCATTACTTTCTTGAGCGTCTTGACAAGAGACATGCCTAACTTTACTGCTTAAAGACTTTGCATTTTCTGAACTTTGATGCTGAATCTTGATGCCTTACTGACTGAAATGATGTCCTGATGATGAAGACTATCTTAGTTTGCCTATCCATTTGAGGAGAGGTATATTACTACTGATGTGTTTCTTAAGACTATTTGCTTTTTCTTTCTAGGTACCGACCGCACTTTTTTGATAGAGCCATAGCTAGATGTTTTCTAAATTTGTGTTTATTTGATTAATTTGCATGAAGCCCAACATGCTGATGCTAACCTGGTGTTAGGTAGCATCCTCACTAATGAAGTTCACTATATGGAGTAACGTTTGATGTCTTTGCTGAATTTAAATGTATGTGATATCGTTTGCGCAATTGTTCTTGTTATTAAATTGCTCTGTAACTTTAGAATGTGAAGTGGCTCAAGCTTCGATTAGATTACGCTTCTTTCGCCACTTTGGACAGCCAGTGGTGTTTCTGTATGTGTATCATTTGATTTTGAGATTATTGTAGGTAATATTAGCATTGTTAATATAGGGAAAAAAATATTCAAACGTTTACTAAAGGTGTGGTTATTCATGACTGAAAAGTCATGGTGTGTGACAATTACTGACTCCAATTGATTACTAGTGCTATTGATTATCAATGATTATTATTGTTATTGATTAATTATTGATTATTGATCTACATGTACTGGAATTATGGTAGGAACATCTTAAATGCGAGTCAAAAGGTCAACCTATTCGCGTCCCTTGTAAGTTTACTTATTAAGGTCAGATGCGCTAACAGGCAAATTTATCACTTTTCTTCCAGTCAGTAAGAGGGTGCAGTGAGGCTGCTGCTGGACCCCACCCTCGCTTTTTTCTTTTATATATATAGCAGGTGGTTGAATTTTTGAAAGATCTTCTTGATGCGCCAAGGCTTGGAGTGCTGTAAAAAAACAACCTTTCTGTTTGCTGACAGAGCTCTACTTTTTTCTAGCATGGTGTCTGGCAGTGCTCTATTTGTAAAAGAATGAGTGCCAGTGCCCAAGGCTGTGTTCCAGCGATATTATGAAAAATTGGCTTGCTGAATACCAACTCTGCGCAGTGTTAAATTTACCCCAGGCCTCTTTAATCTACTACTAGATATTAAACCCACTCCCCGTTTACAGCACTCTTGTAGGTTATTGTTGTTTTCCCTTTGCAACAGTTTGTCAGTCTTTCTCTTCCTCTCCCATTCCTCTTTTTGTGTTTTTTCTTTTCTTGCTCTCAATCAATGTTTGATCGGGAAAAATAAGTACTGGTTCCCAAAAATCAGTGCCAGTGGTTCATACCAGCACCCACTGGTGCAAATTAAGCACTGGTTTCTGGTTTGCTGATTCTGTTAATAAGGTTCTCTGGATTTTTCAAGGAGAGGGGTTTGCTTGTTAACATAGTCATAACAAAGTGCATGGTTTATAGCCCCTGGAGGCGGTGCAAAATTCAGTTTTCATTGATCTTCGGTGAGGTTTTACTTGAACATTTTTCCATATTTGACTACCTGGGAATGAGGTTGAGGTATGATGTAATTTGGACCAAACAAATCTGTAAAAATAATTTTGTCTTGGCTCAATATGTGTGAGCGACAGTCTGTCTGACAAAAACCTTGGGTGAACGTGCAGTGTCCCCCATGTTTGAAGTGTAAAGGGCTCAGGCTTAGTCTGTGGCTCTCTACGGTGCAGATTTATAGGGATGGCAAACCCTATACCCCAGTTTTCACTAGCGATAATAATTTTGTCAAAAAATTTGCTCAGGCTGCCAAAGGGTACCATAAATACCCCATTAGATTTAGACCTTGGATCAAGAGATCTTGCTGCTTTGACACACCTGAGGTTTATACTAGAATAGACCCTGGGGTACCCTGAATCTAAATTCTTTTAGGATTGTGTTTGGGGGTGTGTTACATCAGTAGGGAGGCAATAATATTGACTAGTGTAAGTATTTTTCATGAGACATAAGGAGCCATAGGCTTGGCTTTTCTATGGACTTCACCTGTAACAGTTAGCTCAGGTTCTACAGGTGCCTTGAAACATGCATACTGGAATTGGGTAAAGTCTGAAGGAGGAGAAAGTGTGCCTTATGTAAAATCCCAAAATCTGTTTTAACTTTTAAAAGCCTTCTGGTGATTCAACCCTATTTGGACAGGATTGACCATATCAAAATACTTGATATAACTTGACACATCAAATTTAGCATGGACTTGCTGCCTCTCTTTACATTTACTTAGTCCTGGGGCCAACCAACTTCATTGAAAGAGAATTGTTTTAATTGCATTCACTCTGTGAAATCTGAGGCTCATTTTTACGTTCTGGATTGACAGCGCAGACACTTATGTGAGCATCACTGGAGAGAGCCTTTGGCTCCAAACACATGCTGGGAGCCAGGAGTACATGTTTTGGTTGGGCAGAAGTTGTGTGCTTCAACAAAAAAGTACTATTCCTTCACACATCTATGATCAGTTTGTTTATTAATCCTGTTGCATAAGCCCGAACTGTCAGGGGCACACCCAAATTGTTGGAATACTATTAAAGTATCTTAGATAATTTGATAATTGTTGTTGTTTTTCTCTGGCAGCAACACAGATGGGAAGAGGGCAGTCATTAACCTACATAAATATTTAGGTCTGGCTTGACAGTACAACTGTCACCTGACCTTTTACCTTATATCAATACTATTCTACAGTTATTTACTTCCTCATCAATACATATCTATCCCCGTGCTATTTACTTGTAATGCTTCACATTACCATACATCATTCCTTTAAAGCATGACCTATTGGCATTGCTAATGCTCATTTACTCTCATGCTCATGGTATAGTTTACCAAGAGATAAATGGATGTCACATTTTTTGTCTAGCTGAGGCTGTGAATGTCAGGAGTTGAAACTCAGAAGGTGTAAAGTGGATACTTCTATGATGTATATTTATGCCTTATCACACTGTTTATCAGCAGCCAACAGGATTCGATGTAATGCTGTAAAGTGTGATTTCAAGTAATAATTAATTGTTTGACAGGTTTTCTTTTTTAAGAATTTGTATATTTTTTATATTCCTGACCTATTTGTATTTTACTTACATATTTTTGTGGAATTCCTATGCTAAAATAAAGAGTTAAATAAAATAAGTGAAAAAATGATATGGTTCAGCAAAGAAGGTTATACTAACTTTTCCTTCACACTGCTTGTATCAGCTGTTCCTTTATACTGGGAAAATAATTCTGAAACTAATCAAGATCTTGTTTAATCAATTTCATCTGTCATTTCGCTAGATTTATTTCAGAGCTAATGCACAGGCCTTGGATGGGAAAGGGGGATGGGGAAAGCGACAAGGGAGAAAAGTGCCAGATTGCATGTGGAGGGTAGTGGGGTGCGAAAATGTCGGTTGAAGCATGTCAGTGAAAGGAGTGTGTCAGGGAAGGGAGAAGAGACAAGAACCGTGAGGGCTGTGGTGATCCACAGGGCTCGCCCCTTGTTTAAGTTTGAATTTGGGACAAGAATCTGAGTTCATATCTTGGGTCCAAGATATCCAAGAATCAGTGCCTAAGAATGACCATACAGACCACGATAAATGCAGGAAACCATATTGTGTGACATAATGACAACAATACCCCTTCATTTTAAATGTGCGGAGGCGTAAATGTAATAATATTTTTTCAGACTATCATGGGGGATTCTTGCACAATTTCGTTTTGCTAATTGGGTGTAACGTGGATAATAATAACGGGTTGGTGTGGTATTTTCTCATCCGTGCTCATCCATGTTAAGTCCTGATACATACATGTACAGACTGGAGTGGCACTGCTAGACGATGCTAAAGTCGGTATGTTATTGGAAATGCAGAGTGAGAGATGAATGGCTGATGCAGATCACAAAATGTATAAAAATGTAAAAGGGAAAACATGTCAGCTTGTTTTTGTAACAATAAATGATAAAAAATGCAAAAGAAAGAAATATGGGCATGCACATCGCACCATCAGCCATCGGGAACAATACATCATGGCAACAGAAGAATAATACTGTGGAAATAACATCGGAACCTAACCATCAGACTTCCTATTAACCTGATGCCTGACGTTTGAACCACATTTATGCAGCGCTTGCAGGTGTCTCAAACAAGGTGGCTTGAATGGTTGAATGAGACTTATGTATCCTTCTTAATGGTTTCAGCGTATTATTCCAAGGTGTTGGCTTTGTTTGCACACTGCTTTGTGAGACAAATGTGCATCAGACCTATGGATGGGGTATATTTGTGTGAACATTTGTCAGTGGCAGCAGGGCCCTTGTTGGTTTGCTTTAAATTCAGGTAGGTGTCAGTAGTTCATGTCTGGCCTTCTTTTAGTGGAATGATTTCCCTGGTTAGGCACTAGAATCAGTTTTGTATGCATGTATTTGGTATATATGTATGTGGTGTTTGCATAGCACAAAACGTTCTGAAAGTATAAGGAGCGTTATAGAAGGTTGAAGGCAGAGATGGAATCCAAGTGTGAATCTAGGCGTAGGTGCTGAGTTCTGAAAGGGGAGATGGACTGTTTACTGTATTGCGATGTGGTGGTATTAAAGAAGTGTATCTTCAGCACTTTACCAAACTGAAGGGGTAATCCTAATCTGTGGTGTGATGTCATTCCAGATCCTGGCTGGAGATGGCATGTTACCTAGTTTTTTTTCCTTTTTTTGTGCTTATTTGTCTTCACTTTAATGGTGTCCTAGCAGTGGCTTGCAGGGAGCCACCGGACCGGAAAGGTTAGCTAGTCAGTGAGATAGGCTGGGGAGTCAATCGCGATGGCTTTGTTGATGGTGTACATAGCCTTGAAAGTGATGCGGACCACTGAGGAGAGCCAGAAAAGTTCTATTGGGTCAGGGTGAGCTGGTCATATTTCTTCAGGCCCCTGATGAGACTTGATACGGTGTGCTTAAGAACTAGAAAAAAAGAAGATCCTTCTTGAACCAGAACACAAGCACCCAAAGAGCTGTTTCGCCCTAGTTATGGGTTCATCAGATGGGTACAACTTGGTTCCAGTGAGCATGGTGCCCACGTCAGGGCATACCCCTGCCTCTTAGGGTGGTACACCGATCACACAATAGGTGATGGGATGAATGCTGTTCGGGCTGGACTGTTCCCATGAGGAGCAGGGTTATTACTGATTTCCACATAACTGGGTCCAAACTGAGGTGGCATTGTGAGCAAAAGAACAATGGATTGGGATGCTACCCTGAGTGATTGCCAGTGGTTAGACAAATTCAACCATTCCTCCCGTTGCCTTTTGTGTGCTTCATGTACCACCCTAAGTGTCATGTTCCCAGGCTGTCTCACTGGAACCAAGCAGTACCTGGCTGATGAGCTCATAACTAGGGGGGAACCGTTCCCGGGCTGCTTGTGTTCCTTGTTCAAGTAGGACATGGCCTGGCAGTTCCAGCTAGACTGTTCACATGAGGAGCAGGGTCATGACTGATCTGCATATGGCTGGGTCCAAACTGAGGTTGCATGGTGAGCAAAAGATTAATGGGTTAGAGTGCTACCCTGAGCGATTGACAGTTTTTAGAAAAATTATAAGTATTCCTCCCATCATCTTTTGTGTGTTACATATTTTTTATTCCATTGGCCTTGTCACTTTGAATACGTTTGGAGACCTCTCATTGTTGGTCTGTGGGATTTATCCACAACAACTATTAGGTCATTGTATGCTTTTCATTAAATATCATGGGGCCTTGTTTCTCCATTAAACTGGAGTTAATCCGAAGTTGTCCTTGTAGCTCGCGGCTCGGTCGCTCACAAAGCAAACATGACGTCTTTTTTGGTAGCTTTTGTTTGCTGGATCTCACTTTTGTCTGGAGGTTTCTGTAGAGCATCACGCAATCGGAAAGGAATTCACAGACAAGGAAGAAGCTCTCACAAAGAGAAAAGTTGACAGAAAGTAAAAGCACTAAAGGAGGTTTTAAACTCGTTTAATATGGGTAAAAGCAGTACTTCAGTAAACAGTATGGAAGTAGGCTTTTTGTTGCCAAAGCGAGTCAAAAATATGTTCAGGGAATTAAATGACAGTCACAAAGGATGGACTTTCCTAATAGGGGTGGCACAAAGGGCAGTAGTGACTGGAAAAATCTGAAATGGTGAGGCAAATTTATCCGGTATAATTTCCCTTAGGGAGCAAAGCGAGAAATAATTGTTCCACGATGGTTCGAGTGAATTCACCCTTCAAATAGTAGGCATATTTTCTGCCTCCTAAAAAAAAGCCGAAGGTCTTGAAGAGGCCAAATAAAACAACTGTGCAATTTTCAGCACAATTTCAATAAAAAATGACTAAAAGCCTTGTGTTTTACAGGCAGGTAACAAGATCTGGAATACAATGTATTTTACATGGCCTTTTAAGTTTTTAGATTATACATAGCATCTTCCGTCACTTCCATTTCTCTATCCTGCATCTTCACTTACATTCTGATTATATTTGATTCTCCTTTGAAGTAAAAAAGTGTGAAAATTCAAGGTTACACAGAATCAACAATATCAGGTTGTTGGCAGCAGAGATAGACAGGCATTGAAGAGTCAAATAGCAGAGTACTGCTACGAATCACACAAGTTCAGGACTCAAATAACAGTAAATACACAGAAAGAGAGCAAGGGAAGCAAGGCTAACCCACACCGCCTCCCAAGAGAAACTATATAATCACAAAAAGGTGTGGGGTAGTAGGAACTGGGGGTAAGACTGGGTTAGTCTTTTATCAGTGCCTGGTTAAATTAGGTTGCTTTATAGGGGGTGCTGTGTTGACCTACAAGAGTAGCGGGGATTTTCCTTTACGGACTAGGTGGTCTCACACACATAATAGTGTCTTGCTTCATCATATGACCACCTAGCCCCACCCAAGTAAGATGATACTACTCAGGCGGACTCAACCTCTGGTTAAAAGAACCAGAGGGAGTGCTGAAATTAAATTGACTGGATAGTTACAATGATCCAGAGGGGGTGAATAATAAAATTACCAAACATGTCACCGGTGGCTATTGTTAGTTTTAATGGTGGTGCATGTTGGTAAGACTAAAACTAAGGGGGAAGGCTCGTTAGAGAATGATGTCTCTTGGAGTCTAAAAGGAAATGGACAAGACCAACATGTTTCTGCCCTCACTGAGTGCTGGTAGGTCAGGGGCATTCGTCAGGGTCGGAGGTAGTTCACGGTGAGGTAGGCTCCGGCATGTAGGTACCCCCCATGGTATTCCCTTTGGCGTGAGTGTGACTACAAGGGAAAACCCCCCCCGGTTCTAGCCAGACCAGAGGCAATACGCCCCCAGCTCCGGGGCCTACCTCACCGTGAACTACCTGTTCAGGTAGGCCACACACTTTTCACTTTGAGCACTGTACTTACTACACGTGCTCCGACCCTGACAAATGCCCCTGACCTACCAGCACTCAGTGAGGGCAGAAACATGTTGGTCTCTGTCTCTGTCACTATATAACAATGGACCGGCAGATGTGTCTGATATCAGGTAATGCAGTTCTACAATGTCAGAAAGGGTCATTCAGTGCAATATATTTTCTCTCTCTCTCTTATCCTCTCTCTTTCTCACTCTCTCAGAGCCAGCAGCTGAAAAATAAAACAATATTTCATTATAGTTTCATTTTTCAGCTGCTGGCTGAGCCAGCATGTACAGGGGAGGGGCGGCTGCGCCATGTGAGGGAGAAGGAGGAGTGGTGTGTACTTAAGTGCACTTAAGTGCGCATGTCAGTTTAGCCGACCGTCTTAGATCAGCCAAGCAGACATGCACACTTAGGTTTCTCCAACCCACCTGTATTGCACAGCTGGGTTGGAGAAACAGCACGGACTCCAATGCACCGTCTGAGCAGCAGACCAAGCTGCACAGACCAAACCAGATGCTGCTCTTATGCTAGGTATAGCATGAGAGCAGTGCCAGGATTGCATGGAGAGCCTGTGCTAGTGTCCCAGGGACTGCTGGGATACCATCAGGAGCAGGAATGAAGAGGAGCAAGGCAGACGGTAGCAGGACAGGTACTTAAAAAAAAATATTATGGGGGTCATTACAAGCATGACGGGCGGCCACCGCCGCCCGCCAAGCTGTAACCGCTGTGCGGCCGCCAATGCAGCCGCACTCCCGCGGTCCCCATTACAACATCCCCGCCGGCCCAGCGGGGATGCGGCCGCAACATAGGAGCCTAATGGAGCCGGCTGTGTCGCGGCCGTGCGATGGGTGCAGTAGCACCCGTCACGCTTTTCACTGTCTGCTATGCAGACAGTGAAAAGCTGCACGGGGCCCTGTTAGGGGGCCCCTGGACTGGAGCAAACCGCCAGAAACAGGCTGGCGGTAGGGGAGTCATAATCCCCAGGGCAGCGCTGCCCTGGCGGATTATCACCGCTGGGGCTAAAACGGCGGGAAACCGCCGGCCCCGCCGGTGTGACCGCGGCGCTACCTCCACAGTCATAATATGGGTCTCCGTACTGCCAGCCTGTTGGCGGTACGGACGTTACTTTAGCCCTGGCGGTCTCCGACTGCCAGGGTCGTAATGACCCCCTATATCTCTAATCCCCATGCACTCCCACTTCCGATTTGCGGCGGCTGCCACTGCACCTATGAGCATTTTCCAGGACACTCTATGCCTACTCCTGGAATGTAAATATATCTGCATGACTCCTGTATCAATGGTCTTTTTTCTATCTCATATCCTCATTACAAATGGCCTGCTAAAAACTCTGAAATTTACCCTGCTCAGATTCAATGTTGCCAGTTGTTGCAGTATTTCCAAAGGTGCAAGATAGAAGATTTTTTGGAATAACATAGGGGAACCAGTATTTCTGTGCCATTTCCTACATGTTTTCCTTTGATGTTTCAACAGGTATTTTGGCTGCTTTGAGCAGCTGAGATATCTGTGTGAAGCACCATAATTAATAATTCCAATGGTGCTGGTAACCCCCATTATCCGAACCATCAGAACTAAAGGGCTACTCATTATGAGGGACTCAGTGGCAGCCAACCCAAGAGGTCCTGCTGCACTCTAGTCTTTTCCTAGACTTTGCTGCACAGTCCCCACTCGATTCCCAGATCAGCATCCTGTCCAGGCCCTGAAAAAGGTGAAGTAAGAAAACAACAAATAAATTGCATGCATTTACCTTACAATGCACAATTCCTTATTGTTCTTTCACTTACAAACTGGCCCATGGTCTGAGGGTGCACTAGGAAATTCCTGAATCATCAAACAAGACCCACTTATTCACAAAGGCTTTTTATGATTAATATCTTTAGGACTGCAAAGTCTCTGCACATAGAAAGATAGGACAGTCCTCTCCTGTTCTGTTTTGACTGTTTTATGTTGTGCCCTGTTATAGTTTAACTGTGTTGGGTTGTTGCTTTGTGTGTTTTAGTGTATTATATTGAGTTGGGTACTTTAGATATGTCAACAAATACTGCTAAATTTACAGTGAAATGCAGCACATGCAGCCGTTTACCACTGTGCCAGGTGGTAAAATAGTGCTGCCTCAGCTCTTCAATTTTTTAAGGGACCAACCAGCTCACAAATGTGCAAAGAAACAGTGTCTTAAATTAACATGTTCAGTGCTCATTTTATGTAAATGAGCCACCTGCCTCTTTCTCTCACACATGCAGGTTCTTTTTTGATCCCTACTTTCTCCGTTTGTCACTGATTTCTATTCCACTGTCATTCTCTATTGTCTGCCTTCATCTCTCTTGTTTTGAGTTAAATTCTGATGATGAAAAATGAGTCTCAAGTCTAAAAAATGAGTGCTGTTACTAACTACTAGCAACAATTAGAAGAAATTAAGCACTGGATTCCCCTAATAAGATTTTTCAAACAACTCTAAGAATATTTTGTACGATATTACAAATCCTTCATGTCCTCAGTTACAATGCGGATACTCAATATAAGATCAGAATATGAGATACTTTCAGTAGAATTTCCTTTTGAGATGGGGTAGTGGAAAATGGCGGTGCCAGGCTAGTGATGGGGGATGCATGGAAAAGTAATGTGTACTGGGGCAGGGGAGACAGCAACCTCTATACTTTTGTTGTCACATGATGACAACCCACACACTGTGGGCTACGGGAAATTCCAGCCTGACTTTTGCACAGGTGACGAGGAAGTCTACGGTGTTCCAAAATGTCAGCTTGCACATGCCTGGCTGCCATGGTGGCAAAAGGGTGCGCACTGAAGGACGACTCATGCTTATATGGTGTTCCCATACGTGCTCCTGGGCTGTAGCACATGCTTGGAATCTGGACATTGGTGCAGTCTGGGCTGTATGCAAAACACTTACATCATGCACATTCAAAACTATAATTACAATTGTACCCCACGGATGTGGCATATAGCTTGTATCAACTTGTCTAAATCTCGTGTCCATCCTAATCAATATCCCTCAGTGATCAGCTCGGTGAACATCTGCCACTGAAAACGTGGACTTGAATGAAGTTTAAAAATAACAACTGCAGGAAAATCTGATTTTTTTGCTTGGTTAAGCCCATTTTCCACATAGGTAGCCTAGTTTTTTATGCTAGGTTCTGTTATTTTGACTCTGCACATTGAGAGATCACTAATTAAGTTCTCATTGCATCTGTTTCCATTTACCAGAGATAAGAGATTGAAAGTCTCATCATATGAGTGTTTGTTGTTGCATGTGAATGATATTTAATTTCTCTGCTGCAGGGAGCACAACTTGCCTATATTTTGGGTTGAGGTAGCCTGTACCCCTTCCAAGACTCATGACTGCACAAGGGCAAGGGGGCATAGCAATGGAATCTGTGTGGAGAAGTCTAGGCCCACTGCTGCAGCACAGGTTCTTTGAACACATCGTATGAGATTACTGAGGTGGCAAGATATATAATCAGGCCTGTTTTTCTAAAGGGCCTGGGTTCATGAGCCATGAACCCAGTTTGGGTAAAAGTAACATTATTTTACAATGAGAGGGAACGAATGTATATGGCCTTCTCTTAGGACATCCTATTTTCATTGTTAAGAGTTTTGATATTTTTAAAAGCTTGAACTGACCGCTCACTATGTAAAGTTTTAGTAGTAATCGAGTCACCTGCAGTAATGCAAGAAATGGCTGGGGATGGAGGTTAATAGTAGACGCATCCCGGCCACTGCAAGGTATATTATATCTAAGGTTGTCTGAGATCAAAGCTTCAGATAAGACCTACAATGTTCATGCCATGAAGGCTGTTAACCTGGCAAGGTACAAGGCAAGAACCGGACTCCAATGTCGACCATAAAGAAGCGGTGACAATTGCACATGAGTTGCTGCCACTAGTGACAAGGCTTGACGTTGCTCTCAAAAGACAGAACACAACTGGCAGTCTGAGCATGTTGGAAAGAGAGCCACACAATGAATGTACACAGTACATAACTTGGAAGCAAACAAGGCGCTGCTGGAACTGTGGGAAGGGGCTGTGACCCCTGGAAAGGGCTGTGAACCCTAGGCCAAGAACTGTCTGTGATTCTAAAAATGATCAGAGTTAGCTGATCTCCTTGTGACGCTGAGTGTCTCAAAAGGACACTGTGAGAGAGGAAACCAACTACTACTCACTGTGATATGGTAGTGGGAAGGATACATCTCCAGTGGAAGGTAAGAACTCTAGTATCAGCACCAAAGAATGAACTTGCACTAAGGAATATGGGGGCACCATGTACTAGATTAGGTGGACAAGGAGGGAGTGGAAAAAACTCTGCCTGTCTGAGAAGGCAAGCCATTGACAACTCCTCTGGTGACCTTTGGAAGCTGTAAACTGTGCTACTTGTAAAGTGTGACTGACCGTCATCCACCCCAAACAAAGGCAAGAAGAAGCCAGGAGCTGAAATTATGCTCTGCTCCTGGATTGGAAGGAATTCTCCAGTGAGACTTGTGAGGAATGTGTTTGAACTTTTCACTGACTGTCCATTCAGAATGGAAAAATAGGTAGCAAAACTGTTACTTAAGTACTCCATAACCTTGAAGTAATTTCCCATTTTTATCATTTTGGTCTTGTTATAACCGTAACACATTTTTATTCTTACTAAGTTTGTTTGGGTCCCCAATTCTATGATGTAGCCTTCAGTCTAGCCCTGCATTATTAAGAGGTAGATAAGACTGATTTAGAGAAACTGTGCTTGATTGACTAGAAGCTTGTCTTGAACTTTTTTGGTAGAATGTGGCCTACTGGGAAATCTGGCCTCCTATCCAAGAAGGGTTGGCATTTGTATTGTGCTGTGCATTGCAGAGCCAAAAGAAACTGTTGCAATAGCCATTCAACACCCTTCAGTTCCCTAGCAAGTAATATACATATTTTTGAATGTTTTACATCTGACTCTTCTGGGTACACCAAAATTGTACACCTTTTATTATGGATGATTACCATTCCCATGTGCAGGCCACAATGTTACTAACAGTTTCTGGCAACTGGTTAATGGCCATGACATGGCTTTGTTCGTCATTGATGAATATTACTCCCACATAAATGTTCAATTTTTCCTTTTTCTAACTCACATGAATGTACTTTCCAATTAGCAGCTTGTTTACATCTTCTCCTGTTGACGACAATTATTTGGGTTCTAGCATTATTATTTTCGTTTTTTTCACTATAGATCACAAATGTGTCTAACTCGCTATAGTACAATGTGGTAAGATCAAAGAGATTGGTATTGTCATCATAAAAAGACTCTAGATGTGCTCCTGGGTTGATTTAGAAAGAAAACAATGGGGGTCATTTTAACCCTGGTGGTCGGAGACTGCCAGGGCTAAAGTGGCGTCCATACCGCCAACAGGCTGGCTGTACGGAGACCCATATTTTGACGGTCGCAGCGCCGGGGCCGGCGGTTTCCCGCCGTTTTAGCCCCGGCGGTGATAATCCACCAGGGCAGCGCTGCAAGCAGCGCTGCCCTGGGGATTATGACTCCCCTACCGCTGGCCTGTTTCTGGCGGTTTGCACCTCCAGAAAGAGGCTGGCGGTAAGGGGAGTCCTGGGACCCCTGGGGGCCCCTGCACTGCCCATGCCACTGGCATGGGCAGTGCAGGGGCCCCCTAACAGGGCCCGTGCAGCTTTTCACTGTCTGCTAAAAGCGCAACAGGTGCTACTGCACCCGTCGCACGGCCACAACACCGCCAGCTCCATTAGGAGCCGGCTCCTATGTTGCGGCCGCATCCCCGCTGGGCCGGCGGGCGTAAACTAGGTTTGCGCCCGCCGGCCGAGCGGGTATGTTGTAATGGGGACCGCGGGAGTGCGGCTGCATTGGCGGCCGCACAGCGGTTACAGCTTGGCAGGCGGCGGTAGCCGCCCGCCAAGCTTGTAATGACCCCCAATATGCTTTCTATGTTGTTGTGGGAGTAGCAGCGATGTGAGTAGAGAATAATAGTGGAACTAAAATAGATCCTTGTCTGAGCTTATTCAGAGTCATTGGGCCTGATTACAACTTTGGAGGAGGTGTTAATCTGTCCCAAATGTGACGGATATACCACCAGGCGTATTACGAGTTCCATAGGATATAATCGACTCGTAATACGGCTGGTGGTATATCCGTCATTTTACCGTCACTTTTGGGACGGATTAACACCTCCTCCAAAGTTGTAATCAGGCCCATTATCTTCTGTGTGGCTGCTCTATTTTCTCTGCATTGACTTTGAGTCCAAGATTTTCTATGACATTCTCAAAAGTATGCCTCAAGGCAACAATTATTTTACAGTGTATTTCTATTTAATGAAGTGAATTCAGTTGAGAGGTCAGTGAATGCCACATACAGAGGTAC
The DNA here is from genome assembly GCF_031143425.1 of Pleurodeles waltl. Taxonomy (NCBI): domain Eukaryota; kingdom Metazoa; phylum Chordata; class Amphibia; order Caudata; family Salamandridae; genus Pleurodeles; species Pleurodeles waltl. Next base: position 955,140,401 of record NC_090444.1, read on the forward strand.
TCATTTTTCTTGAGTATATTTTTCAGCTTAAGCTTCAAAGAAAGACACTAATCAATTGTGAATGATTTGATCTGAAACCAGTTTGGTTTTTCAATAAAATGTCTGTTGTTTACACCCATTCTTTAAGTTCTCTCAGTTTGTGCCTGGTATATAGTTTACCAGAAGTATCCTTGAGGACAATCAGCCTATATTTCTCCGGACAGGCTCAATTTCCTTCTTTTAAAGATTGTCACTCTGAAACCTGGGCCCTAGAAATCTAGAATATTGTTTTATAACAACCTATATTAGTGACTGTGGAAAACAGAACTCTATATGAGGTTTTAGTTTTAACATGTCTGCAGAGACTCAATCAGGCCTTTGTCTTTGCGAAAATGTAATAGCCAGTATGTAATCTTCTATTTCTCTAAATGGTGATGGATCTGGAATCTCATACTTTTGTTGTATAGCTGCAGTGCTTTGTTCGTTTTTTCAGGTGATTGTTGACACTACTTCCTATTTAAAAGGCAATTGAACTTCTTCCTCATTTAGACTACACATTTTTGTGATGGAGTCTGGCATAGCCATTAATCCTTTTCTTTTCCCTATCGATTTTCTGATCAAATCCCAAAATTGCATGGTCATTTTCTGTTCAAGTGATATTATAATTTTTATCTGGATTTGTTTCTATTCCTATTAATTAATTCTTTTAAAAAAATTATATACTGTTTCCAATGCCCCACAATTAATGCATTTCTGATATTTTCAGTTAATTTGAAAGAGGCTCTGATTTGTTTGTTTAGTATTTTTATGTCTTTGGTTTTCACAATATACTTTCTTTCCTGAAGGGTCTTGCTTCTTAATAGTTGCTTCTTTTTTGGAGGTCATTTCTCATCTCTTTTACAAGCGTATTAAAGAGCTTTACTTCTTCGATTTATTCCACAGAGATGGTTATCTCCTCAAAACAGTCTCAATAGCTGGCACGAGGATGCTAACATTTTATAAACATTATAATAAGCAGTTAATCACACCTGCATGAAATGTCGAACAGTGCACTTGCTACGTTGCTGTGTGCCATGACATTGACAACTACTTTTATTGTTTTTTACAATGGTCATTTCTATTTGTTGGGGGTTGATATTCACCAGGTAGCCTACCCTGAGGCAGTGATGCCCCCCAATGCTATTTACTATATAGCTTTATCTCAGGATCATGGGGTCAGTGTGATAGACTATCCATGGACTGCATTTTACACCTGCGTCACACTTGCTCACTGATCATTGCAGGTCCCAGAGTTATATCCTAACAACGTGTGTCGCCTAGCATATTTGGGAAATTGGCTCCAACTTAAACTTTCAACTCATTGCATTGATTGCATGTAAATCTGTCAGCAAAGCATGTGATGGTCAGCTACATTCAGAAGTAATTTCACAACTTGGGTCTGCATTTTTCAAAAGGCAAAAATGTGCTACCCCATGCCGCCTATGATGGGAAGCACTGATTCCATAAAAATGCAGTGCTGCAAATAATTTGTGGTGGAGCAGTATTGCTTAACAGGAGTTCACCTTCTGTGCTAGACAGGGTGTGCTCTATGAGATCCATGTTAAGAGGATAGGTTGTATGGATATGGGAAAAATACATGTTCCAGAGCTTCAGTCTTGCCGTGGGCATCATGATAATCCTCTTCTGTCTAGTGGTCTTTTGGCACTGTGCAGCTCAGTCATTTTCCTCCACTGACATGGTGTGTTGATAGATGCATCCATGTTGCGAATTGAGTGTGAGTGTTGTGTAAAATTCATATATGCATGTGTAGACTACTGTAGTTGCATGTGTGTGTTGTGTCCATTCTTGATGTCATTGTAGCTAATTCAATTCAATTCAATTTTGTTTTTGTTTTGGATCTCAACCGAGGTCCACATAAAAAATAATCAATATAGGGGCTGAGTGCGAGTTTGGCAGTCCTAGGACCACCAGACTCGTGATGGCGGTCAGACTGTCCTGGCTATAGTGTTTCAACCTCCACATTACGAAGTTGTCGGACAGACCCACCAACCTACCGCCTTCCCCGCCAGGATCCTCGATCCCGACAGGCTGATGGCGGTGTTGGTTGTAAACAGCCAGGGCGGCTGCTGATTACAACCTTGTTCTCCATCAGCCTTTTCATGGCAGTTTCACCGCCGTGAAAAGGCTGGTGGAGAGCAAGTGCATTGGGCCACAGGGGAGCCCTGCACCCTTGAAATGCGCACTGTCTGCTGTGCATTGCCACAGGCTCTATTACGAGCCGGCAACAATACCGCTGCACCTTTCCCACTGGGCTGACCAGCGGAAAGTTGTAATGGGGCCAGCAGGGAAGTCGCCATCACTGTGGCAACCTCCTTGTCGGGAGTTTGGCGCATGGATGTTTCCATCCACCAAACTCGTAATCAGCCCCACAGACAGTGGCTTTAAACAAGAGCGATAAAACACATGAAAAATCTATACAATGGAAAAAATTCTGTAAAATGGACCATAGCACTTGTCATAAATGTGCAAAGTGTGATAATCCAATATAAAATACAGGAGACAAAAAACAAAACAGACAAGACTAAACTTATCACAAATGTGCAAACTGCAAAATACATTAATCCAATATAAAATGAAAAGGACAGAATTATAAAATACCAGACAACAGACAAGGCTTAAACATCTCATATGCAAGAGCAGTAAAACTATTTTAACACTGCAATCAAGATTTTCTGTATGGGAAAAACAAATAAGTTGAAAAAGCTTTAACACCAATCCAGGCAAAAATTGTAAAACACATTCAGGAAACATTTCAAAGATTTAAACATATTCACCCCAACCATTTCAGTGGGAGGGCCAAGCAAATAGAGCTTAGCATCAGCAGGCAAAGTTATATTATGTTTGAGAAAAATGGGTTTCAGGAAACGATGTTGTGCAAAGTGCAAATCTTGGCAGACAAAAATAACGTGATTCAAATTTTGGACATGGGAGAGGCAAACCTCACAATACCTTCTTTCCTCAGAATACCCTCCTAGGCTCCTGCAATATAACGCAGTGGTAGTAAATTCAACCTTTATAACAAGATGACTGTACGTACCCCATGCGGAAGATTCCAGGTGAGATAGGTTGGGGTTATTTATAGATACTGTCACCTATTATTAATTAATTTCTAGCAGACTGACTGCAGAGAGAGATATCTCTACTTCTACTCACTGTGAATAATAATCTCTTTATTAACTTTTTCAACACAGCTTTCAGAAGAGGGAAAACCTCAGCCTGTCTAAGTTGAAACATCTCCATGGCTTTCATGAAGGTAGAATAAAAAGCACTTTTCCCTCTCACAGTTCGAACAATTTCAGACTTCAGCAATACACGAATGGAGCAAATTACGCTGCCCAATATACTGTTCCCCAACATCTAGGCCACTGCCAATGTGGCCACAAAAACTGAAGGCGACCCAAATTCCAACCAAAGAGCTGATGGAAGGTGAGGCATGGAATTCAAATTACAAATTTGGCACCAAATACGCCCCTCCACCTTTTAAAAAAAAGCCCAACACCGAGCATCCATCAATTTGCAAACATAATTCAAAGTAGGTGGAATTTTTACCTTGTACATTGATAAAACATGTGAAATGTGCCTGTGCCCACAGCATTTGTACAATCTTTGTATGGCAGAGGCCTGAGCCAGTGCTTTACTTCTGCATAAAGAAGACAGCCAACATGCATTGGCGCAAGTTTACGTAGGTCGCCTTTTACTGTTTTTGTCAGGGTTCTCTCCTCTCAGGATCAGTCAGAGGCCTCTGAGCCTTCTTTAAGCCCACTTACAAGTCTCATAGACAGGGGCCAGATACTTCCAGAGCCAGAAAGCAATCAAAGTTGCAAAAAAATGTGGCCTGCCACACACCCCCACACACCACTGTTATTGCTTTTAACTTTTAGCATCTCCGCCTAATTCACATCTGATGTCCACTGATCAAGACATCCCGTGTCCAGTAAAGAAGAGCTTCCAGGCAATGCTAGTCAGTGGGATCGGCAGCTAGCAACATGGCAGCAGCAGGGTACGCATAGTGGGCAGGACACAAAATGCCACCAAAAGAGCCCACAGGAGGAGAGTCTGGTGCAGAAATATGGCCTGTCACACACCCCCACACACCGCTCTTATCACTTTTAACTTTTAGCGTCTCCACCCCTAATTCACATCTGATGTCCACTGACCAAGACATTCCGTGTCCAGTAAGGAAGAGCTTCCAGGCAATTCCACGTGGCAGGTTCAGCAGCCAGCAACAGGGCAGCAACAGGACAAACAAAGTAGCCAGGACACAAAATGCCACCAAAAAGAACCCACAGAGGCAGAGCCTGGTGCAGAAATATGGCTAACCCGATGGTGCAGCAATGTGGTGGTGTGGCGTGGCATGGCGAGCTGTGTGCGTCAAGTTCGAGGATTTACCTCTCCAGAAGTTGCCTCAGAAGTTGCCCACCCAACACAAGGCCCTCAGGCACAGCAGCCCTAGAGAGCGTGCTCGCTCCCTCCACTTCCTCCTCTCCCTCAGCTTTCATTCACTTTTCCCAGCCCTAAGCCCACTCCTCAGCCCTCTGTGCAGTCACAGGGTGCAGAGCACGGAACCTGCTCTGCGCTTCCTTGCTGCTTCCTTACTGCTTCCTTGCTGCACCGAAACTGGCATCTGACGCCAGAAATCCACGAGACCACCATTATGCTATACTATTCATTGATGGTGTTGTCGGATACTCACTTTCATTTTAAATATTTCTTGTGTAGTTTTAATAATTTATGCATGTTCTTGGGTGCGTTAAGTGGACTTTCCACAAATAAATTTGTAATATAGGTGGAGATGTGTTTAATTTGCTTCATTTACTATCTGCTGGGTGGGCAGATTTTTTAATTCCACCATTGGAATTGGAGGAACCTAGTAATTCCGCGTTACTCATGTAGTGCAGAATTATTAATAAAATTCTGCTGCTCCACCAGCAGAATTAAAAATCATTTTTAAGATTGGACAATGCAAAACAAATGTCAAATGCCGATTCGGTTTTATTCATATTTGAAATGCCAGAAGCTCCACTGTGAGCACCCCACTTTTCAATTACATGTAAGTACAGTAGGAACAAATAAAACTAAGGGCCTTCCAAAGGAGCAGCAGTGGAGGGAGCTCAGGTAGCAGAATGGAGAGCATGGAGTTTAGGCCTAAGGGGGGTGGTTCTGTGTCAGGAAGCTTCATACGGCTATGCTTCAGTTTCTATTCCCTACAGAAAAATAAATATTGTAGCTTCTGTTCGTTTCGCAGCTGGCTGTGCATGCCAGTTTAAAGTCTCCACATCTTAAAATGCTCCATCCTCAAGTTTTCAGTCAGGATAGTATAAATATATATGACACCCTCTTTGGTTATAATGACGTGATTTTACTTCCTAAAATGTTTTAGGAGTATAAACTTTAAAGGCATGCAATATGGCTGTACTACTGTTACTGTGCAACTGCAGTGCTTCAGCATTACACATCGCTGGAGCACGCGTAGAGGAAGCTTGCCTATTCACAAGAGCTGTAAAAGATTATCCAGTAGGGAGTGCAGATAGGGTGAAGTCAGGGTTGTGTAATTGTGTGTATGCTCGTAAAATCAAACTGGCGCCTGTAGTGAAGAAGGGAGGAAATGTGGCTGGCCACGTCGCACGTAGGGCGACTAAATGGTGGACAGCTTTCTAGCGTCGCTCCCCTGTCTGGTAGACAAATGGTCTAGAGGGGCCTCCGTACTTACTGAGGGTGGTCCACCTCTTGTTTATGGCCCCCAAGGTGTGAGGAGGGAGGAGTGAGGCCAGAAGGTCTCTTAAGGGGTGACCTTGCAAGGCTGGGCCTCTTTGGGGGAACGGCGATCGACCCACGAGCAAGCCAGCAAGAGAGTGTCTCCGAATCGGAACTTCGGCACCTGGAGCAAGGCAGACCGAGGTGAGTCAGAAGAATTAGGGGGTGGGGGATGCCCTGATCACAATCGGGTGGCTGGTACGGGCTGCTTAAGCCAGCAGAGTTCCTTCAGTTAAGAAAGTAAGGCGAGCGAGCACAAAACTGTGCGTCGTTATCTGTGACATAATGTTAGTGCCCGGACTGCAGAGAATTAAAAAAAAAAAAAACGAGAAAGGAACGTTTCTAGAATCAGTCAGAGCTCTCATGATACAAAGGATGGAGTCGCGTGTTGTCGCCATTACCCAGGGCTAACATTGTCTGCGCAACACCCCAACTCCCGCCACCCCACCCCACCCCAGCTGTAACTCGTTCTCCCCAAATCCCCCACCCGCCTATGCCCGGGCGAAACCACTCGCCCCGCGCAACCCCCAATCAAGTCACAATCACTCTTGCGTTGATGCAGAAATTCCCACGGTTCGTACAAGTATAGCACCACTCTCCTGCGCCTCCACTCACCGACAGATCGGCCTGCTACTGTTGCGGGCAGCACAACCTCAGCGCCGAGGTGCCCAGGTGGAGAGCCGCCCCTCCCCAGGGCACTGTCATCAAGTGTCTCCCGCGGGAGGCCAAATGCCCGTGTGGGGCATTCCCAACACCGTGGGGGGGCGTTCAGGCACGGGCCCACCGGGGCGCAGGAGAGGCATAGAGCGGCATGCCCATCCCCCGCCAGACGCGCGGCTGAGGTGTCACATGGGGGGGTGGGCGTGGCAGGAACAGTGTGGGCGTGCCGCACTAGGCAAGAGTGCGCGTGAGGCCCAGGAGCACCGAAGCACATGTGGGGAAACGTGCAAGGAGTTGTAGCGCAGTGGCAAGGTCTTGTGCCTTCGGTGCAGCAGGCTACCCCTGTACAGGGGTTCAAATCCAGCCAACGCCCTTAAAATGCTTTTAGTTGGAAAAAATACAGCTTTCGATCTTTTATTCCCCACGCTGGGTGGCTTAGTGATATCGAGTCTGATGGAGCAGAAGGTTTAGGGTTCAAGACCCTCCGTGGTCGGTTGTGAAAGTGTATTTCCGCCTGGCAAAAATGTATTTGGTGCGGCACCGGGAGAACTAGTAGAGCTCCATCGTGGAGCAATGTGCGGGCGAAACGCTAGTGGGTGTTTTATAAATGCTACGTGGCAGCACATGCCATTGTTTACAAAAACAAAACAAAAACAATTATATAAAAAACAAAAATAAAGAAAGAAATCATGCGGTAATAGGCCAATGGAATTGCGGTATATCGTATTAGTGAGTGCACATCAAAAAAAATAAAAAAAATTATAATGAAGAAATAAATAAACGATAAGTATATATAATTTTGCATTGGTCATACCTGGGGCAATGCGCGTACGGGAAAGGCGAAGCACCGCCATTAGGTTAATAAGCAGACTGGTGGCGCACATGGTAAGCAGGGGAGGGGCGCCACGTAACCGCCAATTCAGGGAGGTGGGAGTTTAGCGGGTAGATGGCCGGGCCGGGCTGCAACGCCTAGATTTAGGTTTCCAGGGGGTTGTGGGAGGTATGTCAGAGTGGCCAGACGAAGAAGGGGGGCAGTCACTTGACTAGTACCCCACGGCATTCGATTAAAGCGCACATAGGGGTAGCCGCTATCAAATCCCGCCGGCGGGTAACGCAGTAATATGTGGTGGACGCTAGCCCCGCTTGGCTTCCACATGATGGCTGACGTAGCGGCCAGGAGGTCACGTAGGGAGCTGCACCGCTGAAGTGGCGCTGGGGGCAGATGGTGGGCTGGCAAGGGCAGCCTCAATTATACCCCCCAAAAAAAAAAGGGAACGGAAAATGGGGGGTGAGCGCTCAACTAACTAGGGCTGCATCGCCAAGGGCGCGATAATGAAGGTGTCTTATCTTATTTGCAGACCAGCACGCACATCGGCTATGATGGAAGTCTACGGTTCCCCTTCACTTTTTTCCCCCGAGGAGAACCAGGAGGAGGCTGAGATCTGGGCGAAATTCATGGCCATGGGACAGGCGAATGGTTTGGAATGGGCAAGGAAGATGGTGGCTGCGCAAGGAGCCCAGCAGCAGTTGGAAAACCCCAGAGCGGCAAATACGAATGAGGTGCAGCCGTCAGACTCAGGCCTCTGTCTCCTAAGTGGGGAGAGTGTCGTAGCGCCTGCCAAACGGAAGCAGCCGGCAAGGGCCACGGCTGGGAACAAACTCAAAGGGGCCAAGAAAGACACGGCGCACAGCAATTTAGCGGAAGGCCCACAACTTCTCAGAAGGACAGCGGGACAAGGAGAACTAAGAAAGACATTCTGGAACAGGAGGTGGCTGGTGCTAGTGGGGTGCCCCACACAGCTGGGGGTCACACCACAGGGGCGACCATGCGAACTGAGCAGGAGCAAACAGGACAGCCCGCAAAGAACGTGTCCTGCGGCCCCGCCCCAGGAGCATCAGGGCAGGGGTTGCAGGTGGGACTGGGTAAGATGATGGAGGTGATGCACAGCTTCATGGCGTCAGCAAAGGCGCTAGCGGGTCTGGGCACGGACGACCAGGGCTCTAGTAGCAGACGAGCATGCGCAGGGCAGGTGTGGGGCCAGGGCTCGAACTCTCCGCCGAAGGGGCAGGGCGAGGTTCCAGTGCATGGAACCGAGGGGTCGGTCGGGCCTGCGACAGACACTTTAGCAGGTGCGAACGAAAAAAGGGGCGGTTGTTAGGCCTGATCCCCCCTTGTTATCCGGGAGGTCATCACTGGCTTGGAGGGTCCCTTTAGAAGCTAGGGAGAGAATATGGAACATGGAATTCATCTATATTATCTCTCTGCTCACATTTGCCAAAGAGGGTACAGACATAAGGGTACCCACCAAGGAGGTCGAAAAGCATAAATGGAAGAGGAAGGTTAAGCCAGCGTTCGCAATGCTGTCCACAGTGATCATGGAGAGGTTCCCCGAACAGGGACCGGCTCTATGCAAGTATAACCGCGTCATATACGAGGAATATACCCGCAATGGGGGCACAGGGTGGCTGAACTACGACAGGGAATTCAGGAAAAAGATGGAACAGGCACCGGAGATGGCATGGGACTGCTGCGAAATTGAACTCTGGGTGCAGTACGGGCAATGGCAGCAGGCCAGCAACCAGTGACCCCCGTTTCGCTAGACACAAGCAAGCAAGGCCGTACTATTTTAAGCAACAGCTTAGGCCCTCCTTTCGAGGGAAGCCCCCGCAGAGGGGGAGAGGGGGTCATAAGTATAGGTTCAACAATAATTCATGCAGGCTATACAACGCCCGGACATGCTCATGGGGTCCCGTCTGCAAATTCACTCACAACTGCTCCAAGTGCGCAGGCTGGCACCCCGCAGCCGAGTGCAGCAAGGGGAGCAAGACCGATAAGCCAATGGCTACCTATGCCGGGGCCAAGCAGCCCTAATTGTCCGCAGTCACATCACACTTCATTAGCTCCTTCTCCCATAATTTTTAACACCTTAGCACGTATCCTTAAAGGGTACCCAAGAACAGCCGAACACAACCTTTTGTTCAGGGGTTTCAGTGAAGGTTTTAGGATCCCTTACTCCGGCCCGTCAATTACGAGGGGAGCTAATAACTTACGCTTAGCCATGGAGGCCCCGGGGGTGGTGCAGGAGAAGCTAGAGAAGGAGCGTCAATTGGGGAGGGTGGCTGGCCCCTTCACCCAGCCACCCCTTCCAAATTTCATTGTGTCACCGCTGGGGATTGTGCCAAAGAAGGAGCAGGGCAAGTACAGGTTAATCCACCATCTATCTTTCCTCAAAGGGTCATCCATGAACGACTACCTCAAGGAGGGAACATGCTCAGTTTGCTATGCTTCATTTGATGAGGCTATTGACCTAGCTCACGCAGCAGGCAAAGGTGCGCTCATGGCGAAGGCGGACATTGAGTCCGTGTTCCGCCTTCTCCTGGTCCACCCCGAGTATCTTTCACCTCCTAGGTATGCAGTGGGATGGTCAATACTTTTACGACAAGTGCATGCCCATGGGTTGCCCGGTGTCATGTTCCTTATTCAAAACCTTTGCTTGCTTCTTGGAATGGGCTCTGAGAGAAAGCACACCCCCGGGGAGTTCACTGCACTACCTGGACGACTTCCTCTTTATCGGCAGGGCTGGTTCAGGCGACTGCAGGGCAACCCTTAACGCATTTGAGCACCTCAGTCAGTCACTGGGGGTGCCATTGGCTCCTGGAAAGACTCAGGGACCTACAGCGTGCTTGACATTCCTGGGCATTGAGATTGATTCAACAGAAGGGATGTGCTGATTGCCGAAGGACAAGGTCACGGCTCTGCAGGCCGACATCCGGCAGGTGTTGAGCAAGGATAAAGCAACGCTAGCCACAATTCAGAGCCACCTAGGCAGGCTCAACTTTGCAGCGAGGATTATACCAGTGGGCAGAATATTTGCCAGGTGGCTAGCAAGGGCGACAGCGAAGGTGAAGGTGAAGAAACCCCGACACATGGTCCGCCTCAGTGCGGGCCTGAAGGAGGACCCGCGCATGTGGCTGTCATTTTTGGAGGAATTAAATGGTTCTTTATTGTGGCGCTCCGCATGGTGCACCAGTCAGCAGCTCCAGCTCACCACCGATGCTTCAGGCAGAGAGGGGCTTGGGGTCATACTAGACCGTCAGTGGTGTGCGGCGAAAGGGCCCAATGCATGGGTTAGGCATGGACTCACAAAGAACATTACCATACTGGCAATGTTCCCAATTGTCCTCTCTCTCTATCTGTGGCCACAAGTGTTAGTCAACAAGAGGATTACATTCTGGTCGGACAACATGGCAGTAGTGCAGGCCATCAATTGCCAGTCCGGGAACTGCCCAGTATTGGTAGGACTGTTGAGGGAGCTAGTGAGAGGTTGCCTGTTGAGAAATGTGGAATTTCGCGCGCGGCATGTGCAAGGGGTGAAGAACGTGGCCGCTGATGCTTTTTCTCGTTTTCAGTGGGCGAAATTCAGGACGGCATGCCCCCAGGCGATGGAGGAGATGACACCGTTCAAGGCGGAGTGGTGGGGTTTGGCTCAGTGGAGCAAAGGATAGGGGCGCTGGGAGAGTTATCACTGGACCCTGCTACCCGCGTCAAGTACAAGGCGTGCTTCGACAGGTTCACATCAGTAACACAGTCATGGGGATTTGGTGACGCCCACCCGCCTGCCACAGGGGTGCATCGCTTCGTACTATGGGCAAAGGACAATGGGAAATCGCACACGTGGGTCTCTAGGCACTTGGCGGCCATCGCCCATTTCTCAAAATTGAGGGGAGAGGGAGACCCGACATCCGGTTTCCCGTTGAGGGCAGCACTGAAGGGATGGGCCAGACAGGAAGGAAAGACACCCGACCAAATGGCACCCATTGATCTAGACATGCTCAGGGCTTTGGTGGGGGCACTCACAGCCATTTGTAACACACAGTACGAGGAGCTGTTATTCGGTGTCACATTTTCCCTAGCCTTCTTCGGAGCGTTCAGGACCTCAGAGTTAGTGGCGAGGTCGAGCTGCGACGCGTCCGATAGGGCACTAAGATGGGGTGATCTCAAGATGGGCCAAGACATGGCTGAACTAAAAGTTCGGCGCTCAAAAGCTGACCAGAAAGGGATAGGTGTGGTAGGGAGTTTGAGACTACTAGGGGACCCCAAATGTTGCCCGATAGAACTCCTCAGGAGGTACATTGCATGCCGTCCCTCAATACCAGGATACCTATTGCTCCACCATGATGGCCAGCCTTTGACACAGTTCCAATATAGAAGGGTCTTGAGCTGGGCAATCGCAAAGGCGGGGTACCAGGGGCGTAAATGGTCAACGCATTCCTTTAGAATCGGTGCGCCCACCACGGCCTATGAGGAGGGCCTGCATGCGGAGGCCATTAAACGGATGGGAAGGTGGCAGTCCAGAAGATACAAGCTGTACATCCGGTCCGTGGACCCTAAGGGCTGTTAGCATGAGCCCCCCCCCCCCCCCAGGGGCAGAGCATTTAGCGCACTACGCCAGGAGGTGGGAGGGGGGGTGGGAGGATTGTTCTAGGATGCAAAACGTGTTGAGTATATGGTAAACGTTATGGAGCTGTAAACATGTGCGATCCTGGTTGTCAATAAATAGTGTGGTAATGCTTACCTTCTTCTTCTTGTCCGTCTAGGGGCTAAGACAATATGGGTGATGGGCCACTCATTGGTAGACAGAGCAGGACACCGGGCCAAAGAGAGTGGCTGGAAGCACGGTTTCAGCAACATCAAACTTGCCTGGATGGGGACCCCAGGAATGAGATGGGCCATGCTGGAACGTAGAGTCCGCCAGCTGGTGGGGGAGAGAGGGTTTAAGCCGGACATTCTTGTAATCCACCTGGGTGGGAATGACCTCACTACTTGTGGAAGGGGCCCACTGTTGCAGGCCATGTCGCAGGGCCTGGCCAAAATTGCCGCCCTGAGGGAGGGTGGGGAAATAATTTGGTCTGAGATTATCCTAGGGGAGGTGTGGCAGGGAGCCAGGTCTCCTGCCGCAATTGAAATGTTCAGGAGGAGAATCAACCGGTCGCTACAAAAATGTGCAAATCAGCACGGATTTGGTTTCATCAGACATACCCTGCTGAGTAGACGCCTGAGCGGTAATTTTGCGGCAGACGGGGTACACCTGTCTGACGCGGGTGCAGATATTTTTCTAATAGATACCAGAGACGCTCTCGAGAGAGAGCAGGCTGTTATTAGCATTTAAAGGGGGAGCACAGGTGGAGGGGGCCTCAGTTATCACGAGATGCCATCCCCGAGGCTTGGCGGAGTTACAGGGCGATCCTAAAGCTTTAAAATTGATTAAAAGGCCTCCAGATGGTGATTCCTGGAGCCAAAGATATTCCTCATGGCACTGGGAGCCTTTACGGTGGGGCCTGGGATGACGCGACGGCGCTCCTTAATCCCGCAAGGGACAGTTGGAATCCTGAGCAACTGTGGAGACTGGCCGGGGTCTCGCTCTGACTTGTCAGGAGCATGACAAAACTAATAAAGTGGTAAACCACGATAAAGGAACGAGCTGTAAGATGCTAAGCACGTTGGTGCAGAGAACACCAGATGGAACAGCTCTAGCTTTCTCAGGATGGGTGTCAGCCAATTTTAAGAAACTCATCTCCGACACCGGGATCGCCCGTAAGCTAACCCTACCTGTGTAATCAATAAACTTGCGACATATTATACCCACAAATATTGTCCTGGCATTTATTATGTTGCATGCATGATATTGTGATAAACGCTAATTGTGCACACCCTAAAGGGTTAGGGGTAGCAGCGCTATGTGGCTGGCCACGTCGCAAGTAGGGCGACTATAGGGTGGACAGCTTTCTAGCGTCGCTCCTTGTCCGGTAGAAGAATGGTCTAGAGGGGCCTCCGTACTTGCTGAGGGTGGTCCACCTCTTGTTTATGGCCCCAAGGTGTGAGGAGTTAGGAGTGAGGCCAGAAGGCCTCTTAAGGGGTGACATTGCAAGGCTGGGCCTCTTTGGGGGAACGGCGAACGACCCCCCCCACCCACCCCTACAACAGGAGAAAATAAGGTCTTGGAGGCATTCATAGAAGAAGAGAAGGTCATATATGTGAAACACGAGTATAACATGACTTTCTTTGCAGGAAACTTACGAACCGTCGCAAAGCGGAGTTACAGGGCGATCCTAAAGCTTTAAAATTGATTAAAAGGCCTCCAGATGGTGATTCCTGGAGCCAAAGATATTCCTCAGGGCACTGGGAGCCTTTACGGCGGTGCCTGGGATGACACGACGGCACTCCTTAATCGCGCAAGGGACAGTTGGAATCCTGAGCAACTGTGGAGACTGGCCGGGGTCTCGCTCTGACTTGTCAGGAGCATGACAAAACTAATAAAGTGGTAAACCATGATAAAGGAACGAGCTGTAAGATGCTAAGCACGTTGGTGCAGAGAACACCAGACAGAACAGCACTAGCTTTCTCAGGATGGGTGTCGGCCAATTTTAATAAACTCATCTCCGACACCAGGATCGCCCTTAAGCTAACCCTACCTGTGTAATCAATAAACTTGCGACATATTATACCCACAAATATTGTCCTGGCATTTATTATGTTGCATGCATGATATTGTGATAAACGCTAATTGTGCACACCCTAAAGGGCTAGGGGTAGCAGCGCTATGTGGCTGGCCACGTCGCACGTAGGGCGACTATTGGGTGGACAGCTTTCTAGTGTCGTTCCCTGTCCGGTAGAAGAATGGTCTAGAGGGGCCTCCGTACTTGCTGAGGGTGGTCCACCTCTTGTTTATGGCCCCAAGGTGTGAGGAGTTAGGAGTGAGGCCAGAAGGCCTCTTAAGGGGTGACATTGCAAGGCTGGGCCTCTTTGGGGGAACGGCGAACGACCCCCCCCCACCCACCCCTACAACAGGAGAAAATAAGGTCCTGGAGGCATTCATAGAAGAAGAGAAGGTCATATATGTGAAACACGAGTATAACATGACTTTCTTTGCAGGAAACTTACGAACCGTCGCAAAGCGGAGTTACAGGGCGATCCTAAAGCTTTAAATTTGATTAAAAGGCCTCCAGATGGTGATTCCTGGAGCCAAAGATATTCCTCAGGGCACTGGGAGCCTTTACGGCGGGGCCTGGGATGACGCGACGGCGCTCCTTAATCCCGCAAGGGACAGTTGGAATCCTGAGCAACTGTGAAGACTGGCCGGGGTCTCGCTCTGACTTGTCAGGAGCATGACAAAACTAATAAAGTGGTAAACCACGATAAAGGAACGAGCTGTAAGATGCTAAGCACGTTGGTGCAGAGAACACCAGACGGAACAGCACTAGCTTTCTCAGGATGGGTGTCGGACAATTTTAATAAACTCATCTCCGACACCGGGATCGCCCGTAAGCTAACCCTACCTGTGTAATCAATAAACTTGCGACATATTATACCCACAAATATTGTCCTGGCATTTATCATGTTGCATGCATGATATTGTGATAAACGCTAATTGTACACACCCTAAAGGGCTAGGGGTAGCAGCCCTATGTCGGTGGCACACGAGGAGTCTGACCAGGACCCTCCATGATCCCCCTGGGTCAGTTGGCACTGGAAAGTTTACAGCTTCTTCTCCTGTGAGTGACATCATTTGTACAAAGGAGCATATATTTGACTGCCCGGGAACTGTGGAACGCATGGCCGTTTCCCTCACTTTGTGGCAGACCAGGAAGGCCGGAGGCCTTTCTTTCAGATTTGCAGCACTGACAGAGTGAGTAAACTGCGCTCCAGGAGCCTGCATATTGTTCCTGTCACTGCATATATTGCAGCGCGTGGGGATCTATTGCTTGTCTCTGCAGCATGCTCACTCTGTTCCCAGAGAAATTCCGCAGAATTCTTTGGCATTTTAATGTAATACCGTGGAATGAAACTCCACCAATTCCGCCCAGGCCTACTATTTGGTTGTGGAGACTTCCAGGCAAAACATCCTGGACCAAAGAGAAACAGCGGACCTCATCCTTTTTGACCTCTCCACGGTCTTCAACACTGTCTCTCACAACACTCTCATTAGAAGACTCCATGACATTAGCTTACAAGCATCCGCTCTCAAATGGACCTGTTCCTTCCTTACGGAAATAACCCAAAGGGTCAGGCTGCCATCCTCCACAATAGATACCAAGAAACTGATATACGGTGTCCTACAGGAATTGTCCCTCAACCCAACTCTTTTCAATATTTACATGACACCTCTCACCAACATTCATCCAATCACAAGACATCACTGTCATCTCCTATGCTGATGACACCTAACTCATCCTCTCCCTGCTAGACAAGACAAATCCAGCAGAACCAACTTCACTGACTGCATGACAATGGTAGCAGACTGTATGTCAAACAACTGCCTGAAGGTCAACTCCAACAAGGTGGAAATACTGGGCTTCAGCAATAAGATCTCGCCATGGGAGCTAGCACCAACACTCACAGACCAAGCAAGAAATCTAGGGATCATCCTAGATGACTAGCTCAATATGATGGCTCAAGTCAAAGCAGTGTGCACCTCATGCTTCACATCTTACGCATGTTGCGAAAGATCTTCAAATGGTTGCCTCAGAATACCAGATGGACCGACACGCAAGCACTCATCACCAGCAGGCTGAAATACAGCAATATATTCTACACTTGAATCTCCAAACATCTACTACACAGAGTCCAGACCATCCAGAATGCAGCCACAAGACTCATACTTGACCTCCCATGCCGCTCAGAAAGCTTAATTGGCTCCCCATTCACAAGTGCAGCCAATTCGAACTTCATACAAAACCCTACACAACACAGGACCAGAATACCTGAACAGTTGCATACACTTTCACCAACCCACCAGACACCTACACTCTGCCTTACCCTCAATCACAGACACTCCCTGCATCCACAAAAGCAAAACTGGAGGTCACTCATTCCCCTACATCTCACCCAAGACATGGAACGCTCTCTCTCAACACATCAGAGTCTCTTCCTCCCTTTTGAGTTTCGCGAGAAGCTAAATACCTTGTTCTTCATATAAGTACACACACAACTACACACCTTGCCCAAGCGCCTGGATACACTCTTGGGTGATTAGTGGACTATACAAATGAACACAACATAACAGAAACATGAAGGCAGATTTACTAACAGTTCACACAGTGCAGCAAGGCAACTTGCTGTGCTGTGTTGCTTGAAAGGGAGGCATAAGAAATGTGGCATTTGTACAAAGATATGGTGCATTCCTGCTGCCCACCGGTGCTGGCACACTGTGTGATGCCTAGGGCCAACATAGGCACCCTTATGCCATGGTGCATGGGTGCCTCCATTACAGACAGGATTGTTTTGTGCAGGAACACCTTCCTCCACAAAAACAATCCTTAAGGGAATTTTCCTTTTTCTCTGTGTGATGCTGAATGCATCGCACAAAGAAGAAAAGGAAGTAACAATAAGAAATAAGTTATTTCATCTTGTTGCGCCTGAGTCTGGGAGGCATACCATTGTGAATCATTCACAGGTTTACAAATCTTTGTAAATCTGGGAATGCGTCATGGGTGAATACGTGGGAACTCCCATACTCCGCCCATGGAACGCCTCCTTACGCAAGGTGGCTTTGTATGTTTAGTAAATCACATTTATGTGCTTGCTTTGCATCTTCTTGCACGACACAAGGGCAATGCAAACCCTAAATAAATCCGTGCCGTCGGTGTGTGTGTAGCCAATTGTTCATTCAGCCTTTGCTCTCCCAACATACTGGGAAGTTAGAACCTGTTTTTTTCCTCCTAACATAGTCATTATATCAGCTCCAGAATATAATTTGCTTGTAAAATTTTGTATCTCAAAAAATAGTATGTTTTGCCCTGTAGGGGGTCGTTGCCTGACTAAGCCCGTTTTCAAAAAAATAATACAGAATCATTATTTTTCCTTTCCCAAGCCTGGCAGAAAAGTTATGGTTTTGCTCCTTTTGTTTAATGTGTGACGTTTCTGTCGACAATTTAGACCAAGTCAGCTGGAGACAGGATGTATTTAAACAGGAAAAAGGTGAAAAGTATCATAACTCTCAAATAGCGGCCTCACTTTTTTGTATAGCCCATAAATTTCTTCCGTGTATATAAAATAACACGGTCAGACATGATCCTTTGACATTACCATTATTAAACATCCTTAAATCATTGGTTGTGTTAAATGTATGAAAACTATCCATGTTAGTGTGGCCCAGATATGTGTTGTGCAGACACATATTTCTTTAGCTTAGCCTCACAATGTCGCCCTTTGTGCACACCTCAACCGGAGCTTGCAGCCTGTTCTGTAATATAAATATCATAGTTTCTGTCTGGGAGCCTTAGCATGAAATGTCTTTCCTCAAAAAAGGTCTGATAAACCAACAAAAGAGTAATTCTGACCCTTGAAGAAACGCGTTGACAAAAATAGTCCAGCATGATTCTTCTCTGACCCTGATTTATATCTCGGTGGTAAAGAATGAGGAATAACAAAACCACATAACCCCAATAACTAATGGACTAACTACTAACTTTGGGCTCCCGGGTAGTGGGTGATGACGCAGAAACGAAGGTTTTACATTTATTAGCGCATAAACGTAGTGCCGCAATAATCAAGTGTGACTTTAACCGAACTAATAAAGATTGTACGGGGACAAATGTGCCCTCAGAGTAGTTCGCCAACATTTATAAGCGTGCTTTATATAACGTGATGTATTAGAATTGTACTAATCTGACATAACCGTAAACGTGTGCCATGATTTGCTTGTTTGAAATGTTTTAACTTAGCATAACTTTAGTGGAGGCTTCGGCCTAGTTGCCTTGTCTCACGGTCTAGATGCTCGTGTTTTTCTAATGTGCTAATAAACGTGTATTCTTGCTTGAAGCTGTACTTTTCCAGTGAGATCGGTTCACATGCTTATCTTTAAGGTTTCGTGCCAGCCTGGCATCTTCTTCTTTGCTCCAAGGTCAATCTGCAGGTGCAGACAATGGAAGCTCTGAAAGTGAGTTAATTGGTAAAATATGTTGCAACTTACGTTCCCGACTCCAAGGATAATGTATGCCTAGGTAGAAGCTTGTGAATTGTTGTTTTTGATTGGACAATTTGAAGCCAACCTATGAACCCTCCAATGGAAGACCCTACTGGATTTGAACTGTTGATTATTTAAACCTGGTGCACAAGAAGAAAGCAGCCATTTGCCATTAGCCATTTGCCATTAGCCATTGGCCATTACCCATTGCAGCCATTATGGCCCATCTTGCCGACCTCGTCATTTTGCCATCTTCTACGATGCCAATTGATGTTCGACGCCATTTTGAATGAGACTTTGATGCTTTCTCTAATCGAGAGAAAGAGACTTTAAGTAATTCTCGCCCTAGAGACTTTAACTTTGATTTGCCCCTTTGCATAAAGTAGTAGTTTTGTCCTTTTATCTTGCCGCTGTGAGGCAATTGCCCCGTCCACCCTGCCCCCTTTGCCCCCGTCCCATGCTGATCGAAACCGGTACCTGTGAGACCAAGACTTCCTTGAATGCTGATTGAATTTGGTAAATATGAAAGGAAAATGTACAATTGCATTGTGTTTCTTTTTAGGTAACCAACTGCTGATTTTTGATAAGAGCCCTAGTTAGGAGTTTTCCAAATCAATGTTGCTAAATTGTTTTTGCATGAAATCCCACATGCAGATGCTAATTTGAGGTTAGATGAGGATTCATTTGTTGCACGATGCAATTTGAGACCTTGTTATGCTGACTAATGTATGCAATTAGCCCATTACAGATTATAGTTTTAGTGGTTTGCGTTGCTATTATCGAATGCATTGTTATTCAAATGCTGCATAGATTGCATCTTTTTCGCCGTTATGGACAGCTATTAATGTTCATTTACATATATCATTTGGTGTTGAGACACATTTATATCGTGCTAGCTTTGTTAATATAGGGAAATAAATTCATTAACTTTGAATGAACTGGTGTGGTTATTCATAGCCGAAAGGTCATGGTTCGCCGAAATGTTTTCTGGATTAATTGTGAAGTGTTATGTTGATCAGGGCATTGCTTATGTTCGTTATTGATTATTGATTTGATTAAATTGATTACTCTCGGGTGAAGAGAGCCCCACTTGGTCAAAAGATTCATCGACCCAAGAGCGTCCAGATACAGGTAATTTATTAGGACGGAACGCTCTATCAGTAGATGGTAGCAGAGGACTGTTGCGCTCTTTGGGACCCCACTCGAGAAGTATATGGTGTTGAATTAGATTTTTCTTGGGTAAAACAGATTGAGAGAATGATGATGCCCTAAGTCCCCCGCGACTTTCCCGGGATCTCGGAGCTTGCGAATGGAGAGAATGGAGGTGTGAAATCGGCGTTGGCGGTACTAGTGACGGTATGAGTGAAGTCAGGGTTTTGCGCTTGCACAGCTTATTGCCGCAGATTGTTTGAAAAGGTTGCGAGGATTTTAGAGAATAGCGGAGGTGCGACTCCGAGTGTGAGAGTAGGGAAGTCGTCGAACTTCATGTGCATGTGGCGCTTTGTGCAGAAAAAGGTCCACGTGGTTGTTGTTGTTGAGACGGGCCCTGCGAGGTCAAGAGACTCCGGAGTATGTTGAAAAGTGTATGAGACACTTGTTTTATGTTGTGGTCTGGTCGGTTTAATAGGTTGACCGGGCGTGGTCAACGAGTCGGTACGTGTGTTAAGGGAGTGAAAGAAAACTTCGACTTCGGGCTTTGACAAATTCTAAGTGCACTAGAATAGATCACTGACAAGTTGAGAGCAGAGTCTGCGGGTCAGAATTTGCTTGCGAAAGTGGGGACCGAGAAAGATGGAATAACTGCCGAGGCTAGTGAAAAATCCCTAAGGTCCTGAAGCGATTTTGTTACCCTTCCTGTAGTAAACCGACAGATCTGTTTTATTATTATTTGGTTGCTCGCGATACATGCCAGAAGTTGTTACGAGAGGAGCTGAGTGAAGGAGGACAAGCCGCGAGGCTTTGTCAGCCGCAGTGTGTGTGAGTGTGACGTCACTAGGAGCCGCGCTGGGATAGGTTGGTTGCAGAGAAGGGTCGCGCACGGATTGGACGCAGTCCGTGGGGCTCGATTGGAAGGGGAAAGGCAAGCGAAGAGTATTCCGGGAATTAAAGTCACTTATTGATTACAAACTTTGTGAAATATTAGACGAGAAAATGAAATTTTTTAAAGCATTAAAGAGTGCGATGAAGGGGGAGTCTTACATTAAAGCGAGCGTAGGAGAGGAGACGCCACCCGAAGGTACACCAGCTTACATTGTAATGGAGGAAAGGGGGGTAGCTCCGTGCCTTTGGCTAAAGCAATGGCACAAGCTGACAGAGAGACATGGGAGCGTAGCGTTCCCGATCCATGGGACATTCAATATAAGGATCCTAGAGAATTTGAGATTCGCGATGTACGACATGAAGGTACCTCCAAGGCCAGCACAGTTTGAGGCTCTAGCGATTTGGGAACTAATGTCTAGACAGCAACAGCAAAAGAAGTTCGAGGCCAGGATAAGAAAGGTAGAAAAGACACTAGCGGACGCTAGGTGGGATAATGCACAGAAGGTGTGGAGGTCAGATATATTGCAGGGGATAAAATTGTTTCCCGCAATTGCTAAGGAAGAAGAGGCGACAGGCAAGAAAGCTACCTGTAAGACAAACAGGAGGTGTTCCAAAGATAGAGAGGACGAGGAAAAGTTAAGGAGAGAAGACGAGTCAGAGGATGAGGAGTTCATCATGCAATTGCTGAACGACCATCCACCACCTTATGCAGAGAGTGAACAAGGTCCAAGTACCAGTTCTGCCCCTCCGGCACCGGTACAGAATAATGAAACTCCGAATTCAGAAACGCCATCGGGATCTAAGGACCCGAGTTTACTGTTTACCCCGCAGATACCGCAGGTTAGGAGAATATATCCAGATGTGCCTATGTTGAAAACAGCAGAAAATTATCAGCCGCAGGTCCCAAGGTACTACAGCAGTGACAACAGTACGGGAATGATTCTAGATCCAACTGTAATGGGAGTACAGAATGGTCGCAACCCAACATTGGCACAAGCTGAGTCAACCCAGCTTTTGATGCCTCAAAAGCAGATGCAGGGGGGAACCGCACATGCTCAGATGACGGGGAGTCAGACGGGCATGCCGGCAATGATGACCCATAGTGTGAGAATGAACATGCCTCAGAACCTGGGGAATAGACAGAACCCAGATGCGATATCCCTACCCATTACTGTAGGTCCACCGGTACCTTTGTACATTCAGCCTAACTCAGGTATGAGCGGTCAAGGATCAATGGTGCAGAGTTGGACGGAAAGGAGGTGCATAGAAAACACTCCAGAGACAACTCCGATAGCGGCTCTGCCAACTGGATCTGGGTCCTTGATGGAGTTTAGTCCCATATGTGCTCAGTCAACAGTGGTGAGGTCGAGTCCCCCACTGATGATACCGCTATCATCGAACACTGAAAAGTTGCCGCAACCATCAATGGCAGTCGATGTGAATGCTACACTGATGGGGTTGAATGCGCAACAGCTGACACAGTGGTTCAACAGCCTGAATTCCACACAAAGCTCAGCCAGTGGGAAGGGAGAGGCTATCTGAATAGGGTAAGGTTGAACATGGAAGCAGAAGAATTGGTGGAAGGGACTATGGGTTTGAATAGGTTAGAGTCCTACTCGGAAGAAGAGCTGAGGTATCTATGTCCCAGGATTACGAGAGAAGTGAACAAGGTACATAGAAGGTTGCAAGAAATAGCTGACAAAAACGGGGTTGAGATAGACAAAACACTTGAGCAGGAGCTATAGATTGGATTTCGGGACCACAGACTTTGAACACATGAGGTCAGCAGGCATGAAAACGCACCTTAGAGAATTGCTGCAGAGTGCACAAGTGTGGAGGTGCTTAGACAAATGGGAAAGCAGATGGGCAAAGAAAAAGGAAAAGAGGAAAGACAGTGTCCCAGAGCACAACGAGAAAAGATCACAGAGTAGTGATGCAATAACCATGTTACCAATGAGGGAGACAGCAGTGGGAAAATTAATACATGTACCGTGGCACAGAAGCGACATTCAGTCTTTTACGGATGATTTTCCCAAACTCAGAGAGAAACCGATTGAATGGTATCAACAGACTGATAGGTTTGTGAAGCTTGCAAAATGTCTTTGGGAAGACCTGAACACCCTCTTTGAGATTGTGGTTCCGGCAGATTTGTGGGAAGACTGCAAAAGGGCTGTAGGTTGGCCGACAAGTGAACCAGAGAGAGACAGGGATACGGGTGCACCATCACCTATGGTAATGAGCTTGTACTATAAGGTGATTGAGCATTTGAAGACGAAGGTTGCCGCGAAAAATGTGGATTGGCAGAAGATTGATCGAACTGCCCAAGAGGCTAAAGAGTCGATTCATGGTTACTATGAGAGGTTGTTGAAGGCGTTCAAGAACTACAGTGGCACGGAAACAATAGAGGCGAAGGACATGCTTCATTTTGTGTTTAGATTTGTGGAAGGGCTGAGACCAGAGATAAGTCAGATGATAAAGACGCATTTGATTTGTTGGCAGTCGAAACCTATTGATGAGGTGTTGAATTATGCGAAATACTGTAGCGACGAAATTGAAGTGAAACAGAAAAGGTTGAAAGAGAAAGTGATGGTGATGCAACTTAAAGCAGCTCAGACAGGTTTGCAAGGGTTGCAAGGGTTCCAACAGCAGATACCGCAGCCGCAGCCGCAGCCGCAGGGAAATATGGTGTTTCAGCCACAGGCGAGAGGCAGAGGCAGAGGAGGCTTTGGGAGTAATGGTCCGGATTTGAACACTGTTGCGATTCCGAATGGTGTGCAGGCAATGAAAAGGGTGATGCCGTGTCACGTGTGCGGAATCATCGGGCATTGGAAACGCGAGTGCCCGATGGTGATTCAGGAAGGTGCAGGTGTTGGTCAGCAAAACAATGATGTCAATGCATTCCAGACAATGAGGGGACCGAAAATGAGAGGTCCAAACCCAAATTTTCAGACCATAAATCAGCTGCAGGGATTACAGCCCATGCAGCCGCAGCAGATGCAGATGCCCCGTATGCAGATGACGCAAATGCAGCCAATGCAACAGCAGTTTCCCATGGTACCTAATCAGCAAATGCAAATACCTTTGGCACCAGTGAGTCAGCAGCAAGTGATGGTTCCTCCACAGGTCTCGGGTCAGGTGATGAATTCAAATGGCACAGTACAACAGTTCCCATTACACAGTGAGAATGGAATAAACAATGTATGGGAGAGTGAAAGTTCAGATGAGGAGGGAAATTGTGTGCTTGCAGCATCCTTGGAAGTTGATGAAAAGGGTCCATATGTGGAGGGAAGAGTTATGGGTCATCGTGTTTCATTCTTGGTTGACACAGGAGCCACACGTTCAACTGTTAGGAGCATTGAAGTACCAAATTTGCCACTCTCAGGGAGAACAGTTCAAGTAGTGGGAGTAGCAAACAGGCACCTGACGAACCCAATCACAGATCCAGTACAAGTCAGAATTGGTAACTATCAAGGGTCACATAATTTTGTGGTATGTGACTCAAGCCCGATAGCACTGTTAGGGAGAGACCTATTGTGCAAATTGGGATGTTCGATTATGTGTTCGAACGATGGAATTAGAATTGAGACGAGCAGTGATGGGGAAGAAGAGGACAGTGTAGAAGGGGATGAGATGGAAACTGTCGATGAAGAATATCCTCTGATTAACCTTTTTCCGATGATAACTGAAGAAGATATTCCAGCTGAATTACGGGAAACAGTCGGAAAGGAAGTGTGGGATATGACAGGAAAAGAGGTGGGATTGGTGAAAGGAGTGGAACCAGTGAAAGTGACCGTAAAACCCAATGTAACCTTTCCCCAGACCCCACAATACCACATGGCACAAGACACCCTCATGAAAGTCGCCCAACTCATTGACGAGTTTGTAAAACAGGGAGTACTGAAAGAAGTTTTAAGCAGTCCATGTAATTCACCAATCATGGGACTAATAAAGCCGAGTGGAAAGGTCCGAATCATGCAGGACTTGAGGAAAATAAATGACATCATAATTAAATGCTGCCCTGTAGTACCGAATCCAGCTGTGATAATGTTTCAAGTCCCTTGCGATGCCGAGTGGTTCTCAGTCATCGACTTGTCACAAGCATTCTTTTCGGTGCCTCTTCATGAGGACAGCCAATTTC
Organism: Pleurodeles waltl; assembly: GCF_031143425.1. NCBI lineage: Eukaryota > Metazoa > Chordata > Amphibia > Caudata > Salamandridae > Pleurodeles > Pleurodeles waltl. The sequence continues at coordinate 955,164,998 of NC_090444.1, forward strand.
TCTTTTGTTTCAAATTCTTAGACAGAGTTTACAGTTGGTGTCGAATTCCTCAAGGGTTTTCTGAGTCACCGTCAATTTTCAATCAGATTCTAAAGAAAGACTTGGAAGCGTTAGAATTGCCATTCGAGTCAACCCTAGTACAGTACATTGATGACTTACTGATTGCATCTAAGACAGAAAGTGGCTGCACAGCCGACACCATTGCTCTACTGAACCATTTGGGAAGGAATGGACACAAGGTGTCCCCTTCAAAGTTGCAGTTCTGTCAGAAGAAAGTGAAATACTTGGGTCATCAAATAGAGAAAGGGTCACGGAGAATAATGAAGGAAAGAATAACAAGTGTACTTCAAATGAGTGCACCAAAGACAAGGAGGGAGGTGAGGAAGTTTTTGGGGATGGTGAGCTACTGTCGCCAGTGGATTCCCAACTTCTCAACTCTAGCAAAGCCTTTACTGAAACTGACCCAGAAGGATGCCTTGGATGAAATTGAGCTGAAAGGAGATGAGATGGATGCTTTTATTGAATTGAAAGAATGCATGTGCAGGGCTCCAGCTTTAGGTATGCCTGATTACACAAAGCCTTTCACATTGTTTTGTCATGAACGTGATGCATGTTCTTTGTCTGTCTTGACCCAAGCCCATGGTGGCATAAACAGACCAGTAGCGTATTTTTCAGCTACTTTGGATCCGGTCGCAGCAGCACTGCCAGGGTGTTTGCGCGCCGTAGCAGCAGTTGGTATCAGCCTCACTCAGAGTGAAGGAATAGTGATGGGACACCCATTAACAGTCATGGTCCCTCACTCAGTTGAGATACTTTTGACCCGCTCCCGAACACAACACATGACTGGAGCAAGACTCACAAGGTATGAAACAATAATTCTGGGCTCACCGAATGTGCAGCTGAAAAGGTGCACTACGTTGAATCCAGCAACCTTGCTTCCCAGTGAAAATGCTGAAATTGAGAACGCTGAAGACGTCGAGCACGACTGCCTTCAGGTGACTGAATTTTGCACAAAACCCCGACCTGACATTAATGATACTAAGCTTGATGAAAATGACCAAATTGTTTTTGTTGATGGTTCATGTTTAAGAGATGCATTGGGAATATTGAAAGCAGGATATGCTGTATGTACTGTAACAGGTGTCTTGGAAGCGTCCTGGCTTCAAGGAGTCTATTCCGCACAAGTAGCAGAGCTTGTAGCCCTTACAAGAGCATGCCAACTGTCTACATTGATGAAGGTTACCATTTACACTGACAGGCAGTACGGGTTTGGAATTGTGCACGACTTTGGGCAATTATGGTCACAGAGAGGTTTCCTGACCTCTTCAGGGTCCCCAGTGAAAAACGGGGAGAGAATAAGGGAATTGTTACACGCCATTCAGATGCCAGCCGAAATTGCAGTGGTAAAGTGTAGTGCTCATACAAAAGGACAGGACTATGTTTCCCTGGGAAATGCATATGCGGATCAAGTCGCAAGATTTTGTGCCTTGAACTGTATATTGCTCAGGGATGAATGGAATTTGATAAGTGAGCCCGAGCTCGAACCAGCTGAAGCATTTGCCTTGAAGGTCGTGGATACAATGGATGAACTAAAAGCATTACAGAATAGCGTCAGGGAGGATGAAAGAGCTTCCTGGATTAAGTCACAATGTACAAGGAGACCAGATGAGTTATGGGTTTCAAATGAAGGAAAATTTGTTTTACCAAATAGTCTCTTATCGCAGCTAGCGCGGTTCTATCATGGACAGGCTCACCTAGGGAGAGATGCCATGATAAGATTGTTCAAAACTGATTGGTTTAACCCCAGATTCCGTCAAGTTGCAGAAGCAGTTTGCCATCGTTGTGTCATTTGTCAGCAGATGAACCCAGGAAAGGGAACGGTTGTGAACATGAGCCAAATTGGCAGGGCGAGCGGCCCGTTCAGCAGAATGCAGATGGACTTTATTGAGATGCCTGTGCATGGAGGTCTGAAGTATGTGTTGGTGATTGTGTGCATTTTTAGTCACTGGATTGAAGCATACCCCACACGTAGAAATGACAGCCTTACAGTTGCAAAACTATTGTTGAGGGAGTTGATACCACGTTTCGGATTCCCGATCTCTTTAGAATCAGATAGAGGAAGTCACTTCAATAACGAGGTGATAAAGTTACTTTGCGCAGCGCTGAACATTGAGCAAAAACTGCATTGTAGCTATCGCCCTGAAGCCTCAGGACTGGTGGAACAGATGAATGGTACAATGAAATCAAGAATGGCGAAAATATGTGCATCGACAAATTTGAAATGGCCTGACGCATTGCCTTTGGTGTTAATGTCAATGAGAAACACCCCTGACAGAAAGACTGGATTGTCCCCGCACGAAATTCTCATGGGCAGGGCCATGAGACTTCCTGCAGTTCCCGCAAAAGCGCTTTTGAATATTACAGATGATATGGTGTTAGACTACTGCAAAGGTCTGGCTGACGTGGTTCGCTCTTTCTCTCACCAGGTGGAAGCAACCACCTTGCCACCGATCCAAGGTCCAGGACACACACTGAAAGCAGGTGACTGGGTCGTGATAAAGAAGCTCGTGAGGAAGTCGTGTCTGGAACCCCGTTGGAAAGGCCCTTTCCAAGTGATCCTGACGACCACTACCGCTGTGAAGTGTGCGGGAGTTCCCAACTGGATTCATGACAGTCATACAAAGAAAGTGTTGTGTCCCACAGATGAGGAAGTTGAAGCGCTGAAACTGCCAGTACCTGATAACAAAGTGCTGAGCGTTGAGACAGAGCAAAACAGAACTAGAAGCGAACAGGCAGAAATAGAGGAGAGAGAAATATTCTCTGAGGACGAAACAACCGATTCACTTGGGGAAGACCAAGGAGAAACCTCAGACAGCGACGAAGCAGCTGAAGGTAACAAAGAGCCTGAAGCAGCTGAAAGTGACAAAGAGCCTGAAGAAAGTAACGGTGACAAAGGGCTCGAAAGAGGTGAAGAAGCAGGAGAGCCTGATCAGAGGAGGGCTTTCCCAGAAGCAGACGGTACAGAAAAAGAAAAGGAAAACCTGATTGACTCCCCAGAAGGAGGGGACAAGGCAGAACAGAACAAAACTGTTCAAACTTTCTCAGAAGAGATCGCAGGTCCATCAAGTGGACACAGTGCAAAGAGAAGACCAAGTATATCACCAGTAAAACTAAGAACTAGAGAAACGTTGAACGACAGTGAAGGGCCAAGAGTGAAAGAGAAAAGAAAGGAAGTGTCTGTCGTGGTACCAACATCGAGTGAAGGAAAAGACTTGGCCAAAGAGGAAAGTACCAGTGAGGCAGAATCAAAGAGAGATGCAAAATTGAAAAGGAAAACGATACCAAACAGGAGATATTCCGGTCCAGAATGGGCATATGTAGTCAATGACGATTGGACCGACGAATTTGTATCTCTTAGCCTCGAGAACGAAGAAGAAGAGATACCAATAGAAAAGAAAAGATTTATGGACACTATTGATTGAAAAACTGATAAATGACATTGCTTGCTATAATCTAACGTGATACAACCAGCTGAGACATTGCTAAACCGGATGAGACATTTGCTAACTTGATAAGACTTTGATAACCTGATTGACTCTTAAACCCGATTTGAGACAACGTTGCTAACTGATAAAAGACTGAGTTATTGCCGAATTGAGACAAATGCTGCTAACCGATAAGTGACTGGGCTCCTGAAGAAAACTGTGTGAACATTGCGCTCGTTCAGCTTTGTAACTAATTGCTAAATCGTTTCTTTATAAGTGCTTCTAGCTCTCTGATTCTATACAGATCATGACTAAGTACGCTACACTAAACAGTAGAGTGAAATATTGTAAATATGCGTGTATAGGCTTGATAACTGCATGTGTACTAATAATAATGGCAATAGTGCTTGCAACGCGTGGTAAGGGTGAGAATGAGAAAATTGATGCTTCTACTTCTGCTCCTGTTACTGTCACTGAACTAACCGCATTGAAAAGACTAGAATTAGATGAGAGACACTTGCATGATAAGAAGGAACTTTCGTATAATGTTTTCTATCGCCTACTAACAGAATATGTTGAGACTATGGATGCGAAAGATTGTTATGTGTGTACACAGATACCGACATCGGTAACGGAAGGGGTGACTTATCACCACATGCCTCTTACATATGGGATTACATGTAGTTTAGTAACTTCTAGATTTTATGGTCAAACTAACATACAGTATTTTTACTCAAATTATGATGTTACCTTTGCATATGTTCCTATAATAACGCAACTAAGCCAGATTGCTAAAGATTGGGATGCTAAAATAATGAGGGAATTTTTCGAGCCAATGCAACCTTTTGAAACAGCTCACGCTCATAGGGAAAACCTTACCTGCTCGCTCTCTGCAGTAGAAATAAGCTTTTTAGATCGCACAGATGATAGAAGGGCACAAATGAATGCGAAATTAGAAAAAGAGCTAAGTAAGAGGACTTCAGTAGATAATTATGCTTTTGCCGCAATAAAAACACAAGGAAAAATAGCTTTAGACGCTTGGCATGTAGGGAAATTTTGTATATATCGTGGTGAATCTTATTATGATAACATTTTCGTGGGAGCGAGTGAATGTAAACATACGTTTATCTTTAAGGCCAAATGGACATTCATGCTGAACGGACTTGACCCTGTCATACCTGGTGTATATTACATTTGTGGGCATAATGCCTATTATCGTCTTCCAAAGGGATGGTGGGGGAGATGTTATTTGGGTATAGTGTTCCCAAAGGTTTATCAACTGGATGACCTATCAGTGATTCCAAAGACGCCTGGATCTCATCGTATCCAGAAAAGAGAGACCGCAGCTGCTGTGGTAGGAGATATATTTGGAGCCATGATTCCTTCATTGGGAGTTGTGTTGAATTCCATCAAAATAAGAAAGTTGTCTACTATAGTGGATAACATGTTGACAAAGTTTTCAGGTGCTATAATCCTGATGGATGCTGAACTTGCAGCAGAAAGAGCTATGACTCTTCAAAACAGGCTTGCCCTAGACATTCTTTTAGCAAAGGATGGCGGCGTTTGCAAAATGCTTGGTGCGCGTCACTGTTGCACGTATATACCAGACAACAGTGTGAAGATTAAAACAATGCTTGCAAATCTAACAAAAGAGAGTGCAGACTTGAAGGAATTGAAAGAACCAGGAGTTTGGGAGAAGGTTGGAAAGGGAGTTGCTTCAGTGGGAAATTGGCTTGGTGGCATTTGGAATGGAATATTACTAAAAATAATACAGGGAATACTAATAGTACTAATTTGCATCTTTGGGATTTGGGGAATAAAGAGGGGAATACTAATGATCATGGCAAGAATTAAGAGGAGGAAGGAAGAGAAAATGATGAAAAGAATGGCAGAAGAATACAAGGCAAGAACAAGGGGAACTAAAAGGCAAAGAGAACTGACAGAATTTTAATGGAATAAAATTTGTGGGAATAGTTTTGTGTGATGACAAATAGTCATCAGAGGAGGGATTGATGACGCAGAAACGAAGGTTTTACATTTATTAGCGCATAAACGTAGTGCCGCAATAATCAAGTGTGACTTTAACCGAACTAATAAAGATTGTACGGGGACAAATGTGCCCTCAGAGTAGTTCGCCAATATTTATAAGCGTGCTTTATATAACATGATGTATTAGAATTGTACTAATCTGACATAACCGTAAACGTGTGCTATGATTTGCTTGTTTGAAATGTTTTAACTTAGCATAACTTTAGTGGAGGCTTCGGCCTAGTTGCCTTGTCTCACGGTCTAGATGCTCGTGTTTTTCTAATGTGCTAATAAACGTGTATTCTTGCTTGAAGCTGTACTTTTCCAGTGAGATCGGTTCACATGCTTATCTTTAAGGTTTCGTGCCAGCCTGGCATCTTCTTCTTTGCTCCAAGGTCAATCTGCAGGTGCAGACAATGGAAGCTCTGAAAGTGAGTTAATTGGTAAAATATGTTGCAACTTACGTTCCCGACTCCAAGGATAATGTATGCCTAGGTAGAAGCTTGTGAATTGTTGTTTTTGATTGGACAATTTGAAGCCAACCTATGAACCCTCCAATGGAAGACCCTACTGGATTTGAACTGTTGATTATTTAAACCTGGTGCACAAGAAGAAAGCAGCCATTTGCCATTACCCATTTGCCATTAGCCATTGGCCATTACCCATTGCAGCCATTATGGCCCATTTTGCCGACCTCGTCATTTTGCCATCTTCTACGATGCCAATTGATGTTCGACGCCATTTTGAATGAGACTTTGATGCTTTCTCTAATCGAGAGAAAGAGACTTTAAGTAATTCTCGCCCTAGAGACTTTAACTTTGATTTGCCCCTTTGCATAAAGTAGTAGTTTTGTCCTTTTATCTTGCCGCTGTGAGGCAATTGCCCCGTCCACCCTGCCCCCTTTGCCCCCGTCCCATGCTGATCGAAACCGGTACCTGTGAGACCAAGACTTCCTTGAATGCTGATTGAATTTGGTAAATATGAAAGGAAAATGTACAATTGCATTGTGTTTCTTTTTAGGTAACCAACTGCTGATTTTTGATAAGAGCCCTAGTTAGGAGTTTTCCAAATCAATGTTGCTAAATTGTTTTTGCATGAAATCCCACATGCAGATGCTAATTTGAGGTTAGATGAGGATTCATTTGTTGCACGATGCAATTTGAGACCTTGTTATGCTGACTAATGTATGCAATTAGCCCATAACAGATTATAGTTTTAGTGGTTTGCGTTGCTATTATCGAATGCATTGTTATTCAAATGCTGCATAGATTGCATCTTTTTCGCCGTTATGGACAGCTATTAATGTTCATTTACATATATCATTTGGTGTTGAGACACATTTATATCGTGCTAGCTTTGTTAATATAGGGAAATAAATTCATTAACTTTGAATGAACTGGTGTGGTTATTCATGGCCGAAAGGTCATGGTTCGCCGAAATGTTTTCTGGATTAATTGTGAAGTGTTATGTTGATCAGGGCATTGCTTATGTTCGTTATTGATTATTGATTTGATTAAATTGATTACTCTCGGGTGAAGAGAGCCCCACTTGGTCAAAAGATTCATCGACCCAAGAGCGTCCAGATACAGGTAATTTATTAGGACGGAACGCTCTATCATGGGTACCCGTTGAACAGCACTTCAACGCCTCGTCAGGGGTGCTAAGCTCTATATAAATGCAATTTAAATGTAAACATATTATTTCCTGACTATTTTGCTCGCATTATTAACTTTTATTTTATATGTAGCATGGATCTGCTCTGAAATGGAGGAAGTGCCATCCAGGCTACGGTCCCAGCTACTATTCTAATGCTGGGTTTGATCTTTTCCTGGTTCACTGAAATCCTCATGATTGGACTGTAGAGTGCCGTAGACTTGAAGGATTCGAGACTCTTCCATGCCAGGGTACCAAACGCCATATACTTAACTATTGCTAGGCCTTGCTTCCAGACTCATCAGCCCAACAAAGCGAACAAAGGGAGCATATTTCATCAAAATCAAGGTGCTAATTATGGTACCGCATAAATAACGATACAGCAGGGTTCTTTATTTATCGAATGCGATAAATAACACCTATCAAAGGTCTTTGGGAAATAACGTGGATTCAGGTGCTTACAGTACAAAAAATCAGCATGGTACAGTAAATACAGTTTACTCTTCCCCTGTTAAATTCCAGCAGACTTGACATGCCAAAATTAAATGAAGAGAGAGATAGTTAACTCACCTAGGGATACATGTACAAAGCTTTTTTCTCATCGCAAACGGCCTGATTCATAGAATTTGGCAGTTTTCGACGAGAAAAAAACATTTTGTGATGTAGAGACACCTTGTTGCGATTCGGTATTCTATTTACTGAATAGCAAAAATGGTTTGTGAGTAGCAATCAGGAAGGGGCGTTCCCTTCCTGTAAGGAAATGCCTCCTTGGCATGGTTGCCCCCTGACTTTTTGCCTTTGCTGATGCTATGTTTACAATTGAAAGTGTGCTGAGGCCTGCTAACCAGGCCCCAGCACCAGTGTTCTTTCCCTAACCTGTACTCTTGTATCCACAATTGGCAGACCCTGGCATCCAGATAAGTCCCTTGTAACTGGTACTTCTAGTACCAAGGGCCCTGATGCCAAGGAAGGTCTCTAAGGGCTGCAGCATGTCTTATGCCACCCTGGAAACCTCTCACTCAGCACAGACACACTGCTTGCCAGCTTGTGTGTGCTAGTGAGGACAAAACGAGTAAGTCGACATGGCACTCCCCTCAGGGTGCCATGCCAGCCTCTCACTGCCTATGCAAGTATAGGTCAGTCACCCCTCTAGCAGGCCTTACAGCCCTAAGGCAGGGTGCACTATACCATAGGTGAGGGTACCAGTGCATGAGCCTGGTACCCCTACAGTGTCTAAACAAAACCTTAGACATTGTAAGTGCAGGGTAGCCATAAGAGTATATGGTCTGGGAGTTTGTCAAACACGAACTCCACAGCACCATAATGGCTACACTGAAAACTGGGAAGTTTGGTATCAAACTTCTCAGCACAATAAATGCACACTGATGCCAGTGTACATTTTATTGTAAAATACACCACAGAGGGCACCTTAGAGGTGCCCCCTGAAACTTAACCGACTATCTGTGTAGGCTGACTAGTTCCAGCAGCCTGCCACACTAGAGACATGTTGCTGGCCCCATGGGGAGAGTGCCTTTGTCACTCTGAGGCCAGTAACAAAGCCTGCACTGGGTGGAGATGCTAACACCTCCCCCAGGCAGGAGCTGTAACACCTGGCGGTGAGCCTCAAAGGCTCACCCCTTTGTCACAGCACCGCAGGACACTCCAGCTAGTGGAGTTGCCCGCCCCCTCCGGCCCCGGCCCCCACTTTTGGCGGCAAGGCCGGAGAAAATAATGAGAATAACAAGGAGGAGTCACTGGCCAGTCAGGACAGCCCCTAAGGTGTCCTGAGCTGAGGTGACTCTAACTTTTAGAAATCCTCCATCTTGCAGATGGAGGATTCCCCCAATAGGATTAGGGATGTGACCCCCTCCCCTTGGGAGGAGGCTCAAAGAGGGTGTTCCCATCCTCAGGGCTAGTAGCCATTGGCTACTAACCCCCCAGACCTAAACACGCCCTTAAATTTAGTATTTAAGGGCTTCCCTGAACCTAAAGATTTAGATTCCTGCAACAACAAGAAGAAGGACTGCCTAGCTGAAAACCCCTGCAGAGGAAGACCAGAAGACAACAACTGCCTTGGCTCCAGAAACTCACCGGCCTGTCTCCTGCCTTCCAAAGAACTCTGCTCCAGCGACGCCTTCCAAAGGGACCAGCGACCTCTGAATCCTCTGAGGACTACCCTGCTTCGACGACGACAAGAAACTCCCGAGGACAGCGGACCTGCTCCAAAAAGACTGCAACGTTATCCAAAGGAGCAGCTTTAAAGAACCCTGCAATCTCCCCGCAAGAAGCGTGAGACTTGCAACACTGCACCCGGCGACCCCGACTCGGCTGGTGGAGAACCAACACCTCAGGGAGGACCCCCGGCCTACTCTACGACTGTGAGTACCAAAACCTGTCCCCCCTGAGCCCCCACAGCGCCGCCTGCAGAGGGAATCCCGATGCTTCCCCTGACCACGACTCTCTGAAACCTAAGTCCCGACGCCTGGAAAAGACCCTGCACCCGCAGCCCCCAGGACCTGAAGGACCGGACTTTCACTGCAGAAGTGACCCCCAGGAGTCCCTCTCCCTTGCCCAAGTGGAGGTTTCCCCGAGGAAGCCCCCCCTTGCCTGCCTGCCTGCAGCGCTGAAGAGATCCCTTGATCTCTCATTGACTTCCATTGCGAACCCGACGCTTGTTCTAACACTGCACCCGGCCGCCCCCGTACCGCTGAGGGTGAAATTTCTGTGTGGGCTTGTGTCCCCCCCGGTGCCCTACAAAACCCCCCTGGTCTGCCCTCCGAAGACGCGGGTACTTACCTGCTGGCAGACTGGAACCGGGGCACCCCCTTCTCTCCATTGCAGCCTATGCGTTTTGGGCACCACTTTGAACTCTGCACCTGACCGGCCCTGAGCTGCTGGTGTGGTAACTTTGGGGTTGCTCTGAACCTCCAACGGTGGGCTACCTTGGACCAAGAACTGAACCCTGTAAGTGTCTTACTTACCTGGTAAAACTAACAAAAACTTACCTCCCCCAGGAACTGTGAAAATTGCACTGTGTCCACTTTTGAAATAGCTATTTGTGAATAACTTGAAAAGTATACATGCAATTGAAATGATTCAAAGTTCCTAATGTACTTACCTGCAATACCTTTCAAACAAGATATTACATGTTAAATTTGAACCTGTGGTTCTTAAAATAAACTAAGAAAAGATATTTTTCTATACAAAACCTATTGGCTGGATTTGTCTCTGAGTGTGTGTACCTCATTTATTGTCTATGTGTATGTACAACAAATGCTTAACACTACTCCTTGGATAAGCCTACTGCTCGACCACACTACCACAAAATAGAGCATTAGTATTATCTCTTTTTACCACTATTTTACCTCTAAGGGGAACCCTTGGACTCTGTGCATGCTATTCCTTACTTTGAAATAGCACATACAGAGCCAACTTCCTACATTTGTGGATCAGCGGTGGGGTACAAGACTTTGCATTTGCTGGACTACTCAGCCAATACCTGATCACACGACAAATTCCAAAATTGTCATTAGAAATTGATTTTTGCAAATTGAAAAGTTTTCTAAATTCTTAAAAGACCTGCTAGGGCCTTGTGTTAGATCCTGTTTAGCATTTCTTTTAGAGTTTAAAAGTTTGTTAAAAGTTTGAATTAGATTCTAGAACCAGTTTAGTTTCTTAAAAAGTATTCCAACTTTTAGAAGCATAATGTCTAGCACAGATGTGAATGTGGTGGAACTCGACACCACACCTTACCTCCATCTACAGATGAGAGAGCTAAGGTCACTCTGTAAACTAAAGAAAATAGCAATGGGCTCCAAACCTACCAAAGTACAGCTCCAGGAGCTTTTGGCAGAGTTTGAAAAAGCCAACCCCTCTGAGGATGGCAACACAGAGGATGAAGATAGTGACTTGGAGGGAAATTCCCCCCCTCCAGTCCTACTTAGGGAGAACAGGGCTTCTCAAGCCCTGACTCCACAAATAATAGTCAGAGATGCAGGTTCCCTCACAGGAGGGACCAACAACTCTGAAATCACTGAGGATAACTCCAGTGAAGAGGACATCCAGTTAGCCAGGATGGCCAAAAGATTGGCTTTGGAAAGACAGATCCTAGCCATAGAAAGGGAAAGACAAGAGATGGGCCTAGGACCCATCAATGGTGGCAGCAACATAAATAGGGTCAGAGATTCTCCTGACATGTTGAAAATCCCTAAAGGGATTGTAACTAAATATGAAGATGGTGATGACATCACCAAATGGTTCACAGCTTTTGAGAGGGCTTGTGTAACCAGAAAAGTGAACAGATCTCACTGGGGTGCTCTCCTTTGGGAAATGTTCACAGGAAAGTGTAGGGATAGACTCCTCACACTCTCTGGAAAAGATGCAGAATCTTATGACCTCATGAAGGGTACCCTGATTGAGGGCTTTGGATTCTCCACTGAGGAGTATAGGATTAGATTCAGGGGGGCTCAAAAATCCTAGAGCCAGACCTGGGTTGACTTTGTAGACTACTCAGTAAAAACACTAGATGGTTGGATTCAAGGCAGTGGTTTAAGTAATTATGATGGGCTGTACAATTTATTTGTGAAAGAACACCTGTTAAGTAATTGTTTCAATGATAAACTGCATCAGCATCTGGTAGACCTAGGACCAATTTCTCCCCAAGAATTGGGAAAGAAGGCGGACCATTGGGTCAAGACAAGGGTGTCCAAAACTTCCACAAGGGGTGACCAAAAGAAAGGGGTCACAAAACCTCCCCAGGGGAAAGGTGGTGAGACAGCCAAAAATAAAAATAGTAAAGAGTCTTCTACAGGCCCCCAAAAACCTGCACAGGAGGGTGGGCCCAGAGCCTCTTCACAAAACAATCCTGGGTACAAGGGTAAAAACTTTGATCCCAAAAAGGCCTGGTATCGAAACTGTAGTCAGTCTGGACACCAAACTGGAGACAAGGCCTGTCCCAAGAAAAGTTCCACTCCAAACTCCAATCCAGGTAACACTGGAATAGCTAGTCTCCAAGTGGGATCAACAGGGTGCCCAGAGCAAATCAGGGTCCACACTGAAGCTACTCTAGTCTCTGAGGGTGGGGTGGATTTAGCCACACTAGCTGCCTGGCCGCCTAACATGCAAAAATACAGGCAGCAGCTCTTTATTAATGGGACAAGTGTAGAGGGCCTGAGGGATACAGGTGCCAGTGTCACCATGGTGACAGAGAAACTGGTTTCCCCTGGCCAATACCTGACTGGAAAAACCTATACAGTCACCAACGCTGACAATCAGACTAAAGCACATCCCATGGCAATGGTAACTTTAGAATGGGGAGGGGTCAATGGCCTGAAACAGGTGGTGGTCTCCTCAAACATCCCAGTAGACTGTCTGCTTGGAAATGACCTGGAGTCCTCAGCATGGGCTGAGGTAGAACTAAAAACCCATGCAGCCATGCTGGGTATCCCTGAACTGGTGTGTGTAAAAACAAGAGCACAATGCAAGGCACAGGGTGAAAAAGTAGAGCTGGAGTCTGGAAGAAAGGCCCAGCCTACCAAGAGAAAAGGAAAGTCAGTTGGGACACCAACTGCAACACAGTCAGAAAAAGAGAACCTCTCTTCTCAGGAAGAAGTTCTGCCCTCTGAGGGAACTGAGCCTTTGGAGCTTGAACCTTATCAGGTTGAGCTCTTAGGCCCAGGGGGACCCTCAAGGGAGGAGCTGTGTAAGGGACAAGAAACCTGTCCCTCTCTTGAAGGCCTTAGGCAGCAAGCTGCTGAAGAGTCCAAGGGCAAGAAAAATGGAACACATAGGGTCTATTGGGAAGATGGACTCCTGTACACTGAGGCCAGAGACCCCAAACCTGGTGCCACTAGGAGAGTGGTAGTGCCTCAGTCGTTCAGAGAGTTTATTCTTACCTTAGCCCATGATATTCCCCTTGCTGGGCATTTGGGACAAACCAAGACGTGGGAGAGGTTAGTCAACCACTTCTACTGGCCCAATATGTCCCAGAAGGTTAAGGAGTTTTGCCTCTCCTGCCCCACCTGTCAATCCAGTGGTAAGACAGGTGGGCACACAAAGGCCCCCCTCATTCCACTTCCAGTGGTGGGGGTCCCCTTTGAAAGAGTGGGTGTGGACATAGTTGGTCCACTAGAACCTCCCACAGCCTCAGGAAATATGTACATCCTAGTAGTAGTGGATCATGCTACTAGGTATCCTGAAGCTATTCCCCTTAGGTCGACTACTGCCCCTGCAGTAGCCAAGGCCCTCATTGGTATCTTTACCAGAGTGGGTTTTCCTAAGGAGGTGGTGTCTGACAGAGGTACCAACTTCATGTCAGCATACCTAAAACACATGTGGAATGAGTGTGGAGTGACTTACAAATTCACTACACCATACCATCCACAAACTAATGGCTTAGTTGAGAGATTCAACAAGACATTAAAAGGCATGATCATGGGGCTCCCAGAAAAGCTCAAAAGGAGATGGGATGTCCTCTTGCCATGTCTGCTTTTCGCTTACAGAGAGGTGCCACAGAAGGGAGTAGGATTCTCACCCTTTGAACTTCTGTTTGGTCACCCTGTAAGGGGACCACTTGCTCTTGTTAAAGAAGGCTGGGAGAGACCTCTTCATGAGCCTAAACAGGACATAGTGGACTATGTACTTGGCCTCGCTCTAGAATGGCAGAGTACATGGAAAAGGCAAGCAAAAACCTTGAGGCCAGCCAACAGCTCCAGAAGTTTTGGTATGACCAAAAGGCTGCAATGGTTGAGTTCCAACCAGGGCAGAAAGTCTGGGTTCTGGAGCCTGTGGCTCCCAGGGCACTTCAGGACAAATGGAGTGGCCCTTACCCAGTGCTAGAAAGGAAGAGTCAGGTCACCTACCTGGTGGACCTGGGCACAAGCAGGAGCCCCAAGAGGGTGATCCATGTGAACCGCCTTAAGCTCTTCCATGACAGGGCTGATGTAAATCTGTTGATGGTAACAGATGAGGATCAGGAGGCAGAGAGTGAACCTCTCCCTGATCTTCTGTCATCAGACCCAAAAGATGGCTCAGTAGATGGAGTGATCTACTCAGACACCCTCTCTGGCCAACAGCAAGCTGATTGTAGGAGAGTCCTACAACAGTTTCCTGAACTCTTCTCCCTAACCCCTGGTCAGACACACCTGTGTACCCATGATGTGGACACAGGAGACAGCATGCCTGTCAAAAACAAAATTTTTAGACAGTCTGACCATGTTAAGGAAAGCATCAAGGTGGAAGTCCACAAGATGCTGGAATTGGGAGTAATTGAGCGCTCTGACAGCCCCTGGGCTAGCCCAGTGGTCTTAGTCCCCAAACCTCACACCAAAGATGGAAAGAAAGAGATGAGGTTTTGTGTGGACTACAGAGGGCTCAACTCTGTCACCAAGACAGACGCCCATCCAATTCCTAGAGCTGATGAGCTCATAGACAAATTAGGTGCTGCCAAATTCTTAAGTACCTTTGACTTGACAGCAGGGTACTGGCAAATAAAAATGGCACCTGGAGCAAAAGAGAAAACAGCATTCTCCACACCTGATGGGCATTATCAGTTTACTGTTATGCCCTTTGGTTTAAAGAATGCCCCTGCCACCTTCCAAAGGTTGGTGAATCAAGTCCTTGCTGGTTTGGAGTCCTTTAGCACAGCTTATCTTGATGATATTGCTGTCTTTAGCTCCACCTGGCAGGATCACCTGGTCCACCTGAAGAAGGTTTTGAAGGCTCTGCAATCTGCAGGCCTCTCTATCAAGGCATCCAAATGCCAGATAGGGCAGGGAACTGTGGTTTACTTGGGCCACCTTGTAGGTGGAGGCCAAGTTCAGCCACTCCAACCCAAGATCCAGACTATTCTGGACTGGGTAGCTCCAAAAACCCAGACTCAAGTCAGGGCATTCCTTGGCTTGACTGGGTACTACAGGAGGTTTGTGAAGGGATATGGATCCATTGTGACAGCCCTCACTGAACTCACCTCCAAGAAAATGCCCAAGAAAGTGAACTGGACTGTAGAATGCCAACAGGCCTTTGACACCCTGAAACAAGCAATGTGCTCAGCACCAGTTCTAAAAGCTCCAGATTATTCTAAACAGTTCATTGTGCAGACAGATGCCTCTGAACATGGGATAGGGGCAGTTTTGTCCCAAACAAATGATGATGGCCTTGACCAGCCTGTTGCTTTCATTAGCAGGAGGTTACTCCCCAGGGAGCAGCGTTGGAGTGCCATTGAGAGGGAGGCCTTTGCTGTGGTTTGGTCCCTGAAGAAGCTGAGACCATACCTCTTTGGGACTCACTTCCTAGTTCAAACTGACCACAGACCTCTCAAATGGCTGATGCAAATGAAAGGTGAAAATCCAAAACTGTTGAGGTGGTCCATCTCCCTACAGGGAATGGACTTTATAGTGGAACACAGACCTGGGACTGCCCATGCCAATGCAGATGGCCTTTCCAGGTTCTTCCACTTAGAAAATGAAGACTCTCTTGGGAAAGGTTAGTCTCATCCTCTTTCGTTTGGGGGGGGGTTGGGTAAGGAAATGCCTCCTTGGCATGGTTGCCCCCTGACTTTTTGCTTTTGCTGATGCTATGTTTACAATTGAAAGTGTGCTGAGGCCTGCTAACCAGGCCCCAGCACCAGTGTTCTTTCCCTAACCTGTACTCTTGTATCCACAATTGGCAGACCCTGGCATCCAGATAAGTCCCTTGTAACTGGTACTTCTAGTACCAAGGGCCCTGATGCCAAGGAAGGTCTCTAAGGGCTGCAGCATGTCTTATGCCACCCTGGAAACCTCTCACTCAGCACAGACACACTGCTTGCCAGCTTGTGTGTGCTAGTGAGGACAAAACGAGTAAGTCGACATGGCACTCCCCTCAGGGTGCCATGCCAGCCTCTCACTGCCTATGCAAGTATAGGTCAGTCACCCCTCTAGCAGGCCTTACAGCCCTAAGGCAGGGTGCACTATACCATAGGTGAGGGTACCAGTGCATGAGCCTGGTACCCCTACAGTGCCTAAACAAAACCTTAGACATTGTAAGTGCAGGGTAGCCATAAGAGTATATGGTCTGGGAGTTTGTCAAACACGAACTCCACAGCACCATAATGGCTACACTGAAAACTGGGAAGTTTGGTATCAAACTTCTCAGCACAATAAATGCACACTGATGCCAGTGTACATTTTATTGTAAAATACACCACAGAGGGCACCTTAGAGGTGCCCCCTGAAACTTAACCGACTATCTGTGTAGGCTGACTAGTTCCAGCAGCCTGCCACACTAGAGACATGTTGCTGGCCCCATGCGGAGAGTGCCTTTGTCACTCTGAGGCCAGTAACAAAGCCTGCACTGGGTGGAGATGCTAACACCTCCCCCAGGCAGGAGCTGTAACACCTGGCGGTGAGCCTCAAAGGCTCACCCCTTTGTCACAGCACCACAGGACACTCCAGCTAGTGGAGTTGCCCGCCCCCTCCGGCCCCGGCCCCCACTTTTGGCGGCAAGGCCGGAGAAAATAATGAGAATAACAAGGAGGAGTCACTGGCCAGTCAGGACAGCCCCTAAGGTGTCCTGAGCTGAGGTGACTCTAACTTTTAGAAATCCTCCATCTTGCAGATGGAGGATTCCCCCAATAGGATTAGGGATGTGACCCCCTCCCCTTGGGAGGAGGCACAAAGAGGGTGTACCCACCCTCAGGGCTAGTAGCCATTGGCTACTAACCCCCCAGACCTAAACACGCCCTTAAATTTAGTATTTAAGGGCTTCCCTGAACCTAAAGATTTAGATTCCTGCAACAACAAGAAGAAGGACTGCCTAGCTGAAAACCCCTGCAGAGGAAGACCAGAAGACAACAACTGCCTTGGCTCCAGAAACTCACCGGCCTGTCTCCTGCCTTCCAAAGAACTCTGCTCCAGCAACGCCTTCCAAAGGGACCAGCGACCTCTGAATCCTCTGAGGACTGCCCTGCTTCGACGACGACAAGAAACTCCCGAGGACAGCGGACCTGCTCCAAAAAGACTGCAACGTTATCCAAAGGAGCAGCTTTAAAGAACCCTGCAATCTCCCCGCAAGAAGTGTGAGACTTGCAACACTGCACCCGGCGACCCCGACTCGGCTGGTGGAGAACCAACACCTCAGGGAGGACCCCCGGCCTACTCTACGACTGTGAGTACCAAAACCTGTCCCCCCTGAGCCCCCACAGCGCCGCCTGCAGAGGGAATCCCGAGGCTTCCCCTGACCGCGACTCTCTGAAACCTAAGTCCCGACGCCTGGAAAAAAACCTGCACCCGCAGCCCCCAGGACCTGAAGGACCGGACTTTCACTGCAGAAGTGACCCCCAGGAGTCCCTCTCCCTTGCCCAAGTGGAGGTTTCCCCGAGGAAGCCCCCCCTTGCCTGCCTGCAGCGCTGAAGAGATCCCTTGATCTCTCATTGACTTCCATTGCGAACCCGACGCTTGTTCTAACACTGCACCCGGCCGCCCCCGTACCGCTGAGGGTGAAATTTCTGTGTGGGCTTGTGTCCCCCCCGGTGCCCTACAAAACCCCCCTGGTCTGCCCTCCGAAGACGCGGGTACTTACCTGCTGGCAGACTGGAACCGGGGCACCCCCTTCTCTCCATTGCAGCCTATGCGTTTTGGGCACCACTTTGAACTCTGCACCTGACCGGCCCTGAGCTGCTGGTGTGGTAACTTTGGGGTTGCTCTGAACCTCCAACGGTGGGCTACCTTGGACCAAGAACTGAACCCTGTAAGTGTCTTACTTACCTGGTAAAACTAACAAAAACTTACCTCCCCCAGGAACTGTGAAAATTGCACTGTGTCCACTTTTGAAATAGCTATTTGTGAATAACTTGAAAAGTATACATGCAATTGAAATGATTCAAAGTTCCTAATGTACTTACCTGCAATACCTTTCAAACAAGATATTACATGTTAAATTTGAACCTGTGGTTCTTAAAATAAACTAAGAAAAGATATTTTTCTATACAAAACCTATTGGCTGGATTTGTCTCTGAGTGTGTGTACCTCATTTATTGTCTATGTGTATGTACAACAAATGCTTAACACTACTCCTTGGATAAGCCTACTGCTCGACCACACTACCACAAAATAGAGCATTAGTATTATCTCTTTTTACCACTATTTTACCTCTAAGGGGAACCCTTGGACTCTGTGCATGCTATTCCTTACTTTGAAATAGCACATACAGAGCCAACTTCCTACACTTCCTAATTGCGGGTCGCAGTGCAATGTAGGATTGCTTGTGACCAAGAATGCGGTCACAAAACAATGGCAGTTCGCACCAATTTCAAATTGGTGCTAACCCATTTGCAAACGGGGAGGGTCCCCATGGGACCCCTTCCCTTTTGTGAATGGTAGCGAAAATACTTTTCCAGAGCAGGCAGTGGTCCCACGGACTCCTGCCTGCTCTGAAAAAATGAAAAGAAAACTTTTCATTTTTGTTTTTGAAATGCATCCCGTTTTTCTTCAAGGAAAACGGGCTTCATTTAAAAACAAAATGCTTCATTTGAAAGCAGTTACAGACATGGTGGCGTTGAAGCAGATATGCTAATTCGAAAATCATTAATGATGTTTATGTGCTTGGATAATGAAAAGTTTGTAGAAGAATTAATCGTAGAGAAAAATTTGAAATTGTGCGGGCATGACAGCCATGTTTTCGAGATTGTACTAATAATAACTGAAACTGTATGAAGTAATGAAAATATACAAGAATAATGTAGTAATATGTCATATTGAGATGTATAACCTATGTTTTGCTTTAATTTATAGTGCTAACTTAGCCGACATCATGGCCTAGTCTTCCCAGTCCTCGCACTCAGAGAGCATAAATAATAACCGCGTTTGCAAGAAGCTGCTATGACCCTGAACTGCCCAATGTTAAAGTTGCTATGCTAGAATTTTCTGCAATGTACCAGCGGACAGGAGATGATGAAGACAATTTGATACAATTATGTGTAGAGTAGGCTAAATGTACTTTCCCAGGACTTGAACAATGGAGGCACTGACTGAAGAGGAACATGCAACAATTTCGATATCTGCCCTGATGAAGGCGGCCTCTCAGTTGAGAGGACTACCGTCGAAATACGCGGAGGCTTGGTTCCTACTTTTGCTGATGTAGAGAAATTATATTTTTGTGATTATTAGACTAGATTAAGTTACAATCGCTGATTGAAATAACAGGATTATGTTATTTTGAGTACTGTCAGGGTCATTGCTGATGGGGAAATACTTATATTCATCTATAATGAAACATACTTTTGAGGTTTTATAGATTTATAGATTTTATAGATTTATGTATTAATTGTTGTGTCATCACTATTGTATTGTCTTGTCTTGTGTGGCACTTTGTCCCTGTGAGTTATTTGTGTACCTGTATTCATTTTATTGAATTGTTTTTTAATATATATTTATGATTAATTACGCTTATATTTGTTTTCTTCCCTATGTCATATCTGTATATCCATATAATCAAGATATGTCTGTTTTGTTGTACGTACACACTTAATAAAAATCATTCTCTGAATTTATTGTTATAAAAATTCTTGTGTTTTGTATTTGCACTATATGAGACAAAGCCATTACCGAGACCAGCACAGTTTGAGGCTTTAGCGGTTTGGGAGCTAGTGGCCAGACAGCAACAAGAAATTAAATTTAGGAGGAGAATGAAGAGAGTGGAGAAATCCTTAGCAGAAGCTTGGTGGGATTGGGAACAGAAAAGGTGGAGAACAGAGACATTACAGGGAATTGAATTGTTTCCTGCAATCGCAGGGGAAGATGAGTCAGAGAAAGAAGATACTGCTAAGGGAGGTGAGAGTACAGGAACAAAGAAAAAGAAAAAATCTTATGTAGACGATGAGGACTCAGATGTTGAGGACCTCATTACACAGTTGTTGAGGGATTGACCTCCACTCTATGGGACTCATCCAGGGGGTCCAAGTACTAGTGCTGCTTCAACTGCTCCAGCGCAAGCATCGAGGACAGAGGGACCAGTGCAGACAGATAGTGGACAGATACCAGGGGTAGTGCAGAATACACCTAATGCAGGGACTACTACTGTGGTCCAAGCACAGATATATCCACCATCGATACAGAGAATTTATCCAGATGTGCCAGTTTTCGAAATGATCTTAAACTTGGTAGTGCCATCGGAGCAAGTGCTCCAGAGGCCAATGCTAGTTCAGACTGAGCCGACTCCAATGTTATTGCCTCCAGCACAGCCACAGGGTTTGCCAAAGTTTACACCGATAACAGGAACACAGTCAGATGTTACACCAGTAATGAACCAGGCTATGGGGGTAACTTTCCCACAAGGTGCAAGTGTCAGGGCAGCTCCAGACGCGCTATCGCTACTGATTACTGTTGGTCCAGCGGTACCTTTATTTGCACAAAAGAAAGCGAGTGCAGGAGATCAGAGTGAAATGTCACTAAACCTCGTGAGGAGGGGAGTGAGTGATCCTGTGCAGATAATGTCATCTGTGGGTCCGACCTTTAACGGATCTAGACCGTTAGTGAATCTTAGTCCGCTTGTAGCGCTTCCAGATGCAGTAAATGGCCAGAATACGAGTCAAAGTTTGAAAATTTTGACACCGCAAACCCAGGTGCAGTGATGCAGCAGGTACCAGTGCCAACTGCAAGTAACATCTTGTTACAGGGATTGACGGCTCAGCAATTGAGTGAATGGTTGGACATCCAAGTGTGAAGAGCAGATAAATCGTGTGAGGTTAGCTACAGAAGCAACAGAGCTAGTTGAAGGAACAATGGGAGTAAACAGGTTAGAATCCTATACGGAAGAAGAGCTGAGGTACCTGTGTCCAAAGATCACAAAGGAGGTGGGTAAGATACATCAGAAATTATCAGAGTTGGCAGAGAAACATGATATTGAGATTGAGAAAACAAAACATTTGAAACAATGCTACAGGTTAGATTTTGAGGCAAAGGATTTTGAGCACATAAGGTCAGCAGGAATGAAGGCTCATTTAAAAGAATTGTTGCAGAGTGCCCAGATCTGGGGAGCATTAGAAAAGTGGGAAGGTAGATGGGCAAAGAAGAAGGATAAGCGACAACGAGATTCTCAAGAAGGGTCTGAAGATGTTCAGAAAGAAAGGGAATCAGCAAAGATGCTTCCAATGAGAGAAATTCCAGGAGGGCAGTTTGTTCATGTCCCATGGCACAGAAGTGATATATTGTCATTCACAAATGATTATCCAAAAGTGAGGGAGAAACCAGTTGAGTGGTATCAGCAGAAAGACAGATTTGTGAAACTCTGTAATTGTCTGTGGGAAGACTTAAATAGATTATTGGAGACAGTGGTGCCAGCTGTTTTGTGGGTCGAATGTAAGAGAGCAGTGGATTGGCCAACAAGTGAACCGGAAAGGGATAGAGTATCGGGTGCACCCTCACTTGAGGTTATGAAACATTACTATAAGGTGGTTGAGTTCCTGAAGACAAGAATTTCTCCCAAAAACATTGATTGGCAGAGGATTGACAGAACAGTTCAAGAAACTAAGGAGTCGATACATACCTACTATGAGAGATTGTTGAAAGCATTCAAAGAGTATAGGGGTAAGGAAGCAATTGAGCCGAAAGACATGTTGCATTTTGTGTTCAGGTCCGTCGAAGGGTTGAGACCAGAAATAGGACAGATGATTAAGAGTCATTTGATTTGCTGGCAGGCAAAGCCGAATGATGAGGTGTTGCAGTATGCAAAATACTGTAGTGATGAGATTGAATTGAAGCAAAAAAAGCTGAAGGTGAAAACAATGGTGATGCAAATAAAGGCAGCTCAGACAGGAGTACAAGGAGCTTTAGTACAACCGATGCCGCCGCAGCAGAGAATATTATGTTCCAGCCTCCAATGAGAGGTAGAGGTCGTGGAATAGACATGATGCATTGTCCGGATTTGAGTACTGTGGTAGTTCAGAATGACATGCTTGGAATTAAAAAGATGTTACTGTGTCATTTGTGCGGAAACGTGGGACACTGGAAGTGGGAGTGTCCGTTGATGGCACAGGATAGTGTTGTTCACCAAGACGGTGATGTCAGTGCATTTCAAACTGTGAAAGTCCCAAGAATGAAAGGATTTATTCCCAATGTTCAGAACCGAGTGCAGAATTTCCAACCAATGCAGCAGGTGCAAGTGCCACGAGCACAATTAACACAGTTGCAACCAATACAGCAGGAGGTTCCCATGGTACCTAGACAGCAAATGCAGATACTTCAAGCCCAGATGGAACAGCAACAGATGAAGCTTACTCAGCAGGTCACAGGTTAGAAACAAGACAGAAGTAGTGACACAGTACACCAATTCCCATTTTATAGTGAGGATGAAATAACCGAAGAATGGATGAGTGACAGTTCGGATGAAGGACCGTGTATGCTTGCAGCGTCTCTAGAAGTAGATCAGAGAGGACCTTTTCTGTAGGGGAAGGTGATGGGTTACAATGTCTCATTTTTAGTGAACACAGGAGCTACACGCTTTACAGTAAGAAGTGGGGAAGTCCCGAATTTACCTCTTTCAGGCAGAACCATTCAAGTTGTGGGAGTGGAAAACAGACACTTTACAAATCCAATCACAGATCCAGTGCAGGTTGGAATTGGTAATTACCAGGGACTGCATACGTTTGTAGTCTGTGACTCGAGCCCAGTATCCCTACTGGTAAGGACCTTGCTGTGCAAGACAAAATGCTCCATTAATTGTTCAGACACTGGAATAGAAGTACAAGCTAATAACGATGACGAAGAAGAGCAGGTGGCTGAGACGATGATCAGCAATGCTAATGAGGAATATCCATTGATTGAGTTTTTCCCAATGTTTACTGTGAGAGAATTGCATGCAGACTTACAGGGAACAGTAAAGGAAGATGTCTGGGAACTGACAGATAAAGAAGTGGGTTTGATTAAAGGAGTAGAACCGATTAAGATCACTTTAAAGCCAAAAGCAGTATTTCCGCAACTTCCCCAGTATAACATGGCGCAGGATGTCCTGATGAAAGTAGTGAAAATAAGTGGAGATTTTCTAAAACAAGGGGTTTTAAAGGAAGTGTCGAGCAGTCCATGTAATTCACCGATAATGGGCTTAAAGAAGCCATGTGGGAAAGTGTGCATTGTGCAGGACTTGCGAAAAGTGAATGATCTGGTGGTCAAGTGTTGTCCAGTGGTGCCAAATCCAGCAGTGATACTGTTTCAGATTCCTTGCGATGCAGAGTGGTTCACAGTGGTTGACTTGTCACAAGCTTTCTTTTCTGTGCCTCTTCATGAGGATAGTCAGTTTCTTTTTAGTTTCAAATTCCTAGACAGAGTCTACAGCTGGTGTAAGCTCCCACAAGGGTATACTGAGTCACCAGCACTGTGTAATCAGATCTTTAAAAAGAATCTGGAGTCGTTGGAATTACCATACCAATCGACTCTAGTGCAATATATTGATGATTTACTGATCGCATCCAGAACAAGGGACGAGTGTAAGTACGACTCGATTGCCCTGTTGAATCATTTGGGAAATTTCTGACATAAGGTGTCACCTGTAAAACTGCAGTATTGTCAAAAATCTGTGAAATACCTGGGACATCAGATTGAGAAAGGGTCAAGAAGAATCTCCAGGGAGAGAATTACCATGATATTGCAGAGAAGTCCCCCGACTTCACGAAGAGATGTTAGAATGTTCTTGGGAATGGTGGGATATTGTAGACAGTGCATTCCAAATGTTGCTGAAATTGCCAAACCCTTGCAGCAGTTAACTCATAAGGAAGTTACAGATCCCATTACCCTAGATGAAGCTCAGATGAAGGCATTCACAGAACTGAGAGAAAGTTTGTGCAGAGCTCCAGCGTTGGGAATGCCTGATTACACAAAGCCATTCACATTGTTTTGTCATGAACATGATGCTTGTTCTATGTCTGTTTTGACACAGGTCCATGGAGGTGCTTATCGCCCAGTAGCCTATTTTTCAGCTACCTTGGACCCAGTCGCAACAGCTTTACCAGGTTGTCTGCGTGCAGTAGCCGCAGTTGGTCAAAGTCTTTCTCAATGTGAGGGGGTAGTCATGGGATACCCTTTGACGGTAATGGTTCCACACTCTGTTGAAATCTTACTGACAAGGACGAAAACGCAATACTTGACTGGTGCAAGACTGACAAGGTATGAGACAAGCATATTGGGTGCTCCGAATCTAACATTGAAAAGATGTACAGTATTGAATCCAGCGACATTGCTTCCAAGTGATATTGTCGAAATTGAAAAAGAGGAAGACATTGAGCATGATTGTCTTGAGGTAACTGAGCTGTGTACAAAACCAAGGCCTGATATTAGGGACACACGATTGGAGGAAAATGACCAAATTGTCTTTGTTGATGGTTCATGTCTCAGAGGTGGAACAGGGACATTGAGAGCAGGATACGCAGTATGCCCAATCACAGGCACATTAGAAGCTTCTTGGCTTCGAGGTGTATATTCTGCACAAGTGGCAGAGTTGGTAGCTCTTACTAGGGCATGCCATGTTTCTGCGAGACTAAGAGTCACAATCTATACAGACAGTCAATATGGATTTGGAATTGTTCATGATTTTGGTCAATTGTGGTCGCAAAGAGGTTTTCTAACCTCTATTGGTACACCAGTGAGAAATGGCGACAAGATAAAGAGTTGTTGTACGCTATACAGTTACCTGAAGAAATTGCTGTGGTAAAATGCAGGGCACACCAAAAGACGCAGGATTACATTTCATTGGGAAATGGTTATGTGGATCAAGTCACAAGGTTTTGTGCATTGAACTGTAGATTGTTTAAAGACAAGTGGGAACTGATGCCCGAAGAAGACAGTACTTGCACAAAGTTTGCATTAAAAGTGATTGATACTTTGGAAGAATTGAAAACATTGCAGGATAATTTTGACAAAGAAGAAAAACTACTCTGGGTTAAGTTAAAGTGTGTCCAAAGACCTGATGAAATTTGGGTTTCTGAGGAGTGCCAGATGGTCCTGCCCAATAGTTTATTGTCACAAATGGCCAGGTACTACCATGGTCAGGCACATATTGGAAGGGATGCCATGGTTAGATTGTTTAAGATTGACTGGTTTAATCCTAAATTTAGGCAAGCAGCAGAGGCAGTATGTCATGGATGTATAATTTGCCAGCAATAAAACGTGGGAAAAGGGACAGTGGTGAATTTGAGCCACATTGGAAGAGCGGGAGGTCCATTCAGCAGAATGCAATTGGATTTCATTGAGATGCCTGCATGTGGTGGTCTGAAGTACGTGTTGGTGATTGAGTGTGTCTTTAGTCATTGGATTGAAGCATATCCCACATGAAGGAATGACAGTCTCACAGTAGCAAAGCTGTTGCCTAGAGAGTTAATACCACATTTCGGATTTCCGATCTCTTTAGAATCAGATAGGGGAACTCACTTCAATAACTAGGTGATTAAGCACTTATGTGCAGCACTAAACATTGAGCAGAAGTTCTAGTTTAGCTATTGCCCTGAAGCATCAGGACTAGTGGAACAAATGAATGGTACATTGAAATCAAGAATTGCCAAGATGTGTGCCGCTACCAATCTGAAATGGCCAGACGCGTTACCTTTAGTGTTGATGTCAATGCAAAATATACCTGACAGGAAGACAGGGCTGTTGCCCCATGAGATACTCATGGGCAGAGCAATGAGATTGCCAGCAATTCCAGCCAATGCACTTGTCAATATTACAGATGATATGGTGTTGGACTACTGCAAAGATCTGGCTGATGTTGTTCGCTCTTTCTCTTAGCAGGTGCAGGCCACTACTCTGCCACCCATCCATGATCTAGGTCACAATCTGAGAGCTGGAGACTGGGTTGTCAAGACCTGTTTGGGACCACGTTGGAAAGGTTCCTATCAGGTGGTACTAACAACTACGACAGCTGTAAAGTGTGCAGGTCTGCCGAACTGGATACATGCAAGTCATACAAAGAGAGTGGTGAGTCCGCAAGAGCATGAAGTGTTGTTGAGAGCACCAACAACAGTGAAACAAGTAGCTACACTTGAACCAGAACAAGAGCAAACTGAGCCCGAGGTTGAGTCAGAGCTTGTGGAAGATGGGCCTATCACCCCTGTAAGAGATGAGAGTGAGGAATTACATGAGGGTGTGCAATAGCCTATCTCAACGGATACAGCAGGAGAACCGAGCACAGCTGGGGTTCTCCCAGAAGCAGACAGTGCTGAAAAGCAAACAGAGCGCGTGCCAGATCAAGAGGGTTTAAGAGTTGAGACGGATCAAAGTCAAAGTGATTTGACTCCTCCTGAACCCGTTGCAAGTCCATCAAGAGAAAACACCATAGAGAAAGAAAAGGAAAAGAGCCCAATCCTGAGGAGAATATTGACAGAAGGAACGAGAAAAGGAGATAATTGGCCTGAATCACAAATTGGAAAGAAGAGGGAATAGGTCATAAATGAAACAATAGACGAAGAAGTGGATACTACGAGAAAGGAAGAATTGAGTATAGGAGAAATAGATGGTGAACGTAGGTTGAAAAGAAAAAGAATAGCAAGTCGAAGATACGCAGGTCCTGAGTGGGCATATGCAGCTACAAAAGAATGGCAACACAATTTTATGTCCTTTTGTTTTGATAGAGAAGTTCTGAGTCAGTAATTTGATGTAACCTGAAGGAGATCAAAAGACTGAGTTTTTGAGCTGATCTAAAAAAAATCTAAGCAAAGACTGTTGAAATAAAACCAGAAGAGACATTGATAACCTGATATGACAATTGAAAACCAGATGTGACAAGCTGCTAATTGATTTTGACAAAAGGAAAAAAAAGGGTTCCTGAATGTGAAACTGAACTGTGAAAAAATAAATATTTTTTTTTCTAAATTTTTGAGTTTTTCCGTTGCACTTTATCTAAGAGTTACTTCTGCTTTCTGATTCTTTACAGATCATGGCTGAGTTAAATAACCAAGTTAGGAATGTTAGATATTGCAGATATTTGAGTGTTGGAGTGGTAGTTATGTGTGGAATAATGTTTATAATAATGATTGTGGGAATATCTATTCATGATATGCAAAAGGCTATTATCGTTTCTGTTCCTGAAACTACTAGACTAAGAGCTTTGTCAGGAATAAGGCTAGGCGCGGTCCAGGTCTCGCCCGAAATTCCACTGCGTGACTCCACAGCGTTTTATGTGCACCACTTGTCATCCCCTCTTGTTCCAAAGGTGACCATCAGCGTCGTCTGCCCTGTGGCAAAGCTCATAGAGCTGCAGATTCAGGACATTGGTGGACAAGATGCACTTATCAGTGCTATTCTATGAAGGGACTACAATTCCCATGTTTTTAGAGGCAGCAGCCATCTTGGGGTGTGGCAGGCCTATAAAGCCCAGCCACACCCATGCACGTTGCTCACTAGTTTGAAGACTTTGATGCAGCCAGACCTCTGGGGGGTTTCTCTGGAGAAGAGCAGAGTTCCTGAATGACAGAGTGTTGTCTAAACAAAGTCCATTGTGCATTCAAAAACTAGTAGGTCGTACTCGTAGCGGTATGGCCTAGCTGAATCCAAGTTTGGAGGAGGTTATTACTTCCCAAAAGGTAAAGCGCTCTTTTGCACAGTAATTCAAAGCGTTTCAGTTCACAGATGCAAAGCGCTTTGTGCACAGCAATTCAAGGCGTTTCCGTTCACAGATGTAAAGCGCTCTTTTGGCACAGTAATTCAAAGCGTTTCAGTTCACAGATGTAAAGCGCTTTTGTGCACAGCAATTCAAGGCGTTTCTGTTCACAGATGTAAAGCACTCTTTTGGCACAGTAATTCAAAGAGATTCAGTTCACAGATGCAAAGCGCTTTTCTGCACAGCAATTCAAGGCGTTTCCGTTCACAGATGTAAAGCGCTCTTTTGGCACAGTAATTCAAAGAGTTTCAGTTCACAGATGTAAAGCGCTTTTGTGTACAGCAACTCAAGGCGTTTCCGTTCACAGATGTAAAGTGCTCTTTTGGCACAGTAATTCAATGCGTTTCAGTTCACAGATGTAAAGCACTTTTGTGTACAGCAATTCAAGGCGTTTCAGTTCACAGATGTAAAGCGCTCTTGGCACGACAATTCAGGCGCTTCAGTTCACAGATGTAAAGCGCTCTTGGCACAATTCAAAGCGTTTCAGTTCACAGATGTGAGCGCTTCAATTCACAGGAGTAAAAAGTTCTTGGCATAACAATCTAAGTGATTCAGGCTACTTTAGTAAAAGCGCTTCCTGGTATTATTAAGTAAAGCGCTTTAAGTTCAATGAGTAAAACCTTTTGGCATTTATTGTTGTGAATGTGAAAGTATTTCTGGAGATAAGCAAATCATAGTTTTCATTGTTCTTTGAAAAGCTTATGATGTGAAGAGCATATTTAATTCTTTAAGATTTTCTAAGTCATGATCAAAGGTTTATGTTGTGAACACATAGATGTTACAGGGTTGATATTCAGTGTATAATCATAGTTCAAACTTCTTGCCATCTCTTGATTCTGAGGTCGTGTTTTACTTTTGTTCCATGTTTCAAAGAAGGGGCTTTGCCCTCATTTCAGAAGAGGTCTCCACCTGATATCTCGGAGACGCATTTAGTGAAGAGTCTATAAATTAGTTAGTTTCTATTAATGAGTAAATGCATATTTGTTCTAACCTTTACTTTTCAGATCTGTCTCCCTGCTGTTCCCTACCCTAATTCCCTTCCCCCGACTGGCTTCATCATAACTCTGTGCTATAATAGCTTTCTGAGTTGGTGACGCTGGGAGCTGGGCCTTTTGTCCAGCGACGTGCAGAACCAGAGGAAAGGACCCTGTGACAAGCTATAGAAAAGTTTAAGCTAGATGAAAAATACTTGCATGATTATACTAATGCTCAAAAAGAGCTTTCTTCTAACGTATTCTATTGCTTGTTGAGTGAGTATGTTGAGACGGTGGATGCAAGGAATTGTCTTGTATGTACGCAAATTCCTTCCTCTGTGGAAGAAGGTGTTACGCACCATAGTCTTCCATTAACATATGGCATAAGCTGTAGTCTGCTACTAACAAGATTCTATAACCAAGAGTATATACAATATTTTTATTCCAACTATGATTTTGTGTTTTCATGTGTTCCTGTTATTAGATATCTGAGTAAAATAGCTAAGGAGCATGATATAGTATTAGTTAGAGGCTTCTTTGAACCAACATTAACGTTTGGTACCACATACTCTCATAAGAATAATTTAACATGTTTACTTACAACATTAGAAAAGATCTTTTAGGGCATACTGTTGACAGGAGAAATGTTGCGCCGCGGCCGCAAGCACGGGCCGCGGCGGTGCAACATTCAGAAACCGCGGCGGCCCGCGGGTGGGCCGCGGGGGAAGCCGCGGCTCGATTTAAGGGTCGCGGCACTCGCCGCTCCCCTTTTCTCCAGCTGCGGATTCCTGGGAGGCCGCGGCAGGACTAGAGAACCCGAATCGGGTCATTGTCCTCGCCGCACTTGCCGCATTTAGCGTGCTAACACTAAATTAAACATATTGGGATTCCCGGTACCCCTCCTTACACCACTTACCGGCCACACAAACAAAAGCCAGATATCTGCACATGATTCTCTTTTATGCATGTCTTTTCCTCTCCCAGCATGCTGCTCACTTCCTCTCTTCCCAGCATGCATTGTTTCTCTTTGTTTAGATGAATGTTCTTTATCCTTAGTTATAACCTCTTCCCCAATCCAAGACGGTGGTGTTTCTACTTCCTGTTTTCTACTTCCTGTCTAGGGGTATATAAGGGGAATTCAGCTTCTTTCTCATTGCGTTGCAACACTCCTTTGGTGGTAGTCACGCTCCGGCTGGTTTCCTCTCATGGAGCCAGTTATTCTTGACCTGTCTTTCGTCTCCAGTATTCCTGTACTCTCGGATCTCCAGTTCTAACGTCCTTGTGTCCTCCTTCTGTTTCAGGGAGTTCCTGTTGGAGGTTTTTTACCCTTTTGGGGTTTTTCCTCTGGGACTCCTTCTGGAGGGCACGGACTGTAGTGGCTTGCTATTGTCAAATAGCACTGTGGCAACCGGAAGGGGTCGCCCCTACCTCGGCCAGAGCAGAACCTGCCGGAACCGGGGTCGTTCCCCAACTCTCATCAACTTCGACGGTAAGCCCAGTGTAAACCGTGACAGATTGCAACGCCCAAAAATCCAGTTGCAGTCCGGAACCATGGATAATCCAGTGGTGAATACAGAACCCACCAGCCGGACCCTGCTCATGACTATACAACAACAGGCTCAAGAACTCCAACAGCTACGTACTGAAAACACCGTCTATTGACAAGCCTTTGCATCCAGGACCACTGATGTTCCTTCGGTATCTGCCACTACACCTCGTTTCTCCGGGGATCCTAACAAATTGAGAGAATTCCTGGATGCCTTGACGGTTTATTTCACGTTTCGCCCCTCACAATTTGTGCAAGACAAGACCAAGGTGGGGTATTTGATTAGCGCCCTATCCGGGCCAGCCTTGGCGTGGGCCACTCCTTTAGTGACAAGAAATGACCCCTGCCTGTCTAATTATTCCAACTTTGTCACTACCTTTAAATAAATGTTTGAGCGCCCTGGACTCGAGTCTTCAGCAGAAGAAGCTCTCTGCGACATCCAACAAGGAAATCAAGATGTACTACAATACATCACCTGTCTCAGACAATTGGCAGCAGAAACGTCCTGGGTGGAACGTACCTTGGTGACTCTGTTCCGCAGGGGTCTCAGAGAGGACATTAAGGATGAACTGGTGCACTCTGCTAGAATAGAGAACCTTAAAGGGTTGATGGATCAGACCCTGACAATAGAATATCGGTTGAATGAGCGAAGAATGGAGAAAAAGAAGAGTTGTTTGCCATCACACTCAGTGACGTCTCGCACCTTCCCTCATCGTACCGAAGAAGTCCGTTCTGAACCTAAGGGGGCTACCGAGGAAGAGCCGATGCAAATCGACACGGCTCGAGGACCTTTATCAGCTAGTGAACGAGAACACAGACGAAGGAAGGGACTTTGGGGGTCATTCTGACCCTGGCGGGCGGCGGGCACCGCCCGCCGGGCGGAGACCGCCAAAAGACCGTACCGCGGTCAAAAGACCGTACCGCGGTCAAATGACCGCGGCGGTCATTTTGACTTTCCCGCTGGGCAGGCGGGCGACTGCCAAAAGGCCGCCCGCCCACCCAGCGGGAAAGCCCCAGCAACGATGAAGCCGGCTCCAAAGGGAGCCGGCGGAGTTGCTGGTGTGCGACGGGTGCAGTGGCACCTGTCGCGATTTTCAGTGTCTGCTTTGCAGACACTGAAAATCCTAATGGGGCCCTGTTAGGGGGCCCCTGCAGTGCCCATGCCAGTGGCATGGGCACTGCAGGGGCCCCCAGGGGCCCCACGACACCCGTTCCCGCCAGCCTCTTCCAGTATGGCGGGAAGGGGGTCGGAATCCCCATGCGCCGCCATGGAGGATTCCCTGGGGCAGGGGAAAACCAGCGGGAAACCGCCGGTTTCCCTTTTCTGACCGCGGCTTTACCGCCGCGGTCAGAATTGCCCCTGAAGCACCGCCAGCCTGTTGGCGGTGCTTCCTCCGTCCCCGGCCCTGGCGGTCCATGACCGCCAGGGTCGGAATGAGGCCCTTTGTCTGTATTGTGGTGCAGCTGGTCACCTAATTCGCACCTGCCCCGTTCGTCCAGCCAAGCCTTTGGGAAACGCCAACTCCCGTCCTCAGTGAGAAGGGTGAGGACGGGATATCGTGAAATACCTTCCATTTGTTCTTCCAGGGAGGAAGGGACTGCTCTTTTCCTTTTACCAGTTATCCTTCACTTAACTGATGGCCGGGAAGAAAGAACTCTGGCCCTATTGGACTGCGGAGCCAGTGGTATCTACTTAGATGAAGCATGGGCAAAAGAACGACAGATAGCACAAATACCTAAGGAAGTACCAGAACAGGTCCACACGGTGGATGGATCACTCTTGGCCTCAGGACCCGTACAGTATACCACCCCTACTTTCTGTCTCCAATTTGGGAAACACCAAGAAAATATTTCGTTTGATTTAATTTCATCACCACATCACGTCATGATCCTGGGAATCCCATGGCTCACAATCAATCAATCAAGATATTTATAAAGCGCGCTACGTACCCGTTAGGGTTTCAAGGCGCTGAGGGAAGGGGGGGGCTGCTATTGGTCGAAGAGCCAGGTCTTGAGGAGTGTCCTGAAGGTGAGAAGGTCCTGGGTCTGGCGCAGGGTGGTCGGGATGGAGTTCCAGGTTTTGGCAGTGAGGTAGGAGAAGGATCTGCCGCCGGAAGTCTTGCGTTGGAAGCGGGGAACAAGGGAGAGGTTGGCAGAGCGGAGTTGGCGGGAGGGGACGTAGAAGTTGAGTCTGTTGTTCAGGTAGGCGAGGCCGGCGTTGTGGAGTGCCTTGTGCGCGTGGGTGAGGAGCTTAAAGGTGATCCTCTTGTCCACGGGGAGCCAGTGGAGGTCCTTCAGGTGGTGGGAGATGTGGCATCGCCGGGGTACATCGAGGACCAAGCGGGCGGAGGCGTTCTGGATGCGTTGGAGTCGTTGGATGTTTTTTGCTGGGATGCCTGTGTAGAGTGCGTTGCCGTAGTCAAGTCTGCTACTGACGAGGGCCTGGGTTACCGTTTTTCTGGTTTCCGTCGGGATCCATTTGTAGATTCTACGGAGCATGCGGAGGGTGTTGTAGCAGGAGGATGAAACTGCGTTGACCTGTTTGGACATGGTGAGGGCAGAGTCGAGGATGAAGGCGAGGTTGCGTGCGTGGTTGGCTGGTGTTGGGGGGGATCGCAGCGCGGTGGGCCACCAGGAGTCGTCCCATGCTGAGGGGGTGCGTCCGAGGATGAGGACCTCCGTCTTGTCGGAGTTCAATTTCAGACGGCTGATTCTCATCCACTCAGCAATGGATTTCAATCCCTCATGGAGGTTGGCTTTGGCGGTGTGTGGATCTTTAGTGAGGGAGAGGATGAGCTGGGTGTCGTCGGCGTAGGAGAGAATGCTGAGATTGTGCTGACGGGCCAGTTGTGCGAGGGGGGCCATGTAGACGTTGAACAGCGTCGGGCTTAGCGAGGAGCCTTGGGGGATGCCGCAGATGAGGTTAGTGGCTTCGGAGCGGAAGGGTGAGAGTCGGACTCTCTGGGTTCTGACGGAGAGGAATGAGGAGATCCAGTTGTGGGCTTTGTCTTGTATTCCGGCTTCGTGGAGGCGTGTTAGTAGGGTGCGGTGGCAGACTGTGTCGAAGGCAGCGGAAAGGTCCAGGAGGATGAGGGCTGAAGTTTCGCCGTTGTCCATTTGCTGTCTGATGTCATCTGTGGCGGCGAGGAGCGCAGTCTCGGTGCTGTGGTTGCGTCTGAAGCCGGATTGGGAGGGGTCCAGGATGGAGTTGTCCTCGAGGTAGTGGGTGAGCTGGGTGTTGACTATCTTCTCGATGACCTTCGCTGGGAAGGGGAGGAGGGAGATCGGGCGGACGTTTTTGAGGTCGTTGGGGTCGGCCTTGGGTTTCTTGAGGAGGGCTTGGATATCGGCGTGCTTCCAGCTGTCCGGGAAAATTGCGGTTTCGAAGGATAGGTTGATGATCTTTCGAAGTTGGGGGGGCAATGGTGGAGTTGGCTTTGTTGTAGACGTGGTGTGGGCAAGGGTCTGAAGGGGATCCTGAGTGGATGGAGTTCATGATCTTGCGAGTTTCGGCGTTGTTTACGTGGGTCCAGGTGGTGAGGCGGTTGGCGTAGGCGGAGTTGTCAGGGGTGGGGTCTGGCGGCGGTGTGGTGTTGAGGCTGTCGTGGATGACGGCGATCTTCTGATAGAAGAAGGTGGAGAGTGCGTCGCAGAGTTTCTGGGATGGTGGGACGTCGTTGACGTTGGCGCTGGGGTTGGAGAGCTCCTTCACGATGCAGAAGAGCTCTTTGCTGTCGTGTGCGTTGTTGTTTAGGCATTCTGTGAAGTGGGATCGTTTGGTGAGTCGGATTAGCTGGTGGTGCTTGTGGGTGGCTTCCTTGTGGGTTGCCAGGCTGCCGGGTGTGCGTTCGAGAAGCCATTTCTTCTTTAGTTTCTGGCAGGTGCGTTTGGAGGTGATGAGTTCGTCTGTGAACCAGGCTGCTTTTTTCTTTTCTTGGTTGACAGTGGGCCTCTTGAGAGGTGCGAGGGTGTTAGCGCAGTTGAGGATCCACTGCTGGAGGTTGACGGCGGCGGTGTTCGGGTCGGTAGGGTCGGTGGGCGGGTTCTGGGGGAGGGTGCTGGTTAGTTGGTCTTCGGAGACTTTGCTCCAGCGGCGGTGAGGAGGTAGTGGGGTGCGGTGGTACTCGGTGTGTTTCTTGAATGTGAAGTGGACGCAGTGGTGGTCGGTCCAGTAGAGTTCGGAGGTGTGGCTGAAGGTGACGTGGTTGCTTGCGGAGAAGACCGGATCGAGCGTGTGGCCGGCGATGTGGGTGGGTGTGTTGACCAGTTGTC
Source organism: Pleurodeles waltl (assembly GCF_031143425.1). Lineage (NCBI taxonomy): Eukaryota > Metazoa > Chordata > Amphibia > Caudata > Salamandridae > Pleurodeles > Pleurodeles waltl. The sequence continues at coordinate 955,199,575 of NC_090444.1, forward strand.
TCAGTCCGAGGTTGGAGAGGTTGAGGGTCAGTGATGCGGTGTTGCCGTCGTTGTTGTTCTCCAGGTGGAAGTTGAGGTCTCCAAGGAGGATGTAGTCCGTAGAGGCGAGGGCGTGGATGCTCGCGAGGTCAGCAATGGTGTCACTGAATGGGGCTCTTGGTCCTGGTGGTCGGTAGATGAGTGTTCCTCTGAGGGTGGTGTTGGGGTCCGTGTGGATTCGGAAGTGTAGGTGTTCAGCTGTCTTGAGGGTGTCGTCAGTGTGGGTGTGGATCCTGAGGGTGGATTTGTGGACGATGGCTATACCTCCTCCGATTCCGTTGGTGCGGTCTCTTCTGGTGATCTTCTAGCCGTCAGGGATGGCGATGTCAGGGGCCGAGGAGTCGTTTCACCAGGTTTCGGTCAGGAAGGCTACGTCTGGGGCGGTGGTGTCGAGCAGGTCCCAGAGCTCGATGGCGTGCTTTCGTGCGGAGCGTGTGTTGAGGAGAATGCAGGGGAGGTGGTTGGTGTTGGTTGTTGCAGGGTTCCTTGTTCTGTTGCAGGTGAAGTTGCAGGCGCAGCAGGAGAAGGGGCCTTTGGTGTGTTTCGGAGTGGCCTGGAAGCAGGCTGTGGAGGAGCCGGGGTTGAGGGCGTGGAGTTCGCTGGCTGAGTAGCGAAGTCTGGTGGTGCGGGGGCGTGCGGACCGGGGGGGGTGGCGCTGGGCGCAGTCCAGGCGCGGACGGGTGCATACGGGCTTGCCTCTGGTGCGCATCCGGCGCGCCAGCGGCGTGGACGCGCAGCACCAGCCATTAAGAAGGGAGGCGGGAGGGAGGAGCAGCTGGGAGGCGGGAGGGAGCGGCGAATGGGGGCACGAGGGGGACGGGGCCGCAGGGAGGCAGCGGCAGGGAGAAACGGCAAGGGGGAGCGCCCAAGGGGCGAAAACAAGCGGAAAAAGGCACAAAAGTGAAAAAAAGCACAAGGCAATCACAAAATACGGAATACAGTCACAAATGCGGTAAACGGCACAACACAAGCGGAATACAGCAGTCAGAAAAAGGCACGAATGGGGGCAAGAGTGAAAGGAGGCAGGCGCTGAAAACAAAAGGCACTTAATAAAATACGGTAAACGGCACAATGCACAAGCGGAGTACAGCAATCAGAAAGGGGCACAGATGGGGGCAAGAGCGCAAGGAGGCAAGGCGCAGAAAAATAAAAACACTCACAGATACGGCGGAAGCGGCACAGTGCACACGGGTCTAGCGACGCTTACCAGAACCCCACTAGACACCAGGGATGAGGCGCAGGAGGATGCCTTCAGGTGGAGGAGATCCTCGAACACTCTAGCAGCAGCGTGGGTGGGGATCAGGGACACGAGACAGCAAGATGGTGCTGCGGACGTGGGGGGCGAGCTCTTGACCAAAAACAGGTCAGAGGTCGCTCACCCTCGACGCGCAGCGCCAGCCATTAAGAAGGGAGGGTGAGGGAGGAGCAGCTGGGAGGTGGGAGGTGGGAGGGAGCGGCGAATGGGGGCGCGAGGGGGGCGGGCCGCAGGGAGGCAGCGGCAGGGAGAAACGGCAAGGGGGAGCGCCCAAGGGGCGAAAACAAGCGGAAATAGGCACAAAAGTGAAAAAAAGCACAAGGCAATCACATAATATGGAATACAGTCACAAATGCGGTAAACGGCACAACACAAGTGGAATACAGCAGTCAGAAAAAGGCACGAATGGGGGCAAGAGCGCAAGGAGGCAGGCGCTGAAAACAAAAGGCACTTAATAAAATACGGTAAACGGCACAATGCACAAGCGGAGTACAGCAATCAGAAAGGGGCACAGATGGGGGCAAGAGCGCAAGGAGGCAAGGCGCAGAAAAATAAAAACACTCACAGATACGGCGAAAGCGGCACAGTGCACACGGGTCTAGCGACGCTTACCAGAAGCCCACTAGACACCAGGGATGAGGCGCAGGAGGATGCCTGCGGGTTGAGGAGGGCCTCGAACACGCTAGCAGCAGCGTGGGCGTGGATCAGGGACACAAGATAGCAAGGTGGTGCCGCGGATGTGGGGGGCGAGCTCTTGACCAAAAACAGGTCAGAGGTCGCTCACCCTCGACGCTCACCGCCAGCCATTAAGAAGGGAGGGGGGAGCAGCTGGGAGGCGGGAGGGAGCGGCGAATGGGGGCGCGAGTGGGGCGGGGCCGCAGGGAGGCAGCGGCAGGGATAAACGGCAAGGGGGAGCGCCCAAGGGGTGAAAAAAAAGGAAAAAGGCACAAAAGTGAAAAAAGCACAAGGCAATCACAAAATACGGAATACAGTCACAAATGTGGTAAACAGCACAACACAAGCGGAATACAGCAGTCAGAAAAAGGCACGAATGGGGGCAAGAGCGCAAGGAGGCAGGCGCTGAAAACAAAAGGCACTTAATAAAATACGGTAAACGGCACAATGCACAAGCGGAGTACAGCAATAAGAAAGGGGCACAGATGGGGGCAAGAGCGCAAGGAGGCAAGGCACAGAAAAATAAAAACACTCACAGATACGGCGAAAGCGGCACAGTGCACACGTGTCTAGCGACGCTTACCAGAAGCCCAATAGACACCAGGGATGAGGCGCAGGAGGATGCCTGCGTGTTGAGGAGGGCCTCGAACACGCTAGCAGGAGCGTGGGCGTGGATCAGGGACACGAGACAGCAAGGTGGTGCCGCGGACGTGGGGGGCGAGCTCTTGACCAAAAACAGGTCAGAGGTCGCTAACCCTCGACGCTCACCGCCAGCCATTAAGAAGGGAGGGGGGAGGGAGGAGCAGCTGGGAGGCGGGAGGCGGGAGGGAGCGGCGAATGGGGGCGAGAGGGGGGGGGCCGCAGGGAGGCAGCGGCAGGGAGAAACGGCAAGGGGGAGCGCCCAAGGGGCGAAAACAAGCGGAAAAAGGCACAAAAGTTAAAAAAAAGCACAAGGCAATCACAAAATACGGAATACAGTCACAAATGCGGTAAACGGCACAACACAAGCGGAATACAGCAGTCAGAAAAAGGCACGAATGGGGGCAAGAGCGCAAGGAGGCAGGCGCTGAAAACAAAAGGCACTTAATAAAATACGGTAAACGGCACAATGCACAAGCGGAGTACAGCAATCAGAAAGGGACACAGATGGGGGCAAGAGCGCAAGGAGGCAAGGTGCAGAAAAATAAAAACACTCAAAGATACGGGGAAAGCGGCACAGTGCACACGGGTCTAGCGACGCTTACCAGAAGCCCACTAGACACCAGGGATGAGGCGCAGGAAGATGCCTGCGGGTGGAGGAGGGCCTCAAACACGCTAGCAGCAGCGTGGGCGGGGATCAGGGACACGAGACAGCAAGGTGGTGCTGTGGACGTGGGGGGCGAGCTCTTGACCAAAAACAGGTCAGAGGTCGCTCACCCTCGACGCGCAGCGCCAGCCATTAAGAAGGGAGGGGGGAGGGAGGAGCAGCAGGGAGGCGGGAGGTGGGAGGGAGCGGCGAATGAGGGCGCGAGGGGGGCGGGGCCGCAGGGAGGCAGCGGCAGGGAGAAACGGCAAGGGGGAGCGCCCAAGGGGCGAAAACAAGCGGAAATAGGCACAAAAGTGAAAAAAAGCACAAGGCAATCACAAAATACGGAATACAGTCACAAATGCGGTAAACGGCACAACACAAGTGGAATACAGCAGTTAAAAAAATGCACGAATGGGGGCAAGAGCGCAAGGAGTCAGGCGCTGAAAACAAAAGGCACTTAATAAATACGGTAAACGGCACAATGCACAAGCGGAGTATAGCAATCAGAAAGGGGCACAGATGGGGGCAAGAGCGCAAGGAGGCAAGGCGCAGAAAAATAAAAACACTCACAGATACGGCGAAAGCGGCACAGTGCACACGGGTCTAGCGACGCTTACCAGAAGCCCACTAGACACCAGGGATGAGGCGCAGGAGGATGCCTGCGTGTTGAGGAGGGCCTCGAACACGCTAGCAGCAGCGTGGGCGTGGATCAGGGACACGAGACAGCAAGGTGGTGCCGCGGACGTGGGGGGCGAGCTCTTGACCAAAAACAGGTCAGAGGTCGCTAACCCTCGACGCTCACCGCCAGCCATTAAGAAGGGAGGGGGAGGGAGGAGCAGCTGGGAGGCGGGAGGCGGGAGGGAGCAGCGAATGGGGGCGCGAGGGGGGCGGGGCCGCAGGGAGGCAGCGGCAGGGAGAAACGGCAAGGGGGAGCGCCCAAGGGGCGAAAACAAGCGGAAAAAGGCACAAAAGTGAAAAAAAGCACAAGGCAATCACAAAATACGGAATACAGTCACAAATGAGGTAAACGGCACAACACAAGTGGAATACAGCAGTCAGAAAAAGGCACGAATGGGGGCAAGAGCGCAAGGAGTCAGGCGCTGAAAACAAAAGGCACTTAATAAATACGGTAAACGGCACAATGCACAAGCGGAGTATAGCAATCAGAAAGGGGCACAGATGGGGGCAAGAGCGCAAGGAGGCAAGGCGCAGAAAAATAAAAACACTCACAGATACGGCGAAAGCGGCACAGTGCACACGGGTCTAGCGACGCTTACCAGAAGCCCACTAGACACCAGGGATGAGGCGCAGGAGGATGCCTGCGTGTTGAGGAGGGCCTCGAACACGCTAGCAGCAGCGTGGGCGTGGATCAGGGACACGAGACAGCAAGGTGGTGCCGCGGACGTGGGGGGCGAGCTCTTGACCAAAAACAGGTCAGAGGTCGCTAACCCTCGACGCTCACCGCCAGCCATTAAGAAGGGAGGGGGAGGGAGGAGCAGCTGGGAGGCGGGAGGCGGGAGGGAGCAGCGAATGGGGGCGCGAGGGGGGCGGGGCCGCAGGGAGGCAGCGGCAGGGAGAAACGGCAAGGGGGAGCGCCCAAGGGGCGAAAACAAGCGGAAAAAGGCACAAAAGTGAAAAAAAGCACAAGGCAATCACAAAATACGGAATACAGTCACAAATGAGGTAAACGGCACAACACAAGCGGAATACAGCAGTCAGAAAAAGGCACGAATGGGGGCAAGAGCGCAAGGAGGCAGGCGCTGAAAACAAAAGGCACTTAATAAAATACGGTAAACGGCACAATGCACAAGCGGAGTACAGCAATCAGAAAGGGGCACAGATGGGGGCAAGAGCGCAAGGAGGCAAGGCGCAGAAAAATAAAAACACTCACAGATACGGCGAAAGCGGCACAGTGCACACGGGTCTAGCAACACTTACCAGAAGCCCACTAGACACCAGGGATGAGGCGCAGGAGGATGCCTGCGGGTGGAGGAGGGCCTCGAACACGCTAGCAGCAGTGTGGGCGGGGATCAGGGAAACGAGACAGCAAGGTGGTGCTGCGGACGTGGGGGGCGAGCTCTTGACCAAAAACAGGTCAGAGGTCGCTCACCCTCGACGCGCAGCGCCAGCCATTAAGAAGGGAGGGGGGAGGGAGGAGCAGCTGGGAGGCGGGAGGGAGCGGCGAATGGGGGCGCGAGGGGGGCGGGGCCGCAGGGAGGCAGGGATAAACGGCAAGGGGGAGCGCCCAAGGGGTGAAAAAAAAGGAAAAAGGCACAAAAGTGAAAAAAAAGCACAAGGCAATCACAAAATACGGAATACAGTCACAAATGTGGTAAACGGCACAACACAAGCGGAATACAGCAGTCAGAAAAAGGCACGAATGGGGGCAAGAGCGCAAGGAGGCAGGCGCTGAAAACAAAAGGCACTTAATAAAATACGGTAAACGGCACAATGCACAAGCGGAGTACAGCAATCAGAAAGGGACACAGATGGGGGCAAGAGCGCAAGGAGGCAAGGCGCAGAAAAATAAAAACACTCACAGATACGGCGAAAGCGGCACAGTGCACACGGGTCTAGCGACGCTTACCAGAAGCCCACTAGACACCAGGGATGAGGCGCAGGAAGATGCCTGCGGGTGGAGGAGGGCCTCAAACACGCTAGCAGCAGCGTGGGCGGGGATCAGGGACACGAGACAGCAAGGTGGTGCTGTGGACGTGGGGGGCGAGCTCTTGACCAAAAACAGGTCAGAGGTCGCTCACCCTCGACGCGCAGCGCCAGCCATTAAGAAGGGAGGGGGGAGGGAGGAGCAGCAGGGAGGCGGGAGGTGGGAGGGAGCGGCGAATGAGGGTGCGAGGGGGGCGGGGCCGCAGGGAGGCAGCGGCAGGGAGAAACGGCAAGGGGGAGCGCCCAAGGGGCGAAAACAAGCGGAAATAGGCACAAAAGTGAAAAAAAGCACAAGGCAATCACAAAATACGGAATACAGTCACAAATGCGGTAAACGGCACAACACAAGTGGAATACAGCAGTCAGAAAAAGGCACGAATGGGGGCAAGTGCGCAAGGAGTCAGGCGCTGAAAACAAAAGGCACTTAATAAATACGGTAAACGGCACAATGCACAAGCGGAGTATAGCAATCAGAAAGGGGCACAGATGGGGGCAAGAGCGCAAGGAGGCAAGGCGCAGAAAAATAAAAACACTCACAGATACGGCGAAAGCGGCACAGTGCACACGGGTCTAGCGACGCTTACCAGAAGCCCACTAGACACCAGGGATGAGGCGCAGGAGGATGCCTGCGTGTTGAGGAGGGCCTCGAACACGCTAGCAGCAGCGTGGGCGTGGATCAGGGACACGAGACAGCAAGGTGGTGCAGCGGACGTGGGGGGCGAGCTCTTGACCAAAAACAGGTCAGAGGTCGCTAACCCTCGACGCTCACCGCCAGCCATTAAGAAGGGAGGGGGAGGGAGGAGCAGCTGGGAGGCGGGAGGCGGGAGGGAGCAGCGAATGGGGGCGCGAGGGGGGCGGGCCGCAGGGAGGCAGCGGCAGGGAGAAACGGCAAGGGGGAGCGCCCAAGGGGCGAAAACAAGCGGAAAAAGGCACAAAAGTGAAAAAAAGCACAAGGCAATCACAAAATACGGAATACAGTCACAAATGAGGTAAACGGCACAACACAAGCGGAATACAGCAGTCAGAAAAAGGCACGAATGGGGGCAAGAGCGCAAGGAGGCAGGCGCTGAAAACAAAAGGCACTTAATAAAATACGGTAAACGGCACAATGCACAAGCGGAGTACAGCAATCAGAAAGGGGCACAGATGGGGGCAAGAGCGCAAGGAGGCAAGGCGCAGAAAAATAAAAACACTCACAGATACGGCGAAAGCGGCACAGTGCACACGGGTCTAGCAACACTTACCAGAAGCCCACTAGACACCAGGGATGAGGCGCAGGAGGATGCCTGCGGGTGGAGGAGGGCCTCGAACACGCTAGCAGCAGCGTGGGCGGGGATCAGGGAAATGAGACAGCAAGGTGGTGCTGCGGACGTGGGGGGCGAGCTCTTGACCAAAAACAGGTCAGAGGTCGCTCACCCTCGACGCGCAGCGCCAGCCATTAAGAAGGGAGGGGGGAGGGAGGAGCAGCTGGGAGGCGGGAGGGAGCGGCGAATGGGGGCGCAAGGGGGGCGGGGCCGCAGGGAGGCAGCGGCAGGGAGAAACAGCAAGGGGGAGCGCCCAAGGGGCGAAAACAAGCGGAAAAAGGCACAAAAGTGAAAAAAGCACAAGGCAATCACAAAATACGGAATACAGTCACAAATGCGGTAAACGGCACAACACAAGCGGATTACAGCAGGCAGAAAAAGGCACGAATGGGGGCAAGAGCACAAGGAGGCAGGCGCTGAAAACAAAAGGCACTTAATAAAATACGGTAAACGGCACAATGCACAACCGGAGTACAGCAATCGGAAAGGGGCACAGATGGGGGCAAGAGCGCAAGGAGGGAAGGCGCAGAAAAATAAAAACACTCACATATACGGCGAAAGCGGCACAGTGCACACGGGTCTAGCGACGCTTACCAGAAGCCCACTTGACACCAGGGATGAGGCGCAGGAGGATGCCTGCGGGTGGTGGAGGGCCTCGAACACACTAGCAGCAGCATGGGCGGGGATCAGGGACACAAGGCAGCAAGGTGGTGCTGCGGACGTGGGGGGCGAGCTCTTGACCAAAAACAGGTCAGAGGTCGCTCACCAAAAACAGGTCAGAGGTCGCTCACACGGCACAACCCTTACATCAACTGGGAAACAAGAACTATTTCTTTATCCTCTCACTTCTGCCAACACCACTGCTACCTAGCAGGTGATTTTTGGTCCCCAAAAGGTCTTTTAGCAGCACCCCCTAAGGTGGGATGTTCTATTAACGTCCTACAGGGAGTACACAGTCATTATCAAGAATTTGCTGATGTATTCCAGAAGCCAGAAAAACCTGAACTGCCACCCCATAGAGAATATGATTGCGCCATTCCCTTACAACCAGATACAGTGGCTCTTTTTGGGCGAATGTACTCTCTAACAGAACCTGAGAAGCAGATTCTAAAGGAATACCTTGATGAGAACATACAGAGCGGATTGATTGCTCCCTGCTCTTCACCTGCAGGGGCTCCTCTCTTCTTTGTGCCTAAGAAGACGAAAGATTTGCGTCCCTGTATTGATTTCAGAGGATTAAACAAGATCACTATTAAGGATCGGTACCCGTTACCCCTTATTAAGGACATCCTGGAAGCGGTCAGAGGGGCAAAGAGATTCACCAAGCTGGATCTCAGAGGAGCATACCATCTTTTAAGGTTCAAAAAAGGGGATGAGTGGAAGACCGCCATTAGAACACCTTTCGGTCACTACGAATATCGAGTAATGCCATTCGGACTCACCAATGCCCCTTCCATTTTTCAAAGGTTCATGGACTCTATTTTCTCCGACCTTCCACAACAAACAGTGGTTGTTTATCTCAATGACATTTTAATATTTTCTGTCCACCCAGAGCAACACTCTAAGCATGTTCTCCAAGTTCTGGAAAGACTCAGACAACGCCATTTATTTTGCAAACCCGAGAAGTGCGAGTTTGATCAGACAGAGGTAAAATATTTGGGATATTGCATCAACCAAACTGAGGTCGCCATGGATTCAGACAAGGTGCAAGCTATATTGGATTGGCCATCTCCCTCTTCCATCAAAGACACTCAGTGTTTTTTGGGATTAGCCAATTTCTATCGACAATTTATAGCAGACTTTGCCCAGAGAACCAGTTACATTACTCAAACCCTTAAAAAAGACCATTTAAAGAAGGGCTTTTGTTGGACACAAGACTCAGAGTTAGCCTTTCAAGACTTAAAGAAAGCCTTTATTCAAGCTCCTATTCTACGACACCCAGACACCAGCAAACAATTCATTGTTGTCGCAGACGCCTCAGAAAGAGCCATTGGGGCTGCCTTACTGCAAAAACAAGACGATGATTGTAGGAGGCTGGACTGGCTTGTAGTGAGTACCAAGGGGTACTTACACCTTGCACCAGGCCCAGGTATCCCTTATTAGTGTAGAGGGGTGTCTAGCAGCTTAGGCTGATAGAAAAGGTAGCTTAGCAGAGCAGCTTAGGCTGAACTAGGAGACGAGTGAAGCTCCCACAGTACCACTAGTGTCATATGCACAATATCATAAGAAAACACAATACACAGATATACTAAAAATAAAGGTACTTTATTTTTATGACAATATGCCAAACGTATCTCAGTGAGTACCCTCAGTATGAGGATAGCAAATATACACAAGATATATGTACACAATACCAAAATATGCAGTAATAGCAATAGAAAACAGTGCAAACAATGTATAGTCACAATAGAATGCAATGGGGGCACATAGGGATAGGGGCAACACAAACCATATACTCTAGAAGTGGAATGCGAACCACGAATGGACCCCAAACCTATGTGACCTTGTAGAGGGTCGCTGGGACTGTAAAAAAACAGTGAGGGTTAGAAAAATAGCCCACCCCAAGACCCTGAAAAGTGGATGCAAAGTGCACCTAAGTTCCCCAAAGAGCACAGAAGTCGTGGTAGGGGAATTCTGCCAGAAACAACAACACCAGCAATGCAACAATGATGGATTTCCTGACAAGAGTACCTGTGGAACAAGGGGACCAAGTCCAAGAGTCACGATCAAGTCGGGAGTGGGCAGATGCTAGTCGTCGTTGCTACTTTGTTGCAGTTTTGCAGGCTTCCAGCGCGGTCAGCAGTCGATTCCTTGGCAGAAGGTGAAGAGAGAGATGCAGAGGAACTCTGATGAGCTCTTGCATTCGTTATCTAAGGAATTCCCCAAAGCAGAGACCCTAAATAGCCAGAAAAGGAGGTTTGGCTACCTAGGAGAGAGGATAGGCTAGCAACACCTGAAGGAGCCTATCAGAAGGAGTCTCTGACGTCACCTGCTGGCCCTGGCCACTCAGAGCAGTCCAGTGTGCCAGCAGCACCTCTGTTTCCAAGATGGCAGAGGTCTGGAGCACACTGGAGGAGCTCTGGGCACCTCCCAGGTGAGGTGCAGGTCAGGGGAGTGGTCACTCCCCTTTCCTTTGTCCAGTTTCGCGCCAGAGCAGGGCTGAGGGATCCCTGAACCGGTGTAGACTGGCTTATGCAGAGATGGGCACCATCTGTGCCCATCAAGGCATTTCCAGAGACTGGGGGAGGCTACTCCTCCCCAGCCCTGACACCTTATTCCAAAGGGAGAGGGTGTAACACCCTCTCTCTGAGGAAGTCCTTTGTTCTGACTTCCTGGGCCAAGCCTGGCTGGACCACAGGAGGGCAGAAACCTGTCTGAGGGGTTGGCAGCAGCAGCAGCTGCAGTGAAACCCCGGGAAAGGCAGTTTGGCAGTACCCAGGTCTGTGCTAGAGACCCGGGGAATCATGGGATTGTCTCCCTAATACCAGGATGGCATTGGGGGGGCAATTCCATGATCTTAGACATGTGACATGGCCATATTCGGAGTTACCATTGTGAAGCTATACATAGTTAGTGACCTATGTATAGTGCACGTGTGTAATGGTGTCCCCGCACTCACAAAGTCCGGGGAATCGGCCCTGAACAATGTGGGAGCACCTTGGCTAGTGCCAGTGTGCCCACACACTAAGTAACTTAGCACCCAACCTTTACCAGGTAAAGGTTAGACATATAGGTGACTTATAAGTTACTTAAGTGCAGTGAAAAATGGCTGTGAAATAACGTGGACGTTATTTCACTCAGGCTGCAGTGGCAGGCCTGTGTAAGAATTGTCAGAGCTCCCTATGGGTGGCAAAAGAAATGCTGCAGCCCATAGGGATCTCCTGGAACCCCAATACCCTGGGTACCTCAGTACCATATACTAGGGAATTATAAGGGTGTTCCAGTATGCCAATGTAAATTGGTAAAATTGGTCACTAGCCAGTTAGTGACAATTTGGAAAGAAATGAGAGAGCATAACCACTGAGGTTCTGATTAGCAGAGCCTCAGTGAGACAGTTAGTCATAACACAGGTAACACATACAGGGCACACTTATGAGCACTGGGGCCCTGGTTGGCAGGGTCCCAGTGACACATACAACTAAAACAACATATATACAGTGAAATATGGGGGTAACATGCCAGGCAAGATGGTACTTTCCTACACAACCCCCCTCCCCCCCAAACGAAGGACAATAAGACTAGCCATGACCTGATGAGTCTTCATTGTCTAAGTGGAAATATCTGGAGAGTCCATCTGCATTGGAGTGGGTACTCCCAGGTCTATGTTCCACTGTATAATCCATTCCCTGTAGGGATATGGACCACCTCAACAATTTAGGGTTTTCACCTTTCATTTGTTTTAGCCAACGTAGAGGTTTGTGGTCTGTCTGAACAATGAAGTGAGTGCCAAACAGGTATGGCCTCAACTTCTTCAGTGCCCAGACCACAGCAAAGGCCTCCCTCTCTATGGCAGACCAACGCTTTTCTCTAGGGGTCAACCTCCTGCTGATAAAAGCAACAGGTTGATCCTGGCTCTCAAAATTAAGTTGTGATAAGACTGCCCCTACCCCTAATTCAGATGCATCAGTTTGGACAATTAATTTTTTGGAGTAACAGGGGCTTTTCAGGACAGGTGCAGAGCACATGGCCTGCTTCAGCTCCTCAAAAGCTTTCTGACAGCTAGCTGTCCACAATACCTTTTTAGGCATTTTCTTAGATGTGAGGTCATTAAGAGGGGCTGCAATGGAGCCATAGTTCTTTATGAACCTCCTGTAATACCCCGTGAGGCCTAAGAAGGTTCTCACCTGGGTCTGAGTTGTAGGGGGAACCCAATCTATAATAGTTTGGATTTTCCCCTGAAGTGGTGCAATCTGTTCTCCACCTACCAGGTGTCCCAGATAAACCACTTTCCCCTGCCCTATTTGGCACTTTGAAGCCTTGATAGTGAGGCCTGCCTTTTGCAGGGCCTCCAAAACTTTCCATAGGTGACCCAGGTGATCATCCCAGCTGGAGCTAAAGACAGCTATATCATCTAGATATGCTGCACTAAAAGCTTCCAGCCCTTGCAGGACTGTGTTCACCAACCTTTGAAAAGTGGCAGGTGCATTTTTCAATCCAAAAGGCATTACTGTGAATTGGTAATGGCCTCCAATGGTTGAAAATGCAGTTTTTGCTTTTGCATCCTATGATAACTTGATCTGCCAATACCCTGCAGTCAAATCAAAGGTGCTTAGATACTTGGCAGATGCCAGAGTATCTATTAGCTCATCTGCCCTGGGTATAGGGTGAGCATCAGTTTTGGTTACCTGGTTGAGACCTCTATAGTCTACACAAAACCGCATTTCCTTCTTTCCATCCTTGGAATGAGGTTTTGGTACAAGTACCACAGGAGAGGCCCATGGACTTTCAGAGTGCTCAACCACTCCCAGTTCAAGCATTTTCTGCACTTCTTGCTTTATGCAGTCTCTGACATGGTCAGGCTGCCTATAGATCTTACTTTTGACAGGCAAGCTGTCTCCAGTATCTATAGTGTGCTCACACCAGGAAGTGGTGCCTGGCACAGTAGAGAAGAGTTCAGAAAACTGACCCAGGAGATTTATGCAGTGGTCTTTCTGCTCAGCAGTAAGACAATCTGCCAAAACTACACCTTCCACTAGAGCATCTTGTTCTGTGGAAGAGAAGAGATCAGGGAGAGGGTCACTCTCTTCTTCCTGTCCCTCATCTGTTGCCATGAGCAGGGTGAGATCAGCCCTGTCATAGTAGGGTTTCAGGCGTTTGACATGGAGCACCCTAAGGGGACTCCTGGCAGTGCCTAAGTCAACTAAGTAGGTGACTTCTCCCTTCTTTTCAACAATTATGTGGGGTCCACTCCATTTGTCTTGGAGTGCTCTTGGGGCCACAGGCTCCAAGACCCACACTTTCTGCCCTGGTTGGTACTGAACCAAAACAGCCTTCTGGTCATGCCATTGCTTTTGGAGGTCTTGGCTGGCCTGAAGGTTTTTACTGCCCTTTTTCATGTACTCAGCCATCCTAGATCTTAGGCCAAGTACATAGTCCGCTATGTCTTGCTTTGGAGCTTTTAAAGGTTGTTCCCAACCCTCCTTAACAAGTGTTAGAGGACCTCTTACAGAGTGTCCAAATAGGAGTTCAAAGGGGCTGAAGTCCACTCCTTTTTGGGGTACCTCCCTGTAAGCAAAAAGGAAGCAAGGTAATAGGATATCCCATCTCCTGCGGAGTTTTTCAGGGAGACCCATTATCATACCTTTGAGAGTTTTGTTAAATCTCTCCACCAGTCCATTTGTTTGTGGATGGTAGGGTGTGGTGAACTTGTATGTCACACCACATTCCTTCCACATGGCCTTTAAGTAAGCAGACATGAAATTGCTTCCCCTGTCTGATACCACCTCTTTTGGGAAGCCCACCCTGGAAAAGATTCCCAGGAGGGCCTTTGCCACTGCAGGAGCTGTAGTGGTCCTTAGAGGAATTGCTTCAGGATATCTGGTGGCATGGTCCACTACCACCAAGATAAACCTATTGCCTGAAGCAGTAGGAGGGTCAAGGGGGCCAACTATGTCAACCCCTACCTTTTCAAAGGGAACCCCAACCACAGGCAGTGGAATAAGGGGTGCCTTTGGAGTGCCACCTGTTTTGCCACTCGCTTGACAGGTTTCACAGGACTTACAAAATTCCTTTGTGTCCTCTGACGTTCTAGGCCAATGAAACAAGGGGACAAGCCTGTCCCAAGTTTTCATCTGCCCCAAATGTCCAGCTAAGGGAATGTCGTGGGCTAGAGTTAGGAGGAACTTTCTGTACTCCTGAGGAATCACCAATCTCCTGGCAGCTCCAGGTTTTGGATCCCTTGCTTCAGTGTACAAAAGGTTATCCTCCCAGTAAACTCTGTGAGAGTCACTGACATCCCCATTTGCTTGTTTTACAGCTTGCTGTTTTAGACCCTCTAGTGTGGGACAGGTATGCTGTGCCACACTCAGCTCCTCCCTGGCAGGCCCCCCTTCACCCAAAAGCTTAGCAGTGTCTGCTTCCAGCTCCTCTGGTGTAGGTTCTGCACAGGGTGGAAATTCTTCTTCCTCAGAAGTTGAATCCACTGTAGAGGGAGGGATAGTAGGTAGTGATTTACCTTTATTAACCCTAGCTTTAGGGAGCACTTGGTCCATTCTTCCAGGATCCAAGTCACCCTGTCCTTTTTGCTTTTTGGCCTGAGCCCTGGTTAAAGCAAAAATATGCCCTGGAATGCCCAGCATTGCTGCATGAGCCTCCAACTCCACATCTGACCAAGCTGATGTCTCTAAATCATTTCCTAGTAGACAGTCTACAGGTAAATCTGAGGCAACCACAACTTTCTTTGGACCAGTAACCCACCCCAGTTGAGATTTACAACAGCCATGGGGTGGCTAAGTGTGTTGTTATGAGCATCGGTTACTTGGTACTGGTGTCCAAGTAGGTGTTGTTCAGGGTGGACCAATTTCTCTATTACCATGGTAACACTGGCACCTGTGTCCCTGTAGGCCTGAACCTCAACACCATTTATTAGGGGTAGTTGCTTGTACTTATCCATATTAAGGGGACAAGCAACCAAGGTGGCTAAATCAATAACCCCCTCAGAGACTAACACAGCCTCTGTGGTCTCCCTAACAAGACCAACCCCAACTAAATTACCAAAAGTGAGCCCAGCTACTCCCTTGGATTGGCTATTAGTAGGTTTGCTCCCACCACCACTGCTATTACTAGGGGCACTGGGTGTAGCAGCAGGGGTTGTAGTGGTAGGAGGCTTGGTGCTTTTCTTTGGACAACTGGAATCTGTTGTCCAATGGCCTTTTCTTTTACATAAATAACACCATGGTTTATTTTCTTTGTTTTGATTTGAAGAGGATTTGGGCCCACCACCCCCACCAGAGTGTTTTTGTGGGCCTGATGAAGACTCATTTTTAGATTTGTCCCCACCCTTGTCAGAAGACTTACCATCCTTCTTCTTGCCATCTTTGTCACCCCCTGTATGAACTTTTCTGTTCACCCTTGTTCTGACCCATTTGTCTGCCTTCTTTCCCAATTCTTGGGGAGAGGTCAGATCAGAGTCTACCAGGTACTGGTGTAACAAATCAGACACACAATTATTAAGAATATGCTCTCTCAGGATTAAGTTATACAGGCTTTCATAGTCAGAAACTTTACTGCCATGTAACCACCCCTCCAAGGCCTTCACTGAATGGCCAACAAAGTCTACCCAGTCTTGTGAAGACTCCTTTTTGGTTTCTCTGAACTTCATCCTGTACTGTTCAGTATTTAAGCCATAACCATCTAGGAGTGCATTCTTAAGAACTGTGAAATTATTGGCATCACTTTCCTTTACAGTAAGGAGCCTATCCCTACCCTTTCCACTGAAAGATAGCCATAGGATAGCAGCCCACTGCCTTTGAGGGACCTCCTGTAAAACACAGGCCCTCTCAAGTGCAGCAAACCACTTGTTAATGTCATCCCCCTCCTTGTAAGGGGGAACTATCTTGTGCAGATTCCTAGAATCATGCTCCTTTGCGGGATGACTATTGGGAATACTGCTGCTGCCACCATGGGGTTCAAACCCCAATTTCTGTCTTTCTCTTTCTCTTTCTATCTCCAAGGACTGCCTATCTAAATCCAGCTGTTGCTTCTTGAGCTTCAGCCTGGATTGTTCCACTCTCAATCTATTGAGCTCCCTTTCTAACAATCTGTCATCAGGGTGGGTGGGTTGGGCATGCCTTGAAACAGAAGAATGGTGAGAATGAACAGAGGGAGACCTGGCCCTAACAGATGGCACACTAACATTCTGGCCTACAGAAGTGACACTTCTACTGTGATGAGAAGCAACACTATTACTGTGATGTGAAGCAACACTTTTACTGTGATGTGAATTCACATCAGTACCAGCTATGCTAGGTGGCCTGCTAAGGGGCAGGTTGGGAAGGTTCCCTTCTAAATCCTTTGCTAGGGGTGCCCCAGGGTCAGATTGGGAACTATCAGCTAATTTCTCAACAGAAGTGCCAACTCTGGTCTTATCTTGTTCAATGAGCATATTAACCAACAGTTCTCTACTGGGATTCTTCCCTACCTGTCCTGCCATTTGATAAGTTTTGTTTTGACCAATGACTTTGTGTTTCACCACTGCGCATATTAGTTGCTCAATGTTCACCAGTAGCACATGGTATGTTTTGTTCAGTTGAGCCGCCTATTGGCTTTGACATGGCATTAGCCATTACTTTCTGTATTCAGTTTAGCCGCCTATGGGCTTTGACATTGCATTAGCCATTACATTCTGTATTCTGCCTATTGGCTTTGACATGCTGTATCCAGTCTAGCCGCCTATTGGCTTTGACATTGCATTCCTATTGACTTTGACATGATGTATTCAATTTAGCTGCCTATTGACTTTGACATGCTATTAGATATTCTGCCTATGGGCTTTGACATGATATTATATATTGCATTTTGTATTCAGCTTAACTGCCTATTGGCTTTGACATGATATTCAGCTCCGCTGCCTATTGGCTTTGACATGATATTATACATTGCATTTTATATTCAGCTCAGCTGCCTATGGGCTTTGACATGATATAAGACATTGCATTTTGTATTCAGCTTAGATGCCTATTGGCTTTGACATGACACTAGACATTGCATTTGATATTTAGGTTAGCTGCCCATTGCCTTTAACGTGGAGTTAGACATTGCAGTTGAGAATAGTTCTGTATTTTTCCAAGCTGTGCTTTTGCACCAGAGAACCAAGATGTTTTGCTCTCACAGTAGACTAGACCTGATAAGAGAGAGTACATGGGCGTTGTTTCTCTTCCCTTGAGCTTGGGAACAGGAGTAGTCTTGGAGACCTGGCCAGTCTCCAAAGGGCTTGCTCAGTTTCCCAGGTCTGAGAGGAGGGGGCACACCTTTGTAACGAATGTAACAGGCTGCAGAGAGTCAGATTCGAATCTGCCGGACCTCGTGCTGGAGCTTGGCGCCAGTTGCCAGCATCCCGTGTGGGTAGATGACACTCTTTCTCGCGGCTGACAGGGGTCTCAGCTTGCAGACCTTAGAAAGATGTAGCTGTAAATAGTTCCTACACGGTGAAGTATTTGTTTTGCTTTGCATTCAATATCTTATAAATATAACCTGCTGTGTATATTGCAAACTGATATATTTTGTTTGATTAACGCGGACTTGAAAGCTACTAATTCGTCATTCATTCATAAACATTGTGGTTGGGGAAGAATAAAATAACAATAAAAGTCTTCTTTGACCTCACAAGTGCATTTCTGTTGTGTTATGTTAGTGCTTAGAAACTAAATAAGAGGAAAGCACTACACTACCTCTAAACCTCTTTCAATGCAGAGACTCCTTGCTCCTTTCCAGCTAAGGTGATCATAAGCAAGTTTGGACAGATCAACAGTTTGGCCTGTGCCAGACATTTTAGAAAGTGTTTAAGGGTTAGAAAAAGAAAGAAAAAGTTTTTAGAACTTTTTAAAGAACAGAACAAAACTTTTAAAACTTTTTAAGAACTTTTTTGAAAGTTTAGATGTACTTTTCAGCACTTAGTAAAGAAGTGAGAGAAGAAAAGCAAAACTTTTTGGTTAGGTGTACATACACTGAACTTGTTTTGTATATTTTTCTCTTATGAAAAGTACAATGACAAAAGTGGTAAGTAGTTGCAAAGTACTTATCCCACCGCTGCACAACCAATGTAGGAGGCTGGACTGGCTTGGGGTGAGTACCAAGGGGTACTTACACCTTGCACCAGGCCTAGGTATCCCTTATTAGTGTAGAGGGGTGTCTAGCAGCTTAGGCTGATAGAAAAGGTAGCTTAGCAGAGCAGCTTAGGCTGAACTAGGAGACGAGTGAAGCTCCCACAGTACCACTAGTGTCATATGCACAATATCATAAGAAAACACAATACACAGATATACTAAAAATAAAGGTACTTTATTTTTATGACAATATGCCAAAAGTATCTCAGTGAGTACCCTCAGTATGAGGATAGCAAATATACACAAGATATATGTACACAATACCAAAATATGCAGTAATAGCAATAGAAAACAGTGCAAACAATGTATAGTCACAATAGAATGCGATGGGGGCACATAGGGATAGTGGCAACACAAACCATATACTCTAGAAGTGGAATGCGAACCACGAATGGACCCCAAACCTATGTGACCTTGTAGAGGGTCGCTGGGACTGTAAGAAAACAGTGAGGGTTAGAAAAATAGCCCACCCCAAGACCCTGAAAAGTGGGTGCAAAGTGGACCTAAGTTCCCCAAAGAGCACATAAGTTGTGGTAGGGGAATTCTGCCAGAAACAACAACACCAGCAATGCAACAACAATGGATTTACTGACGAGAGTACCTGTGGAACAAGGGGACCAAGTCCAAGAGTCACGATCAAGTCAGGAGTGGGCAGATGCCCAGGAAATGCCAGCTGTGGGTGCAAAGAAGCTGCCACTGGATGGTAGAAGCTGAGGATTCTGCAGGAACGACAAGGGATAGAAACTTCCCCTTTGGAGGATGGATGTCCCACGTCGTGAAGAGTCGTGCAGAAGTGTTTTCGTGCAGAAAGACCGCAAACAAGCCTTGCTAGCTGCAAGGGTCGCGGTTAGGGTTTTTGGATGCTGCTGTGGCCCAGGAGGGACCAGGATGTCGCCAATTGCGTGAGGAGACAGAGACGACGCCCAGCAAGATAAGGAGCCCACTCAGAAGCAAGCAGCACCCGCAGAAGTGCTGGAACAGGCACTACAAAGTGGAGTGAATCGGAACTCACCCGAAGTTGCACAAGAGGGTCCCTCGAAGCTGGAGGACAACTCAGGAGGTCGTGCAATGCAGGTTAGAGTGCCGGGGACCCAGGCTTGGCTGTGCACAAAGGAAATCCTCAGTGAGTGCACAGGAGCCGGAGTAGCTGCAAAACACGCGGTTCCCAGCAATGCAGTCTAGCGTGGGGAGGCAAGGACTTACCTCCACCAAACTTGGACTGAAGAGTCACTGGACTGTGGGAGTCACTTGGACAGAGTTGCTGAGTTCAAGGGACCTCGCTCGTCATGCTGAGAGGAGACCCAGAGGACTGGTGATGCAGTTCTTTGGTGCCTGCTGTTGCAGGGGGAAGATTCCGTCGACCCACGGGAGATTTCTTCTGAGCTTCTAGTGCAGAGAGTAGGCAGACTACCCCCACAGCATGCACCACCAGGAAAACATTCAAGAAGGCGGCAGAATCAGTGGTACAAGGTCGCATTAGTCGTCGTTGCTACGTTGTTGCAGTTTTGCAGGCTTCCAGCGCGGTCAGCAGTCGATTCCTTGGCAGAAGGTGAAGAGAGAGATGCAGAGGAACTCTGATGAGCTCTTGCATTCGTTATCTAAGGAATTCCCCAAAGCAGAGACCCTAAATAGCCAGAAAAGGAGGTTTGGCTACCTAGGAGAGAGGATAGGCTAGCAACACCTGAAGGAGCCTATCAGAAGGAGTCTCTGATGTCACCTGCTGGCCCTGGCCACTCAGAGCAGTCCAGTGTGCCAGCAGCACCTCTGTTTCCAAGATGGCAGAGGTCTGGAGCACACTGGAGGAGCTCTGGGCACCTCCCAGGGGAGGTGCAGGTCAGGGGAGTGGTCACTCCCCTTTCCTTTGTCCAGTTTCGTGCCAGAGCAGGGCTGAGGGATCCCTGAACCGGTGTAGACTGGCTTATGCAGAGATGGGCACCATCTGTGCCCATCAAGGCATTTCCAGAGGCTGGGGGAGGCTACTCCTCCCCAGCCCTGACACCTTATTCCAAAGGGAGAGGGTGTAACACCCTCTCTCTGAGGAAGTCCTTTGTTCTGCCTTCCTGGGCCAAGCCTGGCTGGACCCCAGGAGGGCAGAAACCTGTCTGAGGGGTTGGCAGCAGTAGCAGCTGCAGCGAAACCCCGGGAAAGGCAGTTTGGCAGTACCCGGGTCTGTGCTAGAGACCCGGGGAATCATGGGATTGTCTCCCTAATACCAGGATGGCATTGGGGGGGCAATTCCATGATCTTAGACATGTGACATGGCCATATTCGGAGTTACCATTGTGAAGCTATACATAGGTAGTGACCTATGTATAGTGCACGCGTGTAATGGTGTCCCCGCACTCACAAAGTCTGGGGAATTGGCCCTGAACAATGTGGGGGCACCTTGGCTAGTGCCAGGGTGCCCACACACTAAGGGGGTGATTCTAAGCTTGGCGGGCGGCGGTAGCCGCCCGCCAAGCGGGAACCGCCAGAAGACCGTACCGCGGTCAAAAGACCGCGGCGGTCATTCTGGGTTTCCCACTGGGCTGCCAGGCGACCGCCGAAAGTCCGCCCGCCAGCCCAGCGGGAAACACCCTTCCCACGAGGACGCCGGCTCAGAATGGAGCCGGCGGAGTGGGAAGGTGCGACGTGTGCAGTTGCACCCGTCGCGAATTTCAGTGTCCGCAAAGCAGACACTGAAATTCTTTGTGGGGCCCTCTTACGGGGGCCCCTGCAGTGTCCATGCCATTGGCATGGGCACTGCAGGGGCCCCCAGGGGCCCCACGGCACCCCATACCGCCATCCTGTTCCTGGCGGGCGAACCGCCAGGAACAGGATGGCGGTATGCGGTGTCAGAATCCCCATGGCGGCGCAGCAAGCTGCGCCGCCATGGCGGATTCCCATGGGCAGCGGAAAGTCGGCGGTACACCGCCGGCTTTCCGCTTCTGCCCACGGCTGTACCGCCGCGGTCAGAATGCCCGCCGGTGCACCGCCAGCCTGTTGGCGGTGCTACCGCCAACCTCCGCCCTGGCGGTATTTACCGCCAGGGTCAGAATGACCCCCTAAGTAACTTAGCACCCAACCTTTACCAGGTAAAGGTTAGACATATAGGTGACTTATAAGTTACTTAAGTGCAGTGAAAAATGGCTGTGAAATAACGTGGACGTTATTTCACTCAGGCTGCAGTGGCAGGCCTGTGTAAGAATTGTCAGAGCTCCCTATGGGTGGCAAAAGAAATGCTGCAGCCCATAGGGATCTCCTGGAACCCCAATACCCTGGGTACCTCAGTACCATATACTAGGGAATTATAAGGGTGTTCCAGTATGCCAATGTACATTGGTAAAATTGGTCACTAGCCTGTTAGTGACAATTTGGAAAGAAATGAGAGAGCATAACCACTGAGGTTCTGATTAGCAGAGCCTCAGTGAGACAGTTAGTCATAACACAGGTAACAGATACAGGGCACACTTATGAGCACTGGGGCCCTGGTTGGCAGGGTCCCAGTGACACATACAACTAAAACAACATATATACATTGAAATATGGGGGTAACATGCCAGGCAAGATGGTACTTTCCTACAATGATGATTTAGAACACCCTGTATTCTACCTGTCACACATTTTATCCGATTCAGAGTGGAACTATTCCGTGCTAGAACGTGAATTACTCGCCTTGAAGACCGCGTGCACAGAATGGAGACACTTTCTGATGGGCTCGAAAGAACCCTTTGAAGCCCGGACAGACCACAGAAATCTACAATGCGTGAGAAATTTTCAGTGTGAGAATAGCCGGCAGGCTCGATGGGCTTTCTTTTTCAGCCAATATGACTTTTATATCACATAAAATCCCTGGTTCTCAGAACATCCTGGCTGATGCCTTGTCTCGACGTTATCCTGAGTGTAGCGATTCCCCTGTACAGAACCTATTTGACAATGACAAGAACATTGGTTTAGTACAGACTTTTTTAGACCAAGTCAAGTCCGAATATGCCCGTCTAGAAGATACAGAGCTGAATAAGTTGCGTCCGCAACTTCATATAGATCAAGGGTATTATTACCATGATAAGGCTCTTTTCTTACCCACTAAGCTAGTACAGACTGAAGCCTTACGTATGTGCCATGATTCCCCCATCGCAGGTCATCGAGGAATGAAAGCTACCCAAGAACTTCTGCTTCGCTCCTTCTGGTGGCCAACTCTCAAGACAGATACTGAAGATTATGTATCATCCTGTCCTATATGTGCTCAAGCCAAGACACCCCGTACTAAACCAGTAGGATTACTTCGCCCATTACCAGTTCCCCCAGGTCCATGGCACACTATCTCCACAGATTTCATGTGCTCTTTACCCTCTTCAGTGGGAAATCAAGTAATTATGGTAACCGTGGACTCCTTCACTAAAATGGCTCATTTCACGGCCTTAAGAAAGTTACCAACGGCAAAGGAATTAAGTCAAATCTTTACACAAGAAGTCTTTCGACTTCATGGACTACCTCAGGTCATTATATCGGATAGGGGTCCTCAATATATCTCCCGATTCTGGAAACAATTCTGTAAGACCTTGGGAATCGCAGTGGCCTCATCATCAGGGTTCCATCCTCAAACTAACGGACAGACGGACGACTAAATCAAGGCCTCGAACAATATTTACGTAGCTTCTGCAATGCTAAGCC
Organism: Pleurodeles waltl; assembly: GCF_031143425.1. Classification (NCBI taxonomy): domain Eukaryota; kingdom Metazoa; phylum Chordata; class Amphibia; order Caudata; family Salamandridae; genus Pleurodeles; species Pleurodeles waltl. Next base: position 955,222,276 of record NC_090444.1, read on the forward strand.
GAGTAATTGGTCTACCTATTTACCACTTGCAGAATTTTCCTACAACAACTCAATACACAGTGCCTCGAAAGTCTCCCCTTTCTATGGCTCCTACGGTTTCCATCTTAAGGCCTTCCCAACTCCCCTGAAGGATACTTCAAATCTTCCTGCCATCTCCTCTTATGTTCGACAGCTACAGGGTGTCCAACGTATTATCCATTCCAACCTTGTGGCCACTAAGTCACGCATGAAAAAGATGGCTGATAAGAGACGTTGTGAGGCTCCGCACTATCAGGTCCATGATAAAGTTTGGCTTTCCTCTAGATTTCTACCTCTCCGACTTACTCAGAACAAATTTAAACCCCGTTATTATGGTCCATTCCTGATTCTCAAAAAGATTAATCCAGTGTCTGTGCGCCTTCGCCTGCCCAAGACTTGGAGGATACACCCTGTGTTCCATGTCTCTCTACTCAAACCTTACCTTCCTGATCCTTTTCACAGACAATTCTCCTGTCCTCCCCCTCTGTTGATTGATAATGTACCCGAATACGAGGTCCAGGAAGTCTGTGACTCTCGGTTTTTCCGTGGACGCCTCCAATATCTTATTCATTGGAAAGGCTACCGTATGAGTGACTGTTCCTGGGAAGATGCCCATTCAGTTCATGCCCCTCTTTTGGTCCGTCGCTTTTTCCGGCTTTTCCCTCACAAACCTGGGGCCTCGGGGGGGGACCTACTGTTGCGCCGCGGCCGCAAGCATGGGCCACAGCGGCGCAACATTCAGAAACCGCGGCGGCCCGCGGGTGGGCCGCGGGGGAAGCCACGGCTCGATTTAAGGGTCGCGGCACTCGCCGCTCCCCTTTTCTCCGGCCGCGGATTCCTGGGAGGCCGCGGCAGGACTAGAGAACCTGAATCGGGTCATGGTCCTCGCCGCACTTGCCACGCTTGCCGCATTTAGCGCACTAACACTAAATTAAACACATTGGGATTCCCGGTACCCCTCCTTACACCACTTACCAGCCACACAAGCAAAAGCCGGATATCTGCACATGATTCTCTTTTATGCATGTCTTTTCCTCTCCCAGCATGCTGCTCACTTCCTCTCTTCCCAGCATGCATTGTTTCTCTTTGTTTAGATGCATGTTCTTTATCCTTAGTTATAACCTCTTCCCCAATCCAAGATGGTGGTGTTTCTACTTCCTGTTTTCTACTTCCTGTCTAGGGGTATATAAGGGGAATTCAGCTTCTTTCTCATTGCGTTGCAACACTCCTTTGGTGGTAGTCAGGCTCCGGCTGGTTTCCTCTCATGGAGCCAGTTATTCTTGACCTGTCTTTTGTCTCCAGTATTCCTGTACTCTCGGATCTCCAGTTCTAACGTCCTTGTGTCCTCCTTCTGTTTCAGGGAGTTCCTGTTGGAGGTTTTTCACCCTTTTGGGGTTTTTCCTCTGGGACTCCTTCTGGAGGGCACGGACTGTAGTGGCTTGCTATTGTCAAACAGCACCGTGGCTACTGGAAGGGGTCGCCCCTACCTCGGCCAGAGCAGAACCTGCCGGAACCGGGGTCGTTCCCCAACTCTCATCAACTTCGACGGTAAGCCCAGTGTAAACCGTGACAAGAAAGGCATTGTAGGAAAAGCTAGAAAAGGGATTAGAGAAAAGGACTTATAAGAATGATAATGCTTACACTGCTATTAAAACACAAGGGAAGTTAGATTTAGATGCATTACATGTAGGGAAGCTTTGTATATAAAGGCCAAAATCACGCACAGACACTTTATTTGTGGGTTCGATTGAATGTAGGCATGTGTTTTTGTTTCAGAGTAAATGGACTTTTATGCTGAATGGACAGGACCCTGTGATTCCTGGGATCTACTATATTTGTGGACTTAATGCTTATTACCGTCTCCTTAGAGGATGGTATGGGACATGTGTATTTGGGGATAGTTTTCCCTAAAATTGATCAGATAGATCAGTGGTTCCCAACCTTTTGACTTCTGTGGACCCCCAATTCATCATTGCTGGAACCCGGGGACCCCCTCTGAATCATTATTGGAATCCGGGGACCCCCCACTGGGTCATTACTGAAAGCTAGGTACCTAATCTGTTAATATTATTTAATTGTCTAAGCATTCGCGGACCCCCTGAGGAGGCTTCGCGGACCCCCAGGGGTCCCCGGACCACAGGTTGGGAACCACTGAGATAGATGATCTAAAGAAGTTTCCAAAAGTGACTGAATTACATCATCAGTGACAGATGAGGGAAACCTCATATGCAATTGTGGGAGAGATTTTTGGTGCAGTAATTCCTTCTGTAGGAGTTATTTTGCATGCAATTAAGATACATACATTGTCTACTATTGTGGATAATATGCTGACAAATTTTACAGGGGCAATACTCCTGTTAGATACTGAATTAGCTGCGGATAGAGCTATGACGCTTCAAAATAGGCTTGCTTTAGACATACTTTTAGCGAAAGACGGCAGAGTCTGTAGGATGATTAATGCTAGGCATTGCTGTTCATATACTCCTAATAATGATAAAGAGATACGCGATTTACTCACTAACTTAACTAATTCAAGTAAGGATTTGAAGGAATTGAAGGAATCAGGGGTTTGGAAGAAAGTTGGAAAAGGATTTGCTTCAGTGGGCAATTGGTTTAGTAAAATTTGGAATGCGGTCTTACTGAAAATTGTACAGGGAATATTAATTGTGATTGCTTGTATATTAGGATTATGGGGCTGTGGAGGGGCGTAGGTGTTGACAGAGGCTCAGACTCAGTTTTGTAAGGTTTTAGAAGGCCGAAGCCAGGATTTATTGATTATAAAGGAACAAAATGGTCAAAAAGAAAATTAGAAGCTGGTCTTCTCCTCAGTCTTTTCTCCGGGAAGTCTCTGTTTTATGGGGGAGGTGGGTTGCGCAGGTTCTCAATATTTCCTTCTGTCTTTCTTGTGGGTAGTGGTCTGCTGACAGCTTCTTCCTGGACGCCCGCAAATTCTCGACATAAGAAGAGGACAGGTCTTGGTGAGTGGAACGGTAAGTTACTATCTCTGTTACTTTATTAGTAGAAAGGAGGGGTGTGAGGGAAGAACAACCTAGGGAAAGAATATATAGGGAAAATTTAAGAAGAAGACAAAATACATCAGAAACGGAACTGCAAAGTGTTGGTAAAGAAAGGTGTGATGACATATTTAGTCATCAGAGGAGGGACTGTTGAAGCAGATATGCTAATTAGAAAATCATTAATGATGTTTATGTGCTTGAATAATGAAAAGTTTGTAGAAGAATTAATCGTAGAGAAAAATAATGTGCAGGTTTTAAATTGTGCCCTTGGGGCATGACAGCCATGTGTATGAGATTGTACTAATAATAACTGAAACTGTATGAAATAATGAAAATATACAAGAATAATGTAGTAATATGTCATATTGAGATATATAACCTATGTTTTGCTTTAATTTATAGTGCTAATTTAGCCGAAATCATGGCCTAGTCTCCCTAGGCCTCGCACTCAGAGAGCAGAAATAATAACCGGGTTTGCAAGAAGCTGCTATGACCCTGAACTGCCCAATGTTAAAGTTGCTTAGCTAAAATTTTCTGCAATGTACCGGCGGACAGGAGATGATGAAGACAATTTGATACACTTATGTGTAGAGTAGGCTAAATGTACTTTCCCAGGACTTGAGCAATGGAGGCACTGACTGAAGAGGAACATGCAACAATTTAGATACCTGAAGAGCCAGATGATGAGGACATTGTAAAGCGGACCAATCCGCATCTTGTGAAAGGACTAATCTGGAAATTGGTAGATTTGTTAAACAAATACTATAGGTTAAAGTCATATCTGCTGACCGACTGACCAATTAGGAATTAGGGGGATGGACTGGGAGACCCGAATAAAAAGTGATGACAAGGGGCTAAAACTTCAAATGCGAGGGGTGAATTGATGACGTCAGGAGACGCTGTCTGAAGTTCTGTCGATGGGCTCATACTCTGAAAGCCTGATGCGTGGCTGACTAATTGATGACCTGAAGATGAAGACTGACTTTGTTGCTGATCCATTCTGTGGATAGGTAGTTATGAAAATGTGACTGACTAATTGTGCCTTTTCTTCTAGGTAACAACTGCGCTGATTATAGAATTCTCACTTAGGTAGATCTTTTAAAAAGGAATGTTTTTTCTAAAAATTGTTTTGCATGAAGCCTCACATGCTGATGCTAATCTTGGCTAGGCAGGCTGTTAGGGGTGACGTTGACAGTGACAAATGACTGACGAGCTATCTGCAGAACTCTGCTATTAATGCTGGTATTCTCTTGTCGTATGAAGGTGCATTTACGCATATGTCTTCTCCAAATTATAAGATGATGTTTTCATTTACGAATTAATAATTGAACTAATTGAATAAAGATTGGTCTAACAGATGATTTAGAATTGTAATCAATGGGGAAATAAAATTTGTTTAACTCTTCACCGAGTTGTGGTTATTCAAGAGAAGATGTTTTGTTAATGGTAGTTTATGCAAATTATTGATTCCAATGGTTACTACCTGACTAGGATACTCCATGCGATTCAAAAGGTTCATTGACCTATACGCGTCCCCTTGTAAGTTTACTTACTAAGGACCAGGCGTGCTTGCAGTGGTCTGCTGTCTCCAGCAGGCAACCATCCCTGTGAGTGCAGCCATTTTCAATGAGGTCACAAATTGCGAGCTACCTTGTGAATATTAATGAGGTAGGTCATTTGCGACCCTATAGGGGATCGCAAACAGTTGTATGTATGGTTTTGCGATTCGCAAATGAGTCACAAATTAGGAGTCGCAAAACTCTGGGATGTACATCTGGTCCTCATTGATTACTGTGTGTGTTAAAGAACACTCAACCTATAATTCCAACCCCTGCACAAACAGGAGATTGTGCAGTGCTTGGAAAACACCAACCCACTCATAATCAGGGCCACAGTGTCTCCTTAAAGTTGTCTCAGATATAAATTGACTCATGAAAGGATTTTATTTTATTAAGCTCTGCATATAAGATATTAAGGCCCTGATTACGATCTTGGCGGATGGGATACTCATCACAAATGTGACGGATATCCCGTCGGCCATTTTACAAGTTCCCTAGGATATAATACAGTGGATGGGGTATCGGTCACATCTGTGACGGAGTATCCCATCCGCCAAGATCGTAATCAGGCCCTAAATGTTTTCACACTAATAATGACCATTGATTCAGCACACAATGGAAACGGACTTTTTTTTCCAAATTAATACTACCTGTTAATTACTACATAACTCAATGTTAGCCATTTCATCAACTTAGTAGAAAGACAGACTGCAATTACAAGGATTTAAAAATATGCTTTTTTAGGTTTCATACAGCTGTTTGCAACTGGCACACAACCTAATAAACTATTTCAATAAGATTGAATTACAAACTTTCAGGTTACTCAAAGATCTATGCAACAAGCAGATTATCTCTTCATATGTCTTCTTTTATCCCAGTCCTTACACTATGAAGACCTACCTCATGATACACATCAAATTTAGCATCCTGAGCAAATCTAAATACCAATCACTTTCAAAGGGCCCTCACAAGAAAACACCACCTCTCTCAGTTACAAGGGCTGAGCCAAGAGTCTAACATCCTGTTTCTTTCCTGCACTCACTAAACAAAGGGGCTTATACTAAAATAGTACTACTAACTACTCACATTATGGAAGATGCTGATTCTGTGTTGCTGCCAAATGCCTGTGGTGACTGCAATGCCTATGCTGCCACAGTCACCTGAAGACTTGGAAGGAGGTATTGGAGCACTTAAAGTATGTTTACATCCCCACAACGCTGGACGCACCCGGGCTGCGCCTGGGCCAAGATGGGCCCATCTTAGCCTGTCTGAGCCAGGAAGAGGCAAGACAGGGCCACCCCCTCTAAAGTCTGCCAGCTTTTTGCCAGGAGATTTTGCCAGATTGCCCATAAGGATTGCTATAACCCTTCCTAAACAGCAACACGGGACTGAAATGGTAAGGGCCTTCAGTTTTTCTCTACCCCATTGCACAAAATGATTGTGCTCATTTAGTTAGGAAGCTAATGTTTGGCAAAGGGGATCGTTGATCTGGGGTTTAGGGGGGTGATTGTTATTCATTGAAAAACTTACACAAAGACTGCACATAAGTGGGCAGCAGACACTAATATTTGTACCTGGAACATATGCAATTAACTGACAACCGGATGAAACTGAGCGGGGACTAATAAAGAATTGTACTCTGAAGCATTTTGCCAGTGGTGGGAGGGTTTTCTTTAATGTGTGCTTCAAACATTGGAGTAGTAATGGGAAAAGGGAAAACCTGAGGAAGCTCGCATGGAGTTGTGAACACCACAAAGCTAGTCGAGCATGCAACAGAAAATTGCTCAGTATTGAAATTGACAGCCTCTTTGAGGCGATGGAATTCATTGCAAAACAGGGGAAAATAATTGACTGCCTGGACTCGGGTCAGAAGGTTACAGACATTTTCAAAGGGAGTACTAAGTCTGTGCCAGCAAGCAAGTTTCTCATCCATCCAACAAAGGCCAGATTTTGAGGCTTTGTCAATGCACTGACAACAAGGAGGAAAGAGCACAGCCTGGTAATGAAACGCATTAAGTGGTGCAAGGGCATGATAAGATAAACCAGTGTCAAGAAACCAAAAGCCACATAATATGGACAAATAGTTATAGATCTCCCTCACAACTTCTGACCCCCATTAGGGTCGAAGGAAAGAGTCCAGTAAAGCATACTTTAAATGTATTGAACAAATCGGACACACAACATGACTGTAATAAAGACTTCAAGGAGATAATGCCTCATATGAGAGAAGAAAGTAGTCAACTACGTTCAGAGGTTGACCTAGGAACAATTAAAACTGAGGGAATTGAGGGAATGTGGCTAACTCAGATGGGGGAGGAATGGAGGGCAAAACAAGGAAGAATGGCCCAGAGTTGGAATGTAAAGGTGGGTTGAAGGGGAGGATGGGGGGCTCTTTACAGGTGTACTGGCCCGGTAAGGAGTAATATCCTGAATATTCAATCTAGGGTCCCTAGTAACAACCAGCAGGGTACAGACCACCTGGGAAAGGAAGTAACCTTCTATTTAGACCTTCCGGGTACACCCAGCCTGGTAGAGAGCATCAGAGGTGGAAACAAAGTCACACCCTCATTCCACCAATAGTGCAGCCTATGCATACCAAGTATGGTGGAGCTTACCAGAGGTTGGAACAAAGTGATAAGCATAAGGTGTCTCATTATTGTCCCAAAGAGCTATTGCAAAGGAATTGTACATGGTTAACGTCCCAAGATTACCACCAGTAGTTAAAGAGGACAATGACTCACTAAAGAAAAAAGAGATTCATTGGATAAAACATTTTCAGTGCTGTCTTTCAATAGTAAGATCTGAACTCCTTGCTGTCAAGTGTTGTTCCCTGTTAAATGAGCATGAATGAGCATTTAGATTATCGCGCCTTGGAACTGATGCAGGAAGAATATTTTAAGGGGCTGGGGAGCCTAGTTCAATGCACCTCGCCTCCAATTTAAGTACGATTCTCCTACAAAGATATACTTAGCTAGAGGGTGTGAAGACCTACAGCCCATTGACAAAAGGGCAATTACTCATACAACACCAGTGACATGTGCTAATATAGATCTCACTGAGATTGTTTGACTCAATGAAGGGTGTCTAATATCTGGTGGGGAGGAGATGCAAGAGAAGATGAATCTAACTAACCTCACTTTGGTGGGGGAAGACATACAAGTAGATATTAACTGGGATACCCAACAGGAGCAGATACATATTACCTCTTCCCCTATACAGATCTCTGATGTTACACCACAGATTAAGCTGCTTTCTTAGAATGTGGCAGGACTCAAATCTAAATTGAATGATCCAGAATGGGGGGATTTTTTGATAAATATGATGTTTGCATGCTTCAGGAAACATGGGCATTGTATCAAATTCACGTAACAGGATACATAAAACACAGCATACAAGCCAATCCTTCGAAAGCAGACCGTTCATAGGGTGGTTTAGCAATTTGGATAAAGACATCACTAGTTTGCAAACAGTTTCATCAAACTGCTGAATCATTAGACCACTGATATATTGGGGCTATATATTAATTAATCAATTGGGTAATTTGCAGTAAGATTATTCAATATATATCATAGTTTCCTCAGACACAATTGTAAGTCTTGACGATCACTTGGAACAGTCCAATATTGATAGTAATCCTATTTTGGCTGGGACTTTATTGTAACCTTTGACCCGCTAGATATTACTCGATCCCTCACGAAGGGAGAAGATGAGGCCAGGTATATTCCTAGGCTAAAATGGCTCCTCCTTTAAAGAAATGGTCAAAGGTTGCATTACAAGCTGGATCCTTTACATTATCACATGGTTTGCATACGTGCGTGTACTGACCTACGCAATCAGATAAGGAGGCCAGTAGTACCTTCAGGAAGACGCTGTCTAGAAGTAGTATTGACTACATCCTACTTGATTTATAATTTATGGCCCAATCTACAGGATAAGAAGGTTTTTCAATGGAAATGATAGCAACTTTAACACTCTACCACTGGCACCGGGGAGCATTCCCCTGTTAAATTGTCAACAAATTAGTTTAGTAGTTGAACCACCGATGTTTTACTCTAACAACAAAAGAGGGATTAATTGGCTCACTAAACTTTCTCATGTGGACCCACTGGCACATATGTTTGTTTAATGACCCAGTTCAGAAAGAAGTCCCTGTTATAAATACTTTTATCAAATCAATTAGAGTGCATTTCTGTAGACGTTTGAAAGTAGAACCATATAAAGAGAAAAACACCCTTCGATATGAAAAACAATACAGACAGGCCAAACAAAAACTAATGGCTGACATAAAAAGTGATAACATTCTGTAGTTGAGAGGAGGAAACAATATAAAAGCGTGGCCAAGAAGAACTGGGAGGAAGGGAATTGGTGAGAAATGGCTAGAGACAGAAGCGATTTTTGGCAAATACTCGCACATGGAACATCACATTTTGCAAGGGATGAAGAGTTCTATATCCAGCCACATATTTGGGCTCACTATTTCACCAATCTCTGCTCTTATCAGACCAGGAGCGAGGGTGCAGATGTTGCCGGGAGTCATCTGAACATAGTGCATGACTGTGAGTGTGCACTTTTAGTTTCTTTTTCTATAGAAGAGACTTTATCAGCCATGAACAGCATGAAAATGAGGAGCACTCCATGGTTGGACAAGATACCAAGATCATCTTTATTGCTTCGAGATGGTGACACGGGGCTTTAAATTGAAATTTAATATCTAATGTCATAGCTGTGGGGGGTACAGACATACCCGAAATGTAGAGAGGTGCAGAAATAGTTCCAAGCCCTAGCAAAGGAGATAAAGATTACCCAGCTAATTGTAGACTGATTCGCCTGATGGATAATACCCCACAAATATTCAGTAGGCAGTTGGAAAAAAACTCAAACCTGGAGGGAAGGAAATCAAGTGTTGTTGCACCTCCAGACAGGCTTTACGTCACATATAAGCACTATAGATCAGGCGTTTCATTTCATTCTAATCCTTTGGAAAACAGTAATGTTAAACAAAGGTCACGTATGTATTATTCATCGACTTTAGAGCAGCCTTTGATCTGATTCCCAAGGTGAAATTATGGGCTGTATTTAAAGCTATAGGGATGCCAACCAACCTGCGTGACATATTAACACACTTGTACAGAAATAACTATGGGCAAATGAGATGGAGAAGGGAGGGAGAACTGACTGACCATATTAACATTAAAAGGGAGATTGCCAGGGCTGTCTATTAGAGCCAACCCTATTTACACTTTACAACAATAGTGTAATTGACACACTCTATGGCTGCAAGGGTGACCATCCAAAATTGGCAGACCAGAGAATCCCTGTCCTACTGTTTGCAGATGATTCATTATTAATTTAAAAAAAGCAATAGGTTTACAGAGCCTACTTGATTGGTTCTCAATTTCCTGTGAACAGCAGAGCTGGAAATCAATGTCGCTAAAACTTAAGGCCTCATTACAAGTTTGGCATCCCACCTGCCCTATTACAATGTTCTAGCCAGTCTGACCAACGGAAACATTGAAATAGAGCGTTCCCACCAGTCTGAACGTCAGGAACAGTGCTACGAGATAGCACTCGGCTCCCTTAAAGGAGCCGAGTGCTATCTCGCAGCACCGCAGGAGCTGACCAGGAGCTGACCAGAACCCTTGGAACGAGCAGAGCAGACAGTGCGTATCCTGGCCGTCATGCGCACCAGGGTTGCAATTGGATGATTGGATCACCTGGGGTGCGGCTGTCCGACCGAAAACGCAAGTGTGGCGGTCCTTGAACTGCCTCACTTGTAATGAGGCCCTTAATTTCTCATTTTTGCTCACGCAGGTCTTTTAGAGGGAAAGCGAAGCTTGTATACACCAACTTGCAGCAAGTCAAGGTTTTTGATTATTTGGGAGTGAGGATTGCAAACATATTATCTTTGGCTCCCCAAATACTGAAGAGACAAAGGGGGTCATTCTGACCCCGGCGGGCGGCAGTCGCCACCCGCCTGGCGGGAACCGCCATTTGGCCGCTGCAGCCATTCCAACTTTCCCGCTGGTCATATTTAGTATGGCCAGAATGGTAATACAAAATCCTGCTTATTTGGTGAAGTTGGATTTTATATCACTATTTTAGAAATACCACTCTTAGAAAGTGATCATCCATCTGTGCCTTACAGCCTGTTTCCAATCCACGTCTGGGCTGGTTGACAGCTCAGTTGTGCATTTCACCCAGACAACCCCAAACACAGGATACTCAGTCACACCTGCACTCATCTGCATACTGAATGTGCCTTCTTGGGCTGGGTGGGTGAAGGGCCTGACACTTACATTTCAAAGGCTAGTGGCCTGCCTTCACACAATGGACTGCCAAATCCCCTGCTGGGACCCTGGCAGACAGACCTGCACTGAAAGGGGACCTTGAGCACTTCAAAACCTGTTTTTGAAGCCTCCCCCACTTCAAAGACATTTTGGGGTATATAAACTGGGTCTCTGACCCCACCAAATCAGACACATCTGGACCTGAACCTGCAATCTGTCAAGAGCAACTGCCTGGCTGTCCAAAGGACTCATCTGGACTGCTTTGCTGTGAAGGACTGCTGCCCTGCTGTTGTCCTGCTGCCCTCTGACTTTGCTGAGAAGTGCTCTCCAAGGACTTGGATTGAGCTAGCCTCCTGTTTTCTGAAGTCTCAGGGCCAAGAAGACTTCAGGGCAGATTTATGGAAAGTGGTGCTGCAACGAGTGCACCGTCACTTTCCCTCTGCTTCTTAGCACCCCCTACCACCACCATGTGTGCGCCGTATTTAAAGTATGGCGTACCATGGCGCAGGGTAGGGGGCAATAGCGTCATTTCATGTGACGCTATTGATGTACTCTGCAGGAGAAGCACCAAAATATTAGCGCTACTCCTGCACCGTACATAGGGCTCCATTCTAAAGAATGGAAGCCCCCTTTTAACGCCTGCTCTTAAGCAACCGTTAAAAGTGCCGTAAAAAATGGTGTAAGGAAATCTCCTAGATTGCCTTCCGCCATTTTTCCGGCTCCACTAATGGGGGAACGCCCCCTTTGCATACATTATGCCTGCCGCAGGCACAATGTAGCGCAAAGGGTTACAGGGTGGTACAATGCATGTATTGCGCAACCCTGTAAATACGGCGTGGGGATTTCAGCCTCGTTGAGCTGCATTAACGTCAAAAACAATGACATTCATGTGGCACAAGGTGGAATTAAGGCATTATAAATATGCCTCTTCATCTCTTCAAGGAACTCCATGTGCACCAAAAATTGACACACAGCCTGCCGGAAACACACACAGCCTGAACCAGAACGACGTGAAGAATCGACGCAGCTCCTGCCAAGCACCTGGAAATTCGACACACAGCCCTACCGGATTGACGGACAGCAATCCGGAATGACGCAGCCCGACTTCCAAGTGAAGAATCAATGCAGTGCCTGCCGTGCGACAGAAACTTAAACGCATCACTATACTGGATCGAGGTAACCCCTGTGACTTCGTCCCGCATGCCCAGAATTTCCACGCATCATCCCTGAGCGTCAAAAAGATCCCTGCATTTGCAGTGAGGAACCAAGACTGCGTGCTGGAAATTGATGCAAAGCTTCTTGCAGCATTTAAAGAAACAACACACTGTCGTTGCTGTGCCAGAAATTTGGACGCACACCCTATTTTTCCATGCATCTCCTCCTCTGCGTCTCTGTGCATATTATTTTTGACGCAAACCAGGTGCTTTTTGCAAACAAGAGACAACTGTTGATTTCTAAGATTGAAGGCTCTTTTTAATTTTGCAAAAGTGATATCTCGAATTGTGCTTATTGAATCTTTGTCGCTTTGACCATCATTTAACCAGATAAAGTTTTTCTGTGGTGTATTTTTGTGTGTTTTCACTGTATTACTGAATGATTTATTGCACAAATACATTACACTCTGCATTCTAAGTTAAGCCTGACTGCTCAGTGTCAAGCTACCAGAGGGTGGGCACAGGATAATTTGGATTATGTTTGACTCACCCTGACTAGGATTGTGGTCCCTATTTGGACAAAGGTGAATACCTTTGCCATCTAGAGTCCCTATTTCTAACAGAGGGGTTAAAGGAGGGGTAAGCAGAGGTCTAGGGAAGGACAAATACCCACCCATAAAATAATTTGACCATTGATAGCTATAAACTGCACTTCTAAGCTTACTGCAGCCAAAAGAACCCAAAATAGCAGTAAATGTACTCCAACTCAGCCTTGGAGTAAGTATAGCACCACACATAGCCAAACACTGGTATTGCGACACTCTCCCACAGAAAATATTACAGCCACCAAATAAATACCCTTAGAAGTATATTGGAAAACAGGATCCAATAATTTTGTAACACAATGTGAGGCCCCCCTCGCCCAAAGTTTTCTAATCACAAATCAAGTAAGTCAAAACTCAAGTGAGTAAAGTTCAAAAGAACGCAATCTGAAATTTCACGCCAATTTTTTATAAAGTCCAATCCAATCCAGAAGTTTATTGGATCACATCTTCAAATTTACAGCATCCTTCATGGAAATACACTCCGAGCCAACACGTGTTTCATCATGGGAAAGTCCTCTAGTCCCCAACGACTTCTTCAGGGCTCTACATTGTAAGTAAATAATTTATATTAGAAACCAAAATGCTCAAACTGCATAATGCTAAATTATAATATATAAAGGTCCCCTCTATGGTAAAAGAAAACAGATCCCCAAGTAGTATGAGAGGAAAAGTGATTCTCTTAGTTGTGAAAATCCCATTTGATTAATTCAAAACAAAAGCACACCCACATTAGTGATCCACCAAGTCACCATGTAAAGATGGTCAAAGTGCTACCAATCACCAGAAAAACTGCAACACCACAAGCAATTAAAATCACAAATGTCACCGTAACCCACTCCTTCGTTCACCAAAGAGAATAATCTATGCTGATATCAAAAACACCCAAAGGACACTCACCAAACAAAAACTCAAGTGAAATATTAATAGAAATCTACAAATAAATTGTACTAAACTTGTATTATTTGCCTAATCATACCTTATGTACTCCCAATTCCAAATAATTTTATGTTACTTCAAAAGGTAGGTACTGTTCTTATTATGACTGCTTAGTACACCACAAACATACCTATTTAAACAAAGAAGAGCACCACATATAACTCAAATTATGACCAATAATCCCAAATCCAAAAGCACACCAATAAGTTGAAAATATATATCTTACATCAAGTTCCTTGGTTCTTATATGCTCAGTATTTGAAAGCTGTATAGTTCAAAGCTATAAAACAAATAAATGCCGAGTCTGTAGTCCACGTTAATCATTACTCAAAATTACAAAAGCCCAGACAGTCCACAACATTGTCCTCAGCGTCCTTACCTATTAAATTATAGAGGATCCAGATACGGCGTTTCCATGCTAAGGAAACGCTACGCTGCGAGTACGCACCAGCGCGCCTCGCCTCAACAGAGGTTAAATGCATTTCCGGAGCGCGAGACCACCTCGTGTAATCAATATCAAAGACGGACTGTAATCCGTTACTATCACAGAACGAGGTTGTGAAGTGCAAAGCCAAAGTACGAATGCGTGAATCAATTTCACACGCGAAAGCTGTAAAAAGCTTTCAGGCAATTATTAACAATGCATCCTCTAGCGCCAAGAACTGCTGGTCATTAATTAATATAGGACGAAACTAAAGAATACCGGTGCGTTTGACACTACCGCGTTTCACAGACGAGAGAAGCTTCTGGACAAGTATTAACAGTAAATCCTCTATCACCAAGAACTGCAGGTCAATAGTTAATATAGGACGAAACTAAAAACTGCCGGTGCATCTAACACAACCGTGTTATTGTTAAGAAAGAAGCTCATATCTTGTACACACAAGTGTAAACTAACTCAAATAAAACATGCTAATTGGTGCTTAACGTTGCAATTGACAATTGCTTCCCAACTAAAAAAGGAAACAACTAGCAACAAATGCCAACCCCTATTAGGCACATTAACTGTTCCAGGCTAATCAATCAAATAGTTCCAAGCAACTATAAACATTGACACATGTCGTCGTCCTTATTATAATCAGGGCACTTATTTCGAAACTAAGAGATCAAGAGAAATCAACAAGTTGAGAGAAAGATAATAGAAAAGGATAATTAGTAGTCAACAAAACTATGATACCCCTGAATTAATATCTAGTTCACTAATAGAGTAGTATTATTAGTGTGAGAATTTTGGTTAATAATGACAATAACTGTGTACATAAATTGAAATATGGAACAATCCATGCATCTTCAACATGACTGGTGATTATCACAATTGTGTTATCATCGATCACCCAAAAAGAACTCCAACTCCCTGTCAGAGTTAAGGCCCGATTCCACAGCCTTTAACCTCATTATCCAAATTGCCTCTTTCCTACGTAGCATTAATTCTCTATTACCCCCTCTTGGATTACGGGGAACATGTTCTAGTCCAAAAAATTCAAAATTCTTATGAATTGATTGTGAGTTACATGATAAAATATGAGCAACTATTGGATATCTTACATCACCATTTTTAAGCATGCAAATATGTTCTCCAATCCTAGCCTTTAGTGGGCGTATTGTACTTCCTACATAAATGCGAGTACATTTGCATCGTATTATGTAAACAACATGAGTGGTGTTACAGTTAATCATAGTACAAATTTTGTAAACTTTCCCCTCCAAAGAAAATTCTTTAATCCCATGACAAGCCCACTGACATATTCCACAACTACCACATTTGAAGAAACCCATCGTTTGTGCAGAAAGCCAAGTTTTGTTGGGAGACACAGTAGTAAAACTGGGACTCAAAATGTTCTTTAAAGTTCTCCCTCTCCGGTATGTAGTGGGCACTCTTGCTGGTATTAAATTTTTAATTGACTCATCCTGTGATAATAAATGCCAATGTTTAGCCACAAGCTTAACCATAATCAAAGAAGCATCATTAAAATCTGTTATAAGACGTACCTTATTAGATTAATCTAACATGTTCTTAGGTTTTTTAGTTTTCAAGGTGTCAATCCTGTTAACATTTTTACTTCTTGATTGTGCCTTCTTGATCACTTTATTAGAGTACCCATATCATTCACATGATACAAAAAGTCATCATCCAAACTACAATTTCGTCGTGCCCTCACCATTTCACCAAATGGAATAGAAGCAATTTGATGTCGCGGGTGTGCACTCGCAGCATGTAAGATTGAGTTGCAAGCTGTAGTTGTCCTGAAAAGTCTACTTTGGATCTTATTATCTGCAATAAAGACCTCTACGTCTAAAAAAACAATCTTCTCTGCACTGTACTGATATGTAAATTCCACATTCATTGTGTTGGAGTTTAAAAAGGTACAAAATTCCAGCAACTTTTGTTCTCCACCAGTCCAAATCAGGAAGCAATCGTCTATGAATCTGCCCCAGAAGAGAATATCAGTTTGCCATTGAGTAGATTCAGAGCCCCAAACCCATTTGTGTTCGAACCAACCCATGAATAGATTCGCATAGGAAGGAGAGAATTTGGAGCCCATTGCAACACCCCGTTTTTGTCTAAACCAGCCATTATTAAATAGGAAGAAGTTGTTATCAAGAATTAAGTCAATCATTTCCATTACCATTACAGTATGTTGCCAAAGACTTGCTGATCTTTTGGTTAGAAAAAAACGAGTGGCTTCTAGTCCTAACTCGTGCTTAATGCAAGTGTACAGGGATACTACGTCAAGTGTTACTAACAACATATTCCTATCCCATTCTACATCATTCAAAATACTAAGAATATGGGTAGTATCCTTAATAAAAAATGGAAGATTACACACTATTGGTTGCAAAAAACAATCCACGAATTCCGAAAGTTTTTCCATTGGACCTTGTAAACCTGAGACAATCGGTCTTCCAGGTGGAAAAGGCAGGCCTTTATGAACCTTAGGTAGTGTGTATAGACATGGAAATCTTGGATGAGTAACCTTTAAGTATAAATATTAATCTCTACTCAGTAACCCTTCTTGTTGCCATGCACATAGTTTTTTATTTAGCACATCTACCAGGTAGGGGATGGGGTTACCAGTAACACTCTCATAGCATGCTGAATCATTTAGTTGTGACAAGATCTCATTATCATAGTCTACCTTATTCATGGGAACAACATTCCCACCCTTGTCAGCTTGTCTAATAATAACATCTTTATCTTGTCTGAGTTTTTCCAATGCAACTAGTTCATCCGGATTCAGGTTTTTAGAAAATTGTCTGTATCTGTTCTTTGCCATGTACTTATCATATTCTTGACAGACCAGGTCAAAAAACTTATCAAAAGTACTCATGCCACAGGATTTCGGAGTCCAACATGATTTCTTTTTTAAGCCACTGGAAATACTTTTGCTGAAATCAACATCTAAATCATGTAATACCCTAGAAAAAATGTCCGAATCCTCATCCTGTTCTGCTAAAGAAAGTATGAGTGCTGTATCTTGCACTTCCTCGATAGACAAAGCACTTAGTGAAGAAACCGTCTCATCCGAAGCTATATTCCCCATTTGATTCATCTGAAAATACCTTTTTATTTTAAGTTTACGAACAAATCTAAATAGGTCAATCTTGGATCTGCAATAATTCCAATAATTTTGTAAACTTTTAGGTAAGTCCTGTGTAATGACATTATAGGTATTTTTATAACACCCAGGCCCGTATTTATACTTTTTGACGCTAAACTGCGCTAACGCAGTTTAGCGTCAAAAAGTTTAGCGCCGGCTAACGCCATTCTGAAGCGCCATGCGGGCGCCGTATTTATTGAATGGCGTTAGCCGGCGCTAGCAGACCGGCGCTGCCTGGTGTGCGTGGAAAAAAAACACGTACACCAGGCAGCGCCGGCGTAGGGAAAAATGGCGTTAGGGCGTCTTAAAATGGGGCAAGTCAGGTTGACGCAAAAAAATCGCCTCCACCCGATTTGCGCCATTTTTAACGACGCCCAGACGCCATTTACATGACTCCTGTCTTAGTAAAGAAAGGAGTCATGCCCCCTTGCCCAATGGCCATGCCCAGGGGACTTCTGTCCCCTGGGCATGGTCATTGGGCATTGTGGCATGTAGGGGGGCACAAATCAGGCCCCCCTATGCCAAAAAAAAAATAACAAAAAAATATATATATACTTACCTGAACTTACCTGAATGTCCCTGGGATGGGTCCCTCCATCCTTGGGTGTCCTCCTGGGGTGGGCAAGGGTGGCAGGGGGGGTCCCTGGGGGCATGGGAGGGCAGCTGTGGGCTCATTTTGAGCCCACAGGTCCCTTAACGCCTGCCCTGACCCAGGCGTTAAAAAGAGGTGCAAATGCGGGTTTTTTTGCCCCGCCCACTCCCGGGCGTGATTTTTGCCCGGGAGTATAAATACGACGCATTTGCGTCGCAGTCATTTTTTTACACGGGAACGCCTACCTTGCATCTCATTAACGCAAGGAAGGCGTTCACGCAAAAAAATGACGCTCTTTCCTCCTACTTTGGCGCTAGGTGTGTCTAACGCCAAAGTATAAATATGGCGTTAGTTTTGCGCCGAATTTGCGTCGAAAAAAATGACGCAAATTTGGCGCAAACGGAGTATAAATATGCCCTCCAGTATTTTTAATTAAAGCTAATCCTGCCGTAGTTTACAACAAGGCCTACAACACTTGTAACACACCTAGTAATGCAAGGAGTGATTGTTCTGAACTCCACTACCTATCTAAGGGTTAAAACATTTCAACACCAATAGTCACGACCATGCTGTCCACATAAGAAACTAACTTACACACCAAACAACTTTTTCTGCCTTTGCTATGTCAGCGAATGTGTTTTTTGCTTTGCCTCTCCTTTTGAGGAATAATTATTTCAGGAGATGAGAGAGGCTAGGCTTTACAAAGGATCAACATCTTTGGGATGTCCAAGAAAGCAGTCAATGCCAGTTACTGCTTCACAACTGAAGTGATCCATGTGGGCAGAAGCTTGAATTACTTACCGTTCTCCCAGTCTCCACTCCATTTTATTGGGAATAGACAGGGCCAATGGAATTATGCAGCATAAGAGGGCCAAATTATGCGGTTGAGGAAATTATGCAGCAAGAAAAGGCAAATTATAAAAGGGCACATTTTGCAGTAGTATTACTTGATTATTTTGTAATTTAGGTAACATGGTAACACTGTCTGGGCATTGGTTGCACCCCATTAACAACAACTTAACAGCTAAATATAACAATAAGCAATAGAAAAGTGACCAGTCCAGCTTTGGAAATGGCCTTCCACCATGCAACAACATGTTTCGCTGCATTTTTTGTAATGTTTGAACCCTTGTCATGCTCAGTTATCTCATCAAAAATGTTACTGCAAATATTACAATGATATTATCAATGAGTTATCAAAGATGTCATGAGTGTTGAAATATCTGTGGTAATTAACAGTGCATGGCGAGGGCCCGAGTTATAGTTACCTCAAGGCACGAATTATAGATACTTGAGATAACTTTAAATATAACAGGCGAATTTCTATGGTTTTGTATATTTAAAATGTGAGCCTAACTGTAACTTCCCTGTAACCTTTTTGTTTTTAAAGTGAATTGTTATTTTTTTATTGTATAGTCATTTTCATTACTATATGGAAATCTAACCACCATCGCAAACAGACTTTGGCTGGGCACAGTGGCTGTTGGTTGCAGGGCCTGGCCTGTGGCCAGGCTCTGCGGCCAACCTTGCACCAACCTTGCACGACACACAGCCTGCGGCCATGCGTGGTGGGGTTGGCCGCAGGGGCTGGCCTGCGGCCAGTCCCTCTGGCCAACTCTCTAACCACTCAACCCTGAGAGATAAAGTGAGAGTTTGAGAGAGAGAGAGCGATTCAAGATTTAATGAATGATATACTTAGAATGAGATATTTCCAGACAAATTGAAAAGAAAAATGCTTTTGTCAATTAAAAAGAGGGAGATCACCTTTCAGTATGTAACTTAAAGATTTATAGTTTAAAAAAAACTAAAGCAGGGAATGACCTCAGACTCACCTAGACTAGAGCCCTTAACCTTTAGTGTGCATGTCTGAGACCTTAACCACTAGGCCAGAGGTGACTCCAAGTTGTGTATGGTCCAGACCTCTAATTTCTCCTGAAGGAATTTACACTAAATCACAAAAACAGGCTTTCTGGACCAAGACCTAGCTTTCTGCCAAATTTGGTGTAATTCCGTTCAGCGGGTCGAGTTGTAGCTGTGTTAAAAAAAAATTTAAAATCCCATTGAACTAAATGGAGGAATACGTTTTTTGGGACCCTACCTTTTTCTTGACCACCGCTTGACAGATCACTGCAAAATTTTCTACACAGCAGCTGAGCCAACCAAAGTATAGGTTTTGAAAATGTTATTTTGAAAAAGTTATTGGCAAAACAAAAAATGCTCTGTCTATAGAAATGTTTTTCCTAACTATAACTACCTAGTTATTTTTTATATATATCTCTTACCTACTGGCGGTCACCACTAGGTGGTTATAGTTGGGACCATGTTTCCAAAGTAAACGCGTTTTTTGACTTGCCTATATCTTTGGCACCGTTTGACAATTCTTCTCGAAATTTTCCAAAACAAAGTGTTGAGATGTTTCTTGTTGCGCATGGAAAGTTTTGGGGTGATCTGTTAAGTGGGGGCCGAGAAAAAGGGGGCTAAAAAACATTGCTTTCCCATGGTAATTCCCATAGGATTCTTTAGACATGACTACACGCCAAATGACTGGGCAGAATTACACCAAATTTTGCAGAAAACTAGCTGCAGGTACACAGATCATGCTTTTGCTTACTTCTTGTGAATTTGTTCAGCAGTTTTTGAGATATTAAAGGGAAAATAAATGTGTATTATCTCTGGCTGTGAATATTTCATGGATAATTCGCCAGGTTTTCGTGAATACACATGCGAAAAGAAGCGTTGCAATTGGCTGACTGCAACCTGTCTACAAAGTGACAGCCACCATTTTATTTCATGGGAAGGCACTCTGACCCAAAGAGTGGGATATAGGTGTGTTTTAGGTGCACTTTATGGATTTAAAATAATTTTGTTTCACCATGCGTGATATTCACGCAAATTCGTGAATTTTCACAAAATATTCGCAAATATGGAAAAATTTGAAAGAAAACCCGCACTCATTCATACACTAATTCATTCAATCATACATACACTCAGAGACTCATGTGTCTACTCACACACCCACTCAGATGCTGTCCCTCTGACTCACTTAGACTCACACACCGACTTTCAGACCCACTCAAACACTCAGGCACCCACTCTCAGATCCACTGACAGAGACAGGCACTGTGGCCAACCTGAGCTACATTACACAAAGGGAGAGTAAATGGGAGCAAGAGGAACAACACGCCGTACTCAACTCCCACAGAGACACAATACTAAATCACAAATGTGAGTACGGGGTTCTAGTAACGTAAGTAGGTCAAAAGTGTACTAATTGTGACACTAGACCACTCGTATACCTCGACTAGAGGTGGAAAGGTGCGCTGTGAGGTGGTGTCAGATCTAAAGGGGGGGGGAGGGAAGGGGAAGGGAAATTTCCTTTACGGACTAGGTGGTCTCACACACTATGTAGTGTCATGCTTCATCATATGACCACCTAGCCCCACCCAGGTAGGACAGTGCCACCTGGGCGGACTCAACCTTGCTGTTAAAGGAACAGGAGGGAGTGCGTAAATTAATTTTTAATTTCTGGAAAATGGGATCCAGCTATGCTAGGGAAATAAAAACACCTACTCAGATACCCGGGTAAATTTAATGGAGGGTTCTGTGTGGTGTGGTTAAAAAGGAATGGGGAACCGGTGTGAGAGCAATGACTCACAAGGTCACCTATCTAAAAATGGGTAGCCGACATGTTTCTGCCCTTATGATTGAGCTACGGAGTGTCTCTGGGCATTCATCAGGGCGTTGGATCCCTGTTGCAAATGCTTCTTAAGCGCTGCAGCAATAATCACATTAGAGAAGGGGAAGGGCCTACCTTAACCAAGGGATTACCTGGGGAGGACCTATGGTAAATGGAATACAAACAAACCAAAAATAGTGAGAACGATAAAACACAGCAAACCACTACACACGTGACATAATTCATGCAGGCCGCAGGAGTACTGGTTGCAAATTATAAATCGCAGTTGCATCAATATTGGCTATGCAAGTCGCACAATATGAAGGGAAGGCAATTTCTTACCCTAACACTTGAGGCTAATGGCCTCTAGTATCCTGGAGAGGGAGCGTCCCCTTATAGTCAGACTCTAGGGTTCGAGGGAAAAGGCAAAAGGGAAGAATGAAGAATGATAATGAAAGTGGTGCAGAGGAGGAGGAACGGGTGAACTTAAGTGAGCAGAAGGGAACAGGAGGGAATTAAGAGGGAGAAAACAGGCTGGAGGGAGGAAAAGGTGGGGATCAGGAAGGGAAGGGGAGTAAATTAACACGGAAATCAGAAATTGGAAAAGGAGATGAAGGAGAGTCTAGATAGAGGGGGAAGTGGTGGGAAAATTGGGAAAGAGGGGAAAAAAAGGGGGGGGGGAGTGAGAGAAGGAAAAGGAAAAAGGAAGAAAAAGGAAAGAAAGGGAGGAACAGGAGAGCGAATTAGAAGAAAACAGGTCTCTTATCTGTGAATCCAACGTTGGCTGACTCACTGCATTAAAGGTGGTTTCCCGGCAGCACTGTCGACAGCCTAGCGGCGGGGGCCACTGGGGCTCATCTCGTCTCTCATTCCACTACCTCCTTCCCCTTTTATCCTTGTGCTCAGCATTGTGCTAACTCATGTGGTGGGATTTGGGTAATAAAGGAGTCTGGGACAAGAAGATTGGCTAATTCATGCCACTTCCTCAAGAAAAGCACTAAGTAAGTACTCAGAGCATGACACAATGTACATCCTTACATGTATTATTGAACACAAGGGAGGAGGACAATGCCTATAGAAGCAGGAAGACAACTGGGGGAACAGTAGATGTGGATGCAACCAGCCAAAAGGAGCCAGATATTGAGGCTCTATCTGGCCTTGATCTAGAAAACTACTCATGTCTGAAAGGCAGGCGCGACCCCTATCCTGGGATGCACTGACTCCCTCCTTAAGTCCAGAGGCCTACATACCATTTGGGCCTCCATTTGCACCCCCTTGACAGTCTTGATCTTCTTCTTCAAGTGCCCAATCAGAACATCACCAGGAGTTGAGGAATACCTTAGCTGCCAGCACTCAAGAGCTTCCTTGTGTAGCCAACTCCTTTCTCCCTGAATATTTGTCCTTAGCTGCTCTCAAGGAAGTGCTGAGACAAATCGGAGAGCTTCAGGGAGCGATCTCTTGGGCTTTCTTGGACTTAGCTGGAGAGGCCTAGATACCACAGCAAAACAGACTGGAATGAAGAGAGTCGTGTGGTGGGGGCTTCAAGTTACGTCATTAGGTGTAACACTCAGATTGGTTGTTTAGCCTTGTGTGCCACGCAAGGAAAGTTCTTTGGTGTTTTGCTGCAATTGGTTGTTTCTCTGGAGTTGCCCTGGGATTGGGTGTTTGTGTTGTTGAGTATCGTATTGTGATTCTTTAGAAACTGCTAGTTATTCAGGATTGACAAATTCTGTGTTTATTCTATGTGAATTGCAACGAGGAAAATCTTTAAGAGAATAAGAGTTATGTTGAGAAGTGATGTGAGTGTCCCTGTTTGCGAGGGTGAGGAAGCTTCCCTAGAGGGCACGCCTGCATACATTATGGCAACTAATGTAAGTGTGTTTGGACCAAATATCGAGTTTAAAATATCAGAACACATAAATATTGGAAAAAAATATTGTCATACAAATAAATCATTGTATAGAATATCATTGTCAAGAATATCATTTTTTTTGAGTAAGTAATATCGTTTTTAGATTATTGTTGTTTTGCATATTGCCTTCAGTAATATAGCAGTAAAAATATCATTTAGAAAAATTATTTTAATGTGTTTTAGTTCATATATTAATTTTAGGCATTAGTATTGTTGGCATAATTGTAATTAACTTATGGTTGTAGTTTGTAATTTTGAGTGATACAGTTTTTTAAATGTTATTAGTGATTTGTAGTATTGTATTAGGTTGTGGTTTTGGAGGGGGACAGAGTGGGAAGATATTCAAACTAGAAATATGTTTAATTTGTTTTGTATTGCTAATTGTTGTAAAAACGTATGTTTATTTTTTTATTTTTAGTATTAGAAATAGTAAGTTATATTTTAGTAGCGGGTTGTTAGGTTTGTAGGGGTATCGGGTGGGAAGTAAATTAAGTTATAAAAATGAGAAATGACTGGTAAATTGTTTTTACTGTTAATTAATTATTTGATTGTTAATTATGTAAATCGATTAATACTAATGTATGTACATTATACATTCGTATTGGGATTTTGGGTTTGTAATGGTATAAGGTAGAAAGTTGATTAAGTTATAACAAATATAAATTATTGTTATTTGGTTTTCAATTGTTAATAATTATTTAAATGAATGTGAATTATGTAAATAGTTTAGTACTGATGCATTCAAGTTATATTTCCATAGTGGGTTGCTGGGTTTGTAGGGGAATAGTGTATTTAAATTTATTTTAAAGTAATGGTATTTTTTTTAAATAATTTTTCTTTGACTATGAATTATGTGTATTACTCAATTTATGAATTACTGTGTATTTGTTGTAATGTTTTGTTTATTTTATTGTGTATTATAGTTTTTATATATTTGTTAAACATATATTTTTAATGCTGATTTATTTTTAGGTGAGTAAGTTGCTAAGAAAATAAGATATATTGTATGTTTGATATTAATGGATATTTATATGTTGTTTTATAATTGATAATTCATGATGTATAACTTTTTGTAATTAAATTGTATTTAATGGTAAGTGTTTGTGAATTTTTTTGAGATTATATTTGTTACTTAAATCTACGGGCCTAATTACGAGGCCGGCGGTGCAAAGACCGCCAACCTCCCGGTGATGCTCGGACCACTGCAACTGTGCCAGTCCGACTGCCACATTACAACCCTGATGGGTGGACCTGTCAGGGGATAGCCGTGCCCAACAGGAATCTAGTTCCCGATGGGTCGATGGTGGCAGGAGTTGCAACCAGCCTGATTACAACTCCACTTTCTACCAGCCTATCCATGGTGGTGACCTGGTGGAAAGCCAATGCAGGGGGCCTGAGGGGGCCCCTTGCACTACCCAGGGCTTGGGCAGTGCAAGGGCACCTGTGCCGAGCACTGACTGAAGGTGCACTATCTGCTTTGCAGACAGTCTGCATTCCGAGGGTGCTGGAGTGCTACGATATTGGCTGAGCTGAGACCAATATCGTAGCTCTATTACCACTGAGCAGCCTGGCGAGAACTGCATATTACAATGTTCCCACCAGTCAGCCCTGCGGGAACATTGTAATACAGGAGGGGGACATCACAGCCATGGTGGTGGCGTTCTCCCCGCATATTTGGCAGGACCGCCAAACTCATAAAGAGTTCCTACGTTGTTTTTATGTAGTAATTGAAAGTAAATAAATAAGAATGATTTCATAATTGTATTATTTTTTGTAGTTTGTGATGTTGATATTATAATATGTAATTTAATTTTTTTCTTGCTTTCTTTTTTAACCTAAATGTTAACATTTATGATAAATAAATATATATTAATGTGGTAAGTGTCCAAACATTTTTTCAAAATTAATAGGATTTGTATTCATGTATGTACTCCTTTTTACGTCAAACACTTTCCCTGTTCCTCAGACTTGTGTGGGAATACTGAATCTATTCCTTTCAAAGTTCAGCACTTTCCCTACTGTTGCATGGGCTGGAATGGGAATAGTAGTTTTATCCCCTCCGATGTCTAACACTTTACCGACTGTTGTTTATACTGGAGTAGGATAGTAAATCTAACCCCTCCAAAGCCCAAAACCACCCTTACTGTTGCATAGACTGGAATAGGAATAGTAAATTTAACCCCACTGAAGTCCAACACTTTCCTTGCTGTTGTTTGTAATGGAGTGGGAATAGTAAATCTAGCTCCTTTTAAATTTAACCCTTTCCCTTTTGTTGCTTAAACTGGAACAGGAATAGTAAATATAAACTCTCCAAAGTTCAACTCTTTCTTTCTTGCTGTTTAGAGTGGAGTGTGAATAGTAAACTAAACCCTCTGATGTTCAACACTTTCCCTACATCTACGTAGGGTGAAATGGGGATAGTAAATTTAATCTCACCTAAGTCCAACACTTTCCCTACTGTTTTTTCTAATGGTGTGCAAATAGAAAATCTTACTCCTTCAAAGTTTAACCCTTACCTTACTGTTGTTTCGACTGGAGTGGAAATAGTAAATCTAAACTCTCTAAAATTCAACACTTTCCCAACTCTTGCTCAAACTGGAATGGTATAAGTTTATTTAACCTCTCTAAAGTGAATCATGTTCCCTACTGTTGATCATACTGGAGTAGTAATAATAAAACGAATCCCTTCGAAGTCCAACTCTTTCTCTACTGTTGTTTAGACTTGAGCTGCAATTGTAAATATAAACCCTCTAAAATCCAACACTTTCACTATTGTTGTTTAGATTCGAGTGGGAATAGTATAGCTAATATTTCCAAAGTCCAACACTTTTCTTACTATTGGTTAAATAGATTTTATATTATTATTTGTTGATTTTTTTATATTTTATATTATTTGTGTTGATTTTTTAAATGTTTATAGTATTGTTAGTCAATTCAATTTTCAGGTTTTAAATGTTTATAATTTTATATATTGACTTAATTAATATATTTTGTTATCAAATTGTTTTTATTTTTCATTGTTTACATGTATTTTGTATATATACACACATCTATATCATGTGATTTTTATAGCAATGCATTTAAAATACTAAACATGTAAAATTAATATAATATACAATAAATATTTGTCATAATTATGTTACTATATATGTGTCAATAAATATTTATTGGGATTTGTTTATTGTGTATTATATTAATCTTATATATTATACTATTTAACATTTACAACTTTAAACTGCTTATATATTACAAGTTTGATATTTTGTATGTTTTGGATGCTATTACTGTTCACTATATTTATTTGCAATGCTTTTGCACTTAGAGCAAAGAGGGGGTCAAGGAAGAGTCAAAGGTTGATAGTGATTTGGATGATGAGTTTTTGAATGATTTGTTTAATTCCCGACCGCCTTCCTATAATGTTGTCCCTCTACCTGTAGTGCACCCTCGGACCCAGGTGGTGACAGAAGGAAGAGCAGATCTTGGAGAAGGTGCAAGTGTGGCGTTTAGGTTCCCCATAGGGATGTTTAGACCCTGCCAATCCATATCCACCATTAGGTATCATTAGTACATCTACTGTACTTACTGCCCCTAGTGTGTCTGTTGTCATGACAGCTCCTACTGCAGCTGCCATCCCTCTTCTCTAGATTTGGGAGCATGACCTCGTACAGAGGAAGTTCCCACAGAAGTACATCCATTGTTGTTACTTCTTTAATTTCTCAATATCAGGCAGAAGGAAGCCCCTAAAGGGTCTTACAATAAAAAGCAGAATTTGAAAAGCTTCTAGTGGGAACTCAAATTTAAAAACGCATTTAATGAGGAAGAGCTTACGTTTCTGAGTAGGCAGCCTGCAATGTATGCTTGTAGCATGCAAGAAAGATTGGAAGAGTTGGCTTTTGAGTTCATGGTTGATTTGACTAACAATCAGAAATTGAAGAATTGTTGGATGTTGGTGTTGGTGATAGCATTAAAGAAAATGAGATCATCATGTTTGAAAACGCATGTCAGGGAATTAGTGGAATGCATTAGAGAGTGGGGGAGACTCAAAAGTAGAAGGTCCGATGGGCAAAGTGGGTTGACAGAAAAAGAAAAAGAAAGAGGATACACGAGGGAAAGCCCAGAGGAGCTAGTTTGAGTGATCCTGAGGTTGGAGAGTTCCCATTGAGAGAGGTGCATGGAGGTGGGTTTGTCCGTGTGCCCTAAAGTCATGGTAATCTTTTTTATTCACAAATCAGTTTCCAAAGTTGCATGAAAATCCTTGTAAATTGTACTCTGAGGTGGAATGAGTGTAACTATTTTGAGAGTGCTTTGAGAAGACTTGAATATCTTCTTTGATATTCTTGTCCCCAAGAATTTGTAGGCAGACTATAAGGTGGTAGTGGGTTGGCCAGATGCTGAGCCACAGAGAGATGCTAGGACAAATGTTCCTTCTGCTATTGTTATGGAAATGTATAAACAGGTGTGTTACTTAGCTTAGATAAATATGAGTCCAGAGAGGCAGTGTATTTGATTGCCTTTATTTTTTACACATTTCTAGTGTTTGATTATGTGAATATGACTCTTCAATGTCTTGTTCTTCTCCTCTCTTTAGGTTGCCAGGAAGTCCCCGTCTGTCGGCATCCTCAACACAAAGGAGGGAGTTCAGGTAAGTTCCTTTACCCAGGTAAGCATTTTCCTATGTGTGTGAGGTTAGTAAGGCTTATCAGGCACTTCCCTTTCTTTGGGTGTTGTGAGGTTGTTGAAGAAAGCGACTGTAAATGGTGATCAACAAAAGAAAAAGAAAAGAAAAGAAAAGAAATCCACAGGTTTGCTTATTCACTGGTCTGCGGTATTTTTATAAAGCAAATGAATACCTGTCCCAAAAGGGAAAAAAAGAGAGTGATTTATATAAATGTTCTACTTCATTTTATAGAAAATTCCCCCTAATTCAAAAAAGCATAACTCATGAGAAACATGCAGTTTCACAAGTGAGGCTTTCCCCGACCTGCAGTGTACTCCTTTACGCCTGCTCCGTCATTGGGCCTGACCATCTCCCACCTATGCCCCCCTCACAATTCCCTGCTCTAGAAAGAAGGTGGATACACACTTGGCTAAGCCACGCCCCTTCAGGAGCATGACAGGAAGATGTGTACTGCCAGCAGGTTTCAGGCTGCCAAGGGCTTCTTGTTTCTCCACTGTGTGTCTCCCAATCTGTTTGTGTCTGCTCTCCTGTGGCTGGCTTCCTTCCAGGGGGTTGTGGTCCTTCTCCATCAGTTGGGCGCAACTTTGAATGCAAACTGGCTCCTCCCTACCCCAGGTGCTGCACATGTCACTCGCTCTGTGTTTCCCCGTTCCAAAAGCCTGAATTCCAGTATGACCTCCTTTCGTGTCAAAGTCCTAAAATGAAAAAAGGACATCTCTGTTGATGTTGTCGACCCTGGGGGAACAGTCAGGTAGGTCATCTTCCTCCAACAAAGCAATTATTCATTTGAAAATGAAGGTCCTGCAGAAAGAGGTTGATTGGTTCAAAATAATCAGAACTACCCATGAGTTCAAAGAGTCAGTGAATGCTTATTGTGAGAGGGTGATGCAGGCTTTCTGACAGAACAATAGCATTGAAAATTTGAAGAGGGAGAATCTTAGTGGCTTCTTGTGTTAGGGCCTCATTACGACTTTGGCAGTCTTTTGGCAAGACCGCCATGGTGTTGGGTGCCAAAAGACCGCCAGATTGGTAGTGATCCAACTGCCGTATTAAGAGTCACAGAGCTAAGTCTGCCAAAATCGAGCCAAATTTACAAAACCACCAGGACACTACAGGGTGGGAAAGAGGCGGTCCCACCACCAGCACCGCCAGTCCGCCCAAAAACCTCCGATCATATTACGATCCACAAATCACGAGAGCGGTTCTTCCATGGAAGAAAACCATTGGCGGTGCGAACGGAGGCGGTAGGCGGTTATATGAGTTAAACATCACACCACATTGAATAGTTTGAAAACTCCAAACCTGACACACATCCACACACCTAACACACCTACAAACTGCACTATATACTACACCCCTTCACATCCCACAATCCTTTGCAACCAGAACATGACACATAGCCAGAGACAAGCCAAAAAAAATAATTATACCAGGGCACACAATAGGCACCCCTACATATTTCACTCAGCACTCATCCACACCTGCACAACACACACACACACAATTTAGTACCCCACACAAAACACACCAACTTCAACCCACTCATATCACAGCACCCACACCTCATCACCTATTCTGTTTTCTTCACAATCTTCATCACCTCACTGTCTTGTCCACCACTACCATGTCCCACAAAAACGTCCACATTTCACTGATTATGAGTTGAGAGTCATGGTGGATGAAACTATCAGAGTAGAGCCATAACGTTTTGGAGCACAGGTCCAGCAAACATAAATAGCCAGGAAAATGGAGTTGTGGCAAAGGATAGTTGATGGGGTGAATTCTGTAGGCAGCTAACCATGCACAAGGGAGGACATCAGAAAGGAAGAGGTGGAACGATGTCAGGGGTAAGATACGTTCCTTGGCCACCAGGCACCAGCTGGCGGTCCCCAAGACTGGTGGTGGAACCCCACCTCATTCCCCCTACTTTCACATCATGGGAGGAGAAGGTCTTGGACATCCTGCATCCTGAGGGTCTGACAGGAACACCTGGGGGAGTGGAGTCAGGTAAGTCACTACACCAAGAATGCCACCAGTTTTGTCTAGCATGCTCACTGATCACTGTGTTCAAATGTCTAAATACCCCTCTCTGGCATGCCACATGTCATACAGGGACTGACAGCACTACAACTCCCAGAAGGCACTGTTCCACCTGTATGAAAACCAGAACAGTGTACTAAAAGTGAAATTGCCTTGCATGTTAAACTAACAATCAGTTCAACCCACCTGAATGCTACACAATTGAACAGTCTAATGCAATGACAGCAACGCTATGCCCTGCTACCAGTATTATTACAAGCTAAACACAGCTACAGCTGTGTTCCCTACTTAACTGGCCTTTGAAATTACCATTTAAACAATGTAATGTACTCACCTAGGGGGACTATATAGGAAGCTGGATGTACTTAGAGTACCCCCATACAGAGGCCCAGGTTAAATGGTAACGCCATACTGTTGGCTAGCTCTGTTCCCATTGTGCATTGTGTGGATGTTAGTTGACTCAATGATGCCGTACACCTCACTAGGAGGTAACTTTACATTGTCATGTCTTTACTCAGACAAGATATGAGTCAATCAACAGTCATCTAACCACCAAGTTACTCCAAGAGCTTGGAGCATGCTGTATGCAATTGGAAATCTCTGTGCCCCATATAGCTCTAACCCAGATTTCGAAGCAACTGTCATTCTCATATCAGGGGATCATGTAAGGGCTTTGTGTGCTTGTCACATAGCATGTCTAGTGGTCAAACTTAAATATCACTTGTTGCATTACTTTCAGCAACTGTGTGTTCCACTTCTCCTACAGGTAACAGTGCCATTCTCACCATGGAGATGATACCAGTGACTGACCTTACCCCTCTGGATGAAGGCCCCAGTGAGGAAAACACAATCCTGGATGTTTGAACAATGAGGACGAAGCTGGTACATCAGGGACACCTGGTCAGTCAACAACTTTGAGCCTCACCCTGCCTATATTGACTCCTCCCAGCCCTGTTGCATCTACATCACAGGCAACCATTCACCCCAAACCTGTGTCCCAAGGACAGTGTCTTCCATCTTGTGCCCCCCAGTACAGGTACCTGAGTCTCCTGTTGTGACCCTAGACAATGATGGACCTGTCACCAGAGGGAGTGGGCAAACTGTGCCAGGGGTGCAGGAACGTGGGGGTAGGGTGTGTGGGAGGCTGGTGTGAGCCAGACGATGTAGGCTCCAAAGGACACAACTGGCCAGGACACCATCTCCCAAGCTTTGGGAGCTTGCCAACAATCTCAAGGGGTGATGGGCCAGGTACTGACCATGATGGGTGAGATTAGACAGCTGCAGAGGGACAACCAACAGGAAGTCATGCAGCAGCGGCAGGCCAAAAACGTCCACCTGGCTTCCATTGCTGGGGTGCTAAGAGACATGAATACCACCCTGAGTAGGAGTTGTACCCAACATCTGGCCTCTTCCACTAGCAACGAAACATCAGGCCCTTCTGTGGCAGCTAGTGGAATGGAGGCCCTAACAGGGGAAGGATATGCCTCAGACACCTCACCCTCTGTAGCTGAAGAACCCCCCGCAAACATGGATGTACCCCCAAACATCCTGGAGGAGCAGATGCCAAGACCAAAAGAAGTGAACCTCTACTGATTGGTTCCCCTTGTGTGGCACAGATACACCCTGTTGAATGTTCTGAAACTTATAGTCATTTTCTTATGGCACAAGGACACTGGACCCGTGTTTGCAAATGGTGTAGCAACTACCCAGATGATTTCATCCACCATGATTGAACCATTCACTGCTTACTTTATTCTATTTGCATTAAATTTAACCACTTAACCACAGATCACGTGTTAGATTTTTTTATCTATATAAAACTGTCATATATGACAACTCTCGCACAAAATGTTTCTCTCAAATGTAAAACCTTTGTCATGTTCATCACACAAGTACTGCATAACCAGGCTAGAAATTACATTGACTAATTATAATAGACATTATTATTACTCAAATAGATTGGGACAATGCCAATTATCACACAGAAAAGTACTGCTGCTAACTGCCGTGTTTCAGCATGGGTGTCATACACTACCAACCCGCAGATTGCTGAAGTTAGAGACATGTCAGTCTTTCACTATCCCAGGAGGCAAATATAATGCTTCAATGTATCATCCGCTAAAGCCTTATCACATGCCCATACAATATCTCCCAAATTAATAGACCCAATGAAATAGACATAGGTCATTACTAATGCCCCCAGTCATGGAACCTTCCACTTACCATGGTCAGGTGTCTATAGGCTTGCTATTCACGTATGTCAATCTTTAGACACATGTACATGGGCCTGCAAAGAGGAAATACACTGACAGCTACATACATGTTAGTTCTCATCCAACACAAACCATTATGATGTTAGAGGGTATGGATACCACATTATGTGTCAGAGACAAATGAACACACACATGGCACCATTGGCCCACCTCCAATACCAAACAGGTCTTTAATGTGGAATAGGATACTACCATCCCACTGTCCTGACTTTCTGGGCATAGAACTCACACACCACAAATCTCATGTGTGACAGTACCTGGTTCAATCCATGTTCACTTCACGTCTGTCTGCAAATCCCATCTGCCTGTGACACTGTCTGATATTGCCAAAAGAGGATGAGCCAAACAGTCAATCTGCAATCTGTGAATGACAAACATAAGGTATAGGCCACATTGATACATACACATAACACAGCCAATTCATA
This sequence comes from Pleurodeles waltl, assembly GCF_031143425.1. Classification (NCBI taxonomy): domain Eukaryota; kingdom Metazoa; phylum Chordata; class Amphibia; order Caudata; family Salamandridae; genus Pleurodeles; species Pleurodeles waltl. Next base: position 955,255,047 of record NC_090444.1, read on the forward strand.
TATACAAATGTAACTCTGTTTGTGCATTGTGCAAAGCTTAGATTATGTTTACTACATGTCTGTACACAACTCCATGTAACAATCTGTATGCATATCTGAGTCATGGGCTTTGGGGCCACTTACGATCTCTCTGATGGTCATACTAAGAACCTTATCTGGCATTCCTAAACTTACCAATTCCCCACTGATTCACTTTAATTACATTACATGACATACCTAAAGTCAGGTGAAGTACTGATTGATGAGATCAGCCCTAATGTCTATAGCTTCATCCTCATCATGCTCATCCTCACTTGGCAAATCTGCATTTCCACCCACAGGAACTGCTGACTCACCCTCATCTGGTATGATTGATATTTGACTGCTCAGGGCAAGATTGTGGAGCATGCAGCAGGCAACAATAATTTTACATACTTTGTTGAGTGAGTAGAGGAGGGATCCTCCAAATTTATCAGTGCTGCAAAATCTTGCTTTCAGGAGCCCAAAAGTCTGCTCCACGACATGCCTTGTCCTTTCGTGAGCCTCACTGAAGCAAACTTCCCCTGGCGTGGTTGGGTACCTCACTGGTGTCAACAACCAAGGACGGTTTGGGTAGCCAGAGTCCCCTGTGAGGCATAGCTACAACAAGCCAAACATAAATCTTGGACAGCTAAGTTACAGACACACATGACATATGTGACTTACCAAACAGCCAGGCCTTCTCTGTGTATTGCTGTGTCATCAGCATTGGGATTTTGTGGTTCCTCATGATGAAGGAACCATGGACTTAGCCCGGATACTTTGCACAAACATGTGAAATGTATAGGTCAGCCAAACAGACCACTTGGACATTAGTGGAGTGGACGTTTTTCTGGTTCCTATACACCTGTTCATCGGCATTTGGGGGAACCAAGGCTACATGGGTGCCATCTATGGCTCCCACCACATGTGAAATGTGTCCCAAAGCATAAAAATCAACCTTTACATGGGCCAAATCTTCACATTGTGGAAATTTGAAGTAGCTGTCCAGGTGTTTCAAGTACAGCCTTGAAGGCCAGACTGAACATGGCTGAGACATCCCTGCAGTTAGAGCTACTGTATTTTGAAAGGACCCAGTGGCCAGGAAGTGCAGCACTGACATGACTTGTACAGTGGAAGGCATGCTATTGAGATTACGAATGGCAGGCATCAGATCTGGCTCCAACTAATGACAGAGATCCATGATTGTCTGTCTATCCAGGCGGTAGATTTGAATCACATGTCGCTCCTCCAGGGTCTGTAGGTCTGCTAGTGGATGGTACACTGGAGGTCGTCTTGCTCTTCTCATGCCAGGGTAACTATGTGGGAGAACACCAGAATGTATGTGTGTTACACAATCTGTATAGCATAACTATGACCACACCTCCGTCACATATAATGCTACTTATTGATACATGAAACTGTTAAAATGTTGTACTCAGCACACACCTAGGCAATAGATAAAATAAATATTTGGTTTATAACTGCATCCAGATCCCCTAACCCCTAACATGTTCTTCAAATGGAGAAACATGTCACTGGAAGTGAATGGGACATTAACTTACTTAACATGTTGCACATGTTTGGTACACCTATACCATTTTCAGATTGTCATTACTCTGCTGACAATACTATTTCATGTAGATAAGTCAGGATACATCAATTTAACATCCTCTACATAATACATGCGCATTTCTAAATGTTTGCATAAAGGCAGTAGTGAACACAATGTTGTAAATATGTTTCACAGTTAGTTATGCACCTTTCAAAACCGTATCGTTCATCTATGGGCCTTATAATGGCAGCTGCCTGACCTACTGTACTGCACATTAGGAAGTGACCTAACTTTGCTGGCGGATGTCATCATGGTGGCAGGCAGATACAACTGCGGTGGACTTGCCATAGGAACACATTGCTGCCTATGGCAAACTTGGGCCAATAGCGATGTCCACCGGCTGTGACACTCCTGTACGTGGCAGATATGATCACCATCTCAAACTTCATCCCTCATTTGACTCCTGACACTGCTGTCAGCAAGACCTCCATGACCTAAGCTGCTGTGTACTGCCTCTGGGAACAACCATGCCACGTTCTACAAGTGATAGGGCTCCTGCCTTCTTTCCTGACAAGATGTCCAAGATTGTGAAGGAGGTCCTACCCCTGTATGAACAGTTCCATGCTGCACCAGACAAGCAGGTGAGTGCAATGCAATACCAAAGTTTGAATTGTTAAGTGTATGATGATGTTCTGGAAATGTAGTTGAATGAAGGATTGAGGTGATATGTGTGGGTAGATTTGACATGTGCACATGTTCATATATAGATTTTTAGTCCTGATACATGCTAGGGAGTGTGTGATGTATGTACCCTGACCCAGCCACAAACTGTATTACATGATATTTGTAGGTGTGTGAAAAATACTTAGACAGATATACCATGTTTAGAGACATGCTTGTGGTCTGGCCATATGTTTGAAGCCAACACCTTGTGCTGGATATCCATGTTGTATTGCATTCTTAAAGTCACACATGGGCTGACTGCAGATGGTCATTCCACATAGAAAGAGATGTTGAAGGAAGTCTGTGTATGGTTACTTGCACTTGTGTTTTCACCTCGTTTGTTTTGGTATGGTGCATTCAACATGACATTCTCTTCTTGTCTGTGTCATCCATGCAGGTAAACGCCCACCAGAAGAAGGGAATTTGGCATGCCATAGCTCAGAAAGTGTAGACGGGGGGGTCCACAGTCAACAGAGCACCCACTGTCGGAAGCAGTGGGAGGACCTGAGACGCTGAGCTCGGAAGACTGCAGAGGTCTAGCTCGGGATGTCCTCCCAAGGAGGACGGGGTGGCCGTCAGACCTTGACCCCCCTAACTGCCCGCATATTGGTGGTTGCCTACCCTGAATTGGATGGGCGTTAGGGGGTAAGTACAGACTCAACACATTTTCATTCCTTTACCAGGTTAGTGTATGATGTGAAAAAATCCAAGCTGTGACAATGTGGTAAGTGCAAAGGGTTACAAATTCTCTAAGAAACACATAGATGTACAGTCATCAACACTGGTACACAGGTGAGCACATTCTATTTTGTATAGGAACCAATTACTCTCCTATGTTGTCCCCTCTGTAGAGAAGCATATGATGGTGCACATGTGACTGTGTCATATGTTCACCACGATACAGCTTTTCATACACTGCTGGCTGTTCCTTCCCACCTGCAGGTCTATACTCCCATTATCATGATGGTAAGTTGTCCAGGTATTTGCCCTCTGTCCATTACAATGTCCCTTGATCCATGTCTTTGTGCAACATCGAGTCAGACAAGTTAAAGTCATTCATACATTTTATAAGGCTTCTGGTGAGTGACAGCATCATGTGAGGCTATGATGTCCATCTGACATTTCACATGCGATACTTGCAAAACGTATTCAGAGCTTTTAGAAGGTGAACCCCTTTGGTAAGTGAGGGATGTACATAGGTTTCTGTAATAGGTCATCTGAGTGGACATCATACATGTAGGTAACCATGGAGATATTGCTAGACTCAATTGGGTCACATACATTGATATCAGAGCTATGAATATTAGTAACATGTTCTTTAAATGGGAAATTGCTACTTCCTTATCCATAGGCATGATAAACAGACCAAGACTTCTTCTTAACAGTTACAATCTGAACTGGTTTTTGCCAACATCATGTGAACATTGTAAGGTTCTGTCTAAAATCACACTTGTAATGTGTCTTAAACATACCTTCTTTTACTATTTTGGATATGGTTTGAATGCTTTTTGTATGGAATCATATTGTTTGCATGGACTACATTGTAGTGCAGGTGTGGTAGTTCACATACACATGGAATGGGATGTGTAGTCAGGTATTTGGCTCACATCAAGGTGTATGTCCATATCATAGTAGCCTCAGATGTGGTTTGTGTCTTTTATTTTTTCACAAACAGATGTAAGACTAGTCATTTCTGATATGTGGATGGTGACGTTGCCACTCAGTCATTGGGCTATTGATGGAATAATAGTATGATACGTTGAACTGTGTGTCAACTTCCTGCACATGGCAGGTGTCCATTGCATTGAAAAAGTAGTTATACTACCTGTGGCTGTGTGTGGGTAAACGCTCGTGGCTAAGTGGGCTCTTAAAGTGTGCAATACTTTTTTTTACAGGAGGACAAAGACTTAGATGACATGGTCCACAAAGTAGGTATCATCCTTTCCTACATCACTATTGGTACATGTGTTGGTGACATGTGTTCTGACTCTATCATACTCCAAATTTGGACATGCCAATTAGCGTAGTTGCATGTTTGCTGATTTCCATTGCGAAGCTTGTGAACTCAGTGACATGAAATGGTTATGGCTTGTATGCAACATGCTGTCTTGTGTTTAGCATATGATAAGGTCCCTTGCCTGTCACATGACATCAGGTCAAAATGTTAGTATGTGTAAATTTTGTGTATGTGATATGTGGAAAGCAATGTCAACACTATTTCCCATAGCTCGGTTATTGGTTGACTATGTAGTAGTGAATAGAGGCCCAGTATCATGTGGCCAAGTCAGCTTGTCACGGAATGGTTAGTGTGAAAGCTCTACTGATATGATGGTATTGTATGTGTGAGTTAGGTGGCTTAGCTGGTGTGTGACAAGTTTTTATGTAGGGGTGTCCATTGTATCTTGTTGTGACATTCCTGAAGGACATTCACAGTGCGCTGGCTGGCCTACATAGATCAGACTCTGGTCTCCACACTGACATCAGCCAGTCACTCTTTGTCTCCCGCCCCCCCTCCACCTTCCTCTTTCCAATCCCAAACCCCCCGACCCATCCAAAGCATACAAACAGACAGGCATGCATCCACCTCAACATCCAAGGGTAAGGCAGACAAACCAAAGCACCACAGGATACACCACCAGCATTCACACAAGCAACATTTATATGCACACACAGCAACAGTCACAACCTGCCCTGACACCCCACCACCCCCAGCATCACAGACAGCACACCTGATACACCTGCAGACACCACACCAACATTCACAGATCCAGCCACTACACCTGTCCTACCCCCAGACACCACCCCAGCAGACAATCAGACATCCACCCCAGTCACCACATCCACAGACACCACAACCACAGGCATGCCTACATGCAGCACATCCACCATACCTGTAGTCACCACCCCAACAGACAGTCACCCACCCACCACCGCATCCCCAGGGCCTCCACCCCCTCAGCCCAAGACACATTATTGTCCTCACTCACCCACCCAACAGACAAACACTAGCCACAATCATACCTCCTACAAGCATGCACCCAAGACATTCACACCTGCACCTCTTACAACCCCTTTCCTTCCACACCCAAACCCTTTTGCTATGACCATCCCCGTGGGCTTAAAAAATTCTTCCTTTCTGAGTTTGCCCTTTTCCCTACTCCTCTCCCCTGTGAAACCCCTAAACGTTCTGTTTCCCTCCCCAATGCCTTCCCTTTCACCTCCAAGGCCTCCCCTCCCCCCTGCAAGTACCATGTGCCTCCTCCACTAAGACTTCTACCCCTCCCAAGCAGACCCAACCCTCCCCAAACCTAAACCAAACCCCCCCAAAGCCGAATCCCAACCCTCCCTCCCAAGTCTAAGCCCAAACCTCCCCTCTATCACCACACCCAAGATCATCCCTGAGGTGCCTGCCTGCCCCCTTGATGGCCCTACCGGTGGAGGTTACATGGCAATCAGGAGTCAAGTTCAGGCACCATATGGTGCCTTTGGCAATTTACAAGCGTTTTGATATTGAACTGGCTAATGGCCTTGTATTTATTTATTTCTTGTTTTAACTAATATAAAGATACCAACCCGTTTCAGGTTACATCTTTGTCCTGCATTTCCCTTCCTAGGTTAAAGTTGTCCCTGGCTGACATTGCTTGTGTGCCAGTATTTGTGTGTGTGGTGCTTGTGCTTCCTGTCTTGTATGGGCAGTATGTGAAGGTGTCTGCAGTGCTTTTGTCCCCCAAGGACAGGGTGTGTGATGACCACGTGTATGTAGCAGACATGTTGTTGTCAAGGTATTGTGCGGTGTTTTTGTTGACATGTGTTTGTTGTTATGGTGTGTGACTTTGTGTGCTTTGACTGTGTGAGTGTGCATGTATTAGGCATGGTATGATAGGCACGATGTGCTGTGTGATTGTCTGTTGATTAGTGAGTTGTATGATTGCGTAATTGTCGTTGTTTACTCCCTGTTGATTGTACATTGTGTTGTATGTGTGATGTGTCCCTGGGTATTGTTTGTTGTGAGTGCTTGCCAATGTGTTTATGATTGTGTGGTAGTGTTGTTTCTGTGATGCGTGGTTATGTTGTATGGTATTGTGTGAGATTGGGCATGTTCTGTGTTGCCATGCATAAGTCTGTGTTTTTGACGTGTGGTGTGTGTGTGCTGGCTGCAGTGTGCGTGCTGTGTATGTGTGGTTGTATTTGTTATTGTAGGTGAGTGGGCATGTCAGTATACTGTTATGTGTGACTGTAGCCCTCGCACCCCCTTCCCTATGGTATGTTATGTAAGTGTACAAAATTTAATAATGTACAACATTAACAGCTAAGTGTGTGTGCTTATGGTTGTTGTCGTAATTGGTGGTGAAGATTCCATATTCTTCTGGTGCACAGGAGCAGCGGGTTGACGTCTAGTTAGGGTTCCATGGGGGTTCCGAATGAGTATGGCTTGCTGAAGGTGAGTGTCTCCTTTTATACAGTTCGTTTCCACCGGGGTTTCGGTGGTTGTCCGACCACAGCGGAAATCTTGGCTGTGTGCAGCCTCACAATAGGTCCGACAAAAACATGGTCTCCACTGGCCTACTGGTGCCTTCATTCGTCTGTGGGGGTCTGACCGCTCTTCTCTGCCAGCCTGTTGGCAGTCTGATTGCCACCACCAACATGGCAGTCATTGGACCACCAAAGTCGTAATGAGTCCCTCAGTTCAGATTTTGTTTGTGTCCAGAATTCATTTCCTATATACAGCAGAAAGTGATATATTGGCAGTTGAGGTCCCTAGATGAGATCCTCAAATATGAAAAATATTGCTCTGACAATTTGGAAGCAAAGCAAAAGAAAATTTCACAGACTAAGAAGTGCAGAGAGGATGTCCAAATGGTTCGGAGGTGTCAGATAGAGGGTATAATTCTGCTTCTGATGTTGGTGCTGGAATGCTGCGAGTTGTTTTTCAAGGTGGTAGTCAAATGACACAAAGAGAGAATTTTGGTCCACAACGCAGGGGCCAGGGGATGGTTGCTGATCAGAATACAGAAATGGACATAAACATGTTGAAAAAACTACTGCTTGTTATATTTGTGACAAGGTGGGACACTGGATTCAAGAATGTAGATGGAACTCAAACTGAAAGTAGAATGATGTTCAAATGCAAAATCTGAAGGTGCTACCAATGCAGATTGTGCAAGTACAAAGAGCATATAGTGCAACTATGCCACAATCCACAAAGATGCAACAAAATAGAATGAAGAGAAAGAACAGCTTAAATCCATACCCAAAAGTTCAGCAGAATCCTTTCACAGTTGCTGAAATTCTCAAACAGTTCCCAGTAATGGTGACTGAGAGGGAGGAGAATTTCGTACTTGGCCCACTTCTAAAGGAAGACCAGAATGGGTCATATGTGGACGGAGAATGAGTGGCCACCTTGAATCCCTTTTGTACAATACAGGAGTTATCCGCTCTCCTGAAAGAACAGCAGAGGTCTCAAACCTGCCACTCTCAGGGAAACAAGTCCATGTTGGAGGCCTCTCCAATCAACAGAGTACACATCATATTTTGGCTAAGGTCCCTGTAAAGATAACGTCTATAAAAATTACCACCAATTTGTAATGTGTGACTCAAGTCCAGTCAATCCACTGGGCAGGGATCTACTCTGCAAAATGAACTGTGTGATATATTGTACACCGGATGGTGTGGGACTTCAGGCACACAATGGGTATGCAGACAAAAGATAACTTGTCTCACGTTGTAAGATAGATAGTAAAAGTTTGGGACTTTAGAGGAAAATATATTAGATTGATAAAAAATGTAGAACCCCTGCGAATCGCAGTAAGACCTAATGCAGAGTGTCCCACACACCTCAATAGAACCTCACACCTGAACAGGGGCAGCTCCTCCATTAGGGCGGAGGAGTGTCACTCCCCTGCTAGTAGCGGCAGCTGCAAACCTTTTCCCACCGTTTTTTGGGAAAAGGGGCGGGTCTCCGGGTGACGAGCAGTGAGGGAGAGAGCACAACACTCTCCCTTGAAAAGCGCATATGTGTTTGGCCGGCTGTCTCGGGCTGGCCAAACACACACATACAGTGGGCTCCCTCCAGCCCAGCAACGCAGTTGCCAGGCTGGAGAGAGCCTGCACAGGTTCCCAGTCTGCCTGGGAGCACCCTGATTGGGTGTTCCCTGCCAATCCTGATTCTGCTCTAAGGAGCGTCAGGATGGGCGCAGGGCAGGCTGGGAACTTGTGCCTGCAGAGGAGAGGTAAGTGGTTTTGTTTTTTATTATTTTATTATTTTTAATTTAATTCCCCCCCCCCAGTGCTGCCCCGCCCCTTTTGCATGCCATGAGCCGCGACTCTATCTGAGGCTGTTGCTGAAATTATTTCTATTATCGGATCCATACTAGAGCAGGGCATCTTGAGGAAAGTGCTAGGGAGTCCTTGCAACACACTAGTGATGGATTTGCAGAAAGCAAGAAAGAAATAGAGGATAGTTCAGGGCCTCGGAAAGGTAGTTCCGTGTTGACCCATGGTACAGAATCCTGCTGTGATACTTTTTTCAGATTCAATGTGATGCAGAGTGGTTCTCAGTCATTGATATGTGCCAGGCGTTCTTTTCCATTCCCCTACATAAGGATAGTCAATTCCTTTTTTCTTTCTGATTTTTAAGGGAAATTCTGGTGTGCTGTAGAGTTCCACAGAGGTATGCAGAGAGCCTCTCAATCTTTAATCAGATACAGTAGAAAAATCTGAGATATTACAGTTGTCTGGCAACTCATTTCTGGTCTAGTTAATTGACGATCTACTTGCGGCATCAATAACTCGAGAAACTTGCAAGCAAGACACAATTGCTCTACTGAATCATCTCACAGAGAGCAGCCACAAGCTGTCCATCACAAAACTTCAGTGTTGCCAGAGGGAAGTCCTCTATCTGGTACATCATTCCAAAAAATGGGCTAAGAAAGTGTCTCAAAAGTTATGTCTCTTCAATTCTGCACATTAAAACTCCCACTAAACAGAGAAGTCAGGATGTTCTTGGATTGCTCGGCTACTGTGGTCAGGGGATTCCCAACTTTTCTCTAGTGACAGAGCCTCTATAAAGGCTTACACACACTGATGTATCCCATCTGCTACCTTGGAAGAACAAATGCAGTAATGCCTTCCTAGAATTCAGAGAGAAACTGTACCTACATCAGCACTAGGAATGCCCAAATGCAACAAGAAGTTTACTGCAATGAGAAAGAAGGGTGTTTGCTGCCTGTATTGATGAAGACTAATGGGGAAGCAAAATGACGTTGGTTTCCTTTTCAGCTATACTTGATCCAGTGGCCATGGCGTTTTCTGTGTGCCTACAAGCTGTTGTTGCTGTAGTTGTTAGCATCCAGCAGTGCAAGGGTATAGTGATGGGCTATTTCTTCATTGCAATGGTCTCCCATTGAGTTATGATCGTATTAACCTGTGCTCAAACACAAATAACACACAGCAGACTCACAAAATATGAACAAGTGATTTTGGCAGCAGAACATATCTCTCTTCTCAGGTGCAATGTGCTGAGCCCTGCTACTCTTTTATCCTTACCAGAGAGTGACTCAGATAATGGTGATATGGACTTTGACTGCCTTGATATTTCTGAGTTGTGTACCAAGCACAGACCTGGCTCTCGAGAAGTGCCCTAGAAAAGCCAGGCTTTACTTTGTTTGTGCCTAAACTTTTTTTTTTTTTTATATGTTTTTATTATTTTGTTTCAAACTTACAGGGAATAATTACATTCCCTTCGTCCCCTTCCCCCTTCCCCTACATCTGTTCAATCCCGATTTCAGTGCTCCATCCTCCTAGGCGCTGCCACTCTAGCTCAAGCTATCGGGTTTTTATTGTCTGGCATGGGGCGAGCCTCTTAGCTCGTCCATGTTATTGTTCTCAGTTGAGTCTGATTCCTCCGAAGATGTGTCTTGCTCTTGAGAGTCATCAGTCAGGTTTTTCAGAAGGTCCAGCGACCTGTCCCAGTGCTGTACCCCCTCTGCATTTCCCACTCCTTTTGTCAGTTCTAGGCGTAACACCTCTCCTTCTGCTTCAGCCCATTTAATTAAGGTGTCCTTTCACGTTTGAACCCTTGGTCCTCTGGTGTATTTTCAGTGCATTGTGATTTCCCTTCTTCCTAGGATTAGTGCTAAGTCTATGAATTTATTCTTCATTTTTTTTGAGTGGGGTCTGGGAAAGCTTCCTAGTAATGCTACCGCTGGGGTGCTCGCCAGCTTCCTTCCTGTGATCATTTTGGTATCTCTAATTACCCCTTCCCAGTAGATTGTCAACTCTCTGCAGGACCACAGCATGTGCAATAAGTCTGCCCCTAGTTCTGTACATCTAGGACATGCGCTACTTGTGTTGTTGTACATTGATGCTATTTTGGCGGGACTCAGGTATGCTCTATGGTATATGTATATGTTTATCAGTTTGAACCGGGCATTCCTAGATACTTTGTAGACCTGGGCTGTGATGTTACTCCACCGCTCATCGTCTATGTGTTCCCCAATATCTGCCTGCCATTGGGTTTTTAGAGTTTCTAGAGGGGTTATTGTGTCTGTTTGCAGTGTTTTGTATATCGTGGACACTACCTTTTTGTCTCCCCCTATTGTGCAGATGGTGTGGCTTCCTGCGTGTATGGGTGGTTCCTTTAGTCCCTGCTTCCAGTGTTGCTGTATCAGAGCTGTTAGGGATCTATGTATAAGGAACATCCCGGGCGGGATTCCGCAGTGTACCATCATGTCCATATATGTCATGAGCACTCCATTCCTGTAGAGTTCTCCTATTGTGGTTATTTCATGCGTCTCTAATTTCTGGATCCCCGTTATGGAGCCCCCACCGGGGAGTAAAGTCAGGAATCTCAGGGGAATTTTCGGTGAGTATGGGGACTTAACTCGTGCACGCTGCAGGCTACATTTCCAGCATGCGTTTATAACTTGATGTTCCAGTGATTTTGTCTCCTTCCTTCCCCCTTGGGCTAGTAGTATCCCTGCGAGAGTTGCTGCTACTGCCTCTCTCCGGGGTTTTCTGCCTCTACTGTTATTGTTGTGTGCCATTCTTTTGCCAGCCATTGGAGCTGTCCCGCCAGATAGTATAGGTCCATGTCTGGAGCTGCTAGTCTGCCTTCTGCTGTGGGTTGCTGAAGTTTGTGCAGGGCCATTTTGTGGCATCCCGCCCCCCATATGAAGCTAGTAATGATGGAATTAATTTCCCTGAAGGTTGCTCTGGGTATCAACACCGGCAGGGTCGAGAAGCTATATAGCATTCTTCGAACGCCACCATTTTTAGCAAAGCTACTCGCCCGGTTACTGAGAGAGGCAGTGTCTTCCAGAACTGGACGGCTGTTTTTAATGTCCGTATGGCTTGGTTCACATTTCCTTCTAACAGGTCTCCCAGTTCACGATATATCTTTACACCAAGATACCTGAACATTGTCGGATACCATCCCATGTTTTGGATGGTTGTGATCTGGAGGGTCCCCTTCTGCAGCTGGAAAAGAAGGGATTTCTGCCAGTTGATATGGAGGCCTGATATGCTCCCGAACCAGTCCAGCAGGGCCATGACTTTGGAAGATCCCTGTTTGGGTCCTTTATAAATAGTATCATATTGTCGTCGTAGAGTGCGATCTGGTGCGTTCTTTCCCCTATGGATATTCCCTCATAGTGTTCCTCTGTTCTGGCCATCAGCACCAATAGTTCTACGGCGATGGCAAACAGTAGTGGTAATAACGAGCAACCTTGCCTGGTGCCCCTCCCTATATCATATGAATTTGATATTGTGCGCCCCATGCGGACTCTTGCTGTGGGGGTGGTGTATAACAGTCTAGACCACCTGAGGAACCCCGGTCCCAGCCCCATCTTGCTCATTATTATTTGTAGATAGTCCCATCTTAGGCTATCAAAAGCTTTCTCAATATCCACTACCATCACTGCCGCGGTGGAGAGGTTTGGGGAACCCAAATGCATTATTCCTATCAGTCTTCTAATGTTTATGGCTGTGGTGCGATTTGGTATGAAGCCTGTTTGGTCTGGGTGGATTAATTTTTCCATTTGTGGCATCAGCCTGGTGGCAAGGATACAACTCAATATTTTATAGTCCATATTCAACATAGATAGTGGACGGTATGATCTCATGTCTGTAGACGGACGATCTTGTTTTGGTAATGGGACCACAATGGCTTCATCTGGGCAGATTACCACTCTCTAACGCCTATCCGTATATGTCACTGAGCTGTGGCACCAATAGGTCCACGTACTCTTTAAAAAATTCTACTGGCAGCCCATCTGCTCCTGGTACTTTCCCTCTGGCCATTGCCTCCACTGCTGCAGATACCTCCCGTGGAGTTATCACCTCCCCCAGTAGTTGCTGGTCCTCTCCACTCAGGGTTTGAAACCGAACGTTTTCCAAACATCTCAGTCGGTCTGGTTCTAGGGGTTCTGAGGGGGGGCATATAGTGCTGCGTAGTATTTGGTGAAGCTGGCATTGATTTCTCCATGACCATATAATTTCCTACCCTCCGCGGCCTCTATTTCCATCACCAGGGATTGCTGCCTCGGCGGGGACGCCAGCCAGGCTAATAATGCACCCGCCTTGTCCCCCTCCATATGTTGTCCACTGATGTATTTCTTGTAATCGAATCGCCTGAGTTTTTCAAGGGTGCTTGCTATCTTATACTTGGTCTCTGATATTTTGGGTGCCAGGTCTGGGTTATCTGGTCTATTACGCTCCAAGGTTCTCAGTGTTTTCTCATGTTTATCAATTTCCCCTTCTATTGACCTCCAAACCCCCTGCATTCCTGCTATGCAGTGGCCCCTGATTGTCACCTTGAACGCCTTCCATTCTTGTATTTGGGAGGAGACCGAGCCTGTGTTATGGGTGAAAAACTCTTTAATTGCTTCGCTGATAGTTTGTCGATAGGCGCTATCTTCTAATGATTGTACGTTCATTCGCCAGTCTGTTATAGGGGGGGTGTCTCTCCACCAGTCTAGAGTAAGCAGTAGTGGGTTGTGATCCGATACTGTGCGGCATAGATATTCCGCACTGCATACCGTGCTATTTACATCTGGGGAAGTCAGGATTGCATCCAGACGGACATGTAGATCATGCATAGGTGAGTAGAACGAGTAGTCCCTTTCCTGCGGGTGGAAACGCCTCCACGTATCAATCAGTCCCCAGTTCCTCTGCCAGTCTATGAAGTTCTTGGCTGTCCTGTGTATAGGGGAGGACTCCAAGGGTGGATGAGATCTGTCCAGAATTGTGTTTGACACACAATTGAAATCTCCTCCCACCACTGTTGTCTGAGTCAGGTGGGGTCCCCAAGTACGGGACAGTGCCTGCAGGAAAGAGCTTTGGTCTTGGTTAGGGGCATAAATTCCTGCCAGTGTGATGTCCCTTCCTCCTAGTCGACCCTTTACCAGCACATAGCGCCCGTCCCTATCAATAATTGTATCCATTTTTTGGAAAGGGGTCCCCGGGCGTATCCATATCAGGACCCCTCTTGCGTATGCCGAGTATTCTGTGGCATATATCTGACATCTCCATCATTTTGTCAAAGCTGTTACCTCTTTCCCTATCAGATGGGTCTCCTGTAGGATTGCTATTTGCACCCCTCGTCTTTTGAGTTGATTATATACCCTGTATTGTTTACCTGGGCTGTTCAATCCTCTAATATTCCATGTAAGGAATTTGCAATCTAGTGTTTTTTCCACATTTCTTCTTTGTAAGTGAGTCTTTGGTGTGACTGTGCCCATGCCCTCGTCTCGTGTGTGATAGCGCCCTGGAATCTTGTTGATTGATTCTTCTATATGAGTCTATTCCCCTTATTTGAAACCCCCTGATTACTAACTTGACAACTTTTTTGTAAACCAAACTCCCTTTCCCCAGGCCCGGTGAGAAAACTTTCCCCGTCCAAACTGTCCCCAGCTTGTTGATCATTGTGTATAGGGGGGCTAAGCTGGGGTCGTGTGCCTAGCCCTGGAGCCCCGAATCATCGCCTATGTGTTACATTCCATATGTCTTCTCCCCAGTGTCCCCATACCCCGGTTATACTTGCGGTGAGTGGATTGCGAGATAGCCCCACGGCTGTGGGATTTGCTCTGCTGTATCATTGTCGGTGGTCGAAGTCTTGATCTATTAAGCTGTCCGGCATTGCCAGTCCTTACGTCTACTGTTCTGCTTTCGTTATATACCATCCATCCATTTTTCTCCGGCTTTCGCATGGGCATGCGTATGTCCTTTTTGGTGTGACAGATGATCTCGTCTGATGTCCCGGGGGTGATTCGCGGGAGGCCCTCGGCTGTATCCTGCGATGAGCAGGAGATTTCATCAGGTGCCGAGTCCTGTTCTGACAATGATTCAGTCCGGTGCGGAGAGGCAGCACCTCCATGTCCCAGGGATGCCACTGCCTTTACAGCTTCTTGTCTTTCCCGTATGGTTTGAGTGAGTGGCGGGGTCATGTCCACCATGCGCTTCTCTCTCTGCCGGGAGGGCCCTTCTCTTTTTCTGCTCATTCCTTCCCTGTATTGCTTCTCTGTCGGGCCTTGCTCGTCCAACCATTCCTGCGCCTGCTGTGGCGTCGTGAAGAAAAGCGTGTCATTATACGTGGTGACCTTTAATTTGGCAGGGAATAGCATGGCATACTGGATGCCTTGTTCTCTAAGGCACCATTTGACCTCCAGAAAAGTGGCTCTCTGCTTCTGAGTGTCTTTAGTAAAGTCCGGGATGATCATTACTCGTTGTCCCCCCATCTTGATCTCGCCCTTTTTCCGTGCTTGCGACAGGATAAAGTCTCGGTCTTTGAAATGCAAGAGTTTTGCTACAATCGGGCTTGGTCTAGCACCAGGCGGGGGAGGCCACGCAGGCACCCTGTGGGCTCTTTCTATTGCGAAGTGCTGTGTTAGGCCCTCTGGTGCTATTTCTTTGCGTATCCATTGCTCGAGGAAGGATTCTACGTCTGGTGCTTCGCGTTACAATTTTTCGGGGATGCCCACCAAGAGCATGTTGCTCCGACGGGCTCTGTTTTCAGCATCCTCCGCACGTGACTCAAGTATTTTAACCCTGGATGTCAAAGAGGTCACGGTTTTGGAGAGTGTCTTACATTCAGGAGTAAGTCGTTCTAGCGATTTTTCATTGGCCGCCACTCTGTCGGTCAGCCTCCTGTGATCGTCTCTAATGAGCGTCAGGTCTACAGACAGGGTGTCTATTTTGAGTTCCAGGGCTTCTCTAGATGCTTGGATTGCTTGCAACAGGGTGTCTAGGGTAGTGCCTCCATTGGCCTGCCCATGTGTTCCTTCTTTTGTTGAGCTGCTGTCTTCTCCTGGGCCCTCGCGCTTCTTGGGTTTGCCCATTTTCAGTGGATGCGGTGATTTTGCTTCTCTTTGTGTCGACCCCCGCCTGAGCTGCTTGTTTCCTTGATGTCCTTTATGCTGTGTCTTGTGGTGGGGAGAGCTCTGCTTACTTTTTCCCTATCCGTCATTGCATGTTGCCGTTTCCGTGATTCGTGCTACCCAGCTTTAGTGAGCCGGACATCTGGTCGCGGTCATTTTTTTACCATCTGCTCCCCTGCGCCACCCGCTCCGTTCTTCCCCTGGCTGTTTTTGCTACTTTCGGTTCCTTTTCAGGGGAGCGGGCCTCGTTCTAGTTCTCTGGCCGTCCTCCCCTGGACCCCACCGGGCCCTATGTCACTCCGGTCGGCCAGGTTCGCGGCATATGACGCTCAGGATCCCCGGAGCCCCCCAGGGTGCGCCGCCGGGTCTTCGTGTTGCTTTCTGGCCCCCCGCCTCTTAGCCTCCTCCACTTCTCCTCCTCACTGGCAGAGGGGCCGAGGCGGGCACCCACGGCCTTTCTCGAGCCCCCGCCAGCTCCCTCCTGTGCTGCCGCTAGGGCCTGGCTGTCCTCGCAGGCGCCTTCCTCCAGCCCCTCTTACTGCTCGCCTAGTCCATTGCTCCGAGGCCAGTGCAGGCTCCGGGCGCACTCTCTGCGCTCCGCTTTCTTCTTGCTGTGCCGATGTTGAGTGGCTCCTCAGTTCTCTGCCTACGCTCGGATTTCAGTCTCGCGTCTCTGTGGGGCCGCCATTTTCCCTCACCACTCCGTTTCAGTTTCGGGGCCGCAGAGCCGTCAAATTACTGTTAGGGATTCTTTGGTTACCATTTCTCAGTGCACCGGGGGTATCTTTACGTGCCACATGTTTTTCTTGACCTTTGTCGGGGTCCAGGATTCAGGATTATTCGTGCGAGAATCGGTGGCCGCCGGGCGCTCCGCTTTACGCATGCTGCTCCATCGGCCTCCAGCCACGCCCCCTTTTTGTGCCTAATCTTAAAAGCAAGCTACACTGTTTATATTTGATAGCGTTGTGGAAGACAGGTACAGGAGCAATGTAACATCTATTCAGGTGGCTGAATTGATCACACTTACTAGAGTATATTATGTTTCTAATAATTCTCACTGACAGTCGATATAGCTTGGGATGACTCAGGACTTTGGTCAATTGTGGTCACAGAGGGGTTTCCTAACACCCTTTGGTTCTCCTATTTGAAATGTAAAATATGTCACAGATCTGTTTGATACAATACAGCTGCCTGGAGAAATATTAGACTTAAAATCTGCAACACCGAAGTGGATACAATTATGCTACAGCAGAAACTTCTGTGTGGATCAAATGGCCCAATACTGCAAATTAGAGTCCTGTACATTTAATGTAGATGATCAATGTGAATTTGACAATGACACTGTTTCAAATATGTTAATGAACACCATGATCATATATGAGGAATTGAGAGAATTACAGAATGTAGTGGCAGAAACTGAGAGAGAAAAGCGGGTTAGCCTGGATGTGTAAAAAATCAGAATGAGATTTGGGTCTTTTGGGATGGAAGATGTGTTTTACCTGATGCTATGCTTTCTCAAATGGCAAGACACTTTCAGGGTTGTATCCATGTGGGAAGAGATGCAGTGGTTCACACATTCAGAAACTATTGGCATAGTCCCCATTTTTGTGTTATTGCTGAGAGCCTGTGTAAAAAGATGCATTACATGCCGCCAGTTAAATGCAGGCAGAAACAGTTGTTACCATGAGTCATGGAGGGAAGTCCAATGGCCCATTTATTTACATGTAGTCAGATCTTGTAGAGATGCCCAGCTACAAGGGACCCTTGTTGTATTTTAGTCATAGCTTGCTTCTTTTCCTGGTGGGTTCATGCGTATCTGACCAGAACGTGTGATAGTCTCACAGTTGCCAAATTATTATTCAAGGGATTGATTCCTTGATTCTGCCTTCCAGTTTCTCTGGAGTCAAATGGCAGGAAACACTTCAAGAATAAAGTGATGAAGATGTGCACAGCTTTGAGGACTGATCAGAGATTCCACTGTAGTTACTGACCAGAAACCTCCTGCAAATTGAAGGAAACCAATGGCAGCCTGAAATACAAATTGACCAAGGTGTGTGCCTCTACCTCATTAAAATGGTGCAACGTTCTTCCCCCTGTTCTGGTGATCCTTCAAAGCACTCCCAGATGAAAGACTGAACTCCCCCCCTATGAAATCCCAGTGGAGAGAGACATGAGAATTCCATCAGTGCCTCCAGATGTGCTTGTGAACATTACAGATGTGATACTTGACTTCTGTGGAGTATTGGCTGGTATGGTGCATTCTCTTTCTCATAAGATTGACTTTCTGACCCTATTCTTAAGACGAGAATTGTGTCATGGCCTAAGTCCAGGTCATTGGGTCCTGGTGAAGAAATACATCAGGAAGTCATGTCTTGAACTTCGTTGGAGAGGATCCTATCATATCATCCTTGTGAAGAGCACTGCTGTAAAGTGTGGCAGATTATAGAACTGGCTTCATGCCTCCCATACCATGATAGTGAAACACCTGGTAAAGTGTGACAAGAACCACTGATTTGCAGAGTCAAACTCAAGCTCAGAATGAACATTAAGAGGGAAGAGAAGATAATATACAAAGATCCTAAAATAAAGTTGTGACAATGGGACGGTCTGTGGCAAATGAATCAAGGACAACAGCAAAAATCGATTGACCAGCTGAGAGTGAGAACTTACAACACGAGCTGGAAAAAAGTGTTAGCACTTTAGTTGGATGAGTGCACAGTTAAGAGAAGTGTCCTGTCATACCATGATAGTGAAACAACCTGGTAAAGTGGTGACATGAACCACTGATTTGCAGAGTCAAACTCAAGCTCAGAACGAACATTCAGAGGGAAGAGAAGAAAATATGCAAAGGTCCTAAAATAAAGTTGTGACAATGGGACAGTCTGTGGCAAATTAATCAAGGACAACAGCAATAATCGTTTGACCAGCTGAGTATGAGAACTTACAACACGAGCTGGAAGAAAGTGTTAGCACTTTAGTTGGATAAGTGCACAGTTAAGAGAAGTGGCCATAAATTGGTGAGAGATGGAAACCGTTACTACAGAAGAACCAATACCATAGGCAATCAGGGAAGAACTAGAGGTCACTGAACTGAATGCTAGTGACAGTGAACAATCAGAAGTCCAGTGATCTAAGAGACAAAGAGTGATAAATAGAAGTGTTAGACCAGACTTACTGGACGGGTGCTCCACCAAACTTTTAGCCTTCACTTCTCTTGTTTTGCTGAATTTTATTTTGTTGGCATTGGAACTCTGTGTACATTGTCACCGTTAACCAGTGCTAGAGTGCTTGTGGTCTCTCTTTCAAATATGATAAAATAGTCTTAAACCTAATTGGCTCATTTAATTTACTTGTAAGTCCCTAATAAATGCATATACCAAGAGACTGTAAATTATATGCTACCTGTGGGCCTGCAGCAATCATTGAGCCACCCACTGAGCAGACTTTTAACACTTGTCTTAGGTCTGCAGCTGTAGCCTGTAGTGCAGTTTTAAACTGGTACTAAACATTTTTCCTGTCCTACACCTTCCTTTTAACACATAAATGTTACCCATAAAGTAGGCTCCAAAGACTCATAGGGTAGGGTGCATTCCATTTAATAAACAAAGTAGGACATGTGTGCTTAACTTTTACATGTCCATAAGTGAAAAACTCCTAAATTTGTTTTTCACTGTTTTAAGACCTGTCTCTCACCTTGACTAAAGTTGGGTTACTATATTACCTCTAATAAGTGATAACTTTGGATTCAGATGAGATAGAAATATGTTGTTTACACTCAAATTATTGGTAATTTAAAATTGTCTTTAATTATAAAGTGGAATTCTAAGTCACAATTCGGAAAATGCTACTTTTAGAAAGTTGAAATTTTCTTGTCCTAACCATGTGTGCCTTCTGCCAGTGTCCTGTGTGATGTCATTGTCAATGGCTTTGCTGTTGAGGTTTGTGTGTTGCTTCCAGAGAGTACCACAAAGGGGGCTTAGGTATGGACAGGATAGGCCATTCTGGTAGGATGACTGGGAGGGCCTTACACAGCTCCACTTACATTTCAAATGGCTTTGTCTCTTGTATACACAAAGGAATCTGACACCAGGTTGCTCTGTCTTTTGTCCCCTGGACAGCTTGGAACCTTGACAGAGGAAGGGAAATAACTTCACAGAACCTGATATGAGGATAGTATAGGGACTCCCCCCCACACACACACATATGCTGGCATTCTGTATAAGTATTGGATCTTCAGAGCCACTCAACAGAACACTTCTGGACCTGTGGAAATTACAGAGGAGTGTCCTGCTGATCAAAGGACTGCCTCGAAGTCTGAGATGGAAGAATGGACCTGCTTGCCTTCATTCCAGGCTACCCAGAGTGAAGCCAAGGGTCAGTTGGCTGACCTCAAGTGTGACCTACAGGAACACAACAGGCTTGAGAGGTCTCCCTTCAACTGTCCGGCAGACCTGCTGCAAATGGACCCGCCTGGACCTGCAAGTGAACCTGATTGAGCCCTGCTGCTGTACTCTGATGCATAAGTCTTCCCCAAGGGGTGTGCCCAGTGTCCTGGACCCTTGGCTAGCATCACAGAAGGTTCCATCAAATCCGTAGGAAAGTGACACAAAAACCCACAAACCCTCGCCCCACAGCTGACAGCTTCATTGGAACTAATGCAGAGTGACACAAAAACCCGTAAAGCTTTGCTACATAGTGGAGAGGTTCATCGGAACTGACAATGAGCAATGCAGAGCCCTGCAAAGCCTCACCACACAGCTGAAAACTTCCTTGGAACTGATGATGAGCGACTCAAAGCCCTGCAAAGCCTCACCATACAGCTGATAGCTTCATTGGAACCACTGCCGAGTGACACAAAGCCTCGTTAAGCATAAAGTACAGTCTAGCAGAACAAACTTGGCCTTGAGCCCGGTCTGTGCTCCATCGCTGTTGGCCTGAACTTGTGACTTTGTCCCAGTCCAGTGTGACCAAATACCCACAGATGCCGTTTTCTGCTTCTTGACATTATTTTTATTTAAACATTTAAAATTCAATATCTCCAGCCCTCCCGACTGCTTTTTGCCATCAGGTGTCATTTTATTTTTTAAGATCTACTCTATTTTTATAAATTGATTTGGGATTTTTCTTGCGTTGTGTTTTCCACTTTATTTTTGTTTGTGTGCTGCATAAATACTTAACACATTGCCTCTAGGGTAAGCCTAACTGCTTTTCTATCAAGCTACCAGAGGGTTAAGCACAGGTCAATTTAGTGACTTTTTGTTGTTCACCCTGGCAAAGACTATGGGGAATGTTTAAGAGCCCTTAGCACCTCCTTGCACCACATTAGCAGAATTTTTTACGCTAATGTGGCCCAACAAGGTCAAAATCACCCTGCCAGATTTACAAAGTGGCGCAATGCATGCATTGCGCCACTTTGTAACCCCTTGAGTCACATTATGCCTGCACCAGCATAATGTATGCAAGGGGGGTGTTCCCCATGTTAGGGGTTGGCCAAAAAATGTCACGAAGAAATCTAAAAGAATTATTTTCGTCATTTATTTAGGCATTTTTAACACCTGCTCAGAATAGACATTGAGAGTGGGCATGCCTTTGTTTTCAATGGACCCCTAAGAGCTGTTCAGGTTTAACGCCAAAATTTTGGTGCTAACCCTGAACAATACATCAATACCATCAGAAATTCTGACGCTATTGCCCCCTACGCTGTGCCATGGTGCGCCATATTTTAAATACGGCACACACATGCTGGAGGTAGTGGGGCACTAAGGGGCACAAGGAAAGTGGTGCAGCACTAGGTGCAACACCACTTTTCTTAAATTTGCCCCTATGGTTGATGCCTGAGTGGTTCCTCCACCCCTCTCAACCAATAACCCAATTTCTTGCAAGAAGACATTCAGCACCTGAGTTGGCCTACTTTATTAAAGTGACTCTGATCTGATAAATATGAAGCTGAAAATAATTGAAGTGTTTTGAACACCCTAATGAACATTACTACCACTACTAAAGATTGAACAAGATTTTTGAGTGAGGAAGTCAAGAGACACATAGTTAAATACATTTGTTTTTTTTATTTTCAACCTTAGGTATCCAGATGAAGATTTTAAGTTTCCAAAAGTTTCCAGTAGAAAAGTAGAATGTCCCTTTAGGTATCCAGTCAAAGATTGTAGGTTCCTTTCTAACATGGACTAAAATTGTGAAGTGACAGAACAGAAAGTCTTGCTAAACTGCACAGTAGTGTGAATAAGATATTTTATTTTTCGTCCTTCTTTTTCCCTTCCTTTTGATCTGACTCAAGAGAAATCATCATGTCAGCCTCACAGAAAGGTTGCAAAATGATGTTAGAAGTGATGGCATTAGCCATAGTAATATTAATGACAAAATATGGGGAAAAATATTGTGATTAAAAGATATTGTGTGAAGAATATTTGGACGTCATAAATATTGTCGTTATTTTTAGTATTGTTGTCAAATATATTTATGTAAAAATATTGTGGTATGTAATATCGTTTTTAATTGGGAGAACATGGTGGGCTACGTCGTACTAGCAGCGCGCTAGGACGCTTCTGGTTCCTGGGGGGAGTGGCGAAACGGTTCTGCCGATCGAACTGCGGTGATGGTGGACACACGGATGTGCGCACTGCAGTTCCTTAGACCGGAGGAGAGGTGGATGGCAGCTGGGGCTGCGCCGTGGTGCTGTGCCGTGCTGGAGTTCCGCCGAACACAGAAAGGAGCGGCGCGTATTCCCCTTCGGGGGAATAGCGTCAGCAGCTACAACAGCGGCTCCACCAGCGAGGTTATAAAGAAGGCAAGGCAAGGAGCACTGCCTAACAGTATTTCAGAAAGGGGGACCAGCCAAAGAACGGTTAGGGAAAGTGTGGGGGGAGGGTGATACCCCCCTCCCCCTTTTTGTTCAACGAGTGTGGAGGGGATTGGCCAGCCTCAGGTGGACAAATCTGATTTGGTGTTGGGTGATAAGGGGGGCTTAAGTAAGAAAAGGTCTACATTTAAACCATGTGAAGGAAGAAGGAGCGCCGCGAGGAAAGAGGGGAAACGTAAGCTTAAGGGGAGAGATAAGAAGACTTCTTCCCTGAGGTCTTTTTTTAAAGTCAGGCCGGAAGTAGTTAAGCTTACCCCCGGTCACGTTAGAGCGGTAATGGAGGCTTGGGGATAATGGCACGGATGCGTTGTCCCAAGTTAATGGAGGAATTAAAGAGGGAGCAGGGCTGGAGAAGACACGCCCCCTGACGCAGTTTGGTAAGGAGCAGTTGGCCTCCCCTCAAGTTCGGACTCAGTCACAAGACCCTTTACCTACGGTTGTTGTTGAAGAATCATCTCAAGCCGCTCCTGCCTCCTCTCTTGCTCAGAGCTCCTCGTTTGAGGCACTGATTTTGTCCATTTCTGAGGATGTAAAGACAGGGGTTGCGAATTCAGAAGTAAACTAAGGGGAGATAAGAGAGGTTTGTGCAGCGTTAGAAAGAAAGATGGATGGCTTAATGGAGAGAACTCAGGCTCTCGAAGAAGCTATGGGTGGTATGAAGGAGGGATTGGGTCAACATAAGGTTGAGATTGATGCATTGAAGGGAAATGAACAGGTACTAAAAAATAGGATTGAGCAATTGGAAAATTATTCAAGAAGAAATAACTTAAGACTTTTGAAAGTGCCAGAAGGTGCAGAAGGCAACGATCTCAAGGCCTTTGTGGTTTCGCTAATTAAATCGGCTGTGGGACTGGAGGAGAATGAGGAGGAAATCGGAAAGGATATTCAGAGAGTCCATCGGGACCCTTTTAGGATGCGGATGAATAGTAGTAAACCTCTGAGAATTTTGATAAATATTTTGACATATCAGATGAAAGAAAAGATCTTATCTAGAGCGTTAAAACAAAAGTCTTTAAAAGTGAATGATGTTGTCTTTGAGATTAGGTCTGATTTATCTAGGTCTACTTTGGACAGGCAGTGGGAGCTCGGGAAGCGTTTGGAGATTTTTAAGTCTTTGGGGGTCTCGGCTCAGTTGAAATTTCCAGCCTCTCTCCGGGTTATGTACAACAACAAAATGTACAATATTAGAGATACGACTGATGCGGATGAACTATTGGAAGTAGTTAAAGGCGGGCAGACCGTAAAATAGCATTGTTATAGGGGTTTTCTAAGTTAAATCTCCCAGGAATGCGGAGGCGTTCTAAAATTTGGACCATATATGGTCCTTATATGGGGACGGTTCTCCACGGGTGGGGTAGCGGGGATGAGAGTGGAGGGGCTGGGTAGGGCAGGGGTTGGAGGGGGGAGAGCAAAAAAAAAAAAAAAAGTGCCTCGTTTTGCAAGATTTGAGAGATAGCTAGTAGGGAGAGAGACCAGGGGACAAGGAGCACATCATTGCAAATTCTTTCTAGGAATGTTAATGGTCTGAGGACGAGAGGAAGAAGGGATCGAATATTACAGTATTTGCATGATTCAACTGCACAAATTTTAGTTTTGGAAGTAAGATCGGATACAGCGGGCGGTGGGTGGTAGTTAAAGTACAGTTTGATGGCCGTAATTTTGTTTTAGTAGGGTACTATGGCCCTAATTGTGATGATATAGAACCTCAAAGACAGCTTTTTTCTCAGCTTCTTGAATTCTCAGACCCAGTCATTATGATGGGTGTTAGATAATGAGGTGGATAGGCATAATTGTAAGTCGCGAGGCACGCCCAAATCGCAACAATATTTAAGGAGGATGATGAAAGAATTTGGTTTGTGCGATGTTTGGAGACAAAGGGTGGGGAATAGTAGGGATTTCTCTTTTTTCAATTAGAAATACAGGCATGCATCCCAAATTGATTATTTCCTATTAGATTTACGCTTGAGAGAGGCTGTGAAAAAGATAGAGTATTTGCCCTCTCACTTATGGGACCATTCCACGGTTGTGATAGATATGAGTTTTCCGCAGAGAATATTTAGTAATCGGTGGACTATTGACCGTTCTTTATTATTGGATCAGGAGGTGGTGATGCAAGTGTGTAGGGAATCAGAATTCTTTTTTAGTGTAAATATAGGGTCCGCCCAATATCAGTAGTATGGGATGCGTTTAAAGCTGTTATCAGGGGGGAGATTACGAATATCTCATTTCAGAAGTATAAAGTGTTTAGAAATGAAATTAATTTGGTAGAGCAGGAAATGCAGAAGTGTATGGTTGAACTGATAGAATCAGGTGAGACAGAGGCTTTGAGGGCTAGCTTGGATGGGTTGAGAAGACAGATGGAGAATGTACTACAGGGAAGAATTCAAAGGAAATGGGAGGCAAGCAAATTGGCTCATTTTGAGTATGGGGAAAATGCTGGGAAGTTGTTAGCCTGGAAAGGTAAAGCGGATCGAGTAAGGAACTATATTAAGGAGATTGAAATGGAGCAGTCAGGAGAAAGAAGAACGGACGATGCGGTGATAGAATTTGCTTTTCAAAACTTTTTTACACAACTGTATTCGGAGGAGTTAGAGGTAGGAGAAGATATGGTGACGGATTGGATGGGGTCTGATATCTCTTTATGTATATCATTGCAGGAGAGGGAAGCACTTAATTCCCCAATTATGCCAGAGGAAATTAGGAGAATTTTGAATAGCTGTAAGACCGGGGCTGCTCCAGGTCCTGATAGTATCCCAGTGGAGGTCTATAAGGCATTAGGGGATTCGATAATCCCAGTTCTGCCAGATCTGTTTGGGGGGATTTTTGAACATGGCGATAGCATTCCTCTTTCATGGAACGAGGCTGTTATCTCATTAATTTTGAAACCGGATAAAAACCCTGCGAAATGTGCTACTTATAGGCCTATATCGTTGTTGAATAGCGATTATAAATTATTAGCTAAAATTTTAGCGGACAGGTTGAGTAAGGTAGTTAATAATGTGGTGCACCCAGATCAAAAAGGCTTTTCTAAAGGTAGATACTTGCATGAGTTAACTTTTGAATTGATCAGGGCGATAGATTTAGCTACAACCTTTGGGTCACCGTTGGCAATTATTATTTTAGATGCAATGAAAGCCTTCGACCAGGTAAACTGGAATTATTTGAAATCAATTCTAAGGTGGGCCAACCTAGGAACGAAGTTCTGTGGGGTTATCGACCAGATTTATACAGCACCTTTTGCTAAGGTGTTGGTTAATGGGAATCTGACAGGACCTATCACAATTTCTAGAGGTACTAGGCAGGGTTGTCCTTTGTCTCCTGTTTTATTTAACCTGTATATCGAACCATTTGCTCGAAAAATTAGGCAAAATAGCCTTATCCCTCCCTTTCGCTGCAATGGTTGGGGAAAAAAAATATCTTTATATGCAGATGATCTGCTGATATACACCAATAATCTACCATTGGCCTTTAGTACAGTTAAAGAATTGGCTGAGCAGTTTGGAAGCATATCAGGATATCGGGTCAATATGGGAAAAACAGAAACTATGCAATGGAATATGGAGGTAGGGTTGATACCGAGTAAGCAGGAAGTACGGTATTTAGGTATCTTAGTGACCCATGATCTTAAGGATCTAGTTGAAAGGAATGCATGAAAATTGTTAGCTGAGTGTAAAGGTATGTTGCAGAAATGGGCATATCTCCCTTTGACGATACTCGGGAGAGTAAATTTAATTAAGATGTTTATTTTGCCTAAATGGAATTTTGTGTTTGCAGCAATCCCTCTGGCAATGCATAAAGGATATTTGGATAAAATGCAGCAGGCGATAAATGGTTTTATTTGGAGTTCAAAGGGGCCAAGGATATCTTGGAAGAAATTACGCAGAAGGGGGGAAAAGGGAGGATTGGCTCTACCAGATCTGGTATATGATGCTTGGGCCTTCTTATTCAAGAATTTAAGGATGTTGTTTGTATGCCCAGATGTTTGAGCGGTGGGCGGAATGTATAAGGCAATGGTCTCAACTGCTAAAGGGGCCTCAAGGTATTTCCCTTTTAAATTTGGCGATCCTAAATTTTTCAAAAAAATCACATTGAAAGTACTGCAAGGACTGGCAAGGAGTTGGTATCAGCTGAGACGATGACTTGGTATTCTTTATTATAGCTATCATGCGCCTATCTGGGATTCCCCGGGCACCCCAGAGTGCTTTAAAGATATGTTAGCATTACCACTCAAAAAGGCAGGGTTGGAAAGCTGGGGCGATCTCTCTCGAGATGGTACTTTGCTTTCATGAGAAGAATTAGTAGGATAACGAGCGGATCCCTGTCTAGGTTGAAGTATCTGCAGATAAGAGAGTGGGAAAAAGAAATTAAGGGGGGTCTGGGTTGGGAAGTCCATTGGAGGATTCTTTTTTAGAGTTCTCTGTCTCTGCCCCTGTAAAGAAGTTGGTGGTTTGGTATTGGGAAATGTTAGAAACGTTTGATGGGAATTTTACACTACTGACCGATCTGTGGGGTAACGATGTGCCTGGCGATAAGGTTGGTGTATGGTGGAAGAAGTCGTTGTCGATACTTTATGAAGTAGTGAAGCCAGCCACGTTGAGGAAAAACCATCTTTATACTCTACACAGAGCTTATATTTCGCCGGTAAAACTTTCTAAGTTTAAGAAAGGAGAAGTGGTTAAATGTTTGAAATGTGGTGGTGTAGGAGCAACGGATGTTCATGTGTTTTGGGATTGCCCCGCTATTCGTTTGTTTTGGGAGGAAGTTTTTGGGGTGGTGTCATCTATGGTGGGTTGGGAAATTACTGTATCACTCCTGTTGATTATATTTGGGCAGCTACAGGAAGAGGGTATAGGGAGTGGGGTGAATAATGTTAAACTTAAATTTCTGTTTTATGTAATTTTGTTGGGTAGAAATGAAATTTGCAAAAATTGGATGAAGGATTACCCTCCGAGTTATATGGATTGGCTCAACGCAGCTCTCCGTACCTCGAATATGGATTTGTATACGCCGGGTACTAGGACAAATGCAGAACTTTGGTCGCCTTTGTTAAATTGAGGGGGAGTTTTATGAATTACTTGAGAATTTATTGCTTTGAAATACTTGAAATTGGTTTGTTGCTTACCGTCCAATGATTATTCACCGCTTGCTACTCCTGCTTGTCTGTTAAAGCGAGCCGGGAGATATAATGGTGCCCCCCCTGGTTTGGGTCCCTCTCTTATCTAGACGGTGAGAAGGGTGTACGGATCAAGAGGTGGCTCAGAATGCGGGGTTGAATGAGGACAACAAAAAATTATAATAATATCGTTTTTAATTGTTAATTATTATGTAATTCATTTTAAAGTGTTTGATTTTATGTTTGTTATTTTTTATTTATATTTTAGCAGGATTTTTTATTTATAAAATTGTTGAAATTTGTATTTTTAGTTGTATTAATGTATGTAATTAGTTATTACTTTTTTAGTAGCAGGATATTGGATTTTTAGGGGATAAGGGTAGGGAGATTGTTAACAAATGTATATCTCAAATTAACTTGTAAGTTAGTAATTTTAAAGCTAGGCAATTACAAATTTAGAATGTTTTAATTTGTCTTAGATAAATATTTTAATACATTTTATTTGATGTTAATTAAGATATATATTATTGGTAGTAAAAAGTTGCTTATAGGAAAAGTGTAAATATAAAATAATAAAAGTATATGAAACATTTTTAATTAAGTAGACTATTTTAAATATTTTTATGTTACAATTCTGTTTTAAAATATATATTTGTAAGTTTTCATTTTAAGTTACTTTTTTATTTTTAAAATGATAAAAGTTTTATAAATATTTGTAAAAAAATATTATTATGAATTTTTTATTATTAATTGATTTTTTATTTTATTGTTTCAAGTTTATGAATGTTAGTAAATATTTTGAACAGTATAAGCCCCATTACGTGATTGGGTGTCAGACGAGCTGACCACCACACTCACAGGAAGGACGTCAGCACAATGGCGGTGGCATCACCCCCAAACGTATTACAATGTTCCCGCCGGGCTGACCGGTGAGAACATTGTACTATGTCTTTCCTGCCGGGCTGACCGACAGGAACAGTGCTACGGTACTGGTCTTGACTCACTTAGGGGAGCCGATGACATTACCATAGCACAACTGCACCATTGGACTGGGCACTGTCTCCGATGGTGCTGGGCAGGGGGCCCCTGCACTGCCTGCAACAAGGACATGGGCAGTGCAGGGACCCTCTTTGGCCCCCGGCACTGGTTTTACGCCAGCCTTTCCATGGCGGGGTGACTACCATGGAAAGGCTGGCAGAAAGATGTGCTGTAATCAGTATGGCGGTACGGAGTTCAGTGCCACCGTGGCTGAGTACAACTCCAACCACCGTCAGCCCATCTGGAACGTTGTTCCTGGCAATCCACCCGCTAGGGTTGTAAGGTGGCAGTCGGACTGCCTGGCGTACGGCAGTCCGACAGTCAACACGGTGTGGTGGTCCTCGGATCACCACACTTGTAATGAGGCCTTACATTTATTTTTTAGAAGTAATTAAAATTGCATTTTGTCATTTAAGATATAAATATGTATTTTAAGGTTTGTAGTATAGATTAGTAAGTTTTAGATCAAATGTAAGTTCATTATATTTAAAAACAGCGAGAAAATGGAATACTTAATGTGTATGTAATATTTTAGTTTGCTATATGTTATGTAAAATGTTTTTACTTTGAAGTACATATTGTAACTGTCAACTCTTTAGTGCTAACACCGTCCCCAAATTGGTTTAGATTGGAGTGGGAATAGTACATTTTATCCCCTTAGTGGTTAACACCTTCTCCCACTATGGTTAGATTGGAGTTGGAATAGTAAATGTTGCTCCCTGTAGTGGCCAACACCTTCCCCAAATTGGTTTAGGTTGGAGTAGGAATAGTAAATGTCACCCCGTTAGTGCCCAACATCTTCCATAAATGTGTTTAGATTGAAGTAGGAGTAGTATATGCCACCCCTTTAGGGTTTGAAACCTTCTGCCAATATAGATAGATTGGAGTGGTAATAGTAAATATCAACCCTTTAATGTCAAACACATTCCCCAAAATAGTTTAGATTGGAGTGGGAACATAAAATGCCATCCCTTTAGTGTCCAAAGCCTTTTCCCAATATGGGTAGATTGGA
Organism: Pleurodeles waltl; assembly: GCF_031143425.1. NCBI lineage: Eukaryota > Metazoa > Chordata > Amphibia > Caudata > Salamandridae > Pleurodeles > Pleurodeles waltl. Next base: position 955,284,732 of record NC_090444.1, read on the forward strand.
GTGGGAATAGTAAATATCACCCGTTTACTGTCCAATTGGTTTAGATAAGAGTTGGAATAGTAATCGTTGCAGCTATAGTGTCAAACACCTTCCGCAAGTTTGTTTAGACTGGAGTGGGAATAGTAAATGTCACCTTTGTATAGTCCAACAAATTCCTCAAGTTGTTTTAGATTGGGGGTGGAACAGTAAATTGCATCCCTTTTGTGTCCAACACCTTCCCCAAGTTGGTTTAGATTGGAGTGGGAATTGTAAACTTAATCCCTTTAGCATCCAACACCTTCCCCCATTATGGTTAGGTTGGAGTGGGAATAGTAAATGACATGATATTGAACATGACTTTTTCATAAAAACATAGCACTCTCGTGAAAGCATAATGTATTGTGCTTATGTGATGAAGCAGAATACATGCACAATGTCCTGTGCAATTTGTAAGTTTCTGGTAATTCTAAATGGGGAGCAAATAGGTTTTTATGCTGTATTTGGCATTAGCAGCTGAGCAAACCTATTTTACATCCGATCATTTTCTCTGTGCTGATACTGCATGGAAAAATCTGGCTGAAATTTGTACAAGGAATGTCGGTTCAATATATAAGTTAAAAAGCAAATCCTAAATTCTTGTGATAACTGGCCGTTGACCAGAATTCTCGCTGAGGGGCGTCTATACAATTCCCTGACTGTCCTAACAAAAGGAAATCCCAAGCCTCCTTTTTCCAGCACTAACCTCAAAAAAGACCAATTAACCCGATCGAAGGCCTTTGCTGCATCAAAAGTCAGGATCGCCAAAGGAGCCTTTTCTTGTTCCGCCAGGTCTATTGCAGCGAATAACTCATGTGTTACATCCTGGAGATACCTCCCTTTCATAAAACCCTTTTGATCCGTATGAATCAGATTGCCTATGGCACTCCCTAATCTCCTGGCTAAAATCCCTGTATAAAGTTTGTAATCGGCATTCAACAGGGAGGTGGGTCTGTAAGATGCACAAGACATTAGATCCTTACCTGGCTTTAAAACTAGACAAATTATAGCCTCTCTCCAGGATTTAGGCGTCTGAGCCCCCTCAACCAGCATAGAGTTAAATAATTCTAATAAAAATGGACTAATAACTTCCCCCAAAACCTTGTACAATTCATTAGGTAGGTTGTCTGGACCAGCGGCCTTTCCTTTTTTTAACGCTTTTATGCCTTCAATAAGCTCAGCCTCATTTATTTTACAATTTAATAGGGTCTTTTCAGAATCTTCTAGAGCTGGAAGGTGTAGTTTTTCTAGAAAATCACTAATCGACTCGTCTGAATTAACCAGGCTTTCTGAGAATACGTCTTGGAAAAAAGATACAAATGCCCCCTCAATCTCTTCTTGCTCCACACAAATCTGATTCGTATAGTCCAATTTGACTGCTGAAATATATCTTTTAGAGAGGTCTGACTTAACCTTCCATGCTAGTAGCTTACTGCAACCTTCTCCATATTCATGGTGAGCATATCGACTAGCTTCCCACTTTAACTTACTGCGATTTTCCAAAAAAGCCTCTAGCTTAGTCCGAACATTAACCTCTTGACATATCAAGTCCTCTAATAAATTGACCTTCTCTTCTGCTCGTGCTTTATGGATTGCAGCTTGCAAGGTTTTTAGAGATAATTCCATATCTCCCAATTTCTCTTTTTCTTCACGATGTTTGTATATTGCCAGGCTCATAAGCCTCCCTCTAATATAGGCCTTAAAGGCGTCCCAAACACACCATAAACTTGCCGTACCTTGGTTCAAAAGAAAGAAATCTCTTGTGTCTTTTTTTAATGCTTCTACTATAGAGTCGTCTAATAGTATAGCGCGATTAATTATACATCTAATACCCTTATTTACGACCCTGATATCCAAGTGTAATTTTACAGCTGAATGATCTGAGAGGTGAGCTGGATTGTGGGCTACCTTTCTGACCTCTGGGCATAAACTTTTGTGTATTAAAAAAAAATCTATTCTAGATCTATGCCCATATTTTTTATTGTAAAATGTATATCTGTCTCCTTCGCCTCCTCTGCAGTGCCATATGTCTACCAATCCTAGATCTTGCATGACTTGTTTCACCTGTGCCCTCATTTTAGGAGAGTTATCCGTACCTCGAGGGGTTGACTTATCGTATACAGGGTCTAACAATATGTTGAAATCTCCACCTAGTACCACTGGATATCTAGCTAGAAGTAAAATATTGAATAACTCTTGAAATGGTGTGGGATCATCTAGGTTAGGTCCATAATAGCCTGCCACCGTGACCCAATAGCCACATACGCACAGTTCTACCACTACCCATCTCCCTCTAGGGTCAACTTGCACCGATCCTATCCTAAGCTTTATGGATTTTTTGATCAGAACTGCCACGCCTTTTATCACACTAGTTTGGGAGGAGCATACGCTAAGAGAAACCCAATTCAACCGTTTAACCCAGGTCTCCCACTCTGTTTGTTGGAGATGAGTTTCTTGCAATATGATAATCTCCTCTTCCGCCAATCTTAAATATTCAAAAATCTTCCTCCTCCTGCCTACCACCCTTAAACCATTCACATTCCAAGAAAGAAATTTCAATCTTAAATTCCCATACTTAGACATATCTGTCAGGAGAAAAGGAAAACGTCATGAGCACAGCGCACCCCCCTCCTAGGTAAACAACATATGAGGACTTTCTTATTTTTATCCTTTCAACCCACCTAACCCACCTAACCCAACCCAAACCCCCACACCCAGTGCCTCCCACCCCCTCCACCAACACCAACTCCCACCCAAACCCAACCCCCCTACCCTGGGGAACCCTCCCTGATTCTACTAGGATAACCATCCTGTTATCCTAAATTCGAACTCCCCATCGGACGAGATACTTCCACTAGATCTTATTGTGACGCCTTAATCTGGTCTATAAATGCGCTAACCTCCCCCGGATCTCTCATGTTATACATTTTGTTCTTCCACACCATCCGGAGTGCTGCCGGAAACCTTAGCTGTACGGTAGCCCCAAGAGAACGAAGCTCGCGCATAAAGTTTCCCAATTCCCACTGTCTATCTAACGTTGCTTTAGACAAGTCCGATCTTATCCTGAAGGCCCAATCCCCCTTGGAAAAAACACCAACTTTAAGGGCTTCAGACAGAATTTTTTCCTTGATAGAGTACGTATTGAAGTTTATCAGAATCCTCCTGGGATTCTTCCTCCCGGGATTTTTCTTGAACGGATCGCGATGGACTCTTTGAATATCCTCTTCCAGGTTAAACACTGCTGTATTTGGGATAACCTATTTTATCAAAGCAATCACATAGCCCTTGATATCTTCACCTTCCAATCCCTCAGGAACACCCAAAAGCCTGATATTATTTCTCTGCATGTTATTTTCCAAAGTCTCTAGTTTGTCCTGTAACAACTTTTCCCCACGTTTTAATTGTGAAATATCCTCAGATTGAGCTGCCACCCGCTCCTCATGGGCCGCCACCACAGTCTCGAGTTTACCCATCCGATCTGTTAACAAAGTGATTTTATTTTCCAAAGCCTCACATACTTCCCGAATCCTTGTTTGGTTATTTTCTGATGTCTCAAATTTTTCCCTAATCTCTTTAGTAAGAGAGATTAGCAGGGCCTGTACGTCCATACCATAAGACATTGTACCTCTGAGAGGGTTACTCTCCACTTCTAACAAAGCCCATAATTTAGAGGAATCCTCTCCCTGTCCATCTAGATCCTTGTCTAGTGGATTTAGGGGCGAACGCATAGCCAAACGCATAGCTAGATTTGACATTTCTAAATCATCTGAGGTTAGTTGACTATTTGCCATATCCTGCGATGGAAAGGTAGTGGTCCGAAAATATCTTGTGATCAATGATTCACTCCTCCCCAGAGGTTCAGGTTGACCTTCCCCCAAGAGAGGGATAGGAGGGCCCACGGATGACAGAGTTTGATCAGTCCCCTTTAAAGAGACTTCGCCGTGAGTCTTGGATCCAGGATTTGTAACTGCTACAGTCTCTGATGAATAAGTCTGGGGCTTATCACTCACACCCAGGGGGGCGGGCTTACAAGTCCTTGCACCAACCAGGTTTTTAACCTCTGTCCGTACAACCCTGGGGCGGCGTTTGATTGGAGACATGCACCGAGAGGCTCTGCTGGTATCACGTTCTCCTCCCACCCTATTCCTGTTCAGATTACTCCTAGTGGAAAGCCCCGGAGTCTCCGGTAAACTCCCACGAAGAGAACAGCGAGAGGTATAAGATCTCCCTCGTCGCACACCCCTCACTGCTTCAGCCCAAATACTGGAATTTAAAGCTTGATTCCAGGGGACCCCCTGACCACCTCTCGCCGAAGCAATTTCACCCCCCTCCTTGTTCGCCGTGTTTTTAATTAAATCTCCCGACCTGGGGCGGGAAGGTCAATATAAACAAGTACACTCCAATAGTAACGTATCCCGAAACTGGATTTTCTAGGATCCTTCCGAGTCCTTCAAATAGCTACTCCAAGCCCGATAGGCAAATGATGCCCAATAATGCCCAGCTCGGTCTAATTCAAGGAGTAGAAGCAACGTTGAAATAGCTCTTAAAGCAAAGAGACAGTGCTCAAAGTTAATGATAACAGAGTGTTAACAGCAAACCTCTGTGGGTGACAGAAGAAGTCTCAAAAAAAAAAAAAGGCTCACAAAGGGAAAAAAAAATCTTATGCAGATTCAACATGCGATTGTTTTTAAAGATCCAGTGTTCCGGTTAATTAACGTTTTATGGTATTCCTACCAATCTGGATTTATCAGTGTGTGTTTCTCGCGCGAAAAAAAAAAAAACAGAGAGCTCTGTCAGCCTCAACACTGAAAAAAAACCGCCACCAACAGCTCTTTCCGGCAAGAGGAGCGACTCACCCGGGCGCCGGTCTAGGAGCCCTGCCTGTAACACAATCCCAGTCTCTCCCCCAGTCTCTCCCCCGGCGTCTCTCCTCCAAACCTCTTCCTCGTCACAAACAAGGGGGCCCCTCTACGGCCGCGGTGATCCTCTCGAGCGTCGATCCAACTCCGGCACTGCTCCGGCTCTCAGCGCGTCATTTCCAGGTCAGGGGTCGCAGGTCGCGTCTCTCGTCCGATGGGAGTTCGCGGTCAGCGCTTCAACCGGCCGCCATGTTCCCCTGCCCCTTCTACAGCTCCCTGTCCCTTGCTTTTTAACTTATATATTGAGCCTCTGGCAATTTCTCTTCGGTTAAGTAAGGAAATTATTCCATTTCAAAGTGGGGACTAGGAAAAAAAAGTAGTATTATATGCGGATGATCTTATGCTATACACCAAGGATGTTAGTTCTACCCTACTTGCGTTCAATACTTTGATGGAGCAATTTGGTAAATTTTCTGGTTACAGCGTAAACACAGAAAAGACAGAAATAATGTGTTGGAATTTGACTTATGCTTCTCCTTTAGTCAAACAAGAGATCAGATATTTGGGTATTCGATTAACAAATGATCTAAATGAGGTACCTAAACTAAATTTTAACATAACATACAGAGAAACCAAAAAATTGGTAAAGACGTGAGCCGCTCTCCCTCTTTCCATAATTGGAAGATCCAACATTTTGAAGATGTGCATTCTCCCAAAATTTACCTTTTTATTCAACACTATTCCATTAGAGTTTAAGAACTGCTGGTTTAAAAAACTACAGGGGGATTTATCCTCGTTTGTATGGGCCTCTAAAGGAGTAAGGATCTCGTGGAAAAAGATGAGTAGAAAAAAAGAGTGGGGGGGCATTGCGTCTCCAGATTTCTTCAAGTATTATCTGGCATTTCAATTAAAAAACATTAGAAACCTATTGAATAAGAAGTCAGAATATGATCCGGCGTGGAAAGCCTTAACGGCACACCTCGAGGAAAGAGCAGATCATTTTCTATATAAATTCGGCCATCCTAAGTACTTCAAGAAGGTACGCTTGATGACACTCAGACATGCATGCAACATTTGGATGTACTTTCGGAAGGTGCTAGAGATACCCTATTTTTGCAGCTCTGCCCCCACTTGGGATTCACCTGGTACTCCTGAATGCCTTACTGATAAATTATCAATTCCTTTGAGAGTGAGTGGGATTGTAAGATGGGGCCAGATAATGGAAGGACCAGAACTGTTAAGCTGGTCGACACTTTATGAAGGGACTGGAGGGACAGTCTCCAAATTCAAGTATCTTCAGATAGCTAGTTGGGTTAAATCGCAACAAACAGGAGAAATAGGAAGGAATATATGGGAAGGGAAATTAAACCAGAAAATCATTAATAAAGAAGTTGCTCTGTGGTACCATGCTCTGTTGGAAGCAACAAGGGATGGGATATCCCTTCCCTTGTTGAAGTGGGGGGGGATTTTTCCAACTCTAGATGTGAAATCTTTATGGTATAGGTCCTGCTCAGAATTGTGGTTCACGACCAGCCCGGCAGAGTTGAAGAAAAACCATTTGTTCACACTTCATAGGGTTTACTGGACGCCGGCCAGATTAACAGCTATCGGGAAAACTCAGAAAAACTGTCCGAGGTGTGGTGACGATAAGGCAAACGATATACACATGTTTTGGCAATGTTCAAAGTTGTGGGAATATTGGGAGGAGATAGGAAACACTCTAAAGATAATATTTAATGTGAACGTAAAATTGGATCTTTCTATGGTGGTGTTTGGGGTCAGTGAACAGGGTATGAATTATCAAAATTCAGCACATCAGGAACACTTGTTGTTTGTATTAATACTTTTGGCTAGACGAGAAATTTGTCGTAAATGGGTTGACCCCTTTCCCCCCCGTTCTAAGGATTGGCAAATATCTGTAAATCGAATGTGTATAATGGAACAACGAGGTCCCCTTTCTAGAAGGGATAACTTCTGGATGAATTGGGAAAATGTCTACCAATAGTATATTATTTCCTTTTTTTTTTTTTTTTTTGTATATTACTGTTTTGCTGTCTGGTCTCCTCCTCGTGCAACTTAAGTCCAATGATTAGTACTCCCCTTACCCAATACTGGGCGATGCTTTGGTTATGACTAGGTTTCATAGAAAATAGTATATCCTGGTTGATGGCATACGATTGGGAGAATAATAATACGTAGACCAAACGGGACGACCCAAGGGTTACGTTTCCCCCGTCCGGTACTATTCTTCTTCTACCAAAGCATGGGTGATAATTATGAGGACAAAACCAAAAAAGAGAAAAAAAAAAAAAAAAAAAAAAGGAATGTCGGTTGAAAAGAGGGAAAATAAATCTGTGGAAATTTGGTAGGCAAACTCTGATGCCACAAGTTTTTATCCCTCATTCCAGGTAGGAAAAAACGTAGAATTGGGAAGCAAAGCCATACGTGGGGAGTTTAGGTTTTCGGGGGGATTAGGGTTTGCGCCAAGTGGTATTGATACTTCCCTAGACAGGTTTACTCTATTAAAATACCTGGCCCTTTCAATTATGGCCTTACCGAAGGAAGTTCCACTCGGTGGTTCTTCTCAGCTGTTAGCATATGTTCACTTATCAAAATAAGGCTTGGCCACAGAATTCTTGGTCAGAAACAGCCATCAACGGTGAAGCAAGTGTGGAGGCGCCCAGTCCAGAAGTCTCGCGAGCCCACTGCACGTAGACAGTGGCGGTGTTTTTTAACTACCTATTTCAGGTTCAGGGGTCTCATTTTCCTTGACTTGAGTTGGCTACGCCATTGATTCGGCCGCAGACCCTTTCAAAAGACATGTATCGATAATCCCGTTTTCAGCAAGACATTGTAAATTAGAAACTACGGAGAGCATTATGAATGCCGCGCTCGGTTTGTAATGAAACTGGAGCGATGAAAGTAAAGTGTAAAGTCATTTTGAGGCAAAATAAGTCAACAGTTCGGTGGCCACGGGAAGTTAATTTGTCCCTTTAGTCATAGCCGGGACATTATAGATAATTTAGTGACGTAGAGAGAGCACAGTGTTTTCTTTATCGAGCTCTGGAACACCAACTATCGGACCAGCGGCAACAGTACTTGTATTGCAGACCGAAGTCATAATAGAACAGAGGAAATTGTCTGAAACGGAATTTCATAAAAACGAACTGGTTTACTTAGGTAGTAGCTATTAACGTTTAATTCACGCAAAGCATTTGAGGGTGAAAGGTGAAGTGTGAAAAAGAACTGCGTAGAGTCAACAGTGACTGGAACAGACCTGAAGAGTGGCTTGCGGTACCTCTCAAGTAAAATATTCACTGTGACAGACAGCCGTGTTATGCCTAACACGTTCAATGGCAGCGCAAATTAATCTCTCAGGTCTCACAGGAATCATTATAAAGAAGAACACAGGCCCTGTGTATTGAGTTTGCATAGTTCACAAAAAGGCAACGTTACTTTTTGCGCAAGAGCAATCAGCAGAGTACGGAGTTGATGCGCCGTGACAGCACAAGCTGTGCCAACGAAAGACGTGATTTAATGATAGGGAGCTGGCGCCTTTGTTTGCACAGGTGCTTCGCGATTTACAGTCGGTGCAAATTGCTGGTTCAGGGGAACGTTGACACTACCGAGACTTGCCAAGTTGCATATTAAATTTGTCATCGGTTTCGCAGAATGTTGGAGCGGTGTTTGTTATAAACACTGAAAGGGAGGCTGAGGGAAAGTCAAGACAGGCTTCTCCTCCCCGTCATACCACTCCCATTTCCCCGTGGTCCCGTTTCTTTTAGTTGCCTCCTGTTTTGAGCTAAACTCTAATGTGCACCTACACAAAGCGCATTAAATGTGATCTAAACGCCTATTTACACCTATATAAAGCGCTTTAAATAAATGTGCTTACAACAGAATACATTCTGGCGCTAGTGCTAAACCGACTGGTGAGAAATAAAATGAGCATAGTAGTTTGGAAACAGAAACCTCGTCTTTCACCCTCTACAGCTTCGCTGCCTTTTGGCTAGGTTCGGCTGCAGAAATACCATATACATAAATAATTTACATACAAGGATTTGAAAGAAGCGGGCGAGCATTCCAATGGGAATAAAATGAAAGGTGTCCAACATAACAATACCACGGTGGAGGAAATCAATCACTGGATTCTGTTCCGCATTTACCACTTTCCCCCAGAAACCGGCAGAACACCAAATATAAACCAAGCCCTGCCACACAAAATAATCTTCATCTTTTTTAAGTTCCACAAAAACAAGGGACCATTAATTTCTACAAAAACAAGGGAACACTAGCAAATTCCAGGAAACGCAGAAACTCAGTTTTGTACCTTTTGCCATCTAAGGTTTGAATTTTTCTATTGCAGAAGGGGCAAAAAAACCACGTCCGTAACACCAAAAGCCCAGGCTGTATTTACTCTCATTTTTCACAATTCCTAAGTTGACCCTTAGAATACGACTCATAATGGGACTGCATTTCTGAACCCATGAGCTACCAGAAGACAGGAAATAGAAGTGCACGAAAGCCTGAAAACCTTTCCTTTCAGGTAGAACTGTAACTTCCTAAGATACAGAGTTCTCTCTCTGTAAAGGGGCTAGCTGCCACCTTCTACATTATCACACCATTAATGCAACACAGCACCTGCATCCCAGCACATCACCAACAATAGATTTCGAATCGACCATGCACTATGTCATCAGAAGATTCAACTTGTCTGTTTCTGTCAGTCTATTCCACTAGTGGCTCCAAAATGGCACCGTGAATAAACCACATGTATCCATGTATCCATGCTTCAGCCTTCCAAGACTTACCCTGTTAAGCAAATTAAAGTGAGGCAGGGCCCCTGCCCCTGTTGATCCTCGGTGTCTGTGCTTTATATTGGAGGATTTGACACAGTTCTGCTTCCTGTGTGGGCCCTGGAGACAGCTATTAAGAACTTGGATTGTGGTGACCAGTGTTCTCCACCTCCCACCCTGGGGTCAAACACTCAAGATGTTTACTTAAATTGGGTATTCTCGTTCCCACTCTTCTCTTACCTATTGGAGTGCCTGCACAACACCCCTCCAGTGGGGTGAGGTGGAAGCCATCCTGCCACGCCGTAGCAGAGAATCACATACAGTAACGACCTTCCTTGATCGCTAGGACACCGGTTGAGACACGACAGATGGGTATTATGCAGCTCTTCCTGCCTGGACAATCATCTTTAGTTAAAGTAGGCCAATGGTGATCACATATGATGACTCCAACAATCTGATGGACTGCTTCCCTCCAGTCAAGGTGAATATGAAGGAACCAGACAACAAATTGCCCAAAATTACATTTGAGACGAGGCATTTGACTAGACTGACCGGACAAAAGCCTCTACAAGAGGCTGACTAACCTCAACCAGGCCTCTAAGGACGTTGGAACATGACCTTTGCATGACCTTTGCATGCTACTCCAGGGCAACACCCCGTCCGCCTGGGATGACTCCTGGTGGCCCACGGCCCTCGGCACCGCACCGACCCCCACAGACCACGCCCGCAACCTCGGCTTCATCTTGGACCCCCTTCTCACCATGACCAAGCAAGTCAACGCCGTGTCCTCCGCCTGCTTCCTCACCCTCCGCATGCTCCGCAAGATCTTCCGCTGGATCCCCGCCGACACTAGAAAAACCGCGACCCACGCCCTCGTCACGAGCCGCCTGGACTACGGCAACACCCTCTACGCTGGAACCACCACCAAACTCCAAAATCACCTGCAACGCATTCAAAACGCCTCGGCCCGCCTCATCCTCGACGTACCCGCCACAGCCACATCTCCGCACACCTGAGACACCTGCTTTGGCTCCCAGTCAGCAAAAGGATCACCTTTCGACTTCTCACCCACGCACACAAAGCCCTCCACAACAAGGGACCGGAATACCTCAACCGACGCCTCAGCTTCTACGTCCCCACCCGCCTCCTCCGTTCCTCCGGCCTCGCACTCGCTGCCGTCCCTCGCATCCGCCGCTCCACAGCGGGTGGGAGGTCTTTCTCCTTCCTGGCAGCCAAGACCTGGAACTCCCTCCCCACCAGCCTCAGGACCACCCAGGACCACTCCGCTTTCCGGAGACTCCTAAAAACCTGGCTTTTCGAGCAGCAGTAACCCCCCCCCTTTCCCCTAGCGCCTTGAGACCCGCACGGGTGAGTAGCACGCTTTATAAATGTTAATGATTTGATTTGATTTGATTTGATACTTCTTAACAAAGATTGACACTCTAACAGACAGACTTGATCCCATGAAAGAGTGCAGTGATAAATATGATGATAAGATTGACCACTTGGAACAGTGTCAGAAGCAGAAGACAAAGCTTTAAGGTGTGGTGAGAAGCTGTTACCTATGGAATACATCCTGGAAGTGATGTAAGCAAAGAATAAGGATCTAAAATCCTGCTCTGGGAGAAACAAGTCCACTGCCAGGGTTAGAATGGAAGGCTATGTGGGAAAAATGCTGGAAATCGTTTTTGAGAGTTCTGTCTTTGCCCCCATGGTTTCAGTTGAGTGTGCACAGAGATTGCTGGGCTCGTGTCCTTTACCGGGTGCACATGCACAGTCTGTCATAGAGCAATTGCTAAATTAAAAAAAAAAAACGGGATACAGCTTTGCAGCTTGCTAGAGAATGGTATCACTTACATACTGCCATTCTACACATACTTCACCCTTGCATTTCAGGCCACAAGAAAATAATGTATTTTCATTAAAATAGGCCTATAGGAATCCACCACACAGTATGCTCTGCTGTACCTGGAAAAAAATAGTATCACAAAAACCGAATGCAGCAGATATTCAACAACTCTAATCAGGCAGCTAGACAGAAGAGCCTGTGTATGTCACACAAACGTCGGAGTTGGCGGAGGGAGACCCATCAGACCATCTAAGTGACCTGGAATTGCCTCTGGATCTTCTGCGCACAATTCACATTTATGCAAGCCAAGTTACAATCTGCCAACCGTCTGCAAACTCGCTGGAGTTAACCTCACTCCTGCCTAGTGGTACTATCAAGAGACACAGAGCTGCGCTTCTATGGATATAAACAATGGACAGGGAGTTGTCAGGCAGTAACAGTTCTAATGGCAACACCAAAACTCAGCTGAGTTTCTCATGAAATAAGATGGTTGTGAGGAGTTCATATACTTCCCCAATGTATTTATTCACCATATGGCTAGAGGGTATTATGTAACTCTACTTCATTAGCACCCTTTTGTAGTTGAGATGGTGTGCTCGACTTTGCGCCTTTGCTAGCAGAGGCATACCATCTAGTTCTACTCTTCTTCTTTCCCAGAGGCCCCCCCAGTGTTTTTCCCTCTATCTATTGAGCTTCCTATTGTGCTGTGGTCCTTCTGTCCTCCTGCCCTGCCTCGGTCACCTCTTGTAGTTCAGGGTCCTGTGGTCATTCTGTCATGATGATGAGATTGTTTTATCGGTGGGAGTAGGGCATGATTTTCTCTGTCTCATAGCGTATTTAGAAAGCAAGTGGGTAAGGGTGGAAGGTACAGCAGGGTTACTTCTTATCATCTCCACACAACTACATCACACCCAACACCCAAAATGCCTTTGCAGGTTGCAGTAAGGCTCCTCAGTCTCACTTCACCGTGCTAATGCTATATAATTGATGTTGGAAGTGGGGTCTCTAGTTGGCAGTGGTTTGCACCCTGTCCAAGAAGGGACCTCACTCTAGTCAGGGTAAGGGAGTTACACAGCTAAGATAACCCTTGCTCACCTCCTTGGTAGCTTGGCTCAAGCAGTTAGGCTTTTCTCAGAGGCCATGTGTAAAGTATTTGTATACACTCACACAGTAACACAGTGAACACACCACAAAAGTACTCCATACCAGTTTAGAAAAATACCCAATATTTATCTAAGTAAGTCAAGACCAAAATGACAAAAATCCAACATACACAAGTGAAGATACAAATGTTCAAATATTAAATGTAGTAATCTTTAGAAACACAATAGCTCCAACTGGGGCTTCCAAGAGTCAGGCGCCACCTGTGAGAAAGCGTGGCAGGTCACGGAGTCATGTGGACCCCAGTTACAGAAAATGATGAGGAAACAAAGATATTGCATGGAGTCGGGAGTGGGGGATTTTAAGGCTTCACTGGAGCCGATGCAGCATTGGTTCCTTACTGCTACCAGGGAGGTGAGTCATCGGTTCCTTACTGCTAGGCAGGGGAGGTGAGGCGTAGGTGACTTACAGTTGCAGAGGAGGTGATGTGGCTTTGGTGATGAGGCGTCGGTTCCTTAGGCCAAGGCGAGGTCAATGAATCCAGCAGGTCAAGGCACGAGGCGTCTTCACGATGTTGCAATCATACCATGAGACCACAGGTGCTGCAGCGGAGTTGGAGTCGCATGTCACGGACATCAGTGACATGGCACTCTGGAATAATTATTTGGCAGGACTTCAAGTGCTGTGGTGGTGTCGGGCCTGCATTGTAGGTCATGCTCTTTGCACTCACAGGGATCGCGGCTCCAGTGCAGGCAGTGGCACGGGGTCAGAGAGCGGTGCTGAAGTTGTTCTGGAAGTCGATGAACTATTTTATTGCTTGTTGCTCCATAACTCACTCCCAAGGGCCCAGGAACTGGATTTGGCACCACTTGGAAACTCAGGACTCTCAGCAAGAGAGCCCAGGTGCTGGCAGGTGAAGTCTTTGATGTCCTTGAGACTTCTTAACAGGAGGCAAGCTCAGTTCAAGCCCTTGCAGAACCTTTGGAAGCAGGATGTAGAAAGCCAAGTCCAGTCCTTTCACTCCCAAGACAGAAGCAGAAAGCAGCAGGCCAGCACAATAAAGCAACAGACATAGTGGCAGTCCCTCCTACCACATCCAGCTGTTCTTCATGGCAGAATGTCCTCAGCCCAGAAGGCTTCTATGTGGTGTCAGAGGTGCAGTACTTATATCCATCTCTGTTGTTGAAGTAGGCAAACTTCAAAGAGAAGTCCTTATAGTGCACAAGACCCTGCCTTTCTATGCCCTGGCCCCAGACACATGCCAGGGGGTTTGGGGACTGCATTGTGTGAGGACAGACACAGCCCTATTCAGGTGCAAGTGTCAGCTCTTCCCACCACTCTAGCTCAGGAAGACCCATCAGGATAGGAGGGGCACACCTCAGCCCCCTTTGTGTGACTGTCTAGAGTGAATGCACAAACAGCCAAACTGTCACCCTGTCCCAGATGTGTATTGAGCAGACAGGCAGAGACACATAATGATCAAGCAAGAAAATGTCCAGTTTCTAAAAGTGGCATTTTCAAACTCACAGTTCAAAAAACCCACTTCACCAAAAGATGTATTAATAAATGGTAAGTTCAGAGACTTCAGACTCCATGGGCCAGATCTATCAAACTTTTTTGCATTCGCAAACGATGCAAATCGCAAAATTCGTCCGTTTGCAAATGCAAAAATGCTCCCTCCGATATATGAAAGTCATTTGCAGTGTGAAAACATGGAATCTCTAAATTAGCAAATTTTTGCGAATATTTAATGGTTTTGCATGTCGCAAACAGCGTATCGCAAATAGCAACATGATTTACTGAATCGCTATTTGTGAGATGCAAACTGTGACAAAGATAGCGATCTGCAATATCTTGGCGCAATTTGCGATATGCTGATTGCAATATGCAAAACCATGTCGCAATGCGATGCATCAAAAATTCTCAAATTGCGAATATTCGCAGAATGGCCTTTTGCACATGCAATTTACCACAAATTGAAATCAGGTGGTAACCAGGTGCAACCTATATACTGTAAAGAGGCCCGGAATGACTCAGCCCCTTTTCCACAATGGCTGCACTTTACGTGATGGCGAGAAGAATGCAGATCTTGGCAGGTTTGAGGAGAGGGAGGAGGAGACAGGAGCGCATTTTCAGAGTGCGCATAACCCTTTTTAACCATACAGAGGAGGAAATCTATGAGAAGCACAGGTTAAGCTCAGCCATGATACTTGACCTGATAGCAGATCTACAACCCATACTGCAGCGCACCACACACAGGACCAATAGCATAACCACCCATGTGCAGGTATTATACTCCCTGCACCTATTAGCCTCAGGGAGCTATCAAGGGGTCATAGCAGCAGCTGGATGGGTCTCACAGAGTGCCCTCTCACGCTTCTTAAATGCATTTCTGAATGCCATGCTGAGCAAAATACAAGAGCATATACGATTCCCCAACACCCCACAGGAATTACAACAAACAAAAATCAATTTATATCAGATAGCAAAATCCCCACATGTCGTAGGTGCCATTGATGAGACTCATGTAGCAATCTGTCCACCAACGGCCACCGAGTATGTGTATCGCAACCGTAAGAACCAACATTCAATAAACATACAGGTGATTAGCAATGCCTCTAACATCATCACCTATCTCGTGGCAAGATACCCAGGTAGCACACATGACTCGTACATCTTTCACCACAGCGGGCTTCACACAAGACTGCTAGCTGGGGAGTTTGGCATAGGGTACCTACTGGGTAAAGTAATAGTTGACAAAGTTGCATTGATGTCATAGTGACGTCAGATTTCAACAGTACTCATTTTACCCTCTGTTCATTCTAGGAGACACTGCCTGCGCAGTGCGTACCTATATCCTGACGTCCTACCTGAGCCCTGCAACGCTAGCAGAGAGGAAGGACAATGCTGCACACAGGGCAACCTGCAGTGTGGTGGAGCGGACCTTCGGACTGCTGAAGAGCCGCTTCCGGTACATCCATAAGAGTGGAGGGGCACTACAGGACATCCCAGAGACGACCTGTAAAATTGTGGCTACATGTGCAATGTTGCACAACATTGCAACAAGAAGGGACATACCAGTTGAACCAATGGAGCCTGACTCAGATGAAGATGGTGATCCCTTACCACCCCATCACCCAGTAGACAGGACCAGTGCAGCAGAGGGCAGCCAAAGACATGCTGACATCACGCACAACCATTTCTGATGTAAGTAATGACAACCCCACTTCAATATTATGTATTTCTGTAGTTAGCAACTTTATTACCTTGCCTTCAGGTAACGTATGTGTCAATAGGACACAGCCATGAACCATAGGCTAACATGTGCGAATAACAGTGTCACACTATTAGCATCATAGTATCACTGTACAGCTACATGTTACAGTAGTCCCCTGTAGGCCTTAACATTACTTCCTACGTCCACGCTCTCCACTTGAGTGCTCAGTGGCCTCACTGGCACCTCTTGCAGCGGGTTCACTGGCAGTACTGTGTCTGGTACTGCGACACCTAGGATCCATCACGGGGGCTGTAAAACTGCTGAGGCTAGAGAACTCTTCACTATCCTCACCACCAAGTTCACTGTTTGTAGCACTGCGTGCTGTCTGCATTGCATCCAGGACATTGGGGGCCATATTTATACTTTTTGAAGCAAAACTGCGCTAACGCAGTTTTGCGCCAAAAAAATTAGCGCCGGCTAACGCCATTCTGAAGCGCCATGCGGGCGTCGTATTTATTGAATGGCGTTAGCCGGCGTTAGCCGACCGGCGCTGCCTGGTGTGCGTGAAAAAAAAACACGTACACCAGGCAGCGCCGGCGTAGGGAAAAATGGCATATGGGCGTCTAAAAATGGGGCAAGTCAGGCTGAGGCAAAAAAACCGTCTTAACCCGATTTGCGCCATTTTTTAACGACGCCCATTCCCCATTGAAATGACTCCTGTCTTAGCAAAGACAGGAGTCATGCCCCCTTGCCCAATGGCCATGCCCAGGGGACTTCTGTCCCCTGGGCATGGTCATTGGGCATAGTGGCATGTAGGGGGGAACAAATCAGGCCCCCCTATGCCACAAAAATAAAATAAAAAAATACTTACCTGAACTTACCTTAATGTCCCTGGGGTGGGTCCCTCCATCCTTGGGTGTCCTCCTGGGGTGGGCAAGGGTGGCAGGGGGTGTCCCTGGGGGCAGGGGAGGGCACCTCTGGGCTCATTCTGAGCCCACAGGTCCCTTAACGCCTGCCCTGACCCAGGCGCTAAAATCCGGCGCAAATGCGGGTTTTTTAGACCCGCCCACTCCCGGGCGTCATTTTTGCCCGGGAGTATAAATACGACGCAATAGCATCGCAGTCAGTTTTTAAGACGGGAACGCCTACCTTGCATATCATTAACGCAAGGAAGGTGTTCACGCAAAAAAATGATGCTAATTCCAGGAACTTTGGCGCTAGACGCGTCTAACGCCAAAGTATAAATATGGAGTTAGTTTTGCGTCGAATTTGCGTCGAAAAAAACGACGCAAATTCGGCGCAAACGGAGTATAAATATGCCCCTGGTTATTTTGCAATAATCCCTGTGCAACGTCCAGATTGCAGTGTGCCATCTTCACCTGTATGCCCACTTCATGTCGTGAAATCAAGGCAGTTGAGCTAGCAAGCCGATTGATTGATCTGCAGAACCCATCAAACTTTCCCATAAATGGCGCCTACGGTGGCTGACACTCTCCTGCTGAATCTCAGTGCAGAGGTCCCTAATGGCATTTGTCAACTCCTTTGTGTTTTCAGATGCTGTTTGCTGTCCCTCATTCAGAGACTCCAACTGCTTGTTCATTGCACCTATGTTCTGGTTGATTGACGCCAATTGCCTGTGCATTGACCTCATGTGTTTGCATTGCAGGGGCTGCACTTTCAGCATGGAAGCTTCAAAGCCGCCAAAGATTGATGGGCCCTCTCGTTCCTCTGTGCACTGTCTGCCTGCATTGTGATGCCTCCTGAGGGGAATCGACTGACGCTGGGGCAGGGACTGCTGTGTTCCTGTGCATATAGCCTCTGGGGGTGCTGTGGGAACGTCATCCGGCATCTGATTCCAAGCTGTACTCTTGGAGAGGTAACACCCTTGTCCTGCGTCTAGTTGGTGCAATACTGAAAGACTCACTTGTGTTTGAGTCGGACTGTGGCTGTGTTTCAACATCCCCCACATTTCCACCTTCTGCTGCAGCAGGGCCCGGGACATCTACAACGATAACGTGCAGCATGTCAATAATGTATATTTCTCAATAAGTTGCACAATAGTAAATGTTGAACTCTGACATTGTATCACTGTGACTTGTGTGTGTTGTTTCTCTATGTGGCGAAAACCAACTAGCTTTTAATGTGTTTTTTTGACCTTGGTTGTGGACTACCACTCCCATGAGGCACATTTGGGTTGTATGTAAGATGTGTCATGGACTACTATTCACAATGCATCTAAGTAACTGCTCTTTCCTAGGGGGCATTTGCACATGAACATATGGGGATACACATCATTGCTGGCCTTACATTTGCTGGTGCTGGGTGTCTCTGAGGTGTCAATGTCAGTGACACCACTGACAGCTTCCGGAAGCAGTGTGGACCCCACCATGTCTTCCATTGGTGTGGATGGTGTCTGGGTGGGTGGTCCTCCTCCGGTGCTCCTTGCCTTCCCTTTCTTTGGCACAGGAACGCAGGTCATACCATCTCTTGCGTATCTCCTCTACAGAGCACTGCGCAACACCCACTGTGCTTATTTTTGTCTGGACTTCCAACCACAGTTTCCTTTTCTCACATTCAGGTACCTGTAGTGAGTTCTTCCCAAACAGTTTGTCATGGTTCCTGACCACCTTCTCAGTGAGCACCTCCAATTCCTGCTCACTGAATTTGAGCTTCCGCTTCCTGTCTCCCTTGTCCTTCACCTTCCCATCATTGGCCGTGTTGCAGTTTGGTCCTGGCAGGCTCCCTGGTGCTGGGCTGTGTCTCCCTGCCTGCTACTTGTTAACAAAGATTGACACTCTAGCAGACAGACTTGATCCCATGAAAGAGTGTGGTGATAAACATGATGATAAGATTGACCACTTGGAACAGTGTCAGAAGCAGAAGACAAAGCTTTATGGTATGGTGAGAAGCTGTTACCTATGGAATACATCCTGGAAGCGATGTAAGCAAACAATGAAGATCTGAAATCCTGCTCTGGGCGAAACAAGTCCACTGGCAGGTTTAGAATGGAAGGCTATGTGGGAAAAATGCTGGAAATCGTTTTCCAGCATTTTGTGTTGTGGGTGTGGCTTCTGGAAACAGCATGGGCTGACTCACTTCCTGGTTGTGATGTCATCAGCCTGTTCCGGGCACATATATTAGTGGCGCACACTACACACACATGATCACTACCTCCAAGACACTCTCAAGTGTACATAAATCAAATAGAATAAAAATATTATTCTGGTGTTTTTTAAATTTCAGTCTTGTCATTAAATCCCCAGCACATCTGAGATCCAGAAGCCCAAACTTCTTAAAATCCAAAAGCCAACATGTGTTTCGTCGCTATGGCACATTTGCCTCTGACTTCATCAGGGTTATAAGTAAACACATCGCATTTCATTAAATGAATATATATTTAAGTACAAAATACAAGTTATCCCTCCACTGCTCCTACCTGTGTGTGTGATAAAGTAGCATAGTGGAAAAAACATAATTAAAAAAAATTATAATAATAGAATCATGCACGGTGATCCCTCAAATACAAGATAAAAACTTTATGTCACTTGTGTCACCTGTGTCGAGCTCAATTATTACTTTGCAATGCACTCATTTACAAATTAATTACAAAACAAACCAATGGCAAACCTCAACTTGTGTCCCCATTTACTCATGCTTATCGGCATGAAGAATATTAACAACACCCAAGTGTCTGTCAACAGTAGACAAATTATATAAAAGTTACCTCACACGTTTATTGCTTCCTATTTAGTATACACATACCATCTAAAAAGTATATTAAATCCAGAATGTTTACCCTGTACACAAAATTATAGTGCAAAACCAAACAGAATTTGACACACTTACCCAGTACAAATGTAAGTATTAAATCAATATCTCCATGAAGATTGGACAGGCAAAGGGTATCCCACCACATCCTAGAAATTGTAAATCTTGAAATCAAAGGTCTATCCTTTATCCTACTATGTCAGTAATCCCTAGTGGCACAGTTAATATTGGAACCAAAATAATCAACCCCCAGTCAAAACACTCTGTTTTTGGACCTATTGTTAACACTTAACAAAACTCCTAATTTAAAGCCACAGTCAGATCAAAGCAAAATATCACTGATTGCACCAAGCCACATATGTGCATGCAGCCCCCAATTTGCTTCCGTCGGAGATAGCGACTATTATCCATGCTTATTTCTCCCTTAACAGAGGCTCGGTGGACAGTGCCAGTCCATTGAAGGTGTTTAAGATAGTGAACCAAGGAGCATACGTAGCCAAATAATCCAGAATGCTGAAAACACTCAGAAGCCATCTTGATATCCTCGAAAACAGGATTTGGGCGCTCACACAAAATGTTTTGTGGTACAAGACAGAGGAGCATTGGCTATGGTCAACCATCAACTTGAGAAATACAAAGAGATAGCAAAAATAGAAGTCGCTTAGGCCCATATTTATACTTTTTGACGCAAACCAGGGGCGGCACTGGTTTGCGGCAAAAATTTTAGTGCCGGCTAACGCCATTCCTACGCACCATGCAGGCGCCTTACTTAAGTAATGTCGTTAGCCGGCGCTGCAGACTGGTCTGAGTAAAAAAAAAATGACTCAAACCAGGCAGCGCCGGCGTGGGGAAAATGGGGGTTGTGCGTCAAAAAATGGTGCAAGTCAGGTTTGCGGCAAAAATCATGCCTCAAACAGGACTTGCGCCATTTTTTGACACACAACCCCCATTGAAATGATTCCTGTCTTAACAAAGACAGGAGTCATGCCCCCTTGCCCAATGGCCATGCCCAGGGTACTTGTGTCCCCTGGGCATGGTCATTGGGCACAGTGGCATGTAGGGGGGCCCAAATTAGGCCCCCCTATGCCACTTTAAAAAAATAAAAATAAATACTTACCTCAACTTACCTGTCCTTTCCTGGGATGGGTCCCCCCCATCCATGGGTGTCCTCGAGGGGTGAGCGAGGGTGGCAAGGGGCAGGGAAGGGCACCTCTGGACTCCTTTCATGGTCAGAGACCATGGAAGTGAGCCCACAGGTCCCTTAACGCCTGCACGGACCCAGGAGTTAAAAAACAGCACACATCAGGCTGTGCGCTGTTTTTTAAGGCCTGCCCCTCCTGTGCGTCAAAATGACGCTGGAGTATAAATAAGGCACACATGCTTTAAAGTCATTTTTTGGGCGGGAACGCCTACCTTGCATGTCATTAACGCAAGGCAGTTTCCCGCATCCAAAAAATGACGCACACTGAGGAATTTTGACGTCCGCGGGCCCAGGCGTCAAAGTTTAAATATGGTGCACAGTTTGCGGCAAATGTGTTTAAAAATTTTTGACGCACATTTGGTGCAAACAGAGTGTAAATATGTCCCTTAGTTGGGCAAATAGGCTAGAGCCAACAATAAGGGGGAAAAGAAATAAGGGGCCAAACTCTGGCACTCTTGCCATGCTGCCCACGGGCCAGCTCTGTTGTTACTGAAATGAACTGAAAAGAAGCCACTGTGGCTCATAAGGTTGAGGAGATTCTGGAGCTGGTCACTACATTCTGTATTACCTTTATCAGTTGTGTAGGATGGCCATGGGGTGATCACCACCAGCCTTTAAGTAGCCGGGTCCTGTTGGTGCTCAGCACTGGCAGTTTTAAAAAGTAGGTGCTGAGACAGGTCCCTACTGGGCTCTCCATTTTGCCCACACCCTCAGGGTAGAAAAAAAACTTAACTTGGCAGCAGTACCAACCTGTGCTGCCTTTGATGTAACTTCAAAGAGACCCTTGTCATCATTTCAGAACTGAAGCGTTGTCAGTATTTTATACAAAGAAGCAATTGTTGTTGCTGATTTATCTTATGCAGCTAACAACCACTGACAAAGCCAATAGCCCTGGCTTGTTGTAAGTGTAATGTCACTTGTCGTATTATATAGCTTGATACAATGACAGAAAGAAGCAGCAAAATACCAGTCCGCGGCACACTAGGCTGAGCACAGATTTTTAGCTTATGTGTTTTTAAGCCACGCCCTTAATTAAATGGACCACACCCCTTTAAAAGACCCTCCAGTTTTCTCAACCCACTTAAAGTCCTGAGCACCGTCAATACGTTTGTGTACCATTATTGGTGGAGGAAACTCTACAGGTGATTCAGAGTTTTCCCTCTGGCTAGATCATTGGAGCAGACAGTTTAAGGGCCTCATTACAAGTTTGGGAATCATGAGACAGCTGAACTCGTGGTGGCGGTTGGACAGCCACACTCCTGGCAGTCCGACGCCAGATGAGGACCCTTGCGGTCGGACCGTTGCTACCACCAGGATCACAGATCCCTATGGTTTGGCAGCGGTCCAAATCATTGTCAGTCATGGTGGAGCTGAGTTCAGCACCGTCATGCTGATCAAGACTTCCCTTTCTGCCAGCTTTTTCATGGCAGGGTCCCCACCATGAAAAAGGCTACCAGAAAGGCAGTGCTGTGGGCCTCAGGGGGGACCCTCTATTGCCCATGACCATGTCGTGGGCAGTGCATTGGCCCCCATGCCCAGCACCAATAAAATTAGCACTGTGGTGGGGCAACCCTCTGTGGGAAGGCATTGGCCTTGGTTCACTGAGGAGCTGAGTCCAATGCCATTGCACTATTTGCACAGTCCCTCCTGATACCGGGGTTTCCGCCCGTCAGCCTGGTGGAAACATTGTAATAGGGCCGGGGGGGTACCTCCAGCTTCGTGGTGGTCTCCTCCACATGGGTCTGGTGGGCCGTTAAACTTGTAATGATGCCCTTAGTGTGCAGTTTGTTAAGGAATTTGCTCAGACTCTGGCTCCCTGACTCCTAGCTGTCAACAAGGAATCAATGGAAATTGGTTGTCTCCCTCTTCACTAGGGGCAACCCTATTATTGACAAATCTGAAGCCTGATAAACCCCCTCGGAGCTGTGACAGTTGCTCTTTGTCATTAGTCAATGTATACAATAACAGTGCTAGCTAATAGCTAGCTAAGATAATTATTCTATTACTTCCTAAACTAAGAAATGTATGAATCAGGATTTATACCAGTGTGCCCCACCTCTCATAACCTCCTAACTATATTCGTTTTTGTACCAGATACACATTGAATTAAACACTGTGGTGGTATTGCTTGATGCTACCAAAGCTTTTGATTCACTTAAATGGTACTATCGTTCCAGAGAACTGGAGTGAATAGGCTTTATCAACAGCTTTATGAACTGGGTGAGTCTTCCACATAACCAGACTGTTGCACAAGTTAGATTAAATGGGCTCAATTATCGCACCAATTCAGATTACTTAGGGCACCAGGTGAGGTTGGCCATTATACCCTATACAATTTGCTATAGCTGTGGAATTCCATCAACATCACTCGCAAAGGGTGCTTAACTACATGGCTCAACAGTTTCTGCTGTCACTTTCTGCTGATGACATCACACTGTATATACGCAAACCTGAACTTAAACTCTCACCTGTATTCAGAGTTCCTTGGGTTCAGTTACCTATCAGGTGTCACTATTAATTTGTCAAAATAATTTCTATTTCCCTTCGTTGCTGCTGAAGCTGAACAAGCTCTCGACTACTATCCTAAACAGTGACATGTTTGGTGAAATACCATGGGCTATGAGTGAGCAGAGATATATAGATCATATGGCGGAAAAACTATGGCAGAGCCATTGATAAACTAGAAGAATAAATATCTTCATGGATCAAATTGCTATACATGAACGATATTACTGAACACCTTGGTCAGTGTATAAATGATTCTCCCACTATTAACGGCGAGAAAAACCATATCCTTCTGTTTGCAGATGACTCATTGCTAATTTCTAAGTCACCAATGGGACTGCAAAATCTGGTGTTACAATTTGAGTCTTTCTGCAAAGAAAGGGGGTTGGCGATAAATTGCTCAAAGACCAAGTATATTGTCTTTGAAAACTCTACAGTAAGAACGTGGAGCATAAAAGTGGGCTATTCCAATGTTGAAAGGGTGTCAGAATTTGATTACCTAGGTATTATCTTGTCTTCAAAACTAAAATGAGACTCTCAAGTAGTAAAAAGTTCCCTAATGTTAGCTCATAGATCTAATGCCATCCTCTGTTTCTTTAGAGCTACAAGCTTTCACTCTATTTCACCAGCCCTTGAGGTTTATAGAGCCAGGGCCCTTAATGCAGGAACCTATGGTGCAGAATTATGGGGGTTTGCTAATACACATAGGGTAGAGGTTGCCGAAAACAATTTTATTAGGGCTTTAGCGACCGTACCAATCAATTCCCCACTTATGCTCTTGAGATACGATATGGGCATTAATCGGGTCACTGATCAAATATTGTTAAAACCTCTACTCTATTGGATAGGGGTCTGGTGTACCCCCGAGCTGGCTGCTCATAGAGTAGGCCTCAGCTACCTGGTTAGCTTAGATGTAGCTCGGAAAGTCCCCTGGTTGTGTTTCGTTTCCACATGGCTTAGAAAGTTGAAGCTTGAGGCAATTTGCGAACAGCCGGACCAAATCTGTAGAGAAGATAAACAGGTACTTAAGGTGGCGTATTGGCAGTAGTACACTAGGGAGCATCAACAGCATAGGGCTGATTTGGGACATCTTACAGAAACATTTTTGGAGCTTACAGTTGTGCCTAAATTTGAAGACTGTTTGAATTACATCACTCCACCAAGGGCAAAGAGTCTGTATCTACGTTTTACGCTTTTTGTAGTATGTGGCGAAGAGATGGGCCATCTGCCTTATGCCCCCTGTGTAAATCATTGGCTGAGACGATCAATCATATTGTTATTGTCTATCCTGGGCATCAAGTCTCAAGATAGCGGTGGCACAGGCCAGTCTGCCAATCCCTGGGGATGGGGGAATTATCGAGTGGCGCTGCGCCTGTTTAGGTCAAGCTTAGACAAGACTCTAGTCTGCCCTATGAGTCGTTTTCTTCTGAGCGTATGGATCAGAAGAGATAGGGCTCCGGCCTGGGAGGGGGTGAGGGAGTTACTCCATAGTAAGTGCAAGGACCCAAGAAAAATAAGGACCCTGATAGGCTCAATGTTTGTTCTGTCACTTTATGAGGGAATTAGCTCACTTGACATGTTCTGAATAAGCTTTGGTTATAGTGCAGGTGGGGTAAAATTGTTTTATTTGGTGTCTTTTTTTAATTTTTCTTATTGTTGAAAAGGTTTTAAGAATTTTTCAGGATCTCTAAGTCTGACGAGATTTTGTTCATACCGATTTTATGTAAATAATATTTAAACCTATATTTATTATTGGATTGTATTGTATAATGTATTATATGTATGCTGTTAGGGCAAACTGCCGAAATAAAGTATTTCTACTATATTAATAATACTTGAGCTGTCGAGGGCCACGCCCCCTTTTGACAACTCCTTCCTTTTTCAGCTCTGCAAAACCTGCAAAACAATTAATAGCTACTCACCTAACTCCTCTTCCCCACTCACTTCCCTGGTTTTACTGCTTGAGCCCGTATCCCCTAGGCAGCCTGTATTTAAGCTGTATGTTACGATGGAGAATATAGCACCTATAGCACCTTTCTGCATCCCTACTGCTAAGTTAAAATGGTCGCAGATATTGTTCTGCCTCTATCTGAAGACCAGTGGAAATTATGCTGTGATGAAACAGCCCACCTCTCACCTAACTGAGATGGATTCATGTACAATCTCTGCACAAAACATATCATGCACTTGAGTGTATATCTAGAATGGGGTTCAGAGAGAATGGCAAATGTTCCAGAAGGGGACTCCAATTGCTGACTTCCTTCACGTGGCTTTGATGTGCCCAGGAGGGTTGTCTTTTGGTCTGAAATGCTAAATGTAATTGCAGTAATGACTGTATTCATTATTCTCGCATCACCCATTGTGGCACTTTTGTGGTTTGTCCAAATGTAGGGCTGAGGCTTTCTGCTATGCTATGGCATTATCCAGAGCTATAAGACGAATAGCCACTCTTTGAGGGACAGCTCCCTGTCCCACACCAACTGATTAGCTTCTCATTTGAATCTACGGTCAAGAACAGCTGAATGCAAAGTGTACCCACAGGCTGAAAAATATATATGCACACTTTAAGTTACGTTACACAGATCACTGACACAATTTCTTGGTAAACAATATTGTTGAGAAAAATAATGTGTCAAAATTGCCATTTACCATAAGATGGTCTTTCTATAAGGTAAGTATAAACATCTTGGGGAAAAATATTGTTTACACTAAGATCATCCAAAAAGACAAAAATATTGTTTAAACCAAAATATATTTATATATATATATATATATTCATATATATATATATATATATATATATATATATATATGGAGAACACTCATCCGGTGTGGTCGCTCCGCGCCTGAGCGCCGGTGGTGCTTGACAGCTAACGCACGCCACCGCATTTATAAAATAACACTTTCCCCCTTCTGCTACAAAGAGGGTCAGCACTCCTGGGGTTAGATTTACTGCTCCTACTCCAGTCAGCCCAACAGTTTGGAAAGTAATTCACATCAAAAGCATTATATATATGAATACCCCTATAAATGTAGAAAAACTCTTCATATAAACATTAACTACATATGTGTATAAAAATAAATACAATTAAATATATAAATAAAGGAAAGGAAAAAAAATACATATAATAAATTCAACTTCCCTAATTGCCAAAATTAAGATAACATCTTTAATAATATATGTAATTTCAATTAATACATAAATATAATTCAAATAACAAATATCATAGCACAAACAAACTTCCACACCTACTTACCATAAAATAAATTAAAAGTGGTAAGCATACTATACATTGTTAAAAATATACTTAAATAATTTCTAATTAATAATTTAAAAATACATATAAATTATTGTAAAATATATATATTTATTTTCTTCCCAACAAAGTTATCCCAAAAAAGTAAAAAACATATTTAAAATGTATGTATAGTA
This sequence comes from Pleurodeles waltl, assembly GCF_031143425.1. NCBI lineage: Eukaryota > Metazoa > Chordata > Amphibia > Caudata > Salamandridae > Pleurodeles > Pleurodeles waltl. Next base: position 955,311,476 of record NC_090444.1, read on the forward strand.
CACATATAAACGCTAAAATCCATAGAAAAATGAATTGAACAGCGGACAAATAACACAATTATTAGTAACAATTATTTTTCATAGTAATCAAATAACAAATAATGTAAAAAGTAAATAAAATTACATTCAATGTTATGTAACCTCCCACTCTATACCCCACCTAAAATATAACTAAAATAAATAGTATTAAAAATGTATGTATTTATTAAGCACTTATATATAATTAATTAGTAATTAATTGTTAATCATTACTTAATTTACATCCCAGCTTATACCCAACAAACCCAGCAGCCCACATGTAAATATCATTAAAATAATTTAGAAATAAGAAATTTTCATAATTAATAATTAATTACATAACTAATTAACAATTAATAATTAAGTGGTCATTTATTACTACTTAATTAACTTCTCACATGATCCCCATACAAACCCAGCAACCCGCTATGACACTATAAATTAATATTAAAAATTAAACAATTCTAAATTACTTAAAATTGTAAACTATATTTTAAAACATTAATAACGTTATACAAACAAACAATAGTAACAAATAAAATTAATATATTAACTAAAACATATTCAAATTATTTAAAAAATATATTTTTACATCAGTATTACTGAAAACACTATTAAAAACACAAACATTCTCAAAAATTATATCACTTACCCAGAAAAGTGATATGCTTGACAACAATATTTTTGCATCACAATATTTTTGAATCACAATGTTTTTTTCAAATATTTCTGTCTCTGGATATTTTAAACTCAATATTTTTTCTGAATGCCAGTTACACATTTGCTGTACCTCAGTGTATACTGCACTGTTTATAGCATTTCTTGTGGCCAGACCTACACCTCCCCACATAAAAATGAATGTCCTCTTTTTTCCCACTGAGTGGGTGGTGGAGAAAAACATTCTGGAGTGGGAACCTTGCCTTGTGTCAGAACTGTAGAAATAAATCATGGATGCTCTGCAGTGGAGCTAGGACTTTGTCAGATTGTGGATACCTGAGTGGTGACCACAGCCTTCCTAAGTCAGAGTGGAGTGGAACACCGATGGTGAGGCCAGAAGTCCCCTGGGAGCAGCAGAGTGGAGTGGAGGAGACACTCACCCTGCACTAGAGAAGAATTTGATCACTGGACACCACCCACAGCAGAAGCAATGCACCATCCAGCCCTGGGCTTTGGGGTAGGAGCTGACAGAAGGCCTGTGGGAAGTAGCCTTTGGTGGGAACCCTAGTGACCCAGAGTGTGCCTAATGCTGATTGAGCCTGGAAGGCACAGCCAAATGACAGGGAGAATTATACATAACTGCCCCACAGTATGAAAAGAGAATAGGATGCGGTCATGTGGAGAATATCATGAGGAATAGTCATGACCCTGAAACTGGAGACAGATTATCTGTAAAAGAAACAGAGCTGGTCTTGCTATCTCTCCCTCCAAGATGAGGTGCAAGACTATGAAGTAAAAGAGGAGGGAGAGTAGCTGGTGCTTGAGGGGAAGATATGGCCACTTAATGGACTATAGAAGCCAAGGGCAGCAAGGACACCAGTGAAATTGGAGTACAGGGAGGGAGTGCCAGAGCACCTTCCAGCTCTCGTGATAGAAGACAGCACCTGCTGATAGAAGGTGACACACCATTATTCTTTGTCTGGACCTTTCTTCCTGATATCAAGAAACGTCAGGGCATATCACCTGATTACTGATTTTCTTTGGTGCCATTATACTGCATAAGGATGGGGCCATCCTTTCCATACTATATTTGAAAGGAGCAACTAGTTGCACCAGGCTACATCCTAGCTACAAGTTAAAGAAATATCAGCCATGGACAAGGAGCAATAGGTCAATGACATCCCTAAAGAGAATGGTGAAGCTGGTGCCCAATACCTGCAGCACTGAAAGAATGGAACAAGGAATCGATGAACAGAAAATCATCAACCAAGATCAGAGACAAGATGAAGAACGCAGAACATCCCCAAAATATCTGAATCCCTGGACTGCAACTGAAAAGGAGACACACCCATGCTGGAAGGGTTCTTGTTATTTAGCATTTCTGGGGTAATGTGGGTAGTGCAGGATGAAATGAGAAGTTTACACTCCAGTGATGACTATGCAGTCCCTTAAGTCCCTTTGTACATTTGTTTTTGGAGTATTTCATAAGGGGTGAGAGAAGGAGGAGATGGTGCTCAGATGGACGGTTGGGCAGGGAGGGAATCTCAGGACTCTTAGAAAGAAGAAGGTGGTTTTCAGAGAAGCAGCAATGGGAAATACACTTGTCAGCAAATGGAGATGGGGAAGACGGAAGATGGTGACTTTCACAAGGAGCTAATCGTGAGGAAGAAGGAGTGTTATCTTTCGACATCTGATGCCTCAAAGCACCACACAAACATCAAATAATTCTCTATCAGCTGAACAAGAATAGTTGGATGACACACTCTAGAACCTTTATCATCAAGGTGTATGCATCAGTACAATCAAAGATTTTGGTGTTGGTATGCTCTTGACTCACAATTGAGGATTACCCTTACTTGCATTTTTATTACAAAAGGAGTTGAGAAGGTTCCTGTTCAATGGTAAACTTTGAGAAAATTATATATATCGATCTTTGGTCTATGTACCTAATGCTGGTCAGGACTCTTTTCTCAAAAATACAATTCAGGACATTCTCTACCTAGAGAGAGGACACCTGTTGGTGAGTGGGGAAGTGGCTGAAATCTGACTGTGGATAGCAACCAGAATAAGACTGGACACAGGTTTAGGGGATTAGTGGGACTATTGAAAGATGCCTGAAATTGTCTGTTTGTTGGACCTAGCCCTCTCTGCAGAGTCACCCCAAAACCTTTTCCTTTTTCCTTCCATTTTTGCTGTAATTAATGTTTTTGGCCTTAGGACTCTGTGCACTTTAGCACTTCTAACCACTGCTACAGTGCGTGTGCTCACTCCCCTAAACATGTTAAAATTGTCTTACACCTGATTGGCATATTTCATTTACTTTTAGGTCCTTGTAGAGTGGTATACCATTACATAGGGCCTGTAACTTAAATGCTACTACTGAGCCTGAAGCCCTTATTGTGTCACCCACTTAAGAAGCCCCTTCAAACAGGCCTCAGGCCTGCTATTGCACCCTAAATGCAGTTTCAATCTGCTAATTCGACTTGGCAAGCCTTAAACTCCCCTTCCTTTACACATGCCACCCTTTAGGTAGGCCCTAGGAAGCCCATAGTGAAGGTTACATTTTAAAAGGTTGGACATGTACTTTTAAGTTTTACATGTCCTAGTAGTGGAAAAACTCCTTAACTCATTTTTCACTACTGTGAGGCCCGCTTGTCCGAAAGGATAATATTGAGCTGCTTTATTACATTCAATTAGTGCTAAATTGGATTGGGGACAGATAAGCATTTCATGTTTGATATCTTTAAAATTATAATTAAAAATACTCTTTAAGGGTAAATTCACATTTTAAATTACAGTTTTTAAAATGCCACTTTTAGAAAAGTTTGCATTTTTCTGCCCACTTCATCATCTCATCACAGGACTACTAGAGTGACTTCCAAGGCTCGTTTACTGGTCTTCTGCTCAGAGCCACTGGGACGTAAAAGACTCCATCTTGAACCCGCATCTAGACTCAGCCTGAGTGAGATCTAAACCTCCCAAGTGGTGCCCCTCTAATCCTGGATTCTTAGTTGGTGGAGCTGAAGTGCCCAAACAGTTAATATCCAAAACATGGGACTTCGAAATTCTTTGGCCAAAAACTACTCTGAGAACCAACAGAAGACAGGGACCAGCCTGCTCACTATCCGCTCAAGGTGCATCACCTGTCGGCCTGATTTCAGGGCAGCTGCTGCTACATTCTTCTCCACAGCAGCAAATCCTGTTCTGCAGTCCTAGGCCGAAGAGGTATCCACCTTCCTGGAACTCTCATCGGCTACAGCCTCCTCTTATGCTTATGCAGATTTTCGGGTTTCAAAAAAGTGACTCAGTGCCTGATTTTAGAGTTTGGTAGATGGGTTACTCTGTCACAAATGTGACGGATATCCGGTCTGCTGTATTACGATATCCATAGAATATAATGGAATACGGCGGACAGGATATCCATCACGTTTGTGATGGACTAACACCATCCGCCACACTCTAAATCAAGCCCTAAGTCCTAATGTAGAAATCGTCACTGCAGCTTTATCCAGCGGTTTCTTGATGATGACGCTCTCTCTTCGGACACTGCCTTCAGCCTTCCCTGCTGAACTTTACCTTCTCAGAACTCTTCCTCAAAATTTCTTCTAAGTCCAAAGATAAGTGCTGACCAGGCCCAATCCTCTTCTTGTATCGAACACACACTCCGTCGCGGTTGGCCATATTTTTTAACTTTGACCTGGTCTTCCGTGACTTGATGTTCACGGTTGGCACTTTGATCTTTTAGGTGCTAGTTTTCACTAAAAGCTTTAAACATTCATAGCTCTGGTTCTACCGACTGGATTTCTGTCATTTTGACTTCGAATAATTTAGCAACATTTTCTCTATTTCTCTAAAATGGTGTGGGATGTTTCTTGTGTTGTTACTTTATTACTGTTTGAGTACCACACACATACTTTACACATTGTTTCTAAGTTAAGCCTGACTGCTTTTGTGTCAAGCTATTGGAGGGTTAAGCACAGGTCAGTTTAGTGACTTTTGTGGATCACCCTGAAAGGGATTGTGGCTGTTGCTTGAACAGGGGTCACAACCTTTCAATCAACAACACAATTTCTCACATTCTCTGAAGTAGATCTGGTAGATGGCACCTAGCCCAACACAAATAGATTATTTGCACTGCTCAGTATCTCATAGTCCTTGCAGAATAAAATATATAGCTTTGCTGGGTTATTCCCAGATGCTCCTGTTAGTAAAGCCTGAACATGAGATTATTTCACTTTTAGAACATACACCAGTAATGTGTCACCTTGACCTGTCAATGCAGGCAGTAACACGAATAGAGTCTTGGAACCTAAACAGTGGCATATTGCATAAGACAGTCATGACAAAGCAGTGACAAATTAAATATGGGAATACCTACAACTCAATGACATGGGTGCCAGCTGTATGGACATGGCCTTAGATGCATTCAAGGCAGTAGTAAGGGGTTGCCTCATAGGGGCTTGTCTGGGGAAATAATTAACAAAGCAAGGTTGAATCTTCAAGATGAATTAGGTACACTGAAAGTGCAACACAACAAACTACTTTTGCAGCAATTGTGGCTCTGAGCTAATTGGAGCTTCTAGACCTCAAGAGTGCAGAGTATTCCTAAACTAGAGTAGGCCAGATATTTTTCAAGGGGGAGATTGTTGGTTTTAGGATTAAAAGAAAAGCAACACAGACATATATATAAAGGGTCAAGGACGTTGGAAGGGTGAAGCTGATGGGTGAATTTGAAATAGTTGAAAGATTTCCCTGATTCTCTAAGCAGCTTTATGATTCAAAGCCAAGTGATCTGAGACAGATAAAGGCATATATTAGCAGAGCAATTGTACCCCACTCAGGCAAAAGGAAGGGACCAACCTAGAGCTAAGAAGAAAATGATTAAGCCAATCAAAAGTCCTAAGGACTTCAAGACCCCAGGTCCAATGGATTCATACCCATGTTGTATAAGTAATTTTGGCCTCAGTTTCTTTACATACAAACCAAGGGGGTTATTATGATCCTGGCAGTCGGAGCTAATGTGGCAGTAGCACCGCCAACGGGCTGGCGGTACTTACTGACACATTATGAAATTGGCGGGTTGGCTGAAGCCAATCTGTAAATGGACCACTCCGACCGCCATGGTGGTAGCAGCCACCGGGCTGCAGATCACCATCTCCAGCCCAGCGGTCGCCATTGTGCTGCCAGCAGTATGATGACCGTGCCTACCGCCATGGTTTTCGTGGCGTTCGTAACGGTACGAAAACCATGGCGGTAGGCCCTATCAGTGACAGGGTGTTCCTTCCCTGTCACTAATAAGAGGCCCCCTCCCCCCACCTCTCCAAACACTCCCACCTCCCCTACATCCATACCCCATTCACACACACATGCAGACCCGTACTCATCCACACATACATACACGCATGCATTCATCCATTCACACATACATCTGCGCACACATCAAAACATACACGCAGAAACGCATTGACATTTCCATACATACATACACTCACACACATTCATACACACACTCACACACATTCATACACGCACTCACACACATTCAAACATGCACTCACACACATTCATACACGCACCCAAACAACACTAAACACACACTCGCATTCACACACACACTCACAGATACATGCACACCCCCCCCACACACACACAACACCCCACACCCCCCTCTGCTGTCAGAGACCCAACTTACCTGGATCCAGGGGGTCTTCCGGCAGGGGACAGGATTGTACGCTGCTACCGCCAGCAGTGCCCAGCAGCAGAACACCGCAAGGCCGTATTATTTGTCATAATATGGCTAGCGGCGGTCTGCTGGCCTGGCGCTGCTGATGGTAGCAGCACCACCTTACCCCATCCGCCAGTATGGCAACAGCCGGATTTCCACCCTTCTTGTGGTGGAAATCCAGCTGTGGTCACATTATGGTGGACGGATGGTAGCTGCGGCGATGGTCTTTTGGCAGCCGTTGCCACGGCGGTATGCAGGTTTTACCGCCATCGTCAAAATGAGGGCCTAAGTTTATTAATACTTTTCACTCCTCAACTATGGTCTCCCGATCCATGGTGAAGGCAAAGACAGAGAGGAATGTGGGTTTCTAAGGAATTGATGACAGCTCAAAGCTTTGGGTACCAACCACAGGGCTATGGAGTTACCAAAGACCTTGTACTTCTTACAGGGGACAATAACTTGTTAGTGGCCCCAACAAAACTACCAGGGACTTCGTAATGACATAGAAAATGTATATTCTTTCAGAAATATAAGGCTGGTCAAGGAGGGCCGAGACACAGCATTGTTCTTTTATATTTCAAACATATATTAAATGATATTTCATGCTGAGCTGGAAACAATTATTATAGATGCTATTTCATTGGTGCCAGATGACACTTGCTTGCTACTGTTGTGGTTACATGATTTATGTGAGTGCAATTCAACATCTATATTGATAACACTTGTAATGTGTGTGATTATAATTAGAATTGTTGCCTGAGGCCAGTACCTCAGATCTTTGTATAATCCTATGACATGTCTGGCCGCTCAACCTGCATGGTAGCTATAGTGTTTGAGTGTATGCAATCTGTCTAACATGAGCGGCAGTTGGATGACTAAGGGCCTGATTAGAACCTGGCAGACAAGTTACTCTATCACAACAGTGATGGATATCCCATCTGCTAAAATCTAAATCCCATTATATCCTACAGGATTTATGTTTCAGCGGGCAGGATATCGGTCACCTTTGTGATGGAGTAAATCATCTGCCAGGATCTAAGTCAGGCCCTAAGAGTGTGATATCTTCTTCCTTCTCCCTCCTGCCTGAGCCAAATAAATTTACTGTCATAATATATGACTGCAGATTTATTTAGAAGGGGTGGGATAGAAATATGAAAGGAGATGGAAGATAAAATGACTAGCATATCTTGAAAAATGACAGGAGATGACAAATTGTTAGATGGATAATGTGAACTGCTGGTTAAAGTAGAGTAATTGGATTAATACACAATGGGCCTCATTATGACCCTGGCGGGCGGCGGAGGCCGCCCGCCAGGATTCCGCCCTCCATTATACCGCTCCGCGGTCAGAAGACCGCGGAGGGTATAATGAGTTTTTCCCTGGGCTGGCGGGCGGTCTCCAAAAGACCGCCCGCCAGCCCAGGGAAAAACTCCCTTCCCACGAGGATGCCGGCTCGTAATCGAGCCGGCGGAGTGGGAAGGTGCGACGGGTGCTACTGCACCCGTCGCGTATTTCACTGTCTGCTATGCAGACAGTGAAATACTAGCGGGGCCCTCTTACGGGGGCCCCTGCAGTGCCCATGCCATTGGCATAGGCACTGCAGGGGCCCCCAGGGGCCCCACGACAATCCCTACCGCCATCCTGTTCCTGGCGGGCGAGCCGCCAGGAACAGGATGGCGGTAGGGATTGTCAGAATCCCCTCGGCGGCGCAGCGAGCTGCGCCGCCTTGGAGGATTCTTACGGGCAGTGGAAAACCGGCGGGAGACCGCCGGTTTTCCCGTTCTGACCGCGGCCAAAGCGCCGCGGTCAGAATGCCCAAGGGGGCACCGCCGGCCTGTCGGCGGTGCTCCCGCCCCCGTTGGCCCTGGCGGTAGAGAACCGCCAGGGTCAGAATGAGGGCCAATGTGTATTGGAAACTGTACTTGAAAATGCTCCCTTTGCCTCCATTTTACCATGTTTTACTTTAGGGGTGACGGGAATCCCTGGTAGGTCCGGGAGGCCTAGACTTGTCTTTCACACCATAAAGGTGTTGAGTTATTTTATGAATACTTCGGTTGTCATGGCTGCTACACTTATGGCTTTTATGGTCAATTTATTTGAAGATTGTGGTGTAATATACAATATAGATCTATTTTTAGAGGTTTCTCAGGTGCATGCACTCACAACACATCTAATGGAGTGTAGTCTTTAGTAGACAGTCATAGATTTTTATAGTCTGGCGTGACTGTGCAAAAGTCGCCAGACAATTATGTGAACATTACTAGAGAGGGGCTTTGGCTCCACCGAAATATTGGGAGCCAGGAGTGAACGTTGTGGTTGGGCTTCCACAAAAAAACTATTTACCCTTCATACAGCTGATCATAAATACATATTCATTCTCATACTATTTATGTGTAATTACTATAAGAGGCATTTTATGTGCTGGCTTGTAAACATATATCTTTTTGGCCAAATTTCAAGACAACTATGCTGTAAAAAGCACCATTATTACCCATGATTCTTATCGACCTTCTGAGAGAAGTTGAAATTGCTCACTTTTTGATACTTGACACCACGTGGTTCAAAGGGTGTGAGTGTATTTTAGTGTGGATTTGGAGCCTTATTTGAAATTGAGTGTTACCAATAAAAATAAAGATGATTGCATGAAGAGATCCAAATGAACTGTAGACCATCTATGGATGATATTGCTAAACATATTAATGAGAGTGTGAGTGGTAATAAGGTGACATCTTTTGAAGGTTTTTTAAATCTGCTGGTGCTGCAGAAACAGTTATGTTATGCTATGTTGATTTGCACACTAATCACCAAAGAGGGTATCTAGGAGCTTGGGCAGGTGTGTAGTGTGTGGTCCCCAAGATGCTTATACACAGAGCCAAGTCTTCAACTTCTTGCGGAACTCAAGAAGTGAGGAGGATGCTCTGATGTGCTGAGGGAGGTTGTTCCATGTCTTTACTGTGATATAGGAGAATTAACAGCCTCTAGTTTTGCTTTTGTGGATTCGGGAAGTGTGTGAGAGTAAGGCAGAGAATAGGTGTCTGGTAGGTTGGTGAAAGTGTATGCTGCTTTTCAGGTAAAAACTTCGTACTTGTATAGCGCACTACTCACCCGTTAGGGTCTCAAGGGGCTGTACGCATACCACTGTGGAACCCCTCCTGGCTTTTCCCTGTGAGGTGCCCACTCCTGGGCAACCTCCAAGGTGAAGCCAGGCATCCCAGCACTGTTGGGGCTGTTGTGGAGATTAAGCAAGCTATTGCCCAGAGTTACACCCATGAATCAGATTAGGCACAGATGCGAGAATTATCAGGTCTGAGGAAATTGAGCCCAAGACCTGCAGAGGCGGGAATTGAACCCTGGTCCTGGGCAAGATTTCTGCATCAGGGTCTGCCGGTCTAACCATTGAGCCACACTTCTCCATGTGTTCCGGTCCTATGTTGAGTAGGGCTTTGTATGTGGGCAGGAGGAGTTTGAACTGGCTGCCCTTGTTAATGGGGAGTCATTGAAATCGTCTGAGGTCTGGTGTGATGTGGGTGTGGAATGGGAGATCAAGAGTGAGTTTTTAAGTGGTGCTCTGGATGGTCTGGAGTTTGTGTAGGAGTTGTTTTGAGATTCCGGTGCAGAGAGTGTTAGCATAGTCCAGAATGTTGGTGATGAATGCTTGCATGGCATTCCATCTGGTGTTCTGATGCAACCATTTGAAGATCTTTCACAGCACACCTAGGATGTGAAAGCAAGAAGTGCACACTCAATTGACTTGAGTTGTCATGTTGAGCTTGTCTTCTAAGATGATCCCTAGATTTCTTGCATGGTCTAGGGAAGTGGTTATTGGTCCTAGCTCCGATGGCCACCAGGTGGAGTCCCATGTGCAGGGCTTGTTGCCAAAGACCAGTACTTCTATCTTGTCAGAGTTGAGAGTAGGTAGGTGGTTTGCATCCAGTCTCTTACCATGCTGATGCAGTTGGTAAAGTTGGTTGTGTTGTCACAGACGTGATGATTTGGGTGTCATTGGCATAGGAGATGATGGTGATTTCTTGTGATCAGATGATATTGGGAAGAGGTATCATGTATATGTTGAAAAGAGTGGTGCTCAGGGACGATTCCTTGGGGACTCCGTATATCACTTTCTAGGTCTCTGATGTCAAGTGTGGCAGCCTGACCCTTTGATTTCTTCCCTTGAGGAAGAAACATATTCATTTGAGAGTGGATCCTTGTATGCCAATCTCGTGGAATCTTCAGATGAGAGTATGTTGGGAGACAATTTTTAAGGCCACAGAGAGGTCAGACAAGATGAGGGTCAATGTTTCCTCTTGGTCCAGGATAATTCTAATGTCGCTGTTGGCCATGATTAGTTGTGACAACACGCAGACCGGCAGCGCCCCAACCGTGGGCCGAGGTCAGATCGGCGGTCCTGAAGAACCAGAACCTTATGGGCCTGGCGGCGCAGGGTACGCCTGAAATCTCCTTGGATTCACCTGCCTCAACTAACAGAGACACGGGACACTCTGTCAGGCGTAAAAGATCAGATTTTATTAGCTGCAGCTAGTACAGTTGTCCAAGAAGTACACAAGGTATGTTCTCAGGAGACTGCCACTTTACTTTGTGGTGCACAATCTTATATACCGTATAAAAACATTTATTAACTACATACACTCCCAGAACACATAGAAAGGAGCTAGTAAGAATAACGTAAAGATAGAACAGAGCCAATAGAAATGTCGGAAAACAAGACAGAACAAAGTATCAAGTGACTTAAGGTTGCCTCCCCTCCAGCTGTGTTTGTCACCCCTCCCTTGAACTAATTCATTAACCGATCCACAACGAAGTTACATGTGGTGCGATAAGTTTGTGTGCGTTTGGAGGACAGTTGTGAAATGAGAGAATACTAGCAAAGGACAGCGAAGGCCAGACGATAAGATAAGATCGGCGGAGAATAGTGTGAGCCTACAGATAGTTGAAACAAGGATTAGAAAACCAGACAGGGATTAGTGTACTCGGTCAGACCTTAATACCAGCCTTGTAAAGATAGAGGCAGAAGGCTGTTTTGAACACCATGTTGCAGAATAAGCAGAAAAGGCAGAATGGACTTCGTTCGCTGTGCTGCCTGAGTGAAGGCAACATAAAATGGCGGCGGGCCACAAAATGGCGGGTCGATACGATCGTATTAAAAATCGAATTTCCTCAGACCCTCCTTTTGCCAGAACTCAGGCAAGATACACAAACTCATGTTAATCTGAGTCGATGTCTATGGCCATGAGGTCATCAAGCTGTTGCTGTACCATCATTTTGATATTCTCTGCTCTCTGTGACTTAGGTTTGGGAATACATGCAGTAGCACATAGGTTGCAGATGGCAGGACCGCAGTGCATACAAAGACAACAAGAGAATATAAAAGCTAACATTACTCCAAAGAATGTCAATACCTTCCAACCCCATTTGGACAGTAATCCCCAAAACCACTCTGAAAAGGACCAATCTCCTTCGTCCTGATGAATCGACTCGGAGATTATGTGTAACTTAGAGATAGCTTGGTATACTGTCGGAGCGTCATTAGGTATGAAAATACAGCAACTTGATCCGATCAATTTGCATACTCCACCACGGTCCGCAAGAACAAAGTCTAAGGCAACACGGTTCTGCAAGGTCATAAGACGATCAGCCTGTAGTTCAGCTGTAATGTTACTTAAAGCTCCTACAGTGATGTCTATGGTGGTTTCTACGACACGAACCAATTGCCTTATATTTCTGCTGTTGGCCATTGGACCCCAGAAGGGAAGAAATCCTTTGAGGAAATCTCCTCCCTCTTGTCCTGCTGTGTCTTTCGAATCCACAATCCCTCTGCCATATCTATTTTTATGATGGTTCGCAGGAGCGGTGTATGTAGGGGGAAGAAGAAAGGCTATATAACAAGTACCAGAGAAATCAGCTGGCAACCATGTATAAGCCCTATCGTAGCAAACGAAGTATGTACCTTGAGATGGTACTAACGGCAGTGGATTCAGGGCTGAATAAACATATGTATGGGAACATAAACTTTCTCTTTGTCCGGTGTTTGGAGTTCTACCATTTATTTGCAGACAGAAATTTCCTTGTTGGGGTATGACCCGTATCGGAGGAGATTTTCCTTGCTCAATCTTATCATTGAGGCTGGAAATGTAATTAGTTATGTTCCAATTGGTATATGCTTTTCTTTCATCTATGGAAGCTTCACTTTTTTCCATGATTTTAGCCATAGCTACCATTCCCTTTATCAATAAACTATGACTGAAATCTGAACCAACACTATGTGAACTGACAGGTTGTTTAATTTTACTTTGATATGCATTATTGAAAATGACAAAATAAGCCCAAGCGGAACCTTCATAGGAGAATGGAAGAACTAAATATGGCATTCCTTTTTCTACTGTATGTGGTATGAGTCCACACACCCAACAGTCAGTTGTATTGATCACTAACTGATGTTGATGTAACAACTGGACGAAGGAATTGTTAAAGTATTCAGTTCTTCTGATGAGTTCATGCTGGGGAAGAGTGTGAAATAGGTGCGGAGAGATAGTAGAAGAAGATGTAGAGGTAGGAGAAGAGACAACTTTTTGCTGCAGAGTAATAATGATCCAGTTTACAGATGCCAAAAGAATACACAACAATATAATGACGCATAGAGCAATACTACAACGACTACATATTTCTTTACAATTATTCTTTACATTTTTACTTTCTCTTTTATCTAATGTAGCCTCCATCTTTCTAAGTGGATGCTCACGGCAATCTTCCTCAATCACTGTAGTCACGATTATCTACCGTCCTATGACACTGTGAGGTCCTGCAGGCCTATTGCCACTTACTCAGGTCGTAACTAAGACTCCTACCGTGACCCTGCAACCGGGATAGAGTACTACATAGAAGAGAAATTTACAAGTTCTTTGGTCTTGGTCTCAAATTATAGCGTTCCTGTCCAGAGGCAGTCTGGTTTTGAAACAATGTTCCTGGATTTGTCGTGTTCAAGCGACGATGCGATGGTATTGCTTCTTGAAGGATGTCGTCGTCCTCTTTCTCAGAAAGTGTTCCAATTAGACGCGCATCACTGAATGGTACAAATTGCGGAACTTTCTCACTTTCAGAGTCACTGATACCTCTACGGACCCACTGATCGAAAGGCAAGGGCAAAGGCACTTTCTTGCAGTGCACGGCATGCACCCAGTTTTTCTTTCCTTCGACTTTAACTGCTGTTCTTGTGGTCAAAAGAACCAGGCGTGGCTCTCTCCATCTGGGCTCCAAATTTCTCTGTCGTTGGAAATTTTTCGCGCAGACCCAGTCACCTGGTCGGATGGAATGACCTGGGTCTGTGGAAGCCTCTGGTAGAGCACTCTGAACCTGTTGATGAAGAACACGCAATTTAGTTGTAAGGTCATGCAAGTAGTCAATCAACATCGGGTATGGCAAGTCTGAGTATTTCTTAGGGCGAGGAACTCCCCATACATTAGCTGGGCGACCAAATATCACTTCGTAAGGGCTAAGCCCCAAACAAGAGTGTACTGCTGTTCTGGTGGACAGAAGAGCCAATGGTAAAGCATCAGGCCAATTAAGTCCTGTGCTAGCTTGCACCTTAGCAATTTTAAGCTTCAAGGTTCCATTGTAGCATTCTACTAAACCAGCCGACTGTGGGTGATTCGCCGCGTGGAACTTCTGTTTTATGCCAAGACCTGCACAAACTTTTTGCATGACTTGACCCACAAATTCGCTCCCATTGTCACTCCAGACAATGCGCGGCAAACCAAACCTAGGGAAGAATTCTTTCAAAAGTATTTTGGCAGTTGATAAAGCAGTATTGTCCTTCAGAGGGTAGGCTTCTACCCATCTAGAAAAAGCACATACTACCACCAGAACATATTTGAGGTTGTTGCATCGTTCCATGTGAATATAATCGATCTGCAACACCTCAAATGGATATGTTGGAGGAGCAAAATGACCTGCTGGAGTTGGGGTTCCTTTTCCCGGATTGTACATCAAGCAAACAATACAATGTTTTACTACATTATTTGCACACTTTGAGATCCCCTCATTTTGCCACACTGGAGCCAGAAGTTTACATATTCCTTTTGCACTTAGGTGAGCTGGACCATGTGCCATAGTAACTACAGGTAGTACATAAGCATCTGGTAACAGCCAACGTTGATGTTCTGATAATTCAACCCAACATCCCATCTCATCTAACATTCCTGTACTTTCCTTCCACTTTCTCAACTCATTCTCCGTAGCCTCTCCTTGAATTGATTTCACACTCTCTACTGTATCTTCACACATTCCCTTTTCTCTTACGCAGTTTGCGGGACCTGCAACATACATTCGACTTGTGTTGTCTCTGGCTGTCTTTTTCGCTACCTCATCTGCAAATGCATTTCCTCGACCAACATCGTCCACAATCTTTTTGTGTGCACTACACTTCACGATCGCTATCTGAGTAGGCATTGTAAGTGACTCAAGAAGTTCAGTCACTAATGGACCATGTTGTATCTTAGTACCATGGGAAGTAAAGAATCCTCTTTCCTTCCATAAGCGCCCAAAGTTAAACGCTACACCAAAAGCGTATTGGCTATCAGTGTACACGTTTACTCTTTTTCCTTTGGATAACACACACGCTCTAGTTAAGGCTATCAATTCAGCTGCCTGAGCTGAATTATGTCTAATGCGTGCTGTCTCCACAATCGTATGCAAAGTAGTAATAGCGTAGGCTGAAACTGTATCTCCATTCGGGAGCTTGAAACAAGAACCATCTACCCATAGTGTTCCATCTGGATTCACTAATGGCGTGTCTTTTAGGTCAATTCTACCCTTAGTCTCTTCTTCAGTACGGAGAAAACAATCATGCTGTTCAGAAACATCTCTCTCTTCTGGAAGAGGCAACAAAGTAGCTGGATTCAGGGTATTACATCGTTTGATGTGTATGTGACTAGCCAAAAGCGTCAGCTCATATCCGGACAACCGAGCACTCGTAAGATGCTGCGTTTTTGTCCTATTTAGTAAAGTATCCACTGCATGTGGCACCATAACAATGAGAGTATTATCTAGCACTACTCCAGCAGACTGTCGAATAGAAATTGCTGCTGCCGCTGTCGCCTTAAGACAACTAGGCAATGCTTTAGCTACTGGATCTAACGTAGCTGAGAAATATGCGCATGGTCGCTGTTGATCTCCAAAACGCTGCGTTAAGACTGACAATGCACAACCCTCTCTTTCGTGGACATAGAGCGTAAAGGGCTTACTGTAATCAGGAGTACCCAATACAGGAGCAGAACACAAAGCAATACGCAAATCAGTAAAACTCTTCTGACACTCGTCAGTCCATGGAAGAGGCTGAGGCGTATCTTTTAAAGTTAGCGCCAACAGCGGTTTAGCCAATAAAGAGAAACTCGGAATCCACTGTCTACAATAAGAAGTAATGCCCAAAAAAGCACGTACCTCTCTTTGTGTGGATGGGACTGACATTTGTGCAATTGCCTGAATTCGTTCGGGGGTCAATCGTCGTCCCTCCTTTGACAAGAGATGACCCAAATAAGTCACCTCGCGACAGACATATTGTAATTTAGAAGGAGAAACCTTGTGATTCAGATCAAACAAATGACGCAACAGTGCAACGGTCACGTTTTTGCAAATCTCCTCTGAATCAGCGGCAACTAATAAGTCATCCATGTACTGAATGAGAGCGGCACCGGACGGTAAGAAAAAGGCATCAAGATGACATTTTAGAGCTTGACTGTAAACAGAGGGACTTTCACAATAACCTTGAGGTGCGCGTTTAAACCGGAAGCTTCGGCCTCCGAGGGAAAAACCAAAAATATCTCTACTCTCTTCGGCGATGGGAATACTAAAGAAAGCATTCTTTAAATCAATAACTGAAAACCAAGTCGCTGTAGAAGGTATCATCGTCAACAGAGCAGTGATATCTGGGACTACAGGAAACTGCGGTACGACAATCTTGTTTACCTCCCGAAGATCAATTACAAAACGATAAACAGGAGGCTGAGAAGGATCAGTGCGTTTAAGAACCGGAAGAACAGGACTGTTACATGTATTTCCTCTCGTTTCCTCAACCACACCCTTCTGAATCAAATCATGGACAATTTCCAGAAGTGCTTTCTCACCTTCAGTAGAGATTCTGTATTGCGGAATACGTGGCATTTCAGCATTGGGCTTAAGAGTAACAACATAAGGTGGGATCTCAAGACAACCAACGTCATTCGGACCCGTAGCCCAAAGCGTTTCGGGAAGAGAAAGCAATTCAGGTGGGAATTGATCTTTTGATAAGTACATTGGACTAGTCATTTTCTGTCCTAGAGTGAGGTATACACCAGAAGGTGAACAATATATCGTAGCATGCATTCTTTTTAATAGATCTAAACCCAACAGATTTTCACCACAACCATTCGTCAGAAGAAGCGGAGCTTCTAAATCATAAGGGCCTATTGAAACAGGCAAAGGGCAAGAAACTGGATTGCGAACAGGGGCGCCAGAAAATCCTACAGATACATTCGTTAAGCCAGACAAAGGTGCGCCAGGGAGTTTAGAATGAATGATAGAGCTTCTCATGGCACCAGTATCTAAAAGAAATGGCTCTGAAACACCCATTGTAGTGACATTAACATAAGGTCCATTCTGATCCACTGGAATTGACGTAACCCCCTTACTTTGTCCATGGCTGTCCTATTCAAAATGAAGACTTTCATTCCCTCCTTCAATATACTGATCCTCACTGTAATACTGTGTAGACCTAACATTTTGCTGGTCAAAGTAATTTCCGGAATTTGGAGGAACAAAAGAACGCTGCTCTTGGGTTAACACACCTCGACCTCTACCTCTATTTGCTGACTGAAGACCACCACGACCTCGTGAAGCAGATGTTGCTCCATTACGCTGCAACAATGCCGGACAACTGTTCTTAAAATGACCTTCCTCCCTACAATAAGCACATTGATTGGGACCTAGCAAAGGTCTTGGAATGAATGGTTCAGGCTTTTGATACAACCTCTGAAACTGCGGAGGCTGTTGAAACTGAGGCTGAACATAACGAGGAGGATAAGCCTGTTGCAAGAGAACTTTAGTTTTTAATTCTTTCGTCTTTTTCTCTTGTTTTTCCCTTTCTTCTTTGTCTCTATTTTCATAATATTGTGCAGTAGCCAATATCTGGGCGGAAGAAGAAACTGCCCATGAACTCTCGGAGTCTTTTAGCTTGTGTGATAGTTCAGGAAGCAAGTTATATACGAACTTATCCACAAATAATCGCTGTCCCCCTTCTGTAGCCATATCTTGACCACTGTGATCAATGAATGTCTCCTCAAATCGGGTAAAGAAATCGGAAACACTTTCATCTTTCTTTTGTTTACATGCTGCTAGCTTATCCCAATTAACTCTCAAAGCAGGCATCATTGTTTTCATTAATGTAATAATCCTACCAGGGAGTTCTGAGATCAAAGCGTCGGGCTTTGCACCACCTACTTGACCTCTATCTGCGGCAATAATAGCGTTCCAATCGCCGCCTAATTCTTGAGCGTGATCCTCTCTACGAATTTTAGCCCATATTGTCTGTGGAACTACATTTCCCATCAACATGTCAATATCTGCTAGATTCATAGTACATGCATCAACTGTTTGCGACAACTCTTTATAGTAACCAGCAGGATTTTTGCGTGGATCTGGTAGTGACTGTTTAAGTGCTAAAACTTCAGACCTTTTCCAGGGGACATGTATCCATATGCGCTGAAAATGCGCAGGAATAGCTGGATTAGCACCTGCTGCTGCAACTTCTTCCTTCCATATTGGAGAAACCTCTCTCATGGGATAGTTTTTCAGTGCTGTCCTAACTGAAGGATCAGAATCGGGAAAAGTCTGTGAGAACAATAGGGATCTGAAAGAAATAAGTGTTCTGACAGCGTTTTCAACCTTAGGACCCACAATAAGTCCTTTGTCAAAGTCAGCCTGAACATCTAACAGATCCTGTGGGACCGAACCCAAATTCATATCCTCCCATTCTTTAGCGAGAGTATCGCACATAACTTTAAAAACATATCTCTGCGTAGGTGCATTCCATTGCAGAAAGGTGGACATAATATCAGACGTACTATATTGGGGACCCTTCTTGATCCATCTACAAGCAAGTGAGTCCAATTTTTCTCGCTCTTCGGAGTCTGGGAATTGACTACGAGACTGTCTTCGAGAAAAGGCTGGAGACACGTTTAAAGCTTCAAAGAAAGGTGATAAGAGACCAGAGACAGTATCGGTAAATCGCTTACGCATAGATGGAGAATTTGACATAAGGATAGGGGACAAGGTATTAGGTGAATTAACTAAAGGAGCATTAGGAATTGCCAAAGGAGCAGAAGGCAAAGGAGTTAAAGGCAAAGCTGGCATAGGCAATACTTGAGGAGGCAAATGTGGAAAAGCTGGAGCAGGCGGAAGCACAACTGGCGGCTGAACAGGCTGTAACATCGGGGGTGCATTAGCACCTTGTACATAGGGCGGAGGCAATTTCAATAAGTGGGACATTAAGGAATCTTCCTCAAAATCTTTTCTTTTATCAAGGGAAGAGATAGGCAACGTCGGATAGCATTTATCTATTGCCATTCGATGCTGTCTGTCTGAAATTTCCATTGCATTATCTATTTCATCATCTTTGAATTGCTGAGCAGCCTGTATAATCGTCATTCCCTGTGTTTTCCTATCTCGTTTCGCTTGTTTAATTTCTCTCTGTTTGGCTTCCTTACGCCAAAGGCGAAAAGAGTCAAACATTGCCGGCCGGGCTTTTCTTTTAAATAACGTTGCTTCTAAATTATCTAGCACATCAGTTTCGAAACTACCATTTTCTGGCCATTTTAAAACACCATCTTTCTTTGTATATCGGGTCCATGTCTTATTAAAGGCAATAGGACCAACACCATGTTTAGAATAGAGCTCATATGTGGGAGTTCCAACCGAAGGAATCGGACAGGAGTCCTCAAGCTGGGAGTCCCTATTACAACCAAAGCAACAAAGTTTTCCAAACTTAGTCAGACCAGACATCTCACGATTTTTACTGGCTGTTCACAAACATCAAGGGGGTAAAACTTTCAGTTTACACAGCACAAATGCACTTACCCCTCGGCTTTGGCCACTGCAATGGCCAAATCTAAGGACCTAAGGACAAAACAAAGACCAAAATTTGTGGGCGCGACCCACCAAATACTTAACTAAGGATGTCTTCTTACACCAACAGAGGCCCGTCTATCGTCTCGCTTTACCATACATCATCAAAGAAAGGGCCAAGGCAGGGCGGCAGTCAGGGCAGCAGTCGTCAGTAGCCGTCAGGAAGGAGTAACCGCGCTGAAAAAGACCTTCGGACCACTTCGACATACAGGGGTCGCTTGACGTGGCTCGCGATTCCTCCAGAATTTTCTTGCGGGGTTCCTCACGACCTTCAGGCAGAACCGGTACCGCTGAAGCCGCCCCACGTTGGGCGCCAGTTGAAGAACCAGAACCTTATGGGCCTGGCGGCGCAGGGTACGCCTGAAATCTCCTTGGATTCACCTGCCTCAACTAACAGAGACACGGGACACTCTGTCAGGCGTAAAAGATCAGATTTTATTAGCTGCAGCTAGTACAGTTGTCCAAGAAGTACACAAGGTATGTTCTCAGGAGACTGCCACTTTACTTTGTGGCGCACAATCTTATATACCGTATAAAAACATTTATTAACTACATACACTCCCAGAACACATAGAAAGGAGCTAGTAAGAATAACGTAAAGATAGAACAGAGCCAATAGAAATGTCGGAAAACAAGACAGAACAAAGTATCAAGTGACTTAAGGTTGCCTCCCCTCCAGCTGTGTTTGTCACCCCTCCCTTGAACTAATTCATTAACCGATCCACAACGAAGTTACATGTGGTGCGATAAGTTTGTGTGCGTTTGGAGGACAGTTGTGAAATGAGAGAATACTAGCAAAGGACAGCGAAGGCCAGACGATAAGATAAGATCGGAGGAGAATAGTGTGAGCCTACAGATAGTTGAAACAAGGATTAGAAAACCAGACAGGGATTAGTGTACTCGGTCAGACCTTAATACCAGCCTTGTAAAGATAGAGGCAGAAGGCTGTTTTGAACACCATGTTGCAGAATAAGCAGAAAAGGCAGAATGGACTTCGTTCGCTGTGCTGCCTGAGTGAAGGCAACATAAAATGGCGGCGGGCCACAAAATGGCGGGTCGATACGATCGTATTAAAAATCGAATTTCCTCAGTCCTCGTCTCAGACAGCTGTTTCTGCCATGGACCGTTTTTCAGTTTACGACCTGTTTTTTGGGCTGCAGCGTGACCTGAGACCTTTCCTTTAGGCTCTGTTTTTCACTGCATCCACCTTTTACCCCTTAATTTTTCTTACCTGTTTGTTGCTGTTTTCCTTCTTCTCTTATTTTTCCTTTTTTTCTTTTTGTTTCTTTTTTGGCCATAGTTTCTCTTTCCCAGATGTCTGTATTCTTTACCTGCATGCTTTGCTTCCTATCTTATAGTATGGTTATTTTTCCATTTACCTTTATGTGGCTCTTCCCAGTCCAAGTTGGTGTCTTCATTACTTCCTGCATGTCACTTCCTGTCTTGTCTGTGTATAAGCACAGTTTGTCTTCTGTTCCTTGAGTTGCAAACACTTCCATTCCGGTTGTGCTCCTCGCTCCTGTATCCCATAATTTGGATTCTACCTTTTTTCCTGACTTCAGTTTTTGTTCCAGTCCTTTTTGTGCCTCAATATTTTGTCTTTTCTTATATTTCAGGAGTTCCTTGATTAGAGGTTTTTCCCTGCTGTTTTTTTTCCTGTGGGACTCCTTCTGGAGGTTACTGCCTGCTTGGTGTTTCATTATCAGCAGCACCGTAGCTACTGGAAAGCGTCGCCCCTACTTGGTCAATCTAGAACAAGCAACAAACCAGGTTGTGTGCAGAGACTGGCGGATTACTGCGGTTAGAAGCATTCAAGTCATGACAGATTGTAATTCCAAACATTTCTGCGTTGCTCTGGAACCATGGAAGGACCACCTGAAGATGTAGTGGAAACAGCACAGTCTATGCTTCATCCCGTACAGCAACAGGCACAGGAACTACAACTACTGCGTACCAAAAATACCGCTCTAAGACAAGCTCTTATATCTCGATCCATTGATGTGCCTACTATCTCCACCTCTACACCATGCTATTCTGGAGCTCCTAACAAAAGGAGTTTCTGGACTCTTTAACAGTATATTTTGCATTTCGACCCTCTCAATTTACCAGGATAAGACTAAGGTTGTTTTTTTTAAAAGCTCCCTGTCTGGTCCGGCCTTAGCATGGGCGACCTCCTTGGTAGCTGCCAATGACTTTTTATTGTCCAACTATTCAGACTTTCTTCAAGCCTTCAAACAGATGTTGGAACGACCTGGACTGGAAGCTGCTGCGGAAGAGGCGTTATGTGAGATACAACAAGAGACTCAAGGTGTTCTGACTTACATCACCCGTTTCAAACAACCAGCAGCTGTAACCACATGGGTTGAACGCACATTTGTAACACTCTTCCGTTGAGGGTTACAAGACAAAATAAAGGATGAACTGTTGCATTCCACCCCGGTTGTATTGTTGAAAGAACTGATGGACCTGGCACTTAATAATGAATACCGCTTACAAGAACATAGACTAGAGAAACGAAGGTCAGGTTTCAGTTCCAATCAGTAGCAATGCGCTCTTCTGCATGTCACCCTGAAGAAAACCAATCAGAGAAACCAACCTCCTCAGAAGAAGAACCCATGCAAATAGATGTTGCCCGTGCACTGTTATCTGAGGTAGATTGAGAAAACGGACAACGTAAAGGCTTGTGTCTTTATTGCGGCAGTGCAGGTCATCTAATTCAAATGTGTCCAATCTGTCCCACCAGACCATCGGGAAAGGCCAACCCCTGTCCCCTGTGAGAAGGAAGGGGACAAGAGGCATTAAGATACCTTCTATTTGTTCCCCCAGAGAAGATACCACAGCTCTTTTTGTATTTTCAGTAACTCTACAATGCCCAAATCAGGAAGAACAAGTGTTAGCGTTATTGGATTGTGGAGCCAGTGGGATGTTCCTAGATGAAAGATGGGCTAAGGAAAGAGGAATACCTCACGTTCCTAAAGAAGTTCCTGAACATGTTCAAACAGTAGATGGCTCTCCTTTACCCTCCTGACCTGAGGTGGATACTACTCCTACCCTTTGCCTGAAATTCGGAAGACATAAGGAACATGTCGCCTTTAAGTTGATATCCTCCCTTAACCAAACACTGATCCTGGGAATTCCTTAGTTAACATAACATCATCCATACATAAATTGGGAGACACGGACTATATCACTTTCAACTCATTTTTGTCAATTACATTGTTATTCAACATATTCTTATTGGTCTCCGAAAGAGTTAATTTCTTCTTCTAATCAAACAAGCAGTACCATTAACATGGTCCAAGGAGTACCCAGATGCTATCAAGAATACTCTGACTTATTTCAGAAACCTCAAAGACCCATTTTGCCTCCTCATTGAGAATATGACCGTGCTAGTCCTTTGATACCTGGGGATGTAGTTCCATTCAGAAGAATGTATTCCTTATCAGAGCAGGAAAGAAGAGTACTTAAGGAATACGTCCATGAAAAGATGCAAAGTGGGTTGATTTTTCCTCTTCATCACCTGCTGGGGCTCCTCTTTTTTTTGTGCCAAAGAAGCCTAACGGTCTCCGCCCGTGTATAGATTTTCGAGAGTTAAACAAGACTACCATCAAGGATAGGTATCCCCTACCTCTTGGAAGCAGTCCAAGGGGCCATTACATTCACCAAGTTGGATCTGCGGGGTGCCTATCATATTTTACGAATTAAGGAGGGTGATGTATGGAAGACTGCTTTTCGGACTCCGTTAGGTCATTTTGAATACCATGTAATGCCTTTTGGTCTGACTAATGCACCTTCCATATTCCAAAGATTTATGGATTTCGTTTTTTCTGATCTTTGGAATCTAAGTGGTGTAATCTATCTAGAAGAAATTCTGGTTTATTCTCAGTGTCCTGAACACCAAACTCAGCATGTACTTCAGGTATTGGAAAGACTTTGACAAAACAATCTATACTGTAATCCTGAAAAGTGTGAATTTAACAGGACTGAGGTCCTATATCTTGGTTTCCGTATCAACCAAGCTGGCATCGCCATGGACCCAGAAAAGGTACAAGCCATACTAGATTGGCCTTCTACTACTTCAGTTGAGGAGACACAGTGCTTTCTAGGGTTATCAAATTTCTACAGACAATTTATAAAGGACTTTGCCCAACAACAGAGTCAGATAACCCAGACCATTAAAAAAGAAAGCTTAAAGAAAGGCTTCATTTGGACAGAAGAAACAGAAAGAGCCTTTCAGGGGCTAAAACGTGCCTTCTCACAAGCTCCCATATTACGTCATCCTGACACTATTAAGTAATTTATTGTGGTCACAGATGCATCAGACAGAGCTATTGGAGCCGTATTGTTACAAAGACAAGACGACGATGGCCTTGAACATCCTGTCTTTTATCTTTCCCATGTGTTGTCAGATGCAGAACAAAACTATTCCGTGTTAGAGAGGGAATTACTAGCATTAAAGACAGCCTGCAAAGAATGGAGACATTTTCTGATGGGTTCACAGGAAACTTTCGAGGTTAGAAAAGATCATCGCAATCTACAATGCCTCTGCAGTTTTCAATGCCGGAATAGTCGGCAAGCCAGACGGGCTTTCTTTTTTAGTCAATACGATTTTGTAGTGACATACATACCTGGATCCCACAATGTTCTAGCAGATGCTTTGTCTCGCTGATATCCTGAGAGCACAATTACTACTTTCCCACATATCATAGAGCCATGTCAAATAGTGGGAGACATTCAATCCTTTCTCGACCATGTGAAGACAGAGTATCAGAATTTATCCGTGGAAGAATGGAACACTTTATATTCCCACTTGCAGAAGTATCAAGTATATTATTATTATAAAAACACCTTGTTTTTGCCCACTTAGAAAGTAAAAACTGAAGCTTTGCAAATGTGCCATGACTCCCCTACTGCTGGACATTGTGGAGTTAAGAACACAGAGGAACTGCTCCTCTGATCCTTTTGGTGGCCCACGTTAAAATCTGATGCTGAAACATATGTAAGATCTTTCCCAATATGTGCTCAAACAAAGACCCCTTGGACTAAGCCAGCAGGTTTATTGATGCAACTGCCTGTGCCATCTATTCCATGGCATACTATAACCACAGATTTTATTTGTTCTTTGACATCCTCTGCGGGTTATCAGGTCATAATGGTAACGGTTGACTCTTTTGATAAAATGGCTCATTTTTCAGCCCTAAAGAAATTACCCACCGCTAAGGAGATGAGTCAGATCTTTCTACGAGATATATTTTGATTGCATGGCCTCCCTCAAGTAATCATTTCCGATCGAGGCCCTCAGTATGTGTCCCGTTTTTGGAGAATATTTTGTACGTTTTTGCATATTGAAGTAGCTCTATCATCAGGGATCCATCCTCAGACCAATGGTCAAACAGAACGCCTAAATCAAGGATTACAACAGTATCTGTGCTGCTTTTGTAATGCAACTCAAAGTAATTGGTCTTCATACCTACCATTGGCTGAACTTTCCTATAATAATGCAGTCCGTAATGCAACAAGGTCCACACCTTTCTTTTGTACTTTTGGTTTCCACCCTACTGCTTTTCCTACCATCACAAATAAGGATTCCTCTGTTCCCGCAGTTACCTCAGCTGTCCGAAATCTCCGTCAAGTTCAGGATCTGCTTTGTACCAATCTTCTAGCTACAAAACGTTACATAAAGAATGTTGCTGATACTCCGCATAGTCCTACACCATCTTACCAACCTGGGAACAAGGTCTGGCTTTCATCTAAGTTTTTGCCCTTCGCCTGTCCCAGAATAGGTTCAAACCCCGTTACTATGGACGTTTCGAGTCCTGCATGTGGTGAATCCAGTCTCTCTTCGACTTCGTCTACCATTCACTTGGAAGATCCATCCTGTTTTTCATGTGTCTCAATTTAAACCTTTTATTCCTGATCCTTACAAGAGAGATGCCCCTTGTCCCCCTCCTCATTAGCTTGATGGCCATCCAGAATACAAAGTACAGGAGATATGCGATTCTTGCTTTTTTCAAAATCGCCTCCAATCCTTGATTCGCTGGAAAGGGTACCCCATTAGTGATTGTTCGTGGGAAGATGCTTCCTCTGTCCATGCTCCCCGCTCGGTCCGCACATTTTTTCAAAATTATCGGGACAAGCCTGGGGCTTTGGGGAGGGAACCTACTGTGACACCAAGAAGACCGGCGGCACCCACCCGCGAGCCGCGATCAGATAGGCGGTCCGTGTATCGGACCGCCGTTTCTGCAGTGGGCCGCTTTTTAGTTGACAACCTTTTTTTCAGGCTGCAACCTTTCCTTTAGGCTCGGTTTCTCGCTGCATCCAACTTTTGACCCTTCATTTTTCTTACCTGTTTGTTGCTGTTTTTCTTTTTCCTTTTTTTCCTTTTGTTTCTTCTTTGGCCGTATTTTCTCTTTCCCAGAAGTCTGTATTCTTTCCCTGCATGCTTTGCTTCCTATCTTATACTATGGTTATTTTTCCATTTACCTTTATGTGGATCTTCCAAATCCAAGATGGTGTCTTCATTACTTCCTGCAAATCACCCCCTGTCTTGTCTGCATATAAGCACAGTTTATCTTCTGTTCCTTGAGTTGAAAACACTTCAGTTCCGGTTGTACTCCTCGCTCCGTATCCCGTGATTTGGATTCTACCTTTTTTCCTGACTTCAGTTTTTGTTCCAGTCCTTTTTGTACCTCAACATTTTTTCTTTTCTTCTCTTTCAGGAGTTCCTTGATTAGAGGTTTTTCCCTGCTGTTTTTTTCCTCTGGGACTGCTTCTGGAGGTTACGGCCTGCTTGGTGTTTCATTATCAGCAGCACAGTGGCTACTGAAAAGGATCACCCCTACCTTGGTCAATCTAGAACAAGCAAGAAACCAGGTGGTGCGCAGAGACTGGCGGATTAGTGCGTTAAGGAGTGTTCAAGTCATGACGTGAGTGCTGTTTCAGTGCTGTGTTTTCTTCTGAATTCTGCTTGAGCATTGCCTAGAAGATGGTGAAGTTCGAGGTGAATTGTGAGTTGCTTATTGATGACCTTCTCAATCACTTTGGCTAGATAGGAGAGCAGGTAGATGGGTCAGAAGCAGCTCAGGTGATTCAGGTCCGTTGTGAGCTTCTTGAGGAGGCAGTCATGTCTGCAAGTTTCCATTCATTCGGGAAAGGGGCAGACATGATATAGATGTTGATGGTTTGAGTCAGAGGGGGTGCCGATTGGTAATGTTTCTAGGCTCTAGATGTGGTAGAGGCTTAGGTCTGTTGCAACCCCTGAGTGTATGGTCTGCATGATTTCCACTGTGTCACTTCTAGTGAGGGTGGTCCAGTTCTTCATGTGGCCATGTAGGTTGTTGGTGGGTAGGTTAGTGATGAGTTCTCTGAGATTGAAGCACAAAGTTGCGGCAGATGTTTGACATTTTTCTGCGGAAGAAATTGGATGTGTTGCTGCAGCACTGCTGGGGAACAGCAATGTTATTAACACTGGCTGAGGGTGAGGTAAAATCCTTGATGACTGAGAAGATCTCCTTGCAGCTGTTGGAGCTTCATTCGATGCAGTCCACTAGTGCTTTTATCACGCTGTCACTTATTTGCTGGTAATAACATCTCAGTGCAACCTTGTAGATAGTTCTGTCAGTGGCATTGTGCTGGCTCTCCATTTCCTTTATAGCTGTTTACACTGGTGTTGGATGTCTCAGAGGTCTTCTGTGTACCAGCTGGCATGCCTGTTTGATCTACTATGCTGGTAGGGTTTGATGGGCAAAGGCGAGTCCGCACACTACTTGATCCAGTTGTTGAAGTTGTTAGTGTCCTTGTTGAGGTTGTCTGTATGGCTAGGTTGATCCTTGCTGATGGCGCAGGACCAGTCTGCTTCTGTGATTTTGCCCCAGCTGCAGCTTGGAATGCTGAACCTGGTAGGGGTGTTGACTTGAGATGTGTTGATTTGGAAGTGGATGATGGAGTGGCCGGTCCATGTGAGAGCGTGTGGTGGAGTTATATTTGATGCTGTCACTTATGGTGAAGATGGAGTCCAGTTTGTGTCCTGCAGTGTGGGTTGGTTCTGAGATGAGATGGCTGAGTTTGGTTTTGCTCAAGATTTCAAGGAGTGCTGTGGAGCAGGGGTCGTTTCAGTCTTTCAGGTGAAAGTTGTGGTCACCGAGGAGAATGTAGGGTCTGGAGTTGATGGTGAGTGGAGCAACAAAGTCAGTGATGAGGTTGGGAGAGGTGGCTTGTGGTCCGGGTGGTCAGTGGGCCAAGGTTCTGTTAGGGTGTTGTTTTTAGAGATTTGCAGCTTGAAGTGCTGGTGCTCCATGAACTGGGTTTAGCTCTCTTTGGATGTTGTGCATTTTATGGATTCCTTGTAAATAATAGTGAGTCACCCTCCTGGCTTTTGAAGGCATGCTTATCGAGCCAACTTATAGCCCACTGTGATTGCCATCTTGATGCTAGGAGCCTTTGAGGGGTTGAGCAAGGTGTTTGTGATGAAGAGAATTTCGATTGTTTGGCATTTGATCATTGTTTAGAGTTTTATTTAATTTATTTAAATGTTTTCTATAGCACACCTTCATGTGAAACATGTAAGTACAGTAAAATAAACAAACTAATTACAAGCTATGTCAAAGAAATCATCGACCTTCTTTGGGTAAGAAAAAATATGCGTATGCTTTGGTTAGAGGGCTATTTATATATTGCATTGCTAACAATATCTACAAAAGCAGTTTTTCTATTTATGCCAGTTTACCATTTGGCTGTTTCATGCATTGTTTACTTTAAGTTTCTTGCACAGCATACTGACAAGGTGACTAGCAACCTATAGTGGTCAGAAGGACCAGGGTCAATGTCATGCATAAGCCCATATTAGGAAAAGCACATCGCAGTTGCCTCCACATTTGAGGCAATACCACAAGGTTGACCACAGAGGGCTTCAGGTATTCCAAAAGGCGATAGGATAAGGGCGAAGGATCATTTTCCAGGTGGGACATATAGGAATGATGGCCATAGCAAGGAGGAACTTGCTACCCAATCCAGAAATATGTGTTATAGGGCTCAAACACAAAGCTACATTGAACACTACTGCCCACTGCTTTCTCCAACCAGCAGATATCTTGTTTGGTATACCATTTATATGAGCACTATTCTAGTGATTCCTCAGATGTAGAGTTGGTGTCTGTCAGTGTCTAGGAGGGGAGAAGACCCAAGGTATATACCTTAAATCCTTTTCAACAAGCAGAAATAGCTAAAACCTGTTGTTGTAGATGGCACTGAGTTGAAAACATGTAGGCCAGAGGTCCTAGCTACACTAGGATTGTCTCATGAAGAGTCAGCCTACTCAAGATTAATCTTTGAGTCTGCTGCCATGTAGTAACCACATTTACCAATTGTTTAAGGAACCCTACTGCCAGTTTGAAGCTCCGTATAGCTGGTGAGTTACTCACAGACAGCCACACAATGGAGGGATTAGGTGTCTAAGCAAAGTCTAAGCAAATCCAACGTGGCCTAAAAGAAGGACTTATCTATGGGCCTACCTCAAGGGAAAAACTAGTGGAGGCACTGGAACTTAGGTCACAATCCTTGGTGCTGTTCTGTTCTAGATTTCATAATTAGTGATTATTAGTGATAATTAGTGATTGATAGTGACTGATACTTTAAGTTCCTCTTTTGTCAAATGCTCACTTACAGATGCAGTGCATAATTTTTGCCATTTGCCATTGTATTATTCAGAAACCAGTTTAATAGTTGCAGATACATCTTAAGTGGATAACCCATAAAAAAATCATTAGTGTCGATCAACATATTATTAATTATTGAGTTTCTAAAGTGTAATCCTCCCCTCAGGTGTTGACTTAGCTCCATTTGCTATGATCTTTTTTACCATTCTATATCAGATTTGTTTTGCTAGATCTGGTAAATTACCCCCTCCTGGTGGAAGAAACCTAGGAGTAAACACTGGACAGGAATTTTCCCGACTCTGTGAGATGGAAGAAAAATCACACAAAGACGTACGTGGTTCACTAATAGTTCAAAGAGCGATAGTCAGGGGTACAAGTTGCGCCCCCGGCTAATTGAAGTCCTTATTAGGAGAATGAGGTCAGTGTGGTGCTGTGAAGTATTGGAAGGACACGGGGGAATTCCCTTTATGGACTAGGTGGTCTCACACACTATATAGTGTCATGCTTCATCATTTGACCACCTAGTCCCACCCAGGTAAGCCAGTGCCACCTGGGCGGACTCGACCTCACTGTTAAAGGAACAGGAGGGAGTGCGTAAATTAATTCTTGATTCGGAAAGATTGGTATCCAGCTATCCTAGGGAAAATAAAAACACCTAACCAGTCACCTGTGTAAAGTTACAATTTAATAATGGTGTCTGTTTAGTGTGGTTAAAAGCATAAAGTGGGACGTCTCCGTGAGAGCAAGGACTCACAGGGTCACCTATCTAAAAAACAGTAGCCAACATGTTTCTGCCCTTAGTAGTGAACCAAGGAAGGTCTCGGGGCATTCATCAGGGCCTCGGATCCCTAAGACTCAAATTATTCCAAATTAACGGCGAGTGTAGGAGTTAAGATGAAAGGCCTACCTTACCCAAGGGATTACCTTGAGATGGCCTGGGGAATGCAAAACAGAAAAGCAATTAAAACAATGGTGAAACAAAACACTGCACAGCAAACCAAGCACACACGTGATAGAGAAATTTACTCATGCACAGTATATATACGTGGAGGCACTTCTACCACTAAAAGGAAGTAGAGAATCTTACCCTATCTCTAGAGGCTAGTGGCCTCTGGTATCCAGGAGTGTCCCCTTATTGTCAAACACTAAGGGTAAAATAAAGTAAAACAAAAGAAGCAGGGTAAAGGGGTTCACACCAAGATGGTAAGGTGACCCAAAGTTGTGTCAGCGTCTGTCAAGGAAAAAACTTAAAAACAGAAAAAGAAGAAGAAAAAAAGGGATAGAAAGAAGAAAGAAAAGAAAAAAAAAACAAAGAAGAAGAAGAAAGGAGAAGAAGAAAAAGAAAAAAGAAAAGAAAAAGCCCAAACAGTTACCAGCACTATCTCGAAAAGCTGGTTGTTAGAGCCAAGGATGGTCTGAGCCAGATTATGTATGAACTTGACATGAGGGCAATTAAAAAACTAATAGTATACAGTCAGAAACGGATAGTGCATTAAGGGACACAAGGAAAAAGAGAGAAGAAAGATCTTAACTGTGCTGTGTGAAGTCGGATAAGTCACTCACTGCTTCAAAGGGGGCGCTCGCTGTGCGCCTATGCCATCCTCTGCTTGGACCGCTTGATAGAACAGGCCAAGGAGAGGCGGTCTCTTTATTGAGGGTAGAAGAGTTGGTGCGCGAAATTAGCGTTGTCATCCATGCAAGCCCTTGTAACAGGTGTTGAAGATCACCGCCGCGGGCCCGTGGTGATGCTGGAAACGTGTCTCCCAAGTCGGGTCCGGCGACCCGGCACTGTACTGCCGGTGGTCTGGGGCAGCCGGGAATAGTAGTTCCCAGCTGCCGCGCGGTGCCCCGGCGCACTGCAGAAGGTCCGCGGTCGCTTGGAAATGTAGTCCCCAGCGGCAGCGCTGGGCTCCGATATGGCAGTTAAGGGAGGAAAGGGCTCCGAAGAGGAGAACAGGACAGCAAAGACAAAAAAAGTGACGGGAAGGGTACTAGAGGGAGGGGGTCTGGGGGTGGAGGGGAAAACAAGTAGCAGGGGTAGAGAAAAAAAGGAAGAAGAAGGAAAGAAGGGGGGAAACAGGAATGAGAAAAGGAAAGAAGCTAGAACAGTGGGGAGGGGGGTGGAAACCAAACATATCGTTGGGGGTGAAGGGAAAAGGGGGAAGAGGGGAAAACAGGGAGGGGTGGGGGGGAAGGGAAAAAAAGAGAAAAGAAAAAAGAAGAGAGAGAAAGGAAAGAGAAGGAAAAAGAGAAACAACCCAAGAGGGGAAGGACGAGAAGAAAAGGAAAGAGAACACAGAAGGAAGCAAGGAAGGAACCAGTAGGGCATAAAGTAAAGATGACCCATTTTCTTAGTGAGAACCACGGGATCTCGTCATCCAGACCAACAGTGTCTGAATGTAATCTCCAGACCCAGTGCTGTTCAACCAAGAACAGCTTCTGTGCCATGTTGATAGTCATTGGAGGCAGTTGCTCAAGGACAGTCCAGAATAAGTCATCTGGAGAATGATTGTTCAAGATGAAATGGTTAGTCAGCTTGGTAGCATCACGTTTACAATGGATCATGCACCTATGCTCACAGATCCTTGTGCTGAACTTCCTTGTCGTCATTCCCACGTATTTGAGCTGGCAGGGACATTTAATCAGATAAATAACGTTCTTGCTGTTTCAGTTAGTAAGTGATTTCTGTACCCATGGTGTCTTTAGGTCTAGGTTAATCGTTGTAGATTTGTGAGTAAACCGACAAACACTACAGTTGCCACAAGGGTGGTGGCCTGTTGGTGGGGGTAGGTGCCAGAGTGTGGTTTGTCTGGTAGGGGATTTTTCCATAGGTCTCGTGTGGACCACCATATCATGTATATTCGTGGCTCTCTTGTAGGCATGCAGCGGCTGCTGAAAGGGTATGCCTCCAGACGTAAGGATCTTCCAATCTTCTTTAATGATTCTCTGGATCCTGTTGGATAGTGGGTTAAAGGTAGTAACACACACTATTTGTTCCATATTTGGTTTGGTTGTACGTGGTTGCAGTAGTTGGTCCCTATTGTTGTTGCGTGCTCTTTTACAGGCTCATCTGACCAGATGTGTTGGATAGTCCTTGGCTTGTAGCTTGGTGGCCAATTTATCAGCATGTTTGTGATAGTCTGTTAAGGTTGAGCAATTCCGTCTTAGACGTAGAAATTGTCCCACAGGGAGGTTGTCCTTCAGGGCCCGCAGATGGAAGCTCTGAAACTGTAACAAGTTGTTGCGGTCCGTGGGTTTAATGTACACCTCCATGGCCAGGGATCTGTCATTTTCATAAATGAGTAGGTCCAGGAACAGTAGCCGGTTATCACCTATTGTCATAGTGAAATTCAGGAAAGGACTGGCTGTATTCAGCCAGTTAGAGAAGGTGAGAGCTTCTTCTCTGGTTCCTGTCCAGACCAATAGGATGTCGTCTATATATCGTTTCCAAAGCTTGATTTGCTGTAGGAATGGGTCATCTTCATGAAGAACCACCTGTCTCTCAAAATTGTCAACATAGAGGCATGCCAGACTCGGGGCAAATGTGCTGCCCATCGAGGTTCCTTGTATCTGTAAGAAGAAACTTTCTTCAAACTTGAAATAGTTCCTCCTAAGTGCCAAGTGTGCCAGATGCAGTACAAAATCAGGAGGCGTACATGACTCTCCTCTGTTGGCTTCAAGAAGATTACAAATAACCTCCAGTGTGGCCTCCTGGGGGATATTAGTATAGAGGGATTCCAGGTCTAATGTGATCAAGAGTTCTTTGGTTTTGTCAAAAGACACAGAGTGTAGCAGTACCAGCACATCAGTGGTGTCTTTAAGGTAAGTTGGAATTTTCTTCACTAATGGCTGTAGGAAGAAATCCACAAACTGAGAGAGAGGCTCTAAAACCGAGCCAATACCAGACACTAGTGGTCTGCCTGGAGGAGGGATCTTTCCTTTGTGCACCTTTGGGAGAATGTAGAAATAAGGTATTCTTGGGTTTGCTTGTACCAGGAAGGCTGCCTCATGTTGGGTGAGGCAGTCATTCTCAATGCCTTTAGTCACAAGAAAGGAGATTTCCTCTTGGATGTCAGATGTGGGATCTCGGGACAGACGTTTATAATGTTGGGTGTTACCCAACAAACGCTCACATTCGTCTCTGTACATTTTTTGTGGCAAGATTACCATTGCTCCGCCTTTGTCAGCTGGTTTAATGATTATGGTAGGATCGGATGTCAGACGTTTCAGAGCTGTGAGTTCATCCATGCACATGTTATGATATGCTTTATTCAATGTCTCAGTGAGTCCACTTATTTTTCGAGACACTGACTTCTCAAATTCCAAGACCTCAGGGGGCATTTGTCCTGTGGTCGGACAAAAGGTGGACTTGGGACGTAGTCCTGTATTTTGTTCTGGTGCCTCAAAATTCTTGCCTAAAAAGAAAGTCTTTAGGCAGATTTTGTGGAACAGATCTGCTAGTTCTGTTCTAGTTTTAAAAAGATCTATTTTGGGTGTAGGAACAAAATTGAGACCCTTGTTAAATGCTTTAGTTTGAAAATCACTAATTATTCGGTTACTCAGATTGATAATATTGTTCTTACTGTATGCCAGGTTAGTTATTGTGTTTTGCTCATCCCTGGGAGCGTTTCCCTTTGTATCACGTTCTCTGGGGCGTCTTCTCTCGGACGCCAGTGCACCTCTTTCCTTTTCCCTTTTCCCCTACCGTAGCCTCTGTCTAAAAAAGGCGGGGGTGGTTCAGGGAATGACCATTGTGCAGGGTGCTGGAAAAAGAGTGCCTGGTACTGAGTTGGAGGTCCACACTGAGTAGGCCACCCCCATTGTTGATTGTTGTATGGGGGACACGGGGGTAACATTGGTAGATAGTTCCACCTACCTCGACGTTGACCACGTTGTCCACGGCGTCGCCGTGTGTTACCTGATGACTCACTATCATTGACTGAGTTGGTGTTATTGCCAGATGAAGTATCAGACATATGCTAGACTTAGCCACATAATCAGGTTTAGTGTAGGGGTACACTTTCTCATGAGAAAACCGACTAAGATCTTTCTGGAATTTTGAGATCTTCTGTTGGGTGAGGTATTCCTTATACTCGTTCATGTTCTTATTGATCTCCTCTAGTTTCTTTTTAAAGGAGAGAATACTCAACCCTGACTTCAGGTTCTTCTCACTTGTTTTAATCTGAATTAGAAGGGCCTCAGATAACCTTGTAGCTGTTTTTATAATGAGGATGAGCCAATCCTGTGTGCATTTCCATGCTATTAATGCCCAATCTTTTCTAAATTCTAGATCTTCCAAGAATATTCGTGGTTCATTGGTTACTATTAGCCCATTTGGTGCCGCATTGTTACGGAGGTACTCCGTTAGGACGGCTCCGTGGAGGATGGTCTTTACATGTGTCTGTTTTAGTTCCACTAGTGTGTCCCAGTCCCCTAACTGTGACAGACTTTTGGAAAGGGCCATGTTGCCAAGGAGTGAGGGAGCTGACAGAATTGCTGTCACTTCCTCATCATCAAAGGTAAGTCCCTCTGCCATGTTGCCGAGGGAGTGGAAAGAGGTAAGGGAAAGAAAAAGAGGGGGGGGCTAGGTCCTCAGTGTAGGCGTGTAAACCAGGAGGTAATAAGAACAGCAGTTGCTCACAGAGAGAAACTCTTGCAGCTAAACAGCTGCTCAACTATAAAAACACATAAAGAGAGTGTGAGGGAGAAAGAGGAAACTAGGAGGAACACAACTGTACTAAGCTCCCTATATATATCTAACCAAAAATCACACAAAGACGTACTGGGTTCACTAATAAATCAAAGAGCAAAAGTCAGGGGTACAACTTGTGCCCCCGGCTAATTGAAGTCCTTATTAGGAGAATGAGGTCAGTGTGATGCTGTGAAGTATTGGAAGGACACAGGGGAATTCCCTTTACGGACTAGGTGGTCTCACACACTATATAGTGTCATGCTTCATCATTTGACCACCTAGTCCCACCCACGTAGGACAGTGCCACCTGGGCCGACTCGACCTCACTGTTAAAGGAACAGGAGGGAGTGCGTAAATTAATTCTAGATCTGGAAAGATTGGTATCCAGCTATCCTAGGGAAATGTACTTTGGGTCAGCTTCCCATCTTGGTGTGAACCCCTTTACCCTGCTTCTTTTGTTTTACTTTATTTTTCTCTTAGTGTTTGACAATAAGGGGACACTCCCCCTCCTGGATACCAGAGGCCATTAGCCTCTAGGGATAGGGTAAGATTCTCTACTTCCTTTTAGTGGTAGAAGTACCTCCACTTATATATACTGTGCATGGGTAAATTTCTCTATCACATGTGTGCTTGGTTTGCTGTGCAGTGTTGTGTTTCACCATTGTTTTAATTGCCTTTCTGTTTTGCATTCCCCAGGCCACCTCAAGGTAATCCCTTGGGTAAGGTATGCCTTTCATCTTAACTCTTACACTCTCCGTTAAATTGGAATAATTTGAGTCTTAGGGATCCGAGGCCCTGATGAATGCCCCGAGACCTTCCTTGGCTCACTACTAAGGGCAGAAACATGTTGGCTACCGTTTTTTAGATAGGTGACCCTTGGCCTTCCAATACTTCACAGCATCACACTGACCTAATTTTCCTAATAAGGACTTCAATTAGCCGGGGGCACAAGTTGTACCCCTGACTTTCGCTCTTTGATTTATTAGTGAACCCCGTACGTCTTTGTGTGATTTTTGGTTAGATATATATATAGGGAGCTTAGTACGTTTGTGTTCCTCTTAGTTTCCTCTTTCGCCCTCACACTCTCTCCATGTGTTTTGGGAGATGGAAGAAAACACCTGCTGTTACTTGCATCTGAAGGGAAAGGGGAAGAATGTCTTATGAGCTAAAAACGACCTAAACTCATCTGAAGAACCACTAAGGAAGCTGGGAGAGCTTTAGTGACTGACATGCCACTGCCAGTACCTAGCCTGACCCAGGAAAATAAAACTGTGAAGGCGACCATCGCCTTTGTTTTCTCCAAACATTTGTTACATACATTTGATTTCCTTAACCTGAATCATCCTCCGAAAATAAGTCTTGGTTGTTTGACCTAGTTATTCTCGAAATTCAAAACTGAAAGAGCGAGTACTTGTCTGCAGCAATTGCGTTTAAATATATGAGGACATATTTACAACAGTTTTGCGGTGCTCCCCTAAGCCAATATGAAAGGGCTGTAATGCACTGTATTTATGAAATACAGTGCATGCCTGTCCTTTCACCCAGCAATGGCGCACAATTTGGTGCCTAGCGCAAGGGTGTCTGGGTTGCATAAATTGCGTGCAGGATTGGGCACCTTCCTGCACGAAAACAATCCAGAGAGGCATTTTCTTCTTTCTGTATGTGCTGCAGAATGAAGCACACATGGAAAAAGGAAAAACGAGGAGAAATAAAAATATTACTCCTTGTTACGCCACCCCAGGGGAGCCATAAGATTTTGGCACTGTCCCAGGTTTACATCATTCAGTAAATCTGGGGCAGTGTCCACATCCATGGGTGTTGTGTGGGAAACCACACTACAACACTCATGGGACGCTCCCTCTGATGCTGAAAAAGGCCATGCAACAACGTGCGCTGGTTTGCCTTATTCCATGTCTATGAGCCCATGAAAAGCCACGTAAAATGGCTTTGTGTGGTCTCACAGATATGGTTCTACAATCTGTGCTGCTGGAGCATCAAAAAAAGTGATGCACGGGCAGTACACAGGGCTTGTAAGTATTCTTCCTGGTTCCTAGGATCTGGAGTAACAGGCAGTTATTGTTACAACAATTGCACACTTATCTCTGCATTCCCAAAACCTCAAAGAATTGGCCCAACAGTGCTAACAGAACACAATCTGTAACCAGAGCAGACTTAGCAAAGAAAAGATCTGTTAGTTGATGCTCACTTACACATAGAGTAGTTGAATTGTCACAAGAAGGTGTAGGCACAGTACAGGTGCCAGCGCTTCGGTTATATAATTCTGATTGCTGAAGCTCTCCCAATACACTGAAAAAAGCCCATTTGTCTTGCCCTTTGTAGTAATTTGACACTGCACAAGGTGGTGCAACAGCTTTTGGAAGCACAGCCATTTTGATTATGCCTGCTGAAGAGAGAGTGTGAGTTGCTGAAGTGTGAGTTGTTTTCAGAATGCCTCCACAGTAGTTTGTATAAGATTGCCCAACCCGAAAAGAATGTCAATGATTGTCCCAATGTGATAGGAACTCATGATGGGAAGACAAGAAGGGTGCTAGTGCAGGTGTTTTAATAACAAATATCAATGAGTGTTCTTGTACTATGAGTAATGGATTTGTGTGGAAAATGTAATAACGTAGAAAATAATGCGCACGTTTGAAAATGTGATCACGATGAGTGGCCTCCAATGTTCACGAAGTGTACTTATTAATGGCTTATTAATATGAAAAGTCAAGTATATGTTTGATTAATTTATTAATGTGTAATATAAAGGGTTATGCATTATGTATTAGCTTTATTAACTGTAGCCCTCCACAGTAGTTTGTATAAGATTACCCAACCCGAAAAGAACGTCAATGATTGTCCCAATGCGATAGGAACTCACGATGGGAAGACAAGAAGGGTGCTAGTGCCGGTGTTTTAATAACAAATATTAATGAGTGTTCTTGTACTATGAGTAATGGATTTGTGTGGAAAATGTAATGACGTAGAAAACAATGCGCACGTTTGAAAATGTGATCACGATGAGTGGCCTCCAATGTTCACGAAGTGTACTTATTAATGGCTTATTAATGTGAAAAATCGAGTATATGTTTGATTAATGTAGTAATGTGTCATATAAAGGGTTATGCATTATGTATTAGCTTTATTAACTGTAGCCCTTAACTTAGCGGAGGTCTTGGCCTAGTTGCAACGCATCATGTCAAGCTGTATTTCTTAACGTTTAATAAAATGTCTGTTTTAGAAAATCAAACTGTCATTTTCCACTTTACTGTCTAAATGTACTCATAGCTAAAAGTCTTTCTCATGAGAACCGCTTGTTAGAAGATGCTGTTCTTGCTGAATGTAACATGAGTGTAATGTGTATGTAAGAGTGACTTTCCCAGGAGAAGAACAATAGAGACAATGACTGGAGTATAAGCTGCAACAATATTATTACCTGACAAGCCGGATGATGAGGACATTACAGGAGAAGCCAATCAGCGACATGTGAACCGAGTAGTGTTTTTTTTATTCATAGATTTGAAGTTCTATTTTTATTGGACAAAGTATGAACATGCTATCCCTTGACCAATAGAGACTTGGGAAGTAGTTTTGGGAAATTTAAGTTAACAGGGCTGCACTGAGGAGAAGTCGTCATTGCGCTTTTGCCTTTTGCCATAGCTATTACTTTCTTGAGCGCCTTTACAAGAGACATGCTTAACTTTAATGCTTAAAGACTGCGTTTTCTGAATTTTGATGCTGAATCCTGATGCCTTGCTGACTGAACTGATGTCCTGATGCCGAAAACTATCTTAGTTTGGCGATCCAATTGAGGATTGGTATTCTTATACCCATGTGTTTGATATGCCTATTTGCTTTTTCTTTCTAGGTACTAACCGCACTGTTTGATAGAGCCATAGTTAGATGTTTTCCAAATTTGTGTTTATTAAATTGTTTTACATGAAGCCCAACATGCTGATGCTAATCTAATGTTAGATAAGGATCCTCATTAATGAGAATTTGCTTTAGGGAATAACATTGATGTATTTCTTTGATGAATCTAAATGTCTGTGATATTGTTTGCTCAATTATTCTTGTTATTGATTTGCACTGGAACTTCAGAATGTGTAATAGTTCAAGCTTTGATTAGATTGCATTTCTTTCGGCGCTTTGGGCAGCCAGTGTTGTTTCTGTATGTGTATCATTTGATTTTGAGATTATCTTACATGACTTTAGCATTGTTAATATAGGGAAATAAATATTCTAACTTTACTAAAGGTGTGGTTATTCATGACTGAAAGGTCATGGTGTGTGAAAATTACTGACTCCTATTGGTTATTAATGCTATTGATTATGATTGATTGTTGATGATATTAATTAGTAATTGATTATTGATCTTCATATACTGGAGTTGTGGTGGGAATATCCTAATTGCGAGTCTAAAGGTTTATCGACCTATTCTCGTCCTCTTGTAAGTTTACTTTATAAGGTCAGACGCGCTAACAAGGACAAGGTTGGACTGGGCACATTAAAACATCAAATCATAAATGTCTGTTTTGAAAGATAATGCAACAGGTTTTTCTCCCCCTCTATAAGTGGAAAACATTGGTTAATGTGAAGTCAAAGTGACTACATTTTATGATTTGATGCAGTATCCCCAGCATTCCATATATTCTGAATGCTTCCCAACTGTGCTTTTACTGTTACTCAGGGATGATCATATTACTGGGAACCATGACAATTTAATAATTGGTTAATTGTTGATTCGGATAGAATATGTGTGGTGCATGAAAAGGAGGCAGCAGTGTGATAATAAAATTAATGTTTGGAGCAAACACTAGTGGGCTTCTTATATGCTTTGTGAAGGACATGTGATGAAACATCAACTAAAACTATATCAATTTATCAAAATACATGAAAAATATTAAACACCTAAATATTACCACCCTGTACATAAACAGGAAAAAAACAAATATTGACGGCAAATATATTGCAAAAAGATCTAAAATAAATAATATTGAAAACAATATCGTCAAAAAAAATATTGTTACACTAAAAACATGCAAACAATAGTACACATGCATACAAATTAATATTAGTACATAAAAATAATAATCACCATAAAAAAAGCTCTGGTTACTATAACTTGTGCCCTAGGTAACTATAACTCGCACCCATGCCATTAAAATTTTTCGCATCAATAATTTCAATGCAAATGTTGCAGTGATATTGTCGATGTCATAGAAGATGTCATGAGTAATGTAATATGTGGGGTAACTAGAAGTGCATTGCTAATTGGCAGGGAGGTTGCAGGCAAGAAAGACATGCCTGGCAGAAGGTTTTAAAATGCCTGGCAGGAGCAAACATATGTTTATACATGGGTATCTTTGATACGTAAAGGTCAGGATTACTTTTCTAAGCACTGAAGACCTCCTCACCTACAGGCTCAACAATAGATATTTCAGGGTCTCCTCATCTATAACTTTTCGTGCCATGCTTCATCATCAGTGGCCCCCCACACTAGAGTAAGATGGTATTCCACCAGTGGACTCAACCAGAACAGGAGTTCTTTGATATTATTTACTGGACAATAAACCAAAGTCCAGATATTCAATTAAAAATACCTAAGGGTATACCCCAAGATTATTTAGTTATTTACGGGTACCCTTGATATAAAATAAAATACATGGATACAAGGTTAGTGAGTGAAATTAATGTTTCACCCTACCATAACAGGTTGCCAACATGTTTTGATTTAAACACCAAAAAATAGTCAATGGTCTTCCTTACGGCTACAGAACACCCTACCTAGCCTGTGAATGTAAGGCATGCAAAAAAAATAAGAGGCATAAAGCTCTAATATCTGTTTGATATTCGTCAGTAATAAATCCCTATTGCACTGTGCATATGAGCTTCATGGTTCAGAGTGGGGGCTTTCCCATGTAGTCACACATTTGTCAAGAGGTAGACGCAGTAGTGATGCCTTACCTTGTGGCCATGCTTCCGTATAGTGGATGCATGCTTTTATTTTGGGGATGGGGCATGTAGGGACCCCTTCCCCGAGTCCCTGTGGGGCTCCAGGAACCTCATACCACAAGGCTGAGGTAAAAAGAAAGGAGGTGGCATGTGCCCCCACACCCCTAGCCTAAAAAGGCCCAACAGAACCCATCCCAAGGCCCAGTAATTCAATGAAATTCAGTGAAAGTGGGGTGGGGGGCACTTTGCTCCTTTAAAGGCTGCTGGGATCCCAATTTCCTAGGGCCAGCTCAGTGGAGCTCAGTGGAGCCCCTCCCAGGACACAGTCATTTTCCCGGCCTGCACCAGCGCAGGCAGGAAAACATATGTTTGCTCCCATCTGGCTTGAGCATTTCTAAATCTCCTACCAGACAGGAGTGAACATGCAAGTCTGGGCTCATCCAGCGGAGGCAGACTTCTGTTCTATTTTCCTGCCTGCACTACTGTGGCAGGAGAAAAGAACACATATTGCTCCTGCTGAGAAGGAGCAAGCAGCAACAGCAGCAGCAGAAAACAGCTGCTCCCTCTGGGCAGAAGCAATGATGGCTCCCCCACCATGCTGGGACACCTGGATAGGGAGTTGGCTTTATGTATGGTAACAAAATATTACCTTACATTATAACAACCCTCAAAAATTCACTGAAAAAATCAAAG
Organism: Pleurodeles waltl; assembly: GCF_031143425.1. NCBI lineage: Eukaryota > Metazoa > Chordata > Amphibia > Caudata > Salamandridae > Pleurodeles > Pleurodeles waltl. The sequence goes on from NC_090444.1 coordinate 955,353,036, forward strand.
GTTAAAGTAACGTTTTAGTTAGGTGAAATGTTCAGTAACAACATAACATTTTGAACTAAAAAAAGACAGACATTCATCAGTTATAGTTATCTCAAGTAACTATAAATTGTGCCCTGAGGTAACTATAACTCACATCCTCACCAAGCACAGCTAATTACCCCATATATTACATCACTCATGACATTTCCTATGACATCTTTGATAAGATCACTGCAACATTTGCAATTAAATAATTAATGAGAAATCTGTGGATGGGAGGCACGCGTTATAGTTACCTTAGGGCACAAGTTATGGTTACTTGAGATAACTATAACCATAACTGATGAATCTCTGTATTTTTTAGAGTTACAAATGTTACGTTGTTACAGAAAATTTCATCTAACCATAATGTTACTTTAACCTTTGTTTTTCTAGTGAAGAAATGTATATATATATAACTTGCAAGTCTTGTAAACATAAAATACATTTGAAAGTTGTTTTTGAACATTAGTAATGTGCAGTTTTAAAATATCTTACACATTTTTATGGTTTTTATGTTTTTAATTAATATTTACTTTTATAATGTGTGAATTTCCAATTTATATTATTTTTTAAACAGTGTTTATATTTTTTATATCGTGTTATGTTTTTCCTACATAGTATTTCTCTAATTTCTAAATATTAGTTGTAATTATAATTAATTATGTTTTATAATGTACAATACCTTTTGAATAGTGGTATATAGTGTAGTTGATAGTAAATATGGCCCTTTTAGTGTCCAACACCTTTCTCACAATAGTTTAGATTGGAGTGAGAATAGTAAATCTGACCCCCCTTTAGTGCCCACCTTCCCAAAATGATTTAGATTGGAGCATGAATAGTAAATCTGACAACTTTAATGCCTAACACCTCCATTCAAATAGTTTAGGCTGGACTCGGAGCAGCAAGTTTGTTCCCTTTAGTGTCCAACACCTTCCCCAACATGGATTACATTGGAGTGGGAATAGAAAATCTGACCCCTTTAGTGTCCAACATCTTCCCAAAAATGGTTTAGATTGGAGCGCTAATAGTACATTTGACCGCTTCATTGTCCAACACCTTGTCCAAAACTGTTCCAATTGGAGTAGGAATAGTAAATCTGACACCTCCATTGTCCAATACCTTCTGCAAAATGGTTTAGGTTAGAGTGGGAATAGGAAGTCTGACCTATTTACTGTTCAACACTTTCTAAAAAATGGTTTAGATTGGAGTGGGGAAATAATCCTAACCCTTTAAGTGCCCAACAACACCTTCCCAGAATTCTGTAGATTGGAGTGGAAATAGCAAATTTAACACTTTTGCTGTCCAACGCATTTCCCAAAATGATTTAGATTTAAGTGGGGATAGGAAATGTGACCCTGTTAGTGTCCAATACCATCTCCAAAGTGGTTGAGATTGGAGTGGTAATAGTAAATCAGATTCTTTTAATATCAAACACCTTCCTCTAAATGGAAAAGACTGGAGTGGAATAATAAATCTTATTCCATCAGTGTCCAATACCTTCACCAAAAGGTTTAAACTGAACAGAGAATAGTAAATCCAACCCCTTTAGTGTCCAACACCTTTCCAATATGGTGTAGATTGCTGTAGGAATAGTAAATGTGACCCCTTTAGAGTCCATCACTTTCCTGAAAATTGTTACACATTGAGCGGTAATAGTAAATCTGGCACCATTAATGTCCAGTGCTTTCCCAAAAGTGATTTACATTGGGGTAATATTAGGAAATGTAATGTGTTTAGTGTCCAACACCTTCCACAAAATTATTTAGATTGGAGTGGGAATACTAAATCCACCCCCTTTAGTGTGAACACCTTTCCCAAAATGGCTTCCAGTTCATAGTTATGTGTATTGTGTGGTTTTATTTTTATATAATAAGTAATACCTTTCAAAATTTTAAAATGTTTAATTCATATAGTTGTTTGACCTCACTTAATGTACTTTTGCATTCTTTATTTTTGATGTATACTTTGTTAAAAAATAAAAAAAGGTTTGGCCTGGTGGAGCATGAAGTGAGACGCTTTTTGCCTTTCCTCCAGGCTCCCACTGGCACCGGGACCGCACACAACTGGCACAAACTTCAGCGGGCATCTCGGACCCTCCCTCTACCCTTGGGGGTTAGCCCATTACTTCCACAGCTACAATCCTGGAACCGGCACTGATAGGACATGCCTGCTCCCGATGGCCATTTAGTGATACCACAGATGTCAAATTGAAGGGGACGTCCAGATATGGGCTGTCGGCGCCCCAACAGACCTGCAACTGGCATGCTTTGCAGTCGGAGCAGGGCACTTTGCATGCCCTGACCTCACCACCCAGCTCACGCCAGCAACAGAATCGAGGCCCTGACATCCAGGCCACCATCGGATCTTCTTGCTTGCCTTTCAGCTGTCACAGAGAAGGAGTTTCTGCACACCAGTGACTTCAAGGTCCTCCCTCCCTGGTGGTGCTCTGTGGCTGCTCCAGAGAGGCTTCTTGGATTGGGCACAGGGCGTTCAGCCTGCCTGGGGGCACCTAGCAGACTTAGAATCGGGGAGCGGACCGAAGCGCCAGGAGTCACACAGATGGCCACATGGGCATTGGGATGACAGCCAGTGGCCCTTCCCCTGGAGACACCTTGTCCAGTGGAGCTAGTCCCAGACTCCCACACTGTAAGTGGACAGCATTTCACCCCCCCAGCCCACTCAGAGGTTCCTGAGCCCAATACCCCCTGCATGGGGAGAAGAGAGTGAGGCAAAGTTGGGAGGCAGGCTCTTTCTCCATTCCTCGTCACCACACACTGCCTGCAGCGGTGGTGCATCTTACACTGCAAGCTCTCCTGAATCCTGCTTCACCTGCACAGCTGGGGTAGACGTTGCATTAGCGGTCGCTTGAGTGGAGACCCTCGAGAGACTCGATAATTGTCTAGATGGGTGCTGAGCCTGCACATGACCACTAGCCACGCCCTGAAGATGGACTACTGAGCTATCACTGTTGTGTGGGTTGGGGTGGGCAGTAAGCCTATGTCAGAAACCTGTCACCCATTGGCCAGGGCCCTTGAAAGTGTGGATGAGCCCCCCTACATGAACACTGATCATGTGGTGACTACTTGGAGCCTATGGAAGGGCACAGGCTGGCGGGTGGATCGCCATATTGAAAGGGGCACATGGCAGCTGCCACTGCCTCTGGGGCTATGCCCTACACACCTGCAATGCCCCTCTCTTCCAAGGGTCACGGTGCTGTGCAAGTAACACAAGGGCTACTGCCGGCAGGGTCTGGTCGATGCCACCCCACTCTCTTAAAAACCCTCTGGTGGAAGGGAACCTTGACTGGCCCCAGCACTGCTGTCATCAGAGCACTGCTTTGGGTAAACATGCTCCCCCTCACACTGTTCACCCTCTGCCTCAGGGATTGTCCTCAGGCCCACCGCAATGCTACAACAGTCTTCAGAGAGCTTCAGACATGGAACCAGCACTCGTAGCTCTGATAGACCCTGTGACAGCCCTGGGGAGTCTGATCCCCTGATTAGACTTTTGGCCAGAATCTACTGCGGGAACACTACTCACTCTGCCTGGGACCCTAGTGCCACCTCACTCTTATGGAACACCTGGGCGCTGCTGGTGACCCCTCTATGGTGCAGCACTAGGACAGTAGTGGTATACGCACCAAATAAACATATGTGTCAGGCCTGCCAATGCCCCAAGCTGTCCTCTGAGCACTCAGCACCAATGATCATGAAGCTGCTTGGTGTTCTAGTTGTTTTTAGGCCTGCAGCATCCTGCCATCATTTACCTTTTCCGTACTTCCAGTTCTTCCCTCATGGATTTCTTTGTCTTCCGCCAGCTTACCTCTTCGGGCTGGATACTGTCATGCCATTTTTTCAGAGGCCTTTCTTCATCTACTGGGAAGTCTCCACAGAGGTACCTGAATCAGAAAACAAAAAGCAAGAATCAAGTCACCACAACTTTGTCTGGGTAACGGGCTAGCACGCAACACATGCATATTAAAGACTGTCTTAATAGAGTACACTTATCTGGCTTTTATCCTTCTGAACTGCTAATTTGGACCAAAAAGGAAAAATATGTTTTTCTTCTTCTCTAGAGGAAACACTGAGAAACAAACATTATTATAAATCACATGGGATTTTATCTGTACTGAATACCACATTGGGCTCTCTGCATTATTACCTTTTTATATTTTGGGCTTGATATTTTTCCTTTTGTTTTATATTTGACATTGTTAAAATGGCTGAATATTAGCCACATGAAGTAATACATTGAACCAGTATATATCTATATATGTGTATATTGTTCTCTCCTTACATATTTATTTTTTCCAGACGTTTCTTACATGCCTAATTTGCGAAGTCAGTATCAAGTTCATGAGGTATTCTATGAACGATGTACATTTAATAACTTAGGATGTTCATTGATGTCACCAGACTATTACCCACCAGTATTTATTTACTTTTACATATGCGGTATTTCCAGTTGACCTTTTTATTCCAATACTAAGATGGAAGGGGGGATTCATACAGGTGTAGGGTTATTATTTGCTATGTTTACCATGCAGGAAGAATTGGAGATGCATTATAGGTGGTTTCTCTGATGTACTTTTTGATTTTGTTTACAACAGGGAGAACCTTAGATGATTCTCAATAGACACACCTCCTGCAAAGCCGTCATCGCTGGACGTTCTTTCTTTTTCTTTTCCCTTCCCTTCCCCTCTTCCTCATCACTCAGACTTGACTTTGACTACTGTTGGGTCATTTCGGCTGTTGGGGAGGTTGGGACCTTGCAACGTTTCAACATCTCGCTCCAGTGAAAAATCCAGAGGATATTCAGATGCTACGGACTTTGGTTTGAGCCTCTAGAGGCTCCTTGCTCCAGAAGTTTTTGTAACCGGTGGCTATGCCCATCACAAGTCTGCCAAAAACACTTTATTAGGTCCCTCCAAAGATAACTCAGTAACTCAGGTTTGGAATAAAGGCTCTACTGAAATGGAGGCGATGGAACCTCCTTCTACTTGCGTGGGCGGGGTGCTGCACTGCACCAGTGCCCATATCTCAAGATTATATGGATCGCTTCCTACAAGAAATCTGTTCCAAAATAGGCTCACTTAACTTAGACGCAATTCTTGCCTCCAACACCTTCTGGGATACTTCTCTGAGATAAGGCGGTGTGTGGATGATCTGGAATGCACTGTTGACACAAGTTCAGAGGACCACAAAATGCTGTGCCAGCACTTGAGGAACAACAAACAGAGCTGTAAATAAAGCAGGTAGACTTAGAAAACAGAAGTTGACGGAATATCATTTGTATTAGGGAAGTGCCTTAAAGGGAGGAGGGCACAACATCAAAGCTTTCACAGCTGAACTCTTGCAGGCAATTTATGGCGATGAGGATGCCCCCCCCTTCCAGCACTGGATAGGATCCATCTGGTGGCCTCTGCACTGGGCACCTCAATTCCGTCCTTGACATCCTGACGCTGGTTGACTTCTTCATAGACAAAGACGCCATGATGAGGGTCTTCTGAAGCAAGGCTGACCTGGTCTTTCGTGGTCACACTAACTAGCTTTTTTAAGCTCTCTCTCATGTTACTCTGCACCGCAGATGGAATTTCAAGCTTATCACTGATAAATTGTGCGAGCTAAGCATTTGGTAGCAATTGGCCACCCATTTGCCATTTTGTTTCTTTTGGAGGGGAAATGATACATCATCCGGACCCTGGCAAAAGAGAAACATCTCCTGGGACTCTAATGATTGAGACCTGTTGTTGGCCCGCTCACCGGGCAGAAAGGCCCTGCGCCCCTCCTGGTCACCATGCTGCCTCAGCGCTCGGACAAACAGTGCAAGGACTTTGCATCCCAGGAGGCTAAATGGGAAATGATCAGCAACTTCGAAATATGAGAAAGAGTTCCTCCATGGCCCTGTCAATCATGGGGTTCCTTGTAGCAGAGAGTCACTCCTAAACAAGCACGTTCACAGAGGCGGTGAAGGGTGAAGACCACATGACCTTCATGACTGTATGTGCTGTGTAATGCGGGAGGCTTGCTGGTGCCTCTGCACCGCTGTGGGGGGGGGGGATTCACTGGCAAGTGGGGACTCAGATGCCTGCCTTACTTGTCTTTCATCACTTGTTGACCTCGTCTCTAGCCTATGCCGGTTTTGGGGGCCCAGGGGGATAAACCGATAGTGCCATTATGACTGCCCATCCACCCTTATGGATAGCCTATCTCTTTCGACTGCCATGGGGAACACTCCCAATGGCCCAGCCTTGACTCATTCTTTAGGAGGGTGACTCCTCCAACAAGAGAGACGCGTCTTCATGCCAACCCTGCCAGAACTTGAATGAAGCTGTTAGATCCAGTTGGTCTTGTGTTGTTTGTTTCTTTTTCTCCCCTTCCAAACCCTACCTGGTCAAATGCCTCTCTCATGGACATGGAAACATTAAGGGGGTTATTACAACTTTGGAGGAGGTGTTAATCCGTCCCAAAAGTGACAGTAAAGTGACGGAAATACCACCAGCCGTATTACGAGTCCATTATATCCTATGGAACTTGTAATACGGCTGGTGGTATATCCGTCACTTTACCGTCACTTTTGGGACGGATTAACACCTCCTCCAAAGTTGTAATAACCCCCTAAATTCCTACTCATGTTGCACACTACCATACACTGGTGGACACACTATAGAAACTGGGGCCCCCAAATTGCTCACCTTCTCTGCTACACTTTGTTGAGACCTCCTCTCTAGCCCCAGGCCCTCAAAGGGGGGACACCCTTTGGCAGATACACCTGACACAATCCGCTTTGCATTCATATGCACACACTTGAGGACATAGCAGCTACCCTTGCTCTCTAACATCCCGACCCCCACATACCATACTAAACTAATCTCCCTCAATACCCAGGGTCTGAACTCGCCCAGACAGATTTGGTGTTACCTCTCTTGCAGGACCCCAATGTTATCTTTCTCCAAGAGACACACCTCATGCAGGAGATCTGCCATTGTATGTCACACCAGAAGTACCCATTACGCTACTGGCTATATGTCCCTCCCAAGATGGCAGGATTGGCCATCATGTGCAAGGCAGGTTTCTGCTCCAGTGTCCTGAAAACAGTTAGTGACAAGAACAGCTGCTACTTGAAATCGTTCCTCCAAAGGGTCTCACACCTTCTCACTCTCCTCAATGTCTGCACCCCTAATCAGGCGCAAGACTCATTTCTGAGAGACTTCTTGAGGGAACAGCTGTAAGATGAAAGGGGTGATCTTGTGGTGGATGGTGACCTAAACTAGGTGTTGGACCCTAAGCTTGATTGAAGCACTACCTCCTTCCAGGGCATGGGGGCAATGCCTGCCACACTCAAAAGTGACCTCACAGATTTGGGGCAAGTCAAGGCATGGCATTACGGACACCTTGACACACAAGATTACTCTTTCTACTCACATGTTCATTTCTCGTACTCCTTCATAGACTACCTCTTTCTTACTCACTCTCTGCTGTGCGATCTAGAAATTGCAACCATCTCAGACCTTATCCCTCTTAGACCATGCCCAAGTGGGACTCATGTGGACCAGGGGCGGTGGTCTTGGACATGCTTCATCGCTCTGGTACTTTCCCCCACATCTACTCCGAGACCTGGTTGATGTTGCAGGGATACCGAAGGGGATAACAGACTACTTCAATCTCAACAACCTTCTGGAAGTTTCAGCCAATAAACTTTGGGATGGCTCCAAGGCCACTATCAGGGGTGATTTCATCCATTGTCATTGAGCATGCACAAGACTCTTGTTTGGGGGAAACAGGATTGATGGCTGAGATTAAAGCACTCAAGGGCATTGACCAGTCAGCTCACTCTAGAACCAATAAGTGACAGCGATACTGAGAGGACAGCTAAGGGCACACAGGACTAATAGAAATGAGCAGTGCCTTCTGGCCCTAAAACAGAAGTATTACAATGGTGGGACAAGGTTGGCTCTTTTCTCACTTGCTAGAGCTCATATAGCAAGGATTCGGATGGTTGAAGAGACCTGGGCTGTCACCGAACAGCAAATCAGCAATTATTCCACAACATCTACCAAACTCTTTACACTTGTGAATATCCTCCCCAGGACCTTACAGACCCTTACTTGATCGCCTGCAACTGCGACCTCCTGTCCCACAGCATGCAGAGATTCTGGATACTCCAATCACACTAGAAGAGATGTGTCGAGCTCTGAGACAGATTCCCACAGGTAAGATCCTGAGCCTGTATGGGTACCCTGTTGCTTTCTATCAACCTTTCTTCCCCATCCTTCAAGCCCGACTACCGACCCTATTTAACACGTTTAAATCTGATACAAACCTCACCCCCCACCATGGCAGCAGCTGAGATTGCCCTCTGTCCTAAACCAGACAAAGACCCCACCTTCTGCTCCTTTTATCACCCCATATCTCTCTTGAACCTGAATACCAAGCTCTATACAAAAATCTTAGCAAAAAGACTGGAGCAGTACCTGCCGGGCCTCATAGACCGTGACAAAGTGGGCTTCATCCATATTTGGAAAGAGTTGACAATATCCGTCAGGTAGCACATCTGGTGGAGGAATCTCACCGCCACAATATCCCCTCTTGTCTTCTCTCACTAGATGCGGAGAAGGCCTTTGATAGAGTCAGCTGAACCTTGTGGTCTTTCATAAAATGTATCTAGTCCCTGGCATGAATAATAACAGCTTTTTATGTCTCCCCCACTGCTTGGGGTCAATGGCCAACAAACACAACCAATCCAGCTGCTGAGAGGCACCAGACAGGGGTGTCCGCTTTTATTCCTGCTGTTCCCCCTGGTGGTTGAATCCCTGGCCATTACTCTTCGATAGACAGCATCCATCATTGGTATTCCTTTTGGTGAATGCTCAAAAAGATAAACCTCTTTGCAGACGACCCCTTTCTCACTCTCACCCAGCCTGCAACCTCACTCCCCGCGGTGGTGCAGCTCCTCATTGCCTTCAAGAAGGTCTCAGGGCTCAAGGTAAATATGGCCAAATTCCAAGCCATGAACCTTACTATACCCAAGCAAGATCTCCCCGCACTAAAATCCCTGGTTCCTTTCCAATTAGCCCCATGAACCATCAGATACCTAGGCCTCAATTTGACCCCATCCCTAACTTCTTGGATGTAAGACAATTGATGGAACTACCGGAAAACCATTTTGAAGGATTTTCATGGTGAAGACCGCTGCATGTTTCCTGGCTGGGTTGGCTCAATGTAGTCAAAATGACTATCCTCCCATGATCCTCTATCTTTTCTATACACCACACATGCCTATTTCAGCAGAGTACATTGAGTGCCTCCAACAAGGCATCCGCATTTTTTATTTTGGGGGGCAAATGCCGTAGGCTATCAAACTCAGTACTGATGCTCCCCAGGGATAGGGGGGACTAGTTTGTCCCAATCTCCTAGAGTATTAATGGGCGGCCCACCTTCAGAATATTTTAGAATGGGTAGCATGTAAGAGCGAGAAATATTGTTTCCACATGGACTGGGCAGTTGTGCGACATCTCCTGTGGGACCAAGCCTGGCTCCCTACGTGGGACTGACCTCAGAATGCATACACAGTTACCCCTATGAGAACTGTCTTCAGGATCTGGGATAAGATTGCCCTCAAAATGTACCTCACCAAATTTACCTCTCCCAGTATCCTATTCGCTCACAACTCAGACTTTACACCGACCTTCGATGCTCACACCTTTCCTAGCTGGACTGTAGGGGTTATGCTGTCCCCTCTGCAGTTTGTGGGAGAGAACATCAAAACATTTGAGCAATGTAAGGCAGACTTTAAAATCCCCCAAACAACTCATCTAAAGATACTCCAACTGCGCCACTGGGCACTTCACCCTTTTAATGTACAGGGAACTACGAGTGCCTACACCCCCTTGAACAGCTGGTTCAACATACGATGGCACAAGGGGTTATATCATGTACCTATTAAGTACTTCAGCATTCGTCACAATTGCAGCAGCACAAGTATCAAATGCAGTGGCAGGATGGTACTACTGAGAGCATCACTTAAAATCAATGGGAAACACTCTTGCATGACATCACTAAAACTGATAGAAGTATGACAGTGTGACCCAGCTTGCAAACTCATGATACAGTGGTACTACATGTGACCCTCCTTCAAACCACCCACTCCATCTCCGCTGACCTTTGCTGGCATTGCAGCTCAACTCCCAGCGATTTTCATCACATCTGATGGCCATGTTCTCTTATTACTACATATTAGCCACATCAAAGGTACCATGGGATTCCCTCTTCCTGATTCCTATGTCATGGTCATCCTTGGTATTTGACCCCCTGCATTAGAGGGAATGACACAGTCTGAATAGCGCCTAATTAGTCATATGCTTTACACTGCAAAACAGCTCATAGGCCTACATTGGAAAAAACTCATTCTCCCACCTACCTCTTAATGATTCAGACTCCTTTGACATGTCCTGTCCATGGAGCTCCTATCCCTCACGGTAGGCCAAACTTGCCTGCATTTGGCAACCGTTGCTTGATTATTTTACTCACCTGGAATATAACTGGAATATACCTACTTCACACTGCCCAGACTCAGAGCACTGCAAGTCTATGAATAAACTCCTTCCCTGGTGACGCTGGCATACTGGTGTGGGAGTCAAACCCTCCCATTTGCAATAATTTTTAGCTGTGTACTCTATGTGTACCGTGCAGAGCCTATGCCTATGTTCATTGCATCAAACAGCTGTTTATTGTTGTACAGTGGCAATGTGTGGAAATGTTGGGTGCGTTTCTCATTAATGCATGGATCACAAACTGTATGTAATGTGCTGTTTTATCTTATGGTAAAAATTCCTTGAATAAACAGATTTCAAGTAAAAAAATAATGTACCTTTACAAGTAACACTGGTACCATATTTGTATAACCTTTTTAACAGCATCACATGCATTGTATTTTAACACATGTTTAAGTGATGTACATCTTTAAACATTTTGGTAGAAATGGTACATCATTATTTGTTCATATGTGTATTTTTGACACATACTACTTTGTATATTTATGTTTTTATAATCCATTTTAGTGTATAATAATTCTTACTATTTAATTTATATTTACATATAAATACATACTATTTAATTTATATTTACATATGAATACGTATTTGTCAAATACATTTTTAGTACTTTCTAGACATCTATTATCACATTTTAGTATTTTTTAGAAATCTCCATTGATTTGTATAGGAATACACTCTTTTGTTAATTCTCATTTAGCAGCGTTTTTTCTGTCTACATGTAGTTTGTACTATATTATCATCATTGTGAGGTGGACTTTCTTCCTATTGGTCATGGTTCCATATTGTTGTTCAACATATAAGCATTTCTAAGTTATTATTTAGGGTTTTCAAGTAGGAAGGGTGTGGCTGGGTATAGTTATTGTGGATTATGGTATTAGTTCGTTTTGGTAAGGTTGTTTAGTGTTACTTTGTGTTCCACAGTTATGTAGTTTAATGTGGTAGGTCTAGCTGTAGTTTGTTTATGTTACCTTGTTATTGTAGAAATTGTGATATTTTCTATGATTTTTCTAAAGTTCCACTGTTATGTTCTATTGTATTTGGGTTGTATGTTATGTTGGGGTGGATATATTATGTTTTTTTACAGATTTGCAAGTCTAAGATCAAAATGTGTAACTATTTTAATGCTTTTAAAAAAAAAGGAAATTAATTTAGCTTTGTTTAAAGTACTATTATTTTGTAATTTCCTTTTATTCTTCAGATTCCTGGGGTGCTTTTTACTTAAAATGTATCAGGTTTTTTTTATGGTTTTCAAGTACTGTGGAATACTTCAGTATGTTTAATTTGGAGATTTCATTTTTGCATTTTATTTTGTAATTCTTTGGGTTTCTTTTTCACTTTTATGTGAATTAGGTTGTTTGGATGTGAAGGTGAATCAGAGAGCATAACCACTGAGGTTCTGATTAGCAGAGCCTCAGTGAGACAGTTAGTCACTACACAGGTAACACATTCAGGCACACTTATGAGCACTGGGGCCCTGGGTTACCAGGGTCCCAGTGACACATACAACTAAAACAACATATATACAGTGAAAAATGGGGGTAACATGCCAGGCAAGATGGTACTTTCCTACAATTTTGTAATTCTTTGGGTTTCTTTTTCACTTTTATGTGAATTAGGTTGTTTGGATGTGAAGGTGAATCAAGGATATCAGCTACATAACTGTATGTTGAAGATATTTGTTTCTTTCGGGGTGGGAAATGTACAGTATATTTTATTATATGTATGTATTTTGCTTTCAGTCTAATCAAAATGTTTTGTTTTATATGTGTGTGTTTGCAACAATGTGCTGCATTATTCATGTTTTATATATAATATATTTTGTTTTGTGACAACTATTTTGAATTATTAATATAATAAAATATTTAATGTATCTGCCTTTTTCTTTACTTTTTAAATTTTCTTTTAGTATAGACTGATTGATTAAAACACATTTTGTAATATTTATTTCAAACTATGCTGGTGTTAGTTTTTGTTGTGTCTTATTTGTAAGTATATTGCTAGTTGGCTTATAATAGTGATTTAGCTATTACATCAAGGAACTATCCTCCTTTGTACATCTCCCTTGTCCTTTGAGTTATTTTAGGTTTGATTTGATTTACTGGCTGTACTGTTGTTAGTTGTTGGCAGTGTTATTCTTTTTGGAGAGCATCAACGCATTTGTAAAGCGTTGGTTGGGTTTGTTCTAATGCGGCTTGGAAAGCATTGTGCTATTTTTCTACTGCATTGTTGGTTTGGGTTTGCTGAGCCATGGTGTCATTAACATTCCTCCATTGTATTTAGAATTTGGGTTGGCGTCTCTGCCTAGTCAGCCTACTCAAGTGTCTTCAAAGTAGTCCACTAGTGGACTTAGTATTTGCTAATTTCATTGATAAAATTTGAATGCTATTAACATGTAGTAGTGGTTAGCTACATCTGTGGCAGGTCCAAATGCTAAGGCTATTTACGTTTCAAAAGCAAACTGGCTGTTGCGTATTCTACACTCAGTGCAGATTTTTGCAGATGTTCCTAAATGCTTTGGTTGACACGGTAATAGCAGCCTTGAATGGCTGCATGTGGGATAGTTTCAATATTTTTTGTATCATGGGCAGTCTATTATAATTTGATGTCAAGAGTAGCTGTTAGTTTTTATTTTGTTTTTGTTGTGATTGAAAAGTTCAGAATATGTTGCACTTTTCTTGTTAGTCAGCAGTGTGTAAATTATGGGTAGCTAGTATTATGAAATTTGTCATGCATGGTGATTATCTGTGTGACTAGTGTAGGACACAATTCAAAAGTTGCATCCATCATTTACGTTTTACATATGCTTAGTCTTAGGAGTTTTTGTTCAGTTGCAAATATGATATTCTTCTGTTGTTGATGGGAGTGTCATGCAGGAGGAAGGGTTCATAGATATGTGTAGTGGTTAGAATTTTTGAAATCTTGGGTCGTCTTGGAGCAGCAGGGCACTGAAGTATGGCATTTTTAGTACTTACTATTAACCTTTTTAAACTAGTAATTGGTGATAGCTGATGTGCAATGTGTTCAGACACTTTAGGGAGTATGGGCCATATGTACGAACACTTTGTCCCATCGACACAGAATGGGTAAAAACCTTTGCTACATCTGGCCCTATGTCTCTTAAAATTGTTGTTGTGGGCTCTTGGGATCTACAGCTTGTTCTTTAAAATCTTTACATTCTTGCCTTCTATTTCTGGTACATTTGGGGTTGTGGTTGCATTTTATGACGTTAATATCAATATCCTTTTTCATTGTAGCCCTCTGATAACAAGCATTAACATAAGATTTAGTACATTTCTGTTAGACCTGCCATCCTTGGTGTGGTGCCCCTTAACTTTTTGAATCTACTTCCCTGGTTGTTGTTATGTGGTGGACTCTGTTTTTGCTGTTTTTGTTACTCTGGGCACTTTAGCACTGCTGACCAGTGCTAAGGTGCAAGTGCTCCCTATGTGAAATGAAATTGTATGTGTAATTAGCTTTTTCCATGATTGACATATTTGGTTTACTAGTAAGCCCCTAGTAGAGTGTACTAGATGTGGCTGGGGCCTGTAAATCAAATGCTACTATTGGGCCTGCAGCACTCAGTGTGCCACCCACATGAGTAGCCCTTTAAACATGACTCAGACTTACCACTGCAGTGTCTATGTGTGCAGTTGTGAACTGCCAATTCGACTTGGCAAGTGTACCCATTTGCCAGGACCAAACCATCCCTTTTTATGCATGTAAGGCACCCCTAAGGTAGCCCCTAGGCGCCCCCTTGGGCAGGTGCAGGGTATGTTAAAGGTAGGACATGTAGTGATGTGTTTTTACATGTATTAATAGTGAACTGCTGCCAAATGCGTTTTTCACTGTTGCACGGCCTATCTCTCTCATAGGTTAACATGGGAGCTGCCTTTAAATATTCTTAAAGTGCAGTTTCCCTTTGAGAGAAGATAGAAATTGGGAGTTTGGAGGCTCTGAACTCACAATTTAAAAATACATATTTTAGTGAAGTTGGTTTTTGAATTGTTAGTTTGAAAATGCCATTTTCTTGCTTAAACTATTCTGTGACTCTGCCTGTTTGTGGATTCCCTGTCTGGGTCAGTCTGGGTCCCCACGCCTGCTACCATCCTTTATTGCATCTGTGCAAATGCTCAACGGTTTACTGTTGTGGAACTTTGTTCCACTAACTTCTCCAACCCCACACAAAAAGACAGTCCTCCTCAGGTTCTCTTTCGGTGACCTCAGCTTTCATGACAAAGTCTCCCTCAGGCATATACACAATCCCTGTCAATCTTTTCTCCAGATCTAAACAAAAACTTGGGCACTTTGGTCTTACTCAGCGGCTCTACCTTGGTGCTAAACATTTGTTACTTTAAATTATTGCTAGGTCGACTCTTTCTTCACCTCATTGAGTGTGATATTTTAGCCATGTATTCTCTACCAGTGAGTGCCATTTGTCACACGAGTGACATTAAGCCGTCCATAGGTTTTCACTTCCAGTTACTGTCTTCCGGTACAAACTTTCTTGGTTATGGTATTGGGTACTGTGGACAATATATCCTAGGCTATTCAACTATGGGAAAGTTTTTGTAAGATTATGTCAGAAAATACACCCTTGAGTACTTGCAGAGTTTCAAAGAGGCCAAAAAGCCATTTGCAAAAAATAAGCCCTGCTATCTATACCCATGTTGGGACTCCTAGATTATGGTAAACACTGTACTCTGGATTGTCATGAGCACAATGGTTTTGCCGTTGTGAAACTCATTCTGGATTATGGGGACTACAAAAAGTATATACCATATTATTCCTCCACTTTGGACCGAGTTGCGGTTGGGCTTCTTCCATTTTTCCGCTCAATAGCTGCAGCTGCCCATTTTGTTGAAGCCTCTGAAAATACTGCATTGAGAGCCATTCTGATTTTTGCTGTGCTACATGCTCTTCTATTCATGCCCCATTTTAGCGTACCTGTTAGTTTCACACCTAGCTGAAATTTTCATTTAAAAGATCTTCTGAAAAAAATCACAAAGATTAAATAGCAAATGGACATTTTGAAGAGGCTTTTTGGCGGTGATACGAGTGAGCCTTTTGTTGCAAAAGGCCCTTTCTGCAGGGTTATCCCCAAACTTTTTGCCTTTCTCCTCCTATTTTCCTGACCCTCTTTTTGTTGGATTCAGGACTCTGGGCAATTTACCACTGCTAATCAGTGCTAAAGTGCATGTGCTAGCTCCCCTAAAACTTGGCATAATTGACTTACAACTATTTGGCTAACTTAATTTACATGTAAGTCCTTTGTAAAGTGGTATACTATATACCAAAGGCCTGCAGATTAAATGCTGCTAATGGGCCTGCAGCACAGATTGCGCCACCCATAGAAGTAGCCTTTCAAACCTGTCTCAGGCCTGCCACTGCAGTGCCTGCATGCACCTTTTACTGCCACATTGACTTCACAAGTCAAAATACTTGCCAAGGCCTAAATTCCCTTTTCACTATACCTAAGTCACCCCTAAGGTAGGCCCTAGATAGCACTTGGGGCAGGGTGCTGTGTATGTAAAAGGTAGGACTTATATTTTTATGTGTTGCATGTCCTGGCAGTGAAAAAGGGCCTATTTAATTTTTACTGCTCTGAGTGCTGCTCCTCTCGTAGGTTTACATTGGTAACTCGCTTAAATATGTCTAAGTGGTAATTTTATTTCTGGTATGTTTGGAATGGGTATTGAGAAATTCTGCTTACTGGCGTAGGTGGATTTTACATGACTATTTTGAAAATGCCACTTTTAGATAGTGGCCATTTCCCTGTGCTTATAACTCTAGTGCTTTGCAGCCTAACTCCAATCCACGTCTGGGGCAGAGTGACAGCTTCACTTTGTGCATACTCTCCAGACAGCCATCCTTCAGGGAGGGTTAGGTGTGACAGGGTTACATGTGCATTCATCTCCATACTATTGGTCTTCCTGGGCTGGAAAGAGGAAGGGATGTTCACACTACATGTGAATAGGCTGTGTCCTGCCCACACAGAAAGGGCTTGTTTACCCCCTACTGATGTCTGGAGCCAGAGTAAGGGAGAAGGGGAAATTATTGGAACTGGCCAGATATGGCTGGAATCCTCTCCCACCTTCTAGAAGCTAGGCGCCCGGAGTATAGGTACAGGGGTTCTCGTACCGTGATGTTTAGAGCACTTTTGGAACTGGGACTGAACCTCTGCCAGAAGAACTGCTGGACTGACCAAAGGACTCATCTGGACTGCTCTTCTGTGGTTGCTCTCCTACCTGCTGCTGCTGGGTGCCAGCTGGTCCCTGAGTGTGGGGTCCCTAGGCTCTTTTGGGCTACCAGGAGGTACCGCCATTTTACAGAACTTGCTTTGTTACCTTGATTAAAATTGTATATTAGTGAGTGTGATGGATAAGGAATCAATGTTGGCACTTGAAAATCAGTTGGGTTTTGTACTTGCACAGCTATTATGCCCACAAATGTTTAACATCAGGTATGAATCATTATACATATTTATTTTTTAGGAAAATGTGTTTGTGTCAGCTTGATTTATGTGATATTGCACTTCAATGGAAAGGGACAGCAGACAGTTATTTATATTGTTATGCTGATTAGACCCGGAGTCACTACTGCACTGTTTCACTGTACTTGCAACACAATCTTGTTATGATACTTTTTATTTATAAACTAATCACCATTGTTACAAGATTATGATAGTCATACCAGAAGCAGTAAAATGAATTCATACTAAACCACTGGTAATTCACATTTTCACCAATTTGATGTAAGAGTATGACAGTGGTTGGCTAATTTCCTGACACATTCTACTATGTAAGGCACAAATACATAATGTCTAATATTTTGGATGAAAGGAACGTAAAGTTTTACTACATTGAGATAGAGTAATTCATATACTTGTTTTATTGTTTTAATGGCTCTTTTACTGTTTTTAAGGCTAAAGTATAAATAACCAAAGGCCCAAATAAACTGATCTGATTTGAAACACCCTAATGAGGAAATAATTTTCTTTACTGTAGGTGTCAACCTTCTGTATAGCTTTATAACCCACAAGAAAGGTATTAAGAGTGCAGAATATTGATCTCATAGGAAGAAAGTTTGAATGCCAACAGATTCCTCTTTTGTGGTTGGTAGGCCCGTTTTATATGACATTTTTGATTTTTCAAGAAATATTATTACAGTTGTTGGTATTCCTGATGGGTTCAAATGTTGCACCCTTATATGTCAACTTATTCATGCATTATTATGAACATAAACAGATCTTAAGGAGGGTATTTCAGAGTATTATATAGACGGCATCATTGAATCTACACAGGTGAGAAAGAGGAACTCTGAGTCTCAACATTACTTGAAAAGTATTGATGAAAGAATACAATTCTCTTTTAATAAGGGAACACTTGCAGTACATGACTTGGATGTGACTATTATATTTATTTAATTAATGTATGTTTATATCATTCTAGAATCCTTCTGAATTTAGATGCTTTACCTCTAACCAAGAGCCAAACAATGAACACAGCAGCACAAAACGAACATTTAAATAGAGTAAGTCAATAGAATCTAAAACAACTGTGAGCGAAGTTGAGGGGCAAATGGTATAGAAAGCCCCTCCAGAAAATAATAAACACTTAAAGGAGGACTTTTCGAGAGGAAGGTAGTGTCTTAAACCCTCATTTACAGTTTGCCAGACAAGATAGTCCACCACAAAAGGCACCCTGTCCGGCAAGCTTTGAGTTAAACAGACATTATGTTTCTGCCAGTGGAGCCCTTCCTGGATCCACCAACAGAAACTTTACACCATCTGCCTGACCGACTGGAGCCATCATTGTAAGTACCATAGTCTATCTGCCCTATTTAGGGCAATGCTGTTTGGTATTGTTTTTCTATCTGTACTACCAAGTAAAGCCTGTGGCTCCCTATTGAAAAAAGACATTATCCCCAAGTGCTTGGAGGAAACTATCAGGTTCTTCTTTTTTTGTTTTACAAAAATAAACCCTTGCTTTGTAAAACAAAAATGGTTGCTGAATGACTTCCTGAAACAGGATGGCCACTCAGTAAACTTTCAGTGCCCTTACAGAATCTACTGAGACGACAGCTCCTCTGAAGGCATAGAGATCTTTGCCAGACAAGCAGGGAGCTCTAAATATGGCAGGCTATAGTCCATCTGGGCAAAAAGGTTATTACTTTCAGCCTGCTGTTGAATGGCGGCACTTTCACCATACTATAAATGAGAGCCTTAGTCTGATTTCCAGCCAAAGGTAGTGATTCATTCAGGCTGTCATTTTTTAGCTCAGTCATGTCAGCTAGGATGGCATGGCGGGATTCACTCTGTCGTTTCAGCTAGGATGGAGTAGTTCAGTCCCTATATAGGACTTAATTGAGATACACTGTATGAGATGTGGTTTCGTATGTTTACTGACTGTAAAAAGGGTATTTTGGGTTCTGATGTTTCTTGGAAGTGAGTTTCAAACACATATTGTAGCCTCAGAAAAGGATCTATTATTGACAAAGGTGCAGAAAGTTCGAGCATCAATTCTGAGGTAATTTCAACTTTGAAGATGTATTTGGCCTCCCATGGTGGGGAGTTGGGCAGAGAGATACGAATTATTGCTATGTAAAGTTTCAGTTTTATAGGTTCGAGGACCCAATTGGAAACTTCCATTCACAATAGTCAGAAGCACCTATAGACATCACCCACCTATCCTCATCCAACAACTACTTACATTCAACCACTGGCTGATATGTGAATCTTTTCTAATGAAGAATAATTTCAAGCAAAAGAAATTCAATTGATCAATGTGTCCAAATATTACAAATGACAATGTTCGATAAAAAAGGCCAAAGACAAAGTAATTGCATAATCAATGACTGTCTTAATGCACAAAAACTCTCCTTCAAGATAAAGGAGTAACAATGCTCATTAGTAAATTTACCAATTATTCAATTCAAATAATACATTTTTCTCAAACACAGGGAACTGTTGCAGAGAAAAATAGTAAGCTATTTCCCGTTCTCCGGTTGTCTTCCAAAGAGCTAAGAGAATGATTGAAAAGAACAACAACTGATACTGTCAAAAACACAAAACAGGACTTTTACATGTTTAAACTACAGCAATTGCAATGATATATGTAATTCGTGTGTCATTTTCCATCAGCATCTTGGCAAACCAAGTAAAACCTGAGGATAATTTACATACAATAGTACCTTTGTCCTTTTTACTAGCCACAGCTCATGCGAGTTCTGCTCCGTAAGTCAGACCACACAAAAACAGAGCACAGATCACAGCAATGAAAGATTTCAGGTGGCAAGACATTTTTCAGAGGAATGATACTCATTATTGCAGCTACTCTTTCAAATAGCTAGTATATTAAGTCCATGATGAGTGATGGAAATATAAATGTAGTAATTATTACTCATAAAGGTGCAATTGAGATTAATTCGTCGGAAATTATATATCAAACGAAATTAAATGAAGCAGAGGACCTAATATGCTTTTTGTAAATATATGGTCAGATGTATTAATCAATGGCATTTAAGATGTGATTTATTACAATAATGTAAGGCATATGAAGAAAAACGAGCCTTTGGGAAAAAATGATCAAAAGGAAATTATGAAGTTTACACTCTAGTTCTTCTGACAAGGGTCATAGAAAAAGAGTAGCTGAGACTGTGGAGGAGGTTTACAAATCATACGTCATTTTTATATGGTTAGAATTAAAAAAATCTAAGGGAGTATTTGACTTCACTGCCAGTGCTGTAGGAAAATCACAAGCTGATTTATAAAAAGATATGCTGAGCAAAGTGCAAATATTAGAATATATTTGAGGCAAATATAATGCAGGGTAGATTGAAAATTGCAAGTGTGTACTCCTGAGGTTGATAAGTATACAAAATTTTTTGAAGTGTGGCCGCATTAATACCATGAACAGTATTAATGTGGCAAATAATAGTAATATCCTTTGTTACTTTGCAAACCTAAAAATTTGACAAAAAAAACACTTGTCATCACATCAGTGATAGAAAGTTCTGCAATCTGAGAGGAGCCACAAATGTCCTTCCACCCAGCATTCCCCAAGTCTCTCGATACAAATGGTACCTCACTTGTGTGGGTAGGCCTAGTGCCCGTCACAGGAAATGCCCCAAAACAAAACATGGTTACATCACATTTTCCCAAAGAAAACTGAGCTGTTTTTTGCAAAGGGCCTAGCTGTGGTTTTTGGTCTCTAGCTCAGCTGGCACCTAGGGAAACCTAGCAAACCTATACATTTATGTAAAGTAGACACCTATGGAAATCCAGAATGGGGTGACTTGTGGGACTCTCACCAGGTTCCATTACCCAGAATCCTTTGCAAACCTCAAAATTTGGCAAAAAAACACACCTTTTCCTCACATTTCGGTGATAGACAGTTCTGGAATCTGAGAGGAGCCACACATTTCCTTCAACCCAGCGTTCCCCCAAGTCTCCCAATAAAATGGTACCTCACTTGTGTGGGTAGGCTTAGTGCCCGCGACAGGAAATGCCCCAAAACACGACGTGGACACATCACATTTTTCGAAGGAAAACTTGACTTTTTGGGGAAAGTGCCTACCTGTGGAATTTGGCTTCTAGCTCAGCCGGCACCTAGGGAAACCTAGCAACCCTAAACATTTCTGAAAACTAGGCACCAAGGGAAAGTCAGAATGGGGTGACTTGTGGGGCTCATACCAGGTTCTGTTACCCAGAATCCTTTGCAAACCTCAAAATGTGTTAAACATAACACTTTTTCCTCACATTTCGGTGATAGAAAGTTCTGTAATCTGACAGGAGCCACAAATTTTCTTCCACCCAGCATTCCCACTAGTCTCCCGATAAAAATGGTACCTCACTTGTGTGGGTAGGCCTAGTGCCCGTGACAGGTAATGCCCCAAAACACGGCACTTGTTCCTAAAGAAAACTGGGCTGTTTTTTGGAAAGTGCCTATCTGTGTAATTTGGCTTCTAGCTCACCTAGAGAAACCTAGCAAACCTATACATTTTTAAAAACCAGACACCTAGGGGAATCCAGAATGGGGTGACTTGGTGACTTGTAGGGCTCTCATCAGGTTCTGTAACCCCAGAATCCTTTGCAAACCTCAACATTTGGCAAAAAAAACACTTTTTCCTCACATTTTGGTGATGGAAGGTTCTGGAATCTGAGGGGAGTCACAAATTTCCTTCCACCAAGCATTCCCACAGGTCTCCCGATACAAATAGTACCTCACTTGTGTGGGTAGGCCTACTGCCCGCGACAGGAAATGCCCCAAAACACCACATGGACACATCTAATTTTCCTAAAGGAAAACTGGCCTGTTTTTTGGAAAGTGCCTAGCTGTGAAATTTGGGTTCTAGCTCAGCCAGCACCTAGGGACACCTAACAAACCTATACATTTTTGAAAAGTAGACACCAAGGGGAATCCAGAATGGGGTGACTTGTGGGGCTTCCACCAGGTTCTATTGGCCAGAATCCTTTGCAAACCTCAAAATTTAGCAAAATAAAACACCTTTTCCTTACATTTCAGTGATGAAAAGTTCTGGAATCTGAGAGGAGCCACAAATTCCTTCCACTCAGCATTCCCCCAGGTCTCCCAATAAAAATGGTACCTCACTTGTGTGGATGACCCAGGTGCCTGCAACAGGAAAAGTCCAAAAACGTGTAGAGATTGAGGGGATATCACAGCGAGGTGATAAGCACAATTTTTTCTTTTATATATTTTAAGGCTGACTCTACTTTGGGGACCCACACAAGTGAGGTATAATTTTACTTGGGAGACTGAGGGGAACACTGGGTGGTAGGAAATGTGTGCCGGCGCGGTGACCCTACAAAGAAAAGTGAGAAAATATTATTTTTTAAGCAAATTGTGAGGTTTGCAGAGGAGTCTGGGTAAGAAAATGTTGGGGGGTCCACGCAAGCCACATCTTCCTGGACTCCTTTGGGTGTCTAGTTTAAAAAAATGTCTGGGTTTGGATGACCCTAGTGACCGCCGCACCCAGGACCAAAAACGCAGGTGACCCCCCACCCAGAAAAACGGGTAGTATTGTAATCGATCATTTTCATGTGTCCAAGACCTTCTGTGATGTTCCAAACACTAAAATTGTGAAAAGAAACACACTTAGGTTATATTAAGAAGACCCCTCACCCACCAACACAGTTGGTGACATGCTTCATCTTCGGGGTTCCACCTGGGACACCTAGCATGTCATGTGTGTGCTCCGATGCCTGATTACAGCAGAGCTGGTTTTGTCATTTTTATCACACAGTCATTTTCCCAAACATACTTGTTGGATTTGGCACAAGTGTGAGTGATGGTTCAGCAGATCAAATTGTATTCACAAGAGATTTCACAAAAATGTACTTCACTGTTAACTGAAAGGCCAAAAAAACTGAACCAAACAGCTTGTGAGCTGTAAAGCCATGTCAAAGCACCAACCACTTTTCAGTTCATTCACACACCTTTCATACATGACATGCACAAGACCATTCACACCGCCAGCCGCTGGCCCATCACTTTACAACAGTTGCATCAGCAGACAGCACCATTCAAGGGCCCATCACTTTCATACGCCCACATTCCTGATACAGCAATCACAACAGCTGATGGGAGTGTGTGTACTGGAGTTTGGCTGCCAGTGTGTTGCAATGGTCAACAGCAAGTCGCTATTTACACTGGCAGACAAGCGTCACTCCACACATACCGACATCACTTTTTTTTTAAACAAAGAAGAGGCCAGTAACTAATTACAAATAAGTACAAAACTACAAACTCAAAAGCTCTAACTAAATGCATGACCGTGAAACTGAACAAAAGATATAAACAATACAGAACAGGCAGTTTTCACTCATGGTAGTTACTAACAATTATTTTGGGTGTGTTAACTTCTAAAACAGCTAGCCACACACAGCACTGACTTAGAACGACAATCAGGGCAGTAATTCAGAGTCTCCCTCCGGATACCTCTTCGGGGACAGAATCTACATTTCTTAGTGGGAAAGTCTTTTTTGGGAGTGGGAGGGATGTGATCAGGAAAGTGGCGATCTTTCAATCTAGACACATCCTCCACCACTGCTAGTATATACTCTTGCCTATTCCACCACAATAAGGCTCTCTATCACGACTCCTGAAATTTAACAAATTTCATCCTTGACTCAGGGAAACAATCCTTGAACACAATAAAAGCATTAAAAGTTGCTAAATGAAACAAATGGATGGCTAACTTTTTATACCAAACGTAAGAATTACAAGTAGCAGTGTTATGTTCCAACCTCTGGTCTTCTCTATCAACACCACCCATGTGCTTATTGTAGTCTAACATGCACACAGGTTTTTGCACTTCAGCAACTTGACCCCAAACAGCCACAGGTGAAGTACTGTCATCATGTATGGTAGTTAGCATGTAGACATCCCTTCTGTCTGCAAATTTCAGATCTAGCAGCTCATCATTCCGCAAGGCACTGCACTGTCCCCTCTCACGTTTGTTACTGACAAGCTCCTTTGGATAGCCTTTCCGGTTAGAGAGGATTGTGCCACTTGCAACAGTGTCCACTCTGAACTATTCCTTGAACAACTGCACTCCAGTGTTGAAGTTATCTATATACAAATGGTGACCTTTGTTAAACAGACTTCTACCAAGTTCCCACACAATTTTCTCACTAACCCTAAAAGTGGGTGGACAACCTGGGGTCAATACTGGAATCCCTACCAGTGTAGACCCAGAAATTATACACATATCCTGTACTACTTTCATACAGAATATACATCTTAATTCCGTACACTGCCCTCTTGCTATGAATGTACTGCTTAAAACCTAAACACCCCTTGAACAGGACCAAAGACTCATCTACAGATATTTCCTTCCCTGGAAAATAAACCTCTGAAAACCGATCTACATATTGATCAAAGGCAGGCCTAATCTTAAAAAGACAGTCACAATCAGGGTGATCTCATGGTGAGGATAAAGCATTATCAACAAAATGCAGCATCCGAAGAAGAAACAAATACCGATTATGAGTCATAGTGGAAGGCCCCCCACACTAAACACACACACACACACACAAGATCCCTGGTGCCTAAGTGGATTCTGTCCTCCTTGGGGACAGATGGGCCTAAATCAAATAGGGTGATGCACCCCCAGGGGGGCAGAAGTGGACAACAGTTCTGTGCCCCCTTTGGGGGACGACCCTTGCCAAAGGGGGTGCCCCCCAGCACAAAAAAAACAAAGGGGAATGAGAAAATAAAATTCCATGGCGTCTTGATGGCTTCTGCCCCCCATGAGGCAGATGGGCCTAAAAAAAATAGGCTGATCTGCCCCCAAGGGGGACTGAAATAGCTATCAGTAATGTGCCCCCATTGGGGGCGACCCTTGCCAAAGGGGCCGCCCCACACACAAAACACACACACAAGATTCCTGGTTCCTACGTGGATTCTACCCCTGGGCCTAAAGTAATAGGCCGATCTGCCCCCAAGGGGGGCAGAAATGGCCAACAGTTCTGTGCCCCCTTTGGGGGGGTGACCCTTGCCAAAGGGGGTGCCCCCCACACTAAAAACACACACAAGATCCCTGGTGCCCACGCGGATTTTGCCCCCCTTGAGGGCAGATGGCCCTAAAAAAATAGGCCGATCTGCTCTCAAGGAGGGCAGAAATGGCCAACAGTTCTGTGCCTCCTTTGGGAGAGCCACCCTTGCCAAAGGGGGGGCGCCCCCAGCACAAAAAAACCAAAGGGAAACAAAAAAATTCCCTGGCGTCTTGGTGGCTTCTGTCCCATTTGGGGGCAGATGGGCCTAAAACAAATAGGCTGATCTGCCCCCAAGGGGAACAGAAATTACAAAAACTAATATCCCCCCTTTGGGGGCGATCCTTGCACAAAGGGTGCCCCCAAGACACAAAAATCACACACACAACCTGTGGGTTTCGACCCTCCCCCTGGGGGCGAAAATGGCCAAAAACATGCCCGATCTAGCCCGGGGGGGGGGGGGGGTGAAACATATAAACAAATATTGCCCCCAGGGCTGTTACCTTTGCCTAAGGGGTCGCTGCCCTAAAACATACGGTTAAAAACATCCCTGGTGTCTAGTGGGATTTGACCCCCCCGGGGGCTAGATCGGCCGTAAAAACAAAATAACGGCTGATCTAGCACCCAGGGGGGCTGAAACACAGATAGAATAATGCCTCCAGGGGAGCAACCCTTGCCTAAGGGGTCACTCCCCAAAATACACATAACACACTCCCTGGTGTCTAGTGGGTGGATTCCTGCTCCACGATCGCGGGCCCCACCACTCAAAACTCCTTTCCCTCTCTTTCTGTTTTCCCCCCTCCAAACCCCCCAAGGAGAAGGACTCACCTTTAGGATATCCTCTCTCCAGTCATGCTAGAAGCAAATGGCTTCCAGTCTGTCCCCGGCACCATTTGATGACGTCGGAGCGATGCGAGCATGCTGACGTCATCAGCTTGCCGGGGGGGTCAGGGGTGGAAGGGGAAGCGATTCCCCTTCAATCTATCATGGGGTGTGGGTAAGAGGCTAGTACTGCCCCTGTGGGCCGGGTGCAAGACGAGCTGGGCTCGTCCTCGCCACACAGCAACCGTGGCTGAGGGCGAACCCCGCTCGTCCAAGGCACCCAAGGGGTTAAGATCTTACCTTTTCTTCCCCCGGTGTGTGCAGGGAGAGACTATCTTAACACTGCATATCTTGTTAAATGCTGATGCAGCTACAGAAGTTGTGAGAGATCAAAACCTGACTGTTAGAAACATCTAAGTATGCAACCCAGGGGACAACATCAATGAGCGATAGTTGGTTTTATTAGAGTGAAGAAAAATGCAAACACCCACATTTTTGTATGTATTCGCCCTCCTCTATCACTCTGATTAATTATTCAAGATAGAGCTAAAAAAACATTGGGGCAGATTTAGGAAAAGTGTCCCCTAACATCACCATGTGTGCACCGTATTTAACATATGGGCACCATGGAGGTAATTAGGGAACTAGCGTAAAAAATGTTGATGCTAGTTTGGGGGCTTTGCAGGATTAGCATCAAAAATATTAACGCTAATCCTGCAAAGCACCCAGAGGCCCATTGAAAACAATGGGATCCTTCTTTTAATGCCTGTTCTGAGCAGGTGTTAAAAATGTCAATAAAAATGATACAAATAAATCTCTTAAATTTCTTTGAGCCATTTCCCTCCCTCCCCCACCCCCATGGGAGAATGCCCCTTGCATTCATTATGCCTGGTGCAGGTATAATGTGGTGCATGCCACTTTGTAAATCTGGCACAGCGTTTT
Organism: Pleurodeles waltl; assembly: GCF_031143425.1. Lineage (NCBI taxonomy): Eukaryota > Metazoa > Chordata > Amphibia > Caudata > Salamandridae > Pleurodeles > Pleurodeles waltl. The sequence goes on from NC_090444.1 coordinate 955,379,888, forward strand.
CGGCCATCTAACGCCACATTAGGGTAAAACAAAATTATGCTAATGTGGCATTAGATGGCACTAGGCCCACTTAAATCTGGGTCCTAATCCTCCATTTTACCCATTTATGGAAAAAAGGCAATACATTCTATACACAGTATCAAAATTAGGCAACACATTTTTCATATGCAAACTCGTGGTTAAAACATGTCTCTTTATTAACATCTGTATATAGGGGTTCAATGATTTTTCCCTCAGTAAATGAATCTAAAGTATTTCGTTTCTTATGCTATGTTAAACCTAACAAGCTCAGTTGGCCCTGGGGGTTAGTTATGTAACAAAATGTCTCTCTTTCCCCCTTTTCCTTTCCCTGCTGAGCCCTTGAGAGGCTCTTTAAATCGCCATCTCTCTGTGAGAAGAATAAACAATCTGTAAAATGCGCTGGCGCGTGTCTACGGCACACTTTCCTTAACTCCTCCAAGAGAATCACATTTACCGATTTCTGCGAGATAACGACAATTAAAAGTTTTACACTGTTGTCATATTTCACTGCCGACCGCTGCCAGACTTGGTAACTCATTTCAGCGCGGGCATAGGTCCAACTCTGTCCTGTTTTTGATATGTTTTGACGTAGTGGTAATTCGTAAATGTCAGCCTTGCCCGACTGCGCATTGGTTTTAAAATAACCACATCACTTTGACATTTTGTAAAGACTGCCAGGTTTGGAGTGGAACTAAAAAAGAACAAAAACAGGCCCAAGCACCCAAAAGGAAACGTGGGCCACATTTACAATCGAGATTTCAGCTTTTCTTTATCTCATTTGTTGAATGTACTTTCACCGTGGGGAGTTGTTGGCGGTATAATAAAGTGAGAGCCTGGGCAGATATTTTCAAATGGAAAAGTGGAGTAACATATTTCTATTAGAGCTTAGTCTTGATTTTCTTCCTAAACCTTGTAAGATTAGTGATGTCTCTCAGATGCCCCAGGGTTGGCATTTAATTTGTAGTGACCTAATGTAGAGAAGATGCCCCCTACCCTCTTTTCCCTTTGGAGTTTGGATACTGAGAGAAGCATTGAACTTGTTAAACACAAGACCTTACTGGCTGTCAGTGTATTACCTTCCTCTTCAAATGGAACAGGGCTAATCCATATATTGCACAATACACACAGTGGTGTAGGTGATTTAGTCCTCGATTGAGAACGCGTGTAGTTTCCTCATCACAATAGTGACAGATGAGAATTTTGAAGTACCCATTATTATTCTTGCAGCAGCGTTCTAAAAGATGTATCTGTGTGAGAGCACCTTCAAAGCTACCTACACAGAGTACTTTATAATAGCCAATTCGGAACCTAGTAAGTGTCATAACAACAGAGTGACATCCCATAGCAAGTCTTTCAAAGAAAGAAGCCATACAAAGTTAAACAGACAGATGGCAGTGCCAAAATGTGATATGTAAATGATAGATGTTTGTCAGACTTTAATCCCACATTTGGTGTTGAGCCCACCAGGATAGGAGTGGTTGCAATTCCCTTGGCTGGGGAGAACCTGCAGCCATGTTTGTGCCTTATCGTCCATCAACACAATATAGGTTTATCTAAAAGTAACCTCAGTAATTATTCACCCATCTTATAACCGTCATGTTGCTCCAAAAGCTGGCTCCAGCTGGGTACCCTAGATTGTCCTCCATATGAAGTACTATATGGGTGACATTGGCACACATACAGAATAGCGTTGTAAAAGATTGAATATATTTGGTTAGTCGCAGATCTCTGTGACATTTGACATGATACTGCCTTTCTCTGGATGTTAAGCGGGAAGATGTGCTTCCAGTGTGCTATCAGAGAGGGAAGATGTTATAAACAAGTTATGAACAGGACACCCAGAATATATCTCCCAGAGTCGGTTTAGCAGAAGGCAATGAACAAGGTGTCCATCACAGCTGACAGGTTTATGAAGGTCAACATCTGACACTGTTGACATACAATTCTCTACAGAGGCCAATCACCACTGCGTGTGTCTGTGCTTCTCTGTGGTAGAGAATCTTCTAGTCTTTAGACCCTGGGATATTTATTGAGTCTGAGAAAAGAACGATCAGTAGATAATTCAGGAGAATTTGGAGACTCCATTACTTTCCTATAGTAATGGTTTCAACATTGCATGTTTGATTGGGACTAGTACTGTAGTATTAGGGTAATTGAATCTAGAATAGCTACAGCAATTGTTCTGAAAGCTGTACTGTTTATTATGCAAATATAATGTTTTCTGTGGTCAGTTGGCAAAGTTTTGTTTTTATAAGAATAAACTCTCAAACCGGGGAACTCTTAAAATACAAAGAAATCATTGACTGACACAAAGCAGTCCCAGGTAGGAAAATCTAGTGACTGTCACTGTGTCCTAAATAGAGTGGAGTGACCATTACTATGACCTGTCAGCACAGACGCAGAAAAACATCCAGGTCAAGGGTTTCCCCATGGAGCCAGATGAGGCCCAGAGTTTCAGTCACATCTAGATGAGGCAGCCAAATGGTGTGTTTGGTTGTGTGTGAGCCCAGCAGATTATAGCAAAGCTGCCACTCAGCCAAACTAAGGCCCATATTTATACTTTTTTTGCACCGCATTTGTGTCATTTATTGACATAAATGTGGCATAAACTTACAAAATATAATTGTAAAAAAAGTGACACAAATATGCTGCAAAAAGTATAAATATGGTCCTAAATGAGTCTCTTCATTATACAGCTATGCACTTTCTTTTTACATCTTCTTTGAGGCCACTGCATCACACTCCTGTCCTCTTAGTGTAAATTGTCCATTCAGTGTTGTGAACACTTTAATTTGGAGCATCTAGCCTTTCTAGATATGCACCCACAGAGACTGAGCATTTTTGAACAAACTGAGGTTTTTTACTTCACATAAAAATTAGAAAAAAATAATTTGAGCTTTAGACTAAGTTACTTTATTAAATACAGCACATTTACACACGGGAAATGAATCAATACCTCATTTACTTTTGAAATAGCTAAAGGTTCAGATTTTACCTAAATTAAGTATTGCCAACTTAGACATACATACTGTTCTTCGAAAACTAATTCATATAATAACTCAAACCAAACAAAGGTTTAAGTGTAACATTCAAGAAATGAGTTTTTATGACCAAGATTTATTTTGCCCCAAAGCTTCCTACCAAAATGCTACAAGTACCACAAAAATGATGTCATCCCCTAGATCTCTACCCTATTCTTTGGCACTCACAATATACTGTTTAATTAAGGTTTATAAAAACCAGCATGCTGCACTGACATGTTCTCTTGAAAATGTCAACTTCTAAACCAGTGGACAATAGTTAGTACTTGTGGTTGTATTAACAGTTTTCTTGTAAAAAACAATTCTCCTAGTTGGGGAGGAAGTGATGAATCATCTAATGAAGGATTCTCCACCAGGGTGAATCCACTGATGGATTTACCTCAGTACATGTTTCCATTAGCTGATAAAACTCTTCCACACCACACCCTCCACTATTCAAGATATTTTCTTTATTCTCCCATCTCTAAATCCATCCAACCTAGAATGGTTTGATTTTCTGTACCAAAATGTCATTTTTCAAATTCCACTCCAACCTATGCCCCACTTACCTGATTAAGGCCCTTTGTCTATTCATTATTTCTGACAGAACATGGAGAATAAACTTCTTCATATTTCCCTTGAAAGTAGCAATGTTGCTTAAACAGGGAAGAGTCTACATTTATACATACATGAGAGATCCAAGATGTGAAAGAGAGGCTCTAAACATCACAGTTGGGCATTTTGTTAAGGCATAGTTATCATGTGGGAGAAAATATGGCTGCCACAGATGCAATTATGCTAAGATGATGATTTATGTTGCCAATTATTCCCTCTTGCCCTATATATTTGTGCAACTTAGGGCACATCAACAATCATTAATTTCAGGTTCAAAATGTTTTAAAATACCATAATCAGATTTTCAGTCCACTTCATCATTTCATCAGAATGTATATGTGGCTGGGAAGGATAGAATACAGGGATAATGCAGGGCTGTTTAGTGCATGCAGGGTGAGTGCATATAGTAGGTCTATGTGGACCTGTGAAGAGTACAGTTCATGAAGGATTTAGGGCATGATTTAGATCCTGGCAGAGGGGGTTACTATGTCACAAACGTGACGGATACCTCCTTCCTCCGTACTACAATACCATAGTCTATAAAGGGATGGTAATATGGCAGACGGGATAGCTGTCACATTTGTGATAGAGTAAACCCCATCCGCCAGGATCTAAATCAGGCCTTTAGTGTTGTACAACAAGTGCTTGGTGGATGTGTATGCTGGGTGTGTGCGTGCCTGCAAGTGGCACAAAAACAGAAAGGCTAAAGTGCTGTGCAGTGCATGGAAAGGGATTGTGTTTGCTGAGTGTATGTGTGCCTGTGGTGGCACATTACATGGGGTATCAGTGCTGGACAGTGTGTGCGCTGTGTGCATGCACTGAGTGCCAGGGTGCCTGTAATGGTACAGTGCATGGAGAACCATGGGTTCCATTTTGGGAGACTTAGGACTGCATGAGGAAGACATGAGGCAGTAGAGTAATCCCCTCAGAACGATTTTTGTATTGCTGTATTTCTGTGAGCTGAGTGGCTGTATTTCTGTGAGCTGAGTGGGAAACATGGGGATGGGAGAGCGAGGCTCCCCATACACTTCAAGGAGTCCTTTTGATTCATTGAAAGATCACAAGGAAGAAGCCTGGACACATCTCATGAAGGAGATAGGGCTGATAAGAGAATCATAAAGAATAGGGCAGGGAGACCAAGATTTACCCTTTGATGCACATACTGTGGCTGACATCTAGGTGTGAACAATACTCACTCCCATTGACTTGTTGCAGGACAATCAACATCAGATTGTCTTCTGCTGTGACAGATGGCTTTTGAAAAGAAAATGGGAGTTGAGGAGTATGTACTTCAAAGGAAATGGACTACAAGAAGGGAACTTCGAGACCCTATAAACTGTAATCTGCCAAGCAGCCAGATGGGTTGTTTGAGGAGGAGAATCTCTGCAAGACTTCTGCCTGTGTCAAGGACTAGGGTCCAAGGTCTGCTTGCTTATCTCCTTGCTGGTTGAGGGAACATCAACTAGGGAAATCAAGACCACCTGCCATGGAGCTAGGACCAACAGCGCCTGCTTGCCTACCAAGACCAGTGCTCTGTGAGGAAGAGGAGAGCATTGGAGGGACCAAGGTCTGGTAGGCAGCCCTGTTGAGTGGACTCCTGGTATGAGGTATGAGTAAATGGCTGCTGCACCAATGGGTCATTGCTCATGTGCAGAACTGAGTTGGTGACCTCCTTATGCCAGGAGAGGGCTGCTGTGAATTTAGCTGTGGAAAAGATTGGTGTGCAGTAAAGACTAAAGCCCGTGCTACAGTGTTGCAGTGACCCTGTGTTCAAGAAGGGGCCACCATGGAAAAGACTGCCTTGTGGAGCAGTGCTGAAGTCTGTGCAACACCGCTGTGGCAACCCATTATTCCAGGAGAGGCCACCATGGTATACAATGCCATGGATTAAGGGCCGAAGCCTTGCATGGCAGCTGTGCAGCAACCCCATATACTAGGAGTTCTTGTGCCATGTTGATAGGGCAGGAGCCATAAACTGTTAGCAGAGGTGCCACGTAGGTCATAAGGATCAATGAGGACTGTGACTGACCCGACACCATACAACGAATGAGGAAGACAGGAACATCTGAATCAGCCCCCTACTTTCAGAAACTTGGAAATGTACCATGCAGGAAGAGTTGAGGGAAACATACAATCCCTGCAGGACATGAGCAACATGGGAGAGAGAGAGAGAGGGCCTGCATCTGCCAAGTGCAGGCACTGACTCTGCATGCAGCAGACTGCCCTGATCAGGACCAGAGCTGCAGTGAGCGTCTGCTGACGGCGAAAACTCCAAGACTTTGCATGCTTTACTCCCACCAGAGTGGACAAGACTTGTTTCGAGCCTACTGCCCCCTGGGGGACTCCCTGCTGAAAGTCTTCCAGAGCTTTTTAACTTGACTTTAAGAGTTGAAGTGGGCTCTTAATAAATGGACTACTAATTAAGCATTCCCTGGATGTGATTACCAGTGAATTTTGAAAAACCCCTATTGCACTGCGAGGACCATGATGCAAAGGTGCCTGCGTTGCATGCAATACTCTTTTTGTGCAGGAAGTGGGACCTTCCTGCACAAAAACAATCCGGAGAGGCATTTTCCTCTTGCTGCATGTGCTGCAGAATGTGCCTTCACAATATTTTTGTCCTCAGTATTCTTGACACAATATTATGTCCACACAATACTTTTTCTCTGATATTTTGTCTACACCCACACTTCACAACCATCTTGCTTGGCCTGCTTTAAAAAGCAAAGGTGAAGTATAATCCAATGAAAATCAGTGATAGTGTAATTTTCTCCATAAGTGTAATTTCCGCCAGGAAGTCTTCACCAGTGGAATTACTATTGTCATACTATATCCTTGAAGCACTGATCAGAACATCTGTCACCAATTTCTTTAATCAAGTACACAGCATAAATATGTTACCATCTGGACCTCTTTAAAAGATATGACCATCTTAAAGGTGCTGCAGTAAAAAACTGATTGGATTATTGATCAGTGCCTTCACAGCCTTGGAGACAACCCTAATAACCAAATAATAATTTGCTTAAAAACACACGCAGCTAAGCTTCTATGCTCTCTTAGCCATAGAGATCATGTGCCTGGCTTAACAGTATGGACAGCTTACATTGGCCTAGGAGTGCCCATTTGTGGTTTTCGGATTTTCTGGTTATCTACATAAGATAATTGTATATACAATGAACTTAAGTTGAAATAATTTTCATAGTAAGAGGTTATTCAGAAAGTCTGGCATGCTTCCAGCTCTCCTGGATATAAGTTGGACACTTCTGCTTTTAAGCATTTCTACATTTATTACACAATGCCAAAGAAACTAATTCAAGGAGCTTTGTTTTAGTCATTAATACACGGTTCACTGAGAGAAGTAAAGCAAGTATGGGATAGTTTTTTTAAACTAATCTCATTCTATAGTTTTTATTTGGGTAACATGTTATTCCATTGTAGTATTTGCTCACTATGGTACTACAAAAAGGGACCAAACATAAAAACAAGTAGTCTTGGCCGTGGTAAAATAGAAACATTGCAGTCCAAACTGCAACACCACATTCTACTTGCCTTCTCAACAGGAACAAAGGAAATCTCTGGTTGATTTCACCGTCATTGGACCACATGAGTGAGGTGCAGCTTCGACCTACCTGTTTCACAAAATAAGAGTAAAAAAGGAGATATTTATCGAATTATTCTCTGCCACTGGTTATTACTCTGGGCTGTATTTTGAGTCGATTGTGTTCTTTGTTCAGTGTGCGAGCACAGATATGGGAAAACCATATGCAAATTAGCCTGGGGAGCATCAACCAATTTGATTGTAAAATTGGACTTCACAAACGCGAATTTGCAAAACACCACTGTCAGACAACAAAAACATTAGAGTAAATAAAATAGCATATCCTTACAATGTGTATTAAGGTGCTAAATATGCATGTCATGCAAATTAGCCCCACTTTATATGACCTGGTCACAACTATGCATTTTAATGCGCGTTTAATGAGAAAACTGAGGTTGCTTTCAAAACACCTTTTGTCAGTGTTAAGATACAGTGGAAAAAACGGAAAGAATGTTCCCTGACACCATTTTACTTTTTCTGAAGTTTCCTAGCAGATACCTGGTAAATAGAAGAACTGGGAGGTGAAATTGGTAAAAGACGCAGATGACAGCTAGGTCACCGTGGTTTCGTTTGAATTGTGGTGTGACTTAAAAGCTCCCGCGCACAAAGTATAAACACTTCAACTCGTGCCCATAAATGTCCAGCAATATTTGTTTTAAGCCGCCGAGGCGTACGAGTGAGAAAGTGGCTGCGCCTTTTTTTTATTAGACTTCACTGTAATATGTAACAATTCACTTAATATATCATACTGGATTAACTAACTAGTGGTGGAAAAGAGACAAGGAGCAGTTCTGCAATTTGGTCTGAATCTATTAAATTACTTACTAGAGCAAAACTAGCGATGTAGCAACATTAGCAAGGAAACACAAAGCCCTCCCTAGCACAGATCAAGAATCTTGCAAGACTATGCAATTACGTTTTAAATATTTATGTCTACACTTCAGTTTAATAAATAGATTGGACATCGCAGCCTAGGCTCCTAATTACCTTCAATAGAGCTGAATGGCTTGTGATTATGTGATTCCCTAGGTACAATCTTCATTACTTTAGCAGAAATCACCTCACTGCCACTTAATGAAATGAGGAAGATGTCCTCTAGAGCAATGGATATTACCAGTAAGTATTCCGATCTACACATTCTGGATTAAAATTCTCTCATAGACTTCATTATCTTCTGGAGTTTACATATTACCTGAAAAGCACATCAAGAGTTGCCTTGAACCCTTGCTAGAGATTTTACTTTAAAAAAAATCTGTTTAAATAATAACCCACATGAGTTAATTGTAGGCCTAACTAAACATGCATTTTAAAATGTGCATTTTCCTTTCTAAACTCTGCATGACCCGCATTTGCCTGATTTGTGCGACTTTGTTTTGTGACTTTTGCATGACTCCTAATGACACAAACTTCCCATGCTACAAAAGAAGTTATACTTTCCCGTTCATTAATACCACTTGAACTGCACTAAAATCTCAAAACTTGCTAAACTAATCTTAAAACTAGCTTCTTTAAGAAAAGGCTTCTAGTGTGACCATGTGTGAGAAAGGAGATGACTTAATGTGATAATACCTAGAATTTACATGAATGCTCTTTCTTTCAGAAACCCAGGCGCTTGGGAAACAGTGAAATGTTTCGATGTAATTGAAACTTCTACAAATGTATTGTGTGTTTAGAGCAAACTTTGCTAGAACTTAACCATCTCAACAGAAACTGTTCCTGTCTCAAGATGTTCTCGCTTTCTGATTGGATGTTCCTGCATATTATTTGAAGAATTGTTAAACATTTGTATAATTATGCGATGTATAAAACTAGCCCCAAGAAAATAACTTTAACTTTACTCTTTTTTGGAATCATTATCACCATAGATTTAGATTCCCTGCTGGGAGGATCAGATGTGCTTTAGCCAGCTCTGTGAAGCCTCCAGGGTCCTCAAGGGTAGTATCCTAAGAGCTGCAGAGGTTTTATAAAATTGAAAATACTTTCTATGCTTGCACCCTTCAAAGCTCAATTTGATCTTCAAAGATCTGATAGAGTTTTAAGATCATCCTCGAGCACAAATTAATATCCTGTAAGTGGAGACATTCCAAGTTGGGTAGTAGGATCATCGATGAGGCTGGGAATGCACTACTGTTTGATTTGTGACTTGTTAAATCAGGGTTCCTAGTTTTAGCTGGGATTTTGCTGAAGTCATAGCTGTCAGAAATGAGACGCTTCAGGGACACTGTAGGGTCAAAGGTTCATTGTGCAGTGGCCATTAGGCACCATGAAACTCATTTTTCAATCTGATCAACAGAGTTTTTTCGTACAGGAGATTAATGCCATAATACCTATACATCTTTTTGTCTGTTTTTAGCACAAGCATTGGCGATGATATAATTCGCAGGAGACACATTGCAAATTGAGTCCTGAGCAATTTTCTCTCAGCAGTCATATGCATGAATTCATGACAGTTAATACATTTGGGCCTAGATGTATGTGCTATCTGGATATCACATGAGCGTTAATGAGAAGGATAAACAAATTGGTTTCTTTTACTCTGGACCAATTTCCAACAGATTAGCTGGTGACCTCAGAAAAAAACAAAACCTGAACAAATGCTGGATCAGATCATGTAGGAAAGCTGCAAACCTCTACAGATATGGTCTACCTGCCTTTGACCTGCATCCTATGTCCTGCTCTGCCTAAGAGGTCAAGCCCCATCTACAGCTCTTCTCAGAAGAACGGTTGTCTGGCTCAGTCTATAGAATCAGAGTGAATTTCATCTCGGTAGCTCATTGACAAAGAGCTGCTTAACACCTGAATGAAATAAACATTTAATGTATTAACTGTCTCCAGAAGATTGGGGTCAATAGTGGCTTTCTGTGGGCTGCTGACTGAAGACTAACTGACACTATAATTTAGCCACCTTGTCTTCCTCAGAGTCCATCTTTTTACTTAGATAAACGCATCCTTCTTGGATTCTGTCATGGGTGCCCCAGGGCTGTAGGTAACATAATTATCAAATTAAAGAGCTATCATTTGATCATCAGAATAACTTTTTTCCTATGCTCGACTCCCCAAGGGTAGAAAGGGAGTCTAATCAAGACTTATGGGCTTATTACGAGTTTGGCGGTCAGGCGAGCCAACAGTCAAACTTGGGGAGATGAGGCAGCTGTCAACCTGGTTGTCTCACCTCCCGCCATATTGAAATGATCCCACTGAGCTAACCGGCTGAAACATCGTATTGTGACGTTCCTGCCTGTCAGTCCGGTGAGAACACTGCTCCGGTTTTGGTCTCAGCTCCCTTAAGGCCAATACCGTAGCACACCAGTACCCTCGGAATGTGCACTGTTTTCAAATCAGACACTGTGCATTCCGAGGGTGCTGGGAAGGGGTGCCTCTGCACTGCCCATGCCATGGGAATGGGCAGTGCAGGGGCCCCCCTGTGGCCCCCTGCACAGCCTTTCCGACAGCCTTTCTATGGCGACTGAACTGCCACAGAAAGGCTGACAGAGAGGGGACTCGTGTTCAGCACGGCAGTGCTGAACTCAGCACCGCTGTGACTGAGCACGAGTCAAGCCCGTCAGGAACCATGTTCCTGGTGAGGGTGGCGGTCTCCTTGCAGTTCAACTGCCAGGGTCATAATGTGGCGGTCCGACCACCTGGAGTGCAGCGGTCTGACCACCGTCCTTGGAGCACCAGACTCGTAATGAGGCCCTTATTCTGGGAGGTGATAGACGATTAAAACTCAAATACTATATGGCACAAGTGTTACACACATTAAACTCTATTTAGAACTATATATTTTTTTAAATGTGCAGTGATTTATTCACAAATGAAAGGCAGGGCAGTTAAGATAAAACCAAAAACAAATGTAGAGCTTTGTTCCACGCTTCTGCCATTTCTGAAGGCTGTTAAAATGACTATTGTTGTTACCAATTGTACTACTGTACATATTATTGAGTTTAGAAATATTGTTGCACACTTAAATCATGGACAAAGTATTGAGGGACAGAATATCAAATGGTAAGTGCATATAGAGAAAGCATAGATTTATTCTTTTATCTCCACATCTGTGCACCTTGAAAAGATCTATACATATCATAAAGGTACATAAATGTAGAGTTAAGTATGGAAAATCTATACTACCTTTTGATACTTTGTCTTTCCAGATTGTGTCCACGATATGTGGTACCTTGATATTCCGGTTCACAACCTATTACCCAAGTTTATGGTACTCAATTTGTCAACATTGGAAAGGATGAAAGCTGAGTCTTCCTTGCTCACACTGAAAAAATATCACCTTCTTATTTCTGTAGTCAGCAGTGAGCCATTCTGGCAGCTTATGGAAAAAAACGAAATCACAGCACTTACCGTACAGCAAGCAAGTGGAATGAGTGAGTCTGACCACTGCAAGATTTGGAGACTTCTCCCCCAAAAACGTTTTGAAAAAAAAATGCAAATATGGTTTGTTTTTTAAAACATTTTCATTATACAACTTTGTTCTATCATTGAATGGATTGTTAGAAATTAGAGATAGAGTGGCATGCCACTAGAATGAGTAGTTGGATGGTGAGGAGTGGGTGGATGAATTGATTCAATAATTGATGAGAATGAATAAAGACTTTTAGTGACAGGGAACAAATTATCGCAATGCTATGCCCAAGGGTGGTTGCTCTGTTTTTCATTTTAGCTTTTGCTTTAAAGCATCCCATCCACAAACACTACTACTGCCAATGCTTATGGAACATGCAGAGCTTGGATGCATTTAACACAGTGTGCTGAGTTTGCGCTTCAAAGAATTAACAAAAAGCATTAAGCTTTGATCTAAAATGGGAGAGAAAAAGAGATAACTATGTAGTGTCTGAATTGCATAATGTGCAATCAGGAAACATAGCATCAATCTCAGCCTCCACTTGACCACATAGTGTGCACCTAGGAAATTACTTTTTTCAGAGTGCTTCCTTTTTCTTCATCGTCGCATGAGAGCATCTTGAAATACGTCTGCCCAGGGTGTGCACTACACTAAAGTAAAAGACTTTAATGTGACACCATCTATAGAAATACCTGAGGCCACATATAGGGGCAAAAACAGCTAACTGTTGCTTCACTAATAGCAAAGTTTTCCAGGAAGTGGTAGCTGTGGTGGAAGGAATGTTTCTAAGTTTATGATTAGAATCTCTCACTTCTGACAATTTCCACACAATGCAATAACATACACTAATATGCTAATATAAAATGCATTGTAAAAATCACATTATAAACAAATATACTGTTTTGAATTTTGAATGGACTTTATCATATATGTATATGTTAGCGCTGAGTTTATTACTAATAAATATTCATGTATTGTGAATTTTGAATCTGCATAGAAAATGAGTGAGCATAGAAAATAATGTATGGTTCGGAAAATGGTCCCACTTGAGTGGCCTTCAGTAATCATGAATTGTCCTTATTAAATGTTTATTAATACAAATTGATGTGCTTATATTTAGATTTATTATTGTAGTGTGGTATATTAATGATTACTTATTATGTACTTGCTTTATTAATTGTAGGCCTTAAGTTAGAGAGAGCTGGGCTACTTGCACGGTCTCATGCACTGTTTAAAATTTACTGAGAGAAATGTGCGCTTTGAAAGAATTAATACATTAATTGTTTTAGCTGAGTTGACCAAATGTAGCACATGTTATACATTCTCATGAGAACTGATTGTTAGAAAATCTTGTTCTAGTAAAAGCAACATTATATAGTTTAATGTGTGAGGAAGCAACATTCCCAGGAACTGACAATGAAAACACTGACCAGCATATTGACCGATACAATTTTTTTACCTGGGAACAGGGAACAGGAGAAGAAGAGTGTAAAAGACTGTTTAGTTATATCTTAGATTCATATTTCTAATTTTATTGGAATAATCGTAAACATACAATTATTTGACCAATGGCAACATGGAAAGTGTTTTAGATGATTTTAACTTAGCCTGACTGCAGAGAGGAGAAGCGTGCCATTTCCATCATTCTCACCTTCCATGCTCATTCCCTTTTTCCTTCTCCACTGATGAGGTCTACTCGCCTTGATTCTTCTACTTAGAGAATTCCATCTTTAACTTTATTTGCCTAAACTTCTGATGCAGAATGCTGATTCCTTACTTAGAGTCCCCGCTTCTGAACCATTCCCTTTCACTGTCTAGTTACTGATGCTGATTGAGCTGATGTCCGACTGACGAAGATAATCGCAGTTTGCTGATCCCTACTGAGGAGAGGTATTACAAATTGCTAATGAAAATGTAGTAGAATTATGTTATTTGTTTCTAGGTACCAACCTCTGTATTTATAGAGCCATAGTTAGATGTTTTCCAAATTTGTTTTGACTAAAACTATTTTTGAATGAAGCCCAAACATGCTATTCTAATCAGACGGTTAGCTAGAAGACCCACAGAGAATGTTTGCTAATTATTAACAATTGTCGATGTCGAATCTAAATGTATGCTATTTCTATTGCGCAGTTGTTCTTGCTTTTGATGTGTACTGTAACTCTCGAATGATTAGTAATCCATGCTTTAGTTAAATTGAGATTCTTTTGAAGGTTTGGTCAACCAGTGTTGTTTCTGTATGCATATCATTTGATTTTGAGATTTAGTTACGTGATATTAGCATTATTAAAATAGGGAAATAGACATTCTAACTTTTACATACAGGTGTGGTTATTCATGGCCGAAGGGGTCATGGTGTGGGAACTTACTGTCTCCAAAGATTATTGACACTGTTGATTGATGTTGTTGATGATTTGTAGTGGATTTGAAATTGGAGATAGAGGGATGCCACTAGAACGAGTATTTGGATGGTGAGGAGTGGATGGATGAATTGGTTCAATAATTGATGAGAATGATTGAAGACTTTTAGTTACAGAGAGCAAATAGTCTTCATGCTGTGACCAAGAGTGGATGCTCTGTTTTTCATTTTAGCTTTTGCCTTAAAGCCTCACCATCCATAAACACTACTACTGCCAATGCTTATGAAACATGCAGAGCTTCGATGCATTTGACACATTGCGCTGATTTTGTGCCTCAAAGAATTAACAAAAAGCATTAAGCTTTGATCTAAAATGGGAAAGAAAAATAGATAACGATGTAGTAGCTGAATTGCATAATGTGAAATCAGGAAACATCGCATCAATCCCAGTTTCCACTTGACCACATAGTGTGCACCTAGGGAATTACTTTTTCAGAGTGCTTCCTTTTTCTTCATCCTGGCATCTTGAAATACATCTGTTCAGGGTGTGCACTACACTAAAGTAAAAGGCTTTCATGTGACACCATCTATAGAAACACCTAAGGCCACATATAGTGGCAAAAACAGCTAACTGTTGCTTCACTAATAGCAAAGTTTTCTGTTAAGTGGTAGTAGTGGTGGAATGAATGTTTCTAAATTCATGATTAGAATCTCGCACTTCTGACAATTGCGACACAATGCAATAACATACTTTAATATGCTAATATAAAATGCAGTGTAAATATCACATTATAAACAAATGTACTCTTTTGAGTTTTAAATAGTCTCTCATCATATATGTACTGGACTCTCTGAGCCAAGCACTTTGTTTTTGTTACCGAAATATGACTTTGTAAAGTGCAATTCTTAATATGTTGCAGCATAATTTTGTTATATGTATGCCTTATTGCAATTTGTAATCAATTAAATACTGTTAAATTAATAAGACCTAAGTCAAAAAGCCAGAAGCACACCTACGTTTAGTTTAGGTGCTCAAAAAAATGATTTAAATTGTTTTATTCCCAAGTAACGGTAAGCCTTTATGGAGTAGTATTCCTTCAAAGCATATCTCCTCCCATTGGCAGGGAGTGAGTGTTTCAGAGTTAGGATGCAATACAAATTAGGTGAACATTCACAAATCCATCGATTTTTGGTAGTCACAAAAAATTTCTGGGGCCTAGTCCCACCTGGATCCACTGCAGATTTACTGATATATACCAAGGGCAGTAAATCCGAGAGTGGGTAGAATGCAAAAACGAATGTGCTGGGCATGTGGAGAAAAAATAAAGATGTCAAATGTGAAAGCGCACGTTTGTAAACAATATTTGTAAATACACAGCATGTACATTTGCACCTTTTTAACTGGTTTCACGTGTGAGTATTCTCTTTTACTGTCGCAGCTTCTCATGGGCGGTCTTGTAATTTAAAGAACATTTCCAAAACTTTGCCAGTACTATTGTGCTGATACTCACATTCTGCCAACACTAAATATTTTAAAGAAATGACTATGCTCCATAACTTTGTTATACATATGTACTTATTTAAGTTACCTAAAGATTATAACGCTTGAACCTCACACATACATGCTAACATTTAAGAACGAAAACCTACTGTTTTCACAATGGCGGCCCTCTTATGGATTTATGTTGCCTTCCGCACACTACCTAGACCATCTTCCATATACAAACATACTCAATAGGTGTGTCTAAGATGGTGCCCATTCAGCATGCCACTCGCATGAGACATGGCATCAACCTAATCTTTGGGCACTTTTCCAACTGTAACTTGCACTTCACCCACTTACGATATTCATTTTCGTTTACAATACTTTTCCATACATGACTCTACTTTATTTGTCTTGCAGCTCATACTTTAGAGAACTATCACTTCTTGCTCTGCAATGTTCACTGACCCAATGCTGCAAATATACTGATGGAGGGATAATCACTGCAATTTAATTTACTTATCTGTTCTCAATTCATTGACACTTACTATGCACATTTGATGTGGTACTCTTTTTACAATTATGACCTCATGCTTTCTTTTATTATTTTTAATCTATGCCTTTAAATTATAGTTGACACAGTAAGCCAGCACTTTCGTGCTCACTTGACTCGCCGATACAGCACACTCTAGAAGGTGAGGCTACAACACCAACAACATAGCTTTCAATACTCAGACTTGTTGTTCCCTCATATCTGCTGTGTACTACAGCCATTGCAATGTCCCATAGTGCTACATCATTAATATTCTACATACAATAACGTCCCCACATTTGGGCTAACTTTTGAGTGTGTGTCCCCTATCAAGGTACTTACATGATTATTATGAACTGTTGGACTAGATATGAGATATATCTATCTACATGACTACATACTCACCTCACACTCATCTTATGCTTTGGCTTCTCCATACAGGTTCTACATTACTTACTTTATTAGAAATAACTCTAAAGTGCACACCTTACACTAGGACAAGGTCAGACTTTCTTAATTCCCAAGTGTTTTACACTCAGATGTTTTTTTTTAATCCAGGTAATTCACTATTGGTGCTCTTCTTATGGTGCATTACCCTCTTCTGATGTTATTGAACTTTTCAACCCTAGGATATTTGGGATATACTATAGTGTTTAAAAATATTCAAGCTTTATGGGGCAGGCTGTTGCGAGGCTGTATGATTCGTGTGGGTGTTTGGGCTACCTGCCTATACAATTATAGTGATAGTATAATACTGTAGATATTGTGCACATTGGGTTGTGGAGCATTGGTTTTGTAGACTTGGGAGACAATATATTATTGCTGTACTTTGGTGATGGGAACTCAATTAGTTAATTGTATCCCCTAACGTGAAAATAATTGGACTTAATGCACACTTGTATGTATTTCTCCCAGCCTTGGTGAAGTCATTGGGCTATGCTTGTTAGACCAAACACACATTAGAATAGGGTAATTTTGCAACTCTGGAATAAAAGACCTGTTTTGATGGACTAAGAAGAAAATTTGATGTGCTTAAAAAACGAATTGAATAGCATGATAGTGATTTCTTATAGGCGGAGGACAGTTGATCTTCCCTAGATCAAGACAGGCACCAAATCCAAAAGTCAAGAATATCTGTCTCTTCTCTGCACTATTCAGCTCTGGATGACAATAGCTGGCAAATGTTTTCATGCAAGTAATTTATTGCCAAATCGTATTATTATTACCAGATAAAGTACCTACAGTGGCTTCCATTCCATTCAGTAGCATCATCTGACATAATATTCTGAAAAAGCATCACCACACGACCTTTGCACTTGTGTAATATGCTCTCTAGGGCCAATATTTATACTTTTTGATGCAAACCGGCGCTGGTGCTGGTTTGCTTAAAAATATTTTACCGCTGGCTATTGCCATTCCTACGTGCCATGCAGGTGCCTTATTTAAGGATTGACGTTAGCTGGCGGTGCGGGCTGGTCAGGGTAAAAAAAAATGTCTCAAACCAGACTGCGCCGGCGTAGGGAAAAATGGGGGTTGTACGTCAAAAAATGGTGCAAGTCATGCTTGAGTCAAAAATCATGGCTCAAACTGGACTTGTGCCATTTTTTGACGCACAACCCACATGTAAATGACTCCTGTCTTAGCAAAGACAGGAGTCATGCCCCCTTGCCCAATGGCCATGCTAAGGGGACTTCTGTCCCCTGGTCATGGCCATTGGGCACAGTGGCATGTAGGGGGCCCAAATTAGGACCCCCTATGCCACTTTGAAAAAAAATAAAAAATACTTACCTCAACTTACCTGGGATGGGTCCCCCTATCCATGGGTGTCCTCCTGGGGTGGGCGAGGGTGGAAGGGGGTGTCCCTGGGGGCAGGGAAGGGCACCTGTGGACTGCTTCCATGGTCAGAGACCATGGAAGTGAGCCCACAGGTCCCTTAACGTCTGCCCTCACCCAGGCGTTAAAAAACAGCGCACATCAGGCTGTGCCTGTTTTTTTAAGGCCCGCCCCCTCCTGTGCGTCAAAATGACGCAGGAGTATAAATAAGGTGCACAGGCCTTAAAGTAATTTTTTGGGCGGGAACGCCTACCTTGCATGTCATTAACGCAAGTCGGTTTCCTGCTTCCAAAAAATGATGCACACTGAGGTTTTTTGACGTCCGCGGGGTCGGGCGTCATTGTTTAAATATGGGGCAAGGTTTGCGCCGAATGTGCGTAAAAATGTTTGACGCACATTCGGCGCAAACAGAGTATAAATATGCCCCTAAGAGCTTCAGTATTCTCATTCAATTTATAGTATTTTCAAACAGTGCTTAATTTGTAATCATTGAATAAATACGGGGCCCAACGTTTTTCTTAGGAGACCACTGTTGGTGCTGCCGAATGTTGGGGTTTCTGAATACCAAGGATATCCAGTCTTGATTACACATTATGCCTCATTCTTCCTCTTCCCTACACTTCCTATCTCTTCATTCCCCTGTTAGAGGATTTTTTCATCCATACTTTCTCCCTTTGTCACAGTTTTGCTATCCTTTTTTTTTTTGTTCCTTCTTTCTCCCGTTTCTGCTTTTCTCTTGTTTTGGGCCTAAGTTTGATGATGAAAAACAATTCTTTGTTCCCAAAAATAAATGCCTGTGCCCAGCACTTACAATTCAATTACCCTGCATTCTGCATAATTCTCTACCACCCACTAAAAACGAACGGGCATATTTACAAGAAACTGGTGCATCAATGCTGATACATCAGTTTTCTTGCATTGCCCTTGCCCCACCTAACGACACCATGGTTGTACCGTATTTACAATACGGCGCACAATGGCTCACGTTAGGCCAATAGCATCAAAAATGTTGACACTATTGTGGCGCTTTGCTGCACTAGTGTAAAAAAGTTTGACGCTAGTGCAGCAAAGGGAAAGGCGGGCCATTGATTAAAAATGGGTGCGTCACTTTAATGTATGCTTTGAGCAGGCATTAAAAATTATGCCAAAAATGGCACAGTGAAATCTTGTAGATTTCACGGTGCCATTTTTGCAAGTCTCCTAATGCTGCAGCGCCCTCCTTACATACATTATGCCTGACACCGGCATAATGTGGCGAAAGGGGTCGCACAGTGGTGAATGCATGCATTGCGGCACTTTGTAAATATGGCGCAGCAAAAATTGTCTCCTTGAGCTACATTAGCGTAAAATAATTACGCTAGTGTGGCACAAGGAGGCGAGAAGGACTTGTAAATCTGTCCCTAAAGGTTGGCAAGCCAACAAATTCACATAAAGAGCCAAGCCAGAGCCACGCCAATGTTCTGGCTAGGCTCTTCCAGTCCATGACCAAGCCGAATCCCCTGAAAATGTTTGCTATGTAATTAACACAACAAGCACCATGTAAAATATGATAAATTGTCTTGAAAATGCAAAAAAGTACATTTCTTTAACATGTGGAACTTTCACATTTATAAGTCAAATGACAGTACTGACAAGTACGTATTAAAAGTGGTAGTTCCCCAACGGCTCATGCTTAAAAACGAAGAGGCAAGAGAGTTGTCAACTAAACCATGTACATGATCCAGATTATTATAGAGCAACTTTATAATTTATTAAATCAAACACAGCAGGTTTTTATATTGTGAACTCATATATTTTAAACTGTTTTTCATTGCTAATTATTTTATTTTAGTAGATTGTTAACAAGTACAAGAAGTTAAATTTAACTACACAATTGCTTATATAATGCTACTTCTTAACAAAAAGGGAGCTTCTCCTGCTTTCTGTCCTGCAAATACTTTTAATAATTCACTGTAGTGAAGAATTCATCCAACTTCATTTTCAACTCATATTAGTGGCAAGCCAATCATGGAATATGCTAACTTGAAAACTGTAGGCATCAAGGCGGCATCTAATAATAGCCTATAAGTAAAAAAACAACAAAAAGGTGCTTAGGTGGATTGGGTAACTTAATGACTGCCTACATAAGATCCACTCCAAATACAGAAATACAGATTTATTTTTCGTCATTTACAGCTTAAACATACAATGCAATCATTAACCCCTTAGCTACCAGGCCTTTTCCCCTTCAGGTGGTGAGCCTTTTTTTTGCTATTTGTGGTATTTCGCGGTTAGGCCCTCATAACTTTTTGTCCACATAAGCTACCCACGGCAAATGTGTGTCCTTTTTTTTCAACATCCTAGGGATTCTAGAGGTACCCAGAGTTTCTGGGTTCCCCTGGAGTAGACCAAGAAATTGTCAGGAATAAAGCTGTGAGCGGTCCAGGTCCCGCCCGAAACTCCGCTACGCGGATTTGCGGCGATTCATGTGCACCACTTGTCATCCCCTCTTGTTCTAAAAGTGGTCATCAGCATCGTCTGCCCTGTGGTAAAGGTCATGAAGCTGCAGGGTCAGGACATTGGTGGACAAGATGCACTTGTCAGTGGTATTCTATGAAGGGACTACAATTCCCATGTTTTTAGAGGCAGCAGACATCTTGGGGTGTGGCAGGCCTATAAAGCCCAGCCACACCCCAAGCACATTGCTCACTATTTTGAAGACTTTGAAGCAGTCAGACCTCGTGAGGGTTCCTCTGAAGATGAGTAAATTTCCTGTATGGCAGATTGGCAGCAAATTGGAGTATCCTTGTTTCCATGGTGAATTCAGATACGAGTAGGTCGTACTCGTATCGGTAAGGTCTTGATGAGTCCAATCTTGAAGGGAGTTGTTATTTCCAAAGTTAAAGCGCCCCCTTAGCACAACGAGCAAAGTGTTTTCAATTTTAAGAGTAAAGTGGCCTTGGCTCGACGATCAAAGCGCTTCGGAGTACAGAAGTAAAGCACCCCTTAGCACAACGAGCAAAGCGCTTCAGGCACCACATGAAAAGTGCCCTTGGCACTGCAATCAAAGCGCATCAGTCCACATAAGTAAAGCACCCTTGGCACGGCAATCAAAGTGCTTCAGTCTACATGAGTAAGGCGCCCTTGGCACAGCAATCAAAGCGCTTCAGTCCACATGAGTAAAGCGCCCTTGGCATGGCAATCAAATCGCTTCAGTCCACATGGGTAAAGCGCCTTTGGCACAGCAATCAAAGCGCTTCAGCCCACATGAGTAAAGTGCCCTTGGCACGGCAATCAAAGCGCTTCAGTCCCATGAGTAAAGCGCCCTTGGTATGGCAATCAAAATGCTTCAGTCCACATGAATAAAACACCCTTTGGCACAACAATCAAAGCGATTCAGACCACATGAGTAAAGCCTCCCTTAGCATAACGAGCGTAGCGCTTCAGACAAGACAAGTAAAAGCACTTTCTGGAATAATGAACAAAGGCCTTCATGCATAATAATCAAAGCGCTTCATGAACAATAAATAAGGCGCTTCTTCCCAACAAATAAAGTGCTTCAAGTTCAATGAGTAAAAACTTTCAGATCTATAGTTGTAAATGTGAAAACATTTTGGAGATAAGCAAATTATAGTTTCATTGTTTTTTGGAAAGCATATTATGTGAGATACATATTTAAGTCTTTGAGAATTATTAGGCTGTGATCAAACGTTTATGTTATGAATGCATAGTTGTTACAGGATTGATATTCAGGGTATGACCATAGTCCAAAGCTCTTGCCATCTCTTGGTTCAGATGTTGTAGTTTGTTCTTGTTCCATGATTCAAAGAAGGGGCTTCGCCCTCATTTCATAAAAGGGTCTCAATCTGATATCACAGAGACGTCTTTATTCCAAAGTCTATTGATGAGTTATACTGCTATGAATGAGTATATGCATATTTGTTCTAACCTTTTCTTTTGAGATCTCTCTCCCTGCAGTTCTCTACCCTAATTCCCTTCCCCCCGTCTGGCTTCATCATAACTCTGTGCTATAATAGCTTTCTGAGTTGGTGATGCCGGGAGGTGGGCCTTTTGCTCAGCAGCGTGCAGATCCAGAGGAAAGGACACTGTGACAGAAATTAGTAAAAAAGACAGCTAAAATTTTGTTTTTTATTTAAACAAAAATGGAAAAAAAGTGCTGCAGAAGAAAGCATGTGTTTTTCCCCCTGAAAATGGCATCAACAAAGGGCTTGATGTGCTAAAATTAGCATCTTCGCAGCTTACAGGAACAGGCAGACTTGAATCAGAAAACCACATTTTTCAACACAATATTGGCATTTTACTGGGACATACCCCATTTTTACTATTTTTTGTGCTTTCAGCCTCCTTCCAGTTAGTGACAGAAAGGGGTGTAAAATCAATGCTGGATCCCGGACAGCTAAACATTTCTGAAAAGTAGACAAAATTCTGAATTCAGCAAGGGGTCATTTGTGTAGATCCCTCAAGGTTTTCCTACAGAAAGTAACAGCTAAAATAAAAAAATATTGAAATTGAGGTGAAAAAGAGCCCTTTCTGTCCACGTTTTCTTCTATAACTTTTTCCATCTATGGTAGATTTTTTAAAGCAATATACCGTTACCTCTGCTGGACTCTTCCTGTTGTGGAGATATATGGGACTTGTAGATTCATCAAGATCCCTAGTTGCACGGAGCCAAGGCCGGCTTTAGCGCTGGTGGCGCCCTGTTTGACAGTCTTTTTGGCACCCCCACCCCATGACCACCTCCTCGGATTCCCTCACCACCACCCTGAAAATGTGCCCTTCATCTCTCCATAATCTCCCTTTCACATAAATTCACTTGTTTTAAAGCGCCTGTAAAGGCTGGTTTTACTAATCCACTCAGCTATCGACAAAAAATATAGTGTAGTTCTTTGCAGCTGGCATATTAACCCTCTATGCTTCTTTATTGCGAGTCAAAGCTGCCGCTAGACAAAAACTCCCATCTTTCTCCCTAGTTGGAACATTAAATCACAAGAGGTATCTTGACATTTTAATTGTTTCCTCAAGGCTGGACGCACAAGGAACTTTTCAGCAGGTGCTTTTAAATCATAAGTTTCGTAAGTCTTTGTTAAACAAAGCACCCCCCCAATCCAGGTCAGCACCCGGTGCGGTCTCTCCACTCGCACCACCCTAAAGCCGGCACTGCTCAGAGCCAATAAATGAGCTCCACCTTGTAATGGGTTTTCATTGTATACCGGGTATATAGCAATTAATTTGGTGAAATATAAAGAGTGAGAAATAGGTATCAAGGAAACCTTTATATTTAAAAAATGGGCACAAGAAAAGGTGTTGAGAAGCAGTGGTTATTTGTACATTTCTGAATTCCAGGGTCCCCATACTAACATGTGAATTACAGGGCATTTCTCAAATAGACTTCTTTTTTACAGACTGTCTTACATTTGGAAGGGGAAAATGTAGAGAACAACAAGTGGCAAGAGCACTTATTCATTTATTATGTGTTCCCCCTAGTCTACCGATAAAAATGGTACCTCACTTATGTGGGTAGGCTTACTGCCCGGAACAGGAAACGCAACATGGACACATCACATTTTTACATTGAAATCAGACTTGTTTTTTGGAAAATGCCTAGCTGTGGATTTTGGCCTCTAGCTCAGCCAGCACCTAGGGAAACCTACCAAACCTGTGCTTTTTTTTAAACTGGACACCTAGGGGAATCCAGGATGGGATGACTTGTGGGGCTCTCACCAGGTTCTTTTACCCAGAATCCTTTGCAAACCTCAACATTTGGCAAAAAAAAACAATTTTTCCTCACATTTCGGTGCTGCAACGTTCTGGAATCGGAGAAGAGCCACAAGTTTCCTTCCACCCAGCATTCTCCCAAGTCTCCAAATACAAATGGTACCTCACCTGTGTTGTAGGCCTAGTGCCCGCAACAAGAAATGCCCCAAAACACATCATGGACACATCATATTCTTACATTGAAAACTGATGTTTTTTTTGGAAAGTGCCTAGCTGTGTGGATTTTGGTCTCTAGCTCTGCCGGCAACTAGGAAAATCTACCAAACCTGTGCATTTTTGAAAACTTGACACCTAGGGTAATCCAGGACGGGGTAACTTGTGGTGCTATCACCAGGTTCTGTTACCCAGAATCCTTTGCAAACCTCAAAATTTGGCAAAAAAACACTTTTTCCTCACATTTCGGTGATAGAAAGTTCTGGAATCTGAGAGCAGCCACAAATTTCCTTCCATCCAGCATTCCTCCAAGTCTACAGATAAAAATGGTACCTGACTTGTGTGGGTAGGCCTGGTGCCCACAACAGGCAATGCTCCAAAACACAAACTGGACACATCAAATCTTTCTTATGAAAACTGACCTCTTCTTTGCAAAGTTCCTTGCTGTGGATTTTAACCTCTACCTCATCCGCCACCTAGGAAAACTTAGCAAACCTAGACATTTCTGAAAACTAGACACCTAGTGGAACCCAGGATGGGGTAACTTGTGGCGCTCTCACCAGGTTCTGTTACCCAGAATCCTTAGCAAACCTCAAAATTTGGCAAAAAAAAACACTTTTTCCTCACATTTCGGTGCTGCAACGTTCTGGAATCGGAGAAGAGCCACAAGTTTCCTTCCACCCAGCATTCCCCCAAGTCTCCCAATACAACTGGTACCTCACTTGTGTTGGTAGGCCTAGTGCCGGCAACAAGAAACGCCCCAAAACACATCATGGACACATCAAATTCTTACATTGCAAACTGATGTGATTTTTGGGAAGTGCCTAGCTGTGGATATTGGTCTCTAGCTCCGCCGGCAACTAGGAAAATCTACCAAACCTGTGCATTTTTTAAAACTAGACACCTAGGGGAATCCAGGATGGGGTAACTTTTGGTGCTATCACCAGGTTCTGTTATCCAGAATCCTTTGCAAACCCAAAAATTTGGCAAAAACACTTTTTCTCACATTTCGGTAATAGAAAAGTCTGGAATCTGAGAGGAGACACAAATTTCCTTCCATCCAGCATTCTTCCATGTGTCTACCGATAAAAATGGAACCTCACTTGTGTGGGTAGGCCTAGTGCCCATGACAGGAAGTACCCCAAAACACAACTTGGACACATCACATTTTTCTTATGAAAACTGACCTGTTCTTTGCAAAGTTCCTTGCTGTGGATTTTGGCCTCTAGCTCATCCGGCACCTGGGAAAACCGAGCAAACCTAGACATTTCTGAAAACTAGACACCTAGGAGAACAAAAATGGGGTAACTTGTGGCGCTCTCACCAGGTTATGTTACCCAGAATCCTTAGCAAACCTCAACATTTGGCAAAAAAAACACTTTTTCCTCACAATTCGGTGCTGCAAAGTTCTGGAATCTGACAAACGTCCTTCTACCCAGCATTCCCCCACATCTCCTGATAAAAATGGTACCTCACTTGTGGGGATAGGCCTAGTGCCTGCGGCAGCAAATGCCCCAAAACATCATGTGGACACATCAAAATTAACAATTACAAAATTACCTGTTTTTGCAGGGCGGGCACCTCTGTTTTCTGTCCTGGGCTCAGCAGACATCTAGGGAAACCTACCAAACTCAGACATTTCTGAAAACTAGATACCTGAGGGAGTCCAGGGCGGTGAGACTTGTGTTGATTCCCCAGGGTTTTCTTACCCAGCATCCTCAGCAAACCTCAAATTTAGCTAAAAACTCAAATTTTTCCCACATTTTTGTGTGGGATCACCGCACCAGCACAAATTTCCTACCACCTAATATTCCCCTCAGTCTCCCGACAAAAGTGATATCTCACTTGTGTAGGTGGGTCAAGGGCCTGTGACAGGGAAGAACTACAAACATGTCAAAATTGAGGGGGAACCAAAGCGGTTCCAAAAGGGCAGTTTGAAAAAAAATGTTTTTAGGCTGACAAGTGGGGCAGAATTTTTATCAGTATAGATGCGACAATGCTGGGTGGTAGGAATTTTGTCGATTCCTGCAGATTCTGCAAGGTTCCATCACAAAAATGTGGGGAAAATGTGTGATATCAAGCAAAGTTGGGTTTGCAGGGCATTGTGGGTAAGAAAATGGTGTAGGGTGCATGTGAAGCACACCACCCTGGACTCACCCAGATGTGAAGTTTTAAGATGTGTCTAAGTCTCATCAATTTTTCTACATGGCAGTGTCCCAAAGTCCAAATAGTGCAGCCCTCACCATTACAAGTGGGACGATTTTCAGAGTTAGCCGAGCTGTCATGGTCCAAATGTAAAACCAAAACCCAAAACAATCAAATGTCCTCTTGCTTGCTGTTGGGATAAGATTTTTTAGTGTGCGGGGGGAGAGCTGAAAAACTGTTACCCCCTTCAGTTGGGGTAGGGGCATAACCATGCCCATACTGGTTGGTAGCCATCACTCCACTATTCTTTTTCAATTCCCTGACATCTTGTAGGCTTTCTGCCAGCCCGGGGAGAGGATATGGGATAATTTCCCTATCTGCCCACCGTTGGGCAGAACAACTTTGTCCCCATTTATTTGGGGTGGGGGAATGGCCATACCCCGCCCTATTTTTTTTAAAACAATCATCTCTGGGGTCTAGTGGGCTTTCAGATGGGCCTTTCAAAAATAGGCCGATCTGCCCCAAGGGGGGCAGAATTGGCCAACAGTAATGTGTCCCCATAGGGGGCAGAAGTGGCCTAAAATAAATTCCCCCCCCCTTTTCCGGAGAGCGACCCTTGCCTAAGGGGTCGCTCCCCATCTGTAAAAAATAAAATAGAGAAATCCCTGGTGTCTACAATTTCTGCCCCTCTTGGGGGCAGATTAGCCTAACAAAACTAGGCTGATCTGCCCCTAAGGGGGGCAAAAATGGCCTAAAATAAATTTGTGAGCGATCCTTGCCTAAGGGGGTCTCTCACCTTGCGTGGAATTGGCGTTAAAAAAAAAGAATCCCTGGTGTCCAGTGCTTTCTGCACCCCTTGGGGGCAGATTGGCCTAATAAAAATAGGCAGATCTGCCCCCAAGGTGGGCAGAAATAGCCTAAAATAAATTTGCCCCCACCAGGGAAGCAATCCTTGCCTAAGGGGTCGCTACCCACCTATAAAGAAAAAAAAGTAAACAATCCCTGGCATCTAGAGGTTTCTGCCCCCCTTGGGGGCAGCTAGGCCTAATTAATATAGGCCGATCTGCTCCCAAGAAGGGCAGAAATGGCCTTATAAAAAATGCCTCTCCTTTGGAGCGACCTTTGCCCAAGGGGCTGCTCCCCTTACATGTAAACAAAAAAACAACAAACTCCCTGGTGTCTAGTTAACATTCCTGCAGCCCGATTGCTATGGGATCAGGCTG
Organism: Pleurodeles waltl; assembly: GCF_031143425.1. Classification (NCBI taxonomy): domain Eukaryota; kingdom Metazoa; phylum Chordata; class Amphibia; order Caudata; family Salamandridae; genus Pleurodeles; species Pleurodeles waltl. The sequence continues at coordinate 955,406,999 of NC_090444.1, forward strand.
CAGGAATGCTCAGATCTCCCCCACCCACCAATCGAAAGAGAAATGCAAGCGTTTCTCTTCCAATTGCGCTGGAAGCTGAGCTTCCAGAGAGATGGGTCGACCTCTGATGAGGTCAGCACACAATCGCATGCTGACATCATCAGACGTCACTGGGGGGCCTGGAGTAGAAGGGGAAGCGATTCCTCTTCCTTTTCTGCCAGGGGCAGGGGGTTGGTGGGCCCACAGGGGAGTGCTAGCTCTCCGCCCCGGGCCAGGTGCAGGACGTAACCGTTACTCAAGGGGTTAAGGCCATGATGGATCGGTGATCTGAAAATAAAAAAGATAATTATATTAATTTACACCAATTTTGGCACTCTGATGTTGATAGTAAATTACTGTGAAATTCTCTGAGACATTTTCGGGCAGTCTGCTAAATGAAGATGTGAAACATACACACTAGTGATGATGAAATTATTGACCTTTTTAAATTCTGAGCAAGCTTGCAGTATCCTGGTTATTGGCCTCTGTGAGTTTGTTTTTCTGAAGCCTCAGTGAGTTCCACTGAGGAGTCTATAGAACCTTGCAAACACACTGGAGAGGTGGCATGACCTGAACTATGGTGCTCTCCAGGAGAGGGCAGGCGAATCCCACACCACATTCGACAGCTTGAGCTCCTAAACTAAGGTGGAAAACAGCTGACCAGTAGCAGCCTGCACTTTAAAATGAGTGACAGCCTAGGCTACAAGTTAAAACAACAAGATCTGCGTGATCCCTGATATATGTTAAAAAAAGTTGCTTGATCTTCTCACAGTGCAGATAATGGGTAAAGGCACTTAATGGATGTGAATGAATTGAGAAATGTGTTCATAAATTGCTCTGCCTCGTGGCCGGGCACCATGCACAATGAACCGCGCACACAGCTGTTTTTTTGTCCTGCAGTGCATGTTTGAAAACTCACACATGCCAATGTAGGAGAGGCTGCCACCCTTCCTGTGGTGCAGCAGATTATGACAGCGCACATTCTGACAGTAATCCACGGAGGCGCTGTGCGCTTACCTTACCTGCCACTGTTCTGCGATCTCAGAGCTAGCGGTGGCAAAGTCAGAGTTTACAGAAACCATGAAAAACCTCCCGCTTTCTGTGGTAAGTGTCAGTTTACAGGGCTTCTGAGGTGCATACACTCCCTTCTGCAACCCCGACTGCGCCCAGCTCTCCTTCAGCTGAGAGAGCTGGCAGATGAAAGCACCTGCATTGAAAGGCAGGCACTCTGACGTTGATGGTAAATTTCTGTGAAATTTTCGGAGACATTTTTCGGGCCCCTCTAAGTTGCAAGCCTTGTGCGACTGCACAGTTTGCACACCCCTAAGGCCAGCACTGGAGTATGGTATAGTTAACCAGGAGAATGCTTTAAAAGTAAATGGACGTTGGGCATGGCATTGTTCAACTGCTTGATGCAGTTATGACTGGTATATTAGTAGTGACACATTATGAAAGTGTGTTTGTCTTTGGCCTCTTACAGAAGGTAAGAAGCTAGTCGAGTGTAACGAATTCCACAGTTGCATGTCTCATCTTAATCTTACGTAATTCATTCCATGATTACAAGTGCACACAGAACCCTCGGCTCCCACAACATATAAAATTAAAATCATGTTATTAATATTAAAAAACCCTAGGAGATTTGTGTGTTTTTTGAACCCAATGTAATCCCTATTTTTTTACCTATATGTTAATTGGGGACTTGTGGTCTTTGCAGCAAGGAAATAAAAAGCCCTGGGCTACATATTGGAAATATTATTCCAATGTGGAATTAAAATATTTATAAACCAATGCAAGAAAATATTTGTTGCAGATTTTTAAGGCTCCAGGGCAGCCCTGTGCCAAGTGTTCATTTCTGTCCCCACTAAAAAAAATCTATTTCTGACTTAAAACTCACAGAGAAGTCTTGTTCTTTGCAGTTCAGTTTGCTTAAGTGATGGCAGACTTACAAGCCTGTAAGGAGGAGAAATCAGGGAGGCGAAAAGAACATTAAAGAAAAAATATCTTCAAAAGAAAAAGAGCCTCTTTCTGGCTTACAATAAGTGAATAAAAGAACAGTGGTAATTAATGCTACCTCCCCTCCACACTGGAAGACTGGAAGACTTTTGAAGAAAGGCAGCATTCTGACTACTGTTGTTGAGAACGCAAATAAATAAACGACGGATTTATGGTGTTTGACCTTAAACATGATCAACAAAACTAGCCTTAAATACCAGCAAACTCTATCCCGGGAAAAAATACTGCCGCATGGTGACTGGTTTCCCTAACTACCGATTAAACCACAAATCTCGCGATCATATTCCTTAACAGAGAAAGAAACACAAGTAAAAAATGTCTGATGCTATACATTCTTTACAGAGAGCACTTCCCAAACTCAAGTGCTACTTATGGCTGCTGGTTGTAGCACAAACGCCCAAAAGGGCATTGGTGAAGACTTCACTTTCAGCTCTTACTTGGAAGACGTCGCCTTGTTCAGGCAAACAAGCAAAATGCCCCCCAGTCTTCAGTTGAATTACCTTTCCTGAAAATCTTCCTCCCCTCCAACAAACGTTTTCATCTCATTTAATTTCAGTGATTCGCCCTTGATAATTTAACTTACAAAGGGACTCGTTTTAAGCCAATGAATCTTTTGACCACGTTTGGGGACTTCCCAGAACGAGATATCTGTTTAGCATTTCAATCAATAGATCAATAACTTCATCAATATTCGCAATAACTGATCAATCGAACTAAACAATCTCATGCAAGAAGAATCAAACACACCTTGACCTCGCGGTCATGAATAACCACACAAATCTAGTAAGAGTTAGGATATTTATTCCCTATTAGTTACACTCTAATAGCATGTTTATTAGTCTCAATATCAATAAGCCCATCAAAATCACTACAATATGGCAACTCGAGTAAAACTTTAGCAGAGCATAGATCATGAACATTAGCACAAAGCACAACGTTAACATGAATCAACTTTAGCAGAGTATCATTAGCACGTTATTCAACAAAGCAAGGATTCAGTCATTTGTCTATTCGCATCTGATATTAGTGAACTCCTTAACTAACCTCGAATTAGCATCAGCATGTTGGGCTTCATGCAAAACAATTTGGCAATACAAATTTAGAAAACATCTAACTATGGCCTCTATCAAAATAGCAGTTGGTACCTAGAAAGAAAAGGCAAACAGACAATTACAATTAATCATCAGATAGTTACAAATCCAAATGGGTCAGCATACAGCGTCAGTCTTCGTCCTCAGGACATCAGACGATTCGCCATCAGCCAGGATAGAACAGTCAAGTTTCAGCAGAGCATAGCTAAGAATAGGACTCTTCCCTCTTAAGGAGGAGAAGTAAGCATTAGGCAGGGAATAGGATGAGGATGATTTAAAGTATCAAACAGCTAAAGACAAAGGTGATCGTTACAACCCTGGCGGTTGGTGTTAAAGCGGCGGTAAAACCGCCAACAGGCAGGAGGCAAAAAAAATGGAATCACGACTGTGGCGGAAACCGCCAACATAGACAGCCACTTTAACACTCCAACCACCACGGCGGTACAAACAAACACTGCGGCGGTAAACGCCAACAGACAGGTGGAACACAATTTACCACCCACAGTATTACAACAGTCTAATCCACCACCTTTTCTGGGGCGGATTCACCACGAACAAAAACACAGCGGAAACAGGACTTGGAAGGGAAAACGCTCACCTCTACACACCCAACGAGGAACCAGGAAGCAATGGAACCGGAACTTAAGATTCTCCCAGCCTTTGTCTTCCTGCTCCTCTACCAGGAGCACGAACGCCGGCGGTGAAGACCACGGTGAGTACTGCACCTATGACACAGGGGATGGGGGAGGGAAAAGAGAGTGACACACACACGCAACACCCCCACACCCACCCTCACCCACTACAACACACACACTAATACATCATGACACATTACAGTTACACCCCCAACCCCCTCCAGGGTCATGTGGGATGCAGCTCCCTCCTGCTCCTGTGCCACTGCTCCTCCGCCTGATGATGCTAATGCTCACAAGAACAGGGAGACCACAAAAAGGGGGGGAAGACAGAAGAAAGACATGTTGAGTGCATGCAATACCGCTACCGTTGGCGGACACTACAGACACAGAAGCCACCTGCACTACGCCGTGCACTTTGAGTTCCCTAATTAATCACAGGGACATGGGGTACAAGGCCTATGCCCGATTGCTGCACACATGGAAGTCACAGGAGCCTGACTAGATGTAGTTGGCTCTGAACACAGGTGGGGTGGGCTGCCACATGGCCTGCCTTATGAAGGGATCTTGCCTACTAAACTAGCCCTGGCCTAGGGGAACCCACAGCCCACCTCCCCCACCCAGACACCTCCAATGCGCGCTGAATCAGCTGAATGAGAGTGTACTCACCCCCTTGTGTCTGCTGTGAGGCCCTCAAGCGCCCATCCAATTCCGGATAGGCCACCGCCAGGTTCCAGAACATCAGGGGGGTCATGGTGGGACGGGCACCCCTCCCACGTTGGGAGGCCATCCCCACCTGGGCCTCCGCCGTCTTCTTGCTCCAGCGGCGAATGTCCTTCCATCTTTTCCAGCAGTGGGTGCTCCGTCTGTGGTGGACCCCCAGGGTCTGGACTTCCTTGGCGATGGCACACCAAATATCCTTCTTCTGGTGGGCGCTGACCTACAGGAATAGTACAGGGGAAAAGTAGAAGATATAACCGTCCGCACCGTAACAGTCATTGGCCCGCATCCTTACCCTTGCCATGACGCACATGCAATCACCGTCGTTTCATGCACGCCTCATTATCCCCCCCCCATCTTCCATCCACACCACTCCACAAAGGCATTGCCCATTCGGCATGCTCACAGTGTACTTACCTGTTTGACTGGAGGACCGTAGAGTAGCGTGTACTGGGGGAGGACCCCATCCACTAGTTTCTCCAATTCCTCAGTGATGAATGCAGGGGCCCTTTCCCCAGACACATGAGCCATTGTCTCTTCCAGACTAAGGTCACAGCTGCACTTGCAGTGTAGGTCATCTCCTGTCAAAGATCAGGTATCAAGTGAGTGAACAGAGAGAAAATGGCGGTGACGTCCGCGGCGGTTCGTACCGTCACTGCCGGCGTACATCGTCATTTGCTCCTGGGACCCATAGGGTGTACAACACCAGCGCAGTTACCTCATATCCCCTTGTCCCACATTACAGGTCAGGAAGCCGCCATTTCATGGGGCCACATGGCATTAATTTTAAATGTGTCACACAAATATAGGCCTTGCATACACACTAATATAGGCAGATAGTTGATTAAACAAATTGTGGAATAAAGTTGTGTTTTCATACCTCAGTGTAGGCTGACTCTCTGCTCGCTGTTCTCCTCCATAGAGCACATCCGCTGGGCCAGGTGAGGAGATGGCGGCATCCTCCGGTGTACAGACCACTGGTGGACCTGTTGACAATGGAAGAGCGACATGTAATTGTCACCTACAGACTGGACTATGCCACAATCCAGGAACTGTGTGCCCAGTTGGAGCCAGACCTGATGTAAGCTATCCGCCATCCCACAGGAATCCCCCCTCTAGTGCAGGTGCTGTCAGTACTCCATTTCCTGGCCAGTGGGTCTTTTCAAACAACAGTGGCCATTGCATCAGGGATGTCCCAGCCTATGTTCTCAAACGTGCTGTCCAGAGTGTTGTCTGCCCTGCTGAAACACATGCGCAGCTACATCGTTTTCCCTCAGGTGGAGGATTTGCCTACAGAGAAAGGTGACTTCTATGCCCTGGGACATATCTCCAACATCATAGGTGCCATTGATGGGACACATGTGGCCTTGGTCCTCCCCGCAAGAGTGACAGGTGTAGAGAAACCGGAAGAGTTACCATTCTATGAATGTGCGGATGGTGTGTTTGGCCGACCAGTACATCTCCCATGTGAATGCCAAGTTTCCTGGCTCAGTGCATGACGCTTACATTCTGAGGAATATCAGCATCCCTTATGTGATGGGGCAACTCCAGAGGAACCGTGTGTGGCTATTAGGTGAGGACATGGACCCTATACAGTGTGACTAGGTGTCTGGGGATGTCCCTAAGAGTTAGTGTGTGTCTAACAGTTGCAAGTGTCTCTGGCTACCCCAACCTGTGATGGCTACTGACCCCAGTGAGGAATCCCAGGACAAGGGCAGAGGAATGCTACAATGAGGCCCAAGGGGGAACTAGGAGGGTTATAGAGAGGACCTTCGGCCTCCTGAAGGCCAGGTTCTGGTGCCTCCATATGACAGGTGGTTCCCTATTGTACTCACCAAAGAAGGTGTGCCAGATCATCGTGGCCTGCTGTATGCTTCACAACTTGGCTTTGCGACGACAGGAGCCTTTTCTGCAGGAGGATGGTCCAGAAGGAGGTCTTGTGCAGCTGTGGAGCCTGTGGACAGTGAAGCAGACGAAGCAGAAGAAGAGGACATCGACAACAGAAACACTGTGATTCATCAATACTTCCAGTTAGACACAGGTAAGAAGACATCACTGCCTGCTACATCTGATACCCTTGTTCTACCTCTCATCTGTCTGTCACTTTCACCCAGAGTATGGACCCTGAGTTGTCACTTTCCCTTTCAATTTCACAGATGTGGGTCACACTGTGTGACATCTGCTTTGTTTCCGCATGGACTAGAGCTGTGTGACATAGGTATGTTGACAATACAATGGATATAGCAGTTTTCCACAGTTATTGCAAATACACATTTTCGAAAGCACAGACTGACTCCAGATTGTTTTGTGCTTTAAGGGTGTTTATTTAAGTGCTAAATATTGGAGGGTGTTGTAAAATGGTCAGGGGTGATGGTGGAGGAATGTCCATGGCAGAGTCCAGTCTATTAGTCTCACAGGTGCATTGTCCAAAGAGGCATAGGAAGTGAAGCTGGGTCAGTGAATTGTGGATGTACAGGGTAACAAAGTGGGACAGAAGGATGACAATCAGGGTGGTCTCATTTTTTGGCGGGGGTCTTGGCATTGTTCTCTGTCTTTGTCCTGGATCTCAGTGACCGTTTGCGGGGTGGTTCTCCATCTGCAGGGGGTGGGGTGCTGGTGTCGTGGTCCTGTGGTGGTTCCTCCTGTCCACTAGCGCCGGAGGAGGTGGTGGGCAGTTCATCGTCCAGGCTAGTGCCCCTCGTTGTGCCACAGTGTCCCTCCTGGTGTTGACGAGTTCCGTCAGCACCCCTACAATGGTGCCCAGGGTGGTATTGATGGATTTGAGGTCCTCCCTGAACCCCAAATACTGTTCCTCCTGCAGCCACTGGGTCTCCTGAAACTTGGCCAGAACCGTTGCCATAGTCTCCTGGGAATGGTGGTAGGCTCCCATGATGTTGGAGAGGGCCTCGTGGAGAGTGGGTTCCCTGGGCCTGTCCTCCCCCTGTTGCACAGCAGCCCGCCCAGTTCCCCTGTGTTCCTGGGCCTCTGTCCCCTGAACGGTGTGCCCACTGCCACTGCCCCCAGGGCCCTGGTGTTGTTGGTGTGGTGGGTTAGCCTGGGTTCCCTGTAGTGGTGGGCACATTGCTGCTTGACGTGTCCTAGGGAGAGAGGTATGGGCCCGCTGGGTGGGGCTGTGCTGGTGTTTCCAGAGGGGGGAGGCTCTGTTGTGGCTTGTCCAGTGTGAGGGGAACCGACTGTCCTGAGGTCCCAGATGGGCCGGGCTGGTCATCTAGATCCAGTTGGACAGAGCTGCTATCATCACTGTGGGCCTCTTCTCTGGGGGGGGTGTGGACATGTCTAGCACCTCCTGTCTGGTGACGTTGGGTAGGGGTCCTGCAGGGGTGTAAAAGGCATGATTATTGCATCTGTGTGTGCCATGGTGTGCAATGGGTGGGTGACCCTGTACCCCAGTGCTTGCATTCTTGTGTAGGACCTTGTGTGCTAAATGTTTAGGGGTGTGTGTGGGTATGTGCAGTGGCCATGCATTGGTGATGGGTGTCCATGCTTTGGTGTTGCATGCAGAGCTTGGTGTTGGGATGGGTGGGTTGTGATAGACATATGTGAGGAGTTGGAGTGATGGGGGTGAGGGTGGGGGTAGGTGATAGCATGCAGGTAGGGTGGGAGATGAAGTAGTAAAAGATTTGCCTTACCAGAGTCCATTCCTCCAGTTACTCCTGTGAGGCCCTCAGGATGCAGTATAGCCAAGACCTGCTTCTCCCATGTTGTTAGTTGTGGGGGAGGAGGTGGGGGTCCGTTGCCAGTCCTCTGATCCGCGATGTGGTGTCTTGAGACAACAGAACACACCTTTCCCTGTAGGTTGTTCCACCTCTTCCTGATGTCATCCCGTGTTCTTGGGTGCTGTCCCACTGCGTTGACCCTGTCCACGATTCTGCGCCATAGCTCCATCTTCCTAGCTATGGTGGTGTGCTGCACCTGTGATGCGAATAGCTGTGGCTCTACCCAGATGATTTCCTCCACAATGATCCTGAGCTCCTCCTCAGAGAACCTGGGGTGTCTTTGCGGTGCCATGGGGTGGTGTGGGTGATGTGTGAGGTGGTGTGTGTTGTGATGTGTGGGGTGATGTTTAGGGGTGTGTGGTGTTTTGTGCGTGGATGTTGTATGAGTGATGGTGTTGAGTGCCTGTGGATGCTAGTTTGTAGATGGTGGTGTCTCTCTCTGGCCTTCAGTCGCAATTTTGTGGTCGTAAGGGTTTGTGGGTGATGTGGGTGTGTGTTTTATATTGTATTGGGTGTGTGGGAGTGGTGTGTGTATGTGTATCAGGTGTGTGTATTTCGATTTGTCCAATCTGGATGTGTTTTGTAGATGTGTGTGTATTTTGAGCGCGGCGGTGTGTGCCGCCAATGGAATACCGTGGTTGAAAGACCGCTGCGTGGATTCGTGGGTCGTGATAGTGTGGGCGTGTTCCTGTTGGCGTGACGGTGGAGGTTTTGTTATCGCCAGTTTACCACTGACCTTTGGTGTGGCGGACTTGTGTGGGTGTCTAAATTTTAGCGGATTCCGAGCTGTGGGTTGTAATAGCTGTGGCGGAATTCCGTGGCCGCGGCGGTGTGTTGGCGGTCTTCTGCACGGCGGTAAGCGGCATTTACCGCCAATGTTGTAATGACCCCCAAAGTCTCTCAGAGTAGCAAGGGATAGCAAGTAATGTCATCAAAGTGGCTAGGAAGAATGCTCGGTATTGTCTGATTTCTCCTTGTGTCACGCCCTTATATCAAATCTGTCGAACAAGTCTCTAATTTCCCATTGGGCAATATTTGGTGCATCGTTATCACTGTCCAATAATCCATCACACACCTCACTAGAATTTTCACCCAATACAGTTCTCACGTAGTTTATTGGCTCTTGTGATAGACGTCTTCATCGGGTGGAATGTCAGGTAAGAAAAGTTACACTTGTCGCTCCAGTCAGTAGTTCCGTTGTCTTCTCCTAGTCCAGGCGACCTTGCACCTGTTGCGAATTACACTGTTGCATTCGGCAAGAATGTCTCCTTGAGCAAGTCGAGTCCCGTGAGAAAGAATTTACTACAGCTACACACATATCTCTAGCTTCTGGAAAAGTACAGCTTCGTGTCCTTCAGGAAATCAGCACATTGCACGTTAGAAATACACAGTTTAATATGAGACCAGGCAGCTAGGCCCAGACCCTTGCTAACTAAGGCCTAGTGATTTATTAAGGAAAACCTTAATACATAACTCTTAATGCTAATATAAATTCACACATTAGTACATTGTTAAGTCATCATTAGTCATTTTCATTAATTATCGTATACATTGGTGGCCACTCCCTGTGGACACATTTCAAACGCGTGCATTAGTACTACATTAACACATTTTCTATGCTGCTTCATTACACATTATTTTGCAAGCATTTCATGTTAATACTGATTATAAAAGTTATACTCCAACAATCCCTCCTCTGATGACTCTTGTCATCACACAAATCCTTACTCTCACAATTTCATTTTTAAAATTCCCTCATCTCAATTTCTTCCCTCAAGTTTGCCTTTCCATATTTTGCTCTGAACATTTTCTCCCTTTTCTTTTCCTCCCTCCTCTTATTATTTTTCACCATTTTCAATTTAATTCTTTTGCTAATTGTGCATGACAACCATAATCCAAATTAGCAAGCTAGAACAATCAATATCCCCTGTATGATTTTTGCCAATATCCCATGCCAAATATTACTAAACCAATTTCCCACTTTAGCAAGTCCCTTTCCAACCTTTTCCCAAACACCTGGCTCTTTCAGGTCCTTCAAATCTGTAGCATCTCTCGTTAGGTTAGTAAGCATACTTCTAATCTCATTACTATTATCAGGTATGTAAGCATCACAATGTCGCTCATTAAGCATCTTACAAACTCTGCCATTTTTTGCTAAAAGAATGTCTAAAGCAAGCCTGTTTTGAAGAGTCATAGCCCTCTCCGCAGCAAGTTCAGTATCCATCAGGAGTATAGCCCCTGTAAAATTTGTCAGCATGTTATCCACAATAGTAGACAACTTTCGAATCTTTATGGAATTTAAGATAACTTCTACTGAAGGAATTATCGCCCCAAATATGCCTCCTACTACACCAGCAGCAGTCTCTCTCCTTTGTCTAGTACGATGTAATTCAGACAATTTCGGAAACTTTTTCAAATCCTCTAACTGATATATCTTTGGGAAAACTATTCCCAAATAACATGTCCCATACCATCCCTTTGGAAGACGGTAATAAGCATTAAGTCCACATATATAATAGATCCCAGGGATCGCTGGATCCTGTCCATTTAACATGAACGTCCATTTACTCTGAAACAAAAACACATGCTTACATTCACTCGTTCCCACAAACACATTGTCATAATATGACTTTGGTCGCGTTATGCAAAGCTTACCTAAGTGTAGTGCATCTAAAGCTAATTTCCCCTGTTCCCAAACTGTACTATAACTCTCACCACTAATTAAAGATCGCTGCTGCAATCCTTTCTCCAATTTCCTTTTCAAAGCCCTTCTTCTATCTTCCGTGTGATCTAGAAAGCTGTTCTCTACAGGTGTAAGCAAACATTTCAGGTTATTGCGGTGTGCATAAGATGTACTAATTGTTAATGCCGCTTCAAAGAACCCCTTAACCAACTTTATGCTATAGTATTTAGCTACACTATTCAAATCCTCTATGATAGGCACATAAGAGAACACAAGATCATGGTCCGAATAAAAGTACTGGATCTCCTCTTTGTTATAGAATCGTGTTAGTAACAGACCACAACTTATCCCATAGGTTAAAGGCAAACTATGATAGGTAACTCCCTCTTGCACGAAATAGGAATCTGTGTACACACATAACAGTTTCTCGCATCCATACTGTCAACATACTCACTCAGCAAGCAAAAGAAGACATTCGTTGATAGTTCCCCTTTTGCGTTAGTTCCCTGATTCAAATACTTTGTATCTTGCTCAAACCTCTTCCAAGATGTTAGTGTAGCGGCGGTCTGAGGAATTGTAGCATTGTTAGTCTCACTCTTATCCACCAATGGCATTCCCACAATCAGAACTATGATGAATACTACACATACTACACCTAAAACAACACCCAAACATTTGCAACGCCTACTTCCTCTATTATCATTTCTAGCGTTAGCCATGATCTGTAAAGAATCAGAAAGTGAAGTAATATTAGTTCAAACAACAACCAACAGAGGATGGTTAAAACTTATTATGATATTTCTTTTCAGCAAAGCTAAGCAAAGTCTTTCTTTAGCAAGTATTTACAGCTTCCTCATTCACTCCCAGGATCCCTGTCAATTCAGGTTAGAAGATTATTAATACCAGTTCTCAAAAGTCTAATCCAGGTTAACAGTCACATCCGGTAATTTATCAGTCTCTTTTCTTAGGTTTCTTTAATTCAATTTTCACATCATAACAGTCTCTTTTTCTGGCTAGTTTCAGGTACCAAAGTACTGACATGGGACTTCTCAATCAAAACAGAACGGCAAGAACTCTTGTTGCCACTCAGCTGACGTTGCATATGCCCATTCAGGACCTGCGTACCTTCTGTTCGCTACTCTCTTTGGGCCAGATGTAGCAAAGGGTTTTACCCATTCTGTGTCTATGGGAAAATGTGTTCGTACATATGGCCCTTTCTTTTCAACTTGCGTTCACCCTGCAATTCTCCTTCACTTGGATCTTCTTTCCTTGTTGTAGCCGTCCTCAGCAGGCTCTCCTTCTGTCTCAGTTCCCCTTTGATTACTCTCTGGCCCTGAGACTTCCTTTTCTGTTGCTGTTACTTTCGACAATTCAATTTCCTCATCAGTTGGACACGTCACCTTTTTTGTGTGGCTGGCATGGATCCAGTTTGGAATTCCCGCACACTTCACAGAAGTAGTAGTTGTCAGTATTACTTGGTATGGCCCCTTCCAGCGTGGCTCCAAACACGACTTCCTCACGTGTTTCTTGACAACAACCCAGTCACCAGTGTGGTGGCTTCCACCTAGTGAGAGAAAGAGCAGCCCACGTCAGCCAGACCCTTGCAGTAGTCCATCACCATATCATCCGTGATATTCACAAGAGCATTTGCAGCCACTGCGGGGAGTCTTATGGCTCGACCCATGAGAATTTCATGAGAAGACAGTCCAGTTTTCTTGTTGGGCATATTTCTCATTGACATTAGCACCAAAGGCAATGCATCAGGCCATTTCAAATTTGTAGCTGCACACATTTTTGCCATTCTCGACTTCAGGGTACCATTCATCTGCTCCACTAATCCTGAGGCTTCAGGGCAGTAACTACAATGTAGCTTCTATTCAATGTTCAATGCTGCACACAATAGCTTAACCACCTCATTGCTGAAGTGACTTCCTCTATCTGATTCTAAAGAGATTGGAAACCCGAAACGTGGAATCAATTCCCTAAGTAGCAGTTTCGCTACTTTGAGGCTGTCATTTCTACGTGTAGGGTAAGCTTCGATCCCGTGACTAAAGATACACACAATCACTAACACGTATCTCAAACCTCCACACACAGGCATCTCTATAAAATCCAATTGCATCCTGCTAAATGGACCTCCTGCTCTCCCAATGTGGCGCACATTCACACTGTCCTTTGCCCGCATTAATCTGCTGACAGATGATACACCTGTGACAAATCACTTCTGCACCTTGTCTGAATTTCGAGTTAAACCAGTCGATCTTGAACAACCTGATCATGGCATCTCTCCCAATAGGTGCTTGCCCAATGGTAAAACCTTGCAAACTGTGACAGAAGACTGTTCGGCAAAACCATTTTCCCTTCATCTGAAACCCACAAATCATCTGGTCTCTGTACACATTGCATCCTGACCCAAGAAAGTTTCTCATCCTTGCTGGCGCGTCCCTACAACAATTTCAATTCCTCCAATGTGTCAACCACCCTTAATGCATAGCCTGTGCATGTCTCATTTTCTGTTTCAGGTAACAATTCCCACTGATCTTTAAACGATATACAATTCAATGTGCAAAACCTTGCGACTTGATCTACATATCCATTTCCCATTGAAACAAAGTCTTGTGATTTCAAATGAGCGCTACATTTCACCACGGCACTGTCATGAGGTAACTGAATCGCTTGCAACAACTCCTTAATTCTTTCACCATTTTTCACTGGCGAGCCAGAAGAGGTCCAGAAACCCCTCTGTGACCATAATTGGCCAAAATCATGAACAATTCCCGATCCGTATCTGCTGTCAGTATAGATTGTTACTCTCAATTCGGCAGCGGCATGGCAAGCTCTAGTAAGAGCAACCAATTCAGCCACATGAGCAGAATATACTCTTGCAAGCCAAAATGCTTCTAGGATACCAGTGATTGTACACGCAGCATATTCGGCTCTCAGCACTCCTACTGAGTTTCTCAAACATGAGCCATCAACAAAGATAATGTAGTCATTTTCTTCCAATTGGGTATCTTTAATGTCAGGTCTCGGTTTGGTGCACATTTCTGTTACCTCAAGACAATCATGTTCTACATCATCAGCATCCTCAACTTCTGTATTTTCATTTGAAAGCAAAGTTGTTGGGTTCAGCACTGTACATCTTTTCAAAGTTACATTTGGTGACCCCAATATAATTGTTTCATATTTTGTCAGTCTTACGTTTGTCATGTGCTGCGTTTTGGTACGGGTTAACAAGATCTCAACTGAGTATGGGACCATTACTGTTAAAGGATGTCCCATCGCTATGCCTTCACATTGTGTGAGGCTTCGACCAACTGCTGATACTGTACGCAGACAACCTGGTAATGCTACAGGTCGGTTTGCACCTCCATGGACCTGTGTCAAGACAGACAAGGAACAAGCATCACGTCATGACAAAACAGGAGAAAAGGCTTCGTGTAATCAGGCATACCTAAAGCTGGAGCCCTACACATACAGGCCCTCATTCTGACCTTGGCGGTCGGCGGAGAGGCGGCGGTCGGACCGCGAACAGACCGGCGGTATTAAAAATGGCATTCTGACCGCGGCGGTCACCGCCGCGACCGACCGCCACTTCCCCACTCCGACAGCCACGGCGGTCATGACCGACGGGCTGGAGTCTGCGCACTCCGGTCCGGCGGTCGACCCAAGACCGCCAACGGTATCATGACCCTGCTTACCGACGCGGTTTCTGGCGTTCGGGAACCGCCATGCGAACCATGGCGGTAGGCACTATCGGGGCCAGGGAATTCCTTCCCTGGCACTGATAGGGGTCTCCCCCACCCCCCACTGCCCCCCCGAGTCCTCCCCCCACACCCTCCACCCCCCTGCCACCCCCCAGAGGTGGTACGAACCCCCTCCCCACCCCCACCCCGACATGCACATACACGCACCCCGACATGCACACACCCCCAACATGCACATATACACACCCCCTACACACACACATACACAACGGGGACACATACCCGCACACATACATGCCGACATGCGCACCCGCCGAACTACACACATTGCCCATAGGCACAGCAGCACTCCCCGCCCGCATGCACGCACTCACACACCCCCTCTACACACTCACACGCACACCCCCATGCACGCACACATCACACAACACCCCCCCACCCCCTCCCCTCACGGACGATCAACTTACCTTGTGCGTTGGTCCTCCGGGAGGCGACGGGAGCCATAGGGACGTGACCGCCAACAGAAGACCGCCAACAGAAGACCGCCACACAGAAATGTGGGTCGAAATTCTGGGGGCGGTGTTCTGCTGGCGTGGCGGTGGAGGTTGACCAGTCTCCACTTTCCCGCCGACCGCCAGTGTGGCTGCTGGCGGTATTCCGGCGGAACGCTCCCAGCGGTCGGAATACGCGCAGCGGCATACCGCTGCGGTCGGCGGTCTTTACCGCGGCGGTAACTCGGCGGTCTTGCGAAAAGACAGCCAAGGTCAGAATGAGGGCCACACTCTCTTAGCTCAGTGAATGCCTTCATTTCTTTCTCAGAAAAAGTTATGACATCTGGTCCATCTTTAACCTCCTTAACAGTCAGTCTCACCAATGGCTTGGAGATGACTGAGAAATTCGGGATCCACTGACGACAGTAGCCCACCATTCCCAGAAACATCCTAACATCTCTCCGTGTTGTTGGGGGATTCATCTGAAATAAGGCGGTCACTCTTTCCTTGGATATCTTCCTCGACCCCTTCTCAATTAGATGACCTAAGTATTTCACCTCTTTCTGACAGTATTGCAGCTTATTTGGGGACACTTTATGCCCATTCTTTCCCAAGTGGTTCAGTAAGGCAATAGTATCATACTTTCAATCATCTCTCGTTTTGGATGCAATTAACATATCGTCAATGTACTGCACTAGAGTCGATTGAAAAGACAATTCTAATGACTCCAAATCTTTCTTCAGTATCTGATTGATAATGGAAGGTGATTCCGAAAATCCTTGAGGAATCCGACACCAACTGTAAACCTTGTCCAAGAATTTGAAACTGAAGAGAAATTGGCTGTCCTCATGAAAAGGCACAGAAAAGAATGCTTGGGACAAATCTACAACTGTGAACCGTTCTGTATCACATGGAACCTGGAACATTATCACAGCTGGATTTGGCACCACTGGGCAACATTTCATCACTATGTCGTTAATATTTCTCAAGTCTTGGAAAATTCGAACTTTCCCACAAGGCTTTCTCAGTCCCATTATTGGTGAATTACATGGACTGCTCATCACTTCCTTCAGGACCCCTTGCTTCACTAAGTCTGCAATTATCTGCGTTACCTGTATAAGGACATCCTGCGCCATATGATACTGCGGTACTTGGGGAAACACAGCATTAGGCTTCACACTGACTTTAACTGGTTCTACTAGTTTTATCAGTCCGACTTCTTTCCCTGTCAAGTCCCACACGTTCTCTCTGACTGTCCCCTGCAAATCCGCTGGCAGATCAGTCACTGTGAATATTGGGAAGAAGTTAATCAGAGGATACTCCTCATCTGTTGTCTCTGTTTCAGGCTCTGAGATCTGTCCATACTCCCCTTCATCGTCACTGTTTGTCTGCACTTCAATTCCCTCATTGGAACAGGTGATAGAACACAGTAAGTCTATTCCCAGTAGGGACACAGGACTTGAATCGCAAACTATAAACCTGTGCAATCCCTGGAAAGTACCAATCTCAACCTGAACCAGATCGGTGATCGGGTTAGTCAGGAGCTGATTTGCCACTCCTACTATCTTAACTGTACGTCCCGGAAGGGGCAACTGCGGAACCTCTGCACTTATGACTGTAGAGCGTGTAGCTCCTGTGTCAACCAAGAATGAGACCTTGTGACCCATCACTTTCCCTTGCACGTAGGGCCCTCTCTGATCTACTTCTAGGGACGCTGCAAGCCTACACTCCTCACCATCTGAGCTCTCATCCGACCATTCATCGATTATTCCATTCTCACCACGCAATGGGAATTGTTGTACTGCACTATTTTGACTCATTCCTTGACTCGTGACCTGTTGAGGAAGCATCACCTGTTGCTGTCCCATTGGTGCTAAGGGCAACTGCATTTGCTGTCTAGGTACCACGTGAATCTGATGTTGCACTTGCTGCATCTGCACTGGTTGCACACGTGGCATCTGCACTTGTTGCATGGGTTGAAGACCCTGCATCTGAACCATGTTATTTTGAAAGTTCGGATTCGGACCCCTCATTCTTGGTCCTTTAACATTCTGGAATGCATTAACATCATTGCTTTGTTGAACAACACCCTCCTGCACCATCATCAGGCACTCCCGCTTCCAATGTCCGACGCCCCTGCAATCTTGACAAGGTAACACCTTCTTCATCCCCTGCACATCATTTTGAACTGCTACGGTATTCAAATCTGGACCACGATTTACAAAACCTCCTCGACCTCTGCCTCCCACTTGCACCTGAAACATCCCATTTCCTTGCGGCTGTTGCACCATCTGCTGCAGACCATTTCCCTGCATCCCTGCTTGTGGTGCCTTCATTTGCATTACCATCACTTTCTCCTTCAACTTTCTCTGCTTCAACTCAATCTCATCACTACAGTATTTCGCATACTGCAACACCTCGTCAATTGGTTTCGCTTGCCAACAGATCAAATGATTCTTGATCATCTGACTAATCTCAGGCCTCAATCCCTCAACAAACCTGAATACCAGGTGATTCATGTCCTTCGGCTCTATAACCTCTGTACCACTGTAGTGTTTGAACGCCTTCAACAACCTCTCATAGTAGGCATGTATTGACTCTTTGGCCTCCTGCGCCGTTCGATCAATCTTTTGCCAATCAATATTTTGCGGCGAAACCTTCTGTTTCAAAAATTCAATCACCTTATAGTAGAGTTACATCACCTCAAGAGACGGTGCTCCTGTGACTCTATCCCTTGCCGGTTCTGCTGTTGGCCAATCTACACTTCTCTTACACTCTTGCCATAAATCAGCTGGAACTATGATCTCAAAGAGAGTATTCAGGTCTTCCCAAAGACACTTCTCAAGCTTCACAAACCTGTCCGTCTGCTGATACCACTCTATCGGCTTCTCCCTCAGCCTGGGGAAGTCATTTGTGAAAGACAAAATATCACCCCTAGACCACGTTACATGGACTAGAACCCCTCCAGACGTTTCTCTCATGGGTAACATCTTTATTGTACCAGTATCCGGCCCGGCTTTCGCCTGCTGCTCTATGCCGTCACTCTTCCTTCTATCTCTTTTCTTTGCCCATCTGCCTTCCCACTTTTGTAATGCTCCCCAAACTTGTGCACTCTGCAGTATTTCTTTAAGGTGTGCCTTCATCCCTGTAGACCTCATGTGATCAAAATCTTTAGGCTCGAAGTCTAACCATTAACTCCTTTTCAGATGTTTTGTGTTGTCTAGGTCTATGTCGTATTTATCTGCCAGGTTCGCCAACCTCTGGTGCACCTTGCCCACTTCTTTAGTTATCTTTGGGCACAGATACCTCAATTCTGCTACAGTATATGACTCTAGCCTGTTCACTCCCATGCTCCCTTCAACTAGCTCAGCTGCTTCCATGCCCAATCTCACAAAATTCAGGTACTCTTCTCTTTCCGACCGCTCTGCTGTCGCTGGAGTAGTCTGTGGTGAATTTAACTTGTCTAACCATTTGTTCAGTTGTTGCGCAGTTAAACCTTGCAACTAGATATTTCCAGCCTGCATCATTGGTGTTTGCAGCACATTCGCACTTGAGATCTGCGGAGTCAGAATTCCCAAACCTAATTGTCTCCGGGTATCTGGAGGAATCCCAATCGGACTGAAGTCTAACAGGGACCTAGATCTCTATACTGCCTGTTCCAATGGAGTCAACCATTGAGAGCTCCCTACGAACCCTCCTCTTGTCATCTCTTGGGTCATTATTCCCTGATCACATATACTAGGCTTTGCCTGTGCATACAATGGTACTGACGGACCAACTGTAATGGGTAAGGATATGGCGTCTGGCGTCTGCCTGCTTCCCAAACCCTGTTGAGCATTAGCTCCCATATTCTGATTCATTACGGGTGCTGTGGCTGATTGCGGTCCTGTGACTGAGGTGCAATTCAGTATCAATTGTTGCTGTGCCTGAGGCAGTAAAAGTGGAGTTGGCTCAGTTTGTATCAGCTTTGGTCTTGTGTATGCTGGATCTGATGGTACCATCAAACTCGTAGTGTCCTCTATTATTGGGACATCAGGGTAGAGCCTCTGAACCGGTGGTGGCTGCAGCAGTGTCTGCATCTCTGGGGCAGTAGACACACTGACACTACTCTGTATTGGAACTGGTGTTGCAACAATGTTTACCTGTACTGTATTTGTTGTTCCCTGGTTCTGCGTCGAATTTATGGGACCTGCACTAGTACTTGGTCTATTATCATCTAGAGCATATGGCAGTGGTCGATCATGTAACAACTGATTGAGGAACTCATCATCATCTGCGTCATCTGCCTCTGCCCAGGACTTCTTAGTCTACTTTTCTTTGCTAGAACCCTTGTCTGTCTTACACGTGGCTTTCCCTCCTTGGGTTCTGCCTTCTTGAGTTATCGCTAGAAACATCCTAACTCTGTCTATTATTTCTCTCCTCCACATCCTATGCTCGCTATCCCACCTGGCTTCCGCTAGTGTCTTTTCTGCTTTCCTCATTCTCCTCTCAAATTTCTGTATCCGTTGTCGTATGGCCATCATTTCCCAAATTGCTAACACCTCAAACTGTGCTGGCCTGGAGGTGGCTCTTGTTGATTTAACACCTTCCGCAAATTCTCTAAAATCATTATATTGAACGTCCTGTGCTCCAGAAATGCTAAACACCCGTCTTTCTCTGTCATTTTGCACCACTGCTTTAGCCAAAGACATGCTGCGACTCCCTTCTCCTCCATTATAGCATAAGCCGGTGTATCCTCTGGCGGTGTAGGCTCCCCCACAGTCGTGGTAATGTACACATCTCCCCTCAAAGCGCTCTTTAAAGCCTTGAAAAACTTCATCTTTACGTCTTTTATTTTTCCAACAATTGAATCAGGAAGTGACTTTAATTCCCAGAACTCTCTTCGCCCACCCTCTCAACCAATTGCCTCTCACGGACGGCTGCCAATCCGTGCGCGACCCTTCTTACTAACCAACCTATCCCAGTGTGGCTCCAATGGCTTCACACTCACACACACTGTGGCTGACAAAGTCTTGCGGCTTGCCTCCTCACTCTCGATTCACACAAAACTAATGCAATATATTGCGAGCACTAACAAAAACTTAAACTTGGCGGTTTACTACAGGGAAGGGTAACACAATCGCTTCAGAACTTTACCGAGATTTTGCTTTTAGCCTTGGCTGCTACTCTCTCCTTCTCAGATCCCGCACTCGCAAGCAAAATTTGACCTGCAAATTTTACTCTTGACTTGTCAATGTTTTGCCCTAGTGCACTTTAGAACTCACCAAATCTCCATCGAAGTTTTCATTCACTCACTTTGACTCAAAATCGACTCGTCAGCCACGCCCGATTGACCTGATAAACCGCACAAATTACAACATAAACCATCAATATACTCCGGAGTCTTGACCACGCAGGGTCCGTACATCACCAACAACCACGTCGACAATTTTTTAGCACAAAGCGCCACAATCACATGAAGTTCTCCGACTTCCTTACTCTTATACTGCGGAGTACGCACACTCCTACTAAAACATCACCTGGCCTAAAATTCTCACAAACTTCATAATTCACCCGCGGTATGCATAAGCTGTGCAAGCGCAAACCCTACGTCACTCACACTATCACTAGAACGCCGAGAACATACCCAACTCACTTCGGCAAGCTCTGAGATTCCTGGACAGTCATTCCGGACTTAGGGACACATCATCTCTAGAATTTGCATTATTCCAAAAATAATTTTCAAGCAATAGTCCTTCGTCCTAGGGCCCCAAAGGGCCTAAACCGTCCTCTGCTACCAGAAATGATAACGCATCCCAACCTTGATAATTTAACTTACAAAGGGACTCATTTCAGGCCAATTAATCTTTTGACCACGTTTGGGGACTTCCCAGAACGAGATATCTGTTTAGCATTTCAATCAATAGATCAATAACTTCATCAATATTCACAATAACTGATCAATCGAACTAATCAATCTAATGCAAGAAGAATCGAACACGCCTTGACCGCGCGGTCATGAATAACCACACAAATCTAGTAAGAGTTAGGATATTTATTCCCTATTAGTTACACTCTAATAGCATGTTTATTAGTCTCATAATCAATAAGCCCATCAAAATCACTACAATATGGCAATTCGAGTAAAACTTTAGCAGAGCACAGATCATGAATATTAGCACAAAGCACGACGTTAACATGAATCAACTTTAGCAGAGTATCATTAGCACGTTATTCAACAAAGCAAGGATTCCGTCATTTGTCTATTTGCATCCAATATTAGTGAACTCCTTAACTAACCTCGAACTAGCATCAGCATGTTGGGCTTCATGCAAAACAATTTGGCAACACAAATTTAGAAAACATCTAACTATGGCCTCTATCAAAAGAGCAGTTGGTACCCTGAAATAAAAGGCAAACAGACAATTACAATTAATCATCAGATAGTTACCCATCCAAATGGGTCAGCATACAGCTTCAGTCTTCATCCTCAGGACATCAGTCGATTCGCCATCAGCCAGGATAGAACAGGCAAGTTTCAGTAAGGCATAGCTAAGAATAGGACTCTTCCCTGTTAAGGAGGAGAAGTAAGCATTGGGCAGGGATTAGGATGAGGATGGTTTAAAGTATCAAACAGCTAAAGACAAAGGGGGTGATTCTGACCGCGGCGGACGGCGGTCGCCGCCCGCCAAGCGGTTCCCGCCGAAAGACCGCGGCGGTCATTCTGGCTTTCCCACTGGGCTGGCGGGCGACCGCCGAAAGTCCGCCCGCCAGCCCAGCGGGAAACACCCTTCCCACGAGGAAGCCGGCTCAGAATGGAGCCGGCGGAGTGGGAAGGTGCGACGGGTGCAGTTGCACCCGTCGCGAATTTCAGTGTCTGCAAAGCAGACACTGAAATTCTTTGTGGGGCCCTCTTATGGGGGCCCCACGACACCCCATACCGCCATCCTGTTCCTGGCGGGTGAACCGGCAGGAACAGGATGGCGGTATGGGCTGTCAGAATCCCCATGGCGGCGCAGCAAGCTGCGCCGCCATGGCGGATTCCCATGGGCAGCGGAAAGTCGGCGGTACACCGCCGGCTTTCCGCTTCTGGCCGCGGCTGTACCGCCGCGGTCAGAATGCCCGGCGGAGCACCGCCAGCCTGTTGGCGGTGCTACCGCCGACCTCCGCCATGGCGGTAATTACCGCCAGGGTCAGAATGACCCCCAAAGTCTCTCAGAGTAGCAAGGGATGGCAAGTAATAGCATCAAAGTGGCGAGGAAGAATGCTCGGTAATGGCTGATTTCTCCGTGTGTCACGCCGTTATATCAAATCTGTCGAACAAGTCTCTAATTTGCCATTGGGCAATATTTGGTGCATTGTTATCTCTGTCCAATAATCCATCGCACACCTCACTAGAATTTTCACCTAACACAGTTCTCACGTAGTTTATTGGCTCTTGTGATTGACGTCTTCATTGAGTGGAATGTCAGTTAAGAAAAGTTACACTTGTCACTCCAGCCAGTAGTTCCATTGTCTTCTCCTAGTCCAGGCGACCTTGAGCAAGTCGGGTACCATGAGAAAGAATTTACTACAGCTACACACATATCTATAGCTTCTGGAAAAGTACAGCTTCGTGTCCTACAGGAAAACAGCACATTGCACGTTAGAAAAACACAGTTTAGTATGAGACCAGGCAGCTAGGCCCAGACCCTTGCTAACTAAGGCCTAGTGATTTATTTAGCAAAACCTTAATATATAACTCTTAATGCTAATATAAAGTCACACATTAGTACATTGTTAAGTCATCATTAGTCAGTTTAATTAATTATTGTATACATTGATGGGCACTCTACATGGGCACATTTCAAATGCGTGCATTAGTACTACATTAACACATTTTCTATGCGGCTTCATTATTCATTATTTTGTAAGCATTTCATGTTAATATTGATTATAAAAGTTACACTCCAACACCCTACAAAACCACTCACTCTCATTCTCCTTGTAGACTTAAAGGGTTGGGAAGTAGGTGAAGGGGTTCCCGTTACTTCTGTGGGAACAACCACAGTGGCACAGGGGATCTCACTTTTCATAGGGTGTCAGGAATATGAGGCAATGG
The DNA here is from genome assembly GCF_031143425.1 of Pleurodeles waltl. Classification (NCBI taxonomy): domain Eukaryota; kingdom Metazoa; phylum Chordata; class Amphibia; order Caudata; family Salamandridae; genus Pleurodeles; species Pleurodeles waltl. The sequence continues at coordinate 955,430,171 of NC_090444.1, forward strand.
CTGCCAGGAAAAGTGCACAGCCCTTTGCAACGCATATTTGTAGCAAGGACAGAAGACTGTTTGCAGGTTGTGTGCATTTCCGCAAAAATGTCTACAAATGTAGTTTGCAGGTGGGGCAATATAAGACGTAAGAACAAGAGGCCGTCCAGTGAAGTGAGTGACCACTGCCAACATCTCCTAACTGCAGTGCCTGAGAAATGCCCCGAAGGATAGGGGGAATAGTAATGGGGTAGACTTTAAAAAGAGCAAAACAGAACCAAAAAAACTAGCATTGGCAATGTCAATATGTTTGGATTTAATGTGCTACACCCTGCACTCAAAAAGACACGATACTCACCCTCCATTCACATGGGCAGACACCTAACCCTGAAGGTAGACAAACATGGTATTCAACACACAATCAAATGAGCACACCCCTTCACTCACACAAGCACAGTGCACTCCTTGCACTCACATCCCTTAGCGTTCAATCACACAGGCACATCCCTGGTAAAGTACTCATACAGTCGCATCCTGTATTCACATAAATGCACACATAAGCACATGGTACACCGTGTCCTAACATAGGCACGCACCACTCACTCTTCAGTAATGCGGGCACACCATGTACCCTGCACTCACATTGGTACATCCTGCAGTCACCCATACACATCCTGATACAACACTTGCCCACTACTCACTCTACAGTCACATGGGCTTACCACTTATGGATTACTCATACACATACTCCTGTACTCACATGAGCACACTGTTCAACACAGACTCAAAAAAATCAAGACTTAACCTACACTAATACAGGTACCGCACTCACCACTCACCACTCACCCTATAATCACACAGGCACATGACACTCGCTCTTAAATCACATGGGACCACCACTCATACAATCACACTATTCACCCTGTACTCATTCAGGTATAACGCTTAGCCTCACCCATGGTAACTGCTCTTCAATCACATGGACACATCATTCATACAGTCACACTATTCACCCTGCACTCATTCAGAGAAAACTCTTAGCCTGAACCCATGGCTTTTGCTTTGGAATCACATGGGCACACCACTCACACAGTCACACCACTCACCCTGCATTCACACTCCTCACTCAGTGCTTATACACATGTGCCCCTACACTAAAGTAAGCTCACTTTAAACTCACATAGGGACACCACTCATTTAGGTATAATGATTAGCCTGCACTTACACGGGCCCACCGTCTATCTTGTACTTCTACAGGTAAACCTGACCGTGCCCTAATACAGACACACAACTTGGCCTGTGCTCACATGGGACCACATCTCAGCTTGCACTCATATGGGCAAAACACCTACCCAGCACTCACATGGGCATAGATTGAATCTTTTCTAGAATTTCAGTTTACGAGCAATAGATGAGTGTTTTCACACCTCACATGGTCAGAGTGATCATCTTGCACTCACACAGGCACACCATTCACCTTGAACTCAAACAGGTACATTCCACTCATTCTGCAATCACTCAGGCACACCACTTGTCTTGCCCTCACACTTCAAACCTAAATGAACGCCATTCACCCTACTTTTATACAGGCAGACTGTTTACTCAATGGGTAGATGGCTCTCCTTCCACTCACAGGCAGACCACTTAGCTTGCACTCACATAAGCTTATCTCACACTGTGCACTCACACGTCACACAATTCACCCTGCACTTGTACTCTGATTCCACTGTACTTGCACAAGCAAACCTCTCAACCTGCACTCACATGCCACAGTGCTCACCCTGCCTTCACCCAGACTCACCATCCACCCTGTAATCACATGAGCACACCATTCGCATATACTTATGTGGGCATACCACTCACACTGCAGTCACACTGGTACTTTGCATGGACACATCACTCACCTTGCATTCACATGGGCACACTACTCACCCTGCAGATACACAGGCACAACCCTCTTGCAACACTTATATCAGTATGCCTCTGCAGTTTCACAGGAACACCGTTCACCCAGCACTCAAATAGGTGCAACTCTTATCCACCCCTCATAAAGGGTTGCTTCTCACCCGCACTCACATTTACATGCCATTTACCTGCACTCATGTGGGAACAGAGTTTACCCAGCCCTTATAAAGACACACAGTTTAACCCACCTTCACACAGGTACAAAGAATGGGCTGCACTCACGCAGGCATAATGTTTACCACAAAATCACACAGACATACTATTTAACCTGCTCTCATGCAGGCACACTACTTACCCTGCGCTAATACAAGCTAAAGGCTAATTCTGCACTCACAAGTACATAGATTCATACATGCAGTCATACAGACTTCTCCTGCTACAGTCACAAAGGAACACAACTCACCGTACAATCACTCAGCCACACCACTCCTCCTTTGCTTACACAGGCAGACTGCTTACCTTGCACTCATACAGACACTCCACTCAACATACCCTCGTCAAAGTATAATTGTCACCCTCCACTCAAAGAGACACAACTATAATTCTGCACTTATACAGTCACCCCTGCACTCACACGAGCACTTTCCTCCTCCTGCATTTACACAGGGACATCCCTCCCCCTGTATGCCTTTAGGCTCTCTGTTCCTCCTGCTCTCACACAGTAACACTGCTTCACCCGCACTATAGCACACTCACTCTGTAGTCCCATACCACAAATCTTTGCTTAACCTGTATTCACCCAGGTACATTGCTCACCCTGTACATTGCTCACCCTGCACTTGCACACCGCTAATCCTGCACTCAAACACCATGCACTCACACTACCCAACTCTCATCATGTAGTGATACTAATGCACCCGGGACCCACACTGGTGCATTGCTCGCCCTGTAATCACCTACGTATACCAGTTACCATGTGTTCCCATGCATACTGGTAATGATGCACCCACACAGCCACAACTAATCTTGCATTTATACAGTCCACCTCTGCATTCACTAGATACACTACTCATTCTGCATCCACACAGGCACAGGAACATTGCTTATATTTTCCTAACACAGGCATACTATTCACCCTACTGAGACATTCACCATTCATCCTCCAACCCACCTTCGACTCACACACCACTCACTCTGCACTCACATCCCCACAAGTCTCACCCTGAACTTAAACAGAACCAGGCCTGCATTCGTACAGGCACATCACTCACCATGCACTCACACAGACACACTACTCACTCACACAGGCACTTTGTATTCAACACTTCTCTCACTGCGGTTGCACCAGCACTCAGACAGGGACACCACGAAGGATGCAACAACACACTGCTCATCCTGCTGTCATACACTGCTCTCTCAGGGCTAATACACTGCTCACTCTGCACTCATACACTCCTCTCACCTTGCAATTGCACATCATTCACTGTACACCCACTCATTCATTCCATCATCTATCTGCACAGGAAGTGATATCACTGGATTTCCAGTCATCCATCTACATAGGAATTAACATCACTCCTCCCCCTCACAGGACCTATTTAATGGCAGCTACAGGGCATACGCACAGGTGACCCGTGCAACAGGTGCACTGCTTGTGCACCAAAGGCAAGCCTGTTTGTACCCGTCTGTGCCAGTACTGCTCCCAGTGCCAGAAACCTCGGTGCTCTCCCCTTCCACCATTACTCCACTGTGATCCTCCATGTCCTAGACTCTGGCCATCACTCCACACACTGCTGTGTCACCCTACCACACAACACCCAGGGAGTGTTCTCCTGCACTTCCTGCATGTTTTCATGCACTCGTAAACCAACACTCACTGTACTTGTAATAACAGCACCCAACACACCATTCACTCACACACTCCTTTAACCACTCACATAAAACTCCACACTCCTTTACACCCGATCACTCATCAGAAGGCCATACAGTTGTGGACGTCTGCTTTATGATAATACCCTGGACCTACTTTTCCTTACACAAATCTAGCTGAACCATGCATTGGCACCAGACATAGCAAGGCAGACGTCACAAGCCTGGAGGTAGAATCACCATAATCCACAAAAACAACATCAACTTCACCACGTCCATGGACACATCATCCTCCTTCATAGAACACCTGTCGTTCAAGCTCCACTCACAGCCAACTTCAGCCTAAGTGACATTTTCATCTACAGACTACTGGGACTGTGCACTAACTTCACTCACTCCATCATGGATGTCATCGCACCACTCGTCCTTGGCGCTAGCAATTACATCACAAATTGAGATTTGAAGTTCCATCTGGAAGGCCAACCCTACACCAACTCAAAAGTACTCATTGAGGACCTTAAAAGCTGGGCATCAACCAATGAGTAAAGGGACCTTCCCACTTCGCCAGACACCTTATGGTCCCTATTTTCACCACTTTCATCAACATCAGAGTTGATAAGCCCACACCAGTCTTGTGGACAGACCACACTCTCATCAAATTTAGCATCCCCGTCCTGGTCTAACACACGTGCACCACCACCAGACCAACCTGTCAAAACTGGAGCAGTATCACTGACTGGACTGGAACACAGCTCTTAACACTCACCAGCCCAAACACAAAAACAGCCTCCCCAAAGCCATCAAGAATTTCAATAATTAGTTCACCGCCTGTTCCAAAGCAAGCACAGCAGTATAATAAGATCTAGACCCAAGGCAGGTTGGTACATGGAGGCATTCATTCTGATGAAATGCCCCTGCAAACAACTGAAACGCACATGGAGAATTAGCTAGCACAATACAGACAGGGTCATGTTCAAATCCACCTTGATACGCTAGCACCAAACTATCCAGACCACTAAACGTGCTGCTCTTGTGGATTGAATTAATGGCAGCATCAACGGAAACAAAGAAATCATTATCATTGTGAAGGATTTCACCTCACCAGCGGCTGCTTCCAACTCGATCATCCCCTTGAAGGACCTCAATTCTTCAGCAAAATAATTCACTGCCATTCACAGCAACTTCAACCTGCAACCGGAGTTAATAAACCGCGCCAAACATGTCTTTTCCAATGCACCAATGCTAAGCACTTGACCTCTCATCACATCAGAAACAATTGCTTCCACTATGAAGCCCATCTAGTCAGAAGCACCACTGGATCCGTGCCCCCGCCACGTTTACTCAAGGGGACGGCAACCCATCAGCTCTATGCTCATACCCATTCTGAATGCCTCCATCTCTTCCGCGACCCTTGCAGATGCCTGAAAAACATGCAACAGTTCTCCCATTGCCGAAAAAATCCTTCATGGAGCCCTCAACACTTGCCAACTACAGGTCCACCTCCCTGCTACCATTCCTGGCCAAGGTCTTTAAAGAAATCATCAACAGATGCCTCACTGAATACCGCAACAACCACCAACTCCTCAACAGCACTCAATATGCTTTCAGACCCAACCACAACATGGAGAATACCCTCATCGCTGCCATAAATGAAAACCGCATGACTCTGGACAGAAGAGACACAGTGTCCCTCATTCTCCTGGGCCTTTCTGCAGTGTTTGGCACAGTCTTCTACACCACACTCATCCAATGCCTACATAACATGGTAATTCAAAAGCGTGTACTCCGACAGGTCTTCTTCTTCCAGACTAAAAGGACCCAGGCAGACAGCCTGGCGCCATACACCTCAGACACCTACACCTCATCAGCGGAGTTACACAAGTATTCTCCCTGAGCCTGACTCTCTTTACCCCATACATGATCCCTCTAGCCAGCATTAGCCACTCTCATATCACGAACATTGTCTCCTAGGTCGATGACACGTAACTCATTCTTTCCCTCACAGTCAAGATGCCCTGTTCCAGGATCAAGTTCAATGCCTGCATGACTGAAATCGCTCATTGGATGAAGATGAACTGTCTAAATCTGAACATTGACAAGACCAAAATCATGATCTTCGGAAAGAGCACTTCACTGTGTGACTCCAGCAGATGGCCAACAGAGCTAGGACTGACAGCCACCACCCATTACAAGAACCTTGGAAGCATCATCAACAGCAAACCTGACTTCAATGCCGTCAATGTCTCATGTTTCTATACGCTGAACATGCTGAGGAAGATTTTCAAATGGTTCCTAATCAGCGCCCAAAAAACCTCCACACATGCCCTGGCCACAAGCAAGCTTGACATGGGGAACACCTTCTATGCCAGGATCAACAAAACCTCACCAGAAGACTGCAAACCATTTAGAACCCGGTAGCCAGAATCTCTCTCAACCTTCCATCTCCCACTCACATCAGACCACACCTGAAGGAGCTCCACTAACTCCCCATAGATGAATGAGCACAATTTCAACTCCTCTTCCACACTTCCAAGGTACTACTTATCACTGTCTCAGCATACCTCAATAATCGCATCTGCTTTCACAAACCTTCCAGACACTTTCGCTCATCCGGACTCCTACTTGCACAAATCCAACTCATATGTAAAACCAGATCTGGAGGGTCTAGCCTGTTTCTACATTACTCCTAAAGCATGGAGAAACCTGCCACTACACCTATGAGTCTCCTCCTCATTTCCTGAGTTCATCAAGAATCTGAAGACCTGGATTCCAACTGGTTCCACTAGGTCCTATGTTTGGCTAGGCTCACATCTGTTCAGCGCCAGGATACCCTCCCACTTGAAAGTGCGCATAACATTATTCACAAACTCACTCAATCACTCACACACTTACTCACTGTGCACTTGCACATTACTCACAGTAAACGTACATACTATTCACACATAGGGACATCATTAAGCCCCTACTTTAGCAGCTTGAGGAGGGGTGAGTGTCACTGGACAGTTTTATTGGTGTGGCTCCATTGACTTTGATTGTAGACTCTAGTCTCCAAGCATCTCATGAATATAACCTTTCGCAGTGGAAGGGTGGTGGAGGATGGGAAGGAGACAGGAATGGAGAGAAGGAGGACTGGAGAGAGGATGGGATGAATGCAAAGATGGATGGAGTAATGGATGGAGACAAAGATATAGAGGATGGAGAGAGAATAGAAAACTGAGAGAAAGATGGATGCAGCGTTAGATGCATGGAGAGGAGGATGAAAGGAGGGCAGTCTCGGGCTGCCTGTTTATTCCACCTGGCATTTCACCAATAGGCTGGAGCAGTAACAGAAGTCACTTGTGAGATCATATTGATTTTTTTGAGGGGAGAGGTTCACTGTTGGCACCTTTGCCACATTCTCCAGCTCCCCTATATAATTACAGGGGGTCCTTAGACGAGAGAGATGAAAAAGAGACACAAAAGGGAAAGGTCAAGAGAGAAATACGGGAGGAGGAATTGAGCGAGGCTGGTGTGAACATTTTTGCCAGGGTTGCTTTTGGGTCTCAGTCCAGACCTTAAGGACAGATGAAGAAAATGGTGGATCGATGGAAGGATGGATGATGGTCAGATGGTAAGAAGGCTAAATGGTGGTGGGAAAATTTTGAGCGATGGATGAAAAAAAAGGATTGGTAAAAAAGAATGGATGAAAAATACAAGTCAAGAGGGAAAGAAGGAAAGATAAATACGAAGAAGGATGGATGGGTAGATGAATGAATGAATGAATGAATGAATACAGAAAGGTGGATGGAAAATGTACAAGTAGGGTTGAAAAGAAAGAACAAAAGCAAAATTCCCTAGAGTATGTGTTGGAAAATGGGTTATTGGTAAGGGCAGGTAGGTACCTACACCCAGCAACAAGCCACTAACCTCCACTTAGGTCCAGTTAGGTCTCAGTAAATTAACCCCAGCTCAACCCTTGGTAGCTTGGCAACGAGCGTCAAGGCTTAACTTAGGAGACAGTGTGTAAAGCATTCAAATATCACAAAACAGTAATTAAATAAAACACAGGAAACCGTTTAAAAATCCAAAACCAATTTAAAAAAATAGTTTATATTTTTATCTTTAAAATGACACAAAAACGAATAAAATCGGATAAGGGGAACCGGAGATATGAATTTTTAAAGAATTATTATTTTTCTAGCGCTTAGAAACAAAAAGCGCCAATCGGGTCATCTGGTTGCACCTCGACCGGGGCAAAGTCAAAGTTTCAGGCCGACCGCGATGGAGCCCTGCTCGGCTACAGGTCGCGGGAGGCCTCGGTTAAAAAGTTACCTTCTGACTTAGAGGCTGATTCTAACCTTGGCGGACGGCGGAGGCCGTCCGCCAAGGTTCCGCCGTCAGAACACCGCACCGCGGTCGAAAGACCGCGGCGGTGATTCTGAGATTTGCCCTGGGCTGGCAGGCGGCCGCCAAAAGGCCGCCCGCCAGCCCAGGGCAAATCAACCTTCCCACTAGGATGCCGGCTCAGAATTGAGCCGGCGGAGTGGGAAGGTGCGACGGGTGCAGTTGCACCCGTCGCGTATTTCAGTGTCTGCTAGGCAGACACTGAAATACTTTGTGGGGCCCTCTTACGGGGGCCCCTGCCGTGCCCATGCCAGTGGCATGGGCACGGCAGGGGCCCCCAGGGGCCCCGCGGCACCCCCTACCGCCATCCTGTTCCTGGCGGGCGAACCGCCAGGAACAGGATGGCGGTAGGGGGTGTCAGAATCCCCCATGGCGGCGCAGCAAGCTGCGCCGCCATGGGGGATTCTAAGGGCAGCGGTAAACCGGCGGGAGACCGCCGGTTTACCCTTTCTGGCCGCGGCTGAACCGCCGCGGTCAGAAGGCCCTGCGGGGCACCGCCGACCCTGGCCCCGGCGGTCTTAGACCGCCGGGGTCAGAATGACCCCCTTAGTCTTTATTTTGAAGATTTTCTTCAGCGGGACGAACCTGCCGGTCCTATCCGACCTCCTGGAGCCCTTCTCCGGATACGCGATGCTGGATTCCTCGGTGGAGATTTTTACCTTCGGACTTAGTCGTTTTTTCGAGGTGAAAATCCTTCGACCGGGGTAAACCTGATTCTTGATCCGACGTCCATGGAGCCCTTCTCGGATACGATGGCTGGGAGGTCCCGGTCAACTTTTTACCTTCGGACTTAGGGGGTCATTCTGACCCTGGCGGTAAATACCGCCAGGGCCGGGGTCGGCGGTAGCACCGCCAACAGGCTGGCGGTGCTCCGCCGGGCATTCTGACCGCGGCGGTACAGCCGCGGCCAGAAGCGGAAAGCCGGCGGTGTACCGCCGACTTTCCGCTGCCCATGGGAATCCGCCATGGCGGCGCAGCTTGCTGCGCCGCCATGGGGATTCTGGCACCCCATACCGCCATCCAGTTCCTGTGGCATGGGCACTGCAGGGGCCCCCGTAAGAGGGCCCCACAAAGAATTTCAGTGTCTGCTTTGCAGACACTGAAATTTGCGACTGGTGCAACTGCAAGTCACACCTTCCCACTCCGCCGGCTCCATTCTGAGCCGGCTTCCTCGTGGGAAGGGTGTTTCCCGCTTGGCTGGCGGGCGGCCTTTTGGCGGTCGCCCGCCAGCCCAGTGGGAAACCCAGAATGACCGCCGCGGTCTTTTGACCGCGGTAAGGTCTTCTGGCGGCTCCCGCCGCCCGCCAAGCTTAGAATCAGGGCCTTAGTCTCTTTTTCGGAGATTTTTCTTTACCGGGACGAACCACCAAGTCAGGCCGGGTCGCGGTTGAGGCGGTCCCTCTATGGAGCTTTTTTACAAAAATTCTCAAATCTTCTCCAAACTTCTGGGGCTTCACCCAGATGTTCTTTTAAGGTTCTTTTGGGGTCCACAGCTCACCCCAAGGGTCCAGAAGTTCTGAGATGGTCCTTGGGGGGTGCGGACTACAACTCCCAGAATGCACCTGGCGCAAACTCCTTTTTGGCCACTGGGCAGTGGTCAGCTGGTCGCTTTCTTCAGGAGTTGGTGCAGGGGACTCTGGTTAGCAATTTTTCACCTGTAGCAAACAGGGAGTCCCTCCTTGAACCAGTTGAAGCCAGGCAAAGTCCTTCTTGTGGTGAAGCCCAAGTGTGCAGCTGGTGCAGTCCTTCTGAGTGCAGGTTCCAGGTGCAGGCCAGGGGTCCAGCAGGGCAGTCCTTCTTCTCCTTTAGTTCTTCCTTGTTGAAATCTGGTGGGGATCTGAGGTGTGGGTGCAGGTCTGCCAGTTTTATCCTTGCTCCTGGGTGAAAAGCAGGGGGGTCCTGGTTCTCCAATCAGGTACAGGGTCGTCCCCCTGTGATGACCACTTCCTGGGAAGTGTGGCAAAAATCCATCCCAGAAGGCAACATTCTCTAAAAATCCAACATGGCTGAATCTGATTTTTGGAGGTTACATCTGGCTGAGCCCACCCACTGGTGTGGCTAAAAATCATAAACACACCCCTCTCCTGCCCTCTCCTAATCTAATCAAGGGGGCACCTAGTTGTCTGGGGTTGCAGGATGTGGGGGTGTTGCTGGGTGCTCCAAATGTCCTTCTCTGCCTTTGAAGACCAGTTTGGCAGCCCTCCCCCTTCCTGCCTCACCATCTGCTGAGGGGAGATTCTCTCCCACAAGCACATTCCTTTGTGTGAAGCCAGGCCACTTCACACCTCATCAAGGCAGCTTGGCTAAGCTGCTGCAGGCTGGCCAATCAGAGCACAGCAGCAAAAACAAGGCAGGGCTGAAATTGGCAACTTTTTAGGTAAAGTCTAAAACTTTTTACCTGAACAAGTTATATTAAATCCAACAACTGGAAGTTGTGGGATTTATTACAACAATTAATTTGATACCAAATTCTTGGTATGCAACATTTAAGGAGACTTTAAAATTTAAAATAAAGTCTCCCTATTCAAGCCTATGAAGGCCATTTACTTCAATGAGGGAAAAACAAATTTGGCTGTTTTTACCTCACCAGGGCTTATAAATCTATTTTTATAAAGTCCCTGCTTATAGTTACATGGCACCCAGCCCTAGGGGCACATAGGGCACACCTTAGGGGTGACTTATATGTAAAAATAAGGTAGTTTAAGACTTTGTAACTACTTTTAATTCCAAAGTCGAATTTGCATATAACTTTAATTTAAAAGCAGCCAGCAAGGCAGGCCTGCCTTTAAAATGACCCTGGGCCCCTCAGTAGTGCACCTATGTGTGCACCACCTATGCTGTGGTCCCTAAACCTACATGCCCTACCATATACTAGGGACTTATAGGTAGGTTAACTTAGCCAATTATAATTAGCCTAATTTGCATATCCATTTTATACAGAGCACAGGCCCTGGGACTGGTTAGCAGTACCCAGGGCACCATCAGAGTCAGGAAAACACCAGCAAAAAGTGGAAAATGGGGGCAAAAAGTTAGGGGGCCTCTGCAATCAGCCCTGTTTTCTCACACAAGCCCCCCCCCAGCCCACACGCCCAGGAGACTCAGCCCAACCCTGGGAGAGTCTTCCTGGCTTGTTAGGCGAGGAAGACAGTGAAGAAAACTGGCTGTCCCTTTGCAGGGCCTACTGTGCCTTACATCCTCCTGTCAGGGTCACTCCCTCTGGGTAGTGAAGCCATCCCAACAGTGAAAGGACCCATCTCAAACTGAAACTTCCCTCTAGGGGGGTCTTCCTCCTCTCTATCTGCCAACTTGGGTAGTGAGGTGCCCACCTCCCCTACTCCTAACTTTGCTAGGGCAACACCTAGCTTACCCAAAGAGGTCACAAAACACTTGAGCAACCCCACCATGACCAATAGGGTCAGGGGGCCTACTTTGCTATTGGCCCTGGGGTCTGCCTCCCAGGCCAGGTACAGTGCTGCCAGGAAGGCTAGCACCCAGCAGAGGCTACTGACAGCTGTCAGTACCCAGAACCACACCCTAAGCTCTCCACTGACAGGTGGCTGAGCTGCTTTAGGGGCAATTGTGGGGTCCTGGCACCTCCCTTGCTGTCTAGAGTGGGGGGCTACCACCTCATGTGGCAGACACCCTCCTTTCACTCTCCCTTCTGTCAGTGTAGGGGCAACACCCTGCATCTGGACAGCTGCCTGACTACTCAGGACTTCCTTGGGGTCAGGGGAAGCCTCACCAGTGCCAACTCTGGGCTCCCCCCCTACTGGGGTAGAAGGCCTTTGGCTCCCTGGAACTCTCTTTAAGAGTGGCCTACCCTTCTTTTTCTTCTTTCCTTTTCTTGGGGACCCCTGTCTCCTAACTGTAGGGTCTGACTCCCCAGGACTTTGGTTTGGGGGGGCGCCCTGGGCGACCGCCCCATCTGGGACCAGACCCACCTCTAGGAGGTCATTGCCCAGGATACAATCTAGAGGGAGGTCAGCACTGACTACCACCCTAAACCAGTCAAGGATACCCTCCCTCTCTAGGGGCACTATTGCTACAGGTTTGGAGGTGACCTCCCCTGTGGCTATCCTGACTTTCCTTGTCTCTCCTGGGACATACATGTCTGGGGTCACTAACCGGTCACTCACTATAGTGTGACTGGCACAGGTGTCTCTCAGGCCAGTGGTAGGGATCCCATTCACCTGAATGGGGTGGAAGTGCCTACTTCCACCCTCAGGGATCACCAGCTCACCATCTGGTCCTGTCTCCCAGCTCAATGCTAGGAGGACTTCATCATCTGAGGAGTCCTCCTCCATGGCTACACTGGACAGCCCAGTGCTAACCACCTTCTTTGGACAGGCTGCATCTCCTCTGAAGTGACCTGTCTGCTGACAGTCAAAGCAAGCCCTACTGTCCAAGAGCTTTTTTAACTCTGGGTCTCCCTGTCTATGCTTGTCAGAGTGGGAGTGGGATTTACTCTCCTCCTTGTTAGGGTTCTGGGGTACAGAGGGAGTCTCTGTGGTGGGCTTACCACCTCCCTCCTTAGGTTTTTGGGGACCTGCCCCCCCCTTCTTGGAGTCTCCCCCCTGGGACTTGACAACCACCCTGGTTCTCAACCACTCATCAGCTGCCTCCCCTACCTCTCTAGGGTTGGTCTGCTTAGAGTCCACTAGATGCTGGCGTAACCTTTCTTGGGTACAATTGGTCAAGATGTGCTCTCTCATGATCAGATTGTATAACCCCTCATAAGTATTTACTTTGTTACCAATAATCCAGCCCTCTAGTGCCTTAAGTGAGGTGTCTACAAAGTCAACCCAAGACTGGGTACTGACCTTCTGGGTGTCCCTGAACTTCATTCTATACTGCTCTGGGGTCAGACCAAACTTCTTGGTTAAGCACCTCTTCATACTAGGGTACGAATCTGCCTCCTCCCCCCTTAAGGTCAGAAGCCTATCCCTCCCTGAGTTGGGGACCAACTCCCACAAAAGGGAACCCCAGTATTGAGGCCTAACCCTTCTCATTTGGAGTGCCCTCTCAAAGGCCTCCAACCATTTGTCTATATCATCCCCCTCTACATAAGCAGGAACCACCCCCTTGGGTAATCTAGGGGAATAACCCCCACCCAGGGACACCTCAGCTTCTTTGTCGCTGCCACCGTCTCTTTTCTCTTTGTTTGCCCACTTTTTCTTTTCTAGGGCCAGCTTCTCTGCATCCAAAGCTATAAATGCAAGCTGGGCCTCCAGCTCTCTTTCTCTGATGGATGGGTTCTCTCCTCCTGAAGGGACCCCCTTCCCACCACTAGCTTTGGATCTGCCCCTAGTGACTGTATGTACTGAGGACCGGTCTTCCCCATCCCCACTTAGGCTCAGATGCCCTCCCTCCCCTGAGTGGTTAGAGCTAGCATCCTCCCCTGTTTCTCCCTCCTCTGGAGCTTCCCCTGGGTCTACCTCTTGGGCCTCAGCCCATGCTGTCAGGGATTTGATCAGGACTTGCTTCCTGAGGTCAGTGGTTGCAGGCAACCCTCTTTCAGTACACAACCCCCTAAGCTGGACTACTGTCAGTGTGGGTAGGCTAGCCAGATAAAGTTCCATGGTTCCCTAGTTTTGTGTCAACAAAAACTTTTTGCAAAAATTGGAAACAAGAATTTAGAAAAATTACAAAAATTCAATAATTGAAATTAATCCAAATTAATAAAAAAAAAAAAAATTAAAAAAAAAAAATGTTTTGCACTAAGACAATTTAAAGGATTTTTAATTTGTTTTACTTAAAACTGTAACGTGATACTGAACACAAGTACAGGATCCCACCGCTGCCACCAAAAATGTTGGAAAATGGGTTATTGGTAAGGGCAGGTAGGTACCTACACCTAGCAACAAGGCACTAACCTCCACTTAGGTCCAGTTAGGTCTCAGTAAATTAACCCCAGCTCAACCCTTGGTAGCTTGGCAATGAGCGTCAAGGCTTAACTTAGGAGACAGTGTGTAAAGCATTCAAATATCACAAAACAGTAATTAAATAAAACACAGGAAACAGTTTAAAAATCCAAAACCAATTTATAAAAATAGTTTATATTTTTATCTTTAAAATGACACAAAAACGAATAAAATCGGATAAGGTGAACCGGAGATATGAATTTTTAAAGAATTATTATTTTTCTAGCGCTTAGAAACAAAAAGCGCCAATCGGGTCATCTGGTTGCACCTCGACCGGGGCAAAGTCAACGTTTCAGGCCGACCGCGATGGAGCCCTGCTCGGCTACAGGTCGCGGGAGGCCTCGGTTAAAAAGTTACCTTCTGACTTAGTCTTTATTTTGAAGATTTTCTTCAGCGGGACGAACCTGCCAGTCCTATCCGACCTCCTGGAGCCCTTCTCCGGATACGCGATGCTGGATTCCTCGGTGGAGATTTTTACCTTCGGACTTAGTCGTTTTTTTGAGGTGAAAATCCTTCGACCGGGGTAAACCTGGATCTTGATCCGACGTCCATGGAGCCCTTCTCGGATACGATGGCTGGGAGGTCCCGGTCAACTTTTTACCTTCGGACTTAGTCTCTTTTTCGGAGATTTTTCTTTACCGGGACGAACCACCAAGTCAGGCCAGGTCGCGGTTGAGGCAAGCCGGCTAGAATTTCCGCGGCGGGTCGGTCCCTCTTTGGAGCTTTTTTACAAAAATTCTCAAATCTTCTCCAAACTTCTGGGGCTTCACCCAGATGTTCTTTTAAGGTTCTTTTGGGGTCCACAGCTCACCCCAAGGGTCCAGAAGTTCTGAGATGGTCCTTGGGGGGTGCGGACTACAACTCCCAGAATGCACCTGGCGCAAACTCCTTTTTGGCCACTGGGCAGTGGTCAGCTGGTCGCTTTCTTCAGGAGTTGGTGCAGGGGACTCTGGTTAGCAATTTTTCACCTGTAGCAAACAGGGAGTCCCTCCTTGAACCAGTTGAAGCCAGGCAAAGTCCTTCTTGTGGTGAAGCCCAAGTGTGCAGCTGGTGCAGTCCTTCTGAGTGCAGGTTCCAGGTGCAGGCCAGGGGTCCAGCAGGGCAGTCCTTCTTCTCCTTTAGTTCTTCCTTGTTGAAATCTGGTGGGGATCTGAGGTGTGGGTGCAGGTCTGCCAGTTTTATCCTTGCTCCTAGGTAAAAAGCAGGGGGGTCCTGGTTCTCCAATCAGGTACAGGGTTGTCCCCCTGTGATGACCACTTCCTGGGAAGTGTGGCAAAAATCCATCCCAGAAGGCAACATTCTCTAAAAATCCAACATGGCTGAATCTGATTTTTGGAGGTTACATCTGGCTGAGCCCACCCACTGGTGTGGCTAAAAATCATAAACACACCCCTCTCCTGCCCTCTCCTAATCGAATCAAGGGGGCACCTAGTTGTCTGGGGTTGCAGGATGTGGGGGTGTTGCTGGGTGCTCCAAATGTCCTTCTCTGCCTTTGAAGACCAGTTTGGCAGCCCTCCCCCTTCCTGCCTCACCATCTGCTGAGGGGAGATTCTCTCCCACAAGCACATTCCTTTGTGTGAAGCCAGGCCACTTCACACCTCATCAAGGCAGCTTGGCTAAGCTGCTGCAGGCTGGCCAATCAGAGCACAGCAGCAAAAACAATGCAGGGCTGAAATTGGCAACTTTTTAGGTAAAGTCTAAAACTTTTTATCTGAACAAGTTATATTAAATCCCACAACTGGAAGTTGTGGGATTTATTACAACAATTAATTTGATACCAAATTCTTGGTATGCAACATTTAAGGAGACTTTAAAATTTAAAATAAAGTCTCCCTATTCAAGCCTATGAAGGCCATTTACTTCAATGAGGGAAAAACAAATTTGGCTGTTTTTACCTCACCAGGGCTTATAAATCTATTTTTATAAAGTCCCTGCTTATAGTTACATGGCATCCAGCCCTAGGGGCACATAGGGCACACCTTAGGGGTGACTTATATGTAAAAATAAGGTAGTTTAAGACTTTGGAACTACTTTTAATTCCAAAGTCGAATTTGCATATAACTTTAATTTAAAAGCAGCCAGCAAGGCAGGCCTGCCTTTAAAATGACCCTGGGCACCTCAGAAGTGCACCTATGTGTGCACCACCTATGCTGTGGTCCCTAAACCTACATGCCCTACCATATACTAGGGACTTATAGGTAGGTTAACTTAGCCAATTATAATTAGCCTAATTTGCATATCCATTTTATACAGAGCACAGGCCCTGGGACTGGTTAGCAGTACCCAGGGCACCATCAGAGTCAGGAAAACACCAGCAAAAAGTGGAAAATGGGGGCAAAAAGTTAGGGGGCCTCTGCAATCAGCCCTGTTTTCTCACAGTATGGTTCAAAGTGTAGGGTATTTTATTTTTATTTTTCTGGCTACTCCCTCACTCACACATCATTCACACACTCACACACTGCTTGTCAGATGTACAGAGAGAGGGAGACTGTGGCTATGCCCTGGCCATTCAGGACCTGTGAGCCAAAACATGTAATGGTCTCTTTAAATCTACTGAGGATGACATCCAGGCAAGGAGGAGAGAGCTGTCGCTTTGGGGAATTGGAGTCTGTGTGAGTCTGGCAGGGACACAATCACTGCTGCATGGTTAACTCTGGCTGTTGTAGCAGTCACCACGCATTAATGCCTGTAGAAAATCTGTCCTGCAGCACAGAGACCCACCTCTGGCAGCATCCTGTGATGTAAAAACGGACTCAACAGAATACATTTAGGAGGGATGGAGGTTTATACTCCAAACATCACTCCCAATGATGGGGCCCTACACATGCTTTAAGAAAGCTGCCATACCATATACTGTCTGTTTTCAGCTACTATCTCAGGCTACAAGCTGTCCGGCACCTCAGAACTTGAGCAGCTGGAAGGGTCTTCACAGCCAGCCCGGGTCCATCCATTATTATACTAGTCTCCATGGAGACGCTGCAACCAGGATCGGACCATCACTGACTCACCACCCAAGGCATCCCAGCTTAATGCGGCCACTGCACCATACGGCCACCATTAGATCTCCCACTTCTCATCCAAAATGTAGATGAATAGATGAAATCAACAACAGGGTTCTGTATGGGCAGCACTGGTTATCACGGCCCAGCTCCAGTGTACTGCGTGAGAAGTGACTGACTCACCTTGGGTCATCTGCCACCCTAGTCCAGTCAGAGCTTGCCCAAGTTGGTATTTACACACCACACAGGCATGTGCAGACTCCACAGACAATAGATACCTTGGAATTCTATGCAGAGCTCTAGGACTGTTTGTAGAACTACTAATGCTAGTTGTAGGGCTACTAATGTGTATGTGTCAATCCTTGCTATTTTAAACAGTATGAGTTCACTCTAAGGACCAGAGTATGTCCAGCAATCCTGTAATGCTGAAATTAATGGCAAACATCATCTATTAAAAGAAAAATGGCGGATAGGCTGAATTTATGGATGATCCATGTAAGTATTGGACAAATGGCTACTATAATTTGCTTGCAGAGATGGACTGACTACAGTCTCAACACTTAAGTGAGGGGGAAACTGACGTGACAGCCATGTTCAGTGAGGGGAGGCTCTCCACCAGTCAATAGAAGTGCAATATACACACTCTTTTTTTAGAAGTGTACACCATCTGCCCGATCTAGTGTTCTATTCAAGATAACCAACATGTAGGTGGAACAAAAGGCCCTCTCTTAGTAGTGTTTCTTGAAGCTCTTTTTGTGTTGCTCACATAAGTTAAGTCACCAGCTGTGCTGTCAAGCTAGACTTAAAAATGAATGAGGGGTCAGCCCTCGTCCTCATTAGGGGCTAAACAATCAATTGATAGTTTGGAAAGGGATGGAGGAAAGGTTCCAAGTAAATCTAATGAGTTACTGAACAAGGGCTCTGGGCAATGCATGACGGTGCAAACCTGAAGAGAGAAGCAGCAGTTGATCCCACCATATGCTAGTACAGTATATCACAGTCAGCATCATTTACATGGCGTGGACGTGACCCCACATGGAAGAAGAAACATGAAGAAACGTATGTGGTTTCTCTCTTACCTTTTCAAAGAAGCAAATGTGACTGAAAATTGGTAAACAGCCATCTGGAAATGTAAATTATTCAGGGTAAACGTAAACAGTTGAGAAGGGGTCATGTAAGCAAGAGCTAAAAGCAATATGAGCTGTCTAGAAGAGAATAGTGGTTATGGAGTAGATGTTGGGCTGCATGACAACAACAGAGGAATGAGACAGGCAGAAAAGATGTACTAGAATCCTGTTGCTTCAGACCGACCAAGTCGCTGATCACAATACCTGTACACCTTTGAGCGGCTATAGAAAGCCAACCCATGCAGAAGGTTATCAATAGCAATCAACCGATCAATCGGAGATTTGTAAAGCGCACTACTCACCCGTGAGGATCTAAAGGCGCTGAGGAGGGGATGAGGGAGAAGGTGGGGGGGTGCTGCTACTGACCGAACAGCCTGGTCTTGAGAAGTTTCCTGAAGGTAAGGAGGTCTTTGGTCTGGCACAGGTGGGTAGGAAGAGTGTTCCACGTTTTGGTGGTGAGGTGCGAGAATGATCTACCGCCGGTTGTAGTTCTGCAGATGCATGGGGACGGTTGCGAGGGCAAGGTTGACGGAGCGGGGCTGCCGGGTCGGGGTGTAGAAGGAGCGCCGTCTGTTGAGGTATTCTGGTCCAGTGTTGTGCAGTGCTTTGTGAGCGGGGGTGAGGAGTTTGAAGGTGATTCTGTTGTTGACTGGGAGCCAGTGCAGGTTTTTCAGGTGGTCTGGGATGTGGCAGTGGCGGGGGATGTCCAGGATGAGGTATGCGGAGGCGTTCTGGATGCGTTGCAACCTCTTCTGGAGTTTGGCTGTGGTTCCTGCGTAGAGGGCATTGTCGTAGTCCAGTTTGCTGCTTACGAGGGCTTGGGTGACTGTTTTTCTGGTTTCGGTGGGTATCTATCTGTAGATGTTTCAGAGCATGCGGAGGGTGTTGAAGCCGGAGGAGGAGATGGTGTTGCTGGGTCATGGATAGTGAGGGGTTCAGTATGAATCCTAGGTTGCGTGCGTAGTCGGTGGGAGTCAGAGCGGTTCAGAGAGTGGCAGGCCACCAGGAGTCATCCCATGCGGAGTGGGTGGAGCCGAAGATGAGGACTTCAGTTTTGTTGGAATTGAGTTTGAGGCAGCTGCTCTTCATCCCTTTGGCGATTGCCTCCATTCCGTCATGTAGGTAGGTCTTGGTGGAGTCCTTGGTGAGGGAGAGGATCAGCTGGGTGTTGTCGGTGTAAGAGATGATGTTGAGGTTGTGGGATCTGGCGATGTTAGCGAGCGGGGCCATGTAGACGTTGAAGAGGGTCAGGCTGAGGGACAAACCCTGGGGTACGCCGCAGATGATTTTGGTGGCCTCCGAGCGGAATGGGGGGAGGCGGACTCTCTGGGTTCTGCCGGTGAGAAATGAGGTGACCCAGTCCAGGGCTCTGTCACGGATTCCAGCATTGCTGAGGCGTGCGCGTAGGGTGTGGTGGCAGACGGTGTTCAACGCGACCGAGAGGTCCAGGAGGATGAGGGCCGTAGTTTTGCCACTGTCCAGTATGGTTCTGATATCGTCGGTGGCGGCGATGAAGGCGGTTTCGGTGCTGTGGTTGCTGCGGAATCCGGATTGGGAAGGGTCCAGGGTGCGGTTCTCCCCTAGGAAGCGGGTTAGTTGTTTATTGACGGCCTTCTCAATGACTTTTGCCGAGAAGGGGAGCAGGGAGATAGGCCGGACGTCCTTGAGGTCCTTTGGGTCCGCCTTGTTTTTTTTTGAGGAAGGCATTGATCTCAGCATGTTTCCAGCTCTCAGGGAAAGTGGCGGACTCGAAGGAGCTGTTGATGATCTTCCGTAGTTGGGGTGCGATGACGGGGCACAAGTGTACCATATGCAGGTAATCAGTTACACAAAGAGAGATCATCTTAATTACATGGTATAACATTTTCTATGTTCTATTGCTCCTGGAGGGTGCAGCAGTATAGCACATAAGTCACAATATATTACCCACACCTAAAACAGTCCAAGTATTTCATTAAAGAGGCTATAAAATGACTCACATCAGTTCTATCCCTAAAGAAGCAACAGATGCAAACTTCCAGCAGCACCTACAAAATATTCCCGACATACACACATTAAAGTGTAGGTATGTAGTCTAGCTGGCTGTTGCATGCCTGACAACAGCACTAACCATGAAGAGGCACCACCAAGCACTTTAGACATTTAGCATACATCGAACTCTCAAGGCCGTCGCAATCAGCGATAGCGACTGTATTTATGGTGCAGATGCACTTTCAATTGAAAAGGCATTTTTTGCCTTCCATATAACTCTGGTTCCATTTGATAAATCTGCGCAAACTATGGCAATCGCTTGGCTCATCCAGCTAAATTTCAGCATGGCATGTTTAGTGCAGATTCATGCAGGAAGAAAAATATGATTGGAGGAGAAGGAAGTGTTTTACATTTTAACAACAGTACAATCAAATCTTTGTTCTAGGCTGCAGCCAAAAACATTAACTGGAATTACACAAACATGGAATGAAAACAAAGCTTTCCTCAAAACTCATGCTTTTTTTGTGGTTTTCTGAAATAATCCCAGTCATTTTTTGAGAAATAACAAAAAAGGGGTAAACCTGAGTTCAAAAGGTTAATTCTTTTGCGTATCCTGTTGACTTTGTGAGCATGAAACTGAAGAGTCTTGTCAAGCAAATTTAAATTTTTAGAGGGATGAGACTGGTTGATTAAGAGCTTGTACATATACTTTTTCGGCATATTGGCTTCGGTGTGCTAAAAATAAAATTGGTAGGGAATGGGAGGCGTGATAAGAATTCTTGATATACACAGGGGTTGAGGGCAATCGGCAGAGGCATGTAAATGCCTTTTTTGAGGAAAAATGCTTTTTGATGCCCCAAATATGCAATTTTAGCTCCCTGTTTGTATATGCAAATGATTGGATTGAGTTGCATTTTCCAATTGAAAGGCATTTTTTTGATTTCCCTATAACTGTCGCATTACTTGATGAAGCTGCATGAAACGTGTTTAGCTTACTCTTCAAAAGTAAGGTTTTGCACAGATTCACCAAAATGGGAGCAAAGTTAAAGGGGGGAAAAGCTTTCACTTGCAAATAATTTTAGAGCTGTTTGACAAATGTGAATAAAATTTGTCAGCTTGTTGGCAAGTTAAACCTAAATGTGGCATCTGAAGATCCATGCAGAACCATTGACCGCTTGTGGGGGAGGGCAAAGTTAATAGGGGGTAAAAAGTCAGTGATTTGATAATAACTTTGGCACTCAGGTATAACACAGCTGGAGCTGACATGCTAACTGTTGTGCTATTTTACATTTTGATTCAACAAATGGCACCCTTCAACCAGAGGGTATCAAGCCCTTGGCCCAAAGCTTCGGTAAGCAGGACTGTAGGCTGAGATCAGTGGGTAGGGTTCAGAGGCCGATGCTGGCATTCACTGTGTTTAATGGTGTTTACCGCCTGAATTCATTTTATTTTTAAAGTATTTAGCTTTGGTATTTATGGGGAGAGTTATAAAGCCATGGAAATGTGATGGAATCATGTGTCTCCATTTTTTCATGAAACAGATTGTGAGTTTGTCGATGTTACCTTTTTGACGGCATCATGATGCTGATTTTTCAGGCTTTAATACTTTTGGGATGGGCTGGAGTATTCATAAAGTCAAATATAAGTTTACTGAAGAGGTTAGCAAGATCTTCAAAGGTGTAGTGCAAATTCTTTTTGTTAACTATGCCATTAAGAAACGCTTTCAGAGTGTCCTCCTCCCGGTTTTCGAGGCCATAGGTTGCCTCTCTGTTCCATTTGGTTTGGTGGGGTTGGTAGGCTACTGTAGCTGTTAATGAGGAGATTTTGGTCCAAAACTGCACCAGCGCAGTTTTACACCCAAAAATTTTGCACCGCCTTGCACCATTTCTGAGCACCAGCCAGGCACCATATTGATGGAATGGTGCAAGCCGGTGCAAAGGGTAGGCTAGCGTAAAACAAAAATGACGTTAGCCGGGTGGGGTTGGCAGTATGGAAGAAGGGTTTTTTTTCACCGAAAAATGACATTAGGCAGGTTAGAGTAAAAAAAAAATGACTCTATCCAGCCTAGCGTCATTTTCTGACACAAAACCATCCATACCACTTGACTCCTGTCTTAGAAAAGACAGGAGTCATGCCTACCACCCCAATGGCCAGCACAGGGGACCAGGGTCCCCTGAGTATGGTTATTGCACCCAGTCCCATTTAGGGGGGCCCATTTCAGGGCCCCCAATGGCTTTTTAAAAAAACTTACCTGTACTTACCTATACTTACCTGGGATGGGGTCCCCCATCCTCCGCTGTCCCTCTCGTGTGGGTGGGGTGTCCCTGGGGCCCAAGGAGGGCACCCGTGGGCTTATTCCATGGTGTTCCACCATGGAAATAGGCCCACAGGTCCCCTAACATCTGCCCTGACCCAGGCATTAAATAATGGTGCAAACATTATTTGACCCCTCCTCCCCATGTGTGATTTTAGCTTGGGGGGATAAATATGGCGCTAAGGACATAAAATCATTATTTGCATGGGAACGCCTACTTTGCATCTCATTGACGCAAAGTAGGTTTCCATGTCCAAAAAATTAATTTAACTCCATAATTGTGGCGCTAGACGGGTCTAGCGCCAAAGTATAAATATGGAGTTAGTTTTGCACTGAATTTGCGTTAAAAAAAGTGATGCAAATTCGGCACAAAACAAGTATAAACATGCTCAGAGAATGCAAAACCATCATGATCTAAACACTCCCCGATAGGCATAATCTTGAAATTAAAATGTTTGTGAGCGAGGATATGGCCTGTGGGACTTCCTTTTGTATGAGTTGTGAAATTGGAAACAGTTTTTGTTCCAGATAACCCATACTGAATGAAGATGTGATCATGGATTTCTTTATTTGGTCATATTAGTCTACTAAGAACCAAGACATTAATGCTATTGAAGACGTATGTAAGGCTGCGTGAAGGTTAGGTTGTAGGTAATCCCAGTGTATTTAGCAACTTGTTCATTATTAACTAAATGCTGTTATGCCAACATCCATGTATCCATAAGCATTTACTTACCAAATTAGACTATACTCCATAAGAAGTTGTTGTAAAAGGTAGTGGTGGGCGTATTTCATTGCTTATCCTGCTGGACTTGTCTGCAGAATTAATCTTTAAAAATAGTGTCACATGCTCATCATAAAATGTCTAAGAACATAATATATTTCAAACATTTAAAAACGAAAGCGGAAAGGTTATATTAACATTGCTATGTTTCAAATAACTATACTATGTTTTCATTATCCTTTTAGGGAATCAGGTTCAGATATATTCAATCATATATTAGATACCGACAACTGATTAGTATGGCAAGGGAATCGTAACACAATCAACTATGTCTCAAAAACACAGTCAAAACATGGTCATTCATGGTTGCACTTGCCTAAAATAAGCATAATCATGGAGTGTTCAGCAGAAAATGGGCAGGGTAACTACCTTGGAGGGAGGTAGTTAGTTATATTTGCTTCTGTAAAATGGCCTCATTTACAGGTCTTAAGTCAGAATGCTAGAGTAGCATGAAGGCGAAGCCGGACCAGTAAGGGGCCCCCAAAGAATGCCTACTGGGGGTGGGACCTGCCAGAGATTAGATGGCTGTAAGCCCGCAAAAAATCACACCTGGCATTGTAGAAGCACCAATAGGAACAGGAGAGTGTATGTACCACAAGGTTAAATGGCAGGAGGTGGGGCGAGATCCAGTGCACAAGCAGGGTCACAGGGCACGGAAAGGAACTTCTGAGGCCGCAACCACGCAAACTCAGGGAGCAGAGAGGGGGAACAGTAAAGATGGGAGCAACAAGGGGACAGCCGAGACAACCGGTGAGATAGGCAAGCCTGGCAGTGGGCGAGGGGCCATAACAGTAGATGTGGACTCTACCAAAGCCTAGGTCAGAGGCTCCATCTGAGGCATCCAGCAGGAAGTCCCCTTGTGCATAGATCAGATCTTCACCGGGGCATACCCCATCAGAGTACGGGAAAGAGGTTTATCCAGTCTCATTCCCCTTGTGGATAAAGAAAGGATTTGTCAAAAGGAGTTCATTGATTTATTTTCCCTTTTGGTAGTGCACCGGGCAGGACTAGGGTATACAGGTTTGTACATAACTGGTTACAAGCCTTCAGGACTTTGGCATGCGTCATTGTGGTAATATTTCCTCAGAACGCAGCAGCACTATTCCTCTATGAGCTGAAAATACATGATGCCCAGCGAAAGTAGCAAGGGGATGCATGGCTGCATTATGACCAGGGATTTAGAGAAAAGATGCAGACATGGCATGCATGTGGCAATTGCAGAGATCTGCACCTACCTATTGATTGCAAAAAAACCTACGAAGGAAGGGATAGAAGGGAAGGAATAGAAGGCATAATGCCAAGAAATAGAAGGCGGACTGGGATAGCCTGGGCAGAGGGGACTCTCAGGCCAGCCACAGCACTCCCGACTCCCATTAGGGTAGGAATGTTAACATGATTGCTAAACAAATAGGAAGAAGGGCAGTGTCTAGTCCAGGACTTTGCATCAGGCTAACTCATTAACAGGTCCCTGACATTAATCGTCAGAGCAACTACTGTAAATCAGTACTGGAGAGTATTTAGGTAGTCAGGTGAAAAGTGGAAGAAGAGCTTCCGCTGGGTAAGAAAGAAGTCCCTTTCAAAGACCCACCCCTCAATCATTTCACAATTTCCCCATGGGGTGTGGTCCCCAAAAAAGAAGAAGGGCAATTCAGTCTCATCCGTCATTTGTCAAACCCTGCAGGGGCCTGTGTTAATGACTGGCTAGATAAAGGCAAATACTTACTGTGTTAGACCACACTGCACAACTCCATTGAGATGCTGAGAGGAACAGCAAAAGGCACCATGTTGACCAAAGTGGATATCAGATCCGTGTTCCCCTTCTTGACAGTCACCCCCGATAGCTTCACTTACTGGGCTTTCAGCTCGACTGGGCTTACTATTACGATAAATGCCTGTTCATGGTGTGCGCTATCTCCTGTGCATATTTTGAAACCTTTAGCAGCTTTTGGGAATGGGAGCTAGAGACAAGGCACCCAACAAGGGGGGCGCCTGTGTCATCGGTATAACTTACTGTTCATCTGTAAACCAGGCACATCACAATGCTAGGGCCTGCTGGTGCACTTCATTGACCTGGTTGAGGTGCTAGAGTTTCCCCTAGCACATGAAAAAACGGAGGACCCCGCTACACGGGTAACTTTCTTAGGTATTGAGCTAGAAATGACATGCATCTGCAGGTTGCCACTCCCCAAACTAAAGGATCTAAAGCAAGCAATCAAGACATTGGTCACGAAGCGCAAGGCAGCTGCTAGGGAAGCTTAACTTCACTAGTAGGGTGATCCCAGTAGAGAGAACTTTTGCCTGGCCTGGTCAACAAGGCATTTCGTAAAAAAAACACAACACCGCCAGGTTTGCACAAGGAGTGAGACAGGACTTCGAGCAACTTGCTACTTTTCTAGATGGCTTCAATGGTATACTCATTTGGCATGAACCTTGGGTTAAAACCAACAAACTGGAATTATTCATGGACACCACCAGGGAGCTGGGGTTAGGGCCATGTTAGATGCAACGTGGCCTGCAGCCCACAGGCCAGTCGCCTGGCAGAAAAAATGGATCATAAAAGATATTACGCTGTGAGAGCTCTTCCCCATCATTGTGGCATTCTATATCTGGGAGGACAGACTCCTCAAGGCAGATCACATTATGGTCTGACAACAATGCAGTAGTGCAAGCACTGAATCTGGGGACCGCACGCTACCCACAGGTAGTATGCCTATTGTGTCACCTAGTCGGCTGCCAGTTGAGAGCAAACATTGCCAGTAGAGAGAGACATAACTCCGGCAGCGAGAATTTGGCTGCTGATGCTTTTTCTTGTTTTCAGTGGGAAACATTCAGAGAGCTAGCTTCGAGAGCAGAGCAGAATATGACACCCGTCCCTGTTGGCTGTGGCTCCTAGTGGAGCTCACTTAACAACACTGGTTGACAATGTCTTGGCCCTCAGGACCACACTGAGATACCACAAGTGCTGGATGCTATTCCTAAGAGTGACCAATAAATGGGGACACAAAGGCATGTCTGACGTGGAGGTTGAACAGTTCATCCACTGGATCTTCACAAACTGTAAAAGCAAGGCGTGGGCACAAGCCCACCTCAGCGCAGTAATCTACTTCACAAAAATGGCCACAGGAAGGGACCCAGTGAACACCTTTTATTGCAGGGCAGCCATGAAAGGGTGTGGACAAATACAAACTAAGGGTAGAGACAGGAGGCAGTCTATCGATTTTGACAACCTCCCACTGCTGATTAGGGAGGATACCCAGCATCTGTGGCAACAAGCATGAAGTGGCATTGTCCAACTGCATTGCACTTGCATTCTTCTACACCTACAGTGTTAATGAGTTGGTTACCCAATCTGGGAGCAACCTAGAAAGGGTTCATGCCTCAACCGCTTTCAATTTATGGCGGTTCTCAAGATTACATAACATGATTGCTACACAAATAGGAAGAAGGGCAGTGTCTAGTCCAGGACTTTGCATCAGGCTAACTCATTAACAGGTCCCTGACATTAATCGTCAGAGCAACTACTGTAAATCAGTACTGGAGAGTATTTAGGTAGTCAGGTGAAAAGTGGAAGAAGAGCTTCCGCTGGGTAAGAAAGAAGTCCCTTTCAAAAACCCACCCCTCAATCATTTCACAATTTCCCCATGGGGTGTGGTCCCCAAAAAAGAAGAAGGGCAATTCAGTCTCATCCGTCATTTGTCAAACCCTGCAGGGGCCTGTGTTAATGACTGGCTAGATAAAGGCAAATACTTACTGTGTTAGACCACACTGCACAACTCCATTGAGATGCTGAGAGGAACGGCAAAAGGCACCATGTTGACCAAAGTGGATATCAGATCCGTGTTCCCCTTCTTGACAGTCACCCCCGATAGCTTCACTTACTGGGCTTTCAGCTCGACTGGGCTTACTATTACGATAAATGCCTGTTCATGGTGTACGCTATCTCCTGTGCATATTTTGAAACCTTTAGCAGTTTTTGGGAATGGGAGCTAGGGACAAGACACACAAAAAGGGGGGCGCCTGTGTCATCGGTATAACTTACTGTTCATCTGTAAACCAGGCACATCACAATGCTAGGGGCTGCTGGTGCACTTCATTGACCTGGTTGAGGTGCTAGAGTTTCCCCTAGCACATGAAAAAATGGAGGACCCCGCTACACGGGTAACTTTCTTAGGTATTGAGCTAGAAATGACATGCATCTGCAGGTTGCCACTCCCCAAACTAAAGGATCTAAAGCAAGCAATCAAGACATTGATCACGAAGCGCAAGGCAGCTGCTAGGGAAGCTTAACTTCACTAGTAGGGTGATCCCAGTAGAGAGAACTTTTGCCTGGCCTGGTCAACAAGGCATTTCGTAAAAAAAACACAACACCGCCAGGTTTGCACAAGGAGTGAGACAGGACTTCGAGCAACTTGCTACTTTTCTAGATGGCTTCAATGGTATACTCATTTGGCATGAACCTTGGGTTAAAACCAACAAACTGGAATTATTCATGGACACCGCCAGGGAGCTGGGGTTAGGGCCATGTTAGATGCAACATGGCCTGCAGCCCACAGGCCAGTCGCCTGGCAGAAAAAATGGATCATAAAAGATATTACGCTGTGAGAGCTCTTCCCCATCATTGTGGCATTCTATATCTGGGAGGACAGACTCCTCAAGGCAGATCACATTATGGTCTGACAACAATGCAGTAGTGCAAGCACTGAATCTGGGGACCGCACGCTACCCACAGGTAGTATGCCTATTGTGTCACCTAGTCGGCTGCCAGTTGAGAGCAAACATTGCCAGTAGAGAGAGACATAACTCCGGCAGCGAGAATTTGGCTGCTGATGCTTTTTCTTGTTTTCAGTGGGAAACATTCAGAGAGCTAGCTTCGAGAGCAGAGCAGAATATGACACCCGTCCCTGTTGGCTGTGGCTCCTAGTGGACCTCACTTAACAACACTGGTTGACAATGTCTTGGCCCTCAGGACCACACTGAGATACCACAAGTGCTGGATGCTATTCCTAAGAGTGACCAATAAATGGGGACACAAAGGCATGTCTGACGTGGAGGTTGAACAGTTCATCCACTGGATCTTCACAAACTGTAAAAGCAAGGCGTGGGCACAAGCCCACCTCAGCGCAGTAATCTACTTCACAAAAATGGCCACAGGAAGGGACCCAGTGAACACCTTTTATTGCAGGGCAGCCATGAAAGGGTGTGGACAAATACAAACTAAGGGTAGAGACAGGAGGCAGGCTATCGATTTTGACAACCTCCCACTGCTGATTAGGGAGGATACCCAGCATCTGTGGCAACAAGCATGAAGTGGCATTGTCCAACTGCATTGCACTTGCATTCTTCTACACCTACAGTGTTAATGAGTTGGTTGCCCAATCTGGGAGCAACCTAGAAAGGGTTCATGCCTCAACCGCTTTCAATTTATGGCGGTTCTCAAGATTACATAACATGATTGCTACACAAATAGGAAGAAGGGCAGTGTCTAGTCCAGGACTTTGCATCAGGCTAACTCATTAACAGGTCCCTGACATTAATCGTCAGAGCAACTACTGTAAATCAGTACTGGAGAGTATTTAGGTAGTCAGGTGAAAAGTGGAAGAAGAGCTTCCGCTGGGTAAGAAAGAAGTCCCTTTCAAAGACCCACCCCTCAATCATTTCACAATTTCCCCATGGGGTGTGGTCCCCAAAAAAGAAGAAGGGCAATTCAGTCTCATCCGTCATTTGTCAAACCCTGCAGGGGCCTGTGTTAATGACTGGCTAGATAAAGGCAAATACTTACTGTGTTAGACCACACTGCACAACTCCATTGAGATGCTGAGAGGAACGGCAAAAGGCACCATGTTGACCAAAGTGGATATCAGATCTGTGTTCCCCTTCTTGACAGTCACCCCCGATAGCTTCACTTACTGGGCTTTCAGCTCGACTGGGCTTACTATTACGATAAATGCCTGTTCATGGTGTACGCTATCTCCTGTGCATATTTTGAAACCTTTAGCAGTTTTTGGGAATGGGAGCTAGGGACAAGGCACACAACAAGGGGGGCGCCTGTGTCATCGGTATAACTTACTGTTCATCTGTAAACCAGGCACATCACAATGCTAGGGCCTGCTGGTGCACTTCATTGACCTGGTTGAGGTGCTAGAGTTTCCCCTAGCACATGAAAAAACGGAGGACCCCGCTACACGGGTAACTTTCTTAGGTATTGAGCTAGAAATGACATGCATCTGCAGGTTGCCACTCCCCAAACTAAAGGATCTAAAGCAAGCAATCAAGACATTGGTCACGAAGCGCAAGGCAGCTGCTAGGGAAGCTTAACTTCACTAGTAGGGTGATCCCAGTAGAGAGAACTTTTGCCTGGCCTGGTCAACAAGGCATTTCGTAAAAAAAACACAACACCGCCAGGTTTGCACAAGGAGTGAGACAGGACTTCAAGCAACTTGCTACTTTTCTAGATGGCTTCAATGGTATACTCATTTGGCATGAACCTTGGGTTAAAACCAACAAACTGGAATTATTCATGGACACCACCAGGGAGCTGGGGTTAGGGCCATGTTAGATGCAACGTGGCCTGCAGCCCACAGGCCAGTCGCCTGGCAGAAAAAATGGATCATAAAAGATATTACGCTGTGAGAGCTCTTCCCCATCATTGTGGCATTCTATATCTGGGAGGACAGACTCCTCAAGGCAGATCACATTATGGTCTGACAACAATGCAGTAGTGCAAGCACTGAATCTGGGGACCGCACGCTACCCACAGGTAGTATGCCTATTGTGTCACCTAGTCGGCTGCCAGTTGAGAGCAAACATTGCCAGTAGAGAGAGACATAACTCCGGCAGCGAGAATTTGGCTGCTGATGCTTTTTCTTGTTTTCAGTGGGAAACATTCAGAGAGCTAGCTTCGAGAGCAGAGCAGAATATGACACCCGTCCCTGTTGGCTGTGGCTCCTAGTGGACCTCACTTAACAACACTGGTTGACAATGTCTTGGCCCTCAGGACCACACTGAGATACCACAAGTGCTGGATGCTATTCCTAAGAGTGACCAATAAATGGGGACACAAAGGCATGTCTGACGTGGAGGTTGAACAGTTCATCCACTGGATCTTCACAAACTGTAAAAGCAAGGCGTGGGCACAAGCCCACCTCAGCGCAGTAATCTACTTCACAAAAATGGCCACAGGAAGGGACCCAGTGAACACCTTTTATTGCAGGGCAGCCATGCAAGGGTGTGGACAAATACAAACTAAGGGTAGAGACAGGAGGCAGGCTATCGATTTTGACAACCTCCCACTGCTGATTAGGGAGGATACCCAGCATCTGTGGCAACAAGCATGAAGTGGCATTGTCCAACTGCATTGCACTTGCTTTCTTCTACACCTACAGTGTTAATGAGTTGGTTGCCCAATCTGGGAGCAACCTAGAAAGGGTTCATGCCTCAACCGCTTTCAATTTATGGCGGTTCTCAAGATTACATTAGGGAGCGCAGGCCTTCCGCCCAAGGAATTCGGGTCACATTCTTTCCACATAGGTGGCGCGAGAATGGCAGCAGCATGCAGGCTTGGCGAGGAGTGCATAAAACTCATTGGCCGGTGGACTTCAAAAGCAC
This sequence comes from Pleurodeles waltl, assembly GCF_031143425.1. NCBI lineage: Eukaryota > Metazoa > Chordata > Amphibia > Caudata > Salamandridae > Pleurodeles > Pleurodeles waltl. The sequence continues at coordinate 955,461,028 of NC_090444.1, forward strand.
AAGGATCATGGAGAAGGTGTCAGGACCCACCCCTTGGGTATCACCCATTGTAGTGACAGGAAAACCAAAGCAATTCAGGGAAGTGTGCATATGTGTAGACATGTGGCTTCCCAATGTGTCATAAAGTGGGAATATCACCTGACCCCTGCCATTGATGATTTTATAGGGGAACTAAGAGGACCATCCGGTTTTCAAAGGCAGATCTCCACTTAGGATACCATCAGCAAACTCTGGATGAAGAGTTGGGATATATTACAACTTTCTCCACTCATGTGGGTCTGCAGCGTTCCTGGACTGTGACAGGGATACTTGAAATCAGAGCCACTGGAAAGGTGAAGAGGAGGTCACAAGAACTATCTCACACTTTAAACATTTTCATGCCAGGAGGTCTCCTGAAGTACTAGTGAAGAGCCTGAGTATGGCGCTGAGTCGAATATCAGTGCTCAAGAACCGAGTACTGTAAAAGATCGCAAAGCTCATGCTGAGGGGACCGTTCTGTGCTGAACATAATGTAGACAACCAGCCTAGGGAGAAGGCCGAAGTACCTGCACTAAATACAGCCTGCAGGTTAACCCTACTCCTTCCATTCATCTGAGATACCATGTCATGTGAGTGTGCCTGTGTTCCACGAGAAGCTCAGTGGTGTTTTTTAAAGCAAACTGTGTGGTAACAAAATGGGGTCAATGTGTGAACTACAAACTCTATTGCTGTTACTTGTTTTGTGAATGAGGATGACGCATGAGGAGACGGAGTGATATGCTATAGTCTCTGTTTTTATTTTGTATGTGTCTGGTTTTGATCATAAATCTTAAGTTCATTTTGATTGAAATTTGGGGAGGATTGTAATGTCTGCTAACTGGCAAGACAGGGAATGAGGGCACACCCAAGAGAGTGAGGGGTGTCTTAGGTATGTTATGCTCTCCAAGATCCTAGTGGTGCGGTCCCGTGCATCACATGACGGATCCAATAAATGATGGTGTGGACGAGCGGGGAGGTAACTAACTGCCGATCCAGCAGCCAAGCAACTGAAGCAATGGTGTCCCGTATTAATTACTGCGCGGCCCACCAGCAAGTTCAATTCACGCACTCACTGACACAACAGACTCTGTTGTCCCTGTGCATACAGTGAAAAGTGTGCTTTGAGAATGCAGTCAATTTGTTCTTTAGCAGGCCATCAACATCTCTCTTTGAACTCAAATTGTTTGTTTCTGACTGTCAAACCTAGAACCGTGATATCCCTGCACGTGTTAAAGTCCCTACAAATAATGAACGATGTACTTTAGTCTCAGAGAATGCAGCAGTCAGTGGGGATCCGAATCTTCAAAGGCGGCTCTGTTGGAGTGTAGCTTTTATATTCAATATTAACATGAAAAGCCTGCAAAATAATGTATAATGAAGCTGCATAGAAAGCGTGATAGAAGAAAGTTTATGTGCACGTTTGAAATGTGCCCACGGGGAGTGGCCACCAATGTATACAATGATCAATGAACTTGACTAATAATGAAAAAATAATGTGCTCATGTATGATTTTGTACTAACCTTATGAATTTTGTATTAAGGTTTTGCTAAGTTAATCACTAGGCCTTAGTTAGCAAGGGTCTGAGCCTAGCTGCCTGGTCTCATATTAAATGTGTTTTTCTAACATGCAATGTGCTGTCTTCCTGAGGACAAGGAATTGTACTTTTCCAGAGGCTAGAGAGATGTGTGTGTAACCGTAGGAAATTCTTTCTCATGAAGACCGGACTTGCTCAAGGAGACATTCTTGCCAAATGCAACAGTGTAATTCGCAACAGCTACAAGGTCGCCCAAACTGGTAAAGACAATGAAACTACTGACTGGAGCGGCGAGTGTAACTTTTCTTACCTGACATTCTACCCGTTGAAGACGTAAATCACAGGAGTCAATAAACTGCATGAGAACTATCTTAAGTGAAAATTATAGTAAGATGATCAACGGATTATTGGACAGAGATAACAATGCACCAAACATTGACCAATTGGAAATTAGAGACTTGTCAGGCAAATTCAATTTAACGACGTGTCACAAGAAGAAACCAGCAATTACCTAGCCATTACGCGCCTTTTACTGAGCCATTAGAGGGACACTCTGCTGTTACTCTGATATTCTGCTCTAAGACTTTGCTGTTTGATACTTTAAACCATCCTCACCTTTCCTGCCTTGCCCGATACTTACTTCTCCTCCTTATGTGGGAAGAATTCCTTCTCACCCTATCTTGCCGAGACTTTGCTGTCTATCCTGGCTGATGGCGAATGAACTGCTGTCCTTAGGACGAAGACTGACCCTGTATGCCTACCCATTACGGAGGGTAACTATATGATAATGAAATTGTAATTGCCTGTTTGCCTTTCCTTTCTAGGTACCAACTGCTCTTTTGACAGAGGCCATAGTTAGATGTTTTCTAAATTTGTGTTACTAAATTGTTTTGCATGAAGCTCAACATGCTGATGCTAATTAGAGAGTAGTAAAGGAATTCACTAATTGGATGCAAATAGACAAATTACTGGATCTTTGCTTTGTTGAATAACGTGCTAATGATACTCTGCTAAAGTTGATTCATGTTGACGCATGTTGTGCAGGGCTCCAGCTTTAGGTATGCCGGATTACACAAAGCCTTTTGTCCTGTTTTGTCATGAACATGATGCATGTTCCTTGTCTGTCTTGACACAGGTCCATGGATGTGCAAACCGACCAGTAGCATATTTTTCAGCTACTTTAGACCCAGTCGCAGCAGCCTTACCGGGTTGTCTGCGCGCAGTAGCAGCAGTTGGGCAAAGCCTTACACAGTGTAAAGGCATAGTGATGGGACACCCTTTAACAGTCATGGTCCCACATTCAGTTGAAATGTTACTGACCCGAATCAAAATCCAGCACATGACAAATGCCAGATTGACGAAGTATGAAACAATTATATTGGGATCACCAAATGTGTCATTGAAAAGATGTACTGTATTGAACCCGGCAGTTTTGCTTCCAAATGAGAATATAGAGGTTGATGATGCTGAGGAGGTAGAACATGATTGTCTTGAGGTAACAGAACTGTGCACCAAACCGAGACCTGACATTAAAGATACCCAATTGGAAGAGAATGATTACATTATCTTTGTTGTTGGCTCTTGTTTGAGAGACTCAGTAGGAGTACTGAGAGCTGGATACGCTGTGTGTACAATCACTGGTATCCTAGAAGCATCTTGGCTTGAAAGAGTATATTCTGCTCAAGTGGCTGAATTGGTTGCTCTAACTAGGGCATGTCATGCCGCTGATAAGCTGAAATGGACTATCTATACTGACAGCAGGTACGGATTTGGAATTGTCCATGACTTTGGCCAGCTATGGTCACAGAGGGGTTTCCTGACCTCCTCTGGTTCGCCAGTGAAAAATGACCCTGAGACTTCCTTATCTGCTGTTGTTATTTTTGACAATTCAAGTTCCTTGTCAGTTGGACACGTCACCTTCTTTGTGTGGCTGGCATGGATCCAGTTTGGAATTCCCGCACACTTCACAGCAGTAGTAGTTGTCAGTATCACTTGATATGGCCCCTTCCAAAGTGGCTCCAAACACGACTTCCTCACATGTTTCTTGATGACACCCCAGTCAGAAGCTTTCATGTTGTGACCTGGATCACTTATCGGTGGCAATGTGGTGGCCTCCACCTGGTGAGAGAAAGAGCGGACCACGTCAGCCAGACCCTTGCAGTAGTCCAACACCATATCATCTGTGATGTTCACAAGAGCATTTGCAGCCACCTCGGGCAGTCTCATAGAAACTTGATTTTTTTACGTATTTTTTTTTTTTTAGGTGGGGAGCGACCCCTTAGGCAAGGGTCGCTCCCCTTGGGGGAAAATTATATTTAGGCCATTTCTGCCCCCCTTGGGGGCAGATTGGCCGATTTTAGGTCAATCTGCTCCCAAGGGGGCAGAAACCACTAGGCACCTGGGATTTGTTTTTTGGCACCAATGTCACGCAGGGGGAGCGACCCCGTAGGTAGGGGTCGCTCCTAGGCAGGTGTCGCTCCCGGGGGGGGGGGGGGGGTTGGGGGGGCAAATTTATTTTAGGCTATTTCTGAACCCCCCCGGCAATTTTTTTTTTTGTGTTTTTTTTGTTTGTTTGTTTGTTTTTTTAGAGATGGGTAGCGACCCATCAGGCAAGGGTCGCTGCCCTGGCGGGCAAATTGTATTTAGACCATTTCTGCCCCCCTTGGGGCAGATTGGGTGATTTTAGGTAAATCTGCCCCCAAGGGGGCAGAAACCACTAGGCACCGGGGATTTGTTTTTTGGCGCCAATGACACGCAGGGGAAGCGACCCCGTAGGCAAGGGTCGCTCCCGGGGGGGGGGGGGGTGGGGTTGGGGGGGCAAATTTATTTTAGGCCATTTCTGTCCCCCCTGGGGGCTGATCGGCCTATTATTAGGTCGATCTGCCCCCAGGGGGGGAGCAGAAACCTCTAGGCGCCAGGGCAAATTTTTGTTAATGTTTTTTTTTTGTTTGTTTGTTTTTTTAGAGATGGGGAGCGACCCATCAGGCAAGGGTCGCTCCCCTGGGGGGCAAATTGTATTTAGACCATTTCTGCCCCCCTGGGGGCAGATTGGCCGATTTTAGGTCAATCTGCCCCCAAGGGGGCAGAAACCACTAGGCACCGGGGATTTGTTTTTTGGCGCCAATGTCACGCAGGGGGAGCGACCCCGTAGGCAAGGGTTGATCCTGGGGGGGGTGGGGGTTGGGGGGGAAAATTTATTTTAGGCCATTTCTGCCCCCCCTGGGGGCAGATCGGCCTATTATTAAGTCGATCTGCCCCCAGGGGGGGAGCAGAGACCGCTAGGCGCCAGGGCAATTTTTTTTTTATGTTTTTTTTTTTTGTTTGTTTGTTTTTTTAGAGATGGGGAGCGACCCATCAGGCAAGGGTCGCTCCCCTGGGGGGCAAATTGTATTTAGACAATTTCTGCCCCCCTTGGGGCAGATTGGGCGATTTTAGGTCAATCTGCCCCCAAGGGGGCAGAAACCACTAGTCACCGGGGATTTGTTTTTTGGCGCCAATGTCACGCAGGGGGAGCGACCCTGTAGGCAAGGGTCGCTCCCGGGGGGGGGGGAGGGGTATTGGGGGGGGGCAAATTTATTTTAGGCCAATTCTGCCCCCCTGGGGGGAATCAGCCTATTATTAGGCCGATCTGCCCCCAGGGGGGGCAGAAACCTCTAGGCGCCAGGGCAAAATTTTTTTAATGTTTTTTTTTTTGTTTGTTTGTTTTTTTAGAGATGGGGAGCGACCCATCTGGCAAGGGTCGCTCCCCTGGGGGGCAAATTGTATTTAGACCATTTCTGCCCCCCTGGGGGCAGATTGGCCGATTTTAGGTCTATCTGCCCCCAAGGGGGCAGAAACCACTAGGCACCGGGGATTTGTTTTTTGGCACCAATGTCACGCAGGGGGAGCGACCCCGTAGGCAAGGGTCGTTCCCGGGCATGGGGGCTTTGGGGGGGGTCAAATTTATTTTAGGGCATTTCTGCCCCCTCCCGGGGCCGGCTGAGCTAGAGGCCAAACTCCACAGGTAGGCACTTTGCAAAAAACACCTCTGTTTTCTGTGAAAAAATATGTTGTGTCCACGTTGTGTTTTGGGCCATTTCCTTTCGTGGGCGCTAGGCCTACCCACAGAAGTGAGGTACCATTTTTATCGAGAGACTTAGGGGAACGCTGGGTGGAAGGAAATTTGTGGCTCCTCTCAGATTCCAGAACTTTCTGCCACAGAAATGTGAGGAACATGTGTTTTTTTAGCCAAATTTTGAGGTTTGCAAAGGATTCTGGGTAACAGAACCTGGTCCGAGCCCCACAAGTCACCCCATGTTGGATTCCCCTAGGTCTCTAGTTTAAAAAAATGCACAGGGTTGGTAGGTTTCCTTAGGTGCCGGCTGAGCTACAGGCCAAAATCCACAGGTAGGCACTGTTTTCTTTCAAAAAATGGTATGTGTCCACGTTGCGCTTTGGAGCATTTCCTGTCGCGGGCGCTAGGCCTACCCACACAAGTGAGGTATCATTTTTATCGGGAGACTTGGGGGAACGCTGGGTGGAAGGAAATTTGTGGCTCCTCTCAGATTCCCGAACTTTCTGCCACAGAAATGTGAGGAACATGTGTTTTTTTAGCCAAATCTTGAGGTTTGCAAAGGATTCTGGGTAACAGAACCTGGTCCGAGCCCCGCAAGTCACCCCTCCTTGGATTCCCCTAGGTCTCTAGTTTTCAGAAATGCACAGGTTTGGTAGGTTTCCCTAGGTGTCGGCTGAGCAAAAGGCCAAAATCTACAGGTAGACACTATCGCAAAAAACACCTCTGTTTTCTTTCTAAAATTTGGATGTGTCCACGTTGCGCTTTGGGGCGTTTCCTGTCGCGGGCGCTAGGCCTACCCACACAAGTGAGGTATCATTTTTATCGGGAGACTTGGGGGAACGCTGGGTGGAAGGAAATTTGTGGCTCCTCTCAGATTCCAGAACTTTCTGCCACAGAAATGTGAGGAACATGTGTTTTTTTAGCCAAATTTTGAGGTTTGCAAAGGATTCTGGGTAACAGAACCTGGTCCGAGCCCCGCATGTCACCCCTCCTTGGATTCCCCTAGGTCTCTAGTCTTCAGAAACGCACAGGTTTGGTAGGTTTCCCTAGGTGCCGGCTGAGCTAGAGGCCAAAATCTACAGGTAGGCACTTCGCAAAAAACACCTCTGTTTTCTTTCAAAAATTTGGATGTGTCCACGTTGCGCTTTGGGACGTTTCCTGTCGCGGGCGCTAGGCCTCCCACACAAGTGAGGTATCATTTTTATCAGGAGACTTGGGGGAACGCTGGGTGGAAGGAAATTTGTGGCTCCTCTCAGATTCCAGAACGTTCTGCCACAGAAATGTGAGGAACATGTGTTTTTTTAGCCAAATTTTGAGGTTTGCAAAGGATTCTGGGTAACAGAACCTGGTCCGAGCCCCGCAAGTCACCCCTCCTTGGATTCCCCTAGGTCTCTAGTTTTCAGAAATGCACAGGTTTGGTAGGTTTCCCTAGGTGCCGGCTGAGCTAGAGGCCAAAATCTACAGGTAGGCACTTCGCAAAAAACACCTCTGTTTTCTTTCAAAAATTTGGATGTGTCCACGTTGCGCTTTGGGGCGTTTCCTGTCGCGGGCGCTAGGCCTCCCACACAAGTGAGGTATCATTTTTATCAGGAGACTTAGGGGAACGCTGGGTGGAAGGAAATTTGTGGCTCCTCTCAGATTCCAGAACGTTCTGCCACAGAAATGTGAGGAACATGTGTTTTTTTAGCCAAATTTTGAGCTTTGCAAAGGATTCTGGGTAACAGAACCTGGTACGAGCCCCGCAAGTCACCCCTCCTTGGATTCCCCTAGGTCTCTAGTTTTCAGAAATGCACAGGTTTGGTAGGTTTCCCTAGGTGCCGGCTGAGCTAGAGGCCAAAATCTACAGGTAGGCACTTCGCAAAAAACACCTCTGTTTTCTTTCAAAAATTTGGATGTGTCCACGTTGCGCTTTGGGGTGTTTCCTGTCGCGGGCGCTAGGCCTACCCACACAAGTGAGGTATCATTTTTATCGGGAGACTTGGGGGAACGCTGGGTGGAAGGAAATTTGTGGCTCCCCTCAGATTCCAGAACTTTCTGCCACAGAAATGTGAGGAACATGTGTTTTTTTAGCCAAATTTTGAGGTTTGCAAAGGATTCTGGGTAACAGAACCTGGTCCGAGCCCCGCAAGTCACCCCTCCTTGGATTCCCCTAGGTCTCTAGTTTTCAGAAATGCACAGGTTTGGTAGGTTTCCCTAGGTGCCGGCTGAGCTAGAGGCCAAAATCTACAGGTAGGCACTTCGCAAAAAACACCTCCTGTTTTCTTTAAAAAATTTGGATGTGTCCACGTTGCGCTTTGGGGCGTTTCCTGTCGCGGGCGCTAGGCCTACCCACACAAGTGAGGTATCAATTTTATCGGGCGACTTGGGGGAACATAGATTAGCAAAACAAGTGTTATTGCCCCTTGTCTTTCTCTACATTTTTTCCTTCCAAATATAGGAGAGTGTGTAAAAAAGACATCTATTTGAGAAATGCCCTGTAATTCACATGCTAGTATGGTCACCCCGGAATTCAGAGATGTGCAAATAACCACTGCTCCTCAACACCTTATCTTGTGCCCTTTTTGGAAATACAAAGGTTTTCTTGATAGCAATTTTTTACTCTTTATATTTCAGCAAATGAATTGCTGAATACCCGGTATAGAATGAAAACACACTGCAGCGTGCAGCTCATTTATTGGCTCTGGGTTCCTCGGGTTCTTGATGAACCTACAAGCCCTATATATCCCCGCAACCAGAGGAGTCCAGCAGACGTAACGGTATATTGCTTTCGATAATCTGACATTGCAGGGAAAAGTTACAGAGTAAAACGTAGAGAAAAATTGCTGTTTTTTTCACCTCAATTTCAATATTTTTCTTTTTCAGTTGTTATTTTCTGTAGGAAACCCTTGTAGGATCTACACAAATGACCCCTTGCTGAATTCAGAATTTTGTCTACTTTTCAGAAATGTTTAGGTGTCTGGGATCCAGCATTGGTTTATTGCCCACTTCTGTCACTGACTGGAAGGAGGCTGAAAGCACAAAAAATTGCAAAAATGGGGTATGTCCCAGTAAAATGCCAAAATTGTGTTGAAAAATTGGGTTTTCTGATTCAAGTCTGCCTGTTCCTGAAAGCTGGGAAGCTGCTGAGTTTAGCATCACAAACCCTTTGTTGATGCCATTTTCAGGGGAAAAACCACAAGCCTTCTTCTGCAGCCACTTTTTCCATTTTTTTTAAAAAAAACTAAATTTTCACTGTATTTTGGCCAATTTCTTGGCCTCCTTCAGGGGAACCCACAAAGTCTGGGTACCTCTAGAATCCCTAGGATGTTGGAAAAAAAGGACGCAAATTTGGCTTGGTTAGCTTATGTGGACAAAAAGTTATGAGGGCCTAAGCGCGAACTGACCCAAATAGGCAAAAAAAGGCCTGGCACAGGAGGGGGAAAAGGCCTGGCAGCGAAGGGGTTAAATGGACAGGATCCAGCGATCCCTGGGCTATTACATTTGTGAACTTAATGCTTATTACCGCCTTCCAAAGGGATGGTATGGGACATGTTATTTGGGGTAGTTTTCCCAAAGATATATCAGCTAGAGGACCTAAAGAAGTTTCCGAAGGTGTCTGAATTACTTCGCGCTAGACAAAAGAGAGAGACTGCTACTGGTGTAGTAGGAGACATTTTTGGAGCAATAATTCCTTCAGTGGGAGTTATTTTAAACTCCACAAAGATTCAAAAGTTGTCTACTATTGTGGATAACATTTTGACAAATTTCACAGGGGCTATACTCCTGATGGATACTGAACTTGCTGCGGAGAGGGCTATGACTCTTCAAAACAAGCTTGCTTTAGACATTCTTTTGCCGAAAAATGGCGGAGTCTGTAAGATGCTTAATGAGCGTCACTGCTGTGTCTACATACCTGATAATAGTAACGAGATTAGAAGTATGCTTACTAACCTAACAAGAGATAGTGCAGATTTGAAGGAATTAAAAGAACCTGGAGTTTGGGAAAAGGTTGGAAAGGGACTTGCTCAAGTGGGAAGCTGGTTTAGTAGTATTTGGCATGGGATATTAGGGAAATTAATACAGGGAATAGTAATGTTTTTGGCTTGTTTATTTGGGCTCTGGTTATCATGCAAAATTATTAAAAGAATTAAAGCAAAATTGGCAAAACATAATGCGAAGAGGCAAGAAAAGAAAAGGGAGAAAATGTTCAGAGCAAAATATGAAAAGGCAAAACCAAAGGAAGAAATTGAAATGACATAATTTAGAAAATGAAATCTTTATTAGAGAAAGAATTTGTGTGATGACAAGAGTCATCAGAGGAGGGATTGTTGGAGTGTAGCTTTTATATTCAATATTAACATCAAAAGCCTGCAAAATAATGTATAATGAAGCTGCACAGAAAACTTGATAGAAGAAAATTAATGTGCACGTTTGAAATGTGCCCACGGGGAGTGGCCTCCAATGTATACGATGATCAATGAACTTGACTAATAATGAATAAATAATGTGCTCATGTATGATTTTGTACTAACCTTATGAATTTTGTATTAAGGTTTTGCTAAGTTAATCACTAGGCCTTAGTTAGCCAGGGTCTGAGCCTAGCTGCCTGGTCTCATATTAAATGTGTTTTTCTAACGTGCAATGTGCTGTCTTCCTGAAGGACAGGGAACTGTACTTTTCCAGAGGCTACAGAGATGTGTGTGTAACCATAGTAAATTCTTTCTCATGAAGACCCGACTTGCTCAAAGAGACATTCTTGCCGAATGCAACAGTGTAATTCGCAACAGCTACAAGGTCGCCTAAACTGGTAAAGACAATGGAACTACTGACTGGAGCGGCGAGTGTAACTTTTCTTACCTGACATTCTACCCGTTGAAGACGTAAATCACAGGAGCCAATAAACTGCGTGAGAACTGTCTTAAGTGAAAATTATAGTAAGGTGATCAACAGATTATTGGACAGAGATAATGATGCACCAAACATTGACCTAATGGAAATTAGAGACTTGTCTGGCAAATTCAATTTAACGACGTGTCACAAGAAGAAACCAGCCATTACCTAGCCATTATGTGCCTTTTACTGAGCGATTAGAGGGACTGTTACTCTGCTGTTACTCTGATATTCTGCTCTAAGACTTTGCTGTTTGATACTTTAAACCATCCTCACCTTTCCTGCCTTGCCCGATAGTTACTTCTCCTCCTTATGAGGGAAGAATTCCTTCTCACCCTATCTTGCCGAGACTTTGCTGTCTATCCTTGCTGATGGTGAATGAACTGCTGTCCTGAGGACGAAGACTGACCCTGTATGCTGACCCATTACAGAGGGTAACTATATGATAATGAAATTGTAATTGTCTGTTTGCCTTTCCTTTCTAGGTACCAACTGCTCTTTTGACAGAGGCCATAGTTAGATGTTTTCTAAATTCGTGTTACTAAATTGTTTTGCATGAAGCCCAACATGCTGATGCTAATTAGAGAGTAGTTAAGGAATTCACTAATGTATGCAAATAGACAAATGACTGGATCTTTTCTCTGTTGAATAACGTGACAATGATACTCTGCGAAAGTTGATTCATGTTGACATTGTGCTTTGTTCTAATGTTCATGATCTTTGCTTTGATAAAGTCTTATTCAAGTTGCCATATAGTTACATTGTTAATGTGTTTGTTGGTATTGAGACTAATGAACTTGCTAGTAGAGTGTAACAAATAGGGAATAAATATCTTAAATCTTACTAAAGGTTGTGTGGTTATTCATGGCTGAAAGGTCATGGGGTGTTTTGATTTTTATTAATGATATTAACTGATTTGGTTGATTTGATATTGTGAATATTGATGAGGTCACTGACTTATTGATTTCAATGCTGAATAGATATCTTGTCTTAAGGTGTCTCCAATCAGGGTCAAAAGATTCATTGGCCTAAAAGGAGTCCCCTTGTAAATAAAGTACCTTTCAGGACGCATGTAGACATGTGGCATCCCAATGTGTCATAAAGCGGGAACATCACCTGACCCCTGCCATTGATGATTTTATTGGGGAACTAAGAGGACCATCTGGTTTTCAAAGGCAGATCTCCACTTAGGATACCATCAGCAAACTCTGGATGAAGAGTTGGGATATATTCCAACTTTCTCCACTCATGTGGGTCTGCAGCGTCCCTGGACTGTAACAGGGATACTTGAAACCAGAGCCACTGCAAGGAGAGGTGAAGAGGAGGTGTAGGAAGTTGGCTCTGTATGTGCTATTTCAAAGTAAGGAATAGCATGCACAGAGTCCAAGGGTTCCCCTTAGAGGTAAAATAGTGGTAAAAATAGATAATACTAATGCTCTATTTTGTGGTAGTGTGGTCGAGCAGTAGGCTTATCCAAGGAGTAGTGTTAAGCATTTGTTGTACATACACATAGACAATAAATGAGGTACACACACTCAGAGACAAATCCAGCCAATAGGTTTTTGTATAGAAAAATATATTTTCTTAGTTTATTTTAAGAACCACAGGTTCAAATTCTACATGTAATATCTCATTCGAAAGGTATTGCAGGTAAGTACTTTAGGAACTTTAAATCATAAAAATTGCATGTATACTTTTCAAGTTATTGACAAATAGCTGTTTTAAAAGTGGACACAGTGCAATTTTCACAGTTCCTAGGGGAGGTAAGTTTTTGTTAGTTTTACCAGGTAAGTAAGACACTTACAGGGTTCAGTTCTTGGTCCAAGGTAGCCCACCGTTGGGGGTTCAGAGCAACCCCAAAGTTACCACATCAGCAGCTCAGGGCCGGTCAGGTGCAGAGTTCAAAGTGGTGCCCAAAACACATAGGCTTCAATGGAGAAGGGGGTGCCCCGGTTCCAGTCTGCCAGCAGGTAAGTACCCGCGTCTTCGGAGGGCAGACCAGGGGGGTTTTGTAGGGCACCGGGGGGGACACAAGCCCACACAGAAATTTCACCCTCAGCAGCGCGGGGGCGGCCGGGTGCAGTGTAGAAACAGGCGTCGGGTTCGCAATGTTAGTCTATGAGAGATCTCGGGATCTCTTCAGCGCTGCAGGCAGGCAAGGGGGGGATTCCTCGGGGAAACCTCCACTTGGGCAAGGGAGAGGGACTCCTGGGGGTCACTTCTCCAGTGAAAGTCCGGTCCTTCAGGTCCTGGGGGCTGCGGGTGCAGGGTCTCTCCCAGGCGTCGGGACTTTGGATACAAAGAGTCGCGGTCAGGGGAAGCCTCGGGATTCCCTCTGCAGGCGGCGCTGTGGGGGCTCAGGGGGGACAGGTTTTGGTACTCACAGTATCAGAGTAGTCCTGGGGTCCCTCCTGAGGGGTTGGATCTCCACCAGCCGAGTCGGGGTCGCCGGGTGCAGTGTTGCAAGTCTCACGCTTCTTGCGGGGAGCTTGCAGGGTTCTTTCAAGGCTGCTGGAAACAAAGTTGCAGCCTTTCTTGGAGCAGGTCCGCTGTCCTCGGGAGTTTCTTTTTTTTTCGAAGCAGGGGCAGTCCTCAGAGGATGTCGAGGTCGCTGGTCCCTTTGGAAGGCGTCGCTGGAGCAGGATCTTTGGAAGGCAGGAGACAGGCCGGTGAGTCTCTGGGGCCAAGGCAGTTGTCGTCTTCTGGTCTTCCTCTACAGGGGTTTTCAGCTAGGCAGTCCTTCTTCTTGTAGTTGCAGGAATCTAATTTTCTAGGGTTCAGGGTAGCCCTTAAATACTAAATTTAAGGGCGTGTTTAGGTCTGGGGGGTTAGTAGCCAATGGCTACTAGCCCTGAGGGTGGGTACACCCTCTTTGTGCCTCCTCCCAAGGGGAGGGGGTCACAATCCTAACCCTATTGGGGGAATCCTCCATCTGCAAGATGGAGGATTTCTAAAAGTTAGAGTCACTTCAGCTCAGGACACCTTAGGGGCTGTCCTGACTGGCCAGTGACTCCTCCTTGTTGCTTTCTTTGTTCCCTCCAGCCTTGCCGCCAAAAGTGGGGGCCGTGGCCGGAGGGGGGCGGGCAACTCCACTAAGCTGGAGTGCCCTGCTGGGCTGTGACAAAGGGGTGAGCCTTTGAGGCTCACCGCCAGGTGTCACAGCTCCTGCCTGGGGGAGGTGTTAGCATCTCCACCCAGTGCAGGCTTTGTTACTGGCCTCAGAGTGACAAAGGCACTCTCCCCATGGGGCCAGCAACATGTCTCTGGTGTGGCAGGCTGCTGGAACTAGTCAGCCTACACAGACAGTCGGTTAAGTTTCAGGGGGCACCTCTAAGGTGCCCTCTGTGGTGTATTTTACAATAAAATGTACACTGGCATCAGTGTGCATTTATTGTGCTGAGAAGTTTGATACCAAACTTCCCAGGTTTCAGTGTAGCCATTATGGTGCTGTGGAGTTCGTGTTTGACAGACTCCCAGACCATATACTCTTATGGCTACCCTGCACTTACAATGTCTAAGGTTTTGTTTAGACACTGTAGGGGTACCATGCTCATGCACTGGTACCCTCACCTATGGTATAGTGCACCCTGCCTTAGGGCTGTAAGGCCTGCTAGAGGGGTGTCTTACCTATACTGCATAGGCAGTGAGAGGCTGGCATGGCACCCTGAGGGGAGTGCCATGTCGACTTACTCATTTTGTTCTCACTAGCACACACAGGCTTGTAAGCAGTGTGTCTGTGCTGAGTGAGGGGTCTCTAGGGTGGCATAAGACATGCTGCAGCCCTTAGAGACCTTCCTTGGCATCAGGGCCCTTGGTACTAGAAGTACCAGTTACAAGGGACTTATCTGAATGCCAGGGTGTGCCAATTGTGGATACAATGGTACATTTTAGGTGAAGGAACACTGGTGCTGGGGCCTGGTTAGCAGGGTCCCAGCACTCTTCTCAGTCAAGTCAGCATCAGTATCAGGCAAAAAGTGGGGGGTAACTGCAACAGGGAGCCATTTCTTTACAGGAGGTCACAAGTAACATCTCACACTTCAAACATTTTCATGCCAGGAGGTCTCCTGAAGTACCAGTGAAGAGCCTGAATCTGACGCTGAGTCGAATATCAATGCTCAAGAACCGAGTACTGGAAAAGATGGCAAAGCTCATGCTGAGGGGACCGTCCTGTGCTGAACATAATGTAGACCAACCAGCCTAGGGAGAAGGCCGAAGTACCTGCACTAAATACAGCCTGTAGGGTAACCCTACTCCTACCATTCGCCTGAGATACCATGTCATGTGAGTGTGACTGTGTTCCACGAGAAATCCAGTGGTGTTTTTTTTAAGTGAACTGTGCGGTAACAAAATGGGGTCAATGTGTGAACTACAAACTCTGATGCTGTTACTTGTTTTGTGAATGGAGATGACGCATGAGGAGACGGAGTGATATGCTATAGTCTCTGTTTTTATTTTGTATGTGTCTAGTTTTGTTCATAAATCTCAAGTTCATCATTTTGATTGAAATTTCGGGAGGATTGTAATGTCTGCTAACTGGCAAGACAGGGAATGAGGGCACACCCAAGAGAGTGAGGGGTGTCTTAGGTATGTTACCCTCTCCAAGATCCTAGTGGTGCGGTCCCGTGCATCACGTGACGGATCCAATAAATGATGGTGTGGACGAGCGGGGCGGTAACTAACTGCCGATCCAGCAGCCAAGCAACGGAAGCAATGGTGTCCCGTATTAATTACTGCGCGGCCCACCAGCAAGTTCAATCCACGCACTCACTGACACAACAGACTCTGTTGTCCCTGTGCATACAGTGAAAAGTGTGCTTTGAGAATGCAGTCAATTTGTTCTTTAGCAAGCCGTCAACATCTCTCTGTGAACTCAAATTGTTTGTTTCTGACTGTCAAACCTAGAACCGTGATATCCCTGCACGTGTTAAAGTCCCTAAAAATAATAAACGATGTACTTTAGTCTCAGAGAATGCAGCAGTCAGTGGGGATCCGAAGCTTCAAAGGCGGCTCTTAGTACGGCTTTTCAGCCTTGCTCAAACCCGTCGACTCTGGCTGAGTTTCTATCCCCAGAGGTTTCCACTTTCATTCTCTCAACAGCCTTAGTCAGAAGCTGAAGGCTTGAAGCTTGAATGAAGCCTGCTGGGCACCTGCTTTACATCACAGAGTAACCCCGCTCATTATGACAATAACTCTGCGCCGTTTATTCCAAGCATGTAGCCAATAAAATGAATAACTTCGAAATCACTTTATTCAAACATATTTCAGTCATTAAATAAAATACAAAAATGTGAGTTATTTCTTTTTTTTAATTAATTTATATTTCCTTTTGAGGGCGTGGGCTACAAAAATGCATCTTGCCATTTTAACCATGCAATAAAACTGTGAGGCAAACATCAGAGAACGACAAGTTCACTTCTACATTCAATGTGGGTCACAGTGAGTCAAAGGTCCGGCTTTTCATCTTGCTGTTCTGAAATACAAGGAGGAAATGAGCTGGCCATGTCACTCGCAGGACGACATTAAAGGGCAGCACAACTTCGCTTCCCATGCCATAGCAAGTATTCCCATCCCCCACTACGATTTACAGGAGGTGGCGTCGGATTTAACTTCTTAAGGGTCTTTAACTTTGGCATTTCCCTTGCAGCTTCTCTTCTGGGGTCAACGCTCGGACGGAGAACTGGCTTGCTGTGGTTATCAAGGGCAGGCGGTGGTCTCTGCTTTTCTGATGCGTGTGGGCAGCAGTAGAAACTCCCAAGAGGCTTGGTGGAGTTACAAAGCAATCCAAAGAAACGTGGTGCATGCAGCAAAGACCCCACAATAAGGAGCAAGATGGAGAAGCTAGTCATAAACGTAAAAATCTCTACAGCGGGGCCTCAGGATGAAAGCAATGACTGCTGTTGTTTGACAGTGGAAATCCGAAGCAACTATTTGGTTAGCCTGGCAGGGGCAGCTCCTCCGCAATGGCGGTGGAGCGTTGCCCCACTGGCTAAGAGCCAGCAGCAGAAAAATAAAACGATATTTGAATATCGTTTTATTTTTCTGGCGCTGGCTCAGCCAGCAGGTCCAGGGAGAGGCGGGGCTGGGCCTTGGGAGGTGGGAAAGGGGGATGAGGGGTCAGTGCGCTAATGCAGTTCAGCGTCAAAAATTTTACTGCCGGCTGGGCGTCATATATATGGTATGATGCTAGCCGGCGGTAAGGGCTGGCTAGCGTCATATAAAAGGACGCTAGCCGGGTTGGGGAGGTGTTGGGGGAACAGGAGGTTTATCGTCAGAGAATGAGGCTAGTACGGGCAGAGGCAAAAAAAATGCCTCAGCCCAGACTAGCGTCATTTTTTGACGTTAAAACCCCATGGACATGATTCCTGCCTCAGTTAGGACAGGAGTCATGCCCCACAGCCCAATGGCCTTGGCCAGGAGACTTATGTCCCCTGGGCATGGCCATTGGGCCCAGTGCCATGTAGGGGGGCCCAAGTTAGGCCCCCCTATGGCACTTTGACAAAAAAAATATATATCCTTACCCATACCTACCTCTACCTACCTGGGATGGGGTCTCCCCATCCTTAGGTGTCTTCCTGGTGTAGGTGGGGGTGGGTGAGGGTGTCCCTGGGGCCAGGGAAGGGCATCTGTGGGTGCTTTCCGTGGCCTCTGACCATGGAAAAAGGCCCACAGGTCCTCTAACCCCTGCCCTGACCCAGGCGTTAATTATTTAAGGTCCCCTTCCCGTGCTAGATTTTAGCACCGGGGGATAAATATGACGCAAGGGCCATACCGTCATTTTCTGGACGGGAACGCCTACCTTGAATCCCATTGATGCAAGGTAGGTTTTCACATCCAGATAATGACGTTAACTCCATAACTTTGGCGCTAGACATGTCTAGCGCCAAAGTATAAATATGGAGTTAAGTTTGTGCTGAATTAGCGTAAAGAATTACGCAAATTCAGCGCAAACAGCATATAAATATGGGCCTAAGTGCGCATGTGTGTTTGGACAGCCTTCTTAGGCCGTCCAAACACCCATGCACACTTAGGTTTCTTCAGCCCGGCTGTGCACACAGCCGGACTGGAGAAACTGCACAGGCCCCAGGGTTGTGTCTGGCGGCAGTCACTGCCGCTCAGACCAATACTGACGCTGCTTACGTACTATGTTTAACATGTAAGCAGCACCAGGATTACTGGGGAGCCTCTTCTGGTGTCCCAGCGAATGCTGGGACACAAGAACAGAAAAGGAGGTGGAGTTGGGTGGCAGGAGAAGACGGTTGCCACAAACAATACGTTTTTTTAAATTTAATTTATTCCCCCTGTTCCCGTCGTCCCCTTGACCCTCCCCTTGATATCTGCAGCAGCTGCCGCTGTAGCCTGATATTGCTCAGTTGTGCAGGAAAATAATTTTCCTGGACTGTAGGGAGCATGATGGGCGAACCCTAAAAAGAGAACACCAGAAGCTAAATGATAGATAGTGTCAGTGCTATTGGGCAGCCATCTTAGGTGTCCCGTCAATGACTGTTTTGGCTCACCTTTACACCAAACCAAAACTTGTTTAATAACCAAGCAATAAAGTCCATGTTTCAGACAAAATCTGTGTAGTGTCATTTACTTCAGGAAATCATGTTTCATACAGTTAGCTAAAAGATACTCTGGCTGTTCTATAACAACTCTGGGTAAGTGTCTAACGTTAGGGTCCCCACTTTTAACGTGCCATCACTTAGCATGAGACTACTGAAACTGCACTCCGGTCGCAAAAGGGGCCATTTTTGTAGCTAGTACACATTCAACTGTGGTTGCTGTTACATTTGTATGAGAACATAGCCTAATGCCAATGAAGCAACACTGGGGGTTATTACAACTTTGGAGGAGGTGTTAATCCGTCCCAAAAGTGACTGTAAAGTGGCGGATATACCACCAGCCGTATTACGAGTCCATTATATCCCATGGAACTCGTAATACGGCTGGTGGTATATCCGTCACTTTTGGAACGGATTGACACCTCCTCCAAAGTTGTAATAACCCCCTATGTCTTTGCAATATGTAATTTAGTGAAGCATCACAAAAAGATGCACAGAAATATTCATCACAAGGAGGAAGCAAGGTGTTATCAAAAACATATCAAGCCCACCTTGTGCACTTTTAGAGGGGCGAGAAGGCCAGTAAGTGCACATTAAGGGGGTCATTCCAAGTTTGGCGGGCGGCGGTTGCCGCCCGCCAAACTTCCCCCGTCAAAAGACCACTCTGCGGTCAGAAGACCGCGGGGGCCATTTCGACTTTCCCGCCGGGCCGGCGGGTGCCCGCCAAGGGAGTTCCCGCCGGCCCAGCGGGAAAGGCCCTGCAACACAGGAGCCGGCTCCGAATGGAGCCGTCGGTGTTGCAGGGGTGCGACGGGTGCAGTTGCACCCGTCGCGATTTTCACTGTCTGCTAAGCAGACAGTAAAAATCATGCTAGGGCCCTGTTAGGGGGCCCCTGCACTGCCCATGCCAGTGGCCCCACGACACCCGTTCCCGCCATCCTGTTCCTGGCGGTAAAAACCGCCAGAAACAAGATGGCGGGAAGGGGGTCAGAATCTCCATGGCGGCGCTGCTTGATTCAGCCCAGCCAGGGGTAATCCGGCGGGAAACCGCCGGATCCCCTTTTCTGACCGCGGCTTTACTGCTGCGGTCAGAATGGGCAGGAAAGCACCGCCAGCCTGTTGGCGGTGCTTTCCGTCGGTCACGGCCCTGGCGGTTTTTACCGCCAGGGTCGGAATGACCCCCTAAGTAACTTTTAAGGGAGGGGATACTGTCACAAAGGGCACCTTTAGTTGTGGTGGTCCATGGCCCTATTCAAAAGGATAAGACTAGAGTCACCCTTGTGGGGTCCTTAAGGACTCCCTTCAATGGTGGGGGAGGGATATGGTCACAGAGCAATGGGTTCACCCACCATTAACTGCACCCTTTAATGTGCATTCACTAATAGCCACTGTAGGATTGACAGTTCATGGTGCAGTAATTAGAGCTGCCCTCCTCCAGAAGTCACATTTGTGGGAGACTATATAATTTCCAGCATCAGAGACTGGCGCAATTAGAGTTGCACCTCAGTAGAGCACTTGAATCTGCTGGATAAGGGGACTTGATATAGCTGTCTGATTATGTTTAAGGTATGCAGTCTTTTTTACTGTAACCATGATATGCATGGTCTAATCCACAGCCAGTCATGACTGTGACACATTACTTTGAAAACTAAGTGACCAGGCATATTAATGATGTGTGCTGAATGAAAAAAGAATGCAGGGTAGTAAAAATTGAAGAAAAAGGAGAACAGTCTGTTAATAAATCTCTTTCAGGGGGTCTCAGGACACAGTCTCTTGTATTCAAAGTTGGATTCCATCCATTTTCTTCAGTCAGATTGTAGGACAACCAACTATTCTTGTCTATTAAAGATGTTGCCAAAGCAGCAGGTTTACAGGTGGCATATGAATGATTCATGAAATGAATTGGCACCACAGGCATGGTACTGGCTGCTTGTATGGTAGATGGACCAGAGCATTGGATTAGACTTAGGGGGTGATTCTAAATTCGGCGGGCGGCGGAGGCCGCCCGCCGAAGTTCCCCCACCAAAATACCGCTCCGCGGTCGAAAGACCGCTGAGGGTATTTTGGGATTTGCCCTGGGCTGGCGGGCGGCCGCCAAAAGGCCGCCCGCCAGCCCAGGGCAAATCAACCTTCCCACTAAGATGCCGGCTCAGAATTGAGCCGGCGGAGTGGGAAGGTGCGACGGGTGCAGTTGCACCCGTCGCGTATTTCAGTGTCTGCTAGGCAGACACTGAAATACTTTGTGGGGCCCTCTTACGGGGGCCCCTGCCGTGCCCATGCCATTGGCATGGGCACGGCAGGGGCCCCCAGGGGCCCCGTGGCACCCCCTACCGCCATCCTGTTCCTGGCGGGCAAACCGCCAGGAACAGGATGGCGGTAGGGGGTGTCAGAATCCCCCATGGCGGCGCAGCAAGCTGCGCCGCCATGGGGGATTCTAAGGGCAGCGGTAAACCGGCGGGAGACCGCCGGTTTACCCTTTCTGACCGCGGCCAAACCGCCGCGGTCAGAATGCCCTGCGGGGCACCGCCGGTCTGTCGGCGGTGCTCCCGCCGACCCTGGCCCCGGCGGTCTGAGACCGCCGGGGTTAGAATGAGGGCCTTAATGTTCCAGAGCACTCAAAGATGGTGAGAGTGCCTCGATTCGTTGCTCAGATGACATCAACGATGCAAGCCAATCCCCAGGAAGATCTTCAAAGGGCAGAGCCAGTTCATCATAGAGATCATTTCGCAGCATGGTCAGGTGCTTTGCTCAATAGTACTTCTAGTGTGACTGCAATAAAGTATACAAAACAGTCATGGATAGAATGCTTGAATTAATTTTAGGCACTGGTAACTACTTGAGGCTGTATCCCAGTTCATTGTTATTTTTCACACCATTGCCCCTCAGTTTGGACCATGCTTTGGATCATGTCGTATGCAAATCAGTCCTGACCCTGCTCCAATAGGAAAGCCCATTTACATTCAAAGACATGACAGTCTATAATTTGATCATTTCTGGGTCCTTTTAAAGGTTGCTTCTGGTGCTCTACCTTGTGAGGGTGGTGTGCATCAGGTGTAGGTGGAGTGTGTTAAAGCTGTTAACTCTGCTATCAAAGGGTCCACAGTGACAGTAAATGTGTATGTCTGCAGGGGGGAGGGGACACCACGGGCCAGAGCTCTGTTTGGCTATAGTTTGACAACTATCCCCCAATAAGAAAGGTTTTTTGGATCCTGCTCCGAGCAAAAGGGGCCTGCAAATGGAGTGTTGATGATTGGGGGCAGAAGTAGGGGACTCAGCAATGCCCTCTGAGCACGTGGGAGGAGATAAGGCTAAAAGTGATCAAAATAACCAAACCTTTACTCTCAGAGCTATCTCCTTTGTCCTGCAGCAACTGCCCACCCCATCCTGGGAGGTAGCAAATGATTGGCCTTAGAGTAAGGTCCCCCAGGGTGTCTCTGCAATAGGGCATGAGGGCAGAACAATGTGCCCCTCAAGTCAAGGGCGGTGACCCGCGGGGACCTCTGTGGGGACCAAGAGGCTGGATGGGGAGGTAGAGATCTATATGCCAGGCCCCAGCCACCCACAGAGTGGTATGTGGTGGTAACAATGACAAAGGGGTCTCTGTTATGCCTCCTGACACCGCCTATTGTGGTCGAGGGTCCTGCGTGGTGCAGTCATCATATCTCAGCTGGGCAGTCTACACAGCGGGAAACTATGAATCAAAGGAAAGAGAAAAGAGAGGAAAAAATAACAGTATATAGTCCACTGAAACATTCATGAATACACATCTAATAAGTGGTGGCAAGGGAACATGATAGCATCCCAGTACACCTCTTCACCTCCTTTCTCCAACAGACCCGGTTTGAGGGAGGAACTTGACTTTTCCCTGTCTTTGTCCTTAGTTAGGGCCTCTACCACTTGATGGAGTCCAGCCCATCAAAGTCCTTCTCCCATTCTTTGGTGGTGTGGTAGATATTTAGTTAGCTTCCACAGGGGCAGGGTGTCGTTCCTTGTGACGGTTGTTGTGTCACCAGAACAGCTTCCATCCCCATCTCATCTAATGAGTCAAGAAACAGTTCAAGGTCACCCGGGTCTTGAAAGTCTTTAGTCTTACCATTAACAGTCACTATGATCCATGTGAGTCCTGGGAGGCTGTATTCAATGTCCTTGTGCTTCAACCTGGGGCAAGAGCCAGGAATGTTTAAGTTTTACATTATTAGTGTCTGAGAAGTCTGCATATAAGGGTATCCTGTGACCCTCATACAGGATAGAAGCCACCTGTTGTCGCAATCCTACTCCCATGTGCTACAGCATGCTCATGCACTATGCTACAATACAATGGGATGAGTCTGTAATGTTCATGAAATAAGGTATGCATGCGTTTGATGGAGTCATGACTTATTTCTCTGTATTTGCACTAGGATGTATGTATTTATGGTTCACTTTGTTTGAGATGTTAAAGCACAGTCTTGGTTGAACCAAATTATGGGAAAGAAAATTGTTTTGTTTTCTAAGTACCCATCAAGTACTATGAACATGTGGCATGCTGACTCATCCCTAGGTACACGGAAAGCAGCAATCGAAAGAAAACATGACTCATCCTTAATTAATCACAGGAAGCAGAAGAAAACATGACTCATCCTTCATTTATCACCACCACGTGTTATATACATATTGCAAAAACAGGATGACTCATCCTTGACTAGTCACCACCACGTGTTATGTACTTATTGCATAAACAAGATGACTCATCACTAGGTATACGAGCAACTAAGCCACTCCCAAGGAAAACAACAAACAGCGACTCATGCCCCCAAGAAGACTATTTAAACCAAACGTTTCATTGTGTCTGTGCTTGGCCTCGTTGCTCCTCCTTACCTGAATCTCCAGCCTCCTGTCGCCTGGCAACAGACTCTTCCTCCATCGACCAGCATCCCTCTTCAGCATCAGTTTCCTGGGCGACGCTTCTCCCGGCAACCATCCTGTATGCAACCTCAGCTCTACACCTCCCAATCTCCAGAAAAACAGAAATGGGACAACAACTCAGTTGTAACAAATACGTGGACTCACGTTGTGCGTGGTTTGATGAACAACTACCCAGCACAAACACGGTGTGGCTTATTTGGTCCTCTTTAGGAAAAATGATCGACTGCATAACCAACAATAATCTTTCGGTGAAGTTCTTGCAAAAAAGACTGAGTAGTACCAGAAACCCTGAGAACTTTAATTTACTGTTTTGTGTTGTTTCCAAACAATTGACTCTTGACCAGTTCCTGATTTTATACGTTTCAAAAAATAATTGATCATTATTGCTAACCAACACCTTCTTGGCTGCTGTGAAGAAACAGGAGCCCAGATTTGGTGAAAGTCTAAAGTATATTTTCTTTGAGAACTTTTTACGCTCTATGTGCTGTATGGTACAAAATTCATTATTTGCAGTGAAAGCCCCTGTTGAGAGTTTAGGAGCTCTTACCTGTATGTCCTTTTACATGTTATGTTTTGTGGCATAAAATCAAACCTGTGTTTAGAAGATCCTACACGTTAGTAAACTAATTGTGCATTTGTTGATAGACATGCCCCTATGCTGGGGTCCTGCTGACCAAGGGGACCTGATGCCCATTACAACACATCCTGTTCACCTGTCCCTGCCTTGATAAGAAGTAGTGCTGAGACCTGAGTGGTTCCTTTTTTTCTCTCTTTTGCCTCCAAGCCCTACTTCCCTTTGGGACCTCACCATGTGCAGAGCTTAGCTAAAAGAATGACTGCCATCTCAGCCAGGCCCTAGAGGAAGTTGGGGCCATACTCACCCCAATAGAAACAACCTGTGAAATTCAGGTGAGTGGCTTATGACACCTGTTTCCTCACTGCTTGGATAATCAGCCTGGTGTGCTATTGACATAGAGCATAAGAGAGAATTGGGTGAGATGCATCCAATAAAGAAAATCTGTAGACACAAACCCGGTGTGCTCTCTACAGTTTCAGGGTTTCCAGGAAGGAGGTATGAAAATGCTGAGGGATCAGGGTTGTCAAGAAGTGCTGCGTATTGTCTTGTTCTGTACCCTCAAGTACCCTGTATATTCAGAAGTTGCTTCTTCTTAACCTATCCTCGAAGTCTGTCACTTTTTCTTTGAGAAAGTCAGTATCTAGGCCACAGTGTAGTATTCTGTCATAGGTGAATTCTACTGCATCTAGCCTCTTACTTGTCTTATCTAATCTTATGTGGAATTAAGTCATGTCTTGCTTCATGGATTTCACTTCAAAGGTTAGGTCTGGCATTTTAGTGTCCATGCTAAAGAGGGTGGACCCAGTGGCGGAAATCTCTTTAAGGAAGGTTTCCATCATTTGGGTTGACGGTTGCATAGATGGCTTCATTTGGAGCACTGAACTGCTTCAGGAAATAGAAGGTGACAAACTACAGATTTTCAGGACGGCATGCAGGTTTGAGGCATTCACTTACTTTGGCCTCTAAAGGATGGGGCACTTTATAATAATCCTGGGGTAATAGGTTCTTTACTTTGATCCTTGCGCTTTTTATGCTGTAGTTCCTGAGTGCACTGTAGTCACTGGTAAGGTGCTGTGACATTGGTGTGGAGTTGAGGTGCATGTGTTCTGGCGAGTATTTGTGTGTGGGGGGGGGGGGGGTTGGGTTGAGTCTCATAGCCCGGCAGGAAACCAGGAATTTGTACCGTGGGGAAGTTGACCCAACTGCCCTTCTAAAAGTCCCCAGGGTTGTTGTTCAGGGGAGTAGAGCAATAAGCACAAGATACAGAAGTAGTGATGGCCTCACTCAGCTACTCAGGAGCGCCTCTCACTCCACCTCAGACAGTTGTCTTCTGAGTGGCTGAAGATCATGGAAGGGTGGCCCTCATAAGACCTTCCTCTCAACTCAGCGAATATGAGGCCTTAAAGCCACCTTTCGTGCCTCTGTGATGTGTTGGAAGAGAAGGCCCACCTGTGCTGTGAGATGCTTGTGTAATGTTGAGCTAGGAGGTCTCCTTCATGAATGGCATATGTGCATGTTCCTTGGACGAGGTCTGTTTTCTTGACATTCATGACAGATCTTCCAAAGCTTATGGAGGACTTGGATAAGTAGTATATAGAGGTGGAGATACATGATGACTTCAAATGGTGCTTTGGGTGGATTTGAATACATTGTTTAAAAATATTGGGGGTGATTCTGACCCCGGCGGGAGCACCGCCGACAGGCCGGCGGTGCCCCGCAGGGCATTCTGACCGCGGCGGTTCGGCCACGGTCAGATGCGGAAAACCGGCGGTCTCCCGCCGGTTTTCCGCTGCCCATGTGAATCCTCCATGGCGGCGGAGCGCGCTCCGCCGCCATGGGGATTCTGACACCCCCTACCGCCATCCTGTTCCTGGCGGGTCTCCCGCCAGGAACAGGATGGCGGTAGGGGGTGCCGCGGGGCCCCTGGGGGCCCCTGCAGTGCCCATGCCAATGGCATGGGCACTGCAGGGGCCCCCGTAAGAGGGCCCCACTTTGTATTTCAGTGTCTGCTATGCAGACACTGAAATACGCGACGGGTGCCACTGCACCCATCGCACCTTCCCACTCCGCCGGCTCAATTCTGAGCCGGCGTCCTCGTGGGAAGGATGATTTGCCCTGGGCTGGCGGGCGGCCTTTTGGCGGTCGCCCGCCAGCCCAGGGCAAATCCCAAAATACCCTCAGCGGTCTTTCGACCGCGGAGCGGTATTTTGGTGGGGGAAGTCTGGCGGGCGGCCTCCGCCGCCCGCCAGACTTAGAATGACCCCCATTGTCTTGAAAGACTTGTGGGCTGAATGCAAGGCAGCTGTAACATGGCCAGTAGAGGAGCCTCAAAAAGCTCCTCCTCAAAATGGTCCAGCTGCTGCTATTATGACAAAGTACAAGGAACTGATTGTATATTTGAACCACAAGATGCCAGAGGTAGAAGTGAATTGGTCAAACATTATGAGTGCTGCAATTGAAACAAAGAGATAATGGGGGTCATTCTGACCCTGGCGGTCACCGACCGCCAGGGCCAACGACCGCGGAAGCACCGCCAACAGGCTGGCGGTGCTTCCTGGGCCATTCTGACCGCGGCGGTAAAGCCGCGGTCAGAAAAGGGGAACCGGCGTTTTCCCGCCGGTTTACCCCTGGCCCAGGGAATCCTCCATGGCGGCGCTGCTTGCAGCGCCGCCATGGGGATTCCGACCCCCTTCCCGCCATCCTGTTCCTGGCGGTTTTTACCGCCAGGAACAGGATGGCGGGAACGGGTGTCGTGGGGCCCCTGGGGGCCCCTGCACTGCCCATGCCACTGGCATGGGCAGTGCAGGGGCCCCCTAACAGGGCCCCACAAAGATTTTCAGTGTCTGCTTTGCAGACACTGAAAATCGCGACGGGTGCCACTGCACCCGTCGCACCCCTGCAAATCCGCCGGCTCCATTCGGAGCCGGCTTCCTCTTTGCAGGGGCTTTCCCGCTGGGCCGGTGGGCGATCTTTTGGAGATCGCCCACCGGCCCAGCGGGAAAGTCAGAATGACCGCTGCGGTCATTTGACCGCGGTGCGGTCTTTTGGCGGTCTCCGCCCGGCGGGCGGTGCCCGCCGGGGTCGGAATGACCCCCAATGTATGCTTACTTTGAAAAACTAAGTCAGATCTACAGAAACTATGGAGTCGAAGATCTGGTGAAAGAAGGTATGAGCGGTTTCTTGCCAGTCTTTGCGTTGGGATTACGTCCAGAACTCAAAAGTTATATTCAGCAGAGTATAATGTACCTACAGACTATGAGTAATAAAGTAATAAAGACATACTCAAATGCTCACAGTACTGCAGTGATTGTTTTGGTGCAAAGCGGAGAAAACTGAAGGGAAAACTAATGGTTGGCTCTGGTTGTCTTGACGGTGAAAACTCTGATTCAAGTCAGAATATGCAAAGAGTAGGGCTGCAGATGACACAGATTGGGAATGTTTTCCTCATGGCAGAGGATTTGTGAATAATTCTAATGGAACAAATGTAACAGCTGACTAACTATGCATGAACAAACAATTCAAGTGGGTTGCAATATTTCAGTCAGGCGATAGAATGTCATGGGTCCTGCAACTCTTTGCCAATTGCAAGTAGTGATGATGAGAATGATGAAGATTGTGACCATGATTGCACTGACTTAGCAGAGTTGTGCACCAAACCAAGACAGGACATATTTAATGTTCCACTTGAATAGGCTGATCAGAATCTATTTGTGGTTGGTTCTTGTCTGAGAGACTATACCTGAGAAACCATCATGAAACATTGAGAGCAGAATATGCAGTGTGCAACATATCAAATATTGTGGAAGCGCCGTGCTTGTGCAATGTAACTTAAGTACAAATAGCAGAGCTGATTGTGTTTACAAGAGCATTCTGCTTAGCCAATAATTTGGGAGAGACAATTTGTACTGACAGCCAGTACAGTTGTGACGTGGTCTATGATTTTGAACTATTGTGGTCACAAAGGGGATTTATTAATTTTTCTAGTGCCTGTTCTGTAATGGAACATACATTTTGGATCTGTTAAAAAAGCATTGCAGCAACATACATAGATTTCAGTGCTAAAGTAGTAATAAGCTGGAAATTATATGATTACATTGGCCAGTCGCTATGCAGACGAAGTAACAAAATAATATGCTCTTGAATGTATGATAATCAATTAAAAAGAAAAAGAACAAGTGCAAGAAAACAATGTGAAACTGTTAATGTCACTGTTAAGCACAATGTAAATGAAAATGTAAACTGTTTCTTGTTAACTGTAATCCAGACCACTTTAACCCCTCAGGTGCCCTGGACGTAATGGTTATGCCCTGGGCAACACCGCTCAGGTGCCCAGGACCTAACCGTTACGTCCAGACAAGGGCCCACGGGGGAAGCGCTAGCGCTCCCCCAGGGGGCCTGGCACCTCTCTCCCCTAGGCTGGGATGGAAGGGGAATCGCTTCCCCTTCCACCACCATCCCCTGACCCTTTCGTGGCGTCTGATGACATCAGCGTACGATCGCATGCTGACCTCCTCAGAGGCTGCCCCCATCTCGCCGGAAGCTCAGCTTCCAGCGCGGATCGGAGGAGAAATACAAAAGCATTTCTCCTCCAATCATGTGGAGGGGGCGAGAGAGGCATGAAAGGGGAGGAAAGGCTTTTCCTCTCCTTTCATGTCTCTCTCAGCATTTCTGCTGCCCGATCGCGATTATAATTAGGCCGATATGCCCCCGGGGGGGGGCAGAAACCGGTGGACACCAGGGATAAATTTTTTTTTTTGTGTTATGTATGTGTGGAGGGGGGCCAAGATGGCAGCCGAAGCAGATGCTTTGTAAGATCTCCGCTCGCTGCCCGATAAATATTTGACAGAATATCCGGCCCTGCTTGGTTCTGGCACCAGTTTGTGGGTGCGCTCTGCTCCCCTGGATGGTAAGGGGCTGTCTATCTTTGGACGCGGACCCAGAGGCCGGGCCCATGCGCACCGGGGCCTTCAATGGAGCAGTAAGATGCGCCCGGGTAGAGGAGGAGCCGCCCACTGTGCGGAGCCGGTGTCGCTAGCTGGGGATCGATTGGGGCCAGGCGGGCCCAGGAAGGAACGAGGGAAGACCCCACTCGGGCGTGAATCCGATCAGTGTACGGCTTCGGTGGGCAGGCTCGGCGGGGACCTTGGATGAGCGGCCGACCGCGCTGCGGCCGCACACCTACAATCGGACGTGCTGTGGGCCCAGTGAATAGCGATTGACCCTGAGGAGGAGGGGTGATCAGGACATCGCGCTGCTGTACCGGTGAGCGACAGAAGGTATGAACAGCCTGTGGAGAACCCCCTTAAGAGAGCATCGCACAGCTGATGCGGCTGGGCCCCAGGTTGCTTGGTCGGGGTGACGGTGGAGCCGGCATCGAGTGAAGGTTTTGCTGGCAATTCCCTGGGGCTGCAGACTCGGCAGAGGGGCCGGATTGGAGCGAAGCACCGAGTAGGGTTCATCTACAGTAGAAGGAGCGTACTGACCCTTGCTGGCGGCACACAAAATGGATTGCAGTGGCGGGGGCTCCCCTCTCCCATTTCCCCTCTCGGTGGGTCTGAGGCCTGATCGGATGCTATGCCCATAAACCAGTGAGTATTAGTGCCACCACCACAGCGAACATAGCACTCCGGTCAGGTGAGGGAACAGTGAAGTCTTGCACACCAAGCTGCACAGTTTACAGTAACTTAATAGCTTCGTCAAATGACATGCGATGTCCGCAAGAAGTGCTGTGCTATCAGCAGGGCCTTCCCTAGGATTGTGCTGCGTGGAGGGTCCGAGTGTCGAAGGAGACCCGCCCGGGACATGGAGAACATAGATCCTGGGACCATCTTACGCTGCACCGAGAACGAGTGATCTAGTCTGGCACAGGAGTGAGTGCTAGCGCATATGTCGCTGTGGACTACATTGGGGGTCGGAGCCTTGGTGTGGGACCAGGGCAGTGTGCAGATTTGCTGTATATCACCACCGCGTACGGTCATGGTTAAGCCAAAATCAACCAAGGTGCAACACAACATCGAAGGGAATGTCTCTCCCCCGCGGGTGCGACGGATACCCAACAGGTGAAACATTGCGCTTACTCAACACAGTTTGACAGGTTGCTACAGGCGGTGATGGACACTAAAACCTCGTTGGAGGGGAAAATTGACTCAGTGGTACTGGAAGTAAATTTAATTTGTACGCATCACTGCAAATTAGTGGATAGAGTCTCCCTCACTGAACCGACGCTCAGCACAGCTCAACTAGACATTGTCAACATGAAAGTTCAAATACAGCGGATGGAGGAGGAAATCATCCATCTGCAGCGCAGGGCAGAAGATGCAGAGGGCCATTCGCGATAAAATTAACGTCAAATTCCTGGGATTCCCGGAACGTGCAGAGTCACCTAATGTCTAAGTGTTTCTGGAACTTTGGTTGAAAGACACAGTGCTGCTGAACAATGCGCCCTCTGCACTGGTGGTGGAACGGGCTCACCGGGTGCTGGGAAGGCCGCCGCACCCGAGGGCCCCACCATAACCACTAATCGCACGTTTTCTCAACTACCATGATAGGGACCAGGTCCTTCAATGCTTCAGATCTCTAGGCCCCATTCGAATGGACAATAGTGTCATCACAGCGTATCCTGACTATACTGGGGAAGTGCAGCGTAAATGGGCCTCACTCACGAATGTTAAACAACTACTTTGCGAATGCAATATCACTCACTCACTCCTGTTCCCAACTCACCTCCGGGTGATCAATGGGGAGAGGACCCTCATCTTCCCGACCTCGGAGGACCCTTGGACCTGGCTACATGCCAAGGGTCTGGTGGACCCAACTAAAGAGGATACTAGACGGGAGGGTTGGATCACCCCCCGTCCCCGATGGAGAAAAAGAACTGGGACAAAGGCGTGCCCATCAAGATCACAAGCGGCAGATGATCAAGCACAAGTCTTAAAGGAGGCTAGCTTATTCGTGGGGCCGCAATCCTCGAGTCTGCAAGAGATTAGAGCCACTGATTCGGGCTCTCCGCAAAGCAGCTCCAGCCCACCTGCTTCTCCATTGATATGTAGCCTGGATCTCACCCCGGGCACAGCTGATGATATCTGAAGCTGCCTATTGTTGTGGCTGAAGTGTAATTTCATCGGACAGAGACTCACGGCAGACCACAAAGATCAACCCAAGCTCACCCACACGACTGCAGACGAAAAAGGGCAGCTTTGTCACACATGTGGTGGGGGCCGTGTCTGCGGACTTGCAGGATCGCGTCACCAAGGGGAGACCTGGTCGTCTTGGTTCTTGTGGGCGCTGGAGTGCCTGGGACTGCGCAGGAGTACAGTCCATCTGGGGCGGGCCGTGGCCTGCGGTCCACACATATTTCCAGCCTACGCCTCCCCACACCCACATGGGTCTCCGAACGGAACAAGTTCGAACAGTTGTCTATAACAGCACCAGTTGTGCCAAAGCGCTCCAAGTTGGGCTTAGCCTTGTAAGTTTTCTTTTCTCTTACACTTCCTCTATATTTATAGTTCCTTTCTTGCTTGGTGGGGAGGGTGGGTGTGGGTGGGGAGATGCTGAGGAGGGGGTTAGCGGTCGGGGTGGTTCGGGCTGCTTCCAATCTGGACTCACTACACAGCGGTGCATGACTTGCCGTGCTCCCCCGCAAACAAATCGGTATGACTACATATAATATCTTGACATGGAACGTGCGGGGCATGGCTGGTGTCACCAAGCGCGGCAGGATACACGCATATATTAAACGCCACAAAATACATATAGCCATATTGCAGGAGACACACCTCACCACAGAAGACCTTGGTGGTCTTAGTGGGAAATGGTCTGGATTGGTATATGGCACCAAGGCATCGGCACACACTAAGGGGGTTCTAGTGTGGATTGCTCCAGGAGTCCCCTACACTGTGGTGCACAATATAATAGATGTGTCCAACTGGGGGGGACCCTGGATGGGAGACCACTAGTCATAGTGGGATTATACGCACCAAATGTAAAACAAGGCGAATTTTTCTTAACTATCACCTAACAATTACTAAGAAGGGACCTGTCACTGCCCAGTATATGGGGCGGAGACCTGAACTGCGTACCACACATAGACATGGATAGATCTCACCCCCTACTCACAGGCGCCCCTAGTAGGAGGACCTCCCAAATGCTTCAGTCTTGGATGCTGGAGCGTAGACTCAATGATGTGTGGAGGCACTTACATTCATTCGACAGGAAATATTCCTTTTTTCCCCCGGTTCATTGCCTTTACACCCGAATAGACTTGCTGCTCAGCTCTCCCGGGCTAATACACACCTTCACCAGTGCTACATATTTGGCAAGAACCATATCAGATCACTGCCCTTTGATAGCTTCCATCCAATGGGGTAGAATGCTTACACGTGTCCCCTCTTGGCACCTACAACCAAGCCTGCTGCTGGATCCCACGTTTCGCACAGAACTAGCAGAGCATATTACATCTTACTTTACACTTAATGGGGGGACAACATCCTCTCGGGCCATTGAGTGGGACGCACAAAAGGTGGTGGTAAGGGGCCTGTGTGTGTCGGTGGCTGGGGGGGTGCGGTGCACATTGGCACGGGATATGCAGAAGACTGAGTGGGAGCTACGTGCAGCGGAATGTGGGGTTGCATCCGGGGCAGTGGGACGGGAGGATCTCGGTGTGATCCGTGAGAAATGGACTGAGGTGGATTCACGTTTGCGGTAGTTCGACTACCGCCACTATGTAGCTCATATGCACTCTGAGGGGGACCGATTAAGCAGACTGTTAGCCTGGCTGTTAAAGGGCGATCAGCAGCGCACTCTAATAGGTGCTATTCAGCTAGATACTGGTGCCACAGTTAATACACAATCAGAAATCAATGAAGCTTTCAAACAATACCATAGTGCTTTATACATGCCACGCCCTCCCCCTCCATCCGAACAATTGGAAGATTTCTTTATGGCGCTCCATCTGACTTGCCTCACTGCATCACAGGTGCAGGACCTGGAGAAACCCATTGTCCTAGATGAGATTCAACAAGCTTTACACCAATTAGCCCACAATAAAGCTCCGGGCAGTGGCTTACCTGCGGAGTGCTACAGTACATTCTCCGTACAGGCTCTCACACCATACCTGGACATGTTAAAAGAGGCTTTCAGCGTAGGTCGACTCCCAGATTCACAACGGGAGGCGGTAATAGTGGTTCTCCCTAAGCCGGGTCGCGATCTATTGGACGTCCGGTCGTATCGCCCTTTATCACTGTTGAACTCAGACTGTAAGCTATTGGGGAAGGTGCTGGCCAACCACCTACTCCCGTTGGTGCCATCTCTGGTTCATTCAGACCAATCAGGCTTTATACCTGGCTGCAACACCTTCATTAACATACGATGCCTACTAAGGCTCATGGCGGATACCCCAGAGCTAGATTACAAACGAGTAGCGGTATCGTTAGACATAGAAAAAGCATTTGAAACTCTAGGCTGGCCCTTCTTAATAGAGGCATTGAGTCGCATGGGTTTCGGCAAAATATTTATGCGGTGGATAGATGTCTTATATTCTGACCCAACAGCAAGGGTAAAACAGGTGGGACCATACAGGTTTAATATTGGAAGGGGCACGAGACAGGGTTGTCCCCTCTCGCCGATATTGTTTGCACTGGCGATCCAACCCCTGGCTGCACGGCTGCGGAGTGTGGCTACAGAATGGGACATACTGGATGGGAATACATATTGCATTGTCTCCCTATATGCAGACGACGCATTAATATACTTGCGAAATTACACTGAGTCCGTCCCGGACCTACTTAGACTGTTGGACTTATTCAGGGACCTATCCGGGCTGCGTGTGAACTGGACAAAGTCCTGTCTATTTCCGATGAGATTGATCCCGGAGTCTCAGTGTTCAACTGCTTTGGCCTGTGCTTTGCCGTGGTGTTATATCTCTTTCAAATACCTCAGGGTAAATGTGTTCCATGATGTCACAGACCTTAAAGAGGGCAATCTGGGGCGAGCGATCAGGTCCGTTAGAGGCTCTTTACCATTTTGGTGCTCACTCCCATTATCCCCGGTGGGTAGAGTGGCGATCGCAAAGATGATCATACTTCCGCAGCTACTGTATTATTTTTCTGAACTGCCTCTGATACTTCCCCAGGCTTTTTTCTGAGTCCTGGCCAGCCTGTTGACCAATTTGGTGTGGGATAATGGATGTCGACGAGTAGCCCTAACCAAAATATATTTGCCATTGATGCAGGGCGGATTAGGCGCATTATGAGTTGTACTACGCAGCTGCGCAGATACATTGGATTATGCGCTGGTTGCAAGACCCCCTAGGCTCAGAGACTCGGATGGTACTTACTTCCCTGGGTCACACTAATGTGCTGCGATGGTTACTTGACTATGACGGATCACCGCATTTAAGCAATATCCTATTGAACGTGGCTCGGTGGACTTGGCGTCGGTATGTGTCACTGGGGAACCGGACTGCGCTATATTAAGCTAGGATCGCCCTGATGGCCATTCCGAATATCGGGAAGGTGGCCGGACAACACAGACTGACTACCTGGCCTGCAAAAGGCATACAAACAATAGGGGACATATTTGAGGAGGGTCACTTCCTGCCCTATGCGGCACTGGCAAGTGCTCACGATTAAGGACAAGGATGGTTCATAGCAGACGGTGCTCTACACCAACTAGTACGTTCCATATGGAAATGCGGGGAACGTGAACCTCCGACTGCCCCTATTCTACATGAATTACTAGACAGTTTGGGCACTAAATGTAATATATCAGGGATATACAAAACCTTGATGGCATGCCCGAAGCAGGCACAGGTACAGGCGAAGGCCAGGTGGGCATGGAACATAGCACTTGCTTCGACGCATGAAGTCTCGCGTAATCCTCAATTCAGATACACGCAGTTTGATTATTTACACCAAACATACTTATCTCCGCACAGGCTCCGACGTATGTTCCCTCGAGCTAACCAGGAGTGTCCAAGATGTGGTGACCCAGATGCCACTTTCTTTCATATGACATGGGAATACCCCCTGGTGCTGCGTGCATGGCAAAACAGAACTTCAACGACGGCCGATTGGCTGGGTCATCCGCTATCTCCCACACCTGAATCCTGTTAACTGGGGATCCGATCAAGACCCAAAGGGGGGAAACAGGTGCACAGATGCATCGAGTTAGCGTTCGTGTTATTTAGCACCTCCTTGTGATGCAGTGGAAGGCGCCGAGTGTACCTGATGGGCGAGAGAGTTATTGCGTTGGACTAGAGCGGAGGCACAGGTGCTACATTCCCTCCAAGATAGAGGGGTATTGATTAAAGGGGTGGACACATGGGATTCCCTCATTATCCGGTTGGAAAATAAAGATGACACTCGGCCACCTTTAGGCTTCAAAGCCTTCAGCAGCTTTGACCTCATATGGCACACATGCTCATAGGATGGTGTAGCGTGGAGAATGTGAAGCACACATTGGAGGCACCCGGGATGTTAATTAATGTATCACGCTGATGTTGCTTCACATTTACCACGTCGGGAACCATTGTGATTGTCCTTATATGTAACATATACATTAAAGAGGGGAAATAACAAACAAACAAAAAATATATATATATATATACACATTCCCCGGCCCAGATCACAAAGCAGGTTTCACTCTATTTATGAGTATTCATGACATGCTGCTCGCCCTCCCGCTCTGACGTATCGCCACCTCCCAGTCTCTCCCCCTCCTGATCGCCCCTCCCCATTTGAGATGTCCCTGCACCCCACCCGCGATCTCTCACGAGCAGTTTCTATATTACATTTCTGTATGTTCCTATATTTCCTTTTTCTTTCCTTGATTGTAGGTATTTTGCTTGCTATGGGTTGTATTAAATTATGCTGGTACAATCATGTGCACAGTAACATTGTACCTGGACGCATATGCGGACTGTTATGTGATATAAAGCAATAAACAGATTTTTTTTTTTAAATGTATGTGGGGAGCGACCCTTTATGCAAGGGTTGCTCCACAGGGGGGCAAATTTACTTTTAGGCCATTTCTGCCATCCTTGGGGCAGATCGGCCTATTGTCATTATATTTTCATTAGGCCAAATGGCCCAAGGGGGGCAGAAACCACTAGACACCAGGGATTTTTTTATTTATTTGTAATTGACCTGAGGGGAGGAGCCCTTGCCCAAGGTGCCAAATTATTTTTAGGCCATTTCTGTCCCCGCAGGGGCAGATCGGCCTAATATAAAAAAAAATTAATGTTTACTTCTGTTTTTTATATATGAGGAATGACCCCTTAGGAAAGGGACGCTTCCCTGGGGGGCAATTTGTATTTAGGCCATTTCTGCCCCCCTTGGGGGCAGATCGGCCTATTTTTGTTAGGCCAATCTGCCCCCAAGGGGAGCAGACACCACTAACAACAGGGATTTTTATGTTTTTGCATCAATTTCATCCAAGGGGTGTGAGAAAGTAGCCTCTTTCTAGCATGGTTACCCCCACTTGTGGCCTGTTTGTGAGTGAGTCTCAGAGTGTTTTTACTATGTCACTGGGATCCTGCTAGCCGGGACCCCAGTGCTCATAGATATAAACCTATATGTCAGTGTATTTTGCCTGTCTTACTGGGATCCTGCTAGCCAGGACCCCAGTGCTCATAGTTTGTGGCCTATTGTGTGTGTTGTCAGTAGTGCTCAACTGTGTCACTGAGGCTCTGCTAACCAGAACCTCAGTGCTTATGCTCTCTCTGCCTTTAAATTTGTCACTATAGGATAGTGACTTAATTTACCGATTTCAATTGGCACACTAGACCCCCCTTATAAGTCCCTAGTATATGGTACCTAGGTACCCAAGGCATTGGGGTTCCAGGAGATTCTTATGGGTTGCAGTATTTCTTTTGCCACCGATACGGAGCTGACACAAACCCTTTCACAGGACTGCCACTGCAGCCTGCGTGAAATAATGCACACATTATTTCACAGCCATTTTCACTTCACTTAAGTAACTTATAACTCACCTATATGTCTAACCTTCATTTAATGAAGGCTAGGTGCAAAGTTACTAAGTGTGAGGGCACCCTTGCACTAGCAAGGGTGCCCCCACATAGTTC
This sequence comes from Pleurodeles waltl, assembly GCF_031143425.1. Classification (NCBI taxonomy): domain Eukaryota; kingdom Metazoa; phylum Chordata; class Amphibia; order Caudata; family Salamandridae; genus Pleurodeles; species Pleurodeles waltl. The sequence goes on from NC_090444.1 coordinate 955,497,629, forward strand.
AGGGCCAATTCCCGGGACTTTGTGAGTGCAGGGACGCCATTACACGCATACACTACATATAGATCAATACTTATATGTAGCTTCACAATGATAACCCCGTATATGACCATGTAAGGTGTCTAAGATCATGGAATTGTCCCCCCATTCCAAATTTGGTATTGGGGAGCCAATTCCATGCATCCCGGGGGCTCCACCGTGGACCCTCAGTACTGCCAAACCAGCTCTCGGAGGATTGCAATGCAGCTACAGTTGCTGCCACCTCACAGACAGGGTTCTGTCCTCCTGGGGTCTGAGCAGCTCAGTCCCAGGAAGGCAGAACAAAGCATTTCCTTTGGGAGCAGGGTGTTACACCCTCTCCCTTTGGAAATAGGTTTTACAGACTAGGGAGGGGTAGCCTCCCCAGCCTCTGGAAATGCTTTGAAGGGCACAGAGTGTGCCCTCCTTGCATAAGCCAGTCTACACTGGTTCAGGGACCCCTTGTCCCTGCTCTGGTGTGAAACTGGACAAAGGAAATGGAAGTGACCACTCCCCTTTCCATCACCACCCTAGGGGTGATGCCCAGAGCTTCTCCAGTGTGTCCAAGACTTCAGCCCTCTTGCTTTGCAAGGTGTGGTGACACTCTGGAGGCTTCAGAGTGGCCAGTGCCAGAAGGTGACATCAGAGACCCCTCCTGATAGGTCCATAACTGAAAAGGTAGCCAATCCCCCTCTCAGGGCTATTTAGGGTCTCTCCCGTGGTTTCTCTTCAGATTCTACTTGCAAGTTTCCAGCAGGAATCCTCTGCAACTACTGCTTCATCCTCTGCCCTCGGATCAACCGCAGCTTGCTCCAGGAACCGCTGTAACAGTAACAAAGTATCCAGAAGGGATACTTTTCCTCTGCAACTTCAGCTCCAGGAAGCAACTGCAACAGTTTCCATGGTGTGCACGCTCTGAGGACTCCGTGTCTTCACCCTGCACCAGAAGGACTGAAGAAATCTCCCGTGGGGTGGCGGAGTCACTCCCCTGCTGAAGCAGGCACCTTCTAAGTCGATGACCGGTTCTTTTGGACTCCTCTCCTGGCGACGAGCCTGCTCCTTGGAACACAGAGGGTTGACCCCATCGACACAGACTGTCCTGAGGTCCTGCTGTCCCAATTAGGAGGAGGTAAGACCTTGCCTTTCCCGAGAACGACAGTAGCCCTATGCACTGCGTCTTCTTCACCTCCTGAGACCTGTGTGCACTATTTGCAAAATTCCTTTGTGCACAGCCTGGCCCAGGTCCCCAGCACTCTATCCTGTGACGCTCAACTCGCTGAGTTGTTCTCCGGCGGCGTGGGACCTTCCTTTGTAGTGGTGCACCAACTGCATTTTGCACCTCCTTTGTCCCCATGTCCTGGGACTCCCGTGGGTGGTATCTGTGCTCTGAGGGCTCTCTGAAGTGATCAGAGCCCCCTCTTCCTCCTCACACAGAGTTGAGGCCCTCTGGTCCCTCCTGGGTCCAGATAGCGCCCACTTGATGCAAAATGTGACTTTATCGAACCAAGGCTTGTTGGGGGAATCCAGTGCCAAAACTCACCTGCATCCAACTTCTTTCCGTGGGACATCCAGTGCATCACGCCGGAACCCGCTGACATCTTCCTAGGATGCATTCCGCAGTTTTCGTCCAACCGGGGACTCTTCTTTTGCACCCTCTTCTGGGTTGGCAGGGGCTCCTGTCCTTCCTGGAATTTTTTTTGACTTCTGGACTTGGTCTCCTTCCTTTGCAGGTCTTGGAATCCACCATTTGTTGTTTGCAGTCTTGCTTGGTTCTTGCAATAACTCTAATCACGACTTGTAGTTTGTCCTAAGGAAACTTGCGGTACTTTACTCCTGTTTTTCTGGGCTCTAGGGTGGGGTAATTTACTTACCTTTACTGTATTCTTAGTCTCCCAGTGATTCTGCACACACTCCACTTATCTAGGGGGGAATTTGTGATTTGCATTCCACTTTCTGAGTATATGGTTTGTGTTGCCCCTAGACATATTTTCTCCCTTTGCACTCTATAGCATTTCCTATTGTTTGCACTATCCTATGTCTAATTACTTACCTTAGTTTGGTGTCTAGTGTATATATTGTGTATAATACTTACCTCCAGAAGGAGTATTGCCTCTAAGATATTTTTGGTACTGTGTCACCCAATTAAACTATCTTCATTTTTGGTAACATTGAGTATTGTCTTTACTTGTGAATAAGTACTGTGTAACTATAAGTGGTGTTGCATGAGCTTTGCATGTCTCCTAGTTCAGCCTAAGCTGTTCTGCTATAGCTACCTCTATCATCCTAAGCTGCTAGAACACTACTACATTTCACTAATAAGGGATAACCGGACTTGGTGTAAGGTGTAAGTACCCAAGGTACCCATTACAAACCAGGCCAGCCTCCTACAAGGTGAGCGACCCCCTAGGCAAGAGTTGTTCCCCTGGGAGGGGGGGATTTATTTTAGACCATTTCTGCTATTTTTATTAAGCCAATCTGCCCCCAAGGTGGTCAGAAACCACTAGGCACCAGGGATTTTTTTGTGTGCCAATTTCACGCAAGGGGAGCGATCCCTTAGGCAAGGGTCGCTCCCCTGAGGGGGGGAGAGGTGGATTTATTTTAGGCCATTTCTGTTCCCATAGGGGGCAGATCAGCCTATTTCTATTAGGCTGATCTGCCCCCAGTGGGGGGCAGCAACCACTTAGGCACCAGGGATTGGTGAGTGTGTATGTTTGTGTTTTGTTTCGGGGTGCAGCCCCTTGTGCAAGGGTTGCTCACCATGGCGGCACATTACTGTTGGCCATTGGCCCATTTTTGGAAGGCCCATCTGCCCCCAAGGGGGTCAGAAAGCCCACCAGAGACCAGGGAAGATTGTTTTTCCAAAATGAGAGGATGGGGGTATGACCATACCCCCACCCCAAAAAAATGGGGCCAAAGTTGTTCTGCCCACTAGTGGGCAGATGGGACAATTACCCCCCATCCACACCCCGGGGGGGCTGAAAGTCTACTAGATGCCAGGGAATTAAAAAAAAAATAGTGGGGTGGTGGCTACCAACCAGTATGGGCCTGGTTATGCCCCCACCCCAACAGAAGGGGAAATAGTCTTTCAGCTTTCCCCCCGCACACTAAAACATCTTATCCCACGGCAAGCAAGAGGACATTTGATTATTTTGGGTTTTGGTTTTACATTTGGGCCATAAAAGCTTGGTTAACTCTCAAAATTGTCCCACTTGGAATGGTGAGGGCTGCACTTTTTGGACTTTGGGACGCTGCCATGTAGAAAAATCCACAAGACCTAGACACTTCTGAAAACTTAACATCTAGGTCATTCCAGGGTGGTGTGCTTCACGTGCACCCCACACCATTATCTTAGCCACAGTGTCCTGCAAACCTCCAACTTTGCTGGAAATCACACATTTTCCCCACAATTTTGTGATAAACCTTCCGGAATCTGCAGGAATCCACAAAATTCCTACCACCCAGCATAGTCTCATCTATGCCGATAAAAATTCTGCTGCACTTGTCAGCCTAAAATGTTTTTTTTTCAAACTGCCCTTTTGGACCCGCTTGGGTTCCCCATCAATTTTAACATGTTTTTGGTTCTTCCCTGTCACAGGCACTTGGCCCACCTACAAAAGTGAGGTATAATTTTTACCGGGTGACTGAGGGTAACGTTGGGTGGTAGGAAATTTGTCCCGGTGCAGTGATCCCACACAGAAGTGTGGGAAAATGTGATTTTTTTTAGCTAAATTTGAGGTTTGCTGAGGATTCTGGGTAAGAAAACATTGGGGGATCCACGCAAGTCACACCTCCCTGGACTCTCTCGGGTGTCTAGTTTTTAGAAATGTCTAGGTTTGGTAGGTTTCCCTAGATGGCTGCTGAGCCCAGGACCAAAAATGCAGGTGCTCCCCCGCAAAAACAGGTAGTTTTGTATTTGATAATTTTGATGTGTTCCGATAGTGTTTTGGGGCCTTTCCTTTTGCCGGCACTAGGCCTCCGCACACAAGTTAGGTGCCTTTTTTATCGGGAGACTTGGGGGGATGCTGGGTGGAAGAAAATGTGTGGCTCCTCTCAGATTCCAGAATTTTCTCTCACCGAAATGTGAGGAAAAAGAGTTTTTGGGCCAAATTTTGAGGGTTGCAAAGGATTCTGGGTAACAGAACCTGGTGAGAGCCCCACAAGTCTCCCCATTTTGGATTCCCCTAGGTGTCTAGTTTTAAACAATGCACAGGCTTGGTAGGTTTCCCTAGGTGCCGGCTGAGCTAGTGGCCAAAATCCACCGCTAGGCACGTTGCAAAAAACAGCTCTGTTTTCTTTGGGAAAATGTGATGTGTCCACTTTGTGTTTTGGGGCATTTCCTGTCGCGGGCGCTAGGTCTATGCACACAAGTGAGGTACCATTTTTATCGGGAGACTTGGGGCAACACTGGGTGGAAGAAAATTTGTGGCTCCTCTCAGATTATAGAACTTTCTGTCACCGAAATGTGAGGAAAAAGTGTTTTTTTGGCCAAATGTTGAGGTTTGCAAAGGATTCTGGGTAACAGAACCTGGTGAGAGCCCCACAAGCCACCCCAACTTGGATTCCCCTAGGTGTCTAGGTTTAAAAAATGCACAGGTTTGGGATGTTTTCCCAGGTGCCGGCTGAGCTAGAGGCCAAAATCTACAGGTAGGCACTTTGCAAAAAACACGTCAGATTTCAATGTAAAAATTTGATGTGTCCATGTTGCGTTTCCTGTCACGAGCATTAGGCCTACCCACACAAATGAGGTACCATTATTTTAGGGAGGCTTGGGGGAACACAGAATAGCAAAACAAGTGTATTTGCCCCTTGTAGTTCCCTACATTTTATCCTTCCAAATGTAAGACCATGTGTAAAAAAGACGTCTATTTGAGAAATGCCCCGTAATTCACATGCTAGTATTGGTACCCCAGAATTCAAAGATATGCAAATAACCACTGCTTCTCAACACCTTCTCTTGTGCCCATTTTGGAAATACAAAGGTTTTCTTGATACCTTTTTTTCACTCTTTATATTTCAGCAAATGAATTGCTTTATGCCCGGTATAGGATGAAAACCCATTGCAAGGTGCAGCTCATTTATTGGCTCTGGGTACATAGGGTTCCTGATGAACCCACAAGCCCTATATATCCCCGCAACCAGAAGAGTCCAGCAGACCTAACAGTATATTGCTTTCAAAACTATGACATCCCAGGAAATAGTTACAGAGTAAAACATGCAGAAAAATGGCTGTTTGTTCACCTCAATTTCAATATTTTTTTATTTCAGCTGTCATTTTCTGTTGGAAACCCTTGTAAGATCTACACAAATTACCCCTTGCTGAATTCAAACTCTTGTCTAATTTTCAGAAATATTTATCTTTCTGGGATCCAGCATTGGTTTCACACTCATTTCTGTCACTAACTGGAAGGAGGCTGAAAGCACAATTTTTTTTTTAAATGGGGTATGTCTCTGTAAAATGCCAAAATTGTATTGAAAAATGTGGTTTTCTGTTTCAAGTCTGCCTGTTCCTGAAAGGTGGGAAGATAGTGATTTTAGCACCACAAACCCTTTGTTGATGCCATTTTCAGGGAAAAACCACTAGCCTTCTTCTGCAGCCCTTTTTTCCAATTTTGTTTTGAAAAAAACTAAATGTTGGCTGTATTTTGGCTAATTTCTTGGTCTCCTTCAGGGGAACCCACAAAGTCTGGGTACCTCTAGAATCCCTAGGATGTTGGAAAAAAGGACATACATTTGGCGTGGATAGCCTATGTGGACAAAATGTTATGAAGGCCTAATCGCAAACTGCCCCAATTAGTCAAAAAAAGGCCTGGCACCTGAGGGGAAAAGGCCTGGCAGTGAAGGGGCTAAGGCACTACAGCATGACAAGAAGAGTTGTAAAAAACAAGTTGTACAAAGAAATGTACTGAGGTGTGGGTAGCAGCTAACAGGAAATATGTTGCTCAACACATTGCTGGTACCGATGTTCGCCCATATGGGTTTGTACGGCATGATTATACTCTTTAACAAATATTGGTATAACACACACTTTAGACATGTTGCTGAATGTCCATGTCAGCGTTGTGTTACCTGCCAGAAAGTGAATGCACGGAAAAATATGCTAGTGACTGGTACACACATAGGAAAGTCAGAGAGTCATTTTGCAAGAGTACAGGTTGACTTTGTTGAGATGCCTGTTTACAATTTCCCTCAGGTACATTCTTACAGTTGCATATTTTCCAGGTGGGTTGAAGCCTATCGGACTAGGAGATGCAACAGTATGACAGTGGGCAAACTATTATTGAGAGAGTTGGTTCCTAGATTCGGCATGCCAATTTCTCTAGAGACAGATAAGGTAGTCCCATTGTAGTTACTGACTGGAAGCAGTAGATGTAGAGTGAGTCACTGGTAATCTTAAATCTAAATTGGGGAATGTCTGGCCTCGAAATCACTGAAATGGCCAGATGCACTTCCACTTGTTCCTATGAGTCTCAGAAGTGCACCAGATAAGAAAAGAAGATGTTTTCATAGGGAGGGCAATAACTTCAGACTCTTCAGCTGTGCTTTTGGATTACTGCAAAGGTCTGACTGATGTAATATCATCAGTTAAACTTGGCAACACCATGAACAAAAGAATACCTATGCTACACTCTCCAGCCTGAGGATTGACTGATCATGAACAAACATATTCATAAATCTAGTCTGGTGCTAAGATGGAAAGGCCCTTACCAGATAATTATTGTGATGAAAACTGATGTTAAATTTCTGTTACTTGCCACAGTGGATCCAGCTCACAGGAAGTGAGTAAAGACTGGAGATGAAGAAGTGGTGACAATAACCACTAATTCACAGTGTCCAGCTTGACGTTGCTGTGTTGATCCAGAGGGGGGTGGTGAAGAACAGAGGCAACAGCAACAGCAAAAACAGAAACAAGAATCTCAAGTAGTAAAGCTGAAAATTTGAGTTTCAGAACCACCCAGAGGAAATCAATTAGTAGTTGAAAGTTAGAATCAAACTGTTCCAGATGAAAGTGAGAACAAAGTGGCTATAGAAGAAGAGTTGTTAGTGGGCCTGAAGATAGAAAGGTACACCATGAAGATAAATGATTTGAGTCTATGAGAATTATAAAAAGAGTGTACAATGAAGTCCAAAAGCCGGAGTCGAACCAGCTAAACAAGACTCTAATGACAGTGAAAGTCAACAGCCTGTAGCCAAACATTAACCCCTTCTGTGCCGAGGAAGTAGTGGTAACCACTACGTCCTCGGCACACAGCCCAGAGGGAGCGCTCTTGCTCCCTCTGTGTGCTTCCCCCCACCCCCCCAAGTCAGGGATGGAAGGGGAAGCCCTTCCCCTTCCACCCCGATCCCCCCCAACCCCCCCTGTGACGTCAGCGCGCGAGCGCGCGCTGATTTGTCACAGGGTCTCCCCCATCGCGCTGGAAGCTCTGCTTCCAGCGCAATTGAAAGAGAAATGCTCAGCATTTCTCTTTCAATCACGTGGGGGAGGCCCGGAGAGGCTTCAAAGGGAAGGAAATGTATTTCCTTCCCTTTGAAGTATTCCCCAGGGTTTCAAAAGCCGGATTGCTTGCAATCCGGCTTTTGAAACCCCACTAGACACCAGGGATGTGTTTTTTTTTTGTTGAAAGTGACATAAGGGAGCGACCCCTTGGGCAAGGGTCGCTCCCAGGGGGGCATTTTTTTTTAAGGCCTTTTCTGCCCCCCCTGGGGGCAGAAACCTCTAGACACCAGGGATACTTTTTTTGTTTGTTTTGTTTTGTGTTTCAGGTGTGGGGAGCAACCCCTTGGGCAAGGGTCGCTCCCATAGGGGGCAAATTATATTTAGGCCATTTCTGCCCCCTTGGGGGCAGATTGGCCTATTTTTATGAGGCCAATCTGCCCCCAAGGGGGGTAGAAACCACTAGACACCAGGGAGTTTTTTTTTTTTTTTTCACGTAAGGGGAGCGACCCCTTAGGCAAGGGTCGTTCCCCTGGGGGGCAAATTTATTTTAGGCCATTTCTGCCCCCCATGGGGGCAGATCAGCCTATTGTAATCAGGCCGATCTGCCCCCAAGGGGGGCATAAACCACTAGGCACCGGGGATTTTTGTTGTTGTTTTACAGATGGGGAGCGTCCCCTTAGGCAAGGGTCTCTCCCCTGGAGGGGCAAATTGTATTTATGCCATTTCTGCCCGCTTTGGGGGCAGATCGGCCGATTATAGGTCAATCTGCCCCCAAGGGGGGCAGAAACCACTAGGCACCAGAGATTTTTTTTTGCCACCAATGTCACGCAGGGGGAGCGACCCCGTAGGCAAGGGTCGCTCCGGGGGAGGGTTTGGGGGGGTGGGGGTAATTTATTTAGGCCATTTCTGCCCTCCCTGGGGGCAGATCGGCCTAGTGTTATTAGGCCGATCTGCCCGAGGGGGGCAGAAACCTCTAGGCGCCAGGGCAAATTTTTTTTTTGTGTTTTTTTGTTTGTTTGTTTTTTCAGAGATAGGGAGCGACCCATTAGGCAAGGGTCGCTCCCCTGGGGGGCAAATTGTATTTAGACCATTTCTGCCCCCCTTGGGGGCAGATTGGCCGATTTTAGGTCAATCTGCCCCCAAGGGGCAGAAACCACTAGGCACCGGGGATTTATTTTTTTTGGCGCTAATGTCACGCAGGGGGAGCGACCCCGTAGGCAAGGGTCGCTCCCAGGGGGGTTGGGGGGTGGAGGGGGCAAATTTATTTTAGGCCATTTCTGCCCCCACTGGGGCAGATCGGCCTATTGTTATTAGGCCGATCTGCCCCCAGGGGGGGCAGAAACCTCTGGGCGCCAGGGCAATGTTTTTTTTTGTCTGTTTTTTTTTTTTTTTTTTTCAGAGATGGGGAGCGACCCATTAGGCAAGGGTCGCTCCCCTGGGGGGCAAATTGTATTTAGACCATTTCTGCCCCCCAAGGGGGCAGAAACCACTAAGCAACAGGGATTTTTTTTTTTGCTGCCAAAGTCACGCAGGGGGAGCGAGCCCGTAGGCAAGGGTCTCTCCGGCAGGGGGGTTTGGGGGGGGTGGGGGGGAATTTATTTTAGGCCATTTCTGCCCTCCCTGGGGGCAGATCGGCCTATTGTTATTAGGCCGATCGGCCCCCAGGGGGGCAGAAACCTCTAGGCGCCAGGGCACATTTTTTTTTTGTGTTTTTTTTTTTTGTTTGTTTTTTCAGAGATGGGGAGCGACCCATTAGGCAAGGGTCGCTCCCCTGGGGGGCAAATTGTATTTAGACCATTTCTGCCCCCGCCGATTTTATGTCAATCTGCCCCCAAGGGGGCAGAAACCACTAGGCACCGGGGATTTTTTATTTTTGGCGCCAATGTCACGCAGGAGGAGCGACCCCGTAGGCAAGGGTCGCTCCCGGGGTGGGTGGTTGGGGGGTGGGGGACAAATTTATTTTAAGCCATTTCTGCCCCCCCCTGGGGCCAGCTAAGCTAGAGGCCAAAATGCACAGGTAGGCACTGTTTTCTATGAAAAAATGTGATGTGTCCACATTGTGTTTTGGGCCATTTCCTGTCGCGGGCGCTAGGCCTACCCACACAAGTGAGGTATAATTTTTATCGGGAGACTTGGGGGAACGCTGGGTGGTAGGAAATTTGTGGCTCCTCTCAGATTCCAGAACTTTTGTCACCGAAATGTGAGGAAAACGTGTTTTTTTAGCCACATTTTGAGGTTTGCAAAGGATTCTGGGTAACAGAACCTGGTCAGAGCCCCACAAGTCACCCCATCTTGGATTCCCCTGGGTTTCTAGTTTTCAAAAATGCGCTGGTTTGCTAGGTTTCCCTAGGTGCCGGCTGAGCTAGAGGCCAAAATCCACAGGTAGGCACTGTTTTCTATGAAAAAATGTGAAGTGTCCACGTTGTGTTTTGGGCCATTTCCTCTGGTGGGCGCTAGGCTTACCCACACAAGTGAGGTATCATTTTTATCGGGAGACTTGGGGGAACGCTGGGTGGAAGAAAATTTGTGGCTCCTCTCTGATTCCAGAACTTTCTGTCACCAAAATGTGAGGAAAACGTGTTTTTTCAGCCAAAGTTTGAGGTTTGCAAAGGATTCTGGGTAACAGAACCTGGTCAGAGCCCCACAAGTCACCCCATCTTGGATTCCCCTAGGTCTCTAGTTTTAAAAAATGCACAGGGTTGGTAGGTTTTACTAGGTGCCGGCTGAGCTAGAGGCCAAAATCTACAGGTAGGCACTTTGCAAAAAACACCTCTGTTTTCTTTAAAAAAATGTGATGTGTCCACGTTGCGTTTTGGGGCATTTCCTGTCGCGGGCGCTAGGCCTACCCACACAAGTGAGGTATCATTTTTGTCGGGAGACTTGAGGGAACATAGATTAGCAAAACAAGTGTTATTGCCCCTTGTCTTTCTCTACATTTTTTCCTTCCAAATATAAGAGAGTGTGTAAAAAAGACATCTACAGTATTTGAGAAATGCCCTGTAATTCACATGCTAGTATGGTCACCCAGGTATTCAGAGATGTGCAAATAACCACTGCTTCTCAACACCTTATCTTCTGCCCTTTTTGGAAATACAAAGGTTTTCTTGATAGCTATTTTTCACTCTTTATATTTCAGCAAATGAATTGCTGTATACCCGGTATAGAGTGAAAATGCACTGCAGGGTGCAGCTCATTTATTGGCTCTGGGTACCTTGGGTTCTTGATAAACCTACAAGCCCTATATATCCCCGCAACCAGAGGAGTCCAGCAGATGTAACGGTATATTGCTTTCAAAAATCTGACATGGCAGGAAAAAGTTACAGAGTAAAACGTAGAGAAAAAGTGATGTTTTTTTCACCTCAATTTCAATATTTTTCTTTTTCAGTTGTTATTTTCTGTAGGAAACCCTTGTAGGATCTACACAAATTACCCCTTGCTGAATTCAGAATTTTGTCTACTTTTCAGAAATGTTTAGGTTTCTGGGATCCAGCATTGGTTTCACACCCATTTCTGTCACTGACTGGAAGAAGGCTGAACGCACAAAAATTTTTAAAAATGGGGTATGTCCCAGTAAAATGCCAAATTTGTGTTGAAAAATTGGGTTTTCTGATTCAAGTCTGCCTGTTCCTGAAAGATGGGAAGCTGGTGATTTTAGCACCGCAAACACTTTGTTGATGCCATTTTCAGGGAAAAAACCACAAGCCTTCTTCTGCAGCCACTTTTTCCAATTTTTTTGAAAAAAACGAAATTTTCACTGTATTTTGGCTAATTTCTTGGTCTCCTCCAGGGGAACCCAGAAACTCTGGGTACCATTAGAATCCCAAGGATGTTGGAAAAAAAGGACGCAAATTTGGCGTGGATAGCTTATGTGGACAAAAAGTTTTGAGGGCCTAAGCGCGAACTGCCCCAAATAGCCAAAAAAAGGCTCGGCACAGGAGGGGGAAAAGGCCTGGCAGCGAAGGGGTTAAACAATAAGAGTGCCAAACAAAAGGTATGCTGTTCCTGATTAGTCTTATTCAACAGATGTAGAATCAGATGCAGAAGTTTATGATTTGAAAAATTGCCAATCTGTTTTCAAAGAAGAACCACCATGAACTATTATGTATAAAAAGTAGATTCTTTTCATATAGTTCTTGTTTTGTTTTGTACCTTAACTATCGAGTTGAAGATATTAAAGTTCCTTTTCTGAAATCACAATGAACATATATGAACTGAGTTTATAAACTGAACTTGGAAAAAAACCTTAGTTTTGATTTTGATTCTGTAACTTAGATTTTAGTAGTTGTTCTTCTTTTATTATTGTAGGAGACGTATACACAAAGAAGTGCCAAATTGCCATTATCAATTGTTTATGTGGAGGAAGGGACACGTTCCTGCACATAAACAATCTATCCCCTCAATGCAGACACCCTTGCAAGGATGCCTGCGTTGGTGCGAGGCAGCTTAATTCAGCACCAACACAGGGGGAAACGCAGGGGTGAGCCATATTCCTCTAAATACGGCACACCTTGTGTTTCAAAAGTGGTGTGGCACTGCTATTTTTGGGGCAGCACTAGGCTGCGCCACTTTAGCATAAACCTGGGACATAGTGCAGGGGGGAATAGTAGTGGAGTGTGGGTGAGGCAGCAACGTCTGGCAAGGCAGGCCGACCAGGTGTAGAAGTCAGGAGGGGATGGATAAGTGTAAGAGTAGTGACAGGTGAGGTGGCATGTATTTAGCACTCTTAGGTAAAACAACAGAGGCCCTCATTACAACCCTGGCGGTTGGTGTAAAAGTGGCGGTTATACCGCCAACAGGCCGGCGGTAATTACTGCCAAATTATGGCCATGGCGGTGTCATTTCTGATAGACAGCCAATGTACCACACCGACCGCCAGGGCAGAAACAACAACCACCACATCGGTAGCCGCCTACAGCCAGCCGGAAGTCAATGTTCCGCCCCCAACATATTATGACCTAGGAAACCACCACCTTTTCCGGGCAGTACCAATGACATCAAAAGCCTGGTGGAAATAGAGCTCAGAAGGGAAAGGACTCACCATTGGAGACACAGGCATGTCTTCCCCATGGTCTTCTACGTGTTGCTCCATCATGAACACCAACGACGGTAAAGACGACGAAGGTGAGTACAGCCGCCTAGCACACAAGGGAGGGGGGGAGGAAAATGGCAGTGACACACACACACGCACAACACACACACACACATCAACACCATACACACAACAGCTGCATTACTAAAACATTTTTACCCCGTACCTCGGATGAATAATGTAAGGACAAAACATTTTAGAAAAAGTGAATGTAATGAGAGCAACACATCAAGATAAATAAGTGAGGCAAGATAATAGATATATACATATGTACATAAAAAGGGACACAGCCCAGACAACAAAGTACGTTGTCCCCATGGCCACAGGCCAAATTCCAAGGCCACACATGGCACCTGCCTCAACACGGAGAGAACACTGCAGGGGCATCAGTTTGGAAACAGCCCGGCACCTCATGGGGCCGGGAGACAGGGGCACCTCAGCTGGCAGATGGAACAAGACCACTGGCTCTGGAGGGGGCAACATGCCCTGTGCTTGGTCCTGGGGAGTGCAAGGCCACAGTCTCTCAAGTGGGTGACTTGCTGACTTGCCCACATGCTCTGGAGGGGGCATCATGCCCTGTGCTTGGTCCTGGGGAGTGCAAGGCCACAGTCTTTCAAGTGGGTGACTTGCCCAAATGCTCTGAAGGGGGCAACATGCCCTGTGCTTGGTCCTGGGGAGGCTGGGATAGGTGGGTGTCTTACCCACTGGTTCTGGAGGGGGCATCGTATCCTATGCTCTTGATCCTGGTGAGTCTTGGGCAGGTGGGTGTCTTGCCCATTGGTTCTGGAGGGGGCATCGTGCCATGTGCTCTTGATCCTGGGGAGTCTTGGGTATGTGGGTGTCTTACCCACTGGTTCTGGAGGGTGCATCGTGCCCTGTGCTCTTGATCCTGGGGAGGCTGGGGTTGGTGGGTGTCTTACCCACTTGTCCTGGAGGGGGCATCGTGCCCTGTGCTCTTGATCCTGGGGTTGGTGGGTGTCTTACCCACAGGTTCTGGAGGGGGCATCGTGCCCTGTGCTCTTAATCCTGGGGAGTCTTGGGTATGTGGGTGTCTTACCCACTGGTTCTGGAGGGGGCATTGTGCCCTTTGCTCTTGATCCTGGGGAGTGCAAGGTCACAGTCTCTCAGGTGAGTGTCATACCCACTGGATTTGCAAGGGGCACGTCGCACAGCAGCCCATGGAGGCAGGATTACATACCGTCCGCCGGTGGTGATGGCTGCTCAGTGGTGATGGTGGTGCTGCTGCTGCTGGGGGAAGGCTCCTGACCATCCCCTGCAGACTCAGACGGCTGCTCAATGGGGGTTGGTGGTGGGGACTCTGTCACAGTTCCAGGCCCCTTGCTCTTCCTGCCTGCTGGTGCAGGCTCCTTGCTCTTCCTGGCAGCAGCTGGGGCAGGCTCCTTTAACTTCTTACCAACAGCTGAGGCAGGCTCCTTAGTCTTCCTGGCAGCAGCTGGGGCAGGATCCTTAGTCTTCCTGACAGCAGCTGGGGCAGGCTCCTTAGTCTTCCTGGCAGCAGCTTGGGCAAGCTCCTTGCTCCTTCCGGCAGCTGTGGCAGGCTCCTTTCCCTTGAGGCTGCCAGGTGCAGGCTCCTTCACCCTCAGGAAATGTGCCCTGGATCCTTTCCCACCACGAGTGGGTATGGTGTCGACTGGGCCCGTGGACTGGGTGGCTGAGGTGCTTGGCTGGGTTTTTGCCAACCTGGCCAGATGTGCAGGAGGTGGGGGTAGGGAAAAGGTCAATGGTGGATAAGAAAAGTTTTTTAGGGACATTGGGGCGGGAAGAGGGAGAAGGTTTGGGAGTGGAGGAAGAGGGAGTGATTGTAGGAGGTGTCTGTCTGCTAATTTTGTGAGCAGGTGCATGGGCTAGATGCTGTTGTGAGGTGGATGGCTCTTGGGTGTCTGAGTGCTTGCGTTTGTGTACCTTGGGAGGGGGGGGACAGACACAGTGGGGAAGACACAGGGGACATGTGCATGGCTGTTGTAGAGGTGTCTGCCAGTGAGGTGTGTGTTCTGCTAGGTGTGGTGGTGATCCTGGTAGTGGATGAGGGTGTAGTACATGCAGGTGTGAGTGTAGACAGAACTGGGAGGTAGGTGGAGGAAGAGGAGGAGGGGGACACAGCGGAAACTGTGGATGTTGGTATGTCTGCATCTGGATGGTATTTGTGTGAGTGCCTGTGGGATGAAGTGTGGTGCTTGTATTTGCCTGAACCACTCTTGTGTGTTGTTTTATGTGCACCCTCATCTGCCTGTGTGTTTGGGATAGGTTGGGGTTGAGGAGAATGGGATTGAGAAGAGGAAGTTGGAGGGGGGAGGGAGGAATCAGGGACAATGGCTGCCATCAAAGAGGAGGCCAGAGCCTGGATTGGTCTCTATTGGGCTGCCAAGCCAGTGTGATTTCCCTCTAGGAATGCATTAGGCTGGTGCACCTGGGCTGCCATCCCCTGGATGGCATTCACAATGGTTTACTGCCCAACAGTGATGGATCTCAGGAGGTCAATAACCTCCTCACTGAGGGGAGCAGGGCTCACTGGGGCAGGGTCTGATGTGCCTGGGACGAAGGAGATGCCTGGGTGAGCGGGCACGGTAAACTCGCTGAGGAGCTGCTGGGAGGACGGTGCTGGTATGGGGGTGACAGCTGTACCTGTAGCTGGGGTGGTCACAGAGGTGTCCGCTACCACCAGGGAGCTTCCATCGGAGGAGGTATCTGTGTCAGAACTGTCCCCTCCAGTCTCTGCCATGGTGCTCCCCTCACCCTCTGTCCCACTGGTGCCCCCAGTGTCGATGGACTCTGCCTCCTGGGTTCTGTGGGATGCAGTTCCCTCTGTCGCCGGTGCCTCTGCTCCTCCGCCAGATGATGCTAATGCACATAAGGACATTGCGACAAAACAAGAGGGGGAGGAAGAGATAAAGTATACACTTGGTCAATGGCTGCACCAACACCACTGTTGGCGTACACAGCCCCCTCACAAACAGGGAACAGGCCTACGCACTATGCATTGCACTACCAGTGGTATTGATAGCCACAAAGGCATGGGGAGGGGCACACACCGGCAGATCCAGCACACCTGGGACCAACACAGCCCTGACCAGTAGTATACGCCTATGAGTTAGGTAGCAGGACTATCCCTTCAAAACCCTAGCCACCAGGGGACCTACGCTGCAATGTCAGGCCTGGCCTAGGGGCACCCACTGACACACATCCACCACCCAGAGACCACCCCACCAGGCATTAGTAGTAATGATGGGCACTGTACTCACCCCCTTATGGCTGCTGTGATGCCCTCAAGTGCCAATTCAGCACTGGATAGGCCACTACCAGTATGCGGGCGATCAGGAGGGTCAGGGTTTGACAGGCACCCCTTCCTCATTGGGAAGCTGGGCCTCCGCCATCTTCCGTGCCCAGCGTCTCCGGTCCTCCCACCGTTTCCGACAGTGGGTGCTCTGCCTGCCGTAGAACCCCAGGGTCCGCACTTCCTTGGAGATGGAACCGGTGTACAGAAATCGAAAGAGTTGAATGTACAGATGGTGTGCTTGGTGGACCAGTACATCTCCCACGTCAATGCTAAGTAAACTGGATCGGTGAATGACGCCTTTGTCCTGAGGAATAGCAGCATTCCAAATGTGATGGGCCAACTACAGAGCCACAGGGTCTAGCTAATAGGTGAGCCCTGGTCCCCAACCAGTATATGTTGGTGTATGGGTATGCTATGGGCCATATGGAATAGTGTGTGGCTAAATGTTGTCCCTCAACCTTTGCAGGTGATTCTGGTTACCCCAAACTATCTTGGCTGCTGATCCCTTTGAGGAATGCCAGGACAAGGGCAGAAGAACGTTACAATTAGGCACATGGGCGAACCAGAAGGATCATTGAAAGAACCTTTGGCCTCCTGAAGGCCAGGTTCCGGTGCCTCCATGCTACTCACCCTAGAAGGTCTGCCAGATAATAGTGGCATGCTGCATGTTGCACAACCTTGCCCTGAGACGCCACGTGCCTTTTCTGCAGGAGGAGGAGGCTGGAGATGCCCGTGTGGCAGCAATGGACCCTGTGGATGGTGAGGATGAGGAGGCAGAGGATGAGGATAACAGAACAGCAGTCATCAGACAGTACATCCAATGACACACAGGTAAGAAAGTGTTACTTCACATTTCATTGTAATTATTTTTAATTTCTGTGGCACTGGCATGTTGTTGTTTCCCACTTCTATGCCCACTTACCGTACCCTTTGGCAATTCATTTTACAGATGTTGGTGCCTCACAATAGTCCCTGGTGTGATCACTGCAGCCAGCTACAGGTCATTAACATGCTCATTTACTGGACAGTTGAATTGCATTGTTTGAACCTGGTTAAATTAATACATATTTGAAAAATTAGACCTTCTCCATACATCTATTTTTTCCAAGGGTGTTTATTGAAGTGCTAAGAAAAAGAGGGGCAAGTGCAATGGGATAGGGTGATGATGGAGGAAAGTCCAGGGTATTGTTCCAGTCTCTTTGTAGCACAGATGCTTTGTTCAAGGGGATATATGAAGGGGAGCAATGGCAATTGAAGTTGGACAGGGTGACTGAGTGGGACACAAGGGTGACAATCAGGAGAATCTCATTTCCTGGCAGGGGTCTTGGCAAGTGTCTCTGGCTTCTGTCTGGATCGCAGGGAACATTTGTGGAGTGGTGTTCTTTCTGCAAGGGAAGGGGTGCTGGTGGCCTGTTGGTCCTGTGGTGGGGCCTCCGGTCCACTAGCGGCAGCGTAGGTGGAAGGCAGTTCAGATGTCTGGTTAGTGGCAGGGGCCCGCTGTTGTGAGACTGCCCCCTCATAACATTGGCCATGTCTGCCAGCACCCCACCTATGGAGACCAGGGTGTTGTTGATGGCCTGCAAGTCCTTCCTGATCTCCTGGTACTGTCCGTCCTGCAGCTGTCTGTTCTCCTGCTCATTGTCCAGGATCAGGCCCATCGTGTCCTGGAAATGTTGATATGCTCCCAGGATATCTGCAAGTGCCTCCTGGAGAGTCGGTTCCCTGGCCTGTCCTCCCCCTGGCGCACAGACTCCTCCCAGTTTCCCTGTTGTCCTGTGTCTCTGTCCCCTGAACCGTGTGCCCACTACCACTGACCCTAGGTCCCTGATTGTCTTGGGTATGAGGTGTGCCCTGGGGACCCTGTGGAGATGGACACACTGCAGATTGAAATGTCCTAGGGACAAAGATATGGGTACGCTGGGTGGTTGCTGTGGTGGTGTTTCCTGATGGGGGAGGCTCTGTGGTGTTGTGTGACTGGGCCTGGGTAACCGGCTGTCCATAGTTCCCTAATGGGCCAGGTTGGTCATCTAGATCCTGAAGTCCAGAGTTGCTGTCATCACTGTGGGCCTCTTTTGCGGAGGGAATGGATATTGCTGGCCCCTCCTCCCCGCTGACATTGGCTTGGGTACCTTAGGGGATGTAAATGATGTGTTATGGTTTCTGTGTCTGACATATTGTACATCAGTGGCTTGCCCTCTTTGATTGTATTTGCCCTGGCAGCTTTCACTTGTGTAAGTTGGTATATGATGGGTTAGCTGATTCTCTCTAGTGTGCATGCTTTAGTGATAGGTGTCCATGCAGGGCTGTGAGTGGTGTCCATGCATTGGTAGAGCATGCAGGGCATGGCATTGGGGGGAGTGAGATGTGATGGTGGTGTGTGTGGGATGGAGTGATGGGAGTGAGGGTGGGGGTATGTGATGGCATGCAGGTAGAGGGGGTGATAATAGTAGAGAGTTGATTTACCAGAGTCCAGTCCTCCTCCTACTCTGGCCAGGCCGTCAGGATGCATGATTGCCAAGACTTGCTCCTCCCATGTTGTTAGTTGTGGGGGAGGATGGGTGGTCCACTGCCAGTCCTCTGTACAGTGAGTTGGTGACTTGCTGCTATGGAACGTACCTTCCCCCATAGGTTCCACCTCTTCCTGATGTCATCCCTAGTTCTTGGGTGCTGTCCCACGGCGTTGACCCTGTCCACGATCCTTCGCCAGAGCTCCATCTTCCTAGCTATAGATATCTGCTGCACCTGTGCTCCAAATAGCTGTGGCTCTACCCTGATGATTTCTTCCACCATGACTCTTAGCTCCTCCTCTGAGGGTGTCTTTGTGGTGCCATGGGTGTTGTGTGAGGTGTGTAGGTAAGGGTGTGTAGGGTGATGTGTTGGGGTGTGTGATGTGGGGTGCGTGGGTGGTGTATAGGTGTGTATAGTGTGTGGCTCTGGTTTTGTCAGTGGTCCTGGTGTCTGTCTTGTGCCAATGGTTTGTGATGGTAAAGGGTTGTGGGTAATGTGGGTGTGTGTTTTATAGTGGTGTGGGTGTGTGTATGTGTGTCAGCTGTGTGTTGTTTGAATTGCCCAATGTGGTGTTTTTTTGTATGAGTGTGTGTAGTTTGAGTGCAGCGGTATGTACTGCCAATGGTTTACCACCATTGAATGTCCACCGTGGTGATTTGTGGGTCATAATGTGGTGGGCGTTGTTCTGTTGGCGTAACGGTGTGGGTTTTGATACCGCCACTTTATCACTGACCTTTGGACTGGCAGAATTGTGTCTGTGGCTGAATAGTGACGGATTGGTGTGTGTGTGTCATGATATGGTGGGCGGATATCTGCAGCAGTGGCGGTAAGTTGGCGGCAGTCAGCGTGGCGGTAAGTGGGATATACCACCAATGTCATAATGAGGGCCATAGTCTGGCAATTGCAAGACAATAAAAAAAGAAAAACACAAAACATGAACAGATAGGTATCTGTTTAAGTAACAAGTATGACACATGCTTAAGGATATAGAAACTTCAGCGATCACTCCAAGTTGGAAACAGGTATATACACTAAGTGAATACCCTGCTGCAATAAGTCCTTAATACCTGGAGGAACAGCAGAGATCAAAACATATATCAATCGAGCGGTAGCTGTGATATTCCTACCAATACCCCACACATACAATGGCATAGCAAAGACAAAACAAGTACATATGACATATGACGTAGCGGAGAGCAATGGAGAGCATAACAGTGGCAAAATAGGCTATTTATGGAACATGGTGTAACGGAGTGCAAATTTCAGGATGGGACTATTCCTGTGATCTCACGAATAGGCTGTCTGTCTGTGTATCTTGCATGAGCTGAGAAAACCTAGGGTTAAGACCTAGAGATTTAGACAATAACCCTGAGAGCAGGTAACAATGTCAAGAATGTTATGAGCACTATGGGAAAGGTCCTGCTCTCTGCCCATACGTGATGGTGTCCCTCTATAAGTGGGCTAGTAGACTAGAGTTGTAAGCTCAGCATGTGTGTATTAAAACAACTTAAGGTGTACTGTAGCGCTTTGTATGGGGGTGATAGTGTAATAGTCAAGTAAACCCTACCAGTAGTCGAGTGCATGTAGTGGACATGCTATTAGACGTGGTTCATAGACACCATGGGCAAATACTAAGGGCAGTGTGCCGGAATTCTGTGAGGATGAGAGCTGTCATGGTGACTGTTCAAAGCTATTGCCTGTGTGCTATAAGTTGTCTTTATGTGGGCTTATGCAGATCTAGTCTGTCTCAGGTACATAATTTCTACGTAACTGACTGCAGTGTAGGCCTAAGTTGCCAAGCCGTGAGGCTGGCATCATCCCTATTAAGCAGCAAACACTAGCACATGGAGAGTAAGGATAATCAAAAGTATATATAGTAGTATGCATGGTCTTAGAGGCAGGAGCCATGAACCTTCAGCCTCCATATTCAACAGAAACAGCAACAGATCCAATATCTGCCCGAGTCCTTACAGCAAGAAAGAGGATGGACTCACAGAAGGTCCAAGAAGAGAGTCCAAGTCCATTTGTGACTCTGATTTGTTATCAAGGAAGGCCAAGAGTTCTGAGGGGTCTGAAAAAATACTTATCTGGCCTTTAAATGTGAATCAGAACTTTGAGGGGTCAGAGAAGGAGAAGGCCATCTCCATGTTTGGGAGCCTTTTCTGTAGGGCCAAAAAGCCTTTCCAGCATACGACAGTTTATCTAGCATAGTCCTGTGAGATGGAGATTTTATGTTTCTGCATTTGATCATTCTGATCTTCTTCATCTGTGCCAGGATTTGTTCCGTATGTTGACGGGGTAATGGTTTAGAGGTGAGAGGTCTTGGAGAGGATATGTTCTTGGTTTAAAGGTCGGAACCCCATAGGCTCTTTCGATCTTGAAGTGTTTGGTGAAAGAGAGCTGAAGGACTTCTGGAATCCATGAGAATAGGAAATCGACCACAGAACAGGCTGATTTTTCAATACCTTCCTGTAATCCAAATATATGAAGGTTACTCCTCTGCTTGGGGTCTTCCTGATCTGTAAGTTCTCTCTTCAGTGAGGATAAAGAGCATTCAAGACATTGTAGTTGTTTTGCTTGGACATTGGTGAAGTCTTCAACAATGCTTATTCTTGTCTTAGCCTTAGAGATTCTTATTGTTAAGTCTTTCAAATCTTGGTGAATCCCAGCAACATTCATCCTGAAGGAGATCCGTGTTTGTCATGGTGCTTTTCTGATTGGGTATAGTTAGGCTGGGAGCCTTTGTTGTAGATGCATTAAATGAACCCCTCCTCCAGAAAGATCATTCACCTTCCACAAGAATGGGGGTTGTTGATCCATTGAGCTTTAGCAGGTAATGGCTGTGACAGGCCGCTCCTTTATTTAACACTCCTTTAGGCCACCAAGAATCTCAAGAGTACCTGGCATAGTCTGTATGACCGAAACCTTGAGAGAGGGTGTCACCAAGTGTGAAGGGCCTGATGCAAATGCACCATACATGCAGACAGATCAAGTTAAGGAGGCTTGTCACTGAGAACTGTGAGGCGGGGAACCTGGTACGGACCAAGCCCCAAGACTAACCCAGCTCTAATTCTGGATGTGGCCCGGCCCCCAAGAACCCTGAGAGAAACAGGTCTGATGGGCTCAGTTACACAGTGCAGCAAAAAAACTAGAGCACTCGGATGGACCAGAAAGCGAGACAATACTTGAATTCGAATGGCAACAGGTAGGTAGCGCAATATCTGGGGATGATAGTGTGATACTGATCAATGCCTGGGTGATCTGAGGGGGCTATCTGGTAGATAGGAAGATGACACTCACCTGTCTTCAAGCACCTTGTGAAGGACCAAACCCCACCAATCTACCTCTGGAATCTGGGCTTGGGGGATCTGATCGCGTAACCATGGGTGGTAGAAGCACTCAGGCTCTCAGACAATTGCTGCCATTTTGTGAAGGTGCTATGTAGGATGGCGTGCACAGTACCTTCCCATGAATCAGATAGGGGTCCCAGATTCAAAATTAAGATAATTTGCCTTAAAAGGGGATGTTGTTCTAGAATTGGTAATTCACTCTCCTGCAACAATGCCATTGTGAATGCCACCTGAGTCCTAGAGTTGAATGCGGGCATGGATCTGGCAAAGGTGTGCTTGTTATGCCACACAAGCTGTCAAGTGATTAGTGGCGAGACCTTACTGCTTCTTGTCCACGTGCACTCCTATAGGTTGTAGGAAAGTACCATCTTTCTCGGCATGTTACCCCCAATTTCTGCCTGTTTGTAAGTGTGTTTTTGCTGTCTCACTGGGATCCTGCTAGTCAAGACCCCAGTGTTCATAGTTTATAGCCTATAGGTGTTGTCAGTATGCTTGACTGTATGACTGGAGTTCTGCTAACCAGAACTCCAGTGCTTATGCTCGCTCTGTGTACCAAATTTGTCACTATAGTTTAGTGACTCCATATTCCAATTCGGATTGGCACACTGGACCCCCCCTTATAAGTCCCTAGTATATGGTACCTTGGTATCCGGGGCATTGGGGTTCCGGGAGATCCTTACGGGCTGCTGCATTTCTTTTGCCACTCATAAGGAGCTCATACAAACCTTTCTTCAGGACTGCCACTGCAGCCTGAGTGAAATAGTGCAAACACTATGTCAAAGCCATTTTACACTCCACCAGGTAACTTATGAGTCACCTATATGTCTAACCTTCATTTACTGAAGGCTAGGTGCAAAGTTACTGTGTTTGAGGGCACCCTAACACTAGCAAAGGTGCCCCCACGTTCTCCATTGCCAATTCCCCGGACTTCGTGAGTGCGGGGACACCATTACAAGCGTGCCCTACATATGTCAGTACATATATGTAGCTTCACAATTGTAACTCCGAATATGGCCCTGTGAGGTGTCTAAGATTGTGAAATTGAACCCCCAATCCAAATCTAGTATTGGGGGGACAATTCCATGCACCCTGGGGGCTCCACCATGGACCCCCATTACTGCCAAACCAGCTCTCTGAGGTTTCCACTGCAGCCCCAGCTGCTGCCACCTCACAGACAGGTTTCTGCCCTCTTGGGGATTGAGCAGCTCAATCCCAGGAAGGCAGAACAATGATTTCCTTTAGGAGAGGGGTGTTACACCCTCTCCCATTGGAAATAGGTGTTACAGGCATGGGAGGGGTATCCTCCCAGAGCCTCTGGAAATGCTTTGAAGGGCACAAACAGTGCCTTCCCTGCATAATTCAGTCTACACCGGTTCAGGGACCCCCAGAAACTGAACAAAGGAAAGGAGGGTGCCGACTCCCCCGTCCATCACCACCCCAGGGGTGGTGCCCAGAGCTCCTCCAGAGTGTCCCTGGCATTAGTAATCTTGGATTCCAAGGTGTGGGGACCCCCCGGGAGTATATGAGTGGCCAGTGCCAGCAGGTGAAGTCAGAGACCCCTCCTGAAAGGTGCATACCTGGATAGGTAGCCAATCCCCCTTTCAGGGTTATTTAGGATCTCTCCTCTGAGTGTTTCCTCAGATTCGGTTTGCAAGAATCTTTCAGGACTCATCTGCATCCTCTGCTTCAGCTCCTGACCGTCGGATCAACCACAGACTGCTCCAGGAACCGCCGTAATTGCAGCAAAGTATTCAGGAAGACTCCTGTGACCTGCAACTTCAGTTCCTGCCAGCTATTGCAACAGTTTCCAAGGTGTGCAAGCTCTAAGGACTGCCTGTCTTCACCCTTCACCATAAGAACCAAAGGAATCTCCTGTGGAGTGACAGAGTCTCTTCCCTGCTTCAGCAGGCACCTCTCTGTGACAATAACCGGTACTCTGGGACTCTTCTCCTGTCGACGAGCGTGATCCCTGGAACACAGGTGGTGGACTAAAGTGACCCAGAGTGTCCAAAGGTCCAGCTGTCCCAATTTGGTGGAGGTAAGACCTTGTCTCCCAGTGCAGCGACAGTACCCCTGTGCACTGCGTCTTCTGCAGCTCCTTGGGCTTCTGTGCACTTCTTCCAAAAGTTCTTCATGCACAGCATAGCCCAGGTCCCCAGCACTCCATCCTGCGATGCACAGCTCTCTGAGTTGTTCTTCGGTGGTGTGGGATCCTCCTGTGTAGTGCTGCGACGACCGCACTTTGCAACACCTTTGTCCCCATATTCTAGGACTCCTGTGGGTGCTGCCTGGTCTTCTGAGGGCTCTCTGAAGTGCTGAGAGCCCCCTCTGTCTCGTCAGTCTGAGTTGAGACCCCCAGGTCCTTCCTGGGTCCAGGCAGCTTTTCTTTGACACAAACTGCGTACTTGCGTGAACCAAGGCTTGTTGGCGGAATCCAGCGGCACAAACAGCCTGCATCCAACAACTCGACGTGGGACATCTCTTGCACCAAGCAGGAACCCCCAGCTATCTTCTTTGGTGCATTTCTGTACTTTTCTTTCAACCTGAGAATCCACTTTTGCACTCTTCCAGGTGGGCAGGAGCTCCTGTTCTTCCTGGACTCTTAATCGACTTATGGACTTAGTCTCCTCTCTCCACAGGTCTTCAGGTCCAGGAATCCATCGTTGGTTGCTTGCAGTCTTGCTTGGTTCTTGAATAATTCTTCATCATAACTCGTAGTGTGTTCTGAGGAACTTGCTGTACTTTACTCCTGCTTTCCTGGGCTCTAGGGTGGGGTATTTTACTTACCTTTGGTGTTTTCCTACACTCCCAGCACCCCTCTACACACTACACTTGCTTAGGGGGGAATTCGACATTCACATTCCTCTATTTTGGTATATGGTTTGTGTTGCCCCTAGGCCCATTGCAATCTATTCTATTTTTCATTGTTTGCATTATTCTATGACTGTTTACTTTCCTGATTTTGTTTACTAGTGTATATATTGTATATAATACTTACCTCCAGTAGGAGTATTGCCCCTAAGATATTTTTGGCCCTGTGTCACTAAAGTAAAGTATCTTTGTTCTTGATAACACTAAGTATTGTCATTTTGTTGTGTATAAGTATTGTGTGACTATAGTGGTATTGCAAGAGCTTTGCATGTCTCCTGGTTCAGCCTTGGCTGCTGTGCTACAGCTAGCCCTAGACAGCCTAAGCTGCTAGACACTGCTTACATTTCACTAATAAGGGATAACTAGACATGGTATAAGGTGTAAGTACCTTAGGTACCCACTACAAACCAGGCCAGCCTCCTACACAGGTTATTAGCTACCAGGGGCTGGTTGTATTCCGGTGTGCCCTCAAACCAGCATACGTTACTCTCTGTAGGCAAGACGGAATGGAAAGGAGGCTCTGAGGGAACGGATGGGTGCCACTATTTTAGGTGACTCTGTCAGGAGACCATTGGACCCCCCAAAAAACATTTTTGGGTTGTTATAAGTGTTGCCAGTCACTTCCCCATGATCACTAGTGGTTCCGCCACATGAACATGGTGTAGTTAGGGATTAAAACATCATCTGGCCCAGAAGACACACCGGAGGCTCCATGGAGTTTAGGGTGGAGCTGCCATTTTCATTGTGCATCAAGCCACACCCCCGGTAGACACAAGATTAAAAGATGTGCATGGGTCTTTAGGAAATGTCAAAGAAAAACAATGTCAATTTATTTAATACTCTGAAATCATGAGAATACCTATGTATATAGCCTTCTAACCGATTCCATTGCAGAGGGGCAACTTCCTTTATTAAAGAATATAATGAGAGGAGGAAAATGTGAAGAGATAAATTTGTAAGGAGAGACGGAATAGAAGTTTAGAAAGTCAAGAATGCATCCTCGATTAAGAATCGAACAAATGAGAAAAGGAGTGATTTGTCTGGTAGGTGAAAAGTCTGGAGATAATGAACCAAGCAAAATGATGGCTAATAGTGAGTGTGAGCAGAATTGTTTGATTAATGATGAGATTTTGACTGGAGATCAACCAATTTTAGAGGAATTCACTATGCGTGGTAAAACTACTTATTTTTGCCTCCCACATAATTGGGTGTGAGGTTGCTATCTTGCCTTAGTCTTTCCTCTGGTTTACCATGTGGATTAAATTATTGAAAGAGATAATATGAAACTCAAGAGAGTGAAGTGTGGTTTTAAACAAATTGTGTTGGACGTGCTTGGTGCTATGATACCTTCTATTGGTGTGGCTTTGGATGATGTGAAGATTAGAAAGCTTACATGAGTGGATCACCTGGCTTCTAATACTACTAGTGTATTTACCCGAATTGATGAGGAACTAATGAAATGTGTGCACTGATCTTGCAAAACTGTCTTGCTTTGGATATGTTTCTTGTGAAATAGGAATGAGTTTGTTGTGTGTTGGGGACTCAAGCATTGTACCTTCATTCCTGATCATAGTAAGTGTATTAATAATTGCATAGGTAGCATCAGTAATATTTTGTGTGAGGCAAAGGCTCTAGAAGAGCATGTGTTTGGGGAATCAGTTGCTAATTGGTTCAGTAAGAATGGAAAGGGATTTGCAAAGGTTGGTGAGTGTTTTGATAATATAAGAGGATGTGCCCTTCAGACAATCTTAATACCACTATTCATTATTCATTTATCCTAATTGGTCTCTTTCTTTAGGTAAACCTCTTGGAAGCAATTTACTTAAAGAGGGGTTTAAATTGTGTGTGGAAAAAGAAAGTGTTAGAAATGTCTACAAGAAAGAGGAGAAGAATTTATAAAATTGAGTTGGAGAACATCACGGCTAGTGCTTAGGATGGATATAAAGACTTCAAAAAAATTAAGGTGCAAGAAGCTGAAGATATTGGGGACTGTATTGTAAATACAATAGTAGCATTTGTGATGATGATTCATTGGAGATGGGATTCAATAAAGATATTACTGATTGATAAATAACATATGCTCAATAACATTAATGTTTTGCATCGACACAGGTGCACTTCAAATAACTGTATTTTCTTAGCCAAACTTGTGCAGACTCCATCTTGGATTTAAATGCAGCCATATTTTCATTTCTCATTCTAACACCACACTCAGCAAAATGTCCTCTAATGCTTTGTGATGACATGCTGTTCATGGTGATCCTTGAAGGAAGCAGACTTTCAGCTCTTAGCAATCCAAGGTCTTGTCCCGCTTGATCACTGTGAGCCCATTCATTTTATGAGTCTGTCATTATTTTGTGTAACTAAATTAGCACCGTCACTTCCGACATCAGGCCAGATTAGGGCACATAAATATCCATTTCTGAAATGGCACTAAGATGGTATTAGGGGTTGTTATTAGATGGTGATGTATTCATTTTCCATTGTGATTTTCTAGTCAATGATATATTTTGTTCATCTTATGCTGACTGTGAAGATTTCCTTGTGAACCTTCTTATAAAAAGCCATACATTTGTAGGTAAGCCGGTCTTTTATAGCTAAAACCTTTAAAGCAGACCTATGCTAGTCTGTCTCGTGCTTGTGATTAAATTACTCTTTGTAAGATTTCATGTTGCATTTCACTGAGCATTATGCTAATTCCCTACATTGCATTCTTTCGCCTTCAGTTTCACACTTTAATATTTATTAAACCTTTATGGTTGTCACTTTTACTTGTCTGATGAAGGCTTAGTTACTCAAAATGCTGCCTGATTTATTTTATTTACTGACCAAATTTTGATTCCTGTTAGGGGCACATTGCCTTACCTATTCTTAAGAATAACCTCACTCCCAATCCTGTGAAGGCACTTTGGGGGTTATTCCAACTTTGGAGGAGGTGGTAATCCGTCCCAAATGGGACGGATTTACCACCAGCCGTATTACGAGTTCCATAGGATATAATGGACTCGTAATACGGCTGGTGGTATATCCGTCACTTTACCATCACTTTTGGGACGGATTACCACTTCCTCCAAAGTTGGAATAACCCCCTTTATCTACTATCTTATTAGGTAATCAAAGATAGCATCAACATTAGCTTGTGCCAGGCATAAAATTGGCATCTCTAGGCGCCCATTTTTTAACACTCCTGGACATGTGGAAGATCACAAGAGGACTGAACTTGCTAAGTGAGACCTGGGAACAGCCTGGAAGGCTGGACCTGCTCTCCCTCTTGTACACAGTACAAAGAGGTGGGCTTCAAAGGTCATAAGGCTGACCTAATAAAGTTGCAGGACACAACAAGCTACAGGAGGCATTTTCCTGCAACTTTCCAACTGACCAGTATTAACTGAACCTGGACTGGACCCTCCTGTTGGCCTCTGCTTGCCACCTGTGAGTCTATAAGTTTCCTGAGGTCCCAGGGGGCTCTAGAAGTGTACTCCTTTGGGGAATTAGGACATAAAGGACTAAAGTCAGAAGGTAAAATCTTTGACCTGGATGAACCTGCCTGGTGTATAGGACCTGCACTCCATTGCACTTGGCCTCAAATTGCACCCAAGTTCTGTTCTATAGCAGCCATTAATTGTTGTTGGAACTTTGTGCTTCTTGGCTATATTGTTACTAAACTGTTTACAAATTTGTATCTCCATTTACCCTTATTGGAATTTCGTCATTTTGACATTGTTTTATTTATAACCTGTTATACTATTTTTCTCATTTATTTTGGGATTTTTATTGTGTTAGAAATGGGGTCTTTGGTTTGGCAGTCAGGTTGCCCCCTGTCCAAGCAAGGACCCTCACTCTAGTCAGGGTAATGGAGAAACACACTTAGATAACCGCTGCTTACCCCCTTGGTAGCTTGGAACAAGCAGTCAGGCTTATTTCAGAAGCAATGTGTAAAGTATTTGTCCCAACACACAGAGTAATACAGTGAAAACACTACAACATGGACACCATACCAGTTTAGAACAATAGGTAATATTTATCTAAATCAAACAAGACCAAAATGACAAACATCCAACATACACAAGTTAAAATATGAATTTTCAAAAGAATAAGAGTCTAACTCCAGAAAAAGCAATGGAAACGATGATTTTGCACAAAGTACCTGGTTGCATATTAAAATAAAGCTGCACGGGCGAGCGTGCGTCAGAAAAGGCAGCGATGTGTCGATTCCTTCCTCGCAAGGGAGCTCGTCGGTACATACACCTGCCAAGTAGAACTGACAGTTTAAAACTGCCAACACAGACATTGCAGTGGCAGGTCTGAGACATGTTTATAGGGTTAATAATGTGGGTGGCACAAGCAGTGCTGCAGGCCTACTAGTAGCATTTGCTTTACAGGCCCTGGGCACCCCAGAGCACTTTACTAGGGACTTTCTAGTAAATCAAATATGTCAATCATGGAAAAGCCAATTTACACATATATTTTTGCATAGGAGCACTTGCACTTTAGCACTGGATAGCAGTGGTAAATTGGCCAGAGTATCAAAAACAGAGTCCAGCACACATCAACAACCTGGGAAGCAGAGGCAAAAAGTTAGGGGAAACCACACTAAGGGTGGCAAGTCTAACATATTGTTTTACATTTTATTATTATTTTGGTACTGCATAAATACTTTACACATTGCCTCCGAAGTTCATCCTGTCTGCACCATAGATACCCTGGGGTTGAGCTTAGGTTTATTTAGTGACTTTAATGGTTCACCCTGAAAAGGACTGTGATTATTACTTCAGGTGAGTTCTTATCCCCATCAACTAATAACTCAGTTTCTCACGGCCTACCTCTAGCGTCGCCTGTGATTCTGAACCACGGGTGCACAGTACATGCAGCACTGTATTGATACCTAGAGCCACATTCACAGGGCTGGCTTTAGTGCTCCTCTTGTCTCGACAGGCTCTCTCTGACATACATTTAATTTTTTTTCATAGCTCTACTCATAGTTCACTCATACTCAGTTCTGTGATCTGCATGGTACACGTTCTTTGGACCAGGCACATTAACCCTCCTCGCTACTTTTACCACGTGTCAAAACTGACACCAGACAAAATTCCGATCTCTCCCCAGTAGGAACATTAATCCCCAGAATGATCCTGATATTTTCATTGTTGTCCAAGAACTGTTGGATGCACATGGAAGTTCACGTGGTTTTAAATCAAAAGTTAGTTTTTAACAAGGCGCCACCCCCACCAGCCAAAGTCAGCTCTAGGTGCGGCTTCACCAGTCGCACAAAACTAATGACGATCCTCAATATTCATCACTTATTTACTCTCATAACGTCTGCCAATGTATGCTATAAAACCATGAACCATTGTTTCCTAACTTGCCGCAGGGTGCGATAGTCTCAGTTCAAAATACGTCTTCGCTGTTCTATCTTTCTGTGTCTTGTCCCTGCCTCTCAAGTGTTGCTGGTATTTTGACAAGCCAGTGATAGTTGCAAGGGCATTATCAGGCTAGTCACCAGACTCGTAGTTACTGGCGGCTTCTCAGAAAAGCGTCACTGTCAGTATGAGGTCATCTGTTTGTACAGCAAAGTCGCAGGCCTCAGTCAAGAGACATGAGCCCTCTGCAGATTGCAAGCTCTGCACTCTGGCTCAGCCAGGACGTGAACTCTCATTACTGAAGCAACCAAGTTCTCCCACTGTGTCCTGGGCCCTGTACACAACATCTTTCTAGGAAGACGAATTATGACGCCAGGTTTGTAGTAGCTCTGACGCTACCTCTTGCTGGTCTGCAGTACTTTGAAAAAATCCCAAAGAAAATGTAGATCAAAATGAAGGAAAGTTGCATACATCTCACATCCTATGGATAGGCTTTTTGTTTTTTAGCTCCCGGGGCTGCGGAAAACACTGCCCTTCTCAGGGCAATGATAAAAACAAAGGGTCGTATTCACAAAGGTAAACTCACACTTTTGTGTAACTTTACTTTTAATCAGTATTCTAAAACTACGGTTTAACAGTCACTTTTCTACTTATGACATCGCACAATCGGGCGGCAAACTCTGCACATGAAAAAATAGGCATGAGCTATCTTTTTATGTGTGGAGTTCTCCGCCCCAACGGAGGAGCACTATTAGGCATAGTTTGTTTTATTTTCTTAGCAGTGTGAAACTACCCATACATAAGCAGAAAAAAGTAATAAAGCGTCCTGACAAAAGAGGAAAAAATCTGCTAAATAAATGTTATTGGAACACATGCAAAAAATATGCTTGCCGAAGTAGATAGGCATGTGTACATCTGTAGGGCTCTAAAGCCCCCACAACACGTTTGATTTACAGTGCAAGCAGATCAGACTTTCATCCTTCTAGCATTTATTCAATGGTAACACTACCAATATTTGTCCTGCAATACTTAATATAAATTAGATTTTTGTTCAATTAACTTAAGGATTTCAAGAAAAGTTAAAGTTTAATCATGTTATATACTAAAACACCTATAAATAAAAGTTTCAAAAGCACTGAAAGGCATCACTTAAGCTGCTTTTAGGTTTCGCTATACACAGCGCATGCTCTGTGCTGTAAGACGTATTGTTTATTATTCAGTGGGCTTACAACCCACCCACAGCATGCCATTAATTATTTTTGTTGTCACTCTCATTTATAATATTTTGGGGCATATTTATACTCCGTTTGCGCCGGAATTGCGTCGTTTTTTTTGACGCAATTCCGACGCAAAACTAACTCCATATTTATAATTTGGCGTTAGACGCGTCTAGCGCCAAAGTCCATGGAGTTAGCGTCATTTTTTAGCGTGGACACCTACTTTGCGTTAATTATATGCAAGGTAGGCGTTCCCGTCTAAAAAATTGACGCCGCGGCATGTGCACCGTATTTCCACTCCCGGGCAAAATTCACGCCCGGGAGTGGGCGGGTCAAAAAAAATAACGTACGGCCGCTTTTGCGCCGTTTTTTAGCGCCTGTAAAAGGCAGGCGTTAAGGGACCTGTGGGCTCGGAAGGAGCCCAGAGGTTCCCTCCCATGCCCCCAGGGACACCCCCTGTCACCCTTGCCCACCCCAGGAGGACACCCAAGGCTGGAGGGACCCATCCCAGGGACATTAAGGTAAGTTCAGGTAAGTGTTTTTGTAAAAAAAAAATTGTGGCATAGGGGGGCCTGATTTGTGCCCCCCTACATGCCACTATGCCCAATGACCATGCCCAGGGGACAGAAGTCCCCTGGGAATGGCCATTGGGCAAGGGGGCATGACTCCTGTCTTTGCTAAGACAGGAGTCATTTCTATGGGGGTTGGGAGTCGAAAATAATGGCGCAAATCGGGTTGAGGCGAAAAATTTGCCTCAGCCTGACTTGCCCCATTTTTTCACGCCCAAGCTCCATATCCCCCTACGCCGGCGCTGCCTGGTGTACGTCGTTTTTTTCAACGCACACCAGGCAGCGCCGGTGGCTAACGCCGGCTAACTTCATTGATTAAATACGGCGCCCGCATGGCGCTTCAGAATGGCGTTAGCCGGCGCTAATTTTTTTGACGCAAAACTACGTTAGCGCAGTTTTGCGCCAAAAAGTATAAATATGGGCCTTTGATTGGTAGCTCTAATAGACTTCCCATCCTTTCTTATATTAGCTCCTCTCTGGAGCATGGACACAGTACATGTGTTCTTCCTCGTTTTTGTTATTCCTTGTCTTTTTGCAACTCACATTTTGAAAAATGTTATGAGTGTTTCAGTATTATTACTGGACGTGGAATGTGCTTCCCAACTTTTAACACTGACATGCAACTTCCTATTTATGTTGCTTTCACCCTATCTGCCCTCTTTATTGATGCTTTAGTTACTTACACCCACAACTGTACTACTCTATGCTACTCCACTCTACTCTAAGCTATTCCACTCTATACCACTCCCCTACACCACTCCACTCCATGCCACTCCACTTCATGCCACACCACTCTATGCTGCTCTCCTGTATGCCTCTCCATTATACTCTATGCCACTCCACTGCACCACCCCACTCCTCTCCATGCCACTTGATTGTATTCCACACCACTCCACTCTACAACACACCACTCCATGCCATTCGATTCTATGCCACTCTACACTACACCACTCCAATCTACCTCTTTTCAGTCTACTTAATGCCACTCCACTCTACTCTATGCCATCAACACCACTCTATGCCACTCCACTCTATGCCACTCCACTCCATGCCACTTTACTCCATTCCACCCACTCTACGCCACTTTACTCTATGCCTCTTTACACCACTCCACATCACTCTATTCCACTCTACTCTAACCCACTCCATGCCACTATAAACTCACACCCCTCTAGTCTACACCACTCTACTATATGTCATTCTACTCTACATCTCTCCATGCCACACCACACAGTGTCACTCTATGGCATTCTATGCCACACCACTCTATGCAACTTAACTCTGCACCACTGTACTCCACGTGACTCTTCTCTACACCTTTCCACTTCACTCTACACCACACGTCCCTATTCTATGCTACTCCATGCCACAGTATGCTATGCCACTCCACTCTACTCCATGCCACTCTATTCCTGCCTTGTATTTAATGCCACAATACTCTACTCCACCCGCTTCACCCCACTCTATCCCATGCCACTCCACTCTACTCTACACCTCTCCACTCTACTCTATGCCACTCCACACCAATCCACGTGACCCCATGCCACTCCACTTCATGCCAATCCACACCACTCCACTCTATGCTACTCTACTCTACACCAATCCACTTTTCATCACACTTCTCTGTTCTTCTCCACTCTACTCTTTGCCACTCCATGCCATTTTGCACCACCCTACTCCATGCCATGCCACTCTAGTCCATGTCACTCTACTCCATGGCATCCCACTCTACGCTGTATCACTTTACTCTGCGCCACCCCACGCCACTCTGCTCTGTGCCACTCCACTCCACTGTACCTCAGTCCACGCCACACCACTGAGCACCACGCCACTCCACAGCACTCCACTCTGACATTCAAATCTACACCACTCTATGCCACTCTACTCTTCTCTATGCCACTCAACTCTATGCCAGTCTACTCTGCACCAATCTACACCACTGTACTTCACACCACACCACTCCAATCCACTCAGTGCCACTCTACACCTCTCTACTGTATGCCACTCTACTATATACCACTCTACTATATGCACTCCATTACACTGTGCTACTCTATACCACCCCACTCTACTCTGCTTCACTCCATGCCACTCTAGTCTACAACAATACACTCCATTCCACTGCACTCTTTTCTTCTCAATTCTAATAAAAGCCACTCTACTACACGTAGCTCTTCTCTATTCACCCCACTCCACTCTATGCCACTCCAGGACCCTCAGTTCCACTGTACGCCACTCCATCCCTGTCTACACCACTCTACTCTACAACACTTTATTCTATCTACTCTACTGCAATCTACTCTATGCCACTCTACTTTGTACCACTCCACTCAACTCCACCCTATTGCACTGAACTCTACACCACTTTACTCTATGCCACTCTACTTGGTTCCACTCCAATTTATGCCATTTCACTCTACGCCACTCCAGTCTACTCCATACCTCTCCAGTCCACACCACTCCATATCACTGCACGCCACTCTATACCACTCTACTTAATTCTTCTTTATTCCACTCTCCTCTATGCCACTGTGCTCTGCGCCATGCATGCCACATCATACCACTAACTTTTAGCCATGCTGAACAGCAGTCACACTGCTGTACATGGATAAAGGGCATTGTCAAACCCGATAGCTCTCAGACAGATACGACATACTGGCTTTGCCAATGCTTGTTAATAACTTCCTTCAAAAGCACTGTCAGACATCCCCAAAAGATGCATAGAGCGATGTCATGTGTTGTGGTGCAATGGTATTCATTCAACATTAGGTGCATTTCAAAACATGTGCAATATATATTGTTTGTGAGTTGTACTGTTTATTATTTCTATTTTAATTCCTTGTTAAAACTTTACATTACGTAAATTTCAATGACTATGGGCCTAACTATGGTTAGACTAGTTAATTCCTATATATGCAGTAACTCCTAATATAGAACACGTCGTAATTACGAGTTTTGTTCCTAGCAGTGTCTGTCCATAAATTTGCGTAGGTGCGTTTCAGCATGTCAAACCTGCTGAAAATACCAGGGGTAAAATATCAGGATATAAGGATTTGGTGCAGAAAGCACCAAAGCCTCCTGTTATGCCCTTTTTGGCAAAATGATCATTGCTGCTATTTAGCACACCCAATAAATTCAGATCCAGTGATGTTGGATAATATCAGGTATGACAAACATCATACTGTACTCTAGGGCACTTATAATCTGGGTCCAAGTACAGTAACACAGTGCACAGTATTGATATGTACAGTCTAAATATGTATATTGCTCAATGTTATCTTAGAGGAGAATATGTGCTTTCGATGTTGTTTTTTTCGGAAGGACCTCAGCTTTTTTATGTTCTATTTATTCTGTAAATGTTTACTTGCCTCAAGTAAACATGAGGCACATTTACAAATGCAAACTTTTTTCTGTGACTGTTCTCTTCCGCTGATCTAAAAGTATATTCTTTGGGGCACTTTTACATTCAGGCGTGCTATACGTAGTGGCCTCAGACCTATACCCAAACCTGTATCTAATGGGAGCAAAGGCACATTTGACTAGAATCACATAGATCGCATAGTAGTGTGGCTGCTTTGTTATATAGCTGTATACCACTTCTTGGTGTATGAGTGGCTAGTTGCTACAGAGGTTGTGCTTCATTGCGTGGGTGCTGGTTTATAGTGTGGCCAAGATGGAAAGATTATTGGAGTCAGCCCTGAGAACCTTGGCATACATGTAACTGTGCTTCATTGTGGAGTGAAGCGTGTGACACATAGGGCCTGATTCTAACTTTGGAGGACGGTGTTAAACCGTCCCAAAAGTGGCGGATATACCACCTACCGTATTACGAGTTCCATAGGATATAATGGACTCGTAATACGGTAGGTGGTATATCCGCCACTTTTGGGACGGTTTAACACCGTCCTCCAAAGTTAGAATCAGGCCCATAGTTGCTAAAGCTTATACTTACCATTGTGTCTGGTTGGTGGCATACTGGCTTATAGCCTAAACCATGGGGAGGCATTTTGGTGCGGGCATGATTACTGGAGGTGTGGTCTTATATCTCAGTGACATTGCAGATGCACTTAATCTTGGCGTGAAGCCAGGAAGAATGAGATATGTTAATTTCTACCATGAACTGAGATGTGAATCTTCTTGAAAGGCAAATTAGTCAGTTTACAGCTAGGTTTGAGAGTGGAGTGAGGTTCAAGTCCAGGTGCTTCACCAAAGCTTTATTTAGATCCCCCTCTGGGCAGTGAACAGTCCTTTGAAGGAGAACTGCCGGGCCAAGTGGATGTAGAGCTGGAGTACTGTGATGGCCTAGGTCTGGGCCAGTACTTGTCTTGTTGCCACTTTTTTCGTAGTCTTCCAAGTAGGCAGTTTGATGCGTCCAGATAAAGGGGGTCATTCTAACTTCGGCGGGCGGCGAAGGCCGCCCGCCAAAGTTCCCCCGCCAGAATACCGCAGCGCGGTCAAATGACCGCCGCGGTAATTCTGACTTTCCCGCTGGGCGGGCGGGCGACCGCCAAAAGGCGGGAAAGCACCAGCAACGAGGAAGGCAACGAGGAAGCCGGCTCCGAATGGAGCCGGCGGAGTTGCACCCGTCGCGATTTTCAGTGTCTGCCAAGCAGACACTGAAAATCAATGTGGGGCCCTGTTAGGGGGCCCCTGCAGTGCCCATGCCAGTGGCATGGGCACTGCAGGGGCCCCCTGGGGCCCCACGACACCCGTTCCCGCCAGCCTGGTTCTGGCGGTGAAAACCGCCAGAACCAGGCTGGCGGGAAGGGGTTCGGAATCCCCATGGCGGCGCTGCTTGCAGCGACGCCGTGGAGGATTCCCTGGGGCAGCGGGAAACCGGCGGGAAACCGCCGGCTTCCCTTTTCTGACCGCGGCTTCACCGCCGCGGTCAGAATAGCCCCAGAAGCACCGCCAGCCTGTTGGCGGTGCTTCCTCCGTCCCCTACCCTGGCGGTCTCGGACCGCCAGGGTAGGAATGACCCCCAAAATCTGTTTACATTCTCCAGTTGCTATTAAACCCTTCAGTGGGAAGCCAAAATGTGACAAAATGCATCACAGTGTTGGTGTGGTTAGAGAAGTTGATTCGGGTAACTTTGTTCACTTGAAGGACGACTGATGTCTGAAAATCCAAGACTGCTGCAGATTCTTTTTTATGTCTTTGTCATTTTCCACATAACTCAAAAAGACAAAGGAAACATTACTTTCCAACACATCACGATGTTAAATTGAGGTTGCTTACTCCTCATAGGAAGGTATCCCTCACTCCACAAACTTCATTGGGTACTTATGCCCATGATTCATTATGCCCTCTTATTGTGCAAGTCCTCATCCTTTTTGAATGCCAGTAAGGATCAGTGCCCTTAATTTCTGTCACTCATCCTAACTTAACTACATTAGTCCCTTGTTTCCATGAATACCATACCCCGCCACATTAAATATATCATGGATCATGTCAGCCTACTATGCTAGGTCTTTTAATCCTTACTAATATTTCTTAAGTGGGACTCCTGTGCCAGAGTCCAACCTGTTATGTCTTTCATCCAGAATTCGACTGCATGCACTCCAGTGCACTGCAATTCAAAAGTGGAATACTGTATCACATCTTATCTTTTCTAGGTTTTGGTTTTATTCCCAAGAAGGGGAATTGCTTTCTGCAGCATCTCCACCATTGTTGGAAATGACCTTTTTTGCAAGGTTATCCCCAAAAGTTTTGCCTTTGACCTCAGGAAATATGGAGTTTGGGGTCTCTGACCTCACAATTTTAAATTACACCTTTTGGTGAAGTTGGTTTTTGAACTGTGATTTTGAAAATGCCACTTTTAGAAAGTGGGCATTTTCTTACTTAGCCTTTCTGTGCCTCTGCCTATCTGCTTAATACACATTGGGTCAGAATGACAGTTGGGCTATTTGTCAATTCACTCTAGATAGTCACACAAAGGGAGCTGAGGTGTTCCCTGCATATCCTGATGGGTCTTCCTGAGTTAGAATGGTGGGAGGAGCTGATACTTGCACCTGCATAGGGCTGTGCCTGTCCTCACACAAAGCAGCCTCCAACCCCCTGGAGTGTGTCTGGGGTGAGGGCAGGGAAAGGCAGGGCCTTTTGCACGACAAATAATTCTCTTTGAAAATTGCCTACTTCAAATACAGAAACAGGTATAGGTCCTTCTGGACCTGGTCAGTGCATTGCTTTGCCTCCTGTGACTCCACCGTCTAAGTAGAGCCCTTTCCCTGGCTCCTCTGAACTCCTGACCTCTGTCAGGAGTTCGAGGCCCTCCTACACCCGCAGCCTTCTGCCTGTGCCTCATCCCTGGTGTCTAGTGGGAGATCTCTGCTTTCTTACTAGGCTACCTTCTGCCTCTCTCCTCCTTTTGCTTTGCTTTGCTCTCTGCACCACTACTGTCCCTTAGTGTTCCTTTTCCTTGTTTCTCTCTCACTCCGCTCTCTCTCTCACTTTCACTCTCTCTCTCTCTCTGCCGCCGCTGCTGCCCCGCCGCCCGCCCACTTTTTCGGCTCCGCCCCCTTTTTCGTGACGTTTTTCATCCCCCTCCTGCCTCTCAACTGTCCTCTCCTACCCCCCACCTCCCTACTTATTGGCGGCCACTGCGTGGCCGCACAGCAGACACGTGCAGTGGGCCCACCACTGGTGCGCGAAATGCGCGCCAAAGGCAAGTCTGTCTACGCCCGTCCACGCCATGACCGCGCCCAGTGCCAGAACCCCTGGCTCCTGGCCCTCCCACCGCCGCCACACCCGTCTTCACTATGACGCCAACGACAACAACACCGCCATCCTGCTCGACAACCTCTCCAACCTCGGCCTCAAACAGCTTGTCACGACACCAACCCACTCTGCAGGACACACACTCAACCCTATTTTCTCCACCAGCAATCACGTCTCTTTCAGCCACATCACCGAACTCCACTGGACAGATCACCGCTGCATCCACTTCTCCTTCAAGAAACCCACAACACACCACCACCCACAACGGATCCCCCACCACAGATGGAACAAGGTCCCCGAAAACCAACTTATCGCGACCCTCTCCCAGAACCCACCCATCGACACCACCGACACTGATGCAGCTGCCCGCAACTTCAGGCAATGGGTCAACACCTGTGCCAATACTCTCGCCCCAATGAAGAATCTCTCCAATAGACGCACCGACAGAAAGGCCTTCTGGTTTACCACCGACCTCCACAAATCTAAGCAAAGATGCCGAAGACTCGAAAGAAAGTGGTGTCAAGATCAGACTCTGGACAATCACACAGCCTTCAAAAACACCATCCGCAGATACCACCAACTCATCCGAGCCGCCAAACTAACCGTCTTCAAAGACTGGATCCACAACAATGCACACAGCCACAAGGAGATCTTCAACGTCGTGAAGGAACTCTCCAACCCCAGCTCCAACGTCAACGACATCCCTCCATCCCAAGACCTCTGCGACTCCCTAGCCTCCTACTTCCACTGCAAAATTGCAGACATCCACGACAACTTCAGCACCCAGACCCCCCTGGCAACCACCAACACCACAGATTCACCTCCGACCAACCTCCTGCTCTCCTGGACCCCCGTCAACGACAACGACACCATCGAAATCATGAACACCATCCACTCCAGCTCTCCATCTGACCCCTGCTCTCGCCACATCCTCAACAAAGCAAGCTCCGTCATCGCACCCCAACTATGGAAGATCATCAACAGCTCCTTTGAGTCCGTCACCTTCCCAGAGTGCTGGATACACGGCGAGATCAACGCCCGCCTCAAAAAAACCAAGGTGGACCGAAAGGACCTCAAGAACTTCCGGCCTATCTCCCTGCTCCCCTTCCCAGCAAAAGTCATGGAGAAGGCCGTCAACAGACAACTAACCCACTTCCCAGAGGAGAACCGCACATTGGACCCTTCCCAATCCAGATTCCACAGCAACCACAGCACCGAAACAGCCCTCATCGCTACCACCGATGACATCAGAACCATACTGGACAATGGCGAAACAGCATTCCGACAACATCAGAACCAATATGGACTGCGGCGAAACAGCGGCCCTCATCCTCCTGGACCTCTCAGCAGCGTTCCACACCGTCTGCCACCACACCCTACGCTCACACCTCAGCGATGCTGGAATCCACGAGAGAGCCATGGACTGGGTCACCTCCTTTCTCACGGGCAGAACCCAGAGAGTCCACCTCCCCCCATTCCGCTTGGAGGCCACCGAAATTATCTGCGGCGTACCCCAGGGTTCGTCCCTAAGCCCGACCCTCTTCAACGTCTACATGGCCCCGCTCGCTTACATTGCCCGATCCCACAACCTCAACATCATCTCATATGCCAACGACACCCAGCTGATCCTTTCCTTCACCAAGGACTCCATCAAGACATACCTCCACGAAGGATTGAAGGCCATCGCCGAATGGATGAAGAGCAGCTGCCTCAAACTCAGTTCAGACAAGACAGAAGTCCTCATCTTCGGCTCCACACCCTCCACATGGGATGACTCCTTGTGGCCTGCCACTCTAGGAACTGCTCCGACTCCCACTGACCACGCACGCAACCTAGGATTCATCTTGCACCCCTCACTATCCATGACCCAGCAAGTCAACGCCATCTCGTCCTCCTGCTTCAACACCCTCCGCATGCTCCGAAAGATCTACAAATGGATACCCACCGAAACCAGAAGAACAGTCACCCAAGCCCTCATAAGCAGCAAACTGGACTATGGCAATGCCCTCTACACAGGAACCACGGCCAAACTCTGGATGAGGCTGCAACCCATCCAGAACGCCTCCGCATGTCTCATCCTGGACATCCCCGCCACTGCTACATCACAGACCACCCGAAAAACCTGCACTGGCTCCCAGTCAACAAGAGAGTCATCTTCAAACTCCTCACACACGCTCACAAAGCACTGCACAACACCGGACCAGAATACCTCAACGGACGACTCTCCTTCTACACCCCGACCCGGCATCTCCGCTCCACCGACCTCGCCCTCACAACTGTCCCACGCATCCGCAGAACTACAACTGGCGGTAGATCATTCTCACACCTCGCCGCCAAAACATGGAACACTCTTCCCACCCACCTGCGCCAGACCAAAGATCTCCTTACCTTCAGGAAACTTCTCAAAACCTGGCTGTTCGAGCAGTAGCAGCACCTCCCCCACTTACCCTCCCCCCATACTCAGCACCTTGAGACCCTCATGGTTGAGTAGTGCATTTACAAATCCCTGATTGATTGATGGATTGATTGACTGAGAAAATTCTGCCAGGAAGAAGAGCTGGATTCTCTAGGAGGAACTGCTACTCTGCCTGTTGCTTTGCTGTGCTGGCCTGTTGCTTGCTGCTTCTGTCCTGGGAGTGAAAGGACTGGACTTGGCTTTCTACATCCTGCTTTCCAAGATTCTCCAAGAGCTTGAACTGAGCTTGGTTTTTGTTGTGAAGTCTCAGGGACATCAAAGACTTCATCAGCTAGTGCCTGGGCTCTTCTGCTGAGAATCCTGCATTGTCAAGTGGTGCCAAATCCAGTCCCTGGGATCTTGGAAGTGGAAGCTGGTGACCTGAAGTAAAATCCACGCACTTAAGCCAATGCAGCAGAAAAATCAATGCAGCTCTTGCACCACAGCAGAAAATTCGATGCACTGCCTGTTTCCTGGCTTCAAAATTGACATATCGCCTGCATCAGAGAGAATCCATTGTTTTTGTGAGTCTGGATTTTCAACGCATCATTTTCTTAATCTATGCTGCACTGCAGTAAAGAATCGACGCATTGCCAGCATGGTGGGAAAATATTCAACGCATCGCCTGTCTGGTGGGAAAAGAATCGCACATCGCAAACCCGGTGATAAAAGATTCCATGCATTGCCCATCCATCAGGGAAATAATCAACGCATCGATTGCTTTCAGATACATCACCTCCTTTGCGGCCCGCATGATCCTTGTTTTTGACTCATCCAAGGTACTGTGTGTTATAAGGATACAACCACTTATTTTTCAGGATGAACACTCTTTCAAACCTTTAAAAATTGTTAACTTTATTTGAATATGTTGCATTTTTGCCATTTTGGTCTTGCTTTACTCAGATAAATATTGGCTATTTTGCTGAACTGGTGTTGAGTACTTTTGTGGTGTTTTCACTGTATTACTGAGGCCCTGATTTATACTTTTTTTTGCGCCGCATTACCATTATTTTTTGATGCAAAAGCGGCGCAAACTTACAAAATACAGTTGTATTTTGTAAGTTTGCGCCGCTTTGCATCAATAAATGACTGTAATGCGGAGCAAGAAAAGTATAAATCAGGGCCTGAGTGTGTGTACAAATACTTAACACATTGCCTCTGAGATAAGGCTGACTACTTGTGCCAAGCTACCAACAGGGTGAGGAGGGGTTATCTTAAGTGTGTGGCTCCCTTACCCTGACCAGAGTGAGGGTTCCTACTTGGACCGGTTGTAAACGGACTGCGAACTACACACCCCTTTTCTAACAATGGGTTGTCGTCTTAAAATAGCTTTGGGAAAACTGGTTCTAAAGTTATTTTAATGAAATCTGTAGTAGCTACTTTTGAGTTGTCAAATGACTTGTTCCCCTTTTTAAAGAGCTCCTTCAATAGCCTATAAACATCAAGTGTATTATAACATTTTTAGTGTAATTGTAGTAGGTTTGAGCAGTATGTTTAAAAAGCACTATACACCACTCTAGTTTCTAGTATTGACTATAAGAATAGCTACACCCCATTTTTTGAAATATTAGCTCCACCTCCATTAGTTGACATGTTAGCCACCCCCAAAGGTCAAATCTAGTTGCACTCCTGCCACGGATAAAAAAATACATCAGTCCTCTCAGCTGGCTCATTTAAAAACAAATGTGTTTATTGCTTTTATGCGCAAGAAAACATCTTTGAAGTAGCTTTGTGCTGATTTGCACCCTAACTTCCCCCATCCCTCCCCAGACCACACTCGCCATCATCCAACAAAGCACCTGTATTACAGAAACATAACCATTCGTACATTCCATCGTTGTTCATTTCAACACTCCACGGCATTCCCAACATCTATCTGGGTCATGTCTGGTGACATTATCTGTGCCATTCACATGGGTCTCTGGCCCCAGTAGCCCCAGAATTGTTTTGAACATCCTTTGACATCCTCGCCGCTTATACACCTTCCACTGCACAGTCATACATTGGTCCCTGCCTATCTCCAAGTCTCACTGCTTAGGGGGAATCCCACTACCACACTTCTGAATGATGTCCCTCTTTGCTACAATACAGCCCAGATTTACTAGATGTTTCTGGTATTGTGACATATCTGTTGACCCCCATATGCCCAATATCTCCAGTTTAGGTTGTAGATCAAAAAGGAAACCCTGTGGCCTACTCTAATGAGCTCCATACCCCCTCCCAAAAGTCCAGCCGGCACGGGTTGTCCCGCAATGTGTGCAGGTGTGTGCCTTTGAGCCCGCATCCTCAATTATATTGTGCGCTCTCCAATCTGCCAATTTTGTGCAGTGAGGATCTCATAAATGTGCTGCAAAATTTTGAGTTAAATCAGACAGAAACGTGCCTTAATTGCCACCTCTGTGGGGAAGCTCAATGCTGACTGCAAGTCTTCATCCTCTATCCCCCCCAAATCTTGTTCCCACTTTTCCTGTAGTCTTAGAAGGGGGTCTTGTATGTTCCACATTATGGCACCGTATGTCAATGAAATATGTTTGCTGTTTACTTTCCCATCGAGCAGTCTCCCCTTCATTGAAGAGTCTTCCTGGGTCTCCTGCTCTAGTGAGGCACATTCCCTGAGGGCATGTCGCAATTGGCAATAACATAGCCATTGCGACCCTTGCATCTGATATTCCTTCCGAGATAGTAAAGTTACACCATCCCAATGCTATCCCATTCCCAGAATCCGTCAATGCCGCTACAGCTGACAGGCTAGTCCCCTCCCTCTATGGCATTCTCATGGTTAATCTGGTGCCCCAATGCATTTCCCTAGTGAACCTCTTCCAAATGTCTACTACTTTCTTAGTTGCTGGGCCCACCTTGGGAGCCAATGATCCCCCGTGCAGCGCATGCAGGTAGCTCCATCTGCCCATTCCTATTTTGTCCTGATGAAATGCTCATTCCTTCCAATCTGCGTAGGTCCAATTATTGACCACTCCTACCTGTGCTGCCTCATAATATTTTGGGATACATGGTAAGGCAATTCCTCCCTCGTATTTGGATCTTTGGAGAACCTTTTAAGGCAATGCGCGGTTGTCCACTGACCCAAAGGAGTGTGCGCACCAGGGCGTCTATTTTCACAAACAACTCATCCCAGAACCCATATGGGTTATCCTGGAGGATGGATAGAAGTCGGGAAAGGGCCACCATCTTGAACAGTGCTGCCCTTCCCCATCAATGATAGGGGCAACCTATGCCAATGTTTGACATCCCTTTCCAGGCATGAGCGTCAGATTTGCATTAAAGTCTGCGTTTGGGTCATGTGTTATCCAATTCCTCTGGTATTCAAACCTCTGCATTTCTGTTCTGTGTGGTAGGGTTAATTCCCTGTCCTGGGTGTAGGTGCCCAATGGGGACAGCAAGGACTTCTCACACTTTATGGTGAAACCGGTATGTCTATAAAAAATGAAAAAGATGTCCCGCAGTCTGGACAGAGTTTGTTACGGTCTTGTTAAATTCAGCAGAATATCATCTGCATATAGGGATATATGCTGTTCCCACCCCATGCCTCCTAGCCACCCGCAGACTTGTGCATCAATCCGCACAAATGCATCCCTTGCTTCTATAGCCAATGCAAATAGCATCAGTGATAGTGGGCATCCCTGTCTCGCTCCTCTTTGCACTCGAAATTCCTGGGATCTGTGTCAGTTCACTTTCACGCTAGCTTTTGGTCTATCATTTAGCATTTAAACCCACTTGATGTACTTTGGACCAAATTCCATCCTGGCCAAGACTTCAAAGAAGTACGGCCATTCCACAAAGTCAAAGGCCTTTTTAACATTGACTGAGGCAATTACGGGTTCCTCGTTTGCAGATTCCTCCCCTGACAGATTTTTATG
Organism: Pleurodeles waltl; assembly: GCF_031143425.1. NCBI lineage: Eukaryota > Metazoa > Chordata > Amphibia > Caudata > Salamandridae > Pleurodeles > Pleurodeles waltl. The sequence goes on from NC_090444.1 coordinate 955,542,385, forward strand.
TAGCCTCCTCAGGTTCAGTGTGGTCAATCGTCCGGGCATAAACCCTGCTTGGTCTAGGTGTACATAATCCGCTTTTACTCCCCTTAGCATCACTACAAGAGCCTTTGCCAGAATTTTAACATCAATGTAAAGCAGAGAGATTAGCTGGTAGGATTCCCACTTATTGAGTGGTTTCTCTGCCTTCAGAATGAGAATGGCTGTTGCCATCCAGATGTACCCCGGCAGCTCCTCCGCTTAGAATGCAGCCATATAGGCAGCATGGAGAGGTACAACCATTCCTGATCAGCTTCCAAAACAATTCTATCGGCAGACCATTTGAGCCCGGCCTCTTTCCTGCCTACATCCCTTGGAGTTAGATACCTCCTCCATCGGGATGTCTGCTTCTAGATCCCTCGCCTGTTGCGGGCTCAGGCATTGGATTGGATAGTCTTTGACAAAGTCTATAATCTCCTTTCTAGTAGCCTGCATCATTGTGCTGTAAAGTGATTCTAAGTAACCTGCAAAGGTCTTCACTATGTGTGATATATCTCTAACTATTTCACCAGATGGTCCTTGAAGTTTGCACACGAACATTCCTTCCCTTTCCTTACTACCCAGCCATGCCAGCAGTTTGCCAGCTCTGTTTCCGGCTCCATATCTTTGTTTCTGTTTCACCAAAAAAGTTGTTTTACCTCATGGCTAGCCACTGTCATAATCTCATCCTTCTTTAAATCTAGTGCAGTTTTCAAATAGGGGATGGGAGAGGCTGCATAACCGCTCTCCAGCTACATCAGCTCCCCTTCAAAGTTGGTAATTCCACCTTGTCTATCCCTCCTGTCACCTATTTCCTCTGTAATAATCACACCCCTTATAGTGGCTTTATATTGTTCCCATAGCGTAACTGGGCTCGGTACTGTCCCCTTGATTATTTGAAATAAAGTTCAGTGGCCTTATCTAGTCATTGGACTTCACGTTTGTTCAACATGCACCAAGTCTCCATTCTCCAGACCCCTCTACCCTTCTGTCAGCCTGTAGTCAGAGTCCCTCACAGCAGCGAGTGATCACTTGTCTCCCTGGCCAAATACTCTGCCTCAGCGAACCTATGCAGGGAACAACCAGGAGTGAAAAAAGTAGTCAAGCTTAGAGTTCATGCCATGTACTTTCAAGTAATAGGAGTAGCAACTCTCCTCATGTCTGTGAAGTGCTCTCCAGACATTACACAGTTTCCCTCGGGTCGCTTCACTCTCTGGCCTTTTACTCAGATTATATGACGGAACACCGAATTAAAAACAACTACTAACCTTAACAACGAGGTCGGAACACCGACCTCGTCCTTACTACTAATGATTTTACCACGAATGCCTTAACAACGATATTTCGTTGTAAAGGCATTCCTGATAAAATCATTAGCAATAGGCACCATTCACCCTACATCCCTCACCTCACCCCACCCCCCCCAACCCCACCCCAAAACCTAAAACCCGCTGACCCCCCACCCACTCCCCAAAACCAAAAACGCCCCACCCCCCAACCCCACCCTAAAACCTAAAACGCCCTGACCACCCACCCACTCCCCAAAACCAAAAACGCCCCACCCCCCCAACCCCACCCTAAAACCTAAAACCCCCTGACCCCCCACCCACTCCCCAAAACCAAAAACGCCCCACCCCCCCAACCCCACCCCAAAACCTAAAATCCCCTGACTCCCCCACCCACTCCCCAAAACCAAAAACGCCCCACCCCCCAACCCCACCCCAAAACCTAAAAACCCCTGACCCCCCACCCCCTCCCCAAAACCAAAAACGCCCCACCCCCCCAACCCCACCCCAAAACCTAAAACCCCCTAATCCCCCACCACCCCCCCCAAAACCAAAAACGCCCCACCCCCCCAACCCCACCCCAAAACCTAAAACCCCCTAACCCCCACCCCCTCCCCAAAACCAAAAACGCCCCACCCCCCCCAACCCCACCCCAAAACCTAAAACCCCCTGACCCCCCACCCCCACCCCAAAACCTAAACCCACCACTTACCTTCGCCAACTCCCTTCTTTGTACCTTAACCATGCATGTTCGTTGTTCAGAACATACGTAGTTAAGGCACAAAAATACGAAGTCGTGGTTAAAAAAAGCGTTGTTACGCTTTCGTTAACCATGACTTTCGTAATAAAAAAGGATGTTTCCCTTTTACTCATCCTGTCTTGTTGGTTATCTAGTGCAAGACTAAAATCCCCTCCTACTATTGTAAGCTCCAGTGCACCTTCTAATAGAACCTTGCCAACCTTATGGAAAATATCAGTCTGTAAGCCAGGGAGGGCATATATATTAATCAGTAGGACATGTTTCCCATATAATTCTCCCTTGCAGCACCACATAGCATCCGCTCATGTGCGAGTCACATGGAATGGCAGAGATTTCCTAAAAAGAATCAGCACCCCCCTGGATCCTGATGTGAACTGTGCATTACAAGCCAATTTGTATTTGCCCCTTCCATGCTATTATGCTGCTCCTCAGTGAGATGGGTTTTTTGTATAAGCACTATGGGCCTGATTTGGCTATTGACAGAGGGGTTACTCTGTCACAACAGTGACGGATATCCCATCCACAAAAATCTAAATCCCATGATGTCCTATGGGATATAGATTTCGACTGGCAGTCACTGTTGTGAAGGAGTAATCCCTCTTCCAATCTCTAAATCAGGCAATATGTCTGTTTCATGCCTGCTGAGACAATTAGTGACCAGTCCCCACTTTACCTTACTTCACTGTCTATTTATATTCCACTTTAGCAGTGTCATGTCCTGGACTTGAGTCATGGTGGTTGCAAATCCACCCCCCCATCTGTGTGTCCCATCTCCGATTGTGTGTGGTACATATCCCCTTGTGTATTCTGGTACCCTACTACAACATACACAGTGCCCCAAACTTCCCCACCCAACCTTACCATGCTGCGGTCCTCTTTAATTTATGGTATGTCTGATCCCCAAACAATGACAATACAACAACATGTCCGGCTTCTGGTGCTGGGGCGCGAGCTGAGGCCCAACCTTCATGGCAGCCTGTAGGTCTCCATCTTTTGTCCCTCAGTTTCCACATTCAGAAAAGAAAACGTTTTTCATTTTCCCTCTCCTGTGCCCAGCAGGGCCCCAGATCAGGTTACAGTCTTACCATAGTCCAACGTACATCTATTCCACGGATAGTGAGGCCAGTTGTCCCTCTCAGCCCAAGAGCTCATTCGTCATGGGGGTCACCACCAGCAGATTTTCACTTTCCGTTTCCTGCTCTGTTTCTATCCGTGCTAAACCACTGCCTTCCTCCTCTAACACTAGGGCCCTCCACCTATTATTGCTGAGAACATTCTCGCAGTTTTGACTTCCATTACATTTCTTCCTGAGCTGTCTTCATTTGTTCCTTCGTCGGCGAGGTCTCGCTGCGCCCAGCCTCCCGCCTGTGGCAGAGCACCTTCCTCCATTCAGTGTCTTTTTTTGCTTAACTGGCATGAACGCACCTCTCTGCCGCTGGGCCAGACTCCGACAGTCTCGAAATATGTTCGCCTCTTGGCCTTCGATGGACCAGGGACCATGTTTCCTTGCCATCTGTAAGATGACATCCCTGTCTCTAAAGTTCAGTAGGTGGGCTCATTCAAAAAATCTTTGTTCGGTATACACGAGTATAACCATGTGCGATTCAGTACATATAAAGCAAATAAGAAGAGTATCAATAAAACAAAGGCATAAAAATTGTTATACAGTTTCAAAACTGTAAGAAAAACATAGAAAAAGTCAAATAGGCAGAATATGTTACATTACTCGTCTGGACCAAACTGAAGAATATTAAGTAGAGGGAGAATCGAAACAATCCTTAGTAATGTCAGAGAATTAAAACAATACCTTGTGTATATCAAACTTCCACAAGCTCATGTCTCCTGGTGGGGTATATTAAGCAAATATAGGCACAGAAAGTTTAGAGGTTGCAAATTCTATCTGCTAAAGTCTAATTACACAAAATTCCTGTATTTGCTACCATGGTGTAACAAGGGTAAGCATTTTGTTTCCCCACTCGTTTCATCAGCCAAAAAACAGCAAGCAGCGGTACATATAGACCATCAAACATATATATTCAGTTTGAAGGAGCTGCGTCTTCTTATATTCAGGTGCTTCAATAAAGTTTTTTAAAATGCTTCCTCGATACAGTTTACAAATAAAAAAAAGAAGAAATATAGCAAAGACTGGCTGGTTGTTGAGTCCCAGGGACAAGGCTCTAAGATGGAGTCGACAAGAAGTGCGCTTTACCAAACTTAAATCTGATCAAATAGAATCTTTGCACGTGTGAGAATGGAAAGGTGAGATACGGTTCCATAGTGTTAGTCTACCAAGGGGGAGATATTCAGCTAGTATCTACTTTCCTATCTCAATTGTCGTTGTTGAGCGCTTACAGCTAAAAACTCTTGCGTTAATTATTTTTTAGAAGTATTGGCCATTAACAAAGGATTGGGGTAACAATCCTCTTATCCTATCATAGCAAGATGCGCTTTCACGTATTTCAACCAGGTACGGTTTTGTGTCTTATCTAGAGACTTGGAATCATTCATTATAGCCTGATTAAGCTTGATTTCCTGTTTAACCAACATTGCTCTCCAGCGCATTAAGGGGGTGGCTAATATGACAAGATTCTCTAAGGTCACAAAACTAAGGCCCATATTTATACTTTTTTGTGCCATATTTGCGTTATATTTGATGCAAAATCGGCGCAAACTTACAAAATACAATTGTGTTTTGTAAGTTTGCACCGATTTTGCGCCAAAAAATGATGCAAATGCGGCACAAAAAAAGTATAAATATGGGCCTAAATTCTGAGTGGCCTAGGAATATGGGAAGAGAATTGAGCGCGGTCAGAAGTCTTCTTATAAATACATTTTCAGCAACCTATAAATCATGGACATCTCCATACCCCATACCCGTGCACCATATAAGGCCGCAGAGAGGCATTGCATGGAGTAGATTTTAACCATAACATCCAAAGTTTTGTGACCCAATTTCCCCGCAAACTTGAAGAGGGCCTTAGTGATCTGCTCAAACCTTACCTTCCTGAACTTGATCAAATGAATTTGCATACTTTTTTGATCAAAAGGATTTCCCTAGTTAAGGGAAAGAGGTGACATATGATAGTTTCTCTCTATTAATGTTATGTAACTTAAGTGTAGAACAAGGTTTCCCTGTGACCATGACATGAGATTGTGTAGTAATTGTTTTTAAACCCGAGTCCTTCATATAAAGATAGAATCTATTTAATAATTTTTGTAAACCTACCCCTGTTCTTGAAATTAGGACACAATCGTCTGCATACAATAAGGCAGGTAATTTCCTTGATCCAATCTTTGGTACATCAACCTCCTCTAAGTTAAGATATTTCTCTAAGTCATTCATATATAAACAAAATAAATATGGGGCAAATACACAGCCTTGTCTCACACCACGTTTCATTTAGAAAGAAACGGAGAGCTCTCAGTTTTCCCTCATGCACCCCCTGTTACCTACTCATGTATCCGGGCCAGAAAATGACCCAGAGCAGAGTCGATACCCACATCAAGTAACTGCGCCCATAAGTTCCCTTTATCCATCCAGTGAAATGCTGCACTAAGGCTATAAAACCACGATGGATAGTGTCACTCTTGGCTGCTGTATATTGAGATAAGAGCAATTGGAGGTTGATACCCTGTTCCACTGTACCAAGACCTTGTCTAAAGCCATACTGCACTTGAGAGAAGCACCCCTTACCCATCACCCATATTTCCAGACATTCAAGTAAAATTTTGCCCATAAGTTTGCTAGAGGTATCAATTAAATAAAATGGGCAATAGCACTGAGAGTGTGACCTATATTCTTTCTTAAAGATAGGTATTATGTTGGAACATAACAATGATTTTGAGGTGCCCTCTAGTGCCACACTTTTCCAAACGTTTGTCAACAACAGGGCCCATAGCTCAGGATTGTCTAAAAAAAAGTCAGCTGGTACCCCATCGGGGCCGGGGGCCTTAAATCTCTGATGTGTTGCCGTGCACTGACAACCTCTCTCTTGGTGGGTACGTCTATCTCCCTACTGCCATCTAACTTAATGGCAGTATCTAGATCAGATAAAGTAGAAGTATCACTGTTATAGTTATATACTTTTGAAAAATGCTCAACCCAGTCTTGCACTGAAATAACAATGTCATAGTGTGTTGTGATCGTCGATTAAATATGGGTCATTTACGGTCTTCCAAAAGGGAGTCCTTGATTTTATTGCCTGCATATAGTTTTCCCATGCTTCAACTCTGATATCTTTTTTCTTCTGAATTTTAGCATTTTTATAATTATATCTACAGAGTCTGACCAACTCGTTGTTGTGGGGTACCTGTTTCAAAGCATGCATGAGGTTTTTATGAGACTTTGAACAGTTCCTGTCATACCACCTCTGTGAAATATTTACTTTTTTCGTACCGTGGGTTGTCAGGAGGTCAGTGACTGAGAGAAAGATCTCCTTAAATGCTATCAACATAGTGTTAGGGTTAAGATCATCATTCAGACAAGTTAAAACCTGTCCTCCACTTATTTTTAGCAGATCCTCTAGAGTGGCATATTCATGTTATAGGATACTGGGGTATTAAGAGCTGGAGTCAAAAGTGGTTTATCTCTTCTCATATTTCTAGATAAGGATAAGGGGTAATGATCACTTAAGCCAGTCTATAGGATTGCAAAATCAACAGCTTTTGGTTTTCAGTGCTGAGAGAGTGCAAAAAAAATCAATAAGGCTAACTTGACCACTTCCCAAAAAAGAAATGTGGTCGTGTTGAGGTGGTTGATAAGATCGATCGTAAGATAGAGTGACAACTTCTTCATTATTTGGTTGAAAATAATCCCCACAGGGAGTATGTTCAAAATGCAGCAGAATCTCAGTGCCCTACACTGTCTGCCCACAGACAGAAGCATCCTATATGGGACATAGCCTGTAAATGAAATCATCTTCCCAAATTACAAAATACTCTGGGCTTCATTTAGATATTGGCGGATGGATATCCCGTCCACCGTATTATGATTCCTATAGGACATAATGGGATCCTAATACGGTTGGCAGGAAATCCCTCACGATCCAAATCAGGCCCTGTGTCTTAAAATCGGCTAGCAGCCGAGTGAAGACTTTATCTAATGAAGCTGTTATGTCCACAAATTTCAGTAGGAAATTGTTATGGTAAAACTTGATAATAACAAGAACTATCTTGGGTTCAAACAGAGCAGTTATAATTTGAAAATCCGGAGAATCAAAAATGGTATTAATAACCCTTTTGGAAGGTAGTTGAGATTAAAGTTAAGTGGTCACCTTTGTTATGGCCTCCTCTAGAAATGTCGGCTACAGTATGGATTGAACCTAACCCATCAACATAAACTGAGTCCCTAGGCCAAATTTCCTGCAAGCAAACAATGCTAAAATGCTTAATTAGATTACACCAGTCAGCATTCTTTACCTTATTGAGCAATCCAACCCTTTTCCAAAATATACATGTAAATGTATATTGTGAAGGAATGTCTGTCGATGGTAGTTGTGTAGGAGATAATAAGAAAAAACTTGTGTTTTTGAATGGGAAAGTGCCTGTATTATCACCAATATAAGTGTTAGAACTAATCGACTCACTGACTCTGGGGCAACAGTAATACTACTAAATTGTGACCGAGCTGTCAAAGGAAAACTCACATTTGTTGACGGAAAACCACCTATGCTATCATCATTTGGAAAGATGGTAGCAAGCTGCTCGGAGACACTAGAAGAAACATTAAAGCTCTCTGGTGCAGTAGGTGCAGCACCACATTTTCTAAACCTGCCCCTAGGTTTATAAAGATAGCCAAGAGGAACTGCTTCGGATAGAGCCAAAAGAAAAGTTTATCCAAGAAAGTTTTTCCATCAGCGACCCAGTGACAAATTTGTTTCCAAAATTAATAACAATACAGTCGCCAGTTTCATTATTTGGTTTGCAGCCAACCCAGTGCACCGCTCCGCATTTTTTATTTAGTTATAAATGTATTCACAGCTGTAAAAATCTACATTTCTTGCCAGCCAATGCCCAACCTTATTTTTCAGTTGACGAGCATCCTCTTCCTAATCAGATTTAAGAGGAGGAACATTTCTCAAAATTCTCACCAGCAGGGTGGGTTCTGGTGGGAGCTGAAGGGTTCATTTGATTTTAAATGATCGCTCCATGTGGCCCTTATTGATGGATCTGATGTTACCTGCAATCATAGAGTTTATTTGAGATATTACAGAGGGTGCTGGAAGATCAGCCAGGGTGTTTGTGCTTTGTGCGTTTGCTGCGTTCACGTTGGGCAGTTCAAAATGGGTTGGGTGGGCCTGGACGCCCCCTTCTTGCCTCCTATTGAACTCTGTATGAAATAATTCCCTGGGTAAAGATTCCACATGAGTAGCATAGAGTGCAGTTAAAACAGGAGGATAGCCACGGCCCTGGATAGCCTTAATGAATGGTCAATAAAGGTCAAAATAGTCATTAACGGGTCAAAGACTTTTTTGAGTGCTGTCTCAAAACTCAAAACTGGCAATCAGTGCAGAAGGTCTATAATCGGGTATGGGGCCACCTCCAGGGGTGGAGGGCTTGCCAGGATCCTGTGTGCCTACTCCACCGAATAGAACTTTGAAGGGTAGCCTTGAAGGACTGTCTTTCCCATCCATTCCTCCACAAACAGCTCCACATTTGGCCTCTCTGCTTTCTCCGGGACATCCAGCTACCTGATGTTGTGTTGATGAGATCTGCCCTCTGCTTCTTCCAGTCTGTTGGTTAACAGTTGCACCTCCTTTGCCAATGCAGACTATTCTTGTTTTTATTTCCCTAACAGTCGGCAGGATGGTGGCCACTTAGTCATCTGTTTCTTTGACAAGGTCCACCAGTTTTTTGTGGTCATTTGGCAGGAGTCCAACCTCATTAACGACTGCAGCAATCTGTGCTTCCAACAAAACCTTTGTGTCTCTCATGACCTCCAGGATGGTCGTCTGGTACACGGATAAGGGGTCTGCCCCACCCCTGCCACCATTTGGTTGATCCTCACTTTGGCCATTTGAGTGTCCAGTTTTCTACTTTTGAGTGAGCAGGGTTTCCCCAGCACAGTCATGGTGCACTCCCCAGAGTCATTCCCGGGCAGCACTATCCCAGAACCCAGAGGCGAGTGCTGAAAAATACTCCTGTATCCAAACAGATCAATCAGACCAGTGCAGGCAGATTCCCCACATATAACTTAGTTTTGTTGCATCTGTTGTCTCTCTCCACTTCTTTAGCTGACAATCAGTGAGTTCCAAGTAAGGCCTGACACAAGCAGTCCTTCTTTTAACAATCCAGATCTACATAGCTCTCCTACTGTGCATCTAAACAGCTCCCTGGGTGTTCCTTTTTGTATCCCACCTCCTTGTTGGGGGTGGGGGGGAAGAGGGAGCTATGTACCCCCTCCTCCCAGGACAGTAGCACAATTTGACCTTCCCCAGAGTCTAAGGGCTGTTTCCTAGTGTCACTTCGGGGCTGTCAGCTGCATATGATTGTCCCCTCCCACCCGGGGGTTCACTGTTTGCTCTGAGGAGCACCAGGGGGCCTAGAAATGGCCATATTCGCCCTCCTGAGCCATCTGTGTGCTCTTCAGGCCACCCTCATTGCACCTGGGGGCCGCACCCCATCCCCAGCTGGTGCAGGGAATCTTTGTATCGGTGTGCCCCCACCAGATGGCACTGTTTCAACACCAGTGCTGCGGGGGTCCACCACTAGCATCCGGCTGACCATCCTGCTTTGAGGGACAGGATATTAACCCCTCACGGCCTCCGCTTGATGCCGGAGCTGTACAGAAACGCTGCCTACAGCATAATGCTCCTGTCCATGCCCCCTAGGTGGATCGTTTTTGAAAACAAGAAGTTGGCACAAATCATGATGGTGCCAATGGATGCTTCATATCTTAACACTGAGTCAATGAGTAGCCCATGATACATAAAGGCAATATAACCAAAAGCAAGCTTTCCCCAGGTGAGCGGTAGACACACATTTCAATGGTATTTGATTTAATAAATGAAAGAATGACACTTTGCTAAAGGGTAGAATTTCCTACGCCACACACAGCCAGGCTAAAGCTCTTAAGCTTTGAAAAAATAAATCAGTTTGTGGTCTTATTTCATATTTTTGAGATTCAGAAATAATCACAAATGCATTTTTTTGTACATGAAAACTGAGGTAAAACTGAAACATATTAGAAGAAATGCTGAAAACCAATATCAATGTCAATGACGCCATTGCACTTTGGTTTACTTCCACAAAACCACTACATTTACAAAATTACCATCAAGTGGAAGCAGCTAGTAACCAAGTGCAAAGTATAATCAAGCATTTGCAATGCAATGAGTCTCATATTTGCTTGAGTTGGAGCAATCGGCATTGTAAATTCCTATCCGGACTTTTCTTGCCACATAAATTGAAAGTGAAGTGTAAAACAGTTGACAGAAGCAAGCCGATTCAAAGCACCACTGCGTGAGAGTTATTAGCTCCCTGCCTGAAAATCTAGAAAGGATCCCGGCTGGGATGAAAGGCAAACCGAAACCAGAGGAGGAGCCATCATATGCTGTAACAGGAAGAAGCACAACGTAGTGTAATGGCCAACAGAAATGTTCAGGAATGTTCACTTAGTTAATACACCAGGGGAGGGAACTCAGCACACAAAGGAGGGACATGTCACAAAATGCACCAATAAAAATGAAGCATTTTAGACAAGCACAACAAAGAATGAATAGCAAGAGTAGGTGTGGTTAAAAGCCCACAGAGACATTACAACAGTCTCTAGAGCGCTTACGTGCTCATTGCAAAAAATGGCTCAAAATGCATACGTCTTTCAAAGTAGCTTCTTTGGAAGCATAGTAAGGACAAAGAGAATTTGAGGAGAGAAACTGAGAAGGAGACATGAGAGGATATTTGAGGGTTTGAACTGCAGTCTTTCACCAGGAAGAGCTGGAGGTATATGACAATGCAGGCAAAGTATACTAGAGTGGATACATGAACTAGACCCCTATCAGGTGTCGCGTAGGTTCTCATTATGCTAATGAGGCTACTGGAATCGGGCGGCAGAATCAGATAGATTTCGGAGGGGACTAAGTACAATTCCACACCATATGACACCTGTCGGCATAATCTGGGTTTTCCGGCTAACTAACAGCGGCTCATCTCCACCCAAGAGCAGGGATGATTGTGGCAACTGGGTGCATGACAAGGAAGACTCCTCAGGGGAATTGTGGTCGATCAGGTCTCATCCCCTTCTCTCAGTTACATTAGTCTCACACAGGAAAAAGACCACAGAGGCAGAAGATAGTTCAATAAGGTTTATTGAAGTAACCACATCTTAGAAAACATAGCATGTATTGTAATAACTAAGATGATAAAACGCAATACAAGCAAGAGTGTGGCAAGGAGAGTGAAACACAAAAACATTCCCACAATACCGTCATTAGGAGTGTTACATAGTTCTCCTACCTACGCTATGTTCGAGCAAAGCATAGCAAGCCTAATCTGCCCTTCAGGTTTCCCCATGGGAAAGCATAATCTCTCATACCTGAGTAAGGAAGCCTGTAGTCTATAAATACGCTGTCCCCATGTAGGTCAAGGGTTCGGCAGTCTAGGTAAGCAATTGTAGCGAGGCAATCATCATGGAGTTGTGGTCTTCTGGCTGGAATCTCGCTCTAATCTGTATGGGATGAAGGAGTGTCTTTATAATAAAACAGTTGACATTCTAAGAAATGGTCCCCACGTATGAGTGTGTATGTTTCCGTGAATGTTGGAGACACAGCGTACCATATTGCCGGCAACCCATCTGACTGTAGCCTTAAAGAAAGCACAAATTGAAATGAATGTCCTACTGATAACGTATTGCTTTCCTAGGCGAAAGGACAATTAGATAGAGAGAAATAAAACAACATCGTAAATGTGGCTATTGCTAGAAAAATAAAGCAATGTTGAATAAAATGTGACCAGGCTAAAGTGCACAATGGCAGGCGTAGTTCGCTAAAATAATTGTGTTTAAAATATGGCTAAAATAGCTATACAACACCCTCCCCTTGCTGGTTCAAAGGTGGTTCTTAAGCTCAAATAAAAGAAAGCCTAAAAACAATCCTATCAATCAAAACATATAAACAGAAATGTCAATAATGACAAGTTAAAAAGGCAAACAAGCAGGAATAAAAGGGACAATTTAAAACTTCAATAGTGGAGGTAGGAAATGTTCTACTTCCGCAGGTGGTGAAATATACAGATCGTATCCAAGAAAAACCACAGAGCACTCGTGTTTCCAAGCCAGAGCTCCAGCTGAGGCAGCAGCATACCATGTTGTGCCCAATGTCAAGGTAAGAGTCGCATTATCCACAAAGGGCAACTCATAGACGGCTTCCTGTTGCAAACGCACCCTCAACACGCATGTCTGATAATGAGCCCTCATAGAGAACATCAACAGATCAATGTCCAATGAAAGTAAGGGCTGCATAGAAAGACAGACTTCCAGTGCACATTCAAAAAGGCACCAAAGGCATTGAAACATGGGCTGCACACAATCCAAAAACGGTCGAAATGACAATGAACAGTCGCACACCAGTTGTTTCAGAAGTTGTACCCCGAAATAGTGCATCATGTGCTCACGACTCAGTTGCGCTGGCAGAAGCGCTTTCAGTTCTCCTTGCTGTGAAGGGACAGCCATTGAGCAAAAAAAGCAGCAACAGAAAAATGCCACATATTAAAGCCAAAGTAATCGTAAATCCCCTGAAAATACTCAAAAATATTCAGTGAATGGCTCAAGGTACTGAGCCGAATATAAAGGAGAAGGTGTGAACGAAACCAGAGCCTTAAAAAAATGGGCGATTCCAGTAGTACTGGACGCGTTGAATATTCGTCCCATAAGCTCACCAAAGTGTCTCAGAAATCTTGTGCTTAAAAGGGACTGAATCTCTGCTGATGACCTCGCAACTTGAAACGTACAGGTCTTGCATGCAGAAGTAAGCACCACATGTTTTTGAAACAATAAAGCCTTGAGTCAGCTCAACTTGTCAAAATTCATATCAGAAGTAGCAATATGAGGCCAAATGTCTACTATTCCTTTTTGTTGCGTAGGGGGAAAACGGACAATCCCGCTACACATAACAATTTGGGAGACCGAAACAACATAAGTTATTCCAGCTCGCATTCCACAACAGCTCTCACTGTTAAGGAGAACATAGCTGCCATTGAAGAGCACCTGGAATGCAGGTCTAATCAAGGGGACTGGAAGTCCCTTCATATAACAAGCCAAGTTTGCCACCAAGGCATTAGACGCCCCCTGTAAGGACAGGTGTTTACAAACCATTGAATGGCTCACAGAAGACCTCTTTCATGCCACTGAAACATTTGTACGAAAAGGGAAGCTCCCACACCTTGTGTATATAACTAACTCAAAGGGTTTCATATCTGCCTGCCGGAATGTGTTTCAAACAAGATGTAAATTGAAGTGTTGAACTAGGCAGATTTATAGCCCCATGTATTAGCCATTTAGCAGATGGTGTTTCAGCCACAGTAAAAGGCAACTTTTCTAATTTTTCGATGTTTCGCATGATGTAAGTCGCTTCCTTCTTAGCCATTATTTGTTGTTGTAGCATTAAAATTAAATTTTGAAAAAATGTCCCTTGCACTAATGTGTTGCCATGGAATGCGACCTGCTTTCAGTGTTTGTAGTGTCCAACCCCACTTTTATTGACCTTAGCTGACTCTGTCCATGATATAAAGATGACATGTCACTCTGTACCATGTCTATTGCAGAGGATACAATGTTATTTAAAGTGTATATCTGGTCGGACAAGGTGTTAATCGCATCTACAACAGCTAATGCTTTCTGTAAATTTTCTTGATCAATTTGCCCAAACCGGGGAGCCGCTACTTGTTGGGAAAGTTTCCAAATGTCATTATATACTGCGTATAAGAAGCATTTTCTACGTTGTCTTCTGGGGCCTAACAGGAAATCCTGTAAACCTGCTTCATTAGACCAGAGAATTAGGTGTTTTTGTTAACAGCATCTAATGAGGAACTCTTCAACCACTGCTGACATAATTTTCCTACACTATATGTTCTCACTATAGCCGAGTGTTCGGAGGACACATGGCGAGGGTCCGGCCTATTTGCTCTAAACCCCCAACGTGGAGTTTACAAATCGTGTATGGCACCCATTGGTGTCTACTAGCCAAAATAACCACTGGCCTGGATGTGAAAGTGAGGTGTTAAATGTTACATTCTGGACCCATTCATCGAGCTGTTGTTCAGAAGCATTTATATATTTTTGCCATTTGTAAAATTTTGCAGGGGTAGGAATGCTGGGCGCATTCAATTTCTTAATTTTCGCTAAGCCTAAACAACTAGTTTGTTGTACTGTGTCATTTAAAAATATATAGTTTGGACAGGTATCAGGCATGCTGTAAATGAAGCTTCCTTTCCCCTTATTTGCCAATTTTTAGTTTCCCACACACTTTTCAAGTCTATCGTCTTCAACCAGTAGTCATAGCCTTCTATAGCCAATCGGGAAACAAAGGAATCACAATAAATTAATTCTGTTTCTGTCAATAAGATATGTCGACTTTCCACCACTGGTAATTTGAAATAATATGACTCAGCATTTTTAACATTGTGCCCAGAAAAATATACAAACATTTCAGTATACGTTTTGGAACTCCTCACTGGTGGAGTCGGACAGTGTTCCCATTGTGTATAATTACAAATAGTCTGTGAGGTACTTGCTCTTTGAATGAAGTGATGTCCATAATAATTATAACAGAACATATCACCATAGTTTTCTTTGGATTGATACACATCTTCATTTTCAAATACTGTATAATACTGTAAATCAGATATCATGGAATCAACTGTTTTCACATCCCAATCATCAGAAACTACTCCGGGTGTAATTACATTGTTCATAGAAAGTTTGAATACGTCTGGAATTTAAATGACCTCCGTCGGGCCATTTATATCAAATAATACTTTATCCCAAACAATCCCATCAGGAATTGGTATGGCATAAATGTTTACCAGGGACAAGTCTCTGCGGAATTTGTGTGATGAAAAATGTGGTTGTCGGACTTCATCCACAAGTTCAACTGTAGAGCGCTCAGGAGGCTAATGATCATGTATGAGTAAAAAGAAAACAGTGACAAACCCAATGCAAAGAACAAAGGCAACTACAGTCAGCAAGAACCATAGGTAGTTCCATAGAAGAATAAAGTAATTAATTTTGAGCCAGAAATCAGCTTACATGCTCTTGACAGTTCTGTTGCAGTAGAGGTATATGAGTCAGTCAAAGTGTCATTGATGTAGGCAAGATATCCAGAAGCAGTGCGTGCAAAAACTGGAGCCGTGTTTGGAAGTGGAGAATTTGCAGAGTACTCCCTCCGTGGTTCATAGTAGACCATGCCATCCGTTTGTGATCCGTTTGTGTAGTATTTGAATAAAAACGATAATTGTTATTTGTAGTAGTAGAAGTTAGTGAAACCAATGAAAGCTCATTTGCCACCCTCCCCAAGCTCGAAGAGGTGTCAGCGCTGCTGCTGAAAACCTGTAGAGGAACATCCTGGTCTGCAGTGAGAGGGATTCAGGTACAACCCAGGAGTACCCTAGGTCTGCTGTGCAGGATTGGCCACATGGTGTAACTTGACATTGTCGATTGAGACAAAGCAGTTTTCTCTAGACCCAGGCAGCGGTGGCAGAATGCCTGTTCTTGTACTGTGAATTCCCAGGACTGGAACCGGTGTATGATAAGAAGGAACAAACTAATTTTCACAGCAATCTTTTCACTAACTAGATCCCCAACTTTTAGAATCCAGCCGGTAGATGTTACTGGTACATCCCTTATTCCCAAGGAGGCAGCACTTGCAGATGTGTTGTCAACACAGAACTGTTGTAGGTCCTGCAAGACAGTGACACGTTCCTTTATGTCAAAAGGTGTATCTGCCACCTCCACTCTAGGACCATCAAGATCTGGAACATACATTTGTGTTCAAAACATGCATTTGTATGAAGTACGCCCCTTAGGGACATGTAGGCAGATTGTTAAGTGCTCTCTTCACTCCATACAAGTGTGTAAGCCAACTACGACCCGTGCCTAATATTCTGGCTGTTAAGGATTGCTTTAAATCTTGGTTTCGTAGCTCCAGGATACTATTTCCCTCGGGATGAAATGGAGATGAGAAATGCAGTTGGACCCGTAATAAAGCCATGGCGTCCCTGAGTGCCCTTGAGGCAAAAACATGGGTCTGGTCCCCGTGGAAAGCCTCAACAGCATATGTGCCTATAAAGACTTCTTATTCTTTAATAACAGTTCAAGCGTCAGCCGCATGTTGGTCCAAACCTGTGTACAAATCTGGAGCATGAATAAACAGCCACTAACATGTATTTGTATGCACTATCAGGTGTCAGAGGACCACAATGGTCCAAATACACACATTGTAATGGTTTGTTGGATATAAGGAGGGGCGTCTGCGGTGGGCGTTTGTTGGTGGATCCTTTTATTTGCTGGTGATTGTCATAGCAAGGGACATACTGTTTGGTCTGTTTATAGAGACCTGGCCACCAGTAGTGTGCTTGTAACAATGAAATTATAGCCGCCACATCAGCGTGGGCAGAAGCAACCCCTTCATACGCTGCTTTGATAAATTCTGGTCTTTGGTCTTTATTGGGAATCACACGATTTTCCACCCCTGGTATTACTGCTAGTGCTGGATTGAGACATGATATGTGGTAGAAGCATTTAGCAGGATTTGCGTTTGGTAAGGCAGTGTTTCATCATCCAATTTATTACTAGAACGAGGTACTGCAGCAACAGAAGCCTTAGCTACTGCTGATTTGGCTGCTTCATCAGCCAAGGTGTTGCCTGCAATGTGTATTCCATCACAATGATGTCCTAATGTACAACATGGAAGTTGGGTAGCATTTCCTTCAGATCCGCTATTTCCCCCACAGAAGTCTGTGTTTAAAGGTGTTTCCTTTTGAATCCCTGAACCCATTTTGGCACCAGTAATGCAGATATTCATTGAAGGACTGGACACAATATTATGAATCACAGACAATCAGTGTCGTCTGCTCAGGATCCGTATATTCCAGTGCCATCGCCAGAGCCTTGAGCTCTGCAAGCTGTGTGGGGCAGTCCCCTAAGGTCTGCGTGTAAGTATGTTGTGGATGGAACTTGCCGTCCTTCATCTTTCCATTTATGACTGCGTAAGCGGCAGAATGTTGATGTTTGCTGCCTATAGCTGGTTGAGCTGAACCATTAGTGTACAAGCTTGTCTGATATTGTTCAATAGGCAATGTGTTTGCTGGAACAGGATATTCAAGTTCATATTGCAAAAACTCTTGGGTTTGTAATTTTGAATAAAAAATATAATCAACATCAGTAGCCGTGACAGACATTGCCTATTGGATCAAATGTGGATGTAATGCTTTAGCGTTAGAAACGCTAGCTTTGTTAACAGCCTCAAGGGCTGGAATAGAGGATACAACAATGATACGTTTCCCCTGGGCCAGAGGTCTCTCTTTAATGCCAGCCATCTGAACAGCAGTGAGAAATTTCTTAGTGGGAGCAAGCGTTATTCAGCTGTAGAATACAAATGTGATTTGTATGTAATTGGGACAGTCTCACCCTCATTGAATGTCACATAGGTGAAACCAAAGGCACTGGCAAATACTCTGATGACCAAATGTTACTTGTTGTCCCTTGTAGGTAGGTGTTTTGTGTCAAGCATGCCTTTTTGTAATGCTCTGAGAATGCGTGTGTGTTCGTCTGTCCAGTATTTGCTGGTAGAGTCAGGGGATATTAAGTCATACAATAGTTTCATGTGTTGTGCATAATCTAAAATGTATGTTCTGCCAAAATTTTAAAAGCCTAATAAGGACTGGAGTTTTTTTTATTGTATTTGGTGGTTGTAATTGTGTGCATTTCTCTAAAATTTGGGGCGCAAGGCTCTTGTCTTCATCTGACAGTTTGTATCCCAAAAGCAGGACACTATGGAGGGCTATTTTCATTTTTTTGCAATTGAATTTGTAGCCAATTTCAGCAAATCCTACAACAATGCGGGCTACCCGATTTATATGTCGCATGAAGTTATTGTCCGTGAGGTAGATGTCATCCATGTATGACAACATCTCAGGGTCAATGTTGTGCAAGATAGATGTAACATGAGCTGAGAAGAGTCCTGGAATGTTTTGTACCCTTGTGGGAGTCGGCAGAATTTTTCTGAGAGTCTAAAGCACTGAAACTTGTTAATTCCCTACTTTCAGGCGCTATGTTTCGATAGACAAACCCATTGAAAATATCCAGGGTCGTCTTGTATTTTTTGCGCACCATATTGTTCATAAGTGCTGTGTGCATTTTGTATAGCAAAAGTGCATGTGTGACTATTTAAATGTCTAGAGTCTAAAACTATTCTATATGAATGGTCGGGTTTAGCAACAGTAAATAATGGATCATTCCTTGGTGAAACACAGGGTTCAATTACACCCTGGTACTCTAGTTGTTTGAGGATTTCCCTCACTGGTGCTTTAGCTTTATAATTTATTGGATGTTGGAGGTTGAGGTTGAGGTTGGGATTTAATTGGCATTACATGATAGGGGGAATCATTATTCCACCCTACGTGATTGCGATATAACGCCTGTGCCACTGCCCAAACAATGATGTGTATTTCAACGACCTTTCTGGGAAGAAGGGGAAAGAAGGAGCTTTCAATAACCTCTTCTCCAAAAGGGAGATCGCGGACAAATTATGGTGGCCAATCTTTTTCAGGCAATAAAATATCATAAATCATGATGACGGGGTCCCAAAAGATAGCGTTTATTGTACGTTCAATGTCTCCCTCTAACTGTATAGTTACTTTATACACCCTGTTGGGCGTAGAGATATGCATGGCCGCAGTCTCAACTTGTAAGAAGTCATTAGTTGCTTTCACCTCCAGATGCTCTTGAAGATCCCGGCTACTTATTGTGACCTCTGCACTGTGCCAGTGCCTACTTCCTGTTCTTCAGTAAAGCTCTCTTCCTGAGTGGCATGTTGTATCGCAACTGCTTTTTTGCTGAGGAAGTTTCTATTCTTTCTTAACAGAAACTTCAGGCGAGCATTGTGAGTCCTTTCTTGGTTTCATGTACTCTGTTCACTGCTCTGACCGCCCACCTCTGTCACTGCATTTTTCCAGTGAGTCCTGAAAGGAACGAGATTGGCGTGTATCAGTATTCTGATATCTGTCAGGCTTTTTTATATTATCTCTATTGCTAAGATTATATCTATTCTGAGAGGTCTCTGAATGTGGAGATTCTCCCCTTTCTTTTTTAGGTATTTGTTGTTTTTTCTCCCAGCGCTATTTAGAACCTTCAGGTGCTTGCTTGGTAGGATCGTTATGGCATTTACCTTGAAATTGTGGTTTAATTGGTCCGGCCCCCAGACTATCTTGACTAATGCTAGAGTAGGTCTCAGCAATAATCTTTGGCAGCTCAGGTTCTTGGTACTGTATAGGAACATCCCGGAGCCGCATGCGCACGGCTAGTGGAACTGCTTCCCCTTTAAGGTTACTTAATATGGCTGAAGACAGTGGCAAAATTGCCCATTAATTGCATTCCCAAATCCAGGGCAGGGGCAGCCCCGTATTCATCTTGAATTTGTTATAACACCTTCGGCAGATTCACAAGTGTTGGTGTACAGTGTGCGGTAGTGTAGAGCGTGGCAAATACCATGCCCTATGTGTTTCAGTTATCTACTGTGGGAACTATCCCAAATGTAAATCACATAGTGAGTATTCTGTGTTTGTCCTGAGGACCCCTATGGAGGAAGACTGCTTCCAGCGCATTTATTTTTTGAGCTAACCAAAACGGAATGTCCTCCCGCTTGGCAGGTGCTTTACTCATAATCGAATGTACAGTTGCCAGGGCAATACCTGGCATAACTGTATGTGGTTGCACTGAGGCAGCACGTGCTGGGTTAGTATTTAGTGTTTGTAGGAAGTTGGCTCTGTATACACTATCTCAAAGTGAGAGATAGTGTGCACAGAGTCCAAGGGTTCCCCTTAGAGGTTGATAGTGGCAACATTAGATAATTCTAATGCTCTATTTTGTGGTAGTGTGGTCTAGCAGTAGGCTTATCAGAGGGTAGTGTTAAGCATTTGTTGTACACACACAGGCAATAAATGAAGAACACACACTCAAAGACTTAACTCCAGGCCAATAGTTTTTATATAGAAAAATATATTTTCTTAATTTATTTTAGAACCACAAGATTCAAGATCTGAGGTAAGTACATAAAATGCAAGGTACTTCACACAGGTAAGTAGAGAACTTTGATTTAAAACAGTAGTACACACAGTTTAGGTTAAAATGGCAATATGCTATTTTAAACGTAGACACTGCAAAAATCAACAGTTTCAGGGGAGGTAAGCTTGGTTACATTTTTCAGGTAAGTAAAGCACTTACACAGTCAGTCTCCTGGGCATAGGCAGCCCTCTGTTGGGGTTTCAAGGCAACCTCAAAGTTACCGCACCAGCAACACAGGGCCGGTCAGGTGCAAAGGTCAAAGGAGGGCCTAAAACACATAGGCGCCTATGGAGAATGGGGTGCTCCGGTTCCGGTCTGCTGGCAGGTAAGTACCTGCATCCTCGGGGAGCAGACCAGGGGGGTTTTGTAGAGCACTGAGGGGAACACAAACAGGCACACAAAACACATCCTCAGCGGCACAGGGGCGGCCGGGTGCAGTGTGCTAAGTAGCCATTGGGTTTGCTATTGAAAGCAATGGAGGGACCTGATGGTCACTTAGGAGATGCAGGCAGGGCACATAGGGGCTTCTCGGGCCAGCCACCGACTGGGCTAGGAAGAGGGCCACCTGCTGGTCACTCCTGCACTGGAAGGTGGTCCTCTCGGTCCTGGGGGCTGCGGGTGCAGTGCTTGGTCCAGACGTCGGGTCCCTTGTTACCAGGCAGTCGCGGTCAGGGGGAGCCTCTGGATCCTCTCTGCAGGTGTCGCTGTGGGGGTGCACGGGGGTTGACTCAGGTTACTCACGTCATCGTAGTCTCCTGGGAGTCCTATCTGCGGTGTTAGTTCTCTGGAGCTCGAGCTGGGGGTGTCAGGTGCAGAGTGAGAATTCTCAGGCTTCCGGCAGGAAGAGAGAGTTCTTTGGAAGTTGTTAAAAAGTTGCAAAGTTGTTGCAGTTTTTGAACAGTGCTGATGTTCTCGGGAGTTTCTTGGTCCTTCGGGTTCAGGGCAGTCCTCTGAGTCCTCAGAGGTTGCTGGTCCCTGTCGGATGTGTCGCTGTGCAGGTTCTTTGAGTCTGAAGACAGGCTGGTAGGGCTGGGGCCAAGTCAGTTGGTGTCTCCGTTGTCTCTGTGGGGCTTTCAGGTCAGCAGTCCTTCGTCTTCCTTCAGGTTGCAGGAATCTGATTTCCTGGGTTCAGGGTCACCCCTAAATACTAAATTTAGGGGTGTATTTAGGTCTGGGAGGCAGTAGCAATGGCTACTGTCCTGGAGGGTGCCTATACCCTCTTTGTGCCTCCTCCCTGAGGGGAGGGGGCACATCCCTATTCCTATTCGGGGAATCCTCCAAACTGAAGATGGAGAATTTCTAAAGGCAGGAGTCACCTCAGCTCAGGGCACCTTCGGGGCTGTCCTGACTGGTGGGTGGATCCTCCTTGTTTTCCTCATTATCTCCTCCAGCATTGCCGCCAAAAGTGGGTGCAGTGGCCAGAGGGAATGGTATATCCACTAGCTGGGATTCCCTGGGGTGCTGTAACAAAAGGCATGAGCCTTTGAGGCTCACTGCAAGGTGTTACAGTTCCTGTAGGGGGAGGTGAGAAGCACCTCCACCCAGTACAGGCTTTGTTCCTGGCCACAGAGTAACAAAGGCACTCACACCATGTAGCCAGAAACTCGTCTGGTTGTTGCAGGCTGGCAGAAACTGGTAAGCCTAGCACTAAGAGTCAGACTGGTATTCAGGGGGCATCTCTAAGATGCCCCCTGGGTGTATTTTACAATAAATCCACACTGGCATCAGTGTGCATTTATTGTGCTAAGAAGTTTGACAAACTCCCAGACCATATACTCTTTATGGCTACCCTGCACTTACAATATCCAAGGTTTTGCTTAGACACTGTAGGGGCATAGTGCTCATGCACATATGCCCACACCTGTGGTATAGTGCACCCTGCCATAGGGCTATAAGGCCTGCTAGAGGGGTGACTTACCTATGAAACAGGCAGTGACAGGTGGGCATGGCACTCTGAGGGGCGTGCCATGTCGAGTTAGTCATTTTCTCCCCACCAGCACACACAAGCTGTGAGGCAGTGTGCATGTGCTGAGTGAGGGGTCCCAGGGTGGCATAAGACATGCTGCAGCCCTTAAAGACCTTCCCTGGCAACAGGGACCTTGGTACCAGGGGTACCATTTACAAGGGACTTATCTGTGTGCCAGGGCTGTGCCAATTGTGGGAACAAAGGTACAGTTTAGGGAAAGAACACTGGTGCTGGGGTCTGGTTAGCAGGGTCCCAGCACACTTTCAATCATAACTGGCATCAACAAAAGGCAAACAGTCAGGGGGTAACCATGCCAAGGAAGGCATTTCCTTACAGTGTTTGCATTAAAAAATGTACTAATAGACTGTTTATTAGAGTGAGCTCTATATATAAGTGGTGGATCTCAGCTACTGCTAAGATTGCTGCATCAGGGTGTGGTGTATATGTGGCCAATAAGGTCCAGTTCGGGCCATCGTTACTCAGAGGACCTAACCTAATGTGTAATATTGAATGTGGTAGGGAGCCATCAAGCCAATTATTACGGTCTTGATAAGATAAAGATATTTCTAAATATGCATAAGCACTGTATTGTGCAGGTATGTTTGCAGGTGTATAATGCTGAAATGTATTTGTGTTCTCATCTACTGTTGGAAAGGTAACCCAATAATAAAATATTTCTGTTCTGCAGGCTGGATGAACCTCAACAACAAACGTGATTGGAACCCCCCACACACCCCCGGGCCATTAGGCCATTCACCAATAAATGTGCAGTAAGGGGTGGTCGCATATTTGATCCAATTACCACCCGTTGCAGGTTTGCCATGTTAAATGGTAAAATGTGTGCTCAGAGATAAGGATACCAAATAGGGATTGATCTTTTTAAGGCTCAAGCTTGAACAAGCTACAGCTTTAGATAGGTACTACCTATTTAGCTGAGGAAGAAATCCTCAATACCACTGACGTCTCCATATATAGTATCAAGGTGTCTTTAGCCTTTAGTGAGACAGAGATACTTGGGATGATCTGAAAATTAGTGCCTGATCAAACTTTGGTGGTGCCATGTCATGTAGGTTCTCACTATACTAATGAGGCTACTGGATTTGTGCGCCAGAATCACATAGATTGTGGCGTACCAAGTACAATTCCACACCACATGACACCTGTCGGCCTAATCTGAGTTTTCCGGCTAACTAGCAGCACCTCATCTTCACCAAAGAGCAGGGATGATTGTGGCAGCCCGGTACATGACAAGGAAGACTCCTCAGGGGAATTATGGTTGATCAGATCTCATCCCTTTCTCTCAGTTACATTAGTCTCACTCAGGAAAAGACCACAGAGGCAGAATATAGTTCAATAAGGTTTATTGAAGTAACCACATCTTAGAAAAATAGCATGTATTGCAGTAACTAGGATGATAAAACACAATAAAAGCAAGAGGGTGACAAGGAGAGTGAAACACAAAAAATTGCGATTCACAAATAAGAAATCGCAATACAATGTATGAAGTATTCATGAATTGCGATTAGTCGAAAAATTGCTTTTTGCATGTGCAATTTACCACAAATTGAAATCAGGTGGTAAACAGGTGCTACCTATATAAAGAGGCCCAGAATGCATCAGCCCTTTTCAACAATGGCTGCACTCTACATCATGGGGGTGGATGAGGATCCTAGAAGGTTTGAGGAGAGCGAGGAGGAGACGGGAGCGCATTTTCAGAGTGCGCATTACCTTCTTTGATCAGAGAGAGGAGATGTATGACAAGTACAGGTTGAACTCTGCCATTATACTTGACTTAATAGCTGATTTACAACCCCTACTGCAACGACACACGCAGAGAAGTAATGCAATACCCACTCACGTGAAGGTATTATGCTCCCTGCACCTCTTAGCCTCAGGAAGCTATCAAAGGGTCATAGCAGCAGCTGGATGTATGTCACAAAGTGTCCTCTCACGCTTCTTCAATAATACATTCCTCAATGCCATGTTAACTAAACTTCATCTGCACATAAAATTTCCCAACACCCCACAGGAATTGCAGCAAACTAAATTAGATTTCTACTAGAAAGCCCAATTTCCACGTCATTGGCTGCATTGATGGGACACATGTAGCAATCTGTCCACCATCTGCATCAGAGTGTATATATATATATATATATATATATATATATATATATATATATATAAATAAATAGAAAAATAGTAATTCCATGAACATCCAGGTCATATGCAATGCCTCCAACATCATAACTGATCTTGTGGCCAGATACCCTGGTAGCACACATGATTCCTACATCTTTAGGCACAGTGGAATACACACAAGACTGCTTGCTGGGGAATTTTGTGAAGGATACATACTTGGTAATGTAACAGAGAACAATGCTGCATAACGTATATGTGATGTCACAGATAACAATAACTCATTGAACACTCCTATAATGCTAAGATACAGTGCATATGCATTGCGGTCCTTCATCCTGACACCGTACCTCAATCCTGCCACGCCAATTGAACGGAGAAACAATGCAGCACATAGGAGGACACGAAGCGTGATTTCGAGGACCTTTGGCCTGCTGAAGAGTCGTTTCTGATGCCTGCATAAAAGTGGGGGCACACTGCAATACAGTCCGGAAAACACTTGCAAGAGCATGGCCACATGTGCAATGTTGCATAGCATTGCAACAATAAGAGGCATACCAGTCGAACCCACGGAGACGGACTCCAATGAGGATGACAACCCCTTGCCACCCTTTCACTTAGGAGACAGAACCAGAGCAGCAGAGGGCAGGCAAAGACGTGCTGAGATTACATGCGACTATTTCTGATGTAAGTAATGACAACACCACGTGCAGTTTCATTTTTGCTGCAGGTATCACACTTATTGCCTTGACTTCAGGACACATATGTGTGAATAGGACATAGGTATTTAAAAGACACAATCAGGTACCAATTACAGTGTGATACTATTGACATCATAGTATCAATGCATTGCTACAAAATATGCAAGGACCTGAACTTCTCAACATTACTTTTTACGTCCACGCACTCCGCTTGAACGCTCAGTGGCACCTCTTGTCGTGGGTTCAGAGACAGAACTGTGTATGGAACTGCGATGCCTAGGATCCATCACAGGGGCTGTGACACTTCTGAGACTAGAGAGCTCCTCACTATCCCCACCATTCAGATCCCTGTTTGCAGCACTCTGGGCTGTCTGCATTGTCTCCAATACATTGGTGACTTACACCAATCCTCGTGCAACATCCTGACTGCAATGTGCCATTTCCACTTGCATGCCCACAGCACGTCATGACAGCAAAGCAGTTGTGTTAGTGAGCCGATCGACAGATCTGCTGAACCCATCCAACCTACCCATCAATTGGTGATGGTGCCTACAGTGGGTGACATGCTTCTGCTGCATTACAGTACAGAGTTCCTTAATAGCATTTGTCATCTCCCTTATATGTTCTGCTATGGCTTGCTGTCCCTTATGCAGCTTGCACATGTTGTGATTGAGAGACACCAACTGCCTGTGCATTGATCTCATGTGTATACATTGCAGGCACTGCACTTTCAACATGGATGCCTCAAGACCACCAAACAGTGATGGGCCCTCACCTTCCTCTGTGCTCTGTCTGCCTTCTTCCCAATGCCACTTGAGGGGAGTAGACTGATGCCGGAACAGGGACTGCTGCCTGTGGGTGCTTCTACCCTCTAAAGGTGGTGTGGGTACATCTTCCTGTAATTCATCAGAGTCCAGAATAAATTTAGGAAGGGGTTCCACTCTTGCCCTGTGTCTGGTTGGTGCTGGTATGATGGACTCAATGGTGTTTGAATCAGACTGTGTCTGACTTTCGTCATTCCCCCAGTTCCAGTTTATGCTGGGTCAGGGACCGGAACATCTACAACAACAATGCGCAGCATGTCATTCATGATGTACTCCTTGCATGTGTAATTTCACAGTTACTTTCATGATAAACATTTCCCCTGGTATAGTGTCTCTAATTGTCTGTTGTGTTGTTTCACTGTTTGGTTTTACACTATACTGCTATTTATGTAGTAGATGCACTTTTGGGGTATGGACTTCCACTCCCATAAGGCATTATTGTGTTGAATGGAAAATGTGACATGGACTATTTATCACAGTGCATGGTGCCATTGCTATTTTCTAAGGGACATTTGTACATGCACATATGGTGATTCAAATCATTACTGCCCTTACCTTTGCCGGTGCCTGGTGTGCTTGAGGTGTCTATGTCAGTGACACCACCTACTGCTTCAGGCAGCAGTGTTGACTCCACTATGTCTTCCAAGGGGGTGGATGGTATCTGGATGGGTGGGCCACCACCAGTGCTCCTTACTTCCTTCAGCCTGCTTGCTACCCTCTCCTTGGAATGTGGTCGTAAGTTGTACCAGCGCTTGTGTATCTCCTCAATTGAACGCTGCATAAAACCCACCATGCATATTTTGGTCTGGATGTCAGTCCACATTTTCCTTTTCTCACTTTATTGGACATGTGGTGAGTGTTTGCCAAATAACTGGTCATGGTTCCTGACCACCTCTTCTGTGAGCACCTCCAATTCCTGCTCACTGAACTTCAGCTTTCTTTTTCTCCCTCCTGTGTGCTTGCCATTTCCATCAGTGGCCATTGTGTTAACCTGGTCCTGGCTGACTCTCCTGAGTGCCTCCCTGGTGCTGTGCTGGGTCTCTGTGCCTGCTCCTGTAGCTCAAGCTTCTGGAAACAGCATGCACTGACTCACTTCCTGTTTGTGATGTCATCGTGCTGCTCCATAATATAGAAATTCACAATTTACTATTTCCAAGTACGATTCGCTATTTTACCGAATCGCTATTTGGTACTCGCTATTTGCGATTGTGAATTTTAAGAAATCGCAAAAATTTTTGCGATCCCAGTTAGCAATTTGGTAAAAATCGCTTTTAGGTATTCGCAATTGTGAACCTTCATACATCTGGCCCTAGGAGTGTTGTATAGTTCTCCTGCCTACGATATGTTTGAGCACAGCATAATAAACCTAATTGGCCCCTCAGGAGTTCCCCTGGAAAGCATCATCCCTCATACATGAGTAAGGAAGTCTGTAGTCTAGAAAGACACTGTCCCCATGTAGGTCAAGAGTTTGGCAGTCTAGGCAAGCAATTGTAGTGAGGCAATCGGCATGCAGTCGTGGTCATCTGGCTGGAATATCCCTCTAACGTGTATAGGACAAAGGAGTATTTTTATAATAAAACAGTTGACATTCTAAGAAATGGTCTCCATGTATGAGGGTATATGTTTCAGTGAATGTTGGAGGTACAGCGTATCACACTGCCGGCAACCTATGAGTTTAGCCTTGAAGAACGTACAAAGTGAAATGAAGGTCCTACTGAGAACCTATCACTTTCCAAGGCGAAAGAACAATTAGATAGAGAGAAATAAAACAATACCGCAAATGTGGCTATTGCTAGAAAAATGAAGCGATGCCGAATAAAATGTGACCGGGCTAAAGTGCTCAGCGGCAGGCCTAGTTCACAAAAATTATCGTGTCTAAAATATGGCTAAAATAGCTATACAACCCAAAGACTTATAGATATTGCAGACAGGTAACTTCCACTCATGTGTAGGTTTTTTGTTTCATTGGAGCTAGGAGGCAGTTTGTGACCATGCGGCATGGATGCATTGTATTTCTGTAAATATGATGTATCCCTGCACTTTCAAAATGATGCAGCACAGTGCAGCAAGCTGGCTTGTAATGCCATGCTGAATCATTTCCTCGTAAATGAGGCCCCCTAAATTTTGCCTACAAGGTTACTTTAATGAGTGTTGGGCAACTATCTTTTCCTGGATTGCTCCATAGAGAGCAGTCTGCCTCTGTCACTGTCTCCATCTTGGAAATCATTGCTTGATGCCTTTTGCTAATGCTACTGTAACCTTCCTATATGATTTTACCCAGACTCCTGACCACAGATGTCACTCAGGAGTTACTTGAGGTTCCAGAAGAAACCCATGGCTTGGCCTTTGTGACTCCTCTGGCACTGCATCTGTGACCCCTGACCTCAAAGGTGGCAACACGGATGGCTCGCATTTATGAGCCCCACTCTCCTTATTTTCTGTCCATTGTTTATTATACTAATATTACTCACTGTTGGTGTGATAAACAAGCATTGGAAAATCCATTAGGTCTTGCCTATGCAAGAGCCATTGGCTTTGCCAATGTGTTTTAGTCATGTTGTACACCAGCATGGCTGTTGAGCAACAAGGCTAAAAGTTAGGGGAAAGAGGAGAGTCACCTGGAGTGCCGTAGAGTGGAATGGCAAAGAGTAGAGTAGAGTGTTGTAGAGTGGAGAGGCAGAGAGTGTCAAGTATTGGAGTGGCATAGTGTTGCTCCACATAGAGTGACACACACTGGAGTGGCACAGAGTAGAGTGGAGTGGCGTAGAGTGCATTGGAGTAGAATGTTGCAGAGTATAGTGGCGCAGACTGCAGGGGCATTGAATTCAGGGACATACAATGCAGAGTCATAGAACGCAGTGGCATAGATTAGAGTGATGCATAGGACAGTCCAATGGTGCAGAGTAGAGTGGCGCAGAGTAGAGTGACACAGAGTGCAGTGGTGCAGAGTGCAGTGGCATATAGTGCAGTGGTGTAGAGTGGTGCAGAGTGGAGTGGCGTAAAGTTGAATGATGTAGAGGACAATGGCACAAGTTAGAGTGGAGTGGCATAGAGTACAGTTACGTAGAGCGCAGAGTCGAGTGGCGTAGAGTGCAGTGGTGTATAGTGGTGCACACTAGAGTATAGCACAGGGTGGTGCACAGTAGAGTATTGTACCATAGGTTGCAGTGGCACAGAGTGAAGTGGTGTAGAGTGGAGTAGCATAGAGTGGAGTAGTGCAGAGTAGAGTGGCATAGAGTTTAGTGGCAGAGAGTACAGTGTTGAAGAGTAGAGTGTCAGTGTTCAGTGGAGTAGAGTGTCATGGAGAGCAGTGGTATAGAGTACAGTGATTCAGAGTAGAGTGTAGTGGCATAGAGTACAGTGACTAAGAGCACTGTTGTGTAGAGACATTAGTGTAGAGTGCAGTAGTTAAGAGTAGACTGGTGTAGAGTCAGCGGCATAGAGTTTAGTGGCGCAAAGTGGAGTTGAGTGACATAGAGTGTAGTGGTATATAGAAGATTATTTCAGAGAAGAGTGAAGGGGCATAGAGTGGAGTTGTTAAAGGAAGAGTGCTGTTGCATAGAGCGACATAGAGTGTAATAGCGTGAAGTATAGTGGTGTAGAGTGTAGTGGCATAGAGTGCAGAGCAGAGTAGAGTGGCATACATTGGATTGACGTAAAGTGCAGGGGCACAGAGTTGAGTGTTACAGAGTAAAGTTCATTGGCGTAGAGTACATTGGCATAGATTGCAATAGAGTAGAGTGCAGCGTTGCAGAGTGGTGTAGAGTAGAGTTGTGCAGTGTAGATTGGTGTGGCCTAGACGGGAGTATTGTGGAGTGCAGTGGCGAAGAGTGCATTGTCTTAGTGCAGAGTGGTACAGGGTAGAGAAGAGAGATGGAGTGTAAAGTTGCAGAGAGTGCAGTGCGGTAGAGTGGAGTGGTGTAGAGAGTTGGAGTGGTGTAAAGTGGAGTGGTGCACAATAGAATGCAGTGGTGTGAGTGGTACAGAGTGGCATCGAGTGGCGCAGAGCAGAGTATGCATGGTATGATAGCTCACTGCCGTCACAGACATCATATTTTCAATTGAAATGACCATAATATTTGCACACACCTACAATTTTATTTAAAAAACTGTACACTAAACAACAATAATTTGTGGAAATTGCTTCACCTTGCGTAATGATTTATTTTGATCATATTAAAGTATTTGTTATCAACACACTCCAGAAATAACAAAAAGTGCTTCATTTGTTTTACTAATTCTGATATATTTTGAAATACTTACACAGTTCATTAAAATGTTGTGTAGAAAAACCTCTTTCTTACCCCAAGTATCCACAAAGACTGTCGCATAGATCCTTTCAATTTCAAGTCAGAGAAAGCAAACAAGTGCACTCAGAAGAAAGCACCTGACATTTGACTTCAGTCTTTGAATGCACAGCTAATATGATAAGATAAGAAGATTTCAAGGCCTGTTTACAGAAAAGGAGTTAGTGGCAGGATACAGTAAACATAGTTTAGGCAACAAAAGGGAAGAACTGAACTTGAAGAGCCTAAAGCAAATAAAGCCAGTAAATAGAAAGACAGAAAATGTGAGTTACAGACCACAAAGCCAATGGTAATCAACGGGTGAAAGGAATTCCTAGTCAGCTTTCTGAAAGTCCCCCAGATGTCTTTAGCAAACCAGACAGCTTTGTTGTCTGGTTGGCTGCGACCTAAAAATGGAGCACAAGGAGCTGGTACAGGACCTTTGCTGGCAGTTAAGGTAAATAAAATAAAATGTTTTTTTGAAGGGGCGTGGCCGAGGGGTCAAGATGGTTGTCGCACTTTAGAACTGCTTCCAACCCCTCCGTCATCCGTCCTCGCCTAAGCCCTGCAAACCCCTGTCTTTCAGGACGTTTCTGGTGCCTCGGGTGCCCAGGACAATCGGGGGCGCTGATTGAGTAGTCCCGGTTGCGCGGGGACCCCCTGCAGGACAGATCCGAAGGATCAAGGTGCTCTCACGTAAAATGTCGGGCACCATCAGCTAGGTGCGCTGAGGTGCTGCCCTTCAGAATTTGGAACGGCTGGGAATGGGCCATCCGGTGTGAAAAGCGGTACAGGAGCTGCGTGCTGAGGTGGCCGGACGAGGCGTCCTGTAGACCCCATCTGCTCCGGGGGCATAGGTGCGGCCCAGTGCGGGGTCACGCAAGATGAGAAGCGCTGCCACCCCTGCAATTGTGCCGGTAGGAGGCGTTGGCCGGGGCCCAGCTGCCTAAAGAGATACCTGGGGGCCCGGGCGGGGCCGAGGGTGCCTGGTCCTGCTGAGGCTGTGGCCCCCGGAGGTGGCAGCTGATGGGTGCGCCACTGCCCAAAGGGACCGAAAAAGGGAGGCAGCCTTGATATGCAGAGGTTGGCCGCGCAGCCTAGCGGAGGAAAGGAGTGGGACCTACTGCCTGGCTGGTGCACGGGGTGAGGGCCATTGGGTGTATCCATGATCCGACATCACAGAAGAGCGCAGCTGCGCTCGGAGACTGAATCCAGAGGACCCGCAGCCTCCTCTGGCAGTGGAGGTAGGAGGGGGGGCGTGACTGTGGATTAGGGGTGGGGGGAGTAGACTGCAGGGTTTCCCCCCCCTGAATGAGAGACTATGGTGGACCCCCTTTCTGAGTGATCCGGGTGGAGCCGTGGGGGGTCCACCGGTAGCAGGGGAGGCCCGCACTGGGGAGTGATGGCACCCGGAAGGACGGGAGAAGGGTCCGGACCCGGAGCGGCCTGTGGTGTGGATCTGCAGACAAGGGACAGTGGCACAAATACGGACGGGTGATAGGCACATTGGAGCGGACCCACTTGTATCCGATGGACGTAAGAGAGGGTCCCCATGATCTGGGTGGTAGCTCAACGTTTTGAGGAAGGGGAGCTACGGCTGCAAGCCGCTGAGTGGAGACACTCTGTCATGGAGCCCCATATGGACTTGAGCTGGGCCCTGGAGTGACGGAAGATGGAGCCCCAAAATACTTACCTTGGCTATAACAGGCTGTGAAACCAGCTGAGGGCCACAATGGGCGAGGACAAACCAGCCCGGTTAACATCAGCGCAAATGCGCATAGAGCAGTTTGCCACAGGTGCAGTCCCAACACATGCTGGTGAGTGGGGGCGGGAGGGAAGTCCATGCCCCCAGGAGACGTGACCATCATCCTTCAGGCCATACATACTTCCCAAACAGCAGTAGAGACAAAAATTCAGTAGGTCAGAGTGGATGTGGCCCTGGTGCGTCAAGATCTGCGCAATGGTACAGCAAGGATCACGGAGGCAGAATCCAGATTGTACATTGTGGAAGACGAAATGAGTAACCTAAAATCACAGGTTGCTCGGCTTCTTGTGCACGCATCTGAGTTCCAGCACAGAGCAGAGGACGTTGAAAATCGCTCACGATGCAACAACATTCGCACAATTGGCATCCCTGAAAACACAGAGACTTCCTCCCTTGCCTTCTATCTAGAGGACTGGTTTAAATCTTGGGTGCCACCTAGCTGCCTCACACCTTGGTTTGCCATAGAACAGGCCAGCCCTCCCCTGGGCCCTGGCCAAGACCAGTGTTACTTTGATTTTTCAACTATAAAGACAGGGACGCGGTGTTGCAGGTGGCCCGTGCCCAGGGCAAACTGCACTGCAATGGAGCAAAGGTCCTTGTGTTCCCGGACTACACCAGGGAGGTTCAACAACAACACGACTCCTATACGGAAGTAAAGCAGAAATTGAGGGCAATGGAAATACCATAATGTCTTCTTTTCCCGGCTTGCATCAGAGTGGTACACGCTAGAAAAAAAAAAAAATTCCGCTGACAACATCTGGAGGGGGCCCCGAGTGGTGGCGGCCGGCCTCAGGCTCGGATCACCTGTCTTCATGACCTAAGAGCCAGCAATGCCGTACCTGGTCTGGGAGGCGCAGGGAATGGCAGGGTCCCAGCCGGGCTCTCCCTTTCAGCAGTTGCGGGATGGGTCTGCCGTTCCGGACCCCATGGAAAGAAGGACACAAACGAGACTCAAGGGGCAGTAACAGGGCTGTCGGCAGGGGGGTTGCCGCCTCCTGGCCCAGGGGACCCCTCCAGTGACTCTGATCTGTCCTGGAGTCCAATGCTTTGAGTTTCTGGGAGGAATGGGGAAGGGCGAGTCAAACCCAACACTTGTTTATTTCTTGTTATGTAATTGCCTACTGCATTTTTGATCAACACATCCGGCTTTATGGAGGGGTCACCACTGCTGGTTAGCTTAAATCGCTCACTTTACTGTGCGGGCGGTATGGCCTCTGAACGTAATGTTCCATTGGCCTATGCACACTTAAATGGGAGGCCCAATACAAGTTCTCCCTTGGAACATTAACAGACTTCTGGATAAGATTAAGCGCACAGCCGTCCTCACATATGCCCACCACCACCAGCCAGATTTGCTCCTGCTTCAGGAGACCCACATACTCAGGGACCCTTGTCCTTTTCTAGCGTGTAGAGGCTTTGACAGGGTTTACTACATTGGGTTTGTTCGTGGGTCAAGAGGGGTGATGTTGCACTGATCGTTTCCCATGATGGTCACCAAAGTACAGCGGGATCCCCAAGGGCAGTTCTTGGTCCTGTCCGGGCGCATTGCAAGGCTCACACTTCATGTTATATGCGTATGCACCCCTCTGGTGTCCCTCACACAGTTCTAAACAACCTTACGAAAATACTCCTGGATCTGTCAGGTGACTACTCTGATAGGTGGAGACTTTAACGCGGTCCCGGACCCCTTGCAGGACGTTTCGGGACCTCCACTACACCATAGGCAGCCTCAAGCCTGATGAATTGGATGGCATACCTGGGGTTATGCGATGCATGGAGAATCTGGCATCTACGACAAACTCGGTTTACATATACCTCGGCAGCACACTGAACACAATCTAGGATAGACCTCATTCTATTGCCGGCTACAGACTGCAGCCAACTCATGCACATTGGGATCCTTCCTCAGGCTAGCTCTGATCACGCTCCGCTGCAGCTCGTGCTAGGGGCAGCTTCGGCGGTTGCCCGTCCGATGTGGCGGTTGAATGCATGGTACTTACAGCAGAAATCCTTTGCCCAACAATTGCAAGAAGTTATTCACGAATTCAGTTCCCTTGGCGGATACCCTGTGGGAAGTTTGTAAAGCAGTGGTAAGTGGGGCTGCGAAGGAACTGGTCCATGCTAGGGACAATCCCAGAGGTTTTAACATCTCTAGTTTGGAAGCTAGAGCCCTCCGTCTGGAGGCTGAACAATTCACTCGGCCCACTGAGGAACTGAATCGGCATCTCATGCTCATACGGGAGGAGATAAGTGACCTCTCCCTGGAGTGCCTCCATCGCCCATGTATATGGGTGGGGAGAAAAAATGGGAAACTGCTTTATTGGTTGGTATCACACCATAACTAATCTAGAATTATTCTCGAAATTAGCAACAGAGGGGGGGAAGTGGTCACCAAGCTCCAAGAGGTAGCGGATACTGTTACCAATTATTACAGAGAGTTACAAAAAGCTTCCTCGACAATTATCCCAGAACACACCTGACAATTCTTGAACAATGTCCCCCTCCCGGGATTGTCACAAATGGACATAGACATCCTTGATGAACCTATAACGGGGGAGGAAATAAGTGTGGCAATCACGTCACTGGGGGTAGGTAAAACTTCTGGACCCAATGGGTTGTCACTGGAATATTACAAAATGTTTAAAGAAGGGTTAACACTTCAACTTCAGGCCCTCTATGATGAAGTAGCCCAGGTTGGTTTCTTTCCGGACGGAATGGACACGGCCACCATAGTGTTGCTCCCTAAGACACAGCCACTGACCATGTGTTGGGCAAATTACAGACCAATTTCACTTATTAATAATGGAAATAAAAATCTATGCCAAAATTCTTGCGACCCGCCTCAAGAGGGTTCTGCCACATCTGATTCAATCCCGACCAATGCGGCTTTGAGACCAACGGGGTACGCGTCGCCTCCATGTAGCGCTGGCTCAACGTCACCACATTCCCTCTGATTTAGCACTCCTTTTTATTTATTTCCAAAAAGCCTTTGATATGGTGAACTGGGAATACTTAAGCTTGGTGCTAATCCAGGCGGGCATGGGGCCACGATTTTGTCAGATGGTCCAAGCTCTATACATCAATCCAGTAGCCCAAGTTTGGGTGATCAACACGCTATCCTTTGCCTTCTCCATTTGTCAAGGGGCGCATCAAGGCTGTCCTTTATCCCCACTTCTATTTGCTCTGGCAATCTTGCCCTTAGCTCGCCTGGTTAGGACGGACTGAATATACTGCGGGTGGAGCTGGGATCACACTTAAGAGGATCGCGTGGTGTTGTACGCCGATGACTTCCTATTGTATATGGCAAACCCTAGTGAAACTGACCCGCAGAGCCTTCGCCTGCTGCGTTGCTTTGAGGAGGCGTCAGGCTTGCGGATGAATCCGGCTAAGTCAGTGATGGTGCCATTGGCCCCCTCACAGGACTGCTACGATTGGCAAAATCAGGTTCCTATACGCCGACTGAGATTTAAATATTTGGGTGTCTGGGTGACTTTCCTCCTTGAGCTGACATGGGCCCTGAACATGACCCCACTGGCATCTCGGGCGAAGGTAGACTTGGCGAGGTGGCAATCCCTGCCATTAAATGCTTTGGGTCCTGTGGCTTTATATAAAATTATGATATTGCCACAGTTCTTATATGCTCTTCAGAACTTTCCCCTTCCAATCCCTCACTCGTGATTCCGGGCCCTACACTGAATGGCAGCCTCCTTTCTTTGGTGTGGAACGAGACACCACAATGCAGTACTGTCAGAGGGGTATTTACAAAGGTGGGATGGGCATGGCCAACCTACAACTGTACTATTTGGCAACTCAATTGCTGGTCATTCACGACTGGTTTAATGGGGGTTGGGATGACCCGGCTTATCAGCTTGAACTGACAGCTCTGAGCTTTCCTCAGATACTAGCACTCCTCTATGGATCCCTACTTCCTCATGACCTAGAACCAGTGACCAGGGTGGCTTTCCTCGTCTGGCGGGCAGCTTTCCGGCATACGCCTTGGGAGAATGTAGTTTCCCGCAGGCCTCCCTATGGCATGGTACTTAGCTGAAGGAATCGGTGGCTTTGCATGGGTTTGGGAGGTGGAATCTGCTGGGCCTATCTCTGCTGGGAGATGTGTGGAGCGGGGAACCATGAGAACCTTTCAGG
The DNA here is from genome assembly GCF_031143425.1 of Pleurodeles waltl. Classification (NCBI taxonomy): domain Eukaryota; kingdom Metazoa; phylum Chordata; class Amphibia; order Caudata; family Salamandridae; genus Pleurodeles; species Pleurodeles waltl. The sequence goes on from NC_090444.1 coordinate 955,578,541, forward strand.
ACCTACAGGCTACCCATCAACTTTCCCACACACAGTTTTATAAACACCTCCAACTCCAACAGGCCCTTCACATACACTTACAGTGTGTCAGCACAATACCAGAACATAGCCTCGTAAGGCCAAGGTGCTGATGGGGGCTCTAGGGAAAAGGGGTGTTTCCCAGCTCTATACAATGCTAATCAACAATACTCTGGGTGACTTGGACCATCTTCGGGCACTCTGGGAGGGTTGGCTGGGTCCCCTGGAAGAGGCGGACTGGCAGGATGCATTGATAGTGCCCAGGTTGATAACTATATTGTCCAGATTGAGATTGATACACCTGTACTTCCTGCATGGGGCATACCTCTCTCCGTTGTGGATGCATCGGGCTGGTCTCCGATCTTCCCCCCACTGCTTCAGGTGTATGGAGGGACCTGCAGACTTTTTTACATGGTATGGGGATGCCCCCAAATTGCGCTCTATTGGCAAAAGCTTTTTCGAGAACTGCATGCGGTGGTGGGATGGGGGCAGCAGCTATCTCCGGCACTGGTTTTGCTGGGTGTGATGGAGGGAGTGGTGGGCTCAAGGGCAGAGAGAACATTTGTGGGTAGTGTGCTGTTGGTAACAAAATGAGACATTGCAGTTCATTGGAACTCCCCCACTACACTGTCCTTTCTGAAGTGGAGGCATGGGGTTGACTGGTGCACTAGCCAAGAAAGGTCAGTTTATGAGGCAAGAGGATGTCCACTCAAACATATAAAGGTGGGGGAAATGGCTGGGTCTCCTACCATGAACTTCCAGGGACACAAGAGACCTGGGGTTGGCGAGTGTGGACTGATTCTGTTTCTTTGGGCTATTTCTCAAGGTGTACGCTTATCTGCATGCAACAAATCCTCTTTTGTTTGTTGAACCATGTCTCCTACACTGTGGTGTCCTTTCCTGTATCTTCAAAACTCAATAAAATTGTTTATTTAAAAAAATGGTTTAAAATGTATACTGTTTGCATGTGTGTGTGATAAAAACACCGGCCTGAATCACCAAGGTAAACTTACACTTTTGGTTAAGCTTACCATTGTTTGGTATTTACAACAGGATTTATTAGTAGTATTTGTACAAGTCGGAGCCTCTGCACACTAAAAGAAGGAGAATCCTCCGATGATTTTAACACTGATACAAGGCTTACCTTTCTCATAATGCTGTAAGCTGTCCCAGCACTTAGGACAATGACATTCTCTTCGGTCGAATTATCCTTCTGACTATTTAGAGAATTTTTGCTGAAAATTACTCATTGGTCAACATTTCTTCCTAACCACTCATTCAACCTGTTAGATGGATCCTTCATGAAAGCATTCATATTTCTGAGAGATGTGTTGCTTATTATGAACTATGAACTGCTAAACAACCGGATTTGATCTGAGACAATTTTCCTTGTTAACTAACAGATGTGCTCCTTTTCACCCCACGCTAGTATGACCTATTTCCCAGGATGTAACTTTCAGATTCACGATACCTTGGTCACACAAATCATCCTCCCTTTGGCACCTGTTTATGGCTTTAGTTTGTAGTATTATACATGTTTCTGCTACTCTGATTCCAAGATGTTCGGGCTGCTGCTATCTCGTCCCTCAGAGTTTTAAAGTTGCATCCGGCATTTAATCAGCTTCTTTAGTTCTGGATAGTCTGCTTTTGGTACGTTTTCATTGCTCCTTATCTGGAGTTACTCTTACGCTAAGACACTTATGAATTTGAGCTTATTGTGGAGTACTTCATTTTGCTGGCTTAGCTCGTTGTTCTGTTCTCCAAAGCTCTTCGGAAGGGTGCCCCTTCTAGTCTTATCATTATGTTGACGGATAATGGCTTCAAACCATTTTCCTATTCCCTCTCTCTGAGTTTTTTTTTGTTGTTTTTCTGCGTCCTTTGGTTTTTTTAATCCTGAAATGCTAGTCTTTCTCAATGTAACTTCATTGTTAGAAGCACTGGCTTAAGAATATCTATACTTGTCTGTAGATAGGAACGAAGGACTATGTTGCGTTGGGAGAAGGATTGCACAAGACCAATTAAAATTCATATTCCACTGCCAGGAAGGGCAGAAAAACAAATCTCAAGGTAGAGGTTTTGCGTACAGTAGCATCTCCTGCTGTCTTGTGGGTGGATTTCTTGAATATAATTTTTTATGAAAAGGGGTGGCGGCCTCATGCAGTACAGTGGTAGTATCCTCTCCAAGCTACCCACATGGCACATAAAGAAAAACAGCTAAATTAATTCACAGTGCAGTCTTACCCAGATATGACAAAAGTGCCACAAGAGAGCCTTGCACACAAATTGACCATCACAGAAGACTGACTATTTGTCCAAACGATTATAAATCTAAATTTTCATAGGATTCGAGTAGGAATTATGAGCTGCTCAACAATGTCAATATTCCATGGCCCAGCTGGATCTCACATGAGAGGTATGATGCCTGTTTGAGGCCACTGTATCTAGCTAATCAGAATTACGGTACTGTGGGCAGATAACAAGGAACCTTCCTCTGCATGTAGAGGCTTTCTGACCTCCAGTCTGCACAAACTGATCTACCCATGATTACAGATGTGGGGACCAGGACAAAACAAAGTTAAATGTCAGTTTATGAGAAATGAGTCTTACCTTTATGTGTTTCCTCAAGACACAGAAGGTACTGAGGCCCATATTTATACTTTTTTTGTGCCGCATTTACATCATTTTTTGACGGAAAAGCGGCACAAACTTACAAAATACAATTATATTTAGTAAGTTTGTGCCGCTTTTGCGTCATAAAATGAGGCAAATACGACGCAAAAAAAGTATGAATATGGGCCTGAGTCTTCAAGGCTGGTGACATTCACATAGTTAGCCTAATTTCCACATGAGATATTATTTGAGTCTCAAGAGGGGAATAAGTAACCATTTGCTAGAGGAGAGATGAACATTTCTCCAATAGTTCTCAATTCCAGTCTATGTATGGCAAAGGTCTACTGGGCCACTTTAATCTGGATTAAACACTGCTCTTAGATCTAATGACAGGTGGTCAGGGTCACCCCTCCAGGTGGTGTTGGTTTGTCCTTTAGGACCATTGCGAATAGGAAGAGCCAATATTGTTCTTTTCCTTCTAAGTCAAACCAGGGAACTCACAAAGCTTAAATCATTATATTTCATGTCAACAGGTGTCCTCGAAAAAGCCTACAGCCTGTTAAGAATGTCTACATCCTTGTTGCACTTGCTGCAAGCTGTTTTGCTAAGGTGCACAACCTGTCAAATGTTTTTACCACCGGATATAATTTCCCTTTCCATCGAAAGGTCAAGAGTCAGTTTCTCTACTCAGCAGCCGGCGTACACCCTGGACAAATAGAGATTATAGTGAGGGTGAGACAGGCTTCTCCTGGAATCTGTCACTCAAAAGGGGCTGCACTATTTACATTTTGGCATCTTGGATACCATCCTCAGTACCTCAAATACACAAGGGGTAAGGTGGGAGGTCAACGGGTGACCTTGAGCACTTATGTTAGGTGCCTGGATTCCCAAAACATATTACCCCACTCAGAGTTCTCTATGAGATGGGACTCTTGCTGATGAGCACAGTACATTCAGAAAAGCAGCTGCCTGAACATCGGTCACTCACTCACTCACTCTGGCCGGTCTGCATTTTTTCTCAGACCCTAAATAGCTCCTCCTCTGGGTGTCCAGCACTGGACAGTTTGAGTAAAATGTTCACATTTGTCACAATTTGACCTTGCATTTGTTATATATCTGTAGAGGTTTTTGTGAATTCTATAATAGGTTTGCATTGTTATCAATTTGTGGAATGAGGTTTACACTTGGATATACGTGTGTACATTGCAATGCTACTTTTGCCATTCAAACCATTTTAATATATTTTTTTAAGTGGATTTTCTTGGCTTATGCTAACTAGGCTTTAGTCAGGCCTCAACGTCAACTTGTTAAAAATGGATGTCATATTCACTGTTTATCATTTCAGCTACAGTCATGCAGTCATGTTTGCCTGTTTTCTGTTGATACTGTTCTCAAAGGGAGCCATTTAACAAGAGCTCAGTATTGTATCTTTTCCCAAGTTTTCTTCTTCTTGCACATGGTATTGCATTTATTCATACTAAGTAATTGTTGTTTTTGCAACTAGTTTGTTCTTACATCTCTGGATGACATTAGGTCAGAGGGGGCTGGACTAATATTCCGTAGTGGGTTAGTGTTTACAACCTTACCACTATATTTGACACTCAATATTTCTGTGTTCTGATTGGCTGAAATTGTATTCTTTTGCTCACAACATGATGAATCTACATTTTCAATATATTCTTATGACAATATTTCCTATATAAACCTTCAAAAGAATCTTTTGAATTCTACTCCTCCTCCATACACAGATAGTATTCAGAGATGATCACAAATATCTGATATGGGTGCATCCAGTGCATTAGGTGAACCATGTATGAGTGCACAGGGACTGACAGTGCTTGCAGTAACAAATATAAATACAACTGCCACAAATGCGGATGCAAGTGCTCCACCTGAGAGTATTGGGCAAATATATCCTAGTAGTAGTAGTAGTAGTTCTAGCTCTGCTAATTCCTTCGACACTGTGCTTACTGCTGTCTCTCATGCAATGTGTGCTGCTGTGTCTATTGATGCTTCTTGGTGTCTATAAAACTCGCAAAAGAGAGAGATGTTATTACTGGATTCTTAAATATTGAATTTGGTGAAATTTTAGAGGGAACAGCTGGCTTAAATAGAAAAAATGTCATACAATATAGATCAAATGAGATATCTGATCAGATAAGCAGCAAAGTTGTGAACAAAGTTTAAACACAAATTTACACAAAAAGGACAGTTACACAGAATTACAGAGAAATGAAATTTACAGGAAAATTGCAAAATGGAGTTGAGTGAAGCAGAAATAAATTAAATATGTCTGGTTACTTTACAAGTTCATTTTAAGGAATTGGTTGAGCATAGTAGAAATGGTAGGGAGTTAAAGAAATTTAAAGAGAAGTGGAATGAGAACATTACTATTAAAAAGAAAACTATAGAGCCATCAAACAAAGCAAAGGTGCTTGTGAGTAATAGAGAATCAGAAACAGCTCCAGAGTTTTCTTTAGGAAATTTCATGGTGGGAACTATGTTCATGTGCCTTAGTCTAGAGGGGATCTATATGCCTTTATGACAAGCTTTCGAAAATTGAGAGAGGAATGTGACAAATTGCAACAAGAAGTTTGTAGATTGGAGATAATTGTGAAGATACTTTGGATTGATTTGGATAAATTATTTGAAATAGTAGTTCCCAGTGATTGATAGACAGAGTGCAAGGTTGCTGTTGCTTGGACAACTGAAAACAATCAAGGTTTCCACCTAATAGTGCTCCAGCAGAGGTGAAGGCTGAAAAAAACAGAGACGTGCCAGAACATCCGAAAAAAAAGGACCAGAGAAGGCAGTGAACTAGGCATAGATAATAAGAGCTTCACAAGAGCTTAAAGCATGCTTACTATTAGAGACATATGCAGATTTATAGCAAATATAACAGAATTGAAAAGCTTGAGAAAGAAGGTGTTTGAGGATTTGTACCAGCCTTCATTAAGGGTGTGCGTTTGAAGCTTAGTTCTCATATCCAGCACAGTATGAGATGCTGGCAGACTAAGCGTATTGATAAGATTTGCTTAATATTGTAAGGACTGGTTGGAGGCAAGGAACAATAAGATGAAGGGGAAATGATGGTGGTGCAGACAAAACAGATTCGGAAAAACAGCTGGAATCAGATGGTGAGTTCTGATTCAGGTTTTTGGGCAGGCTGACAATTCTGGAATGAATGGAATGCATCCCATGCACAGTGTCAGGATGCAAGATGAGCTGGTGCAGTCTTATGGGCGAGGCAGAGTGAATGTGAATAATTCTGAAGTGAATGCAAATATTAATGTGCTAAAGAAGAACACTGCAATAAAGTTGGACACTGGAAGGGCCAGTGGAGACAGAATCCAAATCGAGTCCAGAATGATTTTGTTCCTCAGATGCAGTAAAACACAATTCAGGTGCAGACCCAGTTTGCTGCCCCAGACCAATCAACGTCTATGTAGAATATGAAAAATCAAGGTCAGTTCCACACGAATAGGTAGACAGCTCCAATTTTGCAGCAAAATATGGGAAACAAAATGTAGTAAAATATGAGAAACAAAATGCCATACAATCTAGGGTACCAACACAAACCATTAAATCTGAACATTGCTTTTGCTCAGTTTTCATCAGAGCCAAATGCACAATGGCAGTGCCTGAGAGAGGATGAGTATTGCATGCTTAGTGCACTCTAAGAGGTAAACCAGAGTAGCCCATATGTAGATGGTGAGGTGAATGGCTATCCCATAACATGCTTGATCGTACTCGTGCTACCCTCTCTACAGTTTGTTCTGTGGTGATCCCAAAGCTTCCCTTCTTAGAAAAAGAAGTCTGAGATGTAGGTGGTAGCCATGAACAGAGTTGTTAACCGTGTTACAGCAGATGTTCCAGGTAAAGTAGGATCAATGGAAAACAGCGAACAATTCATATTATGTGATTCATGTCCTCTTATTAACTTGTCAGAGACCTGCTTTGCAAGATGAACTGTGTGATTCATTGCACACTGGATGGCAACGCAACTGTAAAAGAAGATGAAGATTCAGTTTGTAACCAAAATCACAAGATTCAAGAGTTCAGCTGCTCCTAGTTCTGACAAAAGAAATCCTACCTCTGGAATTAAAACATACATTCAAAGAAGTGTTGGATTTTGCAAGAAAAGAAATAGGACTAATACAAATCGCAAAACCAGTCACAATTCAGGTCAAATCTGTTGCTGTTTTTCTCAAAATTAGTCAATACACTTATCTGAAAGAACCAGAAGAAGGAATGGAGCTTGTCATAGAAAAAAGTGATAGAACACAGTATTATATGGGAGTTACTTGGTAGTCCATTCAACTCCTTTGTGATGGGCATTAAAAAACAAGTTGTAAGTAGAGGATAGTGCAGGACCTTTAAAATTAATCAAATAGCAATTCCATGTTGTTGGGTGGTATGAAGTCATTCAGTAGTATTGTTTCAGATTCCTGCAGATGCAGAAAGGTATCCAGTCTTTGACTTATGCCAAGCATTCTTCTCCATTCCCTTGCATGAGGATTTCAATATATTTTCACATTTCAGTTCCAAAATGAAGCCCTTGATTGGTGATGATTCCCACATGGGTATACTAAAAGTCCCTCAATTTTTAGTCGCATTCTAAAAAGGATTTAGGAAATGTACTGCTACTCTGTAACTCTGTCTTAGTCCAATACATTGATGACCTACTAGGCTAATGTCATCAGAGGATTCCAAACTTTTCCCTGACTGCAAAGCCTTTAGTAAAGCTAACTCACAGTGATATCAAGGATCAATTTGATGATGAATGCATGAAGGCTGTCAGAGAATTAAGGGAATATTTATGTAGTGCACCTACCCTCTGAATGCCTGATAATGATAAGGATGGTTTCCCTTTTTGTCATGAGAAGAGTGGGTCCTCACTTTCCATACTTGGTCATAGACATGAAGGTTCAATGAGGCCTGTGCTTACTTCTCCACTGTGTGAGGTCTGGTACCGGTAGCATTTCCTGGTTGCCTGAAGATGGCTGCAGCTGTTTGCCTTGTAATTGAGCAAAGTAAACAATTTGCAATGGGTCACTCACTTATTGTCTTTGTCCCACATTCAGTTGACATTTTGCTGACTTGCTGCAGAACTCAAGTTATAACAAACAGCTGCCTCACAAGATATGAATAGATAATGTTAGCAGCTGAAGTCATTTCAATTAAAAGATGCAATTCCTGCTATCTATTTCAGCCATAATGAAGATGTGGATGATGTTGAGGATCCAGACCATGAGTGTACTGAGGTGACAGGATTGTGTACTAAGCTAAAAGACCAAGGGGCATATTTACAAGCCCCTTGTGCGACCTTGCACCACATCACTGTCATTTTTTTACGCTGTGGCTCAACGAAGCCAAAATCCTCACGCCATATTTACAAAGTGGTGCAATGCATGCACCACTTTATACCCCTTTGCACTAGATTATGCCTGCACCAGGCATAATGCACGCAAAGGGGACCTTACTAGAGTTAAGCAGTCTTTGTAGAAATGCATGTCTATACCAGGCTCAAATATATACTTGTAGTTGTCTGCTTGTTCTCAATATAGGTGGAAAATGACCCTATCCAGAGATGTGACAGAATGATAGTGGCCACATTTTTTGAGAGAGACAGTTCCAAGATTTGACTTACCAACTTCTATAGGGACAAACTGTGGAACTCATTTTAAGAATGAGATCCTGAAACTACACTGTACTGCTCTTCAGAATGGCCAGTACCATTGTATCTATCATCCTCAATCATCTGGACTCATAGAGATATCAAATGGCACTGTTAAGACTAAGCTTGCCAAAGTATGTGCCTCCACAAGTCTCAAGTGGCCTGATGCTTTTTCTCTAGTTCTCATGAGTGTTAGAAGTACTCCAGGTAAAAAGACTGGTCTCACATCCCACAAAGTTTCAATGCGGAGAGTTATGAGGATTGCTTATATCTCGTCAGCAGCACTGGTATCAATAACTTATGATATCATATTAGATTACTACAAAAGTCTGGCTGATGTTGCAACATCGATCTCTCGTCAGGTGAATTTGGCAATAGTACCGACAAAAGAAACCCAGTGTCATATGCTACTGGAGACTGGATCCTGGTGAAGAAGCATGTCCTCATAAGCTGCCTTGAGCTGAGGTGGAAAGGGCAACATCAACTCATGCTTGTGACTAGCACTGCTGTAAGGTGTGCTGTAATGCAACAGCGGATCCACTTAGCTCCCACAAGAAGCTAGGTGAAGATAGAAGATGAAAAAGTGGTGACAACAAACACTAATTCACAGTGTCAAGCTCAAGTTCACAGTGTGAATCCAAAGGAGAGAGAATTTGAAGAAGGGAATTCTAAAACTGGTGAAGTTGATGCTCGTGAAAAGAGTGAGGGTGAAAGTAAAGATCTTGGAGAAGTTACCAGTAGCAAGTTTCAATTTAAGGATCAGAGTAAAGAACTGTTGCAAAGTAACCAGCAGCAGCAAGAAGAAGTAGTCTCTGATCTCTCTGATCCAGTTTACAAAAGGCTTCAGCTGAAAATTTGAGTCTCTAGAACACCCAAGGGAAACAGCAGTTCACAATGAGTCGATATACTGATCAAAATACAAGCTAACCTGTGAAAAAGGCTCAGTAGTAGTCACAAGTGAAGCAATAAGAGTTGAAAGAATACATCAAGGAGAGATCAGAGTCAATCAGAGAAGAAAGAACCAGAAATAACTGAAATCGATTCAGATCACACTGAAAGTGAATCACCTGTTGCCAAAAGACCAACGAGAAAGAGAACCCTTAAGAAAAAGTGCACATTTTCTAAATGGCATATCTGGCACCTGTGTCAGAAGAAGATGATGAGCCAGATACAGAGGTCTACAGTCCAATAAATTGCTGCCAATTTCATTTTTGAATATGATCTAGAAGAAGAAGAGCCATCTTGAATTTTGCAAATACCGATAGTTGTTAAATAATTTTTGAAACTACAGTTTTCAACTTTGAAAGTATCCAGAAGAAATAAAGACTTGAGAATATGAACTGAGCAAACAAACTAAAAAGGAAAAAATAAGAAAAAGATTTTCACAGTTTGGCTTGCTTTTTGAATGTTGCTTTTTTACATCAATGTACTGCTACCGTGCAACTGAGTCTTGGGGTCTGATTACGATCTTGGCAGATGGGGTTACTCCATCATAAATGTGTTGGATATCCCATTCGTCGTATTATGATCTCATTATATTCTATGGAGATGAGATCATAATAAGGTGGACGGGATATCTGTCACTTTTGTGACGGAGTATTGCATCCACCAAGATCACAATCAGGCCCATAGTCCAACACATTGATGACCTGCTAGTGGCATCAAGGACAAAGGAAGACTGTGAACCACATGCAATTGCACTCCTGAATCGTCTTGCTTACAGTGGTCACCAGGTTTCTCCCACAAAGCTTGCTTCAAAATATTACTGGTTCACTAACACAAATAAATAACAAATTAATTGCCATGCATGTGATGAATATGAAAAAACTCTTAGCACTAGATATTCTTCTCCGGAAGGAAGGAGATGTTTGTAAGGCTTTGTAGGTGAGAGAGGGCTGTACCTTCATACTGGATAACAGTAAGCTTATGCTGGCATAAATTGCTAATTTAACGAATATTTCTTGTGAAGTCAAAACTTTTGAAGAGTATGGTTTATGGGAAGCAGTATGTTCTTGGGTTAGTGAGATTGGAAAGGGTTGGTGAATAGTTTGATAGTTTGGGAGAGGGTATTTTTTAAGTTTTTACTAACTCTAGTGATTATTGTGGTAATTTGCACAATTTTCTATTCTCTTATTTACATTTTCTGAATTAATGACATGTGGAAAGGAGAAAAGGGCATCCTCTAAATGGAAAATGGCTGATTTCGAACTAGAAGGTGCCAGAGATTGAGTATGTAATCAACAGAAGATCTTGGAAGAATTGCAACACAAGAAGCAGAAAATGTTGCAGACTGTATTGTAATTAATTGTGGGTTTTAGTGTTTATAATTTGTAGACGTTTTGTGCGTTCTATATTATTTATGCATTGTTAATGACTTGCAATGAGGATTATTTTGTGTACATTTACATGATACTATTGTCATTGAAACAATTTCAAGTGCATTTTCTTGGCTTAGGCTAAATAGGCTTCAGCTAGGCTCAAACCTCATCTTATTAAAAAATGGATGTCACATTCACTGTTTATTTTTTATCCTGCACACAGTCAAGCCATGTTTATTTATTTCCTTTTAGCACTGTTCCCAAAGGAAGCTCTTCCATGGGCGCACTATTGTATGAATTTCCTTTTTTGACTAGATTATATTGCACCATTTCATTGTTGAAGGCAGACACAGAACTTTATGAAGACTTATTTTATTGGACCATCAACTTGCACACTATATTACAATGGCAGCGTTGTTTTACTACCATTAGAGACACAGTGGCTCAAACCAACTTTGCAGTTTTCTTATTGATTCGGTATTCCATCCCTAGAAAGAAGTCCCATGTAAAAATGCAAAACCTGAGTAAAGACTAAGGACTAGTTAAGGTATGGGAACAGTAGTAGTCAAGTTACCACTCGAGTTTAACTGCCCCCAACATACAGAGGAAACTAATGAATTTTTTTTTTACTGAAGATATAATATAGTTGCAAGGCAACCAGCTACCAATGTGAGCTTATACTCTAGTTTTTTAGACTGGAGTCAAGCAATCTCTGTTCGATCAGAGGCTGCTGCTATGTTCGAGCATCTTTAACAGAGCTGCACACATGGTTAGTTTTGAGAAGAACTGCACCTTTGACAATGTCCTTGGTCTGATTCTGCCTTTCTCAAGCCACAGGCTGATCTAATGGAACTAGCTTTATTATGGGAGGATGAAATCAGGGCCCTTCTCTCTTCATGGAAGTTTATACTAGACACATTAACTTCACTTTGTAATAGCTGCTGCAATAAGGGGGAGGGGGAGCACAGGAAAACATGAAGGGCATGAAAGAGAGCAGCTCATTGTTCCACTAAACCCTTATGATGTTCCCTACAGTCTAAGGTCTGTACTGTAGGACTTTTGATCAAGCCCACCAAATTAGTCATTGTCTTGAATGATCATGGGAGCCCATGATAAATAGAGTACCTCTTTGGGAATATCCCCATCACATTCTAGCACAAAGTTTGTTAAAAACACCCAGAAGATGCAGAGCACCTGTCACTGAACTCTTGACATGGACTTCCTGCACAAGAATGAATACTGTGTCAGGCAGAATGATAAAATGAGAGGGAGGGTAGCACATGGCTACTGTAAACTTTCAGCCCCACTGCCGTAGAAGTCAACCTTTTTCATCTCCAAGGTGAAGCTGGGGTTGAATGAACTGGAAACCAAATGTTTCCTATGTGATGCGATCCCAGGAGTACCAGTCCAACTAGCAACTTTTGTAGGCTTCTCAACAGTATCACCAAAGACTACTGTCTCAATTCGGATATGAAGTCTGAGCCACAGTTTGATATGGTAATTATACAATTTATATTGAATTGAAACTTCTCAGACCCTCCTACTGCAAGCTCGCTCCTTTGAGAGTGTTTCTAAAATGGAGTAGGTGCGGTAAAATGCATCAATTAGGAGGAAAAGTTACAAAACTTTGGTGGCATTCTTTGTGACGAATATTCCCTATTCTCTTCTGAGGAGGTTAGTATTCTTCAATAGAGGAGCTCGGTATACTTTGCAAGCCATTTCTCTTTTTAGCTTTGGCTCTGTGGATGGGGGAAAATGGACCGAACCACTGTCATAGGTGGCACATTTATAAAAATTACTGCAGCACGGGCCAGATGTAGGAAACTGTTTGCGACTCGCAAACGGCAAAGTTTGCCGTTTGCGAGTCGCAAATCGCAGTTTCCTATTCAGAAATGCATTTTGCGAGTCGGGACCGACTCGCAAAATGCATTTCCGACTCGCAAATAGGAAGGGGTGTTCCCTTCCTATTTGCGAGTCTGAGTGGTATGCAATACCATTTGCGACCGCGTACGCGGTCGCAAATGGCATCGCAGTTACCATCCACTTCAAGTGGATGGTAACCCACTCGCAAATTGGGGACCCCCTTCCAGTTTGTGACTGGACCCACAAATATTTTTTCAGGGCAGGGAGTGGTCCAAGGGACCACTCCCTGCCCTGAAAAAATTCCGAAACTAAAGGTTTCGCTTTTTTTTTAAAGTGCAGCTCGTTTTCCTGTAAGGAAAACGGGCTACACTTAAAAAAAAAAAACTGCTTTATTGATCAAGCAGTCACGAACATGGAGGTCTGCTGACGACAGCAGGCCTCCATGTTAGCGAGTGCCTATACTCGCTATGGGGCCGCAATTTGCGACCCACCTCATGAATATTCATGAGGTGGGTCATTGCGACCCCATAGCGAGTCGCAGTCGGTGTCTGAGACACCGTACTGCATAGCAATTTGCGACTTGCAAATTGCGAGTCGCAGGGACTCGCAATTTGCAAGTCGCAAATTGCCGTTTTGCTACATCTGGCCCCACTTTCGGTGATAACGTCCCCAACGTCGTGGCCAAAGTCGCTGAGGCACCACATGGCATTGACGGTGTGGTCTGTTGAAAAGTTCCAGATCGAGTCTGAAAACCCTTGTGATACCTCAGATGAAAAATCTTTAAAAAGTTTAAATATCTTTGTAAATGGTGGTTCAGAAAGGTGAAAAGCTTTTCTGCTTGTGACGGAAAGGAGTTAGCAGATGTAAATAAGGCAAATTTGTTGTGTTTAACACTGCATAAAACCAAGATAAATTATTAAGTTTAGTATGGAGGTTTGTCTGAGAAGTAACTTTATCTGTGGATTCATAACCTTTACAATAACAGTAAAATTATAACAAATTAATGAAGTAAAATTAATAGTTATCTTCCGTTAAGCGTTCTCATAATTATCAACTAGGCCAGTGATTGGTTACTTGTTCTGGAAGAACTGGCTTTTTATAGAAGCCAACTTTGCATTCTGGAACTTGTAGTCCCAGAATTACTTATTAGCATGAACGTCAGCCTGCATAGTTCAAATGGCTAAAAGGCCAAGACTTGCCCAAGGTGTCACACGTGACATGGATCGAACTGGGAGTTATGTTTTCAGATGACCTTTATCCATTTATATAGAGCACAGGAAAAATCTCTGATGAGCTGGCAACAGTTGATTGCTTTTGGTACTGAGGCCCATATTTATACTTCTTGCACACAAAACTGAGTTAGCGCAGTTTTGCGTGTAAAAGTATAGCGCCTGCTAGCGCCATTCCTGGATGCCGGCCGGGCGCCATATTTATGGAATGGTGCCAGCCGCGGTAATGCCCGGTTAGCGTCATTGTAAATGAAGCTAACTGGGTGGGGGGAACTGGAGGTTGAGCGCCGATTTATGGCGCTGCACTGTTTAGAGGCCAAAAAATGCCTCTAAGCAGAGTAAACCCATTTTCTGCTGCGCACCCCGTGGACATGGCTCCTGACAGGAGTCATGCACACCATCATAATGGCCACGCCCAGGGGACAAATGTCCCCTGGGCATGGCCATTGGGGGCAGTGCCATGCAGGGGGCCCCAGGTTAGGTCCCAAGAGATGGAAAATTATTTTTACATATATACTTACCGGGACCTACCTGGGATGGGTCCCCCATCCTGCAGTGTCCCTCTGGTGTGGGTGGGGGTGTCCCTGGGGCCAGGGAAGGGCACCTGTGGGCTGTTTCCATGGTCTCTGACCATGGAAACATGCCCACAGGTCCTCTAACGCCTGCCCATGCCCAGGCATTAAATAATGGCGCTAAGCAAGCTGAGCACCAATATTTAAGGCCCCCATTACCCATACTTGATTTTAGCACAGTAGATAAATATGGCACTAAGGCCATATCATCATTTTTTGGCCGGGAACGCCTACCTTGCATCTCATTGATGCAAGGTACGTTTCCACGTCAAAAAAATAACTTTAACTCAATTACTTTGTCACTAGACGTGTCTAGCGCCAAAGTATAAAATATGGAGTTAGGTTTGCACTGAATTAGCGTAAGAAAAAAATGACGCTAATTCAGCACAAACCAAGTATAAATATGCCCCTGAATGTGCTGAGAGATCAATAGCTCACCTCGTGCGTGCTAAAGGAGTAGCACACTCTTTCATTAGAGACGTTTGTGATTTGTGAGTGAGGGGGTGCATACTTCTGGATACTGGGCCAGACCCTGGAGTAGTGGAATATTTATTGCTTTCCTCTAGAGAACTAGCTGTAGATACTCCTTGTAAACCAAATATAAAGTAAACTGCTCGAATGTATCTTTTCATTGTTGGCTGGGTGGAAGCTCTCACAGTGTTTAATTTGAGCCAGTGGTGGCAGGTGGGATCCACCAGCACTCATTTTTGGGATTCAGCACTTGGTCCTTATCAGACTTTGACCTAGAACACGAGAGAGAAGAAAACATAAAGACTAAAGAAGGAGGAAGAAAAATTCGGAAATAAATGACAATGGGAGAAAACAGGGATGGTAGATAATCTGCATGAGTTAAATGAAGATCCAGGGAGAGTCCGATGATAGACAAAAGAGGCATTAGCTGCAATGAAAACTAATCAGCCTTGACATTTGGCATCCCGACATTCGATAGAGACGGCTGTGGGTTTTGGGACCTGGCACAAATTCCTTTACAAATTAAGCACTGGCCTCTCAGCACAATTGGGGAAGTTGGGCTCGTTCACCACACTTTCATTGATGTCAGTCCAGCCCATATTCAGTCTAAGAGGTTTTAAATGCCCTAGAAGCATTCTATAATTGGTGTGAACTTTTCCTGGAAGCTTATTTAGTCAGGTGCCGTAGCCACGAGGGGCATTTAAGGGCGAGGCCAACCCATAATTATCTTTGTGCCCCCCAAAACACCAAGGCACCTGCCACAGTATAGAGATGCAGGTGTTTAGACTATGAATAGACAAAAAAAAAATATTTAAGTATTGTTTTTATCTTGTTGCATTTGCTGCGTTTTCCAAGACAGATTAAATGTGAGGCTATGTCTGCTAAATAATTGCTGCTTATTGTTCTATTGTGGAGATGTTGTTTACTTTTCTTCCTCTGACTGCAAAGTGAGAGCGTTTTGTAAAGTGAACTATGTGACAATCTCTGTGGCATAGACAGGACCACTGAATTTAGGCGGCAGGGGAAGCCTAAATCATGCAGCAATGTTGACTAAATGATGTGGCAAGAAAATACAAATTATGTGCAGCATATTTTCTAATAGTATCACTTAATTATTTTCTACCTTTTGGCTATTTTAGCACAGTATGGGCAAATGTTTCACTTAATTAACACCACTTCTACATCGCAATTCAGCTGTATAGTAACTGAAAGGTAGCCAATCAACTTTGCAAAGGATGTTCTGCTGAATGACAAAATGTGTTACAGAATATTTAGTAATTTTGACCTGTTAGAGCTAGAAACATTCTTTTTGTTCAAATCTGCAGATTATACAGATGACAAATTATTTGTCTGTACAGGGAGTACAAAAATAAATGCTGTAGGATGTCAATCTGTTACTAATTCACAAAAGATTAAGGCCCATATTTATACTTTTTTAGCGCCGCATTAGCGCCGCTTTTTGACGCAAAAATTGCACATACTTACAAAATACAATTGTATTTTGCAAGTTTGCGCCTTTTCTGCATCAAAAAATGACGCAAATGCAGCGCTAAAAAAGTTTAAATATGGGCCTAAATATCTGTAAATGAGCGGTGTAAATATTTCAACATGATATACCAGCAGTTACAAAAGCACAAATGAGGCACATTTTGATTAGTAATTCTGAAATGTGATGAAAACAAAGATTTTTGCATAGGATCAAAATACATTTTGGTGATGCACAAATAATAAATATTGTATTCTATTGTACTGATATTTGTATACCCTCTATGTGTGGCACTGAAGCGCTTACCTACATGGGCACCAAGCTATGCCATATGGGTATGTGAGGTTACAAGGGCTTTGTCTTTGTTTTGTATGCCATTGTGGGAAGTGTTTCCATGCTGTGCGTATTGACCACTGAGGTGCGGTGATAGTGTTATGAGACAGTGCATAGCCATGTGGAGCAGGGGCGGCTACTCCGCAATGGCACAGCCAAGCTGGAGAAATTGCACAGGCCCCAGGGTTGTGTCTGAATGGCAGTCCGGCAGACCAATCCTGACACTGAATTAATGCTAGCTTTGGCATGAAAGCAGCACCAGGATTGCTGGGGAGCCTGTTCGGGTGTCCCAGTGAATGCTGGGACACCAGGAAAGGAAGACGAGCGAGGCAGCAGGAGAGGATGGCGGTGCAAGATACATTTTTTAAAAAAATGTATTTGTTCCTTCCTCCGTCCCCCCTGCCACCTCCCCTTGATATTTGCGGCAGCCGCTGCTGATGTGGAGGATCATGAGGTGTGGGAGACACAAATGTGCAGTGTATGGTTTTTCAGTAAGCTGGCAGCTTTGACCAGCTCTCCGGATCCCAATATGGTATTTCTTAAGATTATAATTGGCTTAGCTGGCCACTTTACTGGGTTGTCCAAAAATAAAATTTGGGGCAGGTTTACTTACATTTCATGCAGTGCAGCCTTGCTGCTCTGAGTTCTGGGAAAGGAACACAGCAGAAATGCATCATACTTACAAAGACAGGGCACATTTCTACTGTCTCCTAGCACTGGCACACTGGGGGTTATTCTAACTTTGGAGGAGTGTTAATCCGTCCCAAAAGTGACGGTAAAGTGACGGATATACCACCAGCCGTATTACGAGTTCCATAGGATATAATGGACTCGTAATACGGCTGGTGGTAAATCCGTCACTTTTCCGTCACTTTTGGGACGGATTAACACCTCCTCCAAAGTTAGAATAACCCCCACTGTGTGCTGCCTAGCCCCAACGCTGGAACCCATGCACCATGGTGCAAGGGTGCCTGCATTACAGGAAGGATTGTTTTCATGCAGGAATGGACAACTTCCTACACAAACACAATCCTTAGAGCCATATTCCTCTTTCTATGTGTACTGCTCATGGCAGCACACATAGAAAGAGGAAGTAAGAAGGAGGAAAAAAATATATTTCTCCTTGTTATGACTAACTTTATAAAATCTAGGATTGCACCATAATCCATGGGTGGTTGCATAAGAACAAGGCAATGATGTCCGCTGCCTTACATTAGTTTTATTTACTAAACTACGCAAAGCCAAGCAAGATGACTTTGCATGGCATAGTAAATACCAAAAATAACTTTGCATCTGGACTGCACCACAAAAGTGAGACAACCCAAATGCAAAATCTTAGTGCATCTGCCCCCAGTTTAAATATCTGGCCCATAGCCTACATTGTTGGAGGGAGAGAGAAGTGGAGAGATCTGTTGGGATGTTCATTGCAGCATTGTTACTATCATCTCACATCTAAAGCCATTGTGAGATGAAAATAAGCACCCATTGTGAATAGCAATTTGTGATCTGCAGTCATGGACAACGTTAAAGTCAAGTCCTTTGAGTGACCCAAAGTGAGTGGGAGATCTCTTCAGTTATTCCATGCCAGTTCATTTAGTTGGCTGCACAGTGCTGGCAATGGACAGCTCTCGTAGCATATATGCCTTTATTGAATGTAAGATGTGCAAGTTACAGTTGGCTGATGACCTCTGAGCATTTTAGAATTAGTATCAGTGTGGCCCAGAAATGTTATGTATGAACTCACATAACAAACATAGGTCAGTCCTCCTTTACTTGCCAGCTTATCGGAAGTAGTTTGCTTGTTGAGTTGTTTACAAACTGTTGTTTTTAAGCTAAAGATTGAGGGTACAACTGTCTTTCCAAGTTCTGTTGCCAGGATGTTTGGAGGTATACTTGTCTTTAAAATAGCTATGTTTTCAACTGTCTTTTAAAGTGTATCAGCTCCTAGGTGCCCTGAAAGTTGACTAGTAGTGTGTTGCAACGCTTGGCTTGTGCTCAGAAAGCAGAGCCCCCTACTTATTCGTTATGGTAAGGTGGTATATGGTAAGTGGTGGAAGCCTGAAGCACAGTGTACTGGTTTGTTTTTATTGCTTGAACTTAGCTTATAGGTATAGAGGTCTTTTTCCTTGGAGCCTCTGTGAACAATGCAAAGTGCCTTGTACATTTCCCCTCTTGATATAGGCAGCCAGTGGAGTGATTGCAAGTCCGGAGTTCTCTTGGGTGAAGGCAGAGAAGAAATCTTCTAGCAGTATTTTGGGTGAATTGTATTTTGCAGAATATGAATGCTGGTGTGCCAGGGTATAGGCTGTTGGCATAGTCAAGCTTGGAGCTTGTGAGAGTGAGGATGGCTTGCAGCTTCTGTTGTTATCCAAGGTATGGGAATATGCAATGTGGTGTTTCCACTGAGTAGAAACCAATCTGTTTTACTTTGTTAACATGTAGTATCAAAAAGAGGTCTGAATCCAGGGTTGCCCCTAGGTTTCTGACTTCTCTTGATATTGTTGGCTGGGCCTCATGTTTCCTAGGCTATATGGAAGTAGGTTGGTAGTTTTGTCATTGTCTCCCGTCATAAGCTCTGTCCGTGTGGTATTTACCTTTAGATGGTTATTCATCATCCTTGTGTTTATGGCCCAAAGCCAGTCATCTAGTTTTAAATTGTAGAGGTCTTCCAGACCATCTATTTTTTATTTATTTTTAAATGGTCCGGGTGACAAATACATAGTTGTAACAGGTGAGGTTAAATAATTTAATCAGGTTTGGGAAGGAGGTTGGGTAGATGGTGAAGAGTAGAGGGAATATGATGGACCCCGGTGGGATGTCACACTGCTGTGTGTGAGGAGCTGATATGAAAGCTAGTATCAACACTAGTTTGCATTACAGCTGAGATGTGAAGAATGCAATGGGCATTAGCTGGGCTCCCTTCACCTTTCACATATGAGATGTGAACCAAAAATATGCTGTGTGAAGAGATTGCACAACTGTACAGGACATTTAGTTATGTTGCTCATAAGACTGAAACTTTTATGACGTTTCCTATTCATGACACATAAGTGGTTGACACTACCCAAACCTACCAGTCATTGAGAAACAATGCCCAATCAGGAAACTCTAGATTCTAATATGGAATGGTGTTTTGATTAGTCTATTGCCCCCAAGGCAGAGCTATCAGAAGTCAGGTATGACCTATATTGGAATGACATTGCTCTAGCCTACACTTGCCTGTTGTGAAATATAACCTGGTGAGACACTGTATCTGCTCTACAGATTATTATTCTGTTTGTAGGAGCCCAATGGTTTGTTGGATTGATGTGCCTGCAACAGAGGGGTTTAAATACACTAACTAGCAGTAGTGTGAATCTGAAAAAAAAACAATATAGCCAGCAAGGTCACAAAGGGCTGCTATAACAGACTATTGGGCTTATTTACAAGCCCCTTGCGCCGCCTGTGTGTCACTTTTTCCCATATAAAAGTGACGCACTGGCAGCACAATGAGCTTGGAAATAAGTCTCTATATTTAAAAAATGGATTGACATCAAGATAACCCCGCCAAGGCAAAAACATTGAGGATTTATCTCCTTGAACAAAATATTGTGGAAGCCATAATCAGGGCATCTGAGGCTGAAACCATTTGCACTACAATTGACCAACCTATCTAGACGTCTCTGCAGGACATCAACTAACTTTTTCTGATTTTTGTATATTGTAATTTATAAGCTATGTAGTATGAATCTGCTAATTGATATTTATTGACTTCTTTGAAATTCTGCTTTATCTTCACATTTATCTTTCATATGATCAAAGCAGATAAATTGCTTTTATGAGGTTCTATGTAATTAATGTACTAAGGAGCATATTTATACTCCGTTTGCGCCGGAATTGCGTCGTTTTTTTTTTTACGCAATTCTGACGCAAAAATAACTCCATATTTATACTTTGGCGTTAGACGCGTCTAGCGCCAAAGTCCATGGAGTTAGCGTCATTTTTTAGCGTGGACACCTACTTTGCGTTAATTATATGCAAGGTAGGTGTTCCCGTCTAAAAAATCAACTCCGAGGCATGTGCGTCGGATTTATACTCCCGGGCAAAATTCACGCCCGGGAGTGGGCGGGTCAAAAAAAATGACGCACGGCCGCTTTTGCGCCGTTTTTTAGCGCCTACAAAAGGCAGGCGTTAAGGGACCTGTGGGCTCTGAAGGAGCCCAGAGGTGCCCTCCCATGCCCCCAGGGACCCCCCTGTCACCCTTGCCCACCCCAGGAGGACACCCAAGGCTGGAGGGACCCATCCCAGGGACATTAAGGTAAGTTCAGGTAAGTTTAAAAAAAAAAAAAAATTGTGGCATAGGGGGGCCTGATTTGTGCCCCCCTACATGCCACTATGCCCAATGACCATGCCCAGGGGACAGAAGTCCCCTGGGCGTGGCCATTGGGCAAGGGGGCATGACTCCTGTCTTTGCTAAGACAGGAGTCATTTCTATGGGGGTTGGGAGTGAAAAAAAAATGGCGCAAATCGGGTTGAGGCGAAAAAATTGCCTCAACCTGACTTGCCCCATTTCTTGACGCCCAAGCCCCATATCCCCCTATGCCGGCGCTGCCTGGTGTACGTCGTTTTTTTTAACGCATACCAGACGGCGACGGCGGCTAACGCTGGCTAACGTCATTCAATAAATACGGCGCCCGCATGGCGCTTCAGAATGGCGTTAGCCGGCGCTAATTTTTTTGACGCAAAACTGCGTTAGTGCAGTTTTGCGTCAAAAAGTATAAATATGGGCCTAAATCCATAATATCTAGTGAACATTGGGGCAGTTCTTTATTGTTAGCAATGTGGGATAGCTAGGTTTTAGGAATTCTATGTATCCTCTCAAATTCTGGCACTTTCCTTCACAGAAATATAAGGAAATCTGTGATTTAGCCAAAGGTTGGTGTTTACAGGACATTCTGGCTAAGAAGAAGTATGGGGATTCACGCAAACCACACAACCACAGACTTCCCTAGATACCTTATTTTCAGAAATGTCTGGGCCTGGAAGATTTCCCTGGGTGCTGACCAAGTCCTAGCCTAAATTCCTCAGCTACCCACATTGCAATGATTAGTCAATATGCATGGCAAAATCTTGATATTTCTTTCTGTAATAAGGATCTAATGGAGTCTTTCCTTTCACTGGCGATATCCCAATCACTCAAGTGATATACTACTGTGACTGGAAGAAGTATAAACACTTGTGGTTTCCCGAAGATTCATTTGTGTGATCAGCTTTCACTTTGTTTTTCTGTGTAAATTCAGTATGCACAGTGTGTTGTGCAATACAGCAAAGCAACAAATCTAATTTCAGACTATTGGGATGCATTTCCCCCACGACTTTGATTATGAAAAAGAAAAAAATTTTCCGTTTTTTTTTTTTACCAGAAGTATTTTCTTTTCCAGTATTGTGGATGACCAGTTGAAGTCCATCACACTGTGAAAGTAGTGTGGTGGACATCAGTGGGTCGTCCTCTTCCCTAAAGCATTTAAAACCCACCAAATCCATGCTGTCTTATATCCTGTCCAATAACAATTGGCAACAAGCTGCAGGGATCTGATGGCCACATTGCATTAACTTGTTTGGTACTTGATTTTAGGGGACCTAGCCAGTTCCAGGAGGCCCTCCAGCCAGGATGGTAGGCTTCTGGGACTGAGGAACAGCAAAAAAACTCAGTTGTCAAAGAAAGGTGGCAGGCGCTGTTAATGGCCATGCACAGCCAAGACAAACTTTCAGTTATCATAAATGGAATAAAGAGAAAGGGTGCTAGAGAGAGAGAATAAAATATTGAAAAGTACAAATAATACAGAAAAGAAGATATAGAGAAAAGGATATACTAAAGGAGACAAGACAAGAGAAATGAGAGTACATGGGAAAAGCAAACAAGACCAGGAGGGGCAGTAGTGGGAAGATATAAGCAGCAGCAAACAGAAAGGGGTAGTGGGAAAAAGGTTGATTGAGGCAGTGCGGGCAGATATTGGAGGTTGGGAGTGAATAGTGCAAGAAAGCCCAAAGAAGCAAAATGGGAACAAGGTACATGTAGCCAAATGTTTACTGGAGATTTTAAAGTAGAATTTATAGCATATCATGTTTGGCCAATACACCTGGTCCAATGTGATTTCAAAGCATAATTGTGCACTTTATTTTTTAAAAAGGATGTTGGTGCAAAATTAAATAATCACCTTGCATAGTGGTTGTAGGAAAGTACCATCTTGCCTAGCATGTTACCCCCATTTTTACTTGTGTGTCAGTTTGTTTGTGCCTGTCTCACTGGGATCCTGCTAACCAGGACCCCAGTGCTCACAGTTTGTGGTCTGAATGTGTTCCCTGTGTGGTGCCTAACTGTGTCACTGAGGATCTGCTAACCAGAACCTTGGTGCTTATGCTCTGTCAGGCTTTAAAATTGTCACTGCAGGCTAGTGACCATTTTTACCAATTCTGATTGGCACACTGGAGCACCCTTATAATTCCCTAGTAAATGGTACCTAGGTACCCAGGGTATTGGGGTTCCAGGAGATCCCTATGGGCAGCAGCATTTCTTTTGCCACCCATAGGGAGCTCAGACAATTCTTACACAGGACTGCCACTGCAGCCTGAGTGAAATAACGTCCACGTTCAGGGGAGGGCACTGAGGACTCTGGGGACTCTGGGGAGTGTTCATCCAAAGGCCTGCCAACTAACAGGCCACCTAGAGATACTGGTAGTGGGAGGGGGTCACACATTAGTAGGGCACCTTTCACTCCAAAAGGCCAGGGACCTAGAGCCCAGCCAGTTAGAGACAGTTCCAATTCTGCCAATTCCCACATTTCCTCTGTGTCTCAGAATTTCCTAGCCTCCCACCCTGAGGATAACACCCTAGAGAGGGAACTCGGAAAGCTGAGGTTTGGAAGAGGCCAGACTGAAGCTAAGACAGCAACAGTTGGTCTTAAACAGGGAAACTCTAGATGTAGAGAGGGAAAGACAGAGGTTGGGGTTAGTTCCCAATGGTGGCAGCAGCAGTGTCCTGTAAGAGAACAAGATTCTAGGAACCTGCATAAGATAGTCCCCCCTTACAAGGAGGGGGGTGACATTAATAAGTGGTTTGAGGCACTTGAGAGGGCCTGTATGGTGCAGTTGGTCTCTCAAAGGCAGTGTGCTGCTATCTTGTGGCTATCTTTGACTGGTAAGGGTAGGGATCGGCTCCTTACTGTCAGAGAAAGTGATGCTAATAATTACAAAGTTTTGAAGGATGCACTCTTAGATGGATTTGGCTTAACCACTGAACAATACAGGATAAAGTTCAGAGATACCAGAATAGAGTCCTCTCAAGACTGGACAGACTTTGTAGACTGTTCATTGAAGGCCTTGGAGGGATGGTTACATGGCAGTAAGGTGACTGACTATGAAAGCCTGTATAATTTAATCCTGAGAGAGCATATTTTGAATAATTGTGTGTCTGACTTCTTGCATCAGTACTTGGTAGACTCAGATCTGACCTCTCCCCAAGAGTGGGGAAAGAAGGCAGACAAATGGGTCAGAACAAGAGTGAACAGAAAGGTTCATACAGTTGGTGACAACGATGGCAAGAAGAAGGATGGTAAGTCTTCTGACAAGGGTGGGGACAAGGGTGGGGACAAAGATAAAAAACATTCTGAGTCTTCATCAGGCCCACAGAAATCCTCTGGGGGTGGTGGGTCCAAATCCTCTTCCAACAATCAAAAGAAGATGCGGTGTTATTTATGTAAAAGTAAAGGCCATTGGGCAAGTGATTCCACCTGCCCAAAGAAAAATACCAAGGCTCCCACTACCACAACCCCAACTGTGACCTCTAGTGCCCCTAGTAATAGAAGTGGTGGTGGGAAGTCTACTACAAATAGCCAATCAAAGGGTTGAGCTGGGCCCACCATTGGTTATGTAGTTGGGGTTGGTCTTGTTAGGGAGACCACAGAGGTTACTTTAGTCTCTGGTGGTGGTATTGACTTTGCCACCTTGGTGGCTTGTCCCCTTAATATGGGTAAGTACAAGCAACTTCCCCTTATAAATGGTGTTGAGGTTGAGTCCTACAGGGATACAGGAGCCAGTGTCACTATGGTGATTGAGAAACTGGTTCACCCTGATCAACACCTACTTGGCCAGCAGTACAAAGTGACCGATGCTCATACCAAAACACTCTTAGCCACCCCATGGCTGTTGTGAATCTCAACTGGTGGGGGGTGGTTACTGGTCTAAAGAAAGTTGTCAACAGCCACTGACATACCTATAGACTGCTTACTAGGTAATGGTTTGGAGACATCAGCTTGGGCTGAAGTGGAGTTGGAACCTCATGCATCAATGCTGGCACTCCTGGGCATATCTTTGCTTTGACAAGGGCTCAGGCCAAGAAGCAAAGAGGACAGGGAAGCTTGGATCCTGGAACAATGGACCAAGTGCTCCCAAAAGCTAGGGGTAGAAAGGGTAAATCATTGCCCACTATCCCTCCCTCTCCAGGAGATTCCCCTTTTGAGGAAGAGGAATCCTCTCCCTGTGCAGAACCTACACCAGATGAGCTGGCAGTAGACACTGCTGAGCTTTTGGGTCAGGGGGGCCTGCTAGGGAAGAGCTTAGTGTGGCACAGCAGACCTGTCCCACACTAGAGGGTTTAAGACAGCAAGCTGTCAAACAGCAGAATGGGGATGTCACTAATAGCCATAAGGTCTATTGGGAAGATAACCTCCTTTATACTGAGTCAAGGGACACTAAACCTGGAGCTGCCAGGAGATTGGTTATCCCTTTGCAGTATAGGGAGTTTCTTCTAACCTTGGCACATGACATTCCTTTGGCTGAGCATTTGGGCCAGAGCAAAACTTGGGACAGACTTGTTCCATTGTTTCACTGGCCTCACATGTCAGAGACACTAAGGAGTTTTGTCGCTCCTGTGTGACCTGCCAAGCCAGTGGCAAGACTGGTGGCACACCAAAGGCCTCCTTAATTCCACTCCCAGTGGCTGGTGTGCCCTTTGAAATGATAGGGGCTGACATAGTTGCCCCCCTTGACCCTCCAACAGCTTCAGGCAATAGATTCATACGTGTGGTAGTGGACCATGTTGTTGTAGTTTGGACTCTTGCTCTAGGCAAGACTGCTGGTTAAAGGATGACAGTACTTTTGTTTGTAGGCGACTACGTCTTCTCCTAGAACAAGTCGCAACTGTCGTCCCAACCTTCCCGGCTCAATAGCAGCACCTCACCAGAAACAAAATAATAAAAGGTGATTTTTGGATTGAGTAAGACATCTCAGGGAGTGTCGTGGTTAAACGGAGATTACCCCTTTCTCACAAATATATCATGTCTCTTACAAACGCAGGCAATGACAAAGATGCAGTAAGGTTTTAATAGTTTTTATTCAACATAACTGCAATTTGCGATAAGTTGCATAAGCTTCAATGATTATGATAATGAATAATGCAAGCAACAGAATTGTGAAGACGAGAGTCATTATTACAAAGACCCCCACCATCTTACAATGCATGAAAAAGACATACAGAATATAATATGCCCTAATACCCTGGTGCGTAAGACCTAACCTCCTACCTAAAGGAGAGCTGGGTTTGTTAAACCTAATCTGCCAATGCCATGTCCATGAAAGGAGCCCCCAACTATCGTTACCTTGGAATGAGGTCTCTATCTCAGACTCCGTAGGCACACGAAGACTGGGTCAGCGTCAAGACGACTTGCAGCATCAATATCAGCGATGGTGGCGATGCCCTTTGGTCGGAATCCCTCTGATTATCTGTCTGAAGTGCGATATATTTATACAGATCTTCAAGGACCTCCGACGTAGGTGTGTTTCCAAACAATAGATAACAGACATGCTTGGGACGGCAATTATGCCTTGAAAGTATAGAGAGGGAAAATCCCAAAGTGTGAAGGCCTACTGTTTGTTTGTCTTTGGTGCTAGATCTTGATGCCTTAGCGCGGTGACACTGATAATGTAGCCCATAACAAGTGGCCTAACTCTAAACAAGGCAGCCATCTTAGAAGAAATAAATAATTAAGGGCCAGATGTAGGAAACTGTTTGCGACTCGCAAACGGCAAAATTTGCCGTTTGCGAGTCGCAAAACGCAGTTTCCTATGCAGAAATGCATTTTGCGAGTCGGAACCGACTCGCAAAATGCATTTCCGACTCGCAAATAGGAAGGGGTGTTCCCTTCCTATTTGCGAGTCGCAGTGGGATGCAATACCATTTGCGACCGCGTACGCGGTCTCAAATGGCATCGCAGTTACCATCCACTTCAAGTGGATGGTAACCCACTCGCAAATTGGAAGGGGTCCCCATGGGACCCCTTCCAGTTTGTGACTGGACCCAAAAATATTTTTTCAGGGCAGGGAGTGGTCCAAGGGATCACTCCCTGCCCTGAAAAAATACCGAAACAAAAGGTTTCGGTTTTTTTTAAGTGCTGCTCGTTTTCATGTAAGGAAAACGGGCTACACTTAAAAAAAAAATAACTGCTTTATTTAAAAGCAGGTCACGAACATGGAGGTCTGCTGACGTCAGCAGGCCTCCATGTTAGCGAGTGCCTATACTCGCTATGGGGCCGCAATTTGCGACCCACCTCATGAATATTCATGAGGTGGGTCATTGCGACCCCATAGCGAGTCGCAGTCGGTGTCTGAGACACCGTACTGCATAGCAATTTGCGACTTGCAAATTGCGAGTCGCAGGGACTCGCAATTTGCAAGTCGCAAATTGCCGATTTGCTACATCTGGCCCTAAATGTGCTAAGACAGAGCAAGCTAATTAGGTTAAAAGTCACTAGGTGACGGGGGCACGAGTCTGCAAGCCAAAGCCTAAGCTAACTCCTGTTATCCCATTAAAACGAAGTAGGATTCACTACACCCTCCCCATTGCCGTAACAGGTGTGACGAAGGTATAGGAACCCAAACGCTAAAATTGCTCTGAACAAAAAGCTAAAAGCATAAAAAATCAGCTAAAAAATCTTTCAAATGTGTTAAAAAGATAATAAAAACAATGGGCCAGATGTAGCAACCCTTTTGCGAGTCGCAAACGGCGAAAATCGCCATTTGCGACTCGCAAACGTGGGTTTGCAATGCACAAATGCATATTGCGAGTCGTTACCGACTCGCAATATGCATGTGCGACTCGCAAATAGGAAGGGGTGTTCCCTTCCTATTTGCGACTCGCAATGGTATGCAATACCATTTGCGACCGCATATGCGGTCGCAAATGGCATCGCAGTTACCATCCACTTCAAGTGGATGGTAACACAATCGCAAATTGGAAGGGGTCTTTGTGATTGCACCCAAAAATAGTTTTTCAGGGCAGGGAGTGGTCCAAGGGACCACTCCCTGCCCTGAAAAAACCGAAACAAAAGGTTTCGGATTTTTTTAAAATGCAGCTCGTTTTCCCTTAGGGAAAACGGGCTACATTTAAAAAAAAAAAAACCTGCTTTATTGAGCAGCAGGTCGCTAACATGGAGGCCTGCTGACGTCAGCAGGCCTCCATGTTAGCGAGTGCCCATAGTCGCTATGGGGCCGCAATTTGCGACCCACCTCATTAATATTAATGAGGTGGGTCTTTTCGACCCCATAGCGACTTGCAGAAGGTGTCTGAGACACCTTTCTGCATCCCAAATTGCGACTTGCAATTTGCGAGTCGCAGAGACTCGCAAATTGCAAATCGCAATTTGGTTTTTTCGTACATCTGGCCCAATGTCACTAAAACACATACAGAGATGTTAATGTCAACCATGACATGCACAGCGTGCAAAAGCAAGTTAATTGAAGTGTATAATTTTAAAACGGGAATGGCAAATCAAATCATCAAATTATGTGCTCTACGCATGATCTTGAAGAGTGTCATCGAAGTCACCAACCCAGGACCTAAAAAATGAGTCAACATCATCTGATGTAAAATCGAGTTCAGGGCGGACAAACAGATCCACAGAGCAGTAGTGAGCAGTAGTTCCTGGTGCAACGTTATCCGTAGCGGTGACGTCATCCGCGGTAGATCTCAAAACGGAAGGCTCATAGGTGGCCTCGCGGAGCAACCTCAGTGTCAAGGGGTATGACCGTGTATGAACCCTCATCGGGGACATCAGCAGTGCATGGTCCACAGGAGATGTCGGTGCAACAGCAAGACAGACCATAGGCAGATGTTCAAAGAGACACCACATGAAGCGTAAGACTGGTTGCACGCACCAGAGAAGGGGCCGGAATGACAACAACCAGTCGTACTCCAATTCCACCAGCAAAGGTGCACCGAAGATCCGAACCATGCCCTCACGGCACAGTGGAGTTGGTGGGAGCGGCTCCATTGCTCTGCGTTGCTGGAAAGAAACAACCACTGCGAATCAGAAGAAATAGCAGTAGTAGTCCACCAATCAAAGCCAAAATGATTGGAAAGCCACCAAACACACTTGAAAAGAGCGAGTGGATGGCTGACGGGATGACTCATAAGACAGTCTGGAAGATGGATATGAAACCAGACCCAATAGCCTTAAAGAAGTGAACAATCCCAGTAGTGCTTGAAGCATTGAATATTCTGGATACCAGCTCTCCAAAGTGCTTTGGGATGTTAGTATTTAATAGGGGTTGTATCTCGACTGATGATCTTGCAATCTGGAGAGCATACGTCTCATTTGCGGAAGTCAAGGTGACCTGTTTTTGAAACCATAGCGCCTTTAGCCTGCTCAGCTTGTCATAGTTCACATTAATAGTATCTATGTGGGGCCACATGTCAGATACTTTTATCTCTTGTGTGGGGGGAAACAAA
Organism: Pleurodeles waltl; assembly: GCF_031143425.1. Taxonomy (NCBI): domain Eukaryota; kingdom Metazoa; phylum Chordata; class Amphibia; order Caudata; family Salamandridae; genus Pleurodeles; species Pleurodeles waltl. The sequence continues at coordinate 955,607,881 of NC_090444.1, forward strand.
ACATGTCCACAACACGTAACGACCTTCGGGACCGAGATTGCGTAGGCAATTCCTGGTCGCATGCCGCAACAACTTTTATTGTTCAGTACCACATAACATCCATTGGAAAGTACATGAAATACCGGGCGAATCAAAGGGACGGGAGTAAACCTCAACAAGCAGGCCAAATTCACGACCCCCGCATTGCAAAGACCATGAAGAGACACCTGCTTACATATCATCGAATGACGAACAGCAGTCTCACATTCGCTTCCGCTAAGAAAGACCTCTGTTTCGCTGTTCAGACATCTGTAGTCAAAGGGCAACTCCCACTCTTCCTTAATATAGCTATCTCCTAGCTGCTCATACCGTCCTACTGCAAGATGTTTCAGGCAGTTTGAGAAACGAAAGGTCGAATCGGCAAGTTAATAATGCCATGTAAGAGCCAGATAGTTGAAGGACTCTCTGCTACCGTGAAGGGCAACTTATCTAATTTTCTACACGAAGCATGGTGAAACTAGTCTCCCTTTTAGCCATTGTCTGTTGTTCCTTGGAGAAATTAAAAGCAGTGAAGAAGTCACTCCTGTTAATATACTTCCATGGAATTCAGCCACTTTTCAGTGTCTGTAATGTCCAACCCAGCTGCATGATGGAACGTAGCTGTGTTTGCCCATGATATAACCAGGACAGGTCTGTCTGAGTGATATCAATAGCAGACGATACTATATTTGACAGTGAATAAATCCTGTTGGACAGTGTATTCATGCCGTTATCGAAAACAGCTAATGCTTTTTCTAAATTTTCTCTATCCAATTGCCTTAAACGTGCAGCAGCCTTAATTTGGGAAGGTTTCCAAATTTCATTGTACATAGCATATAAAAACCTTTTTGAACGGTTTTTCCTAGGACCCAGCAGAAAGTCATGCAAATCTATATCTTCGGAAAGGGTGTTCAGGTGTTGCTTAACTGCGGCTAACATGTTGGTCTGTACCCATTGCTGGCACAGCTTTCCCACACTGTATGTCGTAACTATACCTGTATGTTGACCCAATATAAAGCGAGGGTCTGGCCTGTTAATTGAAAAAAACCCTGAAGAGTTAAAAAAACGTGCTTGACACTCATTCGTGTTAGTGGCCCATATTAACCACCCGCCGGGACTAGAAAGTGAAGAATTATAAGTACCAGCCTTAACCATTGCATCTAGCTTGTCCTCGGTGATATTGAGGACGTTTTGCCAATCTTTAAACTTTGCCGGGGTGGGGATACTGGGCGTATTCAAGTCTTTAATTTTTGCTAACCCCAGACAAGATGTCTGCTGAATTGTGTCATTTAAGAAAATTATTTGTACAGGAATCAGGCATGCTTGGAATAAAGCCCCCCTACCCTGTATCTGCCAATCTCGTGTTCCCCATACACTTTTCAAATCAATAGTGCTCTTTCAGTATTCATAACCTTCAATTGCAAGCCGGGAAACAAAAGGATCTGAGTAAATCAGTTTTGTGTCAGTTAGCTAAATTTTCCTAATTTGTGCCAGAGGTATTTTAAAATAATACGACTCTGCTTTTTTTGTATCATGCCCAGAAAAGTATGTACATTTATCACTATAGTACTTTGGGCTCCCCACCGGTGGTGTAGAACAGTGTTCCAACTGTGTATAGTTTAATACTGGTCTATATCTGATGTCCCCAATTGTTATAGCAGAACATTTCTCCATAATTCATTGTATATTCATATACATCATCACTTTCAAAAGCGGAATAGTCCTTCATCTCAGTTAGTATGGAATCAACTATTTGGACATCCCAATCATCAGAGACAACATCAGGTGTAATTACATCAGTCATCAAGATTTTGAACACATATGGTATTTGAATAATTTCAGTAGGCCCGTATATATCGAATGGAACTTTGTCCCACACAAACCCATCAGAAATCGGTATTGCTGTAATATTAATAGGGGACAAATCTCTCCGGACCTTATGTGAAGAATGATGTGGTGTTAAAACTTCATCAAAAGGCTCCACAGAGGAGCGATCAGGAATATAATGACCATTTATAAGTAACAAGAAAACAGTCAAAAAACCAATCCTTAAAAACAATGCAAAAAATGTCAAACAGAACCATAAGTAGTTCCATGGGTATCTCAAATAGTTCTTTTTAAGCCATTGATATAGCTTACTACTTTTTGAAACATTGTCAGTCACAGTAGTGGATGCATCTGAAGAAAAATCATCAATGTCAACGAAATAGCCAGAGGCAGTCTGTGTAAACACGGGAGCTGGTGCACCATCCGTACTTTGGTCCACTTCACGTGGGGGCTCTAGATAGACAGGGTCGTTAGTCTATGATGTGTTTGTATAAAGAAACAGCTGGATCTTGAACAGGGGTGGTCACTGAAGAAGTGACTGGAACCAACAAAAGTTCATTTTCCGCCCTCCCCATGGTCAAGGAGGTGTCTGGAACAGCATATTGACATTGTTGCATAGTCTGTAGTAGTGATGTTCATCCTACTATGTAGATGTATGTCCTGTTGGGTAGTGAGAGGGGATCGGGAACCACCCAAGGGACCTCTTGGTCTACTGTGAAGGATCGGCCACATGGTGTAGTTTGATGTCATCAATGGAGATCAATCTGTTCGTTTTAGAACCAGACAGTGGTGGTAAGATGACAGTCCTGGTGCCTTTTATTCCCAAGACCGGTACAGGTGCTCTGTATGATGGACCAAATTCTTTCTTCACTGCGATCTTCTCATGAACCAGATCCCCAACTTTAGGAATCCAGCCAGTCGAAGTTTTCGCTAAGTCCCTTATTCCTAAGGTGGCAGCACTTGCAGATGATTTATCATCACAAAATTGCTGAAGCTCCTGTAAAACAGTGAGACGTTCATTTATGTCAAATGGTGTTTCTGCTGCCACCATACCAGGGGCATCAAGATCTGGGACATACATAAGTATCCCAAAGAGAACCTCATATGGAGTGCGTCCCCCCAAGGACGGTCTTGGCAGATTATTCAGTGCTCTCTGGACCCCATATAAGTGATGTAACCAACTGCGTCCTGAACCTAGTACTCGAGCTGTTAAGGACTGCTTTAGATCACGATTACGCCTCTCCACGACCAAATTTCCCTCCGGATGGTATGGTGAGGAGTAATGGAGTTAAACACCCATCGTCCCCATGGTGTCCCTGAATGCCTTAGAGGCAAATGCAGGGCCCTGGTCCGAATGGAATGCTGCAACCGCATATGTACCGATAAAGATCAGCAAGTCTTTTATAACAGTCCGGGCGTCAGCCGACCGCTGTGGCCATACCCACAGGAATCTAGAACAAGAATCTACAGCGACTAAAATGTATTTGTATGCACCATCAGGCTGTAAGGGACCACAATGGTCCAGGTATACACACTGTAGTGGCTTGTTGGACACTAAGAGGGATGTCTGCGGCGGGAGTTTGATATTAGAACCCTTAATCTGCTGGCAAATGTCACAGCAAAGGACATTATGCTTTGTTCGTCTGCATAGACCAGGCCACCAGAAGCGTTTCTTTAGAAGTGTTATTGTGGCCTGTACACCAGCATGCGAAGAAGCAACACCCTCATGCGCTGCTTTAAGTAGATCTAATCTCTGGTCTTCATTGGGAATCACTCGATCTCCAACCCCAGGAATTGTTGTGTAAGCAACATTCTGCGCACTGGTATGGTAAGTATAGTTCGTAGGGTATCCTTTAGGAAGGAATTTGCCTGCAGCCGAAGCTTTAATGGCAATCAATATTTCATTATCCAGTCTCGTCTGAGAGTGAGTCACTGCAGCCACAGAAGCCGTAGCTACTGCTGCTTTGGCTGCTTCATCAGCCAAAGTATTACCGGCAATGTGTACTCCTACACGTTGGTGTCCCAATGTATGTACTACATGGACACACGGCAGCTTATCCTTAAGATCAGCCACCCTCCCCCACGTATTTTAGGTTTAATGTTGTTCCCTTTAGAATCTCTAAACCCGTTCAATTTCCAATGATTGAGATAGTCATTGTATGACTGGACGCAGTAATAACAATCACAGACTATTAAAGTGTGGCAGCCTGGCTCAGTATGTTAGAGCGCTAGAATAAGAGCTTTAAGATCAGCCAACTGGGCTGTGCAGTCCGCTAAGGTCTGCGTGTAGGTATTGCGAGGGTGGAAAACTCCATCTTTCATCACTCCGCTCACAGCTGCGCAAGCTGCAGAGTATTGATGTTTAGTACCTACAGCCGGTTGTGCTGAACCATCAGTATATATGACAGTATGGTAGTTGTCTAATGGCAAGATATTTAGAGGAGCGGGGTACTCTTGTTCGGACTGGAGAAATTCTTGTGTCTGAAGATTTGGATCAAAAATGTAAACCACATCAGTGGCGGTCAGAGACGTTGCCCATTGAATCCAACGTGGATGTAATGTTTTAGTGTTAGGATCGCTTGCTTTGGTGACAGCCTCTTAGGCCGGCACCGGGGAGACAACAATAATACACTTCCCCTGGGCAAGTGGCCTCTCTTTTATGACGGCCATCTGAACTACTGTCAGAATCTTCTCTGTAGGTGCAAAACGCTGTTCAGCATTGGAATATAAATGTGATTTATATGCTATGGGTACTGTGTCATCCTCAGTGAAGGTGACATAAGTAAATCCAATGGCATCAGCTATTATTCTGATGACCAAATTCTTTATATTGTCACAGGTGTGCAAGTGTTTAGCTTCTAGCATGTCCCGTTGCATTTCCCTAAGGATGTGTGTGTGTTCAATTGTCCAGTGCCTTCTAGAAAATTTGGGCTGAACCAAGTCATAAAGCGGCTTGATCCGTTGTGCATAATCTGGAATGTATGTTCTGCCAAAATTAAAGAAACCTAGTAATGACTGGAGTTTCTTCAGTGAGTTAGAAGGGTGCAGTTGAGCACATTTTTCTAGAAAGTGCAGGACCAGGCTTTTTCCCTCGTTTGATAGCTCATATCCCAGGAATAATACAATAAGAAAGGCTATCTTGCTTTTCTTAAAATTTAATTTGTAACCGACATCTGCAAATCCCAGAATGATCCGATCTACCCTCGCAAGATGAATGTCGAGGATGTCGCCTGTGAGAGATATGTCATCCACATAGGATAACGCCTCGGAATCGATATCGTGTAGTATCGACGTTACACGGGCTGAAAATAGCCCTGGGCTATTCTTATAGCCTTGAGGTAAACGACAAAAGCGTGTCTGCGAGCCAAATGAGAACGCGCTCAGGTCCCGACTTTCAAGTGCTAAATTCTGGCAGAAGAATCCATTAGAGATGTCTAATGTTGTTTTATATTTTTTACGCACTATATTATTTATTAGTGCTTTGCTGTGTGAATTCTGTATAGCATATGTTCATGTATGACTATTTAGGTGTCTATAGTCAATGACTATCCTGTATGAATGGTCTGGCTTTGCAACAGGGAATAATGGATTATTCATTGCAGATGTACAGGGCTCAATTACTCCCTGGTACTCAAGTTGGGCTAGTATTTCCTTCACCGGAGCTTTCGCTTCATGTTTAACAAGATATTGTGGCTGTGGTTGGGGTGTTGACCTAACGGGAATAACATGACAAGGCGACTCCTTGTCCCAACCTACATGATTGCGGTATAACGCAGGTGCTTGGGCTAAAGCCCATTCAGAAGCATAGGCTTCTTTGTCTGCTACCGGAACAAGATCGGAGAAAGAAGGCAAAATGACATCTTCCCCAAGCAGGAGCTTGCGGATGTGTCCAGGTGGCCAGTCTCTTTCTGCCAATAGGATATCACTAGTAAGTTCATCCCAAAATATCACACTAATAACTCACTCCACGTATCCCTCAATCAGAATTTTTAAATCACAAACCCTATCGGGGGGAGTTCGCGGCCATCCGCTGTTTCAACTGCGATGAAATCGCTAGTTGCTGTCGCATCCAGATGATCTTTCAGATTCTGGCGACATATCGTGACCTCTGCCGCGCTGTCTAACAGGGTCACTGCCCACGTCTTGTTCCTCAATAGTGTTCTCAAGTATACTGGCATTCTTAGTTGTTAGTGCTGCCACCTTCTACTTTTTAAACTGTGGCTTCTGCTGAGGAGTCTTTTCTTCTTTTTTAATGTTAGACTGAGGAGAGTCTTTCTTTTCTTTCACGTATTCAGGACGTCGATCTTGATGGCCCCCTCTCTCGCTACGTCTATTCGGTGCGTCCTGAAAGGAACGAGAGGGAGGTAAATTAGTATATCTGTCTGGTGTTTTAATATTCTCCCTATTTCAAAGATTATATCTCCTTTCGGAGTTCTCCGGGTGTGGAGAATCTGCTCTCTTATTCCTTCTTTCTTTAAAGTCTTTTTGTTTGTCCCAGCGCTTCTTTGTGCCCTCTTGTGCCTGCTTTGTACCCTCCTTATGAGCGGTACCTTGCAATTCCAACTTCTTTGGTTTGGCTCCCAAACTGTCCCGTCCTATACTAATATAGGTATCGGAGATAATTTTCGGTAGCTGTTTCTCTTGTTCCTGGTGTGGAGTTTCCCGGAGACGCTAGCGAATTGACACTGCTACTGCTTCCCCTTTAATGTTACTTAGTATTATTGAGGATACAGCGTCAAAGTTACGCATTAGTTTCATCCCCAAATCCAGGGCTGGTGCTGCCCCATGCTCATTTTGTATTTGTTTTAACACTTCCAGTAAATTGGCAAGTGTCGGGGTACCATGTGTGGTAGTGTATATAGCAGCGAAGACTGTACCCCATGTGGCGCAGTCATCCACCAAGGGAACCATCCCAAAAGGCAAGCACATTGTGAGAAGTATATGTTTTTCCTGTGGTCCCGTATGGGGAAACACAGCTTCCAGCTGATTAGTTTTCTGGGCAATCCAGAACGGTATTTTTTCCCTTTCCGCGGGTACCTTACCCATAATAGTATGTACTGTTTACGGATTAATCCCAGTAGCCAATTGATAACCACCAGGTGCTGGACGCGCTGGTGTTGTGTTCAGTGTTCGCATTACGAACTGAACTAATCGTCTATATAATGTCACTAATTAATTATATAAATCTTGCAGATCTGCTAGTGGCATATTCTGTATGCCTGGGTGGGGTATGTACGTGGCAAACATAGGCCATGTAGGTCCGTTGTTACTTAAGGAACCCAACCTCACTCTTTGTAATACATGTGGTAGGACGCCTTCAAACCAGTTCTCTTGGTATGTGAGCGATATTTCATGATACTGGTATGCTCGGTACCGCTGAGGTACGTTCACAATTTCATATGTGTGGAAAGTATGTGTTGTTTGGTCAACCTCAGGAAAGGTGACCCAGCAATAAAATTTTTCTGTTTGGTATGCTTCATTAGCTTCTATAATAAGAGTAACATCCCCGCCCTCGTCTGTAAGGCCATGCATTAATAAATGTTGTGTTAGTGCTTGTCTAGCGTTTTCCGGAATGTCAATGGCATTAGCCTTATTTGTTTAGAAAAACGGAACACCAAAATATGGGGAGTAAAGTCCTTTTATGAGTTCGAGCTCGAACAACCTACAGCGTAATCAGGTATTAGCTTTTCAGCTGAGGAGGATTTTCCCAAAGACCACGGATGTCTCCGTATAGTGGTTCTTAGGGTACCTGTTGTCTGTGAGACAGTGATAGTCGGGGTACCCGTAAATTAGTGCCTAAACACCATCGTTGGTGGTGCCATGTCGTAGTTTGGACTCTTGCTCTAGGCAAGACTGCTGGTTAAAGGATGACAGTACTTTTGTTTGTAGGCGACTACGTCTTCTCCTACAACAAGTCGCAACTGCTGTCGCAACCTTACCGGCTCACTAGCAGCACCTCACCAGATACGCAATAATGAAAGGTGATTTGTGGCAGCCTTTATGCATGGACTTGAGAGTAAGACATCTCAAGGAGTGTCGTGGTTAAACAGAGATTACCCCTTTCTCACAGATATATCATGTCTCATACAAACACAGGCAATGACAAAGATGCAGTAAGGTTTTAATATTTTTTATTCAACATAACTGCAATTTGCGATAAGTTGCATGGGCTGCAATGATTAGGATATTGAATAATGCAAGCAACAGAATTGTGAAGATGATAGTCATTATTACAAAGACCCCCGCCATCTTGCAATGCATGAAAAAGACATACGGAATGTAATATGCCCGAATACCCTAGTGCGTAAGACCAAACCACCAACCTAAAGGAGAGCTGGGTTTGTTAAACCTAATCTGCCAATGCCATGTCCATGAAAGGAGCCCCCAACCCTCGTTACCTTGGAATGAGGTCTCTATCTCAGACTCCATAGGGACACGAAGACTGGGTCAGCGTCAAGACGACTTGCAGCATCGATATCAGCGATGGTGGCGATGCCCTCTGGTCGGAATCCCTCTAATTATCTGTCTAAAGTGCGATATATTTATACAGATCTTCAAGGACCCCTGATGTAGGTGTGTTCCCAAACAATAGATAACAGACATGCTTGGGACGGCAATTATCCCTTGAAAGTATGGAGAGGGAAAATCCCTAAGTGTGAAGGCCTACTGTTTGATTGTCTTTGGTGCTAGATCTTGACGCCTTAGCGCGGTGACACTGATAATGTAACCCATAACAAGTGGCCTAACTCTAAACAAGGCAGCCATCTTAGAAGAAATAAATAATTAAATGTGCTAAGACAGAGCAAGCTAAGTAGGTTAAAAGTCACTAGGTGACGGGGGCACGTGTCTGCAAGCCAAAGGCTAAGCTAACTCCTGTTATCCCATTAAAACGAAGTAGGATTCACTACAAGGCCACTAGGTATCCTGAAGCAATTCCCTTAAGGACCACTACAGCTCCTGCAGTGGCAAAGGCCCTCCGGTGAATCTTTTCCAGATTGGGCTTCCCTAAGGAAGTGGTGTCAGACAGAGGTAGTAACCTCATGGCTGCATACCTCAAAGCTGTGTGGATGGAGTGTGGTGTAACTTATAAGTTCACCACTCCTTATCATCCACAGACAAATGGGCTGGTTGAGAGGTCTAATAAAGCTCTCAAAGGTGTGATGATGGCACTCCCTGAAAAACTCAGAAGGAGATGGGATGTCCTGTTGCCATGCATCCTTTTTGCTTATAGGGAGGTACCCCAAAAAAGGAGTGGGCTTTAGCCCCTTTGAACTCCTCTTTGGACACTCTGTAAGAGGTCCCCTTGCACTTGTGAAGGAGGGTTGGGAAAAACCTTTAAAAGCTCCAAAGAAAGACATTGTGGACTATGTACTAGGCCTAAGATCCAGAATGGCTGAGTACATGAAAAAGGCCAGTAAAAACCTTCAGGTCAGCCAAGAGCTCCAAAAGCAATGGCATGACCAGAAGGCTGTCCTGACCCAGGACCACCCAGGACAGAAGGTGTGGGTAATGGATCCTGTGGCCCCAAGAGCACTCCAGGACAAATGGAGTGGACCCCAACTCATTGTTGAAAAGAAGGGTGAGGTTACCTATTTGGTAGACCTGGGCACTGCCAGGAGTCTCCTTAGGGTACTCCATGTCAATTGCCTAAAACCCTAATATGACAAGGCTGACTTAACCCTGCTCATGGCAACTGATGAGGGGCAGGAAGAAGAGAGTGACCCTCTCCCTGACCTCTTCTCCACCACTGAAGCTGATGGCTTAGTGGAGGGAGTGGTGCTTGTAGAGTGCCTTACTGCTGAGCAGAAGGACAACAGTATAAATGTCCTAGTCCAATTTTCTGACCTCTTCTCACTGATACCAGCTACCACTGCCTGGTGTGAGCACACAATCAACACTGGAGACAGTTTACCTGTCAAGAGTATGATTTAAAGACAGCCTGACCATGTCAGAGATTGCATAAATCAAGAGGTACAGAAAATGCTGGACTTAGGAGTGATTGAGCCTTCAGAAAGCCCATGGGCTAGCCCAGTGGTGCTTGTCCCAAAACCTCACAGTAAAGATGGTGAAAGAGAAATGAGGTTTTGTGTTGACTACAAAGGACTCAATCAAGTAACTAAAACTGATGCTCACCCTATACCGAGAGCAGATTAGCGAAAGATACACTGTCTTCTGCCAAGTATCTAAGCACTTTTGATTTAACTGCAGGGTATTGGCAGATTAAATTATCAGAAGATGCTAAACCTAAAACTGCATTTTCCACTATTGGAGGGCACTATCAGTTCACTGTTATGCCCTTTGGTTTGAAGAATGCACCTGCCACTTTTCAGAGGTTGGTGAACACAGTCCTGGAAGGCTTGGAGGCTTTTAGTGCAGCATATTTAGATGATATAGCTGTCTTTAGCTCCACCTGGGATGAGCACCTGGTCCACCTATGGAAAATTGTGGAGGCCCAGCAAAAGGCAGGCCTCACTATCAAGGCTTTAAAGTGTCAGATATCGCAGGGGAAAGTGGTTTATCTGGGCCACCTGGTAGGTGGGGAACAGATTGCACCACTGCAGGGGAAGATCCAGACCATTATGGAATGGGCTCCCCCTACAACTCAAACCCAGGTGAGAGCCTTCTCATGCCTCACAAGGTACTATAGGAGGTTAATTAAGAACTATGGCTCTATTGCAGCTCCTCCTAATGACCTCACTAGTAAGAAGATGCCTAAAAAGGTATTGTAAACAGCTAGCTGTCAAAAGGCTTTTGATGAGGTCAAACAGGCCATGTGCTCTGCACCTGTCCTAAAAAGCCCTTGTTACTCCAAGAAGTACATAGTCCAGACTGATGCTTCTAAATTAGGGGTGGAGGCAGTGCTATCACAGGTTAACACTGAGGGCCAGGATCAACCTGTTGCTTTTATCAGTAGGAGGTTGACTCCTAGAGAAAAGTGTTGGTCTGCCATAGAGAGGGAGGCCTTTGCTGTGGTCTGGGCACTGAAAAAGTTGAGACCATACCTGTTTGGTACTCACTTTATTGTTCAGACAGACCACAAACCTCTATTATGGCTTAATCAAATGAAAGGTGAAGACCCTAAATTGTTGAAGTGGTCCATTTCCCTACAGGGAATAGACTATTCAGTGGATCATAGACCTGGGAGTACCCACTCCAATGCAGATGGACTCTCCAGATATTTCCACTTAGACAATAAAGACTCATCTCGGCAAGGTTAGCCTTATTGTCCCTCGTTTGGGGGGTTGTATAGGAAAGTACCATCTTGCCTGGCATGTTACCACCATTTTTACTTGTGTGTCAGTTTATTTTTGCCTGTCTCACTGGGATCCTGCTAGCCAGGACCCCAGTGCTCATAGTTTGTGGCCGGAATGTGTTCCTTGTGTGGTGCCTAACTGTGTCACTGAGGCTCTGCTAACCAGAACCTCAGTGCTTATGTTCTCTCTGCCATTAAAAATTGATAGTGACCATTTTTACCAATTCTGATTGGCACACTGGAACACCCTTATAATTCCCTACTATATGGTACCTAGGTACCCAGGGTATTGGGGTTCCAGGAGATCCCTATGGGGTGCAGCATTTCTTTTTCCACCCATAGGGAGCTCAGACAATTCTTACACAGGACTGCCACTGCAGCCTGAGTGAAATAATGTCCATGTTATTTCACAGCCATTTTACACTGCACTTAAGTAACTTATAAGTCACCTAGATGTCTAACCCTCACTTAGTGAAGGTTAGGTGCAAAGTTACTAAGTGTGAGGGCACCCTGGCACTAGCCAAGGTGCCCCCACATAGTTCAGGGCAATTTCCCCGGACTTTGTGAGTGCGGTGACACCATTACACGCGTACACTACATATAGGTCAATACCTTTATGTAGCTTCACAATGGTAACAGTGAATATGGCCATGTAACATGTCTAAGATCATGGAATTGTCCCCCCATGCCAAATCTGGTATTGGGGTGCCAATCTCATGCATCCCCGGGGCTCCAGCATGGACCCTGGGTACTGCCAAACTAGCTCTCTGGGGTTTTCACTGCAGCTGCCGCTGCTGCCAACCCACAGACAGGCTTCTGCCTTCCTGGGGTCTTGGCAGCCCAGTCCCAGTAAGGCAGAACAAATAATTTCCTCTGAGAAACAGTGTTACACCCTCTCCCTTTGGAAATAGGTGTTAAGGGCTGGGGAGGAGTAGCCTCCCCAGCCTCTGGAAATGCTTTGAAGGGCACAGATGGTGCCCTCCTTGCATAAGCCAGTCTACACCGGTTCAGGGATCCCCCAGCCCCTGCTCTGGCACGAAACTGGACAAAGGAAAGGGGAGTGAGCACACCCCTGTCCATCACCACCCCAGGGGTGGTGCCCATGGCTCCTCCAGTGTGTCCCAGACCTCTGCCATCTTGAATGTGGAGGTGTGAGGGCATAATGGAGGCCTCTGAGTGGCCAGTGCCAGCAGGTGATGTCAGAGACCCCTCCTGATAGTTGGCCAATCCTCCTCTGAGGGCTATTTAGGGTCTTTCCTGTGGGCTTCTCTTCAGATAACAAATGCAAGAGCTCACCAGAGTTCCTCTGCATCTCCCTCTTTGACTTCTGCCAAGGGTCAACCGCTGACTGCTCCAGGACGCCTGCAAAACTGCAACAAAGTAGCAAGAAGACGACGAGCGACATTGTAGCGCCTAATCCTGCCGGCTTTCTCAACTGTTTCCTGGTGGTGCATGCTCTGGGGGCTGTCTTCCTTCACCCTGAACTGGAAGCCAAGAAGAAATCTCCCCTGGGTCGACAGAATCTTCCCCCTGCTAACGCAGGCACCAAACTTCTGCTTCACTGGTCCTCTGGGGCCCCTCCCATCGTGGCGAGCTTGGTCCCTGGAACACAGGAGCTGGACCCAAATGACCCCGACAGTTCAGTGGTCCATCTGTCCAAATTTGGTGGAGGTAAGTCCTTGACTCCCCACGCCAGACAGTAATCCTGTGTACTGTGTGAACTGCAGCTGCTAGAGCTTATGTGCACTTTTGCATGGAATCCTTCATACAGAGCACAGCCCAGGTCCCCAGCAGTCTGTCCTGCACTGCTCAACTCGCTGAGTTGACCACTGGCTTCGTGGGACCCTCCTTTGTAGTGTTGAGATGACCGCCGTGCTCAGTTTTCTTGAACCCATGTTCGAGTACTTCTGTGCGTGCTGCCTGCTTTTGTGTGGGCTCTCTGTGTTGCTGAGCGCCCCTTATGCCTCCTCCTCCTCCAAGGGGCGACCTCCTGGTCCTTCCTGGGCCCAGGCAGCACCCATTTTCTTCAACTGCGACCTTTGCAGTTAGCAAGGCTTGTTCGCAGTCTTTCTGCGTGGAAATAACTCTGCATCCTCCAGCACGCCGTGGGACATCTTCTGTGCAAAGGAGAAGTTCCTGGCATCTTTCGTTGTTGCAGAATCTTCAGCTTCTTCCACCCAGAGGCAGCCATTTGGCACCTTCATCCAGGGTTTAGTGGGCTCTTGCTCCCCCTGGACACCTTTGAGACTCTTGGACTTGGTCCCCTTCCTTTACAGGTCCTCAGCTCCAGGAATCCATCTTCAGTGCTTTGCAGTCGTTGTGATCTTTGCAGAATCTGTGTGTTTCTGGGGAAGTAGGGTAAATTTACTCCTACTTTTCAGGGTCTTGGGGTGGGGTATCTTGGACACCCTTAGTGTTTTCTTACGCTCCCAGCGACCCTCTACACACTACACTAGGCCTGGGGTCCCTAAGTGGTTCGCATTCCACTTTCTTAGTATGTGGTTTGTGTTGCCCCTAGGCCTATTGCATCCTATTGTAATCTACAGTGTTTGCACTACTTTTCTAACTGTTGACTTACCTGATTTTGGTTTGTGTGTGTATTTTGTGTATTTTACTTACCTCCTAAGGGAGTATATCCTCTGAGATATTTCTGACACATTGTCACTAAAATAAAGTACCTTTATTTTTAGTAACTCTGAGTATTTCGATTCTTATGATATAGTGCTATATGATATAAGTGGTATAGTAGGGGCTTTGCATGTCTCCTAGTTCAGCCTAATCTGATCTGCTATAGCTACCTCTATCAGTCTAAGCTACTAGAACACTACTAATCTACTAATAAGGGATAACTGGATCTGGCACAAGGTGTAAGTACCATCAGGTACCCACTATAATCCAGGCCAGCCTCCTACAGTGGCCTTTAAAATACTAATAAGGTGTAACCATTGTTGCATGATACACATTGCTTTTTACAAATGGTTTAACAGTGGTATCCCCTTGTTGTTTGTGGCTATATGCTCTTGGTGAGAAGTGCAGATGCCATCTTTTAATTGCATATCAGCCATGCCTACATTTGCTGGAAAGTGCAGACTACTTCCTGAGACATTTAGTTCCACTTAGGAAGAGATTGGGCTTTCTAGTGTAGATTTAAATATGGCAGTTTCTATACTGTTTCATAAAATGAAGTTTGACTTTTATCTGCACCTGTAGTAATGCTGAATAATCCATCTGCAAATAAATATTTTCCATTTCAAGCACACACGTCAGGCAGACTTGCTTTCTACATTCATTACTCAGAAATGTGAATGCTCATCCAAGCAACGTTTGCCACATATAGAGTGCCACCTTGAGGGTCCTATGCTAGGAGCCTGCTTCATGTGAGAGAGTAGAGAATGCCCATAATTCTGGAAGTGGAGGCCCTTGAAGCATCCAACTAGGAGGTACCACACAAGCACCATCAAAGAGAGAGGTTATCACAGAGCACGAGCCTAGATGCAAACTGTGAAACCATCACTCAGAGCATTAGAGGCAGTGCCGTTGCTAGTGACCTCAGCCAGGCCACAGACCTCAAATGGACCCATCCCGGGCTCACACAATCACATACGCTACCATGCCTACATGTCTTGCTGGTCAATGTCTAATGAAGACCTCCTTTTGTACAACACCTCTTGCACAGCCTACCTGTGACTTTAAAGGCTATACGCAAATGTCATAGCCTGTCCATGCAGTTTTGATAGGTGCTTTTTGATGAAATGTACTTGAACTATCCATCTTTTGTCACAACCTTACAGTGAAATTCATTGTGGGACCTTTCCAACTTCCCCTGTAAAATGACATTTAAATTATTTTTAGTTTTTCCCATTGTTGCATCCCAAAAATGTTTAAAACAGACTGTTCATCATTAATGTCCCAAATTGTCTTTGATGGATATGCTGCAAGCTCTTTATAAAGTTGTTTTAAATTAGTGCTAAGTTAAATTAAAACTTCACTCGCAAAGTTGGACGGAATTAGGAAACACACTTTATGAAGCAGATAGAGTTTTCTAACTTTACTTGAGGTTAAATTTATCGTTTCAGGCCTTCCAGGTGTGATGATTTCCTGATTCAGAATGTTCCAGCTGTCCTCCAGCAAACACATTTTGAGTGTGGAGGCTGTACATCCACCACCTCAGGTAGGAGGTCTGGCTGGGAGGGGTCTTAGCTGAGGGTCAAATAAAGCTGTGAGTCAGCCTACTTTACTACATTACATCCGTCTACTTTAACTCCCATCTAATTAATAAGTTTTAAAGTTGGATTGTGAAAAGTTGATTGAGTCTCCTTTGATATGTACCTTAAAAAATCTACATATTCCTTCACACAGAATCACACTGTATGTACTCTGAATATCGTAACCAAAACATCAACTGCACAGAATATCAGACTAACGAGGACAGAGCGTCAAAGCCAAAATATATATGTGTGTGTGTGTGTGTGTGTGTGTATCATTTTATATATATATATATATATATATATATATATATATATATATATATATATATATATATATATATATATATGTGTATATATATATACACAAATAGATATATAGATATATAGATATATAGATAGATAGATATCTTCGAATTATGTAAATGTGGAATTAGGAATAGTAATTCTATACTTCCCTATATGTACTTACCTTTCAATATACTGTTATTAAACAGTTTTCGGGGGGGTTTGTTAGGTACTAGTGCAACTGGTATTTGGGACCGAATGCACCTACAGAGCACAGCTTTAATGTTTGGTCATAGCTGAGGGCCTAGCCTACCTAAAAATATACTGCTGGCCACAGGCCTGGAAAGAGTCTGTTAGGATTATAGCAGGTTAGGCCCAACAACACAAACAAGAAATGACAAAGTAACCCCCATATTTGTACTTGCTTTCTGACAAATTTGCATCATTTTTTTAATGCAAATTCTGTGCAAACCTAACTACAAATTTATACTTTGGCGCTAGACCCTTCTAGCTCCAAAGTTGTGGAGTTAACATAATTTTTTGCTTGTGGGAAACTACCTTGCGTCACTGAGATGCAAGGTAGTCGTTCCCGTGCAAAAAGTGACCCTACAGCCCTAGCGCCATATATAGACCCCCCAGGCTAAAGTGATGCATGGGGGGAAGGGGGCTTTACATAATGGTGCTAAGCTTCCTTAGTACCATTATTTAACGCCTGGGTCAGGGCAGGCGTTAGGTGACCTGTGGGCCTATTTCCATGGTTAGAGACATGGAATGGGCCCAAAGGTGCCCTTGCCTAGCCCCAGGGACACCCACACCCACACCAGAGTGATGCCAGGGGATGGGGGGGACCCCATCCCAGGTAAGTAAGGTAAGTACAGGTAAGTATTTTTTTAAACGTGCCATGGGGGGGCCTAACTTGGGCTCCCCTACGTGGCATTGGGCCCAATGGCCACGCCCAGGGGACATATATCCTCTGGGCATGGCCATTGGGGTGGTTGGCATGACTCCTGTCCTTACTAAGACAGGAGTCATGTCCATGGGGGTTTTACGTCAAAAAATTACGCTAGTCTGGTTAGAGGCATTTTTTATGCCTCTGCCCATGCTAGTGTCATCCTTTGATGCACAACCTCCTGTTTCCCCTATGCCTCCCCCACCCGGCTAATGTCCTTTTTTATAACGCTAGCTGGACCTTACCTCGGCTACCGACTTTCCATAAATATGACGCCCAGCTGGCATCTTGGAATGGCGCTAGCCAGCAGTATACTTTCACTCAAAACTGCTTTTGTGCAGTTTTGCATGAAAAAGTATAAATATGCCCCTTAGTTCTGCCGATGGCTGCAAGCCTTTTGCCATTTTCAATGTTTATTGTGTTTGCTTCTTTTGTTTTCTCATAGTCTTTGCAAAACTCTTTTGGTGAAGTTGCAGAGCCCTCGTCAACCTAAAAAAAAAAAAGTGGCTAAAAATAAAAAGATTTTTTTGGTCTCAAAAAAGTTAAAAGTTTTCTTAGTAACCTCTGGCACTGAAAGGAACTATAGTGAGCACGGATGCGTTCCTTGTAAAAGGGCAGAATGTGGTCACTCACAGCGAAGTTAGCCAATAGCTGAAGTGATATGACTCACTGCCCCATTATGTAGTGGGTAATTATTGAAGAGGGTTGGCTGAAAACCCATATCAGTAAAAATATTATTATATCTATAATGTAAGTAAAATCAAAAGGTCTCGGCTAATACCAGACCTAAAAATGGCTGTATAATTCAGCATTCCAGTCCCATACAGCAGGTCTACACATACTACAATTCAACAGTAGAGGAAAAATATGAAAAGAAAATATTTTTCATAAATGGCTAGATTTTTTCAACATCGAGTGACGTGGGGTCCTTCAAAGGTTAATGCAGGAAGCTACCCTCAGGAAGAGGGTGTACTTATTTTGATTAACTGTACGTGTGTGGCTCGAATTTTGATCACATCCATCTGTTTACATTTGAATCTGTCTGTAGGACTGCCAACTTGAGGTCGAGAAACTAGTACCGAGCAATGCATCCAAGAATGCGTGGCATCCGTGGGCAGGGCTGTGGAGAAAGGGAAAAGGAAGAAGTGAAAGGAAATTGAAAATATTGCTCCAGGCACACGAAAACAAGTCATGTCAATGAAGGAAAATTAGATTTTTTTACCTAGTGTTCCTCAAAGGGTTTAAATGGCAGATTTGGAAGAATATGTTAGAATTAATTTTGTTATTACAAAATAGTTTATTATCGACGTGCAAAACCACATTTCTTCTACAAATCCTATATTCTCACAGTAGCTTACAGAATCAAATTTTATGACAAGACCGGAGGCTCCTATTATGCGTTTCTTCTCTTGCTTTATTTATACAGCAGCAGTCAAGAAGAACAACAAATCCCATGAGGCTTAAAACAAACAGCCAATGGGATTGAAAAAGTAGTATGCTAATATAACAACCAATAGGAACGACCCTATACCATTATGACGTCACTTGACTGCAAGCAGCCCTCTTTTCTTGCTGCTGCAGTCAAGATAAGTTCATACCAATGTTTCTCTCATGACTTTATGATAGTTTAACATGTTTATCTGTATTTCTTAAGGTAATTGTTTTCCGATATCATATTTTGTTGACGGCATGTTGCCGCATTGATTCTAGCGCGTTGCTGTGCGCTCGCGTCCTCTTCCCGGTTCCAGGGTGCAACGTCGTGCTGCTCCCGGGCCGCGAAACCTAACGTTTTCTCTGCGCCTCGCGCGCAACGTTCCGGAGGAGTTTCCCTCGCGTCTGGGAAGTGACCGTTATTCTGGTTTCTCCCCTGACGCGAGGAATACTTCTGAGACACCGCTCTTACCTGTCGAGTTGTTCAGACGACTCCGGCTCTTCACCAGCTTCACGCAGCCTCATACGGCTTGTCACTCGGTCCCGCCCTGAAGTAGGAGGAGTTTTTCGGCTCCAAGTCAACTTAGTTTTCTATTAACCCCCGGTTGCCTGGGTGTTAACCCTTTGTGATTATTTACATTTTACCTTTATATTTCATTGACATTTGTTCTTTAACAATTTAATACTATATTTTCCTTTATAATGGAACCCAATTCCTCACCAACGGAACATAGTGCTTCCAGTGTAGAGGAAATAAGGAATGAACTGCGCAATTTTATTAAAACTTCTGTTAAACAGGCAATGCAGTCATCCATTCAAAAACTATCAAAGAACTTGGGCCCATATTTATACTTTTTGACGCTAAACTGCGCTAACGCAGTTTAGCGTCAAAAAGTTTTGCGCCGTCTAACGCCATTCTGAAGCGCCATGCGGGCGCCGTATTTATGGAATGGCGTTAGACGGCGCAATCAGACCGGCGCTGCCTGCTTTGCGTGGGAAAAAACCACGTAGACCAGACAGCGCCGGCGTAGGGGGAAAATGGCGCATGGGCGTCTTAAAATGGGGCAAGTCAGGTTACGTCGAAAAAATCGTCTTAACCCGACTTGCGCCATTTTTTAACGACGCCCATCCCCCATCAACATGACTCCTATCATTGTAAAGATAGGAGTCATGCCCCCTTGCCCAATGGCCATGCCCAGGGGACTTCTGTCCCCTGGGCATGGTCATTGGGCATAGTGGCATGTAGGGGGGCACAAATAAGGCCCCCCTATGCCACCAAAAAAAAATATAAAAAATAAAAAATTATACTTACCTGAATGTCCCTGGGGTGGGTCCCTCCATCCTTGGGGGTCCTCCTGGGGTGGGCAAGGGTGGCAGGGGGGGTCCCTGGGGGCATGGGAGGGCACCTGTGGGCTCATTTTGAGCCCACAGGCCCCTTAACGCCTGCCCTGAGCAGGCGTTAAAAAGTGGCGCAAATGCGCCGTTTTTAGCCACGCCAACTCCCGGGCGTCTCTTTTGCCCGGGAGTATAAATACCACGTAAAGTCCTGGGAGTCATTTTTTAGACGGGAACGCCTCCCTTGCATATCATTAACGCAAGGAAGGGGTTCATGCTAAAAAATGACGCACATTCCGGGAACTTTGGCGCTATTCGCCTCTAACGCCATAGTATAAATATGGCGTTAGTTGGCGTTAGTTTTGCGTCGAAATTGCGTCAAAAAAAACGACGCAATTTCGGCGCAAACGGAGTATAAATATGGCCCTTGGAATCAAATTTTGCCAACTTATTGTCTAAATCTTCGGCCCAGACTGCGGGGGAATGCAGTCAACGCCTGCCTGTCAACCCCTCGGGTTCGACTCAAACGGAGAGTGAGTTTAACTCACACATGACAGAGGACGCGGTTCCTCCCACGGCTCCTGCCAAGGAGTATAATAATATGGCTTCCAGACCATTTTTAAAGAGAAAGTCCAAACAACATAATATTCCCCCTTCTATTCCTACGACCTCTGCTCCAGACACTGATGAGGATTTGCCTGACGCTGATTCAGACTACTACGTTTCAGATAAGGATCATGATGATTCTTTCAATCCTCCCCCTCCAAAGAAACCCAAAGTTTCCTCGGTTCCCCCCCTCTTGGATGCAGAAGGCTTACCTATGTTCGATCCCTCCCACATTTTACACCCCAACTCTACAGAATGGTTCCCAGCTGAACATGTGGGGGATTATGTGGCGCAAAAGTTATTTTCCCCCCTTGATAAGCAAATTAGAAACAAACTAAAATCGGAATGTCCACGTCCGGTGCTTCCACACAGGGCAACAACTACCCCTGTCATCGACCAACAGATGTTAACCTTCTTTACTAAGCAAGGCAAGGACCCCCGCAAAGGGGTAGACAAAGCGTGGTCGTCCTGCCAGGACAAACTCCTCGATACAATTGGCCCATTAACGAGAATTTTTGATATGGTGGAGTCGGCCAGACTGGAGGGAACCTTTTTGGACCCGGAAGAGCTTTCATTGTGGGTTCAACGTTCTATTTGTCTTTTAGGAAATGCGAATTCCGCTTTCATTCATGAGAGACGTAAAGGTCTTCTGATCAAATTGGACCCTAAATTAATTAATTTGGCGACTGTACATCCTCAGATCCATACTGAGGGACAACTGTTCGGGGATTCCTTCATAAAGGACCTCGGCAAGTATGTAGCCACTTTTACCTCGCTGGACAAAGCCCAACAATCTATGAGGAAGATGTTTAATCAACGGGTTTTTGCCAGGGCCGGTAGAGGCAGGGGTCGCTTTACCGGCCGTGGTTTCTCCAATCAAGGCTCCAGAGCGTATTATAATACCTACCAACAAGACTTCAGACCTCAATTCTACCCCCAACGTGGCAGAGGTTATCGTGCCAGGTCCTTCAGACATACTAGAACCTCCAACCCTACAGGTAAGCCCTCAAGTTGCTCTCCTTCCAACTGGGGGTCGTATTTCCCATTTTCTTTCAAATTGGTTAACAATTACAGCAGATGTATGGGTTCTAAACACAGTCCAAGGTTACAACATAGAGCTTTACTCTACTCCGGTGCAAACATTTCTCCCCCCTTTTCCTCATTTCTCTGCGGAAATGAAAGACTTGATATCTACCGAGGTAAACGCACTCTTACAAAAACAAGCGATTTCAATCACTCGTCCTCATCCTTTGGGATTTATCAGCCCAATTTTCCTGGTTCAAAAGAAAAACAAAAAGATGCGTCCGGTCATCAATTTAAAACATTTCAATCAATTTGTGGTGTACCGACATTTCAAAATGGAGACAATTCTTCATCTCAGAGATATACTTCTCCAATACGATTGGATGGTCAGACTGGACCTTCAGGACGCTTACCTAGTGGTTCCCGTACATCCAGAGTCAAGGAAATTTCTACAATTCCTATGGTTAGATCAAACGTATCACTTTACCTCTCTACCCTTCGGTCTATCGTCTGCCCCTTGGTGTTTTACCAAGCTTCTCAAGCCCGTAGTTGCTCATCTAAGGGCTCAGGGTATAAGGCTCCTAATCTACTTAGACGACATCCTCATCATGAATCAGTCTCCCCAAACTCTACTACTCCATTTGCAGATCACTTGTTCTCTCTTAGAGGACCTCGGTTTCATAATAAACAGAGAAAAATCTCTCCTAACTCCCTCCCAAGTTCTAGAATTTCTGGGTTTCCAAATAAATTCCATTTCCGCTACTCTTCTTCTTCCTACAACGAAAATAAAATCCATAAAGTCGGAAATTCTTCAGATTCTTCGCACTTCACTCATATCTCTCAGAACTTTAGCACGAATAGTAGGTCTGCTTTCCTCTTCCATCCAAGCGATATTTCCAGGTCCCCTCCATTACCGATCACTCCAAAGGCTAAAGATCCAGCACTTAAGGAAAGGGCTGTCTTATTCCGACCTCGTACCCTTAGATCTCGAATCTCGCACAGAGCTTCAGTGGTGGATAGACCATTTAGATGCTTGGAACGGGAAAAGTATATTTCCGTCAGCCCCAGATCTTGTATTAGAATCCGATGCAAGCCATCTAGGCTGGGGGGCCCGTTGTGGTCCCATCTCGACTGGGGGTACATGGTCTATCGAGGAGTCCAAATTGCACATCAATTGTTTAGAGATGCTTGCCGGCTCCTTTGCAATCAGAAGCCTGGCAAAACACAAGGTACATTGTGCAATCCTTCTCAGAATGGACAATGTATCCGCAGTCAGGTACATAAATCATCTCGGAGGTACAAGGTCCAAACCTCTGGCGGATTTGGCCAAGAGTTTTTGGGAATTTTGCCTTACAAACCATATTTCGGTTCATGCAGAATATCTTCCAGGAGCTCTGAATTCAGTGGCAGACTGGAATTCTCGTCATCTTCGAGACTCCAGCGATTGGAAACTCCATCCTTCAGTGTTCCACAGGATACAATCCTTATGGGGTCCGCTCTCCATAGACCTTTTTGCATCCCGTCTCAACACACAGCTTCCTCGATTTTACAGTTGGCGTCCAGATCCATTAGCCTTAGCATCAGATGCTTTCTTGCAAGATTGGTCTCATGCGCTCAATTACGCCTTTCCCCCTTTTATCATGATCAACAGAGTCTTAGCACAAGCCAGACGTCAACAGGCCTCTCTTATTCTCATAGTTCCGTTTTGGCAATCCCAGGTATGGTACCCTACCTTACTGGAACTTTCAGTGGATTTTCCCCTGTTGATACAACCCTTCCCAGACTTACTCCTAGACCCTCTGCATTGTCCTCACCCCCTCATTTCGGACAATCTCCTTGTTCTATCCGCCTGGAAGATTTCAGGAATTCCCAAACTATCCCTTTCATTTCGTCAGAAGCTTCTCAATACATCGCAAATTCCTGGGCACCTGGTACCAAGAAAGCATACAAGGCAGCCTGGTCTTTATGGAGCGGCTGGTGTTTGGGAAGGCACATTAATCCCTTTTCAACAGATATAATATTTATAGTAAATTTCCTAGCGGCAGAAGCCAGCAAAGGCAAAGCTTTCCGTACTATCAACCTTTACAGATCAGCTATTTCCTCTAACCATACACACGTCAATGGGAAACCGGTCGGCGAACACCCGCTGGTATGCAGATTACTAAAGGGAGTAAAATTTTCCAAACCTCCTCTACCAAAGTACAATAACTTGTGGGATGTTAATGTTGTTCTAAAGTATTTGAACTCTTTACCAGACAACTCAATTTTATCACTAAAAATGTTATCTGCCAAACTTACAATGTTATTATGTTTAATTTCTATTAAACGTCTTTCGGATGTCAAGGCATTGGACGTCTCCAACCGCCAATTCACTCCTTCGGGGGTGTTGTTCTCGGTTGTCCGACGTACCAAAACCAATTTATCGTCAGTTTTCTATCCTTATTTCCCTCAACATCCGAAGTTATGTGTGGGCCAATGTCTCAAAGTTTATGAACAAAGAACTGCAGAGTTGAGAACATCCTCTTCCCAACTTCTTATTTCTTTCAGGAAACCTCATAACCCGGTTTCATCAGCTACCTTAGCACGTTGGGTTAGATTGATCATGTCCTTAGCGGGCATAGATATTTCCACTTTTGGAGCTCACTCTGCCAGAGGGGCTATGGCTTCCAAGGCCTTCTGGGCAGGTTCTCGTTTGGAGGATATTCTCAAGTCTGCAGACTGGTCCAATGATAATACCTTTCGACTTTTCTATTGCAAACCTGTTGATAATATGTCGTTAAATGTAGTTAATATGCTTTAAACTCGCATAATAGGAGCCTCCGGTCTTGTCATAAAATGTAGATTTTCCTAGTTTATGACGGAAAGTCTTAATTTTATTAAAGACACGGAGGCGAGTATTATCCCACCTCTGGATTAACTTGGTGTTTTTTCCCTCCCTTCTTTCCAGCACCTGCTACAACTACGCAACCTACATCCTAATTGGACCTCCTGGCATCACGTGGAACTCCCACTCACGTCAAGTCTGGAATCATATCCCTCGGACTTCAGGAAACATCCCTATCTCTACAGAATTCTGGACTTTTGTTCTGATGTTTTTGCTTTTCTCATGGCATTGTTTATCCTTTGTTCTCTATTTCCATTATTTTTCAATGATTAACTATTCGCAAGAAAAGAGGGCTGCTTGCAGTCAAGTGACGTCATAATGGTATAGGGTCGTTCCTATTGGTTGTTATATTAGCATACTACTTTTTCAATCCCATTGGCTGTTTGTTTTAAGCCTCATGGGATTTGTTGTTCTTCTTGACTGCTGCTGTATAAATAAAGCAAGAGAAGAAACGCATAATACTCGCCTCCGTGTCTTTAATAAAATTAAGACTTTCCGTCATAAACTAGGAAAATCTACATTTTACAGGGAAAAAAAATTAACAATTTACAAAATGATTATATATTTTTATAGACATTCTAAAATTCATCTAAAACGTGTAAGTTAACCTACCTCACGCACTTTGGAAAAGTTCAGCTGCATGTAGATATTAACCAATCATCTTCCATTGTAATTTCATTCAATAAATAATTCACACATTGTAATCGATCCTAGCAAAAAACAAATGTGCAATGAAATTGGTCTGATACATTCAGGCCCGTATTTATACTCCGTTTGCGCCGAATTAGCGTCGTTTTTTTCGACGCAAATTCGGCGCAAAACTAACGCCATATTTATACTTTGGCGTTAGACGCGTCTAGCGCCAAAGTATTGGCAAAGAGCGTCATTTTTTAGCGTGAACGCCTTCCTTGCGTTAATGAGATGCAAGGAAGGCGTTCCCGTCTAAAAAAATGACGGCGACGCAAATGCGTCGTATTTATACTCCCGGGCAAAAATCACGCCCGGGAGGTGGCGGGTCAAAAAACCCCGCATTTGTGCCACATTTTAACGCCTGGGTCAGGGTAGGCGTTAAGGTGCCTGTGGGCTCAAAATGAGCCCACAGGTGCCCTCCCCTGCCCCCAGGGACCCCCCCTGCCACCCCTGCCCACCCCAGGAGGACACCCGAGGATGGAGGGACCCACCCCAGGGACATTCAGGTAAGTTCACGTAAGTATAATTTTTGTTATTTTTCAATTTTTTTGGGGTGGCATAGGGGGGCCTTATTTGTGCCCCCCTACATGCCACTATGCCCAATGACCATGCCCAGGGGACATAAGTCCCCTGGGCATGGCCATTGGGCAAGGGGGCATGACTCCTGTCTTTACTAAGACAGGAGTCATTTAAATGGCGTCTGGGCGTCGAAAAAATGGCGCTAATCGGGTTAAGACGATTTTTTAGCGTCAACCCGACTTGCGCCATTTTAAGACGCCCTAGCGCCATTTTCCCCCTACGCCGGCGCTGCCTGGTCTACGTGGTTTTTTTCCACGCACACCAGGCAGCGCCGGTCTGATTGCGCCGTCTAACGCCATTCCATAAATACGGCGCCCGCATGGCGCTTCAGAATGGCGTTAGACGGCGCAAAATTTTTTGACGCTAAACTGCGTTAGCGCAGTTTAGCGTCAAAAAGTATAAATATGGGCCTCAATGTCTTCAGAACTTCATTACCTAAAAAAAACCTGTAATTCACAGGAAGTGAAACAAACTCATTAGGAAACCCTTGGAAAATATCACAACAGTATTGTAGTAAGTCACGCACTGCACAAAGTATATCACGGCTAATTAATAAATACGAAATTACCGCCACTCTGGCGAATTTATGCAGTCTGCCACTGGTGCACCCTACAGAGTAGCTAATACTACACCAAGGTATTCCACAGAGATTTTGATGAGCTCTTGGATGACCGCCTGCATGCGGCTACGCTACAGTAGTTTTTTTATTTTAGATGACAAGTAGCACTCCTTCTTACCAGTGGAGGGGGCACAAATGGTATTTGAAACAGTTCAGACAAAACAGAGGCTGTGGGGAGCCACTAGCATTGTTACTGGAGTGGCAGGCTTTGAATCAAAAGACTTAGGGCCTGAGTTAGTGGTTGGCGGAGGGGTTATTCCATCACAACGGATATCCTGTCTGCTGAAATCTAAATCCCATTAGATATAACGGGATTTAGATTTCAACAGTCAGGATATCTGTCACCGTTGTGACAGAGTAATTCCTCCACCAATATCTAAATCAGACCCTAAGCTAAGTGGCAGTACACAGGTGTGAAAATATTGGCATAAACTTTCAACATAAAAAGCATAAGTGCTCCAGTTTTAGGTGTTCAATAAACATCTGTAAGTGAACAACACACTTATGCCAACTGATAGGACAGCACAGTCTAGTCAGAACAAGCTAGTCAATTGGAAAGAAACGTTTTGTCGGATTAATTTGATAATTATTTTAATATTTTTTAGCATATTATATAGTGCTCCACTACCCAAGGGAGTTGTTAACATGTTTACATAATAACCATAGAGAAAGTACTTATTCTTACAAAGAAATTGTAAAACAACTTTAAAACTGAATAGTGGGTAACCAGGGAACAGCCTTAATTATATTTAGAGAACGTCAGAGGGAAAGAAAAGTTGGATAAATAACAGCCTGGAGTGATGAGTTAGAATCAGTTGTTTCATGTAACTGTTGGTAAAGACAATGTTTAGGAGATCAGCAAGGTGGGGGAGTACGAGTCATGTTTATATATAAAAAAAGTTTGAAAGAAAGGCTAGTTAGTTTTTTCCTAAAATGGTAGGAATGCTCGTTTCCAAAAGCTAGGCTCTATTTCTAAAAATACATTAACATCACGGAGTTAACATTATAGATCCGATGTTCTATTCTAAGACTAAAAGTGCCTTCCTTAAGGTGTTGGAATTCTCTCTTCACCTTGCCACTCATGCATTTAAGTCATACAACACAAAGTTGTTTACGTGTGAAATACACATGGATTTTCACTTCTATAAAACTTGTCTGAAAGGCAATCTTACTGCTGGTCTCTGTTACCTTAATAACTAAGGCTGTTTACAGTAGGAGGCTCGTGAAGTTTGGAATCCGGCACCCAGAACTCCAGCCTGTGACCTCAGGTCTTAAACAGAAAATCTACTTGAAATGAAAGAAAACAAAGGCATACTGCGCACCCTGGAAATAATATTTAAAACATCTGCTGAATGTTAAATAAACATCAGCTAAACTTAGCCCAGGGGGAGGATCACAGTAACTCATTAATCTGTCGGTTAGACTTCTTGTTTGATTACAAGGGCACGATCCAAAAAGTATTTTCTATGACTGGTTGTGTTTTACTACTATCTGAGATATATGATACACCACCACAAGAAGGCTGGATTCGCAAAGCATTTTCCGTAAATAGTTGTGTCTTTCTCCAGTCTTAAATGTGAGTTACGCTTTAAAAGCAAAGTCTGATTCACAAACATTTTCTGTGAGAAGCAGTGTTTTAGTCCATTCTTAAGTGTGAGTTACACCGGCATAACAAGGCCTGATCTGCTAAGCATTTTCTGTGGGCATCCTCTAAGAGTAGGACCTTTGTAGGTATGTCCTAGCCATGGAAATTCAGTAAGTTGAGAATGAAGGCACATCTAAGAAGTAACTTTATGGGTGGATCTTAACAGTAACAGTAAAGGTGTAAGGAATTATTGAATGTAAATTAATAATTATCGTCGGTTGAGCATTTACATACTTATCAAGTAGGCCTGTGTTTTGTTACCTGTTCTGCGACTACTATCCTAATATGGAGGACAGCTTTGCATTCTGGAATTTACAATCCCAGTTTTACTTGACATGAACGTCAGTCTGCAAAGTTTGGATAGCTAAAAGGCCTGGACGGTGACATGGATCGAATTGGTAGTTATGTTTATCCCTCTCAAGTGTAAGTCACACAACTCCAGAGCAAGATGCACCAACTCATGAAAATGCTTTGTGACTTCATAATGAATTTTCAGTTGTCACTCAGATTAAGCGCGGGGTAAAGCACACCTAATCATACAAAAGCTTTGTGAATCAAGACCAAGGTCACATAACCAATTTGATTAGTAAGGCTGGCAAAGCAGCATATTAGTCAGAATGAGCCTTTAAAGCATTAAACAGAAAGGTTTACTTTGCCCAGGTCAGACTTGAACCATTGCTGTCTCAATGTCCTTGGAACGATGCTGACTTCTTCACTTAACACTGCAGGTAGGGATTGTTGCCTCTTCTAGAGTTGATGTTTTATGACAAAAAGAGGACATGAGTGCACAGTCCTTAGCTCTGAAATTTGGGATCTCTGTACCTCTACACGGCGTTAAAATGGCATAAACCTCTTTAGTGGACTTTGACCCTCGGGAAGCGAGGTTGAGCACACAGAAGTTAAGAAGGTCATATAGACTGGGCTATCTATCAGATTCTTGGGTGTCACTCACCTCTTGGGTCCTTGTGCCTCAAGCTGTATTTTAATGATGAATTTGTTTCCATTAATTGGCCAGAAGAACTTCCGTTGCCAACAGGAAGGTTTATCTTTACACTTGTGCCCAGATCCCCTATGCTTGCATGGTGGCCAGAGAAATTGTAAAAAGGGAAGACTAGAATGGTGAAAGTTTGGACATATGCAGCCATGTGCTGGTTGAACCGCTAACCAGAGTTTTCTGATGGTGAAACCAGATAAAGCTCTGCCGTCAAAAAGCAGGTAGTTCCTCCATTTATAAATGAGACATTGGCATTGAAGGTTTGAAGAATGAGAAGCTGAACACCTATCGGGCTCAAACATGTGGCTAAAAAGGTAAACACAGACACCAAGAGTAGATACACCAACCCAGTGAGACACCAGACATGCATCACTTGCTGCTTTGTGCCAGCAGGTCAGTGATACTCAATGAGTTTGCTCATGCCTGTCAACTGCCTCTTCTATGCTCCCAAGCGACAGTGCTTTGTGCATAGATATGGTGCCCTCGCCATAGTCTAATTGGGCATTAGAATCATGCAATGCTAGCTGTTAGGATATGCTTCAAACATGGTTTGCAACCCGACAGGTCATCCAATGGATAACCATCATATCAAACAGTCAATGTACATCATAACACAGGACAATAGTTCATGGACATTGAAATAAATGCAAAAATAGCTTCCTCATTGCAGTAGTTTAAACACAATTCTCAAAACAGTCCACAGTCTGTGAACAAAAGACAGTAACGTTTCAAGTGCATCCACAATCTTCCTCAAAATAATCATCATAGGTACTAATATATATTCTTCTTCTTTATTTCTCAGTAATTATGTTCGAATTTATATTTTGAATTCCGTTTCGTAACACCGCTTGTGTACCCTTAGCATATTTGCGCAATTCTACCCACACATCTCAAAGATTAATTTATAAATACCCAGCACATTCGTAGCTACTGATTAAAGGATCATTAGATGTGTCAGCACATAAACCCACAGACATTTCTTTACCCTGGGAGCACTGATCTTCCCAGACCAGCGACTGTGTATCCCTATTCGGACTTAGGTGCTTCTCAATGGACAGGTCTCTACTGTAACAGAAATTCAGTAGCGCCTTTCTCTAAATCACATTTGGTGTCTTTAAGAATGACAGACAAGGAAATTCTTTAGTTTAAACATTTACTTCGAAAATATGGAAATTACAATGACACAATTGCAGTTTTGTTTTGTGTTGTAATTTGTTCCATTGAAGGGAAGTCAAGAACATTAGCTCCTACGCCAATTGCAACATATGACAATAGACAAAACAGTAGAGAAGTAGAGAACAAAGTCCATTACAGAGGGAAGAAAATAACGTGAAGTGGACAAGCTGTATAGGACTGATGTGTAGAGTGACCTGCTGGGGAAAATTAAAATTACAAAAGAGCAAGACACCCTTATAGGGAGGAGGGAGGACCAGGCAAAGTTAATTCCTGGACGGGACGTGGGGTAAGGGAAACATAAATGACGTAGTTGTTTGGATTTTGGAGACACAAGTAATGGGTCAAGCGGGACCAGGGGGGTCGTCGTGAGGGGGGGAGAAAACAGTGGCACGGGGGGGGGGAACCACAATAGACCAATATACTGGGAGCAAGACATGTAATAAGATGGAGGCAAGATAAGGAAGGCAGCAGTGCGGGCTCAGTGACCGAGTAAGGGCTATAGCATGGGGGGGGGGGGGGTGAATGGACAGGGCCTCCAGAAGGGGCCAGTGGGGGAGGGGGGAGAGAGAAGAGGAAAAGGGGGTGGGGCGACGAGGAAGGGAGAGGTAGGGAGAAGGGGGGAAGTAAGAGGGGGAAAAGAGTGGTGGGGAAGAAACTGATGGATGGGGGGATGGTTGTGTAGGGGGAGGAAGTCCCAGGAGGGGTGGGGGAGATAAAGGCCAGCTGCTGTAGTCGCAGTAATCGTGGCGAAGTAAGGGCCATCAAGAGGGCGCTGGGCCATCCCTGATAAAGGGTGCCCATGTCTGCTGGAATCAAACTACTTGATCCTGCAAGTGATAAATGACATGTTCATGGGCCACCGTCTGAACCATTGACACCATCCATTCTTCAAGCGATGCTAGTGTGGAAGAGCGCAAGTGCCAGAGTATGCAGATCTTGGTGGTGGCAAAGGCTGCATGTAAGAAACGGCATTGTGGGCAGGTTAAATCTGGGGTATCCCTTGTATCATGGAGGAGGATCAGTGAGGAAGAGAAAGGTTCTATAAGCATAGAGAGGCACCCTCGATGTCACCAATCACTCTCCAAAAGGGCCAAACCGAGGGGCATTCACATAGGATATGGACTAGATGGTTAGCCGAACACTGCCATCAATTTGCATGTAGCAGTAAGCCCGCCCTATGGAGTTTCACAGGCCTCCAATGCCACTCATGGATGGTTTTGAAGAGGCTGAATTTCAGGTGGGCTTCCTGCATACCCCTGTTCAAAGCTTCCAAGATTTCCGACCAGTCCTCTTTCTCAATTTCTACTTGCAGTCGGGATTGCCATTTGTGGCGTAGAGTGGCCAAGAGAGTTTGCGAGAAGAGGTGACGTGTCAGGACCTCATAAAGGCCTGACATTCCCCCCGGAAATGACCCCAGGTCCTCGGGTAGGATACCACTGGTGAAACCGGGAGGATCCAGGGGCAGGGCTGCATGCAGTGCTGTAGGCAATGCAACAGTTGAAGGTGTCGCCATGCCTTGTGCAAAGGGAGTCCAAATTCCTTGCCCAAACAGTCTCATGTGCCATCAGCCAAGATCTGCTCCAGGATATGGATAACCACTTCATGCCGTCATGACCAGTCAAGGGACGTGCCATCTATGTGTATGCGGTCATTGCCCCAGAGGGGAGCCCCCGAGTGGAAGTAGGGGTGTGCACCGCGGAGGTGATGGGCCCTGAGACAGTTTGTATGCATAGCCTGAAACATCAGGTTGGGTCTGCGTTGGTGAGGAGGAGTGACCATGTATAGGGGATCAAAGCCACCAAGGCCAGAGAGCAGCAGTCATTTGATAGAAACCCAGTGTGGCGGGTCCGGCATTCCAGGTGTCATACATGCAAGCTGCAATAGGTGGAGGGCCAATGTGTATTGTTCTATCGAGGGGAGTCCCATGCTCCCATGTGAGAGACGTGCCATTAGCATGGCAGCTGCTAAGCAAGTCGGGAGGATTGCCAGGCGAAGGTTCGGATTTCCATCTCTATAAGGCAGAGGGTCCCCAGAGGCACCGACAGGGGTAGCATG
This sequence comes from Pleurodeles waltl, assembly GCF_031143425.1. Taxonomy (NCBI): domain Eukaryota; kingdom Metazoa; phylum Chordata; class Amphibia; order Caudata; family Salamandridae; genus Pleurodeles; species Pleurodeles waltl. Next base: position 955,639,458 of record NC_090444.1, read on the forward strand.
CCCAGCACATATGTGTATCGTGGTAACATAACTATCATTACTACCTGCACCCTACCCCACATGGACAGCCCTAGGTGTAACCACTTCGCAAAGTCTTGGCGCATATGTGCGATTAGGGGGCCAAGATTATCCATCACCTTATGTTCCAGCCCTCTATTGACAAGAATACCTAAATACTTAAGGTGGCATTGTGTCCACGAATCATGAATAGTCTGCCTTGTTGTAATGGTTGAGAGGGGCAAGGCTTAACTTTTATCCCAGTTCATTCGGTAACCAGACAGGGCTGCAAAATTATCTGAGTTGTAAGAGGGTCAGCAAAGAACTGCGCAGGTTCTGCAGAGTGAGTAGGATATCTACCGCATATAGGTAAAGTTTAGATGTCCCACCATGGAGTAGAATGGCGGTAAGGAGGGGTGATTGGTGGATAGTTGCCCTCTGTATGGGGAATGGATCAGAAAGACACCTTTCACAGTTAACCTGGGCTCTTGGATGGTCATATAAAAATCGGAGTTTGGCAATGAATCGATCCCCGAGCTAAAGCAGCGTAAGGTGGTGGAGGTACTCTATGTGATTGAACGCCTTCTCAGTTTCAAGGGAGAGCGCCAAAGCTTCCTCCGGTAGATCCCTGGCCTCCCACAGGGCATATGAAAGAATACGGAGATGATTGCAAGAAGTACGTCCCAGTACAAATCCCACTTGTTCGTTATGCACCAAAGACGGGATCACCTTCTGAAGACGGGCAGCCAGCACACTGACAAGTATCTTGATATCACCGTTTAGAAGTGAAATGAAGCGATAACTGTTGTACATTACAGGGACCTTCCCGAGCTGGGGGAGGACTGCTATGACTGCTCTGGTGGAAATGGGACCCAAGAAACCCACCTAGACAGACTCTTAGATGGCTTCATAGAGGGAGTCAATGACCTCCACGCCGGCCCACTTATAAAATTCTGCGGGTTAGCCAACATCAGGGTAAGGTAGTGTGGGATGGGCTGTGTAGCTATGCATGAGAGATGCAACAGCAGTTTCTAATTCTTTTTGACAAGCTGCTTATTTGTTAGTCAGTGCTGCATCATGCATCATTTGCCCCAGTATAATTGCCTTTGCGGCTTCCCACAGCTCCCTCTGAGACACGAATGAGCCCTTCTTGTCCTCTAGGTAGGTGGAGATATGCATTTTTTACTGCGATTTGAACTGGAGAGTTCGATAATGTTATGTTGGGAAACACCAAGGTTTGCGGTCCGGGTGGATAAGACCTAGGCCTACAGACAAGAGGACCGGGGCATGGTCGGAGAGGGCAGCAGTGAAAATCCGTGAGTCCGGACGTGAGCCATTAGTCTTTGTGAGACTAAGAAATAATCCAAAAGTGATTGTGTACTGTACACGGATGACAGAAAAGTATAGTCCCTGGTCTCTTGTTGGGCGAGTCACCAGTGATCCACCAGGTCATTATCTGAGAGCACATCCCCTAGCAGGGCTCTATCTGAATTGTTGCTTGTGTCCAGTGATTCCGTCCTATTGAGGTTTCAGCAGCGATTGTGATTTTTCCCTGTCCTGGGTGTGAGTAAAAGTTGCCACTGCCTGGAGCACCAGGTCCTTGTCATCGTGGGGCCCAGAGGCTCTCTCAGTGATCCTGCCTCTGTGGTGCGGTCCGCCGTCGGTGTGGATCCATCCATGCTTGTGGGTAATGTGAGACTGGGGAGCCCTGAGGCCGCTCTGCTGGGTGGTGGAAGGACTGGAGAATGCAGTGTCCATGTCCTGGGGCGAAAGCTCATCAACAAAGAGGTGCAGTTCCTCCGAATTGTAGGAATCCCTCAAGGTGTCGTCTTTTGTGATTCACATTTGTGAGCCACATTTGATGTCCAGATAATAAATGCAAGGCTGGAGAGAGAGGAAGGCCTTATAGTGGCAGTTGGTCTCCCTAGAGAAATCTGCGGCAATGCGTACCTCAGAACCTTCATGGTGGCATGGACCATAGGAGTGAGCCTTGGAGAGGAGCTGTCTAGCCTGCTCGTGTCGCAGGAAGCAGGCAATGATGGGGCGAGGGTGTGATGTTCTGTCTGGCAGTAGCAGACCTACTCGGTGTGCCCTCTAGAGCTCCAGAGGTGGTTAGAAAGCAAGGCCAGTGAGCGCGGGGAGGATAGTCTTCTAAAATCCTTTGACGTCCAATCCCTCCACGTGCTCCTGGAAGCCAAAGAAGCGGACGTTGTCCTTGCAACTTCTGTCTTCTAGATCAACAATCTTGCTGTGGAAGAATAGGAGTTTCTGATCCCTATCTGGTAAAGTATTGAAGCTATACTCCACTGCCGAGATGTGATGCTCCAGGTCCGTCACGCGATTCTGGAATCCCGCAATATCAGTGCGGATGGATTTGGTCTCAGCCGTGAGTGCAGAGATGTTGGAGTTCATGCCTTCCAGCCTGTGCCCCACCGCCGTGATTTTTTGGAGGATGCGGTCCATGGTGGTCTCCGGCGCCAAACCTACAGGGTCGTCAGCCTGACTGGACGTCAACAGTTTCTTTGCAGCCACCAAAGGGTAGGTCTGGAGGAGGGCATCTGTAAATAGCAGTTGTTGCACTGGTTTGCTGATAGTCTTACTACTTGGTTTGCCAGAGGGCATCTCTGAAAAGGGCCGGGGGAGGCAGCTGGGGAAGCTAGCAAGATTCAAGGGTCACATGGTCTTGTTTAGTACCATCCAGCCCTCGGGTCTGCACCTGATGATTTTTATTCTGCAGTCAGGGGTGCACCAACGGTGTGTGTGATGGATGGTGCAGGTCAAGAAAGAGCAGTCGCAAGACTCGGGCACAGCTGGTATCCAGATGTGGTGGTAGGTGGTGCCACCCACCAACAGGGTCTTGGGCTGTGGTTGGTCGCCGTGTTTGAAAGTGGCTACTGACGCCCCTACGTATTGAGCAGGCTCGCAGGAGTGATTGGTAAGAGCTTTGGAACAATGCTCCTTGTCGAGGTCGGTGCCCCCATTTAGAGGAGGGAGCTTGTAGATGAAGCAATTAAACAATTAACAGCCCAAAGAGTGGGCACCAGAAAGAAGCGTATGACTCAAACAGTGCCTCCCCCCAAAGGGGGAGGGGATGGGGCTCTGTAGTAGGTGGGGGCAGCCCTCGGGCAACCCCACAAAAGACTGTCAAGTTTCCCCCGCTGTATATGATGCTGCTGCCCCCCCCACAGATTTGAGGAGGTTCTAAGGGGTATGTCAGGCTCCCCCCCTTTGTGTAGGATGTGTCTTAGGGGGTCATAGCCAGCTCCCTCTGAGATTAACTGTACCGATTAATGCACAGCGGGGGTGGTGGTGCAGCCCAATGCATTGGTAGACAACGCCAGTACTCACTGCGAGCCACGGATTTAAAGTGCCGGCAGTAGATGGCGGGGGATCTCACTGGAGTAAACTGCCAGGTGCTTGTTTAGGCACCCCCCACAATGAGACAAGCTGTCTGGAGAGCCTCCTGCAGGTTGGGGCCCATAAAATGCCCTTTGGGGTAGACATTTAGGCTTCCCCCATGGCGTTGCTTTAGGCCATGGTGATAGCAAGCGGGAAGGGGGGCGCCCCTGGAGAAGTCCCTCGCCCCCAGATTCAAGCTCCCCCCATGATGTGGCCACTTCCGTCACCGTGCATTGTGGTCCTGTCCCCCGCAGGGGCTGGGTTCCAGGCACCAGCACACGTTTGATGTACTATCGTCGCTAGCAGGTGGGCTGCTAGAGGTTTGGGTAGGCTCACTCCACAGTGTGATGGGTTGCTGGGAGAGGCATTGATGAGTTGAAATCCTTGCAGGCTCCCCCTGCCTCACTTCATGTGACCGTGTTGACAGTGAACTGGGTGGTGGGAGTGCCTCCAGAGAAGGCCGCTAGGTCCAGGTGCAGGCCCCACCCCACATCATGTAGTAACGCTGGTCCCGTGGGGAGGCCGGGGCACAGCTCTAGGCCGTGGGGAGTGCCCCCCTTCTCTGCAGGTCTGAGTCCCACCCCTTGCTCAGGCCTGATACCAGGCACCGGCGTGCAGTTGGTAGAAAATCACAGACTGCGGACAAGCTGCTGCATCTCCAACGGGCCAAAGACTCCTGGTGGTGTCAGGGTTGGCTGAAAATCCACCGCAGGTCCGGAGGCACCCGTAAAAGCTGTCCCCTCCACTGCGGGCCAGCTGGTGCGCGGAGCTCACAGATCAAGCAGCCATCCATATTCGTGGCCAAACCTTGCCCCCACAATTGCAGTTAATCCATTAACAATTCAACAATGTGCTAAGCCCTCATAAAGAAAATCATGAACTCAGGAAATTTCTAATATGCAACCAACAGAGATTCAGCCATATAAGAATGGGGAAAGAGACTTCATCCTCAATTCATAAAATCACTATTATTATTGGTTTTAACACAAAAGGTTCATACATTCACTGCATTAGTACATGGTTCTCAGGCACATAACCAACAGAACTCCAGGAAAGCAAAGCATTTGCAATATAATGCACTAGAGGAGTTTCACACTGTTTTACTACATTGGATTCTGTGCCCACTGAATCAGGTGTATGGGGACATAACTGTCACATAGCAATGTTATTCAATCTGGGGCAGCCAAACTCAGCCTTGAGAAACTTACATTTCTTTCAGAAAATTCAGTAAAGACTCCCTCTTGCTCCATGGAACCTAGACATTTTTTATCTGAGCCGGACACAAAACTACAAAGTTAATCATGTGGTGTTAAAGATGGATGACAGAGACAAAGTTAGCCTGATTTGCTAAAAGCATGAGTTCTGAGGTTCCGGCATTACATTTCTATGAATAGAGTTCACATGATCGACATTTTCAAATTCATACTGTACCTTACAGTATTTGCTTGGCAATCTTCTGTGCGACCAATAAGTTAATTCATTAAACTAAATTAATATGTACTACTGGCATCTCCTAATCAATGGGTCCTAGGACCTCTCTGCTTCTACTAACTAGACTGCTGTTTACCTTCTTTGAAAAAACTGATCCTGCTCATAATGACATCACAACAGAACATAATTCATCAGTTTTCATAGTAACATCTTTGTATTTCTTTTTACCAGAAGCTGATTTGCCTTATCCGTATGAGGCTCCCTAGTTTCACCTGTGTCATGAAATGCTTTATTGCTTCACTTTCCTGACCTCTACAAGGTCTATGTGGTTCAGATAAATGTCATCATACAGTTTCAGTTGGAAGTTGAAGTTATAAAGATATTCTATTGAAACTGAATTGTTACAGCTATCCGGTGTACCTGCAGATATATAAAATGTAAAAATAAATTGTTTGTTTGTTCCAAAGCCAACAAATAACGCCTTATTTTTCTTTAATTTTGCAGGACAGTCCCCTGCAACCAGGCCCTTCATTCTATCCATGTGAGATGTGGATGACACATGGATGTAAACTAGGAATGTGAAATAGGATGCACATGGAGAGTGTGTAATACATGTGGCTGCGGTGAAGTGATAGACTCAGTGGAGGCTGGAGAGATCCCAGATATAACAATGAATTACAGGGCTTCTCCATGACATTCTTGGGGTCTTTTGTAATGGACCAGGCACTAGGTTGAGGAGGGTAGGAGACAGTAGGACTCTCTGTATTATAGGGAAATCCTTGGCCCCTTCCCTCTTCACTGTTCCCTGAAAATGTTACCTTCAACAGGTTGGTAGTTAAGTGGGGAAACATATCTCTATTTTGTGCCTTTGAAATGGGTCTCCCATCATCACTCCACCTACTTTTCTTCTGTTATTATAAGACAACGACTATGGTTTGACCAGTGTGGAAGGAATATACAAAGGTCATAAACTACCTAAAACTGGCCATTGAGCTGGGCCTGCAAAACACACAGATTTTTTACAAACCTAGTATAAGTATGGCACAGAAACCACCAGCCAGATTTCTCTAGGAGTATCCTGTGTCCTAAAGTTGTGGAGACCTAGAAATACCTATGTGCCCCAAAACTGAGGTCAAAGACTTCCAATTACTCTTCACCAGGTTTGTGAGCAGAAACCTGAAATTTCTGCAATCTGCCAGGAGAAGAGCTGCCATGACTCCACCAAAAACGAAGAAGCTGATTGACTGCTGAGGAGAAATGTTGGAGGTACCCTTATATAAAGACAGTGCCTACTTGCAGGGAATTGCAACGAGAGGCAGCAGTTAATATTAGAAGCCCATGTCATGTGATGGTCCTTTAGACCCTGCGGTCTCTGTGGCATGCCCAGAACAAGAAGCACCTATTGTACTACATTGGTGTACAACAATGGTGGGTTACTCATAAAAATTCCACAAGTTTCCCTTCAAGAAGTCGTGGGGCATAAGAAAATTGCAACTGCATTCGATGACCTCAACTGAATAAGAAGTCTTAAGAAGCATGGTGAGAAATGTAGCATGATACTATTAACGCTTTTATAAATAATCCATTGGGAGGGGTAGATGGTGCCCAGAGGGATGGCAAAAGAATATTAGCCATTCTTTACTCCAGAATGTTTAGTGTTCTACCTTGCACTGGTGATAATCACGATATCTTGTCAAAATAAGAAGACTTATTGCTGGTCATCTCATCACTCGTAGTGATTATTGCATGGATAACTGTGTACACTTAAGTTCTCTCTGATATTCACACACAGCACTCCATTGTGTGTTAGAAGTAAGATACTTTGGCCCAGATTTACAAGAATCTGGCGCATCAGTACGCCCCCACCACCACCTAACGACAGCAAAAAAATTACGCTAGTGTGGTGCAAGGAGGTGCTAGGGCCTTGTATATCGGGCCCTTTTGACTAAAAGCAATGGCAGCTCCCTGATTTGTTGTCTGATATTAGATGTCTCTTTGAGCTCTGAGTTTTAACACCCCACGTCCTCCTTGAGTAATGCTTGGACTGCTCAACTTGTCTACCTGAGGGTTGGAGATAAAGAGATGCTCTTGGTGCTCAGTTTTGGGCTCAACAGTAAGGTGAAGCACAGCACACCAGTGGTAAAATCTGCTCATTGTTACAATTCAACTGTCATGAAACTCTAGAAAAATGTTCCCAACCACATGTCCCACGTTCAAGCAAAAGGTTGAAATCAAGATGATCCGCCTCATTCACTTGACCTTGCAGGGTTAGGGGTCCAAATACCCTTCAGAACTGATGGTGCCAAATCGGCCTGCCATATGCCTAAGGTTGGTATTTAGTCAGTGAGAATTACATATTTTGGGTGTTGCAATCTATGATATTGAAATTGCCCTCTGTGTCTCCCTCCACCACGAAACAGAATAAAAAACATTCAGGAAAGGACTCTGATTAAAATAATAGAGCCACAAAGCCTTCTTCGTTATCCTGATGTACTCTGCCAATCGAAGCTGTATTGAAAAATCCACATCCTTCTATTTGTCATTCTAACCTTTCGAGGTTGGCAATTCAAGGAACTTAAACAGCCTCCAGGTTATTGTAACAACATGACACATGCCCTGGACGCAACTCCGCCAAAGAGTCAACCACACAATCTTCGATAACATTTTCCATTTGGTATTACACCTGCAAACTCTAGCACCAAACATAATGCTGATATTTTACCGCAACATACAAGTAGATAACCTCATCAACAGAACATCTGAAGAGCTCAATGAAAATATGAATACGTTAGGATTCACCAAGGTTGCCAAGGATCGAACCCCGATGCTGTGTAACATCCCTGATCTAATATTCACCTACAACATCAAACACTCTTATTCAATGGCATATTTATCTGTAAATACTGAACCTGTGTTGAAAAAATCACACACCTACTCAAAATCAAAACGATCTCAGTAATGCAAAATTTTAAGACTTCTAGAAAGCAGTTTGAATCCATTGCTGAACACAGAGAGAATAGTTTCCCTAACAGTGAACTTTTGCCACACCATAACTTTCTGGTTCGAACAAATTAGCACCACAGAACAATAGGAAAACAAAACAGGACCAATACGTGGTTAATCTCTCCATTCAAATTACTGTCGTTACTGAAATTACAATGCTCCATCCTCAAGTGTCTGATACTGAAAAAATGTATTGAAGGTCCATTATAAACCATTCTAGAACACAATCTAAAGAGCTTGGAAAGCCAGCAATTGCAATTCATTGATGCCTCCACAAACCAAACACAGGAATTTTTCAATATCTTTCACAACCCAGCCACAGCATAAAACACTTCATGGTTGACTTCAAAAATACTCCTTTGAATCAAAAATACCAAGGATCGGACATACAATTGTGTTCAATTCTAAAGCATTTTCTTTCTACATCATCACCCTGGATGTACTGCAGTGATCCTTTCCCACTATAACCACAGCTCTACAGACGGCCAATCAGAGTTAGCCTCACACATCAAATGATCTCTGTCCCTCATCTTATATGAAGCAAGTTTTCCTTCTCTGGCAGTTAACCTGATTACTTTGCTGAGATCTTCTCTATCAGCATACATCATCCCCAGCCAAATGAAATGTGCAATAATTCCTCTACTATTAAGAAAATGTTGCTGTGCCTGGTCCTTAATAAGTAAACTTACAAGGGGACGCACGTAGGTCGATGACCCTTCTGATTCGCATGGAGTATCCTAGCTGTGATGTGACCAATGTTTCCCAATAATCAATACACAAAATTTAATAACCTTTAGACAAGTCATTAATCAATAATCAATGAAAACAATAATAACACACCATGACTCTTCAGCCATGAATAACCACAACTCAGTGTACCTTTTAGAAATGTTATTTCCCTATTAGTTACAATACTAAGTCATGAGATTAGTTCAAACTTGATTCAATTCAAGCAAAATCTGCATTAATTCATTAGAAGGCACCAAAAACATACCCTAATCAAAACTTTGCATCAGAGTACATTCTAAAGCATTAGCATAAGTCAACAATTGAATCAAAGGTAATAAGTCAAATTGTGTCATGAAGTTCAGTAAATCAGTTTGTCAATCATTTGTCTTTGTAAACTGTCAATTGTCATGAAAGGAAAACCCTCACCTAACCCAGATTAGAATCAGCATGTGGGACTTCATGCAAAACAATTTAAAATATGAATTTAGAATTTAGAAAACATCTAGCTAAGAAAACTATTTAGACAGCGCAGTTGGCACCTAGAAAGGAAAAGCACAGAATATAATTCAGTCACACTGTCATATCTACCTATCCTCGGTATGGATCAGCAATAGAGTCAGTCTTCAACTTCAGGTAATCAGTCGATCAGCATCATGTCAGGTTCTCAGAGAGTATGAGCACAATGACAGAACCTCGAATCAGCTCTTCCCAATATCGCATCAATTTTGTAGTAAGGTCTGCTCCCCTAACATCTGAACTCTCTTCCCTCTGTCACGTTGTTATATCAAAGTCACCTAGACTATCCCCCAGTTTCTAAGTGGTCAATTAATTGTATGTTTATTTCCCTAACCAATAAAGTCTGTAAATCAAATCTATGAATTCTAATATTTCCAGTTCACATGTCATTGATTGGTGCACTCCCAGCCTGGATCCTGCTAGTAGAGTTGGGTATGTTCTCGGCATTCTAGTGATAGTGTGAGAGAGATAGGTTTCGCTTGCAGAGCTTAGGCAAATCGCAGGTGAATTGTGACTTTTGCAAGGGAAATTAGGGAGTCTGCGTACTTCAGTTGAAGTTTTAGTAGGAGTGTGCGTACTCCGCAGTATGAGAGTAGGGAAGTCGTCGAACTTCACGTGTGTGGCGCTTTGTGCTCAAAAATTGTCCACGTGGTTGTTGATGTACGGACCCTGTGTGGTCTAAGACTCCAGAGTATATTGACAAGTATAGGAGACACTTGGTTATATGTTGTAATCTTTCTGGTTTAGCAGGTTGATCGGGAATGGTCAACAAGTCGGTCTGTGAATTAAGTGGGCGAGAGAAAAATTAGACTGAGAGTTGGCGAGTCCTATGTGCACCAGGACAGACCCATTGATTAGTTGAGAGTAAAATTTGCGGGTCGAATTTTGCTTACAAATCTGAGAGACTGAGAAAGAGGAATAGCTGCATGAGCGAAAGTGCCATCAGTGAAAATCCTAAGGTCTCTGAAGTGATTGTGTTACCTTCCTTTAGTAAACCAGCTGATTTGTTTTTGGTGTTTGGATTTTGGTTAGTGCTCGCAATATTTTTTGCATTAGTTGTGAGGTTCAGAGAGTTAGGAGGACGAGCCGCAAGACTTTGTCAGCCACAGTACATGTGAGTGTGACATCAGTGGAGCCGCACTGGGATAGGTTGGTTAGCGAGAAGGGTCGTGCACAGATTGGCAGCTGTCCGTGAGACGCAATTGGTTGAGAACGTGGGTGAAAGGAATCTTGGGAGTAAAAGTAATTTCCTGATTTGATTCGATTTCACAAAAAGTAGAGAAAATGAAGTTTTTCAAAGCGTTTAAGAGTGCCTTGAAGGGAGATACGTATCTTAAAGCGACAGTGGGGGAGCCCACCCCACCGGAAAATTCTCCGGCTTATAACGTGATGGAGGAGCGAGGTCTCGCGCCATGTCTTTGGTTAAAGCAGTGGTGCAAATTGACAGAGAAACAGGGAGTTTTAGGGTTTCCTAAGCATGGAAGGTTCAATTTGAGAATTTTGGATCAATTGCGGATGGTGCTGTATAATACACGGCCCCTTCCGAGACCGGCAGTTTGAGGCGTTAGCAGTTTGGGAGCTGATAGCAGGACAGCAGCAGGAAATAAAGCTCCAGAGGAGAATAAGAAAGGTAGAGAAGTCTCTAGCGGAAGCGAGATGGGATTGGGAACAGAAAAAGAGGAGGACAGTGACACTGCAGGATGTTAAGTTGTTACCTGCTATAATAAAGGAAGACGAGGCGGAAGGGAAAGAGGAGACTAGCAAAAGTGATAAGAGTTTGTCTGGGAGTAAAAAGGCAAAAAAGGCTTCCATAGTAGATGAAGACTCAGGTGTCGGGGATCTTATTACTCAGATGCTGAGGGACCAACCTCCACCATATGCGGTGCATGAGGGGGGTCCTATTACTAGCTCTGCTCCAACTGCCAAGGCACAGGCAATGGGAACAGTGAGTCCAGTACAGGTTGATAATGGACGGGTACAAGGTGTGGTGCAGAGTACATCTAACGTGTTGACTGCTTCGGTAGTCCAGGCACAGATGCATCCGCCACCAATACAGAGAATTTATCCTGAAGTGCTGATTCTTGAGACAACTTCGAACTTGGTGCCTATGGAGCAAGTAGTTCTGAGACCATTGTTGGTCCAGACTGAGCCGACTCCGATATTGATGCCTCAGGCACAGCCACAGGGTATGCCGAGGGTTACACCATTAACAGGGGCACAGTCAGATTTGACTCCAGCAATGAATGGGAGTAACTCTTCCACAGAATGCTGGAGCTAGAGCAGCCCCAGATGCAATATCCCTGCTGATTACTGTTGGACCAGAGGTACAATTGTTTGTGCAGAAGAAATCAATCACAGGAGAACAGGGTGAGATGTCACAGAGCCTTGTGAGGAGACGGGTGAGAGAACATGTGCAGGTAGTCTCGTCCATGGGTCAGACCCTTGATGGATTGAGGTCACTAAAGGATCTCAGTCCACTTGTCACACTTCCCGATGCTGTAAATGGCCTGAGTGTAAGTCAGAGCTTAAAACATTTGGCACCGCAACCTCCAGATGCAGTGGTACAACAGGTGCCATCACCAAATGCATGTAACATTACATTACAGGGATTGACAGCGCAGCAGCTGAATGAGTGGTTAGATAGTTTGAATACTCCACAGAATGTGTCCAAGGGTGAAGAGCAGATTGATCGTGTTAGGCTGGCTACAGAAATAACTGAACTGGTCGAAGGATCAATGGGGGTGAACAGGTTGGAATCCTATACGGAAGAGGAGCTGAGATACTTATGTCTGAGAATCTCAAGAGAGGTGGGCAAGATACATCAGAGATTGGCAGACATAGCAGAAAAGCATGACATAGAAATAGGGAAAACAAAGCATTTGAAAAGGAGCTACAGGTTAGATTTGGAGGCAAAGGATTTTGAACACATGAGGTAATCTTAAAGAACTATTGCAGAGTGTTCAGATTTTGGGAGCATTAGAAAAGTGGGAAGGCAGATGGGCAAAGAAGAAGGATGAACAGAAATGAGATTCACAAAAAGGGTCAGAACGTGTACAGAAAGATAAGGATCCGGTGAATATTTTACCAATGAGGGAGATTCCAGGAGGGCAGTTTGTTCATGTTCCTTGGCACAGGAGTGATATTCTGTCATTCACAAATGATTATCCAAAGCTGAGGGAGAAACCGGTTCAATTGTTTCAGCAGACAGACAGGTTTGTGAAGCTTTTGAAATGTCTGTGGGAAGATCTGAATACTTTATTAGAGATAGTGGTTTCACCTTATTTGTGGGTTGAGTGCAAGAGAGCAGTAGATTGGCCGACAAGTGAACCAGAAAGGGACAGAACTAAAGGTGCACCATCACCTGAAGTAATGAAACATTATTATAAGGTGATTGCACTCCTGAAGACAAGAATTTCACCTAAAAATATCGATTGGCACAGAATTGACAGGACAGTGCAGGAGGTAAAGGAGTCAATACATGCACATTATGAGAGATTGTTGAAGGCGTTAAAGGAGTACAGTGGCAAGAAAGCGATCAAGCCAAAAGACATGTTGCATTTTGTGTTCAGGATCATGGAAGGACTGAGACCTGAAGTAGGCCAGATGATTAAGCGTCATTTGATTTGTTGGCAAGCGAAACCGATTGATGAGGTATTGTAGTATGCCAAATACTGTAGTGATGAAATTGAGTCGAAGCAGAAAAAGCTGAACGAGAAAGCGATGGTGATGCAGATTAAGGCAGCTCAAACAGGAGTGCAGGGAACTTTCGTGCAGCACATACCGCAGCAACAGGGAACTGTCATGTTCCAGTCTCAGATGAGAGGTACGGGTCGTGGAGTCAATATGAATCACAGACCGGATTTGGGTACTGTAGTGGTTCAGAATGATGTATAAGGGATGAAGAAGATGTTACTGTGTCACATTTGCAGAGCCGTGGGACATTGGAAGCAGGAGTGTCCGACGATGGTGCAGGAAGGTGTTTTTCAGCAAAGTGGTGACATCAATACATTTCAAAATGTAAGACTACCAAGGATGAGAGGTCCTAATCCTAATTGTCAGAATAACATGAATCAGATGCAGAATTTTCAACCCATGCAGCAGGTACAAATGCCTCGTGCACAATTGACACAGTTGCAACCAGTTCAGCAGCAGGTTCCTATTGTACCTAGGCAGGAAATGCAGATACCTCAAGCCCCGATGGAGCAGCAACAGATGATGCTTACTCAACAGGTCACGGGTCAGAGACAAGACAGAAGTAGTGACACAGTGCACCAATTCCCGTTACACAGTGAGAATGTAATAAATGGTGAATGGATAATTGATAGTTCAAATGAAGAGCCATGTATGCTTGCAGCGTCCTTAGAGGTAGATCAGAGAGGACCTTTTGTGAGAGGGAAGGTGATGAGTCATAAGGTCTCATTTTTGGTGGACACAGGACACACGTGCTCTACAGTGAGGAGTGCAGAAGTCCCGAACTTACCTCTTTCAGGAAGAACGGTTCAGGTTGTGGGGGTTGCGAATAAGCACTTGACAAATCTGATCACAGATCCAGTGCAAGTCGAGATTGGCAACTTCCAGGGACTGCATACGTTTGTAGTCTGTGATTGAAGTCCAGTATCCATATTGGGAAGGGACTTATTGTGCAAGACCAACTGTTCGGTTATGTGTTCAACTGCTGGAATAGAGATTCAAACAAATATTGATTATGAGGAAGAACTAACTCCAGAAACTGAGAGTGAAACAGCCAATGAAGAGTACCTATTGATTGGGTTTTTCCTGATGTTTACAGTAAAAAAGCTACATGCAGATTTGCAGGGAACAGTACAGGAAAACGTGTGGGATCTGATAGGTATAGAAGTGGGTTTGATCAAGGGAGTGGAGCCGATTAAGGTTACCTTGAAGCCAACTGTAGTGTTTCCGCAGCTTCCACAGTACAACATGGCACAGGATGTCTTGATGAAAGTGCCACAGATAATTGGAGATTTTGTGAAGCAGGGAGTCTTGAAAGAAGTGCTGAGCAGCCCATGTAATTCACCGATAATGGGTTTGAAGAAACCTTGTGGGAAGGTGCAAATTGTACAGGATTTGAGAAAAGTAAATGACATGGGGATCAAATGTTGTACTGTGGTGCCAAACCCAGCAGTAATAATTTTCCAGATTCCATGTGATGCAGAGTGGTTCACAGTGGTTGATTTGTCACAAGCTTTCTTTTCGGTGCCTCTTCATGAGGATAGTCAGTTTTTCTTTAGTTTCAAATTCTTAGACAGAGTCTACAGCTGGTGCAGGCTTCCTCAAGGGTGCACGGAGTCACCATTCCTGTTTAATCAGATCTTGAAAAAGAACTTGGAGTCATTGGAATTTCCGTTTCAATTGAGTCTGCTACAATACATTGATGACTTGCTGACTGCATCCAAAACAAGGGATGAGCGTAAGTACGACTCGATTGCCCCATTAAATCATTTGGAAACAGTTTGGTCATAAAGTGTCACCATTGAAGTTGCATAACTGTCAGAAGGCAGTGAAATATCTGGGACACACAATTGAGAAAGGGTCGAGGAGGATTTCCATAGAAAGAATTACAATGATACTGCAGAGAAGTCCCCCGAGTTCACAGAGAGCTGTCAGGATGTTCCTGGGAATGGTAGGTTATTGTCGTCAGTGGATTCCGAATTTTGCTGAGATTTCAAAGCCATTGCAGAAGCTGACCCATAAGGATGTCACTGATCCAATAACATTAGACCAGGAACAGATGAGGGTGTTCATTGAGTTGAGAGAGAGTTTGTGCAGAGCTCCAGCGTTGGGTATGCCTGATTACACCAAACCATTCACATTGTTTTGTCATGAACGTGATGCATGTTCTTTGGCTGTCTTGACACAGGTCCATGGAGGTGCTTATCGCCCTGTAGCCTATTTTTCAGCTACCTTGGACCCAGTTGAAACAGCCTTACCAGGTTTTTTGCGTGCAGTTGCCGCAGTTGGTCAAAGTCTTTCACAATGTGAGGGAGTAGTGATGGAATATACCCTGACGGTAATGGTCCCCCACTTGGTTGAGATTTTACTGACAAGGACGAAAACACAATATTTGACTGGTGACAGACTGACAAGGTATGAGACGAGCATTTAAGGTGCTGCAAATGTAACACTGAAAAGGTGTACAGTGCTGAACATTACTTCCAAGTGATATTTTTGAAATTGAAAAAGAGGCAGACATTGAGCATGATTGTCTTGAGGTAACTGAGTTGTGCACAAAACCGAGACCTGACATCCGAGATACTTGATTGGAAGAAAATTACCAAATTGTCTTTGTTGATGATTCATGTCTCAGAGATGGTACAGGAACATTGAGAGCAGGCTATGCCGTGTGCACAATTACAGGCACTTTAGAAGCTTCTTGGCTTCGAGGCATATATTCTGCACAAGTAGCAGAATTGGTTGCTGTTACTAGAGCGTGCCATGTGTCTGCTAGACTGAGAGTCACTATCTATACAGATAGCCCATACGGATTTGGAATTGTTCATGATTTTGGTCAATTGTGGTCCCAAAGAGGTTTCCTGACCTCTACTGGTTCACAAGTGAGAAATGGTGAAAGAATAAAAGAGTTGCTGTATGCAATTGCCTGAAGAAATTGCAGTGGTGAAATGCAGTGCACATGTAAACTCACAGGACTACATGTCACTGGGGAATGGATATGCAGATCAAGTCGCAAGGTTCTGTGCATTGAACTGTATATCGTTCAAAGACAAGTGGCAATTGATGTCTGTAGAAGATACCACATGTAAACGTTTTGCATTAAAAGTAATTAACACAATGGAAGAGTTGAAAACTTTGCAAATCCATGTTGACAAGGAGGAAAATAGGTCATGGCTTAAAATTAAGGTGTCCAGAGACAGGATGGGCGATGGGTATCAGAAGAGGGTCAAATGGTTCTACCAAATAGTTTGCTGTCACAAATAGTGAGATACTATCATGGTCAGGCACACATTGGGAGGGATGCTATGGTTCGTTTGTTCAAGATTGATTGGTTTAACCTCAACTTTAGACAGGCAGCAGAAGCAGTATGCCATTGCTGTGTTATTTGTCAGCAATTAAATGTGGGGAAAGGGACAGTGTTGAATTTGAGCCACTTTGGAAAAGCAGTAGAATGCAATTGGATTTCATTGAGATGTGTGTGTGTGGAGGTTTGAAATACGTGTTGGTAATTGTGTACATTCTTAGTCACTGGATTGAAGCATACCCTACAAGAAGGAATGACAGTAGCAAAGCTGTTGCTTAGAGAGTTGATACCACATTTCGGTTTTCCGATCTCTTTAGAATCAGATAGAGGAACACACTTCAATAACGGGGTGATTAAGCGTTTGTGTGCAGCTCTAAAAATTGAGCAGAAGTTGCATTGTAGTTACCGCCCTGACGCATCAGGACTAGTGAAGCAGATGAATCGTACGTTGAAATCAAGAATTGCCAAGATGTGTGCAGCTACAAATCTGAAATGGCCAAATGCATTGCCTTTGGTGTTGATGTCAATGAGAAATACACCTGATAAGAAGACAGGACTGTCGCCCCATGAGGTTCTTATGGGTAGAGCAATGGGTTTGCCAGTAGGTCCAGCCAATGCACTTGTCAATATTACAGATGATATGGTGTTGGACTACTGCAAGGGTTCGCTCTTTCTCTCAGCAGGTGGAGGCCACCACACTGCCACCAATTCACGATCCAGGGTACAACCTGAGAGCCAGTCACCGGGTCGTTGTTCGAAAACATGTTCTCAAGACGTGTTTGGAGCCACGTTGGAGAGGGCCTTACCAGGTGATTTTGACAATTACGACAGTTGTGAAGTGTGCAGGAATCCCGAAAACCTCTAGTATCTGCAAAATATAGGCAGGTATAAAATCTACTGTACCCCTGCGAAATCCTTTTTTGCACTAAATTGAATTAGATCTTTCCTCCATGTTCAAAATGAACCAGTGTGTCTGTGTCTCATTAGAGTCTTTGCTCAATGAATCACTGTGCAGTATTCCACCAAGGATTGCCCTAACTTCACAACTGTTCAGTTGCTACATGTGTCACGTGTTCCAGCTCCTATTTCAGTAGAAGATCTACTTCCAATTGCACAGTCAACACCCAAATCTACATCTGATGGGAAAATGACTCTGTTAGCAGTTCCATTATCAAGAGTTGTCTAAATCATATCCTGCACCGACTGAGAGAACGCGTTTGCTCCTTGAGGGAGAAAAAAAGTAAATAATATGAATAACTTGGAAAATCACCTAAAAGTTTGGTAACGCATAATTTTGGCTGTACCATCATGCATTAGAGAAGTGACAAATTAATGTAATTGACCATACATATATTATGTGTCCTAAAGTTACAAATATAAGCTGGAGCATCTAGATTGTATTACTGAAAGTGCATTCACAGAAGAGGATTAGAAATTCATATATATGTGTGTTCTAATGTTTGATTTTAACATGCTCAAATGTAGTGCTTATGCATATTTATGTACTTGTACTCTGTGGTGTTATGGTAAACTGCATAAAATCATGTTTCATTTATAATTCTTCTTTTCCATTTCTAATTGTAAAATGCATGTATAATCATGTATTTCGAATGTACATTCATTGCTGTTTTAAGTTAGCATAATCAAAGTCATGAAACATTTGATTTCTTATGTCTAACCTTCGATGTGGAGTTCGATGTGGAGTTTGATCATGTTGCAATATTCTATCTTTGCAGGTGCTTTGTGAGCAACTACAGTTAATAAAAAGCATGTTGTGTGTATTGAAGACAGTGGGGTGTGGGAGGATACTTTAACAAGGACAAAGGAGTGCTAACAAACTGAGAAGAAAAGACTCCTTTTTGTGTACCAGACACCAAACGTCACTCAAGGATGTCTTGATGTCCAATTCATGGGGTGCAAGGTCCGATGGGGGTTGCCAATCTCAACTGTGCAAGGAAGATGGAAAACTACTAGTGTGGATGAAGTAGCCTTCTTGAAGGTTCTGTAGATTTAATTGGTGTTCCCCTTGTTAGACAAGAGGAGATTCCCTTGAGACTTGGAGGGGTACAGATCTCTCTTTATTCCTTTGTGTGGCTTTATGCCATACATCAATGTGACAGGTACAGTAATATGAAGTACTATATTGTTCTTTTTTAAGTATTCTAGTAATAGTTCAGTACGCTCGTTTGCAAAACTCAGTGAGTATAAGGCTTTATTTTTCTCTTCATTAAGTTATTTAATTAAGTCTCTCCATTTAAGATTTCTAAACACAACTGTAAAGTCTTGCGTCTTGTTTATCCTTCTTGTATCATCCTTTTTAAGTTTCTTCTCTTTTCCCTCCTAGGTGTGTCAGTGGCTCTAGAGAAAACTCGTTTGAAGTCTGAGAGAGAGAAGAGAAAAAGAAATATGAAGCCTTATTAGGTAAGTGTACGGGTCACTACATTCTTTACTCCTTCTTCCCACAACCAAAAGTGTTTCTCCACATTCGCTTGCTTTATACGTAGCGGTTTTTCTTTTATGATCTATTTAAGTGTTGGTTAGTTTGCGTCATTCATTAGTGATACGTTTTTCTTTTCTTTTGGTTTTCCTTCGTTATCTTGTGGGTTAATACTTTCCCCTATGTGCTCTCTCTGTAACATGCTTTCCTGCTAATTCTTATAGTGCCAGAAAAGAAAAACTACCTTTTCTCCAAATAAAATAAAATAAAATAAAAACGTACTCGCATGCCACCCGTAAGTAAGACTTCCTTTTTACCCTTTGGTCCTCCCTCAATCGTTACCATTACAGAGGTTTGCTCTTCCCTCAGCCGTCCCCGTACATGAGAAAGCCACGTTCCTCCAGGAATGTGGCTGGCTTCTTCGTTTGTCTTTCTCTCAGTCTTTCTTGCATCTCGTCCTTCCTCCTCCTCGTCACAGCCTGGCAACTCAGCGTCCACCCCTCTTCCTTCTGTATTCAACTTAGGCACAAGTCCTCCTTCCTCGTCTTTGCGTTTCCTCCTCCTTCCTCCCGATGATCTCTCTCCCGGCGTCTTCTCACTGGTCTTCCTTGGATGTTTGCTCTCCGCTGACGTCATCCCGCACAGGAAGGAAGTGTGGGAAGGCGCTCCCGGAAGCGCCCCGGGCACTCCACATCCACCCCTGGTATCTGCGATACCTGTGCCCCATCACATTTGCTTACCCCAGAGAGTGGCTGTTGGAGCCACGAGTTGGCCATATATCGGGACAGAATATCGGCATTGGACAAAAGAGAGCCAAGGGAATGTCTGATCTGAAACATAAAAGGTTGCAGAGATAAGAACCATTGCAGTACCCTGGCATTCGTATCCTTATGTTTCGCCAACCAGGTCAGAGGAGCGTGATAAGTGAGAAGAGTGAACTGCCTCCTTAACAGATAGTACTTTAAGGACTCAACAGCCCATTTGATGGCGGGATTCTTTCCCAACAGTGGGATAATGTCTTTCCCTCAGTAACAGTTTTTTACTAATGAACAGAATCGGATGAAAACGTTTGTCCTCTCCTTCCTGTGACAACACATCTCCTAGTCCCTGATGGGAGGCATCAGTTTGTAGTTGGAAGGGTTTTCAAAAATCGGGGCAGAGTAACAGAGGATCTGTTTCGAGGAGAGTTTTGAGAGACATGAAGCTTTGATGCTGCGTATCCGAAGGATTGGCTATTTTATTAGGCCGCCCTTTCTCTAGTAAAGATGTGAGGGGTGCTACAATGGTAGAAAAATGTGGAATGAAACGTCTATAGTAGCCTACCATCCCTAAAAAAGCTCTTATGTCTTTTTTGCTTTTTGTGACAGGTATCTGTCTGATTGCTTCAACCTTATCGACTTGGGGTTTTATTAACCCCTTTTCTATCACATAGCCAAGATAATTAATCGAGGTCTCACCCAAATGACACTTTGCGTGGTTGGCAGTAAGTCCAGCTTTATGTAAGCCTGTGGAACTTTCGTAATCTGTTTAAAGTGTTGTTACCAGGTAGCACTATAGACAACAATATTGTCTAGGTACGCTGCTACATACTCATGATCGGGTTTTAGACTGAGATTCCACAACCTCTGAAACTTAGCTGGGGCCCCATGTAAGCCAAAGGGCAAGACAGTGAACTGGTATAGCCCAGAGGGAGTGGCAAAGGCAGTTTTTTCCTTATCTGAGCTCCTTAAGGGAATTTTCCAATATCCCTTGGGTAAGTCTAGGGTTGTTAGGTAACAAGCTTGCCCTCATCGTTCTATCAAGTCGTCAATTCTAGGCATCGGATACATATCAAAATAAGATAGTGAATTCACTTGTCGAGAATCTATGCAAAACCAAAATGGTCCGTTCGTTTTGGGGACTAGTACAACTGGGGAACACCACGGGCTAGAGGAGGGCTCAATGATATCCGCTTCTAACATCTCTTTTACCTCGTTCTCTACAAGTTGTCTCCCAGCTTCAGGTATACGATAGGGTCGTTGTCTTGTCACTTTCCCTTCCATAGGGCTGATGTGATGTTGTATTAGGTGTGTTTTACCCAGATACCTAGAGAATACTTCTTTGTTTTCCTGTACTACTTTTTCTAATTGGATTCTTTGTGCCTCAGTAAGATCCATTCCATAGTTAGGATTAATTTACATTTCTAGTGGTTTAGTCGTGGTGATATATAAGTCTGTATTACTAGTCTCACTTTGTTCCTCAACCTCATGCCATTCTTTCAACAAGTTAATGTGATAAATCTGACTCCTATTAGTTCCTGCTGGGATTTTGATTTTACATGTCACTGGAGTTATTTTATCAATAATCTTATATGGTCCTTGTCATCTGGCTAGTAGTTTATTCTCAGTAGTGGGTATTGGGATTAGGACTTTCTTCCCTACATCGTAAAGATACTTTTGTCTCTTTTGGGTCTCTTCCAGTTGGGAATTTACTTCCTCCCAAATTGAGTGTAAATTCTCTTCAGTTCTCTAGTGTATGCAAGAATGTCCTTAGCTTCTTCCTCGGTTTCCTCCCACTGTTCTACCATCATGTCTAATAGGGTCCGGGGCTGTCGTCCAAATAACAGCTCGAAAGGGCTATGTCCAGTTGATGATTGTACATGGGTTCGTATTGCGTACAAAACCAAGTGTAATTTCTTGTCCCAATCTTTCCCGGTTTCATTTATGGATTCTCTTAACAAATTCTTGATGGTTTTGTTGTATCTTTCTATGAGACCGTCAGTTTGGGGATGATAAACAGACATTCGTATCTGGCGAACGCCTAAAATCTGGTATACTTCGGCCATTAGTCGTGACATGAATGGGGTTCCTTGGTCTGTCAGCAGTTCTTTGGGAAACCCCACCTGAGAAAAGAACCCAATCATTGCCTGAGCCACATTTTTGGTCATCATGTTGGCAAGAAGGATAGCCACAGGGTATCGGGTAGCGTAATCTATCAGTACTAGGCTATACTGGTGGCCCTTGGAGGAAGATGTCAGTGGACCCACAAAATCCATCCCTACTTGAGTAATTGGTGTTTTAATTATGGGTAGAGGAAGAGGGGGAGCCTTTGGTTCTGTTTTGGGTTGCTGACATTTGGGACACTGTTGACAATGTCTCCGAATATACCCATAGACCCCGGGCCAATAAAACCGTCTCAATAGATACTCCTCAGTCTTCTCTCATCCAAAATATCCTCCTCCCACCTGTCCATGTGCTAACTGTGACACCTGTTCCCTATATACCTTAGGAACCACTATTTGAATTCTCTCACTCCCTTGGTGTCGGAACCTCCTGTACAACAATTCATTCTTGATCAGGAAGTGGGGACCCACCAGGTTTACAGGATCTGTGAGGGCTGTGTGCCATGCTTGTTTGAGAGTAGAATCATCTCTTTGGCATTGTCTGAACTCCCCGGAGACGGATAGTACCATCTTGTCCTTGTTTTCCCAGTCCCCTTCTGTTTTCCTGTTCCCTTGCTGATACACATTCTTCTGTAGTTGTTTCTGGCCTCTTGTCATATGTGTCTTGCTCTGTGTCTGTTCTGTCTCATCCTTACTGAAAGGAGCTTCCTCCCACCAGGATTCTCCAGCTTTCACCTTTCCCAAGCTATCTAGAAGACATTGAAACGCTACATAATCAGTCCCTATAATGACATCCTCCACTAGTTCAGGGATTCCTCCTACTGTGATTCTTTCTTCTTTACCTCACCAGTTCAAATAGATCTCTGCCACTGGATACGTTTTACTGTCCCCATGTACACAGGTGATGACCACAAACTCTCCAGACACCCACTGATCTGGTCTAACATATTTTCTGTTTACTACACTCTGACTGCAGCCAGAATTTACTAAAGCCCGTCGGGTTTGTTCATTTACGGTAAGGTTGGTGGTGTACCTAGGAACCGCTTTACCTAGCCACAAGATCCTTCCCTTAGCCATTCCTATTTCCATTGGTTGTACCTGATTCCGCTTTTGAGGACAATATTGAGCTATATGGCCCCACTCTGCACATTGGTAACACTGTGGTGCTGTCATGGGTTCTTTAAGGGGTAACTGTACAGGATTTTTTTTTTTTCCGTGTTGGTCCCCCTCATAGGTTTTATAGTAGACACTCTGAAAGTATTTTTCGTGGTCAACTGTATGTTTCTGGTTATGGCATTTCTAAACTCAGGGGTCCTATAATATGCACAGGCTAATTCAATGGCAGTATCGTTGTCCACCCTGGGGTGTTGTCTTATCCAGTTCTGAGTACCAGCAGGTAGAGCATTTTAGTACGGTGCCAGTACTATAATTTGGAACATGTTATCCTTTGTGGAATCATTAGGATTAAGCCATTTGTAAGCCTCATTTTGTACCCGATAATAGAGTGCCCGAGGACTTTCTGCTGAAATTCACTTAGTGTGTTGGAAACGTTGTCTATAACTTTCATGATCCAGGTCAATCCTTTCGAATATTGCCTTTTTATGTCATTGTATGGGGTTATACCTCTCATATTAACAACTTGGTAGGCTGCTTGCAAAGGACCCAGGAGTAGAGGAGCGATATATTGACCCCATAGCTCCTGTGCCCAAGTAGCAGAACTTGGTACTCTTTCAAAGTTCATAAAAAAATGCATTGGGGTCCTCCCCCTCTTGATACTTCTGTAAAACAGTGCTAGACACTGTGGGATGTACTTGTGTGGTGGCAATGGCATCAGTGAGTTTTCCAAGAGCTGTTTCATGTACTAGTTGATTGTTTGCGATTATCGTAGCCTGGTTCTTCAGTGCAGTTTGGAGAGCCTCCCGATCTTGTTTAACTTCCTTCACTTGCTCCTCCCATACCAGCTGAAGGTGTCTCTGGCCTTCGGCCAACTGCGCTATTATATCGGCCAGGGTTGGTTGTTCCTCCATATTATCTTCCTGTTGGTTATTTATTGCTCTGATCCCACTTCTGACACCACTGTGGCAGATACAGTAATATGAAGTACTATATTGTTCCTTTTTTAAGTATTCTAATATTAGTTCATTACACTTGTTTGCAAAACTCAGTGAGTATAAGGCTTTATTTTTCTCTTCATTTAAGGTATTTATTTAATTCTCTCAATTCAAGATTTCCAAACACAACTGTAAAGTCTTTTGAGTCTGTCCTCTTGTGTCTTGTTTATCCTTCTTGTATCGTCCTTTTTAAGTTTCTTCTGTTTTCCCTCCTGGGTATGTCGGTGGCTCCAGAGAAAACTTGTTTGAAGTCCAAGAGAGAAGAGAAAAAGAACTATGAAACCCATCAGAGACACATGATTTCCTATGTGAATAACACCTCATCTGTGCTTACCTCCATAGCATCTGTATATGCACCACAGCCCTTGTACTGTATGCTGGCAATACCACCCGTACCATATTTTTAACCCTGCCTCACACAGAAAGACCCCCACTGGATACTATACCAGCATCTATCCATCTAGCATGCAGTCATGGTATCATGAAAAATAGTTTGTTATCTTTCTTTAGGCATTGGTCCAAACCAACTAAACACACTTTTCAAAATGTCCTCACCCCTTTTCACCAAGGCATTAGTTAACCACCAAATACAATGTTGTTCGACTTTTGCTTAGCCAACTCAACTTGAGTATTAAATAAGTCAGCTACTCCTAAAAGGGAAACAGCAATGCTCAAACTGCACCATCTTCACAAATTGTATTCACCAAAGCTAATGCACAAACAATGTATTCACCAAAGTTAATGCAGGATGAAGGCTTTAGTTGAACAAAGAATCATGCTGCGGAAAATTATAGATCAACTGAATAGCAAAGACAATATAGAGAGTTGGTGCAGCAAAGTGATCTATGTACATCCATTGAACCAGGACCCCTTTAAGTAACATGTCCTGTCTGTTGGAGATATTGTGGCCTTACCAAATCCTCAGGTAGAAACCCTCAACCACTTCTTTCGCAAGGTCTTTGCAACCTTCTCAATTCCCTTTCTTTATAGAAAAGACAACCTTCCACTTACAAAAATAGCCTCTGGCACTCTCTCCATTTCTTAAAGAGGACTTGCCATCCACCTATGTTAATCTTTCAAAAGTCTTATTCTCAAATATCCTTGAGGTTCTACAACCTAACACAAGAACCAGTCATACCAACTTTCCTTCAGACATCTTCACTATTAAGGTACTTACAGATTCACTTAGGGCCAGATGTAGCAAACTGTTTGCGACTCGCAAACGGCGAAAATCGCCGCTTGCGACTCGCAAATGCGTGTTTGCTATGCAGAAATGCATTTTGCGAGTCGGAACCGACTCGCAAAATGCATTTCTGAGTCGCAAATAGGAAGGGGTGTTCCCTTCCTATTTGCGAGTCGCAGTGGTATGCAATTCCATTTGCGACCACGTACGCGGTTGCAAATGGAGTCGCAGTTACCATCCACTTGAAGTGGATGGTAACCCACTCGCAAACGGGAAGAGGTCCCCATGGGACCCCTTCCCCTTTGTGACTGGACCCAAAATTATTTTTTCAGAGCAGGCAGTGGTCCAAGGGACCACTACCTGCCCTGAAAAAATCTGAAACTAAAGGTTTCGGTTTTTTTTTCTAAGTGCAGCTCGTTTTCCTTTAAGGAAAACGGGCTACACTTGGAAAAAAAAAACTGCTTTATTTAAAAGCAGTCACGGACATGAAGGTCTGCTGTTCCCAGCAGGCCTCCATCCCCGTGAGTGCCCAGAGTCGCTATGGGGGCACAAATTGCGACCCACCTCATTAATATTAATGAGGTGGGTCTTTGCGACCCCATAGCGACTCGCAGAAGGTGTCTGAGACACCTTTCTGCATAGCAAATTGCGACTTGCAATTTGTGAGTCGCACGGACTCGCAAATTGCAAGTCACAATTTGCTAGTTTCCTACATCTGGCCCTTAGTCACTGGCACCAGTCATCGCCTGCATAATCAGTAAGGTGGTGTAGGTTAGACAGCCTTGCACCAAACCGCTGACACTGCTTTTGAAGACACCCTGTCTAGGTTCTGTTCCACAGAGTGCATCACTCTACCAGACTTTCAGGACATTTCTCAATGACTGTTGAGTTTTAAGGGAAACTGGGCAACTCTGTAACCATTTTTTCTATTGTCCTTAGACCCTCAGGGGAAAGCTCAATGAAGCCAACTATTTGTCTTGAGGTCCAACCTCCACCCAGGAGCCAGGTTGAAAAGCAAAGGCTTTCTCTTGGAGGGTGGCAAATATTTTAAAAAACAACACAGGGATAGTATTAAATAACTGTGTATTAATTGTTTATTCATTCAGTATTGTAGATTTAAAAAAATGAAATGAGAGAT
Organism: Pleurodeles waltl; assembly: GCF_031143425.1. NCBI lineage: Eukaryota > Metazoa > Chordata > Amphibia > Caudata > Salamandridae > Pleurodeles > Pleurodeles waltl. Next base: position 955,665,277 of record NC_090444.1, read on the forward strand.
TTATTCACATTAGATTCAATAGCTCCACAGTAATGAGATTATCACCTAATTCTAGGGGTATTGTGACTTCCCCTGTGTAGATTTTCAGGTCAATCAGACATGACTTTTTGGTGCAGAAGGCAGATGTGGCCATCAAAGGGCCCTGTGGCTGCAAAGTCTGGTCCATGCAGTTTGTTGTAGAACCTGCCAAGTTTAGGACAAGCTGATAGAAGTGCAACTTGCACTCCAAAGTGTCTACTGGATGTGTAAGAGGAGATCCTTAACTCAGGAGAACGCAAATATCACAGCTCAGAGGTGCGGACTTTCCAACAGGCAACATCACGCAAGAGGGGTAAAGGGAGTCTCCCACAGTCCAGTTCTAACCTCAAAACGATATCCAGGAAACCAAGTTACACAGAAAGTATGAGGTGCCTGAGAGATATTCCCAGGAAGAGGAACTAATTGGACAACTATTATTCATATCCCTAGTATCAACTAGAAAGTAAATGTTCTAATAGAACTCACAGAGGATGCACCCCATTAACCGCTCCACTCCCCAATGGCATAGGAGAGACTGAGGAAAACTCCAGATACTGTGAAAAAATGTAAATCTGCACCAGCAGTCATCTTCATTTGGAGTAATTGCCGACCTCCACACAAGTTGAAAGGGACTTGGAGAAAAACTTTGCTCTGGAGCTGAATTTTAATGGAAGAGCTGTCAATGTCTTGCAGTGGCTAAAGTCTATATAGAATGTAGGGGCTCATACAACAGAAAATCCCTCCCTGCAGTAATCCTTGATCTTCTGCCTATTCCCCACACCTACACCACACACCTCTCATTTGATGCAACATAACATGGAGTATTTGTAGAACTCATGTTCATCCATGAGGAGCCTTTTGACACCACTGACAGATAATAGAAGTTTACTGTTACCCACTTCAATGTTATACATTTTATTGACCTCTTGAGGATGAAAGGCTGTGTGACCCAATTTGATTTGAATGTGTGACCATGATGTGAAACACAGATACCAGGAGTAGATGCTTCATTCCACTAAGTCACCAGACCCAGTAGGACTGAGCCACAAAAGCACATGACTAAGTAAAACCAGGAGCATTGTCTCATAGCCCAGTGAAACATTACTCCAACAGGACAGCGGCAGATAAACGTAGGGGACATTGTAGCTCCTTTACCCCAGTTTGAAGAGAAAGATACATACCAGATGAAACAGCTATTTGGAAGGAGATCGGGGCATCCACAGGCTGAACATAGTGTTGAGGTACCAGAAATAGCTCTACCTGAAACATCCAATAAAGCCCTGAGACTCTTGATGAAAAACAAATGTAACACCTAAACGACTGTCTGGTGCAGTCAGGAATGTATCAATTAATGACTGTCTGGATAATGCAACTATGAACATTGTGGAAAAGGTGGAAAACGTAAAACCTTGCTCAGCGGCATATTCATGAAACATCTTGGGTTATTTGTGACAATCCTAACCTCTATAAATGAGGCAGAAACAAACCTGTGTCTTTTGGTGAGAGACTCCATCCCTATTCCTAGCTGAGAGTTCCAATGGATGCAACAAATGGCCACAGAAACCTGAGGGAAGATCCATAGGAAGTTCCAATCCCCACCTTGGAAACTGTGGCTCTAAGGGTGGGCTTCTGTGACTCACAAGATGAGAATCTTAGTATATGCCACCTCTGGCATGGCAAGATCTGAGCCTTTGAGCCAAACAAAGGATATGGCCAGCAAACATTCAGCCTTCACCACTGACCATAAGAATGAGAAGTTGTACATTGAAGACTAGGTCACAGTCTGCAATGCATGTGTTCTACCTCTAAAATAAACATTCAAAAGGTGACAGGTATTGCTCCCACAGAGCACGTTCCACACAGCAGCAATCAAGATGCCATCTCATGCCAAACTATGGATTAGACCTCACAAATCCCTGGAGGCCTGCCAAGAACTGGTATGGTACCAGGCATCTGGGACAGTCCACTCAGTGAGAACTTGATAAGTCCCTACAGGAACACGTTTGTGGTATCTCACAGAGGATGAACCTAAGGGTGCAAAGGAAAAGAAGCAGATGATGCCAAATGGCAGGTTTCAAACGAGGAATGTGTACGCCTTCTTACCCGTCCATTGGAGTCCAACAAATCCTGCCTGGTTGGCAAATGATCCAGAAAATGATCCCCTGGGGAAAGGTCTGGTTTTAGGGACCAAGGAACAAAAATAAAATTGCAAGTGGTCCCTAGGAATGGGAAGTGAAAGTCCACCATTGCCAGCATTCCTTGCCATTGGTCTCTCACAGGGAGTAGATGGAAATCATACCAGCATATCTACACACAATTGTTAAAGCCTACTGGACCTAGCTGGTCCTCTTCTCCCTTCATCAAAGACCTCCGTAAAGTGTGTAATCTTGTGACCGCTTCAATTGAATGGCCAACATATCAAGGGCCCCAGAAACAGTGTGGGAAAGCTGCGACAAAAGTCATAGTGGGTCCAGCTAGGAGCAAAGATAGAAACGCAGAACAATACTGTGAGTCAAGCACTGTTTGGGCCTTTTCCAAGCAAGGCAACCCATCTGCACCACATGTTTCTAATACAAGTCACCCTGAACCACATTAGGTTATTCTGCACCAGTGCAGTGTTCCATCATTGCAGTTCCACCCTACACTTTTCTTCTTTCCCAGGCAGTGACATTCCTTTGGAGGTCCATCGGCGATCTCCATCTTTGTGAACTAGCCATTGCTGCAGTCATATCTAGGCAACCTGAGTCAACGGCTGCAAAAGTTCCCTTTTAACTCATGTCCTCCTCTACACAGATCCACTGAGGCAGGCCGTAATCACTGCTATGTATAGAAGTGTCAGGAATAGCCTTGGTCACATGGCCCAGATACCAAGCAGAGTCCTGTAAGAGCTTAAACGCTTCTGGTGCCCTCACTGCCAGTGTTTGTATTTCTGCCTCTTTCCTTCGACCAGTCCAGCAGCAGCTAGCCAACACCAACTTTGACAGAGGTCAATTGAAGCCCTGGATTGTGCTTCTGACATGCGACAGCCAAGCCCTGCAAAGCACCAGAAGTACGAGGAGACCGTCTGCTACACTTCTTTTCTAATTTTCAATTTTGTCCTGCGTTAATCCATTTTCCCATGTTGTGCATGCCTGTGGAAATGTTCGTTTTTTAGAGCGGGTTTTACTATTTTACAGATTGGGGGGGTGAAAAATAATAGTGCCAGAACCGCTAGATACTTTTGTGCCATTGCTACAGTTCCACTTTTTTCGGCACTAAAATTAGTACTAGTTCTATAATACATTTTTTAGAACACGTTCAGTAAAATACAGCGTTAGCACTGGCACAGTTGCCGCTGCTGCCATGTTTCTGCATGTGTCAAACTGGAGACTAAAGGGCATATTTAAGTGCCCCTAACGCGACCTTAGAGCTGCCACTGTGTCCTTTTTTAAATTTTAAGGCAGTGTTAAAGTGGCCTTTACCTTGCGCCATATTTACAAACTGGCTCAATGTATACATTGCGCCACTTTGTAAACCCTTGCGCCACATTATGCCTGTGCCACTCATAATGTATGCAAGGGGGGCGTTCCCCCGTTAGGAGGGCCAAAAAAAAGGCGCAAGGAAATCTAGGCGATTTCCTTGAGCCATTTTTTCGGCATTTTTAATGCCTGCTCAGAACAGCCTTTAAAAGGGGGCATACCATTATTTATAATGGACCCCTATGTACCAACATTATGGTGCTACTCCTGAAGAGTACATCAATAGCATCAAAAAAAGATGCTATTACCCCCTACCCTGTGCCAAGGAGTGCTGTATTTTAAATAAGGCGCACACATGGTGGCGGTAGGGGGCGCTACGGGGCGCAAGGAAGGTGGCGCTGCACTGGGGGCATAGGATTATTTATAATAGGCCCGATGCACTCTGCAGGAATAGTGCCAAAATGTTGCCGCTACTCCTGCAGAGTACATCAATAGCCTAAAAAAAATTACGCTATTGCCCCCTAACCTGCGCCATGGTGTACCATATTTTAAATACAGTGCACACATAGTAGCGGTAAGGGGGCACTAAGAGGCGCAAGGAAAGTGGTGCTGCATTGGGTGCAGCGCCACTTTCCTTAAATCTGGCCCTTAGCGGCATATTTAAGAGCCCCTAGCGCCATTCTAACGCCACAGTAGCATCATTTTTTTATTCTCATGTGGCGTTAGAAGGCCAAAAACGCTGCACCATATTTATAAAGTGGAACAATACATGCATTGTGCCACTTTGTAACCCTTTGCACTACATTATGCCTGCGCCAGGCCTAATGTATGCACAGGGGAAGTTCCCCCACTAGAGGGGCCAAAAAAATGGCGCAAAGAAATTAAAGAGATTTCTTTGCATTGTTTTTTTCTGAATTTTTAACGCCTGCTCAGAGCAGGCATTAAAAGGAGGCTTTTACAATGGGCCTCTGGGTGCTTCTCTGGATTAGCACCAAAAAGTTTTACACTAATCCTGCAAAGCGCCGGACTAGAGTCAAAACTTCTGACACTAGTCCCCTAACTACGGCCAAGGTGTGCCATATTTTAAATACGGCGCACACATGGTGGCATTATGGGGTGCTAAGACGCGCCACTTTTCTTAAATATGCCCTTAATAGTGTTATGGATGCGGTCAAGTGGCGGAGTGTTTTGGAGTGCTCTTTTAATTCTAAAATCAGTTTTATTTCACACGGTGTGGAAGGAGATTTTTTGGAATGGTTTAGGTGACTGTTTTGAAGGACTTCTCTCTTGGCAGGTCTTTTAAAGGTATGATTTCTTTTACTTTGTATAACTGTGTATTTTGTGCAGCAGACGAACTGCTTTTACAGCCATATTTTAGCGACTTATTCATGAACTTTGAAGCTTTTTGCAAATTTCCGAGTTAAGAATTTGGGAGAAAGTGCAGCAGCGATGACAATCACCCTGTGTTCTTACCTGCAGATGGGACAGATGGCTAATGCTAGTAGGTCGGGAGCCTCAGGTATGTTGCTTTGTCTGAGGAAGCAGAGGTGTGTTACATTCCGAACCTTCAGGAGCTCCAAACTGTGATTAAAATCTTCTGCCCAGGCTCTGCGGGAAGAAGAAAGGAGAACGGCCCGATGAGACAGCAAAGTTTTTTCAAACTCATGGGAAACACCTGTTGTTTTGAAACCGAGCAAGTATGTTTTTAACTGCTTCAAAGCCAGCATCACGAGGAACAGCTGGATTCCCGCCATGCAATACGCATTTTATTACTTTGAAGATAAAAGGTACCCTTGGCAAAAGTACATTTGGAACCGCTGTTTTAGAGCTCCTGGCAGGCATGTACTTTTGGAATCACACACATCGATATCGCACACGCTCTGAATTATTTCAATTTATATATGGTTTTACGTTATGCAATTTATTATGTCTATGTAGACGCTGATATATTTATTTTTTGTTGTGATGTAGCGGTGCGTTGTTATAAGATGTTCTATTTTTTAATTTGTAGCTTTCTCTTAAACTTGTATCACTTCTTATCACTGTGGGCTAGAACAACGTTACAGTTCTAAATTAAGCATGCATTGTGTCATTTATATTAGGTTGCTAATAACTTTGTCACTGTTTAACGAATCTCTACCAAACTTTCCAGAAAGGTGCTCCTTTTTGACTAGTTTATGTATGGAAAGTTTCGGAGTCAAGCAGGGGCCCGAGAAAAAAGGCGAGCTCCAAAACGCAAAATCCCCATGCATTTTCCACTGAGTTCTTTAAGAGGGCCTACCTCAAAAACTGCTAAACAGAATTACACCAAATTCAGCAGGAAGGTAGTTCTTGGTCCGCAGATTGTGCTTTTTGTGATTTGGTGTAAATCGGTTCAGTAGTTTTTGAGAAATTAAGGTTGAAAAATAATTGTATATTTTGACAGTTGAGTCCGCAATAGTCTTTAAAAATAGAGCGTTCTGATTCGCCCAGGGAGCTTTATTTCCCTTGGGCCATCTCGCTTCTGCGGGAGTCAGACTCCTGCAAGAATGAATGCTGCGATTGGCTGTCAGCAACATGAGAAAATTTATTTTGGGTGTCAGCCATTACAAGACGCAGGTGTTTAGGCCCCTGTCCTGAAGTTAGAAAAAAAATAATACTACAAGTGAGCAGGGTAGTGATATCCAGGCCCCTAGGCCCCATGAGAGGGACCCAAAGGGCACCCCTCTCAGGTCAAAAAGAAAAAATTTGGCAAAAAATGCTGTAATCCTGCAAGACTCTCACAGGACCAAAAAAATGGTGGCCGGACCGCATTTAATAACCTTATGCTGTGGGGAGCCCACCTTCAGGGAGGTGTTTATAAAGATGAGGGGGGGCTGCATGCTCCCCTCCCCGAGCCTGCATATACCCCTGGGAGCCAAGTCCTAGGGTAAAAAATAGTATGTATGGGGAGTTGGGCTGGGCGCCCCCATAGCCTCCGGAGGCCCCAGGGAGCTCACTCTCAGGGCCTAAATTACTTTATATGGTGAGAGGGGCCCGCAGCCCTCTCCCAAAGACTCCAAATGCCCCAGGGAGCCCATCCTGGAGACAAAATTCATTTATGATGGGAGGGGGCCGCACACCCACCAAAAGTTCCCGGGAAGCCCAGTACCAAGACTGAAATGTCTTTATATGGGGATGGGGGTTGCCAGCCCTGCTCGCCGAGCCTCAAAAGGTCCTGGGGAACCCTCCCCTGGGGCCAAAATGTAACAACGCAGGAGGAGGCCTCAAAAGGCCCAGGGGGGCCAACCCCGAGACCAATTACTTCAAGGAAGGGTGCCACATGACTCTCCTCACTGAGCTATTAATCCATGAGAGGGATCCATTGGAGCCACCCCCTGGGGCTGGCTTTCAGGCTATGTCCCAGAGAGCCCGAACCCAACCCACTGCGGTTTCCCTGCCTGCAGTGGCCTGGGTAGGGAAACATGTGTTTGCTCTCACTTGGCTGTAGCATTTTTGACTCTTCCACTAAGTGGGAGCAAACGCCAAGTCCGCAGCCTGCGAGCAGGAACTTTGAAAATGTTCCCGCCCATTGGGAGTGGATTTTTGATCTCTTTCCTTGCCTGCACTGAATCAGGTAGGGAAACAGATCAAAATATTGCTTCTGCCTGAAGGGAACAGCATTAGGAGCTGCTCCCTGTGGGGGAGAGCAATGCTGACTTCCACTGTATTCAGGGACCCAGCTGGGGCAGCGGGGCACCTTGGTGGTCTCCTCATATCCCCGAACGAGAGTATGATGGGTGTCTTGGGTGATGTCATAACTGATGTCGTAGAATATGCCATGAGTGATGTCATATATGAGGTCATGCAAATGTGTTTTTCTCATCCTTTGCAGGATTCGAAAACACTTCCCCTAGTCAGTGTTCTTTTGACTCGGTGAAGAGTGTGGTAGCCATAAAGAATCAATTCAAACCCAAACAAAAACATTTAAATACCATGACCTATGTGGCCACGGAAGAATACTCCAATCCATAAAAAGTTTCAAAGCTTTATTTTATAACCACAGAGCCAAAGTAACTCAAATAGTGTGCAAAATCAAATTGTAAATATAAATAAGCACTATGGGGGTCATTATGAACCCCGGCGGTTCAGCCCACTATGCCGGCGGCGGGTGAAAAGACTGCCACTGGCATGGCGGGCTGAACCGCCATATAATGAACACATGGACCACCGCCAGGCTGCCTCCGACAGGCAGCCTGACGGTGGAGGGAATCATTATGCGACAGGGCACGCTGCTGCCCCTCGGATAGTGATCCCTACTGCCACCAGCCTTTCCCTGGCAGGTTCTCCACTTGGCATGGGCAGTGCAGGGGCCCCTGTGCAGTGCCCCATCGCGCAGGCCATTGCCCGATTTACGGGCAGTAATCTGCGCAACTGGTGCAGCTGCACCTGCCGCACAGAGGCATTGACACCAACTCCATGTGGAGCTGTCTGCAATCTCCCGGCCCTGCATTCTGCTGGGCCGGTGGGCGGAAGCAATGTTTTCACCCGCCAGCCCAGCAGAATGTTCTTTCTGCGGCCGGCAGGGTACCAGGGGGGCTGGCGGTCAGTTAAATGGCCACCAGCCTCTAACACAGCGGTAAAAACAGCCGTGTTCATTATGAGGGCCTATGTGTTGACCACATCTATGAAACAAGTTTAATCTACTCAACATCAACACATTAGAAATTCAAGAAGAATATTACATAATAATAAAGCAATCACTTGTGAGACAGAAACATGCTTCAAATAAGACTGTGAATACATTAGTTAAATCAGATTACACATATTCAGAAATCAGGATTTGAACATAGGTTCTCCCTAAGGCTAGCTTAATTAGGAAAAGCATGTGTGGGAATGGGCTAATAGATGCAGGCAAAAGTAAAAAAGAAAAGCCAAAAATAAATTGGAAAAGTGCCTTGGGCTACGTTAAACTACGGAAAATAAAATAGGCAGGTGTCAGCATGCTAACGTCTACTCAGAAAAGCAGGTCAAGGGAAAAAAAATATTTGCATTAGAATATACCACTCCTAGGTTCAGCATTCAATTCAGTTCCATCAGCAAAGCATGTAGATCATCAGCAAAGTCCATTGGAAGTACCATCAGGTGAAAGTGCAAAATACAATCTGCACATGGAAAATCAGGAAACATCCAAGAGGCAAGTAACAGAACAAAAGTCAAAAGGGGACTGACTGAAATTTACAAGTCCATCCCTAAATGGGAATATTCAAAATAGCTTGACTGGTCAATTCAATGAGTCCACATTACACAAAAGGGGCAATGTCCAATAAGAATTATAGCACAAATCAAGTTTGAAACTTCAGGAAACTCTCCCAGGCTTTGTAAAAAGTTGTTTTTTCTTTCTGTGTGACTCCAATAGTTTAACAATTTATACATCACTTGTTGCAATCCACATTCCTTCCCATGGCACAGGATGATTTCCACAGTTCTCATGAGAAACAGTCTGTCAAACTGTGGTACTGTTTTATGTTCAGTCTTGAGGTCCTCATGTAACAATCTCAAAGACACTGTCAAATAAAACTTAAGCATAATACAATAGAGTCTGTTACTGTTCATGTGAAACATAAAGGCCCAAATTTAAGAAGGGCCTAGTGCCAAGTATCGCCACGTTAGCTTCATTTTGTTTATGCTAATGTGGCGATAGTGTGGCAAAAACGCTGTGCCATATTTACAAAGTAGTGCAATGTATGAATTGCAGCACTTTCTAAATCCTTGTGCCACATTATGCCTGCACCAGGCATAATGTATGCACAGGGGGACGTTCCCCCATTAGGGGGCTCGCAAAAATGGTGCAGAGGAATCTATGAGGTTCCACTGCACCATTTTAGGGGCATTTTTGATGCCTGCACAGAGCAGGCGTTAAAAGGAGGCACACCATTATTTTTAGTGAGCCTCTGTATACTTTGCAGGATTAGTGCCAACATTTTTGGTGCCAATCCTGCAAAGTACAACAATAGCATAAAAAATTATGACGCTATTGTCCTGAACCTGCGCCATTGTGCGCCGTGTGTTAAATACAGTTCACACATGGTGCCATTAAGGGGTGCATTGGGCTGCAAAGAAAAGTGGTGCTTCATTACATGAAGCACCACTTTTCTTAAATCAGGGCCTAAGTATGGCAGAGATGTGCATTTATGTTTCTGCACACATATAACTTGATACTAATAAATCACATTAACCATCATAAATCAAATTAATTTCAATTATAATAGTTATTCTAATGATTAAAATATATTTTAACATTGTTTTAAATGATGTTAGCACATTGTCATTTCTGTTAGGCACAACGTCCACCATATGAAAAATGTGAACACTTTTAAAATACGTGTCAGTGCAGCTTTTTCTGTATGTTAGGCTTTTTAAATGTGAATATAAATACCACCACATGCTGATGTCTGGTGCACTAAAAGCATTACCAAAATTTACATTCCAGCAGTCCCTCCTCTAATGGCAATCTATGCCATCATAAAAGGTACACTGTCATTTCAGTGAAACAACTCAGAGCCTTTTGGTCTGATAAAGTAATGTTCCTGGTCTACTGTAACTCTCGATTCTCTACAGACTCTTGTAATAAGCACTCTTCATTTTCTCCATTTCAATCTCTTCCCTCCTCTATTAACTCTTAACTCTTTGTACTTTCCAAAATCTCTACAACATGTAAAATCCAAGTGTGACTATAGCACATAATGTCACAATCAACAAAGGTCTCACGATTAGGGGTGTGCAGGGAGCTCCGCTCTGCTGGTGGAGCTAATAAAGTGCTGCTCAACTAGATGGGGAATGGATTGTTTGAGGTGGGTAGCAAAACCATTGTTCTTTCCCAGCATCACTGACGCACCATCTGATGTGAACATGACCATTTTCATAAGATCCAGTTTATTGGCAGTGTAGAAGTCTTTTACAGCTATCGTGATAGCCTCCACATTGCATGCACTCAGAGTTACAATTCCCCCGAACAATGTCTTGTGCTCTGTTGATGTTACAGATCGGAACTTGAAGTAGAGGATGAACCTTTTTGTAACTGAAATATCTGTGCTCTCATCAATAATCAATGTATGATACCGAGCACTGTGAAGTTCTGCCATGAAGTCAGAGCGTATCACGCTGTTGATGGCCTCCAAAAACTCAAAGGCATAGTTCTTGCTCCTCCAGCTGTCTGGTATCTTCACATAAAATGCGACGTGGTCATGAATGTCTTGAACAGATAACATTGATGTGTTCATTTTGACTGCTAGCAACACATTGTTGATGAGAATCTTTATTTCCTCAGGCAGGGATCTTTGCCGTTGAACCACTTCTAGTCTGTTTGCTCTGTCACTGGCGGTTTCCGTTTGCATGGTGCGCACTCCAAAACCAAGCCTGGCAGCAGCACTTTTATTTCTCAGTATCACCAAAGCAGATTTATGAACTTCACTCTATTTCTTCCCAGTAGAAACGCCCCCTGCAATCTTTGCTTCTGCACATACTTTACAAATCAGGCCTACTTCTGGATTGTATAGAAATAGCTCTCCCAGTTGTACGCAAACCTTGCTCCTGGACTTCGGTGTCTCAGTCTCCACAATTTCTTTCAGCCATTCTTCATTGAACACAAGACAGCATTTCTTCCTTTGTGGTGAAGCACTGCTCTGTGCGGAAGTCACAGCTTTGCACTTTAACATTTTGGTGGCAATCAGTCTGAGCCTACTGTGCCGCAAAGCCTGCAAAAAATAAAAGGACATTATTTAAAGTGAGGAACATTATTTAAAGTTGGTTTTTAGGCTATTGAATGCAAGCTACCAGACAAGACTAAGCTATCTCTTGGAAAATGTAGCAAGTAATTACCTGGGCCTTTCTGTTTGATCTCACACCTGCCTGTAAATGTAACACTGTCTAAGATGTCTGCAATAGAAGATATAAAATGGTTACAGCACATGCTTGTGTTCATGATGTACTACAAGGAAAAACTACTAAATAATTACCTGGTCTTTCTGCTTGTAGTCACGTCTGCCTTTTCTAACCAATGTTAGCACTGTCTAAGAAGCCTGCAAAAGAACAAAAAAAGGTTTGAATAATGTTTTCATTTTATAATGTACTAGGTGCATCACAAGTGAAATCTACCAAATAATTACCTTGTCTTGCTGCTTCTACTCACATGCGCCTTTTTGTAATATATGAGTAGTGCTGTTGGAGATGCCTGCAACAGAAGAAAAGGTGGGTAAGGTGGTTAAAGTAGGTTGTCATATTCCACTGTACTAGGTGCACCACAATGAAAATCTGCTACATTATTACCTTGGCTTTCTGCTTCTACTCACGTGTGCCTGCTCAAATTTGTGTAGCAGGGTCTAAGATGCCTGTACAAGGGGAAAAAATTATTAAAGCACCTGAACGTTTCAATGTCCCATTTGCACCAAAAGGAAAAACTAGCAAATAATAACCTGCTCTTTCTGCTGCTACTCCGGTCTGCCCGTCCTCATCTATGACCAGTACTGTCTGAGATGCCGGCAGCAAAAGAAAAGATGATTAACAGTTGGTTACAGCATGTTGTCATATTATAATGTGCCAGGTGACCCAGATGAGGTACCTACCAAATATTTACCTGGTCCTTATGCTTCTACACATGTCTGTCCATTCAAATCTATAACTTGCTCGGTCCGACAAACCTGTAATAGAAGCAAAGGTGCGGATCATGAATGTGATTTATGTGGAGACCCTTAATCCCACCTGGAACGTCGACAGAATTACCTGGTCTTCCTTGGTACTCACGCCTGGCCATTCAAATCCTATGGGTGACGGTCTGTAATTGGAAAGAAGATATTTAGCATAGGTTATAGTTGTTACAAAAACATCATGCATGACAGTTTCAGAGCAATTGAATAGTTACCTGGGGTTTCAGTTTAGACAAACTCTGGTTTCATATTATCATCCGTTTAAAAACCTACATCATGCTTTATACCTTCTATGATGCAGCCTTTACAGGCCTCAAGTTATCTGCTTGCCCACTTGCTATGACTAATCAGATTTTATAAGCATTTTTAGACCTACTGACTCGTTCTGGCCAGCTGACAAAAAAAGTGTTCTGGTCATTCAGACAGTGAATGAGCAATGAAGGTGCCTTTAAATCTTGTTTTTGTCTTGTATGTATGATGCAAGGTGCTTTGCATGATTTGTTGCCGGGAACGCCTACATTGCATCTCATTGATGCAAGGTAGTTTTCCGCAAGCAAAAAAGGACGCTAACTTCAAAACTTTGCCGCTAGATGGGTCTAGCGCCAAAGTATAACTATGGAGTTACATTAGCGTAAATAAAAGAAGGCACTAATTCGCCACAAACAGAGTCCTGCCTTTTACCTACACAGCACGCTAGCCTATGGGCATACCTAGGGCTTACCTTATGGGTGATCTGTGTAGAAAAAGGGGAGTTTAAGGCTTGGCAAGTGGCAGGCCTGAAAAGTGGATAAGGGACTACTTATGTGGGTAGCACAATCAGTGCTGCAGGTCCACTAGTAGCATTTAATTTACAGGCCCTGGGCACATGTAGTGCACTTTACTAGGGACTTAATGGTAAATCAAATATGCAATATGTCCCTAATGACAATATGTATGCTCAGTATTATCCAGTATATATTCAGTATTGTATGTCTTGTCTGGCTATAGTGGTTGCCTTATTCAAAGTGATGCTGACCTCTAATGATCGAGGACTTAAGCTATACCGTTCCTAAGTTTGGATTCTGTTTTCTGTCTATGTTCTACTTTTGTTCTGCTGTACGGTAATATTTTTAAAGGGTTAAGGTGATTAGAATAGTGTCAGCAGCAGGTATGCAGTTTTAAGGCCACTTTCTTCCTCAGATGTATTTACTTTTAGTTGAGGACTTTTATACAAGTAGCATTTTGTTATGCTTTCACCAAGAGTAGTTTATCCATGCTTATCGCCCTTAAATTTACAGCTCATCCCTAATGCCCACTGTCAGTGCACATCATTTTAATGCAGTGTGGGGTACTTTACAGAAGGTTATGCTGTTAGGCCACGAAAAAGATAATGGGGGTCATTCTGACCTCGGCGGTAAAAGGCGCTCACCGCCGGTCAGAAGACCGCCATAACACTGCCGCGGGCGCAGTAAACCGCCACGGTCATTCTGACCCGCAACTGGCAAACCGCCAAAAACCCGACATCCACAAAAGTCCGCCACACCAAAGGTCAGCGGGAAACTGGCGATTACCAAACCTCCACCGTCACGCCAACAGAAATACACCCATGCCATTCCGATCCACGAATCCACGCGGCAGTCTTTCAACCGCAGTATTCCATTGGCGGTACACACCGCCGCGGTCGAATTACACACACACGTACAAAACACAACCACATTGGACAATTCGAAGTACACACAACTGATACACATACAAACAACACTCCCACACACCCAATACAATATAAAACACACACCCACATCACCCACAAACCCTTACGACCAAAAAAACCGACAGAAAGCCAAAGACAGACAGCACTGCTTAGATAACACCATCACACAGAGGCAAACCACACCATCACCCACACAATATCCACGCACAAAACACCACACATCACCACACTCACCACACTCTACAACACATACACCACCCCACACATCATCCACACCACCCTATGGCACCCCAAAGACACCCCCGGTTTTCAGACGCCGAACTCCGGGCCATGGTGGAGGAAATAGTTCGGGTAGAGCCCCAGCTCTTCGGGACACAGGTGCAGCACACCAGCATTGCCAGGAAGATGGAGCTATGCACATGGACATGTGCTGTCCCACAGCTATGACAGGGTCAACGCTGTGGGACAGCATCCACGAAATCGGGACGACATCAGGAAGCGGTGGAACGACCTACGGGGGAAGGTGCGTTCCATGGTATCAAGGCACAACATCGCGGTGCAGAAGACTGGCGGCGGACCCCCACCTACTCCCCCAGAATTTACAGCATGGGAGGAAGAAGTCTATCACATCCTGCATCCTGAAGGCCTCGCAGGAGTATCTGGAGGAATGGACTCTGGTAAGTCAAATCTTAACTACTTCATCCCCCCCACCCCACCTGCATCCCAAATCATACCCCCACCCTCACCCCCACCCCCATCACACCTACTCCCTGCAAATGTCTCACCATCACAACCCACCCATCCCAACACCTAGCCCTGCATGCGTCCACAAAGCATGGACACCCATCACCAAAGCATGCCCACTGCACATACACATCTACCCCACAAGCCACCCTCACAAAAGCCCCCACACAGTAATGCCAGCCCTGGGGTACACGGGCACCCACCCATTGCATGATGTGGCACACACTGAAGCAATAACCATACCTCTATATCCCTGCAGGACCCGAACGCCACCACACCGCCCAGGAGGGTCCAGAAATGTCCATCCCATCCCCAGAAGAGGCCACCAGTGATGACAGCAGCTCTGTCTCCCTGGACCCAGATGACCAGCCCGGCCCATCGGGGACCTCGGGACAGTCGGTTCCCCTCACACAGCCACTGGCCACAGCAGACCCAACCCCCTCTGGGAACACCAGCACAGCTCCCACCCAGCGGGCCCATGCCTCTCTCTCCAGGACACATCAATCAGCGGTGTGTCCACCACTACAGGGCACCCAGGATAACCCACCACCCCAACAACAACAGGGACCTGGGGGCAGTGGTAGTGGGCACACGGTCCAGGGGACAGAGGCCCAGGGAAACAGGGGAACTGGGAGGGCTGCTGTGCGACAGGGGGGGGGGACAGGCCCAGGGAACCCACTCTCCACGAGGCCCTCTCCTCCATCATGTGAGCATACCACCACTCCCAGGAGACGATGGCGACGGTACTGGCCAGGTTCCAGGAGATCTAGGTCATGCAGGAGCAGCAGTACATGGGGTTCAGGGAAGAACTCCGAAGCATCAGTTCCGCAATGGGCACCATCGTCGGGGCACTCAACCAGATTGTCATCACATTGCGGGACCATGTGGCACCACAAAGGGCCCCTGTCACTAGCATGGACCAAGAACAGGCAACCACCTCCGCCGGCGCTAGTGGACAGGAGGCCCCCACACAACAACAGGCCACCAGAACCCCACCTCCTGCAGAAGAAGAACCACCCCGCAAGCGGGGCCTGAGACCTCGTAAGAAGACAGAGTAGGATGCCAAGACCCCCGCCAGCAAAGGATACCCCCTGATGTCCTCCCACTGTCCCACATTGTCACCCTGTTCAACCTTTAACTGCCCCTGCTCCATCCTTCCACAGGCATATGTACAATGCACCTGTGAGACTGAAAAGCTGGACTCTGCCATGGACATTCCTCCACCATCACCCATCACCGATTTGCAACCATATCCCCATTTCCTGTACTTTAATAAAAACACTTATTGCACAAAAATCATCTGGAGTCTGCCTGTATTGTGAACAAATGTATCAGACATAACGCTGCCAAAATGTCCTGTTACACAGTGATGAGAACATACCACTGTCACACAGCTGTAGTCCATGGGTAAACCAAGCAGAGGTCACGCAGTGGGGGCCACATCGCAGAAATTTAAAGGGAAAGTCACAAATCAGTCAACATACACTGGGGGAATAGGCCAGACTGTGGAGAGGCAGGAGACTGTAAGTAATCGTAAAATGCCGTTGTTGAAACATACCTGTGTGTTATTGAAAATACTGTTGTATCACTCTGTCCCTGTTGTCTGTGTCGTCCCCGTCATCTTCCTCCTCTTCACTCTCCACAGGTTCCACCGCTGCCACAACACCACCATCTGGACCATCCTCCTGCAGGAAAGGCACCTGGCGTCGCAAAGCCAGGTTGTGCAGCATACAGCAGGCCACGATGATCTGGCACACCTTCTTTGGTGAGTAGTAGAGAGAACCACCTGTCATATGGAGGCACCGGAACCTGGCCTTCAGGAGGCCGAAGGTTCTTTCTACAATCCTCCTAGTTCGCCCATGTGCCTCATTGTAGCATTCCTCTGCCCTTGTCCTGGGATTTCTCACTGGAGTCAGTAGCCATGACAGGTTTGGGTAACCAGAGTCACCTGAAAATATTGAGGGACAACTGTTAGACACACACTAACCCGTAGGGACAACCCCAGAACCAGACAACTATTCACAGGGTATAGGGTCCTTGTCCTCACCTATTAGCCGCACCGGTGCCTCTGGAGTTGCCCCATCACATAAGGGATGCTGCTATTCCTCAGAATGTAAGCGTCATGCTCCGAGCCAGGAAACTTGGCATTCACATGGGAGATGTACAGGTCAGCCAAACACACCAACTGAACATTCATCGAATGGTAGCTCTTCCGGTTTCTGTACACCTGTTCACTCCTGCGGTGGGGGGGTACCAAGGCCACATGTGTCCCATCAATGGCACCTATGATGTTGGGGATATGTCCCAGTGCATAGAAGTCACCTTTCACTGTAGGCAAATCCTCCACCTGAGGGAAAACGATGTAGCTGCGCATGTGTTTCAGCAGGGCAGACAACACTCTGGACAACACGTTAGAGAACATTGGCTGGGACATCCCTCATGCAATGGCTACTGTTGTTTGAAAAGACCCACTTGTCAGGAAATGGAGTACAGACAGGACCTGTGGGATGGCGAATAGCTGATATCAGGTCTGGCTCCAACTGGGCACACAGTTCATGGATTGTTGCACGATCAGGCCTGTAGGTGACTATTAGGTGTCCCTCTTCAATTGTCGACAGGTCCACCAGCGGTCTGTACACCGAAGGATGCCGCCATCTCATCACCTGCCCTATGGATGAGAACAGCGAGCAGAGAGTCAGCCAACACTGAGGTATTACAAAATGTCATTTGCACACATTTATTAATCCGCAATGTGCCTTTTACTGTGTGTATGCAAGGCCTAGATAGGTGTGACCCAGTTATTATTAATGTCATGTGGCACCCTGAAATGGCAGCTGCCTGACCTGTAAGGTGGGACATGGGGACATGAGGTAACTGCGCTGGCATTCAGCACCGTCGCGGTAGGGAGTTGAAGACCGCTGCGCAATCCTGCATTGGTTAACATTGGACCCCAGGAGCCAATGATGATGTATGCCGGTGGTGACGGTACGCACCGCCGCAGATGTGACCGCCATTTTCTGTCTGTTCACTCACTTGATACCTGATCTTCAACAGGAGAGGACCTACACTGCAAGTACTGCTGTGACCTGGGTCTGGAAGCAACAATGGCTCATATGTCTGGGGAAAGGGCCCCTGCCTTCACTTCAGAAGAATTGGAGAAGTTAGTGGATGAGGTCCTCCCCCAGTACACGCTACTCTAAGGTCCTCCAGACAAACAGGTGAGTACACTGTGAGCATGCTGCATGGGCAATGCCTGTTTGGAGTGGTGTGGATGGAAGATACATGGGGGGGGGACTGAGGCCTGCATGAGCGGACGGTGAGTGTATGTGCGTCAGGGCAAGGGTGGGAACGTGGGCCAATGAGTATGACGGTTCGGACTGGTGAAGATTATCCTTTTCCCTGTACTATTCTTCTAGGTCAGCACCCACCAGAAGAAGGATATTTGGCGTGCCATCGCCAAGGATGTCTGGACCCTGGGACGGACAGACGGAGCACCCACTGCCGGAAAAGATGGGAGGACATTCGCCGCTGGAGTAAGAAGAAGGCGGAGGCCCAGCTGGGGATGGCCTCCCAACGTGGGAGGGGTGCCCATCGCACCATGAACCCCTGATGTTCCGGATACTGGCGGTGGCGTATCCGGAGTTCGATGGCTCTTGAGGGCATCACAGCAGCCACAAGGGGGTGAGTACAGTCACAATCATCTGACTCTGCGCGCATTACAAGGTGTCTGGGTAGGGGAGGTGGCCAGTAGGTTCCCCTAGGCCAGGGCGAGCTTGGTATGCAAGGTCCCTTGTGAGGCAGGCTCAGTGGCACCCCAACCCCACTAGTGGTTAATGCCTTCTACACCTAGTCAGGCTCCTGTGGCTTCCATGTGTGCAGCAAGCGGGCATAGGCCTTGTACCCCATGGCCCTGTGAATAATCTAGGAACTATAAGTGCATGGCGTAGTGCAGAGGTCTACTGTGTCTGTAGTGTCCGCCAACGGTAGTAGTGTTGCATGCACTGAACATGTCTTTCTTCTGTCTTTTCCTCCCCTTTTTGTGGTCTCCCTGTTCTTGTGTGCAATAGCATCATCAGGCGGAGGAGCAGAGGCACCGGAGCAGGAGGGAGCTGCATCCCACTTGGCCCTGGAGGGTGAAACAACGGAATCTGAAGGCACCAGTGGGATGGAGGGCGAGGGGAGCTCCACGGCGGGGACAGGAGGTGACAGCAGTGACAGCGACTCCTCCTCTGATGGGAGCTCCCTTGCGGTGGTGGGCCCCTCTGTGCCCCCCACATCAACAGATACAGCCGGCACCCCCCCTACCAGCACCACCCTCCCAGCAACCCCTCAGCGTTGGTCCCGTGCCCGCTCACCCAGGAGGGTGGGCATCTCCTTCACACCAGGCGCCTCAGGCCCTGCCCCAGTCAGCCCTGCTGCCCTCAGTGAGGAGGCTATTGACCTCCTGAGATCCCTCACTGTTGGGCAGTCTACCATTGTGAATGCCATCCAGGGTGTTGAGAGGCATTTGCAACAAACAAATGCATACCTGGAGGGCATTCATTCTGGCCAGGCAGCCCAACAGAGAGCATTTCAGGCTCTGGCCTCAGCACTGATGGCAGCCATTGTCCCTGTGTCCAGCCTCCCCCCTCCAACTTCCTCCACCCAGATATAATCCCCTGTACCTCAACCTATCCCAAGCACACCAACAGACCAGCATGCACACACCTCAACACACAAGGGTGGCTCAGGCAAACATAAGCACCACACATCCCACAGGCACTCACACAAGCACCATACCCATGCAGACATACCAACATCGACTGCCTCCACTATGTCCCCCTCCTCCACGTCTCCCTCCTCCCTCCCAGTCTTGTCTCCACTCACACCTGCATGCACTACATCTTCAGCCACTACCTCCATCACCAGCACGCCCATCACCACACACGCTCACGTGCACTCACCACTCCCACTACCATTCACACATCCCGTGTTCTCTACCGGTGTCTGTGAGCCCTCCTCCCAAACTACACAAACACAGGCACACACCCACCCAACAGCCATCCACCTCACAACAGCCTCCAGCCCATGCACCTTCCCCCAAATTCAGCAGATGTACACCTCCTACAACCACTACCTCTTCCTCCACTCCCAAACCCCCTCCATCTTCCCGTCCCAGTGTGTCTAAAAAACTTTTTCTGGCTAATATTGACCTCTTCCCTACACCTCCCCCCGTCCGTCCCATAGGGCCAGGCTTTCCAGGTCCCAACTCAGCACCTCAATCACCACATCCCCAGACACAGTGGTGCCAGCAACTGCGGGCTATTGGAGTGCGCCAACCATCAGGGCTGCCAGTGTGCCACGGAGCGAGGGCAAGGACATTCCGCCACCTGCAAAATTAAAAAAGTTGCCCACATCCCGGAGGGAGAAGCAGAAAACACCTGCCACCAAGGGCTCAGGGAAAACGAAAGGCGATAGTGGCAAAACAGCTGAGCCACCATCCAGGGTGGGGAAGGTCCAGAAACTGAAGGGCAGGTCAGGAGAGAGCATGGTGGCACCGACTGAGGGACTTGTGTCACACCTTCTGTCCACGTCGACGCCAACCTGTACCGCGGAGAAGACCGCCACCTGCACCACCACAGAGCCCGCAACCAACACTGCTGCCACAGATCCCGCAGCCAGCACCACTGTCATTGAGCCTGCCACCAGCACCGCTGCCACAGAGCCCGCTGCCAGCACCACTGTCATTGAGCCCGCCACCAGCACCGTCACCACAGAGCCCGCCGCCAGCACCACTGTCATTGAGCACGCCACCAGCACCTCCACCACAGAGCCCACAGCCAGCACCGCTGCCACAGAGCCCACCGCCAGCACCGCGGCGACTGACACCGCCGCAAGCACCACCGCGACTGACACACCGCAAGAACCACCAGCGGCCCGTGACATCCTGAGCCAGTGGCACCACCGCAGACATGGCTGCCATCCCCAGTGGTCACTTGTCCGGTGAAGCACTCTGGGCACCAAGCCCCCTCCAGAACCAGTGGAGAGATACATCCACTACCTCATTCCTTGGCAGGATGAAGCACTCTGGGCACAAAGCCCCCTCCAGAACCAGTGGAGTATCACATCCACTACCTCTGTCCTTGGCAGGATGAAGCACTCTGGGCACAAAGCCCCCTCCAGAACCAGTGGAGTATCACATCCACTACCTCTGTCCTTGGCAGGTGAAGCACTCTGGGCACAAAGCCCACTCCAGAACCAGTGGAGAAAAGCATCCACCTGTGATACTGTGCCTTTGCACTCTCCAGGATAAAGCAGTGGGCAACCCACCCAATGAAAAGACTTGAGAGAATGTGGCTTTGCACTCCCCAGGATAAAGCAGTGGGCAACCCACCCACTGAAAAGACTTGAGAGACTGTGGCTTTGAACTCCCCAGGATAAAGCAGTGGGCAACCCACCCACTGAAAATACTTGAGAGACTGTAGCTTTGCACTCCCCAGGATATAGCAATGGGCAACCCACCCACTGAAAAGACTTGAGAGACTGTGGCTTTGCACTCCCCAGGATAAAGCAGTGGGCATGGAGCCCCCTCCTGGAGCAGTGGTGTTGTGCGTTCATCAGGCTGAGGTGCCCCCCCTCCCCTGAGTTGCCTGTTTATTTTCCATCTGATGCCCCTCCAGTGTTTTCTCCATTTGGAGTCAGGTATCTAGTGTGAGCCTCGCCCATGCATTTTTGGCCCAGTGGTCCACGAACAATGATTGGTGCACTATCCGGACTTGTGTAGTTGGTGTACATAATTGTATATACTGTATTTAGAGTTTTGAGTACTGGATTTTTTTAGATTACAATAGTTCAAATCAATTCCTTTTGTCCTTGCATTATTCAAGGGGGGGTGGGGGATGTATATGTAATGTTGCAGCATGTATTTGTGTATATGGTGTTGTGGGTGAGGGTGGGGGTGGGGGTGTTGCGTGTTGCGTGTGTGTGTCATTCTCTTTTCCCTCCCCCTCTATGTTGTAGGTGCAGTAGTCACCATGGTTGTCACCGCCGTCTCTGCAGCTCCTGATAGAGGAGCAGGAAGACCATCGCCGGCAGGATCTGCAGTTCTGGCTCCATGGCGTCCTGGTTCCTCGTGGGGTATGGAGAGGTGAGTGATTTCCCCTTCTGTGTACTGTTTCCGCCGTGTTTTTTGTTCGTGTTGGTTCCGCCCCGGAAAAGGTGGCGGATTGGCATCTTGTGATAGGGTGGGCAGTACATTGTTTTCCCCCTGTCTGTTGGTGGTTACCGCTGCGCTGTTTGTTTGTACCACAGTGGCGGTCGGAGTGTTAAAGTGGATGTCTATGTTGGCGGTTTCCGCTGTGGTCGTAATCCCATTTTGTTTTCTGCCGGCCTGTTGGCGGTATTACTGCCGCTTTAACACCAACCACCAGGGTTGTAATGAAGGCCTATATCTAGATATGTTCTTAGAACTCATATGTACTTGCCGTTGAGAAGATATCTAGGAGAAGGGTTTCTCTGAATATGTAACGGAGTTGTATGACTATATTAATGACCATGAATTGAGGTATCTCCATAGTTTGTTGGCTTTAAGGGGCGTGTTGAATTTGAGCTTGTGAATGCACTGCACATTGGGTTATTTACATTGACGCTCAATGCACAGGAAAACAGGGAGTGAAAAGGAGTAAAATACGTAATAAAATTGATTCGAATTTACTAAAGTTGAGAATAGTTGGTCAAGGGCGATTCCCAATATAAAACTCCATAAAGAATGGGCCACCATACTGTTGACATTCCACTGCACGTGGTTAAAACATGTTTCTACAGTGTAGGAAAGTATCATCTTGCCTGGCATGTTACCCCCATATTTCACTGTATATATGTTGTTTTAGTTGTATGTGTCACTGGGACCCTGCCAGCCAGGGCCCCAGTGCTCATAAGTGTGCCCTGTATGTGTTACCTGTGTGATGACTAACTGTCTCACTGAGGCTCTGCTAACCAGAACCTCAGTGGTTATGCTCTCTCATTTCTTTCCAAATTGTCACTAACAGGCTAGTGACCAATTTCACCAATTTACATTGGCATACTGGAACACCCTTATAATTCCCTAGTATGTGGTACTGAGGTACCCAGGGTATTGGGGTTCCAGGAGATCCCTATGGGCTGCAGCATTTCTTTTGCCACCCACAGGGACCTCTGACAATTCTTACACAGGCATGCCATTGCAGCCTGAGTGAAATAACGTCCACGATACTTCACAGCCATTTACCACTGCACTTAAGTAACTTATAAGTCACCTATATGTCTAACCTTTACCTGGTAAAGGTTGGATGCTAAGTTACTTAGTGTGTGGGCACCCTGGCACTAGCCAAGGTGCCCCCACATTGTTCAGGGCAAATTCCCCAGACTTTGTGAGTGCGGAGACACCATTACACTCGTGCACTATACATATGTCACTACATATGTATAGCGTCACAATGGTAACTCCGAACATGGCCATGTAACATGTCTAAGATCATGGAATTGTCACCCCAATGCCATTCTGGCATTGGGGAGACAATTCCATGATCCCCCGAGTCTCTAGCACAGACCCCGGTACTGCCAAACTGCGTTTCCCGGGGTTTCCATGCAGCTGCTGCTGCTGCCAACCCCTCAGACAGGTTTCTGCCCTCCTGGGGTCCAGCCAGGCCTGGCCCAGGAAGGCAGAACAAAGGACTTCCTCAGAGAGAGGGTGTGACACCCTCTCCCTTTGGAAAAAGGTGTCAGGGCTGGGGAGGAGTAGCCTCCCCCAGCCTCTGGAAATGCTTTGATGGGCACAGATGGTGCCCATCTCTGCATAAGCCAGTCTACACCGGTTCAGGGATCCCCCAGCCCTGCTCTGGCGCGAAACTGGACAAAGGAAAGGGGAGTGACCACTCCCCTGACCTGCACCTCCCCTGGGAGGTGCCCAGAGCTCCTCCAGTGTGCTCCAGACCTCTGCCATCTTGGAAACAGAGGTGCTGCTGGCACACTGGACTGCTCTGAGTGGCCAGGGTCAGCAGGTGACGTCAGAGACTCCTTCTGATAGGCTCTTACCTGTGTTGCTAGCCTATCATCCTTCCTAAGTAGCCAAACCTCCTTTTCTGGCTATTTAGGGTCTCTGCTTTGGGGAATTCTTTAGATAACGAATGCAAGAGCTCATCAGAGTTCCTCTGCATCTCTCTCTTCACCTTCTGCCAAGGAATCGACCGCTGACTGCTCTGGACGCCTGCAAAACTGCAACAAAGTAGCAAAGACGACTACTGCGACCTTGTAACGCTGATCCGGCCGCCTTCTCAACTGTTTTCCTGGTGGTGCATGCTGTGGGGGTAGTCTGGCTCCTCTCTGCACTAGAAGCTCCGAAGAAATCTCCCGTGGGCCGATGGAATCTTCCCCCTGCAACCGCAGGCACCAAAAGACTGCATCACCGGTCCTCTGGGTCCCCTCTCCGCATGACGAGCGTGGTCCCTGGAACTCAGCAACTCTGTCCAAGTGACTCCCACAGTCCAGTGACTCTTCAGTCCAAGTTTGGTGGAGGTAAGTCCTTGCCTCCACACGCTAGACTGCATTGCTGGGTACCGTGTGATTTGCAGCTGCTCCAGCTCCTGTGCACTCTTCCAGGATTTCCTTTGTGCACAGCCAAGCCTTGGTCCCCGACACTCTAACCTGCAGTGCATGACCTCCTGAGTTGTCCTCCGGCGTCGTGGGACCTTCTTTTGTGACTTCGGGTGAGCTCCAGCTCACTCTTCTTCGTAGTGCCTGTTCTGGCACTTCTGCGGGTGCTGCTTGCTTCTGAGTGGGCTCTTTGTCTTGCTGGACGCCCCCTCTGTCTCCTCACGCAATTGGCGACATCCTGGTCCCTCCTGGGCCACAGCAGCATCCAAAAACCATAACCGCAATCCTTGCAGCTAGCAAGGCTTGTTTGCTGTCTTTCTGCACGGAAACACCTCTGCAAGTTTCTTCACGACGTGGGACATCCATCCTCCAAAGGGGAAGTTTCTAGCCCTCTTCGTTCTTGCATAATCCATAGCTTCTACCATACGGTGGCAGCTTCTTTGCACCCACAGCTGGCATTTCCTGGGCATCTGCCCACTCCCGACTTGATCGTGACTCTTGGACTTGGTCCCCTTGTTCCACAGGTACTCTCGTCCAGAAATCCATCGTTGTTGCATTGCTGGTGTTGGTCTTCCTTGCAGAATTCCCCTATCACGACTTCTGTGCTCTCTGGGGAACTTAGGTGCACTTTGCACCCACTTTTCAGGGTCTTGGGGTGGGCTATTTTTCTAACCCTCACTGTTTTCTTACAGTCCCAGCGACTCTCTACAAGCTCACATAGGTTTGGGGTCCATTCGTGGTTCGCATTCCACTTCTAGAGTATATGGTTTGTGTTGCCTCTATACCTATGTGCTCTCATTCCAATCTATTGTGGCTGTACATTGCTTGCACTGCTTTCTATTGCTATTACTGCATATTTTTGGTATTGTGTACATATATCTTGTGTATATTTGCTATCCTCATACTGAGGGTACTCACTGAGATACTTTTGGCATATTGTCATAAAAATAAAGCACCTTTATTTTTAGTATATCTGTGTATTGTGTTTTCTTATGATATTGTGCATATGACACCAGTGGTATAGTAGGAGCTTTACACGTCTCCTAGTTCAGCCTAAGGTGCTCTGCTAAGCTACCTTTTCTATCAGCCTAAGCTGCTAGACACCTCTTCTACACTAATAAGGGATAACTGGACCTGGTGCAGAGTGTAAGTACCCCTTGGTACCACTACAAACCAGGCCAGCCTCCTACATTGGTTGTGCAGCGGTGGGATAAGTACTTGTAACTACTTACCACTTTGTCATTTTGTACTTTTCATAAGAGAAAAATATACAAAACAAGTTCAGTGTATGTACACATAACCAAAAGGTTTTGCTTTTCTTCTCTTACTCTATTGCTAAGTGCTGAAAAGTACCACTAAAACTTTCAAAAAGTTTCTTAAAAGTTAAAAAAGTTTTTTTTCCTGTTCTTTAAAAAGTTCTAAAACTTTTTCTTTCTTTTTCTGTCCCTTAAACCTTTTTCTATCATGTCTGGTACAGGTCAAACTCTGGATCTGACCAGCACTACTTATGACCACCTTAGCTGGAAAAGTGCAAGGAGTCTCTGTAATGATAGAGATTTAGGGGTAGGGAAGAATCCCTCTAGAGAATTGTTAGTTAATATGCTCATTGAACATGATAAGACCATAGCTGGCACATCTGGTGAGAAATTAGCTGATGGTTCACACTCTGATTCTGGGTCACCCCCAGTAAAAGTGTTAGAAGGGAACCTTCCCAACCTGCCCCTTAGCAGGCCACCTAGCAGGGCTGGTACTGATGTGAGTTCAACTCACAGTAGGGAAATTACTCCTTTAGGCCAGGTTGTTAGAGTGCCATGTGTTAGGGACAGGTCTCCCTCTGTTCATTCACACCATTCTTCTGTGTCAAGGCATGCCCAACCCACCCACCCTGAAGACAGAGTGTTAGAAAGGGAACTCAATAGATTGAGAGTGGAAGAATCCAGGCTGAAGCTGAAAAAGCAACAGCTGGATCTAGACAGGGAAGCATTTGACTTAGAAAAAGAAAGACAGAGGTTGGGGTTTTGACCCCATGGTGGCAGCAGCAGTATTACAGATAGTAATCCTGTAAAAGAGCATGATTCTAGGAATCTGCACAAGATAGTTCACCCCTATAAAGAGGGGGATGACATTAACAAGTGGTTTGCTGCACTTGAGAGGGCCTGTGTTGTACAGGGGTCCCTCAAAGGCAGTGGGCTGCTATCCTATGGCTATCTTTCAGTGGAAAGGGTAGGGATATGCTCCTTACTGTTAAGGAAAGTGATGCCAATAATTTTACAGTTCTTAAGAATGCACTCCTAGATGGTTATGGCTTAACCACTGAACAGTACAGGATCAAGTTCAGAGAAACCAAAAAGGAGTCTTCACAAGACTGGGTAGACTTTGTTGACCATTCAGTGAAGGCCTTGGAGGGGTGGTTACATGGCAGTAAAGTTTCTGACAATGAAAGCCTGTATAACTTAATCCTGAGAGAGCATATTCTTAATAATTGTGTGTCTGATTTGTTGCGCCAGTACCTAGTGGACTCAGATCTGACCTCTCCCCAAGAATTGGGAAAGAAGGCAGACAAATGGGTCAGAACAAGGGTGAACAGAAAAGTTCATACAGGGGGTGACAAGGATGGCAAGAAGAAGGATGGTAAGTCTTCAGACAAGGGTGGGGACAAATCTAAAAATGAGTCTTCATCAGGCCCACAAAAACACTCTGGGGGGGGGTTCAAATCCTCTTCTAATCAAGTAAAGAAACCATGGTTCTATTTATGTAAAGTAAAAGGCCATTCGACAACTGATCCCAGTTGTCCAAAGGAAAGCACCAAACCTCCCACTACTACAACCCCTGCTGCTACACCTAGTGCCCCTAGTAATAGCAGTGGTAGTGGGAGCAAACCTACTAATAGCCAATCCAAGGGAGTAGCTGGGCTCACTTTTGGTAATTTAGTTGGGGTTGGTCTTGTTAGGGAGACCACAGAGGCTGTGTTAGTATCTGAAGGTCCCATTGATTTGGCCACCTTGGTTGCTTGTCCCCTTAATATGGATAAGTACAAGCAACTTCCCCTAATAAATGGTGTTGAGGTTCAGGCCTACAGGGACACAGGTGCCCGTGTTACCATGGTAAAAGAGAAACTGGTCCACCCTGAACAACACCTATTTGGTCACCAGTATGATGCTCATAACAACACTCTTAGCCACCCCATGGCTGTTGTGAAACTCAACTGGGGGGGGGGGGGGGTTTACTGGTCCAAAGAAAGTTGTGGTTGCCTCAGATTTACCTGTAGACTGTCCACTAGGGAACGATTTAGAGACATCAGCTTGGGCAGAAGTGGAGTTGGGGGCTCATGCAGCAATGCTGGGCATTCCTGGGCATATTTTTGCTTTGACAAGGGCTCAGGCCAAAAAGCAAAAAGGACAGGGTGACTTGGATCCTGGAACAATGGAACAAGTGCTCCCTAAAGCTAGGGTTAATAAAGGTAAATCAGTACCTACTATCCCTCCCTCTACAGTGGATTCAACTTCTGAGGAAGAAGAATTTCCACCCTGTGCAGAACCTACATCAGAGGAGCAGGAAGCAGACACTGCTGAGCTTTTGGGTGGAGGGGGCCTGCCAGGGAGGAGCTGAGTGTGGCACAGCAGACCTGTCCCACACTAGAGGGTCTAAGACAGCAAGCTGTCAAACAGCAAAATGGGGATGTCAGTGACTCTCACAGAGTTTACTGCTGGACAACCTCTTGTATACTGAAGCAAGGGATCCAAAACCTGGAGCATCCAGGACATTGGTGATCCCACAGCAATACAGAGAGTTCCTCCTAACTCTAGCCCATAACATTCCCTTGGCTGGACATTTGGGGCAAATGAAAACTTGGGACAGGCTTGTACCCTTGTTTCGTTGGCCTAGAATGTCAGAGGACACAAAGGAATTTTGTAAGTCCTGTGAAACCTGTCAAGCCAGTGGCAAAACAGGTGGCACCCCAAAGGCACCCCTTATTCCACTGCCTGTGGTTGGGGTTCCCTCTGAAAGGGTAGGGGTTGACATAGTTGGCCCCCTTAACCCTCCTACTGCTTCAGGTAATAGGTTAATCTTAGTGGTAGTGGACCATGCCACCAGATATCCTGAAGCAATTCCTCTAAGGACCACTACAGCTCCTGCAGTGGCAAAGGCCCTCCTGGGAATCTTTTCAAGGGTGTGCTTCCCAAAAGAGGTGGTATCAGACAGAGGTAGCAACTTTATGTCTGCTTACTTAAAGGCCATGTGGAAGGAATGTGGTGTGACATACAAGTTCACCACACCCTATCATCCACAAACAAATGGACTGGTTGAGAGGTTTAATAAAACTCTCAAAGGAATGATAATGGGACTCCCTGAAAAACTCCGGAGGAGATGGGATGTCCTGTTACCTTGCCTCCTTTTTGCTTACAGGGAGGTACCCCAGAAAGGAGTGGGCTTCAGCCCCTTTGAACTCCTATTTGGACACCCTGTAAGAGGTCCTCTAACACTTGTTAAGGATGGTTGGGAACAACCTTTAAAAGCTCCTAAGCAAGACATAGTGGACTATGTACTTGGCCTAAGATCTAGGATGGCTGAGTATATTAAAAAGGCCAGTAAAAACCTTCAGGCCAGCCAAGAACTCCAAAAGCAATGGCATGACCAGAAGGCTGTTCTGATTCAGTACCAACCAGGGCAGAAAGTGTGGGTCTTGGAGCCTGTGGCCACAAGAGCACTCCAAGACAAATGGAGTGGTCCCCACATCATTGTTGAGAAAAAGGGAGAAGTCACCTACTTGGTTGACTTAGGCACTGCCAGGAGTCCCCTTAGGGTGCTCCATGTCAATCGCCTAAAACCCTACCATGACAGGGCTGATCTCACCTTGCTCATGGCAACGGATGAAGGACAGGAAGAAGAGAGTGACCCTCTCCCTGATCTCTTCTCTTCCACAGAACAAGATGCTCTAGTGGAAGGTGTAGTTCTAGCAGATTGTCTTACTGCTGAGCAGAAAGACCACTGCATAAATCTCCTGGATCAGTTCTCTGAACTCTTTTCTACTGTACCAGGCACCACTTCTTGGTGTGAGCACACTATAGATACTGGAGACAGCTTGCCTGTCAAAAGTAAGATCTATAGGCAGCCTGACCATGTCAGGGACTGCATAAAACAAGAGGTTCAGAAAATGCTTGAACTGGGAGTGGTTGAGCACTCTGAAAGTCCATGGGCCTCTCCTGTGGTACTTATGCCAAAACCTCACTCCAAAGATGGAAAGAAGGAAATGAGGGTTTGTGTAGATTACAGAGGTCTCAACCAGGTAACTACAACTGATGCTCACCCTATCCCCAGGGCAGATGAGCTAATAGATACACTGCCATCTGCCAGGTATCTAAGCACCTTTGATTTGACTGCAGGGTATTGGCAGATCAAGTTATCAGAGGATGCAAAAGCAAAAACTGCATTTTCGACTATTGGAGGGCACTACCAATTCACAGTAATGCCCTTTGGTTTGAAAAATGCACCTGCCACTTTTCAGAGGTTGGTGAATACAGTCCTGCAAGGGTTGGAGGCTTTTAGTGCAGCATATCTAGATGATATAGCTGTCTTTAGCTCCACCTGGGATGATCACTTGGTCCACCTGTGGAAAGTTTTGGAGGCCCTGCAAAAGGCAGGCCTCACTATCAAGGCTTCAGAGTGCCAGATAGGGCAGGGGAAAGTGGTTTATCTGGGACACCTGGTAGGTGGAGAACAGATTGCACCACTTCAGAGGAAAATCCAAACTATCATAGATTGGGTTCCCCCTACAACTCAGACTCAGGTGAGAGCCTTTTTAGGCCTCACTGGGTACTACAGGAGGTTCATAAAGAACTATGGCTCCATTCCAGCCCCTCTTAATGACCTCAAATCTAAGAAAATGCCTAAAAAGGTATTGTGGACAGCTAACTGTCAGAAAGCTTTTGAGGAGCTGAAGCAGGCCATGTGCTCTGCACCTGTCTTGAAAAGCCCCTGTTACTCCAAAAAAATACTTGTCTAAACTGATGCATCTGAATTAGGGGTAGGGGCAGTCTTATCACAACTTAATTCTGAGGGCCAGGATCAACCTGTTGCTTTTATCAGCAGGAGGTTGACCCCTAGAGAAAAGCGTTGATCTGCCATAGAGAGGGAGGCCTTTGCTGTGGTCTGGGCACTGAAGAAGTTGAGGCCATACCTGTTTGGCACTCACTTCATTGTTCAGAAAGACCACAAACCTCTACTTTGGCTAAAACAAATGAAAGATGAAAACCTTAAATTGTTGAGGTGGTCCATACCTCTACAGGGAATGGACTATACAGTGGAACATAGCCTGGGAGTACCCACTCCAATGCAGATGGACTCTCCAGATATTTCCACTTAGACAATGAAGACTCATCAGGTCATGGCTAGTCTTATTGTCCTTCGTTTGGGGGGGGGGGTTGTGTAGGAAAGTACCATCTTGCCTGGCATGTTACCCCCATATTTCACTGTATATATGTTGTTTTAGTTGTATGTGTCACTGGGACCCTGCCAGCCAGGGCCCCAGTGCTCATAAGTGTGCCCTGTATGTGTTACCTGTGTGATGACTAACTGTCTCACTGAAGCTCTGCTAACCAGAACCTCAGTGGGTATGCTCTCTCATTTCTTTCCAAATTGTCACTAACAGGCTAGTGACCAATTTCACCAACTTACATTGGCACACTGGAACACCCTTATAATTCCCTAGTGTATGGTACTGAGGTACCCAGGGTATTGGGGTTCCAGGAGATCCCTATGGGCTGCAGCATTTCTTTTGCCACCCACAGGGAGCTCTGACAATTCTTACACAGGCCTGCCATTGCAGCCTGAGTGAAATAACGTCCACGTTATTTCACAGCCATTTACCACTGCACTTAAGTAACTTATAAGTCACCTATATGTCTAACCTTTACCTGGTAAAGGTTGGGTGCTAAGTTACTTAGTGTGTGGGCACCCTGGCACTAGCCAAGGTGCCCCCACATTGTTCAGGGCAAATTCCCCAGACTTTATGAGTGCGGAGACACCATTACACTCGTGCACTATACATATGTCACTACATATGTATAGCGTCACAATGGTAACTCCAAACATGACCATGTAACATGTCTAAGATCATGGAATTGTCACCCCAATGCCATTCTGGCATTGGGGAGACAATTCCATGATCCCCCGAGTCTCTAGCACAGACCCGGGTACTGCCAAACTGCCTTTGCCAGGGTTTCACTGCAGCAGCTGCTGCTGCTGCTGCTGCCAACCCCTAAGACAGGTTTCTGCCCTCCTGGGGTCCAGCCAGGCCTGGCCCAGGAAGGCAGAACAAAGGACTTCCTCAGAGAGAGGGTGTTACACCCTCTCCCTTTGGAAAAAGGCGTCAGGGCTGGGGAGGAGTAGCCTCCCCCAGCCCCTGGAAATGCTTTGATGGGCACAGATGGTGCCCATCTCTGCATAAGCCAGTCTACACCGGTTCAGGGATCCCCCAGCCCTGCTCTGGCACGAAACTGGACAAAGGAAAGGGGAGTGACCACTCCCCTGACCTGCACCTCCCCTGGGAGGTGCCCAGAGCTCCTCCAGTGTGCTCCAGGCCGCTGCCATCTTGGAAACAGAGGTGCTGCTGGCACACTGGACTGCTCTGAGTGGCCAGGGCCAGCAGGTGACATCAGAGACTCCTTCTGATAGGCTCTTACCTGTGTTGCTAGCCTATCCTCCTTCCTAAGTAGCCAAACCTCCTTTTCTAGCTATTTAGGGTCTCTGCTTTGGGGAATTCTTTAGATAACGAATGCAAGAGCTCATCAGAGTTCCTCTGCATCTCTCTCTTCACTTTCTGCCAAGGAATCGACCGCTGACTGCTCTGGACACCTGCAAAACTGTAACAAAGTAGCAAAGACGACTACTGCGACCTTGTAACGCTGATCCGGCCGCCTTCTCAACTGTTTTCCTGGTGGTGCATGCTGTGGGGGTAGTCTGCCTCCTCTCTGCACTAGAACCTCCGAAGAAATCTCCTGTGGGTCGACGGAATCTTCCCCCTGCAACCGCAGGCACCAAAAGACTGCATCACCGGTCCTCTGGGTCCCCTCTCAGCATGACGAGCGTGGTCCCTGGAACTCAGCAACTCTGTCCAAGTGACTCCCACAGTCCAGTGACTCTTCAGTCCAGGTTTGGTGGAGGTAAGTCCTTGCCTCCCCACGCTAGACTGCATTACTGGGTACCGTGTGATTTGCAGCTGCTCCGGCTCCTGTGCACTCTTCCAGGATTTCCTTTGTGCACAGCCAAGCCTGGGTCCCCGACACTCTAACCTGCAGTGCACGACCTCCTGAGTTGTCCTCCGGCGTCGTGGGACCTTCTTTTGTGACTTCGGGTGAGCTCCGGTTCACTCTTCTTCGTAGTGCCTGTTCCGGCACTTCTGCGGGTGCTGCTTGCTTCTGAGTGGGCGCTTTGTCTTGCTGGACGCCCCCTCTGTCTCCTCACGCAATTGGCGACATCCTGGCCCCTTCTGGGCCACAGCAGCATCCAAAAACCCTAACCGTGAACCTTGTAGCTAGCAAGGTGTGATAGGCTGCGGCGGTACAAAAGGGCTGAGTCTGGTATATAGGAAAAACCAAAATTGTATTTCCTTTCTATTTTAGAGATAATCTAGTACACTTTATATGTTCTTTATAGATCTTGCGGATTTGTTATCTGGTCTTTGTTAATCGTCTTGTCCTTTTTTCTTTTCTTTTCTTCTCCTCTAGGTTCGGCTAACGTCTGGTTCTTGGAACTCCCGAGCGTTACCGGAAAAACAAACAGAGGAAACGAAGGTGAGTATTTTTGGGGTGTTTGCGCGGGTTTTCTTCCTTAGAGGTACATGTGGGGAGGGACCGTTCAGAGGGGGACGGGTGGTGAGGGTATCCCACTGTGATGGTGCTGATTTGAGGTTATGGTGCCACGTTCCGTCTCTTCTTTTATATACAACCCAGTGTCCAAACAAACAGAGAGTTTAGTACCCCCTGCCCAGTGGTTCAATGGCGTACCCACCCCCCCTCTCCCGCCTCCCCTGTTCCCTTCCCCTGTGCCCCGTTACTCTTTCTGTTCCCGCGTCCCCAGGAGGGACCGTACCTTGGAAAGCCACGACCCTCCTGGGTCGTGGTGGGTTCCTTGGGCCTTCAGCCCCTTTCCTTTGCTGGAAATGGCTCCGGTTTCCTCTCTTCCTCGTGAGGGTCTGCAATCTCCCTCCGCCGTAGTCTCCGCATCTCTCGCTCCGTCCTGTTCTCTCTGTTCCGTGGCGTTCTCCTTCCCTATCGCATAGTCCGTTTTCTCTTTTAGTCCCCCCATCCGGAAGTCTTCTTCTTAGACGTCCATCAGCGTTTCCATGTTACCATGGGAACGAGGAAGTGAAGCGAGCGAGCCGGTCAAATGGTGTCGGTCCCAGGAGGTAGGAGACGCGGTCCAGGAGACCTTTCTACACTCCCCATCCCATGATCGGGACTGGTAGAGGACCGAGGAGGAGGAGGAGGGGAACCGGGACAGGTAATC
The DNA here is from genome assembly GCF_031143425.1 of Pleurodeles waltl. Taxonomy (NCBI): domain Eukaryota; kingdom Metazoa; phylum Chordata; class Amphibia; order Caudata; family Salamandridae; genus Pleurodeles; species Pleurodeles waltl. The sequence continues at coordinate 955,698,966 of NC_090444.1, forward strand.
GGCGGGCCCTGTTGAGAATCCAGGACGTGGCAGACCTGGAAAGTAAAGGGTTGGAGCTCAAGGAACCACCGTAACACTCTGGAATTGGAGTCCTTGTGGGAGGCAAGCCAAGTAAGAGGGGCGTGGTCAGTGTAAAGCACAAACGGCCTGCCCAAAAGGTAGTATTGTAAGTTTTCTACAGCCCATTTTATGGCTAAACACTCCTTTTCAATAGTGGGGTAGTGGCATTCACGGGGAAGAAGTTTCCTACTTATAAAGACAACTGGGTGGTCAAGTCCCTCCTCGTCGGGTTGGGTGAGGACTGCCCGAGGCCGATGTTGGAAGCGTCAGTATAAAGGTGTAACGGCCTAGAAAAATCAGGACATTTTAACACTGGATCAGTGGTAAGAGATTTCTTCAACTGTTCAAAGCTAATACTCTGAGATTCTGAAAATGGGGCCAATGTGGTGGGGCGCTGTTTGGCCAGTAGATCAGTAAGAGGGGCAGCGATAGTAGAGTATCTGGGTATAAACCTGCGGTAATAGCCTTCCAACCCTAAAAAGGATCGTAGGTCCTTCTTGGTTTTTGTTTTTTGTACTTGCATTATGGCCTCAATTTTATTTTTTTGTGGTTGAAGGGTCCCGTTACCTATCACATAGCCTAGATAGGATATTTCTGTGTTCCCCAATACGCATTTTTTTGGATTGGCCGTCAGCCCGGCTTCCGCCAGAGTAGTGAACACCTCGTTGAGATGTAGTAAGTGATTAAGCCATGTGTCGCTATAAATGACAATGTCATCTAAATAGGCTGCTGTGAAATCATGAAAGGGTTTTAAAAGTCGGTCCATCAAGCGTTGAAAGGTAGCAGGGGCCCGTGGAGACAGAAGGGTAAAACTGTGAACTGATATAGGCCTGATTGAGTCGAAAACGCTGTTTTTTCCTTGTCTTCAGGTGCGAGGGGAATTTGCCAGTATCCCTTTGTTAGATCAAGTGTTGACAGATATTTTGCTTTCCCTAACTTCTCTAAGACATCATCAACTCGAGGGATGGGATACGTATCAAAGAGTGATATATCATTGAGTTTGCGAAAGTCGATGCAAAACCGGACAGACCCGTCGGGTTTAGGAACGAGAACTACTGGGGAACTCCAAGGACTAACAGAGGGCTCAATTACCCCCAGGGTTAGCGTTTTCTCTATTTCTTCCTCAATGACATGTTTCCGGGCTTCGGGTATACAATAGGGTCGGAGGCAGATAGTCTGTCCTTCGGGTGTTTTTATTTTGTGGTGGATTATTGTGGTTCTCCCCGGTGTTTCAGAAAAGAAGTGCGAGTGTTGTTTTAGGAGTGTGGATAGTTGTCCCTTCTCAGTTTCTGTCAGAGAACTGTTTATACAGGGATTTCCCTCCGGTTTCTGTTTTCCCAGGGGAAAGAGTTCTAAGTCTAGTTCTCTAGATGGTGAGATAAAACATCCGTTAACTAATCGGTTATCGATCTCTTCTGCTGGTTCCCATTTTTTTAATAAGTTTATATGGTAGATTTGGGTTCTTTTTTGGTGTGTATTTAACTCTATGAGGTAGGAGACGGGAGTGACTGCTTTAATGACTCTATAGGGTCCCTGCTATCTAGCTAATAATTTATGTTCAGATGTTGGTCGCATTATAAGGACTTGATCGTTCAGGAGAAATGATCGTAATTTACTCCCTTTGTCGTAATAGGCTTTTTGATTGCTTTGTGCTTTCTCGAGATGCCTACGTACATCTTCCCATAGGTTTTGTAACTGGGTTTTTAAATTGTGAGCATATTCCAACAAGGGTTTTCCTTCCTCTCCTTCCTATTCCCATGTTTCTGCTGCCATGTCCAGAAGACAACGTGGTTGCCTTCCAAAGACCAATTCAAACGGGTTATGACCGGTAGAGGACTGTTCGTGAGTCCGGGTGCCATAAAGAACCAGGGGTAACTTCTGATCCCAATCCCTTTCGGAGTCGTCTACTATTTTTCTCAATAATGTCTTTATGGTACGGTTAGGGCGCTCCACTAAACCGTCCGTTTGTGGGTGGTATACAGAAGTCTTTATTTGAGTAATCCCTAATAATCAACATATCTGTTTCATAAGATTGGACATGAAAGGGGTGCCTTGGTCAGTAAGGATCTCTTGGGGAAAGCCTGCCCGAGAAAAAAACGTTAACATGGCTTGGGCCACCGTTTTTGTAGTCATACTTGATGAGGGAATCGCTTCGGGATATCTCGTAGCGTAGTCTACTATGACTAGAATATAGGTGTGTCCTCTGGATGATAGGAGTAAAGGGCCGATTAAATCCATACCCACCCGGCTAAAGGGAACTTCGACAATGGGTAGGGGATGCAAGGGTGCTTTCCTGGGTATTCTCGGTTCTGTAAGTTGGCACCTAGGACATTGTAAGCAGTATCTCCTGATGTGGGCATAGACCCCCGGCCAATAGAAACTCTGTAGGAGATATTCCTCCGTCTTTTCTCTACCGTAGTGACCCCCTCCTGGTTGATTATGAGCTAAGAACAGTACTTGGTTTCGATACGGTTCAGGAACAACTAGTTGTTGTTTGGTTTCTCCTGTGGTAGTCGTGGTTATTCTATAGAGAAGGTTTTTCTGTATTAGAAAATAAGGACCCACCTCGTTCGTGGATTCTGTTTTGGCCGTGTTCCAGGCATGAGCGAGGGTAGGGTCTTCTCACTGGCTGGTTCGAAAGTTAACCGGTGCATCACAAATCTCTGCCACTACCTTGTTGCGTCTTGTCTCCTCTCTGGCCTCCTGAAATCTTATTTTCTCCTGTCTTTTCTCGCTTCGGGTGAGTTTTCTGCGGCTCGGAGGGCACTCAATAAAGCTATTAGAAAACGGTGCTTCTGTCGACCATTCTGGGATCTCCTACTGTGTTCGGGTTTAGTCTAGGAGATTATAGAACCGGACATAGACAGTCCCTATAATACAGTCTTCAATCAACCGGTCCATAACCCCCATTGGGAGGAAATCGTGATATTCGCCCCATTCCACCTTGACCAATGCCAGGGAATATTGTTCCTTATCGCCATGTATACAACAAATAGTGACCCATTGATTTGAGGCCAGGTCTGTGGGGTCCACTAAGTCTTTTCGGATTACAGACTGACTACAACCTGAATCAATTAAGGCAGAGATAGGATGCCCGTTTATCTTGATGACCTGTTTGAATTTAGCATTCCCTTTTCCGGTACATAATACCCTACGTCGGGTAACCCCAATTTCCATGGGTTCGACTCCATCGGATTTTCTGGGACATACCCTTGCTATATAACCCCATTCCCCACAACTAAAGCTTTGGGGTTGTTGCATTGGATGACTCTCCCCCTGTTTGTGGGATCCAGATTCTTCCGGTGGATATCTCAGGTTTGGTTTTGATGGGGTTGGTATGGGTTTTAAGGTTTGTCTGGGCTGTAGGAGTTTGACATCCATAGACCGGTGGTAAGCACAGGCCAGATCTATAGCGAGCTCAGTATCTACCTTCGGGTGTTGCCTTATCCAATTCCTGGTGCTACTTGGTAGGGAATCCAAATACTGTTCCAGAATAATTGTTTTGAACACATCTTCTCTGGTTGTTCCTATAGGTCCCAACCATTTCAAGGCTAAATCTTTAACCCCGAAGTAAAAAGTGCGAGGATCTTCATTCTGTCCCCATTTCACTTTTCGGAACTTCAATCGATAGTATTCTACATCATGACCAAACCTTTCTAGGATACTCCTTTTTATATCCTTGTATGGGGTGGTACCACCTGGATTATCAGCTTGGTATGCCATCTGTAGAATTCCCGTGAGTAATGGCGCGACATACTGTCCCCACCGTTCCTCCGGCCATTGGGCGGATGAGGCCACCCGTTCAAAGTTCGTGAAGAAGGAGTCCGGGTCTTCCCCTTCCTGGAATTTTTGTAAGACAGAGCTCGGGACATTGGGGTGTACTTTGCTGGCTGCTATGGTGTCCGTTAATTTCTGCAGCGCAGTCTCATGTACAAGCTGGTTGTTCTCCAAGATCGTAGCTTCGCTTTTTAGGGCTGATTGTAGGGCCTCTCTGTCTTCCTTGGCCTCCCGTTGGTGTGCTTCCCAAACTAGTTGTATGTGGCGTTGGCCCTCCACTAGCTGTTTAATCATGTCCTCTAGGGTTGGTTTTTCACTCATTTTGTATACCGCCCAGTAGCCTTCGGGATATTATCCCACTTCTGACACCACTGTGATAGGCTGCGGCGGTACAAAAGGGCTGAGTCTGGTATATAGGAAAAAACCAAATTTTATTTCCTTTCTATTTTAGAGATAATCTAGTACACTTTATATGTTCTTTATAGATCTTGCGGATTTGTTATCTGGTCTCTGTTAATCGTCTTGTCCTTTTTTCTTTTCTTTTCTCCTCCTCTAGGTTCGGCTAACGTCTGGTTCTTGGAACTCCCGAGCGTTACCCGAAAAACAAACAGAGGAAACGAAGGTGAGTATTTTTGGGGTGTTTGCACGGGTTTTCTTCCTTAGAGGTACATGCGGGGAGGGACCTTTCAGAGGGGGACGGGTGGTGAGGGTATCCCACTGTGAGTGTGCTGATTTGAGGTTATGGTGCCACGTTCTGTCTCTTCTTTTATATACAACCCAGTGTCCAAACAAACAGAGAGTTTAGTACCCCCTGCCCAGTGGTTCAGTGGCGTACCCACCCCCCCTCTCCCGCCTCCCCTGTTCCCTTCCCCTGTGCCCCGTTACTCTTTGCGTTCCCGCGTCCCCAGGAGGGACCGTACCTTGGAAAGCCATGACCCTCCTGGGTCGTGGTGGGTTCCTTGGGCCTTCAGCTCCTTTCCTTCGCTGGAAACGGTTCTGGTTTCCTCTCTTCCTCGTGAGGGTCTGCAATCTCCCTCCGCCGTAGTCTCCGCGTCTCTCGCTCCATCCTGTTCTCTCTGTTCCGTGGCGTTCTCCTTCCCTATCGCGTAATCCGTTTTCTATTTTAGTCCCCCCATCCGGAAGTTTTCTTCTTTGACGTCCATCAGCGTTCCCATGTTACCATGGGAACGCGGAAGTGAAGCGAGCGAGCCGGTCCAATGGTGTCGGTCCCAGGGGGTAGGAGACGCGGTCCCGGAGACCCATCTACACAAGGCTTGTTTGCGGTCTTTCTGCACGGAAACACCTCTGCAAGCTTCTTCACGACGTGGGACATTCATCCTCCAAAGGGGAAGTTTCTATCCCTCTTCGTACTTGCAGAATCCATAGCTTCTACCATCGGGTGGCAGCTTCTTTGCACCCACAGCTGGAATTTCCAGGGCATCTGCCCACTCCCGACTTGATCGTGACTCTTGGACTTGGTCCCCTTGTTCCACAGGTACTCTCATCCCGAAATCCATCGTTGCATTGCTGGTGTTGGTCTTCCTTGCAGAATTCCCCTATCACGACTTCTGTGCTCTCTGGGGAACTTGCACTTTGCACCCACTTTTCAGGGTCTTGGGGCGGGCTATTTTTCTAACCCTCACTGTTTTCTTACAGTCCCAGCGACCCTCTACAAGCTCACATAGGTTTGGGGTCCATTTGTGGTTCGTATTCCACTTCTAGAGTATATGGTTTGTGTTGCCCCTATACCTATGTGCTCTCATTGCAATCTATTATGACTGTACATTGCTTGCATTGCTTTCTATTGCTATTACTGCATATTTTTGGTATTGTGTACATATATCTTGTGTACATATCTTATCCTCATACTGAGGGTACTCACTGAGATACTTTGGCATATTGTCATAAAAATAAAGTACCTTTATTTTTAGTATATCTGTGTATTGTGTTTTCTTATGATATTGTGCATATGACACCAGTGGTATAGTAGGAGCTTTACACGTCTCCTAGTTCAGCCTAAGCTGCTCTGCTAAGCTACCTTTTCTATCAGCCTAAGCTGCTAGACACCTCTTCTACACTAATAAGGGATAACTGGACCTGGTGCAGAGTGTAAGTACCCCTTGGTACCACCACAAACCAGGCCAGCCTCCTACATACCGCCCACTTTATGTTTTAACTACTTTACCTGGCATTTATGAAGCACGAGCTGACAGTCAATAGGGATTATTATGTCAATGTCATCACGAGGCAGCAGTGCGAAAATTCCCCAGCTGAAGCAATCCATTATTCAGCGTGTGTACTGCATTCCAGCTGTGTTCTCTATCTGTTCGTGAGTGTTTTTGCTGACTGTAAAAGGTTTAAGGGCAGACGAAATCGCCCGTACAATATTGCTAGAATATACTATTCCAACCGTCTGTGTAAAAAGAATGATTAATAAAATATTTGCATTCCAGGTGTGACAAAAAAGGTGCCCAGGGAGCAAGCACATTGTGCTGTAAGGTACCGAACACTTGTGCCTCAAATGAACTCAGAGTGCAGATGTGGGCTCTTGCAGTGGCCAGCACCTGGCTTCCCGTGTACCGGTGCTTATCCACATCCGGCAAGGATTTCACAGACAAACAAAGCTAAAGGACAACATGCTGCAGACAACTAGGCTGACACTAACAAAAATACATTTACTGGCAGGAATGTCACTTCAGTTACTATTTTGCAGACGGGGGACAAGCAGTTGAATCCTGGCTCTCTGCCTTTCTCCTTTATCAAACGGGATACTGTTGAGTTTAATGATTCCACAAATGTGCGCTAAATATATTATTGATACTTCTCAATAAACCGATCCCGCATGAATCGCCGATATTGGAATTGCATCTTATTGGCCTGTTCACACTCTGGGCCAATGTGTCATGTTGCCCTTCCGATAAACACAAAATCAGTGACACATCGGCATCCAAGGCATCGTATATGGAATGGAAGTGTGGAGATCTGGGGAAATCGGTTAATGTGAAACAACAACACTTTCAGAAGCCCAGTTTCAATCAGTGGTAGTGCCTGGGAAGCTAACCCCTGTTTGCTAAGCTGTAATGTCAAGAAAATGCTGCTGAAAGTAAGTGAACCACAGTTAAAACATTATCAATATCTGCGATTTATTGGCGCTGCCCGTTAATAACGCTGAAATTGGATTTTTCTAATGGAGAAAAACGCTGAGCGGAAATGTCGTATTGCTGCTTAGTATCTGGGATGTAGAAAGCCTTTACTGTAGTGGAATCCGCATTCAGGGGGACATGCTATGGATATAGGCCCTCATTACAACATTGGCGGTAAAAGCCACTTACTGCCGTGCAGAAGGCCACCAACACACCGCTGCGGCCGCGGAATTCCGCCACAGCTATTATGACCCACATGTCGGAATCCATAAAAATTCAGAGACCCACAGAAATCCGCCACACCAAAGGTCAGTGATAAACTGGCAAAAACAAATCCTCTACCGTCACGCCAACAGAAATACGCCCACACTATCACGACACACGAATCCACGCAGCAGCCTTTCAACCGCGGTATTCCATTGGCTGTACACACCGCCGCACTCAAAATACACACACTCTTACAAAACACAGCCACATTGGACAATTCCAAATACACACACCTGATACACATACACACACCACTCCCACACACCCATTACAATATAAAACACACACCCACATCACCCACAAACCACCACAACAAAAAATTCCGAAAGAAGGCCTGAGAGAGAGCACCAGCAAGAACAGCAGCATCCACAGGCACACAACACCATCACCCACAGAACTTCCACGCACCTCACACAGCACACCACTACATATCACCCCACATGTCACCACACACCTCACCCCACACATCACCTACACCACCCCATGGCACCACAAAGACACCCCAGGTTCTCGGATGAGGAGCTCAGGGTCATGGTGGAGGAAATCGTCCAGGTAAAGCCACAGCTATTCGGAGCACAGGTGCAGCACACCTCAATTGCAAGGAAGATGGAGCTATGGCAAAGAATAGTGGACAGTGTAGGAAGTTGGCTCTTTCTGCACTATTTCAAAGTAAGAAATAGCATGCACAGAGTCCAAGGGTTCCCATTAGAGGTAAGATAGTGACAAAAAGAGATAATTCTAATGCTCTATTTTGTGGTAGGGTGGTCGAGCAGTAGGCTTATCAGAGGGTAGTGTTAAGCATTTGTTGTACACACACAGGCAATAAATGAGGAACACACACTCAAAGACAATTCCAGGCCAATAGGTTTTTGTATAGAAAAATATATTTTCTTAGTTTATTTTAAGAACCACAGGTTCAAGATTCACAAACAATACTTTAAATGAAAGGTATTTCACATAGGAACTTTAGGAACTTTGAATTAGCAAAATAGCGTATACAGTTGTCACACAAATGGCAATAAGCTATTTTAAAAATGGACACTGCAATTTTCAACAGTTCCTGTGGGAGGTAAGCGTTTGTTAGTTTTGCAGGTAAGTTAACCACCTACAGGGTTCAAAGTTGGGTCCAAGGTAGCCCACCATTGGGGGTTCAGAGCAACCCCAAAGTTACCACACCAGCAGCTCAGGGCCGGTCAGGTGCAGAGGTCAAAGTGAAGCCCAAAATGCATAGGCTTCAATGGAGAAGGGGGTGCCCCGGTTCCAGTCTGCCAGCAGGTAAGTACCCACGTCTTCGGAGGGCAGACCAGGGGGGTTTTGTAGGTCACCGGGGGGGACACAAGTCAGCACAGAAAGTACACCCTCAGCGGCACGGGGCGGCTGGGTGCAGTGTGCAAACAGGCGTCGGGTTTGCAATGTAGTCCAATGGGAGACCTAGGGGTCTCTTCAGCGATGTAGGCAGGCAAGGGGGGGGCTCCTCCGGGTAGGCACCACCTTAGCAAGGGAGAGGGCCACCTGGGGGTCGCTCCTGCACTGGAGGTCGGATCCTTCAGGTCCTGGGGGCTGCGGGTGCAGTGTTCTTATCAGGCGTCGGGTTCTTAGAAGCAGGCAGTCGCGGTCAGGGGGAGCCTCTGGATTCCCTCTGCAGGCGTTGCTGTGGGGCTTCAGGGGGGTCAACTCTGGCTACTCACGGGCTCGCAGTCGCCGGGGAGTCCTCCCTGTAGTGTTGGTTCTCCACAAGTCGAGCCAGGGGCGTCGGGTGCAGAGTGCAAAGTCTCACGCTTCCGGCGGGAAACGTGTGTTCTTTCAAAGTTGATTCTTTATTGCAAAGATGTTTCTTCTTTGGAGCAGAGCCGCTGTCCTCTGGAGTTCTTGGTCATTTTAGATGCAGGGTAGTCCTCTGAGGCTTCAGAGGTCGCTGGACCCTGTGGAACGCGTCGCTGTAGCAGTTCTTTTGAAGTGGGGAGACAGGCCGGTAGAGCTGGGGCCAAAGCAGTTGGTGTCTCCGTCTTCTCTGCAGGTTTTTCAGCTCAGCAGTCCTTCTTCATCTTAGGTTGCAGGAATCTATCTTGCTAGGTTCTGGGAGCCCCTAAATACTCGATTTAGGGGTGTGTTTAGGTCTGGGGGGTTAGTAGCCAATTGCTACTAGCCCTGAGGGTGGCTACACCCTCTTTGTGCCTCCTCCCTGAGGGAAGGGGGGCACATCTCTAATCCTATTGGGGGAATCCTCCATCTGCAAGATGGAGGGTTTCTAAAAGTCAGAGTCACCTCAGCGCAGGACACCTTAGGGGCTGTCCTGACTGCCAGTGACTCCTCCTTGTTTTTCTCCTCCGGCCTTGCTGCCAAAAGTGGGGCCGTGGCCAGAGGGGGCGGGCATCTCCACTAGCTGGAGTGCCCTTGGGTGCTGTAAGCAAGGGGGTGAGCCTTTGAGGCTCACCGCCAGGTGTTACAGTTCCTGCAGGGGAGGTGAGAGGCACCTCCACCCAGTACAGGCTTTGTTACTAGCCACAGAGTGACAAAGGCACTCTCCCCATGTGGCCAGCAACTGGTCTGGTGTGTGGCAGGCTGCTAAAACTGGTCAGCCCACATTGGTAGTCGGGTATGGTTTCAGGGGGCATCCCTAAGATGCCCTCTGGGGTGTATTTTACAATAAAATGCACACTGGCATCAGTGTGCATTTATTGTGCTGAGAAGTTTGATACCAAACTTCCCAGTTTTCAGTGTAGCCATTATGGTGCTGTGGAGTTTGTGTTTGACAGACTCCCAGACCATATACTCTTATGGCTACCCTGCACTTATAATGTCTAAGGTTTTGCTTAGACACTGTAGGGGCATAGTGCTCATGCACTCATGCCCTCACCTATGGTATAGTGCACCCTGCCTTAGGGCTGTAAGGCCTGCTAAAGGGGTGACTTAGCTATGCCATAGGCAGTGTGAGGTTGGCATGGCACCCTGAGGGGAGTGCCATGTCGACTTAGTTGTTTTCTCCCCACCAGCACACACAAGCTGGCAAGCAGTGTGTCTGTGCTGAGTGAGGGGTCTCAAGGGTGGCATAAGACATGCTGCAGCCCTTAGAGACCTTCCCTGGCATCAGGGCCCTTGGTATCAGGGGTACCAGTTACAAGGGACTTACCTGGATGCCAGGGTGTGCCAATTGTGGAAACAAAGGTGCAGGGTAGGGAAATAACACTGGTGCTGGGGCCTAATTAGCAGGCCTCAGCGCACTTTCAAATCATAACTTGGCATCAGCAAAGGCAAAAAGTCAGGGGGTAACCATGCCAAGGAGGTATTTCCTTACAAACAGGGTCAACGCAGTGGGACAGCACCCAAGAAATCGGGAGGACATCAGGAAGCGGTGGAATGACCTACGGTGGAAGGTGCGTTCTGTGGTCTCAAGACACCACCTGGCGGTTCAGAGGACTGGCAGCAGACCCCCACCTCCTCCCCCACAACTAACAACTTGGGAGGAGCAGGTCCTGGCGATTCTGCATCCTGAGGGCCTCGCAGGAGTAGGAGGAGGAATGGACTCTGGTAAGACAAATCTTAACTAATACAACCCCCACCCTACCTGCATGCTATCACATACCCCCACCCTTACCCTCACCCCCAGCACCCCAACTCCTCACATATGTCCCAACATCACAAACCACCCATCCCAACACCAAGCCCTGCATGCAACAACAAAGCATGGACACACATCACTAAAGCATGCCCACTGCACATACCCATACAACCCCCTAAACCATCCTCATACAAGGTCCCACACAGGAATGCAAACACTGGGGTACACGGTCACCCACCCATTGCACACCATGACCAACACAGATGTAATAACCATCCTTTTATACCCCTGCAGGATCCCTACCCAACGTCACCAGACAGCAGGGTCCACACATGTCCACACCACCAACAGAAGAGGCCCACAGTGATGACAGCACCTCTGTCCAACTGGATCTAGATGACCAGCCCGGCCCATCGGGGACCTCGGGACAGTCGGTTCCCATCACACAGTCACAGGCCACTACAGAGCTTCCACCCTCTGGAAACACCATCACAGCACCCACCCAGCGGGCCCATACCTCCGTCCCCAGGACACGTCAATCAGCAGTGTGTCCACCACTACAGGGAACCCAGGATAACCCAAAACGCCAACAACAACAGGGACCTGGGGGCATTGGTAGTGGGCACACGGTCCAGGGGACGGAGGCCCAGGAACACAGGGGAACTGGGAGGGCTGCTGTGTGACAGGGGGTGGACAGGCCAAGGGAACCCACTCTCCACAAGGCCCTCTCCTCCATCATGGGAGCATACCACCACTCCCAGGAGACTATGGCAACGGTACTGGCCAAGTTTCAGGAGACTCAGCGCCTGCAGGAGGAACAGTATATGGGCTTCAGGGAGGAATTCAGAACCATCAGCTCCACCTTAGGCACCATCATAGGGGTGCTGAAGGAAGTACTCAACACCAGGAGGGACACTGTGGCACTACAAGGGGCCCCTGACACTAGCATGGACGATGAATTGCCCACCACCTCCGCCGGCGCTAGTAGACAGGTGGCACCGCCACAGGACCACCACACCAGCAGCCCACCCCCTGCAGAGGGAGAACCACCCCGCAAACGGTCCCTGAGATCCAGGACAAAGACAGAGCACGATGCCAAGACCCCCAACAAGAAAAGAGACCACCCTGATTGTCATCCTACTGTCCCACTTTGTCACCCTGTCCATACTTAAACTTCCCCAGCTCCACTTCCTAAGTCCATTTGGGCAATGTACCTGTGAGACTAATAGAGTGGACTCTGCCATGGACATTCCTCCGCCATCACCCCTCACCATTTCACTACCCCCTCCAATATTGAGTACTTAAATAAAACCCTTAAAGCACAAAACAATCTGGAGTCTGTCTGTGATGTCGAAATAGTGTATTAGCAATTACAGTGACAAAATGCTCTTTCAAGTTTAATGTCAACATACCTATGTCACACAGCTCTAGTCCATGAGGAATCTAAGCAGATGTCACACTGTGGGACCCACATCTGTGAAATCGTAAGGGAAAGTGACAACTCAGTGACCATCCACTGGGTGAAAAAGACACACAGTAGAGAGGTAGTAGTGTTAAAGTACATGTAGTAGGCAGGTCTGTACTCTTACCTGTGTCTCACTGGAAATATTGCTGTATCACTGAGTCCCTGTTGTGCATGTCTTCTTCCTCTGCTTCCTCGTCTTCACTGTCCACAGGCTCCACAGCTGCAACAACACTGCCATCTGGACCATCCTCCTGCATAAAAGGCACCTGTTGTCGCAAAGCCAAGTTATGAAGCATACAGCAGGCCACGATGATCTAGCACACCTTCTTTGATGAGTAGAATAGGGATCCACCTGTCATATGGAGGCACCTGAACCTGGCCTTCAGGAGGCCGAAGGTCTGCTTGATCACCCTCCTAGTTCCCCCATGGGCCTCATTGTAGCGTTCCTCTGCCCTTGTCCTGGGATTCCTCACTGGGGTCAAGAGCCATGACAGGTTGGGGTAACCAGAGTGACCTGCAAATGGTGAGGGACAACTGTTAGACACGCACTAAACTGGAGGGATATCCCCAGACCCAGGCAACCATTCCCACTGACTTGCTTCCAGGTGCTCACCTAATAGCCACACAAGGTGCCTCTGGAGTTGACCCATCACATAAGGGATGCTGCTATTCCGCAGGATGTAGGCGTCATGCACTGAGTCAGGGAACTTGGCATTCACATGGGAGATGTACTGGTCTGCCAAACATACCATCTGTACATTCATAGAATGATAACTCTTCTGGTTTCTGTACACCTGTTCACTCCTGTGGGGGGGTACCAAAGCCACATGTGTCTCATCAATGGCACCTATGATTTTGGGGATTTGTCCCAGGCCATAGAAATCCCCTTTCACTGCAGGCAAATCCTCCACCTGAGGGAAAACGATGTAGCTCCGCATGTGTTTCAGAAGGGCAGACAACACTCTGGACAATACGTTTGAAAACATAGGCTGGGACGTCCCTGATGCTATGGCCACTGTTGTTTGAAATGACCCACTTGCAAGGAAATGGAGTACTGACAGCACCTGCACTTGAGGGGGGATTCCTGTGGGATGGCGGATTGCTGACATCAGGTCTGGCTCCAGCTGGGTACACAGTTCCTGGATTGTGGCACGGTCAAGCCTGTATGTGATAATCAAAAGTCGCTCCTCCATTGTCGACAGGTCCACCAATGGTCGGTACACCGGAGGATGCCGCCATCTCCTCACATGTCCCAGCGGACGGTGCCTATGAAGGACAACAGCGAGCACAGAGTCAAACAACTCAGACGTACGTACCCACAGTTTACACAGAACACCAATCATACACAAAAGGTGGCCTGTATGTGTGTTGAGTCTAGGCCTAGGTATGTGTGACGCAGTTGGAAATGAAGCCATGTGGGCCCCTGAAATGGCGGCTGCCTGACCTGTAAAGTGGGACAATGGGATGTGAGGTAACTGCGCTGGCGTTGTACACCGTTGAGGTAGGCGGTCGAAGACCGCAGCGCAATGCTGCATTGGTTAACATTGGACCCTATGGGTCCCAGGAGCCAATGGCGATGTACGCCGGCGGTGACGGGATGCACCGCAGCGGACGTGACAGCCATTTTTTATCTGTTCAATCACTCAATACCTGATCTTCGTCAGGAGAGGACCTACACTGCAAGTGCTGCTGTGACCTCGGTCTGGAAGAGACAATGGCTCGAGTGTCTGGGGAAAGGGCACCTGCCTTCACATCGGAGGAGTTGGAGAAACTCGTGGATGGGGTCCTCCCCCAGTACACGGTACTCTACGGTCCTCCAGTCAAACAAGTAAGTACACAGGGAGCATGTTGTATGGGCTATGCCTGTCTGGAGAGGGCTGGATGTAAGAAGGAAGGGGGGAGAGTGCTGCGTGCATGAAAGACGGTGAATGTATGTGCCACATGGCAAGGGTAGGGATGGGGGCCAATCACTTTGACGGTGCAGTTGGTAATAACTTCTCTTTTTCCCCTGAACATTTCATGTAGGTCAGCGCCCACCAGAAGAAAGATATTTGGCGTGCCATCGCCAAGGACGTCCGGACCCTGGGGGTCTACCACAGACGGAGCATCCACTGCCGGAAAACATGGGAGGACATTCGCCGCTGGAGCAAGAAGATGGCGGAGGCTCAGCTGGGGATGGCCTCCCAACGTGGGAGGGGTGCCTGTCGCACCATGACCCCCCTGATGTTCAGGATCCTGGTGGTGGCCTACCCGGAGTTGGATGGGCGCTTGAGGGCATCACAGCAGCCACAAGGGGGTGAGTACACTTTCATTCTGCTGACTTTGCGTGCAGTGGAGGTGTCTGGGTGAGGGAGGTGGGCTGTGGGTTTCCCTAGGCCAGGGTGAGTTCCGGAGGCAAGGTCCCTCCGTAAGGCAGGCCATGGGGCACCCCAGCACATCTTTGTAGAGTGCCAAGTACACCTAGTCATGCCCCTGTGTCATCTATGTGTGCAGATGTCGTCCATATCCTTGTAGGCCATTTCCCAGAAATTGAACAGTGGAGCCCAAGAGCGCGGCGTAGTGCAGGGGGCTTCTGTGTCTGTCGTGTCCGCCAACAGTAGCGGTAATGCATGCACTCAACATGTCTTTCTTCTGTGTGTCCCCCTTTTTGTGGTCTCCCTGTTCTTGTGTGCATTAGCATCATCAGGTGGAGGAGCAGTGGCACCTGAGCACGAGGGAGCTGCATCCCACATGGCCCTGGAGGGCGACACTACGGAGTCTGAATTCACCAGTGGGACGGAGGGCGAGGGGAGCTCCACGGAGAGGACAGGAGCTGACACCAGTGACACAGACTCATCCTCTGATGGGAGCTCCCTTGTGGTGGCGGCAACATCTGCGCCCCCCGCATCTACAGGTACAGCCGCCACCCCCCCTACCAGCACCGCCGTCCCAGCAGCCCCTCAGCCTTTGCCCTGTGCCCACTCACCCAGGAGGGTGGGCATCACCTTCGCCCCAGGCACCTCAGGCCCTGCCCCAGTCCCCCCTGCTGCCCTCAGTGAGGAGACCATTGACCTCCTCAGGTCCCTCACTGTTGGGCAGTCTACCATTTTGAATGCCATCCAGGGTGTAGAGAGACAGTTGCAACAAACCAATGCATTCCTGGAGGGCATTCTGGTCAGACGGCCCTTCAGAAAGCTTTTCAGACTCTGGCCTCAGCACTGATGGCAGCCATTGTCCCTGTCTCTAGTGTCCCCCCTCCAACTTCCTCCATCCCAACCCAATCCCCTGTACCTCAGCCTATCCCAAGCACACCTACAGACCAACATGCACACACCTCAACACCCAAGGGGAGCTCAGGCAACCATAAGAACCACACATCCCACAGGCACTCACGCAAGCATCACACACATGCAGACACAGCAACATCCACTGCCTCCACTGTGTCCCCCTCCTCCTCATCTCCCTCCTCCCTCCCAGTCTCATCTACACTCACACCTGCATGCACTACCTCTACAGCCACTACGTCCCTCTCCAGCAAACCCACCACCACACCCTGCTCACGTGCAGTCACCACCCCCGCTACCATTCACACGTCCCCTGTGTCCTCTCCCAGTGTGTCTGTGACGCCCCCTCCCAAGATACACAACCGCAGGTACACACCGACCCAACAGTCATCCACCTCATGACAGCCTCCAGCGCATGCACCTTCACCCAAAGTCACCAAACGTACACCTCCTACAACCACCACCTCTTCCTCCACTCCCAAACCCCCTCCAGCTACCCGTCCCAGTGTGTCCCAAAAACTTTTCCTGTCCAACCTTGACCTCTTTCCCACACCTCCCCTACCCGTCCGTCTCATAGGTCCCGAACTAGCACCTCAGCCACTACATCTCCAGGACCAGTGGTGCCTGTAGTCACCGGAATCTGGAGTGCACCGGCCACCAGGGCAGCCAGTGTGGCATGGAGCCACAGTACAGACAGTCCCCCACCTGTGAAGCATCAGAAGTTAGCCAGTGCCCAGCAGGAGAGGGGGAAGACTTCAGCCACCAAAGCTGCTCCCAGGGGGTCCCGTTGGGAGTGCGGAGTCAGCTGTGACACCTTCCAAGGGGGGGAAGGGCCACAAGAAACCCAGCAAGTCTGGGAAGGGCAGCACGGCGGAGAAGACCGCCATCTGCCCAGCTGCCCAGGAGGCCACCGCCAGCACCAGCCCAGCTGCCCAGGAGGCCACTGCCAGCACCAGCCCAGCTGCCCAGGAGGCCACCGCCAGCACCAGCCCCGCTGGGCCATGAAGGACCGCCAGCAAAAGGCCTGCTAGGCCATGAAGGACCGCCAGCAAAAGGCCCGCTGGGCCATGAAGGACCGCCAGCACCAGCCCCGCTGGGTCATGAAGGACCGCCAACAGCTGAGACCCTGCAATGGAGACTGCCATCTCAAGCACCGCTGAACAGGGCACCGCCATCTTAAGCACCGCTGAACAGGGCACCGCCATCTCAAGCACCGCTGAACAGGGCACCGCCATCTCAAACACCGCTGAACAGGGCACCGCCATCTCAAGCACCGCTGAACCGGGCACCGCCATCTCAAACACCGCTGAACAGGGCACCGCCATCTCAAGAACCGCTAGCCAATGAGCGGCAGGGGCACTGACGCAACTGAGTCCGTCACGGGGTGAATGATACACTCTGGGCACCATGCCCCCTCCAGAACCAGTGGAGAGATACATCCACTACCTCTGTCCTTAACAGGATGAAGCACTCTGGGCACCATGCCCCCTCCAGAACCAGTGGAGACTGTCATCCACTTGTGAGACTGTGGCTTTGCCCTCCCCAGGATTGAACAGTGGGCAAGCCACCCACTGTAGAGACTTGAGAGACTGTGGCTTTGCACTCCCCAGGATGGAACAGTGGGCAAGCCACCCACTGTATAGACTTGTGAGACTGTGGCTTTGCACTCCCCAGGATGGAACAGTGGGCAACCCACCCACTGTAGAGACTTGAGAGACTGTGGCTTTGCACTCCCCAGGATGGAACAGTGGGCATGTGGCCCCCTCGTGGATTTGGCGTTGTGCACTCACGCGGCTTAGGTGCCTCCCCTTTTCCTCCCCCTGAGGTGCCTGTTTTATTGGTATCTGATGCCCCTACAGTGTTCTCTCCGTCATGGTCGGGGATCTTGTGTGGGCCTCGCCCATACCGTGTGGTCCCAGTGTTCCACAGACTTTCTTAGTGCACTACCTGGACTACTATGCTTGGTATATATTTTGTACATTGTGTATATATATATTTCTGCCTACTTGTTTTTAATCTATCACAATGGTTACACTAATTTTCTATTGTATTTGCATTCTTCCATGGGGTTTGGGGGGTGTAACTGTGATGTATTGATATGCATTTGTGTGTGTTGTAGTGGGTGAGGGTGGGGGTGTTGCATGTGTATGTCCCTGTTTTTTTCTTCCCCCCTCCCCTGTGTCGTAGGTGCAGTACTCACCGTGGTCTTCGCCGCCGGCGTTCATGCTCATGGTAGAGGAGCAGGAAGACAATCGCAGGTAGAATTTGGAGTTCCGGTTCCATGGTGTCCTCGTTCCTCGCGGGGTGTGTAGAGGTGAGTGTTTTCCCTTCTAAATTCCTGTTTCCGCAGTGTTTTTATCCGCGTTGAATCCGTCCCGGAAAAGGTGGCGGATTGGCCTGTCATAATAGTGTGGGCGGTACATTATCTCCTGCCTGTCTGTTGGCGGTGACCGCTGCGCTGTTTGTTTGTACCACCGTGGCGGTCAGAGTGTTAAAGTGGCTGTCTGTGTTGGCGGTTTCCGCCACGGTCCTAATTGCAATTTTTTTACCGCCGGCCTGTTGGCGGTCTTACCACCACTTTAACACCAACCGGCAGGGTTGTAATGACCACCATAGTGTCAAAATGAAGAAAAACGAATATCACACCACTCAAAATGCAAAAAACAAAGAGCACGACACTAGAGGTTCTAAACACGCAAAAAATATAGCATACTTAGAAAATTAGATGCTAATACCCTAGACACCTTGCTTCCTCCTTGCCTTTGGGAAGTGCCTGGTGCCACCTGCTCTGCTGCGAAGAGAGTGACCGTGTTTTCGCGCTGTTTCTTTTTTAAACACAGCGCTGACATACGGCTTCACTCTCTCGCATAATGCAGGCAGTGACGTGGAAGAAAAGTGCGTGCTTGGCAGAGAGGCCTGCACAGTGGGGGAAAGGAAAGGTGCGCACGCGCCCGCGCATGCACCATACAGGGAACATTGATCATAACTGTCTGAAGTCATGAATGACACCAAAACTATATTGACTATCCATGAAAATGATCACTTTAAGCTGTTCAGAAACACAGCATGCTCTAGTAAGAGTCACCTATTTGGCTACTTGGGCAGAAAAGACTCCTTGAATCTATGAAGCTTCTATCACTCCTGAGATTGTGCAAACTGCATAATCAGCTCTCAGAATTCCATCATTATCTCTTAAACAGAAGCCATCAATGAACATGACATAGTCATTTTCATCTAAGGGAGAATCCAGGTCTTGGTTTGGTGCACAGTTCAGTCACATCAAGACAGTCATACTCCACTTCATCTTTATCATTAACAATTTCAACATTACTAGGCGTACGCGTTGCAGGACTTAACACAGTACATCTTTTGATATTTACATTGGCTGACCCAAGAATCAGCTGTTCCTTATTTGTGTGACGAGCATTTGCCAGGTCCTGAGTTTTCGTTTGTGTCAAAAGAACTTCAAATGAATGAGGCAAAAAAAAATTCAGGGGGTGGCCCATAACAATGCTTTTGCACTGAGTTACACTGATACCTGTGGCAGAAACAGCTTTTAAACAGCCACGCAAAGCAGCAGCTACAGGGTTTAGTGCAGATGAAAAATAAGCCACTGTTCGGTTGACCCCTATGTGAAACTCAGTAAAAACAGAAAGTGCACAACCATCTCATTCACATCAAAACAAAGAAAAACATTTATTGTAATCAGGCATTCCCAGAGCTAGGGCTCGACACAGGCTTTCTCCCAGCTCTGAAAAGGCATTCAAGAATGTGTCATCCAATGGTACCAGATCAGACACCTCCTTGTGTGTCAGTTTCAACAATTGCTTGGACAACAATTAAACATTTGGGATCCACGTGCAGCAGTAGCTGACCATTCCCAGGAACATTCTGACCTCTCTTTGTGTTACGGGGCATTCATTTGCATGATTGTTGAGATTCTCTCTTGGGGCACCTTTCTTGCACCTTTCTCTATGTGGTGAACTAATTACTTCACTTCTTTCTGGCAATACTGTAATTTTACGGGGACACTTTTTGGGCATTTTCACCAAGGTGGTTCAACAGGACAATGGTATGTCTCCTACAGGCTTGGCATGTGTTAGATAGGACCATCAAATCATCTATGTAGTGAACTAAGACTGAATGACATGGCATGTTCAGGGACTCTAAATTCTTTTTTAAATCTGATTAAAAATAGATGGTGACTTCATATACCCCAGAGGCACACAACACCATGACTAAACACAGCTGCTGAATTTAAATGCAAAAAGTATTGGCTTTCCTCTTGGAGTGGAATGGAAAAGAACCATTCTGCTTCACAAGGAATCTGGAACTAAATCACTGCAGAATTCGGTACTACTCGACAACATGGAACAACACTCTTTTTCATGTTTCTGAAATCCTGGATTAAGTCCTAAAATAAGGCAATTACAGGGACTTCCCATTATCTCTTTCAGGACACCTTGTTTAAAATAATTCTCAATTATTGGGATAATTCCAGCAATTCATTATGGAACCATATTACAGGGCGGTATCCTGGGAAACACTGCATTTGGCTTCACTGTGATTTTAACTGGCTCAACTCCACTGAGTCCAATTTCGTTCCTTGAAAGAATTCCAAACCTCTACCATAACTGTCTCTTATAACTTCACAGGTAAATCCTTAACTGTCATCATTGGGAACAATGAAATGAGAGGGTACATGTCATAATTGGGCTGGATGTTTCATCATCACTGTTTTTGGAATTGCTATTCCTTTGTAGGAGTAGCTAACCGGATAATTTTGCATATACATTAGGTTATGTTCTAACAAGCTCACAGGATCTGAATCGCAAACAACAAATTGGTGCCGGCCCTCAAATTACCCTACTTTAACTGGGATATGCTCTGCAATTGGGTTACTTAACTGCTGATTTGATCCTCCTACCACCTGAACTCTTCTTCTTGACAGGGGCACACTTAGGCCCATATTTATACTTTTTTAGCGCCGCATTTGCATCATTTTCTGACGCAAAAGCGGCGCAGACTTACAAAATACAGTTGTATTTTGTAAGTCTGCGCCACTTTTGCGTCAAAAAGCGGCGCAAATGCAGTGCTAAAAAAGTATAAATATGGGCCTTAGCACTTCTGTGGTTCTGACAGTGGAACACGTTGCTCCAGTGTCAACCAGGAATGAAACATTGTGTCCCATAACGTTAGCCTTTACATAGGGACCATGTTGATCCACCTCTAAAGATGCGGCTAACATGCATTGTTCCTCAACTGAACTTTCACTGTCATATGTTTCTGGAACTTCCTCATCACTAAAAACTATTAATTGGTATTATGTTATCAACTGATTCACATTTGTGTTTGCCCTCTGATTCATGTTTTGCTAAGGAACCGTCACTTGCTGCTGTTGCATTGGGGCATGAGAAACCTACATTTGCTGAGGTACTTCAGTCTGTTGGGGGACCTGCATCTGTTGTAATCCCGAAGGAACAGTCACATTTTGCATCGGGGTCTTTGGATTCTCTGAATTTGAACATCACCATTGTCCACAGTCTGAGCAACACCACCACTCTGCACCAAATTATTTACATTACTGTACGGAACACTCCCACTTCCAGTGCTCAAATCTACTGCAAGCAGGACATGAACTCCGATTCTTCATTGACTGAACATCAATCACATTAATACTCTGATCAATGCAAACACCATGTTCTCTACCTCTGAAGTGAGGCACGTTGTTAACCTGTTGTTGCACACCTTGCATCCCACGAGTGTTCATCATCACTTGTGGACTATGTGTTCCTGTCTGTGCAGATTTAATTTTCATCACCATCAATTTCTCCTTCAACCTTTTCTGCTTCAATTCAGTTTCCTCACTTCAGTACCTAGCGTTCTGCAGTAATTCCTCAATCAGTTCATTCTGCCAACAAATCAAATGATTCTGAATCAAGTTGCCAATTTCAGGTTTCAATCCTTGCACAAATCTAAACACAAAATGACTCATGTCTTTCAGCTCAATAACTTCAGATCCATTATGCCATTTAAATGCTTGCAGCAATCTTTCATAATAAGCAGGGATCAATTCCTTGGTTTCCTGTGCTGTCCTGTCAATCTTTCGCCAATTAGCATCTTTTGGGGAAACTTTGTTCTTCAGAAACTCAACTACTTTGTAATACCCTTTCATCACCTCTTCAAACGGAACACCTGTTACTGGATCTCTCGGCAGTTCACAAGTTGGCAAATCAACACTCCCCTTGTACTCAACCCATAAATCGACTGGAACCACAATGTAAAATAAAGAATTCAAATCTTCCACAGGCATTTTAAAAGTTTCACAAACCTCTCTGTTTGCTGGTACCATTTTACTGGTTTCTCCCTCAATCTCAGGTAATCATTGATGAATGACAATATGTCGCTTCTACTCCACAGGACATGTACATAACCTCCACCTGGAATCTCCCTCATCGGCAGCATTATTATACTCTTAGCTTGATTTGCTCCAGCTTGAGCCAATTCTGCTTTGCTTTCTTCTGATCTCTTTTCTTTCCCCATCTTCCTTCCCATTTATCTAATGCTCCCCATGTCCAAATGCTCATAATTAATTCTTTAATGTGCATTCTCATGATGGGTGATCCCATGTTTGCAATGTCTTTGGAACTAAACTCTAATCTGTAACTCCTGTGTAAAGGCTTTGCTTTTTCTAAATCCATATCATAGTTTTCAAACAATTCTACTAATTTTTCATTAGTAAGTCCTGCACAATTTGTGACATATTTTCACATGAAGCACAATTTTTCTTCATTGTAGATATCCAGGCCCATATTTGTACTTTTTTAGCGCTGCATTTGCTTCATTTTTTGATGCAAAAGCAGTGCAAACCTGCAAAATACAATTGTATTTTCCATGTTTGCGCCATTTTTGCGTCAAAAAGCGACGCAAATGCAGCACTAATAAAGTATAATTATGGGCCCCAATCTTTTCAGCTCAAGTTTTCCCTCAAATAATTCACTTAACTCTAATTTTAATCCACACATCCACTGTCCTGTCTCCTTGTGATGCCTCTTCTGTTCTGACACTGTTGTTAGTTTACCCGTTGCTCCACTCAAACTGTCTAACCACTCAGTCAATTGCTGTCCTGAAAATCCCTGCAAACTGATGTTGTTTCATTGTGTCATGTTCTGGGGGGAATTACAAGGTAGTCTTACAATCTGTTCTGGT
Organism: Pleurodeles waltl; assembly: GCF_031143425.1. Lineage (NCBI taxonomy): Eukaryota > Metazoa > Chordata > Amphibia > Caudata > Salamandridae > Pleurodeles > Pleurodeles waltl. The sequence continues at coordinate 955,721,709 of NC_090444.1, forward strand.
GAGTTCCTGGAGGACAGCTCATATCTATTATTGGATCTGCTTGACTTAACATCTGGTTGTGATCTGCAATTTGCATGGGGGTCAAAGCAGGAACTGAGGTAGCTAGCCTTTCCATTTCTGAATTAGTTGAATACACTGATCTATGTGTATTGCATAGTGACACACCTGCAGATACAGGATTTGGAGTCTGGAGACTGCTCCCAGTACTACCTGACGCATACAGTGGGACAATTGGACCTATGATTACAGGGACCGTCAATGCTTCGGGTCCTGTCAGATTGGTTTGATTTTACGTAATCATCATTCCTGCACTTTGACCTGTCAATACTGTACTGAAAGTTTGTCCTGCTTGACTCAGGGCAATATTGGGGGTTGTCGATATTGGACAATACATGGGTATTGTCTGTCTCTGATCAAAATTTTTCATTCTTCTATCTGGCACCACCTGATTTACAACTGGGCTTCACATTTGATGTGCTGTACTAACAACAGTGACTGATGTATACATTCCAAGCACCTGTATCATTGAACTGACTGGTGTAATTAGGGCTATCTGAGCCATACTCTGATACTAGAGCAGTTGGCAAAATCATGGCTACATTTTGATCTGTCACTCTCACGTGTAGATGTCTTTTTACCCTCATCTGCTGTTTGCTCTGTTTTTTCTGTCTGCTTCTTTTTCATTGTAGGCTTTGTACTCCCATCTTCTTCTTCTGTAGTAGATGGACACATTCTCACTGCATCTAATATTTCTCTTCTCCACATTTTCTGTTCCTCATCCAATCTAGCTTCAGCTAATGTCTTCTCTGCTCTCCTCATTCTGTTCTGAAATGTTGCCAATTCTCTGTGTCTAGCACCAAAGTCCCAAATAGCAAGAGCTCAAATAGTGAGGGTCTTGATGGAGGCTTTAATTTGCACAGCATGTGCCTCAAATTTTCTAGAATCCTCAAATTAACGATTCCGTAGCATGGAAAAGCTAATGCACCATCTTTCTAGGTGACCTTACACCCCTGTTTATCCCAAATGCACACTGTAACTCCTCTTGCCTCTGCCACTTCATATGCTGGTGTTCCTTCGGGTGCTGTCTGTTCACACTTCCTAATTGGAATAACAACATCTCCTCTGAGCGCACTCAGGATTTATATATTACCAACCAACAACTCACACTCATTCAAGGAAAACTACTAGTACTGCCAATGGTGCCTCATGACCAATACCTCACTGCAGACAATAAATTAACCAAGTGTCTCCATACACTTGTACATTATCCCGGGGACTTAGGCCACAATGGACGTGTCAGCAACAACATTCACAGATGTTTTTAGCACAAAGCCCTACAACCACTCAGAGTATGATGACTTCACAAACACCTCACAATATCACGCTTCACCCCAATTTGTAGTGATAAGTACTGCAAGCGCAAATCCCTACTTATACATTAACCACACACTTTTAATACAATGCTGAAATTTCATCAACCTCTCAACTACCCACAGAATAACTCTACTACCAAAATTGTCATCCTTAACATTCATCAAATAAATGGTTCCCCTCCACATAAGATGGAACCGTTTCTGTTCTACCAGATTTGCTGATGCGTTTTTCTCATCCTTTGCAGAATTCAAAACCGTTTCCACTAGTTCGAGGGGATCTTTTGACTCAGTGAGGAGTGTGGTAACCATAAACAATAAGTTCAAACCCAAGCAACAAATTTAAACACTATGACCCATGTGACCACGGATGAATACGCTAATCAATAAAAAGTTTCAAAGCTTTACTTTATAACAACAAAGCCAAAGTCACATAAATAGTGCGCAAAATCAAATTGTAAAGGTAAATAACCACCAAAGATTGATCAAATCTATGAAATAAGTTTAATCTACTCAACACCATATGACAATTAAGACGAATAATGATTAATAATGCAACAATCTCTTGTGAGACAGAAACACACTTCAAATCTGACAGTGAATGCATTAGGGAAATCAGATTACAAAGATTCAGAAATCAAGATTTGAACATAGGTTCTCCCTACTGCTAGCCAAATTAGGACAAGCATGTGGGGGAACGGGTTAACACATGCGAGCAAAAGTCAAAAAGAAAGGGCAAAAATAATTTGGAAAAGCATCTATCTTGGCTAAGTTAAACTAAAAATGAAAAATAAAATAGGAAGGAGTCAGCATGCTAACTACTACTTAGAAAAGCAGGTCAAGGGAAAATAACATTTGCATTAAAAAAATACTTCTGAGCATTCAATTCAGTTTTGTCAGCAAAGCATGTAGATCATCAGTAAAGTCCATTAAGTAAAATGAATCCCAGCAATAACACAGGAGGGAGATGGAAGTGTTAGGCCTAACACCCAAAATAAGCCCATAGAAGAGTCGGAGCAGAAGTTAAATGAACATAAAAGGACAAAAGTGACCGAAAGTGATGATGAATTTATAACCCAGCTTTTACATAATCTTCCCCCACCGTAAAATGGGATTGCACCAGTAAATCAGAATGTAGGCCCGAGTATAGCCACAACTCCAGTTGTGCAAAGCCAGCTTCAGGTAGCTCCAAATGTACCTGTTACTACAGGAGCACAGGTACCAGCAGTTTATCCAGCAGTTCCATTTGTTAAAGCAGCCCAGAATATCGCAGTTCCAGTTATACCACAGCCAATTCAGAATTCTGGAATGACTCAAATGGAGTCTAACGTAATGAAATCTGCACAGATTGCGAATCAGAAAAAGGCAATGCCCATGTATTCTCCAGTATCGACTCCACAGAATGTGGCCTCAAATCAATCAAATCAGAATTTTGATACAGTATTGACTTATCAAGGTACAGGATTGATGTTCCCACCAGGTCAAACAATGTGTCAGGACCAGACAGATTAACAGTTCCTGTGACAATAGGTCCAATTGCTCTGTTGTATGCCAAGGGCAATAATGGGAGTGGTTTACATACTGCAAACCCGGTATCAGCTGTACATTCTCCATTTAGAACTAATGCAGAAATGAAAAGACTGAGCACTACTGTGCCACCAATGACCCCTATGAATTTCTCAGTTCTAACCAGATATTGGGCAAAGTAGGTCCGCTGATTGATGTGACATGTCCCCCGTGTTCCACAGGTTCGTCTGTGCTGCTGTAGAGCAGGTTATGAAAGCATCATGTAATGCTCCACAACCCATATTTTAAGATAATAATATCAGTTTACAAGGATTATCAGCACAGTAAGTAACTGAAGGATAAGACAGTTTGGGTAGAGCATCAGTTTTTGGAAAAGCACCAGAGGGAGAAAAACATAACATTTGGCTAGACTGAAATTGGAATTGAATACAATGATTAAGGGAACACTTGAACTGGACAGATTGGACTCTTACAATGAGAATGAGTTGTGATTTATGTGCAGACACTGTGCAGGACAGATTATGAGGAATTAGCTGACTTGACAGAGAAATATGAAATTGAGTTGGATAAGTGCAAACAGTTGAAAAAATAATAGATTAGAATTCTATTCTAGAGATATTGCAAACATGAGATCATCTTACATGAACATTCACATTAGGGAGTTGATTCAAAGCATCCAAGCATGGGAAGAATTGGATAAATAAAAAGGTAGGTGGGTAAACAAAAGAGAGCAGAATAAAAAGCCGACTGCACCCTTCAATGGTGGACAACAGACTGAGGGAGCTATAAAGATGATACCAATGAGAGAAATTTTGGGAAAGAATTTTGTTCATGTCCCTGGAGTAGAAGTGACATATTGTCATTTACTGGTGATTACCCAAAGTTGAGGGAGAAGCCGGTGGAATGGTACTAACAAACGGAGTGGTTTGTTAAGCTTGTCAAGTGTCTGTGGGAAGATTTAAACACTTTGGTCCATATTTATGGATGGTTAGCATTGCCCTAGTACCATTTATTTTGGTTCTAAAATGGCGCTAACCTAACTCCATGTTTATATTTTGACGCTAGACCCGTCTAACATCAATATATTGGAGTTAGCGCCATGTTTAGGACGCGCAAATCCACCTTGCGTCAAAGAGATACAAGGTAGGCGTTCTTGTCCTAAACACGACACTAACCCCATAGCACCATAATTACCTCCCAAAGCAAAAACAACGCTATTTAAGGAAGCGGACTGAAAAATGGCACTAATCCCGATTAGCGTCAAAATTTAACATCTGATCAGTCCAAGCGCTAAAAAGAGGATCACACACCACCACTCAAGGAAAACACACAGAAGGAGCTTTGCAAACATCCAGGACAACATGGAAGTGCTACTGCTCCAGCTTGATACAGCCGCAGACGTCTGCAAAGACAGCAGATCTCTCCACCACCACCGCAGCAAAACCAAAACACTACCAGAGCAGCCACAAAGGCAGTGCAGAAGTAGGGAGAGGATATTCAGGCAGCGCACAACTATCTTTGGAATGAAGGAACAAAATGTGGTCTGGATGTACAGACTCAACCGGGAGTCGATTGTACGCATACTGCACCATGTTGCGCCAAACATCACGGCAAGGGTGCAAACTCCCCATAACAATGCACCCATGACAAACCTCCTTGCTGTCCTCTATATGATGGTGCCTGGATCATTCCAGATAATGGGTGCAAAAGTGGCTGGTATCTCCCAGTCATCCTTCTCGGTCTTTCTGCCGGAGGTTCTGGACATAATCCTATGCCTAACACCTCACCATATCTGCTTCCCAAACACCCAGCATCTGCAGCAGGAGACCAAGCAAGGTTTCTAACAAATTTCTGGGTTTCCACATGTGCTGGGTGCAATGTACTGTACCCATGTGCAACTGGTGCCACCTGCAGCAACAGAACACCTATATAGGAACTGCAAACACACACATTCTATCAAAGTGCAGGCCATTGTGGACCACTGTGGGCTCTTTACAAACATTCTTGCAAAATATCCCAGCAGTGTCCATGATGCATACATCTTTCACCATTGCACCATCAACCAGCGGTTCCAGGATGGCCAATATGGCAATGGGCTACTCATGGGTACACCACCATACTAATCATAACACATAACACACCAACCATCTAGGACAAACAAGACAAACACCACACTAAAAACACTGGGCAGGGCCAAAGAGATGTACAAGTAACAACACATATGCAACATGCCACACTACACTGCATACATTGCATGTCACACATACACCCAAATGTACATACCCCCAAATGTACACACCCAAAAGCCACACCCTGACTGGCACACCACGTGTGAACAGGTGGAGCCAAGTCCTCTTTGCATGCAGAAGATGCTCACAAACCACTACGTGTCCACAGGTTGACAACTAATTACAGATCACACACACAATTACACCAAACAAAGAACCACAGAGGCATGTCATTGGCATAGGCTATGTTCATTTTGAGGAAGTCATACATAGGCACAGTCCCACGTAAACCATGGTGTGCAAGCCTCTAGCAGAACCTAAATCAAATGCCACCTAAGTGGTGCCACAACCAAATATATATCAGCTACACATACCTGACATACCTATATTGTGCACATACATCTGTCTGCTGCATTGTGTTGCACACATACAAATACAAAATTACCTGCCATTGAAGACCATGTGGCTGAATCATGAGAAATGGGGCAGCACCTACTCCAGTGCCACCTCACATGCGCCCTAGTGCCCCCTAACAATACCATGTCTATTGCAAATACCAGAAACGGTCCACCATGGTGCTGAGTCTGTGAAAAAACACTAACAATCATGGATGTCACAGTAGGACTTGGTAGGAGTATAGAGGACATACCTGATCTTAAAGGCACCGTACTAAGGGATCCATGTGAAAAATAGCTGTGCCCTCTCCCAAAGCTTGCACTGTGCATGTGTAGGAAGTGTCTGTCAAAAATCATGTATTGGAAGCTAGGAGATACTACTACACCAAATTACATCATCCTACTAATGTGTGATGCACACTCTCGTATACTTGATGGCTGGCACAACCATCATCTGCCATAACGGGTCACAAAGTGTCACACTGCATGCGTAATGCCACATGGTAACATGGACGGCACAGTCTGGTGTTGTAGGGTAACTATGGTGTTTCAACATGTGGCACCATTGTGGTGCTAGGAGATGGTAGTATCCATCTAACAATTGAACACTGCTTCAAATATGGACTACACAACACATTTACCTAAATTATAATCATCATTTTGGGATCAACATAACAATTCCCAGCCACACCCTTGAGCCACTGCCCAAGATGGTCATGTCCATCAACACAGTCCAATGAAACCATTTCAGAAGAATAGGAACATACACTATACCACAAGCAAGTCTGTGTCACCACTCCAAATAAAAAGTACAACTTCCATGGTATGTTCCAAACCACTATCAACACTTACCAACACATCTTCTCTCTATCCTTTGCAGCTGAATAAGGGTACGGCATACAATCACAGGTGATGACCCCATTTGCCAATCCCACAACAGTGGAAGAGCAGGCCTACAATAAGGGACAAAGGAAAACTCGCAATGTGGTGAAGAGGTCATTTAGGCTCAGGCAATCCAGATTTAGGTGCTTGGCTACTACGGGAGGAAGCCTCTTGTATACTCCACCACTTCTTTGAAAGATAATTCTGGCATGTGTAATCCTGCACAACATTTGTGTCAGAACAAATATCCCCTGGGGTGAACAGGTCGATGTCCCCAATGAGGAAGAGGATTATGATGGAGCAGATAATGTGAAGGGGGATAACAGAATACTGCTGCAGGAGTTCGTAGGAGACTCCACATCATTGAGAACTTCTACACATAGTCACTATACTATAAACATTACATTGTAAATAGCACAAATCACTTTGCACCTGATTCTCCTTGGTCCACTCAATCTCCACTACATACACCATTGGAATGTGACTCAAACCTCAGTGAGCAGGTAAGTAACACAAAGGTGACCAGTATGGTAGCAACATAGTTTGTGATGTAAGAGGGTCTTCTGCCACCACCTCACATATCAGTGACACGCAATTTGCCGCCATGTGACTCCTGAAGGTCTAGACCCATGCACCACTACATATATTGTTTAGTCAAGTGGTCAAGGTGCTAATACCTAGCCCATTCACCACAACAACACCAAGCATAATAGGATGTTTGCAAGGTGGGCGCACATAAGGTAGGGGCTGTCAACAAATGGATATCAAGTTCTGTAGGAACAGAACACTGTCACAACTCATGGTGACAGTAGCTTTGCCTGCATGGTACATATGTGACAAGACTGGAACATCATTGCTAACTGTGGTCTTTTAGTAAATGTCCACGGACTGTAACCAATGTCCGATATTGAGCCTGCACAGGGTACCCATGGGATTTTGTCCTGGCACTGCCATTGGGCACAACGCTGGCACATGGTAGACTGTACCTCACACATGGCACATGCAAGTTGGCTGTGGAGTGCGCAATGGATTGCCTGACTAACTCCAGTTATAGTTGCAGAATCACTATCCATACACATGACTCATAGTCACGATCCATGGATTTATTGGAACAATGCATCACCACATTTTTATCTGGGTCGAATGTAGGGAGAGTTTCTTATATTCACTATGTACATGAGGTGCACACTTGGCACACAAATCTGCTGTCTTGACACATGCCTAGAGCAAATCCAGGCAAACATGTGAAGACAGATATACGGGTGTATGGCCCAGGTAGCAATGGGTTTGCCAGTATCAACAATTCTTGGCATGTCTGCATGTATACCTTTTATGCTGTGTATAACTACATCACACGGCACAAAACAATACACATCACTCATTGTCACTCACATGACAGAGCAAGTGCATGATAGTATCAGTAACGCATTGTCCCATGCATGTTGTGGCCTCCAACATCGCAATTAGGTGTGGGATGTGCTACTATTTTCAGCATTATTGAAAAATGTGTGAGACACAATACCAATCTGAGTGGGAGTAGACCTAGCCATATATATAGCAATTGGCAAATGAACTGGACATCACTGAGACGATTTCACACCTCAACATCATTCAGTCATGGTAAGAGTTACCTAGGTTGTGACATGCTGGAAGAAATACATACCCATGTTCAGTAGAGGTTGTGGATGGGCAGCTTTGAGACACCCACTGATACTTGCAAATACAGCACAGGAGGTGAAATGGAGAAAACACAAGTGCTCTGGCAGGAGTAATGTCATGTGTGTATGGAACTCATGAAATCTCACGAATATCCTCAATGGAACCGTAACTAACAAGTAGCCAATAGAAGGAGATGTGAACATCTTCCAATTACACAAGTCACTTGTTGCATCATGGCCATGTATGACCAGACAATGTTGCTGAAGAAGATGTGTATAAAGTGCAAGCATCCTAAAGAATGGAAGCAATGTAGGTGCCAATACATGCCTTACCAGTAGTGCAGGAATACATGGAGAAGGGACACACATAGACCAACACTGACTGTATAACACATCAATTTCTACATTGCAACATTTCACACATGTACAGAAAGGGTGGGAAATTCAGTTCATAACCCAGTCATGTTGGGTAGTATCATACTATGGTATTTGACCATTGCATGTCACCATGACAGGAAGTTGTGACAGACAACAACCTCTGTACCCTGGCACGTTTCCAATATTGAAGTAACAACAGATATACAAGCCCAACAAGCTACCCAAGAAAACAGCTAAGGACATCAAATAATGTCACTTGTCCCACATGTGCACACACCCAAGCTCTGTACATGAGAGGGAAAAGCTGATAACAAATACCGCAGAAGAAAATGTGATATCCTGGTCTGTATGACCATAATTGTGCATGTGTCTGTATACTGAGGAGTGTGTTTAGTTCTGCTGAGTAGCAATCATGAAGAGGCGTGGTCACTGCTCAATAAACCCACACGCTACTGCTCTTGCTACATTAACAGATTACATTGTCAGGGGCCTGATGCATGTGCACAGTGGGCTGAGTAAACTGAGGCTCCATTAACTTGCCCCTTCATATGCAACCAAGGATTTGTGTGGTCTTACAAGCTCAAACAGTTGTGATGATTAGTAGGCTGCCATCTATGCCAGACTGCAACACTGTTACACAGTGGTATGCCATTGTTTGTGACACTCATATCAAACATGATGTGGACAAATGTGAGTGCCTAGTTGATGGTATGCACTCTTATGCCACATATCGCAGCACACATGTACCACTGTTGTGGCTCAGGCATGGTAATGTGTATGGAGTTTGAGCAAAAGGCAAACTAGCACAATAGTAAGGGCATGGGTATCACAAGATCAGTGACTGTAAGAAATGACCTTCACATGTGTTCCAACATATGAAACACAGGTTTGCATTGATGTGAAAAAGCCTGCATTTGTCAAATGACAGCATGTGTCCATGCATGAAGATAGTAATTTGAGGTGTCACTTCCCATGAACACACTACTGTTGTCATATGTTACAGATATCACAAAACACATGTCTATACACACGGCATATACCAATCTTCAACAACACATGTGTACATAACATCTCCTGCAACTAAAATGCATAGGGGACCAATAGGCACACGTGTAGCAGATCAACATGAACTAAAATCCAACAACACACCAAAGAGTGGACACACATGCACACACACATGCAGTCCAGGTCCACTCAATACTGTGAGCAAAAACTGTCATGGTTGTCACATACTTTACCATGTGTTGGACATAGGCCACCATATATATTGTGTTGTAGGTAGGCGTACATTGGTATCTCAGACATCACAATGAAGTCCACCCACAAATTGGTAGACATACATATGTGTACACACATAGCACACATGTGCCAACATGTATGTGGACACAGTGTAGCTACACATGCATATATGTACAAGGTATGAGTAATCGCATGCAACAGACTCATAAACAAACCCATAGGTCCAACATACCATTGTCACCATTGTAGGAGGCTGACAGTACTGGACATTCATGCACATGTTGCCATAACACATATACAACATTGTTGCACAGCCCATGAAACATGTTAAGTTAATCAGGGTGCATTCAAGGCCTACAATGCAAAAATCCATACAATTTCATCATGCTTCAAAAATGTATGATGCAACGCATCAACTACACATTGCAATGTTTGTAAAATTACGCCTGGGCCATGAGCAGCAATTACACGTACAACGCCTCTGAACGCACCATGGTGTATAATCCACGCATGACCGTCATGCGTCAAAATTTTCACGCATATGCATATATGATACAATACCCCTAAGCTAAAATACACCTAGCCCCTGAGCATCTATCACATGTCCACAGGCCTTTACACGCTAATGGTGAGAAAAATTACGCGTGACCATAATGGGAACGAGGCGCATATGCCCAGGAAGTGATGAAACAGGACATCCTGCCTCAAAACATGGTACAGTGAGCTCACTTTCACTTTCATTTCACAGTCGTATTGTCTGTGACAAAGTGAGGGTGTGTGGAGCTGGTGTTGTAGGTGTATTGGTGTATTTTGGAGTGTTTGTAGTGTTTCTTGTGCTGTGTCTTGTAGGTGTTGTCCTTAGTTGTCTTTAAACTTGTCTTTTGTAGTGTAATTGTACTGTTTTAGTCTCTGTATTGTGAGGTGTTTGTCTGGGATAGAATTGTTGTTGGGGTAGTTGGGCTAGGTGTTAGGTTTACTTTATTTTTTTGTTTTGGGTGAACTGTATTTGCAGTATGTCTGGGAAGGAGAGGATGCCGCATATGTCTGCCGATGAGCTGGGGGTATTTATCTGGCTTGTTCAGCATTTTTGGGTCGCCGTGTAATCCTTGGCTACCCCACAGAAGCATGGCAGCTGCAGTGGGGCAAGGTACTCCACCACCTCACAAGGATCTTCGGCAGTGTAAGGAATGACCACCAACTGAAACATTGATGGGCAGATCTGGTTACAAGGGAGCAATATCTGCTGTATCATCTGGGAATTGAGATTGGTGGAGCAGTTGGTAAGTCTCACATTTCCATACAAAGTCCTTACTTTTGCATGTGTATGACAGTTACAGATACAGTTGAGTGCTGCATGTAATGTCCATGGATGTGTAAATGTTGTATGCTACCTGTATGACTCCGAGCGCCACCTTAGGCCTGCAAGTCAGATTTACAATGATGAAGCCGATGCTGAGCAGATGTACCATTTTCCCTGCACAACCGTTACAAAGTGTTGTGATACATGCATAGGGCAACTCGGTAATGAGCAGCACCAAAGGAAGCCTGCGCCATGCATCATATATGGGAGGGGGTCCTAAAACCTACATGGGGTGCATATATATAAGCCACTAAGTAAGATGCGAAATCCCTTAGTACAATTATTCCGGCACTCTGAATGGCTGCTGAGAGCAGGTGTGATATGGGGGAATATAAATGTATGAGAAGAGCCCCCAATGTACTCAGCAGAGGTTGTGGGGATCTGTTGCAATTCCTGTTGAGTACATCATTTACTTACACAGAAATAGATGCATTTGGACCCTACCTGCATCATGCTGTGCCTTAATTCTCATTAGGTGCACACATGATGGGGTAAGGGGTGCATTGAGGGCCACAAGGACTGTATTGATGCAAATGGTGCTGCACCCCTGTAGTTCTATGGCCCCTTTGTGTAATTGGCCAAGTCTATGTAAGGGAGCTTGACCATGCACTAGGTCCTAACTACTAGCACTTCCCTGTTCTAGTTCCTTGTGTATCACATACACCCTATACTATTTATATGACTATTTCTATTACCACACACATGTGCAGAGTCTGTTCCATAGGCCTGTCGCTTCTCACTGACAGTATGGGGCTGCCGTGCATCTGCTCCTTCACTGGCACATCACTCACTAACCTGCACCAACAAATGTATCCTTGCAACACAGAGCAAGTGTTTCTGTGTTGAGGCATTTTCTATGCCCATGTCCTAACCCCTCACTGGACAAATAATGGTATACCATGGCAACAATGCCTGTCCACACACTATTGGCAAGACATCCATGATTTCAATCAGTCAATGTGCAGGTAGGTACAACTATCTTCATGTTAGTATACACCCATAGCATTATTGCTCATGTGTGTGCCTTGTGATGGCACACACACATTACTTAGTTCAGTGAAGGATGTATCACGTCATTTCTCAACACCTTGGAATACCCACACAAACCTTGGCAGTTATTTGTCAGTTTGCTGTGACAATGAGGTAGATGTCTACAACAGCTGAGGCAGCCTCAAATGCTATGGGAGTCTCAATGTGACATCCACTGCAACAACCTTTGCATGCCCCTCAGATGCAACATACAGTGTCAACCAGTCCCATATGGTCATGGAGGTGTAGAGCTAACAGACACCTGCATGACAATGCCATGTATTAATGGTGCAGTGAGAAGCACCACAGGAGTGTTAGGGACAGTGACGGTTTGTAGGTGTGTGGGTCTACATTATCTGGGACTATGTGTGATTGACTGTTCACAGATGTTTGTTAGTTGCTCTGCTCTACCACTAGGATGACATGCTCTACCACTAGGATGACGTGCTCACTCAGCCTAACAAGTTAACAGTGTACAATGTCGTCCATTTACTGAAATGTACAATGTACTGAAATGAACAAATTACACTAATTAATGTTTTCCATCCATGTCTTGCAGGTGGACCTGCACCCTGCACCGTAGGAGAGGTTGCGTGATTCGAAGACCCTGATGCATCCAGTAAGTGTCATGTTGTGTGTCATGGGTGCCAATCCAGGGTTGGTGTGAGTCTGAAGTGTGGAATGCTATGAAAGATGGTTTTACCTGACCAATGATCTGATATCAATGGAGAATGGATGATGACATCATGTATGTTGGAATGCTGTGCAACGAGAATGGCTTCCATGTAGTTCAAGGTGCAAAGTGTGCTGGCATGGAATTTTCTGAAATGGGAATTGATATGGCTGGCCAGCTATTCACTGGTATCTACCATGATAGGCCTCAGGGCAGCTGTCTATGTACATAGCACGGCTTTTTTAAACCACTTTATCACAGAACCATTGTCAGCACAGTGTGCCACACATAGCTTACACTTGCTGACAAGACGGTACAGATGTGGGTGACATCTGCAGAGGTCTGTAGGGGGCTTATGTAGGAGACACATACACCATAGGTGCCTCAGTACCCTTCAGAGATAACGAGTCTGTAGTACTGCGTGGAGCCATATTTTGCTGCACAACAATCAGTAGGGTCACATTTAGTAGACAACTAACCTCCATATGGTTGTGTAAACAGGTTATGATTCTTCCCACACCAGAACTCAAGCAATTTTCACAACATGGTCCTGCCACATGATATTTGTGAGTGATGTAGGTCACCTCACATATGCATATGATGTGAATGCTGTGTGCGTACCTGGTACTTTGATGATGTCTGGCATGCATGTGCAAATGATGTATAATGTTTCTGGATACTGTTGCAGCACCCACTGCAGTGTCAAACTCACAGTGGGCCTAAGGGCACCCATACAGCCACCATGTGTGTGCCGTTTAACACATGCAGCACTACATGGCATAGGGTAGGGGGCTTCAGTTCTGGAATGTGTTGACAACTCTGATGTGCAGCTCAGGCTTAAAGCCAAACTTTCTGAGAAGTTTCAATCGGTTGTACATTTATCTAATGCTCCCCATGTCCAAATGCTCATAATTAATTCTTTAATGTGCATTCTCATGATGGGTGATCCCATGTTTGCAATGTCTTTGGAACTAAACTCTAATCTGTAACTCCTGTGTAAAGGCTTTGCTTTTTCTAAATCCATATCATAGTTTTCAAACAATTCTACTAATTTTTCATAAGTAAGTCCTGCACAATTTGTGACATATTTTCACATGAAGCACAATTTTTCTTCATTGTAGATATCCAGGCCCATATTTGTACTTTTTTAGCGCTGCATTTGCTTCATTTTTTGATGCAAAAGCAGTGCAAACCTGCAAAATACAATTGTATTTTCCATGTTTGCGCCATTTTTGCGTCAAAAAGCGACGCAAATGCAGCGCTAATAAAGTATAATTATGGGCCCCAATCTTTTCAGCTCAAGTTTTCCCTCAAATAATTCACTTAACTCTAATTTTAATCCACACATCCACTGTCCTGTCTCCTTGTGATGCCTCTTCTGTTCTGACACTGTTGTTAGTTTACCCGTTGCTCCACTCAAACTGTCTAACCACTCAGTCAATTGCTGTCCTGAAAATCCCTGCAAACTGATGTTGTTTCATTGTGTCATGTTCTGGGGGGAATTACAAGGTAGTCTTACAATCTGTTCTGGTGAGTTCCTGGAGGACAGCTCATATCTATTATTGGATCTGCTTGACTTAACATCTGGTTGTGATCTGCAATTTGCATGGGGGTCAAAGCAGGAACTGAGGTAGCTAGCCTTTCCATTTCTGAATTAGTTGAATACACTGATCTATGTGTATTGCATAGTGACACACCTGCAGATACAGGATTTGGAGTCTGGAGACTGCTCCCAGTACTACCTGACGCATACAGTGGGACAATTGGACCTATGATTACAGGGACCGTCAATGCTTCGGGTCCTGTCAGATTGGTTTGATTTTACGTAATCATCATTCCTGCACTTTGACCTGTCAATACTGTACTGAAAGTTTGTCCTGCTTGACTCAGGGCAATATTGGGGGTTGTCGATATTGGACAATACATGGGTATTGTCTGTCTCTGATCAAAATTTTTCATTCTTCTATCTGGCACCACCTGATTTACAACTGGGCTTCACATTTGATGTGCTGTACTAACAACAGTGACTGATGTATACATTCCAAGCACCTGTATCATTGAACTGACTGGTGTAATTAGGGCTATCTGAGCCATACTCTGATACTAGAGCAGTTGGCAAAATCATGGCTACATTTTGATCTGTCACTCTCACGTGTAGATGTCTTTTTACCCTCATCTGCTGTTTGCTCTGTTTTTTCTGTCTGCTTCTTTTTCATTGTAGGCTTTGTACTCCCATCTTCTTCTTCTGTAGTAGATGGACACATTCTCACTGCATCTAATATTTCTCTTCTCCACATTTTCTGTTCCTCATCCAATCTAGCTTCAGCTAATGTCTTCTCTGCTCTCCTCATTCTGTTCTGAAATGTTGCCAATTCTCTGTGTCTAGCACCAAAGTCCCAAATAGCAAGAGCTCAAATAGTGAGGGTCTTGATGGAGGCTTTAATTTGCACAGCATGTGCCTCAAATTTTCTAGAATCCTCAAATTAACGATTCCGTAGCATGGAAAAGCTAATGCACCATCTTTCTAGGTGACCTTACACCCCTGTTTATCCCAAATGCACACTGTAACTCCTCTTGCCTCTGCCACTTCATATGCTGGTGTTCCTTCGGGTGCTGTCTGTTCACACTTCCTAATTGGAATAACAACATCTCCTCTGAGCGCACTCAGGATTTATATATTACCAACCAACAACTCACACTCATTCAAGGAAAACTACTAGTACTGCCAATGGTGCCTCATGACCAATACCTCACTGCAGACAATAAATTAACCAAGTGTCTCCATACACTTGTACATTATCCCGGGGACTTAGGCCACAATGGACGTGTCAGCAACAACATTCACAGATGTTTTTAGCACAAAGCCCTACAACCACTCAGAGTATGATGACTTCACAAACACCTCACAATATCACGCTTCACCCCAATTTGTAGTGATAAGTACTGCAAGCGCAAATCCCTACTTATACATTAACCACACACTTTTAATACAATGCTGAAATTTCATCAACCTCTCAACTACCCACAGAATAACTCTACTACCAAAATTGTCATCCTTAACATTCATCAAATAAATGGTTCCCCTCCACATAAGATGGAACCGTTTCTGTTCTACCAGATTTGCTGATGCGTTTTTCTCATCCTTTGCAGAATTCAAAACCGTTTCCACTAGTTCGAGGGGATCTTTTGACTCAGTGAGGAGTGTGGTAATCATAAACAATAAGTTCAAACCCAAGCAACAAATTTAAACACTATGACCCATGTGACCACGGATGAATACGCTAATCAATAAAAAGTTTCAAAGCTTTACTTTATAACAACAAAGCCAAAGTCACATAAATAGTGCGCAAAATCAAATTGTAAAGGTAAATAACCACCAAAGATTGATCAAATCTATGAAATAAGTTTAATCTACTCAACACCATATGACAATTAAGACGAATAATGATTAATAATGCAACAATCTCTTGTGAGACAGAAACACACTTCAAATCTGACAGTGAATGCATTAGGGAAATCAGATTACAAAGATTCAGAAATCAAGATTTGAACATAGGTTCTCCCTACTGCTAGCCAAATTAGGACAAGCATGTGGGGGAACGGGTTAACACATGCGAGCAAAAGTCAAAAAGAAAGGGCAAAAATAATTTGGAAAAGCATCTATCTTGGCTAAGTTAAACTAAAAATGAAAAATAAAATAGGAAGGAGTCAGCATGCTAACTACTACTTAGAAAAGCAGGTCAAGGGAAAATAACATTTGCATTAAAAAAATACTTCTGAGCATTCAATTCAGTTTTGTCAGCAAAGCATGTAGATCATCAGTAAAGTCCATTAAGTAAAATGAATCCCAGCAATAACACAGGAGGGAGATGGAAGTGTTAGGCCTAACACCCAAAATAAGCCCATAGAAGAGTCGGAGCAGAAGTTAAATGAACATAAAAGGACAAAAGTGACCGAAAGTGATGATGAATTTATAACCCAGCTTTTACATAATCTTCCCCCACCGTAAAATGGGATTGCACCAGTAAATCAGAATGTAGGCCCGAGTATAGCCACAACTCCAGTTGTGCAAAGCCAGCTTCAGGTAGCTCCAAATGTACCTGTTACTACAGGAGCACAGGTACCAGCAGTTTATCCAGCAGTTCCATTTGTTAAAGCAGCCCAGAATATCGCAGTTCCAGTTATACCACAGCCAATTCAGAATTCTGGAATGACTCAAATGGAGTCTAACGTAATGAAATCTGCACAGATTGCGAATCAGAAAAAGGCAATGCCCATGTATTCTCCAGTATCGACTCCACAGAATGTGGCCTCAAATCAATCAAATCAGAATTTTGATACAGTATTGACTTATCAAGGTACAGGATTGATGTTCCCACCAGGTCAAACAATGTGTCAGGACCAGACAGATTAACAGTTCCTGTGACAATAGGTCCAATTGCTCTGTTGTATGCCAAGGGCAATAATGGGAGTGGTTTACATACTGCAAACCCGGTATCAGCTGTACATTCTCCATTTGGAACTAATGCAGAAATGAAAAGACTGAGCACTACTGTGCCACCAATGACCCCTATGAATTTCTCGGTTCTAACCAGATATTGGGCAAAGTAGGTCCGCTGATTGATGTGACATGTCCCCCGTGTTCCACAGGTTCGTCTGTGCTGCTGTAGAGCAGGTTATGAAAGCATCATGTAATGCTCCACAACCCATATTTTAAGATAATAATATCAGTTTACAAGGATTATCAGCACAGTAAGTAACTGAAGGATAAGACAGTTTGGGTAGAGCATCAGTTTTTGGAAAAGCACCAGAGGGAGAAAAACATAACATTTGGCTAGACTGAAATTGGAATTGAATACAATGATTAAGGGAACACTTGAACTGGACAGATTGGACTCTTACAATGAGAATGAGTTGTGATTTATGTGCAGACACTGTGCAGGACAGATTATGAGGAATTAGCTGACTTGACAGAGAAATATGAAATTGAGTTGGATAAGTGCAAACAGTTGAAAAAATAATAGATTAGAATTCTATTCTAGAGATATTGCAAACATGAGATCATCTTACATGAACATTCACATTAGGGAGTTGATTCAAAGCATCCAAGCATGGGAAGAATTGGATAAATAAAAAGGTAGGTGGGTAAACAAAAGAGAGCAGAATAAAAAGCCGACTGCACCCTTCAATGGTGGACAACAGACTGAGGGAGCTATAAAGATGATACCAATGAGAGAAATTTTGGGAAAGAATTTTGTTCATGTCCCTGGAGTAGAAGTGACATATTGTCATTTACTGGTGATTACCCAAAGTTGAGGGAGAAGCCGGTGGAATGGTACTAACAAACGGAGTGGTTTGTTAAGCTTGTCAAGTGTCTGTGGGAAGATTTAAACACTTTGGTCCATATTTATGGATGGTTAGCATTGCCCTAGTACCATTTATTTTGGTTCTAAAATGGCGCTAACCTAACTCCATGTTTATATTTTGACGCTAGACCCGTCTAACATCAATATATTGGAGTTAGCGCCATGTTTAGGACGCGCAAATCCACCTTGCGTCAAAGAGATACAAGGTAGGCGTTCTTGTCCTAAACACGACACTAACCCCATAGCACCATAATTACCTCCCAAAGCAAAAACAACGCTATTTAAGGAAGCGGACTGAAAAATGGCACTAATCCCGATTAGCGTCAAAATTTAACATCTGATCAGTCCAAGCGCTAAAAAGAGGATCACACACCACCACTCAAGGAAAACACACAGAAGGAGCTTTGCAAACATCCAGGACAACATGGAAGTGCTACTGCTCCAGCTTGATACAGCCGCAGACGTCTGCAAAGACAGCAGATCTCTCCACCACCACCGCAGCAAAACCAAAACACTACCAGAGCAGCCACAAAGGCAGTGCAGAAGTAGGGAGAGGATATTCAGGCAGCGCACAACTATCTTTGGAATGAAGGAACAAAATGTGGTCTGGATGTACAGACTCAACCGGGAGTCGATTGTACGCATACTGCACCATGTTGCGCCAAACATCACGGCAAGGGTGCAAACTCCCCATAACAATGCACCCATGACAAACCTCCTTGCTGTCCTCTATATGATGGTGCCTGGATCATTCCAGATAATGGGTGCAAAAGTGGCTGGTATCTCCCAGTCATCCTTCTCGGTCTTTCTGCCGGAGGTTCTGGACATAATCCTATGCCTAACACCTCACCATATCTGCTTCCCAAACACCCAGCATCTGCAGCAGGAGACCAAGCAAGGTTTCTAACAAATTTCTGGGTTTCCACATGTGCTGGGTGCAATGTACTGTACCCATGTGCAACTGGTGCCACCTGCAGCAACAGAACACCTATATAGGAACTGCAAACACACACATTCTATCAAAGTGCAGGCCATTGTGGACCACTGTGGGCTCTTTACAAACATTCTTGCAAAATATCCCAGCAGTGTCCATGATGCATACATCTTTCACCATTGCACCATCAACCAGCGGTTCCAGGATGGCCAATATGGCAATGGGCTACTCATGGGTACACCACCATACTAATCATAACACATAACACACCAACCATCTAGGACAAACAAGACAAACACCACACTAAAAACACTGGGCAGGGCCAAAGAGATGTACAAGTAACAACACATATGCAACATGCCACACTACACTGCATACATTGCATGTCACACATACACCCAAATGTACATACCCCCAAATGTACACACCCAAAAGCCACACCCTGACTGGCACACCACGTGTGAACAGGTGGAGCCAAGTCCTCTTTGCATGCAGAAGATGCTCACAAACCACTACGTGTCCACAGGTTGACAACTAATTACAGATCACACACACAATTACACCAAACAAAGAACCACAGAGGCATGTCATTGGCATAGGCTATGTTAATTTTGAGGAAGTCATACATAGGCACAGTCCCACGTAAACCATGGTGTGCAAGCCTCTAGCAGAACCTAAATCAAATGCCACCTAAGTGGTGCCACAACCAAATATATATCAGCTACACATACCTGACATACCTATATTGTGCACATACATCTGTCTGCTGCATTGTGTTGCACACATACAAATACAAAATTACCTGCCATTGAAGACCATGTGGCTGAATCATGAGAAATGGGGCAGCACCTACTCCAGTGCCAC
This sequence comes from Pleurodeles waltl, assembly GCF_031143425.1. NCBI lineage: Eukaryota > Metazoa > Chordata > Amphibia > Caudata > Salamandridae > Pleurodeles > Pleurodeles waltl. Next base: position 955,741,612 of record NC_090444.1, read on the forward strand.
CTCACATGCGCCCTAGTGCCCCCTAACAATACCATGTCTATTGCAAATACCAGAAACGGTCCACCATGGTGCTGAGTCTGTGAAAAAACACTAACAATCATGGATGTCACAGTAGGACTTGGTAGGAGTATAGAGGACATACCTGATCTTAAAGGCACCGTACTAAGGGATCCATGTGAAAAATAGCTGTGCCCTCTCCCAAAGCTTGCACTGTGCATGTGTAGGAAGTGTCTGTCAAAAATCATGTATTGGAAGCTAGGAGATACTACTACACCAAATTACATCATCCTACTAATGTGTGATGCACACTCTCGTATACTTGATGGCTGGCACAACCATCATCTGCCATAACGGGTCACAAAGTGTCACACTGCATGCGTAATGCCACATGGTAACATGGACGGCACAGTCTGGTGTTGTAGGGTAACTATGGTGTTTCAACATGTGGCACCATTGTGGTGCTAGGAGATGGTAGTATCCATCTAACAATTGAACACTGCTTCAAATATGGACTACACAACACATTTACCTAAATTATAATCATCATTTTGGGATCAACATAACAATTCCCAGCCACACCCTTGAGCCACTGCCCAAGATGGTCATGTCCATCAACACAGTCCAATGAAACCATTTCAGAAGAATAGGAACATACACTATACCACAAGCAAGTCTGTGTCACCACTCCAAATGAAAAGTACAACTGCCATGGTATGTTCCAAACCACTATCAACACTTACCAACACATCTTCTCTCTATCCTTTGCAGCTGAATAAGGGTACGGCATACAATCACAGGTGATGACCCCATTTGCCAATCCCACAACAGTGGAAGAGCAGGCCTACAATAAGGGACAAAGGAAAACTCGCAATGTGGTGAAGAGGTCATTTAGGCTCAGGCAATCCAGATTTAGGTGCTTGGCTACTACGGGAGGAAGCCTCTTGTATGCTCCACCACTTCTTTGAAAGATAATTCTGGCATGTGTAATCCTGCACAACATTTGTGTCAGAACAAATATCCCCTGGGGTGAACAGGTCGATGTCCCCAATGAGGAAGAGGATTATGATGGAGCAGATAATGTGAAGGGGGATAACAGAATACTGCTGCAGGAGTTCGTAGGAGACTCCACATCATTGAGAACTTCTACACATAGTCACTATACTATAAACATTACATTGTAAATAGCACAAATCACTTTGCACCTGATTCTCCTTGGTCCACTCAATCTCCACTACATACACCATTGGAATGTGACTCAAACCTCAGTGAGCAGGTAAGTAACACAAAGGTGACCAGTATGGTAGCAACATAGTTTGTGATGTAAGAGGGTCTTCTGCCACCACCTCACATATCAGTGACACGCAATTTGCCGCCATGTGACTCCTGAAGGTCTAGACCCATGCACCACTACATATATTGTTTAGTCAAGTGGTCAAGGTGCTAATACCTAGCCCATTCACCACAACAACACCAAGCATAATAGGATGTTTGCAAGGTGGGCGCACATAAGGTAGGGGCTGTCAACAAATGGATATCAAGTTCTGTAGGAACAGAACACTGTCACAACTCATGGTGACAGTAGCTTTGCCTGCATGGTACATATGTGACAAGACTGGAACATCATTGCTAACTGTGGTCTTTTAGTAAATGTCCACGGACTGTAACCAATGTCCGATATTGAGCCTGCACAGGGTACCCATGGGATTTTGTCCTGGCACTGCCATTGGGCACAACGCTGGCACATGGTAGACTGTACCTCACGCATGGCACATGCAAGTTGGCTGTGGAGTGCGCAATGGATTGCCTGACTAACTCCAGTTATAGTTGCAGAATCACTATCCATACACATGACTCATAGTCACGATCCATGGATTTATTGGAACAATGCATCACCACATTTTTATCTGGGTCGAATGTAGGGAGAGTTTCTTATATTCACTATGTACATGAGGTGCACACTTGGCACACAAATCTGCTGTCTTGACACATGCCTAGAGCAAATCCAGGCAAACATGTGAAGACAGATATACGGGTGTATGGCCCAGGTAGCAATGGGTTTGCCAGTATCAACAATTCTTGGCATGTCTGCATGTATACCTTTTATGCTGTGTATAACTACATCACACGGCACAAAACAATACACATCACTCATTGTCACTCACATGACAGAGCAAGTGCATGATAGTATCAGTAACGCATTGTCCCATGCATGTTGTGGCCTCCAACATCGCAATTAGGTGTGGGATGTGCTACTATTTTCAGCATTATTGAAAAATGTGTGAGACACAATACCAATCTGAGTGGGAGTAGACCTAGCCATATATATAGCAATTGGCAAATGAACTGGACATCACTGAGACGATTTCACACCTCAACATCATTCAGTCATGGTAAGAGTTACCTAGGTTGTGACATGCTGGAAGAAATACATACCCATGTTCAGTAGAGGTTGTGGATGGGCAGCTTTGAGACACCCACTGATACTTGCAAATACAGCACAGGAGGTGAAATGGAGAAAACACAAGTGCTCTGGCAGGAGTAATGTCATGTGTGTATGGAACTCATGAAATCTCACGAATATCCTCAATGGAACCGTAACTAACAAGTAGCCAATAGAAGGAGATGTGAACATCTTCCAATTACACAAGTCACTTGTTGCATCATGGCCATGTATGACTAGACAATGTTGCTGAAGAAGATGTGTATAAAGTGCAAGCATCCTAAAGAATGGAAGCAATGTAGGTGCCAATACATGCCTTACCAGTAGTGCAGGAATACATGGAGAAGGGACACACATAGACCAACACTGACTGTATAACACATCAATTTCTACATTGCAACATTTCACACATGTACAGAAAGGGTGGGAAATTCAGTTCATAACCCAGTCATGTTGGGTAGTATCATACTATGGTATTTGACCATTGCATGTCACCATGACAGGAAGTTGTGACAGACAACAACCTCTGTACCCTGGCACGTTTCCAATATTGAAGTAACAACAGATATACAAGCCCAACAAGCTACCCAAGAAAACAGCTAAGGACATCAAATAATGTCACTTGTCCCACATGTGCACACACCCAAGCTCTGTACATGAGAGGGAAAAGCTGATAACAAATACCGCAGAAGAAAATGTGATATCCTGGTCTGTATGACCATAATTGTGCATGTGTCTGTATACTGAGGAGTGTGTTTAGTTCTGCTGAGTAGCAATCATGAAGAGGCGTGGTCACTGCTCAATAAACCCACACGCTACTGCTCTTGCTACATTAACAGATTACATTGTCAGGGGCCTGATGCATGTGCACAGGGGGCTGAGTAAACTGAGGCTCCATTAACTTGCCCCTTCATATGCAACCAAGGATTTGTGTGGTCTTACAAGCTCAAACAGTTGTGATGATTAGTAGGCTGCCATCTATGCCAGACTGCAACACTGTTACACAGTGGTATGCCATTGTTTGTGACACTCATATCAAACATGATGTGGACAAATGTGAGTGCCTAGTTGATGGTATGCACTCTTATGCCAAATATCGCAGCACACATGTACCACTGTTGTGGCTCAGGCATGGTAATGTGTATGGAGTTTGAGCAAAAGGCAAACTAGCACAATAGTAAGGGCATGGGTATCACAAGATCAGTGACTGTAAGAAATGACCTTCACATGTGTTCCAACATATGAAACACAGGTGTGCATTGATGTGAAAAAGCCTGCATTTGTCAAATGACAGCATGTGTCCATGCATGAAGATAGTAATTTGAGGTGTCACTTCCCATGAACACACTACTGTTGTCATATGTTACAGATATCACAAAACACATGTCTATACACACGGCATATACCAATCTTCAACAACACATGTGTACATAACATCTCCTGCAACTAAAATGCATAGGGGACCAATAGGCACACGTGTAGCAGATCAACATGAACTAAAATCCAACAACACACCAAAGAGTGGACACACATGCACACACACATGCAGTCCAGGTCCACTCAATACTGTGAGCAAAAACTGTCATGGTTGTCACATACTTTACCATGTGTTGGACATAGGCCACCATATATATTGTGTTGTAGGTAGGCGTACATTGGTATCTCAGACATCACAATGAAGTCCACCCACAAATTGGTAGACATACATATGTGTACACACATAGCACACATGTGCCAACATGTATGTGGACACAGTGTAGCTACACATGCATATATGTACAAGGTATGAGTAATCGCATGCAACAGACTCATAAACAAACCCATAGGTCCAACATACCATTGTCACCATTGTAGGAGGCTGACAGTACTGGACATTCATGCACATGTTGCCATAACACATATACAACATTGTTGCACAGCCCATGAAACATGTTAAGTTAATCAGGGTGCATTCAAGGCCTACAATGCAAAAATCCATACAATTTCATCATGCTTCAAAAATGTATGATGCAACGCATCAACTACACATTGCAATGTTTGTAAAATTACGCCTGGGCCATGAGCAGCAATTACACGTACAACGCCTCTGAACGCACCATGGTGTATAATCCACGCATGACCGTCATGCGTCAAAATTTTCACGCATATGCATATATGATACAATACCCCTAAGCTAAAATACACCTAGCCCCTGAGCATCTATCACATGTCCACAGGCCTTTACACGCTAATGGTGAGAAAAATGACGCGTGACCATAATGGGAACGAGGCGCATATGCCCAGGAAGTGATGAAACAGGACATCCTGCCTCAAAACATGGTACAGTGAGCTCACTTTCACTTTCATTTCACAGTCGTATTGTCTGTGACAAAGTGAGGGTGTGTGGAGCTGGTGTTGTAGGTGTATTGGTGTATTTTGGAGTGTTTGTAGTGTTTCTTGTGCTGTGTCTTGTAGGTGTTGTCCTTAGTTGTCTTTAAACTTGTCTTTTGTAGTGTAATTGTACTGTTTTAGTCTCTGTATTGTGAGGTGTTTGTCTGGGATAGAATTGTTGTTGGGGTAGTTGGGCTAGGTGTTAGGTTTACTTTATTTTTTTGTTTTGGGTGAACTGTATTTGCAGTATGTCTGGGAAGGAGAGGATGCCGCATATGTCTGCCGATGAGCTGGGGGTATTTATCTGGCTTGTTCAGCATTTTTGGGTCGCCGTGTAATCCTTGGCTACCCCACAGAAGCATGGCAGCTGCAGTGGGGCAAGGTACTCCACCACCTCACAAGGATCTTCGGCAGTGTAAGGAATGACCACCAACTGAAACATTGATGGGCAGATCTGGTTACAAGGGAGCAATATCTGCTGTATCATCTGGGAATTGAGATTGGTGGAGCAGTTGGTAAGTCTCACATTTCCATACAAAGTCCTTACTTTTGCATGTGTATGACAGTTACAGATACAGTTGAGTGCTGCATGTAATGTCCATGGATGTGTAAATGTTGTATGCTACCTGTATGACTCCGAGCGCCACCTTAGGCCTGCAAGTCAGATTTACAATGATGAAGCCGATGCTGAGCAGATGTACCATTTTCCCTGCACAACCGTTACAAAGTGTTGTGATACATGCATAGGGCAACTCGGTAATGAGCAGCACCAAAGGAAGCCTGCGCCATGCATCATATATGGGAGGGGGTCCTAAAACCTACATGGGGTGCATATATATAAGCCACTAAGTAAGATGCGAAATCCCTTAGTACAATTATTCCGGCACTCTGAATGGCTGCTGAGAGCAGGTGTGATATGGGGGAATATAAATGTATGAGAAGAGCCCCCAATGTACTCAGCAGAGGTTGTGGGGATCTGTTGCAATTCCTGTTGAGTACATCATTTACTTACACAGAAATAGATGCATTTGGACCCTACCTGCATCATGCTGTGCCTTAATTCTCATTAGGTGCACACATGATGGGGTAAGGGGTGCATTGAGGGCCACAAGGACTGTATTGATGCAAATGGTGCTGCACCCCTGTAGTTCTATGGCCCCTTTGTGTAATTGGCCAAGACTATGTAAGGGAGCTTGACCATGCACTAGGTCCTAACTACTAGCACTTCCCTGTTCTAGTTCCTTGTGTATCACATACACCCTATACTATTTATATGACTATTTCTATTACCACACACATGTGCAGAGTCTGTTCCATAGGCCTGTCGCTTCTCACTGACAGTATGGGGCTGCCGTGCATCTGCTCCTTCACTGGCACATCACTCACTAACCTGCACCAACAAATGTATCCTTGCAACACAGAGCAAGTGTTTCTGTGTTGAGGCATTTTCTATGCCCATGTCCTAACCCCTCACTGGACAAATAATGGTATACCATGGCAACAATGCCTGTCCACACACTATTGGCAAGACATCCATGATTTCAATCAGTCAATGTGCAGGTAGGTACAACTATCTTCATGTTAGTATACACCCATAGCATTATTGCTCATGTGTGTGCCTTGTGATGGCACACACACATTACTTAGTTCAGTGAAGGATGTATCACGTCATTTCTCAACACTTTGGAATACCCACACAAACCTTGGCAGTTATTTGTCAGTTTGCTGTGACAATGAGGTAGATGTCTACAACAGCTGAGGCAGCCTCAAATGCTATGGGAGTCTCAATGTGACATCCACTGCAACAACCTTTGCATGCCCCTCAGATGCAACATACAGTGTCAACCAGTCCCATATGGTCATGGAGGTGTAGAGCTAACAGACACCTGCATGACAATGCCATGTATTAATGGTGCAGTGAGAAGCACCACAGGAGTGTTAGGGACAGTGACGGTTTGTAGGTGTGTGGGTCTACATTATCTGGGACTATGTGTGATTGACTGTTCACAGATGTTTGTTAGTTGCTCTGCTCTACCACTAGGATGACATGCTCTACCACTAGGATGACGTGCTCACTCAGCCTAACAAGTTAACAGTGTACAATGTCGTCCATTTACTGAAATGTACAATGTACTGAAATGAACAAATTACACTAATTAATGTTTTCCATCCATGTCTTGCAGGTGGACCTGCACCCTGCACCGTAGGAGAGGTTGCGTGATTCGAAGACCCTGATGCATCCAGTAAGTGTCATGTTGTGTGTCATGGGTGCCAATCCAGGGTTGGTGTGAGTCTGAAGTGTGGAATGCTATGAAAGATGGTTTTACCTGACCAATGATCTGATATCAATGGAGAATGGATGATGACATCATGTATGTTGGAATGCTGTGCAACGAGAATGGCTTCCATGTAGTTCAAGGTGCAAAGTGTGCTGGCATGGAATTTTCTGAAATGGGAATTGATATGGCTGGCCAGCTATTCACTGGTATCTACCATGATAGGCCTCAGGGCAGCTGTCTATGTACATAGCACGGCTTTTTAAAACCACTTTATCACAGAACCATTGTCAGCACAGTGTGCCACACATAGCTTACACTTGCTGACAAGACGGTACAGATGTGGGTGACATCTGCAGAGGTCTGTAGGGGGCTTATGTAGGAGACACATACACCATAGGTGCCTCAGTACCCTTCAGAGATAACGAGTCTGTAGTACTGCTTGGAGCCATATTTTGCTGCACAACAATCAGTAGGGTCACATTTAGTAGACAACTAACCTCCATATGGTTGTGTAAACAGGTTGTGATTCTTCCCACACCAGAACTCAAGCAATTTTCACAACATGGTCCTGCCATATGATATTTGTGAGTGATGTAGGTCACCTCACATATGCATATGATGTGAATGCTGTGTGCGTACCTGGTACTTTGATGATGTCTGGCATGCATGTGCAAATGATGTATAATGTTTCTGGATACTGTTGCAGCACCCACTGCAGTGTCAAACTCACAGTGGGCCTAAGGGCACCCATACAGCCACCATGTGTGTGCCGTTTAACACATGCAGCACTACATGGCATAGGGTAGGGGGCTTCAGTTCTGGAATGTGTTGACAACTCTGATGTGCAGCTCAGGCTTAAAGCCAAACTTTCTGAGAAGTTTCAATCGGTTGTACATGTGGGCACATCATGGGCAATGGCATGCTCCCTTGTTACGTATGCTCAGGCCATCTCTTACAACAGGACACATTAATGTTGATTTACCAAACCTTAGAATAGCAGGTGGAAAGTTACCTGACTCCCTATCATATGGCTCACACCCTGCCTCCATGATGACTGGACCAGCCTTGATGTTTCACCAAGTGTGTTGAGGTGATAGATTGCATGCAAAGCCCACCTTATGCAAAGGGACACAGGAAATCCAGAATTGTTGGGCACGTGATCCTCACAAGTTAGAAGACACAAATGTTGATCATGGCCAAATTTGTCCACTCAGCTCTGGGCCCTGTTGTTTCAAATAGATTTCCATCATCCCAGTGACATGTGTATGACACTGATGATGGCTGGTAGGAAATAGTCATAGATGAGGAGTATGTCATTTTTGAGGGATGTGTGTTGGAATACATCTGCTATCGGCAGTTGAGGTGTACATTATGGTGGTCATTAGGAACATGGAGGTCTGGACTGCCATGGCGGTCTGGACTGCCATGCCGGCGGTGGTGGTAATTTACGCCAGTGGCATGGCGGTCCAGACTGCCATATTACGAACGTGGTAGAACCAAACAACCACGGATGAAACGCTGCCCGCCAGGCTCCTGCCACCAGGCAGCCTGACGGCGGCGGCGTTTCAAATCCGACAGGGCAGCGCTGCAAGCAGCGCTCCAGATAATGAGTCTGATTCCACCAGCCTTTCTGCCAGGCAAAGGCTGGCAGAATGAGTGACTCGGGCCCCCATGCACAGCCTCCGCACGCCTTTCACTGCCCGATTCACGGCTACACCCGCCGCACTGCCACATTGCTGCCGGCTCCATTTGGAGCCAGCGTCAATGTCCAAGCCCTGCTTCTGCCCGCCGGCCCAGCTGGATGTTCTTTATGTGGCCGGCGGGAGGTTCTGCGCGCTGGCGGTCTTTGTCGACTGTCAAGATACTGGTGCTTGCTTCTCCTCATATTTAAGCTGCCAACATGACTTAAACACAGAGGCAAGACTTCCATCAGAGGGCCGAACGATACCGCCACATAATGGAGGTTGGTGATGCCTACCGCCAAATGGGCAGGAGGTTCCGAAGGGAAAAATCAGCAGGGGAATGGCGTGCCTTTCCCCATTGGGGACCTCCAAGACAGCCACAAAAGGACACTGGATACAAGCAATCAGGGGAGCAGGGGGCCATAGCTGGACCACAGCCTTCAACGTCAGTTGCACCAGTGATCACGCAGCCACCATTACAGCCACCTGCAGCAGTAGTCCCAAGTCAGTTTGAGCAGGACATGAGGAGGGTCATTGGGTAGAGTTTGGCAAGACTGACTAAATTGGAGGAGGATGCAGCAGAGGACTGCAGGTTGTTGCAATACATTACGAAAAAGTTAAAGAAAAGCAGGAAGTGAACTTATAAAGTATCGTACAACATCCCAGTTCATTCCCCTCCCTTTTACTGTTTTGTATACTTTTATATGGGGTTTTAGATGTGTAGTGCTAGGTTAGTGTAGGGTAGGCATAGGTTAGGTTAAGTATAGTGGGGGTGGGTTTTTTCTACATTATTTCATTGTTGGGGGGTTGGGTGGGGTTATGTTGGGGTATTTGTGTATTTATATATATATATATATATATATATTTTTTTTTTTTTTTTTTTTTTTTTTTGTAAGCGATAGGTTAGGTTAGTACATGTGTAGTCATAGTTTACGTTGCCCTTCTTGTATCTCATCTCTTAAAGGGGGTTGGGGGCCAATGTTTACAGTGTGGTGTTACATGTGTAAGATAAGTTTAGAATAGGTTAGATAGGTGTAGTTTTAATTTAAGGATGGTTAGTATTGGTTAGTTTAGAATAGGATAGGTTTTCGGTTTTCATTTGCTTGATGGTTTTAAAATAAATACAGTTCATCTTAGCCTAATTAGTTTTGTAATTTATTGTGTCTGGGGCTTGTCATGAGTGCACTGACCAAGTTAGGGGAATGGCCTAGGGCATGCTTAGTGTCTTGATTTCCCAAGTTTCCCATATGCATACCCATGACCAGGGAGCTGTCTGTCAGAATGGCTGCTAAATACTGTCTTCTAGTGCATGCATTTGCCATCCTGTGTTCCAGCCATTCACAATGTGTATGTAATCTTTATCTTGGACAGGTAAATATGGCACTTCACCTGTCATTGGTGGGGGTCCTGCTAATTCAATGTTGGTAAGTGTGGTGCATCCGACAACTCCTAATTTTGGAACTGTATTCTGCAACACTGACAGGTGGTCATCACTGATTAGGTTAGCTTTTCCTGTTACACACAAATCAGCTGTACTGGTACCCCCATCTGGGTAAATTATAATTTATTAGGTAAGAAGCCATACATGCTGTATGTCTACTTCAAAGGATTAGGGTTCCAAAGCATTTAGTATACACAGTTAGTTGGTTGTAGCCCACAACACCGTCATTCAGCTTCCTCTTGTTTGGATCCTAGTGTGTGGCTTAGTGTCTGACAGTCATGCACTTATGTACTTATATCCTGCACACATTGACATGGATTGAGACAATGCTAACTTTTCGCTGAGTGGATGGAGCACAGTAAACGTAGAAATGCTACATGTGCACTTTATTTACAGGTGCAATTCTTATTGTGATTTCTGTACAATATCCATTTCACAGATCCCATGAGTGAAGGTTTGCCATGTGCAATCGGAGTCCAGGGTTGAGGGACATGCCATGAGACATGGTTAGGTGTAGTGTGCGTTAGTGAGGTGTGCATAACATTGCCATTTGGTATGGTAGAAACAATGACAGCACATAGCAGACATTTCTACGGTGGTTAGGTGAAGAGGGGACATTTTATATTGTCACAACACTTGCTTGATCTTAAGCCCAGAACCAAGGAGAAACTGCACATGTGGCAGACTGGTGCTACTGCATGCTTTTCCTTGTGAATGTTATTCCTTCCACATCTTCATCCTCTGATGTGAGTGGTGCCCTCTGTGCCATGGCTGATGTTGTTGTAGAGGTAGAAGGGGCACACACACTTCAGAGGATAGAGATGTGGAGTCAAAGAACCCGGCAGCTGCCATTTGTGGCAACACATCAGTCATCACTGCTACAAGGAGGCACTGCTGTTTCTTCAAGACCGCAACAACATCATGGTGGTAAGCAGCCATGTCCTTCCTGAGGGAGGCCACTTCCTGCTGTATGGACTCCAGGGTATTCTGCATGCTGCTAGCATTTTGGGAGGGCATTTGTCATGGCCTCTCCTTCATGACAGTTGCTATGTCCGCCAGAGACTGCTAGACTCCACGTAGTGGGGAGTGGTTGCTTCTGATGGCAGCTAAGTTGTCCTTATTTGGACTGAGGCACATCTGCACTCCCTCTAGGCTCCCTTCTATGGTCTCTATCCCCATGCAAACCTGCTTTGCCAGCTCCCACTAGACTCCTACCACTGTCCTCTGAAAGCTGATCTCTGGTCCTCGGAGTCCAGGGCTGTTTGAGTACTGGCTGGTGGGGTGTGTTGGTGGCTGGGTGGTTCATGTGGAGACCCCGCAAAACTGTGGCCCTCAATACAACCCTGGCAGTCGGAGTTAAAGTGGCGGTAATACCGCCAACAGGCCAGTGGTAGTTACTGCCAAATTATGACCATGGCGGAAAGATCTCCGAAAGACAGAGAATGTACCACACCGACCGCCAGGGTGAAAACAACAGTCTGCACGGCGGTAGCCGCCTACTGCCAAGCGGAAGTCAATGTTCCGCCCACCATATTAAGACCCTTCAATCCGCCACCTTTTCCGGGGTGGTACCAATGACATTAAAAGCCTGGCGGAAACACTGCACAGAAGAGAAATAACTCACCATTGGAGACACAGGGAACAACCACTCCGCCATGGAACCAGAACTGCATGTATTTCTGGCGATATTCTACGTTCTGCTCTACCAGAAACAACAACGCCGGCGAAGACGACGACAGTGAGTACAGCCACCTAGCACACAAGGGAGGGGGGAGGAAAAAGAGAGTGACACACACATGCACCACACACACCCCATACACACACCCCATTCACACAACCAGATGCACAAGAAAGCAAATAAATCCCTCTAAATCGGCTGAATAATTCAAGGGCAAAAAGAATTTACTGAAGTGAGCGTAATAATTTCAACACAGTATAAAAACAACATAGCCAATGATGCAGATATCTACAAATGTACAGAAAAAGGGGCACTGCCCAGTCCTCATTTTGTGTGGGCCACATGGCCACAGGGCAAGGTCCAAGGCCCCACTTGCCACCTGCATCAATACGGAGAGAACACTGCAGGGGCATCAGTTGGCAAATAGGCAGGTACCTCAGGGGGGGTACCTCAGCCAGATGCGGAAACAAGACTACTGGTTCTGGAGGGGGCAACATGCCCTGTGCTTGGTCCTGGGCAGTGCAAGGCAACAGTCTCTCAAGTTGGTGACTTGTCCACTGGCTCTGGAGGGGGCAACATGCCCTGTGCTTGGTCCTGGGGAGTGCAAGGGGCCACAGTCTCTCAAGTGGGTGAACACCCCACTGGTTCTGGAGGTGGCGTTGAAATGCCACAGTCCCTCAAGTGAGTGAATACACCACTGATTCTAGAGGGGGCAACATGCCCTGTGCTTGGTCCTGGGGAGTGATAGGCCACAGTCTCTCAAGTGGGTGACTTGTCCACTGGTTCTGGAGGTGGCAACATGCCCTGTGCTTGGTCCTGGGGAGTGCAAGGCCACAGTCTCTCAAGTGGGTGAATACCCCACTGGTTCTGGAGGGGGCAACATGCCCTGTGCTTGGTTCTGGATAGTGCAAGGCTACGGTCTCTCAAGTGGGTGAATACCCCACTGGTTCTGGAGGGGACAACATGCCCTGTGCTTGGTCCTGGGGAGTGATAGGCCACAGTCCCTTGAGTGGGTGACTTGTCCACTGGTTCTGGAGGGGGCAACATGCCCTGTGCTTGGTCCTGGGGAGTGCAAGGTCACAGTCTCTCAAGTGAGTGAGTACCCCACTGGTTCTGGAGGGGGCAACATGCCCTGTGCTAGGTCCTGGGAGTGCAAGGCCACAGTCTCTCGAGTGGGTGTCTTGCTCACTGGTTCTGGAGGGGGCAGCCCGCACAGCAGCCCATGGAGGCAGGATCACATTGCGTCTGCCGGTGGTGTTGGCTGCACTGTGGTGGTGCTGGAAGGCTCCTACACATCTCCTACACCCTCGGATGGATGCACTGTGGTGGTGCTGGTGGTGGCGGTGTGAGGCTCCTGCACATTCCCTGCACCCTCGGAAGGATGCACTACCACGCTTGGTGGTGGGGGCTCCGTGACAGCTGCTGGTGCATACCCTGGTCCTTCTTGCCTGCTGGTGCAGGCTCCTTGCCCTTCTTGGCTGCTGGTGCAGGCTCCTTGCCCTTCTTGCCTGCTGGTGCAGGTTCCTTCTCCTTCAGCGTATGTGGCCTGGAATCCTTTCCACCACGAGTAGGTGCAGATGGACCTGGGGCTGTGGACTGTGTGGTTGAGGTGCTTGGCTGGGTTTGTGATAGCCTGGCCATACGTGCAGGACGGGGGGAAGGGTAGAGAAGAGGTCAATGGTGGATAGGAAAAGTTTCTTAGGGACATTGGAACGGGAAGAGGGAGAATGAATGGGAGTAGAGGATGAGGGAGAGGTTGTTGGGGGTGTCTGTGTGCTGGATTTGGGCGCAGGTGCATGGGTTGTATGCTGTTGTGAAGTGGATGGCTGTTGGGTGTCTGAGTGCTTGTGTCTGTGTACTTTAGGAGGGGGGACAGACCCAGTGGGAGAGGACATAGGGGACGTGTGCATGGATGTTGTGGAGGTGTCTGCAGGTGAGGTGTGTTTTCTGCTTGGTGTGGTGATCATGCTGTAGTGGACGATGATGTAGTGCATGCAGGTGTGAGTTTGGACGTGACTGGGAGGGAGGTGGTGGAGGGGGAAGGGGGGAGACAGTGGAGGCAGTGGATGTTGTTGTGTCTGCAACTGTATGTTGTTTGCGTGAGTGCTTGTGGGATAAAGTGTGGTGCTTGTGTTTGCCTATGACACTCTTGGGTGTTGTCCTGTGTGCATTCTCATCTGGCTGTGTGCTTGGGATGGGTTGGGGTAGAGGAGAATGGGACTGGGAAGAGGAAGTTGGAGGGGGGACGGTAGAAACAGGAAAAATGGCTGCCATCAGAGAGAAGGCCAGAGCCTCAATCGATCTTTGTCGGGCCGCCAATCCAGTGTGAATGCTCTCCAGGAATGCATTAGATTGTTGCATCTGGGCTCCCAGCCCCTGGATGTCATTCACAATGGTTGACTGCCCTACAGAGATGGATCTCAGGAGGTCAAAAGCCTCCTCACTCAGGGCAGCAGGGCTAACTGGGGCAGGGCCTGAGGTGCCTGGTGCAAAGGATATACCCACCCTCCTGGGTGAGCGGGCATGGGCAACTCGATGAGGGGCTGCTGGGAGGGTGGTGCTGGTACGGGGGGAAGTGGCTGTCCCTGTAGCTGGGGTGGTCACAGGAGTGTCCGCCACCACCAGGGAGCTTCCGTCTGAGGAGGTATCTGTGTCTGAATTGTCCCCTCCAGTCTGTGCCGTGGTGCTCCCCTCGCACTCTGTCCCACTGGTGCCCTCAGTGTCGGTGGACTCTACCTCCTGGGTCCTGTGGGATGCAGCTCCCTCCATCCCCAGTGCCTAGGCTCATCCGCCAGATGATGTTAATGCACATAAGGACAGGATGACAAAATAAGAAAGGGGGGGAGAGAGACAAAGGATACACTGGATCAATGGCTGCACCAACACCACTGTTGGCGTACACCGCACCCTCACACACAGGGAACAGGCCTACGCACTATGCTTTGCACCACCACTGATATTGCTAGCTACCATGCATGAGGAGGGGCACACACCGCCAAATGCAGCACACCTGGAACCCATGCAGCCCTTACCAGTAGTGGATGCTTACAAGCTAGGTAGGCAGGATTATCCCTTCAGAACCCTAGCCACCAGAGGACCTACCTGGCCTAGGGGCACCTACTGACACACATCTACCACCCGGATACCACCCCACCAGCCTTAAGTTGTAATGATAGCCACTGTACTAACTCCCTTGCGGCTGCTGTGATGCCCTCAAGTGCCCATCCAGCTCTGGATAGGCCACCGCTAGTATGCAGGCCATCGGGGGGTCAGGGTTAGACGGGCAACCCTTCCTCATTGGGAGGCCATCCCCAGCTGGGCTCCGCCATCTTCCGTCCCCAGCGTCTCAGGTCCTCCCACAGTTTTGGACAGTGGGTGCTCTGCTTGCCATGGACCCCCAGGGTTCGCATCTCATTGGCGATGGCACGCCATATATTCTTCATTTGATGGGTGCTGACCTGCAGAGGCAATACACACAGGAAAACACCATTAGACAAGCAGTCCAGCTTGTTACACATATAGCCTACCAGACCTGTTTCCATCACCATTGGCACACACATAGCCCAGTACACTGTGTGTACACCGCAAGAAGACATCCACCCCCCTACATCGAGGCCTTCACACACACACCACCATTCATTCATGCCACATGCATCGTGCCCACATTGTACTCACCTGTTGGTCTGGAGGCCCATCCATCAGTCCGTACTGGGGTAGGACCTCATTCACCAGTCTCTCCAACTCCTCCAAAGTGAAGTCTGGAGCCCTTTCCCCGGTCACACGTGCCATGGTAGGTTCCAGACACAGGTCACAGCAGCTCATGCAGTGTAGGTCCTCTCCTATGGAAGGTCAGGTAGCAAGTGAGGAATCAGATAGAAAATGGCGGTCACGTCTGCGGCGGTGCATACCGTCACAGCCGGCGTAGATCACCATTGGCCACTGTACCCCATAGGGGCCTATATTAGCCAATGAGTAGTTGCACAGAGGTTCCCAACCGGCTCTCGCAATGGCGCACGTCAGTGGAATTACCACACTTCCATCTGTCCCTCCACACAGGACAGGCGACGCCATTTCAGTGGGGGGGGAAGTCCTATGGATTCATGCTGCGTCACAGGGGAAATAGGCACATTCCTGACAATTCACACTGACCCATTACAAGTTTGCTCATTGAAAACTACTGTTGTGGCTCCAGTGTTCAGTTTGTGACAGCCTCCTCACTCTTGTGTCCCTTAGATACCTACCACTGCGGATGAATAGGCGATGGAGACATACCCCTGTGTACAGACCCCAGGTGGACTTGGCAACACTGCAGGACAGACACATTATCTTCACCTATAGACTTGACAGGGCCACAATCACAGAGTTGTGTGCCCAATTGGAGCCTGACCTGATATCTGCTGTCTGTCACCCCATTGGGATCCCCCCTCTTGTGCAAGTGCTATCTGTACTCCATTTTCTTGCAACTGGTTCTTTCCAAGTGCAGTGGGCTTGGCAGCAGGAATGTCACAGCCAATGTTTTCAATAGTGCTTGTTTGCCCTGATAAAACACATGTGCAGCTACATTGTGTTCCCCCAGGTTGAGGATTTGGCCACAGTGAAGGCCGAGTTTTATGCAATGGGACATGTCCCCACTATAATTGGAGTGATTGATGGTACACATATTGCATTTGTCCCCCCCGCCAGAATGAACAGGTGTTCAGGAATCGTAAGAGTTTCCACTCCATGAATGTTCAGATGGTGTGCTTGGCGGACCAGTACATCTCCCATGTTAATGCTAAGTATCCTGGGTCAGTGCATGATGCCTTTGTCCTAAGCAATAGCAGCATTCCAAATGTGATGGGCAAACTACAGAGGCACAGGGTGTGGCTAATTGGTGAGCCCTGGTTCCCACCTAGTATATATTGCTGTATGGGTATGGTGTGGGTCACATAGGATAGTGTGTGGCTAAATGTTGTCCCTCAATATTTGCAGGTGACTCTGGTTACCCAAACCTATCATGGCTGGTGACCCCTGTGAGGAATGCCAGGACAAGGGCAGAAGAATGTTATAATGAGGCACATGGGCGAACCAGAAGGATCTTTGAAAGGACCTTTGGCCTCCTGAAGGCCAGATTCCAGTGCCTCCATCTAACAGGTGGATCCCTGTGCTACTCACCCAAGAAGATTTGCCAGATTATAGTGTCATGCTGCATGTTGCACAACCTGGCCCCCAGATGCCATGACCCTTTCTGCTGGAGGAGGAGACTGGAGATGCCCCTGTGGCAGCAGTAGACCGTGTAGACAATGAGGAGGCAGAGGATGAGGATGAGGACAACAGAACATCAGTTATACGAAAATACTTACAATGACACACAGGTAGGACAGTGTAACTTTACATTTCAATGACTTTGGTTGTAATCTGTGTGGCAATGGCATGCTGATATTTCACACTTCTATGCCCACTTACTGTTCCCTCTGGCAATTCATTTTGCAGACGCTGGTGACTTGACATATACTCCTGGTGTGAACACAACAGCCAGCTACAGGTCATTAATCTATGTTCATTTATGTACAGTTAATATGCAATGTTTGTACCTGTTACAAATAATACATATTTGATATACATGACATACTCCAAATGGCTTTTTTTTCAAAGGGTGTTTATTGAAGTGCTGACATGTAGGGGGCAAGTGCAATGGGATGGGGTGATGATGGAGGAAAGTCCAGGGCACTGTTCCAGTCTGTTTGTAGCGCAGGTGCATTGTCCAAGGGGACATATGAAGGGGAGCAATGGCAGTTCAAGGTGGACAGGGTGACTGAGTGGGACACAAGGGTGATAATCAGGAGAGTCTTATTTCCTGGTGGGGGTCTTGGCAAGGGTCTCTGGCTTCTGTTTGGATAGCAGAGAATGTGTGCGGGGTGGTTCACCTTCTGCAGAGGGAGGGGTGCTGGTGGCCCGTGAGTCCTGTAGTGGGGCCTCCTGGCCACTAGCAGCAGTGGAAGTGGAAGGCTGTTCAGATGTCTGGCTAGTGGCAGGGGCCCACTAGTGTGAGATTGCCTCCCTCATAATGTTGGCCATGTCAGCCAGCACCCCTGCTATGGAGATCAGTGTGTTGTTAATCGCCTGCAAGCTCTCCCTGATCCCCTGGTACTATCCCTCCTGCAGCCGCCTGTCCTCCTGCACTTTGTCCAAAATCTGCCCCATCATGTCCTGGAAGTGTTGATAGGCTCCCAGGATCTCGGAATGTGCCTCCTGGACAGTCGTTCCCTAGGCCTGTCCTCCCCCTGGCGCACAGCACTCCTCCCAGTTTGCCTGTTGGCCTGTGCCTTTGTCCACTCACCCATGTGCCCACTGCCACTGACTCCAGGTCCCTGATTGTCCTCTGTGTGAGGTGTGACCTGGGGTCCCTGTAGAGGTCGACACACTGCTGATTGACGTGTCCTGGGGACAGAGGTGTGGGTACACTGGGTGGGTGCTGTGGTATTGGATCCTGATGGGGGAGGCTCTGTGGTGGTGTGTGACAGGTCTTGGGTAACCGGATGTCCAGAGGCCCCTGATGGGCCAGGTAGGTCGTCCAGACCCTGAAGACCAGAGTTACTGTCATCACTGTGGGAATCTTCTGTTGGGGGACTGGATAGTGCTGGCACCTCCTATGCAGTGTCTTTGGCTGGGGTCCCTGTGGGGATGTAAATGATGTCTTATGGTTAATGTGTCTGACATATTGTACATCTGTGGCTTCCCCTCTATGGTTGGATTTGCCCTGCCAGCTTTCACTTGTGTATGTTAGTGTATGGTGGGATTGTTAGTTCTCTATGGTGTGCATGCTTTAGTGATGAGTGTCCATGCAGGGCTGTGAGGGGTCTCCATGCATTGGTACAGCATGCAGGGCTTGGCATTGGGATGAGTTAGATGTGAAGGTGGAGTGTGTGGGATGTAGTGGAGTGATGGGAGTGAGGGTGAGGGGGTGAGGTGCCATACAGATATGGGGGCGATAATAGTAGAGAGTTGACTTACCAGTCTCCAGTCCTCCGGCTAATCCAATGAGTCCCTCAGGATGCAGTATTGCCAATACTTGTTCCTCCCAAGCTGTGAGTTGTGGGGGAGGAGGTGGGGGTCCACCGCCAGTTCTCTGGATTGCAAGCTGGTGTTTTGCTGCTATGGAATGTACCTTCTCCCGTAGGTCGTTCCATCTGTTCCTGATATCATCCCTAGTTCTTGGGTGCTGTCCCGCGGCGTTGACCCTGTCCGCGATTCTCTGCCATAGCTCCATCTTCCTAGCTATAGATATCTGCTGCACCTGTGCTCCAAATAGCTGAGGCTCTACCCTAACAATTTCCTCCACCATGACCCTTAGCTCCTCCTCTGTGAAACAGGGATACCTTTGGGGTGCCATGGGTGTAATGTGAGGTGTGTTGGTGAGGGTGTGTTGGGTAATATGTTGGGGTGTGTTATGTGAAGTGCGTGAGTGGTGTATAGGTGTAAGTAAAGTGTGGCTCTAGTTGTGTCAGTGGTCTTGGGGTCTCTCTGCTGCAAATGACTTGTATTCATAAGGGGTTGTGGGTAATGTGGGTGTGTGTTTTATAGTAGTGTGGGTGTGGTGTGTGTATGGGTGTCAGGTGTGTGTTGCTTGAATTGTCCAAAGTGGTGTTGTTTTGTCTGTGGGTGTCCATTGTGAGTACCGCCAATAGTTTACCTCCGTTGAATGTCCGCCGTGGTGATTTGTGGGTCATAATGCGGGGTGGGTTTTGATACTGCCAGTTTATCACTGACCTTTGGTCTGGCGGATTTGTGTGTGTGGCTGAATTCTTTCCGATTGGTATGTATGTGTCATAATATGGTGAATGGATATTCGCCACCGTGACGGTAAATTGGCGGCCATCAGCGTGGCGGTAAGTGGGATTTACTGCCAATGTCATAATGAGGGTCTGTGTGTCCTCTCTGCAACTGGAGGTGGTGTATGGAGTGTTCCTAGGACATCCTGGAGGGTCTGTTCATCGAGGCTTGGCAGCTGGTCATCCATGTCATCAGGGAAATCCAGGACAGGCAGGTCGACAGAAGGTATGCCATCATCCTCTGCAATGAGATAGTGTAAAATCAATATTGGATTGCATCCTCTGTTGACATAGGATATCATGTATTCGCCACTGAAATCTCACTGACATGTCACTGACCCAAAGTTGTGGTTGTACTTATATGTATCATTGTGCATCAGACATGGGTCCACCTCACTAGAAATGGATTATGACAGAGTCCAACGCTGCGCTAAGAGTGGCAGCACCCCGCTGTGTCAAATGCACAATGCAGGGATGCACTGTATTAATTTTCATACGGCCCACCCCTGTGTTGTCCCCTGCGCTGGCACTACATAAAACTGCCTAGCGCAAACGCAGGCATCCTTGCACCATAGTGCAAGGGCGTCTGCGTTGAAAGGTTTGATTGTTTATGTGTGTGAAGGTGTCTGTTCCTGCACATGCACACTCATGGTGATTTGGCTCCTCTGTGTGTGCTGTAGAATGCAGCACACATAGAAATGAATAAACAAGGGGGAACACATGTATGCATCCTAGTCGGGCCTTGCTGACACCACCCTTGGGATGGCCTTAGATTTTTGCACTGCCACAGGTTCACTGATACTCATAAATCTGAAGCAGCATCCAAATGCAATGGGTGTCCACAGCATGCCCACAGCAACACCCAGTGTACGCCCCTTTCTCAGAAAGTGATAGGAGTGAGGGGCCGTATTTACAGGGTGGCATTAATGCACAACAAGTGGCCTAACACCACCTTGTAAATACAGCACAGGGCATTGCGCCCCTGGAGCATCACAAAAAGTGATGCTCCGGTGGCAGTTGGGGCTTATGAATATGCCCCTGGGTATTTTTTGCCATATGTAGCATCCAAATGCAATGGGTGTTGCCATGGCATGCCCACAGCAACACCCAGTGTACGCCCCTTTCTCAGAAAGTGATAGGTGTGAAGGGGCCGTATTTACAGGGTGGCATTAATGCACAACAAGTGGCCTAACACCACCTTGTAAATACGGCACAGGGCATTGTGCCCCTGGAGCATCACAAAAAGTGATGCTCCAGTGGCTCTTGGGGCTTATGAATATGCCCGGGGTATTTTTTGCCATATGTAGGTGCCCCAAATGCCACCTGAGTGTAACTTTTGGTGAGTCTCAGGTGGCACAATGCCCTGCCCTGTATGTACTAGGTGGCATGAAGACACTTTAGGTGCCTTGATGCCACCTTGTACATATGACCCCTTCGCACCCAACACTTTGCGTGGAAGGTGTGTGTAATGGGTTTTGCAGTGGGCATACCACAGCAACACCCATTGCATTTTGACACTGCCTCATATTTTTGACTGTATTCAGGACGCTGGGCCAATATCTGACACCAACCCAGGGGTGGGTTTCGCATGTTAAGATCTAGGAGTAATGCTTACATTTGTACTGCATTTCTTGCTTTTACTATGTGTTCTGCTTTATGCAGCACACAGAGTAAGGGCAAATCACATTTTCAAGTTATTGCTGTGCAGGATGGTGTTCCTTTCGGCACAGAAACATTTTCCCCCTCAAAGCAGCTATCCTTGCACTGTGGTGCAAGGGCGGCTGCACTGGCGCACAAACTCTGATTACCACTTGCGCAGGGAGGTATACAGGGAAGTGGTGTGTTGTAACGTAAATGATGCATCCCTGCCTTTTTTATACGATGGTGCGTGATGCTGCCTAATTTTGCACAGCAGCACACACCCTCATTTTCTGTTTGATCTAGTCCTTTAACTTGTCAAATGGTGAGATTGCAGCCACTTGTTCAGCTTCACACATGATGTTCACATACATGCACAATGTGTTTTATGCATTTATACTGTGGACATTCCTATATGGGGCATATGGTTGAGTGTGAGTTGCTGTGGGTTCAGCTTGTATGGGTTGTGTTCCACAGGTTGCAAGCTTTCTGGCAGATATTTTCTCATTTGACATGGCTCTGGGCAACTGCAAGATGTGTTGCAGTACACTGCAGCAGTTTCGATATGTAGTGATGTGCCATATTTACCTGTATACAGTACAGCCCTGCAATTCCCCCTGCACCTGTGCAGAGTAGTGCTCCCTGCACCAACACAGGCCTTAATGCAGCATGATGCTGGGGGGGCTGCCTTGAAGTGATGATTTGTTCATGTGCAAGGAGGTGTCCCTTCCTGCATATATACAAGTAATTTTGGGGGAGATGGCTTTTCAATGAGTGCTGCGAGATGCAGCACAGATGAGTAAAGGCAAAGCGACATTGAGGTAGGGAAGCATTTTACCCTGATACACCACCCTGACACCCTCCTGGGGTGGTATTGACTTCCGTCCTAGTCTCCGATGTCTACATTGTGTTGTTACAGGGGCTTTGACTATATGCAGTGGGTGTTATGATGGCAGAGCCACACTGTTTGCACATGCCTACCAGGAAATTTGGTGCATATTTACATGGTGGAGTATAGCCATAGTGATTGGGATATGTTGACATTGTGTATATGTTGGTTGTGCATAGCACAACCATAGCATCAGTACAGATGTGGCTTGGGTGAGGATGGTGCATCTTGATTCAGGGCCTATTTGTCCGATGCAACCCTTCAGCATGGATTGAATGTGTCCTATGTGGCTCCCCCTTCTGCCATTAGTGGTGTACCAGATAACCCCCCTGCAACTTACCCTGCATTTGTGGTGGTTCCTGGTAGTCTCCGCTGTCCTGTCCTGCGATTTCAGGGACCAGATCCTCTGGGATGATTGCTACAACCATCTCCTCTAGCTCATCCAGGTCCTTCTGTGGTGCAGGACTTCCACCTAGAGTCTGCAGTGCTACCTTACGGTTCATGGCAAGTTTCTCATTAGTCCAGCACTTGCAAATGTGCCAGCCATTCTTGACATCAGTGACAGTTTTCTTCACCTCAGTGACACTGTTTATTTTGTCCACCATTTACTGCCATTTTGGCTCTCTCCTACCAACTGGCAATTTGAAGGTGATGAATAGCTGACCAGGATGTCATGATCCCTCTCACTAAAGTGACACTTGCGCTTTCTCTTCTCCTTTGATTTTTCTGTACCCTCCTGACTAGTACTTGGGTGTTTGGGGTCTCCCTGGGGTCTGTCCTGGTCTGTTGATTCCATCTTCTGTTACGTGCCGCAAAACAGTGTTGCACTATTTTTGCAGCATTAACGTCATTCTTCTTTATGGCATTGCGCAGCTGATAGCACCTTTTTTTTACGCTATCCATTCCTTAACAGCATCATATGTCATTTCATAAATATGGCGCAAGAATGGCGCTAAGGAATGACGCTAGCTTGCATTAATAAAAATGACACACAACTACGCTACCGCAGTTGTGCTTCATTTTTCAAAAATATGCCCCTTTATTTGAAAATGTGGTTCCAGCAGAGTTATGGGTTGAGTGTTGATTGGCCAACTTGGGAACCGCCAAGAGATCCATTGACAGCTGCACCATCTGAAGAGGTGATGAAAACTTATTATAAGGTGATTGAATTCCTGAAAACTGGAGTGTCCCCTAAACATGTTGATTGGCAGAGGATTGACAGGACAGCCCAGAAATCGTAGGAGTCCATTCATGCTTACTATGAGAGACTGTTGCAAGCATTTAAACAGTATAATGGTACTGAGATTAGTGAACCAAGAGATATGGGTGGTCATTCTGACCCTGGCGGTCTTTGACCGCCAGGGCGGAGGACCGCGGGAGCACCGCCGACAGGCCGGCGGTGCTCCAATGGGGATTCCGACCGCGGCGGTAAAGCCGCGGTCGGACCGGCACCACTGGCGGGGTCCCGCCAGTGTACCGCGGCCCCATTGAATCCTCCGCGGCGGCGCAGCTTGCTGCACCGCCGCGGGGATTCCGACCCCCCCTGCCGCCATCCAGATCCCGGCGGTCGGACCGCCGAGATCCGGATGGCGGTAGGGGGGGTCGCGGGGCCCCTGGGGGCCCCTGCAGTGCCCATGCCACTGGCATTGGCATTGCAGGGGCCCCCGTAAGAGGGCCCCTACATGTATTTCACTGTCTGCTGCGCAGACAGTGAAATACGCGACGGGTGCAACTGCACCCGTCGCACAGCTTCCACTCCGCCGGCTCGATTCCGAGCCGGCTTCATCGTGGAAGCCTCTTTCCCGCTGGGCTGGCTGGCGGTCTGAAGGCGACCGCCCGCCAGCCCAGCGGGAAAGTCAGAATTACCGCTGCGGTCTTTCGACCGCGGAACGGTAACCTGACGGCGGGACTTTGGCGGGCGGCCTCCGCCGCCCGCCAAGGTCAGAATGAGGGCCATGATTTTTTTGTGTTTAGATTTGTGCAAGGATTGAAACCTGAAATTAGCAACATGATTCAGAATCATTTGATTTGCTGGCAGGGTAAGCCTATTGACGAAGTACTGCAGGATGCAAAATACTGTAGTGACGAAATGGAATTGAATCAAAAGAAATTAAAGGAGAATGCAACGGTGATGCAAATCAAGTCTGCCCAAGCAGCAGGAATGCAGGGTCCAGACGGGATGATAAGCAGAGGTGGAATGCAGGGGGTGCAACAGCTGGGCAGTTGAATGCCTGAGTTTAAAAGTAGAAGTTGTGGAGCTCGAGTAGATCAGAATGTCAATGTGGCTGATGTTCAGACCATGAAGAGAATGCATCCTTGTCATGCGTGTGGCAATGTTGGACACTGGAGATGGGAGTGTCCATAAGGTAACATAAATAATTTGTTGCAAGGTGGTGGTGGAGGTGTGCAGATGGTTGACAACAGTCAATTTCAAAATCAAAGAGTTCAGAGACCCAGAATCAAAACATGAATGTTCCTACTGGAGCAGTAGAAATGCAAGTTCCCCAACAGCAGGTACTGTTTCCCCAACAGCAAATTCAGGTCCCATGGCAAATGCAGATTCAACAAGCTCTGATGGCACAGCAACAGGTAATGGTTCCTCAGCAGAACGCAAACCAGAGAACAAATGTAAATGTAAATCAGTTAATCATACAATGCCCACTCATCAATTTCAGTGATGATGAAGTGAGTGAAGAATGTCAGAGTTAGAGTTTAGAAGAAGAGGAAGAATGTGTGTTAGCTGCCTCCCTGGAGGTAGATCTTCATGGTCCTTATGTGAATGCAAGTGCTATGGGTCATGATGTTTCATTTCTGGTTGAATCTGGAGCAACAAGTGCTCTCTTATAACTACTTCCCATCCTCTGATGTCCTCTAGTCAACTAATGGTTACTGCTTCTTGGGAACCACTGACTGCTTTAGAGAGAGGTACCGTCCTTTTAAGGACCACTGGAAACTCTTTTTTTCCTACTCAGTGAGTCCCACTTTGGCCCATAATGCTGTTTGAAACCGTTCAGGGACACATTAATTTTTTGTGTATTTCCTATCATACTAACTGTGGAAGCCCATCTCTTTTCTTCCTGCCAGGCAACACCCTATTTAGCATTATGCTATCAGATGTACCTGGCTGCATTCATTACTTTGTGCTGTCCTTATTTATGTGTAAGTCTAAATAAACTGATTTCATTGTCAAATATGTCAGCATGAGCAATTTGGCCACTTGGGTACCGAAATATTCCTCATTAATCCTTCTGGGTGCAACATATTTGTTTAACAATCTGTCTACTACTTATAAAGGGCTTTAGAGGAGCAACAGACATTGCAACCTTCTCTGGTTCAAGAGCCGATACTGTGTAACTTACAACTATCACTGGAAGCAATGTTATTTTTGCATCCCCATTCACTGGCACCTTTTCTGGCACTCTGCCCGTAGCCTGGTTTATTTTGTCCCTTCAAGTGCCAATATTTGCTTTCACCAGGGTAATATTTATCATTCTGTGGCTTCTCCTTCTTTTCAGATTTTATTTTGGCCTGCACCGTTTTCTGCTTGAAACTGCTTTAGAACTGTTTCTGCTGATCTTACAACCACGTTAGTATTGTTGATTTATAGCCACAAAATGGATTCCACTGCTTTAAAGAAGGCATTTTCTCATCGAACCAATGTTCAATTTTCATTAAAGATAGAGACAAGCAAATTTCGTGACAATTTTCGCATCCCTAGCGTTGCGTCCGATGTTAGCCATGGATGTTATTTAGGGGTCTGCACCCTGTCACCGCTGACACTGCCTTTGCGACCCATGGCCTCAGAGGTGGCAATATTCAGTGCCTAGAACACAGGGGCAACCCACCTAATGGACATCGGTTGAGGCTTCACTGTCCTGTTTTTTGTCAATTTTTTTTATTTCACAAATAGTAAATAATACTATTCACTATTAGTGTAATAGAGAATGGAGTACAATTAACTTGAATATGACACTATCTGGCAACTAAGGTAAGTAAAAATATTTTTGAATGTATGTTGTATTCGTGCTTGCAGGTGAGAGTGTGTTTATGTGAGAAAGTGTGTGTGTCCGTGCCTGCGTGTGCACGTGTGTGTGTGTGTATGGGCATGTTTGGCCCACGCTATGAGGACTGGTTCGGTCCTCATCGCATGGGTAAACACTGTTAATTGTGTGTGTGTGTGTGAGTCAAAGTAAAGGTTAAAAGCGTGTGATGTCATTTTCCCTACCCCTGTCATTTTGGTGAACTTATGCCCATTTTGCTAGCTAAAGTTTGGTTGAAAATAACCAGTCTGGTAATATGCACATGTTTAGCTCATTTATGTGAACTCTTTCTTTTAAATTGACCTCGCATTAATGAGCATTCATTTATGCTATTTTGTTTCGAAGGGAGGGTTGGTCAGATTAAATTGAAAGATCATTGCTTGTCTAGTGTGGGGAGTTGCTTCAAGTACCACCTTGCCATCCTCGGGTGTCTTAAATATGCGAATCATTGCATGGTTCTCATGCTTGTCTGTACCAACACGAGTAGTTGGCTGCAATGATAATTGTGTTTTGGGATCTAGGAATACCCTTAATGACTATCTTGTCTGAATCGCCAACAACATCAGTGAACATCCCCCCACCCCTTTCCTGTCATCCAGCACATTAGGATCCTTTTGGGGGGTGCCTAATTGATGACATAATTCCTCTGAGCCTCACTTCTTTTTAAAACATGTTGTCCCTCATGCTTTCACCCACACGATAACCTTTCCAATAAAAAAATATTTACAAATGCGCATGAAATTTTGCGAGACTCTCGAGATCTCGAGACTGCCATGAGACTTGGCTGAATGAACAATTTCCTAGCTAACAAGAAGGAAAGTTTCAATTCTGTTAAGGACATAGAGGAAAGGATTATCTATAACTTGCTTTGCTTTATTAACATAGCAGTTTTAAAAGTATAGAAAGAGAAAACATTAAAGACTACATATCCCATGAATCACAGAGTAATAGTGCCCAACAACATAGTCTAATCACGATACAGTCCGATTTATAGATTTGCGTGACGTCCTTTCCTGTTCATCTTCTTCACTTGAGGAAGTTAACCTTGACCATAAAATCTATTCAAACCTTTGATCATTGCCTACCAAGATAAAGATATAGGGGGTCATTATGACCCCGGCGGTTGGCGTTAATATGGTGGTAAGTACCGCCAACAGGCTGGCGGTACTTACCGCCATATTATGACATTTGCGGGTTGGCTTATATCCATCTCCAGCCCGGTGGACGTCACTGTTCTGCCTGCGGGATTATGACCCTGCCTACTGCCATGGATTCCGTGGCATTCATAATGCCACGAAAACCATGGCGGTAGGCCATACCAGTGACAGGGAATTCCTTCCCTGTCACTGATAGGGGTCTCCCCTCCTTCCTCTCCAGGTACCCTTCCCCACCCCCAACTCTCTAGACCCCCCACCCCTCCTACATTCAGGCCCCATTCAAACACACACACACATGCATACACACACATTCCAACATGCTTCCATGCATGCATACATCCATTCACACACACATCCGCACACACTTTCACACATACACGCAGACACGCATTCACATAACACAACATACACGCATTCACACCTCCATACATGCACACACGCGTTCAACACGCAACACACACCCGCATCTACGCACACACAAAGATTCACACACACCCACACACAACACCCGCCTCCCCTGTCGGAGACCTGACTTACCTGTATTCAGGGGGACCACGGCGACGGTCTTTTGGTGGCCGTCGCCGCGGTGGTAGGCAGTTTTTACCGCCAATGACAAAATGAAGGCCATAGTCTACGTTATCCAATTCTTTATTGACATAACTGATATTCCATAATATTGAATTAATTTCAAGTAAAGTTGAAAGAAAAATATATATATCACAATCCACTCATTACATCTACTAACCAATTGATAGTAGTTATTAATTCTAATTACTGGTAACGGAAATATCCTCAGGCGGGAAAGGCTCTTAAGGTATGAAGTGCCTGGGTGGGATAATCCTTGCCGCCGTGTCCTTAAAAGATTCGATAGCTAGGACATTTTTCATTCTTTGTCAGGTGAGGATTATGCATGTTCAAAGCTTACTTACCACCAGAGAAGCGGCCTCTGAAATGAGTTGAAAGTAAAACTTTTTCAAAGTGCATTCGGATGACCAATCCGCCGCATTCATGATATCCTCTAATCTGCCACCTACCTGTATGGCTTTAGAAGCCATGGCTCCTCTTGTGGAATGAGCCCCAAACCTTCCAATATCTACCCTTGCTTCTGCCATGATCCATCTTACCCACTTGGTAATGGAAGAAGAGGAAACTGCCTTAAATGTTTTTTGCATGGCTATGAGAGTTTGATTCTCATCTTGCTGGTCTGATATTTGCTGTCATATCTTCATATTCCTTAATGCATCTGACTACACATCATTTGGGATGTTCAGGAAAAGCATGACAAGAATCTAACCTGGTATTATATTTAGTTCTCCTGGAAATGGTGAAAGTGACTCCTAGGAGTGAAGGCGCTAGCAGAGATATCAAATGCTCTCATATACAAGACTCTCTTGCATGATATAAGGCATAATAGTATGACTAGCTAAGCAGAAAGTTATTTTTGTGACAAGAATTGATTGTCTTGCCAACTCGAGAGTACTCACAATACCACATTTGAATTCCCAAAGCCCTGAATATCTGGACTCTGTGGGTTTAGAAAGGTGAATACCCTTCATTCATTTGCTTACCCAAGGGTGTTCCCCAACCTTTTTTTATCAATGGTATCATGTCCGGCATAAATGGCTGACTTAAAGGATTTGACCATACGGTGAGCCATACCTGACTGAGCCAATTCAGCCAGAAAATATATTATATGAGTACCTTTTGCCCCCACGGGATCCAAATGTTTCTCAACATTCCAATGATACCATTGGGTTCCAAACCGATCGATATCTCTTAGTAGTACCTGTTGACCAAGCCTGTTGGATGAAGTTTATAGCTTTCACTGATAGGTGGTCGTTTTACCAATGTCTTCAGAAATCCTCCATGCAATGAGGGTGAGATGACCCTGTAGGGCCGCTGGTTGAAGACAACACCAATGGTCCCAGAGGATCAAAGGGAATGAGAATAGTTCTATCAGGTGATCCCATAATAGTTCTGTCAGAGATGGGAACCATGCTTGTGACTTCCAGATGGGTGTCACTAATACCAATGATGCTGTTTGTCATCTCGTCTGACCTGAGCTGCTACTCTTGAAATCATCAGAAAGGATGGAAAGGCATAAGGTCGATCATTCAACCAGTCCTGAAGGAAAGTACCCACTGCTCTGCTTGCGGATGTGGTCTCCAGCTGGCATATCTTGAAAGTTGATGGTTCAGCCAGGAAGCAAAAAGATCCAGATTGCAAGGTCGGCATCTGTCTATTAGGGCCAAGAAGACTGTGAGATCTAGTTTCGAGTTGCTGCTGTCTGCAGAATTCCTGGAGTTCCTGTCTGCCACAGTATTCCGGATTCCCGTAGGTATTCTGCTGTCACTGAAATCTGTTTCTGTAGGCAATAACGCCAGAAGTCCTTTGCCATGTCTGATGGGACCTTTGATAGAGTACCCCCAAGTCGACTGATATATTGGACTGCCGAGATGTTGTCCATCCTGAACAGAATGGAACAACATTGCCTGTCCTTAGTGAGGGATCTGATTTTAAAGGATCCGACCAGGAGTTCCAGACAATTCATGTGCATTTCCAGTTCTTCTTCTAACCATTTGAAGCCCATTGACACATCCCTTCATCTAGCAGGGTGTCTAATTCTGTTCTGATGTCTGGCAAAGTCCTGAAAATGGCTATCCCGTTCCGGGCTTCCATGTGGTTGATCCATCATTGGAGCTCTGTCCTGACAGCAGGAGATAAAGAAATTAATTTTGAGTAGGTTAGTCCCCGCCGCAGGTGTGTGGCTTTCAGCTTCTATTAGGCTCGGATAGTGCAGAAGACCTGGGAAGATGGCTTGAATCGAAGAGGATAGTAGACCCACTATCCTTGCCAGTTGACAAAGGAAAAAGGGGTAATGCTTTCCAGAACTTCCTCCTGGGGCATTAGCTGCACCTTTGATGGTCTGGTCACCCTTTCCTCTGTTGAAACCTCTGCTGGAACAGAAAACTCCTTTACAACCACCATTCCAGTCATTGTTCCTCTTAAGTTGCCCTCTAGAGCGGCCCTATTGACAATATCGGCCAGAGAAGTGGCCCCTGTCTCATCCGTCCCCGGCAAAAACCTTTCAAGGAAATATCTCTTTAATTGAACTTGCACCTTGTTAAGAGTGGAAAAGGCCATAGAAAGCGCTTGGTCCACCCCTGCAGGAAGGCATTGAGAGGCCATTCTTGCTCTGTATCCTGAAAGGATGCTTGTTCTATGTCACTGAAATCTTCCATGTTTATTTATGAGGATGAGAGCACAAAATGATAATATAATTATAAAGAATTATAAGTATCACACCCAAAGTGTATAAGCCTGGCAGCCCCCTAGCTGGTGCTCAAAAACCGTGCAGAATGATGTTAATTATGAGAAACTGCAACGAGGTGATGTTCATTCAATAGTAGAATATAATAGGGAAAAATATTCGCAAAAGCATTGTCAAGAGCGAGAGTTAGTTTGAGGAAATTAAAAATTTCAAACAGGACTTCCTAATGGGATTTCCTAAAGTGCACGTGTGAGACTGCTGAAGCACTGAGGAGATTTGCTTCAGCAGCTCAAAACACACCAGACAGGGTCATCAAATGGATGCAACAGCTCCCTCACATTACCCGCAAGGTATTAGAAAAGTGCGCTCAGGCGAAAGCCTACTATATGTTTGAATAAACAATCATTTAGCAATAAAAATGGAAAAAACATTCAATGCAAACATATAAAATTTGAATATGTCACAAAAAATGCATAGTTAAGGAGTTAATTATCTTAACTGATAAGCAGTGAAGAAAGAGAAACAGGAAGGCATGTCACACATTTATATACATTGGATTGTATCAGGATTGAACTATGCTGTTGGACACTAATACCCTGTGGTTCATGGGATATGTAGTCTTGAATGTTTTTTCTTTATATACTTTTTAAACTGAAATGTTAATAAAGTGAAGAAAGTTATGCATAAGCCTTGCCTCCGGTCCTGACACAGAATGATTGAGTCAGTCGGGTTTAAATACCATGCCCACGGAACAAGCCTTGCTTGGCCTTGTCAACCGCCAGACACGATAAAACAAGGTGTTTTCACAATTGCCCTGTCTTGAGAATTCTTGATAAAGGAAAATCCAACTTACCTGCAGGTGAGTGAGATCCCATATCTGGTGAAGAGGTGTCTTCTCTCCCTAGTCTTGCAGCTGAGAAAGATTGTAAAAGAAGGTGGGAGAAGATAAGAAAACCTCATCCAGAAAATTCCAGCATGTTGTTCTGTGCAAGCTGCAAACATGGTAGCAGGGCCGACTTTAGCACTAGTGGCGCCGGGTGCGACATTCTTTTTGGCACCCCTCATGACCTCCTCCTCGGATTACCCACTGCCACCCAGCAAAAGTGTCCCTCATCTCTCCATAGCCCCTCTCTCACATACATTTCATTTGTTTTAAAGAGCTCGTAAAAGCTTGTTTTACTAATCCACTCAGCTATCCACAAAAAATACAGTTCCGTTTTTTGCAGTAGGCATATTAACCCTCTGCGCTACTATATGTTGAGTCAAAGCTGCCACTAGACAAAAATCCAATCTCTCCCTCTTGCAGGAACATTAATCACAGGAGCTTTCTTGAAATTTTTATTGCTGCCTGAAAGATGGACTCATAAGAAACTCTGCAGCAGGTGCTTTTAAATTGTAAGTTGTTGCTCAATATAGTATCCTCCCTCCCTTTAGTGCACTACAAACCCACATGCGAAAGCAAGCTTTGCGAAATAATTGTATTTAGAACCCTGCAATAAACTGATCTGGAGATTACAAGTTCGGGATGCAATCTGTAGACATTGTTCCAAATTGATTTTAACCAAATTTTTCCTTGAAAAATTGGCAATGCAGTGAATGTTGAGAGGTAGCGAGGAGGCGTAAAAATGACTCCCTATCAGTGGGGTAGGGAACCCCCCACATTAGCAGTGGGGGCTGCCACTGGGCCTGATAACCTGGTGAACTAGGTTCCAGTGGCAATTTGGACCCTTTGAAAGCGGTGGGGCAAGTGAAGTGCCCCACCACTTCCCCAAAAAAAGAAGAAAAACCACCCTCCCTCCAAAACCTGAAAGAAAACCACACCTCCCTCCAAAAGCCCAAACCATAACACAAAATACAACATAAACGCAAACAGTACTCTTATATGCATTACACACATACATGAACTACCCACACATGCATTACACACATGCATCAAACATTTAAAATATATATTTTTTAAAACAGCATTTACCCACGGGCTGTGTGTCCTCCTCTGTGCTCTTCTCCTCCGATGCCAGAAGAGCTCCCCTAACCAATCCAGATGCTGCTCTCATGCTGTCAACCAGCATGAGAGAAGTTCCTGGATTGGATTGAGTGGCCTGGCTGAGTGCACCTTCAGGCCCTAGAGAACTGTGCTTGGTCTCCACCCAGTTTTCTTAAGACAGCTAAGTGGAGAGCTTCAAAGTGTGAATGTCACTTTGGCCGCCCCAAAACAGCCGACCAAAGTAACATGTGCACTTTGGAGCATCCAGTAAAGGCACTGCTCCAGTCCTCTCAGAGGACACACCCAGCATGTCTTTGGGCTAGTGTGCGGTGCGCAGGTAAAAATAAAATGGCAATGAAATCTTTTCATTGCCATTTTATTTTTACCTGCGCTGCTGACATTGGGCGGGGTGATGCTCCCCTGCCCTCAAACAATAACTGCCACTGGAAATAAACTTTAATTCTTGCTTATAGGCCTCTTATGTTTGCAGGCCTGCATACAAAATGTTAATAAATAACACTGGCTAGGAAAGACCATGAGGCAAAGGGGCTGTGAGCATTCACTGGCTTGAACAGGCAAGGAAACACATAAAGAAAAACATTAAATAGTGGAAAAACAGAGAGAGGAATACAGAGAAAAAAATTGAGCATGACAGGGAAAGCTGTTAAAAAAGTAAGAATGAGAGAAAAAAGATGACTAGATAGAAAGGGATAAAAGAACCACAGGTGAAAGGAGTGTGAGAGGAAGGAAGTAAACAGAAAGATAGAAATAAGGTGAAAGGAAGGGTGAACGAAAGATGCATGTATGCATGGATTGATAGATTGAAGGCCAAAGGTCTGATGGAAGAGTAAAAGGATTGACTAGTGAAAAAAATGGAAGAATGGAAGGTGACAGATGGAGATGAGTGAATGGATGGATAGATACATGAGCATATTGATGGGCTAATAGGTGATATGATGGATGGATGAACGGATGGGTGGGTGTGGTAACAGGTGGGAAGATGGAAAGTGGAAGGGATGGACAGATGGATGAGTAGATGGAAGCGTAAATGCATGGATAGATGGAAGAAGGGTTGCA
Organism: Pleurodeles waltl; assembly: GCF_031143425.1. Classification (NCBI taxonomy): domain Eukaryota; kingdom Metazoa; phylum Chordata; class Amphibia; order Caudata; family Salamandridae; genus Pleurodeles; species Pleurodeles waltl. Next base: position 955,775,369 of record NC_090444.1, read on the forward strand.
TTTGACCGCTTTGCTTGCTCGGTCTGATGAGAGGTATGTCTCAAGGGGGATATTTTAATTTTCTAACTATTCGCTTGCTCCCTAACACCTGTGATTTAACAAAAGCTTTTGAAGTGACTGAATTTCAGATCCCTAAAGGTATGAGTCACTTGTGCTTCCAAACCTATGATGTGAAATAAGTTGTAAAAGAAAACCTGAATTGTCTCGTTAGTAATTCTTGGTTGCTGTGTTCAGTGAAGTGACATCTTAGAAGTGGGCTGAGGACCATATAAAGACAAGACAAATCCAATCCCTTGAGACTAGAGAGAAAACTTAGCAGCCAGAAGGTTGCTCTACATTTATTGTCTAATTTCTCCCAAACCCCGATTCCCTTTTGAAACACCCACAAGCTCACGGTTTCCAACACTTGGTCGGAGAGTTGTTGGCACCTAGTGAATAGCCACATGGTGTGGAAAGGAAAACAAGGTATTTCATAATATTTAAGCCTCATTCTTACAGTGCACCACAATTAGGTATTTTGGGCCAAATGTAGGTAGGTCGATTTTGCGAATCGGAAATTGCGAGTCGTGCGACTCGCAATTTCCGATTCGCAAAATCGGATGCAGAACGGTGTCTCAGACACCGTCTGCGATTCGCTATGGGGTCGCAAAGACCCACCTCTTTAATAATAATGAGGTGGGTCGCATTTTGCGACCCCATAGCGAGTCCCTGCACTCACAGGGATGGTGGCCTGCTGAAGACAGCAGACCTCCATGTCTGTGACTGCTTTTTAAATAAAGCAGTTTCTTTTTTTTATTTTGCAGCCCGTTTTCCTTAAAGGAAAACGAGTTGCAAAATAAAAAAAATACCGAAACCATTTGGTTTCGTTTTTTCAGAGTAGGCAGTGGTCCATTGGACCACTGCCTGCTCTGAAAAAACATTTTGGGCAACATTCACAAAGGGGAAGGGGTCCCATGGGGACCCCTTCCCTTTTGCAAATGGGTTACCACCAGTGTGACACGAGTTGCAAAATAAAAAAAATACCGAAACCATTTGGTTTCGTTTTTTCAGAGTAGGCAGTGGTCCATTGGACCACTGCCTGCTCTGAAAAAACATTTTGGGCAACATTCACAAAGGGGAAGGGGTCCCATGGGGACCCCTTCCCTTTTGTAAATGGGTTACCACCAGTGTGACACTGGTGGTAACTGCGAATTGCTTTGCGACCGCATTCGAGGTCACAAAGCAATTTAGCATAGCGATGCGAGTCGCTAATAGGAAGGGGACACCCCTTCCTATTTGCGAGTCGCATTCACAATTTGCGAGTCGGTACCGACTCGCAAATTGTGAATGTGCATCGCGATAGGCATTTTGCATGGCGCAAACTGCGATTTTCGCAGTTTGCACCATGCAAAATGCTTGCTACATCTGCCAGTTTGACCATTTTGAAGAGTCAAAGTTTATTGTTGACACTAGCCCTATTGGTCTTATGGCTGTTCTCATGCAATGTAGTGAAAGGAGCAAGTGGAGGATGGTTGCTTTGCGAGCCAAGTGCTAATTGACCCTGAAAAGCACTGCTCACAGATTGAGAAAAGGCCGTGACCATAAGGTGGGGCTGTACCCATTTCCATCTCTACCTCTATAGACACCATTTCAATATGATGACAGATCACTAGTCGCTCCTGATGTTTTTATCGGTCAAGGCTCCTCATCCATCACCTAGGTGCAAGTAATGACTCACACAGCTACAATTAGCAGTTCACAGTCTATTACAAACCAGAATACAACATCCTGAGGATTATCTGTCTCACCACCCATGACCATTTGCTTCTGGTTGAGAGGGCTGATGGCTGTGTAGAAAGGATAGTGACCATCTTGGGCAAACAGAGCTGTCCTTCTAGGTGACATTGCTTCAGCGATGAAACCATATCCCTGCCTCCAAAAGGCAGTCCGAACAACTGAATCCAAACAGTGAAAGCTGTTCTTACAAGACATCAACAGAAAATACAGGGACTATCAGGTGGACCTGATGACCTTCTAGACTATACGAAATGAACTCAGCATCATAACAAGATATCTAATTCTTCTTCAGGGTCACATAATTGTCATTCCCCAATTGTTCCTACTTCAGATAACTCTTTTGATTACCAAAGCCACCAAGGGGTAGCCAAAACAAATCTGTCTATAGGACAAAGTATGGTTCCCAAGAATGGACACAACGATTAACTCAATGGTGAGAGAATGTCAAAAGTATTAGTCAACTGACGTCTCTAACAGGCTAGCACCAATAATCACAGAAGACCCGAATGGTGGCCCATGGAAGGACCTCTGTGTTGAATTTGGCCCATTCTATGGTGGAAGGTACATACAAGTTCTTTCAGACGCTTACGTCAAGTTCCCAATCGTTGAGATATTACGGTTCACAATTATTGAGCAAGTGCTCTAAAAGCTAGAGAAAATATTCTGCATCTCTTGCATACTCAAGATACTCAAAACAGACAGTGGGACACCATTTTAAGGAGTAGATTTCAGAGCCTATCTGAAGTCATTATAGATTATTTAAAGGAAGATTACCACCCTATGGCCTCAGGCCAATGGATAAGTTGAACGACTTGTGAGAACCCTTAACAAAATAATCCATATCTGCCAAGAGCAGAATGGTAATAATGAGCTAGCGTTGCACCAGTACCTACGATCATATTGATGCACAACCCGTTGCACCACAAAAACCCCCAGTGTTACAGTTATGTTTGGGAGAGCTGACAGAGACATAATTCGGCATGCTACTATGTGATCGCCCACATCTCTCAGCCCCATGGAAAAACATAATGACACTGGCAGCTTAAAACGCTGAGCGTCTTACTCCATTATGCAACAAGCAGACTGAGTATGCAAAATTGTCCAGCAGTTGGAAAGTTCTGCCTGCAATTTCAGCAACAACCATCTAATATAATTGATAAGAAGGACCTGATGACCACATCTGAAAAAGGGGATGAAACTGTGATCATAAATATTGTCTTCTTTAAAAAGCGGCAAGCTGACTTTGCAACTAGATAAACAGTCCTGGACACCATTCCTGGTCACAATGAGGAACAATGGGATACAACTAACACAGACCTGACGGGACAGATCGCTAGAGGTGAGCTCCCAAAGGAGTCTCAAAAACTGCGTTCAAGGCCCCGCAGATGCGGGATCACTTTTGTAGGAGCATGTCTCTGAGGTGAAAAGGTTGGCCACTGTTCTCAGAGCTGGGAGCACTAGGACCCCGCGGCACAGGGCAGACTCAATGAAGAGATTGCGCAATCAATCTGGAAGGTGTTAAGGTGTGGTGCTTAACAGTTATGAGGGAATGAGATGTCAGTTAAATGATGTATGCTGATGAATAAAGACATTAAATATGAGCCCGTGTGTGGTGTGTTTTTGTGCATGTTCCTGGGCTGGGGTGGACGCAACAAGTGTGGACGAGTAGGGGATACATGCCCCAAAGAAACAGAACTGCTCTTCCTGAGAGTTTGCAAGGAAATAACAAACTGCTTGTGCGTGCCATGTGCCCCCCAAGCAGGAGTGAAGAAGCCTGCAGTTTGTGTATGTGGAGTGTAAGCTCCACTCCAGTCTGTGCAGGGCATAGTGGAGAAGTTGAATGTCTAACAAGGTGTGCCGTTGGAAAAGCCTGCCAAGACTTGCCCACCAGGCTGAAAGAGTATGGTGCCTCGCCACAACACCGAGCCATCATTATTACAAAGACAACACTAAAGGAAGTGACAACCAGGTGCAACATAAAAGACACCTAAAACCAGTTATAATGCTAGAAGGCACCAACAACAAGGTATGAGTAGTGAAGTTTGCTCACCTGCCTTACAACCTCAAATTGGGTGTGGTTACTCAAGAGCAAAAATGGGTTGTGCTCACATTGTTGTTGGTTCCTGGAGAAGCCATCAAAGACAGGGGAAGTTGACAGCCAGACAACTTGAAAAGTCCTCAAGATAGCGAGGGCACCCCATAGCTGCTGCAACAGACATGAAGTACAGTGCTGTTGAATTTCTGAAACCTCTGTGCTCACTCAACTTAAAATGGTTCAAAACAAATAATAGCAGCAACTACCTACAAAACAGTTGTAGCCTTACATTAAGGTGCATTCACTGTACAGTAGGCGTCCACGCATTGGCGTCCCTTTTAGTCCCCATCCAAGACGTTATAAAATAGCTAGCGTGCTCCTTGCTAACCTTTGTGGTCAAAGCTACCCCCAAAATGGCCACCATCAAAAGAAAAAATAACACTGCAGGCTCTAACTGGCACTTCAGGATGGAGAGGAAAGTTTTGCCTGGCTGATGATTGTGACCCAGCCTAAAAAGAACCAAGTTAAACAACCCAGATAACTGGCATAAAAGTTCAATTATTACAATCCCCCTGTTCAAAAGTTAAAACTTTGGCTCAATATACTTAAAATGGTTAAAAACAAATAACAGCAACAACTACCTACAGGACAGTCAGTGCCACACATTAAGGTGCATTCACAATACAGAAGGTGCTCGTGCATCAGCGCACCATTTATCCCCCATTCAAGACATTACAAAAGAGCTAGCACACTCCCTGCTCCCCTTCGTGGCCACAGCTACGCCCAAAATGGCTGCCGTCAAAAGAAAAAATAACTGTGCAGGCTGTAACCGGCACTGCAGGATGGAGAGAATGTTTCTCCTGGCTGATGATCTTGACTGGCCCAAAAAGAACCAAATTAATAAACCCAAATAACTGGCATAAAAGTTCAATTATTACAATCCCCATGTGCATAGTCAAAAACGTGGGCTCACTCCACTTAAAATGGTTAAAAACAAATCATAGCAGCAACTATCCACAAAACCGTCATGGCCTCACATTAAGATGCATTCACTATACAGGAGGCGTTCACGCATTGGTGCGCCTCTTAACCCCCATCCAAGACGTTGCAAAAGAGCTAGCTCGATTTTTTGCTCCCCTTTATGGCAACAGCTACACTCAAAATGGTCACCACCAAAAGAAAAAATAGCACTGCAGGCTCTAACCAGCACTGCATGATGGAGAAGGACGTTTCTCCTGCATAATGATCGTGAGCCAGCCTAAAGAGAACCAAATTAAAAAACCCAGATAACTGGCATAAAAGTTGAATTATTACAATCTCCCTGTGCAAAAGTTAAACACTTGGGCTCACTCTACTCAAAATGGTTAAAAACAAATAATAACAGCAATTACCTACAAAACAGTCATAGTCTCACTCACATCAGAAGATCATGTTCAATGAGGGTGACTGGGTTGTCGACAAACAAAAACAGAAGCAAAAGGTGGATCCTCCCTTTGATGTTGAACCTTTGAAAGATGTGAAGCGCAAGGGACACATGGTAATGGCTCACCATCCCATCAAATCAATCACAAAGAACTTGCCACATTTCAAATATCTGTCTCGCTGATCATCCGTGCCTGCAAGCTCAGAGGAAGCTGATCCATCTTAAAGCCTTAATCAGACATCAGAGCCTGTACCCTCAGGGTCCACCCAGGGTACAGCTTAACTACCTCATATCACTGTACAGAAGACATCCACACACCGGTGCACCTTTTATCCCCCATCCAAGATGTTACAAAAGAGCTAGCACTCCCTTTGCTCCACTTCATGGCCACAGCTTCACCCAAAAATGGCTGCTGTCAAAAGACAAAATAACACTGCAGCCTGTAACTGGCACTAGAGGATGGAGAGGAACATTTCGCCTGGCTGTTGATTGCAACCTGTGGCTCACTCCACTTTTTTGACCCATTCAGAAGAGGTATGTTGCCAGAGACACTCAGGGCCTCATTTACATTTACTTCATTGATGCGTCAGATTTCTTGCGCCTACCGCACATCCCTTAACAATGCCATGGATGTTCTATATTTACAATACGGAGCTCCATGGCGCACGATTTTACAGATGCGTCAGAATTTCTGACACATCTATTGGCGCTAAACTGACGCATTCCTGGAGATGCGTTGTTAAACTGCTGCAACTCCAGCAATGCAAGGAGAGTCCAATAGGAAAAAGCACTGCATCAATTTTACTCCTGTTCTGAGCCGGTAAAAGTTTTGACACAGTGAAGTCATAGAATGACGCAATAAAAAGTTCTGAATTTCACTGCGTCAGTTCTATGTGGCTTTTTCAGTGTGAACTCCTACCCTGCATACATTATACCTGGTGCAGGTAAAATGTGAAACAGGGCTTTACAAACTGAAATATGTACAAGTGTAGTGCACTAATTGCGCCACCACTACATCAAAACAAAATGATGCAGCAGTGGCGCAAAGGGCTTGTAAATCATGCCCTCAGTCTAGAAAAAGTACTGATGGGTTCCAGAGCTGAGGAACAAGCAGATCGGCAAGCCACTGACATGTAAATGGGAACAACAAAAGGTGAATCAGCATTGGAAATAAAGAGTAAACACAAGCACAGAACAGATGCCCAAAAGTCAACATCTGCAAAGAAAGAAAGCTGTCTTTCTGATGTGGATTTTCATTTTCACATGAAAATAAACATTCAGCCATCTGACAAACGTGTAAAGGGTGCAGAAAGGAGAATCCCTTGATAACGTTTGCAAAGCAGAAAAATAACTAAATTGAGCCATCGTGAAATAAGAAAATGTATGCCAGAAGGTGCCAGAAGCTTGTCACACCCATAAAGACAAAAAGCAACCTCAAGTGCGACAGGTTGAAACTAAACAAAGCTGATTGTCATCATATTCATCCTGCAAGAGTTCCTCAATGTCCCCATCGCGCAACAGTGAAGACGGTGAATGTTCAGTGATCATAGATAAAAAGGATAATAGTGCACATGTGGGCCTTGCTGCTTGCAAAGAAGACAAGCAAACACCAGAAACAAGTGAGTTAACAAAACAAAAGAACGCATAGGGACATTGCCCAGAGATCAAACTAAAGGTCAACAGCTGTCTCATAACCTTGGTAATTGATAGCGGTGCATTGAACAACATCATGCCAGTCGAACAGTTTATCAGTTTGTCAACTGAACTATGAATCAAAGCATCAAATATGAAGGTGTACACATGGGCTGCTTCCAAACTGTTGTGGAGTCAAGGCTCATTCATGGCGACCTTGCGGCAAAAGAAGACCGCTGTGCAGGCCCCTATACACATTCTTCAAGGTACTCCATCTAGTGGATGCCTGCTTAGTTTTGCAACTGCTGCTGACCTAGGACTGATATCCATCAATAACAACCTAAATGCTCAATCTAAAATTGTGAGTCAGTTCCCATCACTGTTTCATGGCCTAGGAACTCTAAAAACAATGTAGGTGCGTTTTCACATTAATGAACACAACCAGCAACAGTGCAGTTTAGCATTTTATCTACAAGAAGCAGTTGAGAAGGAACTACAAGCCTTGCTGAACTATGACATTATCAAGTGCTTTACTAGTCCCATACCATGGGTTTCACCAATAGTGGTAGTGCAAAAAAGTGCAGGTGCAGTGCCCATTTGCATGGACATGCGCCAAGCCAACAAAGCAATCAAGAGAAAAAGACATCCTGGTCCACACATTGCTGATATGATCAGGCAGCTGAAAGGGGCCAAAGTCTTCTCCCACCTTAACCTGCATAAAGGATCCTATCAACTTGAACTGCAAGAAAACTGCAGGTACATTACCACTTTTCCAACTCACGTTGGTTTGTTCAGATACAAGAGACTGAGCTTTGGAGTGTCATCTGCTGCAGAAATATTCCAAGATGTTATACATAGAATAATTTATCCTGTTACACATTGCCTTCTATTGCAGTGATGATATACTGGTATTTCGCACAACACAGAAAGAACATGATAAGGCTCTTAAACAAGTGTGTCAGTTACTGTGAGAATTTCTCATTTTCTGATGAAGGGAGACTCCTAATCCTGATAAAGTGCAAGCACTACCAGCCACCAGTCGTACACCATGGTATGGTCCGTCTTGGGCATGGCCAGCTGTTGTTCAAGGTACTTTTGTGACTTTGCCACAGTGAGTGCCCCCCTCCAAGACCTGACAAAATGAAATGTCCAGTTCCCATGGTCCCCTGAACGTGCCCACAGCTTCAAAAGTATACAACATGCAATTCAGACTGCAACTGAGATGCTGTAGGTTGATCCTAAACTTCACACTGAGATCACTGTTGACGTGTGCCAGGTGAGGCTAGGGGCAATCCTTGCTCAGCATAATGGATATCCAAATGCTTAGAGGCACATTGTGGCATATTCCAGCCGAAGCTTGCCTGACACAGAACATACCTATTCCCAGCTAGAAAAAGAAAATCTAGCTATATTATGGGCCTGTGAACATTTTCAGGTGTTTCAGTATGGAAAGCATTTCACAGTCGTCAAAGACCTCCTGGTGCTGCTCTTTGAAAATCTGAAGGCCAAGATGCCCCCCTGCATTGAAAGGTGGGTGCTGCATCTACAAGAGTATGACTATACAACTGTGCACAAGCCAGGAAGGAATCAACACCCTGCAGATTATTTCTCACGAGTACCCGTACAGCTGCACAGCTCAATGTCAAAAACTGCTGAGAAATACATCAACTTCATTGTAAAATCTAGCATGCTTGTAGCTCTGTCCGTGGAAAAGATTATCACTGCTACAAATGCCAGTAAGGACATGCTTGCCCTAAATAATATAATTTCAGCACAATCATGGAGATAGATAGGCATATTTATGAGGGGTTTGCACCATGCCCCCGCAACTCCCATGGATTTTGAGGCATTCACAGATCTACCGACCCTGATAAACCTGGGAATGCACCAAAATCGTATGCCTTCATAGTGCAAGGGTACCTGCATTGGTGCTAGGCAGCCAAAAGGGCATCAGCACAGAGGAAAAGGATAGGAATGCACAGTATTGGAGAAATCCAGTGCATTCCAGTGCATGCATTCCCTGTGACGTCAGGCAGCACAGCAAGGTAACAAGGTGACATGCTACACTGCACTGAGCCACAAAGCCCATAAATCTGGGCCAAAGTGTTCAGCCTCTAAATGACAATGTTGAATTTCAAAATATACTGAAATGTCCAAGATAAACTGTCTGTCACTAAAGTAGGCATTGTGCTAAATGGATCCAGGATTGTCATATCTGCGAGTGTGAGACAGCAAGTCATTCAACTCGCTCATAAAGATAATCATGGCATTGAGAGTGAATTAAAGTAGTGTCATTTATGCAATTGTCTGTCTCCTCAGTAAACCAGCATCCACTAACCATGTCTGATCTTCCTGCCCATGAGTGGGATTCCTGCGCATGCGTGGGAAAAAATAGTCGTAGACTTCTTTAGGCCCCTGGCAACCAGACACCATCTTATGGTGGTCATTGACAAACATTCTCATTTTCCTCTGATGAAGAACATGTCATGAACAACTCACAAGGTCATTGAGAGGCTGGACAACATATTTGCAGTATGGGGCATACCGGACACTCTCAAGTCAGGCAATGGTCCACTATTCAACAGCAAGGAGTTTCTAACTAAACTCAATATCAAACATCAGAAAAGCACATCCTTATGGCCTCAAACCAGCAGTTTTGTTGAACGGTTTATAGGGACCATGAAACGAGTGATCCAATGTGCATCAGTGGAGGGAATTCAGCTGATTCAGGCATTATGTCAAGCCCTCATTGCCTATCGGTCAACTCCTCACTCCACCACTGGTGAGAGAGCTGCCACCCTGATGTTCGGTAGAGCTATAAGAGCCAAATTACCGCAGTGGAGCCCTGAGTGAAACCTGAATGATGATGAGTTTCATGTTACTGACACTGCTCATCAACATCGTTGAACTCAGAAGATCATGTTCAATGAGGGTGACTGGGTTGTCGACAAACAAAAAACAGAAGCAAAAGGTGGATCCTCCGTTTGATGTTGAACCTTTGAAAGATGTGAAGCGCAAGGTACACATAGTAATGGTTCACCATCCCAGCAAATCAATCACAAAGAACCTGTCACACTTCAAACATCTGTCTCGCTGATCATCCGTGCCTGCAAGCCCAGAGGAAGCTGATCCATCTTAAAGCCTTAATCAGACATCAGAGCTTGTACCCTCAGGGTCCACCCAAGGGACAGCTTAACTACCTCATATCACGCAGCCTGACCGAACTGTGCGAGCTCCCAGACAGCTGATCGTGGAAACGTAATGCTGCTTTTTGTTCATGTTCTTTATGCCTTTTTGAAGGGAGGAGATGTAGGGCCAGATTTAAGAAGCAGTTATTGCCACCTTGCGCCACATTTGCATAATTTCTTTTACACTAATGTGGAAAAAATGCAGCACCATATTTACAAAGTGGCCCAATGCACGCATTGCGCCACTTTGCAAACCCTTGCATCACATTATGCCTGCGCCAGGAATAATGTATGCAAGGAGGGCCTTCTGGCGTTAGGAGGCCCCGAAAAATGGCACAGTGGAATCTATGAGATTACACTGCGTCATTTCTAGCATCAATTTTAACACTTGCCTAAGACAGGTGGTAAAGTGAGGCTCTCATTGTTTTCAATGGGCCTTGTGTCACTTTGCAGGATTAGCGCCAATATTGTTGGTGCTGATTCTGTAAAGCGCCAAACTAGCTTCAAAATTTATGACTCTAGTTCCTTAACGTGTGCCGTGGTGTGCCGTATCATAGATACGGCACACATGGTGGTGATAGGGGGGACCAATGGGGTGCAAGAAAAGTGGTGCATCATGACATGATATGCCACTTTTCATAAATTTGTCCCCAAGTGTCTTAGGACTGTGGCACAGGGCGGACTTAATGAAGGGATTACGTAATCAATCTCGGAGGTGTTAAATTGTAGTCTTTAATGATTATGAGAGAATGGGAAGTGAGATGAATATTATACACTGATGAATAAAGACTCTAATATGAGCTCCGTGTATGGCGTGTTCTTGGGCATGCTCCTGGGCTGGGGACGATGCGACAGCCACTACCACCTGAGTCCGAACTCTACCCTGCACCCTCCCAACATCCCAGAGACTATGGGGGTCATTACAACATTGGCGGTAAAAGCCGCTTACCGCCGTGCAGAAGACCGCCAACACACCGCCGCAGCTGCGGAATTCCGCCACGGTCATTATGACCCACAGCTCGGAATCCGCCAAAATTTAGACACCCACACAAGTCCGCCACACCAAAGGTCAGTGATAAACTGGAGAAAACAAAACCTCCACCGTCACACCAACAGGAATACGCCCACACTTTCACGACCCACGAATCCACGCGGCGGTCTTTCAACCACAGTATTCCATTGGCGGTACACACCGCTGCGCTCAAAATACACACACATTTACAAAACACTACCACATTGGACAATTACAAATACACACACCTGATACACATACACACACCACTCCCACACACTCAATATAATATAAAACACACACCCACATCACCCACAAACCCCTACTACCAAAAATTCCAAAAGAAGGCCAGAAAGAGACACCACAATCTACAAACAAGCATCCACAGGCATTCAACACCATCACCCACATAACATCCATGCACCTCACACAACACACCACTAAATATCACCCCACACATCACAACACAGACCAACCCACACATCACCCACACCACCCCATGGGACGGCAAAGACACCCCAGGTTTTCTGAGGAGGAGCTCAGGGTCATGGTGGAGGAAAACATCGGGTCGAGCCACAGCTATTCGGAGCACAGGTGCAGCACACCTCCATAGCTAGGAAGATGGAGCTATGGTGAAGAATCGTGGACAGGGTCAAAGCAGTGGGACAGCACCCAGGAAATAGGGATGACATCAGGAAGAGGTGGAACGACCTACGGGGGAAGGTGCGTTCCGTGGTCTCAAGACTCCACCTTGCGGTTAAGAGGACTGGCGGCGGACCCCCACCTGCTTTCCCACAACTAACAACATGGGAGGAGCAAGTCTTGGCTATTCTGCATCCTGAGGGCCTCACAGGAGTAGCTGGAGGAATGGACTCTGGTAAGTCAAATCTTTACTATTACATCCCCCACCCTACCTGCATGCCATCACATACCCCCACCCTCACCCTCACCCCCATCACCCCATCTCCTCACAAATGTCCCAATATCACAAACCACCCATCCCAACACCAAGCCCTGCATGCAACAACAAAGCATGGACACCCATCACCAAAGCATGGCCACTACACATACCCTAAACCATCATCACACAAGGTCCCACACAGGAATGCAAGCACTGGGGTACACGGTCACCCACCCATTGCACACCATGGCACACACAGATGCAATCATCATGCTTTTACACCCCTGCAGGACCCTTACCCAACGTCACCGGACAGGAGGGTCCAGACATGTCCACACCACCAACAGAAGAGTCCCACAGTGATGACAGCAGCTCTGTCCAACTGGATCTAGACGACCAGCCCGGCCAATCTGGGACCTCGGGACAGTCGGTTCCCCTGGCACAGTCACAGGCCACCACAGAGCTTTCACCCTCTGGAAACACCAGCACAGCACCCACCCAGCGGGCCCATACCTCTGTCCCCAGGACACATCAATCAGCAGTGTGTCCACCACTACATGGAACCCAGGCTAACCCATCACCCCAACAACAACAGGGACCTGTGGGCAGTGGCAGTGGGCACACAGTTCAGGGGACAGAGGCCCAGGGAAACAGGGGAACTGGGAGGGCTGTTGTGCGACAGGGGGAGGACAGGCCCAGGGAACCCACTCTCCACGAGGCCCTCTCCAACATCATGGGAGCCTACCATCATTCCCAGGAGACGATGGCAACGGTACTGGCAAGTTACAGGAGACCCAGCGGCTGCAGGAGGAACAGTATTTGGGCTTCCGGGAGGAACTCAAATCCATAAATTCCACCCTGGGCACCATCGTAGGGGTGCTGAAGGAAGTCCACAACACCAGGAGGGACAATGTGGCACAACATGGGACCCCTGACACCAGCCTGGACAATGAACTGCCCACCACCTCCGCCGGCGCTGGTGGACAGGAGGCACTGCCACAGGACCACCACACAAGCACCCCACCCCCTGCAGATGGAGAACCACCACGCAAATGGTCCCTGAGATCCAGGACAAAGACAGAGAACGATGCCAAGACCCCCGCCAAGAAATGAGACCACCCTGATTGTCATCCTTTTGTCCCACTTTGTCACCCTGTCCACCCTCAAACTGCCCCAGCTCCACTTCCTATGCCCCTTTGGACAATGCACCTGTGAGACTAATAGCTTGGACTCTGCCATGGACATTCCTCCACCATCACCCCTCACCATTTTACAACTCCCTCCAATATTGAGCACTTAAATAAACACCCTTAAAGCACAAAACAATCAGGAGTCTGTCTGTGATTTTGAATTAGTGTATTAGCAATTACAGTGACAAAATGCTCTTTCAAATGTAATGTCAACATACCTATGTCACACAGCTCTAGTCCATGAGGAAACAAAGCAGATGTCACACAGTGGGACCCACATCTGTGAAATCGTAAGGGAAAGTGAAAACTCAGTGACCATACACTAGTTGAAAACGACAGACAGTAGAGAGGTAGTAGTGTTAAAGTACATGTAGCAGGCAGGTTTGTCTTCTTACCTGTGTCTCACTGGAAGTATTGCAGGATCACAGAGTTCCTGTTGTCGATGTCCTCTTCTTCTGCTTCCTCGTCTTCACTGTCCACAGGCTCCACAGCTCCCACAACACCTCCATCTGGACCATCCTCCTGCAGAAAAGGCACCTGTCGTCGCAAAGCCAAGTTGTGAAGCATACAGCAGGCCACGATGATCTGGCACACCTTCTTTGGTGAGTAGAATAGGGAACCACCTGTCATATGTAGGCACCAGAACCTGGCCTTCAGGAGGCCGAAGGTCCGCTCTATAATCCTCCTAGTTCGCCCATGGGCCTCATTGTAGCGTTCCTCTGCACTTGTCCTGGGATTCCTCACTGGGGTCAGTAGCCATGACAGGATGGGGTAACCAGAGTCACCTGCAAATGGCGAGGGACAACTGTTAGGCACACACTAACTCTTAGAAATGTCCCCAGACCCAGACAACTATTCCCACTGATTTGGTTCCAGGCGCTCACCTAATAGCCACACACGGTGTCTCTGGAGTTGCCCCATCACATAAGGGATTCTGCTATTCCGCAGGATGTAAGCGTCATGCACTGAGCCAGGGAATTTGGCATTAACATGGGAGATGTACTGGTCTGCCAAACACACCATCTGCACATTGATCGAATGATTACTCTTCCAGTTTCTGTACACCTGTTCACTCCGGTGGGGGGGGGAGACCAAGGCCACATGTGTCCCATCAATGGCACCTATGATGTTGGGGATATGTCCCAGGGCATAGAAGTCACCTTTCACTGTAGGCAAATCCTCCAACTGAGGGAAAACGATGTAGCTCCGCATGTGTTTCAGCAGGGCAGGCAACACTCTGGACAACACGTTGGAAAACATAGGCTGGGTCATCCCTGATGCTGTGGCCACTGTTGTTTGGAATGACCCACTTGCAAGGAAATGGTGTACTGACAGCACCTGCACTTGAGGGAGGATTCCTGAGGGATGGCGGATAGCTGACATAAGGTCTGGCTCCAACTGGGCACACAGTTCCAGGATTGTGGCACGATCAAGCCTGTAGGTGATGATCACATATCTTTCCTCCATTGTCGACAGGTCCACCAGCGGTCTGTACACCGGAGGATGCCGCCATCTCCTCACATGCCCCAGCGGATGGTGCCTATGGAGGAGAACAGCGAGCACAGAGTCAACCAACTCTGAGGTACGTGAACACAGCTTACTCCGAAAACTATTCATAAAACGAAATTTGCCTGTATGAATGTTGAGCCGAGGCCTAGGTATGTGTGTGCAGTTAAAAATAAAGCCATGTGGGCCCCTGAAATGGCGGCTGCCTGACCTGTAAAGTGGGACAATGGGATAAGAGGTAACTGCGCTGGCGTTGTACACCGTTGCGGTAGGCGGTCGAACACCGCGGCACAATTCTATGGGTCCCAGGATCCAATGACGATGTACGCCGGCGGTGACATGACCGCCATTTTCTATCTGTTCAATCACTTGATACCTGATCTTCGACAGGAGAGGACCTACACTGCAAGTGCTGCTGTGACCTCAATCTGGAAGAGACAATAGCTTGTGCGTCTGGGGAAAGGGCCCCTGCCTTCAGCACGGAGGAGTTGGAGAAACTCGTGGTTGGGGTCCTCCCCCAGTACACGCTACTCTACGGTCCTCCAGACAAACAGGTAAGTACACTGGGAGCATGCTGTATGGGCAATGCCTATGTCGAGTGGGGTGGATGAAAGATAGGAGGGGGGAGAATGAGGCATGCATGAAACGACGGTGAGTGCATGTGTCACATGGCAAGGGTAGGGATGTGGGCCAATGACTGTGATGGTGCAGTTGGTAATAACTTCTCTTTTTCCCCTGTGCAATTCCTGTAGGTCAGCGCCCACCAGAAGAAGGATATTTGGCGTGCCATCGCCAAGGAAGTCCGGACCCTGGGGTCTACCACAGACGGAGCACCCACTGCCGGAAAAGATGGGAGGACATTCGCCGCTGGAGCAAGAAGATGGCGGAGGCCCAGCTGGGGATGGCCTCCCAACGTGGGAGGGGTGCCTGTCGCACCTTGACCCCCCCCTGATGTTCAGGATCCTGGCGGTGGAGTACCCGGAGTTGGATGGGCACTTGAGGGCATCACAGCAGCAACAAGGGGGTGAGTACATTCTCATTCAGCTGATTCAGCGCGCTTTGTAGGTGTCTGGGTGGGGGAGGTGGGCTGTGGGTTCCCCTAGGCAGGGCGAGTTTGCTAGTTAAGTCCCCTTTTTCAGGCAGACCCTGTGGCACCCCACCCCACCTGGGTACAGTACCAACTACACCTAGTCAGGCTCCTGTGACATCCATGTGTGCAGAAATCAGCCATAGCCTTGTAAGCCATGTCCCAGGGATTGAATAGTGGACCCCAAGTGCGCGGGGTAGTGCAGGGAGCTTCTGTGTCTGTTGTGTCCGCCAACGGTAGCGGTATTGCATGCACTCAACATGTCTTTCTTCTGTCTTCCCCCCCTTTTTGTGGTCTCCCTGTACTTGTCTGCATTAGCATCATCAGGCGGAGGAGCAGTGGCACCGGAGCAGGAGGGAGCTGCATCCCACATGGCCCTGGAGGGCGAGACTACGGACTCCGAATTCACCAGTGGGACGGAAGGCGAGGGGAGCTCCAAGCCGAGGACAGGAGCTGACACTAGCGATACGGACTCCTCCTCTGATGGGATCTCCATTGCGTTGGCAGGCCCAACTGTGCCTCCCGCATCTACAGGTACAGCCGCCACCCCCCCTCCAGCACCACCCTCCTAAAAGCCTCTCAGCCTTTGCCCCGTGCCCCCTCACCCAGGAGGATGGGCATCACCTTTGCCCCAGGCACCTCAGCCCCTGCCACTGTCACCCCTGCTGCCCTCAGAGAGGAGGCCATTGACCTCCTCAGGTCCCTCACTGTTGGGCAGTCTACCATTTGAATGCTATCCAGGGTGTAGAGAGGCAGTTGCAACAAACCAATGCATTCCTGGAGGGCATTCATTCTGGTCAGGCTGCCCTTCAGAGAGCTTTTCAGACTCTGGCATCAGCACTCATGGCAGCCATTGTCCCTGTCTCTAGCCTCCCCCCTCCACCTTCCTCCACCCAGACCCACACCCCAGTACCTTAGCCTATCCCAAGCACATCATCAGACCAGCATGCACACACCTCAACACACAAAGGAAGCTCAGGTAAACATAAGCACCACACATCCCACAGGCACTCCTCCTCGTCTCCCTCATCACTCCCTGTCTCGTCTCCACTCACACCTGCATGCACTACATCTTCAGCCACTACGTCCATCACCAGCACACCCACCACCGCACCCCGCTCACGTGCAGTCACCACCCCACTACCATTCACACATCCCCTGTGTCCTTTCCCAGTGTGTCTGTGAGGCCACCTCCCAAGGTACACAAACGCAGCCACACACCCACCCAACAGCCATCCACCTCATGACAGCCTCCAGCCCATGCACCTTCACCCAAAGTCAGCAAACGTACACCTCCTACGACCACTACCTCTTCCTCCACTCCCAAACCCCCTCCATCTACCCGTCCCAGTGTTCCTAAGAAACCTTTCCTGTCCACCCTTGACCTCTTTCCCTCACCTCCCCCACCCCATCAGTCTCCTAGGGCCCGACTCTCCAGGTCCCAACCTGGCACCTCAGCCACAACATCGGCGGGACCAGTGGTGCCAGTAGTCACCGGATTATGGAGTGCACCAGGCAGCAGGGCAGGCAGTGTAGCAAGGAGCCACAGCATGGACAGTCCCCCACCTGTCAAGCATCAAAAGTTGGCCAGTGCCCGGCGGGAGAGGGGGAAGACACCAGCCGCCAAAGGGGTACAGTTGGGATTGTGGAGTCAGCTGTGACACCTTCCAAGGTGGGGAAGGGGCACAAGAAAACTGGCAAGTCTGGGAAGATCAGCACGGCGGAGAAGACCACCATCAGCCCCGCTGCCCAGGAGGTGACCGCCTTCAGCCACACTGCACCAGACAGGACCGCCAGCAGCAGCCCCATTGCCCAGGAGGCGACCGCCAGCAGCCCCACTGCCCCAGACAGGACTGCCAGCAGCAGCCCCGCTGCCCAGGAGGCGACCACCAGCAGCCCCACTGCCCCAGACAGGACCGCCAGCAGCAGCCTCGCTGCCCAGGAGGCGACCGCCAGCAGCCCCACTGCCCCAGACAGGACCGCCAGCAGCAGCCCCGCTGCCCAGGAGGTGACCGCCAGCAGCCCCACTGCCCCAGACAGGGCCGCCAGCAGCAGGTCCGTTGCCCAGGAGGCGACCGCCAGCAGCCCCACTGCCCCAGACAGGACCGCCAGCAGCAGCCCCGCTGCCCAGGAGGCGACCGCCAGCAGCCCCACTGCCCCAGGCAGGACCGCCAGCAGCAGCCCCGTTGCCCAGGAGGCGACCGCCAGCAGCCCCACTGCCACAGACAGGACCGCCAGCAGCTGAACCGCTGCCAAGGACACCGCCGCCACAAGCACCGCTGCCAAGGACACCGCCGCGACAGGTACCGCTGCCAAGGACCCCGCCGCCACAAGCACCGCTGCCAAGGACACCGCCGCCACACGCACCGCAGGCCCATGAGCGCCAAAAGCTCTGACGCTACTGAGTCCGCCACGAGCAGGATGAAGCACTCTGGGCACAAAGCCCGCTCCAGAACCAGTGAAGTAAGGCATCCACTACCTCTGTCCTTGGCAGGATGAAGCACTCTGGGCACAAAGCCCCCTCCAGAACCAGTGGAGTATCACATCCACTACCTCTGTCCTTGGCAGGATGAAGCACTCTGGGCACAAAGCCCCCTCCAGAACCAGTGGAGACTGTTATCCACTACCTCTGTCCTTGGCAGGATGAAGCACTCTGGGCACAAAGCCCCCTCCAGAACCAGTGGAGATTGACATCCACTACCTCAGTCCTTGGCAGGATGAAGCACTCTGGGCAAAAAGACCCCTTCAGAACCAGTGGAGTATCACATCCACTACCTCAGTCCTTGGCAGGATGAAGCACTCTGGGCACAAAGCCCCCTCCAGAACCAGTGGAGACTGTTATCCACTACCTCTGTCCTTGGCAGGATGAAGCACTCTGGGCACAAGGCCCCCTCCAGAACCAGTAAAGGTTGACATCCACTTGAGAGACTGTGGCTTTGCACTCCCCAGGATTAAGCAGTGGGCAAACCACCCACTGTAGAGACTTGAGAGACTGTGGCTTTGCACTCCCCAGGATATAGCAGTGGGCAAACCACACACTGTAGAGACTTGAGAGACTGTGGCTTTGCACTCCCCAGGATTGAACAGTGGGCAACCCACCCACTGTAGAGACTTGAGAGACTGTGGCTTTGCACTCCCCAGGATATGGAAGTGGGCAAACCACCCACTGTAGAGACTTGAGAGACTGTGGCTTTGAACTCCCCAGGATTGGACAATGGGCATGGGACCCCCTCGTGGATTTGGCATCGTGCACTCAACCGGCTGAGGTGCCCACCCTTTCCCTTCCCCCAGAAGTGCCAGTTTTATTTCTATCTGATGCCCCTGCAGTGTTCTCTCCGTCTTGTTCGGGTATCTTGTGTGGGCCTCGCCCATGCCTTTTGGGCCCAGTGATCCACGGACTATGATGGTGGACTCCCTTGGACTTGTGTTCTTGGTGTATTTAATTGTATGTAGTATAAATGTATATATTTGTAAATATTTTGGATGTATGTAATTGAATATATCACAATTTTTTGACTCATTTCCTTTTGACCTTGCATTCTTCCAGGGGGACTTGGGGGGTGTAACTGTGATGTATCATGATGTACTAGCGTGTGTGTTGTAGTGGGTGAGGGTGGGGGTGGGGGTGTTGCATGTGTGTGTCACAGTTTTTTTCCTCCCCCTTCCCCTGTGTCATAGGTGCAGTACTCACCGTTGTCTTCGCCGCCGGCGTTCGTGCTCCTGGTAGAGGAGCAGGAAGATAAAGGCTGGAAAAATCTGGAGCTCTGGTTCCATGGCATCCTGGTTCCTCGTGGGGTGTGCAGAGGTGAGCGTTTTCCCTTCGAAGTCCTGTTTCCGCCGTGTTTTTGTTTGCGGTAAATCCGCCCCGGAAAAGGTGGCGGATTGGTGGGTTGTAATTCTGTGGGCGGTACATTGTCCTCCGCCTGTCTGTTGGCGGTGACTGCCGCTTTGTTTGTTTGTACCGCCGTGGCGGTCGGAGTGTTAAAGTGGCTGTCTATGTTGGCGGTTTCCACCACGGTCGTAATTAAAAAAAAATTACCGCCGGCCTGTTGGCGGTCTTACCGCCGCTTTAACACCGACCGCCAGGGTTGTAATGACCACCTATGTGGCTTATTTATAAGCACCATGGCTCAGAGAATCTCAGTAAGCCACCTTGCTGCGCTGCCCTGCACCATAGGGAAAGGGCAGAAATGTGTCATATCTACAAGATACGCTGGTGCACAGTGGGCTGCCTAGCGCCGACTCAAGCATCCTTGCACCATGGTGCAAGGATGCCTGCATCGCAGCCAGGATTTTTTTTGTGCAGGAAGAGATACCTTCCTGCACAAAAGCAATCCTTGCAGCACACATAGAGAGTGGAAAAAACAAGGAGAAATAAAAATATTGCGTGAGATTTTGATGCATTCCCAGGATTGCAGATTTCTGTAAATCTGGTAGAAATGGGCCTGCACTACGCGTTGTCGCACCAACAGTGCACAGGGCTTGTAAATAAGCCTGTATGTCTTTGAGGCTCAGAGGGCACTTCCCAAAAGACTTCAGATGACACTATCATTATACTTTTATAAAGTGTGTTACAAACTGTTGGCTAAAGTTGGGAAGGAATTAGGCCCATATTTATATTTTTTTAGTGCCGCCTTTGTGTCATTTTTTGACACAAAAGTGGCACAAACGTACAAAATAGTTATATTTTGTAAATTTGCGCCGCTTTTGCGTAAAAAAATTACGCAAATGCGGCACTAAAAAAGTATAATTATGGGCCTTAGGCCCTGATTTATACTTTTTGGTGCAAAAATGCACTAACGCAGTTTTTCACCAAAAAGTTTAGCACCGGTTTGCACCATTTCTGTGCACCAGCCAGGCACCATATTTATGGAATGGTGCAAGCCGGTGCAAAGGGTAGGCTAGCATTAAAAAAAAATGAGGTTAGTCGGGTGGGACTGGCGATATGGAGGAAGGGGGTTTTGCACCAAAAAATGACGTTAGGCAGGTTAGAGTAAAAAAAATGACTCTAAGCTGCCTAGAGTCATTTTCTGACGCAAAACCATCTATACCACATGACTTCTGTCTTAGAAAAGACAGGAGTCATGCCCACCACCCCAATGGCTAGCACAGAGGACCAGGGTCGCCTGGACATGGCCATTGCACCCAGTGCCATGTAGGGGGCCCCATTTCAGGGCCCCCAATGGCACTTTAAAAAAAGAAAATACTTTACTGTACTTACCTATACTTACCTGGGATGGGGTCTCTCATCCTCTGCTGTCTCTCTAGTATGGGTGGGGGTGTCCCTGGGGCCTGGGGAGGGTCCTGTGGGCTTATTCCATGGTGTTCCACCATGGAAATAGGCCCACAGGTCCCCTAATGCCTGCCCTGATCCAGGCGTTAAAAAATGGTGCAAAGAAAGCTTTACACCATTTTTTGATCTCTCCTGTACGTTATTTTAGCACGGGGATAAATATGGCGCTAAGGCTATAGAGTCATTTTTTGCACGGGAATGCCTACTTTGCATCTCATTGACGCAAAGTAGGTTTCCACGTCCAAAAAATCACTTTGGACCATTTTAATACTTTTTTTGTGCCGCATTTGCACCGCTATTTGACGCAAAAGTGGCGCAAACTTACAAAATACAATTTAATTTTGTAAGTTTGCGCCGCTTTTGCGTCAAAAAGCAGCACAAATGCGGCACAAAAAAAGTATAAATATGGGCCTTTAACTCCATAAATTTGGCGCTAAACGGGTCTAGCGCCAAATTATAAATATGGAGTTCGTTTTGCACCGAATTTGCGTAAAAAAACTGACGCTAATTCGGCCCAAAACAAGTATAAATATGGGCCTTAGTATGTCAGAGACACAGGTCACACGCACCAAGCACCTTCCATCTTGTGGCCGGGGCATCAGCGGAATTAAATATGAGCCCTGATGAGCTCCTGCACCGGTTCGACTATAGTCAGCGGTGTAACTGTGTCCGTGACATTACTGCGCCATCGCGCGCATACCACAAGCAATTGCACAGCTACTCTGTCAGTCTTCCGTTACGATAGACAAGTAGGTCATAAATTACCTATTTCACTGCCTTTCAAATGAGATCCCACTCAGTTCTTAATTCATTGTTGACACAGTCTATCAAATATATATCGGAAGTCAGAAGAGATTTAATAAAATATACGGGCACGTGAAAGTAATTTCACGTTCCCAATATTTTCTAAACCGAGCTTTCAGGACATCCATATTAAAAAGAGGAGCAGCTGACATTTGACTCTTAATCAAATTCCTTACAGAAGATAGAGATAATAAAGGCAATATGAGTTGTCTCACAGTACATTGAATATTATTTATTCTATTAGCTTAATAATAGGAACAGAAAATATTTAGCCAGTCTCGTCGTTTATGTAGAAACACCGCCACCACGTGGTTTTATTGAATATTGACTTGTGTGATTATTTCAAATACAATTATTTCTCTTGTTTAAAGTTTTTGGTAATACATTGAGAACCCCTGGATACCTATTTTGAACTACAGGTTAAGGAGCAGAATGTATGCTGCTATTCTAATACAAATGTGAGAAACATGGCTCACGTGTTATTTAATTGCTCCTTATTAAAATAATTCTAACCCAAATTTTTAAATGTATCAACGATTTTTTCAAAATATATCTACCCACAATTTTGACTTTAATGTTTTAGCCCAGGTAGTAAGTTACCATTCTGAAAGATTCAGGGGCATGTTTATACTCCGTCTGCGCCGATTGTGCTTCAAAAATTTTTGACGCACAATCAGCGCAAACGTTGCCCCGTATTTAAACTTTGACGCCCGAGCCCGCGGACGACAAAATTCCACTGTGTGTCATTTTTTAGATGCGGCAACCCGCCTTGCGTTAATAATATGCAAGGTAGGCGTTCCCATCCAAAAAATGGCTTAAACGGCCGTGCGTCGTATTTATGCTTTCAGGCAAAAATGAAGCACGGCCGGGGGCGGAGCCAGAAAATTACGCACAGCACGATTTGCGTCAAAAATTAACGCCTGGGTCAGGGCAGGCGTTAATATGGGGCAATCACACCTGTCTGTTTCGCACAAGCTTTATTCGGCCAGCAGACCATCAAAGCAATACAGTACAAAATAAATAAATAATCATCATAGGTAAAAACAGTACAAATCTATCATAACCGAATTTAAAAGGGAGTAAAATCTCTGTTTGCCCAACTTAAAAGCAGTTAAGATCGTTGTAGATACAAATTACGTATACGCCATGCCGCTACTAAAAACTTTCTTACAGCATAGATTAATACATTTGAATTGTAGCTTTTTAAAATCCTCAAAGCTAAAGCACATTTTCTTAACTTCAATTCCCGACAAATTGTACGGATCCATTTAGACCTTGAGGTTGAGTAAGCAGGACAAAAAAACATAAAATGTTCTACTGTTTCAGAGAAATTGCCACACCCAGGACAAATGTCAGAACTTGAATTGGATCCCCATCTGCTCGTCAAGGCCATCAAAGGTAATGTTCCAAATCGGAATCTAGCATACAGGCCTTTACCTAGTAAGTCAGGTATTATATCTAAGTATAATTCGAACTCTGGGTACCATTTAAAATCAATAAACAAATTAGTTAAACGACCATTAGATTTGTGGGAAATGTAGTTGTTGCGTATATAGGACCAGTAGGCTCCCTTCAATGCTTTTACATGGGACTTCGCAAGTTGATGGGGATTCTCCCAAACATTTCTCAATCCCAATGTACAAAACCAACTGAATACGTGTTTGATCCAAGGGATGGAGATAGAGTTAGGACATTTTAACAATTCTAAAAGAGAAGACTTATATACGGTCAATTCGGGGACTATCCATAGCCTCACCCAATACAACAAAGGACGTAGAATAATTAGGTCAGCCATTCGTTTTAACCCTAGGTCGAGAAATAGGGGAATTAATGGGGTGCTAATGGTGCATGCTCATAAGGCCCGTGCAAAGCTATTCTCAATTTTGGTTATTCTGCTGCTATCTGACATGCCCCAAATCTCTGCGCCATAGGCAGCAGCACCCTGCGCCTTAGCCACATAAATCTTTACTGCTGGGGACACAACTTTGGTAATCGTACTCCTATAGAGGCGCAATATGGATGCTGCCCGATGCTGCAAAAGGCCAGCACTCTTGCTAACCTGTTCCTCCCAGAGAAGTGAATCTGTAAGCCTCACACCCAAATAATCAATGGAGCTAACCTGGTCCAGAATAACACCATCTAACCTAATAGTACATTTCTTCTGAGAGCCGGAGCGAAGCACCATCAATTTAGTTTTCTTCAAGTTCAGCTCTAGACCAGAATTCCAGCAGAATGAATTAAATTTGTCCACAAGAATTTGTAAACCAATAGGGGTTTTTGAAATCAATAGGGAATCATCCGCAAAAAGGAGAATAGGAATTTTCTGATTGACTAAAGTGGGGGCATCATTCTGACATGCCCTTAGTTCTTGCACCACCAAATTAATAAATAGAGAAAACAGGAGTGGTGCAAGCACACAGCCCTGATGGACACCTCTTTTAATGGGAAATTTATTAGTCAATTCACCTTGGTGCCCCATCTTACTTGCGCATATGTGCCTTCGTGCATGCGTTTCAATAGGTGGATAATATTGGCTGGTATCCCCATTTTGTATAGGACTTCCCAAAGCTTTTCTCTTGGGACCAAATCAAAAGCAGAACGCAAATCAACAAAGGCAACATATAAGGTTTGCTTTCCCAAAACTACATATTTCCAATTTAGCACAGCCAACCTAAAAGCCTGGTCAACCGTGCTAATTCTAGGCCGGAACCCCACCTGAAGTGGTGAAAGAATCTGCTGTTCCGTAACCCAGCTCGATAGTCTAACTAGCAGCTGTTTGGCAAAGATTTTTTGCAGGTTGTCAATTAAACTGACCGGTCTATAGTTGGTTGGGAGATTTATATTACCCTTTTTGTAGATGGGGATAATTTCTGTACCCTTCCACGTCTCGGGAATCTGTCCTCCTTTTGTGATTTTATTTGACAATAGGTTGATATACCAGGTCCATATAGATAGCTTGGATTTATAAAGATCGCCTGGGATTCTATCGGGTCCCGGGGCTTTACCTGATTTCAAAGAATTAATAGTGTCAGCAGTTTCTTCTAAGGAGAAACAAATGTGACTCTCAGGGTCATATAAACTCCCATTGGGTGAAAAAATGACAGGGTTAGCACTTAGTAAAGTAAGGGGGTCTAATCCCACATTATCACAATCAAAAACCCCAGTGGAGGTAGTTCCCTTGTAAAGAAGAGAGAAGTGCTCCACCCAGCTTCCGGGTTGAATATGGTTCTTTAGATTAGACCTACCCCCTCTCTCATGTTTAGTCAACAATTCCCAGAAAAGCGTGTTATTATTTGTTTTTGTAGCATCCAACAACTCCTGCCAAATAGAATCTTCCCAGGATTTCTTTGATTGTAAAATTGTCTTTTTATACATGCATCTTGCTTGTTTGATCGCCCCCGGGGTCCTGACCTTAATAGCCTTTTTTAGGCCGGACTTGGCCCTCATACACGAATCATTAAACCATCTACTATTAGTCGAAACCCTGCGTTGCAGGCTTGCCATAGCCGCCTTTTTGTAAAAAATACTTTGAAGTTTGACCATCATATCTTCATGGATACCAAGAAGTGGGATGGCCTCAGGATCAAGATCTTCATAGGCTGACAAGTTATTTAAATACATTTGGTAAATCTCACGTAACAAGTAGGGGTTCGACATTACTTTGGGCCACCCCACCTTTGTATAAGCATTGTTCAAGATAGGGGGAGGGACCATTGTGAGTTGCGTGTTCGAGGTTCTACCAAAGATATTCCCTGATAGGGTGAGCAACAGGGGGAAATGATCGCTCTCACACCTGGAATCTACCTTCATATCTAGCAAAGTCGCACATCCACTAAAAAGTAATCAATAACACTGGTCAGAGAACCTCGTTGAAATGTAGGTGCAAGATTTAAATCAGAAGGAGTACGGCCATTACAAGCCCTAAGGCCAAACTTTAAACATAATGTAGCTAGCTGGGCTGCGGCACGAGAGCGTGGGCAAGGGCTATCACCATTCAATTGTGCAATCCCCCATAATTCGTCCTCCTCCACAGTTAAATCATTGAAAAACGCAGAGGGTTCGAAAGTACAATTTACATCCCCAGCAATAATTAAATAGGAGTTGGTTTGTATAGTATCTAAAAAGTCAGAAAGTAAGGTTAAAATGTGTGATTCTGATCCACGTGAAACAGATCGGGCGTATACATTAATAAGAGTTATGTTAAAATTCTGTTGGAAAGAAATTTGTAAACCCATCAAGTCGATACAGTCAAATTTTAAGACCTTATAATCACATTTAAGTTTTAAATTTAAGAGGATTAAAAGTCCCCCTTTTGCCCGACCTCTTGCTTTCGCTGATGGTTGTGCAGGGATATTAAAAGAAAGAAACCCACCTATACTAGTTTGACCCTCAATCCAGGTTTCTTGGAAAAGACACACATATTGGGACTTTATTTAAGCAACCCAATCCATATTGTCCAGTTTCCTAGCAAGGCCAGCAAGATTCCAAGTCATGATGGATAAACCATTAATGTCCATTTCAATCTCATAGGTTGGGGGTGGAACATCCTTGTGGTTCGACTCATTGGCGGTGGTCTTGTCAAAACTATCTGTTATAGATTCCTCTAAATTGTCCCTGTTAAGAACTTTCTGGGCAGACGACAGTCATACAGAGCCATGGTGCATAAATTCGCCTTCCTCCCTAGAGCCTCTCCTATTAACATGGGCAATGAAACCAGACACAGGGACCTGCTTTAAATTGGCTAGTTTAGAGACTAGCATAATGCCTCCTCCTTTTAGCCCCTTGTACTGGCACGTGCGTGTAACAAAGTCAATGAGTTGGTCTGCCAAAGATTTGTCCAGAAACACAATCGAGATAACATCGAAATTTGACCCAGAGGGACTCCCTCTTTCAGTTTTTAGAATGTTCGAGCGTATAACTGAGAGGCATTCCTGTCGATGGCGTAGCCAGTGAAAAAACCTTATTAAGCCTGGACTCTTGATCCTCAACAGACCTGGATGACAACTTTGGAACATTAGTTAAGTAAAGAGTATTGTCTCCGTACCTGGGACCTATACTTAATGAAGGCATGTCTAAAGCACTATTAACTCCTTGAGAAGAAATAATGCAGGCTGGATCCTTAATCGGAAGGTTGACAGGCAACCTGTTAGTAATGGGAGGGGGGCAGTCCCTATTATTTGGAATATTGGTGGCAAAATTATGCCTCATAGTAAGGTAACGATTCAGTGGGGCAAGAGACTACTGACAGTGTCAACACCATCCACTGCCGTAGCTCCACCGAGGGGGGTACTATTGCACCCTGTGTACTTACTTTTAGAATGGATTTTATGAGGAAATAAATTAGCCTCTGCAGCACTCATATAAAAGCCAGTACTCCGGGAATGATAGGCTGGCCCCTCGCATACATTAGTATTAGATGAAACTAATTTGGCTGCCAAAGTTCCACCTGCCCCAACTACCTCTGGCATTTGGCATTTACATCTCGGTTGTTGAACCATATTCCCCTGGAGGAGTTTGGTTAACTGCAGTACTAACTTCCTAACTTCATCTACTCTATGAAGAATTAGAGGCAAGTTAACTACACTAGCAGGTGGTTCAGAGCATGTAACAATAAGAGGAGGGGAAATGGCAGCCTCAGTAGCTGTATCAGCCATGTGGGGGTCATAGGACTCGATCATATCATCCTCCTCAGTCAAAAGCTCAAAGCGATTTTTACATGGTATGTTAGGGGCCAGCCTTATCTCAGGGCTTAATGGTAGGGGTATACATTCTATTTCCTCTACATAGGAAGTCCCCTGGGTGTGTGAAGGATTAGAGGTGCTACTACAAGCCACAATACCCTGCTGAGTTAGGGGAATAGTGGCATTAACAAAGGGCATCTTCCCTGCACTATCAGTTGGTTCCCCAGAGTCAACTGTTTGGTCTTTCCTCTTCTTATTAAAAAACTCCTGGATCCTCTTAGGTTGGAGTGAAGGCTTCTTCTGGGGCAAAATTCCATGGGTCCCTAATTCACTATTAAGTATGGCCTCCACCTCCTCAAATAGTAAATCTATCTCATCAAGTGATTTCGGTTTACCTTGGACAATCTTATTGGTTAGTTTCCTAGGTCGCTTTTTCTGTTTTTTAATATCTTCCAGTACTGCCGGCGGGCCAACAGCTTTCCTTTTCCCCATAGTTCTAAAATGGCAATGATGGGCAGGAAAAGGAAAGAAAAAGATCTTACTTGAGAGCTTCCTTTAAAGGGGCTTGTCCCGTCCCGGCCTCAATCGGTTGATGACGGGCGAAGACGGGCCCGTCTTGGCCCGGTCTTCGCCCGGGCACACGCCTGGGCGCGTCCTGCGTCCCACAGGGAGCGCGCCTCTCTTATGGCCGGAAGAGAACCTGGAATGTGTGTCCTGTCCACTTGGCAACGGGACGCTTGGCCGACGAAGAAAATCCGAAAGAGAACGCGTCCCGCGGGGAGCGCGCCTCTCTTATGGCCGGAAGAGAACCTGGAATGTGTGTCCTGTCCCCTTGGCAACGGGACGCTTGGCCGGCGAAGAAAATCCGAAAGAGAACGCGTCCCGCGGGGAGCGCGCCTCTATTATGGCCAGAAGAGAAGCTGGAAGGTGTGTCCTGTCCCCTTGGCAACGGGACGCTTGGCCGGCAAAAAAAATCCGAAAGAGACGCACCTGTATTTAATCAGAACACACAGAACAAACAGCAGAGCAGCAGAGCAGCAACAGGGAGCCATGGAGGTGATACTAATCCAGCGTGCACGCCGACGCAGAGCCCAGCAGCAACAACAGCAGCTACAACAACACCAGCAGGGAACCCAAAGGCAGCGCAGAAGGCAGGAGAGGATATTCCGCCCAAGAACCACCCTTCAGGGCCTCAGGGAACACAACATCATACAGAGGTACCGGTTGAACTGGTAGGCCATTCAGCAGCTGCTGCGCAACATTGAACAGCAGTTGGCCTCCACTTTGGTGACACCCCGCACCATCCCAACAGAAACAAAGCTGCTTGCCGTACTTCATATGCTGACAAGTGGCTCTTTCCAAACAACTGGTGCCCTGGTTGGCGGAATATCACAACCATCATTCTCCGCCTTTTTGCCCAAAGTACTGGATGTCATCATTCGACTGACACCCCGCCACATCTGCTTCCCTAACACACTGCAGAAGCAGCAGGAAACAAAACAGGGGTTCTACCTCATCAGTGGCTTCCCACACGTCCTTGGTGCAATCGACTGCACACATGTACGCCTTGTGCCACCTGCTGCAACTGAACACCTCTACCGCAACAGAAAGCACACACATTCCATCAACGTGCAGGCCATAGTCGATCACCAGGGATTGATCACCAACATCGTGGCTAAATATCCTGGGAGTGTACATGATTCATACATCTTCCGTCACTGCACCATCAATGAACACTTCCAGGAAGGACGGTGTGGCAATGGACTACTTGTTGGTAAGTACAAAAACCTACTTATATACACACTGCATAGCAACCCTCTAGGACACACAACACATACACCACAACAGCAACATGTCAACAGGAACACACTGAGGTCGTGTTATCACTAGCCATGTTTTTTAAGTCACCATTGAACCTGTCACACATCGGAAATTACTGTTAAGCCTAATGTTAAGACGTCAATGAGTGTGGTTGCCTAAATGTCACCTTGCAAATTGTAAGTGTCCCAATGACCTTTACATTAATCCATTGCATAAGTTTCAAGGGATGGGATGTCCAGGGTACTTTGATATGAACTTGTTAACAACACTTTCAATTTTAACTGTGCATGGAACTATCATCTCACCCCCAGTGAAGACACACGGACACCTGTATCACAAGTCACAATGCTAGGGAGGGCACACTGTACTGCAAATTCCAAAACATACTGCTGACAAACGGTCAGCAGACAAACACTTGTTCAGCCAAGGAAACAACACAATGCAGATGGTACATCCTACAAGCATAGGATGCCACATTAGTACACAAAAGAGTCACAGACAACACAAGACAACTACTGCCATGAAAGGTCTTTTCAATAGTGCCAGCTACATCAACATGATCCCATTCATTTTCTCTTGCAGCTTATCAGGGGTATGGCATCCAGCCATGGATTATGACACCATTTGGCAACCCAAGTACTGCTGCAGAGCGTGCATACAACGACGCCCATAGGAGGACACGCAGCATTGTCGAGCGGACCTTCGGCATCCTCAAGTCAAGGTTCCGCTGACTCGACATCACTGGTGGTAGCCTCCTATATTCCCCCGAGATGGTCTGTAGGATCATCCTGACATGTGCAATATTGCACAACATTTGTATCAAAAGAAACATTCCCCTCCTGGAACCAGAGCCACACATGCCTGAAGAGGAGGAAGAGGAGGATGCTGGCCTGCAACAGGAGGGGGAACTACAGAACACAGCTGCTGGTATACGCAGGCGGCAACAGATTGTAAATAATTTCTTCTGAATATGATCACCTTCACCACTTTAGTTAACAAATTTAAATCAACACCTATTCTAATCACCATATCATGGTCTGGCTATTCCTTTTTGCACACCTTCATCTCTACTTATCAGAATAAGAGTGTTGCCTCATGGAGCATTGCTGAGATACTGAGTAGGACACGGAACATCCCAGAGATAATGTGATGCCTAACATACAATGGTCACATACACACACACTCTTAATAACATATATCATGTACATATCTGCTTTGAAGGCCAATAGCAGAGGACCACAACTATTTCACACATACATGTTGAAATCAAGGTCCAACGCACCATATGGCACACAACTAAGACACCATCACTCAATAAGGGGAAAACAAGCCTCATACATGAGGAAGTCAATGTGCTTTGGCATCAGTAACAGGAATGCCTGACCAGACCCTTGACAGCAGTTAGTCCAACTGCATCCAATATTTGCAAGGACTATCTGTGACTAGAGTTCCATAGAAGCAGAACATAGACAGCACAAGTGCCACACATATGACATGCATTGCGCACATGACATTCCATGTACATGTCAGCCCATTTCCTAACTCATTACACACCCATGCACCTGGTCACAACCCACCTGTCGGAAGAGGTCCCTGGAATACTAAGATGTGTACCATGATAATACCTCCTCTACACACACAGACCAACATTAGCAAACCAGTGTGCTACACCCTTTCCTATGGTATGCCATTGTCATAGAACATCTGACTGCAAGGACGTCAGGTCCATTTATACACTGTCTTCTAGTTTACAAAGCCCTGTTAGCACATGTAGATTGCTTCCCCTTGTGAAAATGTCTGTTGGCCCTTAGAATGCAAGTCTCACCTACAGGACTGGTGAGAAACAGATGCAGCCCACACCTATGATCACCTCCATGCACACCACCCATTTAAAAAAGCACTGCCCCTGATGATGCCTGGAACAGCATAGGAGTTGCCATTATGTCAAATACACCATCAACCATTGATACTAATTAAGCCGTGTAACACAGCCCTTGGGTTCATTTGTCACCTTCAAAAACACAGGACGTACACAGTTTGACATGTCAACTGT
Source organism: Pleurodeles waltl (assembly GCF_031143425.1). Lineage (NCBI taxonomy): Eukaryota > Metazoa > Chordata > Amphibia > Caudata > Salamandridae > Pleurodeles > Pleurodeles waltl. The sequence goes on from NC_090444.1 coordinate 955,806,771, forward strand.
CTACTTTGTCCTCAAAACAGTCTCAGTCAGACCACTGATTACATAACTTGTCAAGTAACTGGATCCTGAATCACCTTGCATTCTGTCAGCCTGACTGGCAACTGTCTGTGCGTCACACTAAAGTAACCCTGTGTCTACATATGTACCACACTTGCGTTAGCAAACCTCCCATTCATCAGGGGGCATTGGGCATGGGCTTCTTCCATGCATACCCAAATACATTGTATAGCATCATCTGCCTTTTAACTGTACCATTTGAGTTACATCCTTTTGGAAAAGCAAAATTCATGGCCCATCCCTTGTCTGGGTTGCATATATGCATGAATGACAAATTGTGACAGTGTCCCAGGGCCGTAGGCAGGGATTGGATACTGGGCTTTCAGCACAACCAGCAACCTCTGCTAATGTCCATGAATAATACACAAATGTCAGGACCATGACAGTTCACACACAGCATCACAGTGCCCACAACATAGTGATGGGCCGTGTGTGGTGAATAGCTGCGAGAATAATCAGCACAGAGGCTATGATGTTCCCAGATGCAGTGGGAAGTGCAGAGGCCAACCTGTGTACAAATGTTGTAATGACATCTGCCGGAACATAACACCTGAGACATTATCTCACTCAGCACACCAAGGTTGCCCTGTTGACTGTCTCATTACACGTCTTTAGTGACAGGGTGGGACCATCCACATGTTGGTTCACATGTCCGCATCTACTTTACTCACATTGATCAACCAAGGATACTCAGTAGATACAGGAATAGCTGCCACTGACTCATGATGAGTCCTGGACCGAACTGTGACAAATTACACCCCAAACAATCTACAGGATCATCATTGGACCACACACATGAACAAGACACCTATGTGCAATTGATCACTGGAAATATGTGGACACATGCTGTCTTGTATGCTGGTCCACCACAGCCACTTGATAGTTGGGGCTCACTTCTATGGCCTCAACTGTGGTGTCATCATACATATGAGATTCACCCTTGTCTGTCTGTGCAAACAACATGGTACCCACTTCTTCAATGCATGAGTATGACTCACTGTGGGATTCTCCAAGTAGTGCCTAGGAAGCTCTTACCAATACTCTAGGACATAGGATGTAGAAAATGTGGACCATTGACATGAACAAGCGTCTGCCATCCATCTGGTGCATGCTATGTCACATGTGGTGTCTATGTGACCCTAAATCTTGGAAGTACACTTTACGGGTGTTGTTACATGTATGACTAACATATGCCCTTGCTCATTTTCAATTTGACTTGCATCTAAGGATTGGACACATGGACGTCACATTCATACAACCATATGTACAATTATGCTTCATGTGATACACACACACTTGGTCAACCAACAAATTAGTTGTCAAAGCACACACTTTGAGCCAAAGGCATTTAGGTATTGTACATATGTGCGTCACATTGCTATCCTCTCCTTATGCCAAACATGCACAATTTGTGCAACACATATATGTAGGCCACACTTATGACCATCTATTTCGTCAGCCAACTGTAAAAATACTGTGAAGGGTGTAGTGGATGATGTTCCGCTGCAGTATGATGTCACACATGTGAACATACACCATCAACACCATACTGTCTTCAATTAGTCAATCTCTGATGTGTTCCAAATGTAAAATAACCAAAAAACAAGTAAAAATGCCCCAAACCAGTTAATGCACTGTAATTTTGACGTCCCTAGCGGTGTACGTCATTTTTTGACAACCAAAACTGTATTTGCGTCATTTTTTTGACGCACAGGAGTGAAATTTAGCCCACATCCAGATATTTGTACAGTCCATGTATCATTATGTGGATGCGGGTTAATATTCACGTCTGTGCATCAAAAAAAATGACGCAAATACAGTTTTGGTAAACAAAAAATGACGCATAATGCGAAAGAGGCAGGACTTTTCATACAGGAAGTGATGTAATAGGATATCCTGTTTACAGATCATGTACAGTGGGTGTACTTTCACTTTCACTTTGCAGTCTATGATCCTTCTGGACTGTGTGACTGTGTAGAGAGTGTTGTCCTGAGATTTTGTGCTGTTTTTGTCCTGTGTGCTATCTGTAAAGTCCATTTGTGAAATAAATATTGTTTGTATATACTGTAGTACTGTGTTTTGTCTACATTTGTCCATCTATCTTGTGTTTTTCTTGTTTTGTGGGAGTCTGTTGTGGGTAGTGTTAGTTTGGGGATAGTTGGGCTCTTTTAGTGATTAGGTTTACTTTTTTTCTGTCTTTGTACCCCTACTTTCCCCTTTCTATTTCTTTTACCCCTATTCCTTATCATCACTTATAAGTATGTCTGGTAGGCCACGTCTTGGCAGGATGGGGGAAGAGGAGTTGGGGGGCTTCATCTGGCTGGTGACGCATTTCTTGCCGCTCATGATCCAGGCAGGGGGCAGGGTGATACAGGGGTATCCGACAGAGGCGCGCAGAATCCGGTGGGGAAAGGTGCTGCATCACCTGCAGCGTGTGTATGCCAGCCAGAGGAGTGACCACCAGCTGAAGCACCGGTGGGCTGACCTCATCACCAGGGAGCAGGATCTCTAGGACCACCTGGGAATCATGATTGGTGGCACTGTTGGTGAGTACGAATCATGTTAACGTGCATGATTAAATGCATCAGGGGATTAGTGCAATGTCTGCCAGCTAACTTGCTGACTGTGTGTAATGCTGGGGAAATATAAGGGGATCATTGATGCACTATGGCAAGGATCACAATTGCTAGCTGTCAGGTAGCACGTGCTCAGCAAACTTACAGGTTACTTTCCATGAAGGAAATTGGTGCAGCCTTTTTGTCAGAACAGCTAACAAAATAGGAGCCAATCATGTCTATATAGGGTACTATTGACAGAGAAGTACAGATGTACCAACATTTAGGCCAACTATGTTGACGCAATTGCTAGACTGACTTTAGAATCACTACATGATGCTGAAAATGAGTGCTGCCTTCATGTCAATTGATAATAGCAAAGTGGCTCAGACATATGTCGTCTCATGTGAGTCTGGTGAGTGTGGAAGGAAAGCGTTCACAGAAGTACTATGAATGTGTGGGATTATTGTGTTCCTTGATCTTTTTGGATACATGTCAGTTCTTGATTTGAAAACATTGTGAAAAGGTGTAAGGTGCCCTCAGCTATCATCTTAAGATGTTTGTTGGAATTAGTTGAGCCACAATCTAAATATGGATGGCAGTCCAAGTGTATGCGCATGGCTTCACATCTCCATGGTTGGGGCAAATCACCATAGCTGGGCCACATCAATTGACTGTACTGTAACAACAGGATGGCTTACAAAAGTCCCTGCCCCTTCCTCTGTACATTGGGCCTTGTGCAATAAATGTGCCATGGCCACAAGGCATGTTTGACTGGTAATGCAGTCCTCAAATAACCAGGCTTTGGATGTCTCTCTTGGATGCACATGATGAGACGATTACACTCCATATTTTTTAGTGCTCACCTATTATGGGGCATGTTTGCAACCACATGATAGTTAGGGCCAATGTATGTGTGCAGATATGACCCATGCTATATACAAGTTGGCCGTGATATATCAGATCCAGTACCATCATGTCTGAATGGCTGCTATTTCATTATTAAGCCTACACATTGTAAATGTTTATGAAATTGTTGCACTCTGCACAGATTTTGAGCACATTTCTTCCTTCCATACCTTACAGGTGGACCGGCACCCTACACTGTGGGAGAGGTGGCGACATTTGAGGACCCCGACCACTCCAGTAAGTGTTGATATGTCTGTTATGTGTTGTGTTTGCTGGGTGTGGACTCGTGTGAGTTGGACGCATAGCAAAGTGTGATGCGTTGGGCAAGCTTTTCACTTGTTCCATGAGTGGGAATGCAGTTCTCACATGAGTTTGCCAAGCGTATCCAATGGTATCATGTAGGGATTGTAGGACATCCCTGTAGGCCCCACTGTGAGTACAGGGGATAGTCATGTGTATGACACTTGTATCACCAAGAGTCGCAATGGAAGTCAGCCCCAATTTAGTCAGCCTGTCAGACCCACATTCTCTAAGACATCTGCTTCCCTATTTACCTACGTTAATTTTGAAACAGTAGGTAGAACCTCCTAGCAGCATGTACTTCCACATGTAGTGCATCAAGTCTGTGGAACCTGAGTGCAATGGCCTAGGTGTGCATGCAATTCATGATCATGGGTGTTCTAGCAACTCTGTGTCTGATGTAAGTAAGGCCTCACTGGAAGTATATGTTGTGTACTAAGTTCTGCATTTTCTGACATTTCTGACCATATGAGTGCTCTAGGGTTTACTGACTCCTAATTGTAGATAGACTTTACCTGTGGTGTGTCTGTGGTGTGTCTGTAGAGACAAACATGTGTGGAGTTTCCTATACACTCCTCGGTGTACATGTTGTTGGCAAATTATAGTTGTGTATCTACTGCCCCCCCTCAAACACGGCCATGGGTTTGTGAATGGGGTACCTAGTACTGATGCTACGAGTATGTTACACATACATGTGAATAAGTGACGATTTGGTTGCATACTAGTATACACACTCAGGTTTGGCACTTGGTACTATACTGGCAAGTCCAGTTACAACTTGCAGACCATGTGGCTTTAGTTTTGCTTTCCGTACACTGACATTTGTAGCCCAGGTCTTGGCAGAGGATATGCAGCATGATTCTTAGATGATAACTGTCAGAACTCAGATTGCAAGTCAAAGCCAGTTATTACCCATCTTGTAGGTTATGGATGTGCTTTGTGTGATGTGACCTTTGTAGTCTGGCCTGCCATATACTTCCTCAGGGACATTCAATGCTCTGTATTGTGCTATGAGCTGTTACAAGTACAGTAGATGTAATGTCTGATTAACTTGCTGTGCCGTTTCACACAATGCAGTTACTAATGTAGAATATCTGCATTTGTCTTCACAGCTGCTAACATGACTCCAGACCAGGTCTGTGAATTTCAGCACCAGGCCATGCAATATCAGCACATCCTGCTGGTGGAGTCGGGGTTCCGGAGGATGGCCCGGCGATATCGGCATGAACGGGCCTCCGGGGCATGGCGAGCCTTCCCACAGGGTGGGCCTACTTTGCCCACCACAGCCACCACCAGCACAACCACCAATCAGAGCCAGGTGGCCCCACCCACAGCTGCCACTGTTGGTCCAACATCTGCTGGACTTCCTAGCCCCAGCATTGCCACTGGTGCAGGACAGCCCACTAGGCCTGGCACCACACCCACACAGACCTCCTCCACCGGGAGCCAGACTGCCACTGCTCCATCTGTTGACCCTGCAGCCTTCAACAGAATGGAACATAAGATGGATAAAGTGCTGCGCAAGTTGAGCCACCTGAGCCGGGACGTGTGGCACATTAAACGGCGGGTCAAGGACATTAAGAGGACCCTCCGGAGGGCCAACCTCTAGACACTTTTTTAAATGGACATGATTCCCTCCCCTCCCTCCTCTTTCCTTGTTCTTACAGTTAGTGGGCTTAGGGGCCTTAGTGTTAGGTTAGTATAGTGTTGGTGTGGGGGGTCCTCATTCTTTATTTTTTTTTTACTTATTAAGTGTGTTTGGGCTATGTTGGTGTTCTTGTGTGTTAAAAAAAAAAAAAATACCAATAAAATATATATTTGTGTAGGATAGTATAGTATGTGTTTAGGTTAGTATGTGTTGTCCTCCATGTGTCCCGTCTCATAAGGGGGGGGGGGTAGATGTTTAGGACGTTTCGTTACATGTGATAAGTACGTGTAGCTTAGGTTAGTTAGGGACAGTTGTGGGTAATGAGTAGTCAGGGTAGATTAGGGTAGGTAAGATTTTTCCTTCAGTTTCCCCATCTATGGTTAGCATTTAATAAATATTTGGTTACCCCTTAATAGTATGTGTTGAATGGTACTTGATTGTGGGTTTGGATTCAGTTTACATCAATTTGGTACTATAACATCTGTGTCCTATGCTACAAACAAATCCCAACTGAGCTGTACGATTGGCAGCTAGCCCAGAGCTACCTTGCAAAGTGTTGACCCTTTGTTGCAACCACCAATCACAGTTAATATGGATCCCAATGTATTTCTGTTGATAAGTGTGTTTTCAAAGTCACTAACAGTGCTTCCAGACTTGATATTGGGGAAACAGTTTTAGGTCTGACTGCAGTGTGATGATCATGCACACCCTTATAAGATGAGTTCTCGTTAGCAATCTTGTATTCTTGTCTTCATGACCCTCATACATCATTTGTGACCCAGTTCGGCATGATTACCTATTTGTATGTTAACTCAGACACCTTCATTTGTGCAGTTTTTGTAGTGTTTACTTAGATTAGTGTGGCATGTTTATTGTGTTAATTTTTGCATGTTTACAACATTTTGCTAACACTATTTGATGACTTAGGCGGTCAAAAGTCCGCAGCGGTCATTCCAACTTTCCCGCTGGGCCGGCGGGCGACCGCCGAAAGGCCGTCCACCGGCCCAGCGGGAAAGCCCCTGCAACGAGGAAGCCGGCTCGGAATGGAGCCGGCGGAGTTGCAGGGGTGCGACGGGTGCAGTGGCACCCGTCGCGATTTTCACTGTCTGCATAGCAGACAGTGAAAATCTTTGTGGGGCCCTGTCAGGGGGCCCCTGCACTGCCCATGCCAGTGGCATGGGCAGTGCAAGGGCCCCCAGGGGCCCCACGGCACCCGTTCCCGCCATCCTGGTTCTGTCGGTGGACACCGCCAGAAACAGGCTGGCGGGAAGGGGGTCGGAATCCCCATGGCGGTGCTGCAAGCAGCGCCGCCATGGCGGTTTCCCTGGGCCAGGGGAAAACCGTCGGGAAACCGCCGGTTCCCCTTTTCTGACCGCGGCTTTACCGCCGCGGTCAGAATAGCCCAGGAAGCACCGCCAGCCTGTTGGCGGTGCTTCCGCCGCCCTCCGCCATGGCGGTCATGGACCGCCAGGGTCAGAATGACCCCCTTAGTTATCCCCTGAGGTAGCATTCTTCTGTCCAACACAGCATGATGGTGTATGGTTTCTCACTTCATCAGATTTGTCCCTCAGGATGGGCAGAGTATGATGCAATCATGGGCAATGTGCAGATTTCTCTGACTATGAAATATCAGGACAGTTGTATTGACAAGCTACGTAATTTGACAGTAGGCATATTTCAGTTATCTACTGCACAGTTGATATGTCACATTACCCAGAGACAGATTTGTTGTGTAAGTGCTATTTATTGAAAATTGCTGTAGTGCTATCTGTACATTGTCCATGATTGTGAGTCCATTATAGTGACATCTTACATTGTGATCCAACACAAGGGTTTACCAAAATGCTTTTGACATGCTGGGGTTGCTGTTTCAGACAGTGCAGAGGGACAGACTTAGCCAATGAGTAGGAGAGAGACAATCACTGGGCTGGGTGACAAGATATACAGTGGTTTGCAGAACAGTGCTTTAGTACAGTTGTTGCAAGACTGGCAAGTTACAAAGCGCAGGACCTTGGTAAATGTTGGCCATGTGGCAGGGACTAGTGCTTCCGGGTCATTTTCCTTGTGAATGTGATCTGTTCCATGTCTTCTTCTTCTGATGTGTGTGTTGCCTGCTTTGTCCTTGTTGTTGTTGGTTGTGAAGGGGCAACACACACCTCAGTGTTAGAAAACGTGGAGTCAGACATCCCGGTCGCTGCTCCCTGTGAAGGTCTTAAGGGCAGTACTGCAGCAAGGAGGATATGCTGGTTCTTGAGAATAGCAGCCACATCACGATGGTAGGCAGCCAGGTCGGCTCTGAGGGGTTCAATGTTGCATTTGTGCACGCGTTGACAGGATTGCTGTTGTAGGTGTTGGGTCAACTGTATTACAGCTGTGCTGATTTCCTTCTGGGTTTTCTGCAGTTCCTACAAGTTAGATGTTAGGGCTTGCATAGCTGCTGCCTGATCTGCAGATGACATCATGCATGAACGCATCCCCTCAAGGCTGGCTGCCATGTTTTGCATCCCCAACCGCACCTCCTTGGCCAGCTCCCGCTGTACTCCAACTACAGTTCTCTCAAAGCTGGTGCCAGTGTCGTCTGAGTCCTCAGCTGTATTGGAGCTGGCAGGTCTTACAATTGGGGTGGTGGGTGGTTCCTCTGCGATGGCTGCTTGTTCTGTGCTCCTCCTTGTGACTGAAGGTGGGGTCTGGAGGGTTTCAAGGACCTTTTGGATGGTCTCGTGGGGAATGTTTATTGGCTCATCATCCATGTCATCAGGGAAATCTGGGACAGGCATATCGGCAGGAGATCCATCTTCCTCTGCAATGAAACAGGGTACAATTATTGCGTGTGTTGTGGCAATTTTGATGTGACGTGCCTGCCTTTTTATGAATTCACTTTGTGATCTTGTTTTGTGTTAATTTCTCCAGTCCTTCAGATGGGCATTCTTCCAGGCCTATGGCCCACCTGTGTGTCACGTGTATGTTATGGAGTTATCAGACTTGTCAGCCTCATCGCCTCTAGGTGTTGATTTATGCCAAATAGAGAATTGCCACCTTCTTTTCCTACTCGACCCTCCGTGTACATCCATTCTCATGGTGAGACCTTTCACTGGCTGTGGGTGTACTGATGGCCCTGGCAGCACACTTAACAATCTGGACCTGCCCTAAACTCTGATCTTTCACATCCACTTAAATGTAATTGACATGTGGCATATCCTATGCATGGCAATGTTATGATCCAATATGGATGTTGACATTGTTAATGTGTCCTGCTGATGTTGGGGAATGTTTGTTACATTGGATTGCCCTGATTATCGTATCAGTGTCCTATTTCATCCTCTGACTGTGCAGGTGTATTTCAGTGACCAGTTACATGTGTCCCCTCCTTAATGCTGTTGTCTGAGCAGTATGACATTTGGGATGTTGCCTTGTTATCCAGGCACAGGATGGACCCTGACATATGCAGCATGAGTGTGTCCTTAGTGCTGTGTTGCTCCTATTGTTGTTTATATTGGTGGATGTTTGCGACAACAATGGGCATTGACATTTGAGAGTACTGGGGCCTTTGTCTTGTTTCTGGGGATTGTTGCAGTTGTCATCCTCACCCCCTAATTTAGGTGTGTATGATCCATGGGGAGGTTAGTGCCATTGGCTAATTGAGCTGCACACAGAGCAGAGGTGGTAGTGGCAACTGTTGTCGCAGTTACATTGCAGTTGTCGGTATGGCTAGAGGATTGATAATAAGCCCTTAGTTAATGTAGGGGGTATGTTGGCTGACGTGTGCCAGGATGTCAGTTTGACGTAGTGGCCTTCCCTCCTTGCGTGGCTTTCCCTTTGCTCCATCGTTGGCATGACAGCATGCCCCCATGGGACTGTTGTTGGTGTTGTGTAATGGTGTGCCCCAGGTCTTCTCAGAATGGGCCATGCCCCCCTGCCGTGCCCCTTTACCCATGCCACTCCATGTATTAGATGACTTCCATGCATTTAGTGGTCGGTATCCCCCCCCCAGTTGTAGTTGACATTAGTGCTTTATGATTCCCCATGCGACTTACCCTGCATGTGTGTTGTCTACTGGTAGTCTGCGCTGTAGTGTCCTTGAATCCCTGTGACGATCTCCTCAGGGATGACGGCTGCGACCATCTCCTCCATGTGGTCCAGGGCCTCCTGGTGTGCTGGACTCCCACCTTCAGTCTGCAGTGCTGCCTTCCTGTTCCTGGCCATCTTTTCCTTGGTCCTGCGCTTGCAGTCATGCCAGCGTTTCTTGCACTCGATGACTGTTCTGCGTACTTCAGCCACACTGTTAATCTTGTCGACAATTTGGTGCCATATTGCCTCTCTCCTACTGATTGGCAACTTTGATGTGACAAACAGTTGGTGCTGGTGTTCCGTCACCTCTTTACCAGAATTTTCTGCTCCTCTGCACTAAAGCGACACTTTCTTTTCTTCTTAAAAGTGTCCTGGTTCTTGTGTGGGTCCTCCTGGCTAGTTCCTGGTCTGCTATCATCTTCCTGGGGTCTGTAGTGGCATCTGGGATCCATTTTTGCTCTCCTCTGGTGAAATGGCTGTGTTCGCTGTTTTTTTTTACGCTATTGCGTCAAAAAAACAGCGCATATCCGGTTTGCGGTGTCGTAAATCGACCCACAGTCATTTCCACCGAGTTATCGTTGTTTTCCTTTACGACTTGACGCCGCGGTGTGCGTAAAAAATAATGACTCCCACCTGTTGTTTGCGCCGCCGGCGCACCAAAATGGCGTTAGCCGCCGGTAATATTTTTGACGCAAAACTGCGCCGGCGCAGTTTTGCGTCAAAAAGTATAAATATGGGCCTCAGACCTCTAATTGCAAAACTTAAAAAATACTAACAACGTTTCAATTCAGACGTAGTTGGGGATGATTGGCAAACATCATGAGCGCACATAACGAAATACTTTAGTAATCTACTTAACTAGCTTCTAAATTTTCGAATTTTGAGAAGGTTTGCAGATATCTAATATTAAAAATCCTAAACATTAGGCCATATATTTCTGCCTCTCCTAACCACAACAATCTTACTGTGTATACCTTTTAGCGCCGCATTTGCGTAATTTTTTTAACGCAAAAGCAGAGCAAACATAATTGTATTCTGTAAGTTTGCGCCACTTTTGTGGCAAACAATGACGCAAATGTGGCGTTAAAAAAGTATAAATACGGGCCTGAGGGCCTTAACCTGATTAATGTAAAGTGACGCATCAGAATACATTATTGAAAATGTCTTCATGCAGAAATTAGGGTGTTCATATATAGTATGAATTATAATGTTTAATCTCAAACGTGAGAATTGTACTTCTCATTCATATTTACAATTGTATTCTGAAGTACTGCACTTATCGAAAGGAGCCATGCTCATATGTTTATGATTTATTGTTCATGTTTGCATTTATGGCATATTGTGCTTGCAGTCATACCAGAATGTTTTAAAGTGCATATTAGTTGTGGCTTGTAAAATTAGCATGAGCAGGCCTACATTTAATATGTGAAATGTGTTATCTTTATTTCCATGTTTTCCTTTTCAGGTGCACATTGTTGATTGTTTAGCTAGTGAAAGAAATATTGTGTATGAGATAGTCAAGCAAGCAAGAAGACCTTGGCATGGACAGGATGATTTTGTGTGCCTCCTATTCATTGTCTATCTGGGAAGAAGAAACTCATTTTCAACCTGTTTGTTAGTGTTTCGTGGGATGGGTGAATCACTCCAGGTTGCGAGTGCAGTAAGTGAGAAGGAGAAATAACTGGGCTTCTTATGACATGTTTAAAAGATATGAATGCTGCTGAAACTTTCCACTTTAACTTAGTGTTTACACTATTAGAGTAACAGCAGAATTATTTTAGGCTCTGAGAGGTGCAGACCTGTTAGACCCCTTATCCTCTTAGTGCATAGCTTTATGCTGACCCTGGATTCTTTATTTCTGAAAACTTCTACTGATGTCTTTACAGTGCTGACACCAGTCTTTGCTCTGTGCCAAGACCTTTAAATCTAGTCCAATCTAGCTTAGAACCTAGCTAAATGTCGCTACTTTTCGTATTGCTAAAATGAAGGAAACTAAATTATAGAATGGCAATTCTTATTTCTTAGTATTTGCATTGCTATGGCTATAATCCTTGAATGCTATAAACTGAAGAGTTCAACCTGTTTTGATGCTGCAGGGCCTGATTTAGAGTGTGGCAGAGGAGTGGCAGAGGAGTTACTCTGTCAAAAACATGATGGATATCCCGTCCGCCATATGGAATTGTAATATGGTGGTCAGGATGTCCGTCACGTTTGTGATGGAGTAACCCCTCTCTACCAAACTCTAAGTCAGGCCCTCAGTTTGCCAATTTTGATTTTGTACCTTTATAATCTGATTTTGATGTGGTCATATATTGGAGTGATCACTAATTTGTGATAATCCTATGTAGGAAGCTGGCCTGGTTTGTAGTGGGTACTTAAGGTACTTACACCTTATACCGGGTCCAGTTATCCCTTATTAGTGAAATGTAGGCAGTGTTCTAGCAGCTTAGGCTGTCTAGGGGTAGCTGTAGCAGGGAAGCCGAGGCTGAACTAGGAGACATGTAAAGCTCCTGCAATACCACTATAGTTACACAGTACTTATACACAATAAAAGACAATAGTCAGTGTTAACAAAAATAAAGGTACTTTATTTTAGTGACACAAGACCAAAACTATCTTAGAGGCAATACTCCTTTGAAAGGTAAGTATTGTGCACAATATAAACACTAGTAACCAAAATCAGGTAAGTAAACATAGAATAGTGCAAACAGAAGAAAATACAATAGAATGCATTGGGCCTAGGGGCAACACAAACCATATACTAAAATAGTGGAATGCGAATGTCGAATTCCCCCCTAGGCAAGTGTAGTGTGTAGAGGGGTGCTGGGAATGTAAGAAAAAACCATAGGTAAGTAAAGTACCCCACCCCAGAGCCCAGGAAAGCAGGAGTAAAGTACAGCAAGTTTCCTCAGAACACACTACAAGTTGTGATGAAGAATTATGCAAGAACCAAGCAAGACTGCAAGCAACCAACAATGAATTCCTGAACCTGAATATCTGTGGACAGAGGACACCAAGTCGAGAAGTCGAAGAAGAGTCCAGGAAGAACAGGAGCCCCTGCCAACCTGGAAGAAGGTGCAAAAGTGGATTTTCCGGTTGGAAGAAAAGTACGGAAATGCACCAAAGAAGATAGCTGCAGGTTCCTGTTTGATGCAAGAGATGTCCCACGTTGAGCTGTTGGCAGCAGGCTGTTTGTGTCGCTGGATTCCGTCAACAAGCCTTGGTTTGAGCAAATACATGGGTTTCATTAAAAAAGAAGCTGCCTGGACCCAGGAGGGACCTGGGGTCTCAACTCAGACTGATGAGAGAGAGGGTGCTTTCAGCACTTCAGAGAACCCTCAGAAGACCAGGCAGCACCCACAGGTGTCCTACAACATGGGGACATAGAAGATGCAAAGTGCAGTCGTCGCAGCACTACACTGGAGGGTCCTATGCTGCCGGAGAAAAACTCAGAGAGCTGTGCACCTCAGGATGGAGTGCTGGAGAACTGGGCTACGCTGTGCACAAAGAAGTTTTGGAAGAAGTGCACAGGAGCCCAAGGAGCTGCAGAAGACGCAGCACCGGGAGGCAAGCTCTTAGCTTCACCAAATTTGGACAGCTGGACCTTTGGATAGTCTGAGTCACTTCAGTCCACCAACTGTGTTCCAGGGATCATGCTCGTCGACAGGAGAGGCGTCCCAGAGTACCAGTTGTCATCGCAGAGAGGTGCCTGCTGAAGCAGGGAGTGACTCCGTCACTCCACGGGAGATTCCTTTGGTTCTTCTGGTGCAGGGTGAAGACAGGCATCCCTCGGGGTGTGCACAACTTGCAAACTGTTGCAAATGCTGGCTGGAGCTGGAGCTGAAGTTGCAGTCGTCCTGGATACTTTGTTGCAGTTAGAGCGGTTCCTGGAGCAGTCTGCGGTTGATCTAATGGTCAGAAGATGCAGAGGAGTCCTGGAGGAGTCTTGCAAACCGAATTTGCGCAAACACCCAAAGGAGAGACCCTAAATAGCCCTGAGGGGGGGACTGGCTACCTACTCAGATATGCACCTGTCAGACGGGGTCTCTGACGTCACCTGCTGGCACTGGCCACTCAGAGGTCTCCGGAGGGTCCCCACACCTTGGAATCTAAGATGGCTAACACCAGGGACACTCTGGAGGAGCTCTGGGCACCACCCCTGGGGTGGTGATGGACAGGGGAGTGGCCACTCTCCTTTCCTTTGTCTGGTTTTGCGCCAGAGCAGAGACTGGGGGTGCCTGAACCAGTGTATACTGGATTATGCAAGGAGGGCACCGTTTGTGCCCTTCAAAGCATTTCCAGAGGCTCTGGGAAGATACTCCTCCCATGCCTGTAACACCTATTTCCACTGGGAGAGGGTGTAACACCCCTCTCCTAAAGGAAATGCATTGTCCTGCCTTCCTAAGATTGAGCTGCTCCATCCCCAGGAGGGCAGAAACCTGTCTGTGAGGTGGCAGCAGCTGGGGCTGCAGTGGAAACCTCAGAGAGCTGGTTTGGCAGTACTGGGGGTCCATGGTGGAGCCCCCAGGGTGCATGGGATTGCCCCCCCATACCAAATTTGGATTGGGTGGTCAATTCCATGATCTTAGACACCTCACATGGCCATTTTCGGAGCTACCATTGTGAAGCTACATATATGTACTGACATATATGTAGTGCACGCTTATAATGGTATCCTCGGCTCACGAAGTCAAGAGAATTGGCCCTGGATGATGTGGGGGCACCTTTGCTAGTGCGAGGGTGTCCTCACACACAGTAACTTTCCACCTAGCCTTCAGTAAATTAAGGTTATACATATAGGTGATTTATAAGTTGCTTAGTGCAGTGAAAAATGGCTAGTGTGTGCACTATTTCCCTCAGGCTGTAGTTACAGTACTGAAGAAAGGTTTTTAGGAGCTCTTTATGGGTGGCAAAAGAAATGCTGCAGCCCATAAGGATTCCTGGAACCCTAATGCCCTGGGTACGTAGGTACCATATACTAGGGACTGATAAGGAGGGTCCAGTGTGCCAATCAGAATTGGAATATGGAATCACTAAACTGTAGTGACAAATGTGGTAAGTAGAGAGAGCAAAAGCACTGGAGTTCTGGTTAGCAGAACTTCAGTGACACAGTCAAGCATACTGACAACACATATAGGCCACAAACTATGAGCACTGGGGTCCTGGCTATCAGGATCCCAGTGAGACAGGCAAAACACACAGACAAATAGGTTTAAAACTATGAGCACTGGGGTCCTGGCTAGCAGGATCCCAGTGAGACAATAAAAACACACTGACAAACACTCACAAACAGGCCACAAATGGGGGTAACCATGTTAGAAAGAGGCTACTTTCTCACATCCTACTAAATGATTCCTGGTCCTATTTGTGCAGCTAAATGGGCTTCACAAAATTGTAAATGTGGATTTGATTCTAACTCCTTTGTCCTCCAGCACTCTCAAAAGATCCAGAAGACTGACCACTGCTTCCTTACATGCTCTAGAAAGATATTAGCATTGCTGGATTGTTCAGTTGCTGGAACAGGGAGTTAGAGTGAACAAATTCTAGTTTCCCAAACCTAGTATAAACCCTAAAGCCCATGGTGTGAGTCTGAGGATTGATGAAGTTCCAGCCATTCGAGCCAAAATTGTAGCAGCAGAGGAGTAAGTATTAATAGGCTTGTGTGTTGTCATCACATATGTCTAGCTTGCGGTGTTGCAGAGATTGTGCGATTTGATGCAATAATGTTTAAGTTGTTTTGGGAGTGTGGCACTTGATGCAAAGAGGTTGAAGTTATTATCGGGTCCAAAGTGGTCTAAGATCCCGGGATAGTTTAAAAAAGTGTAGAATACACTATATTGTAATTGTGTGCTACGTTTGGCGGTGCTTGTCGTGAGACATCATCGACGGCAATTGAAATAGGGACTTATATCATTGTGTGAAAGAGAGGTGTGATTGGTGTGATGAATTCCTAGTGCACAGGAAATCACTACACCAATTTGGGTGATTCTCCGCAGATCGAGGTGTTATTTGAGAGTGAGTCAGAGTTGGTCAGAAAGTGTCATTCAAATTTTTTCTTGTGTGATTAATTACTTTAATTTCATTAGTGGAGCAGACAAAATTGTTTGCTGGATTTGCTTTTAATTTGTTGTGCGTGTTTAGCATTGAGAAGAGTGCGTTCATGAAAATTGTAAAAGAGGGTGAACCGCTGTGAAGAGTGAGGTTGACTTCACAGTGTACCATGCTGGTATTGGTAGGTTGGTGTTAAGCCACGTTGGTATTGGTCATTTACGTCATGGAGTGCTATGCTTCTATTGGCTGTTACTGTCAGAAGGGAATAGTGGCCAAAGTGCTAGATTTAATTCAGAATTGATTCGAAATTGTTAAAAACTATTGTGGAATAAAATAAATGTTTTAGAGCCCTACAAGATTTATTTAGAGGATATGTGCAAATACGTGTTTGGGTAGGGGAAGAGGTGCCACCCCAAGATACGCCAGGTCATTATGTAGCCATAACAGTAGGTCTTCAGAGTTGTAGTTTGGCATTAGATCTTAGAATAAGAAGGTGCATTGAGCTTTTCCAAGCTATGACACATTTAATTTGAGAATTATTGAAAATTTGAGGAGGGTACTGCATGAAGCAAAACCTATACCCGCACAGTATGAAGCACTTAATGCTTGGGAACATACAGCACAAGCAAAGCAGAGAGACACATTTTAGGGCAGAGTCCAAAAGGCAATACGCACCCAGGCAGATGCTAGATGGGATGCAGAACAGAAAAGTTGGAGAATTGACATGATAGACGGATCCAGATTGTACTCAGCATTAACAAGCAAAGAAATTGGTAAGGAGAAAAAAAAGGCAAAGACACTGAAAGTGGAGAAGGTGAAGGATATGGAAACCGTAGACGCAGATAGTAGCAGTGAATCTAGTGGTGACATTTTAGATACCTCTTTAGCAGCACATCCACCTCCTTACAATGAAACCCAATTTGGAGGGATGAGTGGTGTGGTTCCAATTGAAAGTTTAGCAGTATCTTCTGCACCAGTCAATACAGGAGTAAATGTGAGTTCAGCGCCGGTGGGAGGGAATTCATGAGTTAATACCTCTGTTAACCCTGTAGTTCAGAATACCCTAGATGCAATCACTGTCCCAGTGACTATTGGTCCTACAGTCCCACTGTATAAACCTGAGTCATTGGAGACTGCAGCACATGCTTTGACAGTTCCTACAAGGGGAACTCCCATAGTAAATATGCCTCACGTTTTCCCTCTGAGGTCAAATGTGAGTCAGACAGGATATGGTCTGGTCGGAGGATCCATTCAAAGCTCACAGAATAATGATTTGTCTAATTGGAGACACTTCAGGGTGCCATTGATAATAGTTCTGGACAAATGATTGTACCCATGGCACAGAGTGGGGGTAAATCCCAAGCTCTGGATGACTTAATCAGGTTCTTTAATGGGTCCTCTGGGGAAGGTGAAAGCTGAGGATCAAGCTGAGAGATGGCTCAGGCTCCAATGAGACAAAATGCAGTGGATGTGGTCAGGTTGAAGTTTGAATTAGATGAGATGATATCTGGGAATCTTTATATTTCCTACTTGGACACTTATCTGTGGAACAAACTCATATTCATGTGTAAAGACATTACTAAGTGAGCAGGACACGCTCACATTAAACTGTATAAAATGGCTCAAACATATGAGGTAGGTCGAACTAAGTCACTGTAGAAAAGCTATTGTGTATGTTTTGATGAGATTTACATCTGCAGTATGAGAATGGCAGGAATGAAAATGCAAATTAGAGAATTAATTAAGAGTATTTGAAAATTTACAGAGCTGGACACATGAGAAAGCAGGTGGAAGAAAAGAAAGAACAAAAGAAATCGAAGGAAGAGCCTCCATCGTCCTCAAGGGATGGCGAGGGCAACTCAGCTTTCCCATTGAGAGAAGTGCATAGTGAAAGTTATGTCCATGTGCCTTGGGGCAGGTGTGATCTTACGTAATTTACCAATGACATTCCCAAATTAAGAGAGAAACCCATCAAATCATATAAGCAGATTGAGGGATTTGTGAAGATTTTGCAGGTTTGGTGAGTGGTTTTGAACACGTTCTTTGACAGTGTGGTACTACGTGACTTGTGGTCAGAGTCTAAAGTTGCTATAGAGTGGCCAGAGGAAGAGCCTGCAAGAAATCTAATAACAAATGTCCCATCATCTTTAGTGATAAAAAATGTATCAACAGGTGAAGCCTCTTTTGAAATGGAAAATAACAGTTAAATATATGGACTGGCTTAAAATTGAGAGAACGACCCAAAGAGTAGGTAGATGCTTTTGAGAGATTATTGCAGGTGTTTAAACAACATAGTGGATCGGAGACTCTTGAACCTAAAGACATGGGAAAATTATGTGTCCAGATTTGTGAAGGAATTGAGGCCTTAATTTAGCTTGATGATTCAGCAGAATTTGATTTATTGGCAGAATAAATCACTCAGTGAGATTTTGAGATATGCAAAATATTGTAGTGTTTAAAGTAGAAATGAAACAGAAACACTTGAAAGAGAAATAGATGATGGCACAGGTGAAAGCAGCACAAAGAGGAACTGAGTCAACTGTTTGTGGGTAATGTCAGTAGTATGCAAGGAATGTATCGGCAAGGAGCTCTGATGATGCAGGGGGGAAATGGGTTCCCACAGCAAGTTAGAGGACGTGGTGTTCTGTGTGATCTGAGTACTAAAATTGATGTGGCAACTTTGAAAAAGATGAATCTTTGTCATTATTGTAACAGTTTGGGGCATTAGAAGTGTGAACGTCAAATGAATCCTCAAAATTCTGGTTTTACAGGATCTCAAATTAATAATCCTGTGCAGACACAGAATATGCAGAGACAGAGAATGTTAAATGTTAATGTGCCTCAAGCTCCAGCGATAAAAGTGCCCCAAGCCCCAATGCCACAGCAGAACACGTGGTCCAGATTGATTTTTAATTACGTCCTGAATTTGAACCAAGATTTTTCCCAAAGTCAGGGGGTCTTGCAGTAGTAGCTTATGTTCAAAGTGTTGAAAATGTCCAGACTCTCCCTTATGACGGTGCCTGATGGGAGAGGAAGATTACTTCCATGGCACAGTCTTAGTGGTAGACCAGAGTGTTCCATTCGTTAATGGTGAGGTGAATGGCAACCCTGTATCATTCTTTGTCGATAATGGTGCTATCCGCTCTACTGACAGGGCAGTAGAGGTTCCAAACCTACCTCTCTCAGGAAAAGAAATCCAATTTGTAGGGGTCGCGAACAAACAAATGACAAACTTAGTTACAGAATTGGGGTGGGTGAAGAATTCCGCTCCACTGGTCGAGGTTGCTGATTTTTCTCCACTCCGCGCATTGTTCCGAAAACCTACGCGAAGCGCTGCAGACTGGAATTGAGATTTCTGAACGCGGGCAGTTGCGGCAGGTCGCTACCGCTCACATTGAGAAAGCTGCCGCTCGCATCGAGGAAGTTGCCTCTCGCATTGAGAAAGCTGCTGCTCACAATGAGAAAGCTGCTGCTCGCATTGAGGAAGCTGCTGCTCGAAAATCTGCCTAAGCAGCAGAAAGAAGTTAGCGCCCACTGGCACACCCCACGAACTGTGTGACTCACCTGAACTCCAATGCTCGCAGAACTTCACATAGTGAGGCAGATTTTTTTCAGAACTCCGCAAACTCCACCCCAGCCTATTACAGAAGTACCTGTTAAAATCGAGCCCTCTGAAGAGAATGACAAGTTTGTGGTATGCAATTCTAGTTCAGGGAGTCTCTTGGGAAGAAACCTATTGTACAAACTGAATTGTACCATATACTGTACCCCAAGAAGTATTGAACTGCAGACTCATGATGAGGAAGTTGCCTTTAAAATGGCAAGAGATGGTGTCTGTTGCACTGTTTACTATGATGACAATTGATGAGATACCGCCATATCTCAAAGATACAGTAAAGCCTAAAGTCTGGAACTTTGCAGGAAAGGATATAGGTCTCATCAAAGGTGTTGATGAGCCCTCATAGGTGTGAAACCTAATGTTGAGTACCCAAGAACTCCACAGTACAATTTGTCACCTGAAACAATTGCAGGGATTACTCCAGTGACTGAATCTTTGATACAATAAGGTATCCTAAAGGAGATAATGGGAAGTCCATGTAACTCCTCTATGATGGGTTTACAGAAGCCTAGCGATAAGTACCACATTGTGCAGGATCTGAGAAAAGTGAACACCATAGTGGTTCCATGTTGTCCCCTGGTACTGAATCCGGCTGTGATTTTATTTCAGATTCCATGTGAGACTGAATGGTTCATTGCTATTGATTTGTGCCAGGCCTTCTTTTCCATACTGCTGCATGAGGACAGTCAGTTCCTCTTCGCATTTCAGTTTGGCAGGCGTGTTTTGGCATAGTGCTGATTCCCACAAGGCTATAACGAGAGTCCATCAATCTTCAACCAGGTTCTCAAAAAGAATCTGGAGTTCCTATTCATGCCTGCAATTTCAGTCTTAGTCCACTAAATCGATGACATGTTGGTAGCATTGAATACTCAGGTAGCCCTTAAGCAAGATACAATTGCTCTTTTGAATTACTCGGCTGAGAATGAAAATAAAGGCCCATATTTAAACTTTTTGATGCAAATCTGCGCAAATGCAGTTTTGCACCAAAAAGGTTCACGCCGGCTTGTGCCATTCTTGAGCGCCAGCCAGGCGCTATATTAATGAATGGCGCAAGCCGGTGCTAAGCTTGAGCTAGCGTCAACTAAAATTACGCTAGCCGGGTGGGGGTGGCAGGAGAGAAGATGGAAGTTGAGTGTCAAAAAATGATGCTAGGCTGGTTAGAGACAAAAAAAATGCCTCAAACCAGCCCAGCGTCATTTCCTGACACACAACCATCCATAACACATGACTCCTGTTGGGGGTGTTCCTGGGGCTTTGGGTGGGCACCTGTGGACCCATTCCATGGTGTTTAACAGGTCCCCTAATGCCTGGTCTGACCCTGGCATTAAAAAATGGTGTGAAGCAAGCATTCAGCAGCATACATACAAGAAGGAAAACACTTTCATTGATTGGTTTTGTGCAGGACGGTGTCCCTTTTTGCACAAATAACAATAATTCCTACAATGCAAACACCCTTGCACCATGGTGAAGGGGTGCCTGCTTTGGTGCATGGCAACCCATTGTGCACCACCGCAAGTGGAAAGGACAGGAATGTGCTGTATCTCAGTGATGTGGCGCATTCCTGGCCTTTTCTTTTGACACAGGGCATCGCAGCAGGAATCCTTGTGTCACAACTTTGTGCCAAAACCTCATAAATGAGGCCCTAAGTGTTTTACTCTCTTTTGCAGTTAGAGGGAGGGCAGAGCTCCCTGAGTGCTTACACAATTTCAAGGTAATGCAAGGAGGCCTTAGGCCTATTTTTCTGCTACACTTGACCCACTAGCATCAACGCTGCCCAGATGTCTTAAATCCTTTGCAGCAACAGGTGTCAGCATTGAGAAGTGTGAGAAAATTGTGATGGGTCATCCCCTCATATTGTTTGTATCCCATTCAGTTGAACAGTTGTGTATTTGTACCCACACAGCATTTGGCACATAGCAGGTTAACACATTATGAGCAAGTAATTTTGGCAACCAAGAATGTGACAGTCAAGCATTGTATCACTCTGGAGCCATCTACAATGTTACCCTTTCCTGAAGCTGAAGGAGAAGAGGGAGTTGCCAAGCATGACTATCTAGATGTCACTGAACAATGCACCAAACTAAGACAAGACATCTGAAATGAGCAACCTCCTGTGTCTTATTACATATTGTTTGTACATGGGTGTTGTTTGAAAGACCATGGAGGAAATCTGAGAGCTGCCTATTCAACCTGTACAGTCTCAGGCATAGTTGGAGCTTCCTGGCTTTGTGTGGTTCTGTCCGCACAAGTGGCTGAACTAGTGGCTCTTTCTAGAGCATACTGGCCCATATTTATACTTTTTGATGCAAACCAGCGCCGGCGCTGGTTTGCGTAATTTTTTTTACCGCTGGCTAACGCCATTCCTATGCGCCATGCAGGCTCCTTATTTAAGGAATGACGTTAGCCGGAGCTGCGGACTGGTCAGAGTAAAAAAAAAGACTCAAACCGGGCAGCGCCGGCATAGGGGAAAATGGGGGTTGTGCGTCAAAAAATGGTGCAAGTCAGGTTTGAGGCAAAAATCATGCCTCAAACCGGACTTGCGCCATTTTATGATGCACAACCCCCATTGAAATGACTCCTGTCTTAGCAAAGACAGGAGTCATGCCCCCTTGGCCAATGGCCATGCCCAGGGGACTTCTGTCCCCTGGGCATGGTCATTGGGCACAGTGGCATGTAGGGGGGCCCAAATTAGGCCCCCCATGCCACTTAAAAAAATAATAATAATACTTACCTTAACTTACCTGTACTTACCTGGGATGGGTCCCCCCATCCATGGGTGTCCTCCAGGGGTGGGTGAGGGTGGCAGGGGGTGTCCATGGGGGCAGGGAAGGGCACCTCTGGACTCCTTCCATGGTCAGAGACCATGGAAGTGAGCCCACAGGTACCTTACCCAGGCGTTAAAAAACATCAGTTTTTTAAGGCCCGCCCTCTTCTGTGCCTTAAAGTCATATTTTGGGTGGGAATGCCTACCTTGCATGTCATTAACACAAGACAGTTTCCTGCATCCAAAAAATGACTCACACAGCGGAATTTTGACGTCCGGGGGCTCGGGCGTCAAAGTTTAAATATGGTGCACGGTTTGCGCCGAATGTGGGTCAAAACTTTGGACGCACATTCGGCGCAAACAAAGTATAAATATGCCCCACTGTGTTTCTGAGCAGCAGAGAGTAACAATTTCCACCAATAGTCAGTATGGCTTTGTTGTAGGTCATGACTTTGGACAGCTATGGTCACAGAGAGGTTTCATGACCTCCTCTGATCTCCCATCAAGAATGGAGAGTATGTTGATAGTTTGCTTGAAGCCTTACAATTGCCTACATAGATTGAGGTTGTGAAGTGCCCTACACACTGCAATGGAGATGACAATTTGACAGTGGGAAACAGATAGGCAGAGAGGTTGCCAGGTATTGTGCTCATACAGCTTGTAACTTCAATTGGGAATATTGTAATGAATCAACAGAAGAGGCCAATTACAACCTTTTGATAAATACAGCTGATACTTGAGAAAAAGTTTACAAAAATTCAGGGGGAAGTGCGAGAGACTTAACAACAAGGTTGATTTAGAGCAGGTTGTGTCACAAGGGATGATGACATTTGGGTTTCAGCAGATGAAAGACCAGTTTTGCCAGATAGTCTGTTATTCCCCCATGGAAGGAGTGATGCAATGGTCAGTTTGTTTCGGCAGACTTGGTTTAACCCCAGGTTTAGACTGATGGCTGAAGGATTGTGTCACAGATGTGTTGTGAGACAACAGATGAATGTAGGGAAAAGAACTGCAATAACATTAAGCCACACACGAAGATCAGATGGTCCTTTCAACAGGATGCAATTGGACTTCATTGAGATGCCTGTGCACAACAGATGGAGATTTGTCATTGTGGTTGGGTGAATCTTCTCACATTGGGTCGAAGCTTACTCGACCAGAATAAATAACAGCCTTATAACAGTAGCTTAGTTGTTGTTAAAGGAACTCATTCTTAGGTTCGACTTCCGAACTTCTCTAAAATCAGATTGAGGGACCCACTTCAACAATGAGGTCTTGAAATTGTTGTGCACAGCATTGCAGGTGGAGCAGAGACTTCAATGCAGCAATCATCCTGAGGCGCCAGGAATCGTGGCGCAAGTGAACAGAATTCTGAAATTCAGACTAGCTAGGGTGTATGCTTCACCATCTTTGAAATGGCCTGATGCTTGGCCCCTTGTGTTGATGAGTCTTCACAGTATTCCTGATTGGAGGAAAGGATTGTCTTTCCATAGAGCAATGAGACTTGACAGCTAAGCCTGCAAATATGGTTGTGAATATTACAGATGATGTGATTCTTGAATACTGAAAAGGACTGGCTGATGTGGTGAGTTCTCTGTCTCACTAGGTCTGAGCAGCCACAGTTCTGCAGCATTAAGAGCAGTCCACAACCTCAGTAGAGGCAACTGAATCCTGGTGAAAAAGCATTTGACGAAGTCCTGCTGGGAACCACGATGGTCTTTCCAAGTTATCCTGGTGATGAACACAGCTGTTAAGTGTGGAGTTCTCCTCAAATGGATCGATGCCTCCCACACCTGCAGAGTGGAGTGTCCCCATGCTTATGTCACAGCACCTGTTAAAGAAATACCAGAGGCAACAGCAGACAGAAGAAGCAGGTCAGACAAGCTGTCAGGGACCAAACAGAACATGAAGCAGCACACGTTTGGTCTGATGGGGGTCTGAATGAGTCAATATCTGAATCTGAAAGAAGAGAGCCTCATCCTGTGTTGGTGGATGGGTCAAATTCAGACCCTGACAAAACACCTAGGCCCATATTTATACTTTTTTAGTGCCACATTTGCATCATCTTTTGATGCAAAAGCGGCACAAACTTACAAAATACAGTTGTACTTTGTAAGTTTGTGCCACTTTTGCATTAAAAAGCGGCAGAAATGTGGCACTAAAAAAGTATAAATATGGGCCCTAGTTCTGTGAGACTATGAGTGGGAGCTGGAACCCATTGGCCAAGAAGGCAGGAGAGAAAAAGATTGAGCTTGCCTAAAGGATGTGTCTCAAACTATCCCAGAGGATACTGAGAATTCTGGTCTTAGTGGCAGTAAGGATGGAGGACCTGCACTGAGAAGATCAAAGAGAGTAAGGGTACCCTGTCGCATGTACTCTTCACCTGAATGGACATACTTTGCTGCTGATGCCAGATACAATGAGTTTTTGGATATTGAGAATTGCAAATACAGTTGAGCCTTCTTGAACTGAACTTTGCGTCTGGACTGTATATTGAAGTTACACAGCCATTGAATGAATTGGCTCAATTTGCTATTATTGTGACTTCTGAACTATGTAAATACTAGAGACTTTAGACAAACTTTGATAGGAAATTAATAAGACTATCAAGCCCGAGGCATAGGTGAAGGAGCGTATGGTTGCCATTCAAAAGAACACGGAGTAGGGCTAAGGAAGTCTCATGAACATGTACAAAAAAAAAAATAACCATGAGAAAGTGAGAAGCAAGCAAGGGGTAAGCCTCAGCCTCCCTGGAGAGAACTAATAATTACAAAAGAGAGGGTCAGTCTGTCTAGAAATTAACTCTGAAGGACTAAGAGGGAGTTAACTGGTCTCAATATATCCTAAAATGGTGGGGGACCTGAACCTAGGTAAATTAGTCCATCCCTGACATCTCATGGCTAAATTAGTAGGATCCTCACCCGCAGGTGCCACCAGTCACATGCTTCATCATCGGATCCTCACCCACTGCACCTAGTGGGTTCATCTGGTTTCCTTTCTCTGGTGGTGCGCTCTCTGCTTCCTCACGGCGACCTGAAAAATACAAAAGGAAAATTACATTAAGCGGCAGTCTCTTCATATTGGGTAACACAATTCAGACTTTTTCATAAAGTATGAGTATACTCTGCATTCTATTCCTTTGGCCCCTCCAAATTTGATACCTTCATAAACTAGTGTCAATTATATTTTATTCACAAACCAGCTTCCTTTTGTAATGATCAATCTAAGATAACCTTTATGTTGTCCTACTCAGTGGGTACTGCTGCAACGTGGTCGATAACAATAGTGGAGAGAGACAACTCTTTTTTATATAATTATCCAGTCTTTAAGGATGAGTTGAAAAGATTGTTTGACCATCACACATTCATTCAGTCCGTTGACGCCGAATTATTGAACTTACAACAAGGTATCAAAGATTTATTGACATGTATTACCACATTCAATAGATTAGTGTCAGAATCAGGATGGCTGGAAAGCAAAAGGAGTTCCTTGTTTTATGAAGGGTTATTTGATGAATTTAAGGATTTACTGGCCCAAGTGCTTCCCAGAAACTGTAGTGAGTTAATAGACCTACTAGTGAATCTGCACTACTGTCTGGCAGAGTGTAGGTAAAACAAAGAATGATCTGAAGCAAAGATAGTGAGCTATAAGGGTTAAAAAATACAAACCCTGAGAAAGCAGATGAACTAGAACCCATGCAGATAGAGAGTTTTAGAGGACCGTTAAGTGATGAGGAACAATGAAGGCATAAGATGTTAAAATTTTGTCTGTATTGAGAAAACAAAAGCCATTTCTTGCCCATAACCCAGAGAGGAAAGAGTTTTGGGTGTAGAAACTAGTCTAGCCTCAAGCACTTTAGCACATACACCTTGTATTCAACAATATCTTCATTTGCATGAAACAGGTCATTTGCCTTGGGATGGAGGCTTAGTTTGCTTTGAATTACTAGTAGACTCAGGAGCTATGGGGAATTTTATGGGCCAATCCCTTGGTATACCATGTGAAAAGAAAGATCAGGCTGACAAAGTCAATACTATTGACCGTAGTGCCCTGAAGTCAGGATCAATAACACATTCTACTACTGCCTTGTGGCTTGACATTCAGGGAGCCTATACAGAGAAGATAAAATTTGATCTGATACAAGCCCCGCAGTTTCAGGCTATTTTGGGAATACCATGGAGGAGACCCATAACCCAGAAATACATTGAAAAAGTTGTAAGATCACCTTTTGCTCTTCCGATTGAAAAGAACATTGTTTCAAAAGACCTTCAATTTCATATCCAGAAAACATTGCAGCAGTATCTCCTGATATAGCTTGTCCACGGATTCTTTCATTCTAACAAGACCTAGCAGATGTCTTTGACAAACAAAGGGCTACTAGTCTCCCACCACATCGTCCATATGATTGCCAGATCGACCTGATCCTTGGGTCTCGCATACCATGTAGCAGGATCTATGCATTAACGAAGAAGGGAAACATCCATCTTAGGGAATATCTCAATGAAATGCTAAGCATAGGACTTATCAGACCATCCCATTCCCCAGCCTCATCCCCTTTATTCTTCATAAAAAAGGGGGTGAGTTATGCCTCTGCACAGATTACAGAGCTCTCAATGATGTCACAATGAAGAATCACTATCCTCTGCCTCTCATTTCCAGTTTAAATTACCAAGTAAAGGATGCACAGGTCTTTAATAAATTAGATCCTAGAGGGGCCTATCATCTAGTGTGAGGGAGAGAGATGAGCGGAAAACAGCATTTCATACTAAGTTTGTTTCGTATGAATACCTTGCAATGAGGCTTGGTTCATGTAATGCCACTGTTGCCTTCCAATTCTTCATAAATGAAGTATTGAGGGTTTTTTGGATATGTGCATGGTGGCTTACTGTAATGACTTTTTAATATAGTCCCCTTCCATGACGGAACATGAGAAACATGTAAGGGCTGTGCTACATCAATTTCTAGATGATAAGCTTGTTGTCAAATTAGAGAAATGTGAGTGTCACACTTCTGAAGTCTGTACTCACAGAGTTAGTATGGACCTGCAAAAGGTTACAGCTATTTTTCAATGGAGATATCCCAAAACAGTGAAGGAGGTACAAAGTTTTCCTGGATTTGCCAACTTTAACCGGTGATTTATAGATCATTTTTCTGCCTTGGTAATCCCCATAAAAGAGTTCTTACAAATGGAGCAGCATTTAAATGGACTGAGGCAGCAGAACAAGTGTTCCAGCAATTGAAAAAGGCCTTCATCAATGCCTGGTTTCTGCAATATCCCGATACTTCACAACCATTTATAATGGTGGCAGATGCATCTCAAGTGGCAGTTTGGGGGGTCTTATTGCAGAAAAACAAGGAAACATGTAAACTGCACCCAACACCCTATTTTTCTCACAAACTTGGTCCAGTTGAATTAAATACTTCCTTAGGTGACAAAGAGCTCTTAGCCATTAAGAAGGTCTGTGAGGAATGGCGGCACTATTTGATGGGCACCTCGCATACTGTCACTGCAATCACTGATCACCGAAACCTTAAATTCCCGAAGTCAGCTAAAGCTCTATCTATGAGACAGCTATACTGGACCCATTTCTTTGCAGTCTATGATTTTGTAATCCAATTCAAAGCTGGTAGACAGCATGGGAAAACATATGCATTGTCACATCTTGGTCATGAAGTTGAAGAACAAGGAACCAACTCTCCTCCAATCATACCCTCTGACAGTATTTTAGGGCAATTGAAATAATGTCTGAAAGATCTGTTTGGCAGATGTAGTTACAGCACAACAAATGAGAGAAGCACAAGAGGTTCTACATAAACAGGATGATAAGATAATAAACAAAGCGTATTAGGTAAAGAATTGTCTATGTGTTCTCACTCCAGTCATACAGCATCAGGCATTATATTGGTGGCATAACCATATACTGGCAGGGCATTCAGGAGAAAAGAAGACATCATTTTAGTGGCCTACACAGGTGACTGGTGCAAAACAGTTTATGTAAAGATGTACCATATGTGCTCAAACTAAAAACCTACATCAAGCACCTGTTGGCTTATTGCACCCCTTATCCAGTCCTCCATACTCATGGCATTCTATCTTCCTAGATTTTACATCAGAACTACCTACAACAGACCACAACTATACTACAATCATGGTTAAAGTAGATATGTTTTCCAAAAATTGCCTATTTTACACCATTGCCAGGCTTGCCAACTTCTAAGACACTTGTGAACATCTTTGTACAATCCATAGTACGTTTTCATGGTGTACCGTCAATAATTGTGTCCGATTGAGTGCCTCAATTGATCTAAAAGTTTTGGAAGGCCATGTGTGGGGTTTTACAGATAGAAATCCATCTGTCCACGGGATATCACTCACAAACTGACAGTTAGTCTGAAAGGGTAAATAAGTGTTTAGAGCAATATATCAGGTGCCATGTATTGGGATAAGTTACGATTGGCTGAAGAATTTGCCAGCAATAATGCACAACATAGCTCTACCAAGGTAACCCCATTTCAATGTTATTATGGTCTGCATCCCCATTTTCTGCTGCTTTCATCAACCCATACTACAGAGTTTCAAATAGTTCATATTTATGCAGCACAAATTATAGTTTTTTCAGCAAACAGCATGAACAAAAATTTGGATTGAGCATAGCTGCCGTATGAAGAAAATGCAGATGAACATTGAAGAGCTGGTCCCGATTATCAAGTTGGAGATCAAGTATGGCTATCAAAATGGCACCTCAATTTGAAGGGACCACGAAAATTCCAACTGCGATACATGGGCCCTTATCTGATTATCGAGAGGATCAAAGATTTTACCATGAACCTAGATCTGCCTCCTCAAATACAAGTACACCCCATTTTTTCATGTGTCTTTGTTAAAACCAGTTACTCCTGGAACTGTGCTTCCTAAAAAAATCCTGTTATTATGGTAAGTTCTGAACCGGAAATCGAAGTAGAAACGATCTTCAACTCCAAATGAGTATGTCACAGACTGTTTTATCTGATTCACTGGAAAGGATATGGACCTGAGGATCAAGCCTGGGAGCCTGTGTTTCATGTACACGCCCCACACCTTATACGTCTTTTTCATCCCGGTATCCTGACAAGCCCAAGCTTGTGGGGAGGACCTTGTGGTGAGGGGAATGCTGTCAGGAGCACATCCTGCACGGCACCCCGACTGAGCGGTCCCTTTAAGGGGTCGAGCGCAAAGCCTTTAAGGCTGTGCGCTGCACCCGGATGCCTGCTCGTCATCTGTGCGCCTCCCTGTACTGACCTGTTAATACCTACCTGTGGCATCTGCATTGGTGTTTCTGTGCTGCTCCCATCAGTGTCTTCTTGCCTTCCTCTTCAGATTTTGTCCAGGGCACTCAGCGTTTTGCGTTCCTCCTGGATTGTGGGAGATTCATCCTTTGGCATCGGGTTCGTTTGGTTTCCATTTCCCTGGTGGTGTTCGATACTTCCTCACGGCGACCTGAAAAATACAAAAGGAAAATTACATTAAGCAGCAATCTCTTCATATTGGGTAACACAATTCAGACTTTTTGATAAAGTATAAGTATACTTATCTTATGGATTTTTGTTAAAGGAACTGGTGAATTCAACCATCCTTTTGCTTTTCTAAGGAAAAGAAACACATTATTATTGCTCAAGGCCTAGTGCAGTGATAAACATTAACAATACCAGGAGACGGACATCGATGGAAAACTATAAATGTATTAAGCTTGATTTACTTATGAACATTGATAATACAAAGAGATGAATATTGATTTACATCTGTTGAACTGTTGAACACTGAAAATACTAGGAGATGAACATTGATTTTAATCTATGTATGGTGATAATACTCAATTATGATCTGATGATACATTTTCCAGAAGGGCTGTTGTTTAAGTTAGTATTTCGCTACTTAGAACCCCAGAGTCACACAATCTAGGTAGATGAAAGGTGGTTACTGACCCTTACTCCTATATGTATATACATTTCTGTATGTTTCCTTGTATGAGTTCTTCTGAATTAACAGTCCTGAATTCTGTTTTGTAGACATAGCGAAATTCAGCCAACAAAGAACTATCTATTTACTAAGAAGGAAGGGACATTAGGTAATGCAGGAGTGTCTCGCAATATTATGAAAGCCATAATTGTAAATGTTCTAAGCTTTAAAGTCATGTTATTGATTTTCTAGAAGCAGGAAAGACAACCCAACATCGTCAGGTGGGAGGTTGATGTCAGCCTTGATTAAGCTTTATACCAGTGCGTCTTGCTTTACCATTTTTGTGGTCTGCTTAGTTTGCAGGAAAGTAGGGAATTACATTGTGTCAATTTCACTCCTGTGAAAAGATAAAGCCTGACAGTATCTAGTGCAACCAAGGTTCAATAGGCTTTCTTCAGGATCCAGAAATGTACATAGTATCCCTATCACATATAGGGGGTCATTCTTACTTTGGCGGGCGGCGGAGGCCGCCCGCCAAAGTAACCCCGTCAGAACACCGCACCGCGGTCGAAAGACCGCTGCGGTGATTCTGAGATTTGCCCTGGGCTGGCGGGCGGCCGCCAAAAGGCCGCCCACCAGCCCAGGGCAAATCAACCTTCCCACGAGGACGCCGGCTCAGAATTGAGCCGGCGTAGTGGGAAGGTGCGACGGGTGCAGTGGCACCCGTCGCGTATTTCAGTGTCTGCATAGCAGACACTGAAACACTTTGCGGGGCCCTCTTACGGGGGCCCCTGCAGTGCCCATGCCATTGGCATGGGCACTGCAGGGGCCCCCAGGGGCCCCGCGGCACCCCCTACCGCCATCCTGTTCATGGCGGGTTTCCCGCCATGAACAGGATGGCGGTAGGGGGTGTCTGAATCCCCATGGCGGCGGAGCGCGCTCCGCCGCTATGGAGGATTCAGAAGGGCAGCGGTAAACCGGTGGGTGACCGCCGGTTTACCCTTTCTGACCGCGGCTCAACCGCCGCGGTCAGAATGCCCTTCGGAGCACCGCCAGCCTGTCGGCGGTGCTCCCGTGGCCGGTGACCCTGGCGGTCACCGGCCGCCAGGGTCAGAATCAGGCCCATAGTTGGTAACTACCAACTCTGAGTAGTAGTTTATGCAAACATTATGAAGCATGCAAACATGCAGACCAAAGTAGACCTTTTCATTTAATGGTCCCTGAAACCTAAAAGCATAAATGTATTTCTGTTAGGGGGTTATTATGACCCCTTGTTATTGTATTGTCTCATGCTCAGGCACACCTTGGTTGACGTGTACGACAGGGCATGCATACATGTGAGTTTACCTTTCAAAATGTCAGAAGTGACATATATATATATATATATATATATATATATATATATATATATATACATGTAAAATGCTATAATATCCATAAGATGCCAGGGATGCACCAATTTATCTAGGTGCAGATCTCCTGCCATCTTAAGATATATTGAGACCAGATAACTGACCTCTTAGACCTTAAGAGTTAATTTCTATACAGGCTAACCCTCTCTTGTGTAATTATTAGAACTGTAAATAAAAACATCTCATTTATTGGGATTTGTTTTGCCAGTTTGCACAGGTGGAAGTCAACAGGGAAGATTCTGCTGCTGCTGTATTCTAGCCAATTGTCTGGTTGTAGAGAGGCCATGGAAATTGATAACACAGACACATGTAGAAATATATTGGTAGGTATATTAACAGTTGTAGTTGTAATATTAGTCATTTTATTGACAGGGCTATATTCACCTACCTATAGTACAGTAGAACACAAATTCAAAGTTGACCCCACATCTTCACCTCCATTGATAATAGTAGGTATAACTCTCTTAGTGAAAACAAGATACACATAGATGCTTCTAGATGAACATTTGCTTCAAATGCTTATTTTAAGCTAGTTTATGAATACATTGACATTATTGACACAAGGGATGGCTATGTATGTGTACAATCACCTGCTGTAGCTGATCATCACACTCCTTTGGCATATGGAGTTTCACGTAGTGCTTTGCTAAGCTTATTTTATGGAACAGGACATTTGTGATATCATTTTTCGGATTATGATTTAGTTCTTTCAGAGATTCCTACATTGAAGCACCCGATTCCTCGACCACCTCCACAGGAAATAGGGATAATTGCGAGGTTATTTAAACCCACCATAACATTAGAAACAGTCTATGTATGTAGAAATAGTTTGACCATACTTCTAACAGAAGTTGAGAACAAATGTTTGAATTTAACTGAAGATAGAAGGGGAGACAAATGGAGGCTAAGTCGAAAACAGATAAAGATCTTATGAGCCAGCATAGATGGGCTAAGGAGGAAAATCAACATCAAGTTGCAGGAAACCTAGCTGCCTTGGTGCTAGATTGGAAGCAATAGGGGAAGCTGTGCATACGTACTCAGAAATCTACAGTTGACACTGTGTTTGTGAGGAGTGACTGTAATCATGCATTTGATGTTAGAGTAAATTGGAGGTTATTCCCGGATGGGGAATATTATGGTATACCTGAAGTTTGTTTTTTTGTAGAGAAAATGTTTATTTTAAATGGCTCAAGGGATGGTATGGCACATGTTGTCTAGCTGTATTCTTTTCAAAGATATATCATGTGGAGCATTTTAACGATCCCATATGGGAAATGAGTTCTAGGGCTAAACAATGTTTTAGTGCTGGAGAGTGGTAGAAGACGTCTTTGGTGCAAAGATTCCACCTGTAGGTGTGATTTTGAACTATTTGAAGATTAGGAAACTGTCTACTATAGCTGATAAACTGTACAG
Source organism: Pleurodeles waltl (assembly GCF_031143425.1). Classification (NCBI taxonomy): domain Eukaryota; kingdom Metazoa; phylum Chordata; class Amphibia; order Caudata; family Salamandridae; genus Pleurodeles; species Pleurodeles waltl. The sequence goes on from NC_090444.1 coordinate 955,839,503, forward strand.
CAGCAGCCTTGTTGGTAGTAGATACTGAGATGGTAGCCATAAGATCTATGGTTTTGCAAAATTGTATTGTGTTAGACATTCTGCTCGCCAAGGCGGGTGGAGTCTGCAGGATGATAAAGGTTCACCAATGTTGTACCTACATACCTGATAAAAGTAAGGATTTGAAGGCTTATTTTAAGAACATTACAGTGAAGGAAGATTTTAGGGAGTTAGAAGCACCAGGTGCTTGGGAAGCTATTGGAAATTAGTTTGCTCCAGTTAGCAGATGGTTTGGAAACCTGGGAAGTGCAATGGTAGGTTCTATTTTGAGTCCATTTGTTATCATTGCCATGTGTGCAATATTTTTGGTTATGACCTTCACGATGTGCAGGAGACTAAAGGCAAGAAAAGGAGTGAAGAGAAAGAAGGAATAAATTGAATTGGAGAACAGACAGTGTAGGTATTATGATAAAATGAAACAGTTGGAAGAGACCAAATGAATTTTTGAAACCCATGAGGTTTTGATGTCCATCTGATAAGAGTTTTGTCTTGATTTTTATAACTCGATTCGTCATCATAGGGGTGACTGGAACAGTGCAGTTTTAGCTGTATCCCTCCATGTTACAGACGTAACTCGGCAATGGAATTGATATCCTCTATACTGAGTGCTTTAACATTATTAATGTAAAATGAAGCATCAAACTACATTATTGAAAGTGCCTACCCTGTAGAAATTAGTGTTTTCATTTATATATGTATGTTCTAATGTTTAGCTCTAATGTAAGAAATGCAGTTCTCATTCATGTTTACAATTGATTTCTGAAGTATTGCATTTATTGAAAGGAGCCATGTCCATATGTTTATGATGTATTGTTCATGTTTGCATTCATCTAATATTGTGCTTGCAGTCATACCAGAATGTTTGAAAGTGCATAAGTTGTGGCTTGTTAAGTTAGCATGAGAAGGCCTACATTTAGTAAGTGAAATGTATTCTCTTTATTTTGCATGTTTTCCTTTGCAGGTAATTGGGTTTCTTATGTGTTCTGAAGATACGGATGCTCCTGGTACTTTCCACATTAATTTAGTGTTTACACTGTTAGAGTAACAGCAGAATTATTTTAGACTTTGGGGGTTATTCCAACTTTGGAGGAAGTGGTAATCCGTCCCAAAAGTGACGGTAAAGTGACGGATATACCACCAGCCGTATTACGAGTCCATTATATCCTATGGAACTCGTAATACGGCTGGTGGTAAATCCGTCACATTTGGGACGGATTACCACCTCCTCCAAAGTTGGAATAACCCCCTTTGAGAGGTGCAGACCTCTTAGACCCCATGTCCTCACAGTGCATAGCAGTGCGTAGCTGAATACTAACACTGGATTCTTTATTTCTGAAGACTTCTACTGACGTCATTGAAACACTTTTTTGTGACATTACAGAGTTTTTGGTGAAGATAGATCAGCAGATAGATGGTCTAACATCACAACTTGTACTACTGGGGATTGATGAAGAGGCGTGCCCAGGTCAATCGCAAGGTTTTTTGTTTGTGGTTATGGCAGTTGTTTGGTGTTGTATTGATGGGCTTGTATGTGTAAAGGGCATGATCGCAGGAAACGAGGTCTGAAATTGTGGGCTCCGTTGACCCAATGGCTAAGCCAAACCCGAAGGTCTCTTTATCTATGGTGCACTTATGGAGTTTGAATTCTGAGAACGCTTTGTTTTTCTGAATTGATGTGCAGTTTTTATGTATGTGTTTCTTTTATTTTTTTGTTTACTGGATTGCTGTACCTTATTGTGCACATAAATTATAATAAAAAATAAAAAAAGAAGTCCTTGCAATGCTGACACCTACCTTGCTCTGTCCCGAGACCCTTAAATCTAGTCCAATTTTGCTTAGAACCTAGCTAAATGTCCCTACTTTTCTTCTTGCTGAATCGAAGGAAATTTAGGCCCTCATTATGAGTTTGACAGTTGCACAGCAGAACCGCCAAACTTGCAGGGAGAACACCACCGCCATGGTGGTGATATCACCCGAGTGTATTACAATGTTCCCGCCGGGCTGACCGGGGGGAACATTGTAGTACACTGTTCCCGCCGGGCTGCCCTGTGGGAACAATGCTACGATATTGGTCTTGGCTTCCTAAGGGAGCCAAGTCCAATATCATAGCACTTCAGCACCCTCGGAATGCGCACTGTCTGCAAAGCAGACAGTGCGTATTCCAACGGTGCTGGGCAAAGTCATGTCATGGGCATAAACAGTGCAAGGGCCCCCATGTGGCCCCCGGCATTGGCTTTCCGCCAGCCTTTCCATGGCGGGGTGACCACCATGGAAAGACTTGCAGAAAGATGAGTTCAGTGCCCCCCTGGCTGAGTACAAGCCGTCACCACGTTGAGACACTCATAATGAGGGCCTAAATCGTTTTATAGAATGTCAACTATTATCTCTTAGTTTTTTGCATTGCTGTGACTGTAATCCTTATATGCTTTATACTGAACACTTTAGTTTGCCAAGTTTGATTCTGTACCTTTATAATATGGTTTTGATGTGATCATAAATTTGAGTGATTACTAATTTGCATTTATTTATTTTTACTTTTGCTCTCTTGATTATATACATTTATATTTATAAATATATATCTCTATATACATGCATATATATACATCTATCTATTTGTGCTGATATATATATATATATGCATATATATATATATATATATCCTTTCACAAATGCCACCAATATTGCCGAAATAGTTACTTGAGTTACCCATAACTACAACCGCTGAATTTCTATGGTTTTCTGTGAGGAAATTCAGAACCTAACAATAACGTCCCTGCAACCTTTGTTTTTTTCATTGAACTTCTATGGGTTTTTTTAGCAGTCACAGACGTAAATATAACCAGTGCAGCACATGGCCTTCGGCCGTGCACAGCGGGCCAACCCTCCTGCATGCACCCAAACTGCGTGCTGCCTTCGGCCATGCGCAGCATTAGGTTGGATACAGTGGGTGTTTTTCTTTTCAATTTTTCTCTGGAACCATAGATCCACGAGTGGAATTGCAGATCTGTGGATCCACCCATGCAACAGCAGGTTGGACGAAAAAAATAGTTGGGCAATTTTTTGCCCAAGAGGAAGGGACCCCTCTATGCATCCTATGGGGTCAGGATACCTCTATCCTGACCCCGTATGTGTTTTTGCACTCTTCTTTTCCCACCCCCTAGCCGATGTGACAAACAAACTGGTGGCTGCAACCTTTCTGTCAGGTTATGACCAGCCAATCAAGGCCTTGGTTTTCAGCCTGGATTCGTGGTTTGGACCCAGATCCACGGGTTGGATCAGTGGAGGATGCGCGTCCCTATATATCTATATTGTTCGGTCTTAAATTACTCCCAAAACTACTGGACAGATTTACACGAAACTACAAAAAGCATAATCTGTGGAACAGGATCAAATTTACCGCCAAATTTGGTGTCATTCCGTTTAGCAGTTGAGGCTGTAGACGTGTTTAAAGACTCTAGGGAAAAACGAATGGGGAAAATGCATTTTGTGACCCCCCCCATTTTTCTCATCCCCGCTTGATGGATCACCCTGAAACTTTCAAGGCAGCAGCTGAACTGACCAGACCTGAGCTGGTTTGGTTCAACGGTGCAAAAGTTAAAGGCAAAACAAAAAACGCTCTGTCTATGAAACTAAGTCCTAGCTATAACTACTTATGGCGAACGCCAGTAGGTAATATATATATATATGTATGCACAGACAAACTGGTCCTCCTCATGGCGTGCTATTTCATGCTGGTGCAGTCTTGAGGAATGGACCTTTCCTCCCAATAATTCCAAAACAAACAGTTGATAACAAGTGCAACACTGCACTCCAGGAGAAAAACGTCACTCTTTTCTTTATTTACAGTAAAAAAAAGTCACCAAACCATCACCACCGACGCGTTTCGACCTACTAGTCTTATTCAATGAAATGTATAACATTATCCATTGCACCATTTACTAATCATTCTTTAACACCTACATTATTTCTTAAAATTACTCTACAGCTTTTGCAAACATGTAAACACTTCTCTAGTCCAGCAGTCCTGGATACATATTTCTCCAAAGAGTTCAATTTATCTTGTAATTTTTCACTGAGTAGCACAGTTACTACTTGGTGTTCCATTTTGTTGATAGCAGTCATCTCCAAAATGTCCTCATTCTTTAGTTTGATCAATTCTTCATTAAATTCAGCACACTCTTGAAGTGTGGCAATTAAAGAAACTATGGATTTCCCTTCTTTACAAAAGTCATACATTACCTCTGCTGCTGTGCTTGTACAGGAAAACAGTTTCTCAATAAGCCGACTTTCCAACATATGTTTTTCTTCCTCTGTCAGAACCCCTTTTCTAATGTCCTTTAGAAAGTTTCCATATTCTATGTCAGAGGCTTGACATATATTTTTCTCACAAGTTCCTTCTATTTGAATTACTGCCAAATGTTTACATTGCCAATTCTTCCCAAAACGATCTGAGTTTCTTCATGTGAAAGAGTATTGAAAAAAGGCTGTACATTTAAAGGAGCAATTGTAGTGGCTCACCAAAAGCAATTAAATGCATTCCTACAAACAAGACGCTGTGTTCAGTTTTGAGAATCTGTTGGATTCTCAGGTGAACAAAGGCAAGCATTAGATTTGAAACCATGTTTACCACATCAATAAATAAAAGCTTAAATTTCTTTAACCTTTTTAGTGCGGGCGTCGGCCACTGGCCGACGCCCACACTCCCTCCCTGGTGCGGGTGACGACCAGTGGCTGACACCAGGAAGGGTATTAATAAATCCTCGGGTGCGTCGCACCCGAGGATTTATTATTATTTTTTTCCATTCCCCGGGAGACACGGAAGCTTCCGTGTCTCCCCCCCGCCCCCCACCCGCCCCTTTGTGACGTCAGCGCACCACGAGGCGCGCTGACGTTACAAAGGTGTTTTCCCCATCAAAGCAGGAAGCAGCCTTGCGGCCGCTTCCTGCTTCAATGGGGAAAACGGCCTTCCCCACGTTTGGGAAGGCCTTGTAAGAAAGGGGAGAGTCTCCCCTTTCTTACGAGGCCTTCCTGAAAGTGTTTCCTGGCCCCCTGGCACAGCTGCGATCGGGGGCCAGGAAAACATTCAAAAGGCCTCGTAAGAAAGGGGAGACTCTACCCTTTCTTACGAGGCCTTCTGAAACTGTTTCGCACAGCTGCGATCGGGGGCCAGGAAACACCACTAGACGCCAGGGATTTCACTTGGGGGGGGTCGGCCCCCTCAGAAAACGGGCCACCCCCCCTCCCCCGGGGGCATATTTAAAAAAAAAAGAAAAGGTAGGTGCAAATTTTATTTTTTAAAAAAATAATAGAATGAATAAAATAAAAAGACAGGGGGTCGTCCGTGGGCAGGGTGACCCCCTGTGGGGGCAATATTTTTTTTTTAGATGTTGTAGGGTTTCCCTGGGGGCCATTTTGGCCCCCAAGGAACCATACAACAACTAAAAAAATATAGAACTATATATAGATATATCTATGTACATGGATATATCTATAGATATATCTATGTAGATATATATATATATATATATATATATATATATATATATATAGATAGATCTATATATATCAATCAATCAAAGAGATTTATAAAGCGCGCTACTCACCCGTGAGGGTCTCAAGGCGCTGGCGGGGGGTGCGGGGGGAGGGAAAGGGGCTGGGAGGTTCACTGTTCGAAAAGCCAGGTTTTGAGGCCCTTACTGAAAAGAAGTAGGTTTTGGGTCTTGCGAAGGTGGGTTGGGAGGGCGTTCCAGGTTTTGGGTGCAAGGTAGGAGAAGGATCTGCCCCCGGTGGTGGTGTGTTTGATGCGGGGGACAGAGGCGAGAGAGAGGTCAGCTGAGCGGAGGTTTCGTGTAGGGGTGTGGAAGGTGACTCTCATTGGGGTAGGCAGGGCCTGTGTTGTGGAGTGATTTGTGTGCGAGGATGAGGATCTTGAAGGTGATCCTTTTGTCAATGGGGAGCCAGTGGAGGGATTTGAGGTGTGGAGAGATGTGTTCGTGTCCGGGGAGGTCGAGGATGAGTCGTGCTGCTGAGTTCTGGATGCGTGTAGTTTGCGCTTGAGCTTTAGAGTGGTGCCGGCGAAGAGGGCGTTTCCGTATTCAAGTCTGCTGCTGATGAGTGCGTGAGTGACAGTTTTTCTGGTCTCTGTGGGGATCCATTTGAATGTTTTTTTCAGTATACGGAGTGTGTTGAAGCATGAGGAGGTGAGAGCGTTGATTTGTTGGGTCATCGAGAGGGAGGAGTCTAGGATGATGCCGAGGTTGCGTGCGTGGTTGGCGGGGTGGGTGCAGGGCGTGGCGTGGCATGGTGGGCCACCATGAGGGGTCCCAGGTGTTTTTGTGTGGGCCAAAGAGGATTATTTTGGTTTTGCTTGAGTTGAGTTTCAGGTGGTTGGCTGTCATATATATATCACTTTTGTCAATATGTGTGTGGTTTCCCTGGGGGGAAAAGGGTCAGACTTGTCTAGTGGCAGTTTTAGTGCCATAAAGAAGCGCAGAAGGTTTATATGCCTACTGCAAAGAGCAAATCTGTATTTTATGTAAATAGCTGAGTACATTAGTAAAGTCAGCCATTACCTGCGCTATAATACCAATGAAATGTATGTGCGGGGTGGAGGGTGGCTATGGAGAGATGAAGGGCACTTTTGCTGGGTGGTAATGAGGGAATCCTAGGAGGAGGGAGTGGGAGCACCAATAATGATTGTTGGACTGGGCGCAGGAGGTGCTAAAGACTGTGATAAATGGTATGTGACAAGGTGTTTTTTGAGTGTCTTGAAAGAACGTGCTGATTGAGGGAAGAAGCGCAGGTAAGGTGGCCTCTACTGTTGCACGTATCTCACACACACCATCGATTTTGTGACTGTCTACGTAGGCTAGTGTTTTAGAGCAACAGTTCAGCCAATAGCAGAGATGGCATCTTGATGGATGACTGCTGCCTGCACTCGGGTTATAGAGGACCGCTCTGACATAGGATCAGAGACTGAGACATCAGATACTGAGACAGCATCTGAGGGATAGGACAATGGCGCAGACTCTGGGAGTGATTTTTCAGTCGGAGGAGTCCCATTCGATAACTCCTCTTCCAGTACATTATGAGGGAGGTGATGAGGACAGTCCTGCTGTCCCTTCGCAAGCTGTTTGTGCAACTAGGTAATAGTGGGTTAGCCCAACCCAGAGAGCAGGTGAATGCGGCGGCAAGCAGAGAGAGAGAGAGTGCTCTCTTGGGAGCTCCCCAATTTAGTTCAGCCCCAAATTCCACCACCCAAATCGTATTGTGGAGACATCAAAATTATCTATGGCAAAACAAACTGGTTTTGAAAGGCAGGCACCTGTGTTTTTGGTCCTGGAATCAGCGGCCATATAGAGAAACACACTAAACCCAAACATTTCTGGAAACTAGACATTCGGGGGAGTCCACAGAGGTGTGACTTGTGGGGATTCCCCAAAGTTTTCTTACCCAGAATACCCTGCAAAGCTGAAATGTTGAATAAAAACTCTATTTTTCTCGCATTTCTGTCACACAAACTACAGGAATATGCTGGGATCTACAAAATTCCTACAACCCAGTGACTCCTCACCTGTCCTGATAAAAACACTACCCTACTTGAGTGCCTACACCTAGTGCCTGCGTCAGGAATGGATCACCCCAGGGTCAACAGCTGCCTCACGTAAGGACCAACATTGACCGTTGTGTGATCTATTCCTGTCGCGGGCACCAGGCCTACCCACACAAGTGAGGTACCATATTTATCGGGAGACTTGGGGGAACGCTGGGTGGAAGGAAATTTGTGGCTGCTCTCAGATTCCAGAACTTTCTGTCACCGAAATGTGAGGAAAACGTGTTTTTTAGCCACATTTTGAGGTTTGCAAAGGATTCTGGGTAACAGAACCTGGTCAGAGCCCCACAAGTCACCTCATCTTGGATTCCCCTGGGTTTCTAGTTTTCATAAATGCGCTGGTTTGCTAGGTTTCCCCAGGTGCCGGCTGAGCTAGAGGCCAAAATCCACAGGTAGGCACTGTTTTCTATGAAAAGATTTGATGTGTCCACGTTGTGTTTTGGGGCATTTCCTGTTGCGGGCGCTAGGCCTACCCACACAAGTGAGGTATCATTTTTATCCGGAGACTTGGGGGAACTCTGGGTGGAAGGAAATTTGTAGCTCCTCTCAGATTCCAGAACTTTCTGTCACCATAATGTGAGGAAAACTTGTTTTTTAGCCACTTTTTGAGGTTTGCAAAGGATTCTGGGTAACAGAACCTGGTCAGAGCCCCACAAGTCACCTCATCTTGGATTTCCCTAGGTCTCTAGTTTTAAAAAATGCATGGGTTTGGTAGGTTTCCCTAGGTGCCGGCTGAGCTAGAGGCCAAAATCTACAGGTAGGCACTTTGCAAAAAACAGCTCTGTAGTCTGTCAAAAAATGTGATGTGTCCACGTTGTGTTTTGGGGCATTTCCTGTTGCGGGCGCTAGGCCTACCCACACAAGTGAGGTATCATTTTTATCGGGAGACTTGGGGGAACGCTGGGTGGAAGGAAATTTGTGGCTCCTCTCAGATTCCAGAACTTTCTGTCACCGAAATGTGCTGAAAACTTGTTTTTTTAGCCACTTTTTGAGGTTTGCAAAGGATTCTGGGTAACAGAACCTGGTCAGAGCCCCACAAGTCACCCCATCTTGGATTCCCCTAGGTCTCTAGTTGTCAAAAATGCACAGGTTTGGTAGCTTTCCCTATGTGCCGGCTGAGCTAAAGACCAAAATCTACAGGTAGGCACTTTGCAAAAAACAGCTCTGTATTCTGTCAAAAAATGTGATGTGTCCACGTTGTGTTTTGGGGCATTTCCTGTCGCGGGCGCTAGGCCTACCCACACAAGTGAGGTATCATTGTTATCGGGAGACTTGGGGGAACGCTGGGTGGAAGGAAATTTGTGGCTCCTCTCAGATTCCAGAACTTTCTGTCACCGAAATGTGCTGAAAACTTGTTTTTTTAGCCACTTTTTGAGGTTTGCAAAGGATTCTGGGTAACAGAACCTGGTCAGAGCCCCACAAGTCACCCCATCTTGGATTCCCCTAGGTCTCTAGTTGTCCAAAATGCACAGGTTTGGTAGCTTTCCCTATGTGCCGGCTGAGCTAAAGACCAAAATCTACAGGTAGGCACTTTGCAAAAAACAGCTCTGTATTCTGTCCAAAAATGTGATGTGTCCACGTTGTGTTTTGGGGCATTTCCTGTCGCGGCCGCTAGGCCTACCCACACAAGTGAGGTATCATTTTTATCGGGAGACTTGGGGGAACGCTGGGTGGAAGGAAATTTGTGGCTCCTCTCAGATTCCAGAACTTTCTGTCACCGAAATGTGAGGAAAACTTGTTTTTTTAGCCACTTTTTGAGGTTTGCAAAGGATTCTGGGTAACAGAACCTGGTCAGAGCCCCACAAGTCACCCCATCTTTTATTCCCCTAGGTCTCTAGTTTTCAGAAATGCACAGGTTTGGTAGGTTTCCCTATGTGCCGGCTGAGCTAGAGGCCAAAATCTACATGTAGGCACTTTGCAAAAAACAGCTCTGTATTCTGTCAAAAAATGTGATGTGTCCACGTTGTGTTTTGGGGCATTTCCTGTCGCGGGCGCTAGGCCTACCCACACAAGTGAGGTATCATTTTTATCGGGAGACTTGGGGGAACGCTGGGTGGAAGGAAATTTGTGGCTCCTCTCAGATTCCAGAACTTTCTGTCACCGAAATGTGAGGAAAACTTGTTTTTTTAGCCACGTTTTGAGGTTTGCAAAGGATTCTGGGTAACAGGACCTGGTCAGAGCCCCACAAGCCACCCCTCTTGGATTCCCCTAGGTCTCTAGTTTTCAAAAATGCATAGGGTTGGTAGGTTTCCCTAGGTGCCGGCTGAGCTAGAGGCCAAAATCTACAGGTAGGCACTTTGCAAAAAACAGCTCTGTTTTCTGTCAAAAAAATGGGATGTGTCCACGCTGTGTTTTGGGGCATTTCCTGTTGCGGGCGATAGGCCTACCCACACAAGTGAGGTATCATTTTTATCGGGAGACTTGAGGGAACATAGAATAGCAAAACAAGTGTTATTGCCCCTTATCTTTCTCTACATTTTTTCCTTCAAAATATAAGAGAGTATGTAAAAAAGACGTCTATTTGAGAAATGCCCTGCAATTCACATGCTAGTATGGGCACCCCGGAATTCAGAGATGTGCAAATAACCACTGCTCCTCAAAACCTTATCTTGAGCCCATTTTGGAAATGCAAAGGTTTTCTTGATACCTATTTTTCACTCTTCATATTTCAGCAAATGAATTGCTGTATACCCAGTATAGAATGAAAACCAACTGCAGGGTGCAGCTCATTTATTGGCTCTGGGTACCTAGGGTTCTTAATGAACCTACAAGCCCTTTATATCCCCGCAACCAGAAGAGTCCAGCAGACAAAACTGTATATTGCTTTTTTCACAGGAAAAAGTTACAGAGTAAAACATAAAGAAAAATGGCTGTTGTTTTCAGCTCAATTTCAATATTTTTTTATTTCAGCTGTTATTTTCTGTAGGAAAACCTTGTAGGATCTACACAAATGACCCCTTGCTAAATTCAGCATTTTGTCTAGTTTTCAGAAATGTTTAGCATTCCGGGATCCAGCATTGGTTTCACACCCATTCCTGTCACTAACTGGAAGGAGGCTGAAAGCACCAAAAATAGTAAAAATGGGGTATGTCCCAGTAAAATGCCAAATTTGTGTTGAAAAATGTGGTTTTCTGATTCAAGTCTGCCCGTTCCTGAAAGGTGGGAAGATAGTGATTTCAGCAACAGAAACCCTTTGTTGATGGCATTTTCAGGGAAAAAACCACAAGCCTTCTTCGGCAGCCCTTTTTTCCCATTTTTTTGGAAAAAATGAAATTTTCACTGTATTTTGGCTATTTTCTTGGTCTCCTCCAGGGGAAACCACAAACTCTGGGTACCATTAGAATCCCTAGGATGTTGGAAAAAAAGGACGCATATTTGGCGTGGTTAGCTTATGTGGACAAAAAGTTATGAAGGCCTAAGCGCGAACTACCCCAAATAGCCAAAAAAGGGCTCAGCACTGTGGGGGGAAAAGGCCCAGCAGCTAAGGGGTTAAAACTCTTGCCACCACATGACAAGCTTCACCAGACTTCTGGTGTTCTAGTTTATTATAATGCTCTACCGATAGCATAAGTAATCTATGTAAAGTTATCTCTTTGATACTGGTGCAGCGAATCCTGTTGGTGCTGTTACTGTACATGATAAATTTGATTCTGCAGTCTTCTGTAGATAAAAGGAGAGAACTTTAATTAAAAAGCTTTTCCTAGTACCAGCGTGGCCACTGATATATAAATGTATTGGCTTGAATGATGAGCAATTGCATTATTTCTTCTGGTGAAGGAATCCATGTTCTATTTTGTCTTTTATTTCAATATAAATGTCCTTTTGTTCAGTGTTGAGTTGTGCAATTAACTGTTCTAGAGTCACAGATTCCTGTCTCACTTGTTGCATTGCTGTTTATACTTCATTTGCAGCTATTGCACCTTCATTTTCAATAATACGTTGTCCAAGAGAATCTTGACTTAATGGTGCTTAATTTTGGCTGCTTTGAGAACTATCCTTAGCTACCTCTGCAGCAATCATTTCTTCTTATTGTATGTCATCATTTAACATTTGTAAATAGTTTGTGAAAATGGAACACCGAATAGTATCTTTGACAGCATTAAAAGAATCTTCATAGCAATCATACCCTCCAAGTGATTCCAATTCACTACGCCAAGGCTTGAACAGTTGAAGAAGAGCTAAATAGAAAAACTTTCTTTTGTCAGGAGTTTGGCAACTAAAGTTTTGTGGTTAATTAGATTTTCTTTTGAATGTTTAACCAAACAACTGTCGCATCTACATACTGCATATTTTCCTTCTTCTATGTTTTCACTTACATTGCTTCTATATCTGTAGTTTTGATAAATTTCATAGAGGCACTTGTCTTCTAGATGTAGACTTCTTCTTGGATTGTATGTGTCCAACATATTTGATCTCACAATGTCTGTGTTTTGTGGTTCAAACTCTGCTAGGTATTGACCATCTGGGAAATACTTTAACACTCTGTTTTATGTACTAGCTAGACCGAGACTTACCCAGACAATTCCTTTTGATTTTGAGGACAACCTTGCCAAACTCAAGGTGTCACAGGCTTCATAGGATCCTATTTCCCTATGGGAAAGCATTTTCATGCTAAAGGAATACAATTTCTTGCTATCTTCTTTGCAAAAATCTCCTCCCACATCTCCTTCATCTCAGTCTTTTTAGATTTAGTAATGTACAATGTGAGATACCGAGCCACAGCAATGGAGTTGTCTGCAACAAATTATATGCCCATATAAGCATTCAATATTTTCAAAATCACAGGGTTATAGTTATTAATATATTTTGAAGCCTCTGTTCTGTTGAGGTTATATGTGTTCTTTGGTGATTTCCATTTTAGAATATGCCTGACTGAAGACAAGAAGCTGTTCACTCTTGCTTTTCAAATGACAGATCTTGAAAATCCATATCCACATCTTGTGTAAACTTTTTCTTTGGGTCTGTATTTACGACTGCAGTACTTCCCACATCTATGTACTTGGAAACACAAACCATGTTCTTTGACACCTCATTCACCAGTGTGTTTTGCTATGGTACTTGTCACATACTGTTCTATAAAATACAGTACAGACTCATCAGTGTCTGTTCCAAATTTGCATGTGTCTTTTATCCATAGCAGCTGATGAATACATGGAGCACCTCTTGCCTGGTACTCTTTCCACTAAAAGAAATCAGTAACTTCTCCAAGAGGAGGATTGCTTTTCTTGCAGATAAACAGCAGTATAGCTTGGAACCTGTGATTGAAATATCTACAAATATTAGCAAAGTTCTCCAGTTGTCTTTACACTGATGTCTTTTCGGTTTCAGTTTGCCTCTCTCAAGATTTGAAGGAGGTCATCCCATGCAAACTCAGTGCAACTGAGTGTCAGAAACCGGGTTGGTGCACCTAGGTTTCCCAGCATACATTTCAGTTGTCCATGGCGATGGAATCAATACTCGTTGGTGCCACATTGGCATGCCATTAAATTAATCAAGTTGTATTCTAAGGGGCATATTTATACTCTGTTTGTGCCAGAATTGCGTCGTTTTTTTTTCCGCAATTCCGACGCAAAACTAACTCCATATTTATACTTTGGCGTTAGACGCGTCTTGCGTCAAAGTCCATGGAGTTTGCGTCATTTTTTAGCGTGGACACCTACTTTGCGTTAATGATATGCAAGGTAGGCATTCCCGTCTAAAAAATTGACTCCGAGGCATGTGCGCCGTATTTACACTCCCGGGCAAAATTCACGCCCGGGAGTGGGCGGGTCAAAAAAAATGACGTACGCCCGCTTTTGCGCCGTTTTTTAGCACCTGGTCAGGGCAGGCGTTAAGGGACCTGTGGGCTCGGAAGGAGCCCAGAGGTGCCCTCCCATGCCCCCAGGAACCCCCCTGTCACCCTTGCCCACCCCAGGAGGACGCCTAAGGATGGAGGGACCCATCCCAGGGACATTAAGGTAAGTTCAGGTAAGTGTTTTTTTTTTTTTTTTTTGTGGCATAGGGGGGCCTGATTTGTGCCCCCCTACATGCCACTATGCCCAATGACCATGCCCAGGGGACAGAAGTCACCTGGGCATGGCCATTGGGCAAGGGGGCATGACTCCTGTCTTTGCTAAGACAGGAGTCATTTCTATGGGGGTTGGGAGTCGAAAAAAATGGCGCAAATCGGGTTGAGGCGAAAAATTTGCCTCAGCCTGACTTGCCCCATTTTTTGGCGCCCAAGCTCCATATCCCCCTACGCCGGCGCTGCCTGGTGTACGTCGTTTTTTTTCACGCACACCAGGCAGCGCCGGCAGCTAACGCCGGCTAACGCCGGCTAACGCCGGCTAACGTCATTGAATAAATACGGCGCCCGCATGGCGCTTCAGAATGGCGTTAGCCGGCGCTAATGTTTTTGACGAAAAACTGCGTTAGCGCAGTTTTGCGTCAAAAAGTATAAATATAGCCCTAAGTTTTTCATCCTTTTCTTAAACGTTGTTAACTAAATCCACTTGTGTGCCTGTACCTAGTGCCAGCGTCAGGAATGGATCACCCCAAGGTCAATAGTTGCCCTCATGTAAGGACTAACATTGACCGTTGTGTGATCTATTCCTGACACAGGCACTAGGCCTACCCACACAAGTGAGGTACCATTTTTATCAGGAGACTTGGGGGAATGCTGGGTGGAAAATTTGTGGCTCCTCTCAGATTCTAGAATTTCTATCACCAAAATGTGAGGAAAAAGTTTGTTTTTTTATTGCCAAATTGTGAGGTTTGCAAAGGATTCTGGGTAACAGAAGGTGGTGAGAGCACCACAAATGACCCCATCCTGAGTTCTCCTAGGTGTCTAGTTTTCATAAATGTCCAGGTTTGCTAGGTTTTCCTAGGTGCCGTCTGAGCTAGAGGCCAAAATCCGCAACTAGGCACTTTGCAAAAAACTGGTCAGTTTTCTTTATTAAAATGTGATGAACCACGTTGTGATTTGGGGCATTTCCTTTCGCGGGCACTAGGCCTACCCACACAAGTGAGGTACCATTTTTATCAGGAGACTTGAGGGAATGCTGGTTGGAAAGAAGTTTGTGGCTCCTCCCAGATTCCAGAACTTTCCAGCACAGGAATGTGAGGAAAAAGTGTTTTTTGTTGCTAAATTTTGAGGTTTGCAAAGGATTCTGTGTATAAGAACCTGGTGGGAGCCCCATAAGTCACCCCATCCTGAATTCTATTAGGTGTCTAGTTTTCAAAAATGCACAGGTTTGGTATGTTTCAGATTTCAATGTAAAAATGTGATATATCCATGTTGCATTCCCTGTCGCGGGCACTAGGCCTACTCACACAAGTGAGGTACCATTTTTATCGGGAGACTTGGGGGAACACAGAATAGAAGAACAAGTGTTATTGCCCCTTGTCTTTCTTTACATTTTTTTCCTTCCAAATGTAAGACAGTGTGTAACAAAGAAGTCTATGGGGGTCATTACAACATTGGCGGTAAAAGGCGCTTACCGCCGTGCCGAAGACCGCCAATACACCGCGGCGGCGGCGGAAAACCGCCACAGCTATTATGGCACACATCACGGAATCCGCCGAAATTCAGACACCCACATAAGTCCGCCACACCAGAGGTCAGAGATAAATATGCGGAAACAAATCCTCCACCTTCACGCCAACAGAAACACGGCCATGCTATTACGACCCACGAATCCACGCGGCGGTCTTTCAACCACGGTATTCCATTGGCGGTACACACCGCTGCGCTCAAAATACACACACCTCTCCAAAACACCGCCACATTGGACAATTCAAAATACACACACCTGATACACATACAAACACCACTCCCACACATCCAATACAATATAAAACACACACTCACATCACCCACAAACCCCTACGACCACAAATTAGAGACGAAGGCCAGAGAGAGACAGCACAGAATAGATAACACCATCACACAGAGGCACACTACACCATCACCCACACAACATCCACGCACAAAACACCACATACCACTACAGCCACCACACTCATCAACACATACACCACCCCACACATCACACACACCACCCCATGTCACGCCAAAGACACCCCCACTTCTCCGAGGAGGAGCTCAGGGTCATGGTGGAGGAAATCATCAGGGTAGAGCCACAGCTATTTGGCGCACAGGTACAGTACACATCCATAGCCAGGAAGATGGAGCTATGGCAAAGAATAGTCGACAGGGTCAACGCTGTGGGACAGCACCCAAGAAATAGGGAGGACATCAGGAAGAGGTGGAACGACCTACGGGGGAAGGTGCGTTCAACGGTATCCAGGCACCACATCGCGGTACAGCGGACTGGCGGCGGACCCCCACCTCCTCCCCCACAACTAACAACATGGGAGGAGCAAGTCTTGTCCATCTTGCATCCTGAGGGCCTCGGAGGAGTCGTCGGAGGAACGGACACTGGTAAGTCTAATCTTCACTATCATATCCCCCACCCTACCTGCATGCTATCACACACCCCAACCCTCACACCCTCCCCTTTCACCCTAACTCCTCACTAATCTACCTATAACACCAACCACCCATCCCAACCCCAAGACCTGCATGACACAACTAAGCATGGACACCCATCACTAAAGCATGCCCACAGCACAGACCCACAACACCCCCCAACCATCACCACACAAGCCCCCACACAGGAATGCCTGCACTGGGGTTCACGCACACCTATCCATAGCACACCATGAAACACACTCATGCAATAATCATGTTCTCATACCCCTGCAGGAACCCGAAGGACCGTCACCACACCAGAGGGTCCAGACAACACCACTCCACCCCCAGAAGAGGCCCACAGTGACGACAGCAGCTCTGCCCTACTGGATCTTGATGACCAGCCCGGACCATCGTGGGCCTCAGGACAGTCGGTTCCCCTTGCCTAGCCACAGCCCAACACCGAACTGCCACCCTCTGGGAACACCAGCACAGCACCCACCCAGCCTCCCTACCCAGGACAGGTTAATCAGCGGTGTGTCCACCACTACAGGGCACCCAGGCTAACCCACCACCCCAACAACAACAGGGACCTGGTGGCAGTGGTAGTGGGCACACGGTCCAGGGGACGGAGGCACAGGAACACAGGGGAACTGGGAGGGCTGATGTGCGACAGAGGGAGGACAGGCCAAGGGAACCCACTCTCCACGAGGCCCTATCCTCCATCATGGGAGCATACCACCACTCCCAGGAGATGATGGCAACGGTCCTGGACAAGTTGCAGGAGACCCTGCGCCTGCAGGAGGAGCAGTATTTGGGGTTCAGGGAGGAGCTCAGAACCATCGGCTCCGCCCTGGGCACCATCGTAGGGGTGCTGACGGACATTCAAAAGACTTTGAGGGACACCGTGGCACTCCAAGGGGCCCCTGACACTAGCCAGGATGAAGAACTGCCCACCACCTCCGCCGGCGCTAGTGGACAGGAGGCCCGGCCACAGGACCACCACACCAGCACCCCACCCCCTGCAGACGGACAACCACCACGCAAGCGGGCCCTGAGATCCAGGAACAGGACACAGCAAGATGGCAAGACCCCCGCCAGGAAATAAGACTACCTTGATTGTCCCCCCACTGTCCCACTTTGTTACCCTGTCCAGATTGGAACTGCCCCAGCTCCACTTCCAATGGCCAGATGTGCAATGTACCTGTGAGACTAATAGACTGGACTCTGCCATGGACATTATTCCACCATGACCTCTCCCCATTTCACAACCCCCCTACATTTTTATGCACTTCAATAAACACCCTTGAAACCTCAATAATATTGGAGTCAGTCAATGATTGTGAACTTTGTATTGTCAATTACGGTGTTAAAAAAGGTTAGCCATTGGATGGTCAACATACCTATGTCACACATCACAAGCTTTTCAAGGGTGCAAGCTGTTGACACGTAGGTCGACACATTAGTGAAACTGAAATGGAAGGGGACAACTCAGTTAACAAATAGGGAGTGAAATGTAGGTACAGGATAGAGGTAGACGTGTGAGAGGTAATATAATGGAAACATGCAATTGTACTCACCTGTGTCTCATTGAAAATATTGCTGTATGATTGACTCCCTGTTGTTGTTTTCATCTTCATCAGCTTCATCCTCATCACTGTCCACAGGCTCCCCAGGCTCCCCCGCTGCAACAACACCATCATCTGGATCATCCTCCTGCAGAAAAGGCACCTGGCGTCGCAATGCCAAGTTATGGAGCATGGAGCAGGCAATGATGATGTCGCACACCTTCTTTGGTGAGTAGAATAGGGACCCACCTGTCATATGGAGGCACCTGAACCTGGCCTTCAGGAGACCGAAGGTCCGCTCGATTACCCTCCTAGTCCGCCCATGGGCCTCATTGTAGCGTTCCTCTGACCTGGTCCTGGGATTCCTCACTGGGGTCGGTAGCCAGGACAGGTTGAGGTAACCAGAGTCCCCCAATAGCCATACACGGTGCCTCTGAAGTTCACCCATCATATCAGGGATGCTGCTATTCCGCAGGATGTAGGCGTCATGCACTGAGCCAGGGAACATTGCATTTACCTGCGAGATGTACTGGTCTGCCAAACAGACCATCTGGACATTCATCGAATTATAACTCTTCCGGTTCCTGTACACCTGTTCATTCCTGCGGGGGGACCAGAGCTACATGGGTCCCATCAATGGCACCTATGACGTTGGGGATATGTCCAAGGGCATAGAAGTCACCTTTCACTGTAGGCAAATCCGCCACCTCAGGGAAAATGATGTATCTCCTTACGTGTTTCAGCAGGGCAGACAACACTCTGGACAACACGTTGGAAAACATGGGCTGGGACATCCCTGATGCCATGGCCACTGTTGTCTGAAAAGACCCACTTGCTAAGAAATGGAGCACTGACAGCACCTGCACGTCAGGGGGTATTCCAGTCGGATGGCGGATTGGTGACATCAGGTCAGACTCCAACTGGGTACATAGTTCCCGGATTGTGGCACGGTCAAACCGGTAGGTCACGATGACATGTCGCTCTTCCATTGTCAACAGGTCCACCAGCGGTCAGTACACCGGCGGATTCCGCCATCTTCCAATATGTCCCAACTGACGGTGCCTGAGAAGGACAACAGCGAAAAAACTGTCAGCATTCCTCCAGGTATGTACCCACAGTCATACACAAGACTACACCAGACAATTAACCCATCCGGGAAAGGTTTTGAGTGTAGGCCTCGGTATGTGTGACGCAGTAGTAAATTAAGCCATGTGGGACCCTGAAATGGCGGCTGCCTGACCTCTAAAATGGGACAATGGAATTGTGGGGTAACTGCGCTGGCGTTGCACACCGTCGCGGTAGGCGGTCGTAGAGCGCGGCGCAATGCTGCATTGGTTAACATTGGACCCTATGGGTCCCAGCAGCCAATGAACAGGTGCGCTGGCGGTGATGATGAGCACCGCCGCGGACGTCACCGCTGCGGACGTCACCACCATTTTCTATCTGTTCAATCACTAGATACCTGACCTTCGATAGGAGAGGACCTACACTGCTAGTGCTGCTGTGACCTCGGTCTGGAAGCGACGATGGCTGCTGCATCTGGGGAAAGGGCCCCTGCCTTCACTGCACAGGAGTTGGAGAAACTTGTGTATGGGGTCCTCCCCCAGTACACGCTACTCTAC
Source organism: Pleurodeles waltl (assembly GCF_031143425.1). Classification (NCBI taxonomy): domain Eukaryota; kingdom Metazoa; phylum Chordata; class Amphibia; order Caudata; family Salamandridae; genus Pleurodeles; species Pleurodeles waltl. The sequence continues at coordinate 955,858,796 of NC_090444.1, forward strand.
GGTCCTCCAGACCAACAGGTTAGTACACAGGGAGCACGTTGTATGGGCTAGGCCTGGGTGGAGAGGGCTGGGTGGATGAGGGAAGGGGGCAGAGTACATAGAAAAGTCATGCATGGGGATGAATGGGCCACAGGGATAGAGTTGGGAGGGGGCCAATTACAATGACGGTGCAGTAGGTAATGACTGTTTCTCTTTCCATGTGCATGTCATGTAGGTCAGCGCCCACCAGAAGAGGGACATTTGGCATGCCATCGCCAAGGAGGTCCGGACCCTGGGGGCCCACCAGAGACGGGGCACCCACTGCCGTTAGAGATGGGAGGACATTCGCCGCTGCAGCAAGAAGACGGCGGAGGCTCAGCTGGGGATGGTGTTAGGGTTTGTGCACAGCAAAGAGCATGTCCCCTCTCACTGCACTAGTGGGTTCTGTAATAGCTCCCTTTTAAAATTACTATTGAAAGCCTTTCTTGTTATCTCACCTTCCCCCCCCCTAGGCTTCTGTGTATGTTGTTTAATGTGCTGTTTTGTTTACACATTGGGCCTTGCTTTTAGCAAGGCTTCTTTAAAACACTCCTCTCTAGGCCATGTGTTAATTTAACTCATTTGCATAGTAACTGAAACTCTGCACACCTTTCAAGAACATGTGCAGCATGTGAGGACCACACCCAGCTCTTCAAACCACACCCAGCTCTGCACACCTTTCAAGAACATGTGCAGCATGTGAGGACCACACCCAGCCCTGTCTATAAAAGGCAGCCCTCGAGCCTCGCCCAGTGCTTGTGCTCGTCTACCTCCCACTTACCTGAGGACAGATCCCTCGGCGCTGGCATTCCTGCTCTCTACAGACTTTCATTGGCTTCAATGGGCGCAGCTGCTGGCTCTTCCTTCTTCCGGTTTCCGGTTCCTCCTTGCCTCAGCCTCTCTCCTACAAGCAACCTGCAAAAGAGAAAGAAGACAAGGTTAGACTGATCAGTATCTCTTGCCAGCAACAAGTAAGTGCAAAACTTTTATTACCTGAAAAATCTTTGACAACAATTTCTGGATTCGTGTATAGACAATTTGAAACAAGATACCTTCCACGAACATTGTGATTCAAACTCTTTGTTACAACAATACTTTGCGGAACTTTGTGAAGCAAACATTTTTTTTATGGAACTTTTAAGAATCGAACCGTGGAAACCATTAACAGCAAGGCAAACAGTAAATCAAGGACTTGCACAAATTACATGCTGTATTTTGACGTAAAAGTACAGTATTTGTTTTATAAAAGATTCTGGAAATATGGGAAAAGTGAGTCTGCTATTGGCAATTTAGGCTTTAGTTATATTAAGATGAATGTTTGATATTGATAATTCTGATAACGGTGTTTGTTTAATGTTTTAGAAGCTTTAGAGTAATAGAAAGCGCATCCCAGAGCAGTAACACATTCCAAACCTGGAAACTAGAGACCAGGATCCAAGAGGTACTTTTAGAAGAAAATTTCTAATAAATAAAGGGATAGTCAGGAACCCAGTTAGGAATAGGATGTACTTATCTGTTCTTTGTTTATGTTTCATTAGGCACCAGTTTCTACCGAAGTCAAAGAGGGCCGCAGATTTGTGCAGCACTTCAACAGTGGAAACGCCAGAACGCTGTTGTCTCTTTATTTTATTTTATTCACTTCCCCCCTTACCTTGAGCTTCTGTTCTTAGTGCACTGTTTTAAAAACTAGTGTGCTGGAACAAGCAGTTTCAGGGTGGGGTCGGATTGTCTTCAACCTCCATCAGAACTGAACAAGGACTCAGGTGAGCTGGGCTTTGACAGAAGCACAATCCTTAAATAAAAAAAAAAATTCAGTTCTGGTGGACGATGAATATCGGGGAAGAAATAGAGGGCATTGACGTCACGGAAATGGCGCAGGCCCTAAATGAGGACTTGGCTCATAATGAATCAGTGTCTGGCATCTTGCAACATATGCAAGAGGAAATAGAGAGATTAAAGATGGAGAATACCTCTTTAAAACAGGATTTAAGCAGGTATAAATTTAGGGTATCTCAGTGGAACACAGCTTTTACGCCTTTGTTTAAAACCTCCTCAGAGACAGGGGCGCCATCAAAACATACAACTTTGCCTCTCCCAGTTGAGGTCACTGTTAATGTTCCTAATGCTGTGCCCTTAGCAGCACCTGAACGTTTTCATGGAGATAGTAACAAATTCCATGTTTTTATCAATCAATGTCAATTACACTTCGTTTGTAAGCCACAACAGTTCCCTACTGATGCTACGAAAGTGGCATTCGTCTTGTCTTATTTGGGTGGCACAGCAGCCAATTGGTCAATTCCTTTCGTGGAGAGAGATGATCCCATCCTCCATAATTGGAATCAATTTAAACGTACCATGACCAGCCTTTTTGCAAAACACACTTTCATGCAGGCAAGTGATAATGAGCTTTTAAATCTTAAACAAGGTAACAAGGATTTATTGACCTATCTCACTAGTTTTAATCGTTTACTCACCGAGACACACTGGCCAGAAGAAAAGCGTGTCTCCCTTTTCTATAAAGGTTTGAGAGACGAGTTAAAAGACGCGCTGGCTCATATCGTTGATTTGCCAGAAGACTATTCGGACTTTGTAGATTTAGTTGTGAAATTAGAACATAGACTAGGAGAAAGAAAGGGAGATAAATACAAACTGGAATCACGGTTAACTTGTATTAGACACGAGAAGAAAGACCCAGATAATAAACTCCCTGAACCTGAGCCTATGCAAATAGGGACACTCAGAGGTTCACTCACATCAGAGGAAAAAGAAAGAAGGAGAAAACTTCAATTATGTTTATATTGTGGAAGGGAAGGTCACTTTGCCAGAGAATGTCCAGTAAAGCCTAAAAATCCACAAAAGGGTGCTGTTTCCTCCACCTCCTCAACTGAATCGGGAAACGATTAAGCTCGACAAGGGGAGAGGTTACTTGTTCGAGAAAACATCTTAATCAAACCTCTAATGCTGCAGCCTTCATGGTACCGCACATACCTAGACATTTCATAATTCAGGTCGTTTTAATTGTTACTACCCAAGTGAGGCATTCTCTCCCTGTCCTACTGGACTCAGGCGCGACAGGAAATTTTGTGGATAATAAGTTAGCTGAAAACTTAGGACTTCCTATGTGCCTAAAGCCTTGTCCAGAAGCAGTATGTGCAGTGGATGGGTCAGAATTGACCTCTGGATTAATCACAAAACAAACAAGTCCACTTGTTATGGTCTGTCAGAACGGGCACACAGAGGTGATTAGCTTTGATCTGATAGATACTCCTAATTTTGGTTTGATTCTCGGGGTACCCTGGTTAACAACTCATAACCCAAAAATTGATTGGGTGAATAGAAATGTTACTTTGGATTCCTCTTTCTGTAGAACCAATTGCTATCAAGAAGCAATTACAGAACAGAGCACAGTATTACACTGTGCTAGTGTTATACAAGATGAACCAAGTCTCCCTCCTGAATATTCTGACTTTAAAGACGTCTTTGATCCAGTAAAGGCTAGTGTGCTGCCCCCACATAGGTCTTATGACTGTTGTATAGATCTTATCCCAGGGGCCCCTTTACCTTATAACAGAGTATATGCTTTGACTGACGAAGAAACCAAATACTTAAGAACCTACCTAGATGACCTACTACAGTCTGGGTTCATCCGTCATTCCACATCTCCGGTGTCATCTCCACTCTTTTTTATCCCGAAGCCGGATAAATCCCTGCGCGCGTGTATCGATTATAGAGGACTAAATAAGGCTACAATAAAGAATAAATATCCTCTTCCTCTAATACCTGTGTTGTTGAATCAGTTAAGACATTCTACTGTATACACTAAACTAGATCTGCGGGGAGCTTACCACCTGGTCCGAGTAAATGAGGGGGATGAGTGGAAGACACCTTTCAAGACAAAGTTTGGTTTATTTGAGTACACAGTAATGCCCTTTGGGTTATGTAATGCCCCTGCGGCCTTTCAGTTCTTTATAAATGAGGTCCTACACGAATTCCTGGACGTTTGTGTCATAGTATACATAGACGACATCCTCATTTACTCTAAGAACTCAGAAGAACATACCCAACATGTTCGTGCAGTATTATCAAAGTTAAAAGAAAATCATCTTTTTGCTAAGTTAGAAAAGTGTACTTTTAATGTCAGCAAGGTGGACTTTTTAGGATACTGCCTGTCACCTCAAGGAATAACTATGGATGTAAAGAAAATCAGTGCTATTGCTGATTGGCCAGAACCATCCTCTGTAAAAGATATTCAGAAATTTCTGGGTTTCGCCAATTTTTATAGGAGGTTTATTGCACATTTCGCAGACATTGCGGCCCCAATAACTACCTTGTTGCGGAAAGGGCAACGATTTCTTTGGACTGATGAGGCGGCACACGCCTTTCAACTCCTAAAACAAAAGTTCACTTCAGCCCCAATTCTGAAACATCCTGATCCTGACTTGCCTTTTTTTGTTGAAGCGGATGCTTCACAAGTAGCTTTAGGAGGAGTTCTCTCTCAACGAGATGCAGTAGATGGCCAGTTACATCCTATAGCCTTCTATTCCAAAAAGTTATTACCAGCTGAACAAAATTACACTGTGGCTGAAAGGGAACTACTAGCTATCAAAGTAGCCTTTTCAGAATGGAGGCACCATTTAATGGGAGCCAAGTACCCAGTTACAATCTTTTCTGACCATAGGAACCTACAGTTTTTTGGATCACTTAAAGCACTAACACCACGTCAGATGCGCTGGTTAATTTTTTTTTAGCACATTTGACTTTGTAATAACCTATAGACCAGGTGCACAACAAATTCAATCTGATGTGTTATCTAGATACGGACATACTTCAGACATGAAACAAGATAAAATAGGAGAACCCATTATTCCTCCCCAAAAGTTTTTGGCACCAGTACAACAGAAGGATTTCATCACAGATCTATATAATGCACACATGCAAATAGCACCTCAGGATTGGTTAAAAGATTCCCATAACACAATACAACGAGGTTTATTGTATCACGACAACATGCTGTTAGTGCCCACCTCTGAATTACAAACACAGGTGATAATTTGGCATCACGCCTCACCGTTGGCAGGTCATCCTGGTTGGGTAAAAACCCTGGAAAATGTGCAAAAACACTTTTGGTGGGACACTATAAGAAAGGACATTAAGCAATTTGTCACTACCTGTCCAATTTGTGCAAGACATAAATCTTCTCATAAGGCCCCTGACGGTTTGTTAATACCAATGCCAACACCCAAGCAACCTTGGCACACTGTGAGCGTGGACTTTATTGTAGGTTTACCACCTGTAAAATCTTTCACAACAGTGTTGGTTATAGTGGATTTTTTATCTAAAATGGCACATTTTGTACCATTACGGAAATTACCCACGGCGGCAGAATTTGCCGATATTTTTATAAGGGAAATTGTGCGTTTACATGGTTTGCCAAGCAAAGTGGTGTCAGACCGAGGGAGCCAGTTCAACTCTAAATTTTGGAAAAAATGATGTAAAAAACTGAAAATAGATGTGGCATTATCCACTGCTTTCCACCCAGAGACAGATGGACAGACTGAACGACTGAACCAAACCTTACTTCAAACGCTACGTTGTTTATTGGCTGATTATTCTAGTGAATGGTTGGAAGCTCTCCCTGTAGCGGAGTTTGTTTATAATAATACTGAGCATTCAGCTCTACTTTGCTCACCATTCTATTTCTTGCAGGGGTATCATCCAAGAGATATACCCATTTTGTTAGAAGATTCTCTGTTACCTACAGTAACGGATAGACTAACAAGGTTAGGTGACATACAAGACAAAGCCAGGAAACATTTATTAAAGTACAAGGAAAGCATGAAAAGACAAGCAGACAAACACAGATCTGAGGCCCCAATGTATAAAATCGGTGACAAGGTATGGCTCTCCACAAAGAACCTAAACATAGAGGGAACCGGAAAGCTGCAACCACATTTCATTGGACCCTTTAGTATAACTGCCATAGTAAACCCGGTAACAGTAAAATTAGATTTACCAAAAGAATATCCAGTACATACTACATTCCATGTGTCCTTGCTTAAGCCGTACAATCCAAAAACCCGACCTGAACCACCACCTCCACCCATACCAATTAAGGGAAATCTAGAATATGAAGTGAAAAGCATAAAAGACTCAAAAAGAATTAGGGGACGTCTGTTTTATTTAGTAGAATGGAAAGGATATGATGAATCTGAGAATTCATGGGAACCAGCATCATATGTACATGCCCCACAGCTGATTAGACGGTTTTATTTAAAAAATCCAGGAAAACCCCGTCCTGTAGGAGGGCCTTTGAGGGGGGCAACTGTTAGGGTTTGTGCACAGCAAAGAGCATGTCCCCTCTCACTGCACTAGTGGGTTCTGTAATAGCTCCCTTTTAAAATTACTATTGAAAGCCTTTCTTGTTATCTCACCTTCCCCCCCCCTAGGCTTCTGTGTATGTTGTTTAATGTGCTGTTTTGTTTACACATTGGGCCTTGCTTTTACCAAGGCTTCTTTAAAACACTCCTCTCTAGGCCATGTGTTAATTTAACTCATTTGCATAGTAACTGAAACTCTGCACACCTTTCAAGAACATGTGCAGCATGTGAGGACCACACCCAGCTCTTCAAACCACACCCAGCTCTGCACACCTTTCAAGAACATGTGCAGCATGTGAGGACCACACCCAGCCCTGTCTATAAAAGGCAGCCCTCGAGCCTCGCCCAGTGCTTGTGCTCGTCTACCTCCCGCTTACCTGAGGACAGATCCCTCGGCGCTGGCATTCTTGCTCTCTACAGACTTTCATTGGCTTCAATGGGCGCAGCTGCTGGCTCTTCCTTCTTCCGGTTTCCGGTTCCTCCTTGCCTCAGCCTCTCTCCTACAAGCAACCTGCAAAAGAGAAAGAAGACAAGGTTAGACTGATCAGTATCTCTTGCCAGCAACAAGTAAGTGCAAAACTTTTATTACCTGAAAGATCTTTGACAACAATTTTTGGATTCGTGTACAGACAATTTGAAACAAGATACCTTCCACGAACATTGTGATTCAAACTCTTTGTTACAACAATACTTTGCAGAACTTTGTGAAGCAAACATTTTTTTTATGGAACTTTTAAGAATCGAACCGTGGAAACCATTAACAGCAAGGCAAACAGTAAATCAAGGACTTGCACAAATTACATGCTGTATTTTGACGTAAAAGTACAGTATTTGTTTTATAAAAGATTCTGGAAATATGGGAAAAGTGAGTCTGCTATTGGCAATTTAGGCTTTAGTTATATTAAGATGAATGTTTGATATTGATAATTCTGATAACGGTATTTGTTTAATGTTTTAGAAGCTTTAGAGTAATAGAAAGCACATCCCAGAGCAGTAACACATTCCAAACCTGGAAACTAGAGACCAGGATCCAAGAGGTACTTTTAGAAGAAAATTTCTAATAAATAAAGGGATAGTCAGGAACCCAGTTAGGAATAGGATGTACTTATCTGTTCTTTGTTTATGTTTCATTAGGCACCAGTTTCTACCGAAGTCAGAGAGGGCTGCAGATTTGTGCAGCACTTCAACAGTGGAAACGCCAGAACGCTGTTGTCTCTTTATTTTATTTTATCCACTTCCCCCCTTCACTTGAGCTTCTGTTCTTAGTGCACTGTTTTAAAAACTAGTGTGCTGGAACAAGCAGTTTCAGGGTGGGGTCGGATTGTCTTCAACCTCCATCAGAACTGAACAAGGACTCAGGTGAGCTGGGCTTTGACAGATGGCCTCCCAACGTGGGAGGGGTGCCCGTCGCACCATGACCTCCCTGATGTTCCGGATCCTGGCGGTGGCCTACCCGGAGTTGGATGGGCGCTTAAGAACATCACAGCAGACACAAGGGGGTGAGTTCAACCTCATGCAATGGACTTTGCGTGCTGTGGAGCTGTCTGGGTGGGGGTGGTGGGCTGTGGGTGTCCCTAGGCCAGGGCGAGTTAGGTAGGCAAGGCCCCTCCGTTATGTAGGCCATCTGGCACTCTACCCCAGCTCCAAAAAAAAGGCAAATTGATGTATAGTTGCCCCTTTGCCATCCATGTGGGCAGATGTCTACCATTGCCATGTAGGCCATTTCCCAGGAATTGCATGTGCAGAGGGCAGGAGCACAGCGTAATGCAGGGGGCTGCTGCGTTTGTCTTGTCCGCCAACGATAGCGGTATGCCATGCACTAAAACTCTCTTTCTTCTGTCTCCACCCTTTTTCTGCTCTCCCTGTCCTTCTGTACATCAGCATCATCAGGCGGAGGTACAGTGGCACCGGAGCACGAAGGAGCTGCATCCCACATGGCCATGGAGGGCCACACCACAGACTCTGATTTCACCAGTGGGACGGAGGGCGAGGGAAGCTTCACGTCGGCCACAGGATCACCAAACAGCGATACGGACTCGTCCCCCGATGGGAGCTCCCCTGTGGTGGCGGCACCATCTGTGCGCCCCACTTCTACAGGTACAGCCGCCACCTCCCCTACCAGCACCGCCCTCCCAGCAGCCCCTCAGCGTTTGCCCCATGCCCGCTCACCCAGGAGGGTGGGCATCACCTTCGCCCCAGGCACCTCAGGCCCTGCATCTGTCACCCCTGCTGCTCTCAGTGAGGAGGCCATTGACCTCCTCAGGTCACTCACTGTTGGGCAGTCTACAATTGTGAATGCCATCCAGGGTGTAGAACGAGAGTTGAAACACGGTAATGCATTCCTGGAAGGCATTCATTCTGGTCAGGCTGTCCTTCAGCGAACCCTGCAATCTCTGGCCTCAGCACTGATGGCAGCCATTGTCCCTGTGTCCAGCCTCCCCCCTCCAACTTCCTCCACCCAGACCCAATCCCCTGTACCCCAGCCCATCCCAAGCACACCTACAGACCAGCATGCACACAAGTCAACACCCAAAAGTAGCTCAAGCAAACATAGGCACCACACTCACCACAAGCACTCACACAAGCATCAGACCCATACAGACACAGCAACATCCACTGTCTCCACTGTGTCCCCCTCCACCTCTTCTCCCTCCTCCCTCCCAGTCTCATCTACACACACACCTGCATGCACCACATCTACAGGCACTAGGACTCGCACCAGGACACCCAGCACCACAAGCCGCTCACCTGCACTCACCACCTCCACTGCCATATACACGTCCCCTGTGTCCTGTCCCAGTGTGTCTGTGACGCCCCCTCCCAAAGTACACAAACGCCGGCAATCACTCATCCAACATCCATCCACCTCACGACAGCCTCCAGTACCTGCACCTGCACCCAAAACACCTAAAGTGACACCTCCTACAACCACCTCCTCTTCCTCCACTCCCAGAGCCCCTCCAACTACCCATCCCAGTGTACGTCAGAAACTGTCCCTATGTCAAATTGACCTTTTTGCCCCCAGCCCCCCCCCTCCAATTCATCAGTCCTGTCGTAGCGCCTCAGTCAAAATGCCTCCAGTACCAGTGGTGTGTGTTCCAGGTTTTTGGAGTACCCCGTCCACCAGGGCAGGCAGTAGGACCCGGAGCCAAGGCACTGTAAGCCCACCCCCTGTGAAGGCTCCGAAATTGGAGATTGGACGATGGGACTGTGTCAAGACTCCTGGTGGTACAAACAGTGAAATGGGATCCAAGGCGATTGGTGAGTCATCTGTAACTCAAAAGAAGGTGGGGAAGGTCCCGAGGAAGTCTCCCCAACCTGTTGTGAGTGTCACGGCGGAGAAGTACGCCATAATTTCCGGCGGTCCAGACACAACCGCCAGCACCCTCGTTACTGGTCAGGAGACCACCGCCAGAGTCATAGCCCAGGAGGGCTCAACTATCGTTACTGGTCAGGAGACCACCGCCAGAGTCATAGCCCTGGAGGGCTCAAGTATCGTTACTGGTCAGGAGACCAACGCCAGAGTCATAGCCCAGGAGGGCTCATGTATCGTTACTGGTCAGGAGACCACCGCCAGAGTCATAGCCCAGGAGGGCTCAAGTATCGTTACTGGTCAGGAGACCACCGCCAGAGTCATAGCCCAGGAGGGCTCAAGTATCGTTACTGGTCAGGAGACCACCGCCAGAGTCATAGCCCAGGAGGGCTCAAGTATCGTTACTGGTCAGGAGACCACCGCCAGAGTCATAGCCCCGGAGGGCTCAAGTATCGTTACTGGTCAGGAGACCACCGCCAGAGTCAGAGCCCAGGAGGGCTCAAGTATCGTTACTGGTCAGGAGACCACCGCAACCGTCGGAGTCACAGCCCAGGAGGGTCCAGAATCTCACATCCCCGCTGGGCAATGATGGAACGTCATGCCACACACCAATGTCAGTATCTGAACCGCCATCTTAGGCTACCGCTGAACAGTCCATAGGCAGCCATGGCAAAGCACAGCTGAACAAGGCCAAGACCGCCATGGTGAAGACCGCTGAACAGGGCAAAGACCGCCATGGCAAAGCACCGCTGAACAGTCCATAGGCAGCCATGGCAAAGCACCGCTGAACAAGGCCAAGACCGCCATGGTGAAGACCGCTGAACAGGGCAAAGACCGCCATGGCAAAGCACCGCTGAACAGTCCATAGGCAGCCATGGCCAAGCACCGCTGAACAAGGCCAAGACCGCCATGGTGAAGACCGCTGAACAGGGCAAAGACCGTGTGGGTATGAACAGTCCGGCACATCAGGCATCATTCTCCCATGTGCAGCTGGGACAGTGACAGGACAGGTACTTTCACGGGGAGACTCATCCAGTCTGGGCACCAATCCCCCTCCAGAACCAGTGGAGACCTGCATCTAACTGAGAGACTGTGGCTTTGCACTCCCCAGGATATGGCAGTGGGCAATCCACCCACTTGGGAGACTTGAGAGACTGTGGCTTTGCACTCCCCAGGATGGCACAGTGGGCAATCCACCCACTGTAGAGACTTGAGAGACTGTGGCTTTGCACTCCCCAGGATGGCACAGTGGGCAACCCACCCACTGTAGAGACTTCAGAGACTGTGGCTTTGCACTCCCCAGGATGGCACAGTGGGCAATCCACCCACTGTAGAGACTTGGGAGACTGTGGCTTTGCACTCCCCAGGATGGCACAGTGGGCAACCCACCCACTGTAGACACTTGAGAGACTGTGGCTTTGCACTCCCCAGGATGGCACAGTGGGCAAACCACCCACTGTATGGACTTGAGAGACTGTGGCTTTGCACTCCCCAGGATGGCACAGTGGGCAACCCACCCACTGTAGAGACTTGAGAGACTGTGGCTTTGCACTCCCTAGGATACATCAATGGGCATGGAGCCCCGTCGTGGATCTGGCTTCGCATTCATGTGGCTGAGGTGCCCCCCCCTTCCCTTCCCCCTGAGGTGCCTGTAGTGTTTCTATCTGATGCGCCGGCAGTGTTCTCTCGGATTTTGGTCAGGTATCTATTGTGGGCGTCGCGCATGCATTTTTGGACTGTTGGTGCACGGACATTGTTGTGTACATATCTGCACTACTTCTTGTTTTGTATATTTATTTTTGACAGATTTGGTGATATATATCCGTATATTTTTTAATGAGTTGTATATTGGCTAAATACAAAGTTTCGGGGCTATTCGCTTTGTCATTGCATTCTTCCGGGGGGGTTGTGGGTTGTAACTGTGATTTTTGTGACTGCATTGGTGTGTATGTTGTAATATGCGAAGGTGGGGGTGTTTGGTGGCTGTCCCCGTAACTTTTGCCTTCCCCCTCCCCCGTGTCGTAGGTGCAGTACTCACCGGTATGTTCTGCGCCTACGTCGCTGTTGGTCGTAGATGAGCAGGAATGCAAGGGCAGGTAAGATTTGTAGTTCCGGGTCCATGGAGTCCTCGTTCCTCGTGGGATGTGTTGAGGTGAGCGTTTTCCCATTGCAAAAGCTGTTTCCGCCGTGTTTTTATCCACGGTGAATCCGCCCCGGAAATGGTGGCGGATTGGTGTGTTGTGATAGTGTGGGCGGTACATTGTCTTCCGCCTGTCTGTTGGCGGTGACCGCCGCGCTGTTTGTCTGTACCGCCCTGGCGGGCGATGTGTTAAAGTGGCTGTCTTTGTTGGCGGTTTCCGCCAGGGTCGTAATTCCATTTTTTTGTCCGCCGGCCTGTTTGCGGTATTACCGCAGCTTTAACACCGTCCGCCAGGGTTGTAATGACCACCTATGTCCTGTAATTCACATGCCAGTATGGGGACCCCAGAATTTAGAGATGTGCAAATAACCACTGCTTCTTAATACCTTATCTTATTTTGGAAATACAAATGTTTCCTTGATACCTATTTTTCACTCTTTATATTTCACCAAATGCATTGCTGTATACAATGAGAACCCACTGCAAGGTGCAGCTCATTTATTGGCTCTGGGTACCTAGGGTTCTTGATGAACTTACAAGCCCTACATATCCCCGCAACCAGAAGAGTCTAGCAGATGTAACAGTATATTGCTTTCAAAATTCTGTTATAGCTGGGAAAAGTTAGAGAAGAAAACATGGACAGCAATGGCTCTTTTTTCACCTCAATTTCAATTTTGTTTTTTTATTTAGCTGTTACTTTATATAGGAAAGCCTTGAAGGATCTACACAAATGACCCCTTGCTGAACTCAGAATTTTGTCTACTTTGCAGAAATGTTTAGCTGCCTGGGATCCAGCATTGGTTTTATACCCATTCCTTTCACTACCTGGAAGGAGGCTGAAAGCACAAAAATAGTAAAAATGTTGTATGTCCCAGTAAAATGCCAAAATTGTGTTGAAAAATGTGTTTTTCTGATTCAAGTCTGCCTGTTTCTGAAAGCTGGGAAGATAGTGATTGTAGCATCACAAACCCTTTGTTGATGCCCTTTTCAGGGAAAAAACACATGCTTTCTTCTGCAGCCCTTTTTTCCCATTGTTCTGAAGAAAAAAACCTAAATTTTAGCTGTATTTTGGCTAATTTCTTGGTCTCCTCCAGGGGAACCCACAAACTCTGGGTACCTTTGGAATCCCTAAGATGTTAGTAAAAAAGGATGCAAATTTGGCATAGATAGCATATGTGGACAAAACGTTATGAAGGCCAAAGCGCGAACTACCCCAAATAGCCAAAAAGGGGTTCAGCACTTTTTTTTTGGGGGGGGGGGGGGTGGAGGCCCAGCAGCTAAGGGGTTAATTTAATTAAATTTAAGGAATGTTTTGCATCTCTTAACAGCAGCTCTTTTCTCATTAGGTATATTGACCACATGTTGTTCTGTTCGTTTCTCTGTTACAAGTAGATAGTATATATATTCCTGAGTATCTTTTGTGTATAAGTTTTTTGGGCATTTTGGAAGTCTCTTTAAATGCAGAAATAGATATCTGAAATAAGAAAAATTGCTAAAGATGTTTACATTTTCATTACACACTGTTCATTTACATATTATAAGCATTTTAATCTAATACAAACAATTGCATCACTATGTTGTCTGCACTCTACATCTGTTAGTTTTTATTTTTAAAGAAGGTTAGGCCTCTTACTATTATCATAGGCATCAGTGTCTGACAGTTTTAAACTATATGTATCAGTGTGTACTTGGGTGCATCAGAGTATGCATCTGTGTATGATGGGGTATCTTATCACATGTACTAGTGTATCTCTAGATATGTTACTGTATGCATAAATGTGAACGTGAGTGTGTCAGTGTAGGTGACGATCTATGCCTGAATGTGTAACTCTATGTATAAATGTGTGACTGTCTGTGTTAGTGTAAGCATTACTATGTGACTGGGTGTGTAAGTATACATATGTTTGTCATTATGTGTGCCAATGCATAGATAAATCTGTCCTTGGTGTGTCAGTTTATCCATCAGTGATTGTATGTGTGAGTGTGTGCCTAAGTGTGTCAGTGTATTCATGAGTCTGCGCCTATATGTGTCACTGAATTCATTAGGGTGTGCGTGGGTAGGCCAGTGTATGCATCTGTGTATGTATAGTTGTATTACTGTATACATCAGTGTGTACCTGGCTTTCTCAGTGTACAAATCAGTGTCTGCCTATGTCTGTAAGTGTGTGCATTAGCATGTGCCTTCTTATGTCACTGCATGCATGCGTGTTTACCTGGGGTTGTCACTGTATCCACCAGTGTGTGTCTGAGTGTGTAGGTGTGTGCATCAGTGTGTGTCTGGGTATCACATTGTAAGGATCAGTGTGTGCCTGGCCATGTTAGTGTATAAATAAGTGAAAGCCTGGTTGTGTTAATATATGCATGAATGTGTGCCTGACTGTCTTGCTGTATGCATGAGTTTGTGCCCGAGCATGGTCTGTGAGTATGTTGACAGATACGTAATTTCATAAATATTTTTTTCACTAGGTGGGTGAGGGCAACTTTGCTTTTCACAATAGGTTTGTGACACGCAGTATAGATGAGCCACTGGAGCTATTGTACATCATATGGCACTAAGGGACAGATGTACAATGCTTTTTCCTTGTCGCAAACTGCCTGATTCACAGAAGGAGGCTGTTTGCGACCTGAAAGAAAGCATTTCTGGATGTACAGATCCCATTTTGCAATTTGGAAATCCATTACCGAATAGCAAAATGTTTTTGCGAGTCCCTATAAAGAAGGGGCATGCCAAAGGTGTCCCTTCCTAATAGAGGATCGTAAGGGCCATGTGAGATCACAGTCGCAAAACAATCGCAGTTACCACCAACTTCCAGTTGGTGGTAACCCATTCGTAAACGGGAAGGGGTCCCCATGGGATTTCTTCCTCTTTGTGAATGCAAGTGAAAATATTTTTTTACAGCGGGTAGTGGTTCCACTGGGCCACTGCATACTCTGAAAAAATGAAAATAAACTTCATTTTTTTGTTTGAAATGCATCCTGTTTTCCTTTAAGGAAAATGGTTAAAAAAATTGCTTTATTTTAAAAGCAGACACAGACATGGTGAGCTGCTGTACTCAGCAGGCCACCATCCCTGTGAATGTGTCCATTCCCAATGGGGTCGCAAATTGCAACCTACCTCATGAATATCGATGAGGTAGATCTTTGTGACCCCCAATGTGAATCGATAAGCCCATTTGTACATTTCATTTTGCGAGTCTCTAATTGCAACTCACAAAAAGTCGCAATTAGAGACTCGCATGATGAAATGGTCATATATCTGGCCCTAAGAGTGGAGAAATGATAAACTTCAAATTCAACACATACCACGCTCCCTAAAACCTTCAGATACCCTACTTTACACAAAATGAATATCTAGTAAAAAGACAATCTAAGGCTTATAAAGTGTTTTTAAATGGCAACTCAACTTGTAACTGCAACCCAGAATATAAAGTCTGCTGTAGCACACAAAAGGTATACTCGGAAATAAACTATTGCTAATAATTTCCTTAAATAAAAAATACCTTACTGCACATATGAATTAAAGTTTCAATACCTCTCTAGGTTTATGTGAGACACAACATTTTTCTCCATATCACATAGGCACTCATTATAACATTGGTGGTCCAGCACCGCCACGCCCGCGGTGGTAGTAACACCCCCGATGGCTTGGCGGTGCTGGACTGCCAGATTATGACCACGCCGGTGAACAGGCTGCAAAGCAGCCAGTTCAGCGCCAGTACTGCCAGTACCACCAGGGCGGTTAGACCACTGGGGTGAAGGTGGACCACCTTCTCCCTGGCGGTCCACCATAAACCGCTGCCGGTATTTGGAGCCTCCTTTCTGCCAGGCAACGCTGCCAGGAAATCCTGGCTGAAAGGATACCGGCAACAGGAATTTACACTCCTGTCAAAAATTATGCGACACCCCCAGCACCCCTGACACAGCCACGTCGCCCTCAGCCCCTAGAGATCCCCCACCCCCACCCCATCCGAACATGCACACACCACACACACACACATGCAATCACACATTCATGCACTCATACAGACACACATATACTGGCACACACCCCCACCACCCCTGCATCCATTCACGCACTCACACAGACACTCACAATCACACACATACATGCACACAAACCCCACCGCCCTCCAATCACACAAACGCACACACCCATGCACACCCCACTCATCACCCTCCCTCCCCTATTGGAGAGGCACTTACCTTTACACAGTGGAAGTCCGGGATGGGACGGGATCCTTGTGGCCTGCTCCGCTGGCACTGCCCCATCACCACAGCACCGCCACACCTATTACCAACTCGTAATAGGCGTGGCGGTGTTGTGATGACGTGGCGGTGCAAGCGGAGCAGCCACCACTGCACCGCGGGCCGCCAGTATGGCGGTCGAATTACTGCCATCCCTGGCGGTCTTGTGGCTGGCGGAACTTCGGCAGTCTAGGTTTTAGACCGCTGAAGTCATAATGAGGGCCAAACTTTTAACCCACTTATTTACACACACACCTATGAATACACATCTGTTGTAAGCATACACTGTAATTCACATACCTGTTATAGTGCT
This sequence comes from Pleurodeles waltl, assembly GCF_031143425.1. Classification (NCBI taxonomy): domain Eukaryota; kingdom Metazoa; phylum Chordata; class Amphibia; order Caudata; family Salamandridae; genus Pleurodeles; species Pleurodeles waltl. The sequence goes on from NC_090444.1 coordinate 955,875,202, forward strand.
TTAGTTGCTAGATAAAATAATTGTCACATATTACTTTAAATTTTTGCTTTTTATGATCAATAAATCTCAGCATAAGAATGGTACACCACTCTCACAGAAATAAACCATTAATGAAAACCTATTCAACTTTGGTCTGAGAGATAACCCATTAGTCAACAAATCAAAAACTGTGTTCCAGATTTTTTTTTCCTTATCCAATATCTGAATGGTCAGGGACTGTTCACCCTTATTTGTAGTTTTACAAAGAAGCCCAATTTGCTACTTTGTGCGGCTGAAGTTGCAACTCCAGATGGGGGTTTATAGATACATTTACCATTGTGTTTAGCTAATTTTTGTGATACCTTTACAATGTAATAGTAATAGTGATTTGGAAAAATGTTTTTACCAAACACTACTATAGCAAACCCTTCTTTTACTTTAAGATTGTAAGTTGCTTTAATAACCACCCTCCCTCCCCAGATTCTTTCACCTCAGCTGCCATAGCAACCTCCTTTGGAACATTCTGCTGTACCCATAGTTCAAAGGTTCACAGTGCCATCTGTCAGCAGCATACTAGTTCATATTGTTCTGTAGCAGGTGTGGTTGACTGTAACAGAATGTAAGCATATCCAAAATAGCATTACTTGTTTGTTAGATAATCAGAGCCAAACAAAAATCTACTGACTTAATGTTAACATTCACACCTATTTTCATCTACCAATGTAGTTACAACATCCAATCAAATTTTTAAACAGGTGCTCCCTCCATTTTAAGCACTTCACATTTTGAAAACTGCCTCATTCAGATGCTGCCTTCTCCTGTGTTACTGCTCCTTCCCTCCAAAATGGTTACAGTGTGAATTGTTGGTCACAGCTATGTTTCTTGAGCAAGTGAGTATGCTAAAAAGAGTGGCATTGGCAGGGACCTGAGTTTGCCTAATGTGGATATGAATTGGATTGGCCAGAGATAGTTAAAGTGGCATCAATTACTGCCCTTGTTTGAAAGCATTAGAGATTGCCAACCCCCTCACCTCATTATTGTGCACTGTGGTGATAATGACCTGGGCACATTTGGTGGGGTAGGACTGGAAATCATAATGAAGGATACCTTTGTTCAATTAATGAAACGTTTCCCTCACACTGTCTTTGTGTTCTCTAACAGATGGAAGAGGCAGAAATGGAAGTGGTCAACAGACATTTCTCCACAGATAGACAAAGCCAAGAAACATATTAATAAAACTGATTCAGCATTCCTCAGAAACCATAACATGGCTCTATCTACAACAATAATGTACACTTTGAGATGCATAGAGTGGCATTGTCAGGGACCTGAGTTTGCCTAATGTGGATATTAATTGGATTGGCCAGAGATAGTTAAAGTGGCATCAATTACTGCCCTTGTTTGAAAGCATTAGAGATTGCCAACCACCTTACCTCATTATTGTGCACTGTGGTGATAATGACCTGGGCACATTTGGTGGGGTAGGACTGGAAATCATAATGAAGGATACCTTTGTTCAATTAATGAAACGTTTCCCTCACACTGTCTTTGAGTTCTCTAACAGATGGAAGAGGCAGAAATGGAAGTGGTCAACAGACATTTGTCCACAGATAGACAAAGCCAGGAGACATATTAATAAAACTGATTCAGCATTCCTCAGAAACCATAACATGGCTCTATCTACAACAATAATGTACACTTTGAGATGCATAGGATATGTAGTAGAGATGGTGTTTGTAGGAGGCAGGCTCTCTATATAATGCACAAAAATGATGTGCACTGTGCAGAGAGTCCAAGCAACCCCACTGTGGTATACAGGGGTAAAAAGGAGACCACCTAATGCTCCGGTTTTGTGGTAGTGTGGGTGAGCAGTTAGGCTGATCCAGGAGATGTGCTAAGCATTTGTTGAACTCACAGTATCAATAAATGTGTACACACATTCGGAAAAGTAACTCGAGACCAATTTGCAAAGATGCTTCTTAATTTTATAATTTTTTAAGACCAAGATCATAAATATACGGTAAGTATTTCTTTAGTTATGATTTTTCAAATTTTAGAAAATGTTCTGTTTTTGTGCGTAATTACACACCATAAAAAGCATTGGGAAAAACATTTAAAAATGCATATAATATCATGCAATGATCTCACGAATGTCACCGTCTATTTTTAGGTGGAGGTCATCGAAGTGTCCAATGGGCCAGCCGGAGAACATCGGGTGGTTCCGGGTTCAAGCGACAGCAGCAGTTAAAAGTCTTGGAACTGGTGTCTAGAGGAGAAGGGGACCACTTGGAAACACACTGCACAGGAAGACTTAAAGGTTAGTCGGTGGGTACCCTTGGATGTTGGAGGTCACAAGGTATTTGAAACCCCTACAGCACAGCTGGTTGGGTGATGCAGGGGCCAGGAAGGTCGGGTACAGCGCAGATAGGTGAGCCAGGGGTCATCCGTCTTGGAGTCCTTGGAGTCAGGAGCGGGCTACTTTGAGGGCCGATTGCAGGTCAGCGGGGCCAGTCTGGGGGGCGGTTCTTGGGTGCCTCAACTGGTGATTGCTTGTGGGCTTTTTGGAGTCTGGAGTGGACTTTGCTTCTGATTGTCTGGCATTGGGGGTCTGCTATGCTGGATATTGGTACACCACTGTCCTGGAGAGTCACAGAGCCACTAAATTGGCACATTGGAAAGTCTTGTCCTTAGGGGTTTGGATGTGAAATTTGGTCAGGCTGTTGGGTCTGGTTTGTTGGTCAGATGTTGGCTACTCTACAGAACTTGAGGGGTTTCTTACCTGCTGGGTGCAGGGAGTGATGCCTTCACTCAGATGAAAGGTCTTGGTGATCTTCAGAAGGGTGGAGGTCATCTGAAAGCTTGTTGACTCCTTCAGGTTTCCAGGTGACACCTCAGCGGCGATGGTCAAGTCCTTGGAATAGCAGGAGGAGTTTGGTGCCTTTTTCTTTGTGCAGTAGTACTTCAGTTCATGACCCGTGGGTCTTCTTTTGTTCTGGTCTTCTTTTGTCCATCGAATCTGAAGTTGTGGTCAAGTGATGCCCTCTAAATACTGCATTTAGGGGACATTATGGAGGAGTTCCTGGTAGTGGCAAATGAGGCACTTACCTTAGGGTGGCTCACCCACTAAGGCCCACATTTATACTTTTTTTGCGCCCAATTTGCACCGCTTTTTGACGCAAAAATGTCCCAAACTTACAAAATACGATTGTATTTTGCAAGTTTGCGCCGCTTTCGTGTAAAAAAATGACACAAATGGGGCGCTAAAAAAGTATAAATATGGGCCTAAGTGTCCACTTCCTGTGGGAAGGGGTCACATCCCTAACCCTAATTGGCTATTTTCCACCATCCAAGATGGAGGAAAATGAAAAATGAGCAGCCAACTTGCCTGCCCCCCTTGGGGTTGGTATAGGCCGAGAGTGGACACTCCTCCTATCCTTGCTAAGTTTTCCCACCGATTTTCCCACCTAAAGTAGGGGAAAAACATTTGGGAGACTATCTGCTGCTAGCAGCAGATGCGAGGGTCAGATTTCAAAGGCAGCAAGGCCTTTGAAGCTGACTGCTGGTGCAGGGTTCCTGCCTTGGGAAGGAGGTGTGATGCCTCTCCCCAGGAAAGTCTTTGTCTTCTGGTTCCTGAGCGCACAGGCTCTCACCCTAGGAGCCAAGAATTGTGTCTGGTGGTTGCAGTTTGGTTAGGACCAGCCAGCAACCATGCTAGGGCTGTTAGGTTTTTCAAGGGGCACCTCTGAGGTGCTCTCTGGGTACATTTTAAAATAAATCCAACACTAGCATCAGTGTGGGTTTATTTTCCTGAGTTGTTTGATACCAAACAACCCAGAGTTAAGAGAGGTCATCATGTAACTGGGGAACTCGTAATGACCAGTATCCAGCACATATATTTGCTTCCCTATACACTTACTATGTCTAAGAATTAGCAAAGGCCCAGTAGGGGCATATATGCATATGTAAACATATGCGCTCACATGCATTATAGTGCACCCTGGCTTTGGGCTGCAAGGCCTACCAGAGGGGTGGCTTGCCTATATTGCATGCAGTGTTATTGGACATGGCACTCTTGGTGAGTGTCATTGTGAGTTTGCAACTTTGGAAACACATTATCATGCGCTTACAATGGCAGACTTCATGAGGCTGGTGTGGGGCCTCTCACAGAGACACAATTGGTGCTGCAGCTCTGGGGGCCCCTCCTCAGTACCCATGCCCTAGGTAGCAGGGGTACCATTTACTAGGGTGTTACAAAGGTGGCTGAATTGGAAAGCGATCTGGCCCTGGGAACCTGCTTAGCATGGGCCCAGCGCATGTACAGTTTGAAACTACATCATCTTCCTGGCAAAACGTGCAAAGCTAACCATGTCAAGAGAGGCCCTTCCTTATAGAGTCCACTTCACAGATGAAGGCAACAGGGTGTTTCTGAGCAATTTGAAACTGTGCATCCCCTCTTATGTGCATTAATGATATACACACAATAAACACAAATATTCTTCTTAGAGCCACTCTATATCCTAAGCACTATTTGAATGTAAAAGACAATCTGATCATTTTTTAACAGAAATTCCAAGGTTGCAACTCAATTGTGAATCTGCAAACCAAAAGCAAACATTCAATGCACAACACCCAAAATATTGCTCATATATCTTCTTTTCACTCTCTCCATGTCGCAATACATTTGTGATGACCTCAGTGAAAATCTAAGGGGGTCTGTCAATGTGCATGAGAAGATAAGTTGGTATGTGCATGGGTGTCTGAGTGTGCCTATGAGGGGAGCATGAGTGCTTAAGTAGGTCTGTGAGTGGGTGCATGAGTGTCTGAGTGGGTCTGTGAGTGAGTGCATGACTATGTGATTGGGTCTCTGAGTGGGTGTGTAACTGTCTGAGTGGGTTTATGAGTGGTTGTGTGGATGTCCTATTCAGTTTGTGAGTGGGTGCATGAGTGTGTGGTTGGGTCTCTGAGTGGGTGCATGCGTGTCTGAGTAGGTCTTTCAGTGGGTGTGTGAGTGTCTTAATGGGTCTGTGAATGGATGCATGAGTGTCTGAGTGGGTGTGTGAGTGTCTAAGTGGTTCTTTGAGTGTGTGTATGAGTGTCCCTGTGTCCAATAGTGTTTCAGTAGGTCTGTGAGTGGGTAGATGAGTGTCTGAGTGGATCTTTGGCTGGGTGTGCAAATGTCTTAGTTGGTCTTTGAGTGGGTGTATTAGTATCAGTGGGTCTCTCAGTGGGTGTGTGCATGTCTGAGTGGGTCTTTGAGTGAGCATATGAGTGTCTCAATGGGTCTGTGAGGGGGTGCATGAGTGTGGGAATGGGTCTGTGAGTGCCTGAATGGCTCCTTAAGTGGGTGTATGAGTGTCACTGTATCTATGAGCGGGTGCATGAGTGTCTGAGTCGGTCTGTGTGTGGGTGTATGACTGTGTGAGTGGGTCTATGATTTGGTGCGTGAGTGTCTGAATGGGTCTTTGGGTGTGTGTGTCCAACTGGGTTTGTGAGTGGGTGCATTAGTGTGTGAATGGTTCTCTGAGCGGGGTTGGGAGTGTCTGAGTGGGTCGTTTTAGTGAGTGGGTGAGTGTCTGAGTTTTTGAGTGTATGAGTGGATCTCTGGGTGGGTGCATGAGTGTCAGAGAGAGTCTGTGAAAGGGTGCATCAGTGTGAGTGTGTCTGCGAGTGGGTTTGTGACTGAGTGGGTCTGTGAGTAGGTGCATGAGTGTGTGAGTGGGTGTGTGACTGTCTATGTAGGTCTGTGAGTAGGTGCATGAGTGTGTGAGTTTGTGTCTGAGTGGGTGTGTGAGTGTCTGAGTGTGTCTATCAGTGGAAGTATGAGTGTAAGTGTGTCTATGAGTGTAAGTGTGTCTATGAGTGGGTGCATGAGTGTGTCCTGAGTGACTTCATGAGTGTGTGAGTGGGTGTACCAGTGTCTGTGTCGGTCTGTGAGTGGGTGCATGAGTGTGTGAGTGAGTGTGTGAATGCATTTTCTTTTATCGGCAGTGTCTGTGACTCCATCTCAACATTACACAGGGGCCATGCTGAGTGCCTTGATGGAGTTGTGACTCCACGCTTTTGGCCCAAAAACAAAATGGTTTCTTTAACCTAATAAGGCGTCCCTCAGACACCCATTAATTGCCCGTACCCTGACTCCTTCTGCTCTTTTCAGCCTGTATTTTTATCCACCTGGACCATGCCTCGGTTCATAAAATGGCAGCTGCAACTTTCTGCACAGGTTGTAGCCAGCCAATCACAGTGCTGATTCTGTCGCATGGAGCTGCTGAGCTCCGCTCAGGAGACAAGACAGATCTCCATCCCTATATATACAGATTAGTTTTCCACTTACTAACTAGAAATCCACTGAACTGATTCACACCAAATCAGAAAAAGGTCGCTTTCTGGACCAGGATCTTGATTTCTGCCAAATTTGGTGTAAATCCGTCCAGTGGTTCGGCTGCTATTCCTGTTCAAAATCCCTACTAAAAAATGAATGGGGAAAAAGTGTTTTAGGACCCCCCTTTTTCTCTGCCCCCGCTTAACGGATCACCCTGAAACCTTATAGAAAGCAGCTCATGTGAACATCATACTTTTTGGGAAACGTTTGTGAAGATTCATAAAATAGTGCCAAAGTTATTAGCAAAACAAAAAATGCTTTTTCTACAGAAACTATGTCCCAACTATAACTGCCTAGTGGCGACCGCACTAGGTAATAATATATATACCAAAAGGCCGCCATCACAGGGTGCACTGACAGTGTGCCTCTTTACAGCTTCTTTGCCTCTGCGCCCATGTGTATGATATAGCACGGACGCAGAGGCAAAGGGATTCTCTCATTTGCGTGGGGCCACGTCCTCGTGCAAATGAGTGAATGCCCTCTGATGACCGCGTTGACACTTCGGGGCATATTTATACTCTGTTTGCGCCAAATTTGCGTCGTTTTTTTCGACGCAAATTCGGTGCAAAACTAACGCCATATTTATACTTTGGCGTTAGACGCGTCTAGCGCCAAAGTATGAGGAATGAGCGTCATTTTTTTGCGTGAACGCCTTCCTTGCGTTAATGAGATGCAAGGTAGGCGTTCCCGTCTAAAAAAATGACTGCGACGCAAATGCGTCGTATTTATACTCCCGGGCAAAAATCACGCCCGGGAGTGGGCGGGGCAAAAAACCCCGCATTTGCGCCTCTTTTTAACGCCTGGGTCAGGGCAGGCGTTAAGGGACCTGTGGGCTCAAAATGAGCCCACAGCTGCCCTCCCATGCCCCCAGGGACCCCCCCTGCCACCCTTGCCCACCCCAGGAGGACACCCAAGGATGGAGGGACCCATCCCAGGGCCATTCAGGTAAGTATAATTTTTTTTTTTTTTTTGGGGGGCATAGGGGGGCCTGATTTGTGCCCCCCTACATGCCACAATGCCCAATGACCATGCCCAGGGGACATAAGTCCCCTGGGCATGGCCATTGGGCAAGGAGGCATGACTCCTGTCTTTACTAAGACAGGAGTCATGTAAATGGCGTCTGGGCGTCGTTAAAAATGGCGCAAATCGGGTGGAGGCGATTTATTTGCCTCAACCTGACTTGCCCCATTTTAAGACGCCCTAACGCCATTTTTCCCTACGCCGGCGCTGCCTGGTGTACGTGGTTTTTTTACACGCACACCAGGCAGCGCCGGTCTGCTAGCGTTGGCTAACACCATTCAATAAATACGGCGCCCGCATGGTGCTTCAGAATGGCGTTAGCCGGCGCTAATCTTTTTGGCGCAAAACTGCGATAGCGCAGTTTTGCGTCAAAAAGTATAAGTATGGCCCTTTATGTGCACCAGCACTATCAGTCTTATAGAAGGGGACGCACAAGCACCTGAGGACCCTTCTGTAATACCAAAGTGCCCTGGGGGCACAAAAGGTTGGCACAAACAGCTGCTGCACCCCAGTGGTACTTCTGTAATACAGCCCCTGATGTTTTTTGGCCCAAAAGAGCTTTATTTTATCTGTCTTCTGCCTAAAATCTCCTCTATTGCAATGTAAGTCAATGGGGAAAATCAATTTTAAAATGTTGGCAAGTATGATATATTGGATCACGGAGGGCAGGAGGAATGGGGTAGGGACATGAACTTGGATAACAGAGGGCAGGAGGGAGATGGGCAGGGGCATCAAACTGACCATACAGGGCAGGCATCAGGGGTTGCAGCCACACAATACATCACATAGGGCAAGCAGGACAGCAGTGCAGCACAATAGACCATGGAAAGCAGTAGGGAGGGTGCAGGGCCATACCTATGTCCATCAGAGAGCAGAGGGGAAAGTGATAAGGGCAGCAAGGTGACCATAACAGACAGACAGGAGGGACAGTTGGGGATGGGGCATAGAACTCGGACAGGAAGAGTAGAGGTGCAGGGATACGGGACATCCATCTGACCATGCTAGGCAGATGGGAGGGGAAGTAGCAGTTCAACAGAACACTCAGAGTAGATAGGATGGGCAGTGACAGGTCCATGGAACATGGTGGGCAATAAGGGAGGAGAAGGGACATGCACAGAGACATCAGAGAGCAAGGGAAGTATGGTAGGGGCAACAAGCTAAGCACAGAGGCTAAGCAGGAGGGCAATGATGGGACATAGAAATGGGCAATGAAGGGCAAGAGGAGTGGGCAGGGACACTAAGCCAAATGGAGGGCAGTGGCAGAAGATCAGACCAAGCAGGGCAGGGGGGAAGGGGCTGGTTTATTGACTCCGACAACAGGGGTTAGGGAGGAGGTGGATGAAGCAGCAAGCTAACTGTTCAGGGCAGGCAGGAAGTGAAGTGGAAGATAAACGGCCACACAGGACTATAATGAGGGAGCAGAAGCATGAACTTGGAGAATGCATAGCAAAGAGGAGTGGAGGTAGGAGCAGCAAGCTTGGCTGGAGGCAGCACAATGCTGGGCCAGGCCCTGCGTCCAACTCCCCTCACCATGCATTGTGATGGCATCTTGCTTAATGTTGAAAAAAAAACTAGAAATTCACTAAAAAAACAAAGGTTACAGGGATGTTATAGTTAGGAAATAGAATTAAAAAAACTAAGAAATTCATAAAAAATCAAAGGTTACAGGGAAGTTATAGTTAGGTTCAGATTTTATACGCAGAAAACCATAGAAATTATGCTGCTATCTTTAGATTTATCTCAAGTAACTATAGCTCATGCCCTAAGGAAGCTACAACTAACACCTTCACAATGCACTGCTAATTACCCAAGATATTACATCACTCATGACATCTTCTATGAAATTATTGATAATATCACTGTAACATTTGCAGTAGAATTATTGATAAGAAAACTGTGCATGGCGGGGATTCAAGTAATAGTTATCTTAGGGAATGGCCGATTTGGCCCTGGGGACCCCATGCCCTGGGGCCCGGCCTTATAATTTTTACATATTTTTGGGCATGGGGACCCCATCTCCCGGGGCCAGCATAAGCGTGTCTGCAGGCAGCAAAACATAGAAAAACTCTGCTCGCAGCAAGTGAGAGATCTTTAACAGCTCTCACTTGCTGCGAGTGGAGTGCTTGCTCTGATTTGGCAGGAGCTGTCAAAGCTCCAACCAAGTCAGAGCAAACAGCTTTGCCCCGGGAGTGAGCACCCAGAGCAACACATAGCAGGAGCTGGCCACTGGGGGTGGCAGCCCCCAGGGCCATTATTGGCTCCTCAATGGGGGCCACACAGCCCCCCTCCAACATTAGAATTTGCTCCAGGGAGGTGGTGGTCCCAGGGCGTTGGCAACATATCCCCTTAATTCTTTCATTTCAGGCCTGGGGAAGTGGCAATCCCCAGGTCTGCAGGGGGGTCTGCATACATATAATTCAACATTAGCCCCGGGAAGGTGTCAGTCCCTGGGGCTGTGGGGCAGCTGCCTGTCACCCTCATTTAATTCAATGTTTGCCCTGGTGAGGTGGCAGTCCCCGGGGCTGTGGGGTTTGTGTGGCTCTCTGTTATAATTGAAAGGTAGACCTGGGGAGGTGGTGGTCCCCTGGCTGCGGGGGGCCACGCACCCCCCACAGTTTTATCTCTGTTAGCCCTGGGAGGTAATGACCCCGGGGCTAATACAAGCCCATAGGAGGGGGCCCCATGTGCCCCTCTCTTTTTTAAAGCCCCCAGTGCCCCGGGACCTGGCCCACATGGGCTACCAACATTTCATTTTTGAAATGTTGACAGTCAAACCGATACCAGCCAGGCGACAGTTGGGTCCACAGAGGATCCGTTTTCCTATATCTCCAAATTTTCTAAACTCTAATATCCCCAAAACTACTGAAGGGATTTACACCAAATCACAAAAAGTGTGCTTTCTGGACCAAGAGGTAGCTTTCTGCCACATTGGTGTAATTCTGTTCAGCGGTTCACGCTGTAGTTGTGTTCACAAATTTGAAAAACACCATTGACCTCGAATGGGGAAAAAGTGTTTTAGGACCCCCTTTTTCTCGGACCCCCGACCATAACTTTCGCCCCCTCCATGCACAGTTTTCTCTTCAATAATAATTTTAATTTTATTGCAAATGTTGCAGTAATAATATCAATGATGCCATAGAAGTTGTCCTTTATTATGTAATATGTGGAGTAATTAGCTGTGCATGACAAAGGCGCAAGTTATAGTTTCCTTAGTCACGAGTTATAGGTACTTCAGTTAACCATAACTATAACTGCTGAATTTCGATGGTTTTGTGCGGAGAAATTCAGAACCTAACTACAACGTTCCTGTAATCTTTGTTTTTTTCAGTGAATTTCTATGTTTTTTTCAGCATGCACAGACCTGCAGCCAGGCCCATCAACTAAACCTCCTCCATGCACCCAAACTCAAGCTCCACGAGGTTGGATGCAGTGAGTGTTTTTTTTTTTCAATTTTTCTCTGGAACTGTAGATCTGTGGTTCCACCCTTGGATCTGCGGTTCCGCGGATCAGGCAAAAAAAACAATTGGGGAATTGTTTGCCCACAGGACCCCTCTATCTGTCCTATGGGGTCAGGATACTTGCATCCTGACCCTTTATGTGTTTTTGAACTATTTTTTCCCACCCTAAGCTGATGCGACAAACACAATGGCAGCCGCAACTTTTCTGTCAGGTTGCAACTAGCCAATTAGGGCCTTGTTTTTCTCCTGGATCTGCGAATGCAGATTAACGGGTCCAGATCCATGGAGGATCTGCCTTCCTATATATCTATAGTTTTAAAACTTTAATATCTCAGAAACTACTGAATGGATATGCATCATACCACAAATGCGTGATCTGCGCAACAGGATCTCGCTTACTGTTAAATTTGGTGTAAAATTCCGTTCAGCGGTTTGGTCTGTAAGCGTGTGTAAAGGTCCTAGGAAAAATGAATGGGGAAAACACGTTTTGGGACCCCACCTTTTCTCGCCCCCACTTGACAGATCACCCCAAAGCTTTCAAGACAGCAGCTGAGCTGACCAAAGTATAAGTTTTGAATATTTTGTGAAAATTCGGCAAGCGGTGTTATAAGCAGAACAAAAAACGCTCCATCTATGGAAATGAGGTCATAACTATAACTACCTAGTGGCAAACTCCACTAGGTAATATATATATGTATATATAGATACACACACATGCATATATTGCCTACTGGCCGTTGCTAGCATTTAGTTATAGATAGGACCTCGTTTCCATTGAAAAAACATTTTTTGACTTGCCTATATTTTTGGCATCGTTTGACGAATCTTCACGAAATTTTCCCAAAAAAGTGTGGCAAAGAATTTTGTTTTGCATGGGAAGTTTGGGGTGATCCGTCAAGTGGGGTGCTGAAAAAAATAGGTGGCCAAAAAAAGTGCATTTCACACGTTAATTCCCATAACAGGACTACACCCCGAACCACTGGACGGAATTACATCAAATTTGGCAGAAATTTTCTTTTGGTACTCAGAATAAATGGTCCCTGGGGCTGAAATAAAGTTGAAGGGGTCAGGATAGAGATTCCCTGACCCCACTATTCTTTTAATTTGTGGATATTATTAAGTGCAAAGGATGAAGAAATTAGTTTGCATTTTTTGTTGCCATCTTCAGGATTCACAAATCTGTTGCAACATTACACAGGGGACCACGCTGAGCATTGCAACAGGTCCATGAACCCCGCTACTTAAAAAATAAAAATACACACACACAGACTCACTGTCAACATCAGGGCTGTGCGTGCTCTACGGGCGACTGGAATGCAAAAACCCAGCACTTATGAGATAACGTAATTCAAGCATTATGCTGATATGCTGTTGTTTAACCTTTTGCAACCTTTTTCATAGAGTTTAATCCTGAAGACTTATATTCAAGGTGCTTATAAATACTGTTCATTTGCAATGTATTGCTGCAGGCTTTCAAAGTGTGTCAGGGTGTGGTCCCTTTCCAGGGCCTTCTAGAAGCTTTCTCTGCAGCATGACTGGGTGTGGTTTGTGGGTTCGGCCAGACTCTACATAAGGGAGCCAGCCCAGCTCTACGTGCTCACTATTCAGAGGTCCCGGTGCAGAGCAGCAGCAACTTCCTGAGCTCCTGTTCCGGAGGCCTACTTTGATCTTCCAGGCCTTGCCCTTCATTGTATTGGTGATCCTTGATCAGGGCGGTAAGACGGAGGTCGAGCTGGGCCCCCGATCCTGTTTTCGAAGGCATTCGAGTTCTTGGGCCTAATTTTCATGTTGAGAGATTTTACCTTGAGCTAGTCCATGTGCGCTTGTTTTTTTCTGGCATTTAAATGTTGATATTCGAATCGGCAAGACGCGTGATTCATTCCTCGTGTTTAACTCTTGATATTCATTGTGAGCTACTCATTTCTTGGCATTTGCATGGTGACATTCGAGTCGGCAAGATGCACGATTCATTCCGTGCATTTAACTCTTGATATTCATTGTGCGCAACCATTTCTTGGCAGTTGCATGTTGACATTCGAGTCGGCAAGACACACGATTCATTCCATTGCATTTCACTCTGATATTCATTGTGCGCAACCATTTCTTGGCATTTGCATGGTGACATTCGAATCGGCAAGGCTCGCGATTCATTCCGTGCATTTAACTCTTGATATTCATTGTGCGCAACCATTTCTTGGCATTTGCATAGTGACATTCGAATCGGCAAGAGGCATGATTCATTTCCTTGCATTTAACTCTTGATACGCATTGTGCGCAAGCATTTCTTGGCATTTACTTGGGGGCATTCGAATTGGCAAGATGCACAATTCATTTCCGCAATTAAACCTTGATGTTTCAGATCGCTTGCAGTGTGCGCGATCATTTCATGGCATTTGCATATTCTTGTTGAAATCAGCAGTGTGCGTGATTCTTTTCCCGCATTTTAAAACTTGATGTCAGATCGCTTATAATGTGCGCGATCGTTTTATGGCAATCAAAACTTTGATTTGTAGTGTTTCCTGAAGTGCACACAATTATCCAGGGCCCCTGAATTTTCTGCAGAAGTGTTAAATTCAAGATGTTACATTCTATGTGCATGTTAAGTCTTTAGCACAATTCCTATTGTTTTCCAGGGAATGTTTAGATGGCCTTTTAACCTCATGTAATGAGGCAGTGTTTGTTCTGGGACATTGTTCTAGAAGGTTCTTGTATTCCTAGACAGTATGATACAATTCATGAAAGGTCCATATGAAACATTGTACTAACTATTCTTGATTCTTTTCCAGGTACCTCGATTTCTTGAGGCCTAATTAGAGTCTAGTTCTAGGCCATTCATGTTTCCTCAGTCTAAGTGTTATTTCATGTTCCGAGTATCACTGAACTCTAGACTCAACAGAGTATTATTTCATGTTCCGAGTATCACTGAACTCTAGACTCAACAGAGTGTTGTTTCATGTTCCGAGTATCATTGAACCCTAGATTCAACAGAAAGTTTTTATGAACCTAAATGTGATTTTATTCTGATGTTGCGCTGTTTATCCTTTTGCTTCCTACAGGTCTCCTTCCCAACTGTTCCTTACCTAATCCCCTTTTCTCCACTTGGACTCTCTTAGACTCTGTGACATTCTAATCAGAGTATTGGAGCTGTCTTGTGGTGGACATGTTGGGAACGTGCGCAGACCGAGAGGATCTGGTCTCCCTGACACTCACAGACTTACAGAAACAATCACACACCCACTCACACAGCCACTCAGACAGTAACACAACCACTCACAAACACACTCTTACACTCACAGAACCACTCACAGACACACTCAGACACTGACACATGCACTCACAGACCCACTCAGATATTCATGCACCCACTCACAGACCCACTCAAACACTCACGCACCCACTCACAGACCCATTCAGAAACTCATGCACACACTCACAGATCCACTCAGACACTCACATACCCACTCACAGACCCACACAGAAAGTAACACACCACTCACAGACACACTCTCACACTCACAGAACCACTCATGTACCCAATCAGACACTGACACACACGCTCAGAGACCCACTCACATGTTCATGAACCCACTCACAGACCCACTCAGACACTGATGCACCCACTCACAGACCCACTAAGATATTTAGTCACCCACTCGCAGACTCACTCAGAAACTGATGCACCCACACTCACTCACACACCCACTCACGTACCCACCCAGAAACTCATTCACATACTCACTCAGACATTCACACACACACACTCTCAGATCTACTCAGACACTCACGCACCCACTCACAGACATACTCAGACACTCACATACCCACCCACAGACCCACTCAGACACTCATGTACACACTCACATACCCACTCAGAGACTCTTGCAAGCATTCACAGACTCAGAGACTGGTACACCAACTGAAGGACCAAGTGAGAGAGTCATGCTCTCACTCAGACAACCAATGAGGTGCTCATGCAGACACTCAGAGAACCACTTCAACACTCATGAATGCACTTATGGACTCAGAGACTCATGCACTTACTCACAGATTCACTCAGGTACTCATGCACTCAAGTAACTATAACTCATGCCATAAGGTAACTATAACTCGTGCCCTCACCATGTATGCAGGCCAGGCCCTGTGGCCAACCCTGCTGTGTACTGCCAAAGGCCATGTGTGGTGTAGGGTTGGTGTGGTTATAGGGGATTGGCCGCAGGCCCTACAGCCAAGCCCCGTCACACATAGTTAAAGGCAGTGAGTTCGGCAACGAGGCCCAGAGGAGGATTGAACTATCGACTGTTACGGTGCTGATATTCTTCAAATGATTCATGACATATGTCTTCCGTGGGAGCTCCTCTTTTGATTATGGCCGGTCCCTGTAGTTTTGTGCTAGTGTACACAGAACTGTAGTGAGTAAAGTTTTACTCCTTTTCCTTTTTCTTTGTACATACTCATCATTGAATGAATAGTGTATTTATACACCTGATGGTCTGGAGTAAGTTTATGTTTGAGTCCTGATGAAGCGCCAGTGGATACTTTTGGACAATATTAGGTGTGAAACATGTTGACTTCTTTGTGGTTAAAGTCATTGTGCTTTTTACCTGTTATTATGTAAAGTGTGGGACCATTGTTTTCCCTTTCACTCTACCTGTGTTTTTAACCTTGACCGGGTCCTCGCTCATCTATTAAAAAATGTTCTACACGGAGGAGGTGCACGAACCAATTTTAATTTGTATCTCTCCAGTTGTTTCTCAGTAAATTCAGACTCTTTGTACTGAGATTCGCACAATTTTTATGGCTAGGTGGCCCTCTGTAGGGCCCCGTCAGACATTGCAGTGCCAGTCTGACGTGGAGCATAGCCCAATGATGATACATGAGGGCCTCTGCTTCAGAACTAGTGCATTCCTGTGAGAGGTGTTTTGTGTGCCTTCTAACTTGGAACACTGCACTCAATATTTTTTGTCATAAAGGCAGTGCGTGGCACGGGGTTGGTGTGGCTACAGGCGGTTGTCCGCAGGCCAGGCCCTGTGGCCAACTCCTGCCGTGCACGGCCAAAGGCCTTGTGAGGCGGTGGTTGGATTAATGTATAGTAATTAAAATTACTTTACATGAAAGAAAACATAGAAATTCACTGAAAAAAACAAAGGTTACAGAGACATTATAGTTAGGTAATATAATTTAAAAAACATAAAAAACTAACGGGTACAGGGACCTTATAGTTAGGTTCTTAATTTACCCGCACAAAACCACAAAACCATAAACATTCAGTAGTTATAGTTATGGTTAGCTCAAATAACTATAACTCGTGCACTAAGGTAACTATAACTTACACCCTCACATTTTATACCACAGTTTTCCAGTTGTCAAGGCTACACATGTTCCAGGCAGTTCTGAAAGGGCACTGTTAATATAATCAACAACTGCCTACTGAGGTAAACTTCCTCATTAGTGGCCCCAAAATTGCAGGAAATGTAGAAAGGGGGCTCCTCTCAAACCCATGCTGTGGCAGTCACCATATGACCTATATTTCAATGTATTGGCTTGGGATTGAAAACTGATGCCTTTGTGGATTTACATGCTCTACAGTTATTAACACCGGGGCATATTTAAAACCGAGGTGTGTGGCTGATTTTCACAAAATGGAGTTTAAGTGTTGACAGTGTGATGTGTGATGTGCTTGCTTCACTGACACTTGAATGTTTGCAGCCATTAACAATTGGGTCTCAAGAAGGTAGGTCTGTAAGGATGCGATGATGCAAAACAAATCCATTTGATGGTCCTCATCTACAAGAAACTGGCACATGGAATCGATATGCCTGTTTTATTGCTCCAGCCCCGGAGCCCTTAACGATGCCATGGTAGCACTGTATTTATGATGCAGCACTCCATGGTGCACGTTTCCACAGATGCATCTGTGGCGTTAAACTGACGCAGTGCTGGACTAGCATCATAAAAATGACGCTACTCCAGCAATGCATGGAAGAGCCCTGCATCAGTTTAACACCAGCGTGGGTGTGTGACCACCTAAATTAGGCTAAGGTGACACATAATAGGGCACTGACATCTACTACCCTCACAGGTTGACTCGAATCTTTTGACTCAGACAGGAATAATAAGATCATCAAATTAAGCAATGAGAACTAATAGCCATAACCAACAACAATATGCAATAAGGAGTCAGTCATTTTAATTCACCATGACCTATGCGGTCATAAATTGCACTCCCTAACGCCATCCGTGTACCATATTTATAAAATGATGCATGATGGTACTAAAGAATGGCTAGGTCTCAAAAAAAGGCGCTAGCCGGTGACAGATGACGTTAGGGGAAATAGCAATAGTGGGTCAAAAATTATGTTAGGCTGATTAGCAGCAATATATCTGCTGCTAGTCATGCTAGAGTCATTTTTGGACGCATAAGCAGCCAAAAAATCACTCATGTCTAAGTATAGACAGGAGTCATTACCACTACCCCAATGCCCATCACAGGGGACCAGTGTCCCCAGGGCAAGCCCAACATACCCAGTGTCAACCAGGGGGCCCTATGTAAGGGGCCCCCAGTGGCATACCATACACATATACTTACCTGGGATGGGCTCCCTCCTATTGTAGTGTCCCTGTGGTGTGGGTGGGGGGTGGTGATGCTGGAGGTTGGGATGGGCATCTTTGTGCTCATTCCATAGTGTTTCCCTATGGAAATGGGCCTACCTTCACATTAACGCCTGGTCTGACCAGGCGTTCAATAATGGCGCTAAGCCCGCTTAGCACCTTTATTTAGGTCCTCATCCTACATGCACATCGTCTCAGCGTCGGGAGTTAAACATGGAGCTGGGGGCTAGCGTCTTTTTTAGGAAGGGCACGCCTACCTTGCATCTCATTGATGCAAGGTGGGTTAGCGCTTCCTAGAAATGGTGCTAACACCAATATTTTGACGCTAGGCAGGTCTAGCGTCAAAATATAAATATGGAGTTAAGTTAGCACCGCTTTACCATGCAAATTAATGACGCTAAGGTGACGCTAACCTTCCATAAATATGGGCCTAAATGTTTAGTTAAAGTTAGCCTGACTAAAGGCCTTAATTTTAAAATGTGTTTTGCTTGGTTAGTGTGTACAGTCTTTTGCTGGTGCATTCTCATGATTTCATTAGCTAGAGAAAGGAGTATTGTTGTATTTATTAATTCATTGATAGTAAGATTGGAGAAGAGAAATCTTGGCAAGAAACGTGATTACCTAATGAGCAGATGAAGCATCCTATTCATTGCATATAAGGAGCAGGGGAAGCTCAAAGTTTCAGTAACTGTCCAGGTTCTGTGGGATGGGAAATTCAGGTGATGTTGCAAATGCATATTGCGAGAAGTGAAATTATTGGCTCCTGGTTGGGTGGGGCGAGATATGGTTGCTGTTGAAGTTTTATTGGTTTTAACTAATGTTCAGCTAGTCAGAAGTTGGAGCCTATTTCCTTAGACTTTGACAGTTACAGCCATCTCTGGTTCCTTTATTCTTACAAGTGGGAGGCTTTATGCTTAACGCCTTTTCCATTTCTGAAAGACTTCTACAGGAGTCTCCACTATGCTGACACCTCCTCGCATTTCCGAATTTCCTTGAGACCCCACTTTATAAACCATTCTTATTCTAAACTTAGACCCTTGATTAGATGACTATGGAACTGAGAATAAACCTATTGTGATATTTCAGCTTGCCAGCTGTAATCTTGTATCTTTTTAATACTCTCCTGACATGCATATATACTAGACTGATTATTAATTGGCTATAAAATGATTTCATTTCAATCACCGATTTCTGGGCCCTATTGTGTGGCCAAATGTGCTTCACAAAAATGTAATTGTTTTATTATTGCTAACTCCCTTGGCATCTCAGTCAACTTAAAAAGAGCCATCTGATAATGTATTTCAAATCACACACCTTCACACTATCAAGTGTGAATCCAAATGAGTCAAAAGAGAGGAGTCAAATGAGTCGAATCAGGACCCAAGAAAGTCAGGAAAGGAGAGACAGTGGAGTTTAGTCAGGAAAGTGGAACCCTAACAGTGTAGTGAGTGCCCAAATCAGTGAGGAGAGTGGTGCAAGTAGAAGAATGAGAAGTAAGTAAGGTCAGAAATAGGAGGACCTAAAATAGTGGAATCAGGAGAAGGGAGTCAGGAATCAATGGAATCGTTCAGTTCAGGAATCAGTGGAACAATGAGAAAGGAGTCTGAAATCAGGAGTCAGTGGAAGCAGTGAAGTCAGGGGTCACTGGATTTAGGATTTGGTTTTGATTTGGTAGCGTCAGAAGTTTTCCTTGCTTTTTCATAATATAACATTGCTTTTTAAGCAGATTTTACCTTAAGAAATCACGACACATACCTCCATTTTGGAGCCACAGACACTCTTGGTATCTCTAAAGGAAAAGGCTTCCAGGCTTCTGTGACTCATCCTTCCCTTTGTAGGCCTAGCAAATCTTAATATGCTTCACATTTGGAAGCCAAACTCGTCATGCTCCCTCAGGTCATAATCATTGTGACCTTTGTACCCTCCCCAGCCCCCTTATGTGGACTGAAGAACAAGAGTGTATTGGTGGCTAAACAGAAACAAGTGATATAATATTTTATGGAGATCAGGTTAAGTCTTTGGTGGTCCTGCAGGAATTAAAATATTCCTAAAAACATCTTGCTGCTCTCCGGAGTTAAATTAATTCAGTTTAAAAAGAATAACATAAAATTGGAAGAACTTTCAAGATACACAGCCATAATCACACATACAGACATTGTGTCATGCACCAGGAACATTAACTCAACCAGCCAATTTTATTGCCATTCTATTCTCCTTCCAGGTCATATATGAAGCTCCGTCACTCAACCTCCTGAGCTATCTCCATGGGACTGGAGCTGGAAACCTGCTGATGTCATGGTTTCTGTGTCCTGTGCTGATCTCAGAAAACTACTTATTTCAAGGTTTTCTCAAACTCTTTCATACAACACAAATGACCCCAAATTAGGATAACATTAGGCCGGCTGAAGCACCGCCAACAGGCTGGCGGTGCTTCATTTCTTATTTCGACCGCGGCTTCGCCCAGCCGGGTCCGGCGTTTTTCCGCCGGATTTCCCCCGGCTGGGGGAATCCTCCATGGCGGCGCTGCTTGCAGCGCCGCCATGGGGATTCCGACCCCCTTCCCGCCAGCCTGTTTCTGGCGGTTTTCACCGCCAGAAACAAGATGGCGGGAACGGGTGTCGTGGGGCCCCTGGGGGCCCCTGCACTGCCCATGCCACTGGCATGGGCAGTGCAGGGGCCCCCTAACAGGGCCCCACAAGGATTTTCACTGTCTGCATTGCAGACAGTGAAAATCGCGACAGGTGCAACTGCACCCGTCGCACCCCTACAACTCCGCCGGCTCCATTCGGAGCCGGCTTCATTGTTGCAGGGCCTTTCCCGCTGGGCCGGCGGGCGATCTTTTGGTGGTCGCCCGCCGGCCCAGCGGGAAAGTCGAAATGACCCCCGCGGTCTTTTGACCGCAGAGCGGTCTTTCGACGGGGTAACTTTGGCGGCCGGCGTCTGCCGCCCGCCAAAGTCAGAATGACCCCCTATATGCTTTGAGTAGGTTATTTACTTCTCAGAATATACTTACTTTTCCAAATATCACCCACTATCCCACTGCCCCCGAAGATTCCCTTAGTGCTCTGTCCACCTACAGCTCCTTCATGCTAACAAAGTTCGTCCATCCAATAACTCTTGTTGCACAATCCCTCTTAGTCAGATACACTAAGGAGATTGTCAGGAAATCACTCACTAACATACACCCTCGATGGGAGTCACCATAGCAGCAGAATGAGAAGGAGTATAATCAGGTTTGAAAATGACATGGAGGCTAGATTAAGGCCTTAAAAACACACCATGTGTTCTTTGAAATATGTTAGGGCTTATGTGTTTTCCTGGGTACCAGTGCAATGCTATCAACTGTCTGCCATTGGTCCTGCAGTTCCTAATGCCTCCTGTCTTGCTATTCTTCATGACCATCCTTTCATGCTCTTCCAGAGTGGCCTATGTCTGTATTTGCCATTTAACACCTCTCCTAAATTTCCCCAGAGCAAAATATAGAGTTAGTGGTCAGCATGCTCCCACACGTCTCCATGTTAACCAGCCTACATAACAGACGGACCTCTCCTATCTATTGGTTAGATTGGTGGTTCCATCTGTTTTGATTTCACACACTGACCTCATCTGTTGCTCTCCTGAACCTTCTCTGTGTTGTTGGATTTTGAATTAGCAAAACTAACTTTGTTTTGTCAGTTCTCTCATGCCTCAAAATTACACATCTTGGTTTTTCTCCTTGTTTTCATCCTCACTGCTGCGTTCAAACTTCCCAATGCAGTATTTCTGTGACTGGCACCATGCTTCTGATTTCTTAATTTCCCACAAACCCAGGCTGTTGCCTTTAGAAACTAAATGCCAGATGTACGACCATTTCATTTTGCGAGTCTCTAATTGTGATTCATTGCGAATCATAATTAGAGACTCGCAAAATGAAATTTACAAATGCGTCTCAGACACATTTAGCGATTCCCAATGGGGTTGCAAATGAACTACCTCATTAATATTCATGAGGTATGTCACAATTTGCGACCCCATTGGGGATGGCCAAACTCACAGAGATGGTAGCCTGCTGGGGACAGCAGACCACCATGCCTGTGAATCCTTTTTAAATAAAGCAGTTTTTTTTGCAATGCAGCCCATTTCCTTAGAGGAAAATGGGATGTATTACAAACAAAAAAATAAAACGTTTCCATTTCATTTTTTTCAGAGTAAGCAGTAGTCCGTGGGACCACTGCTTACGCTGCGAAAATGTTAGCGACCCCGTTCACAATAGGGATGGAGTCCCTTGGGGACCCCTTCCC
The DNA here is from genome assembly GCF_031143425.1 of Pleurodeles waltl. Lineage (NCBI taxonomy): Eukaryota > Metazoa > Chordata > Amphibia > Caudata > Salamandridae > Pleurodeles > Pleurodeles waltl. The sequence continues at coordinate 955,896,927 of NC_090444.1, forward strand.
GTTTGCAAATAAGTTACCACCAACTAAAAGTTGGTGGTAACTGTGATTGTTTTGTGACCACATTCACGATCACAAAATAACCATACATGATATTGTGACTCGCTATTTGGAAGGGACACCCTCGGCATCCACCTTCCAAATAGCGACTCACAAACCTTTCTTGTGATCCAATAAATAGATTACTGAATCACAAAATAACATTGGTACATTCCAAAATGCTCTTTTCTGGTCACAAACGGCCTAATTTTCTGAATGTGGATGTTTGCGAACAGAAAATAGCTACATACATCTGGCCCTAAGATCCCAGTCTCTTGGCAGGTGCTTTATGTGTTTTGTGAGCTGCTCACAGCAGAGCTCCAGTATTTTCTATGGAGGAGTCACCCTAATCGGTACTACTTGTGACATGGCAATTACTGTCCACATTTCCAGTTTATGACTTGACTAACAGGAGATGTAGCAGCTGTTTTGTATTCATGGTGTAATTAGCCCACCATAATGTGCACCTCAATCTTGATACGCTTTTGGACCCAGTCCAAAAACCGGTATTTCAGCTCTTTATGGGAAAGCTATTCCTTGTAACTGTGCCTTGGATACCAAGTATCAAACCTGGAGTCAGTGAGAAGATGTCCGCAAATATTTCCAAAGTCTCTCTACATGTTATGCTCACAAGTCAAATAAGCAGCAAGCTTCATCTCTTCAAAAAAGCTATCTTTCTCATAACTGTGCACCAGTTCTTGGACTGGATGAATTACCTCGGCCTTTGCTAGGATGTTCACAGGATTATCTCTGTCATAGTATATATTAGCCAGTTCTCATGAATCTTACCCTCCTGGGGTCCTTTGGAGCACATGTGTTACCTAAATAGTTGACTTCAGAGCTCTTCTAAATCAATGTGTAGGGTCTGTTCCATTTGTCTTCCAAAGCTTGGATGTAAAAAGATTGCAAACCCAGTGCTGCTTACTTTCCTTCTACCTTGTCAGCATTGCTTTCTGGTCATATCACTCCTTCAATAGCACTTGGTTGGCTAGAATTTTCTTTTCTGCTTTATTGAGGAGCTGTGCTATTAGCTCCCTGAGGCTTGGAACATATTCCACTATGTCCTTAAAAGGGGAATCAGGAGCACCTTTCTACACCTCTCTGATCCAACTCGGTGGGCCTCAAACTTGTTATTACAACAGGACTTCACAAAGACTGAACCCATATTCTAAGGAATCTCTTGGTATGTGACATGCCAGGTGAAGATCCCACTTCTCCTTCTGGTTTCGGGATTAGTCCTCATCATGCTGTTCGGGGTTGTGTTAAACCATTTGACTGACCCATTGTTCTGGGTGTGGTACCTGGCTGAGAAATAATAATATACTCCTGCCCGATCCCACATCTCTTACATGTAAGAGGAAATTATATTTTTTTGTGGGAAATCTCTTTCCTATGAAATCCAACCCTCTAAAAGGTACCATGGAGTGTCTTTTCTAGTACCTTGGTGTATGTGCTCCTCAGAGGTACCACCTCTGAGTACCTTCTGGCATGATGCAGCACAACCAAAATGTATTTGCAACTACGTTGATACCTACCCTCTCTAATGGCAGAATTACTACTAGTGCAGGCACCAATTGAGATATTCACTTACCTCATGCCTGTTTCACACTTAACAGCAGAGCAGGGCCTACAGAACTACTCTGTTTTCTAGTACATGCCCAAATAATAAAAAAGAGAGTCAAACTAGTCCTTGTTTGCCTCGATAAAGGAACATTGGGGTATATGTATGAACACTTTTTTCCATAGGCACAGAATGAGTAAAACCCTTTGGCACATCTGGCCCATTGTGGGCCAGTGTCAACAGGAAGGTTCTATACATTTGAGGAACTATCATCCTTTTGTTTTGCTGCCATCTAGGTCAGGGTTCACCGGTTCACTAACAGAAATTTGTTCTCTCAAGCCATACTCTATTCTCCATCCACTCCTGTGATGAACTTGTCCTTGGCATTCTTCCGAAGACCTACTATAGTAGGGTTGTCCTCCTAAACTCCTCTCACAATAGTTCTCCAGCAGCCAATTGACCTCGCTGCTGTGGCAGCAATCCCAGGCTCCAATGCACGGTCTGCCTCCTGGGCCTCACCCTCCTCATCATCAGTAGAAAGGGCAGTAGGTAACAAGGCTAGCGTCTTCTTGGAGCCTGTCCTTGTTCACTCTGCTCTATCGTTCCTCTGAACTGTACCATTGTAGAAGTCACACCTTCCACCGGAGGTTGATGAGAAGCCTGGCTCTGCTCAATCAATGCTGACATTCTGAAGGCCAGGTAGGCCTCAGGTCCTGCATCTAACCTGGGTCAATCAGGTCATTCTCCAGCTCCCTGCTTCTTTCTCACCCCAAAATCAACTGCTTTGCTGTTGACCTCGCAGGCAGATCCCATATGTTGTGCCCACTGACTAACAAGCCAATTCCAGAGGAATCAGGGATAACCTTCTCAGATTTGAAGCACTTCCTCTTTTCCATAATCCATTATGTGCTAATAACCGTCAGTGCTGGAACCTTCTCCCATTGATATCTACCTCAAAGACAAGAACCCTTGTGTGTGTGTATTTGTGCTTGAAAGCATCTAAGTCCTGCTACCAGAAACCCACAGCTTCTGGTTTGAGTGCCATTGGACACACACTAATCCTCATCCAACAAACAACATGCTGTATACCAGGGGTGCAGTTGGTAAATTATTCATAATGAAGCAATCCTTGTAAAGTCATTTTTCAAGGAACTGGGCATACAATAATCCCCATTCCTTCTCTTTTGTATTTGACTACCTAAGAACCTAGTACCCCTAAGTCTACCATCCCGCTCGGGAGCCTCAGTAACCATTTTGGCTCCTCTCATCCAGTTTAGAGCCGTTAGTTCTTTCCCACCCCCTTAGACCAGAAACCATGCTGATCCAAGCCTTTGTTTATGCAATGGGATAACTGCTTGCGGGCCAACACAACAGGCTTTTCTAGATCCATTTCTGTCAAGACAGACAGGTACTGCTTAAGTTGGGTAGAACGTTTCTCTCAGTGTGCTCAGCTACCATCGCCTTGTTATAAGGCCAATAATCTCTCCCTTCCAACCCTTTTGCCCACTCATTTCAATCATAAAATACATCATGGATCCTGTTTTCAAATAAAACCGCACATACCTTCTTGTTCTCCCAGAATCTTGTAAAATACTAAGCTTGCTAAAGCCAAAACCATGTGATCAGAGCTTTCTTCGCTTATAGTTCAAGTTATCATCCTCGGACCTCAGGATTCTCCATGAAATAAAACTCAGTAGGGCTGCGCCTTGGATTTCTCATTGAAACCGTATCAATTATGAGGTACCTAACAGACCATGCTGAAATATCTGAGTTTGCACATCTAAAAGTATAAAATCCTTTGGAACCTTACAAATGTGTTACCCGGGTTTGGAAGAATAATGGCAATTCTCCAATTAATATGCAGGGAGAATCTTGATTTCATTAAAGACAGCGGAGGCTAACATTATGCAATAACCTTTTTTTGCTGCCTCAACATGCAGCCCGTTAAAGAACAGTAACACATCATAAAGCATTAGAATGTTCAAAACATAGAAACATCATGTGCACATAGTCATCCTCCTCTTTTAAGCTGCAATGAAACAGGATAACATCTTCCTCTTCTTCTGGTAAAAGTTTGAAGGAAATGTCTGGAAATACAAAAACTCCAAATTAATCCATATACAAATAATTGCTTAAGGAAACATTACAATCCAATAACATTAGAACTTATCTGTATAATAATTAACACTCATATAATTCCAACATAAAAAATGTTTCATTTTTTCTTCTTTTTTCTAAATATCCTCCATCTTCCCCATATAGGGTAAGGTGGGTGGAATAATATTAGCCTCTTTTGTCTTTAATTAAATCAAAATTCTCTCTGCATCTTAGTTGGATAATCACTATTTCATGGCAAGACCGGAGGCTACCATTATGCACGTTTAAAGCAATCAAGTGCCACACAACTTATATGTGCCACAGGTCTTAAGTAGACAAGGCCAAGAAAAGCTCTGCAAAGTGGCTCTGCGTGACCATGTAGATTTCGGTAAGAACTATGCTCTGCCCGTGCATCACAAAAAGTGACACACTGGTGGCCCAAGGGGTTTGTTAATATGCAGTAATAAGAAAAAAGAGGTACACTGTTCCAAGCACTAAGTCACTGGGATTAGTTTCTACAGGAGCGAGCACGCTGTCGGGAATGTAGGTGCAATGCCCTACGGACCGCCGATACTAATTGTAGTTCCGGGTCCTGACACTTGATTCCCAGGGGCTCTATCCACAGACCGGGGATGGGCGACCTTGATTGACATATAGAACAACTTCACAGTAAGTTACTGTGTTTCCTTTATTTATTTTTACTCCTATTGGGATTTTTTTGAATTTTTGGAGAAGATTTTTTCACTCTGGTCCTGATGAAGCGTCGAGGGATCCGGATGGACCATTAGACGCGAAACATGTAGACCCCTATTCTAGAGGAGCCACTTTTGGGTTTACCCTCTTATACATATTGTTTGTGCGAGTAGATGAGCATTACCACTCAATTTTTACTCCCATTTTGCTTTTAACTTTGGTCTCCATCACATTATTACTGATTAAAATCATGATTTTTGAGTGTTGATGGATAACCAATTTTATTTTTTCTCTCCTATATTGCTCGGGTATCTAGTAACCAGATACCACATCAGATTGATTATTTTTCTCTAACTATCAGTAGAGCATATACGGTTAAGAGCCCCCTCAGTGGAGCCCGTTAGGCATTGCAGCACCGGCCTAACGAGGAGCTTTCCCAATGATGAAACCAGACATCCAATGTGATGCTTGAGGGTTCTCGCTCCTGTAGAAACTAATCCCAGTGACTTAGTGCTTGGAACAGTGTACCTCTTTTTTCTTATTACTGTATATGGGAGACTGTACACTGGACCATTAACCTCCCAGGTCCCTCCTCTTTGTTTTCAGTTTGTTAATATGCCCCATGGTATTTTATGTCCTGTATGCAGTGTGCCACATCTCATCTCCATCTGCAATACCTCCAAGCCTAAGGGGGGAGAGGGGAACAGGGCGGGCACCAGCAACAGGACCTGGTTGTCATCAGAAACATAGGCCCATATTTATAATTTTTTTGCACAACATTTGCGTAATTTTTTTATACAAAAGCGGCGCAAACTTAGAAAATACAATTATATTTTGTAAGTTTGTGACTCTTTTGTGTAAAAAAATGACGCAAATATGGCACATAAAAAGTATAAATTTGGGCCATAGGGTGAAATAATGGCTTTATTACCGCTCTTTGCTCATGCAAATTTGTATATTCACCACTTTCCAATTTAAATCTCTACCGTGCTTGCACCGCACCCTGACCCAGTTTCAGGTGAAGTTTGCACCATATAAGCCAAAAAATAAATACTGTAGACAACTAACACAAATAAATTCAACCATGCTAACAATGAAGATCTTCAGTACATTGATCAGCTGGACTTTTGACAAACGTTGAAAGAATGCAGTCATTATATCTAGAAAGGACCACTTGGTGGCAGCAGATGCTCATTATTTCTAAGTTTGCTTTTCGGAACGGTTAGCTGCAAACTAATGTGACGTACTCGACCCTCTCTACCACCCACAATTAAGTACAGGAGTAAAACAAGCACTGGCAAAGCCAATAAGTTTCGTCTTTGAGATCTGTTGGCTCGGCCCGTGCATTTTGTTCATTAAAAGGAATTAGTAAATTCATTTAAAAAAACCAAAAAAAAGGATCAGGAAGTTCTTTTTTAAAGCAATATGCATTAAAAAAAATGAGGTTTATTTACAAGCTCCGTCCGCCCGTGGTGCATCACTTTTTGTGACACACCAGTGGCGCATTGGGCAGACCCATATCTACAAAGCCACTCAAAGCCACTTTGCATGGCTTTTCATGGCCTTGGATATACGGTGTGAGGCAATGCAGCGCAAGCCAGTGTTTTGCCTTACACTGCGGCAGGGAGGCATTCCTTGAGAGTAAACCTGGGAATATGTCAAAATCTTATTCATTCTGCAGCACATATAGAAAGAGGAAGAAGCCTCCATGGATTCTTTTTGTGCAGGAAGGTGTCCCTTCCTGCACAGAAACAATCATGTTTGCGACCTAGAAATCCTTAAGCCATAGTGCAAGGGTGCCTGCATCGGCACTAGGCAGCCCATTGTGCGCCAGCGCAGGGGGAAAGGACATAAATGTGCTGTATCTTGTAGATACAGCACATTTCTGCCCTTTTCCTGTGGCGCAGGGCAGCACAGCAAGGTCACTTGCTGCGCTGCCCTGCGCCACAGGGCTTGTAAATGAGCCCCTAAGTGCCTGGTAGAGGACAACAGAGGAGCAGATAGCACAAGAAGCAAGTGGGATTGGGCTGGGAAATGCAACGTACGAGGACGAGCAACACCAGCAAGGGGAGAAGCATACAGGCAGGATCTACTTGTTTTTATTCACTACTACAACAAGGAGCACCCCATAATGTCCTGTGAGGGATTTTTAGTCATATTTTTTGGATCCTGTTGGTGCACCTACAAAGGGCAGGGACCCCTACCAAGCATAATTTTTTGTATTTTGGAGGATTGTTGAGAGCGCAGCAGCTACAAAAGAGTAAAGACTCTGCACTCTCTTGTAGCTTAGATTCAAGTCGATTTATTCAAAATTGTTATTCCATCACCTATGCGTTACAACCATTACGGCCTTGTTCACGGTGTCAAGTCTGTTTACAATTGCACTGCTGATTGCTCTTCCTTTTATCTCCGATGGGAATGCTGGTACTTGCAGTATCATGGTGTTTCATCTGAAAATAAAAGTGAGCTGTATTATTATTTTATAGGCACAGTTCACACCTGATTTACAGTCTTTTATGCACATGTCACTTTTATTACAATCAGAATTTTTCTTAAAATGCCAGTGTCACCAATTAGGCAGACCGCAATTGCTACTTTTTCAGACATGATTGCTCCTTAATCCATAAACCCTTCCCATTTCCAGGGTCGCATCAGCATGAAGGAAATCTTTACCAGGGACACATACCTACCATCATCTATGAGACTGTTACCAGTATTAATTCGAATGCAGGGAAACACTAAGCAAAATTGAAGTCATTACTAACCCAGGCTAGAATCGTCTTCAAGTTTAGTAACAACACAGGAGACCCACGTCCCTCGTTCCACCACTGCATAGTTTTCGTATTTCACCAGTCCCCTCATGCCGGGCGCTGCCGCTATATATTACCCATTAAAAATAAGCAGTCCAAAAGCGGTGTGCTCTGTATGCTGGTGCCAGCGTTAGGATATGACCACGTCCTCAGACATAATTCACCAAAGAGTAAAGAGGCTGCATTCTCGTGGAGCTTAGATTCAAGTCGATTTATTCAAAATCGTTATTCCATCACCTACGCATTTCAGCCATTAGGGACTTGTTCAGATGTCAAGTCTGTTAACAATTGCTTCCTTTTATCCCCAGCGGGAATGCTGGTGCTTGTAGTATCATGGTGTTTCAACTGAAAATAAAAGTGAGTTGTAATATTATTTTAAAGGCACAGTTCACGCCTGATTTACAGTCTTTTATGCACATGTCCCTTTTATCACAATCAGAATTTTTCTTAAAATGCCAGTGTCACCAATTAGGCAGGCCGCAATTGCTACGTTGTCAGACATGATTGCTCCTCGGTCCACGAACCCTCCCCATTTCCGTGGTTGCATCGGCATGAAGGAAATCTTTACCAGGGACACATACCCACCATCATCTGTGAGATTGTCCCCGGTATAAATTCTAATCCAGGGAAACACTAGGCGAAATTGAAGTCAATACTAATCCAGGATATAATTGTCTTCAAGTTAAGTAACAATGCAGGAGACTCACGTCCCTTGTTCCACCACTGCATAGTTTTTTTAATTTCACCAATCCCCTCATGCCTGGAGCTGCCACTATAAATTAGATCTTAAAGCAAAGCAGTCCAAAAGCAGTGTGTTCAGTCTGCTGGTGCCAGCGTTAGGACGTCACCAAAAATCCTCAGACATAATTCACCAAAGAGTAAAGACTCTGCACTCTCATGGAGCTTAGATTCAAGTCGATTTATTCAAAATCGTTATTCCATCACCTACGCATTTTAGTCATTCAGCCTTGTTCACGGTGTCAAGTCTGTTTACAATTGCACTGTTGATTGCTCCTCCTTTTATCCCCAATAGGAATGCTTGTACTTGCAGTATCATGGTGTTTCAACTGAAAATAAAAGTGAGTAGTATTATTATTTTAAAGGCACAGTTCACACCTGATTTACAGTCTTATATGCACGTCACTTTTATCACTATCAGAATTTTTCTTAAAATGCCAGTGTCACTAGTTAGGCGGACCACAATTGCTACTTTGTCAGACATGATTGCTCCTCGGTCCACGAACCTTTCCCATTTCACTTGTTCACTTATTCTAAGGACACCTCATATCCTATTATCCTTTATGTTCTAATAAAACAGTTATCACTTAAGAAGCTAGCACTAAACTCTTCCATACTTTATAATAATTTGCTAAAATGTAATTACATAATTAAAGTGATGTGCTAAAGTGCAACCATGTCATATATATCTATGATATGGTAATGTTGACCAAATAAATCACTAATGCACCACTCCAATATGGTAAAGTGCCAAATGCTAAAGTGAAATGGCATGAGTATGGATATAATTTGAATTTTATGAGGTAATGTCATTAGTTCTCATTTCTTTAATAAAGTGACATGTGCTAAAAGTGTAATGGCAATGGTTGTAATATGATGTTTCAATTCTGTAATCCACATGACAGATGTTTCTTATCTAATAATACATTCATGCTATGTAGAATAACCAGTTATAAGATTTAGTTGTTAATTAATCTATTTAATTGAATAAAGTTATTGGTGTCAAATACAGTTGATCCACTAATTCTATACAAACATAATAACGATTTAACTCTGTAAAGTGCAGTATGGCGACCTCATGTTATAAAATACTAAAGTCTAATACATTATTTTCAAAGTTCTCTCAAAGAAGCTTGAGTTCCAGAGTCACTAATTCACAGATGAGAAATATATGTTCATGTGGCAGTCGCATATTCAGCCTTCAGAAGAGCAATACTAAACATGTATGTGTTATCATGATACATTCATAGATGTATGTTTTTAAATTACACTGAAAAGGTTCAATTCTGGCTCAGATATTTTCATAGTTCAATTCTCCAAATAGAAATATAGTTCAGCATCTGTGTTATGGCCTCACGAGGCTTCTGTACCCAACAGCAAAATCAAATGTGATTCTTCCTTCCTTAAATTTTGTTCCCTGTCGCCTCCTTGTGCATGTCTTTTTATGTGTTTCAATCCATGAAGTTTCAATCCATTCAGGGAGTTACCATGAAATTTCTCAAAATGGCCAGCCGTAGGGTAGCTTCTATCCCCATTTCATATTGCCCACATGTGTTGCAGCACCTTCATTTTCAGTTTGTGAATGGTGCTGCCAATATATAGTTTATTACGTTCACATCGCAGCACATAAACTACATGTTCCATATCATGTTATGCTGTCCTGTATAGGACTAATACGGCATTCAAATGTTTGATACATTTTCTGATTTAGTCCACCTTGGTAAGCTCTGCATGAGTAACATTTTACAAAGCCACCAGTCATATTTGGTAGCCAATTTCCTTCATTCGTGGGTTCAAGGTAACTACATATGAGGATATCACTTAATGACTTTGTTTTTTTAGATGTAATCCTAGGGCTATTTCTGATTACACCTTCCAAATGTTCATCATTTTGCAAAATATGCCTATTTGTTTGTAAAGTCCCTGTCACCGGGTACGTCAGTGACGACACGAAAAGCAGTGGGGTTGGAGTTCAGGTGAGGTTTATTAATTCTTTTTACAGTGGCTTGACGTATAAGTTTGCATTTGTTTTAATGTTCAATCTTCATCTGATATCCACTGGACTTCAATTCTCTTTCTCTTGCTGTCCCTCTTCCAGGGCTCCCAGGAGGCACATGTGGGAAAAAACAAGAGAAAGCTTCGGTAAGTGTCTTTCCTTCTTCTCTGGTTCTTTTCCTGTTCTTTGTCTTACTCCTCTTCCCTATTTCCTATCTCTGTTGTCTGAAGAGTTTCCTTTGTTTTCTTTTCCTCTCTGTCTCCTACTTTTTTCTCTCCTCTGTTCTTTGTTGCTGGTTCCTGGGAGGTCTATCTCGCTTCTCACAACTTTCTGTTGTCCTTTTCTATTTTTGTCTCGTCCTCGTTAGTTCTCTCCTACCCTCCCCCTTTCTTGTTTACCCTGTTGTTGTTTTTTCTTCCTGCCTCTTTGTTTATTTCCTTCTTCTTTCCCTCTTGTTTCTTTCCCTGCTCTCCCTCTTGTCTCCTTCCCGCTCTCCCACTTGTTTCCTTTCCACTCTCCTGCTCGTTTCCTTCCCGCTCTCCCGCTTGTTTCCTTCCCTCTCTCCCGCTCGTTTCCTTCCAGCTCTCCCGCTTCAACTACCCTTTAGACGCACCTGGGTGGGCCACGCTTCTCCTGAAGCGTGGCTGGAAGTTTAGCGGTGCGCCTCCTGTGCCGCTGTCGGAACGGTGGAAACCTCTGGGGCACTTTCCGTCTGGGTCCAGTCTCCACTCGCGTTCTGGCTTTTCTCTGGCTGCTGCGACCGCCGTTCATCTTCCTTCCTCGTCACTCCTGCTTCATCCGCTCTCCTCCCCTTCTCTGCCGAGGTCTCCTCCTTTATTTCGGTCCCGGGCGTGCAAACCATTTGGCGCTGCCCCTTTAGCCCCGGAAGTCCAAGGGGACGGGTTATTCCATTGTTCAATTCCGGGTTGGAGGCGTCAGCGTCAGCACAGGCTGCCTCCTCGGACGGGCCTGGCAGCGCTGGCCCGTCACAGTCCCTTTCTCCATGGATGGGGCTGGGTTAAATTCCAAGGATAATCTTTTTATATCTTCCCTCCTTCAATTAGATATAACATTTGTTCTCTGGTTTTGTTTTTTGCTCTATCTTTGGCATCCAGTAATACACTTTGAAAGTATCCCCATTGTCTAAATCTTTGAATCATCTTTGTTATCTCCAATTCAAACTCCTCCTTGGTAGAACAGATTCTTTTTGACTGTAGCATTTGGCCATACGGGATACTCCACTTTAAAACTGCAGGATGGTCATTGTTTTCATGTACAATTGAATTGGTGGCTGTGACTTTTCTATGTATTGTTGTTACCAGTTTTTCATTCACAACATTCAATTCTACATCAAGGAATTCACAATGTGTGCTACTAAACCTTATAGTCAGCTGGATGTTCACATTGTTGCAATTTAATTTCTCAATAAACTTCTATAAGTGTGATCTTCCTCCTTCCCACAAAATAAACAGATCATCTATAAATCGAGAGCAAAGTATGAACATTCTCCATATATATATATATATATATATATCATTACTCTCAGCCCATGCCACCTCCTTCTCCCTCCACCACATTTACAAGTTCGAGTAGGTGGGGGACGGAGGGGCCCATAGCTGTCCCTTGTTTTTGCAGGAAGTACTGGCTGTTAAATGTAGACACACTGTGGGGTCATTATGACCCCGGCGGTCGGTGTAAATGTGGCGGTAGTACCGCTAACAGGCTGGCGGTACATACTTCCACATTATGACATTGGTGGGTTGGCTGAAGCCAACCCGCCAATATACCACACTGACCGCCATGGCGGCATCTCCAACCCGGCGGCCGCTACTGCACCGGCGGCAGCATTTTAACTCTGCCTACCGCTATGGTTTTCGTGGTGTTCGTAACGCCACGAAAACCACGGCGGTAGGCCCTACCAGTGACAGGGAATTCCTTCCCTGTCACTGGTAGGAGGGCCACGCAACCCCTCTAGCACTCCCCCATGCACGCACACACCATACATTCACACACTCACTCACACAGGCGTACATGCATTCATACACGCATTCATCCATTCACTCAAGCACACATCCGTACACACATTCATACTGACACGCAGACACGCATTCACATTTCCGTTCATACACAAATTCTCAAACATGCACACACACGCAAACAACACTACACACACATTCGCATTCACGCACACATTCACACATTCATGCACCCCACTCACACACAACACCCCCCTCCCCTATCGGAAACCTGACTTACCTGCATCCAGGGGGTCTTCTGGCAGGGGACAGGGCGCTGCTACCGCTAGTAGCGCCCACCAGCAGAACACCGCCAGGACGTATTATTTGGCATAATACTTCTGGCGGCTGTCTACTGGCATGGCGCTGCTGGTGGTAGCAGCGCCACCTTAACACCATTCGCCAGTATGGCCACAGCCAGATTTCCGCCATTCTTGTGGCAGAAATCCAGCTGTGGTCATACTTTGGCAGACGGATGTTAGCCATCGCGATGATCTTTTGGCGGCTATCGCTGCAGAGGTGGGCAGCACTTACCGCCAATGCTGTAATGTGCCCCATTATGTGTAAGGCCATAACTCAGCATGTCCACTACCATCTGTCTGTGCTCGAAATACTCAAGAGACCTGTCTCTAGGAAAATATTCACATGCCCATATGTCATCCTCACGATTGATGGATGGGCAAAGGAATACCACGTCAAATATTACCACAATGTACTCCGGTTTCCACACAATTCCATTTATCTTTCTCAAGAAATCAGTGGATTCCCTTAGGTATGAAAGTAGGGTATTACAAAGGGTTGAAAAAACTGATCCGAATATCATGAGCAATTTTCCAAGAGTGATCCACAGGAGCTTACAATGTGCCTGCCAGGTGGAACTTTCAAATCCTCATGGACTTTCAGGAGAAAGTAGATAGTTGCAACTTTGGCATGTTCTGTCTTCAAGTATTAAAACTCATCCCAGTCCAACAAATTGTTTTCATACCAGGCTGATGGAATTCTGTCTCCATAGTTTTCAAGGGATTAAGGGGTAACCATTAGGAATGAGCTGTTTTATTCTATTGAAATGTTTTCCTCTATTAGGTGGGTCTCAAGATCCATCAACACAATGTATCCCCTTTACCAGAGGGGCTGATAATCAAGGAGATATTGTTTTTCAACATGGATATGTCATGCTAATCCTTTACAGAGAAACTTCCTTTTTTAATTGTGATTCTACCATCTCTTTCTCAACTCATTTAAATCATCAACAATCAATTTGTGGAAGAGGTCGATTGTATTGCCTAGTTACAATTGAGGACAGAATTTTGATCCCCCTTTACATCCACTTAGTTCAATTGCATCTGTCATGAATACCATTTGATTAAATTTTAGGAAGTCTGAAGTATAAGTATTGGTGCGAGCTCTGGTAGGGGTTACATTATCCATAATTTGCTCTTTCATTAATACTGCCTCCTGTACAGTTCTCTGTGCAACAGTGGCTTCCCCACCATTCTCACCAGGGGGTTCGGTGATATCAGTTAAATTAAGAATTTTCAATAACTCAATAACATCATTTACTTTGAAATTAGAGGTCCTCCGTTCCAAGCTTTCATCATTCATAATCCTTTTTGGTTTCATTTGAAATTACTTGTGCAGCTTAAGCATCCTGATATATTTATATAATTCAATTCTTACATCAGTGAAGTCAGGAGTAGTGGTTGGGCAGGACGTGAGTTTAGCATTCTTTCTTGGTTGGGGATCAATTGTATTTTGGATAGATTTAAATTCAGTGGTCTCATTTGTTGATTATTCTGTACTCCACAGTTTATGTTAATCAGTGGGGTCATTATATCCTCCCCCTGCCTCTCCCACTTTCTTTTTTTTTTGCCCCTCCTGGTCCAGCACCCTACTTTTTGCAGTTTTGTTGCATTGCACCACTTCTTCCTTGTTGCGTAGTCATGCAGAGTAATTGTAGTTCCCTGTGAAAATTCAATTGTTCATCGGTTCCTCATGCGCACTAGAGCCCGCTTTCGAACTTATTTTATTGTCACTTGGTCTTTCATCAGCGGATTTGTCCACTTTATACTTAATTTTTAAGTGATCGAACTTGTTTGCGACTGTGTATATGTGACCATATTGATAATCAAGTCTGCCCCTTATAAATTTACCAGCTTTTTTCTCCATTATCTCTTCTTCATAATATATATAGAATGTATTTAATCCTTATAGTAGTTATAGTTAGGACCATGTTTCCGCACTGCATATATATATATATATATATACACATATATATTTCACCAAAAGGACTCGAATTACCGAGGCTCAAAAAGTGGCGTCCGACCATGGCTTAGAGAAATGCCATAAAAATGCAAAGAAAATCTTGTAATAACAAGAAAGGTCAGGACACTTCCAGTGTAATTAAAGCTTTTTACTCTTTACAACGAAATTCCTCCCAACGCGTTTCAGCCGTAGCCTTGTTCACAGATGGGGGAGCTTGGCAGATTAGCATACAAATACCTACACTCAACAAAACTGAAAACAGACAAACACAGCACATATATAGAATACCTTGAATAGCATGGCAGCCATACTAGGCTGGTCTTTTATACATAATATAACTTACATATTGTATTGATATTCCTTCTCTTACTATTTGTTTGGCCTGTATAGCAATACATTATTAGTATCCTCAAAATATTCAACATAATATTATTATTAAAATGCGTATACCAAATAAATATCATATTTTTTTCAGATAGTTATATCTTAAATGCTGTGTTTATATATCCAGTGCACATATTTCATAACCTCAAAAATTAATTAAACAAAAACCCTACAGGTGGAAAAATCACTACTAGTACCAACAAAAGCAAATACGTACAAAAATATATCTAAAACTGAAAAAAATATGTTACATAACTGTCATCTTTTACCCAGAAAAATACTAATTAGCCTAGATGACTACACATCTCCTCGCTGGAGTTAAGCCCTCCAGGCGAGAGTGTCATGAACCTGATAATATATTTAGATTCCAAAATCCGTACGTTTTTTTGTCGATTGCCACCTCTTATACTGCTTTTAACATGATCACATACCAGATAGCTCAATAATTTGTCGTTGCTTTGATGTACCTCTTGAAAGTGCCTCGCTACCGGGTAATTGCAATCATTATTACGGATGGCTCTCATATGTTCAAGAACTCTTTTCTTTGCTTTGTGGATAGTGCTGCCCACATATATCTTATCACAAGGACATCTTAAACAGTACACACAATATTCGGTATTGCAATTGAAAAAACCTGTGATTCGATGTTTGTTTTGCCCATCACCCCAACTGACCTCCGTACAGTTGACACTATTTCTACAAGCTTTACACCTTTGGCAACAGTAAAAACCCTGTACGGGGACCCCAATCTGATTGGTGGTGTCAGAACTCATTATCATATTGTGACTTAGGTCATCACGTATTGACCTACCTCTTCGAAATGTAATAGAAGGAGAATCCAGCACTGCACTTTTCAAATGGGAATCTGTTTGTAAAATATGCCAACTTTTCCTCAAAATTTGTCTTAGTTTGAAAGCTTGGTTCGAATAGGTGGTAATGAATCTTATTTGTTGCTGATCGTCCTTTGCTGTATTTGAAGAATACAGCAAGTCCGATCTTTCTTTAGAATCCACCTTATCGGCTGCAGTCCTAATAATTTTATCACTGTACCCTCTTTCCAAGAGTCTTTGGCACATTACATTACACTCTTGTTGATAACTTTCCTTAGTGCTGCAGATTCTTTTAGCCCGTAACAATTGCTGTTGTTTTTCTATATAGTTTAGTTACCACATGATCATTGTCAATACTTATTTCTACATCTAAAAATTGAATAGCGGTGTTACTATACGGTGCACTTAACTGTATATTGAACTCATTCGAATTTAACAGCGTTACAAACTCCCTAGCTGATTTCTCATCTCCCTTCCATATCACAAAGATATCATCAATATAGCGGCACCAGAGTACCACCTTGTCTTCAAAATCTTTTTGATCTTGGGATACCTGCTCCTCCCACCATCCCATGAATAAATTTGCATAGCTGGGAGCGAAGCAAGTACCCATTGCTGTCCCTTGTAGTTGTTTATATATCGTATTATCAAACAAGAAAAAGTTGTTAGAGAGACAATAAAAAATCATGTCACAAATCATCTCAGTGTGTTTCAAATATGAGATAGAGCGGGCTCTCATATAGTGTTTCACAGCCTTGAGGCCCAAATCATGTTGAATACTAGTATATAAACTGGTGACATCCATAGTTAATAATAGGAAGTCGTTATCCCAATGCACGCCGTCCATCAATTTCAAGAAATGAGTAGTATCCTTGACATAAGAGGGCAGACATTCCACAAAAGGTTGTAGGAAATAATCAATATATCTTGAAGTATTCTCCAGTAATGAGGACATCGCGGACACAATTGGTCTATCAGGGGGGTTGGCACAGTCCTTATGTAACTTGGGCAATAAAAATAAGACAGGTATTTTGGGATGATCACACTTAAGAAAATGATATTCTTCCCATTCAAGTAACACTGCCTCTCTCCATTCTATCAACATATCATGGTATCTCATAATGGACCCCTTAAAATCAGCTTGTACGACTTTAATATAGCATTTTGTTACACTAAGCTGTCTCATTCCCTCCTTCAGGTAGTAGGTCCTATCCAGGACAACTACATTACCGCCTTTGTCAGATTCATGTATTACGATGTTAGGATCTTTAGCTAATGTGTTCAGGGCTATACGTTGTTTAGAAGACAGGTTGTCTAGTTTTCTATCTAGCGGACTGAACCTGATTTTCTTTAATTGGATGGTTACATCCCTCTCAAACAGATCAATAGCATCATTCTGTATAGTCGGTAAAAAGGTAGATTTGGGTTTAAAGGGGCTAGGGCATGAAGCATCTATATCTAAGCCCAAAACCTCCAAATTCAATATAGGATCGTCATGTGCTTGCGTATCACCATCCAAAATGGATAGTGTATGTAACGTTTCAATATCCGAAATCAAAAATTTACTGGTTTGGGCCCTTTCTGCTCCCATTGAATGCGACGTTACCTTAGTCTGAAACCATTTTTTCAGTTTTAGCTTTCTCACAAACTGAAAAAGATCAATTCTAGTCTGCACATAATCTAAACGATTAGTCGGGCAAAAAGATAAACCCAAGGCAAGTACACTGGTTTCTTCGGACGTTAGAGGTCTCTTAGATAGGTTGACCACAGTTTTTATGTGACTGTCTGTGCCCTTGTAGTCATTCTTCCTGTCATGTGCCCTTCTCTTTCTTCTACGGGTTTTCGCTGCGCGGTTCCTCTTCCTCTGCCTCTCGAACCACGGCCTCTGCCGCACAATTGAAATGAATCCTTCTTTTGGTCTGTCCTTCCTTGGTTGAGTAGCCGAAATTGTTTTAAAAAATTGGCTCTATCGGTATTTTTGTCAGACCCCATGGTTCTACTGGAGGTTGAGGCATCCGTAGTATCTGAGTAATTACAGTCTGACACGTCACTTTCTTCCGATTCATGTACCTCAATACCAATGGTGTCTTTCCTCATATCAGGCAATGGTTCCCTGTACTCATTAGAGTACATATGATCGTACTTCCGGTGAAAAGTCAGCATCCTACCGGCCTGATAATCCTTAAAATCTCTAAAAAAATTTCTCTGTTTCTTTGCTGTGATATCTTCTTCATACTTGATGAGTGTTTTGTCAAGATTCACTTTCACTTCTTAAAACTTTTCTGGTGTTGTTAATGTCAGAATTTCCTTAGTTAACTGTTCAATTTCCTCGAGAGTTTTAGCTCTTTCTTTAGACGCATACTTAATTAGCAACTTCATCATATTTAAAGAGCTCTCTTTTGAATTCTCAGCCCATTCTTCTAATAAATCAGGGTCTGGATCTTCATAAGATGGAATTGTATAGATCCTTAGGCCCCTGGGCACTCGTTGGACATCAATGTATTGTTGTAATGATTCAATTTCCCACCATTTCGACAGCTCTCTTCTCATCAATTTCTCTAGTTTGTCATAACAGAGTTGTAATTTTAATGCAAAACCTGGTGTAGTAGTCCCTTGCCGTTCTCCTAGGTCATTCTGGGTAAAAAACAGTTTACTTGATTTCTCCTTCCTACGGGCTCCTGACGAGGAAGCCATATTCGTGTGGTAATATTCTGAGAGTCAGCAATATACTGGAAATGGGCTAGATTCAGCATATGCTAAATATTTATCCCTGCCCAATCCACACTGCAAGTAGCTGGTGCGTACAATTTTCTTCTTTATAAGGATAACACTGCGTATTGGCTCTTATTGCACCGGAGAAAGTAACATGATTGAATTTAATCTTTTGTGCAAAAAATGGCGCTTGAAGGAGTAATCACAAACTGCAGGGCCCAAAAAGTCAGGACAGCTGTAGCAATGATCTCATCGTGTGATATATTCCCGTTAGTGCAATAAATAGTGCCAACAAATCAGCTATAGTTCTGGCACAGTATCGTAAAAGGCTTCCTCGTTCCTATGCACAAATGTCCCTCACCTCGGAGACAGACACATGTCTGCTACTCCGGTAACGAGGGGCCTTTCAATAAGCAGATTGTAAGCGTTACTACTCTTTAATTCAGGCATATACATATATATATATATATATATATATATATATATATATATATAAAAAAAATGTGTGCCTCCTTTTCTCAAGAGAGATACATAAATCTTTTTTCTTTAATAACTCCAAAATTACTGAACACATTTACACCAAATTACAAAAAGCTCTCGTTCTGGACCAAGATCTAGTTTTGTGCCAATTCTGGTATAATTCCGTTCAGCTGTTTAGGCTGTAGTTCTGTCTAAAATCTCTATAGGAAATTGCATGGGGAACACATGTTCTAGGACCCCCCCTTTTTCTCAGCCCACACTTGATGAATCACCCCAAAACATACCAAACAGCAGCTGAAGTGAGTGGCAAACTTATTTTGAAAACTGTGAAGATTCGTCAAACGGCACCAAAGTCATAAGCAAAACAAAAAACAATTTCCCTTTGAAAATCATGTCCTAACTATAACTACCTACTGGTGACTGCTACTACTAATTGCAGATGCCACTTCAGAAGCAGATGATTCACATGTTGAAATTGCAGATGCTTTTCATGTCATGGTTTTGCTAACAATGTTAATAATATTAATAATGTTACCACTGGTCAGAAAAATCATGACAATTCAGATAATTCATGAACTAAGGGATTTGTAAAGTGAGGATCCAGATGAGGAAAAGTAATAGTAGAAACATCAGAATGAAAGCAAGAAGAAAATAAATTGTGTAATTCAAGAGATGAGAGGTTTGTTTTGCAATAATAACTGCAAATAGTGAGATACATGCATGAGCAGGGGCATAGTGAACACCCCCCTTTAGCAGCTACAGAAGGTGTGGGTTTTTATGGGCCTCTTCTCTGCAGCTTGACAGATAAAAGCATAATTAACTAAAACAAAAGAAAAGAAAGATGGGTTGCTAGGAAAGGGAGAGAAGGATGGAAGAGTGGATGCATGAGAGAGTGAAAAGATTGATGGGTAGGTGAAAGTATGGATGAAAGGGTGAAAGTATGGGAGGATGAAAGGATGGACCAGTGTGTGGTTGAAAGTATGGGTGAAAGTAAGAATTGATCGGTGAGTGTGTAAAACGATGACTTGGTTGGTCAAAGGATGGATGCATGGGTGGATGAGTGGGTGAAAAGAAGTGTGAGTGAGAAGACGGGTGTGTGGGTGGCTGGATGAGTGGTAGAAACGATGTGTAGATGGGGGATGAAAGAGTAAATGGAAATTAAAGAGGATTGATGAATGGACGGATGGATGACAGAGTAAATGGGAATCTGAAAGGATGGAAGTGTGGTGGAAAGTATGACAGTAAATGGAAATCTGAGAGGATGGATGGATGGGTGGGTGAAAGGTTACTATAATATGGTATACTAAGTGAATTTGTGGAGCTCATGGTGACCCCCAGGCATCCCAGCACTAGAGAAGGCGACTCTAACTTAAAGATCAGTTGTATAGGGGTTAGTTGTCAAATAGTCAGGTTTTGAGTAGTTTCCTGAATGAACATTCATTGCTGTTGACTGCAAAGCCAGAGGAAGGAGTTCCACAGCACGGGGCAATAAAACTAAATGATCTGCTTCCGCTTCTGGTTCTTTGGATGTAAGGAACAACGGCCTTGTAATCACTGGAGTAATGAAGGGCCCCCTTTGGGGTATAAACATTAATGAACTGATGGGAAATGGGAGGTTCCTGCCCTCGAAGTGCTCTGTAGGTGATACACAAAGCCTTGAATTTAATTCTCTGGGAAACTGGTAACCAATGAAGCTCCCTAAGCCCTTCCTTCTCTGACATATGTCTCGGCATTTATAACAAGGCATGTGCAGCTGCATTCTGCACAACTTGTAGTTTACTAATGACTGTTTTGGGTGCTGACACGCATACAAAAACAGACACACACCCCCCACACACACAACACCCCAACACACGCACACAACACCCCCCAACCCATGACTGTCGACGGTATTCTGCCAGCCTTCTGGCAGAGTTCCATCTGCGGTCATAATGCGGGTGGGCGGCTGGTAGCCATGGCGACGGTATGTTGGCGGCCGTCGCCGTGGTGTAGCAGCAGTTACCGCCAAAGTCATAATGAGGGCCTAAGTCAAGTAATTAATTTTCAAAGATTAAATCAAAATGTAATGCCTGGAAAACGAGAGCTCCAACCGGAGCTATCTGGTTGCGCTAAACCAGGGCAAATTCTAAAGTGCAGTCCAACCACAATGGAGCGTGGGCCTGCTACAGGAGTCACAGAGACCTGCTGACGTACCTTTGTTGCGTCTATGCTCTGTAACGAAGAGTTGATCCTGAGGAGGGGATGCGTCACTCTTGTAGGCAATGCATTGATTCCTGATCGGGCAACAATGATGCATCGATGTCTAGAAGCGATGAGTACTGATTCCGATGTTTCGGTGCTGCATCAGCCAAGCCCAGGCTGTTTTGTAAGTCAGGGTTGTTGCATTGCGCAGTCGACGAGCAGTGTCCACAGCTTCGGTGCAGGCAGCAGCAAAGCGGCGTTTCTGCAGCGGGATGTGTCAGCTCCAAGTGACATGCCAGTGTCATTGCGTCAGTTCTTTGATTACAGCACCACACTCACCTCCAAGGGCCCAGGACTGGATTTGGCAGCACTTGGCAGAGTAGGACTCACAGCAGAGGAGCTCAGGTATTGGTAGCAAGATGCAGGTGAAGTCTTTGACAAACTTCTGGAAGGTAGCAGGTGCGTTCTTCAACCCAAAAGGCATGACACAGAACTGACAATGCCTTTCTGGGGTTGAGAATGCTGACCTCTCTTTTGCCCCCTCGGTCAAGACAATCTGCAAGTACACAGATGTTACCTCAAACGTGCTGAGGATCTTGGTGGCTCCAAGCCGATCAATGAGCTCTTCAGCTCTGGAGATGGGGTGTGCATCAGTATTAGTGACCACATTGAGCTCCTGGTAGTCTACACAGAATTGGAGTTTGGGTGTGACACTGGTTGGGACAGACTTGGGGACCAGAACTACTGGACTGGACCAAGGACCTTTGGAGTGCGCAATCGACCCTAGGTCTAGCATCTTGGCAACCTCCTCCTTGATGCTAGCTTTCACTCTGTCAGACAATCTGTAAGTTTTGTGCTTGACAGGGAGGCTATTGCCAGTGTCTATATCATGGATGCACCAATGGGTGACCCCTAGGGTGAGTGAGAACAGATATGCACACTGTCCAAGCAAATGGCAACAGTTTCTCTGCTGGTCTAGGGCCCGAGTAGGGGAGAGGCTCACACCCTCTACTGACCCTTCCTGCTCTTTGGAACGTAGGAGGTCTGGGAGTGGTTCACTGTCCTCTTCCACCCCATCATCAGTGACCAAGAGCATGGTCAATTCAGACCTCTCGAAATGTGGCTTGAGGCAGCTCACATGCAGTACCCTCAAAAGGTTCCTAGGATTTTGCATATCCACCACGTAAGTGACATCACTTTTGTGCTCCTTCTCCTCAAATGGGCCAGACCTGCGGTCTTGCAGAGCACCGGGCTCCACAGGCTCCATTACCCACACCTTCTGACCAGGCTGAAACTCAACCAGAGTGGTATTCTGGTCCAACTAATGTTTCATGTCCTCCTGACTAGCTTCCAAATTCTACTGTTTGAGTTTATGGAAGTGGGCTCTCTGGTTGCAGAAGGCCATCATGTAGCTAAATACATCCTGGGGTGGCTTTATGGGAGCTTGCTGAAAGGTCCTCTCATAGGGTACCCGTACAGAACTGCAAAAGGGCTGAAGCCCATCCCCTTCTATGGTACCTTCCTTTAGGCAAATACCAGAAATAGCAGGAGGACATCCCATGTATGCCTCATGAGTTTGGGTAGACCCATTATCATGCCTTTCAGGGTACAGTTGAATCTCTCAACCAACCTATTGGTTTGGGGATGAAAAGGCACAGAGAACTTGCAAGTTACCCCACAGTCCTTCCACATGGCCTTCATGTACAAGGACATGAAGTTGGTACCATGGTCGGAAACCGCCTCTTTGGGGAAACCCACTCGGGTACAGATCCCCATCAGTGCCATGGCAGGCACAGTCACTGTTCTCAGAGGGATAGCCTCTGGATACCAGGTGGCATGGCCCACCAAGATCAGAAAGAACCTGTTGCCCATGGTTGTCTTCAGATCCAATGGCTCCACAATGCCAGTGCTCACCCGCTCAAAAGGGGTGCTCACAACAGGAAAGGGCTGTGGTGGGGGGGCTTGCATTCCCCCTCCATCTTGCCACTTGCTTGGGAGGTGAGACAAGATCTACAGAATGCCTCTGAGATCTTCCTCATTTGAGGCCAATAAAAGTGAGTGACAAGCCTGTCTAAGGTCTTGGCCTGCCCCAAATGACCTGCCCCAAATGACCTGCCAGTGGCACAGCAGGAGCCAGACCCAGTAGGAAGGCTCTAAAGCGCTGGGTTACTACAATCACACGGAACGCCCCAGTTTCAGGAGCCTTTAGGCTCACTGTACAGGAGACCATTCTCTCAATAAAGCAGGTGCCTGAAATCTCTCCAGAAACCTGTGAGCTAGGACATCATGTAGGTTTCCAATTTCTCCTGCTCAAACTCTACTCATGCAGTTGCAGCTGTTGGTTACCCAAAGTGAGACATGGTTGTTGTAAAAACTCAAAAAGTTGCCAAATATAAAAATAATGTATTTTTGCACGTAATGGTCTGGGATATGGAAGTAGTGTACACTAATTATTGTATGCAGTGCACAAGTACAAGTCCTATCCTGACAGCTGAACACCAGTCTGTGGTTGGCAGAGGTTTGCACTCTGTCCAGTAGGTACCACAATCAAAGTCAAGGCAAGTAAGATACATACTAAAAGTTTGCCTGTGCTCACCCTCTAGTAGCTTGGCACAAAGTTGTCAGGCTAAACTAAAAAGGCAATGTGTACAGTATTTGTGCACATACACAGTGAAAACACCATAAAAGTACTCCATACCAGTTTAGAGAAATAGCCATCATTTATGTGAGTCAAACAAGACCAAAATGAAAACAATCCAACATACACAAGTCAAGTTATGAGTTTTCATTAGATTAAAACAAAATGCAGTGTTTAGAAATCAAGAACTCCAACCAGAGCTATCTGGTCACGGCGGACTAGGGCGAATTCAAAAGTGCAGTCCTACCATGATGGGGATTGGGTCAGGTACAGGAGTGATGCAAACCCGCTGACTGTACCATTGTTGTGTTGATGCTTGGTGATGATGCGTTGATCCAGAGGAAGGGATGCGTTGCTCTTGCAGGTGATGCGTTTTTTCCTGATCAAGAAACGTCATTGATGTGTCGATGTCCAGAAGCAGTGAGTACTGGTTCCAATATATCGGTGCTGCGTCGGCCAAGTCAGGGCTTCATAGGAAATCGGGTCATTGCATCACGCAGTCAGCGAGCGGTGTTAGTGTCTTTACGCAGGCTGTGGCAAAGATGCATTTCTGCAGCAGGATTCGTCAGTTCCAAGTGCCACACTGGTGTTGTTGCATCAGTTCTTGGGTTGCAGCACCACACTTACCTCCATGGACCCAGGACTGGATGTGGCACCACTTAACAGAGTAGGACTCACAGCAGAGGAGCCAAGGAGCTGGCAGCATGATGCAGGAGAAGTCTTTGATATCCCTGAGACTTCATAAAACAGGATGCAAGCTCACTCAGGCCATTGGAGAAACTTTAGATTGCAGGATGTAGAGAGCTATGTCCAGTTGTAAGACCTGGCATCATTGGAGTGGTCTCCCCTTTAATTTTTTGCCTCTGCTTTCCATGTTTTGGTTGTGTGGTGGACTCTGTTTTTGCGGTTTTGGTACTCTGGGCTGACCAGTGCTAAAGTGCTAGTGCTCCCTGTGTAAAATGTATGTGTAATTGGCTTTTCCATGATTGGCACATTTGATTTACTAGTATGTCCTTAGTAAATTGCACAAGATGTGCCCAGGGCCTGTAAATCAAATGCTACTAGTGGGCCTGCAACACTGGTGGTACCACCCACATGAGTAGCCCTGTAAACATGGTTCAGACCAGCCAATGCAGTATCTGTGTGTGCAGTTTTAGCCCGCCAATTCGACCTGCACAAACCTTACCTTTTAATACATGTAAGGTACCCCTAAGGTAGGCCGTAGGTAGCACCATGGGCAGGGTCCAGTGTATGTTGAAATTGGGTCATGTGCTGGTCTGTTTTATATGTTATAACAGTGGAAATTTTGTTTTTCATTGTTGCACGGCCTATCTCTCTCATAGGTTAACATGGGGGCTGCCTTTAAATATCTTTTAAGTGCAGTTTCCCTTGAGAGCAGATAGAAATGTAGAGTTTGGTGTCTCTGACCTCACAATTTAAAAATTCCAGAGAAGAAACAATGCACGGCCTCACTTGCGAGTAAGGAATCGATGCACGCTCACCCCTGCGGCTTTATTTTTTACACAAACCAGGTACTTTATGTAACAACAACATTTCCATTGTTTTCTATGGAGTAAGACTCTTTTTATTTTAAAAATTAATATCTTGAATTGTGTATGTTGGATTTTTGTCATTTTGGTCTTGTATAATTTAGATAAATATTGCGTATTGTTCTAAACTGGTATGGTGTCCATTTAGTAGTGTTTTCACTGTATTACTGTGTGTGTTGGTGCAAATACTTTACACATTGCCTTTGAGATAAGCCTGTCTGCTTGTACCAAGCTACCAAGAGGGTGAGCAAGGGTTGTCTTAGGGGTGTAACTCCCTTACCCTGACTAGAGTGAGAGTCCCTGCTTGGAAAGAGTGCAAACTGACTGCCAACCAAAGACCCCATTTCTAACATTGATGATCAGCGGTTAGTATAGAATATGTATTCGTACTTGACATACAGTGATTAAGTGTACACTACTGTTTTCAGTGAAAACCATTACGTGACCACATAGTACTTGCTTTTGCTTTTTCTCTTTTTGGACTTTGTCTGCTTCTATTTTTTGTGATTTTTTGAACTTATCATTGGAAACTCTCTGAACTGCTTTGGAACTTTTCACTTTTAAGTACTTGCCAACATGTCTCAATCTGTGGATTCACCAGCAGTGGTGACAAAGACTGTTTTTGAGTTGGAGAAATTGGAGGAGTATACAGTAGCTCAGCTGAAGCAGTTGTGTAAGGATCTTGCCTGCCCAATCAAGAGCTCCTCCAGGAAGGAGGAGTTGCAAAAGGCATTGAGGGTCTGGGTGGCAGTCAAGGAGGATGGGAGGCACACAGAGGAGGAGAATGAGGGTGAGGAGGTGCAGAATAATCCAGGTGGTGTAGTGGATGTACCTGTTCTGCCTGGGGAGAGAGTCTCCAGTGCAGGCAGCAGTGTGTCATACAAGGGTCTGACTCCTGAGAAGTTACAGCACAGACAGGCAGAGAGGGTGCGCCTGTTTGAATTAGAGACCTTTAAGATGGAGAGGGAGACAGAAGAAAGGAGGCTGGCCATTGAAGAGAAAAAGATGCTCTTGGCTCATGAGCTCGGTTTAAGGGAGCTGGATCAGAGGAGCCAGTCTAGTAGAAATGGTGTCAGCAGTACCTCAGTGCAGCCTCAGAGGAGGGTACACAGTCCAAAGGACTTAGTAAAGAATTACAAGAGGGAGGATGACATCTATCTGTGGTTTAAGGGGTGTGAGTCAGCTCTCCACATGAACATGGTCCCTGACGCACATTGAGGAGTCACTTTGAGGTAGAAGGGAGGGACACTCTAAACATCCTTAGAGAATCGTCAGGGATTCACCTACTCTATTATGAAGGACACCCTACTCACAAGACATGGGCTCACCCCTGAGCAGTACAAGGACAAGTTTAGGTCCTACTAAAAGAAAGAATCCCAAACTTAGCTACGATGTGTTTAGTCTTTTTTCATGGTTGGATGAAGGTCACTAAGGTGACAACTTATGAGAGGCTTAACAACTTAATTGTTTGGGAGCACTTGTACAGTCTTTGTTTTCCAGAGCTACACCAGCACCTTATTGACAGCAAGCTGACTGACCCCAGAAAGCTTGCTCAGGAAGCGGACCGGTGGGAAAGCACCAGGGCCCACAAGAGGTATGGGGGAGACCATGCCAAGCGTGGGCAGGGTCCCCATCAGAAGAAGTGTGGGGGTAAGGGTAGTCAGGGGGAGTTCTCCAAAGGGCCCCAACCTAGTTCCCATGATGAAGAATCACAGCCCCCATTGAAAAGAAGCCTTGGGTCTCTACAGGGAAACCTGCAGAGAAGGGTCTGCCCAAGTGGTATGCATGTGTCCAGGTAGGTCATGTGAGGGGGGATCCCAAATGTCCCAAGTGGACACCTGCATCCACTGGTGCTCAGTCAGAGGGTCTGACCCGTGTGTGACATGGGGAGAAGTTAGTTCTAGGTGGGTGGGAGCCAGCTGAGATGACCCTTGACTCACTAGGGGACAGTGAGTTGGTTAAGAGGACCCTGGTTCCTAAGAACACTAAACAGTACAGGCAGTGGGTGATGAATAATGGACAAAGGGTGGAGGCTCTGGGTGACCTGGTGTCTGAGGATCAGGTAGTTTCCCATGCACTTCACCACATGCATGAGGTAGACAGCTCAGAGTGCCTGTGCAGAGTGGCACAGGTTATGTTTGAATGGGGGTTCTCAGGTGCCTTGAGAGGAGCTGTGAGTCCAACTATGCCTGTAGATTGTCTGCTTGGCAATGACCTGGAGGATTCCCTTTGAAAGGAGGTGGAACACAGGTCTCACTTGGAGATATTGGGTCTGCCTGGGTGGATTTGTGTGTGTCCACCTGGTCAATGGCAGCCTGTCAGGGTGATCAGAAGGCCCTGTAGCCTGAAAGAGTAGCCCAGGTGTCTGCCAGGAGGAGGAAGGACAAGGGGCACAAGAAACCCGCTCCAGAAGTTCCCACGATCCGGGAGGAGGCTGAACCTAAAGGGGATGCCCCAGTGCCTACAGAAAAACAGGTGGATGAACTGGGAGAGGTCCCTGAGCTGACTCAGTGGAAGCACAAAGGGGGACCCACCAGGGAAGCATTCTGTGAGGTCCAGAAAACATGCCCTACTTTTGATGGTTTGCTGCAGCAGGCAGGTGTCTGGGAAGAAGTCTGGTTCACATCTGACTTATTGGGGGGATGGCCTCCTATATAGCGAGCCTAAGGTTGCTGAGCCTGGGGCAGTCTGTGTGCTGGTGGTACCCCAGTCCTTCAGAGCCTTCCTACTGGGTTTGGCTCATGATGTCCCTTTGGCTGGACATTTGGGGCAGGACATGACCTTTGAGAGGCTTGTCACCTACTTTTACTGACCCCAAATGTGCAGGCACTCTGATGTGCACGTAGGTCTTGCCAAACTTGCCAGGCAAGTGGCAAGAGTGGGGGGAAATGTAAGGCTCCTCTCCAACCTTTTCCTGTTTTCAGCACCCCCTTTTAAAGGGTTGGTAATGACATTGTGGGTCCTCTGGATCCCAAGACAGCCATTGGCAACAGGTTTATCCTGGTCTTGGTGGACCATGCAACCCGGTACCCAGAAGCTATACCTCTGAGGTCAATCATAACCCCTGTGGTGGAATGTGCATTTATGGGGGGTTTTACCCACATGGAGTTACCCAAGGAGGTGGTATCTGACAGGGGTACCAACTTCATATCCACATATATGAAGTCTTGTGTGAAGGAGTGTGGGGTGACCTACAAGTTCACCACTCCTTACCACCCCCAAGGAAATGGTCTGGTTGAGAGATTCAACTACACCTTGAAAGGCGTGATTATGGGTCTATCAGAGCCCTTGAGGTGTAAGTGGGGCATCCTCTTGCCATGCCTTCTGTTTGCTTACAGGGAGGTGCCACAAAAAGGACTTGGGGCATATTTATAGTCCTGTAGTGCCACCTTGCACCACATTAACATAAGTATTTTTCATGTTATAGTGGCCCAACGAGGCCGAAATCCCTGTGCCGTATTTACAGAGTGGCGCAATGCATTGCACCACTCTGTAACCCTTTGCGCTACATTATGCCTGCGCCAGGCAAAGGGGGCGTTCCCTCATTAGGGAAGCTGGAGCAGGCGTTAAAAGGGGGCTTCCATTCTTTAGAATGGGGCTCTATGTACTCTGCAGGAGTAGTGTCAATATGTTGGCACTATTCATGCAGAGTACATCAGTGGCGTCATGAGAAATGATGCTATTGCCCGCTACCCTGTCCCATGGTGCGCCATATTTTAAATACGGCACACACATGGTGGCAGTAGGGGGTACTAAGGGGCGCAGGGAAAGTGACGTTGCACTCAGTGCAGCACCACTTTCCATAAATCTGCCCCTTGGTTTTAGCCCCTTTGAGTTGTTGTATGGACACCCTGTGAGAGGACCTCTGAGTGGGGTTAGGGAAGGCTTGGAGAAGGCCTCCAGTAAGCCCCCCTAAGATGTATTCAGCTACATGCTTGCTTTTAGAAACCAGACAGCAACTTCAGGAAGCTCGCTCAGGAGAACCTGGAGAGTACACTTGCCAGGTCGAAATGGCAGTTTAAACTACACATACAGGCTGTGCAATGGCAGGCATGAGACATGTTTGAAAGGCTATCATAGAGGGTGGCACAACCAGAGCTACAGGCCCACTAGTAGAATTTGACTTACAGGCCATGGGCACACATAGTGCACCTTACTAGGGAATTACCAGTACATCAAAATATGTCAGTCACGGAGAAGCCAGTGTTACCATGTTTTAGACACAGAGCACATGCACTTTAGCACTGGATAGCAGTGGTAAATTAGTAAAACCAGCTAAAACAAAGTTCAGCACAAGTCAAAAAAGAAGGTCAGAAAGCAGAAAGTCAGGGGAAACCATGCCAAAATATGCCAAGTCTAACAGATGGATGTGTGAAGAGATCAATAGCTGTGTAAAATTGCCAATGGATGGATGGAATGGGGAAAGATTGATTGAATGATGGATGAAATAATGAATGTAAAGGTGAAATTGTGGATATGAGCAGGTAGGTGAAGCGTGAAGGGATGATGGATAGATATTTGGATGGAAGTGATAGAGGATGTCTAAGGAGGTTCATACTCACTTACATCATATGATCGGTGCAGTCAAGCCTTTGGTCAAAGTGGGGAGTATTTTCATTTTCTGGCTACTCCCTTGTGCAAGACCCTACACATGTGGGATCTGACTGAATGGCGGATACATTTAGAAAGTGCTAGTTTAATTCATATTTTCAAAACAGTATGTATGACATGCTAAAAGATTGGGACAGGGAAAGAACTAGTATGACCAAGAGTCACTCTGAA
Organism: Pleurodeles waltl; assembly: GCF_031143425.1. NCBI lineage: Eukaryota > Metazoa > Chordata > Amphibia > Caudata > Salamandridae > Pleurodeles > Pleurodeles waltl. The sequence goes on from NC_090444.1 coordinate 955,926,692, forward strand.
AAATTAGAAGGCCCCGTTACAAGGTTGCTGGTAGAGTTTGAAGAAATGCCATCTTGCAAGGGGGTTGGGGTATATTTTAGTGATTATTTGCTAGTTTTCAAGATGGATTGAAGCACATCCCACGAGGTGTGATTTCATTTTAAGCATCATTTCAAGCATTTCATTGTTCGCTTGCTTAAAATCATAAACAAGATACAGATAACATTTACAAATTACATATTACAAATTGAGACAAGTCTATCAATGACAATTTAAAGGTGCTCTACTTTTTTTTAAATAATCGAAAGAAACTTTGCAGACCGAGAGAGTTCTGGCGTATACTCGGTGTTCAAGCAATGCTTGAGGGCACACATACAACTGGGCCCTTTTTCTGAAAATAGGTGCTAGAAATTTGTGCCTCTTTTGTTTGGGCCCAGGGCAACAGCAGAACATATGCAAGAGGAATTTGTTGAGATAATGGCATAATCTACATTGTCATGGTTCATGTGCGAAATTTGATTAAAATAATAAAAAACACATTCTCATAATACCAAGGGGCAGATTTACAAGCCCCTAGCGCCTCCTTGCACCACATTAGCGTCATTTTTTAATGCTAATGTCCTGTTAAGGAAGCATTTTTGCCGTGCCATTTTTACAAAGTGGTGCAATGGACGCACTGTGACATTCTGTAACTCCTTGCAACACATTATTCTGCGGCAGGCATAATGTATGCAAGGGGGCATTCTGGCGCTAGGAGGCTTGCAAAAATGGTGCAATGAAATTTAAAAGATTTCACTGCGTCATTTTTAGCATAATTTTTAATGCCTGCTCAAAGCAGGCGTTAAAATGACGCACACATAGTAATCTATGGACCTCCTTGCTCTTTGCTGCACTACTGTCAACTTTTTGATGCTAGTGCAGCAAAGTGTCACAATAGTGTAAAAAATTGTGGCGCTATTGGCCTAATGACCGCTGTGGTGCACTGTATCATAAATATAGCAATTCCATGGTGTTGTTAGGTGCCGGTAGGAGGTGCAAGAAAAGTGGCGCATCATTAATGATGCGCCACTTTTGTGTAAATATGCCCCTCAGTCTGTTTGCTTATTTAGTTTTTCCCTTAGATAGTGCTGCATAGTTAAAATATCATTAGTCTCTGATAAGATCAGCTTTTTTCAATTGAACGAAAGTTGAATAGTCCTTAACTTGTGAGATAATCGTCAGTTGCATCTTTAGAACTGTTTTAAGGGGTGTTTTTGAGCCTCTGGTGCTCCAGTCAGAAGTAGCTTCTAGTTCTGTAATGGCCTTACTGCACATAAGAGTCCTTAGCTTCAAAAACTGCTTGTAGGTAGTGCTTCAATGCATCAACTTTGGCTTTTAAAATGCTACAGCTAAGTGTGATAAATGCTGAGTGGTGTGCCAGTCCCTGGTTTATTTAACAAAATTCTAAATCAATCAGAGATTTTTTTGGTGTTATTAGTGTGAGGGTTGTGGTGTATTATATGGTATGGTTGTACAACACTTGCAAAACTGTCTTGGGTCCAGTCAGGATTATTTGTAATACCTTTAGCTCAATCCTGTTTAGATGTGGCTCCGAGCAGCGAGGCTAAAACAAAGGAACTGGTGTAAAGCATTTAGAAGCACCTAACAACCAAATAAGAAAGTCACACATAATGGGAAATCTGACACCAATTTATAAAATAGATTATGGCCCAAATTTAAGGATGGCCTTGCACCATCTAACTTCTAATTAGCTTCATTCTTCTGACTCTAATGTGGCGTTAGATTGCCAAAAATGCTGTGCCATATCTACAAAGTGAGCAATGCATGAATTGCACCACTTTGTGAGCCTTTGCTCCATATTTCGCTTGCGCCATGCATAATGTATGCAAAGGGGGCATTCTTGTGCAAGGGGCTTGCACGACTGGAACAATGAAATCTACAAGATTTAATTGCGCCATTTTTGGTGTAATTTTTAGCACCTGCTGAAAGCAGGAGTTAAATGGACGCACCCATTGGAATCAATGGACCTGTTAGCACTTTCCTACAGTGGCATCAGAAATTTTTATGCTATTGTTTCTCATACCGCCATGGTGCGCTATATCTTAAATTTGACACACACATGGTGGCGTTAGGGGGGGTGCAAGAAAAGTGGTGCTTCACAACGTGAAGCACCACTTTTCATAAATCTGGGCCTATATTTTTATGAATTTTTAGTCACCAAGATAAGTAGGATCCGCCGGAGGGTTCCAGAGATATAGATTTATCAATAAACCACAAATCTCAGCTTTTTTAGTCCAAAGCAAAAACAAGCATTAACAACCATAAAGGTTTGCAGCATTCGAAAAGTTCGAAAGAGTTGTGCTCAGCTACTTCAGTTTGAGTGGGAGGACCGATTCTGACAGGGAGAAGGTCAGCGGGACGACTAAGGAGTACTTTGGGGGTTACCTGGACAGTAGTCTCAAGTCCCTGTTGGAGACCAACATAGTCTCCAATGGAGTGGTCCTGATGCTGGGGATGCAGGATGATGAGGATGCTGAAAGATGCACTGGTGCTGTGCAGTCGACGGGGTATCCATGCAGTTATTTCTCAGTCCACAGGTAAGGTGGGGCAACTTTGGCCACATGAGTTGGTGCCACTTAAAGTCCTCTTTGAGTTAGTGAAAGGCCAGCTGTGGTTGGTTTGCCAGTTTCCATACACAGCCAGTCCCATGGTATCCTTCGATGAAGGTTGGTGTCCTTCTTTGGTGAGCAATCTGGACTCAGACTAGACTTGAGTGCAACTTTTGGCCATCAAAGATAGGTCTCTTGGTTGCCCAGCAGTGGTCGGTGGTGATTCAAAGAATGTGGCTACTTCAGCTTTGATGGCCGGGGTGCTGGTTCAAGAGGGTCAGCCGACTAACCCTTGGGCTCACTTCTTTGGTCTGGGAGTAAGGAGTGACTTTTCCATGAGCCAGGAGCTACAGGCATCACACATGAGTGTGATCACCATTTGTCCACCAAGGTAGCTTCCCCCTTTGAAGCTCGCTTTTTGGCCCAATGCTCTGTGTGGATTCCTGCAAGGGAGAGGGAAAACTTCCTCTGTAGCAGCCCTCTATTTTTCTTGAGCATTGGAATCATTCCCTCTACTTCACAAGAGGGCAGGAGGCTGCCTAGTGGCCAGCAACTGTGTGAGGCCACTGGACAAACTGAGCAACAGAGTTGCAACATTAGAAAAGTTGTCTTTCCTTAAAAATGACATTAAAATTAGTCTTGGGCATCAAGTCTGGCTTAATGCCACAATTAGTTTGATACATTGAAGTTGACATTTTAGTAGTCTCATTCAGAACAGTGGGACTACTAAATTTCCACTCCAAAAATGGCAGTAAGTTCCCCACAGTGGTGAGTCCCTCTGATTTTTTAAATTATAAATTGAGGTTAAGGGAAGGTGAATGATTTCTGTGCACCAAATTATCTGAAAAAAACTGCAAACTGAAAAAAGTATGACTCATATAAATGAGTAGTGGGTTCAAGGTATGTAAGGGACTGGATTCCGAATAAATGAAAAAGGCACCTGATCTTACAGGTAACTGTGTTATTGATTTTAAAGAATTCTTCTTATGAAACTGAGGGTAGTGTGAGCTTAGGTTAATCTAATAAGAGTATATTGAATTCCCTGGTTATCACTACTGCATGACCTTCCAAGAAGCCCGAGGCAAGCTTTCTGTGGTCTGCTTGGTGTACATTCATGGAGATGTTCACCATCAGGATAGAGAAGGTGGTCTGGCCAAAATGGTATCTATTCAATTTAAGTGCCTGGAGCAAACAACTGTAGCAACTTACAAGTGTGATGTTAGTCTGTAAGATAATTGTAATATAGAGGGCAAGGCCTTGCAACGGACATCAGAATTTATCTAACTTTACTGTCAGGTGATGAACATTGTGGTGCTCATTTACATGGTGTGATCTTGTGCTCCAGGTTTCTTGAAGATAAAAGATGCCCTAATTAGTCAGGAATTCAAGTTCATCTCTCTTCTCCAGCATCTGATGAGCCCCACAATGTTCCAGGAGAGTAGTTTGAAATGATTGCTGTGTGTTTTGCTCTTGTTCTTCTGGCTTTGGACTGTGCAGAGAGCAGTTGTTGGAGTTTGTACCTAGGTATCTCCGAGCTAGCTCAAATGTTGTTCTGATGATAAAGGGTTGGACTTTGATGTGGCCAAGATGGCCCTAAGAGCAATCGCCTTCTAACGAGGCTCCGCTCCACTCCCACACCATCTGATGTTATCCTGTACTCTGTTGCCCTAACGGTTCCCTCTGAGACTGGTGCCTCCCTCACTAGTGCCTGCCAACCACGAAGAAAGAGCCTTGCAGCGTCTAACTGATGAGGCCGCTGGATCCGCAATCGGCCAGAATGGGCCTGTTGCTTCCACTGAGGCCTACAATCAGGGGATCGGAAATCGAAGGCCCCAGGGACCTGGTTGACGCAATCCAGCCAGCACATACTGCAATGAGTGGGTGCTGAGACGTCTGCAAGGCGGTTCACCCATCACCTCACTCTGACACCCCTTGTGGAAATCTCATCAACAGGGCCCGCGACTAGAAGGCCATTACGCCGAGGGAGTGGAACTGGGCCCAATTAATCACAGAAGTATGTCGGTCCATGTGGAGCTCCCCACCAACCTATTTGACCGGCATCGCGATACTCCCCTTGGTGCTGGGGTGGGGCGCATGAGTTCTGGGCAGTCCTTGCCAGCACGATAAGAGCCTGTTCACAAAGCAGCTTACGGGTAACTGGGGACTCTGGGTAGCTCCCGCTCCACGTGTGCACCAGGGCATTGGGAGACACCGCTGCTTGCTGAAGCCAGCAGGGAAAAGCCAGAGGCCCTAATACTGTACTTCCTGTACCAAATGATTGGCCTTGACTCCACAGCTGGGCCCCTGGCATCATGGACAACAGAATCCCCACCTACAGGAACAGCTAAATAACAGAGGCACCTGTTTTACAGACGTGCAGCCCCCCTAGCCTTCATGGAATCTGCTAGGAGGGGGTGAGCAGTGCTACTCCTATGTGACTATGGTTTGGACAGGGAGGAAGGAGCCAATGAGGGGTGGAATGGAAGATGTCCCCTTTCCCGAGCTGAGTTCTACCACTGCTGCATAGGGAAGAAGTAAGGGACCGTCCCTTGTCCTCTTCTTACTGGCTGAAACCCACACAGATATTACACTGTTGACACAGGGAAGCACTAATACCCGACAAATCTCTGGAGAGAGCGTGCAACTGTTGCGGGCAGCCCAGAGGGCCAGACGAGAGGCACTCTTCACAGGACGTTGACACACACCAGTGGAAAGGTAAAGCCTCAAATCTAAGGGACACTCGACGGAGCAACCAGTTAATCATCTTGCATCCGCATCCTCATTGTGGTGTGACCACTGGCAGCAGTGACTACGGGGACATGGTTAAACCAAAAAATGTCAAAAAAGCACCTTCCTAGAGGTCCAGCATGGATATCTTGACTACTGCCATCTAGTAGACCCGATCAAACAACTGGAGGCCACTCTTGAAAAACATACCAGAATGTCTAAAAAAGTGTCGCAGGCCATATAAGACTCCACAAATGCCACAGAGGCCCAGTTGGGAGGCATCAAGATGTAAACAGGTCTTCTGGGCGTGGACCACGCCAAACTTGCAGAGAGGGTGGATGAGATGGAGTCCACCGAGGCGTCCCTGTGGCCGTCTCTGATCTCCATACACGACCAACTCAAACTACTTCAGACAGAAGCGCAGGACCTTAAGGCAAGGTTGGAGGACGCTGAGGGCTGCTTGAGGCACAGCAATGTCTGCTTCCTGGGATTTCGCAAAAAGGCAGAGGGTTCCAACACATAAATCTTTCTTGAGGAATGGCTGTTCCAAAAGGTTTTGGCTAACTGTGTCCCCAAATTCTTTTCAATAGAAGAGGCCCATCTCATACCTGGTCGACCACCTGTACCAAGAGCCCTGCCGAGACCTGTTATTGCATGGTTGCTCAGTTATAGAGACAGAGATTTAATCCTCCAACTTTTTCACGCAAAAGGTCATTCGATCTACAACACAAACATCCTCACCGTCTATTCCGGTTACTCGGCAGAGGTCCAATGTTGTTGCAGCACCATTGGTGCTGTGAAGGCACGGCTGCATGACCTGGGCCTCTCTTATCCCTACTTTTCCCTGTGAAACTCAGAGTGGTTGACAAGGACACCACCCTTTTCTTCACATCACTTGAGGAAGCATGGGCTCGGGTACGGTCCAAGGGCATCCTGGAACGGTTGAAAGCAGGCAAAGGCAGAGACCTCCGAGGCTGGTGGGACGGGAGGAATGGATGCTGGCGCTGCCCACGCAGATCTCAAGTGTGACCCACTAATGAACAAGCTGCAAAACAAAGTGCACAAGTTGTGGCTGAGGTATCACTCCAAGGGATCAATAGATTCCGGGCACTGGGAAGGGGAGACACTGTGGGTGTCATTGGAGGATATCATCACCCCTGACATAGTCTGGGGAACTCCTCAACAAGGGCTGAGATGCCTGGAGCCATCCCTGACTTTAATGGGCACACTCATACGCCCGTCTCATGATAGACATCTGTAAGGACTGCTCAATATATACCAGTAACATTTTCAATTTTAAATATTAGATTTGGGATAGTGTGGCATGATGACCGTTGGTATCCAGGCCAAGGGAATGGGTGTTTTGGTTTTGTTTATTGTGTGATTTGAGTGGAACCCTGCAGTAGTCATGCTGGCGGGTGGAGGCGCATGGGCGCTTCCACCACCGGCCTGCCCCGCCAGAAGGACACCTCCTGCCGTATTATGTGCAATAATACAGTGTAGCGGTGTCCTGATGGCTGGGTGCCCCCGGAGGTGGAAGCACCCCTTCCCTGCCGGATGACCTCCTCCCATGACCAAGTAAGTTGATCGTCCGACAGGGGAGGGGGTGAGAGGGTGGGGTGTGTTTTGTGTGTGCCGGTGCTTGCATGTGTGTATGCGTGTTTGTATGCGTGTGTGCATGCGTGTATTTATGGGTGCGTGTATGCATGTATTGTATGGCTGTGTGCATGCATGTATGCATGTATGTATTGGTGTGTGCATGCATGTTTGGATGGGTGTGTGTATGCCTGGTTGAATGCAAGTATGAGTGCTGAGGTGAATGCAGGTATGGATGCGTGTGAGTGAATGCATGTATGTAAGTGTAGGTGAATGAGTGTATGTGTGGTGCATGTGAGTGTCTGTGTGCGTGTACATGTCTGCGAGGGGCACTGTACCTGGAGGAGGATTGGGGGGAGAGTTGTACCTGGAAGGGATCTGGGGGGTATTGTGCTTGCTGGGGGGGAGTCATCTACTGGTGACAGGGAAGAAATTCCCTGTCACCTGTAGCCTTTTTGCCACGGTTTTCGTGGTGGTGCTACCACCACGGAAACCCTGGTGGAAAGGCGGCTCCTAATACCGCCGACAGTCTTCTGTGGACCACAGGGTCGGAGATGCTCATCTCCGGCCTGGTAGGTCCAACCACCCTGGCGGCATGAGTGGAGATGTGGTGGGTTGGCAGAGGCCAACCTGCCACACTCATAATGTGGTGGTCTTCACCGCCAGCCTTTTGGCAGTGAAACTGCCACCGTGGCCCTGGCAGTCAGAAGTCTGCCAGGGTCATAATGAGGGCCTATGTCTTCTGCAATGCAAAACTATGGCTTCAGATCCAAATCTTGGAATACATAGGCTGCACTTTATCAAACCACAGTCCCCTAGAAGTGGCATTCCAATAGGGTATTGATAAAGTCCATATACCAACTTAGCAACTGCGGACTGAGGCCCTACTTGACACGACATATAAAGACACCACTACCACACAATTTCTCCACTATTTTGATGAAAATGAGGGCACCGCTGAATCTTTGGGGATGGAATGGGATGCCATGAAGGTGGTCATGAGGGGGCACCGTGTTTAGATAACCTAGGGAGAGCGGGCTTCTCTCCTCTGCAGTGTGCTAGCGCTGGAAGGGCAAATCCATGCTGCCGAACAAGAAGCAATAACAATGACTGATGCTACGGCGCAACTACGTGACCTGAGGACCAAATATAGGAAGGAGTTACGACGGCTTAATAATTTTGTCTATAGGGCATCCGTGGCCCGTCGGCATGTGGACTATCATAAACCGGGCCATACATTGGCATGGTTGCTGCGCTCGGCAATTCCCAGGACCATTATTTGAGCAAATCATACAATGGTGGGAACTCTTGTATCCTCCCAAGCAGAAATATGCTAGACTTTTGTGTGGTATTACGAACGTCTTTATTCACCCCCACCGGGCCCAACCAATAAGTCCACCAGGCAATATTTCTTGCTGAGGTCGATTTATCCCAACTCAATCTCCTCCCAAGCTCAGGAACTTAAACAACCATTGAAGCTTGAGGAAGTGTGCACTGCCATACGTCAGATGGTATGCAACAAAACTCGGGGCACAGACAGGTTTCCCATAGAATACTATGCAGCATTCAGTGCGATGCTTGCTCACAGTTTATCTGGAGGTGCACAAGCAGGGCAGACTTCCTTGATCTCTTAACAAGGCATGGTTAGACCGGCAGAGATCCACTTGAGGTGGGCTCCTATCGCCCTCTATTGATACATGGATTATAAAATTCTCAGTAAAGTCCTGGCTAATTGCTTACTCCTGTTGCTTCACACCCTGGTCCACTCGGATCAATGTGGATTCATCCCAAAAAGGGCTTTGTCACATAACAGACGCTGCTTGTGCCACATCATCGATGTGGTCGCCCAATCTAGAATACTCACAGTGGCTCTCTCTCTCAGTTTTGAAAAAGCATTTAACACCATCGGATGGTCATACCTGATGCTGGTTCTGGAGGCTACGTAAATGGGCCCTGACTTCCTGAAGTGGATCAGGTTGCTGTATGTAGCACCACAAGTCAGAGTTGGAATGGGATGCCACTTCTTAAGGTCATTTGGTATTGGTAGGGGCACCCAAAAAGGTTCCTCTCTCTCCCCTGTGATTTTCACTCTAGCCATGAAACCATTGGGGACCCTACTGAGATCAAAGGGCCCGAGTTGGGGTGTACATGTGGGCCCCCAATGGCACATGGGGTTGCTATATACAGGCGATGTTCTAGTCTACCTGGACGACCCTGGGTGAGACCTCCTGGCACGACATGCCCTTCTCTATGCTTTTGGGGCAATGATGGGCATCCTAGGTAATTGGGGTAAATCATGCATTTTCCTGCTTAGACACACAGGGCAAACAGAGGTGACAGAATTGGACTCAGACCTCCTACTGTGGAGTTTGGAGACGTTTCAAAACTTAGGAGTGAACATCTATTACACGGGTCTAGACCTCCTCAATGGCAATCATGGCAGAACCTTGACATCACTATGGCAGTCTGTGGGCTTCTGGACATGTCTGCCTTTATTGCCTATGGGTAGGGCCTCCATAATGAAGATGATGTTACTACCGAGCGTGCTTCATTTCTTTGCAACAATACCAGTGATCCCAACCAGGACCTTCTTTAGAGATGTATGGGGCTTATTATCCGACCTCATATAGGGAGGAGCACACAAGTGAGCATCAATTAATGTACTCCTGCACCCTCTTCTGGAGTGTGGATTAGGGGTTCCAGAATTTAAGCTTTATTTTGTGGATGCACAGCTGCAGTGGTCCATGCGATGGCTGTTGGGGGACGCAGCATCCAGTGAGGGCCACCTCATCAGGGATGAACTAGATGGGATAATTATGCTGAATTGGCTCCTTAAGCCGGGGAGTCCCACCATGGAGAGTTTTTAGTTTTGGCCTTGGGAAGGGAAGACTTTGGGTTTGGGGGGTGGACCTCTTGGCAGGGGGAGGAGCATGAGCAACACCAGGTGGGGCATGGGAGGAGGTGGAGGTGGAAGAGCTGGAACTGGACAGGGACACAGGGCGCTTCGGGGACTGATTGGGTGGGAGAGGGTCAGAGAGATGGGTAAACTCCTAAAGGAAACTTTTCTTAGGGACTTGAGGGCGGTCATGGGACAAGCATTTGGGAGTGGAGGGAGTGGTTGTCAGATGTGTCTTTGTGTGTGTCATGGATGCAGGTGCATGAGTGGAATACTTGTGTATGCGGGGTGTCTGTTGGGTAGGTGAGTGCAGACATTTAGGTGTCTTGGGAGGTGGGAGGGAGGAGTTGCTGGGTATTGCCGTGGTGGATGGGTGACTGTGTGTTTGGGTGGCTGCAGGAATGGTGGATGTGCTGCATGTGGGGGTGTCAGTGGTTGTGGTGAGTGCAGATATGGTGACTGGGGTGGATGTTTGCAGGTCAGCTATTGTGCTGACTGTGGGTAATATGGGAGTGGTGGCTGGATCAGGGAGTGTTGATGTTGTGCCAGCAGGTGAGTGTGGGAGTGTCTGTGATGGCGAGGGGGGGGGTGTCTGTGCAGGCAGTGGATGTTGTGGTGTCTGCATGTGGGTGTTGTCTTTGTGCATGCCCATGGTGGGTCCTGTGGTGCTTGTGTTTGTCATGTGGAACCATGTCTGTTGTAGTGGATGCATGCATGGTCTTCTGGGGTCAGCATCTCAGGTCCTCCCACCCTTCTGACAATGAGTGCTCTGCCAGCTATGGACCCCAGGGTCCTCACTTGCTTGGCGATGGCACGCCAAATCCCTTTCTTTTGATGGGCGCTGACCTGGATGGGTGACACAGACAGGAGGAGAAAGTTATTAGGACTGACACAAAGTAGACAGCACTGGCCTACACACATCAAACACACCACATCGCCATCCACATCCATCATAATGGGTCTTACTCCTAATATCCATGCCCCCAGCATGCATGTACTCGATGGCCGGTATGACAATGTCATTCACAATGACAATGACCTCTACCACACACAACAATGGCATGGGGCTTACCTGCTCCTCTGGGGCCCCATACAGGGGTAGGACCTCTTCGACCAGTCTCTCCAGTTCTTCTTGGGTGAAGGCTGGGGCCCTATAGTCTTCAGCACGTTGCATGATGGCTCCCAGAGACAGTACACAGCAGCTCACATAGTGGTGGTGTTGCTTGCAGGAGTGTCAGGAGTCAAGTGAGCTAAGTGGTAGAAAATGGCAGTCACGGCCACCTCGTACATGACCTTCACCGCCGGCAGTGATCATCAGTGGCCACAGTCCCCCATAGGCAGCAATGTTAACCAATGAGAAGTTGCATGGTGGTTGTGACTGCCTACCGCCATGATGGCATATGCTGGCGGACTTGCATCACTTCCATCTGTCCTGTGCTGCAGGACAGGGTCTGACATTTTATATACAGTAAATGGCTTGTTGTTGAAAAACAAGTGCGTCATGGCACTTATATGTCCAGAATGCTGCACAGGCCCATGTTGTACCATCATGTATGGGCACATACATGTCACATTCTACGCACAGTGCTGTAATATGGGCGGAGGTCACATAGCTGCCTCGTAGGCGGTGTTGCACCATAGATCACTGTAACATTTACATACATGGTCCATGCGGGGCCCATTTGTGCAGGCATCATGGGACATCACACATGTGTTGTGTGTCACAAACAATGTACAGGGCCAATAATGGGCAGCACAGATGGCAAAAATGGCCCTCCTGCATACACAATGTAGTGTGTGTCACATGTGAAGGCATGTATGCATAGTTTGGTGTGTGCCACAATGTTTTGTACCTCTAACATGTGTGAAGTGCTAATCACAGTCTACATTTTCTCCTCTCCATTCTAGATACCATGTAATGAGGAGAATGAGAAATGCACCGTTGTACCGTCCGCCAGTCGACCTTGCTACCTTGGAAGAGAGACACATTTTCCAGACCTATCGTCTGATTTGTGTCACCATCATGGAGCTCTGTACCCAGTCAGCGCCAGATCTACTGCCTGGCATCCACAATCCCTATGCCATCCCTCACACAGTACAAGCCTTAACGATACTATACTTCCCAGCAACAGGGTCCTTTCAGGTCACAGTGGGCTTGGCTGCAGGGATATCACAGCCCATGTTCAGTTTTGTTTTGAAGGGTGTACTGTCTGCTTTCCTAAAACACATGGACAGCTACATTAGGTTTCCCCATACTGTGGATTTGGCCACTGTAAAGGCAAAGTTTCACTCTATTAAAGTGCAGGTGGTGTGTTTGGCAGACCAGTACATCTCCCAAGTGACTTCCATGTTTCTGGGATCTGTGCATGACGCCTACATATTGAGGAAAAGCAATGTCCGACACTTGATGGCACATCTACAGAGAGAGAGGGCTTCACTCATTGATAGGTATCAATATGGATGTGTGTCCCTGTTGTACCTGTCAACACATTATTCACTGCGGCTCTCCCTGGTTTGTAACATGTCCTGCCTTTATTCGTACAGGTGACTCAGGCTATCCTAACCTACCTTGGCTGTTAACACCAGTGAGCTTCCCTGCCACTGATGCTGAGACATGTTACAATGAGGCCCACGGCAGGATGAGGTGTGTGATTGAAAGGACTGTTGGCCTACTTAGGGCATGATTCTGGTGTCTCCACATCTCTGGAGGTGCCCTCCTCTACAGTCCCCAAAAAGTGTGCCAGATCATGGTTGCCTGCTGCATGCTCCACAATCTGGCCCTATGACATCACATTCCATTATTGGCAGATGAGGAGGTGGGCGCTGGACCAGTGGGTGGTGATGGTGACATGGAAAGTGGTGAGGAGGCAGAGGAGGCAAACTCTAGAATGGAGCTGATCAATCAGTACTTTCAGTGACATACAGGTATGTTGTCTATGTAGTAGCAGGTGATATACTTGCACTTAGATTAATTACTAAGCCCCTCCTGGCCATTTACATCAGTGCAGATGTTACAGTTACCCATTCCTCTGTGTGGGTGGTGATAGACGTGTGATTGTATGTCATGAGAAGTATAATTGCTCTCAACTCTCCCATATGTCCCCTATGCAGGATGCTAGGAAAACATCTTCTGAGGACACTCCTGTAGTATGATATGTGTCCAGTCATCTCATGTCTATATGTGAGTCCAGCTATGGACTGTGTACAGTGTATCCTTTCATCCCCTAGCAGTTGCATGAGCCATTCATGTCAAGTTGCCTTTGCTAACAGTTTAAGTTGTTGAGTTGAGCCCATTACAGATGTCAGCTACAGCTATTTAGTCACATACTTAATGTGTTTGTTGATGTAGAAGTGTAATCAGTTGTGCCCTGTTGCCTTGCCAATCCACAATGGCCAACACAATTATGGACGGCATATGTGTTTAGAGTGCTACCATGCTTTACATCCTGATTTGTGTTCCTGTGTTGTGCATTTTTTCAGATTTGATTCACTTGATCTACTCAGGTGTTTGGCTGGACTACTGTCTCTCGTTCAACTGACTATTGTGATATCTCTGTTGTACTGTGTCCCCTGCAGAGGATGCCTCCCCCTACAGTAATTTTCAATGGCTGTTGGCTGAGGGGTATTACTACACATGACATTTTGCTGAACCCACATTTGTACCTCACAAAATAAATACACAAATGCATTTGCTGTGAGCTACAGTGTTTATTGTGCATATTTTGTCCAATCATTGATGAGTGTGGTAATGGTGGATGAAATCATTAGAGTGTATGGCATAGTTGTAGGTAGTACAGGTCCAGTGTCCAAGGGCCATAGGTAAAATGGAACATTCAACAGGGTGTGTCAGTGGCACACAACGGGGATGTTCAGGAGAGCACTTCCTGGCAGTGGGTTTTGTCTTTGCATCTGCTCCAGCTGGATGCCTGGATGGACATCCACGTTTGTGGGGTGGTACCTCAGCTATAGAGGGAGAGGTGTCAGTGGCCTGTGGCTGCACTGTCAGGGCCTCCAGTCCACAGGCTGCCTCTGATGTAGATGGCTCAGATGTTGTAAATCTCAACTGGGGGGGGTTACTGGTCCAAAGAAAGTTGTGGTAGCCACAGATTTACCTGTAGACTGTCTACTAGGAAATGATTTGGAGACATCAGCTTGGTCAGATGTGGAGTTGGAGGCCCATGCAGCAATGCTGGGCATCCCAGGGCATATTTTTGCTTTAACCAGGGCTCAGGCCAAAAAGCAAAAAGGACAGGGTGACTTGGATCCTGGAACAATGGACCAAGTGCTCCCTAAAGCTAGGGCTAGTAGAAGTAAAGCACTACCTACTATCCCTCCCTCTACAGTGGATTCTACTTCTGAGGAAGAAGAATTTCCACCCTGTGCAGAACCTACACCAGAGGAGCTGGAAGCAGACACTGCTGAGCTTTTGGGTGAAGGGGGGCCTGCCAGGGAGGAGCTGAGTGTGGCACATCAAACCTGTCCCACACTAGAGGGTCTAAGACAGCAAGCTGTCAAACAAGCTAATGGGGATGTCAGTGACTCTCACAGAGTTTACTGGGAGGACAACCTCTTGTACACTGAAGCAAGGGATCCTAAGCCTGGAACTGCCAGGAGGTTAGTGATTCCTCAGGAGTACAGAAAGTTCCTCCTAACTCTAGCCCACGACATTCTCCTAGCTGGACATTTGGGACAAATAAAAACTTGGGACAGACTTGTACCCTTGTTTCATTGGCCTAGAATGTCAGAGGACACAAAAGAATTTTGCAAGTCCTGTGAAACCTGTCAAGCCAGTGGCAAGACAGGTGGCACTCCAAAGGTACCCCTTATTTCACTACCTGTGGTTGGGGTTCCCTTTGAAAGGGTAGGGGTTGACATAGTTGGCCCCCTTGACCCTCCTACTGCTTCAGGCAATAGGTTTATCTTGGTGGTAGTGGACCATGCCACAAGATATCCTGAAGCTATTCCTCTAAGGACCACTACAGCACATGCAGTGGCAAAGGCCCTCCTGGGAATATTTTCCAGGGTGGGCTTCCCAAAAGAGGTGGTATCAGACAGGGGAAGCAATTTCATGTCTGCTTACCTAAAGGCCATGTGGAAGGAGTGTGGTGTGACATACAAGATCACTACACCCTATCATCTACAAACAAATGGACTGGTGGAGAGATTTAACAAAACTCTCAAAGGCATGATTATGGGACTCCCTGAAAAACTCAGCAGGAGATGGGATATCCTTTTACCATGCCTCCTTTTTGCCTACAGGGAGGTACCCCAGAAAGGAGTGGGCTTCAGCCCCTTTGAACTCCTCTTTGGACACCCTGTGAGGGGTCCACTAACACTTGTCAAGGAGGGTTGGGAACAACCTTTAAAAGCTCCAAAGCAAGATATAGTGGATTATGTACTTGGCCTCAGATCAAGGATGGCTGAATACATGAAAAAGGCCAGTAAAAACCTTCAGGCCAGCCAAGAGCACCAAAAGCAATGGCATGACCAGAAGGCTGTTTTGGTTCAGTACCAACCAGGGCAGAAAGTGTGGGTCTTGGAGCCTGTGGCCCCAAGAGCACTCCAAGATAAATGGAGTGGACCCCACACAATTGTTGAGAAAAAGGGTGAAGTCACCTACTTAGTTGACTTAGGCACTGCCAGGAGTCCCCTTAGGGTTCTCCATGTCAATCGCCTGAAACCCTACTATGACAGGGCTGATCTCACCCTGCTCATGGCAACTGATGAGGGACAGGAAGAAGAGAGTGACCCTCTCCCTGATCTCTTCTCTTCCACAGAACAAGATGCTCTAGTGGAAGGTGTAGTTTTGGCTGATTGTCTTACTGCTGAGCAGAAAGACCATTGCATAAATCTCCTGGGTCAGTTTTCTGAACTCTTCTCTACTGTGCCAGGTACCACTTCTTGGTGTGAGCACACTATAGATACTGGAGACAGCTTGCCTGTCAAAAGTAAAATCTATAGGCAGCCTGACCATGTCAGAGACTGCATAAAGCAAGAGGTGCAGAAAATGTTAGAACTAGGAGTGGTTGAGCACTCTGAAAGTCCATGGGCTTCTCCTGTGGTACTTGTACCAAAACCTCATTCCAAAGATGGAAAGAAGGAAATGCGGTTTTGTGTTGACTACAGAGGTCTCAACCAGGTAACCAAAACTGATGCTCACCCTATACCCAGGGCAGATGAGCTCATAGATACACTGGCATCTGCCAAGTATCTAAGCACTTTTGACTTGACTGCAGGGTATTGGCAGATCAAATTATCAGAAGATGCAAAAGCAAAAAC
Organism: Pleurodeles waltl; assembly: GCF_031143425.1. Lineage (NCBI taxonomy): Eukaryota > Metazoa > Chordata > Amphibia > Caudata > Salamandridae > Pleurodeles > Pleurodeles waltl. The sequence continues at coordinate 955,942,778 of NC_090444.1, forward strand.
TGCATTTTCAACCATTGGAGGACATTACCAATTCACAGTAATGCCTTTTGGATTGAAAAATGCACCTGCCACTTTTCAGAGGTTGGTGAACACAGTCCTGCAAGGGCTGGAAGCTTTTAGTGCAGCATATCTGGACGATATAGCTGTCTTTAGCTCCAGCTGGGATGATCACCTGGTCCACCTATGGAAAGTTTTAGAGGCCCTGCAAAAGGCAGGCCTCACTCTCAAGGCTTCAAAGTGCCAGATAGGGCAGGGGAAGGTGCTTTATCTGGGACACCTTGTTGGTGGGGAACAGATTGCACCACTTCAGGGGAAAATCCAAACTATTATAGATTGGGTTCCCCCTACTACTCAGACTCAGGTGAGAGCCTTCCTAGGCCTCACTGGGTATTACAGGAGGTTCATTAAGAACTATGGCTCCATTGCAGCCCCTCTTAATGACCTCACATCAAAGAAAATGCCTAAAAAGGTATTATGGACAGCAAACTGTCAGAAAGCTTTTGAGGAGCTGAAGCAGGCCATGTGCTCTGCACCTGTCCTGAAAAGCCCTTGTTACTCTAAAAAATTCTATGTCCAAACTGATGCATCTGAATTAGGAGTAGGGGCAGTCCTATCACAACTTAACTTGAGGGCCAGGATCAACCTGTTGCTTTTATTAGTAGGAGGTTGACCCCTAGAGAAAAGCGTTGGTCTGCCATAGAGAGGGAGGCCTTTGCTGTGGTCTGGGCACTGAAGAAGTTGAGGCCATACCTGTTTGGCACTCACTTCATTGTTCAGACAGACCACAAACCTCTACTTTGGCTAAAACAAATGAAAGGTGAAAATCCTAAATTGTTGAGGTGGTCCATATTCCTACAGGGAATGGACTATACAGTGGAACATAGACCTGGGAATAGCCACTCCAATGCAGATGGGCTCTCCAGATATTTCCACTTAGACAATGAAGACTCATCAGGTCATGGCTAGTCTTATTGTCCTTCGTTTGGGGGGGGGGGGATTGTGTAGGAAAGTACCATCTTGTCTGGCATGTTACCCCCATTTTTCACTGTATATATGTTGTTTTAGTTGTATGTGTCACTGGGACCCTGCCAGCCAGGGCCCCAGTGCTCATAAGTGTGCCTGAATGTGTTACCTGTGTTATGACTAACTGTCTCTCTGAGCCTCTGCTAATCAGAACCTCAGTGGTTATGCTCTCTCATTTCTTTCAAATTGTCACTAACAGGCTAGTGACCAATTTTACCAATTTACATTGGCTTACTGGAACACCCTTATAATTCCCTAGCATATGGTACTGAGGTACCCAGGGTATTGGGGTTCCAGGAGATCCCTATGGGCTACAGCATTTCTTTTGCCACCCATAGGGAGCTCTGACAATTCTTACACAGGCCTGCCACTGCAGCCTGAGTGAAATAACGTCCACGTTATTTCACAGCCATTTTACACTGCACTTAAGTAACTTATAAGTCACCTATATGTCTAACCTTTACCTGGTAAAAGTTGGGTGCTAAGTTACTTAGTGTGTGGGCACCCTGGCACTAGCCAAGGTGCCCCCATATTGTTCAGGGCCAATTCCCCGGACTTTGTGAGTGCGGGGACACCATTACACGCGTGCACTACATATAGGTCACTACCTATATGTAGCTTCACAATGGTAACTCCGAATATGGCCATGTAACATGTCTATGATCATGGAATTGCCCCCTCTATACCATCCTGGCATAGTTGGCACAATCCCATGATCCCACAGGTCTGTAGCTCAGACCTGGGTACTGCCAAACTGCCTTTCCCGGGGTTTCACTGCAGCTGCTGCCAACCCCTCAGACAGGTTTCTGCCCTCCTGGGGTCCAGCCAGGCTTGGCCCAGGATGGCAGAACAAAGGACTTCCTCTGAGAGAGGGTGTTACACCCTCTCCCTTTGGAAAATGGTGTGAAGGCAGGGGAGGAGTAGCCTCCCCCAGACTCTGGAAATGCTTTCATGGGCACACATGGTGCCCATTTCTGCATAAGCCAGTCTACACCGGTTCAGGGACCCCTCAGCTCTGCTCTGGCGCGAAACTGGACAAAGGAAAGGGGAGTGACCACTCCCCTGACCTGCACCTCCCCTGGGAGGTGCCCAGAGCTCCTCCAGTGTGCTCCAGACCTCTGCCATCTTGGAATCAGAGGTGCTGCTGGCACACTGGACTGCTCTGAGTGGCCAGGGCCAGCAGGTGACGTCAGAGACTCCTTCTGATAGGCTCCTTCAGGTGTTGCTAGCCTATCTTCTCTCCTAAGTAGCCAAACCCTCTTTTCTGCCTATTTAGGGTCTCTGCTTTGGGGATTTCCTGAGATAACGAATGCAAGAGCTCATCCGAGTTCCTCTGCATCTCTCTCTTCACCTTCTGCCAAGGAATCGACTGCTGACCGCGCTGGAAGCCTGCAAAACTTCAACAAAGTAGCAAAGACGACTACTGCAACTCTGTAACGCTGATCCAGCCGCCTTCTTGACTGCTTTCCTGGTGGTGCATGCTGTGGGGGTAGTCTGCCTCCTCTCTGCACTACAAGCTCCGAAGAAATCTCCTGTGGGTCGACGGAATCGTCCCCCTGCAACCGCAGGCACCAAAGAACTGCATCACCGGTACCCTGGGTCTCCTCTCAGCACGACGAGCGAGGTCCCTTGAATCCAGCAACTCTGTCCAAGTGACTCCCACTGTCCAGTAACTCTTCAGTCCAAGTTTGGTGGAGGTAAGTCCTTGCCTCCCCACGCCAGACTGCATTGCTGGGAACCGCGACTTTTGCAGCTACTCCGGCCTCCGTGCACTTCCGGCGGAAATCCTTTGTGCACAGTCCATCCTGGGTCCTCGGCACTCTAACCTGCATTGCACGACCTCCTAAGTTGTCCTCCGGCGACGTGGGACTCCTTTGTGCGACTTCGGGTGAGCACCGTTTCACTCCACTTTGTAGTGCCTGTTCCGGCACTTCTGCGGGTGCTGCCTGCTTCTGAGAGGGCTCCTTGTCTTGCTCGACGCCCCCTCTGTTCCCAGACGCAATTGGCGACATCCTGCTCCCTCCTGGGCCACAGCAGCATCCAAAAACCCTAACCGCACGATTTGCAGCTAGCAAGGCTTGTTGGCGGTCTTTCTTCAGGAAAACACTTCTGCACGACTCTCCACGGCGTGGGGGATCCGTCCTCCAAAGGGGGGAAGTTCCTAGCCCTTGTCGTTTCTGCAGTATCTTCAGCTTCTACTGTCCAGTAGCAGCTTCTTTGCACCCATAGCTGGCATTTCCTGGGCATCTGCCCATCTCCGACTTGCTTGTGACTTTTGGACTTGGTCCCCTTGTTCCACAGGTACCCTCGTTTGGAAATCCATCATTGTTGCATTGCTGATTTGTGTCTTTCCTGCAGAATTCCCCTATCACGACTTCTATGTCCTTTGGGGAACTTTAGTGCACTTTGCACTCACTTTTCACGGTCTTGGGGTGGGCTATTTTTCTAACCCTTACTATTTTCTAATAGTCCCAGCGACCCTCTACAAGGTCACATAGGTTTGGGGTCCATTCGTGGTTCGCATTCCACTTTTTGAGTTTATGGTTTGTGTTGCCCCTATCCCTATCTGTCCCCATTGCATCCTATTGTAACTATACATTGTTTGCACTGTTTTCTAATACTATTACTGCATATTTTGGTATTGTGTACATATATCTTGTGTATATTTGCTATCCTCATACTGAGGGTACTCACTGAGATACTTTTGGCATATTGTCATAAAAATAAAGTACCTTTATTTTTAGTATATCTGTGTATTGTGTTTTCTTATGATATTGTGCATATGACACTAGTGGTACTGTAGGAGCTTCACTCGTCTCCTAGTTCAGCCTAAGCTGCTCTGCTAAGCTACCATTATCTATCAGCCTAAGCTGCTAGACACCCTATACACTAATAAGGGATACCTGGGCCTGGTGCAAGGTGTAAGTACCCCTTGGTACTCACTACAAGCCAGTCCAGCCTCCTACAGGTAGGTCCCTTGTTCCATTGGGTTTGAGGAATGGGGATTGCCTTTCTGTCAATGCCATGTGTTGGTCCTCATTCGAAGCATCCAGTTGGCGTGGAATGTGCAATAGTTATACATGCAGGACTTGCACTGTGTAGTGGACATAGCATGTTTATTTGTAGATGGGCTGGTGCATTGTGGAATTTGTAGTGATTGTAGTTGGCAGTGCTATCTGTGCACTTGGGAGGTACTGTTTGGGCACTGTGGCTGGGTGGTGGGATGGTATACAGGGGAGGGGTGTGGGGTGATTGGGTGTGAGGTGGAGTGGTAGATAGGGTAACGTGGGTAGTGATAGGGTAGTGAGGAAGCATACTGGGGAGTAGTACTTGGTGCCAGGGGAGTGTTAGTTACTTACCAGACTCCAGTCAAGCTCTCAGGATGCAGTATTGCCAAGACCTTCTCCTCCCATGTTGAAAACTCTGGGGGATGAGGTGGGGGCCCACCGCTAGTCTTCTGTACTGCTATGTGGTGTTGTGATGCCATGAAATGCACCTTCCCCAGTAGATCGTGCTGGTGATATCTGATGTTTGTGTGCAGCGACAACATGTGTATTGTGTTGCTGGTGCAGTTGTGTGGTGTGTGATGCATGGGAAGTGTGCTGGTGCCTATGGTATCGACGTGCAGTGTCCTCGCTGTCTGTGTTGGTAGTTGTGGTTGCAAAACAGTTTTCTCTCAAACATGGTTAATCAAATCCCAGTAGAGGGTCAGCATTTTTCATCACCTTAGAATTCACCAGAAATCCTAACATGAGAAAATACCACCAGCAAATGAGTTATATTGTTATTAAAATCTGTTGTTATCACCCTTTATAGGAGCATCTTTTGTGACCCTCAAAACCTGTAATTTGCTACAATGCATTTCAGGAGTGACCATGTCTCTGAGTTCTGTAATGGCTGCGACCAAATGTTGTCCATGTTGTGACCAGGCACTTGAAGGGGGTCCTTTGGCATCCCACCACATACCCCTTGTGGTGGGGTGTGTTCACCATGGCTCCTGATATTGACTTTTAATTTATTTACAGGACATCCAGACCCTGTCCCTGAGTTCTGTAATTGCTGCCACAACATGCTGTTTATATTGTGGGCATCGAATCAGGATTGACTAGTCACTTTTAAATTGACCAATCAGAGCGTATCTGGACGCAACAGTCCAGACATACCTAACTTTTTATCAATTTCCTGCCACCTCTGAGCCCCTCTTCAAACACTTAAGGCCAGATGTATCATGCATTTTTGCGGTCACAATTGGCCCGATTGGGCCATTTGCGACCGTAAAATTGCATTTTGGTATGTATGAATTCCAATTTACAATTCTGTAACGTGTTACCAAATCGCAAGTTAGAATTGGGACTATATACTGATTCAGTATTATGAAGGGGCGTGTCAAGGGCGTCCCTTCCTAATACCGAATCGCAGCAATATGTAGGAATGTTTTGTGACCGAAATGCAGTCGCAAAACATTTGCATTTTATCACCTACTTTTACATGCAAAAACATTTTTCAAGAGCAGGCAGTGGTCTCACTTTTTAAAAAATGAAAAGAAAACTTTTCATTTTTATTTTTTAAATGCATGCTGTTGTCCTTTTAGGAAAACGAGCTGCATTTAAAAAATGTTTTTCTTTATTTGAAAGCAATCACAGACAGTGTGGTCTGTTGAGCTGAGCAGGCCACCATCTCTGTGATTTTAGCGTTTCCTAATGGGTTGCATATTGCAACATACCTCACGAATATTAATGCGGTAGGTGGATATGCGAGCCATTGGGAATCGCTATATGAAATTCCTGGAGTTTCATACATTCAAATAGCGATTGCCTAATTGTGATTCACAGAAAATCACAATTAGGTAATTGCTATTCACATAAATGATGCATCTGGCCCTTACTTCTCATCCTGCATTGCGAAGGATTATTGACCCTGCGTTGGTTCTATGTCTGACTGAGAAGGGTACAGTACAGGGATCGAGCAGTACTGTGCAATACATGTGAGACTAGTGCATGTGCTGAGTGCATGTATGCCTGTGAGAGATGCATGACATGAAAGATGTAGTGCTGTGCAATCCGAGTGCAATGAAAGTGTGTGAAGGGTGTACGTCTGCTTACGTGAAGTACAATACATGAAGGGTGAAGTATTGTACAGCGTGCACCCGGTAAGTGTGTGTGCTGGTAGTGTGTGTGTTTGTAGATGACACACTGGCTAAATATAGAAAACCTTCAGTGTTGAAAAGTGCGTGTAGCGGACTGAGTGTATGTACTGACTACGTGTACGTCTAATGGTACATGGCATGGAGATACTAGTGTTGGTCAGTAAGTCTGCTGTGAATGTACACTCAGTAAGTGTGCCTGCAATGGTGCATTATATGAAGGACCCTGGGTTCCATTTTAGGAAGGCCAGGCCTGCCTGGTGAAGACATGAGAAGGAGAGGAATTCCCCCCAAGACAGAGTTGTATATTGCTGCATTCCCGAGACCTGGGTGGGACACACACTTCATGGAAAAGGACAAGATTGCTCTATGATTCAGTGATATATCACAAGGAAGGGGCCTGGACACACTTCCGGAAGAGAGATGGTGCTGATAAGCGAATCATAAAGTGTAGGGCTGGTGGTCTGGGATCAACCTTTAGATGCACATATCACTGTGGCTGACATCCAGATATGAACTCTGGTCATTGTCATGAGTGGTGTTTTGGGACAGTCAGCTTTGGAGTCTTGTCTGCTGTCACATAACTTTTGTGAGGAAAAATATAATTTTCCACTTCAAAAGAAGCAGACCCCAACAAAAAACTTCAAGGGCTCAGACCCTAAATCACATTTGGTGTCTAGAAAGGATTATAAGGAGAGGTTGAACCCCCCAAAATTTGTCATCCGGTAATCAGCCAGTGTGTGAGAGGGGTAAGCTCTGCAAGCCTTCTGCCTGTGACCAGGACTGGAGGCTAAGGCCTTTTAGTCTCCCTCTTGGTGAGGGGACATCAGCCAGGACACCAAGATCACCTTCCCTAGAGCCCCATTGCCTGCCTGCCTGCTTGCCATGATCACTATGGCCAGTGAGAGAGAGGAGAGTGTTGGAGGGAGCGTGGTCCAGTATACGTAATGCACAAGGATTACGTATACAAGGTGGAAGGCTGTACACCAATCAGGACATTGCCAGTGTGTAGTATTGGCCCTAAGACTCCCAGGAGAGGGCTACTTTGTTCTGAGCTGCATCGGAAGCGCTGTGTGTAAAGCTGCTGCGCCACGGTGATCCCATATCCCAGAGGAGGATGCTTGTAAACTCATATTGGGCCAGCAGCGCAGACTTGTGACTGCTGAAATCGGCAGCCCCGTATGCAAGGAGTGGCTGCCATAATGAGTTTGAATGCATAGGGGGAGTCTTCCCCGTGATCATGAGTACCACAGCAATCCTGTATGCCTGCTGGGGCTGGCAGTACCACTTTGCAGTTTGGCCATGGGTTTGGGTCGTTGCACGGACCGAAGGAATACTGCTGTTACCAGTGGGTTGAGGCTGCACATTGTGATCTGAACCTGCCGGATTCCACCAGGGTCACCAAGAGCCCACCAAGGACGTTGTACCCTTACTGGAGCTCTGGTCAGGAGCTGAATGATCACACCAGCACCCCTGCCCACTGCTAGGGGGAAGAGCAACTTACCTTTGCATCTGCTAAGCAGGAGCCTCTCTGATCACTGGAACCAATTGGCAGTGCTGCCCTACAGAGATACTGGGTGCTGCTGAGTAGACTGCGAGTGGCCCGGCCTCACTGTACAGAATACGTGCTCATGAGTACCCTAGGAGAGGGCACTCGCTGCCCCGCTGAACATTGCCCTAGCGCTGCAGCAGGTAAGACTCTAACTGGGCCTTTAGGTCCCAATGGACTTGCTGCTAATGGTGCTGCTGCTCCATAGACACTTTTGAATACTTCCTACAGTCAAAGGGAGAACTCTTGAGTGTGGCTTAATAGTTTGCATTCCCTAGATGCAGCCACAAGTGGATAGAGAATAACGCCAAACATGTAGGAGGGTGGGACAGGTATTTTCTGATGACGACTAAAGCCCTGATCTCACCCCTTGCCACCTCACTCGTCACACTACATTAACTATAACTCATGCCTTTTCCATGTACTGTTTATACCCTTGCATACTATATTGCTTTAAGCATGTAAAATCATACCATTCATAACAACACTTATAACGTCTCAAAGGACATTATTTGTCACAACACATTGCATAGTAGAATGGCAAGTTATAGTCAATGTTGTCTGGTTAGCGAGCTGAAAAGGGTGTGTAATTAAGTCCTCCACTTATAATATTAAAGGTGGTGGATAAAATATAATTAAAAGGATTAACTATAACTTAATTCGTTTAAAATTTGTTTGTATAGGGGAAGTAAGTTTCTTGACTCTAAGCTTTAACATTTGTTTTTTCATTGAACTTCAATGTTTTGTTTTTCATTTTTAGAAAAAATGTGTTTCAAATCGTGGAGTCCAGTGTCATAAGTGAAGAGTTATGTGGAGAATTTTAAAGTACAATGGAGGAGAGTGTTGTAAAGTCTATTGTCATAGAGTGGAATACTGTAGATTGGAATGGAGTGGAGTAGAGTAGAGTCTATTGGCATATTGTACAGTGTAGTAAAGTGTTAAATAGTGTAGTGGCATGGTGTCTCATATAGTGGAGTCAAGTATCCTACACTGGAGCAAGGAGTTGTACAATGGAATGGCGTGTCAAACAGTACAGTAGGGTGTCGTAGAGTGTCACAGAGTGGGGTAGAGTGTTTTAGAGTGGAATAGGGTGAAGTAGAAAGTCATAGACTGGAGTATCATCAAGTGGAGTGTCATAGAGTACAGTACAGGAGAGTGGAGCACTGTGTCATGTAGTGAAGTGGCATATTGTAGACAGAATTTAAATGGTGTGTCATCAAGTGTCATACGGGGTAGTACAGTGCCATTGAGTGGAAAGGCATAGAGTCAATTAGAGTATTATACAGTGGCATAGATTATAGTACAGTATTGTAGGTTGCAGTTGCATACAGTGAAGTAGAATGTTGGAAAGTGGAGCGGCTTAGAGCAGAGTATAGAACAGTGGCGTAGAGTGAAATAAAGTATAATAGAGTGGAGTATTGTGGAGTAGAGTACACTGAAGTTGGGTAGTTTAGAGTGGAATAAAGTGTCAAAAAGTGAAGTGTCGTAGACTATAGTGGCGTGGAGTGCAGAAGAGTCGAGTGATGTAGCATGCAGTTAAGTAAAAAGTCATACATTAGAGTATGTGTTGCACAGTACTGAAAAGTGATGTAGACTACAGTAGAGTAGAGTGGCATACAGTCTAGATGATTATTTTACAGTGGAGTGGTGTATAGTACGATGTTGTAGAGTGTGGTAAAGTGGCATACAGTGTTATTGAGTGCAATGGCATAAAGTGGCATAGAGTGGAGTGGTGTACAGTGGAGTAATGGAGTAGATTGGAGTACTGTGTCAGAGTACAGTGGAGTAAAATGAGGTGCAGTGGAATACAAAGAGTCACATACAGTATTGTAGGACAGAATAGAGTATCATAGTGGTCAGTGGAGTAGAGTGTTGTACAGTGGCATACAGTATAGTACAGTGTTGTACAGTGGAGTGAAGGGGTATTGACCGGAGTAAAGTGTCAAATAGTATCATACAGTGTAGTGGAGTGTTGTAGAGTGGAGTTGCATAGAGTACAGTAGTATGCGAAACAGTGGAGTGTGTAGAGAGGATTATTGTATAGTAGCGTAGACTGAGGTAAAGTCTCATTTACTGGAGTAGATTCGAGTGGAATGGTGTAATACAGTGTTAATTAAAGTGCAATAGAGAATATTGGTGTGTCGTAGAATGTCATGGAGTGGAGTGCACTGGTGTAGCGTAGTTAATAAACTGTTATAAATTGGACCAGGGTCTCGTACAGTAGTGTGGAGTGCTGTGTCATATCGAAAAATGTTGTATAGTGGAATAGAGGGTTGTACATTGGAGTGTGCAGGCATTGATTGGAGTATAGAGTTGGACAGTGCACTCTACAGGGATAGAGTGGAGTAGAATATCTTAAAGTGTCATAAAGTATGGTAGACTTTTATAGAGTGAAATTATGTAGAGTCGAGGAGAGTGTCATTCAATGGAGTGGTGTAGATTAGAGTGGCTTATACTGTAGTGGTGTACAGTGGATTACCATAAAGAGAAGTAGCATACAATAGAATAGCGTACAGTGGAATACTATACAGTAGAGTGGCATCCAATCGAATAGCATAGAATAAAGTGGCGTAGAATGAAGTGCCATACACTGGAATGGCATAGAGTGGAGCTGTGTACTGTGGAGTAGCATACAGTGGAATAGAATACAGTGGAGTGTTGTAAAGTGGAGTGGCATACAGTAGAATGGTGTGGAGTGGAATAGTCTATAGTGTAGAAACATCCAGGGGAGAGATGTACACTAGAGTGGCATACAGTGGAGGTGCATAGAGTGTAAGAGTGTAGAGTGGAATGTGGTGTTGTGTACAGCGTACAGTGCAATAGTGTTGAGTGGCTTGGCATAGAGTGGAGTCTCATACAGTGGAGAGGCATAGAGCGAAGTGAAATAGCCTGTAATGGAATGGCTACAGTGGTCTGGCATACAGATGCATGTACAATTTAGCAGCAATGTAGATTATGGTGGGTAGTTTAATGCAAAACTGCGGATTGCTCTGTCTTGTGTTTCTCCAGAATTACCACGCATGGTGTCCTTGCATTGCTTTGGAAATCTGACTTACGTATTGCATTGCCCATGCTACACCATGCATGTTACTAGGTTAATGCAATCCAATGATTGATAACAGCCAGGCCTTAGTTATATTTTGGTCCATGGTATACTGTGATAACTTTGCAGTATCTTTTGGTACATGGTGATAACAAGCCAATATATAATTAGGTGACAGCTGTCTTTAGAGAATGAAAAGGCAGCCATATTGTTTTTACTACACTCAGGTTGTGATAAGTGTTAGGGCCTTAGATATAGGTAAATAGTAGGTCTCTCAGTCTCACCAATTTAGTAAAGTGGTAATAGGTAGGGACATTTATTTATTTTTTTAAATATATTTTTAAATATGTTTATGGACATATACCCCCTAGTTTCAAACAATTTTGTGAAATTCAGGGAAAATACCAGGGTGACTGATATCACTAAGTTGAAATGCTATAATTTAAAAAACGCTCACCTTACTTAACTGCAGTACCCAAAAAGCATCATCTTTGCACCATAATGTATAATCCTGCCAAATTTCATGTAAATCCATTCAGCCGTTTCTGTGATACTTCAAATATAATAACTAATGGAAAATGCGTTGGTGAAAAAATGCAATTTGGAACACCCTTTTATCTTGGCACCCCTGTAACGATTCACCACAACAATTTACAGCATCTCAAATGTAGGTAGTGCTGCAAGTCTGGAAAGTTTTGAGGTGATTCATCAAATGAGTGAAAAGTTATAAGGGTGCTAATATCCGAGGAATTTCTATCTTTGGGAACACAAACTACAACAACAGAGTGGCAATCATATTTAACCCCTTCCCCGCCACGGACGTAATGGTTACGTCCATGGCAGCGCCCGTGTGGCGCAATGGACGTAACCATTACGTCCTGAATGCTTCCCTCGGGAGAAGCGCTAGCGCTCCTCCCGAGGGCCGCCCCCCCACCCCCCTAGGTCAGGGCTGACCGGGGAATCCCTTCCCCTTCCACCCCCGACCCCCCCCACCCCCCCCCTGTGACGTCAGCGCGCGAGCGCGCGCTAATTTGTCACAGGGGCCTACCTAGTCGCGCTGGAAGCTCTGCTTCCAGCGCGATTGAAAAAGAAATGCAAAAGCATTTCTTTTTCAATCACTTGGGAGGCCCGGAGGGGCTTCAAAGGGAAGGAAAAGTATTTCCTTCCCTTTGAAGTCCCTCCGAGGGTTTCAAAAGCCGGATTGCTTGCAATCCGGCTTTTGAAACCCCACTAGACACCAGGGATTTTTTTTTTTTTCTTTGAAATTGACAAAAGGGAGCGACCCCTTGGGCAAGGGTCGCTCCCAGGGGGGGCATTTTTTTGAAAAGGCCTTTTCTGCCCCCCCTGGGGGCAGAAACCTCTAGGCACCAGGGACCATTTTTTTTTTTTTTTTTTTTTTTTGTTTCATTTTTTTTTATTGAGGTGGGGAGCGACCCCTTAGGCAAGTTATATTTTGGCCATTTCTGCCCCCCTTGGGGGCAGATTGGCCTATTTTGATGAGGCCAATCTGCCCCCAAGGGGGGTAGAAACCACTAGACACCAGGGATTTTTTTTATTTTTTATTGTTATTGACAAAAGGGAGCGACCCCTTGGGCAAGGGTCGCTCCCAGGGGGGGCATATTTTCGGGCATATTTTCGGGAAGGCCTTTTCTGCCCCCCCTGGGGGCAGATCGGCCTACTATTAGGCCGATCTGCCCCCAGGGGGGGCAGAAACCTCTAGGCACCAGGGACCATTTTTTTTTTTTTTTTTCATTTTTTTTTTTTTTGGTTGGGAGCGACCCCTTAGGCAAGGGTCGCTCCCCTTGGGGGAAAATTATATTTTGGCCCTTTCTGCCTCCCTTGGGGGCAGATTGGCCTATTTTGATGAGGCCAATCTGCCCCCAAGGGGGGTAGAAACCACTAGACACCAGGGAGTTTTTTCTTTGCGTGAATTTCACGCAAAGGGAGCGACCCCTTAGGCAAGGGTCGCTCCCTGGGGGGGAGGGCAATTTATTTTAGGCCATTTCTGACCCCCCTGGGGGCAGATCGGCCTAATATTAGGCCGATCTGCCCCCAGGGGGGGAAGAAACCTCTAGGCGCCAGGGCAAATTTTTTTTTTGTGTTTTTTTTTTTTGTTCTTTCTTTTTTTTAGAGATGGGGAGCGACCCATCAGGCAAGGGTCGCTCCCCTGGGGGGCAAATTGTATTTAGACCATTTCTGCCCCCCTGGGGGCAGATTGGCCGATTTTAGGTCAATCTGCCCCCAAGGGGGCAGAAACCACTAGGCACCGGGGATTTGTTTTTTGGCGCCAATGTCACGCAGGGGGAGCGATCCCGTAGGCAAGGGTCGCTCCCGGGGGGCGGGGGGTGGGGGTTGGGGGGGCAAATTTATTTTAGGCCATTTCTGCCCCCCCCGGGGGACAGATCGGCCTGTTATTAGGCCGAACTGCCCCCGGGGGGGGGGGGGGCAGAACACTCTAGGCGCCAGGGCAATTTTTTTTTTGTGTTTTTTTTTTTTGTTGTTTCTTTTTTTAGAGATGGGGAGCGACCCATCAGGCAAGGGCCGCTCCCCTGGGGGGGCAAATTGTATTTAGACCATTTCTGCCCCCCTGGGGGCAGATTGGCCAATTTTAGGTCAATCTGCCCCCAAGGGGGCAGAAACCACTAGGCACCGGGGATTTGTTTTTTGGCGCCAATGTCACGCAGGGGGAGCGACCCCGTAGGCAAGGGTCGCTCCCGGGGGGGGGGGTGGGGGTTGGGGGGGCAAATTTATTTTAGGCCATTTCTGCCCCCCCCGGGGGACAGATCGGCCTGTTATTAGGCCGAACTGCCCCCGGGGGGGGGGGGGCAGAACACTCCAGGCACCAGGGCAATTTTTTTTTTGTGTTTTTTTTTTTTTGTTGTTTCTTTTTTTAGAGATGGGGAGCGACCCATCAGGCAAGGGTCGCTCCCCTGGGGGGGCAAATTGTATTTAGACCATTTCTGCCCCCCTGGGGGCAGATTGGCCAATTTTAGGTCAATCTGCCCCCAAGGGGGCAGAAACCACTAGGCACCGGGGATTTGTTTTTTGGCGCCAATGTCACGCAGGGGGAGCGACCACGTAGGCAAGGGTCGCTCCCGGGGGGGGGGGTGGGGGTTGGGGGGGCAAATTTATTTTAGGCCATTTCTGCCCCCCCGGGGGACAGATCGGCCTATTATTAGGCCGAACTGCTCCCGGGGGGGGGGGGGCAGAACACTCTAGGCACCAGGGCAATTATATTTTTGTGTTTTTTTTTTTTTTGTTGTTTCTTTTTTTAGAGATGGGGAGCGACCCATCAGGCAAGGGTCGCTCCCCTGGGGGGGGCAAATTGTATTTAGACCATTTCTGCCCCCCTGGGGGCAGATTGGCCAATTTTAGGTCAATCTGCCCCCAAGGGGGCAGAAACCACTAGGCACCGGGGATTTGTTTTTTGGCGCCAATGTCACGCAGGGGGAGCGACCCCGTAGGCAAGGGTCGCTCCCGGGGGGGGGGGGTGGGTGTTGGGGGGGCAAATTTATTTTAGGCCGATCTGCCCCCGGGGGGGGGGGGGGCAGAAACCTCTAGGCGCCAGGGGAATTTTTCTTTTTTTTCTTTTTTTTTTTTTTTTAGAGATGGGGAGCGACCCATCAGGCAAAAGTTGCTCCCCTGGGGGGACAAATTGTATTTAGGCCATTTCTGCCCCCCTTGGGGGCAGATTGGCTGAGTTTAGGTCAACCTGCCCCCAAGGGGGCAGAAACCACTAGGCACCGGGGATTTGTTTTTTGGTGCCAATGTCACGCAGGGGGAGCGACCCCGTAGGCAAGGGTCGCTCCCGGCGGGGGAGGGTGGGTGTTGGGGGGGCAAATTTATTTTAGGGCATTTCTGCCCCCCCCCCCCCTGGGGCCGGCTGAGCTACAGGCCAAACACCACAGCTACAGGCACCTTGCAAAAAACACCTCTGTTTTCTGTGAAAAAATATGTTGTGTCCACGTTGTGTTTTGGGCCATTTCCTTTTGTGGGCGCTAGGCCTACCCACAGAAGTGATGTTCCATTTTTATCGAGAGACTTAGGGGAACGCTGGGTGGAAGGAAATTTGTGGCTCCTCTCAGATTCCAGAACTTTCTGTCACCGAAATGAGAGGAAAAAGTGTTTTTTGGGCCAAATTTTGATGTTTGCAAAGGATTCTGGGTAACATAACCTGGTCAGAGCCCCGCAAGTCACCCCATCTTGGATTCCCCTGGGTTTCTAGTTTTCAAAAATGCACTGGTTTGCTAGGTTTCCTCAGGTGTCGGCTGAGCTACAGGCCAAAATCCACAGGTAGGCACTGCTTTTTATAAAAAAATGTGATGTGTCCACGTTGTGTTTTGGGCCCTTTCCTTTCGTGGGCGCTAGTCCTACCCACACAAGTGATGTATCATTTTTATCGGGAGACTTGGGGGAACGCTGGGTAGAAGGAAATTTGTGGCTCCTCTCAGATTCCAGAACTTTCTGCCACAGAAATGTGAGGAACATGTGTTTTTTTAGCCAAATTTTGAGGTTTGCAAAGGATTCTGGGTAACAGAACCTGGTCCGAGCCACACAAGTCACCCCTCCTTGGATTCCCCTAGGTCTCTAGTTTTCAGAAATGCACAGGTTTGGTAGGTTTCCCTAGGTGGCGGCTGAGCTAGAGGCCAAAATCTACAGGTAGTCACTTTGCTAAAAACAGCTCTGTTTTCTGTGATGTGTCCACGTTGTGTTTTGGGGCATATCCTGTCGCGGGCGCTAGGCCTACCCAAACAAGTGAGGTATCATTTTTATCGGGAGACTTGGGGGAACATAGAATAGCAAAACAAGTGTTATTGCCCCTTGTCTTTCTCTACATTTATTCCTTCCAAATATAGGGGTGTGTGTAAAAAAGACATCTATTTGAGAAATTCCATGTAATTCACGTGCTACTATGGTCACCCCGGAATTCAGAGATGTGCAAATAACCACTGCTCCTCAACACCTTATCTTGTGCCCTTTTTGGAAATGCAAAGGTTTTCTTGATAGCTATTTTTTACTCCTTATATTTCAGCAAATGAATTACTGTATACCCGGTATAGAATGAAAACGCACTGCAGGGTGCAGCTCATTTATTGGCTCTGGGTTCCTCGGGTTCTTGATGAACCTACAAACCCTATATATCCCCGCAACCAGAGGAGTCCAGCAGACGTAACGGTATATTGCTTTCGATAATCTGACATTGCAGGGAAAAGTTACAGAGTAAAAAGTAGAGAAAAATTGATGTTTTTTTCACCTCAATTTCAATATTTTTCTTTTTCAGCTGTTATTTTCTGTAGGAAACCCTTGTAGGATCTACACAAATGACCCCTTGCTGAATTCAGAATTTTGTCTACTTTTCAGAAATGTTTAGGTTTCTGGGATCCAGCATTGGTTTCATGACCATTCCTGTCACTGACTGGAAGGAGGCTGAAAGCACAAAAAATTGCACAAATGGGGTATGCCCCAGTAAAATGCCAAAATTGTGTTGAAAATTTGGGTTTTCGGATTCAAGTCTGCCTGTTCCTGAAAGCTGGGAAGCTGCTGAGTTTAGCACCGCAAACCCTTTGTTGATGCCATTTTCAGGGGAAAAACCACAAGCCTTCTTCTGCAGCCACTTTTTCCAATTTTTTTGAAAAAAACAAAATTTTCCCTGTATTTTGGCCAATTTCTTGGCCTCTTTCAGGGGAACCCACAAAGTCTGGGTACCTCCAGAATCCCTAGGATGTTGGAAAAAAAGGACGCAAAATTGGCTTGGTTAGCTTATGTGGACAAAAAGTTATGCGGGCCTAAGCGCGAACTGCCCCAAATAGGCAAAAAAAGGCCTGGCACAGGAGGGGGAAAAGGCCTGGCAGCGAAGTGGTTAATGTGATTTCTTTATTTTATCTGTTGTATTTGTTTTCTATTTGTTTATTGGTTTACATAGTCATATGACCATAAATGTGTCTTTTAGTTGTTCATGTAGTAATTCTGAAATGTACATATTTAATCTAGTTCGTTTTTTGGGCCGCCTAGCTACTTTTAGTATGATTGGGCTACGTATGAAGCCCAAAGTAAATGAAAGTTAATAAATTGTTGTTATAAATATTAAGATTATTATTTTTTCCCAGTGGCCAATTTTCTTGACCTCCAAATAATAGTTTGTGTAGCTCACTGCTAGGTCACTTTTCCATTTAATTACACAGGAACACATAAGGAAGATGGTTTTTGCTTAGTTTGTTGGGCACAGTTTTATTTTTTTGTGCCAGAGAGCATAGAAGGAAAACTTATGTAAATTAACATGTATTCTATTCATCATGTATTTGGTTACAGGTTTCCATTATCATGTGACAATATTTGTTTATTTCAGTTGTTTGTATAGTAAGTCTGAAACTTTACATATGCTGTCTAGCTTAATCTTTGGGCTTCATTGCTACTTCTAGTAAGATTGTACTAAGAAAGCCAGAGTGAATAAAAGGCAATTGTTGTGATTGTTATAAAAATTGAGATTAGTATTTGTTCCCAGTGGCCTATTATCCTGTCCTCCATATAGCAGGTTGTGTGGTTCACTGCTAGGTCAATTTTTACTTTTGTTGCATAGGGGTGCATATGAAACATGGTTTTTGTTTGGATTGTTGGGTCAGTTTTATTTTGTGAGTCAAAGGGCATGGAAAGAAAACATATGTAGATTAAGATGTATTCTATTTGTTATGTATTTGTTTATAGGTTTCCACTAGCATGCCCTAAGGTAACTATAACTCATGCCCTCCCAATGCACTACTAATCACCCCACAAGTTGCAGCATTCATAACATCTTTAATTACACCATTGATAATATCAATGTAATATTTGCAGTCAAATTTCTGACGAAATAACTGTGCATGGTGGGGGCCCGAGTTATAAGAAGGAAGGAAAGTGGCGCTGCACACAATGCATTGCCACTTTTCTTAAATATGCCCCCAAGTATCCATAAGTTATAAGTAACTATGACTTGCATCCTCACCAGGCACTACTAATTACCCCAGATATTAGAGCAATCATGACAACTATTATAACCTCATTGATAATGTCAATGTAACATTTGCAGTAAAATTATTGAGAGTAAAACTGTGCATGGTGGGGGCACAAGTTATAGTCATCTTAGGGTGCAAGTTATAGTTACTTGAAATAAATCTAACTGCTGAATTTCTAAGGTTTTGTACGAGTAAGTTCAGAAAGTAAAAGTAACATCCCTGTAACTTTTGGTTTTGTACATAAATATACATACATACATGTATGAATATACATGCATATATATATATATATACATATATATATAGGTGTGTGTGTGTGTGTGTGTATATATATATATATATATATATATATATACATATATATTTATATATATATATATGTCCTAACTTTCATTTGAAGTTAGGGAGGCTCTTAATTATGGTTATCCAAGGCTAGCTCCGGTAGCTCAAACAATTCACAAACCAACTCTTCTGTACGATTAATCCATCTGCGATAATAAATCTGCAATGGGCAATTGCATCCATGAGTGTCCGACACTTCTTTTCGTAGGAGAAGAGTTGGTATGTATATATATATATATATATATATATATATATATACATAAACAAACTTCAAATACTCGAAGTGAACTCATGTGGCCCGAGAGGGGTGGTGCGAAAACCGGCACGAGCAAGCCGGTAATTATGATTCACCAAAACAAGAAAGAAAAAAGTAAAAATTGCACGCTCAGGATTCAGGGCAAGTGAAAACAGTGTTTAATCAAAGCACAACGCGTTTCGGCTGACACAGCAGCCTTGGTCACGTGATATTCACCACCAATCAACCATAGCTAAATACCATTAGTTCATAGACATAAAAATAAGACAAACAACAGTTACAAGGTACAGGATAAGAACCTAAGAGTACAACCTTAAATAACATTACATTATACCAGGATTTTAGTGACTGGTGGAATCTATACCAGTACACATAATTGTCAAATATATAAATAAATAAATACATATAAATATATAAATATACAAATATATAATTATACAACCATGTGACCATATAGAATAAATATGTAAAGGGATAAAATATCATATAGAGGCAGAAGGTAAAACACCAAAATAGAACACCGGTGTAACTGTTGTTTGTCTTATTTTTATGTCTATGAACTAATGGTATTTAGCTATGGTTGATTGGTGGTGAATATCACGTGACCAAGGCTGCTGTGTCAGCCGAAACGCGTTGTGCTTTGATTAAACACTGTTTTCACTTGCCCTGAATCCTGAGCGTGCGATTTTTACTTTTTTCTTTCTTGTTTTGGTGAATATATATATATATACATATATATATATATATATATATATATATATATATATATATATAAACTACTGCCAGTTGCCAGTAGGTAGTTATAATTACGTTTCCATACGAAAAGCTTTTTTTTTTACCCAATAACTTTGGTGCCGTTTGACAAATCTTCATGAAATTTTCAAAATTAGTTTGTCACTCATTTCAGCTGTTGTCTGTAAAGTGTCGAGGTGATCCATCAAGCGGGGGCCAAAAAAGGTGTCCCAAAAAGGAGTTTCCCTTATCAATTTCCCATAAGTATTTTGAACACAACTACAGCCTGAACTGCTGAACTGAATTACTCCAAATTTGGCAAAAGGCTACATCTTGGTCCAGAAAGAGTGTTTTTCATACTTTGGTGTAAATCCGTTCAAAGGTTTTGGAGTTATTAAAGAAAAAAGATGTATATATATCTAGGGATGCAAAGAGTCCGCAAATGCGACAGATCTCAAAATGAGATCTGATTGGCTGACAAAACCAGAAAGTGGTGGCAGCCATCTTGGGACTTGGACTATGCCAAGTCCTAAGAAAAAAAAGTAAATAAAAACATAAGGAGGCAGAGTAGGAATGCACTGACCTCCTAGGCCTCGTGGTGGGGTCCCACTGGTACCCCACCATATGCCAAAAATGCTTTTTTTTTTTTTCTTATAAAACCGCACAGAATACTCAAATCTACGGGTAAATTAAAAAATAAACAACAAGCATGGTTTCCTGCACTAGTTGTTAAAATCCCCCCAGGTAGGCCAGGTCCCGGGGGAATTGCTTATATTTATAAACGGGAGGGGTGCACGAGGCCCCCCTCCCAGGCCGATTTCAGCCCAGGGGACCCTATCCCCTGGGGTCTGGCTGTCACAAAAATGAGGAAGTGGGTCCAAGCGTCTCCCCTCCCAGGCTGTTTTCGGAGCCCGGAACCCCAGGACCCCAACCCCCAGGGCCCAGCTGTGCAGACAAAAGGGAGGGGTGCTACATGGCCCCCCTCCAGGAGCCACTAATAGCCATGGGAACACTATTCCCCAGGGCTGGCTCCAGCTATGTCCACGGTGCCCCCCTTCTGGACATAGGTCATCATTACAACCCTGACGGTCGGTGTTAAAGTGGCGGTCATACCGCCAACAGGCCGGCGGCAAAAAATGGGATTACGACCATGGCGGAAACCGCCAACATAGACAGTCACTTTAACACTCCGACCGCCACGGCGGTACAAACAAACAGTGCGGCGGATACCGCCAATAGACTGGCGGGAGACAATGTACCACCCACCCTATCACAACACGGCTATGCGCCACCTTTTCCGGGGCGGAACCAACGCGAATGAAAACACGACGGAAACAGTACACAGAAGGGAAAACACTCACCTCTCCACACCCCACGAGGAACCAGGATGCCATGGAGCCCAAATTGCAGATCCTGCCAGCGATGGTCTTCCTGCTCCTCTATCAGGAGCTTCAACGATGGTGGCGAAGACCACGGTGAGTACTGCACCTACAACACAGGGGAGGGGGAGGGAAAAGAGAGTGACACACACACGCAACACTCAACACCCCCACCCTCACCCACAACACCATACACACAAATACATGCTGCAACATTACATATACACCCCCCACCCTCACTTGAATAACGCAAGGACAAAAGGAAATGATTGGCACAATTGTAATCAATAAAAATCCATTAGTCAAAAGTCAAAATCCAGTATATACAAATATGTACACCAACTACACAAGTCCGGATAGTGCACCAATCATTGTCTGTGGACCACTGGGCCCAAAATGCATGATCGAGGCCCACACATGATACCTGACTCCAAACGGAAAGAACACTGGAGGGGCATCACATAGAAAATATACAGGCACCTCAGGGGGAGGGGGGCACCTCAGCCTGATGAACGCACAACGCCACTGCTCCACGAGGGGGCTCCATGCCCAATGATGTTTCCTGGGGAGTGCAAAGCCACAGTCTCTCAAGTCTTTTCAGTGGGTGGTTTGCCCACTGCTTTATCCTGGGGAGTGCAAAGCCACTGTCTCTCAAGTCTTTTCAGTGGGTGGTTTGCCCACTGCTTTATCCTGGGGAGTGAAATGCCACAGTCTCTCAAGTCTTTTCAGTGGGTGGTTTGCCCACTGCTGTCGCGGTTCTCAACGGTCTTACCCTCGCAGCGGAGAGGCGTAGGGGAACGGTCCTTGTTCCGACGGGTTCTGCTCTGGCCGAGGTAGGGGCGACCCCTTCCGGTAGCCACGGTGCTGTTTGGTATGAGCGAACCACTACAGTCCGTGCCCTCCAGAAGGAGTCCCAGAGGAAAAACCCCAGTAGGGTAAAAAACCTCCACAGGAACTCCCTGAAACGAAAGGAGGACACCAGGGTATTAGGACCGCAGTTCAGGAAGGCAGGAAAACAAAGCAAATCAGGAACAGACAGGATTCGCAGAAGGATATCAAATAGGAGCGTGACTATCACCAAGGAGTGTTGCAACGCAATGAACAGGCAGTTGGAATCCCCTTAAATACCCCTGGACAGGAAACAGGAAACAGGAAGTAGAACACCGCCATCTTGGATTGGGGAAAAGAAAACAGTAATGAATTAGGTATGTGTGTTAGACAATGCATGCTGGGTAGAGAGGAAGTGGTAAGCATGCTGGGAAGAGAAAAAAGGCAAGTATAAAGAACCCCCAGTGTAAGGGTTCGGTTTGTCCTAGGAACATCGGTAAGTGGTGGGGGGCAGGTGAATACATGCAAGAGAAATAAATGTTAAGCGCATAATGCGCTGTGTGCGGCCATGCCTGAAACCCCCTCGGGGTTTCAGGCTCTGCCGCGTCTGCCTTTAAGGCAGAACTTGAAAAAGGGGTGGTTTGCCCACTGCTTTATCCTGGGCAGGGCAAAGCCACAGTCTCTCAAGTCTTTTCAGTGGGTGGTTTGCCCACTGCTTTATCCTGGGGAGTGCAAAGCCACTGTCTCTCAAGTCTTTTCAGTGGGTGGTTTGCCCACTGCTTTATCCTGGGGAGTGAAATGCCACAGTCTCTCAAGTCTTTTCAGTGGGTGGTTTGCCCACTGCTGTCGCGGTTCTCAACGGTCTTACCCTCGCAGCGGAGAGGCGTAGGGGAACGGTCCTTGTTCCGACGGGTTCTGCTCTGGCCGAGGTAGGGGCGACCCCTTCCGGTAGCCACGGTGCTGTTTGGTATGAGCGAACCACTACAGTCCGTGCCCTCCAGAAGGAGTCCCAGAGGAAAAACCCCAGTAGGGTAAAAAACCTCCACAGGAACTCCCTGAAACGAAAGGAGGACACCAGGGTATTAGGACCGCAGTTCAGGAAGGCAGGAAAACAAAGCAAATCAGGAACAGACAGGATTCGCAGAAGGATATCAAATAGGAGCGTGACTATCACCAAGGAGTGTTGCAACGCAATGAACAGGCAGTTGGAATCCCCTTAAATACCCCTGGACAGGAAACAGGAAACAGGAAGTAGAACACCGCCATCTTGGATTGGGGAAAAGAAAACAGTAATGAATTAGGTATGTGTGTTAGACAATGCATGCTGGGTAGAGAGGAAGTGGTAAGCATGCTGGGAAGAGAAAAAAGGCAAGTATAAAGAACCCCCAGTGTAAGGGTTCGGTTTGTCCTAGGAACATCGGTAAGTGGTGGGGGGCAGGTGAATACATGCAAGAGAAATAAATGTTAAGCGCATAATGCGCTGTGTGCGGCCATGCCTGAAACCCCCTCGGGGTTTCAGGCTCTGCCGCGTCTGCCTTTAAGGCAGAACTTGAAAAAGGGGGAGCGGCGAGCGCCGTGACCCCCAGACCGGCTCCCTGGAGCCTTTATGGCCCTCGCCGGAGCCGCGGCGACCCCCGCGACCTGGGTGTCTGCCTCGGCGTCTACCGCGGCCCGGGCGTCGGCCGCGGCAAAATTAACGTGCCGCGCCGCGGCAACCTGAGCCCGCGGCCGCAGCGAGCGCTGCGGTGTAACAGTATGCCCCCTCCCCGAGGCCCCGGGTTTGTGAGGGAAGAGCCGAAAAAAGCGGCGGATTAAAAGAGGAGCATGGACTGAAGAGGCATCCTCCCAGGAACACTCACTCAAAGGGTACCCCTTCCAATGAATAAGGTATTGGAGGCGCCCATGGAAAAATCGAGAGTCACAGACCTCCTGCACTTCGTATTCAGGCACATTGTCAACCAACAAAGGAGGGGGACAGGGCAACTGCCTATGAAAGAGATCAGGACGGTAAGGTTTCAGTTGCGAGACATGGAATACTGGGTGGATCTTCCATGTCCGAGGTAGGCGAAGACGCATGGACACTGGGTTGATCTTCTTGAGAATGAGAAAGGGACCATAAAAGCGGGGCTTGAATTTGTTTTGGGTGAGTCGGAGAGGTAGGAATCTAGAGGAGAGCCAGACCTTATCATGGACTTGATATAGAGGAGCCGCACAGCGTCTCCTATCTGCTATTGTCTTCATGCGGGACTTGGTGGACACAAGGTTAGAATGGATAATTCGCTGTATACCCCGTAGCTGTCGAACGAAAGAGGAGATGGCGGGAAGGTTGGAGTTGTCTCTCAGGGGAGTTGGGAAGGCCCTGGGATGGAAACCATAGGAGCCATAGAAAGGAGAGACTTTAGAGGCACTGTGTAGAGAGTTATTATAGGAGAATTCGGCAAGCGGTAAGTAGGGAGCCCAATTACTTTGTGTAGCGTTACAGAAGCTACGTAAGTACTGCTCGAGACCCTGATTGAGTCGTTCTGTTTGTCCATTGGTTTGAGGGTGGAACCCGGATGACAAGGCCACCTGGATCCCCAAGATCTTGCAGAATTGGTTCCAGAAACGGGAGATATATTGGGGACCTCTGTCTGATATAATAACTTGGGGTAGCCCATGTAGCCTGAAAATTTCTTGAGTAAAGACCTGACTTAACTCCTTTGCCGTGGGTAACTTTCTCAAGGCCGTGAAGTGGGCCATCTTGGTGAAGGAGTCCACAGTTACCATTATGACGTGGTTTCCCATTGAGGAAGGTAAGGCGCACATAAAATCGGTGGATATGGTAAGCCATGGGCCTGGGGGAACAGGTAATGGGCGGAGTAAGCCCACAGGTCTGGTTCGGGGTGTCTTGGCTTGAGCACATGTAGGACAGGATAACACATATGCCTCAGTGTCAGCCTTGAGAGTTGGCCACCAGAAAGAGCGAAGCAAAAGATCTTGAGTCGCTTTCACTCCTCGATGACCCGCAATAGGAGAATCATGGCACATGTGTAAGGCTTCGATTTGCACTGTTTTAGTGGGTAAAAACAGGGCCTTATCATGATAATAGTAGTCATGATCTATGTGCAGCTGTGGACGTAACCTCTTTAGTTCTGTTTCGTGTAGACTGGCATATTCAGACTTAACTTGATCTAAAAAGGTCTGTGCTACCCCTATGATTTTATTGTTGTCGAATAAGTTTTGAACCGCGGAATCACCGCACCCAGGATAACATCGGGACAGGGCATCCGCCAGGATGTTCTGAGAACCAGGGATGTAGGTGATATAGAAATCATACTGGCTGAAGAAGAAGGCCCATCGCGCTTGCCGGCTATTTTGGCACTGGAAATTTCTTAAACACTGTAGATTTCTATGATCGGTCCGGGCTTCGAAGGGCTCCTTTGATCCCATCAAAAAGTGTCTCCATTCAGTGCACGCGACCTTTAAGGCGAGTAATTCGCGTTCTAGCACGGAATAGTTTCGCTCAGAATCAGATAGAATGTGGGATAGATAGAATACAGGGTGTTCTAGGTCATCATCGTCTTGTCTTTGTAACAAGGCAGCCCCAATGGCTCTTTCTGAGGCGTCTGTGACAACAATGAATTGTTTGCTAGTGTCTGGGTGTCGAAGAATAGGGGCTTGACTAAAGGCTTTCTTTAAGTCCTGAAAAGCTGACTCAGCGCCTGGTGTCCAACAAAAACCTTTCTTTAGGTGTTCCTTTTTGAGGGTTTGAGTAATGAAGCTGGTTCTCTGGGCAAAGTCTGCTATGAACTGCCGGTAGAAGTTGGCTAGTCCCAGAAAACATTGAGTCTCCTTGATGGAAGAAGGAGATGGCCAGTTCAATATAGCCTGTACTTTGTCTGAGTCCATGGCAATTCCGGTTTGGTCTATACAGTATCCCAAATATTTCACTTCTATCTGATCAAATTCGCATTTTTCAGGCTTACAGAACAAATGATGTTGTCGGAGTCTTTCTAAGACTTGGCGGACGTGTTTGGAATGTTCCTCTGGATGAACCGAATAAATTAGGATATCGTCAAGATACACTACCACTGTTTGTTGCAAAAGATCAGAAAAGATAGAATCCATGAATCTTTGAAAGATGGACGGGGCATTAGTGAGTCCGAAGGGCATTACTCTATATTCGTAGTGACCAAAAGGTGTTCTAAAGGCGGTCTTCCACTCATCACCTTCTCTGACTCTTAGCAAATGATAGGCTCCTCGGAGATCCAGCTTAGTGAACCTCTTGGCTCCTCTGACTGCTTCTAAGATGTCTTTGATGAGGGGTAGCGGATACCGGTCTTTGATAGTGATCCTGTTTAACCCTCTGAAGTCGATACAGGGACGCAGGTCTTTGGTTTTCTTTGGTACAAAGAAAAGAGGAGCCCCGGCGGGTGAAGAGGAGGGAGTTATTAACCCACTTTGTAGATTCTCATCTAGGTACTCCTTCAGAATTTGTTTCTCTGGTTCGGTGAGGGAGTACATCCGCCCAAAAGGAACTACAGTGTCTGGCTCTAAAGAAATGGCACAGTCGTATTCTCTGTGGGGTGGCAATTCAGGTCTTTCTGGCTTCTGGAATACATCGATATAGTCCTGATACTGTCTGGGAACTCCCTGTAGAACATTAATGGATCCTCCCACCTGGGCAGGTGCTGTTGAGAGACTTTTTGGGGACCAATAATCCCCGGCCGGATAGCAATGGTGTTGACAAAAATGGGAGGATAACGAAATGGTTTTTGTTTCCCAGTTGATGTAAGGATTGTGCCGTGTAAGCCATGGAATTCCCAGGATCATGACATGGTGTGGTGATGATATTAAGTCAAACGAGAGAATTTCCTGATGTTTACCGAACTGTAAACAGAAAGTAGGGGTGGTGTATTGTACCGGTCCAGAGGCCAAGAGTGACCCATCAACAGTATGTACCTGTTCTGGTATTTCTTTGGGTATTTGTGTTATTTGTTGTTCTTTGGCCCAGGTTTCATCTAAATATAGGCCACTGGCTCCGCAATCCAATAAAGCCAAAGTTCTTGCTTCGCGGCCATCAGTTAAATGGAGGATAACTGGTAAGAGAAAAAGAGCAGTTCCTTCCTCCCTGGAAGAGCAAATAGAAGGTATATCACGATATCCCGTCCTCACCCTTCTTACTGGGGACGGGAGTTGGTGTTTCCCAAGGGCTTGGTTGGACGAATGGGGCAGGCGCGAATTAGGTGACCAGCTGCACCACAATATAGGCAAAGCCCCTTCCTTCGTCTATGTTCCCTTTCGCTGGCGGATAGAGGTCCGCGAGCTGTGTCAATCTGCATGGGCTCTTCCTCGGTATTCCCTTTGGATTCAGGGCGGGCTTCCTCGGAACGATGGGCGAAGGGACGAGATGGTACTGAGTGAAAAGGCAAACGACTCTTCTTTTTCTCCATTCGTCGTTCATTTAACCGATACTCTATAGTTAGTGCTTGGTCCATCAACCCTTTGAGGTTTTCTATCCTGGCAGAATGTACTAGTTCATCTTTGATGTCCTCTCTTAGACCTCTACGGAAGAGTGTCACCAAGGTACGTTCCACCCAGGTTGTTTCTGCAGCTAATTGTCTGAAACGGGTGATGTATTGTAATACATCCTGACTCCCTTGTTGGACTTCGCAAAGAGCCTCTTCTGCTGACGCCTCGAGTCCAGGGCGTTCAAACATCTGTTTAAAAGTAGTGATAAAGGTGGAATAATTAGATAGACAGGGATCGTTTCTGGTTACTAGAGGTGTGGCCCAGGCCAAGGCTGGTCCTGATAAGGCACTAATCAAATACCCCACCTTGGTCTTATCTTGTACAAATTGCGAGGGGCGAAAGGCAAAGTACACCGTTAAGGCATCCAGGAATTCTTTTAATGTGGTGGGATCCCCGGAAAATCGAGGTGTAGAGGCGGCTACTGCAGGGACATCTGTGGTCCTGGAGGCAAAGGTTTGTCGATAAACAGTATTCTCAGTACGTAATTGCTGGAGTTCTTGAGCCTGTTGTTGTATCGT
Organism: Pleurodeles waltl; assembly: GCF_031143425.1. NCBI lineage: Eukaryota > Metazoa > Chordata > Amphibia > Caudata > Salamandridae > Pleurodeles > Pleurodeles waltl. The sequence goes on from NC_090444.1 coordinate 955,970,091, forward strand.
CGCCAGCAGGTCCTGGTTAGTAGGTTCCGTGTTTACCACTGGGTTATCCATAGTTCCGGACTGCAACAGGAATTGTGGGCGTTGCAATCTGTCGCGGTTCTCAACGGTCTTACCCTCGCAGCGGAGAGGCGTAGGGGAACGGTCCTTGTTCCGACGGGTTCTGCTCTGGCCGAGGTAGGGGCGACCCCTTCCGGTAGCCACGGTGCTGTTTGGTATGAGCGAACCACTACAGTCCGTGCCCTCCAGAAGGAGTCCCAGAGGAAAAACCCCAGTAGGGTAAAAAACCTCCACAGGAACTCCCTGAAACGAAAGGAGGACACCAGGGTATTAGGACCGCAGTTCAGGAAGGCAGGAAAACAAAGCAAATCAGGAACAGACAGGATTCGCAGAAGGATATCAAATAGGAGCGTGACTATCACCAAGGAGTGTTGCAACGCAATGAACAGGCAGTTGGAATCCCCTTAAATACCCCTGGACAGGAAACAGGAAACAGGAAGTAGAACACCGCCATCTTGGATTGGGGAAAAGAAAACAGTAATGAATTAGGTATGTGTGTTAGACAATGCATGCTGGGTAGAGAGGAAGTGGTAAGCATGCTGGGAAGAGAAAAAAGGCAAGTATAAAGAACCCCCAGTGTAAGGGTTCGGTTTGTCCTAGGAACATCGGTAAGTGGTGGTGGGCAGGTGAATACATGCAAGAGAAATAAATGTTAAGCGCATAATGCGCTGTGTGCGGCCATGCCTGAAACCCCCTCGGGGTTTCAGGCTCTGCCGCGTCTGCCTTTAATGCAGAACTTGAAAAAGGGGGAGCGGCGAGCGCCGTGACCCCCAGACCGGCTCCCTGGAGCCTTTATGGCCCTCGCCGGAGCCGCGGCGACCCCCGCGACCTGGGTGTCTGCCTCGGCGTCTACCGCGGCCCGGGCGTCGGCCGCGGCAAAATTAACGTGCCGCGCCGCGGCAACCTGAGCCCGCGGCCGCAGCGAGCGCTGCGGTGTAACAACTGCTTTATCCTGGGGAGTGCAAAGCCACAGTCTCTCAAGTCTCTCCAGTGGGTGGTTTGCCCACTGCTTTATCCTGGGGAGTTTGCACCACAGTCTCTCAAGTGGATAACAGTCTCCACTGGTTCGGGAGGGGGCTTTGTGCCCAGAGTGCTTCATCCTGCCAAGGACTGAGGTAGTGGATGTGATACTCAACTGGTTCTGGGGGGGGCTTTGTGCCCAGAGTGCTTCATCCTGCCTATGACTGAGGTAGTGGATGAGATACTCCACTGATTCTGGAGGGGGCTTTGTGCCCAGAGTGCTTCATCCTGCCAAGGACTGAGGTAGTGGATGCCTTTCTCCACTGGTTCTGGAGGGGGCTTTGTGCCCAGAGTGCTTCACCCTGCCAAGTACTGAGGTAGTGGATGAGATACTCCACTGGTTCTGGAGGGGGCCTGGTGCCAAGAGTGCTTCATCCCGCCAAGGACTGCAGTAGTGGGTGAGATACTCCACTGGTTCTGGAGGGGGCCTGGTGCCCAGAGTGCTTCATCCTGCCAAGGACTGAGGTAATGGATGAGATACTCCACTGGTTCTGGAGGGGGCTTTGTGCCCAGAGTGCTTCATCCTGCCAAGGACTGAGGTAGTGGATGCCTTTCTCCACTGGTTCTGGAGGGGGCTTTGTGCCCAGAGTGCTTCATCCTGCCAAGGACTGAGGTAGTGGATGTGAATCTCCACTGGTTCTGGAGGGGGCTTTGTGCCCATAGTGCTTCATCCCGCCAAGGACTGAGGTAGTGGATGCCTTTCTCCACTGGTTCTGGAGGGGGCTTTGTGGCCAGAGTGCTTCATCCTGCCAAGGACTGAGATAGTGGATGAGATACTCCACTGGTTCTGGAGGGGGCCTGGTGCCCAGAGTGCTCCACATGCAGTGTGGCAGGTATAATTCCCTCACCTGGGTGTGTGTGCCACGAGATTGCTGAGGTACAGGTAGCATGATACGCCATGGAGGCAGCGACATACCCCACACTTCTGCGGCTTCGCATTCCATTATCAGGTGACAACTGTGATGACAGTGATGCTTCATGGAAGCTGCCCAGGGTCCTGGAACTCCCCACCAGCCTCGGACGACTGACCACTTGGGATGGTAGCCATGCCTGCGGTGGTGCCACTGGCTGAGGTTGTCGCAGGGCCGCTGGCGGTGCTTGCGGCAGTGTCAGTCACGGCGGTGCTTGCGGCGGTGGCAGTCGCAGCGGTGCTGGCTGCGGGCTCTGTGGCGGCGGGGTCTGTGGCGGCGGTGCTGGTTGTGGGGTCTGTGGCGGCGGTGCTGGCTACGGGGTCTGTGACGATGGTGCTGGCGGCGGGGTCTGTGGCGGTGGTGCTGGCGGCGGGGTCTGTGGCGGTGCAGGTGGCAGTGCAGGTGGCGGTGTTCTCCGCCGTACAGGTTGGCGTCGACGTGGACAGAAGGTGTGACACTGGTCCCTCAGTCGGTGCCACCATCCCCTCTCCTGACCTGCCCTTCAGTTTTTGGCCCTTCCCCACCTTTGATGGTGGCGCAGCTGTCTTGCCACTATCCCCTTTCAATTTCCCTGAACCCTTGCTGGCAGGTGTTTTCGGCTTCTCCCTCTGGGATGTGGGCACCTTTTTCACCTTGGCAGGTGGCGGAATGTCCTTGCCCTCGCTCCGTGGCACACTGGCAGCCCTGATGGTTGGCGCACTCCATGACCCCGCAGTTGCTGGCACCACTGTGTCTGGGGATATGGTGGCTGAGGTGCTGGGCTGGGACCTGGAAAGCCTGGCCCATGGGGAAGGAGGTGGGGGTGTAGGGAAGAGGTCAATATTAGCCAGGAAAAGTTTTTTAGACACACTGGGACGGGTAGATGGAGGGGGGTTGGGAGTGGAGGTAGAGGTAGTGGTTGTAGGAGGTGTACGTCTGCTGAATTTGGGTGAAGGTGCATGGGCTGGAAGCTTTTGTGAGGTGGATGGCTGTTGAGTGGGTGTGTGCCTGCGTTTGTGTACTTTGGGAGGAGGGCTCACATACACACTGGGAGAGGACACATGGTAGAGGGGGTGGTGAGTGCACGTGAGCGGTGTGTGGTGATGGGCGTGCTGGTGATGGAGGTAGTGGCTGAGGATGTAGTGCATGCAGGTGTGAGTGGAGACGAGACTGGGAGGGAGGAGGGAGACATGGAGGAGAGGGACACAGTGGACGCAGTGGATGTTGGTATGTGTGCATGGGTATGATGCTTGTGTGAGTGCCTGTGGGATGTGTGGTGCTTATGTTTGCCTGAGCCACCCTTGTGTGTTGAGGTGTGTGCATGTTGGTCTGATGGTGTGCTTGGGATAGGCTGAGGTACAGGGGATTGGGTCTGGGTGGAGGAAGTTGAAGGGGGGAGGTTGGACACAGGGACAATGGCTGCCATCAGTGTTGAGGCCAGAGCCTGAAATGCTCTCTGTTGGGCTGCCTGGCCAGAATGAATGCCCTCCAGGTATGCATTTGTTTGTTGCAAATGCCTCTCAACACCCTGGATGCCATTCAGAATGGTAGACTGCCCAACAGTGAGGGATCTCAGGAGGTCAATAGCCTCCTCACTGAGGGCAGCAGGGCTGACTGGGGCAGGGCCTGAGGTGCCAGGGGCGAAGGAGATGCCCACCCTCCTGGGTGAGCGGCACGGGACACACGCTGAGGGGCTGCTGGGAGGGCGGTGCTCGTAGGGGGGGTGGCGGCTGTACCTGTTGATGCAGGGGGCACAGAGGGGCCCACCATCGCAATGGAACTCCCATCAGAGGAGGAGTCGATGTCACTGCTGTCTGCTCCTGTCCCTGCCGTGGAGCTCCCCTCACCCTCCATCCCACTGGTGGCTTCAGACTCCGTTGTTTCGCCCTCCAGGGCCAAGTGGGATGCAGCTCCCTCCTGCTCCGGTGCCACTGTTCCTCCGCCTGATGGTGCTATTGCACACAAGAACAGGGAGACCACAAAAGGGGGGAGGGAGACAGAAGAAAGACATGTTCAGTGCATGCAACACCACTACCGTTGGCGGACACTACAGACACAGCAGCCCTCTGCACTACGCCATGCACTTATAGTTCCTAGATTAATCACATGCCCATGGGGTACAAGGCCTAAACCCGATTGCTGCACACATGGAAGTCACAGGAGCCTGACTAGGTGTAGAAGGCACTAACCACTAGTGGGGTTGGGGTGCCACTGAGCCTGCCTCACAAGGGACCTTGCCTATCAAGATCGCCCTGGCCTAGGGGAACCCACTGCCCACCTCCCCCACCCAGACACCTCGTAATGTGCGCAGAGTCATCTGAATGAGAGTGTACTCACACCCTTGTGGCTGCTGTGATGCCCTCAAGTGCCCATCCACCTCCGGATACGCCACCGCCAGGATCCGGAACATCAGGGGGGTCATGGTGCGACGGGTACCCCTCCCACGTTGGGAGGCCATCCCCAGCTGGGCCTCCGCCGTCTTCTTGCTCCAGCGGCGAATGTCCTCCCATCTTTTCCGGCAGTGGATGCTCCATTTGTGGTGGACCCTCAGGGTCCGGACGTCCTTGGCGATGGCACGCCAAATAGCCTTCTGCTGGTGGGCGCTGACCTAGAGGAATAGTACAGGGGAAAAGGAAAATCTTCACCCGTCCGGACCGTCATACGCATTGGCCCACGTTCCCACCCTTGCCCTGACGCACATACACTCACCGTCCACACATGCAGGCCTCAGTCCCCCCCCATTTATCTTCCATCCACACCACTCCAAACAGGCATTGCCCATGCAGCATGCTCACAGTGTACTCACCTGTTTGTCTGGAGGACTGTACAGTTGTGTGTACTGGGGGAGGACCCCATCCACGAGTTTCTCCAACTCCTCTGAAGTGAAGGCAGGGGCCCTTTCCCCAGACACATGAGCCATTGTCACTTCCAGACTGAGGTCACAGCAGCACTTGCAGTGTAGGTCCTCTCCTGTTGAAGGTCAGGTATCAAGTGAGTGAACAGACATAAAATGGCAGTCACGTCCGTGGCGGTGCGTACCGCCGCCGCCGGCATACATCGTCATTGGCTCCTCGGATCCATAGGGTCCAATGTTAACCAATGCAGGATTGCGCCGCGGTCTTCGACCGCCTACAGCGACGGTGTACAACGCCAGTGCAGTTACCTCATATCCCCTTGTCCCACCTCACAGGTCAGGCAGCCACCATTTCAGGGGGCCACATGGCATTAATATTAACTGCGTCATACCAATGTAGGCCTTGAATACACACAGTAACAGGCACATTACAGATTAATAGATGTGTGCAAATGACATGTTGTGATACCTCAGTGTTTGCTGACTCTCTGCTTGCTGTTCTCGTCCATAGGACACGTCTGCTGGAGCAGGTGATGAGATGGCGGCATCCTCCGGTGTACAGAACGCTGGTGGACCTGTCGACAAGGAAGAGAGACACGTAATAGCCACCTACAGACTTGATCGTGCAACAATCCATGAACTGTGTGCCCAGTTGGAGCCAGACCTGATGTCAGCTATCCGCCATCCCACAGGAATCCCCACCTCTAACGCAGGTCCTGTCAGTACTCCATTTCCTGGCAAGTGGTTCCTTTCAAACAACAGTGGCCATTGCATCAGGGATGTCCCAGCCAATGTTCTCTAACGTGTTGTCCAGAGTGTTGTCTGCCCTGCTGAAATACATGGGCAGCTACATTGTGTTCCCTCAGGTGGAGGATTTGCCCACAGTGAAAGGTGACTTCTATGCCCTGGGACATATCCCCAACATCATAGGTGCCATTGATGGGACACATGTGGCCTTGGTACCCTCCGCAGGAGTGAACAGGTGTACAGAAACAGGAAGAGCTACCATTCTTTGAATGTGCAGATGGTGTGTTTGGCCGACCAGTACATCTCCCATGTGAATGCCAAATTTCCTGGCTAAGTGCATGACGCTTACATTCTGAGGAATAGCAGCATCCCTTATGTGATGGGCCAACTCCAGAGGCACCGTGTGTGGTTAATAGGTGAGGACAAGGACCCTATACAGCGTGAATAGTTGTCTAGGTATGGGGTTGTCCCTACGGGTTAGTGTGTGTCTAACAGTTGTCCCTCGATATTTGCAGGTGACTTTGGTTACCCCAACCTGTCATGGCTACTGGCCCCAGTGAGAAATCCCAGGACAAGGGCAGAGGAACGCTACAATGAGGCACATGGGCGAACTAGGAGAGTGATTGAATGCACCTTCGGCCTCCTGAAGGCCAGGTTCCGGTGCCTCCATATGACAGGTGGTTCTTTCTACTACTCACCAAAGAAGGCGTGCCAGATCATCGTGGCCTGCTGTATGCTGCACAACCTGGCTTTGCGACGGCAGGTGCCTTTTCTGCAGGAGGATGGTCCAGCTGGTGGTCTTGTGGCAGCTGTGGAGCCTGTGGACAGTGAAGAAGAGGAGGCAGAAGAAGAGGATATCGACAACAGAAACAACATGATCATGCAATACTTCCAGTGAGACACAGGTAAGAAGATGTCACTGCCTCCCACATCTCATACTATTGTTGGAGCTAGCATAAGTCTGTCATTTTCACTCAGTGTATGGACCCTAAATTGTCACTTTGCCTTTCCATTTCACAGATGTGGGTCCCACTTTGTGCCCTCTGCTATATTTCCTCCAGCCCTACAGCTGTGTTACATCGGTATGTGAACAATTAAATTGGCATTGCTATATTCCATGGTTATTGCAATTACACGTTTGTGAAACCACAGACTGGCTCCAGATTGTTTTGTGATTGAAGTGTGTTTATTTCTGTGCAAATAAGTGGAGGGGATTGTAAAATGGGCAGGGGTGATGGTGGAGGAATGTCCATGGCAGAGTCCAGTCTATTTGTTTCACAGGTGCATTGTCCAAAGGGGCATAGGAAGTGGAGCAATAGCAGTTTAAGGATGGACAGGGTGACAAAGTGGGACAGAAGGGTGACATTCAGGGGGGTCTCATTTCCTGGCGGGGGTCTTGGCAATGTTCTCTGTCTTGTTCCTGGATCTCAGGGACCGTTTGCGGGGTTGTTCTCCATCTCCAGGGGTTGGGGTGCTGGTGTCGTGTTCCTGTGGCGGTGCCTCCTGTCCACTAGCACCGGCAGAGGTGGAGGGCTGTTCATCGTCCAGGCTAGTGTCAGGGGCCCCTTGTTGTGCCACAGTGTCCCTCCTGGTGTTGACAAGGTCTTGCAGCACCCCTACAATGGTGACCAGGGTGTTGTTAATGGACTTCAGGTCCTCCCTGATCCCCAGATAGTGTTCCTCCTGCAGCCGCTGGGTGTCCTGAAACTTGGCCAGTACTGTTGCCATCGTCTCCTGGGAATGATGGTAAGCTCCCATGATGTTTGAGAGGGCCTCGTGGAGAGTGGGTTCCCTGGGCCTGTCCTCCCCCTGTCACACAGCAGTCCTCCCCGTTTCCCTGTTTTCCTGAGCCTCTGTCCCCTGAACCGTGTGCCCACTGCCACTTCCCCCAGGTCCCTGATTTTCTTGGGTTGGTGGGTTTGCCTGGGTTCCCTGTGGTGGTGGACACACTGCTGATTGACGTGTCCTGGGGAAAGAGGGATGGGCCCGCTGGGTGGGTGCTGTGCTGGTGTTTCCTGAGGTGGGAGGCTCTGTGGTGGCTTGTGCCAGTGTCAGGGGAACCGACTGTCCCGAGGTCCCTGATGGGCCGGGCAGGTCATCATGATCCAGTTGTGCAGAGCTGCTGTCATCACTGTAGGTCTCTTCTGTGGGGGGACTGGGCATGTCTGGTACCTCCTGTCCGGTGACATTGGGTTGGGGTCCTGCAGGGGTGTAAAGGCATGATTATTGCATCTGTGTGTGCCATTGTGTGCAATGGGTGAGTGACCCTGTACTCCAGTGCTTGCATTCTTGTCTTGGTCCTTGTGTGATATTTGGGTTGGGGTCTGTGTGGGTATCTGTAGTGGACATGCTTTGATGATGGGTGTCCATGCTTTGGTGTTGCATGCAGGGCTTGGTGTTGGGATAGGTGGGTTGTGATAGTGGGGCATATGTGAGGTGTTGGAGTGATGGGGATGAGGGTGAGGGTGGGAGTATGTGATGGCATGCAGGTAGGGTGGGGGATATAATAGTAAAGCTTTGACTTACTAGAGTCAAGTCCTCCTGGTACTCCTGTGAGGCCCTCAGGATGCAGTATTGCCAAGACCTGCTCCTCCCATGTTGTTAGTTGTGGGGGAGGAGGTGGGGGTGCAGCAATCTGGTGTCTGGAGACCATGGAATGCACCTTCCCCCGTAGGTTGTTCCACCTCTTCCTGATGTCGTCCCGTGTTCTGGGGTGCTGTCCCACTGCGTTGACCCTGTCGACGATTCTGCGCCATAGCTCCATCTTCCTTGCAATGGAGGTGTGCTGCACCTGTGCTCCGAAAAGCTGTGGCTCTACCTGGATGATTTCCTCCACCATGACCCTGAGCTCCTCCTCAGAGAACATGGGGTGTCATTGAGGTGCCATGATGTGGTGTGGGTGATGTGTGAGGTGGTGTGTGTTGTGATGTTTGAGGGGATGTGTTGTTGTGTGTTGTTTGAGGTGCGTGGATGTTGTGTAAGTGATGGTGTTGTGTGTCTGTGGATGCTGGTGTTGTTTATGGTGGTGCCTCTCTGGCGTGGTATCAGAATTCTGGTAGTAAGGGTTTGTGGGTGATGTGGGTGTGTGTTTTATACTGGATTGGGTGTGTGGGTGTGGTGTGTGTATGTGTATCAGGTGTGTGTATTTTGATTTGTCCAATGTGGTTGTGTTTTGTAAATGTGTGTGTATTTTGAGTGCGGCGGTGTGTACCGCCAATGGAATACAGCGGTTGAAAGACCGCCACGTGGATTCGTGGGTCGTGATAGTGTGGGCGTATTCCTGTTGGCGTGGCGGTGTGGGTTTTGTTATCGCCAGTTTATCACTGACCTTTGCTGTGGCGGACTTGTGTGGGTGTCTGTATTATGGCGGATTCCGAGCTGTGGGTCGTAATAGCTGTAGTGGAATTCCACGGGCGCAGCGGTATGTTGGCGGTCTTCTGCACGGCGGTAAGCGGCATTTACCGCCAGGGTTGTAATCAGGGCTATAGTGTTTTCCCTGCCCGCACTAGTGCAGGAAGGGAACCCCACATGGCAGGAGCAGTTTCAAAGCCTCACCATGCAAAAGCAAACACCATGTCCGCTCACAGCAAGCAGAAACATGAAAAGTTTTCCCACCCACTGTGAGTGGACTTTTCATCTATTTCCCCTGCCCACATTGAAGTGGGCAGGAAACCAGATGAAAAAATTGCTCCCACCCTAGAGAGCAGGAGTTTTAGCTGCCTCAGCAGTCTGGAGCAATGCCGGCTCCTGCTGGAGCTGTGGAGCCGGCTGGGGCCGTGGGGTCATTGGAGCTCCCCCCGCAGCGCTCAACAATGATGTGGTGGGTACCCTGGATGGGCTCCAGGGCACCCACCCTTTATTGGCTGGGCATCAGGGATGGGGTCCCAGGGGCCAATATTAGCCTGGGGAGGGGAGCTACATTCCCCCTCACCATTCTTAATATACCCAGGCCCCAGGAGATAGGGTCCTTAGGGCTGAAATTGGCCAGGGGAGTGGGGCTGAGTGCCCTTCCCCCTCACAAATTGAGATGGGCCCTGAGTGATTGGGTCCCCGGGGCCAAATACACCCTAGCGCATACCCCCTCTCTCTAACAAAATGTGGTCGGCCCTGGGATATAGGCTGCCAGGGGCCGATATTGGCCTGGGACGGGGGGCTGAGTGCCCTCTCCTGGGTTGGCTTCCTTTGAGGGGTTGGCTGCATGGGGAGGGTTGGCCGGGTGCAGCAGCAGAACGATTAACGTATGGTAATTGAATGTTACTTTACATTTAAAAAAAACACTAGAAATTCATTAAAAAAAAACAAAGGTTACAGGGATGTTATAGTTAGGAAATAGAATTAAAAAAACCCTTATTTATTTACCTTTGGGCCCAAGTTATATTTGCTTGTGATAAGTATAACTTCTGAATATCTATGGTTTTGTGTGTGTAAAATCTCAACCTAACTATTATGTCCCTGTAACCTTTGTTTTTTTCAGCGAAATCGTAAGGTGTTTCCAATTTTATTTGCTAGCTTAACATCCCTGTAGTCTTTCTTTTTTCCAGAGTGAAATATCTATCTATCTATCTATCTATCTATCGATCTATCTATCTATCTATCTATCTATCTATCTATCTATCTATCTATCTATCTATCTATCTATCTATCTATCTTCATTAACTTCTGTCCTACCTCCCAGGCAGAAACACTGCACCGTAGACTCGTCCTTAATTTTCAATTTCGTTTTATTTTATTCAATAATTTCGTCCATAAAGTGCATTCAGTGCAAGGGGAAGGGGAATAGGAACATTCTGGTCGATGCGTTTCGGTGTTGTGCCTTCAACTGTACCATAGAGTGTTACATTATCAATGGTCTCCTTTAAAAAGTGTTCACACAGTGTAGTCCCATTACCATATCCATTAAAAACAATAAACTTGAGGGTATGATTTGCTTCTTTCTATGTCTCAATTCCAGTGCCATTTTGACTCTTATTCAAATTTCTGTAAAGTACAATGAAGCAACTATGCCCCCTTTGAACATGTTATAACACATTTTCTCCAACTCTTAATATATTGCCTTTCACTTTCCAGCACCTTCTAACTTTGTAAACATTTAATTTATTTATACTTCTTTCTAAATCGTTATGAAGTGTAATGTGTCATGACAGTTGTTGTTTAATCATCATTCTCATATATAAGATTACCTAGATTCTTATATATATATATATATATATATATATATATATATATATATATATATTACCTAGTGGCTATCGCCACTAGGTAGTTATAGTTAAGACCTAGTTTCAATAGAAAAAGCATTTTTCGTTTTTCTAATAACTTTGGCGCCATTTGATGAATGTTCAGGAAGTTTTCAAAACTTAAACTTTGCTAAATTCCTCATCTGTCTTGAAAAGTTCGGGGTGATCTGACAAGCGGGGGTTGAGAAAAAGGGGGGGTCCCCACAACGCATTTTGCCCATTCAATAGGACCTTTAGACACGCCTACAGCCTGAACCACTGAGCAGAATTACACCAAATTTGGCACAAAGCTAGATTCAGTTCTGCAGATAATTCTTTTTGTGATTTGGTGTGAATCCGTTCAGTAGATTTGGAGCAATTTAAGGCCAAAAATATAGATTTATAGGGCTGAGGATCCTCCCTGGATCCAGATCGATGGTTCCAGCTCCAGCTCCAGATTTGCAAATCCAGGGGAAGAGCAAGGCCCTGATTGGCTGGTCGCAACCTGACAGAAAAGTTGCAGCCACCATTTTGTTTGTCACATTGGCTCGGGTTGGAAAAGGAGATTGCAAAAACACATAAGGGGGTCAGGATGCAGGTACGCTGACCCCCTAGGACAGATAGGGGGGTCCCTTAGGGACTCCTCATGGGCAAACAATGGCTCACTTATGTTTTGTTTTGTCTGATCCATGGAACCTCGGATACACAAGTGGATCCTTGGATCTGGACCTGCGGTTCCTAAGGTGGAACAGCGGTCCCGGAGAAAAATTGAAAAAGAAACACCCACTGCATCCAACCTCATGCTGCTTGGGATTGGGTGCATGCAGAAGGGTTGGCCAATGGGCCTGGCTATAGGCAGGGCCCTGTGGGTAACCACTGCTGTGCACGGCCAAAGGCCATGCACAGTGCCCCTTATATTTACGTCTGCGCATGCTAAAAAAAATAGAAATTCACTGAAAAAAAAAGTTACAGGGACTGTAGGAAAATGCCACTGTTGGCATGGTTACCCACTAACTTTTTGCCTTTTGTTGAGACCAGCTTTGACTTAAAGTGTGTTGGGACCCGGCTAACCAGGCCCCAGCACCAGTGTTCTTTCCCTAAAACTGTACCTTTGTCTCCACAATTGTCACAGCCCTGACAAACAGATTAGTCCCTTGTAAAAGATACCCTGGTACCAAGGGCCCTGTCACCAGGCATGGTCTCCAAGGGCTGCAGCATGTATTATGTCACCCTGGGGACCCCTTAATCAGCAAATGCACACTGCCTCACAGCTGGCGTGTGCTGGTGGGGAGAAAAAGACTAAGTCGACATGGCACTCCCCTCAGAGTGCCATGCCTACAACCCACTGCCTGTGACATCGGTAAGACACCCCTCTAGCAGGCCTTACAGCCCTAACGCAGGGTGCACTATACCACAGGCGAGGGCATAGCTGCATGAGCACTATGCCCCTACAGTGTCTAAGCCAATTCCTAGACATTGTAAGTGCAGGGTAGCCATAAAGAGTATATGGTCTGGGAGTTTGTCAAACACAAACTCCACTGTTCCATAATGGCTACACTGAATACTGGATAGTTTGGTATCAAACTTCTCAGCACAATAAATCCACACTCATGCCAATGTAGGATTTATTGAGAAATGCACACAGGGGGCATCTTAGAGATGCCCCCTGCATGCCAGCCCAACTGCTAGTGCCAGGCTGACCGGTCTCTGCCAGCCTGCCACTTCCAGACTAGTTTCTGGCCATATGGGGTGAGTGCCTTTGTGCACTCTAAAACCAGGAACAAAGCCTGTCCTGGGTGGAGGTGCTTCACACCCTCCCCCCTGCAGGAACTGTAACACCTGGCGGTGGGCCTCAAAAGCTCAAGCCTGGTGTTACAACATTCCAGGGCACTCCAGCTATTGGAGATGCCAGCCCCCGGACACAGCCCCCACTTTTGGTGGAAAGTCCGGGGAGATAATGAGAAAAACAAGGAGTCAGCCCCTCAGCCAGGTCCACCCCTAAGGTGACCAGAGCTTATGTGACCCCCTCCTTAGAAAATCCTCTATCTTGCTTTGGAGGATTTCGCCCAATAGGATTAGGGATGTGCTCCCTCCCCTAAGGGAGGAGGTACAAGGAGGGTGTAGCCACCCTCAGGGACAGTAGCCATTGGCTACTGCCCTCCAGCCCTAAACACCCCCCTAACTTTAGTATTTAGGGGTGACCCTGAATCCAGGAAATCAGTTTCCTGATGACCTAACAAGAAGAAGGACTGCAGACCTGAAAACCCTGCAGAGAAGAAGGAAGACGACAACTGCTTTGGCCCCAGCCCTACTGGCCTGTCTCCTGATTCAAAGAAACTGCAACAGCGACACATCCTGTGGGCCCAGCGACCTCTGCCGACTCAGAGGACTGTCCTGCAACTCCAAAGGACCAAGAAACTCCCATGGACAGCGGCCTGTCTAAAGCATCAAGAAGAAACTATCTTTAAAGGGACTCTCACCTCATTCCAGAAGCGTGAGTCCCCACCACCCTGCACCTGCCGCCCCTGCCGCCCCTGCCGCCCCTGCCGCCCCTGCCGCAGAGAGGACCCCCAGGCGACTCCTATGACATGTCCACCCTAAGCCGAACTCTCTGCACCCCCAAGACGATGCCTGCAGAGGGAATCCCGAGGACCCTGCTGACCGTGACTGCCTGGTAACAAAGAAACCCAACAACTGGAAGAACTGCACCCACAGCCCCCAGGCCCGTGAAGAACCAACCACTGGTGCAGCAGTGACCAGCAGGCAGCCCTCACCCTTGCGCAGTTGGTGGCTGGCCCGAGAAGCCCCCCTGTGCCCTGCCTTCATCATCTGAGTGACCCTCCATTGATTCCTACACAAAACCTGACACCTTGTCTGCCCACTGCACCCGGCCGCCCCTGTGCTGCTGAGGGTGTATTTTGTGTGCCTACATGGGACCCCTCCAGTGCTCTACAAAACCCCCCTGGTCTGCAACCCTAGTCTCCATAGGCGCCTATGTTATTTTGGACCCCTCTTTGACCTCTGCACCTGACCGGCCCTGTGTTGCTGGTGCTGGGTGTTTGGGGTTGACTTGAACCCCCAACAGTGGGCTGCCTATGCCCTGGAGCCTGAACTTGTAAGTGCTTCACTTACCTCAAAAACTAACCTGTACTTACCTCCCCCAGAAACTGTTGAATTTTGCAGTGTCCACTTTTAAAATAGCTTATTGCCATTTTATGCCAAACTGTGTACATTACTGTTTTGATTCAAAATTCTATCTATACCTATGCAAAGTACCTTACATTTAATGTACTTACGTGCAATTTGACTCTTGTGGTTCTAAAATAAATTAAGAAAAGAATATTTTGCTATATAAAAACCTATTGGCCTGCAGTTAAGTCATTGAGTGTGTGTTCTCATTTATTGTCTGAGTGTACAACAAATGCTTAACACTACCCTTTCATAAGCCTAACTGCTCGACCACACTACCACAAATAGAGCATTAGTATTATCTATTATTGCCTCTGTCAAGCCTCTTGGGGAACCCCTGGACTCTGTGCACACTCTCTCTCACTTTGAGATACTATATACAGAGCCGGCTTCCTACATGGATGATATAGTTAGGTTCTGAATTTCCTCTCACAAAACCATAGAAATTCAGCAGTTATATGTTAACTAAAGTAACTATAACTTGTGCCCAAAGGTAACTATAACTTGCTGCCCTGCGATGCACAGTTTTCTCACCAATAATTTTATTGTAAATGTTGCAGTAATAATATTAATGAAATATGTAGGTAGTTCTAGGTAGGACCCTGTTTCCATAGAAAAAATGTTTTATGACTTGCCTATATCTTTGGCACCGTTTCACGAATGTTCACAAAATTATCCCAAAAAAAGTGTTCAAGAGAATCTTGTTTTGTTGTACATGGGAAGTTTTGGGGTTTTCCATCAAGTGGGGACTGAGAAAAAGAAGGGGGGTAAAATGTGTATTTCCCATTATAATTCTCAAAGGGATTTTGAACAAGACTATAGCCCGAACTACTGGATGGAATTACACCTTGGCAGAAAGGTAGCTTTTGGTCCAGAAAGAAGCCTTTTTGTTGTTTATTGTAAATCCTTTCAATAGCTTTTGAGATATTAAAAGAAAAAGATATATAGATAGCTAGAGGCGCAAAGGATTCATGAATAAAAACAAGCTCATCCAGAGATCTGCAGAGTTCTGATTGGCTGCCAACACTTCAACCGGGAAGAGTTGGCAGCCATCTTGAGACTCAGTTTCAGCCAAGTCCCAGAAAAAAAGATAAAAAAAATAAAAGGGTAGGGACACCCTGACCCTTTAGCTCTGGTGACCCCCCCCCCACACCCCAAGGGCAAAACAGTATTTTTTTAAAAACATTTTTGCAGCAAGTTCGTGACGGGTCATGAATCTGCAGCAACAAAAAAAAAATAACAAGCACAGGCTCTGTGCTTGTTTTAATAAAGCCCCCAGGTGGACCAGGTCCTGGGGGTATGTTAAAATAAAAGAGGGGCATGCACAGGACCCCCCTCATAGGGCATTTTTATGTCCCGGAGACCACCACCTCCCTGGGGCTTATTAATGTTATAATGCAAGCGGGCCCGCTGGGTCTGCCTGTAGCTGTGGGGAAACACCAACTTCCTGGGGCTTCATTTACATTGTGTGTGGGGGGCTGCCAGGGACCACCACCTCCCCAGGGCTAAAGATACTATTAATGCAGGGTTGCCCACGCCCCCCCACAAACACTGGTGCTCGCCACCTCCCCAGGTCTAAAGATACTATGAATGTGAGGTGGCTGCAGGAAGATCAAATTGTATGCAGGGGCCACATGGCTCCCCCGCAGCCCCGGGGACTTTCCCCCCGGGCTAAAATAAAAGAATGAAGGGTGTCCGTTGCAGACCCCCCAGCCCTGGGGACCACCACCTAACCGGGGCAAATACAAAATTGGAGGGGCATTGTGGAGCCATATATGGCCCTGTGGACTGCCACCCCCGGTGCCAGCAGCCGCTATCTCTTGGGGTTCCCACCCCTGGGACATAGCTGTTTGCTTTTGCTTGGTGGGAGGTGATAGCTCCCACCAAGCACAAGCAAACAGACTCCGCTTTCTGCAAGCGGGAGCTGTCAAACAGAAAGCAGAGTTTTCATCTATTTCCCTGCACACAAATGTGCATGCAGGGAAACAGATGAAAACATTGCTCCCACAAGCAGGGAGCTGCTACTTCAAGCAGCTTCATGCCTGTTGCAGCAATGTCAGCTCTTGCAGGACGTGGGGAACCGACTAGGACTGCTGAGGCCTTTGGGGCCCTGCAGTCCTGTCCCTCTCTCTCTTCCATCCCATGAGGGATGAGAGAGAGAGAGAGAGAGAGAGAGAGAGAGAGAGAGAGATTGTTACTGCAATGGTCTGTCCATGCAGCAACTTCAAAGAGTCACACCAGCAAGATGTTTGGTTCAAACCTTATAGTTAGGTATTCAAAATAAAAAAAATACTTCTGGCCTATTGGTAAAATTATTGGACTGTCACTCAGTAGGTTGAAGTTTCAAGTCTTGGTATCTCATGCAGTGTGTCTATTTATTTACTAGTGTTTTGAATGTTAAACATTATCAGTGATGGAATATTTAGGTATTTTTCACCAACAAATTCAATGTCAAGGTTGTGTATGGATGCTGTACACAAGGAGTCATCTATGGACTAGTGGTTAGGTTCTCTAAGTCTCACACGAAAGGCTGAGGGTTCAAGTCTTAGTGTGTCTCTGGTTGTTTACCTAATTTAACTTTTTTTCAACTTCAAATGTTAAAGGTATGTACTGTAAGGTAATCTCCTTCTTTTTACTTGAAAATTACATTTTTATTGTCAAGTTGTCCTGAAATATATCATTCTAACTATAAAATTAATTAAAGTTTAGAAAAACTCTCTGGGTGGCTGCAGGGAGTTGGGTGCAAGGACTGAGTGGGGTGGAGTTGGGTGGTTATAGGGGCTTGACCATAGGCCTGCCCTCCAGGCCCTGAAGCCAACCCCTGCTGCTCAGGCTGAAGCCCATAGGTGGAGCGGGGTTTGGTGATTATAGGGGTTGGTTTCACCCTGCCATGCGTTGCCGAAGGCCATGCGCTGCATCCGGGTGGGAGGTTATAGGGGCCCTGCAGCTAACCCCACCAAAGGCTGGGGGCCAGGACAAGCTGTCAGTCTCCACTGCAAATGGGCGAATGCCATGCACGGCGTTGTTTGGATTAACGTGTAGTCATTAAAATTAATTTATGTTAAAAAAATCACAGAATTCACTGAAGAAAACAAAGATTACAGGGACGTTATATTTAGTTTCTGAATTTACGTGCACACAACCAGAGAAATTCATCAGTTATAGTTAGTTATTTCAAGTAACTATAACTTGCACCCTAAGGAAACTATAACTCATGCCCTCACCATGCACTGCTAATTACCCCACATATTACAGCACTCATGACATCTTTGATAACATCGTTGAGAATGTCACTGTAACATCTGCAGTAAAGTTATTGATCAGATAACTGCTTGGCCGGGGTGAAAATTATAGTTAACTTAGGGCGCTGGTGGTTTTTGATTTTCTCCTCAGCCTCATGTTAATTTAGTGTGAATGAAAAAGAGAAGGTCTGTTCCTTGACATTAGTGAGGTTCAGGACTTGTTCTGTCACCTGGTGGAGCACTCCAAACGGGGCCTCCTTTGACTGACAGATGACTACCTTCCCTGTCATGGATTTAGCACATGAAGTGGTGGTGGAAGCATACATATTTTGTGAATCAGTAGTTAGTTCTGACCAGCCCCTAATACCTGTCTCACTGTAGTGGAGGCCTTGGAGTATGAGTGAACCAGAGAAATGGAGGTCTGCAAGTTCCATTTTGGAAGACCCTAGCCTGATCATACCCACAAGATGGAGGTGAGGTCTGGAAGACCCTAGCCGGATCATGAGCACAAGATGGAGCTAGAGTTGTTTTTCCAGACAGTGGAAGTATATTGCAGTGATTCCTAAAGCTGGAGGAAGTACACCTAGACACCGAAGTGGAGAAAGAGGAGACAGGTCTCCTTTAGAAATTCTATTATGTAGTTTGCTGCAAGGGTCTACTGATCAGTCTCCCTGAACCCTGCTATTTGGTAGATGGTGGCGGTGAAGGGTAGGACTGCAGTCTATGCCTCTCTGGATGAGAAGGGTCTTTCAGGTGTAGCCAGCATTTTGTTTCTTTCCTTAATCAATGTCAGTTTGGCTGCTGATGAGCTACGTGCAGAAAGCTCAGATCTCTTTATGCCTCTTCATAAAGGCTGCACAAACATCCAACTAGTTAATAAAAATATAGTTATAATTCAGGATCACTAGATTACATTTCCCTGTAGCTGTTCAAGTAAACACGGTACAGAGGCAAGACTCTGTGTCACTCTAATACAGTTTGAGAGAACAGGCTTGCCCCAAGACCCAACACCTTCCACCCGAGCATTGTGCAGCTCACAAGACAAAAAAGAGAGCATTATATCCTTGTTGACAGACATCAGCCTGCTCCATTTACTCAACATCAGCAGTAGCAGCAGTGCAGCAGTGCAGGATGATGTCAGCAGTGGTACCGTAGGTCAAACACAGTCACTTCTCTAGTTAGCTCTGTAGCGTTCTCCCTAGCCCAGAAGCATGTAAATGAACATGTCACACACAGAGCTCTGCAACAGATGTCTTTCTTCCTCAACATACCATCGCGCTCACTATACATTGTATAATAACATTTATAACCACACTTTAACACCTCCCATCCGATTACTTAATTCCTGTCTAGAGTCAACTCATAACCACACAGGAGCTAGCGTGCATGATATCAATGACCACAAGCTCTAAACTGCCTGAGTGGCAGCAATGTATTTACTGAGTTGGAGCTCAGAATTAGATGCCACCAAATTTCTTTAGCAGCAGTAAAGTGATGAATTTAAATTCTGCATCAGAACGACTGTCATTAGTATTTCCATGCCATCATGTTTACCTTTTCTGTGCAATTAAAGAAGTAGACAAACCATATGAAAATCTGTATTTATTGTGTGGTAAGAATTAGAGACACTATAAGGAACATGTGTCTTTATAATAGAGTGATAGTCAAACAAACTCCCTTTTGTGCAACCTCACTCTTTTAAATGCCTCACTTTTATCTGCTTGTCATTAATTAGAATGTACTAAAAATGGAACAAATCCACAAAATATACAAAAAGCACATTTACAACAATAACCCTTCACAACTCTGTGTCCATTGCATAAAAGTCAGTAGTGTTTATTAATATTTTGTTTAAAAAAAACTCAAAACAGTCTGTTACTCATTCAAAAAATCATGCACGTGTTAAATGTGTGACGGGTGAGAGCCACAGAAGTAAATCACTGGATCGGAAAGGACCAGTAATGTAATCAAAATAAAGGATAAGACGGAGAACAAAAGATGCTATATTGTCCAGAGGGACTCTACAACAAAAGTCCAATATAGATGTGTGCCCTCGTTTCATACAAAAGGATATCCCTATATAAGAAAACAGTGTGGGATTCAGGAATATAGCATCCGACTACACATGTGCTAAGTTGAACAGTGGAGTCACGGCCGGTAAAGAATTGATAATACGAAGTCATTTATCAAGAGGAGGTTTAAAAATCCTAACAATAGAAAAATAAGAATTCTGTATTTGAGGTTGTTGAAAAATATTGTTGTCCTGAAGAAGGTGGTGTGGACCATTACAAGTACTGCCGAAATGCTGCATTGACAGAGTTTTTTTTAAACTTTATAATGAAAAGTGTTTTATGAGGTTTTTTTGTGTTATTTTTTTTTTTTTTTTTTTTTTTCGTCCTCATAATTATCACCCATGCTTTGGTAGAGGAAAAATGGTACCGGACGGGGGAAACGTAACCCTTGGGTCGTCCCGTTTGGTCTACGTTTTATTATTCTCCCAATCGTATGCCATCAACCAGGATATACTATTTTCTATGAAACCTAGTCATAACCAAAGCATCGCCCAGTATTGGGTAAGGGGAGTACTAATCATTGGACTTAAGTTGCACGAGGAGGAGACCAGACAGCAAAACAGTAATATACTATTGGTAGACATTTTCCCAGTTCATCCAGAAGTTATCCCTTCTAGAAAGGGGACCTCGTTGTTCCATTATGCACATTCGATTTACAGATATTTGCCAATCCTTAGAACGGGGGGGAAAGGGGTCAACCCATTTACGACAAATTTCTCGTCTAGCCAAAAGTATTAATACAAACAACAGGTGCTCCTGATGTGCTGACAATTTTTGATAATTCATACCCTGTTCACTGACCCCAAACACCACCATAGAAAGATCCAATTTTACGTTCACATTAAATATTATCTTTAAAGTGTTTCCTATCTCCTCCCAATATTCCCACAACTTTGAACATTGCCAAAACATGTGTATATCGTTTGCCTTATCGTCACCACACCTCGGACAGTTTTTCTGAGTTTTCCCGATAGCTGTTAATCTGGCCGGCGTCCAGTAAACCCTATGAAGTGTGAACAAATGGTTTTTCTTCAACTCTGCCGGGCTGGTCGTGAACCACAATTCTGAGCAGGACCTATTCCATAAAGATTTCACATCTAGAGTTGGAAAGATCCCCCCCCACTTCAACAAGGGAAGGGATGTCCCATCCCTTGTTGCTTCCAACAGAGCATGGTACCACAGAGCAACTTCCTTATTAATGATTTTCTGGTTTAATTTCCCTTCCCATATATTCCTTCCTATTTCTCCTATTTGTTGCGATTTAACCCAACTAGCTATCTGAAGATACTTGAATTTGGAGACTGTCCCTCCAGTCCCTTCATAAAGTGTCGACCAGCTTAACAGTTCTGGTCCTTCCATTATCTGGCCCCATCTTACAATCCCACTCACTCTCAAAGGAATTGATAATTTATCAGTGAGGCATTCAGGAGTGCCAGGTGAATCCCAAATGGGGGAAGAGCTGCAAAAATAGGGTATCTCTAGCACCTTCCGAAAGTGCATCCAAATGTTGCATGCATGTCTGAGTGTCTTCAAGCGTACCTTCTTGAAGTACTTAGGATGGCCGAATTTATATAGAAAATGATCTGCTTTTTCCTCGAGGTGTGCCGTTAAGGCTTTCCACGCCGGATCATATTCTGACTTCTTATTCAATAGGTTTCTAATGTTTTTTAATTGAAATGCCAGATAATACTTGAAGAAATCTGGAGACGCAATGCCCCCCCACTCTTTTTTTTTACTCATCTTTTTCCACGAGATCCTTACTCCTTTAGAGGCCCATACAAACGAGGATAAATCCCCCTGTAGTTTTTTAAACCAGCAGTTCTTAAACTCTAGTGGAATAGTGTTGAATAAAAAGGTGAATTTTGGGAGAATACACATCTTCAAAATGTTGGATCTTCCAATTATGGAAAGAGGGAGAGCGGCCCACGTCTTTAGCAATTTTTTGGTTTCTCTGTATGTTATGTTAAAATTTAGTTTAGGTACCTCATTTAGATCATTTGTTAATCGTATACCCAAATATCTGATCTCTTGTTTGACTAAAGGAGAAGCATAAGTCAAATTCCAACACATTATTTCTGTCTTTTCTGTGTTTACGCTGTAACCAGAAAGTTTACCAAATTGCTCCATCAAAGTATTGAACGCTAGTAGGGTAGAACTAACATCCTTGGTATATAGCATAAGATCATCCGCATATAATGCTACTTTTTTTTCCCAGTCCCCACTTTGAAATGGAGTAATTTCCTTACTTAACCTAAGAGAAATTGCCAGAGGCTCAATATATAAGTTAAAAAGCAAGGGAGACAATGGACATCCCTGTCGCGTACCCCGCCAAATCCTAAATTCTTGTGATAACTGGCCGTTGACCAGAATTCTCGCTGAGGGGCATCTATACAATTCCCTGACTGTCCTAACAAAAGGAAATCCCAAGCCTCCTTTTTCCAGCACTAACCTCAAAAAAGACCAATTGACCCGATCGAAGGCCTTTGCTGCGTCAAAAGTCAGGATCGCCAGAGGGGTCTTTTCTTGTTCCGCCAGATCTATTGCAGCAAATAACTCATGTGTTACATCCTGGAGATACCTCCCTTTCATAAAACCCTTTTGATCCGTATGAATCAGATTGCCTATGGCACTCCCTAATCTCCTGGCTAAAATCCCTGTATAAAGTTTGTAGTCGGCATTCAACAGGGAGATGGGTCTGTAAGATGCACAAGACATTGGATCCTTACCTGGCTTTAAAACTAGACAAATTATAGCCTCTCTCCAGGATTTAGGCATCTGAGCCCCCTCAACCAGCATAGAATTAAATAATTCTAATAAAAAAGGACTAATAACTTCCCCCAAGACCTTGTACAATTCATTAGGTAGATTGTCTGGACCAGCGGCCTTTCCTTTTTTTAACGCTTTTATGCCTTCAATAAGCTCAGCCTCATTTATTTTACAATTTAATAGGGTCTTTTCAGAATCTTCTAGAGCTGGAAGGTGTAGTTTTTCTAGAAAATCACTAATCGACTCGTCTGAATTAACCAGGCTTTCTGAGTATACGTCTTGGAAAAAAGATACAAATGCCCCCTCAATCTCTTCTTGCTCCACACAAATCGTATTGTCCGATTTGACTGCTGAAATATATCTTTTAGAGAGGTCTGACTTAACCTTCCATGCTAGTAGCTTACTGCAACCTTCTCCATATTCATGGTGAGCATATCGGCTAGCTTCCCATTTTAACTTACTGCGATTTTCCAAAAAAGCCTCTAGCTTAGTCCGAACATTAACCTCTTGACATATCAAGTCCTCTAATAAATTGACCTTCTCTTCTGCTCGTGCTTTATGGATTGCAGCTTGCAAGGTTTTTAGAGATAATTCCATATCTCCCAATTTCTCTTTTTCTTCACGATGTTTGTATATTGCCAGGCTCATAAGCCTCCCTCTAATATAAGCCTTAAAGGCGTCCCAAACACACCATAAACTTGCCGTACCTTGGTTCAAAAGAAAGAAATCTCTTGTGTCTTTTTTTAATGCTTCTACTATAGAGTCGTCTAATAGTATAGCGCGATTAATTATACATCTAATACCTTTATTTACGACCCTGATATCCAAGTGTAATTTTACAGCTGAATGATCTGAGAGGTGAGCTGGATTGTGGGCTACCTTTCTGACCTCTGGGCATAAACTTTTATGTATTAAAAAAAAAATCTATTCTAGATCTATGCCCATATTTTTTATTGTAAAATGTATATCTGTCTCCTTCGCCTCCTCTGCAGTGCCATATGTCTACCAATCCTAAATCTTGCATGGCTTGTTTCACCTGTGCCCTCATTTTAGGAGAGTTATCCGTACCTCGAGGGGTTGACTTATCGTGTACAGGGTCTAACAAAATGTTGAAGTCTCCGCCTAGTACCACTGGATATCTAGCTAGAAGTAAAATATTGAATAACTCTTGAAATGGTGTGGGATCATCTAGGTTAGGTCCATAATAGCCTGCCACCGTGACCCAATAACCACATACGCACAGTTCTACCACTACCCATCTCCCTCTAGGGTCAACTTGCACCGATCCTATCCTAAGCTTTATGGATTTTTTGATGAGAACTGCCACGCCTTTTATCACACTAGTTTGGGAGGAGCATACGCTAAGAGAAACCCAATTCAACCGTTTAACCCAGGTCTCCCACTCTGTTTGTTGGAGATGAGTTTCTTGCAATATGATAATCTCCTCTTCCGCCAATCTTAAATATTCAAAAATCTTCCTCCTCCTGCTTACCACTCTTAAACCATTCACATTCCAAGAAAGAAATTTCAATCTTAAATTCCCATACTTAGACATATCTGTCAGGAGAAAAGGAAAACGTCATAAGCACAGCGCACCCCCCTCCTAGGTAAACAACATATGAGGACTTTCTTATTTTTATCCTTTCAACCCACCTAACCCACCTAACCCAACCCAAACCCCCACACCCAGTGCCTTCCACCCCCTCCACCAACACCAACCCCAACTCCCACCCAAACCCAACCCCCCTACCCTGGGGACATGGCGGCCGGTTGAAGCGCTGACCGCGAACTCCCATCGGACGAGAGACGCGGACGAGAGACGCGACCTGCGACCCCTGACCTGGAAACGACGCGCTGAGAGCCGGAGCAGTCCCGCAGTTGGATCGACGCGCGAGAGGATCACCGCGGCCGTAGAGGGGCCCCCTTGTTGTGACGAGGAAGAGGTTTGGAGGAGAGACGCCGGGGAAGAGACTAGGGGAGAGACTGGGATTGTGCAGGGCTCCTAGACCGGCGCCCCGGGTGAGTCGTTCCTCTTGCCGGGAAGAGCTGTTGATGGCGTTTTTTTTTTTTTTTCTCTCGGTGTTGAGGTTGACAGAGCTCCCTGCGTGAGAGATACACACTGATAAATCCAGATTGGTAGGAATACCATAAATCGTTAATTAACCTGAACATCGGATCTTTAAAAAACAATCGCAGGTTGAATCTGCATAGGATTTTTTTTTTTTTGTGAGCCTTTCTTTTTTTTTTTTTTTTGAGACTTCTTCTGTCACCCACAGAGGTTTGATGTTAAACTCTCTTATCATTAACTTTGAGCATTGTCTCTTTGCTTTAAGAGTTATTCCAACGTTGTTTCTACTCCTTGAATTAGACCGAGTTGGGCATCACTGGGCATCATTTGCCTATCGGGCTTGGAGTAGCTATTTGAAGGACTCGGAAGGATCCTAGAAAATCCAGTCTCGGAATACGTTACTATTGGAGTGTACTTGTCTATATTGATCTCCCCGCCCCAGGTCGGGAGATTTAATTAAAAATCACGGCGAACAAGGAGGGGGGCGAAATTGCTTCGGCGAGAGGTGGTCAGGGGGTCCCCTGGAATCAAGCTTTAAATTCCAGTATTTGGGCTGAAGCAGTGAGGGGTGTGCGACGAGGGAGATCTTATACCTCTCGCTGTTCTCTTCGTGGGAGTTTACCGGAGACTCCGGGGCTTTCCACTAGGAGTAATTTGAACAGGAATAAGGTGGGAGGAGAACGTGATACCAGCAGAGCCTCTCGGTGCATGTCTCCAATCAAACGCCGCCCCAGGGTTGCACGGGCAGAGGTTAAAAACCTGGTTGGTGCAAGGACTTGTAAGCCCGGCCCCCTGGGTGTGAGTGATAAGCCCCAGGTTTATTCATCAGAGACTGTAGCAGTTACAAATCCTGGATATAAGACTCACGGCGAAGTCTCTTTAAAGGGGACTGATCAAATTTTGTCATCTGTGGGCCCTCCTATCCCTCTCTTGGGGGAAGGCCAACCTGAACTTCTGGGGAGGAGTGAATCACTGATCACAAGATATTTTCGGACTACTACCTTTCCATCGCAGGATATGGCAAATAGTCAACTAACCTCAGATGATTTAGAAATGTCAAATTTAGCTATGCGTTTGGCTAGGCGGTCGCCCCTAAATCCATTAGACAAGGATCTAGATGGACAGGGAGAGGATTCCTCTAAATTGCACTTGCTGCACCTACGGAGGTGAAAGACTCTTTTTAATTTTTGAACAGACTATGAATCGACTGCATTTACCATGATGCTTTGGGGTTATACTTTGTTGTTGGAGTGCAGGCAATGTGCTCCCTCTCTTTGAAACTGTCTTTTGACGGCTTCCTTGAGCCACAGCTCACGAGCCTTGGGAGGCACCTGGGCACCATGAGCGGTTTTTAAACCTGAGAAGGCATTTGGTGGCATTCCAAGCAAGCCCATAGTCCACACTGCTCCCTACTGATGACGGGCTAAACCCAGAAACATGTGTACAGGGATATACGGCACTTGCTGCACCTACAGAGGTGAAAGACTCTTTTTACTTTTTGAATGGACCACGAATCAACTGCATTTACCATGATACTTTGGGGTTATACTTTGTTGCTGGAGTTCAGGCAGTGTCCTCCTTCTCTTTGAAACTAAATATGGGCCTTAGTTTCTAAGCGCTAAAAAACATTAATTCTTTAAAAATTCATATCTCCGGTTCCCATTATCTGATTTTATTCATTTTGGTGTCAAATTAAAGATAAAAATATTTCTTATTTTCATAAAGTGGAATTTTAAACAGTTTCCTGTGTTTTATTTTATTACTGTTTTGTGATACTTGAATGCTTTACACACTTTGGCACTCATTTTGACATTGGTGGTAAATACCATATACTGCCACGGTGA
Source organism: Pleurodeles waltl (assembly GCF_031143425.1). Taxonomy (NCBI): domain Eukaryota; kingdom Metazoa; phylum Chordata; class Amphibia; order Caudata; family Salamandridae; genus Pleurodeles; species Pleurodeles waltl. The sequence continues at coordinate 955,996,056 of NC_090444.1, forward strand.
CTGCCACCAACATACCACCGCGGAGGCGAACATCCGTCTGCCAGATTATGACACATACACACAAAACCAACTGAAACCAGCCACAACCACAAATCCGCCAGACCCACTGAACGCAATGAACTGTTAGAACTACCACCCATACCGTTATGCCACCAAAACAACGCCCTCCAAATAATGACCCACGAATCACCACAGTGGACATTCAATGGCAGTAAACCATTGGCTGTGCAGACCCCCAAGGGGGGAATGCCCACCCAAATACAAAACAAGACAAATTGGCCAGAACAAAAAAACAAACCTGACACAATTCCACGCACCCCACACACCCACCGACGGCACTATAAAACACCCCCCCACAACACCCACAAACTTTTGCAAACACAAGAAGACCGCCACAACTTGCCATGTCAATCCCTGATTCAGCTGCACACACATACCACAACTACCCATTCATCAGTCACGCACCACACACCATACACCTTACCACATCACACATCACCCTCTGCACAACACACACACCACACAACACCCATGTCCCCACAAAGGCACCCCCGTTCACTGATGAGGAGTTGCGGTCAGAGTAGAGCCACAGTTGTTTGGAGCACAGGTACAGCAGATCTCCATTGCCAGGAGGATGGAGCTATGGCGGAGAATCGTGGACAGGGTAAATGCCATGGGAAAACATCCACGCACAAGGGACGACATTCGGAAGAGGTGGAACGACCTACGGGGGAAGGTGTGTTCTTTTGCAGCAAGGCACCAGCTCGTCATTAGGAGGACTGGAGGTTGACCCCCACAGCTGACAGCATGGGAGGAGCAAGTCTTGGCAATACTGCATCCTGAGGGACTCACTGGAGTAGGCGGAGGACTGGACACTGGTGAGTCACCATTTATCACCCCCATACTTGCATGCCATCTCACCCCCTTACCATGACTCCCTACACCCCACTCCATCTCACACAGTGCACCACCCCAATTACCACACCTAAATGGCAACCCCTGCATGCCATACCCACTGCTAGCATATCCTTTCCAGCTCTGCATGCACACCCACCACCAATGCATGTACAGCATGTAGAACTACCAATCCCTCAATCCATCACCACATACTACCAAAGGTGGGAGGACAATACCAATATCATTGGGAAAGCTAGGAATGCAGAATATGTCACAGACAAGTACCCTAACACATCATTCACATCCCCACAGGTGCCCCAGCCCATGTCAGTGGCGAGGAGGTAACACGGCTACCCAGTCCCCCACCAGAAGATGCCCCCAGTGATGACAGCAACTCAGGAGGTCTGGATCTGAATGAACTCCCTAGCCCATTTGGGATCACAGGTCAGTCGGCTACCCCATCCCACAGCCAGTCCACTAGAGATCCCCCCTCTGAATCTAACACCACAGCAGCCAGCCAATGCCCCCAGACCTCTGTCCCCAGAACATGTCAATCAGTAGTGTGCCCACCTGTACAGGGACCCGAGTCCACACCACACAGCCAAGACAATGAGGGTCCTGGTGTCAGTAGGAGTGGGCACACCGTTCAGGGGACACAGTCACAGGGGGCCAGGGACAGTTGGAGGGCAGCTGTGCACCAGGGGGAGGACAGGCCCAGTGAACCCACTGCCCAGGAGGCACTCACAAATGTCCTGGGGGCATACCAACAATCCCCGGACAGGTTGGATCAGGTGCTCAACATCATGCAGGAGAACCAGCGGCTGCAGGGGGAACACCACCAGGAGGTCATGCAACAATTGCAGGCCTTGAATACCACCATGGCCTTCATTGCAGGGGTGCTGGGTGACATGGCCAACATCATGCGGGAGTACACAGCACACCAGCAGGCCCCTACCACTAGCTAGTGTACTAACCAGCCCTCCACATCTGCTGCAGCTAGTGGACAAGAGGCCCTTTCACAGGACCCAAAGGCCACCAGCACCCCTCACCCTGCAGATGGTGAACCACCCTGCAAACATTCCCTGCGACCCAGACAGACACCAGAGACAGGTGCCAAGACCAAGACCACTGCCAGGAAATGAGCCCCTCTAGAATGTCCCCTCTGTGTTCCATTGTGTCACCATGTCCACTTTGAACCGCCATTACTCCTCTTCCTATGGCCCCTTGGACACTGGACCTGTGCTACAAACAGACTGGGACACTACACTGGACTTTTCCCAACTTTCACCCCACTCTATTGCACTTTGCATTTTATACCTAACATATCAATAAACACCCTTGGACACAACTTGAGTAATAGTGCTTTATCTGAAGGAAATGTACAATGTATTGAACTGTATTGAACTGCATGATCCTGTGCAAATGTCCTGTAATGTGTTCATCCATCCTACATATGTGTCTCAGCAGTCTGTACACATCACAGCATTACACTGTTGTGACCACACCAACATCTGCAATAAGGGAAGGCATAGGTGACAGTCAGTTGGGATGCAAAGGTAGTTACACAACAGCCACACAGCACAACACTGAAACGGAGCAATGTATACTTCAACAGTCTTACATGAGTATCATTGGAAGTACTGCTGTATGATATGTGTCCTGTTGTCCACATCCTCCTCCTCTTCCTCCTCCTCACTGTCCTCAGTGTCCACAACTCCATTGTCACCCCCCTTCTCCTGCAGATAAGGCACATGGAATCTGAGGGCAAAATTGTGCAGCATGCAGCACACCACAACAATCTTGCAGATCTTCTCAGGGGAGTAGCATAGGGATCCACCTGTCAGATGGAGGCACCTGAACCTCGCCTTCAGGAGACCAAAGGTGCGTTCAACAATCCTCCTGGTATGCCCATGAGCATTATTGTACCTAATCTCAGCCCCTGTTCTCAGATTCCTAACAGGGGCAAGAGGTAGGACAGGTTTGGGTAGCCAGAGTCACCTGGAAGAAGTGAGGGATACACATTAGCCTTGCACAATGGCATGGGGTGTGAGTCCTGTAGGCATACATTGACATACATTGGGTAGGGACTTATGCTCACCTGTAAGCCACACTCTGTGCCTCTGTAGTTGTGCCATCAGCTGTGGGACGCTGCTATTCCTCAGGACAATGGCATCATGCACCAACCCAGGATACTTGACAGTGAGATGTTCTCGTCAACAAGGCACACCATCTGGACATTGAGTGAGTGGAAACTCTTCTTATTCCTGTATACCTGTTCATTGACCCCGAGGGGGACTAAGGCAATATGGGTCCCGCCAATGACCCCAATCACGTGTGGTATGTGTCCGATTGCATAGAATCCAGCCTTCACAGTAGGCAAATCATCAACCTGGGGGAATGAGATGCAGATGCACATGTGTTTGAGCAAGGCAGCCAAAAACCTTGCAAGCACAATAGAGAACATTGGCTGTGACATTCCTGCAGACAAGCCCACAGTCACCTGGAAAGAACCTGTTGCCAGGAAACGGAGCACTGATAGTACCTGCACGAAAGGGGTATTACTGTGGTGCAACAGATAGCAGGTAGCAGATCAGGCTCCAATTGTGCACACAGCTCTGTGATTGTGGCCCTGTCCAGACAATAGGTGAGTGTGATGTGCCTGTCCTCCAGTGTAGCCAAGTCCACAAAGTGTCTGTACACGAGTGCTTGCCTCCTCCTCCTATTCCTCCACAGTGGTTGGTACCTAAGGGGCCCAAAAGTAAAAAGGGAGTGACTACAGGACCTATGGACACACAACATCAGAGTACACAGAGCATGTATGTATGTTGGACACTAGAATTGTCTAGGTGTGTGCATTTGACACCAATGACGCACTTTTAAATTCAATACATGAGTACTAGCAGTAGAAAATGGCAACCGCCTGTCCTGTATGCAGGGACAGGTGGAAGTGACCTCACTCCGCCGGCATTAGGCGTCATAGAGGAAGGTGGTCTGCACCGCCGTGCAATTCCTCATTGGCTAACATGGGGCTCTATGGAATTTAGGAACCAATGATGGTCAACGCCGGCTGTGACAGTGTTCACCGCCGCGGACCTGACCGCCATTTTCTTCCTACTACTTCACTTGATTCCTGACTTTCCACTGGACTACATCTCCTCTGCATGTGCTGCTGTGACCTGTGCCTGTTACCTGCCATGGCCGGTGCTACTGGGGAAAGGGCTCCAGCCTTCACGTCGGAGGAGTTGGAGAGGCTCATGGATGGGAACCTACCCCTCTTTGGGCAGTTGTATGGGAGTACAGACCAGCAGGTTAGTACATCATGGGTATGTTGCATGCAACAGGGCTGCATATAGAGGTATGTGTGTGCTGGCAGTGTGTCATTTGGGGGATATGGCTGCATGCAATGAGAATGAAGAGGTATGGGTCATGTGTGTGCTTGATGAGGGGCAAATGTTGTATGTAGGCCATATGTGTGACAGGCTGGATTGTCTGGTTCATGGTGTCCCTCTGTCTGTGTTTCCTCTGCAGGTCAGTGCCCATCAGAAGAAGTGGTTGTGGTGTGCCATCACCAAGGACGTGTGGACCCGGGGGGTCCATAGCCAACGGAGCACCCACTGCAGGAAATGGTGGGAAGACCTGAGATGCTGGGCCCGGAAGACCGTAGAGGCCCAGCTGGGGACTGCCTCCCAACAGGGGAGGGGTGCCCGTCGGATGCCTGACCCCCCCCAATGGCCCGCATACTGGCAGTGGCCTAACCAGAGCTGGATGGGCACGTGGGAGCAGCACAGCAGCCTCAAGGGGGTGAGTACACTGTGTGTGACATTCATCATTTGTTGCCTGGCATGGGATTTGGGTGCAGGGTTCTCGTCAGTGGATGCCCCAATATGCCAGTTTAGACATTGCTGCATGGTCCAGTTTAGGTATGTTGGGTGGTATGCATATTTTATATTGCTAGGTAGCTGGCTTTCCTTGGCAGACAATGCTTAGTTGGTCCTAGTAGGTGTACAGATGGCAGTGTCTGGCTCCTACCTGCTGGAGTAACTAGCTAATGGTATGCCAGTGTGGTCCATACTCCCCATTCTTAGTCCCAGTGAGTGGTAGTGATGTGTATGCCATCTGTGCTGTTGGTGCTATGATTAAACCTGTGCTCTCATTCTTTCTCCCCCCTCTCTCCTTTTGTCATCCTGTCCATGTGTGCATTGGCTTCACTGGTGAAGGAGCAGGGGACCAGTGGGACGGAGGGTGAGGGGAGCACTACGGGGGGACAGCTGATGCTGATTCCTCCTCCGATGGGAGCTCCCTGGTGGTGGCGGACCCCTCTTGGACCAGCCCAGCTACTTCATCTTCTGCCACCCCATACCAGCACCGCCCTCCCAGTAGCCCCACTCTGAATTGCCCTGCCCTCTCACCCAGGAGGGTGGGTGTCTCCTTCGCTCCAAGCACCTCAGGCCCTGCCCCAGTCAGTCCTGCTGCTCTCAGTGAGGACGCTATTCACCTCCTGAGATCCATCTCTGTAGGGCAGTCAACCATAGTAAATGCCATCCAGGGGCTGGCATCCCAGATGCAGCAATGCAACGCCTTCCTGGAGGGTATTCATATTGGCTTGGCTGGCCTACACAGATCGTTTCAGGCTCTGGCCTCCTCTCTGATGGTAGCCAGTTTCCCTGTTCCTTTCACCCTCCAACTACCTCTTCTCAGTCTCCATCACCTCTCCCCAAACCCATCCCACGCACACATTCTGACAAGCATGCACCCAAAGCAACATACAAGACTCGCACAGACAAATACAGGCAGCACACTTCAGTCCACAAGCACACACAGCCAACACACAAATGCACACACAACATCAGCCACTGCATCCACTGTCTCCCCCTCCTACTCCCTCACAGTCAAATCAGCACTCACACCTGCATGCACAGGATCAACAGTCCCAGATCCTGCCACCTGCACAGCCTTGCTCACAGTCATCACAACAGCAGACCAGCAGACATGCACCCCACACACCACATGCTTAGTCACCACCATCACCACCTCATTCAGCACACCCACCTCACTTGCAGACACCTCCCCAACAACCATCCACACTTCCTGTTTGACCTCCCCCAGCATGTCTGCCCCCTCAAAAGACACCCAAACGCTCGCACTCAGACACCCAACAGTCATCCACCTCACACATGCACACTGTCCATGCACCTTCACCGAAGTCCAGCACACCTCCTCCTACAACCACTCCCTCCACCTCCACTCCCATACCTCCTCCCACCCCATTGGTCCTCAGAAGCTTTTCCTTTCCCGCCTTGACCTCTTCCCTCTCCCTCCACCCTGTCCTGACCGTAAGCAAAAAGCCCCACCCCCCAGCCCAGTACCTCCGGCACAAAATCGCACCCTGTTCTTCCCCCTGATACTTCAGCTGCCACTAAGAGGCACAAGAGTGACACTCCAGCCCCTGTCCCAAGCCCACACCTATGCCACCTAAACGCAAGGGCAAGGACCAGCCCCCTCCCAAAACCAAGCCCAAGGACCCCCCTGCGAAGAAACCCCCCCACCGCCCCCTGAGGTGCCTGCCTACCTTTACCATGATGGCCCTGCCCAGTGAAGGGACTGGACTGTCAGGAGTGAAGTTGGGCTGTGGACATTGGCCTGTGGCCTTTAGACACTTTGGACTGGCCAATGGCCCTTTCTGTACATATTTATATATATATTTCTCTCTTCATACAATTGAGGTCGCTGTTCCCACCTAATTATAGTGGTTGGGCAACAGGTATGTGTCCTGGCTTTCTTTGCTCCTGGGTTCTGTTGCTATTGATTTACTCTGCAGATTGTTCTGGGTGTGTGGCATGTGTGTTTGGTCTGTGTTGTGCGTGAGTGTGTGTCACTCTCCCCGCCCTCCCTCCCTTGTGTGCTAAGTGGCTGTACTCATCGTCGTCGTCTTTGTCGGCGTTTGTTCTCCTGGACTGCAATGGCATGGTACAGCAGCGGGAAGACTTCCAGTTCTGGTTCCATGGTGGCCATAGACTCCTCTATGTCCATGGAGGGGAGTGTCTTCTTTTATATGATGTGTTTCCACCAGGCTTTTGGTGGCACTGCTAACGCTCCGGAAATCCTGGCAGTCTGCTATGTCATAATATGGTAGGCAGATCCTTGTCTTCCGCCTGCCTGGAGATTGCTACCACTGTGTTCAGTGGTCGTACCGCACTGGCGGTTGGAATAGTACATTGGCAGTCTATGGGAGGGATCACCGCCATGGTCATAATTTGGTGGTCATAACCGTCGGCCTGGTGGCGGTACTATCACCATCGCTGGTGCAGCAGTCAGATGACCGCCAATGTCATAATGACTACCTTTGTCTTCTAAGTTAAGCTCTGTTACTCATTGACAAGCAACCAAGGGTAGAGCTGGGGTTAATTTATTGAGACCTAACTGAACTTAGTGGGGGTTATTAGCCTATTGATCACTGTAGGTACCTACCTGCCCTTACCAATAATCTACTTTCCAACAAATGGGTAATGTTGTAAAGTGCTTTTTGTATATTGTGTGCATTTGTTCCATTTTTAGTGAATTCTAATTAATGACTGGGGCAGATAACAAAGGGACATTTAAAAGAGTGAGGTTGCACAAAGGGAGTTTGACTATTAATATAATTCACCCCGTTCCTTTTGGCATGTAAGGGTGACTCTGTCTAATTCTTGGATTTATAACAGACCGAACACATCAGCATACAACAGAGAGGTAAGCCATTGCTGAGAATCAGAAAGTAATACAAACATTAAAAGATGCCTGATACAGTGGAGTGAGATATTGTGACCTGAGTAAACCTGTTCACACACTTACAGTCTAAGAAGATCTAAAGAAAGCTAATCTAAACATATTTGTGACATGTGCAACCTACCATAGATCCTCTTCCAACAGGAGCAGTCCTGCTCCATGTAAACTCAAGCAATCTCAGACTATGGGGGTCATTCTGAGTCTCAGACCGCCGGGGCCAGGGTCGGCGGGAGCACCGCCGACAGACCGGCGGTGCCCCGCAGGGCATTCTGACCGCGGCGGTTCGGCCGCGGTCAGACAAGGAAAACCGGCGGTCTCCCGCCGGTTTTCCGCTGCCCTTGGAATCCCCCATGGCGGCGCAGCTTGCTGCGCCGCCATGGGGGATTCTGACACCCCCTACCGCCATCCTGTTCCTGGCGGTTCGCCCGCCAGGAACAGGATGGCGGTAGGGGGTGCCGCGGGGCCCCTGGGGGCCCCTGCAGTGCCCATGCCAATGGCATAGGCACTGCAGGGGCCCCCGTAAGAGGGCCCCACTGTGTATTTCAGTGTCTGCAACGCAGACACTGAAATACGCGACGGGTGCAAACTGCACCCGTCGCACCCCTGCAACTACGCCGGCTCAATTCTGAGCTGGCGTCCTCGTTGCAGGGGCATTTCCTCTGGGCCGGCGGGCGCTCTTTTGGAGAGCGCCCGCCGGCCCAGAGGAAATGTCTGAATGGCCGCCGTGGTCTTTTGACCGCGGTGTGGTCATTTGGCGGCTCCCTCCAGGCGGGCGGCTCCCGCCGCCCGCCGGGCTCAGAATGAGCCCCCATGTACTTATTAGTTTTGGGCAGCTAGAGTCCTAAACCTCTGCAAACAATAGAACCACATCTGAACATACCCATACCAATTAGGGTATGCACAGAAGTGATGGTTTGGTTGCTTGAATTATTCTGAACCACCCATATTTGCTCTGGGTAGTCCCATACCCTTGGCTGTGCCTTTACAGAAGGTGAACAGTCATATGCAAATCAGACTTAGGTGGTCATTACAACCCTGGCAGTCGGTGTTAAAGCGGTGGTAAAACCTCCAACAGGCCGGCGGAAACAAAATTGGAATCACGACCGTGGCGGAAACCGTCAACATAGACAGCCACTTTAACACTCCGACCGCCAAGGCGGTACAAACAAACACCGCTGCGGTAACCGCCAACAGACAGGCGGAGGACAATGTACCGCCCACAGAATTACAACAGTCCAATCCGCCACCTTTTCCGGGGCGGATTCACCGCGAACAAAAACACGGCGGAAACAGGACTTGGAAGGGGAAATGCTCACCTCTACATACCCCACAAGGAACCAGGATGCCATGGAACCCGAGCTCCAGATTCTTCCAGCCTTTATCTTCCTGCTCCTCTACAAGGAGCACGAACGCCGGCGGCAAAGACCACGGTGAGAACTGCACCTATAACACAGGGGAGGGGGGAGGAAAACGAGAGTGACACTCACACGCACCATGCAACACCCCCACCCTCACCCACTACAACACACACACTAATACATCATGATACATTACAGTTACACCCTCCAACCCCCCTGGAAGAATGCAAGGACAAAAGGAAATGAGTCGAATGATTGTAATATATTCAAAGACATTAATCAAAAATATATACATATATAAAGATATTCACACTATAAATAAATATATACACCAAGAATACAAGTCCAAGGGATTCCACCATCATAGTCTGTGGACCACTGGGCCCAAAATGCATGGGCGAGGCCCACACAAGATACCCGAACAAGACGGCGAGAACACGTCTTGAGCATCAGATAGAAATAAAACAGGCACCTCAGGGGGAAGGGAAGGGGGGCACCTCAGCCGGATGAGTGCACGACGCCAGATCCACAAGGGGTTCCATGCCCATTGATGTATCCTGGGGAGTGCAAAGCCACAGTCTCACAAGTCTCTACAGTGGGTGGTTTGCCCACTGCTTTATCCTGGGGAGTGCAAAGCCACAGTCTCTCAAGTCTCTCCACTGGGTGCTTTGCCCACTGCTTTATCCTGGGGAGTGCAAAGCCACAGTCTCTCAAGTCTCTCCAGTGGGTGGTTTGCCCACTGCTTTATCCTGGGGAGTGCAAAGCCACAGTCTCTCAAGTCTCTCCAGTGGGTGGTTTGCCCACTGCTGCATCCTGGGGAGTGCAAAGCCACAGTCTCTCCAGTCTCTCCAGTGGGTGGGTTGCCCACTGCTTTATCCTGGGGAGTGCAAAGCCACAGTCTCTCAAGTCTCTCCAGTGGGTGGTTTGCCCACTGCTGCATCCTGGGGAGTGCAAAGCCACAGTCTCTCAAGTGGATAACAGTCTCCACTGGTTCTGGAGGGGGCTTGGTGCCCAGAGTGCTTCATCCTGCCAAGGACAGAGGTAGTGGATGTCATTCTCCACTGGTTCTGGAGGGGGCTTTGCGCCCAGAGTGCTTCATCCTGCCAAGGACAGAGGTAGTGGATGTCATTCTCCACTGGTTCTGGAGGGGGCATTGTGCCCAGAGTGCTTCATCCTGCCAAGCACAGACGTAGTGGATGTCATTCTCCACGTGTTCTGGAGGGGGCATTGTGCCCAGAATGCTTCATCCTGCTCGTGGCGGCCTCAGTAGCGTTGGAATCTTTGGCGCTCAGTGGCCTGCGGTGCTGGTGGCGGCGGTGTCCTTGGCAGCGGTGCTGGTGGCAGCGGTGTCCTTGGCAGCGGTGCTGGTGGCAGCGGTTTCCTTGGCAGTGGTGCTGGTGGTGGTGGTGTCCTTGGCAGCGGTCCTTGTGGCGCTGGTGTCCTGTTCAGCGGTGCTTGTGGCGGTGGTGTCCTGTTCAGCGGTGCTTGTGGCGGTCTTGCCCGCTGTGCAGGTTTTCCCAAACTTGCCAGTTTTAGTGTGTGCCTTCCCCACCTTAGATGGTGGCGCAGCTGGATCCACACTCCCACCTGTATCCCTGGGAGCGGCTTTGTTTGAAGATTTTTTTCCTCTCTCCCGCTGGGCACTGGCCAACTTTTTGTGTTTTTGAGGTGGGGGACTGTCCGTGCTCTGGCTCCTTGGCATACTGGCTGCCCTGCTGCCTGGCGCACTCCAGAAGCCGGTCACTACTGGCACCACTGCTCTCACTGATGTTGTGGCTGAGGCGCTGGGTTGGGACCTGGAGAGGCGGGCCCTAAGAAACTGAAGGGGTGGGAGAGGTGAGGGGAAGAGGTCAAATTTGGACAGGAAAAGTTTTTGGGACACACTGGGACGGGTAGATGGAGGGGGTTTGGGAGTGGAGGAAGAGGTAGTGGTTGTAGGAGGTGTACGTTTGGTGACTTTGGGTGAAGGTGCATGGGCTGGAGGCTGTCGTGAGGTGGATGGCTGTTGGGTGGGTGTGTGGCTGTGTTTGTGTACCTTGGGAGCTGGGCTCACAGACACACTGGGAGAGGACACAGGGGATGTGTGAATGGTAGTGGGGGTGGTGACTGCACGTGAGCGGGGTGTGATGGTGGGTGTGCTGGTGATGGAGGTAGTGGCTGAGTATGTAGTGCATGCAGGTGTGAGTGGAGACGAGACAGGGAGGGAGGAGGGAGACGAGGAGGAGGGGGACACAGTGGAGGCAGTGGCTGTTGGTATGTCTGCATGGGTATGATGCTTGCGTGAGTGCCTGTGGGATGTGTGGTGCTTATGTTTGCCTGAGCTTCCCTTGTGTGTTGAGGTGTGTGCATGCTGGTCTGAGGGTGTGCTTGGGATAGGCTGAGGTACAGGGGTTTGGGTCTGGGTGGAGGAAGTTGGAGGGGGGAGGCTAGAGACAGGGACAATGGCTGCAATCAGTGCAGAGGCCAGAGTCTGAAAAGCTCACTGATGGGCTGCCTGACCAAAATGAATGCCCTCCAGGTACGCATTGGTTTGTTGAAACTGCCTCTCTACACCCTGGATGGCATTCAAAATGGTAGACTGCCCAACAGTGAGGGACCTGAGGAGGTCAATGGCCTCCTCCCTGAGGGCAGCAGGGCTGACAGGGGCAGGGGCTGAGGTGCCTGGGGCGAAGGAGATGCCCACCCTCCTGGGTGAGCGGCCACAGGGCAAACGCTGAGAGGCTGCTGGGAGGGCGGTGCTTGCAGGGGGGTTGGCGGCTGTACCTGTAGATGCGGGGGCACAGAGGGGCCTGCCACCACAAGGGAGCTCCCATCAGAGGAGAAGTCTGTGTCGCTGGTCTCAGCTCCTGTCCCTGCCGTGGAGCTCCCCTCGCCCTCCGTCCCACTGGTGGCTTCTGACTCCATTGTCTCTCCCTCTAGGGCCATGTGGGATGCAGCTCCCTCCTGCTCCAGTGCCACTGCTCCTCCCCCTGATGATGCTAATGCACACAAGCACAGGGAGACCACAGAAAGGGGGGGAAACAGAAGAAAGACATGTTGAGTGCATGCAATACCGCTACCGTTGGCGGACACTACAGACACAGAAGCCCCCTGCACTACGCCGTGCACTTGGAGTTCCCTAATCAATCCCAGGGACATGGTTCACAAGGCTATGCCTGATTGCTGCACACATGGATGTCACAGGAGCCTGACTAGGTGTAGTTGACTCTGTACACAGGTGGGGTGGGGTGCCACAGGACCTGCCTTAAGAAGGGACCTTGCCTACTAAACTCGCCCTGGCTTAGGGGAACCCACAGACCACATCCCCCACCCAGACACCTCCACTGCGCGCTGAATCAGCTGAATGAGAGTGTACTCACCCCCTTGTGGCTGCTGTGATGCCCTCAAGCGCCCATCCAACTCCGGGTACGCCACCGCCAGGATCCGGAACATCAGGGGGGTCATGGTGCGACGGGCACCCCTCCCACGTTGGGAGGCCATCCCCAGCTGGGCCTCCGCCTTCTTCTTGATCCAGCGGCGAATGTCCTCCCATCTTTTCCGGCAGTGGGTGTTCCGTCTGTGGTAGACCCCCAGGGTCCGGACTTCCTTGGCGATGGCATGCCAAATATCCTTCTTCTGGAGGGCGCTGACCTACACGAATAGTACAGGGGAAAAGGAGAAGATATAAGCGCCCGCACCGTCACAGTCATTGGCCCGCATCCCTACCCTTGCCATGTCGCACATGTACTCACCGTCGTTTCAGGCACGCCTCATTCTCCCCCCCCATTTTTTATCCACACCACTCCAAACAGCCATTGCCCATACAGCATGCTCAGAGTCTACTCACCTGTTTGTCTGGAGGACCGTAGAGTACCGTGTACTGGGGGAGGACCACTAGTTTCTCCAACTCCTCTGTGCTGAAGGCATGGGCCCTTTCCCCAGACACATGAGCCACTGTCTCTTCCAGACTGAGGTCACAGCAGCACTTGCAGTGTAGGTCCTCTCCTGTCGAAAATCAGGTATCAAGTGATTGAACAGAGAGAAAATGGCGGTCACGTCCGCGGCAGTGCGTACCGTCACCCCCGGCGTACATCGTCATTGACTCCTGGGACCCATAGGGTCCAATGTTAACCAATGCAGGTTTGCGCTGCGGTCTTCGACCGCCTACTGCGATGGTGTACAACGCCAGCGCAATTACCTCCTATCCCCTTGTCCCACCTTACAGGTCAGGCAGCCTCCATTTCAGGGGGCCACATGGCATTAATTTTAAATGTGTTACACATATCTAGGCCTTGATTATACACTAAGACAGCTATATATCGATTTAAAAAAAAAATCATATAAAGTTGTGTTTACGTACCTCAGTGTTGGTTGACTCTCTGTTCTCCTCCAAAGAGCACGTCTGCTGGGGCAGGTGAGGAGATGGCGGCATCCTCCGGTGTACAGACCGCTGGTGGACCTGTCGACAATGGAGGAGCAACACGTGATCATCACCTACAGACTTGATTGTGCCACAATCCAGGAACTGTGTGCCCAGTTGGAGCCAGACCTGATGTCAGCTATCTGCCATCCCACAGGAATCCCCCCTCTAGTGCAGGTGCTGTCAGTACTCCATTTCCTAGCAAGTGGGTCTTTTCAAACAACAGTGGCCATAGCATCAGGGATGTCCCAGCCTATGTTTTCCAATGTGTTGGCCAGAGTGTTGTCTGCCCTGCTGAAACACATGCGGAGCTACATCGTTTTCCCTCAGGTGGAGGATTTGCCTACAGTGAAAGGTGACTTCTATGCCCTGTGACATATCCCCAACATCATAGGTGCCATTGATGCGACAAATGTGGCCTTGGTCCCCCCAAGCAGGAGTGAACAGGTGTACAGAAACCGGAAGAGTTACCATTCTATGAATGTGCAGATGGTGTGTTTGGCTGACCAGTACATCTCCCATGTGAATGCCAAATTTCCTGGCTCAGTGCATGATGCTTACATTCTGAGGAATAGCAGCATCCCTTATGTGATGGGGCAACTCCAGAGGCACCGTGTGTGGCTATTACGTGAGGACATGGACCCAATACAGTGTGACTAGGTGTCTGGGTCTGGGGATGTCCCTAAGAGTTAGTGTGTGTCTAATAGTTGTCCCTCGATATTTGCAGGTGACTCTGGTTACCCCAACCTGTCATGGCTACTGACCCCAGTGAGGAATTCCAGGACAAGGGCAGAGGAACGCTACAATGAGGCACATGGTCGAACTAGGAGGATTATAGAGAGGACCTTCCGCCTCCTGAAGGCCAGGTTCAGGTGCCTTCATATGACAGGTGGTTCCCTATTCTACTCACCAAAGAAGGTGTGCCAGATCATCGTGGCCTGCGGTATGCTTCACAACTTGGATTTGCAAAGACAGGTGCCTTTTCTGCAGGAGGATGGTCCAGATGGAGGTGTTGTGGCAGCTGTGGAGCCTGTGGACAGTGAAGACGAGGAAGCAGAAGAAGAGGACATAGACAACAGGAACACGGTGATCCGACAATACTTCCAGTGAGACACAGGTAAGAAGACAACACTGCCTGCTACATCTGTTTAATTCTTCTACCTCTTATCTGTCTGTCATTTTCGCACAGTGTATGGACCCTGAGTTGTCACTTTCCCTTTCGATTTCACAGATGTGGGTCCCACTGTGTGACATCTGCTTTGTTTCCTCATGGACTAGAGCTGTGTGACATAGGTATGTTGACAATACAATGGATATAGCATTTTTCCACAGTTATTGCAAATACACATTTTCGAAAGCACAGACTGACTCCAGATCGTTTTGTGATTTATGGGTGTTTATTTAAGTGCTAAATAGTGTAGGGGGTTGTAAAATGGTCAGGGGTGATGGTGGAGGAATGGCCATGGCAGAGTCCAGTCTATTAGTCTCACAGGTCCATTGTCCAAAGGGGCATAGGAAGTGGAGCTGGGGCAGTTGATGGATGGACAGGGTGACAAAGTAGGACAGAAGGATGACAATCAGGGTGGTCTCATTTCTTGGCGGGGGTCTTGGCATTGTTCTCTGTCTTTGTCCTGGATCTCAGGGACCGCTTGCGGGGTGGTTCTCCATCTGCAGGGGGTGGGGTGCTGGTGTGGTGGTCCTGTGGCAGTGCCTCCTGTCCAGTAGCGCCGGCGGAGGTGGTGGGCAGTTCATCATCCAGACTAGTGTCAGGGGCCCCTTGTTGTGCCATAGTGTCCCTCCTGGTGTTGACGAGCTCCTCCAGCACCTCTACAGTGGAGCCCAGGGTGGAATTGATGGATTTGAGTTCCTCCCTGAATCCCAAATACTGTTCCTCCTGCAGCCGCTGGGTCTCCTGAAACTTGGCCAGTACCGTTGCCATCGTCTCCTGGGAATGGTGGTAGGCTCCCATGATGTTGGAGAGGGCCTTGTGGAGAGTGGGTTCCCTGGGCCTGTCCTCCCCCTGTCGCACAGCAGCCCTCCCAGTTCCCCTGTTTCCCTGGGCCTCTGTCCCCTGAACCGTGTGCCCACTGCCACTGCCCCCAGGTCCCTGGTGTTGTTGGGGTGGTGGGTTGGCCTGGGTTCCCTGTAGTGGTGGACACACTGCTGATTGACGTGTCCTGGGGACAGAGGTATGGGCCCGCTGGGTGGGTGCTGTGCTGGTGTTTCCAGGGGGGAGGCTCTGTGGTGGCCTGTGCCAGTGTAAGGGGAACCGACTGTCCCGAGGTCCCAGATGGGCCAGGCTGGTCATCTAGATCCAGTTGGACAGAGCTGCTGTCATCACAGTGGGCCTCTTCTGTGGGTGGAGTGGACGTGTCTGGACCCTCCTGTCCGGTGACGTTGGGTAGGGGTCCTGCAGGGGTGTAAAGGCATGATTTTTGCATCTGTGTGTGCCATGGTGTGCAATGGGTGGGTGACCCTGTACCCCAGTGCTTGCATTCCTGTGTAGGACCTTGTGTGATAATGGTTTAGGGGGGTGTATGGGTATGTGCAGTGGCCATGCTTTAGTGATGGGTGTCCATGCTTTGGTGTTACATGCAGGGCTTGGGATGTGTGGTTTGTGATATTGGGACATACGTGAGGAGTTGGAGTGATGGTGGTGAGGGCGAGGGTGGGGGTATGTGATAGCATGCAGGTGGGTGGGGGATGAAGTAATGAAAGATTTGACCTACCAGAGTCCATTCCTCCAGCTACTCCTGCGAGGCCCTCAGGATGCAGTATAGCCAAGACCTGCACCTCCCATGTTGTTAGTTCTGGGGGAGGAGGTGGGGGTCCACCGCCAGTCCTCTGTACCGCGACGTGGTGTCTTGAGACCACAGAATGCACCTTCCCCCGTAGGTCGTTCCACCTCTTCCTGATGTCATCCCATGTTCTTGTGCGCTGTCCCACTGCGTTGACCCTGTCCACGATTCTTCGCCATAGCTCCATCTTCCTAGCTATGGTGGTGTGCTGCACCTGTGATCCGAATAGCTGTGGCTCTACCCGGATGATTTCCTCCACCATGACCCTGAGCTCCTCCTCAGAGAACCTGGGGTGTCTTTGAGGGGCCATGGGGTGGTGTGGGTGATGTGTGGGGTGGTGTGTGTAGTGATGTGTGGGGTGATATTTAGAGGTGTGTTATGTGAGGTGCGTGGATGTTGTGTGAGTGATGGTGTAGGGTGCCTGTGGATGCCATTGTTCTTTCAGGTGGTGTCTCTCTCTGGCCTTCTGTCGCAATTGTGGTCGTAAGGGTTTGTGGGTGATGTGGGTGTGTGTATTATATTGTATTGGGTGTGTGGGAGTGGTGTGTGTATGTGTATCAGGTGTGTGTATTTGGAATTGTCCAATGTGGTAGTGTTTTGTAAGAGTGTGTGTATTTTGAGCGCAGCGGTGTGTACCGCCAATGGAATACCGCGGTTGAAAGGCCGCTGCGTGGATTCGTGGGTCGTGACAGAGCGGGCGTATTCCTGTTGGTGTGACGGTGGAGGTTTTGTTATCGCCAGTTTATCACTGACCTTTGGTGTGGCGGACTTGTGTGGGTGTCTGGATTTTGGCGGATTCCGAGCTGTGGGTCATAATGACTGTGGCGGAATTCCGCGGCTGCGGTGGTGTGTTGGCGGTCTTCTGCACGGTGGTAAGCAGCTTTTACCGCCAATGTTGTAATGACCCCCTTAGTCTTTCTCCAAGGCTAATAGCCCATCCTAACCTGAATACAAGCAATTCCAGACCTTGTTGAGCCTGAATACTGAGTTGCAGTGTGGATACCGGGGGCATTCCAGACAACAGACCCACATATGAACATAGTAACACCAATATTGGTGACTCATATAGAAAGAAAAAAAGTGGTTTATAGAAATGCTTGAATTAATTTAAATAACTTCTAGTTAGTCTAGGTGTGCACCATACCATCTTCTTTGCCACTACAGAAAGGGAACAGTTGTATAGAGATCATCCTTTGTAATGACTCAGTATGTACAGCCAGTCTTAACTGGTAAGCCATTTCCATAAGAAAATTAGCACAATCAACCCACGACTAGCCTTAGGTGTTGCGGAGGCTCTTAAGTGAGAAGGCCCCTTAAGTGAGAAACAAACATCAGTCCCTAATACAAACCAAGCAAGGGACACGTGTCAGTTCATCCGCATCACTTAGCAAAATTTAACTATAAGATCCCTGTTCACTATTAATTTCTGATCAGTGATCATCACACAATATACAGCAAAATAATCTGCTCAAGCAGATTATCCATGCTTTCCAGAACTAAATCTCTGTCTCAGCAACACTTTAATCCAAAAAGGTTTTCCAGGACTTTTGCCCTTGTAGGAAAGAAACCAACTTAATACCTGTTGACTTAATGGTAGACAGCTCCCTTCCTTGACTAAACCTGACCTGTTTAAGGTCGGAGTTAACCACAATCAATATCTTTAATATTTGAGAATATCAAAGTCTGTGGTAAAAAAGTCTCCCCAAGCTAGGTCTAGCCATACCATATATTTATTTGCCTAATCATTGGTGGCAGGCTAGAGCTTCTATAACAGAATGGTCACCTAATTTACCACCTCAATGCCATCAACAGCTACACAGCTTGGAAATGTATGGTCTAGCCTACCTTCTTGAACAACATGGAGAAGAACCTCTGTTAAATTCTGTTGATGTTGGTCGTCTGGACCCCCAACATTTTTTATAATTTTCTTATATAGGAAGCAGAATTTGTCATCTCCAAACTCCCTTCCTTTTCATTACTCCTTGAACTAACTGGATTGCCTTTGCATTTTTTTGTGAAAGCATCTCTAACTAATAACTTAAAAAAGATTCTGTTTCCATTGGTGCAGCATTTGGACCTATTAAACAACAGAATCAGTCACTTATCTAATCACTCTAGATACATTCCCACCACAGGCAATTTTAAAACCAATGAGATATAAGAGTTTTGTACTTCTCCTCCTGTCGTTGGACATATCATCCAGGGGAGAAGTGTGGCACAATGGTTAGAGCGGCAGACCCTGAAGCAGAGATCTGGCTCAAGACCAGGGTTCAAGTCCCGCTTCGGCAGATCTTGGGCTCAATTCCCTTGGACCAGATAATTCTCGTCTCGGTGCCTAATCTAGTTAATGGGTCCCACTCTGCAACTCTGGGCAATAGCTTGCTTAATCTCCACAAGGGCCCCACCAGCGCTTGGATGCCTGGCTTCCCCCTGGGGGTGCCCAGGAGTGGGCACCTCACAGGGAAAAGCCAGGAGGGGCTCCATAGCGGTATGAGTACAGCGCCTTGAGACCCTAACGGGTGAGTAGTGCGCTATACAAGTGCAAAGTTTACAGTTTATCCACTGGAGAATCCAATTTGCATCTAGAAAAGGCAGTGATAGCAGGAGAGATAAAAAGGTCAAGAGCAAAGATCTAAAGAAAAAGAACGAAAGAGAGAGAAATAGAACAAACAGTGGAGCTAGTGGAATATATTTATATATATTCACTGAAAAAAACAAAGGTTTAAGGGACATTATAGTTAGGTGAAAATGTCAGTCAAAAGATACTGTTTTAAACTACAAAAGCCACTGAAATTGACCAATCATGGTTATCTCAAGTAACTAGAACGTGTGCCCTATAGAAACTGTGAGAAACTGGGGCTGATTGCAGAGGCCCCCTAACTTTTTGCACCCATTTTCCACTTTATGCTGGTGTTTTCCTGACTCTGATGGTGCCCTGGGTACTGCTAACCAGTCCCAGGGCCTGTGCTCTGTGTAAAATGGATATGCAAATTAGGCTAATTATAATTGGCTAAGTTAACCTACCTATAAGTCCCTAGTATATGGTAGGGCATGTAGGTTTAGGGACCACAGCATAGGTGGTGCACACCTAGGTGCATTGCTGAGGTGCCCAGTGTCATTTTAAAAGCAAGCCTGCCTTGCTGGCTGCTTTTAAATTAAAGTTATATGCAAATTCGACTTTGGAATTAAAGGTACTTCCAAAGTCTTCAACTACCTTATTTTTACATATAAGTCACCCCTAAGGTGTGCCCTATGTGCCCCTAGGGCTGGGTGCCATGTAACTATAAGCAGGGACTTTATAAAAATAGATTTATAAGCCCTGGTGAGGTAAAAACAGCCAAATTCTTTTTTCCCTCATTGAAGTAAATGGCCTTCATAGGCTAGAATGGGCAGACTTTATTTAAAATTTTAAAGTCCCCTTAAATGTTACATACCAAGAATTTGGTATCAAATTGATTGTTATAATAAATCCCCCAACTTCCAGTTGTTGGATTTAATATAACTAGTGCAGGTAAAAAGTTTAGACTTTACCTAAAAAGTTGCCAATTTCAGCTCTGCATTGTTTTTGCTGCTGTGCTCTGATTGGCCAGCCTGCAGCAGCTTCTGCCAGGCTACTTTAATGAGGTGTGAAGTGGCCTGACTTCACACAAAGGAATGTGCTTGGGGGAGAGAATCTCCCCTCAGCAGATGGTGAGGCAGGAAGGGGGAGGGCTGCCAAACTGGTCTTCAAAGGCAGAGAAGGACATTTGCAGCACCCAGCAACACCCCCACATCCTGCAACCCCAGACAGCTAGGTGCCCCCTTGATTAGATTAGGAGAGGGCAGGAGAGGGGTGTGTTTATGATTTTTAGCCACACCAGTGGGTGGGCCCAGCCAGATCTCTCCTCCAAAAATCAGATTCATCCATTTTGGATTTTTAGAGACTGTTGCCTTCTGGGATGGATTTTTGCCACACTTCCCAGGAAGTGGTCATCACAGGGGGACGACCCTGTCCCTGATTGGAGAACCAGGGCCCCCCTGCTTTTCACCCAGGAGCAAGGATAAAACTGGCAGACCTGCACCCACGCCTCAGATCCCCACCAAATTTCAAGAAGAAAGAACTACAAGGAGAAGAAGGACTGCCCTGCTGGACCCCTGGCCTGCACCTGGACCCTGCACTCAGAAAGACTGCACCAGCTGCACACTTGGGCTTCACCACAAGAAGGACTTTGCCTGGCTTCCACTGGTTCAAGGAGGGACTCCCTGTTTGCTACAGGTGAAAAATTGCTATCCAGAGTCCCCTGCACCAACTCCTGAAAAAGTGACCAGCTGACCACTGTCCAGTGGCCAAAAAGGAGTTTGCGCCAGGTGCACTCTGTGAGTTGAAGTCCGCACTTCCCAAGGACCATCACAGAACTTCTGGACCCTTGGGGTGAGCTGTGGACCCCAAAAGAACCTTAAAAGAACATCTGGGTGAAGCCCCAGAAGTTTGGAAAAGATTGGAGAATTTTTGAAAAAAAGCTCCATAAAGTGACCGACCCGACGCGGAAATTCTAGCCGGCTTGCCTCAACCGCGACCCGGCCTGACTTCGTGGTTCGTCCCGGTAAAGAAAAACATCCAAAAAAGAGACTAAGTCCGAAGGTAAAAAGTTGACCGGGACCTCCCAGCCCTCGTATCCGAGAAGGGCTCCACGGACGTCGGATCAAGATCCAGGTTTACCCCGGTCGAAGGATTTTCATCTCGAAAAAACGACTAAGTCCGAAGGTAAAAATCACCACCGAGGAAACCGACTTCGCGTATCCGGACAAGGGCTCCAGGAGGTCAGATTCAACTGGCAGGTTCGTCCCGGTGAAGAAAAACTTCAAAATAAAGACTAAGTCAGAAGGTAACTTTTTAACCGAGGCCTCCCGCGACTTGTAGCCGAGCAGGGCTCCATCGCGGTCGGCCTGAAAGTTTGACTTTGCCCCGGTCCTGGTGCAACCAGATGACCCGATTGGCGCTTTTTGTTTCTAAGCGCTAGAAAATAATAATACTTTAAAAATTCATATCTCCGGTTCCCCTGAACCGATTTTAATCGTTTTTGTGTCATTTTAAAGATAAAAATATAAGCTATTTTTATAAATTGGTTTTGGATTTTTAAACTGTTTCCTGTGTTTTATTTAATTACTGTTTTGTGATATTTGAATGCTTTACACTTTGTCTCCTAAGTTAAGCCTTGACGCTCGATGCCAAGCTACCAAGGGTAGAGCTGGGATTAATTTACTGAGACCTAACTGTACTTATGTGGAGGTTTGTGGCTTGTTGCTAGGTGTAGGTACCTACCTGCCCTACCAATAACCCATTTTCCAACATAATTGGAAGCAGCGACGGGATCCTGTACTTGTGTTCAATATCACGTTACAGTTTTAGATAAAACAAATTAAAAATCCTTTAAATTGTCCTAGTGCAAAAATTGTTTTTAATTTTTAATTTTCAATTTTATTTTACAATTAATTTGGATTAATTTCAATTATTGAATTTTTGTAATTTTTCTAAATTCTTGTTTCCAATTTTTGCAAAAAGTTTTTGTTGACACAAAACTAGGGAACCATGGAGCTTGATCTGGCTAGCCTACCCACACTGACAGTAGTCCAGCTTAGGGGGTTGTGTATTGAGAGAGGGTTGCCTGCAACCCCTGATCTCAGGAAGCAAATCCTGATTAAATCCCTGACAGCATGGGCTGAGGCCCAAGAGGTAGAGACAGAGGAAGCTCCAGAGGAGGAAGAAAAAGAGGAAGATGCTAACTCTAACCACTCAGGGGAGGGAAGGCATCAGACTCCAAGTGAGGAAGAGGAGGAACGGTCCTCAATGGATACAGTCACTAGGGGCAGACCCAAAGCTAGTGGTAGGAAGAGGGTCCTTTCAGGAGGAGAGAACCCATCCATCAGGGAAAGAGAGCTGGAAGCCCAGCTAGCCTACATAGCTTTGGAAGCAGAGAAGCTGGCCCTAGAAAAGAAAA
Organism: Pleurodeles waltl; assembly: GCF_031143425.1. Classification (NCBI taxonomy): domain Eukaryota; kingdom Metazoa; phylum Chordata; class Amphibia; order Caudata; family Salamandridae; genus Pleurodeles; species Pleurodeles waltl. Next base: position 956,018,251 of record NC_090444.1, read on the forward strand.
AGTGGGCATACAAAGAAAAAAGAGATGGAAGCAGCGATAAAGAAGCTGAGGTGTCCATGGGTGGGGGAGTTTGCCCCAGATTACCCAAGGGGGTGGTCCCTACTTATGTAGAGGGGGATGACATAGATAAGTGGCTGGAGGCCTTTGAGAGGGCACTCCAAATGAGAAGGGTTAGGCCTCAATACTGGGGTTCCCTTTTGTGGGAGTTGGTCCCCAACTCAGGGAGGGATAGGCTTCTGACCTTAAGGGGGGAGGAGGCAGATTCATACCCTAGTATGAAAAGGTGCTTAGCCAAGAAGTTTGGTCTGACCCCAGAGCAGTATAGAATGAAGTTCAGGGACACCCAGAAGGTCAGTACCCAGTCTTGGGTTGACTTTGTAGACACCTCACTAAAGGCACTGGAGGGCTGGATTATTGGCAACAAAGTTAATACTTATGAGGGGTTATACAATCTGATCATGAGAGAGCACATCTTGACCAATTGTATCCAAGAAAGGTTACGCCAGCATCTAGTGGACTCTAAGCTGACCAACCCTAGAGAGCTAGGGGAGGCAGCTGATGAGTGGTTGAGAACCAGGGTGGTTGTCAAGTCCCAGGGGGGAGACTCCAAGAAGGGGGGGACAGGTCCCCAAAAACCTAAGGAGGGAGGTGGTAAGCCCACCACAGAGACTCCCTCTGTACCCCAGAACCCTAAGAAGGAGGAGAGTAAATCCCACTCCCAATCTGACATGCAGAGACAGGGAGACCCAGGGTTAAAAAAGCTCTTGGACAGTAGGGCTTGCTTTGACTGTCAGCAGACAGGTCACTTCAGAGGAGATGCAGCCTGTCCAAAGAAAGTGGTTAGCACTGGGCTGTCCAGTGTAGCCATAGAGGAGGATTCCTCAGATGATGAAGTCCTCCTAGCATTGTGCTGGGAGACAGGACCAGATGGTAAGCTGGTGATCCCTGAGGGTGGGAGTAGGCACTTCCACCACATTCAAGTGAATGGGATCCCTACCACTGGCCTGAGAGACACCTGTGCCAGTCACACTGTAGTGAGTGACCGGTTAGTGACCCCAGACATGTATGTCCCAGGAAAGACAAAGAAAGTCAGGATAGCCACAGGGGAGGTCACCTCCAAACCTGTAGCCATAGTGCCCCTAGAGAGGGAGGGTATCCTTGACTGGATTAGGGTGGTAGTCAGTGCTGACCTTCCCCTAGATTGTATCCTGGGCAATGACCTCCCAGAGGTGAGTCTGGTCACAGATGGGGTGGTCGCCCAGGGCGCCCCCCCAACCCAAAGTCCTGGGGAGTCAGTCCCTACAGTTAGGAGACAGGGGTCCCCAAGAAAAGGAAAGAAGAAAAGGAAGGGTAGGCCACTCTTAAAGAGAGTTCCAGGGAGCCAAAGGCCTTCTGCCCCAGTAGGGGGGGAGCCCAGAGTTGGCACTGGTGAGGCCTCACCTGACCCCAAGGAAGTCCTGAGTAGTCAGGCAGCTGTCCAGATGCAAGGTGTTGCCCCTGCACTGACAGAAGGGAGAGTGGAAGGAGGGTGTCTGCCACAGGAGGTGGTAGCCCCCCACTCTAGACAGCAAGAGGGGTGCCAGGACCCCAAAGATGCCCCTAAAGCAGCTCAGCCACCTGTCAGTGGAGAGCTTAGGGTGTGGTTCTGGGTACTGACAGCTGTCAGTAGCCTCTGCTGGGTGCTAGCCTTCCTGGCAGCACTGTACTTGGCCTGGGAGGCAGACCCCAAGGCCAATAGCAAAGTAGGCCCCCTGACCCTGTTGGTCATGGTGGGGTTGCTCAAGTGTTGGGTGACCTCTTTGGGTAAGCTAGGTCTTGCCCTAGCAAAGTTAGGAGTAGGGGAGGTGGGCACCTCACTACCCAAGTTGGCAGAGAGAAAGGAGGAAGACCCCCCTAGAGGGAAGTTTCAGTTTGGGTTGGGTCCTTTTACTGTTGGGATGGCTTCACTACCCAGAGGGAGTGACCCTGACAGGAGGATATAAGGCAGAGTAGGCCCTGCAAAGGGACAGCCAGTTTTCTTCACTGTCTTCCTCGCCTAACAAGCCAGGAAGACTCTCCCAGGGTTGGGCTGAGTCTCCTGGGCGTGTGGGCTAGGGGGGGGTTGTGTGAGAAACTGGGGCTGATTGCAGAGGCCCCCTAACTTTTTGCACCCATTTTCCACTTTATGCTGGTGTTTTCCTGACTCTGATGGTGCCCTGGGTACTGCTAACCAGTCCCAGGGCCTGTGCTCTGTGTAAAATGGATATGCAAATTAGGCTAATTATAATTGGCTAAGTTAACCTACCTATAAGTCCCTAGTATATGGTAGGGCATGTAGGTTTAGGGACCACAGCATAGGTGGTGCACACCTAGGTGCATTGCTGAGGTGCCCAGTGTCATTTTAAAAGCAAGCCTGCCTTGCTGGCTGCTTTTAAATTAAAGTTATATGCAAATTCGACTTTGGAATTAAAGGTACTTCCAAAGTCTTCAACTACCTTATTTTTACATATAAGTCACCCCTAAGGTGTGCCCTATGTGCCCCTAGGGCTGGGTGCCATGTAACTATAAGCAGGGACTTTATAAAAATAGATTTATAAGCCCTGGTGAGGTAAAAACAGCCAAATTCGTTTTTCCCTCATTGAAGTAAATGGCCTTCATAGGCTAGAATGGGCAGACTTTATTTTAAATTTTAAAGTCCCCTTAAATGTTACATACCAAGAATTTGGTATCAAATTGATTGTTATAATAAATCCCCCAACTTCCAGTTGTTGGATTTAATATAACTAGTGCAGGTAAAAAGTTTAGACTTTACCTAAAAAGTTGCCAATTTCAGCTCTGCATTGTTTTTGCTGCTGTGCTCTGATTGGCCAGCCTGCAGCAGCTTCTGCCAGGCTACTTTAATGAGGTGTGAAGTGGCCTGACTTCACACAAAGGAATGTGCTTTGGGGAGAGAATCTCCCCTCAGCAGATGGTGAGGCAGGAAGGGGGAGGGCTGCCAAACTGGTCTTCAAAGGCAGAGAAGGACATTTGCAGCACCCAGCAACACCCCCACATCCTGCAACCCCAGACAGCTAGGTGCCCCCTTGATTAGATTAGGAGAGGGCAGGAGAGGGGTGTGTTTATGATTTTTAGCCACACCAGTGGGTGGGCCCAGCCAGATCTCTCCTCCAAAAATCAGATTCATCCATTTTGGATTTTTAGAGACTGTTGCCTTCTGGGATGGATTTTTGCCACACTTCCCAGGAAGTGGTCATCACAGGGGGACGACCCTGTCCCTGATTGGAGAACCAGGGCCCCCCTGCTTTTCACCCAGGAGCAAGGATAAAACTGGCAGACCTGCACCCACGCCTCAGATCCCCACCAAATTTCAAGAAGAAAGAACTACAAGGAGAAGAAGGACTGCCCTGCTGGACCCCTGGCCTGCACCTGGACCCTGCACTCAGAAAGACTGCACCAGCTGCACACTTGGGCTTCACCACAAGAAGGACTTTGCCTGGCTTCCACTGGTTCAAGGAGGGACTCCCTGTTTGCTACAGGTGAAAAATTGCTATCCAGAGTCCCCTGCACCAACTCCTGAAAAAGTGACCAGCTGACCACTGTCCAGTGGCCAAAAAGGAGTTTGCGCCAGGTGCACTCTGTGAGTTGAAGTCCGCACTTCCCAAGGACCATCACAGAACTTCTGGACCCTTGGGGTGAGCTGTGGACCCCAAAAGAACCTTAAAAGAACATCTGGGTGAAGCCCCAGAAGTTTGGAAAAGATTGGAGAATTTTTGAAAAAAAGCTCCATAAAGTGACCGACCCGACGCGGAAATTCTAGCCGGCTTGCCTCAACCGCGACCCGGCCTGACTTCGTGGTTCGTCCCGGTAAAGAAAAACATCCAAAAAAGAGACTAAGTCCGAAGGTAAAAAGTTGACCGGGACCTCCCAGCCCTCGTATCCGAGAAGGGCTCCACGGACGTCGGATCAAGATCCAGGTTTACCCCGGTCGAAGGATTTTCATCTCGAAAAAACGACTAAGTCCGAAGGTAAAAATCACCACCGAGGAAACCGACTTCGCGTATCCGGACAAGGGCTCCAGGAGGTCGGATTCAACTGGCAGGTTCGTCCCGGTGAAGAAAAACTTCAAAATAAAGACTAAGTCAGAAGGTAACTTTTTAACCGAGGCCTCCCGCGACTTGTAGCCGAGCAGGGCTCCATCGCGGTCGGCCTGAAAGTTTGACTTTGCCCCGGTCCTGGTGCAACCAGATGACCCGATTGGCGCTTTTTGTTTCTAAGCGCTAGAAAATAATAATACTTTAAAAATTCATATCTCCGGTTCCCCTGAACCGATTTTAATCGTTTTTGTGTCATTTTAAAGATAAAAATATAAGCTATTTTTATAAATTGGTTTTGGATTTTTAAACTGTTTCCTGTGTTTTATTTAATTACTGTTTTGTGATATTTGAATGCTTTACACTTTGTCTCCTAAGTTAAGCCTTGACGCTCGATGCCAAGCTACCAAGGGTAGAGCTGGGATTAATTTACTGAGACCTAACTGTACTTATGTGGAGGTTTGTGGCTTGTTGCTAGGTGTAGGTACCTACCTGCCCTACCAATAACCCATTTTCCAACAGAAACTATAACTTGGTCCCCACCATGCACAATGTTGTCATCAACAACGTCATTTCAGATATTGCAGTTAAGTTATCAATGATATCATAGATCATGTCATGAATGAGATAATATGTGGGGTAATTAGCCCTGTGGGCAGGCCCTATGATCCACTCTTGTGGGCAGCCAACTTCACAGCTCATACGACCTTCAGTTGTGTGCGGTGTTGGACGCAGGCCTTTCACCAAAACTCCCACTGGAGCATGTGCTTGAATATAAGGGGTGTTATTTTAAGTAAGGCAGAACTACTTACTTTGTCAAATGGTCAGAACACCAAAATATATAAAGTGAGCCTATTGGCATTTTGAAGGGATCAGAATATCAACATGTATAAAACATGTGCATTGTCTTTGTCAGAAAATGACCATTAATTATAATATACTGTATTTCCATAATTCACACAGCTCAATATTTAATTAAATTGATTGTTATTTTTTTTTTAAAGTAATGAAGTTTTATCAAATCATCATATCCTGAGGCTTTTTAAAACATTTTCAGGCTTAAAACTACAGCCACATAACTGACCACAAGGGGGCTCTGAACTCCAACTGAAGAGCATAAAATTTGAGCCAGGACTGCTTTAAAAAAACTTATGAATGCTTTCCTGGGGTCATGGATTTAATTGTTTTTTTCATTTATTTAGCTGTACTCGCTGAAGCTCCCACAGCATTAAAAATGCTTGGTGGTATCACTGCACCTTCTAGAAGCACCACTAAGCTGAAAGGAATGTATTTAAAAATGCTTGCAGGGCATTTTGGGGTGCACCAGAAGCAGTGAATAATAAATGAGCCCATCTGGGACACAGATATGATTTTTGTTATTGAGCACCACAGTGGAAACTCCAGGGCCCCCATCCTCCCTGACGGCCAGCTCCCTTGCCAGCACCAATCTTGGTTGCCAACGGGAGCCGGCAATTATTTTTTTTATAAATGTAGTGAGAGGGGTGTGTTGCCCTCAGACCACCCTTTACAGACCCCATCACCTTATCACCCAGGGTCATATTGTTTTTTAACGGGAAGGGGTTTGCAGCCGGGGACTTGATCCCCAGACCACATCTATTATCCCTGCCCTGACACCTTATTTTTTTTTTACCTTGTTCACAGGACTCAGGACACAGGGCCTGATTTAAATATTGACAGTAATGGTCCCGTTGTTGACTTTTTGACTGCAAACCCGCCCGACGTCTCAATGGTCCACCCACCTTATTTAGGTATTGGTGGTCCCATAGATGAAAGACTGCATTCGAATCACCGTTGTTGTGGCCGATGTTTCTTGGTGGAGGGAAAAAGGGATGCTGGAAGAAGCACAGTCAGCTGCCCCACCGTGCAGATTTAGATGTGCATTACTGCCAAGGAAAAAGTGACAGTACGACCACAACTCCTTAGTTGGCGGATTGGGGGAAAAGGGGGTGAAAACTCACCTTTTCAGCACTAGCCCCCGTCTTTGACTGGACAAAACACCTGCCCTCGCTGCTGCCACCAACCCACGGAGAAAGCACAACCACTCTATTGATGGACTGCAATGTAGGGACACCGCATTTCCAGGGTATGTTGGGCGGGCACTGCAAGGGAGCTGGGGACCACTGGAGAGACATACGTCACAGTCAATCACTGTGACATGCATATGTCGGGGACACGAGTGGGCCAGATATGGGTGGGGAAACACAGTTACTCAAAACATATCGCACACATACCCAACTGTCATGAAGGTGCCAGTATTCATAGGCAAATTAATGCTGGCACCACAATGAAGGAACATTCACACCTGTCAACTGTGTCCATGTGTGCACATTGCCAGGGGACCTGTCATGCTGTGCTGCAAGTTGTGAGAGTGAGTCAGTATGTGTGAGTGTGTGAGTGTGTTTGTCTAGCCGAGTGTGTAGTTGTGTTGTGGTTGTTCGATGTGTGGAGGTAGAGTCAATGGTGTTTGTATGTTGTGTCATGGATGTGTGTCAATGTGTGTTTTCAGCATGTACAGGTTGTGTTGTGTCGAACTGGCAATGGGTAAATGTGTGTATGTGTTGTGTATTGTGTAGTGAGGGGTGCACCTATGGCTAAGGAACATTGTGTGTATGTGTGTGTGTGTGTCACTTACCTACCTTCGATAGCCGCTGCCATTGTATATAGTCCATTGAATCCTGCCACCATCTCCGCCATAAGCGAACCACCACCAGTACAACACCTGGAGGACTGTAACATCTAAATATGGCTTTGGCAGTCTTATCAGGCCCGTCACCAATGCAACTTGGGGGTAACACTGCCAACACCTAAATCAGGCCATAAGTCCCAAGTCCTAATATGACTGTGCTGCTCATATTACCTCTGCTAAATTGCAGCATAAACTGCATATTTTCCACATCTTGGTGGAACTCTGTGTAATCTCACTGAGTTTTCATATAACTTTGTGGAATTCTGCAGAGTAAAACTCAGAGAGTTCCTCCCAGTTCTGTCCACCCTTAGTTAATTTAGTCTGGGTAGCGATTGACAACCTTCTGTATGAAGCGGTGTGAGTCATAGTAAGATTAGGGTGAGGTACAAATTATAGCTTTGTGTAGTTTATGTTAGTTTTGTATAGAAATAATAAATTAAGTTTTCCTAACTATAACTAATCTTAAACCTTTTGTTTTTTGATTGAATTTGTATTTATTTTTTAAACAAATATGTTCATACTCATATAATGCTGTTTATTGTGGTATTAATCCTTTTAAATTTTTGTTTTGTTACCACAGTACTTTTGAGAACAGTCAAAGTTCAATATGATCATCAGCATCGTCTGCATGATTATTTTGCTTTCACTAGCAGTTCCTCGATAGTACTGCAGTACCTCTGTAAATGTTTTAAATTATATTTATAAAAAACAATTATTTTTCATTTAAAATAAGGATTCAGGATGTAATGGCTTGGTATGTTTTTAATGGTATAGTTTTTAGTATTGTAACTATAGGCTATGTTTGTGAACTATAAGTGATGTAGTAGTATTGAGATACTGCTGAGGTACATTTGTTTTTAGCAAAACAGCATTTCATTGGCTTGGAACTGTTTCATTTGTAGGAAACAGGATGTATATACCCCTTATCCCTATTCAATTTGATATCTTCAAAGGAGACGGCTGTGCTTTTTGTTGGAAGAGGGAAAATCTTTTGTTCAAAATCCACCTTTGAAGTTTTGGACAACTGCAATGGGTAAAGGAGATGAACCCGTGCTGTTGCAAGAGGAGGATGAAGAGTTGGCACAAAGGAAGAATGCGAAAGACTCCATTGTATGAGCATTTTATTTTGGCACCTGGAAGGAAAAAACTTAATTTCAAACTTATTACATGCAATCTATGTAACAAAGCTATTTCCTGTGGGAACATTAGGCAATACTCCTTCAGTTCCTTGAGAATGAGAAAATGCCTGCAGGCAATTCATTTCACCAAGCTGGTTCATGCGGGAATGAGGTGCCAGAAGGACACAGAAAAGGCTGAAGCAAGAAGACCGACAGCACCCACTTCTATGGTTACTGAAACACCTTTGACTTCTTCTGCTTTATCAGCACCTCCACCATCACCCAATGCATCTGTCCCTGCAGTAGTACCTTCTACTTGTTCCACTCCATCAACACCTCCACCGACATCTGGTGCACCCGTCCATTCAGCAGTACCTGCTTCTGGTACCATGGTGACAATACATCTTTTGAAGCAGAATCGCAATATAGTAGAGCAATATGGCAGTACACCAACATACTGTTTCCTCTGCCATTCTGTCACCGTTGATTCCAAATACTGTTGGAATTCATGCTACCAGTAAGCGCTGAACCTAATCATATCTTTGAACTGTGCCTCCACTCACTAGTTTGCAAGCTCAGATTTACAGGACTTACCTGAATCCTATCACGATTTTCAAGATGTCTTTTGCAAACAAAACGCTACCCAGTTGCAGCCCCACAGGTCATATGACTGCAGGATAGATTTAATCCCAGTGGTGACACTACCATGTAGTAGAGTGTATGTACTCTCTGAGTCTGGAACTCACTATCTGTGCAAGTACCTTGAAGATCTTTTGGCAAAAGGATTCATCTGCCACTGAACCTCTCCAGTGTCATTCCTGTTATTTTTATGATAAAAAAAATGGTGAATTACACCCCTGCATTAATTATCGTGCAGTCAACAAAGAGATTGTAAAGAATTGTTATCCTATGCCGCTCATACCCATCCTACTGGACCAAGTACGTCAGTCCCCTATCTACAAGAAACTGGACTTATAGGGGCCTACCATTTGATCAGGGTCATGAACAGGGACCACTAGAAAATGATATCCGAACAAAGTTTGGACAGTTTGAGTACAATGTAATGCCCTTAGGATTGTGCAACGTCCCTGCAGTCTTCCAGTTTTCATCAATGAAGTGCTGCAGGAGTTCTTTGCAAACATTCCTGCTTGCCAATCTGGAGAAATGCGTTTTCCATGCCACGACCATTGAATTATTGGGTTCTGTCATTACTCCGGATGGTAGCTCCATGGATCATTAAAAAGCACAAGTCACACTAAACAGGGAGACCCTGAAATCAGTCAAAGAAGTTCAAAGATTTTTGGGCTTCACAAATTTTTACAGGCGGTTTATTCCCCAGTTTTCAACCAGGGTGTCACCCATCACACAGTTGTTATGGAAAGGGGTTCCTTTCCTTTGGAGTACAGAGGCAGAGGCTGCTTTCCAGCAGCTACAAAAGACATTCACTGAAACACCCATTTTACACCATCCAGACCGCTCTCAACCATTCTTCACCCAGGCAGATGCTGTTGAGGGTGTATTATCCCAAAGGGATCCTGATTCAGGCCAGTTCCATCCAGTGGTCTATTTTCTAAAAAACTCTTGCCTGCGGAACAAACTTACACTGTGGCCGAAAGGGAACTTTTGGGCATTGAGTTATCCTTTCAGGAGTGGCAACACAATTTATTAGGGGCCAGGCATACAGTCACCATTTACACCGATCCTCACAATTTACACTTCTTCCAGTCAACCAAGGCCTTGAGACCAAGTCAACTACATTGGTTATTATTCTTAACAAGTTGGATTTTGTTATCATTTATCAACCAGTGACATCACAGCTTAAAGAAGACACACTATCACGTTTAGGTTTTTGCCCCATGGAAAAAGAGACAGAAAGTCCCCAGTACATCATATCACCAGAAAAAAAAATTGTTGTTTGTTCCTCACAAGAATTTCTAGGAAAGCTCAGTATTAACATACCACCAACTAAAAAGAGGAGCCAAAAAGATGACTTTTTGTGTCATGATCACAAACTCTTTGTTCTCACCCAAGAAATATAACATACTGTCCGGCATTGGAGTCACAATTCGGTCTTACCAGGACACCGGGAGAGAAGAAAAGTGTAGACCTGTGTCAAAGATGGTTTTGGTGGCCCTGCCTAGCCCAAACCTGTTTCACTTGCATTTGGTCCAAAGCACTAACTGTCTCACCTTCTGGTTTGTTGTGCCTTCTGCCCGTGGCCCCGTCTCCATGATATACCTTGAGCATGGATTTTGTTACTGATCTTTCAGTTAGAATGGGTAATTGTAGACTATCTGACCAAAATGACACATTTTGCTCCCCTGAAATGCATGCCCACAGCACCAGATTTGGACGACCTCTTTATCCAGCACATTAAGTCATGGTCTACCTACTGACTTAATTTCTGACTGAGATCCTCAGTTTGTGTTGAAGTTTTGGCATAGTTTCTGCTCATCTCTGAGAATTGATGTCTGTTTGTCATCCACATACCACCCCAAAAAGGATGGTCAAAGGGAACGGGTAAACCAGTCTATGGAGCAGATTTTACAGTGTTCCAGTGATCACCACTTTGTCAACTGAATGGGACAAGCCTCTCTCCCTTGCTGAATTTGCAAACAATAGGTGTGCACATGGCCACAGGAGTCATCCCCTTTTACAGTCTCATGACCATCATCCCAGAATGCTCCCCACGGAAAACATGCAAACTACAGTTAATGTTTCTTCAGTTAAAGAACACCATCAGAAGTTACATCATATACAACACCATGCTCAGCAAAATATAGTAGCCTACCAGAGAAAAACCAACACACAAGCAGACCAACATAGGCAAACCACACCACAGTATTGACTAGGGGATCTCATCTGGTTAGCCTACAAAAATCTAAACATGGGAGGGTCCAAGAAACTCAACCCAGAATATTTAGGACATTTTTCATTCACAGAAGCCCTGAAAACTTTCATCGTGAAGCTTCTATTACCAGAAAATTACACAATTTACCCTGTCTTCCATGTCTTCCTATTATGACCCTATTCCCCTGCCACTCTCACCTCCCCATCACCTCCTCCAGTTAAGGCCGATGGGCAATGGGAATTTGAAGTTGCCGGAGTTTTGTACTCCAAACATCTTCAAGGGCTTTTACACTTTCTGATTGCATGGAAAGAGTACGACCTTGAGGATAACTCCTGGGAACCAGCTTCTGCTGTTTCATCTCCCTCACCCATCTAAGCCCTGTGAGATGGCCTCTGGGGAGGAGGAGTGTCAGGAAACATGCTGTCACCTTCCTCATCTGTCATCATGCCCAGCGATGACTGATTATTCATTTATCTATTGAGGTCCCCCTCCCCTGGGGTAGGGTGTTGTCCAGGTAATCCTGATCAGATAGCTTGTAACTGTTTGGTGGATCAGTGCTTATTATTGGCAGAACATTCTTACAGTTTGGTGCCATTGTTTCATATGCTGAACCTTTGCCAGAACGTTGTTACATTTGTAGAAACATTATGTTGCCCCCAGCCTCCGCGTGATGGACGAAGGCTTGCTTCAAAACAAAAACATTGTTGCATGAATAGTCAAGCAGGGCTGACAGATCTCCTCTGCTGATGGCCTCCGTAAGAAATACAGCCACACAGCTCTCCATTACACTGCGTGATCGGGAGGTGGCCATCTTGGCTCTGGGTGGGGATGAATACCACACCCCAGCCACCATCCTTCACATGGCTTTGCTGTTTCCTGCATGCTCCGGACCGCATGCACTTTGCATGCTTATCTGAAAATCACTGTGCTGCTCCTGTGTGGGTCCTGCATCCGCCACTGAAGGTAACACCTGTTCGCCATCATCACTCAAATCTGAAATAAAGGAAAGAAGAAAAGTTAAATACTCGCAACTTCCAACCGTACAAGCAACGTAAAGACTAATATAACACAGTGCAGCTTCTCAGAAAACACAGATCGCAGTTCAGCTTCAACAATAGCATTTATTTTGACACGCGTTTTGACTTTGCTATTGTGAGAGCAGGTGATGTGGTGTTAACAATTATTCACCCAGTCATGCTAGCACTTTTGAGCCAGTGCCATTTGCCTCAATCCAGAGTGCGAGGAGTGACTAACAACAGAACTTGTGTTCTACATTTTGAAACTGTGAAAAGAACAGTACCACACGCTCTTTCAAATCAGGAACAGAGATCTTGTATGGTAGAAAGTTGGGGGTTATTAAGAAAAGTCATTCTGGTGATTTGTGTAAAACATACCTCTGTTAACAGACAGTATGATTCCTTATGTGGTTGCTATGCTTGTATTTAATGCATGCTGTCTTTCTGATTATCATCAAAACCAATATGATTTAAGAGGGACACTGTCTTTGATGCACTCCTGAATCTCCAGGTGCCTGACTGGACCAGACGGCAAGTTGAGGCAGTATTCTTTCTCTCTCTTCCAATTCCCCTTCCCTTTTGGGGCATCCTCTGAGACTCCCTAACTGTGTGGTAACATTGGGAGGTGTCTCAGGAGGTCAGGGGTGGCTTGCATTGCCCCTGCGGGATGCCTATTCTTCAGGTGAGTGGTTACAACAGCTTCATAGTAGATCGTAAGTTAATAAGAACTTCTACAGTGACATCTGATTATATTTCATAAACATAGCACAAAGCCAATTCATCATTGTTTTCCTTGGAAAGTATTTCAGACAAAACTACCATTTCAGTTACAGTACTGTCATCATTTAGAACATTACAGTTCATGATGCACATATGGTAGTAGTCATTATAAACCACTAGGGGAAAACAAATCAATTGGGTTGTGATAAAACCCATATTCACTGTGTATGTCCATGGGAATGTGAAAACATCTGCAGCCAATTGAATCCACCAGGTTAACGTTTGTGGAATAAATGCACCAGAAGGAGATAGGAGAGTCTGAAGCAGAAAGATCAGCAGCGGCCACTTTTCAGTTAATACAACACCTTTAACACCACCTTCTGCATCTGTCCCTCCAATAGTACTGTCTAATTCTATTGCTCCATCAGCACATCCACCACCAGCAGCTGCATCTGTCCCTCCAGTAGCACCTTCTAATTCTTTTGCTCCATCATTACCTCCACCAACATCCGGTGCTTCTGTCCCTCCATGGGTACCTGCTCCTAGTGCTGTGGTGAAAGTATATTTTTTCAGGCAGAATCAGTATATAACAGAGCAATATGGTAGTACAGCAACATTCTGTGTCCTCTTCTATACTGTCATTTTTGTGGGAGAGAGAAATATGCCCATCCAAGGTGAGCTTGTCATGGCTCACCAGTGTCCTCCCCAGCAGCCTTAGGCTTTTTTGCCTTTGTTCTCTTGTTTACCTCATAATTCCTGTTGAATCTATTTTTCTTGTTTGTTGTAGTGACCTTGTTTAAAAAAAACAATTCCAGAAAAATCTAAAAAAAACACAAGAAAAACTAATATTTTCCAAAATAACCAAGTTTCTCAAAAGATAAAGAGCTTCTATAAATATTGTCTATTTTTTTCAGTTATCAGAAACAATAAATTGAATTAATTATAGAGATAAGTGGCAAGTGTAAGGTAAGTTAAACATATGCCCTATGGTGACTTCATTGTATATGGTAAAATAATAATAGACTACCACAGTAACATTTGATTGTACTTAATAAACACAACTCAAAATCAATCCATCATTATTTTCCCTTTTCTGTGTATTCAGACAAAACTATCATTTTGGTCCCACTGCTGTCATCAGTTAAAGCATTTACATATCAAGGTGATCATATAGTAGTAGACATCATTAAACACTGGGGAAAAACAAATCAATTGGATTGTGAAAACCCCTATAGATGTTATGCTTGTCCAAAGGTCACTATATCTAAGTAAGTAATTTGATATTTGTGAAAGCATAGAAGACAATAATAATAATACTTAGAGCAGATTTTTTCAAAAGTCATCACCCATACTAACTTTTAAGTACCACTTCATAGAAGAGCTCACAGATCTATATAAAAATGTACCTGTGCTAAGGAGAAAGACATAGCTGGAGCTGATGAGGTATAATGTTCAATTTATCTGTTATGCTCTGAAGTCAAAATAGAGCTCTGTGGCTGTCCAAAAGTCATCAGAGTCTCTATGGTTGTTGGTGACATTTGGCAGGACTGGGCTGTGTTTATAGCCCACTTTTGTTTTATCAAACAATCACACAATGCTTACTTCTTAATTGTGGTTGATTTCTGTTTTTCTTTTCGTTTTCCTTGACATGTGACAAGAAAGTTTTGTTTCTAATGCCTTTCTAATACTTGTTAGACATCATTGCTGCAGACTAACTTATTTTCTTTCCTCCTTTTGGGTTTTGGTCGTATTGTGCTATATTAGTAGGCCAAATTGCATTTAAGCAAATAATTGTCCTCCTTTGAAAATACATTGCTGGCATGATGTCATTTCCTAATGGCCAATCATCTAATTCTTTATATATTTGTTTGTCTGCCTCTGTGTTCCTTACTCTTTATGTCAGTGTATTTGCAAGGTGGTCGGGTATGGTTGGTTGGGCTGTTTCATTGTTTGGGCCAGACACCATGCTAAGAACGTAGGTGTTGAAAATGATATCAGTTTGAAAGGAGCTGAACTCGTATAGACTGGTGAAAGAAGTTTGGAAAAGAACCAGTTACTCCCTCTACTTTCGTCTGTTAGAAATTGTGACCATCACCTCTTAATGGTTATCCACTGTGGTGGTAACCATATAGAACACTTAACTGGAGTTAGATTGGACATTTAGATGAAGGAGACATTCTCCATCTTAATGTCTATGTTTCTGAACACACATTTTCTGTTCTTAAATATTTGTTAGACACAAAAGTGGAAGCACTATACTGTAAAAGCTGCTATGTTTGAAAGGCTTGAAAACATGTGAACAAAGCAGTGTCTGCATTCCTTCATGATCATAAAATATCTTTCCTTTTCCATTTAAATATAAAATATGGCAATGCAGCACTGTATCATCCTGATGGTGTACATTTTTCAACCTATGGAAACGATATTTTCCTTACAAACCTAAAAATGTGGCTTGGCAAACATATAGAAATATGTTTTTTGAAAAAAACAAAGGCTCTTTTGAGAGTCTTCCTATGTTATATCTAATTTTATTTTATCATAATTAAGTTTTTGTTCAGATTTCTATAACTACTGCAGCACTTTCTAGATATTTTCTAGACAGTGGCACTTAACATTGCAAACTTTGTTCAAAAAATACATATTTCAATGAAAATACTTCTCCCTAACTCTACAGACTTTGCTAAACCTCATCCTTTACATTAGAAAAAGACTAACAAGCTATATTTGATGTTAAAAAACAGAACAAAAGCAAAGTGTGGTCTAACCAATATGACGGCCTATTTTGCAAAGGATTTGATTAACCAATAACATTGTGTTTGGTCATCGCCATGTACCACCGTAGGCAGCAAAGGCACTGCGGTAAATGCGGTCACATACATAACTAAGTTTGTGTCCCTATTACCTAAAAACAATTGGTCAAATTCAGATCAAATAATAAAAACTAATTTTCCACACCATTATCTATATTCCTGCCAAATGTCATGTAAATCCGTTCAGCCATTTTGGAGCTACATCTTTTAAAAAGTCTATGGAAAATGAATAGGTTTAAAATGTGTTTTGAGACTCCCCATCCCCCCTTTTTTTCTTTACACCCCCCTTAACTAATCACCACAAAACTTTGCATCATCAGCCTATGGCCAGGCCCTGCATTCAACACCCCGCTGGTGCTCACAGCTGATTATGTGTAACAATATAAAGGGTGTCATTATAAGCAAGGCAAATATACTGCATTTGTCAGTAACACAACAATAACTTAAAAACATGTATATTTCATAAATTCACACATTGCAAGGATTAATAAGTGATTATCATAAAATATTTTGAATAAAGCCTTTTCAAAAAATGTCAAGGCAAAAAGTACAACCATAGAACCAACCATTAGAAGTCTGTATGCTCCAGCTGAAAAGCATACAGCCAAGAGTGCTTTTAAAAAATAGGAAGCTCTTTTGGGGTCACGGATTTAAAGGACCAGGAGACTAACTGTGTATTCTTTATATGGCTGGTGTCCTGCTTCACTGCCTGCAATCCCCTACAACATTAAAGAAATGTTTGGTGGTGTCCCTGCCTCTTTTAGGGCACAATCAGCAAGGAAATATGCACTTGAAAAAAGCCCTAAGGCATCATGGGGCACTCCTTGCTATGAGCATTGATGCTCATTTATTATTCTTTTTGTCTCTTTTTGATTTTTTTTCATATTATCATGGATGTCCAAGGCCCATGCAGGACAATCAGCAAATTTTTTCTTTGGGGGCCGCGGGGAGAGACTCAGAGAGTCCATAGCCTTGCTGGCTCCCCTGCCAGAATCTATCCTGGGTGTCAGTGGTAGCCAGGATTTCTTTTCATTTTGTTTCAATATTTTAATATTGGAGCAGGACGTGCAACCTTTACAGGCCTCTGGGGAACCTCACAACTTCAGGGTTGGATGTCTCTTTAAGGGGAGCAGGTGTGTGCCCCCCTTTCCTGAAACCAATGCAGGCCCCTGGGAGCACTATCACTGGTGGGTGGACGTGTGCCCCACCCAAAAGCCATCACAGGCCACAGGTACCCCATGCCTCAGTGCCATATTCATGTTTAAGAGGAGGGGTGAACCTGGCCCCTAATCCAGAGCCAATACTGGTTGGGGCCGTATTCATTTTTAAGGGGATGGGGGAACGTGGCCCCCCTTTCTAAGCCATAACAGGCCCGGGGACGCCTTCTCCCAGGGCTGTATTCATGTTTAAGGAGAGAAAGTGCACACCTCCTCTCCCTGAGTTAATACTAGCCCCTTGGACCCCATCCCCTAAGGCCTACATTGGGTACTGTTAGACCTGGCATCCTTGGTGTGGTTTCCCCTTTCTTTTTTTCTCTTCTTCCTTTATTTGTGACTGTGTGCTGACTTTGTTTTGCTGGTTTTTGATACTCTAGGTACTTTATCACTGCTGGCCAGTGCCAAAGTGCAAGTGCTCCCTGCATAAATTGTGAGTATGATTGGTTACCCCCGATTAGCAAATTTGATTTACTAGTAAGACCCCAGTGAAGTCATGAATCATTTAAAGCTCAACAGAATAGTCAATCCCTCATGCATCTCTCTATATATTTTGGAAGAACTAAAAGGCACTGTATAAAAGACCATGTTGCAGGAGATATGATCAAGCAGTGACCCATTCTCATTTTCAACCACAAGGAGGTCTGGGGCTTGAAGATTAGTTACAGAAGTCAAGGGGAATGAGGGACAACAATCCTGACTACGCTGGGAATTTCTAAAAATCAGGTATAGTATAGGGGGCAGATTATCATGCAAGAGGTTTCGAAAAATGAACTAACAGCAAACTGGTTGTTGGCTGTGATATCTGTGAGCTATACAATAGATTGCATCTTAATTCCTCCTGATTCAGGATTCATTATAATTATATGGCCATTTGACATGAGAAGCTCTCTGACCTGGAAATACTGGAAAAATACAAAGTCATTGGTGCAAAAGAAGGTCATAATTCCACTACCCAAGAAGAAGAAGAAGATTGGTACTCAATTGTATTTTTGGTATCCAAAAAGTCCAGAATACTTCAGACTAGTGAAAAGGGTGTAAATCATAATAAGAAAACAATACATCTCAGGATGAGTACTTATTAACAAAATCTCATGTTGATTTCAAAGGGAGAACTGTTAACATCCATTGATCTTCAGCATGTGTACACATGCCACGCATAAAGGGGCATATTTATACTCTGTTTGCACCGAATTAGCGTCATTTTTTTTAACTCTAATTCAGTGCAAAACTAACTCCATATTTATACTTTGGTGCTAGGCCTGTCTAGCACCAAATTTATGAAGTTTAAGTCATTTTTTTGGAAGTGGAAACCTACCTTGCCTTAATGAGATGCAAGGTAGGAGTCCCTGTGAAAAAAAGACTCTATGGCCTTAATGCCATATTTATACTCCAGTGCAAAAATGGTGCACGGGAGGGAGGAGAGGTACAACATTATGCAAAGCTTGATTTGGCACATTTGTTAGCGCCTGGGTCAGGGCAGGCATTAGGGCAGTGTTCCCCAACCCCCGGGCCGCGGACCGGTGCTGGTCTGTGGATCAATCGGCACCGGGCCGCCCCACTGTGGCGGGCGGTAAATGTTTGATAATTTTTCCGTGGCCCGCTTGTCACACAATGGGACAAGCGGGCCACGGAAAAATTATCAAACATTTACCGGTCCGGGTGATAAAAAGGTTGGACAACACTGCATTAGGGGACCTGAGGGCCTATTTCCATGGTGGTACACCATGGAATAAGCCCACAGGTGCCCTACTCAGACCCCAAGGACACCCCCACCCACACCAGAGGGACAGCAGAGGATGGGGGACCCCATCACAGGTAAGTACAGGTAAGTATTTTATTTTATTTTTGAAGCCTACATGGCACTGGGTGCATTGGCCATGCCCAGGGGACCCTGGTCCCCTGTGCTGGCCATTAGGGTGGTGGGCATGACTCCTGTCTTTTCTAAGACAGGAGTCATGTGGTATGGATGGTTTTGCGTCAGAAAATGACTCTATGCAGGTTAGAGTCTGTTTTTTTACTCTACCCTGCCTAACGTCATTTTTTGGTGCAAATACCCCTTCTTCCATACTGCCAGCCCAACCTGACTAAAGTCATTTTTTTTGCCACTAGCCTACCCTTTGCACCATTCCATAAATATGCACAGAAATGGTGGAAGCCGGTGCTAAACTGTTTGGTGCAAAACTGAGTTGGTGCAGTTTTGCACCAAAAAGTATAAATCAGGTCCTAAGTGTTATCAAAGACTTGTGAGGTTTTTCCAGGAGATCATTGGCAGGTTATCACATTCGGGCTGAAAGTTTGTCTGCATGTTCACAAAGATTTTGACTCTGCTGATGTCATGGTTTCAAGCAGTAGGAATTCAAGTACAGCAATCTTTACACAATCTGTTGATTCACTAGCCTTCTAGCAAACATGTTCTTAAGGATATTTGCAGGACAGTTCACCTTCTCCAGATTTGAAGATTTCTGATCAACAGTGAGGGATTTCATCTGGAATCTACTCAGAATTTGAAATAATCTGAGAGATGTGGGGATGTGTTTTTCCTCCAGACAGAGCATGCAGACTTCATAGCAAGGGAATGGTTTCAAGTACCGCTGGATATAGTGAGTAGCATCCTGGAAGTACAAATATTCTTTCTATTAGGAATGGGGAATGATACAACAAGAATGTTTTCATTTTCTTTTGAGTTCTCTTTTAGGAAGCATGCATCTTGTGTTTTCTTGTGTTTCTGTATTCATGTCTTCCAGTGATGCATATCCTACTGTTTTAGAATCCAGCATCAGGAAAGTTCATCTAAGGGGAATATGCAACTTAAAAGCACACATTCTGAGTTGGATGTTCTCTTATTTTCAAAATGTTGTTGTGGATGTCCCACTATTTCAGGGAATGTATTGAGATGTGGATATTTAACAGTAGGTCTATTTGCCAATCATGAATTATCAAAACAAGGTAGTATTTTCTGAAGGTTTCCAAAGCTGAGCGCAATAAGGATAGATCTTCTTTTGATTCTCTGGCTGAGCAAACTCCTATATGTGTTTTCTTCATTGTGAAAAGATCACGAGAGACAAAGCAGAGGTAACAGCGATACTTCCATATTGTCCAAGCAGGTCACGGTTCCCTTTTTGTTAAAAATTGTGAATAGCAAAGGAATGGGTGAGTCCAGTCTATATGCAATCTGTATAAACCTCCCTTAATGTTGGCTTCAATGTCTCATCTGAGGTTATTGGATGGATATTGAGAGGAAAGGGCTTATGATACTGGGTTTATCTTTACAAGTATAGTATCTGTCTCAATTATACATGGAAAGTTTATGACCATCCTTGGGTCTCTTTTTCAGGCATGTGTCGAAAAAGCTATCTCTGCTTCATTGTCTCAAGAGTTAATTATGCATTTTTTGTAGGAGGGATTTAATATTGATTGGGCTATTTCCAGCTTGCAAATTCAGTGGGTAATCACAGTTTTTAAATTACCTCAGATGGATATATCATCAGTAGAACATTTCCAATCTCACTGTAAAGGTTTTTCATTTTTAAGACCAAGGAAAAGGTAACTTGCCCAACTTTGGGATCTTCCGCTTCCCTTAAAATATTTGCTTTGCACTACAATTCAACCTCTAGTTGAGGTTTCTGAAAAATAGCTATCTTTAATTTTTTTCTTTTTAAAAACAATAGTGAAAGTCAATTTAGGTTAGGAAAATTAAGCCTTGCATGGATATCACTTGTGATTTCCAGTGGTTGCACTTAAAAGATCAAAAACACAACACAATAAAAATCCCAAAATAAAATGTGGGCAGAAAATAAGGAGGGTGAAGCGCTGATATCCATGAGGGCGACCCTCCCTGTGATCTTGTCCTTGGCCACCTTGAGGCTAGGGGTCACAATGGCAGTGCCAAGGGTTGGAAGGGGCAAGCCCAATCCGATGTATAAAAACAGAGAATATTTTAATAAACAGAATGACACAAAATTCCAATAAGAAGAACCAGAAATATTAATTTGAGAAAAATTGAATTAAAGTTTAGCATCAAAAAGCACAAAGTACCAACTGCAGGCAAAAGGGTGTGCTAGACCGAGACATAGTCAAAAGTTAAGGCTAACCACGATGAAGCACAGATTAGATACAAGACCCAGGAAGGTCCCAGTCAAAGAGACACTGTTGGACCTTTTCGGGAAAAAAGGGGGTTGCTGTCAAAATTCATCAGTGGGACAAGTTGCAAGCCATATTTGAGTTGGTGTTCAGTGACAGCAGATTGCTGAAGAGCAGGATGCTGTTGCAGTTGTCAACTAAGGCTGGAAAGCTCATAGCAGGTGAAGTCCAGTGTCAATACCCAGGAAGGTCTTAGCATCGGTCCACTTCAGCTCAGCATTGCTCTCGGTGAAACCTTTTATTTGCAGACTTGAAAATATTCCTAGAAGTCAGATCTCCTTCAGCAGGGCAGACCAGCAAGTTGAACCCAACTGGCATTTTGATGTCAATGGTTTAAGCTCGATGGCCATCCCGGTCTCCTGCCGGTTCTTCAGAGAAAAAAGTTGTCAAAAAGTTTCCAAGTCGCAGCTTTTACAGTTTGAGCAGGAGGAATACACTTTGATACTTTTGCAAGGGCCCCAGGACCTTAAGGACACCACTTAGGGGTCAGGACTCACTCCAGTAGAAGCCACCAGCAGGGTCCAGAGCAGATCCAGTTAGAACAGGTCAGTTGAGCATTTCAAGAAAGTGAGCTTCTTTCAGCTTTTGTGTCCTCGCAGTTTAACAGCAGGTAAGCCAACTGACTCTTAGAATCAACTGCTTGGTCCTGGGTAAAAGTGGGAGCAGGTCCGGCCCTTAGGGTTCTCCTCACAGGTCACAATAGCAGGTGCAGTCCTTATTCTGTCTTCCACAACTCCAGCAATGTTCTGAAGAGGGTACATTTATGCCCAGTGTAAGGCTGTGGGTGGATGAAACTCCTGGCCACTCCTCAACCAGTAGGGTAACATTCCCACTTTGCAGCACTTCTAGCGTGTTTTACTGTAAACTATCCTCCAGCGCCCCTGTGATCAGAAAGCTGTGGAGACGGCTGGAACTGACCCTGGCGGGGACTCTAGTTGTCTGCCATGACCTGCGCATAGAGTGCCCCTAGAGTGGTCCAAAACTGGAACGTGTTTTCACAGAACCCAGTCACTGAGGACAGCTAGGTGGTCCGGCAGCTTCCCTGTAGGATTCCTGAAGCCAGGAAGTAGAAGATGAGGTGGCTAACATGTTGAAAGGGGGATCATAGACCCATCTAATAGCCCATGGAACTCCCCATGCCAAAACCTAAGGGCAATCAAAGTTTGGCACCTATCCATGCTGAGGGTAGACAAACTCATAGAAGACTTGGGTACAGCCACCTACCTTACTACCCTAGATTTCACAAAGGGGTATTGGAAAATTTCCGTGACCCCTATGGTGAGGGAGAAAACAGCTTTTGCCACACCTTCTGGCTTGTACCAGTTCAGCGTGCTACCCTTTGGATTGAATGGGGCTCCTGCAACATTTCAAAGACTGATGGATGTCCTCTCTGGCCCCACCATAGTTATGCGGCAGCTTATTTGGATCTTCAACTTTTCCTGGGAATATCATCTATGGATGCCATCTAGAGGCGGTCCTCCGAACCCTTCGAAGGGCTAGCCTCACCGCAAATCCAGACATATGCACCCTTGCCACCAATTCCATACAATACCGGTGTACCATGTGCAGGATGGGAGGATTAGTCCCCAATTCGACAAAGTGAAGGTGATCAAAGACTTAACATGGCCCATAGATAAGAGAGGGTTCAGATCCTTTCTTGGACTAATAGGCTGTTATCGCTGGTTTATCCCTAGGTTTTCTTTGATGGCTACAACCCATTGTCTGACTTCTTGAAAAAAAAACAGCCAAATAAACTAAAGGAGTGGACCCGGACCCAACAGCACAGCTTTGAATGGTGGAAAAACACCTTATGTGGTGACCCTGTCATGCGGTGCTCAGATTTTGCTAAGCATTTTGTTTTCCAGACAGATGCTTGGGATAGAGGTCTCGGGCTGTGTTATCCCAACCGGCAGGTCCAGACATCTCCGCCCAGTGGTGTATATAAGCCAAAAGTTGTTGCCACAAGAAACCCATTACCCCACCATTGAGAAAGAGTGCCTCGCAATCAAGTGGGCATTGGAAGCCCTGCAATATTATTTATTGAGTCTCCCCTCCACTCCGTTGACTAATCACGCTCCTCTGGTGTAGCTGGCCTGCAATAAAGAGTGTAATTCCAGGGGGCTTAGATGTTTCTTAGCCTGCCAATCTTTTTCGTTCCAGGTGTGGCATCTTCATGGGAGTCAGCAGGGTTATGCCGATTTCTTGTACCGAACTGCAGTTTCGTCATGGCCCGATTGGCCATGCCTGGATGGTATATACTGTGAACAGAAGGCTGTGGAGATGGCTGGAACTGGCCCAGACAGGGGAGCCAGGGGCATGCAGAGAACACAAGAGATAGTTCCAGTTGTCTGCCATGACCTATCCCTTCCATGCTCCAGGCTGTTCATAGGCTGCCTGCAAGAGCAAATAGGATGCGCGACCAGCAAGCAGTGGATGAAGTGGCACTTGGCGAGGAGGATGTAAGGGAGCATGAAGACACCAAATGAGGAGAAACTGAGCAGAGGAACACCTCTAGGATGAGTCTAACAGCAGAGGAGGCAAGAACAACATCAGGGGTGTTGCCGACGAAGGAGAGGGAAAAGACAACAACACAGTTGCAGGTCCTGGATAACCTGACCCAGGGAGATGACGGCGAACGGCTCACCCTGGGGAAGGTGATACGGGCAAGGTTAAATCAGAGTCACGGCTTCATGTGGGTAATGCAACGGGTGCAAAGAGTGTTGTTTGGTGGTCTGTGGCAGGGGTTATTTGGTACTGCAAGAGTCTGCCACAGCATGGGCTGAACTGTTGAGTACTGGAAGGTGGGGAGCACTCTGGCTTGCCAGATATATGAGTTGTTTAATACCAGCTATGTCTGCAACAGCCGGAATAAGGGAAGAAGTAGGAGGACGCATAGAAAGGGGTTCAGTGGAGTCACATCCTTGTTTATTGCCAGGAGGGTCACACACTAGAAGTATACACTACGGTGTGGTGCTGGTCACAATATTGTATCAGAACCTGAGAACTAGGGCCTCTTTCCCCCTTTCTATTTTTCCTGAGGGTGAGCACTGGAATTATGCAGAACCATCCTGGCTGAAGGAGAAGATTGGTAGAAAAGCCCAGCTGCCTAGGAAACTCACCTGACAGATCCTTATCACATGAATCTATGGGAAAACCCTATATACTTCTTAAGTAAATCCTTTAGACTTATCTACCCTTAGTTTGGGTCATATTTCACACTCTGTCAATCCCCTCTCTACTTAATCCCAAGACGGCAGAGCCTTTCTTCTCCTGTGCTGAGGTCCTTATGCCCACCCATAGGTGTGGTAAAGATAATGGGCAAACACTTCCTTGTGTTCACTTCAAACGAGTTCTGGGATAGCTTCCCCTTCCACTGAGTATGGGAACAGGTTGACCATGAGGACAAAAGGGAGGCAGGCCTAGGTGTCTGCTACATCTGCCAGTGACAGATTAAGCTTCATTTGAAGGTCAGGAAGTAATTGGGCACAGCCCCCTCGGCCATCCTGCTCAGAGAAGAATAACATTTTGCTTTGCACAGGCCTTTTGTCAATTGCCTGGAAGCAATACACCTCTCACTACAGGAGAGTCAATGATAGTAAGGAGACCCAGAGCACTGGCAGAAAGGCACATTTGACTTAGGCAGGAAAATTACAACTTTCGAAAAGTGTAATTTTGAAAATAATTATATAAAATCTGACCACTAAATTGGATTTTAAATTATCATTAAATTATGTCCTTAAATCATTTTTCTAGCTACTCCCTGTGGAAGATCAGGGACAAACTAACAGGAAAACTACCCTGGGATAGAGATGAATGATCCCATGACGTTCATCGTGGGTGGTCCAAGCCACCTGGAAAGAAATAAAAACATGTAAACAGAGAGTAGGAGGAGGGAGGGTGGAAACAACATGACAGAGGAAAGGAAAAACTAATGACAGCTGGTTATGCCAAGAAGGTGGCAGAGCAGCAGAAGAAAAAGCCTTTGAGGAGGAAGAGTTGGAATGGTGTAAGGATGAAGGGGGGAGTCAAGAGAGAGAACTAGAGATGGAGGAGCAGAGTTGAAAGGAAGAAGTGGAAACAGAAAAACAGAGTTAGTATGGTGGAGAGAAGGCAGGAGGCAACAGAGGAAACGGAGGGAGATGGAGCAGTGGTTCAGCCAGTGGAGACCTTGGGATACAAGCAGGATAGGTTGGGGAAAGAGAGGAGTGGATGGAAGAGCAGTGAATGCCACCGACTGGCACCATATCTTCCGCCACCATCCAAGGGGGTTGTGGTCACTCTAGTGAGTCCGTATAATTACAATAACTATCTGCCTCCAGAATTCAAGCCCTGTCTGGCATTCTTTCGTAAACTTCACTTGGTGGTGGGTGATAGATATTTGATTTCCCTCCATGATTATTGGAACACTACACTAAGATAGTTTGGACAGGTGTTGGGATACTCACATACAATGATGAAGAAAGTGAGAGTGGACAGCTAAAAGAATAAAAAATACGAGTGTGGAGAAGGGGAGGTCCCCTGGAATGTAGAGATCTAATTTAAGGAACAGAATGGCTTCCGACAGAATATTCGAATCTTTGGTGGTCATTGGGACATTGACAGTGACTGTTAAAGTGGCGGTAACACCGCCAACAGGCTGGCGGTAATTACCGCCAAAATATGACCATGGCGTTGATAACTCCCATAGACAGCCAATGTACCAAAGCACCGGCAGGACGTTAACAACACTCCCCACGGCGGTAGCCATCAACAGCCAGGCGGAAGACAAAGTACTGCCCACCATAACACGACAGAGGAAACCACCAAGAATTCCGTGGCGGTACCAATGCCATCAAAAGCCTGGCGGAAACACTGCACAGAAGATCAAAGACTCACCTTCAGGGACACAGAGAAGATCTACGCCGCCATGGAACAGTAACTGCAAGTCTTCCTCATGCTCATCTATGTCATGCTCTACCTGGAACACCAATTCCGACGAAGACGACGACGGTGAGTACAGCCGCCTAGCAAACAAGGGATGGAGGGAGAAAAAGGACTGTGACACACACACGCACAACACACACCAGACACACACACACCATACACAGAACCAGCTGCAGATGAAAAAGAATGGCACACAACACACAGCAGAATAATACAAGGACCAGAGTACTGAAGTACTGAAAATGTATTAGCATAGCAAAACCCACCCCATGAACCAAATATCTACAAATGTACACAAAGGGCCAATGCCCAGTCCAAAGTAGTAAGGGCTCACATGGCCCAGTCCATAGTCCATAGTCTAAGACCCAACTTGTTTCCTGACCACACCATCACATAACTGTACAGGGGCATCATCAATGAAGTTGGCAGGCACCTCAGGGGGAAAAGGGGTGGGGGGCACCTCAGCCAAATTCGGGAACTTGCCCACTGGTTCTGGAGAGGGCATCATGGCCATTTCTCTCTGCTGGGGAGTGTAAGGTCACAGTCTCCGGGGTGAGGAACTTGCCCACTGGTTCTGGAGGGGGCTCCATGCCCATTTCCCCCTGCTGGGGAGTGCAAAGTCACAGACTCTAGGGTGGGGAACTTGCCCACTGGTTCTGGAGGTGGCTTCTTGTACAGCAGTCCCTGTAGGGTGGCCTACATGTCCTCCACTGGTTGTGTGGGCTGCACTGTCTCATCTGGAGGTGAGGGCTGCACTGTGTCAGCAGGTGAAGGTGCCTCCTGGGCAGCCTCTGCTAGAGGTGAGGGTGCACTGTTTCAGAAGGTGAAGATGCCTCCTGGGCAGCCTCAACAGAAGGAGTGGGCTGCACTGCCTCAGCTGGTAGTGAGGGCTCCGTGACCACTGGTGATGGTGGTGTGTCACCATGCCTGCCCCTGCTGGAGGTGAGGGCTGCACTGTAGGTGAAGGTTCAGCCTCTGCAGGAGGAGTGGGCTGCACTGCCTCAGCTGGTGGTGAGGGCTGCACTGTGTCAGCAGGTGAAGGTGCCTCCTGGGCTGCCTCTGTTGGCGGTGAGGGCTGCACTGTGTCAGTAGGTGAAGGTGCCTCCTGGGCTGCCTCTGCTGGCGGTGTCACCCTGCCAGCTTCTGCTGGAGTTGAGGGCTTCTTCCCCTTCATGGCAGAAGGTGTGGACTCTTTCCCCTTCCTGGCTGTTGTTGTGGGCTCCCTCCCCTGCCTGGCTGTTGGAGTGGGATCCCTCACTGTCTTGCCTCCACGACTAGGAGGTGCCTCCACTGTCCCCATGGACTTTTTGTCTGATGTGCTGGGCTGGGTCATTGGGACCCTGCTTCTACGGGCAGGACATTGTTGGGGGGGGGGGGAGAGGTCAAGATGTGCAAGGAAATGTTTCTTAGGGGCTTTGGGGCGGGATGTGGGAGGAGGGATGGGAATGGAGGTTGAGGGAATGGTTGTTGGAGGTGAAAGTCTGCTGGACTTGGGTGCAGGTGCATGGTCAATGTGCGTGTGTGAGATGGATGGCTGGTGGGTGCTTGAGTGCTTGTGTTTGTGTCCTTTAGGATGGGGGAGACAGACACGGTGGGAGAGAACACAGCGGATGGTGGATGGATGTTATGGAGGTGTTGGCTAGTGAGGTGTGTGTGCTGCTTGGTGTGGTGATGCTGGTGGTGGATGTTGATGCAGTGCATGCAGGTGTGAGTGTGAACGTGACTGTGAGGGAGGCGGAGGAGGAGGAGGAGGGGGAGAGAGTGGAGGAAGTGGATGTGGTTGTGTCTGCAACTGTCTGGTGTTTGGGTGAGTGCTTGTGGGATGAAGTGTAGTGCCTGTGTTTGACTGTGCCGCTCCTGTGTGTTGTCTTGTGTGCATGCTCATCTGTATGTGTGCATGGGATGGGTTGGGTTGAGGAGATTGGGACAGGGAAGTGGTAGTTGGAGGGGGACGGTAGGAACAGGGACAATGGCTGCCATCAGAGAGGAGGCCAAAGCCTGAAATGATCTCTGTTGGGCCGTCAATACACTGTGGATGCACTCCAGGAATGCATTGCATTGCTGTATCTGGTATGACAGCCCCTGGATGGCATTCACAATGGTTGACTGCCCTACAGAGATGGATCTCAGGAGGTCAATAGCCTCCTCACTCAGGGCAACAGCGCTCACTGGGGCAGGGCCTGAGTTGCCTGGGGCAAAGGAAATGCCCACCTTCCTGGGTGAGCCGGCACGGGCAACTCGCTGAGAGGCTACTGGGAGGGCGGTACTGGTACGGGGGTGGCGGCTGTACCTGCAGCTGGGGTGGTCCCAGAGGTGTCCGCCACCACCAGAGAGCTTCCATCGGAGGAGGTATCTGAGTCTGTGTTATCACCTCCTGTCTCCGCCGTGGTGCTACCATCGCCCTCCGTCCCACTGGTTCCCTCATGTCGGTGGACGCTGCCTCCTGGGTCCTGTTGGATGCAGCTCACTCTGTCGCCGGTGCCCCTGCTCCTCTGCCAGATGATGCTAATGCACACATGGAAAGGATGTCAGAAAAAAAGGAGAGAGAGAAGGGAAATACTAAGTCAATTACTGCACCAACGCCACAGTCAGCATACACAGCACCGTCACACACAGGGATCAGGATTGAGCACTATACATTGCACTGCCATTGACTTGGCTAGATGCCACGGCAAGATGACGGCAAACACCGCCAACTGCACACCTCCTGGGACCCACAAAGCCCTGACTGACATGGAATGCTAACAAGCTAGGTTACCTGCATTTGTCATACACCCATTACCCTTGAGCTGGATCACGCAGCAAGGTCTGACCTGGCATTAGGGGCACCCACTAACTCACAACCACCACCCGGATCCCATGCCACCTACCAATTATTGTAGTAACGGCCACTGTACTCACCCCCTTGTGGCTGCTGTGATGCCCTCAAGCGCCCATCCAGCTCTGGGTAGGCCAGTGTCAGTATGCGGGCCATCGGGGGGGAG
This sequence comes from Pleurodeles waltl, assembly GCF_031143425.1. NCBI lineage: Eukaryota > Metazoa > Chordata > Amphibia > Caudata > Salamandridae > Pleurodeles > Pleurodeles waltl. The sequence continues at coordinate 956,046,807 of NC_090444.1, forward strand.
GCAGGTTCTGACGGCACCCCTTCCTTGTTGGGAGGCCATTCCCAGCTGGGCCTCTGCAGTCTTCCATGCCCAGCGTCTCAGGTCCTCCCTCTATTTCTTACAGTGGGTGCTCCATCTGCCATAGACCTCCAGGGTACGCATGTCCTTGGCGGTGGCATGCCATAATCCCTTCTCTTGATGGGTGCTGACCTGCAGAGGTAATACAGACAGGAGGCCACCATTACACATACAATACATCCTGTCACACATATGGCCCACCAATCCCGTTTCCATCACAATTCATTAGCACACACATCATCAGGCGCACACCATCTACACTGCCACCAGACATTCCCCCCAATGACATGATGCTTGCACATACATCCCCATGTATACTTCACACATGCATTTTGCACTAGGTGTACTCACCTGTTGGTCTGGAGGCCCATACAGCAGTCTGTACTGGGGTAGGACCCCATCCACCAATCGCTCCAACTCCTCTGCAGTGAAGTCAGGGGCCCTTTCCCCAGTCACACGGGCCATGGTTGGTTCCAGACACAGGTCACAACAGCACACGCAGTGGAGGTGTTCTCCTGTTGAAGGTCAGGAAACAAGTGAGATCATAAATAGAAAAGGCAGTCAGGTCCACGGCGGTGTACACCGTCACCCACGGCGCAGATCCCCATTGGCCACTGTACTCCATACAGCCCCATATTATACAATGAGGAATTGCACGGCGGTGCAAGACTGCCTTCCACCATGACGCCCAGCGTTGGCAGAGTTATCTCACTTCCACCTGTCCCTAGATACGGAACAGGCAGTCGCCATCGCATGGTGGTAGACAACATTCTGATTATCAATTACTGCGTCATTGCCTATAATTGTACATACATTGCCATTCCCACTGTCCCATCACATTTATGCTGTATGTTAACTGAGCTAGTGGTCCAATTGCTCTAATTGTGACAGCCTACTCAATCTTGTGTCCCTTAGATATCTACCACTGCAGATGATTAGGAGGAGGAGACAGCCCCCTGTGTACAGACCCCTTGTGGACTTGGCTACACTGGAAGACAGGCACATAATACTCACCTATAGACTGGACAGGGCCACAATCAGAGAGCTGTGTGCCCAATTGGAGCCTGACCTGATATCAGCTATCCGTCATCCCACTGGGATCCCCCCTCTTGTGCAAGTTCTATCAGTGCTTCATTTCTTGGCAACTGGTTCTTTCCAAGTGACAGTGGGCTTGGAAGCTGGAATGTCACAGCCAATGTTTTCAATCATGCTGGTAAGAGTTTTGTCTGCCCTGGTGAAACACATGTGCAGCTACATCGCTTTCCCCCAGGTAGAAGATTTGGCCACTGTGAAGGCGGATTCTATGCAATGGGCCATATCCCCAATATTATTGGGGCGATTGACGGTACACATATTGCTTTAGTCCCACCCCACACCCTGCCAGAATGAACAGGTGTTCAAGAACCAGAAGAGTTTCCACTCAATGAATGTGCAAATGGTGTGCCTGGCTGACCATTACATCTCCCACGTCACTGGCAAGTATCCTGGGTCAGTGCATGATGCCTTTGTCCTGAGGAATAGCAGCATCCCAACTGTGATGGCCCAACTATAGAGGCACAGGGTGTGGCTAATAGGTGATCCAAGGTCCCCACCCACTATATGTCAGTGTATGCCTTTAGGTGTGATCCCCATAGCATTGTGCAATGCTAAATGTTGCCCCTCAATACTTGCAGGTATCTTTGGCTACCCAAACCTATCGTGGCTCCTGACCTCTGTGAGGAATGCCAAAATAGAGGCTGAGAATCATAACAACGAGGCACATGGGCGAACTAGAAGAATTATCGGACGTACCTTTGGCCTCCTAAAGGCCAAGTTCAGGTGCCTCCATCTAACAGGTGGATCCCTGTGCTACTCACCCGGAAAAGTCTGTCAGATAGTAGTGGCATGCTGCATGTTGCACAACCTGGCCCTCAGACGACAAGTACCTTTTCTGCAGGAGGAGGAGACTGGAGATGACCCTGAGGACAGTGAGGAGGAGGAGGCAGAGGATGAGGATGAGGACAACTGAACATCAGTCATACGTCAATACTTCCAATGACACACAGGTGAGACAGTGAAACTGATAATTAATCTGACTATTGTTGTTATCTGTGTGACTGTAGCATGATGGCATTCACTTCCTTTGCATCTCTAGTTACTGTGCCTATGGCTTGTCATTTTACAGATGTTGATGATATGACAACAGGGTCCTGTTGTGATTACTACAGCCAGCTACAGGTCATTATTTGTATACTCCCACAGTGTTCAGATCATTTGCACTAGATGTGACTGTTTCCATACACGCACATTTTCAACACATAAAATACTAGTAGTCAAGTTGTGTTCAAGGGTGTTTATTGAAGTGCTGTGAAATAGAGGTAAAAGTGCAGTGGGATGGGGTGATGGTAGAGGAAGGTCCACGGTGTTGTTCCAGTCTGTTTGTATTACAGTTCCAATGTCCAAGGGGCCATAGGAGGGAACAAAGGCAGTTCAAAGTGGACAAGGTGACAGGGTGGGACACAAGAGGGACAATTTGGAGTGTCTAATTTTCTGGCAGCGGTCTTGGCAAGTGTCTCTGGCTTCTGTCTGGGGCGCAGGGAACGTTTGCAGGGTGGTTCACCTTCTGTAGGGGAGGGGTGCTGAGGGCCAGTTGGTCCTGTGGCAGGGCCTACTGCCCACTAGCATCAGCGGAAGTGGAGGGTTGGTCAATCGACTGGCTAGTGGTAGGGGCCCACTGCTGTGCTGTGGCTTCCCTCATGATGTTGGCCATGTCTGTCAGCACCCCTGCTATGGAGATCAAGGTGGTGTTGATGACCTGCAAGTCCTCCCTGATCCCCTGATACTGTTCCTCCTGCAGCCGCCTCTTCTCCTGCATGTAGTCTAGGATCTGGCCCATCGTGTCCTGGGAATGTTGGTAGGCTCCCAGGATCTCAGTGAATGCCTCGTGAAGAGTTGGTTCCCTGGGCCTGTCCTCCCCCTGGCGCACAGCGGTCCTCCCAGTGTCCCTGTTGCCCTGTGCCTCGGTCCCCTGAACGGTGTTCCCACTGCCACTGACCCCAGGTCCTTAATTGTCTTGGGGGCGAGGTGTGGACTGGGGTCCCTGGAAAGGTGGGCACACTGCTGATTGATGTGTCCTGGGGACAGAGGTGTGGTGACGCTGGGTGGGTGATGTGGTGTTGGATACTGATGAGGGAGGCTCTGTGGTGGACTGTGAGTGTGCTGGGGTGACCGACTGTCCAGTGTTCCCTGATGGGCCAGGTTGTTGATCCAGATCCTGAAGTCCAGAGTTACTGTCATCACTGGGGGCATCTTCTGTTGGGGGACTGGATATTCGTGGCACCTCCTCTCCGCTGACATTGGCTGGGGCACCTGTGGGGATTTAAGTGATGTATTATGGTTCATGTCTGTAATATATTGTACATCCCTAGCTTCCTCTCTTTTTTTGCTGTTGCCCTGCCACCTTTGTTTGTGTATGGTGATGTATTGTGGGATTGTTAATTCCCCTATGCTGTGCATTCTTTTGTGATGGGTGTACATGCAGGGCTGGGACGGCTGTCCATGCATTAGTATGGCATGCTGGCCTTGGCCTTGGGGTTAGTCATATGTGTAGGTGCAGTGCGTGGGATAAAGTGAAGTGATGCGAGTGAGGATGAGGGGGTGACCAGTGTCCAGTCCTCCAGCTACTCCTGTGAGTCCCTTGGGATGCAGTAATGTCAAGACTTGATCCTCCCAGGCTGTGAGCTGTGGGGGAGGAGGTGGGTTTCCAGCGCCAGTCCTCTGGATGGCGAGCTGATGTCTTGCTGCCATGGAACGCACCTTCCCCCGTAGGTCATTCTACCTCTTCCTGATCTTGTCCCTTGTTCTTGGATGCTGTCCCACGGCGTTCACCCTCTCCACGATTTTCCACCATAGCTCCATCTTCTTGGCAATGGATATCTGCTGTACCTGTGCTCCAAACAGCTGTGGCTCTACCCTGACAATTTCCTCCACCATGACCCTTAACTCCTCATCATTGAAACGGGGGTGCCTTAGTGGGGACATGGGTTTTGAGTGGTGTGTGTTGGTGTGAGGGTGTTGAGTGATGTGGGGTGCGTAAGGGATGTATGGGTGTATGTGGTGTGTGTGTCTAGTTGTCTCTGTGCTCTTCTTCTCAGTCTCCTGGTAGCAATTGGTGTTTGTAAAGGGTTGTGGGTATTGTGGGTGGGTGTTTTATAGTGCTGTGGGTGGGTGGGTCGGTGGGTGTGGTGGGTGTATCGGTGTCAGGTGTGTGTTTTTGGTATTGGCCAAAGTGGTGTAGTTTAGTGTTTGGGTGTCCATTCTGAGCACAGTGATATGTACCACCAATGGTTTTGCGCCATTAAATGCCCACCGTGGTGATTCGTGGGTCATGATGTGGTGGGCATTGTTTTGTTGGCGTAAAGGTATGGGTACTGGTACTGGTAGTTTAACACTTACCTTTAGTCTGGCGGATTTGTGTGTGTGGCAGTATTCTGTCGGATTGGTGTGTGTGTGTCATAATGTGAGGAACGGATATCTGCCACCACGGCAGTAAGCTGGCAGCCGTCATCGTGGAGGTAAGCGGGATTTACTGCTAATGTTATTGTTGGAAATGGCCCTTCTGCAGGGTTATCCCCAGACTTTTTGCCTTCCTCCTTCTCTTTTTCTGACCTCATTTTTGCTGGTTTTTAGACTCAGCGCACTTTATCACTGCTAACCAGTGCTAAAGTGCATATGCTCTCTCCCTTTAAACATGGTAACCTTGGATCATACCTGATTGGACTATTTAATTTACTTATAAGTCCCTAGTAATGTGCACTATATGTGCCTAGGGCCTGTAGATTAAATGCAACTAGTGGGCCTGCAGCACTGGTTGTGCCACCCACTTAAGTAGCCCCTTTACCTTGTCTCAGGCCTGCCATTGCAAGGCCTGTGTGTGCAGTTTCACTGTCACCTCGACTTGGCATTTAAAAATACTTGCCAAGCCTAAACCTCCCCTTTCTCCACATATAAGTCACCTCTAATGTGTGACCTAGGTAACCCCTAGAGCAGGGTGTTGTGTGGGTGAAAGGCAGGACATATACCTGTGTAGTTTACATGTCCTGGTAGTGTAAAACTCCTAAATTCATTTTTGCACTACTGTGAGGCCTGCTCTCTTCATAGGCTAACTTTGGGGCTGCCCTCTGGGACATCAGATAGAAATACAACAGGCACCTCAGGGGGAAGGGAAGGGGGGCACCTCAGCCGGATGAGTGCACCACGCCAGATCCACGAGGGGGCTCCATGCCCATTGATGTATCCTGGGGAGTGCAAAGCCACAGTCTCTCAAGTCTATACAGTGGGTGGTTTGCCCACTGTTCCATCCTGGGGAGTGCAAAGCCACAGTCTCTCAAGTCTATACAGTGGGTGGTTTGCCCACTGTTCCTTCCTGGGGAGTTCAAAGCCACAGTCTCTCAAGTCTCTACAGTGGGTGGGTTGCCCACTGTTCCATCCTGGGGAGTGCAAAGCCACAGTCTCTCAAGTCTCTACAGTGGGTGGGTTGCCCACTGCCATATCCTGGGGAGTGCAAAGCCACAGTCTCTCAAGTCTCTACAGTGGGTGGGTTGCCCACCGCTTTATCCTGGGGAGTGCAAAGCCACAGTCTCTCAAGTCTCTACAGTGGGTGGTTTGCCCACTGCTTTATCCTGGGGAGTGCAAAGCCACAGTCTCTCAAGTGGATAACAGTCTTCACTGGTGCTGGAGGGGGACTGGTGCCCAGAGTGCAACACACACCCCGTGACGGTCCCAATTGCGTCACTGCCCTTGCCGCAAATGGGCTAGCGGTGCATTCCATGGCGGTCTTTGCCCTGTTCAGCGGTCCCTGGCCTGTTCAGCGGTGCTTGCGTTGCCAGTGTAAGACCTGTTCAGCTGTGCATTCCATGGCGGTCTTTGCCCTGTTCAGCGGTGCTTGCCAAGGCGGTCCTTCATAGCCCAGCAGGGCTGTGGCTGGCGGTCCTTCATGGGTCAGCTGGGCTGTGGCTTGCGGGGCCCTCCTGGCCAGCTGGGCTGTGGCTGGTGGTGGCCTCCTGGCCAGTGACGATGGGGCTGCCCTCCTGGGCAGTGACGATGGGGCTGCCCTCCTGGGCAGTGACTCTGGCAGTGGCCTCCTGCCCAGTGACGATGGGGCTGCCCTCCTGGGCAGTGATTCCTGGGCAGTGACTCTGGCGGTGGCCTCCTGGCCAGTGACGATGGGGCTGGCCTCCTGGGCAGTGACTCTGGCGGTGGCCTCCTGGCCAGTGACGATGGGGCTGGCGGTGGCCTCCTGGGCAGCGGGGATGATGGCGGTCCTCTCCGCCGTGCTGCTCCTCCCAGACTTTGGAGATTTCTTCTGCCCCTTCCCCACCTTGGGAGGAGTCACAGCTGAGTCCACACTCCCCCGTGGACCCTTGTGAGCGGCTGTAGTGATAGGCTTATAAGTGGGAAATGGAATGTAGAGGAAGGGGGATTCTAGGTGGAGTGTTGAGAGAGGGGGAGTCTGGAGGCGGCAGGAGAAGGAGGAGGCTGAAGCGGGAGTGCTGGGAGTTGCTGTATTACCACCACTACTAGTACTTCTGTACAGGAACCTACTATCAGAATAAAGGACAATTTACCATTGTTACTGCGTGGATTATTACATAAATGGCGACGAGTGGACTCTGTGCAGAACCCAAGGAAAACCAAGCGACTCCCTACTCCTAACAAACGTGAGCAACAGAAAACCCAGGAAAATATATGGAAGATCTTTGAGCATGAACTGAACAACTGTAAGTGCCAAGTTACATATATTTTGAAGGAGCGATACTGTTTTTATAAGACTTAACCTTCAGCGCGTGTGCCAAAGAATACCAATGAGAGTACAACATCAATTGTAGTAAGATTGATGGTGAATCGATTATAAAGACTCACATTTCGTGCCGTAGCGATTAGCATTGCTGTGTAACTATAATCGGAAAAGAGCACACAACGGTTTATCGAAGGTTAACAATTTTGTTGTGTAATTCTAACTGAAAGAGCACGCAACGCTTTCCCGAAGATAAACAATTCTATACATGCGCTGAGAAAAGAACACTTCTAGCGCGTGCTACAAACAGAACTCAGAAGCGCATTGCACGAGGAAATATACGAGCTAAAAGTAGAACACTGGCGCGTGGAATAACAAAGAAACAACAACACGAGGAAATACAATCCTAAATGTAATGCAAGCGGCATAAATCAAGAACTACTCACATTTTGTTATCGACTCCGACTCATGTCTGTATTTTCACCATCAATCTCAACAAACAGTAAAACAAAAGAAGGACTCTTACAAATGAGCTAGAAAAAAGACTGTGATATAAAATAACGCATTGGAAACTGAAAGAAGACTGTAATTTTAGATTGTTATTTATTTAAATTCAGTTGCAGCTATGGCTGAACAAAGCATCTCGGCACCTCCATGTTTTTTACCTTTGCCAGGAGAACCGACAATTCCTTGGAAAAGGTGGAAGAACATTTTTTCTACTTATTTATTAGCAATAGGGGGGAACAGGTACAGTCCGCTTAGGAGACAAGCAATCTTATTGCATCATTTAGGGACAGAAGTTGTAGAATATATGATGATTTGCCTGAGGTGTCCTTGGGCATGGGGGATGGACAACCTGCAAACCCATATGAAATGTCTCTGCAAATGCTGGAGACACATTTCACTCCTAAAATCAGTATAGTATTTGAACGACATAAATTCTTCTCTAGAATTCAGGGTTATGATGAGGATGTGTTAACTTATGTCGCAGCGTTAAGGGGATTGGCAGTAACGTGTGATTTCCAAAATCTGAGTGACTCCTTAATACGTGATCAGATTGTATGCTGTACTAACAGCAAGAAAGTGAAGGAGAGATTGTTATCCATTGATCCCTCATTGGAAGAGTGTATACAAATAGTGCGAAGTATGGAGCATACTGAAACATGGATGAAAGAAATTGAAGTTAAGAGTCACATAAGGGACTCAGACAAGGAAAATACAGTTGAGGTGAACGAGTTCAAGGTACAGAAAGAAGACAAGAATTCTGGAAACAAAGGAATTAAAGTCATGGAAAAGAAGAATCCTAACATTTTGTGCTATAGGTGTGGAGGTTTGGGACATATTGCCTCTAGTCCTATGTGTATTGCACGTACCTTAACGTGCAGGGTGTGTGGAATAAGAGGTCATTTGGCCAAAGTGTGTAGTTCGAAGGGAAAAGTATTAAATAATAGTATCAAATCTGTGGATAATGCACAAGAAGAGCAGGAGGAGATTGTTCTAACTGTTAATAGTGCTTTGGAAGTTAACCAATGGAAAACAGAATCCAAAACTAGAAGTAATTTAAAGAGGGAGAGCACTGTCAAGTTGGAAAAACCCCATTGTGACATAATGTTGGAATCCAAATCTGTAAAAGTACTAGTAGATTCTGGTAGCCTATTTACTTTGATATCCAAGAATGTGTATATGGAGTGTTTGGAAGGGAAGATTGAGGATTTGCAAAGTGCAGATGTCAAAGCAGTTGGATATGGGGGAAAGAGAATCAATATTCTAGGAATGAAGTGGATGGACATTTTGTTCAAAGGCAATGGAGTACACGGGAAGGTGTATATAACTTCTAAGGGGTCTTAGAGATAGTACTGGACCCTAATGCAGTTGAACCTGTCATGACTGTGGAAAAGGCGAATATCGAACATATGGAGACTCAAGAAATGGAAACAGAGTGGTCCAAAAAATTAATGGAAAAATTTCCCAAACTGACAGACTAGGTAAATTGAAGAAATTTACACATCGCATAATTTTAAAAGAAAATGCGATACCAGTAGTTCACAAGGTAAGGTCCATACCATTCTTGATGAGGGAACCACTCCAGCAGGAACTTAACAAATTGTTAGAGGAAAAGATTATTGAACCTATAGAGTCCTCGGAATGGTTGGCGCCTATTGTCGTGGTACCTAAGGAGGGAAACAAGATTCGTCTATGCATTGACTTGTGGGATTTGAACAAGAACATTTGGGTGGATAGGCAGCCTTTGCCGAACATCACAGAAATGTTGAGTATGATGGGGGGTGGTAAGGTGTTTAGCGTATTGGACATGTCTGCGGCTTACCATCAAGTTAACTTGCATCCGGATTCACGGCCATTAACATCTTTTGTTACTCCTCTGGGTGCATACCGTTACTGTAGAATGCCTTTTGGGCTGGCCTCAGCATCAGCTGTATTTCAACGAATCATGCAAAATGTTTTTAATGGGCTACAGAACGTATTGTGTTTCCAGGATGACATCATAGTAGTGGGAAAATCTTTGAGTGAACATGATGAGTTGATGGGGAAAGTCTTAGAGAGAATTGAGGCTCATGGTTTGACTGTGAAGAGAGAGAAATGTCAGTTGAGGAAAGATCGAGTGAGTTATTTAGGTCATGAGGTATCTGCTGAAGGGATAAAACCAAAAAGAAGTATTGTAAAAGCGATTAGTGAGGCACCGAGACCACAGAACAAGGATCAACTAAAATCATTTCTGGGATTAGCAGAATACTGTTCAAAGTTTGTACATGATTTTACTGTGGTTGTGGAGCCTATGAGATTGTTGTTAAAAAAAGGGACAGTGTTTGAGTGGGGAGAGGAGTGTGAAACAGCATTTATGAAGATTAAGAGTTCCATTATCAATGCTCCCACTCTGGGACATTTTGATGTGTACAAGAAAACGATCTTAATGACGGATGCTAGTAGTGTGGGATTAGGAGCGGTTCTCATACAGGTGGTGGAGAATGAAGAGAAAATCATTGGATTTGCATCTCGTAGACTTCAGGGGGCAGAACGCTCATACTCTGCCATTGAGAAAGAGGCGTTGGCCTGTTGCTGGGGTGTAAATCATTACAGGTACTATCTATGGGGACTGCCTTTTGTACTTCGGACGGACTATAAACCCTTATTGCAAGTTTTTAAGTGTGGTCGAGGTTTGGAGGGAAGTATAACACCCCGAATATCTAGATGGTTGCTTAACATTATAGATTTCAATTTTGTTGTGGAATTTGTAAAGGGTAAGAAAAATGTTGTGGCTGACTGTCTGTCACGTTTGCCAGTTGATGAGGGTTCTGAAGAGGTGTCGTTAATGAGTGAAATGGAAGTAGAGGCGTCTCCAATAGATGTTGAGTTGGCATTAGGACAAGAAGAGTGGGAGGAAGCTGTAGTGGAGGATGAAGAATACCGTGAGTTAAGAAGGCTTATATGTGATCCTGATAGTAGTAGCAGCCTCCCACATGAAAGTTTGAAACAATATTTGGAAGTAAGGAATGAATTGAGTATTCAAGGAGAGAAAATATTAAGACGCAGGAAAGTTGTTCCTCCAAGGAAATTGAGAGTGAGGTTGATAAAGTTAGTGCATGAGGGTCATCTAGGAAGGAGTTTAACCAAGAGGAGGTTAAGACAATTTTATTGGTGGCCTGGAATGGATAGGGAGGTTGAACGGATGGTGAGTGAATGTGTAGCGTGTGGTAACAGTGACAAAACCAGAGTTCTCAGGCAGCCACCTTTAGGATATGTACAGTTCCCAACACAACCGTGGGAGAAGTTAGCTTTGGACTTTATAGGCCCGGTGGATAAATTGGGTAGAAGGAATCGATTCCTTGTTGTTTTGGTAGATTACCATAGTAAATGGTTCGTGGTTAAGAGTTTAGAACGAATTACGACTAGTAATACTATAGAATTTCTTAAGAAAGTATTTTTGGAAGAAGGTGTGCCGAGAGTTCTGATCACTGACAATGGCGTGCAGTTGGTGTCAGCAAGCATGAAAGAATTCCTGACTGGATTGGGAATTAAACATGAGAAAGTTGCGTTGTTCCATCCGCAAGCTAACGGATTAGTGGAGAGGGTGAATCGGATGGTTATGGAGAATATTCAACTCTCTTTGGCGAATGGACTAGATTGGAGAATGGAATTGAACAGAATGTTGTGGGCACATATAGTAACGCCCCATTCGGTAACTGGGGAGTCGCCATTTGTTGCTCTTAAAGGTAGGGAACCAGCAACGAAGGAATTTCCTTGGTGGTTATGTGAAAAGAAACAAGTATGGGTTGATCGGGGAAGGAGGAGAATGAGGGTAATAGATCAGCAGGAGCGTAATAAACTAAGGTATGACATTAGGAGAAGAGTGAAGAAGATGGATATGGAAGTTGGTGATTGGGTGGCAGTGAAAAGGTTTGGTGTAGTGAAGAAGGGTGAAAGCAAGTTTTCCAAACCACAAAAAGTGATAAAAGTGTATAACAGTGTGGTTAAGCTGGATGATGGAAAGGAGTGGAGTATGGGAAACTTATGCAAAATTAAGAACGGTTAATATTGTTTTAACTGTAATAGGTATTATCTGTATATAGTTTTTGTGTATTTTTTTTTGTAGGATGTGTAAGGGGGGAGATGTGTAGTGATAGGCTTATAAGTGGGAAATGGAATGTAGAGGAAGGGGGATTCTAGGTGGAGTGTTGAGAGAGGGGGAGTCTGGAGGTGGCAGGAGAAGGAGGAGGCTGAAGCGGGAGTGCTGGGAGTTGCTGTATTACCACCACTACTAGTACTTCTGTACAGGAACCTACTATCAGAATAAAGGACAATTTACCATTGTTACTGCGTGGATTATTACAGCGGCTTTGCTGGCTGGAGTCTTCCCCCTCTCCCGCCGGGCACTGTCCAACTTCTGGTGCTTCACAGGGGGGGGGCTGGCTGTGCTGTGGCTCCGTGCCACACTGGCTGGCCTGGTGGCCGGTGCTCTCCACATACCTGTAACAACAGGCACCACTGGTCCCAGAGATTGTTTGGCTGAGGTGCTAGTACCGGACCTATGAGTTGGAGGGGGTGGTGGTGGTGGGAAATAGGTTAAGGGGGCCAGGAAAAGATTTTGGGAGACACTGGGACGGGTAGATGGAGGGGGTTTGGGAGTGGAGGAAGAGGTGGTGGTTGTAGGGGGTGTACGTTTTGTGGATTTGGGTGCAGGTGCATGAGCTGGAGGCTGTCGTGAGGTGGATGGCTGTTGGGTGGGTGTGTGCCTGCGTTTGTGTATCTTCAGAGGGGGCGTCACAGACACACTGGGAGAGGACACAGGGGACGTGTAAATGGTAGTGGGGGTGGTGAGTGCACGTGTGCGGGGTGTGGTGGTGGGTGTACTGCTGCGGGACGTAGTGGCTGTAGTGGTAGTGCATGCAGGTGTGAGTGTAGACGAGACTGGGAGGGAGGAGGGAGACGACGAGGAGGGGGACACAGTGGAGGCAGTGGATGTTGGTGTGTCTGTATGTGTGTGATGCTTGCGTGAGTGCCTGTGGGATGTGTGGTGCTTATGTTTGCCTGAGCTTCCCTTGCGTGGTGAGGTGTGTGCAGGCTGGTCTGATGGTGTGCTTGGGATAGGCAGAGGTACAGGGGATTGGGTCGGGGTGGAGGAAGTTGGAGGGGGGAGGCTAGACACAGGGACAATGGCTGCCATCAGTGCTGAGGCCAGAGTTTGCAGGGTTCGATGAAGGGCAGCCTGACCAGAATGAATGCCCTCCAGGAATGCATTAGTGTTGCAATTCCCTTTCTACACCCTGGATGGCATTCAAAATGGTAGACTGCCCAACAGTGAGGGACCTGAGGAGGTCAATGGCCTCCTCACTGAGGGCAGCAGAGGTGACAGGGGCAGGGGCTGAGATGCCTGGGGCGAAGGTGATGCCCACCCTCCTGAGTGAGTGGGCACGGGGCACACGCTGAGGGGCTGCTGGGAGGGCGGTGCTGGTAGGGGGGGTGGCGGCTGTACCTGTAGAAGTGGGGGGCACAGATTTTGCCGCCACCACAAGGGAGCTCCCATCAGAGGACGAGTCTGTGTCGCTGGTTGCAGATCCTGTGACCGCCGTGGTGCTCCCCTCGCCCTCCGTCCCACTGGTGTATTCTGAGTCCGTGGTGTGGCCCTCCATGGCCATGTGGGATGCAGCTCCCTCGTGCTCCGGTGCCACTGTACCTCCGCCTGAGGATGCTGATGCACACAAGAACAGGGAGACCACAAAAAGGGGGGGACGACAGAAGAAAGACAGGTTGAGTGCATGGCTTACCGTTACCGTTGACGGACAATACAGACACAGCAGCCCCCTGCACTACGTCGCGCTGTTGGGCTCTACAGATGCAATTCCTGGGATATGGCCTACAAGGCTACGGACGACATCTGCACACGTAGATGACACAGGGGCATGAATACCTGTACTTGGCACTCTACAGAGGTGGGGTGGGGTGCCACATGGCCTGCATTACGGAGGGGCCTAGCCTACGGAACTCACCCTGGCCTAGGGAAACCCACAGCCCTCCTCCCCCACCCAGACACCTTCACTGCACGCAAAGTCCACTGAATGATGTTGTACTCACCCCCTTGTGTCTGCTGTGATGCCCTCAAGCGCCCATCCAACTCAGGGTAGGCCACCGCCAGGATCCAGAACATCAGGGGGGTCATGGTTCGACAGGCACCCCTCCCATGTTGGGAGGCCATCCCCAGCTGAGCCTCCGCCGTCTTCTTGCTCCAGTGGCGAATGTCCTCCCATCTCTTCCGGCAATGGGTGCTCCGTCCGTGGTGGACCCCCAGGGTCCGGACGTCCTTGGCGATGGCACGCCAAATATCCTTCTTCTGGTGGGCGCTGACCTACATGACATGTACAGGGGAAGAAGAGAAGTCATTAACAACTGCACCGTCTAAGTGAGTGGCCCACATCCCTACCCTTGCCATGTGGCACATGCATTCACAGTCCATCATGCTTGCAGAACTGTGCCCCCTTCATTCTTACAACCAGCCCTCTCCACACAGGCATAGCCCATACAACATGCTCCCTGTGTACTTACCTGTTTGTCTGGAGGACCGTAGAGTAGCGTGTATTGGGGGAGGACCCCGTCCACGAGCTTCTCCAACTCCTCTGCAGTGAAGGCAGGGGCCCTTTCCCCAGACGCACGAGCCATTGTCTCTTCCAGACCGAGGTCACAGCAGCACTTGCAGTGTAGGTCCTCTCCTGTCGGAGATCAGGTATCGAGTGATTCAACAGATAGAAAATGGCGGTCACGTCCACGGCGGTCACGTCCACGGCAGTGCGTAACATCACCGCCGGCGTACTTCGTCATTGGCTCCTGGGACCCATAGGGTCCAATGTTAACCAATGCAGCATTGCGCTGCAGTCTTCGACCGCCTACCGCGACGGTGTACAACGCCAGCGCAGTTACCTCACATCCCATTGTCCCACTTTAGAGGTCAGGCAGCCGCCATTTCAGGGGCCCACATGCCCTAATTACCAACTGCGTCACACAGACCTAGGCCTTGTCGCACAACACAAATACAGGCCACATTTTGTGTATGAATGGTGTTCTGTGTAGACTGTGGGTACATACCTCTGAGTTGTTTGACTCTGTGGTCGCTGTTGTCATTCCTAGGCACCGTCTGCTGGGACATGTGAGGAGATGGCGGAATCCTCCGGTGTACCGACCGCTGGTGGACCTGTCGACAATGGAGGAAAGACATTTGATCATCACCTACAGGTTTGACCGTGTCACAATCCAGGAACTGTGTGCCCAGTTGCAGCCTGACCTGATGTCAGCAATCCGCCATCCCACAGGGATCCCCCCTCAAGTGCAGGTGCTATCAGTGCTCCATTTCCTTGCAAGTCGTCATTTCAAACAACAGTGGCCATGGCATCAGAGATGTCCCAGCCTAGGTTTTCCAACGTGTTGTCCAGAGTGTTGTCTGCCCTTCTGAAACACATGCGGAGCTACATCGTTTTCCCTCAGGTGGAGGATTTGCCTACAGTTAAAGGTGAATTCTATGCCTTTGGACATATCCCCAACATCATTGGTGCCATTGATGGGACCCATGTAGCTCTGGTCCCCCCACACAGGAGTGAACAGGTGTACAGGAACCGGAAGAGTTATCATTCGATGAATGTACAGATGGTATGTTTGGCAGACCAGTACATCTCCCAGGTAAATGCTATGTTCCCTGGTTCAGTGCATGACACCTACATCCTGCGGAATAGCAGCATCCCTTATGTGATGGGTCAACTCCAGAGGCACCGGGTGTGGCTATTAGGGGACTCTGGTTACCCCAACCTGTCATGGCAACTGACCCCAGTGAGGAATCCCAGGACAAGGGCAGAGGAACGCTACAATGAGGCACATGGGCGGACTAGGAGGGTGATCGAACGGACCTTCGGCCTCCTGAAGGCCAGGTTCAGGTGCCTCCATATGACAGGTGGTTCCCTATTCTACTCACCAAAGAAGGTGTGCCAGATCATCATGGCCTGCTGTATGCTTCACAACTTGGCTTTGCGACGACAGGTGCCTTTTCTGCAGGAGGATGGTCCAGATGACGGTGTTGTGGCAGCTGTGGAGCCTGTGGACAGTGATGAGGAGGAAGCAGAGGAAGAAGACATTGACAACAGGGACTCAGTTATCCAGCAATATTTCCAGTGACACACATGTGAGAACACATTCCTGCCTACTACAAGTACTTTCACACTTCTACCTCTATCCTGTCTGTGGATTTCTACCAGTATATGGTGACTGAGTTGTACATTTCCCTTACGGTTCCACAGGTGTGGTTTCCAACGTGTGTCATCTGCTTAGATTCCTCATGGACTTGAGATGTGTGACATAGGTATGTTGAAATTACATTTGAAAGAGCATTTTGACACTGTAATTGCTAATATACATTTTCGAAATCACAGACTGACTCCAGATTGTTTTGTGATTCAAGGGTGTTTATTTAAATACAAAATATTGGAGGGAGAAGTTAAATGGTGAGGGGTGATGGCGGAGGAATGTCCATGGCAGAGTCCAGTCTATTAGTCTCACAGGTGCATTGCCCATATGGGCATAGGAAGTGGAGCTGGGGCAGTTTAAATATGGACAGGGTGACAAAGTGGGACAGTGGGATGACAATCAGGGTGGTCTCATTTCTTGGCGGGGGTCTTGGCATCGTGCTCTGTCCTGTTCCTGGATCTCAGGGACGGTTTGCGGGGTGGTCCTCCATCTGCAGGGGGTGGGGTGCTGGGGTGGTGGTCCTGTGGCGGTGCCTCCTGTCCACTAGTGCCGGCGGAGGTGGTGGGCAGTTCATCGTCCATGATAGTGTCAGGGGCCCCTTGTAGTGCCACAGTGTCCCTCCTGGTGTTAAGTATTTCCTTCAGCACCCCTACGATGGTGCCCAGGGCGGAGCTGATGGTTCTGAGTTCCTCCCTGAAGCCCAAATACTGTTCCTCCTGCATGCGCTGGGTCTCCTGAAACTTGGCCAGTACTGTTGCCCTCGTCTCCTGGGAGTGGTAGTGTACTCCCATGATGGAGGAGAGGGCCTCGTGGAGTGTGGGTTCCCTAGGCCTGTCCGCCGCCTGTCGCACAGCAGCCCTCCCAGTTCCCCTGTGTTCCTGGGCCTCCGTCCCCTGGACAGTGTGCCCACTACCACTGCCCCCAGGTCCCTGGTGTTGTTGGGGTGGTGGGTTATCCTGGGTTCCCTGTAGTGGTGGACACACAGCTGATTGACGTGTCCTGGGGACGGAGGTATGGGCCCGCTGGGTGGGTGCTGTGCTGGTGTTACCAGAGGGTGGAAGCTCTGTGGTGGCCTGTGACTGGGTGTGGGGAACCGACTGTCCTGAGGCCCACGATGGTCCGGGCTGGTCATCTGGATCCAGTTGGACAGAGCTGCTGTCATCACTGTGGACCTCTTCAGTGGGTGGGGTGGAGATGTCTGGACCCTCCTGTCTGGTGACGTTGGGTAGTGGTCCTGCAGGGGTGTAAAAGCATGATTATTGCATCTGTGTGTGTCATGGTGTGCAATGGGTGGGTGACCGTGTACCCCAGTGCTAGCATTCCTGTGTGGGGGCTTGTGTGATGAGGGTTGAGGGGGGTGTTATGGGTATGTGCAGTGGGCATGCTTTAGTGATGGGTGTCCATGCTTTGTTGTGTCATGCAGGGCTTGGTGTTGGGATGTGTGGTTTGTGATGTTGGAACATTTGTGAGGAGTTGGAGTGATAGGGGAGGGGGCGAGGATGGGGGTCTGTGATAGCATGCAGGTAGGGTGGGGGACATGAAAGTTAAGATTTGACTTACCAGAGTCCATTCCTCCACCGACTCCTGCGAGGCCCTCAGGATGCAGAATCTCCAAGACCTGCTCCTCCCATGTTGTTAGTTGTGGGGAAGGAGGTGGGGGTCCGCCGCCAGTCCGCTGTACCGCGATGTGGTGTCTTGAGACCACTGAACGCACCTTCCCCCGTAGGTCGTTCCACCTCTTCCTGATGTCGTCCCGATTTCTTGGGTGCTGTCCCACTGCGTTGACCCTGTCGACTATTCTTCTCCATAGCTCCATCTTCCTTGCAATTGAGGTGTGCTGCACCTGTGCTCCAAATAGCTGTGGCTCTACCCGGACGATTTCCTCCACCATGACCCTGAGCTCCTCCTCCGAGAACCTGGGGTATCTTTGCCGTGCCATGGGGTGGTGTAGGTGATGTGTGGGGTGGTGTATGTGGTGATAAGTGTGGTGATGTGTAGTGGTGTGTGGTGTTTTGTGCGTGGAAATAGTGTGAGTGATGGTGTTGAGTGCCTGTGGCTGCTAGTTTGTGGATGGTGGTGTCTCTCTCTGGCCTTCTCTCTGTAATGGTGGTCGTAGGGGTTTTTGGGTGATGTGGGTGTGTGTTTTATATTGTATTGGGTGTGTGGGAGTGGTGTGTGTATGTGTATCAGGTGTGTGTATTTGGAATTGTCCAATGTGGCTGTGTTTTGTAAGAGTGTGTGTATTTTGAGCACGGCGGTGTGTACCGCCAATGGAATACCGCGGTTGAAAGACCGCCGCGTGGATTCGTGGGTCGTGATAGTGTGGGCGTATTTCTGTTGGCGTGATGGTGGAGGTTTTGTTTTTGCCAGTTTATCACTGACTTGTGGTGTGGCGGTCTTGTGTGGGTGTCTGGATTTTGTCGGATTTCGAGATGTGGATCATAATAGCTGTGGCGGAATTCCGCGGCCGCGGCGGTGTGTTGGCGGTCTTCTGCACAGCGGTAAGCGGCTTTTACCGCCAATGTTGTAATGACCCCCTTAATATCACTTTTCAGTGATATCTCTACAATTTCACATTGCATCTTTATTCGTTTTGACCTGCAATTATCCAGATAAATATTATATATTTTTCTAAACACTGTGTGGTGTATTTTTGTGGTGCTATATTGTGTTAATGTATGATTTATTGCACAAATACTTTACACATTGCCTTCTAAGTTAAGCCTGACTGCTCGTGTCAAGCTACCAGAGGGTGGGCACAGGATAATTTGGATTGTGTGTGACTTACCCTGA
Source organism: Pleurodeles waltl (assembly GCF_031143425.1). NCBI lineage: Eukaryota > Metazoa > Chordata > Amphibia > Caudata > Salamandridae > Pleurodeles > Pleurodeles waltl. Next base: position 956,065,171 of record NC_090444.1, read on the forward strand.
CTAGAGTGAGGGTTCTTGCCTGGACAGAGGGTAACCTGACTGCCAACCAAAAACCCAATTTCTAACAGTTATGATGAGGGCCTTTATATCTATTTTTTCCCTTCTCTCCCCTTCCCTTTACTGAACACAGATATTTGACTTCCTGGGTATCAGGCTGGATACATGGTTTGGTTTTAACATGAATGGCTTACAAGTGAAGAATATTTCTAATATTTCAGCCTTTGTGATTTCAAGAATCAAAGAAGAGAGAGAACACCAGCCAGAAAGATAGTGAAGTTAAAAAAGGGAACATTTAAATAGAGAGAATACCTACTTACATGGGCTGTTTATCTTTCCCCAAGGAAAGCCAGTGAAGACATCACCAGGACCCTAAAGGAAAAGAAAGAGAGAATGACTAGAAGTATACCCTGAAAAGAAAGGGAAAAGGGGAGAATCTTTCAAAGACCCAAGGCTATATTATACATTCTTCTTGCTGACAATAAACCCATCATTCATGAAAACCTATCAATTAATCCTCCTAAGCATTATTTCCTCCTACCCATCCACACTTCCAAACTGCAGTCAAGAATTATACAGTGTTATAATGTAACCTAGTGCTTTTCAATGGGAGAGCCATCCTTTCCACAGTGAAAAAGGACTTGGAGGTTTTTCACTGCTGGAACATGTAAAACATAGAAAATACATGTCCTACTTCTTAAATAATATGCACCCTGCCCTGTCGGCGCTTAGGGCCTATCTGAGTGGTGACTATTAAGAATTAAAAAGAAGGTTTAGGCCTGAAAAGTGATTTATTTTGCCTGGTGGAATTGGCAGTTTTAAAGCTACATTCCCAGGCTGCAGGGGCAGGGCTGAAGACATGCTGTGCATTGTCTCTTTAGTGGTGCAAAATATGTGATGCAGTCCGCCAGTGACATTTAACTTACAGGCCCTGGGTGCACTTTTGTACAATATACTAGTGACCTATAGGTATATTAATTACGCCAGTCAGGTGCAGAGCCTATTTGATGTGGTTTATAGGTCAGATCACACACATTGGACACTAAAGAGCAGTGTTCTAGTGTGCAGAATCACATAACCAGCAACAAAATCTAATGCAAAATTGGGTTGACCACGCAAAAAGGGTAATTTTCTTTCACAGGCCCCTGAGCTAAAAACATCGAGGAGCAACAGACATTTCCTTGGTAGTTCTACTGGATTTTCAGCAGAGAGTGTGTGGAAAACCCCTCTGCATTTGAAAGATCCCTTCAAGCCTTACATTCTCCTGGTAAGTCAACTGCCGGTGGGAAGTTGGACCACCTGATCATTTTTAAGCCTTCCCTCAAATTCTGTCTTTGACAGTTTTGCTACTATGTCAAACTCAGCCCCAGCCACCAAATAAGACCATGGAGATCCCTTCTCGTCTGCTGATGCTGGGAGACAAAGCTAGTCCTAACCTACTCACAGAGGCAACCCACAGGCGAACGGCACCACAATGGCCAACAACGTGATGTGGCCCATAATCCCTCCTAGGTTAGGTTTCTGTCCCCATGTGAGAGCCGGTCCTGCCCCAAAGGCAAGTAATTAACAAAGGGTACTGACAGCTGTCAGTGTCAAGAACCAGGCCTATAGTTATCCACTGACTGGTGAAAGTTCCAATCTGATGCCTTGAGTAGTCCCAACTGTCAGTCTTGGAGATGTCAAGTAGTTACTCCCTTGCTCCTGAGATCATTCCGGATCTTAGGATTTCACAGTGGGGGAACTACAACCTCAAGTTGCAGACACCCTCCCTCTTCTCTCAACTTTCTCAGGGTTTCTACTCTGAAAATGAGCCGGAGCCTGGCTATGCAAAAATTCTAGTCTGGATGCAGAACAGCTCTCAAAGGTGACACACTGAGGTGGTGTCTTTGGGGAGACTCTCTGGCCCAGATCCCCTGTCTCCTTTCACTGTGAATGTACAGGCAACACTTTTGGGCCAGCAGTGGCCTTACAAGTGGAAGTCTGATGGACCTCTCCTATGAAAGCAGGTATGACCCAGCTGGATGGGGTTCACATCCCCCAGGGTCTTCCCATTATGTGTGGCCTCCTCTTATTGTTTCCTCTTCTCCAGGAGCTCTGACCCCTTTACTTAGGGACAGTGGCCCCCACAATGTGGGTTTTTGAGGCATCCTGAGTGACTGCTCCACCTACTTCTTATTCCTCCTGCTAAGGATGCAATCTAGGGGAAGGTCACGACTGACACCTAACCTCCTATGGGCAAGTTTCTCCTTCCATTCTAGGAATACAAAGGCCACAGGGTGGACACGTTTCCATCCATGTGCATTCTTTACCCTGAAGACCTCCCCTGTTTTAGAGAAACCAGCCTTTGTAACACCATGATCTGACTGGCACTTGTATCTCTCAGAGCAGTGACAGGGACCCCAAATAATTGTGATCCTTTGGAAGTGATTTCTCCCACTCTTAGGAATCACCAGTTTACCTTCTGAGTCCACTTCCCACCTAAATGCAACTGAGGCCTTCTGTAGGTAATCCTTCCCCAAAGGTATACTAGTCACTCCAGTGCAGTACCCACCAGGGTTAGCTTTCGGTCTGGGGCATGATGCATCCCCCCTTCTCTGCCCTGGCTGCTGGCAGTCAATATACTTACCCTTCTCAAAGAGTTTCTTTCCTCCTAGGTTCCCATTTCCCTGCTTGTCAAAAGTTGGATGGTACTTTTTCCACTTCTCAGATGTTTGGGGTCCTAAGGATTTTTCTTTTTTAGGCTTGTTACTTTTACCTTCATTAGTACTGCCCCCCCCCCCTTTTTGGGATCACACCCCTGGGATTTTTGGGGCACCCTAGTGCATACTCACACATCAGCTGCCCTTTCAGGCTTTCTAGCTTGGAGTCCACTAGATGCTGGTGTAAGTGTGAAGAACAATTACTCAAGATGTGCTCTGTTACAGCCGAGTTGGACAACCTATCATAAATTCCAAATGCATGGCCCTTCACTCAGCCCTCAAGTGCTTTCATCGAGATGTCTACAAAATCTGCCACAGTTTGATGTGATTCTTTGTGTGTGTCCCAGAATTTCCTCCTTTACTCTTCCGGTCTGAGACCATACTTCTGCACTAGTGAATCCTTCATGTGGTTGTATGAGTCAGCTACTCCTTCTTCAAGGGTCTCCGACCTTTTTTGTAGTAAAACCTACTTAGGTTGGTGAAAATCACTCAGAGCTACAAATATTATTAGAATTTTAATACTGACCACATCAAGTTTACATGTTTGTTTTAAAAATAAACGTTTCCGTTTTTGTAGGCTGGGCTACACACCGGAGAGCTATTTATGGATTGCTTGAGAGCTACTAGTAGTTCACAAGCTACTCGTTGGCAACCCCTGTTCTAGAGTTAGAAGTCTGTTGTGCCTCAGTGTGTGTATTAACTCCCACAATATGGCCCCCAGTGCTTCTTGTCCACCCTTTCGAAATTCCTAATGCTGTTTCATAGGAAGCAAACCATTTGTCAATGTCATCCCCACTACAAAGCTAAACACCAGTTGTTTAGGAAAGTAACGGTTTGTGCCTCCCTGTAGGCATCTCACAGTGCTGCCACCATCTTCACTGGATATCAGGCCCAGTCTGGACTTCTCTTTTAAGGCCAGTTTCTTCTCTTCCAGTGCAAGCTTCTTCTCCTTCGCTAGGGCAGCCTGATTGGCTTGCTTGTACTGAAACTCCATCTGAAGGGCTGACAGTTTTGAGGGGCTCAGGCTGTGGGCACCTTCACTTCCCATCCTGGAAAGTACACATCAGAAGCTTCTTGGAGATAGCATCCTCTGTATCTACCCCTTCTGGGATTTCATCAACCTTTTCTCCATTCTCCACTGAGGTGGCCTGTAACTGCTGGACTACCTCCCAAGCCCTGAGGGCCTTCACATAGTGCGTTCTTCTAGAATTTAAGCCCAATTTCAATTGATTCTCTCTGCATAGAGCTTTCAACTCCATCACTGTGAGAGTTTCCTGGATAACAAGAGTCACCTACATGTTCCCTTAGAATTTCCATAGTCTAAAGTGATTTTTAAAAAGTACTTGGAGAATATAATAAATGACCCAATCAAAGACCTGGTGCCAATTAAAAATAAAAAATAAATGTTTGCTTTCTATTCAATTTAGGGATTTTTAATTTCCAATTTGAGAGCTGAGCTGTACTGCTAAACACAAGTTCTGGATCCCATCGCTGAAGACCAGAGTGAGCAAGTAGATTATTAGTTGAGGTTGATGGTAGTCCACCATAAGTAATCATGACACTGTTTAGTAAGATCTAGTGAAGGTTGCAGTAATTTTACTTTGAGCTCAACCCCTGGTAGCTATGGCACAGAGAAGACAGACTTAAGAAAATGTGTAAAGCATTTACAAGTATCAAAACAGTCACAAAGTTGAAAACACAACACAATAAAATCCTCACTCCAATTTATAAAAATATAGAATATTTAAATGAACACAAACACACCAAAATTTTAAAAATCCAATAAGCAGAACCGGAGATAAGAACTGTTAAATTTTGAGTTAGATTTTAGCCCCTAAAAGCATAAAGTACCAACTGTGAGCAATTGGTTGCACTACACTGGGACAAAGTCAAAAGCCGTGATGGAACACTGGTCGGACATGAATCCCAGGAAAGTCCCAGTCAGGCTTAGAAAAGTTTCTGGAGAAAATGCAGTTGTCAACGAGCCATTGGCAGAGCAAGTTGCAAGTTAAATCCAAGTCGGGGTCGACTGTCAAAGATGGGGGTCCCAGTGCGGTTGTTGACAAAGGCAGGAAAGCACCAAGAGGGCAAAGTCCAGCATCCATGCTCACGATGGTCTCAATGTCGATCGGCTTCCACTCAGCATTGCTCTTCATGAAGCTCTCTACGTTCTAAATTAGAAACTGAATAACAAACTTTTCTGGAAGTCAGATCTTCTTCAGTGGAGCAGTCAAGCAATTGAATTGACTGGTGATTCAATGGTTTTGGCTCCACAATGGTCCCGGTCTCACTGCTAGTTCTTCAGACAAAAAGTTGGCAACATGTTTTTAATCAGCAGCTTTTACATTTTGATCAGGAAGAGTACACTCTGACACTCATCTAAGGACCTCAGATCCTTACGGACATCACTTAGGGGGGTCGGGATTCACTGCAGTAGAAGCCACTAGCAGGGTCTAGGGCAGGTCCATTTGGAACCCGTCAGCTAGGCTCTTCAGAAAAGTAGTCTTCTTGTAAATTCTGTGTCATATAGCTTAACAGTGAGTCAGACAACTGACCCTTGGAGTCCACCTTTTGGTCCTTGGTACAAGTTGGAGCAGGTTAAGTACTTAGGATCCTTAACACAGGTTACACCCGTACATATAGTCATTCTTCTGGCTTCCACAGGCTTAGCAGTGTTTTAAAGATAGTACTGGGTTGCCACATTTATGCCTAGTTCGAGCCTGTGGGCAGGGGAAACTACTGGCCACTCCCTGATCACTAAGTTAAGCATTCCCTGGGGTAACCCTATCCACTTTTGCAGCACTTTCTAATGTTTTAGTGTAAACTATCAACCATGTCCCTAACATCAAGATGGCAGTATATGTTTTTACTCTGTGCAGAGCTTCGTATGCCCACCAGAGGTGAAGGTATGATAATGGGCAAACCCTCCCTTGTGGCCACTTCAAACTGGTTCTGGTGTAGCTTCTCTTAAACAGAGTTTGGAGACAGGTTGGCTAAAGGAAGGAAAGGGAGACTAGCTTAGATGTAAGCTACACCTGCAAGTTACAGGGTAGGTTTTCTTTGACGCTCAGAAAGTTGAGACACACATCACCCAGGCCATGCACCTCAAAGGGAAAAACATCTGCCCACACCGAAGCCCTTTGTCCATTGTCTTGAAGGATTATGCATCTCACTGCAGGAGAGCCATTAACAGACAAGTGACCCTGCACACTGGCAGAAAAGCAGAAAAAGTGCCATTTTCAAAGTGGTAATATAAATTCTGACTTCACTATTAAGTTGAATCTTAAATTATTATTAAAATGAGCTCTTGAATTATTGCTACTCACAACTGAAGTTAAGAATGACAATGTGTTACAATGGTTTATATGGGAGAGTAAACCTTGCCACAGTGAAAATGCACTTTGAAGGTTTTCACTGCCAGGACAGGTAAAACCTAGAATATACATTTTTTACTTTTTAAATACCATGTATCCGCCCTATCTGAGCTTAGGGCCTACCTTACAGGGACTTATCAGTATAAAAAGAAAGGTTTAGGACTAGCAAAAAGTTTAATTTGCCAGGTCATATTAGCAGTTTCAAAGCTGCATACCCTGGCTGCAGGGCAAGCTTGGAGACATGCTTTGCATTTTACATAAGTGGTGGCACAATATGTGTCGCAGTCCACTAGTGTCATTTAACTTACAGGCTCTGGGTGCACTTTTGTGCTATATATTAGGGACTTTCGGGTGAGGTAAATATGCCAATCAGAAGCAGAACACATTTTACATGTTTTTAGGAGTAGGAGCACATACAATAGTCACTGGACAGCAGTGTCCCAGTGTGCAAAGTCAAACAGCAAACAAATTGAGCATAAAATTGTGCTGGCCACACTTAAAGGGGCATTTTCCTACATAATGGAATAATAAAAAGTTGCTGGATGCATTACTTCGAATACGTAGTGTGTCTGCAGTTGGTCTGTGTTTACAGAATGAAATCAGCAAGGAATGAGGAGGTAATGATTGGATTACATACCGATAATGTTCACTGTTCCGATTCCCCCTTCCTTATCCCAATGCTTGTATGACATCACCAACCATCCCTTTTATTATGGATATCTATAAAGGAACTGTCTGGAAGCAAAGAAAGTAACTGTATATGAGAAAGGTATAACAGCTCATTAAAGAAGCTTAGAGAGGTGGAGCATTAGTTGGGGGAATCTGTGAAATGAAGATTACAGTACGTAATCCAGACATTCACTGCCAGTGCTGCGTGGCAGAGCCTGGTACCTAGCCAGCCACATGCACACTGCGTACAGACTGACCACTGACCTCGGATGGACCCAGCTCACTCTCTCACAATAGTATACCCTCTGAGACAACTACCTTTTTGCTGCTGCTATTCGAGAAGAGTCTTTTTGCACATGCGCTGCAGCAAGCAATCCCTGCCTGGGTGGTGGTGGGGGGCATGACCACAAGTTCCCTTTTTCTCTTTTTAAACCGACTTCGGTGCTTTAAATGGGCCAGTACTGTCTGGTACTGAGTACCAGCACTTTTTTATTTTGAGAGGGAGAGTGTAGGAAGGTAGCCTCTTTCTAGCCTTGTTACCCCCACTTTTGGCCTGTTTGTGAGTATATGTCAGGGTGTTTTGACTGTCTCACTGGGATCCTGCTAGCTGGGGCCCAGTTCTCATAGTGAAAACCCTATGTTGTCAGTGTGTTTGATATGTGTCACTGGGATCCTGCTAGCCAGGACCCCAGTGCTATATGTGTTCCCTGTGTGGTGCCTAACTGTATCACTGAGGCTCTGCTAACCAGAACCTCAGTGCTTATGCTCTCTCTGCTTTCTAAAATTGTCACTGAAGGCTAGTGACTAATTTTACCAATTCTCATTGGCACACTGGAACACCCATATAATTCTCTTGTATATGGTACCTAGGTACCCAGGGTATTGGGGTTCCAGGAGATCCCTATGGGCTGCAGCATTTCTTTTGCCACCCATAGGGAGCTCAGACAATTCTTACACAGGGCTGGCACTGCAGCCTGAGTGAAATAACGTCCACGTTATTTCACAGCCATTTTTCACTGCACATAAGTAACTTATAAGTCACCTATATGTCTAACCCTCACTTGGTGAAGGATAGGTGCCAAGTTACTTAGTGTGTGGGCACCCTGGCACTAGCCAAGGTGTCCCCACATTGTTCAGGGCAAATTCCCTGAACTTTGTGAGTGCGGGGACACCATTACACGCGTTCACTGCACATAGGTCACTACCTATGTGTAGCGTCACAATGGTAACTCCGAACATGGCCATGTTACATGTCCAAGATCATGGGATTGTCATCCCAATACCATTCTGCTGCTGCTGCCAACCCCTCAGACAGGTTTCTGCCCCCCTGGGGTCTGGGCAGCCCAGTCCCAGGAAGGCAGAACAAAGGATTTCCTCTGAGAGAGGGTGTTACACCCTCTCCCTTTGGAAATAGGTGTGAAGGGCTGGGGAGGAGTAGCCTCCCCCAGCCTCTGGAAATGCTTTGGTGGGCACATATGGTGCCCATTTCTGCATAAGCCAGTCTACACCGGTTCAGGGATCCCCCAGCCGTGCTCTGGCGCGAAACTGAACAAAGGAAAGGGGAGCGACCACTCCCCTGACCAGTACCTCCCAGGGGAGGTGCCCAGAGCACCTCCAGTGTGTCCCAGACCCCTGCCATCTTGGATTCAGAGGTGTTGGGGGCACGCTGGACTGCTCTGAGTGGCCAGTGCCAGCAGGTGATGTCAGAGACCCCTCCTTATAGGTTCTTACCTCTTTTGGTAGCCAAACCTTCTTTCTTGGTAGCCAAACCTCCTTTTCTGGCTATTTAGGGTCTCTCCTCGGGGCTATTCCTCAGATAACGAATGCAAGAGCTCATCAGAGTTCCTCTGCACTTCCCTCTTCGACTTCTGCCATGGATCGACCGCTGACTGCTCCAGGACGCCTGCAAAACCGCAACAAAGTAGCAAGACGACGACCAGCAACATTGTAGCGCCTCATCCTGCTGGCTTTCTCAACTGTTTCCTGGTGGTGCATGCTCTGAGGGCTGTCTGCCTTCACCCTGCACTGGAAGCCAAGAAGAAATCTCCCGTGGGTAGATGGAATCTTCCCCCTGCTGACGCAAGCACCAAAAGACTGCATCACCGGTCCTCTGGGTCCCCTCTCATCCTGACGGGTGTGGTCCCTGGAACACAGGAGCTGGGTCCTAGTGTCTCCCACAGTCCAGTGGCCCTTCTGTCCAAATTTGGTGGAGGTAAGTCCTTGCCTCCCCACGCCAGGCAGCAAACCTGTGTACTGCGTGATTTGCAGCTGCTCCGGCTTCTGTGCACTTCTCCAAGGATTCCTTTGTGCACATCCTAGCCTGGGTCCCCAGCACTCTGTCTTGCATTGCCCAACTCACTAAGTTGGACTCCGACGTCGTGGGACTCCCTCCTTTTGTGACTCTGAGTTCGCAGATCTTCTAAGTGCCTGTTCCGGTACTTCTGTGGGTGCTGCCTGCTTCTGCGGGGGCTCTCTGAGTTGCTGAGTACCCCCCCTGTCTCCTCCTCCAAGGGGCAACATCCTGGTCCTTCCTGGTCCCCAGCAGCACCCAAAAACCTCTACAGCGACCCTTGTAGCTAGCAAGGCTTGTTTGTGGTATTTCTGCGATGAAACACTTCTGCAACATCCATCACACCGTGGGACATCTTCCATCCAAAGGAGAAGTTCCTAGCCCTTTTCGTTGTTGCAGAATCTTCAGCTTCTTCCACCCAGAGGCAGCCCTTTTGCACCTTCTTCCAGGGTTTCCTGGGCTCCTGCCCCCCCGGACACTATCGCGACTCTTGGACTTGGTCCCCTTCCTTTTCAGGTCCTCAGGTCCAGGAATCCATCTTCAGTGTTTTGCTGGTGCTTGTGGTTCTTGCAGAATTCCCCTGTCACGACTATTGTGTCTTTCTGGGGTAGTAGGGTAACTTTACTCCTACTTTCTAGGGTCTTGGGGTGGGGTATTTTGGACACCCTTACTGTTTTCTCACAGTTCCAGGGACCCTCTACAATCTCCCATAGGTCTGGGGTCCACTCGTGATTCGCATTCCACTTTTGGAGTATATGGTTTTTGTTGCCCCTAGACCTATGTTTGCCTATTGCATCCTATTGTGAGTCTACAATGTTTGCACTACTTTTCTTACTGTTACTTACCTGTTTTGGGTTTGTGTACATATAACTTGTGTATATTACTTACCTCCTAAGTGAGGGTATTCTCTGAGATACTTCTGGCATATTGTCACTAAAATAAAGTACCTTTATTTTTAGTAACTCTGAGTATTGTGTTTTCTTATGATTTGTGCTATGTGATATAAGTGGTATAGCAGGAGCTTTGCATGTCTCCTAGTTCAGCCTAAGCTGCTTTGCCATAGCTACCTTCTATCAGCCTAAGCTGCTAGAAACACCTCTATTCTACTAATAAGGTATAACTGGACCTGGCACAGAGTGTAAGTACCACCAGGTATCCACTATAAGCCAGGCCAGCCTCCTACAGAGAGTACCTGCACTTCTCAAGAAAAACGTAATACTTTTCATTGGAGAGTACCGGCACTTCTCAGAAACAAGCAGGTACTCTGATACAGAGAGTACTTGCACTTCCATATTTCCATTTCAAGCACTGGTTTAGATTCTATACAGTTTTAACAAACCCTCTGTAAAGCTGTTTTAAAATCCCATCATATTTTTGCACAAATTTATTAACCGATAGATAGCGCTTCAAAGGGAGACATTTGCCGTAAATTTCCAAGCACCAAAGGCAAAGACACCAAGCTGAATTGTGTTCTTCAAAATCTAAACATACTGAGGCAGCCTCGGCTGCTCTCCTTCTTCCTAAACATCTACTCCTAATCACAGGCCTCATCTGCGGAGAAAGAATGTTAACATGTTCCAAACTGCTTCAGCCCAGAGCAAAATTATGTAACACTACACCAGCGCAGTTCAATTGTGAGCAGCAATTTACCACTGCCCACTGCACTCGCAATACCATTGTATTTGTTTATTTTAGCATCATGACCGGACCAGTGGACCGCTGCAAATATGTTCGCCCTTGGGTTCCATATAAGAGTAGTCGCTGATTTCACTACTCCCCACATCCGTGTGAAGTTTACGCATGCAGTAAATGTTGCGTGGAGAGTGGAATGGGATATGGGAGGTAGGTGGTATTGGAGCAGAATATCGAATAATGGCGTTAATTGTGCCTGTGGAAAGAGGCGAAAGGTATCGTGTGAGAGACCTTAGTTGAAGACGTGAGCCCTCTCATACCCTCCGTATCTCGGGCTTCTATCCCTTTAGGGGACATTACGCCCCCTCCCCCGCTCTGCCAATGCCACCCGCCTATTCCCAGCGAATGTCCCCGGTCACCGCAGTAGCCCCGCCCCTTCCATACAAATGTTTTCACGAAACTTTCTACAGCGGCGCGAGCTGTTGCTGAGGCAGGTCGCTCGTCGCGGGTACAGGGCAGTGTGGCACGGAGGAGGCGTCGCCCAGCAGCCGTAAACTCCTCGCAAAAGAAATCAACAAACGCAAAGAAGGCGACAACTATCACTGCCGCAAAGTAAAGTTCAGAAGAGGGAGACCGGCGCGGAGGAGAGCAGCCTGGCAGCTGCCCTCGCGTCTTGAAGGTTTGGTCCCTGGCATCGGCTGACGTGCTGTTGCTGCCCCCCTGGCAGCCACCGAAGCCTCGGTCTCTGCTGAAACCCTGGATGCCCGGCAGGAGGAGGGGAGATGCACCGCAGAGGGATCGCCTGCTGCTGGTTCAGGAGCTGGATAGCCTGTGCCCCCGTACTCCTCCTGCTCTGCTCTCGAGGTAAGCTTCACCCCCTCCCTAATGGTTTCCAGACTTAGGAATGCGTGTGTGTAAGTGCCTCTTGTCCTGTGTTTACAGAAGTGCCGCGCGGGGAGACAGCTGTGTTTGTTTCTGTCACTGGAGCATATGGCACTTTCACTGAGAGGGTACCTAGCTGCTTTCCTGATAAGCTTTTAATCACAGTAACCACATCTGTAGGTTAACCTCGCTGCTCTGAGATTTTGGGCAAAATCAACTGTAAGGAGGTATTTACATCTGTAAAAAAAAGTGACAAGTACTAATATCAAATAATGGCACAACGTTGTTGCTTCTTTTGGAGCAAGGAAGATTTTCTGGCCGGAAATATTACAGAAGAATGCTGCACAGGGCAGAGCTGGAGCAGATGAATTTGCCAATTGCCGCATACTACACGTAGAACAAAGTCTGAATGATCTTCGTGTACTCCACGCACAGGTAAAAATAGTGCCAAATCAAGGTAAACCTATCAGAAGTTGAACTTGTGGAATGTAAGTAGCAGGCAGATCTCCGCAGCAAATGCACAACCCACCGAACTACACGTCTAAGAGTCTGACATCTCTGGGAATGAGGCCTCGTGTCTTCGCGGTGCACTCGGAGCATGTTCCTACTAAATCATCCCCAAAGAAAAGCGCCGTTGCGTACTTTAGAAGCAAATGTGCATTTACTGTAAGTTATGTGTGTACTTTCCATGATTATGCAGACTGGGGGGAACAGCCAGAACACATTCTGACTTGATCATTTACCAGGGTCATCGGCGGATGACTCTGGTAAAGGACCACGTCGTGATGTATTCATTACTGTCTAGAATGTTACCTCATGAAATGGCCACGCACTTTGAGTGCACATTTTCTCGTTTATTGTGAACTCTTCCCGCCTTTAAATCCTTTTTTGTCTCCCACCTAGACATGATTTGCACACAAACCCAAACTCCGCCTTCACTGACATTGTATCCAAATGTACCTGAGATGTTTACTGGGTTGGTTTACTCAGGTCATGAAGTGTTTACTGGGATTGTTTGGTCAGGTCATGAGAACTATTTTTGTACTGTTTTGGTCTCGACAATGTCTCACGCCCCACCCATTATCAAGATTAACTCCTTTTAATCTCTTCAACCCGTACTCCATACTCAAACATACCCAACTGGGCAGCGATGTAGCGAAATCCTATTTAGGGTTAGCAGAGGTCTCGGGTTTCCTAGACCATGCATAAGTACGTCATCTAGCACTGGGATTGAGCTGGGCTAGAGTCAGCTTTAGCTGTTTTATTAGCCTGTTTTCAAGAAGATCCATAATAAACATATTTAAACATATACAGACTTTCGGTCAGTCCTCTTCACCCATTGGGATATTGCAGTGCCATTCACAATTTATGTCCACCCACCGTAGAATACAGAAGGAAGCAAAGGGTCAACCAAACTTTATTGGCTACCTTACTCTGTGAACGATGACGTTCATCCTCGCCACATGTCCACAGGTGCCAATGATTTGTTTTTCTTTTAAAATATATTTCGGCCACCTTTTGGCAGCAGCCTTTAACCTCTTTACTTTTAAGCTTTGATTTGCATTGCATAAACTGGCAAAGAAAACGAAATACAAACCCTAGCACAATTTCCAAGGACAGATCTATTGACCTGGTCAGTGCTTGTTTTCTTTGCATTCTGGGATCTGTAACCATGTTTATCCCATTAAAAAGTCATCACAACCAGTCACAGAAACAAAATAATAAACTTGGACTGGAGGAGATGCTCAGGCATGTATCTGAGAAACTTGGAAGCCCATCATGAGAGAAAAGTACCCAGTACTGAAGAACATTTTCAAGTTATGTCAACTTGGCTTGTGTTTCCTGATGTCAGGAGTGAGTGGTTTATTTAGTCCATGTTTTTCTTTCCATTCAGATTCTTGCTCTCTTGTTCATTCCATTGTAAATAAGTGACGTGGAGGCAGTAAGTCAAGCAACAAAGTGGACTAGAAGAGATACTAAATGTGTTATTAAAAAATCAGAACTGTTTATTTAACTTAGACGTCAAAGACGTGCGTATAGTGACACTGTCTGGATAATGACTTTATTTGACGTTTCCCTCCTTAGTGAATGGCTTAGTCATCTGATGACTTTTCAGTCAATAGTAATTTAATAGTAATTTTCATGTTGGGACTTGTGGATTCTATCTTATAGCGAACACAAAACTACAAATCCCGTCATGTAAAGTTCTATTGGCTTCAGCGTCAGGATGGCTGCAGGTGCCCCTTATGATGCTTTATAAGCTAACCCACATTGGGATACCGAAGCGATGGGGTTATGTGCTCTGTTAGTCCTGCTTCTTCATAAACATGAACAGTTAAACAGCGGCTAATAAGTACAGTTTTATTTTTATTATCAGTGCACTAATCAACACTTGGTGTTTGAATACACATTTGCAGACTCATTAATCAGCATGCAGGTGTGAACGCAGTGGCGTAACAAAGGCCCCCGCAGCCCCCGCGGTGGGGCGCGCTCCAGGGGGAGCCCTCAGCACAGCTGGGTCCAGGAAAGAGGGGGCCCCCTCAAGGTACTTTGTAGGGGGTGCCCTTCAAGTTTTGTTATGACACTGTGTGAACGATGGGAGAAAGTGCACAGGAAGTTGCCTCTCACACTTGTTGAGAAGACTTTGAACTTAAAGTCTGCCTGCCCTGTTGTGATAAGGAAGTGGGCCTGGGAATAAGGCCCCGGAGCCGGCCTTGGCAACACCCTTGTCTTGGACTGAGATTTCAAATTCCACTTTAAAGAACAGCCCCAGACGTGCCACAAGTGACTTAGCTGCCAAGTGGCCCTTTGTCCTGGTGACGCCTACTTCCAGTCCCAGCTCTGCTGTCAACAGCACGTTGCGTTCTGTGATCTGCAGTGCGGAGCTTAACGCTCTAAGCACGGATTCAAAATCCTCAGCACGTAGAGTGCCAGAAAGTAAAACTCCTGCGCTGGTGATGGGTTCAACCATAATCTGAGGGCACTTGAAAACTATTGTTTTGTGTTCCGTCAAGAATGCTGGCAAGGGTTTTGGAAATACCACGAATGTTTATGAACCTACAATAATGGAAAGTAAAGCTGAAAAATGCTGTGGGGTTGTCACCTTCACTTTTTCATTTAAACGCTATAGCCAATGATATGCTAGTACTAAATCAGAGCTTTTAAGTCTCCCGGTTCCACAAGTGACTCTCCCAGTCCATTGTTTCTTTCCATTCTTACAATAGCGCTCTTGACGATTGCTTCATAGAACCAGGACTACAAGTCCCACAATTCCAAGAAAAACTGGATGCAGTACTCCCGCATGAACCCAGGGAATTTGAAAGTCTGATCCGAGCTCACTGTAATGTTACCAGATGGCACCATTTCAGGCCACTGTCGTGTTTCCCTACAGTCACGATGCTGCGCAGCGCTGCATAAATTACACACACCAGTTTCTCGGTCATGCGAGCGCTCACACAGAGGGTCATGGTCTCTTGTTAATCTGCTCGATACTGCCCCTGACCACTCCTCCCATATGAGCCTCCTTTTATTTGTTAAGGCACGTGACCATTTGGACACCCTAGAACTGGCAACAGAAGTAAGGGGTTGAGCCCGCAACACCTCTCCGGATAAACACTTAATGGCAGTGTCCGCTTTCTCGTTACATCACTGGCTCGACACTACATTCCTCCCAAAAATTGCAAAACCAAATAAGACAATCAACACCCGAAACAACAACAAAATTCACAATTGTCACTTAATTACACCACATAACCTCTCAGTCTCGTAGAAGGTGTGTGGTTGCTTCTCAACTGATATCGTGATTGGGGCGCTCCCCCTGAGATGATGGCACATCACCCGGGTTGATGACCGGCATATTGTCAGGCCTCGATGGTGTCTGGCCGTTATCAACCGAGTCATTAGCAGTCAAAGAGTTCTCTGGTTCATCATCCTCCCTGGTCTCTTCAGGCTCTGCCACACTAGAATCCTTCGCTAAGTATTCACCAGTTGCCACTCTAGGAGGTTGAAACTTTTTAAAACAGGAGACATTTCGAGCAACCTGCTCCGATCCTCTTTCCGCTACCACTAGGGATCCGTGCCGCCTAATGACTGGGTTTGTCTTCAAATGGCAAACGAAATATGCTACCAGGAAACCGGTCTCGGACAAGTACACAATCTCCCACATGGATATTCGACGGACGTGATCGCTGGTGACGGCTCGCCATCTCGTTAGATTGCTTCCTCTTCAAATATTCACGGTCTTCATTCATAAGGATGGGCTTCCAAGACTCATGATGAGGTATGACGTCTGTCACCACTCTGCCCATCGACAGATGACTAGGAGCTACTCCCGTCGTGGAGTGTGGGGTCATCCGATAATCACGAAGGAAAGGATACACTGCTCTCTGGTGTCTCACTTTTGGCTACTGCAATGCGGACCACATTGTTCAAAGTTCTTATAAATCTTTCGACCTCTCCATTGGCTTGAGGCCATAGGGGTGTGATGTTTCGGTGTTTGATGCCCAATGACCTTAAGTATTCTGTAAATTCACTTCCGTGAAATGGTGGGCCATTATCAGTTTTAACTTCTTTGACCAGCCCATGAGTGGCAAATGCATTCTCCATCTTCGGGATTACTCTGGCTGCTGTCAGGGTTTTGACTAGTTCCACTTCTGGGTAACGAGAATAGTCGTCAATCATTACCATCATATGATTTCCATTGGGTAAGCTTCCAAAGTCAAGACTAACCGATACCCAAGGTTTGTGAGGTCGGTTTTCAGTCTCTATTGGGACAGGCGCATTAGGTTCTCCTGTTGCTTGACACCAATGGCAGGAGCGTACCAACTCTTCGACCTTCTCATCCATCATCGGAAACCACACTTTTGTTCTTAGCCTGCTTTTGGTCTTTACCATTCTTTGGTGGCCATCGTGAGCTAGCTGAATCATTTGGTTAGTGATACTGGAAGGGATCACTAACCGATGACCTCAGAGAAGGCACCCATCATCAGTAACTGTCAGTTCTTGTCGAACTCTGTGCAGCCCTTCCATGGTCATCCGTGCTTCAGGGGTGAGAAACCGCCACTGTTTCTGTCCAGCGATCCACGCGTTATTCTTCAGGGCCTGCACTGCTCGCTGTAGGTTGTCATCCGCCTCAGTGGCTTGCTTTATATTTTCCATCGAGATGGGCAGAGGTCTGGACCTTCCTCTTCAGAGGGGGAGGCAGGCCTGGGGTGTCTCAAGGGATAATCCGCCGGGTTACCTGTCCCAGGGCAATACTCCACTCGGCAGTTGTAATCTTGCAACTGTAGCATCCATTTTTCAATGCGTGGTGGGGCCTTAGAAGCAGTGCCTTGGAATAGCGGGATGAGTGGTTTATGGTCCGTGGTGAAAATAAACGGATGCCCATACACAAATAGGTGAAAATGTTTGCATCCCTAGTGAATGGTGATCGCTTCTCGCTCAATCTGGGAATACCTTCTTTCAGTATCTGTTAGTGACCTGCTCGCGTATGCTACTGGAGCTCATTTTTCTGCTTGGAGTTTCTGGAGGAGGACGTTGTTACTACTAATGCCTTTATCACGAATGCCTTAACAACGATATTTCGTTGTAAAGGCATTCCTGGTAAAGTCATTAGTAACAGGCACCCATTGATCCTGCATGCCTCACCCCACCCCCCCAACCCCACCCCAAAACCTAAAACCGCCGACCCCCACCCCCTCCCCAAAACCAAAAACGCCCCACCCCCCCAACCCCACCCCAAAACCTAAAACCCCGACCCCCATCCCCTCACCAAAACCAAAAACGCCCCACCCCCCCAACCCCACCCCAAAACCTAAAAACCTCACCCCCACCCCCTCCCCAAAACCTAAAACGCCCCACCCCCCCCAACCCCACCCCAAAACCTAAAACCCCAACCCCCCACCCCCTCCCCAAAACCAAAAACGCACCGCCCTCCAACCCCACCCCAAAACCTAAAACCCCGACTCCCCACCCCCTCCCCAAAACCTAAAACCCCACACTTACCTGAGTCGTCGCCTCATCTGCGTCGTCCTCCTCAGCCGACTCCCTTGTTTGTACCTTAACCATGCATGTTCGTTGTTCAAGACATGCATGGTTAAGGCACAAAATAACGAAGTTGTGGTTAAAGAAAGCGTTGTTCTGCTTTCGTTAACCAGGACTTCGTTATAAAAAAGTCGGCATAAAGGATGTTTCCCATTTCCAACTGCATAGGCAATGAGCAAACACATGGTGTAGGGGAGGCCTTATGCTTACATTTTTTTCTAGTGATTTACAAATTTCAACTGATAATACATGGTGTAAGGAAAGGATTCCGCAGAATCCTGACCATCTAAAAAGTAGGAAGACAATATGTGACATGTAAAAACAAGTCCCAGGAAAACACTTTCTGTTACTAAGATGCCAATAAAGTCAGTTAATAACACATTGCCACAAAACAGTCACCTAATCACAGGACCAGCCCTGTGACAAGCCCCAAGTTAGGCCTGTGTAAAAAGTAACTCTAAGAATGATTATGTTAAACACATCGATACTTTCCCTACAAAAGAGTAAAGAGGTGGCTGTGAAGAAGCTGTTCGCACAGTTGTCAAACAAATCCATAGGACATACAAGATAAATCACCTTGGGGCAAATGAAGAAACTATCAATAGTGAGGATGCCACTGAAGCTGTGAAACGCAGCAAGGAACTTTAAGCATTACTGAAGGTGCTTGGCTTAAATAAGTAATTAACAAAATACATGACGGACAAATGCAGAATGAAGGGGCTCTGCTCTCCACTCAAGCTCTGGAAAGCAACACATCTAGAAATGCCAATCCTACCCATCGCAGTGACAGACAGAACCCCACAGTTTTGCTGTTAGACCCTGAAGCCACACCCCTTGTGGTCATGTTTAAAAAAGTTCGAGAATTACACCCAAATCAAATTGAGGATGATTTTCAATTAAAGAACATCAAGTTACTCACTGGCTGAGCTCAATGATTAGGAACCCTAGCTGTGATGTTCTGTAAAAAGACATAATTGCCGTTCACAAAGTGTTCTTGATAGGCAATAGCCCCAAAAGAGGAAGAGGATTGTGTTATCATCAATTTTAGGGACCCGCCGTTGGTGATTTTTCTATTTGGACCAGCCAAGAGCAACATCAAGGTAGTTGCTCTTATTTATTTTTATAGGTCCACTCTTGCTGTGCTCCATAAACCTGCTTCGTCAATATCATCTCTGTTCAGACCATATTCTATTGTGACCCAGAGCCGATTCTCACCTTTAGCGCAGGTTGACTGACCTGGATGTACTAAGGCATTAACTGGACCATGTCTCTTTCCATAACCCAGTTTATTGTTTTGATACATTTTTATATTATCAACTTTCACTGTAATAACACTCTAGTAGTGGATTCACTTGATGTTGCTCTAAGCACAACTGTTTATGGTATAAAGGAGGATTATGCTGTAATATGGGGAGGGAATTTTAACTGTCGACTGTGTACTATTTCAATGAATGCTATGTGTGGCGATGTTCAGAATAGAATTGAGTTCAGAAAGGACCTAGTCCTTATATTGGACATAGTTCAGACGGCAGTCACAAATCAAGTCACCTTTACTGGGAAGAGCAATGGCTTTGTGGCTATATCAAAACAGTGGGGCAAAAAGGATTCCAGTTTTACAATACCCCAGAGGTGCTTGAGTGATCATAATCTTCTGGTTTTGACTCTGTTCATCGGTCTCCCCCAACCACAACAAATTCTTGTTACCACCTCCCCCCCAAATAGTGGCTACCTTGAATAGCGGTATCTGGTGCAAATGGTCTGATATTGACCATGGTGATCTATCGTCAGTACTGGTAGTCAGAAGCTGGTGACCCTTACCGGTCTGTCTGGGGCATAATGAAAACCTACTAAATATTTTAGGGGCTTAGAATGAGATCTGTAAGTTCGTAGCAGAATTCCTAGTTCCATCACAATCCCATGGGGAGCCTGAGAAAAGGAAATAGTTTGACAGGTCTTGCTACCAAGCCCACAGTTGTACAACGAGGGCTTTAAAAAGTCACAGAGGTAAGGGGAGGAAGTAAGGCTGTGCAGGTCAAGCTATAAGAAAGCAACAAAGGAGAAGAAATAAACCATAAGACAGGAGACATGGGAGCAGTTATGCATGCTAAGTGATATTGTAAACTCCCCTTTTTGAAAATACCCATAACACAAGCCTTGACATGACTATATCACCACATCTATGGGTGACACTTTACAAAGTTTGTGAAGCTAATGCATTGACAGATACAGTTAGCAATTCAGTGACAAGTATTTCAAGTCCAGGAAGGAGAGGCTTTCCACTAGTTACTCTAAAAGAGGTAATCTCAGCATTAGCATGGAGTTCAAGCAATAAGGCACATGGCACAGATGGAGTTCCCATCCTCCTCTTTAAAAATAACTTCGATCTTTGAACCCCACATTTAGTTAATGTGCTGCACAGCGCTGATGGCAAAATAGCTTCTCTACCCTAGGCAATATCATTATTGATATTCTCACACTAGAACTTCCTTTTGTTTGTGATTTGTCCAACAACTTAAGATTGACCTTCATTTTTATATTTTGCTAGTAATAAGTGAACAAGGCTGATGTTTCGCCAAATACACTTGGCTTTTTACATTTTCTGCTTTATTTTTAAGAAACCCTAAGTACCTCTTCCTATTGAGCATCACTGTATTCGTATCTCTCGTCTAAATAGACTTACGTCATGAAGCAATTATATGACTAGAACATGATCGGAAAAGCCAACATTATTTATATCAGCACTCTGCACTGATGAAAACAGAATCTCCGTTTTTTCCCATCGATCTCAGAGTGTGGCATGTGTTCAGAGCATAACCCATATACACAACAGGTCACACATTCATATGAACATATTTTATCTTATGGTACTACTGCAAATTAAGTGTAAACATTGTTTTGTCAATGTGAAGAGATTTGTAAGAACATAGAAGTAGAGGCCAAATATGTTCTTGGAAGTACCTACTGGAACCAGGATGACCAACATTGTTTGGTCAGTATGGAGACATATTTCAGTGTAGGGATTTTTGTCTCATAACCGAATTCATTCTAGAAGTTGCAGTCCTGTTGTGCTCCCTTTAAACTAACTTTCATGTACACCTGAAATCATTGAGTTGTAGGTTAGAAGTTGAGGACTCTAGATAGTGTCTGTAGTGACCTGGAGTGAGGTGGAATACGTAACAAGCTTTGCCAAAACTGGGTGAGGTGAATGCCTGAGCTGCTACCTTGGGATGATTCCACCTCATGCCTCATTCTTCCACCACCCCGACGTCTTGTCTCTATATCTCACTATTACAGGTTCTTCTTCATCCCTTCTTCTTGCTTTGTCACTGTCTTTCTATTGTTCTCACCCCCGCCCATATTAGGTTGAAGCTTGTGAAAGGACTTTTTGTGGGTATTTTGAAAGCTTCATTGGGAATGCATTCTACCCACTGCATACCATTGGCTTTGTAGTTTGTAACTCACATTTTTCTAGCTATTTGCTGGCTTTATTTTTTTTAGGCTGTCTTCTAGCATGTCTTTCTCCTTCCAGTGTACCAAAACGTGATCACCATTATTCCATCCACGAGTGCTCAAATTCTGTAAACAGGCCTTTAAATTTTGTTCTTATCTTGTCACATTTGT
This sequence comes from Pleurodeles waltl, assembly GCF_031143425.1. Taxonomy (NCBI): domain Eukaryota; kingdom Metazoa; phylum Chordata; class Amphibia; order Caudata; family Salamandridae; genus Pleurodeles; species Pleurodeles waltl. Next base: position 956,086,377 of record NC_090444.1, read on the forward strand.
TGTGTATTTAAAGACATGTCAAATGTTAGACTTTGATTTCCGAGGGAGCTTGGTTTTTGTTTTTCTTTCTTTGACTTTAAAATGAGAGGATTTATGTGATGATCGGCACTGGGAAAGAAAAGGTTTTTCTTCTAGTGCACAACAAAATTTAAATTTCTGCAAATGGACTGTGCAAATACTTCAGAATATGCTTGAATTAGAAAAGCACAATTGAAGCACTCTTTTCTGAATCAGAAGTGTGGTGGAAACAAATATTATAACGCAATCAAAACAAATAATTACACTAGGTGATGCCATTTCCACACATTATAGTTTGTGCGCAGTATAGAGTTATCTGTAAAACTGTGTATGCAAATGTAATGGTGATTTCAATTGAAAGTATGATGTCTGTAAAAGCAGTGTGCTACCACACCATACCATACGCTACTTCACTCTATGCCACTCCACTCTATGCACCTCCACTTTCATACTGAAGACCACTTAGCTTTACAACACTCTATGCCACTCCACTCTGACACTCTACTACACTCTTCTCTACGACACTCTACTCCACTTTATGCCACTATATGCCACTCCACTCTACACTACTTCAGTCTAGGCCACACTACTCCACTCTACACCAGTGGACTCTATGACTCTACACTTCAGTCTACGCCACTACACTCTTCTCCACTGCTTTTCACTCTATGACTCTACTCCACTCTGAGCCCCTCCATTCTACTCCAGGACACTCCACTATATGCCTCTCTACTCCTCTCTACTTCACTGTTTGTCACTCTACTCCGCTCTTCTACTCTACACCACTTTTCTACTCTACTCCACTTTTTGCCCCTCCATTATACAATACTCCACTCTATGCCACTCCTTGATACTTTCCTCTATGTCACTCATTTGTAGATGGTATACAACATGGCTAAAACACATTGCAAGACTTATTGGCTTTGCCACTGCTTGTCTACCTTTTTCTTTTCTCCTCTGACTCTCAATCGGATGATGAAAAATAAGTCCCATTCCGCAAAAACGACAGCTGGTGCCCACCACCATTAACTACAAATTAAGCGCATCTGACTAAAAGTAGGCACCGTGCTTAAGTTCCTCAGAACAAGTTTATAGAACTAAACTACAGTGGTAAGTAACTTGAAACAGTGACAGAAAGATACTCATTTTATATACAAGTTGTCTCATAAACATAAAATGTAAAAGCAAAATGATAGACTTTGCTCCCAGTCGCCATCTTTGTAAAACATATTTGCTGGTTTTCATTCGGGGCACTTTGGCGTTCATATAGTTGCCCTGTTTATGAAACATAAACGTTAGTAAACCTTTAGATAGAGCTTTTAATTCAAGGCCAGCTAAACTAAAATTGCAGAGCGCCATAAAAAGATTTTTTGGCAGAAGACATTACACTTACCTTATTTTTATAGATACAGGCTATTGCAACGTTGGTTAAATTTGGAAACGTTTATTTTAGGCCTCAGCAGATCGAGCTTTGTTTCACCCTCATGCTCATTTGGTTAATGGCTTGCCTGGAGGTGGCGTGAAATTTAATGGAAGTATTTCTTCTAATAAAAGTCCTAAATGTACATCGGTGCACAAAGTCCAAAACGGTTTGACATATTCCTGTTACTAGCACAACTGTGCAGACCAGCTGTTTTATTTTTTTTCCACTCCCCATGACCTCAGCATGGCCTAGAAATAAACTCTCTAAAAGTCAAGATTTTCAATGAGAGCTAATCGATTTGAGGAGTGACAGGAGTTGTCATCTTTTTCACTTTCCTTTCTCATGAAACACAAGCTCACCAAAGAAGGTAAACTATCTTCCTGCTTTCAAGCTTTAAGCAAGCATTGGCCAAGCCAACAGATCTCACCTATGTGGGAGCTATTGCCTTTGGCAATGTGCTTTAGCCATGCTGCACACCAGTGTGGCTGCTTTTTCAGCCTGGTTAAAATTTAATGGTGCGAAATTGAATGGGGTAGATTGGTGTGGGGTAGATTGGGGTAGAGTGGAGTGGGGGTAGATTGAAGTAGAGTTGAGTGTAGGTAGAGTGGGGTAGAATTGAATGGGTGTGGATTGGGTAGATTTGGGTAGACTGGAGTGGAGTTGCTTGGAGTGGAGTAGATTGAATTTGGGTAGACTGGGGTGGAGTGGGTTAGATCGGATGGAGCGAGGTAGATTGCGGTAGACTGGAGTGGGGTAGATTGGAAAGGGGTAGATAGGAATAGGGGAGAAAAAGGGGTGGACTGGGGGAGAGTGGAGTGGGCTATATTGGGTAGATTTGAGTGGAGTGGGGCGGCTCGGGTAGATTGCAGTGGGGTGGGATAGATTGCAGTGGAGTGGGTGAGACTGGAGTGGAGTCAGGTAGATTTGTATTAGGGCAGAATGGAAATGGGTAGATTGGAGTGGATTGTGGTAGATTGGGGTGAAGTATATTGGAGTAGATTGGAGTTGGGTCGATTGGAGAGATGAAGTGGGGTAGATTGGGTGGAGTGGGGTAGCTTGAAGTGAAGTGGGGTAAATTGAGTGGAGTGGGGCAGATTAACGTTGGTAGATCAGGTTAGAGTTCAGTGGGGTATATTGAGGTATATTGGAGTGAAGTGGGGTAGATTGGAGTGACGTGGGGTAGATTGGAGGGAGGTAGTTTGGGATTGAGTGGAGTGGGATATTTTGGGGTAGATTGGAGTGAAGGGGTAGATTTGAGTGGAGTGTGGTAGACTGAGTGGGTTAGATTGAAGCAAATCGGAGTGGGGTGGATTTGGGCAAAGTGGAGTGGGTTATTTTAGAGTGGAGTGGGTAAGATTGAGTGAAGTGGGGTAGATTTGAGTGGGGTAGATTGGAGTGACGTATAGTGGGGTATATTTGGGTAGAGGGGAGTGGGGTACATTGGAGTGGAGTGGGGTAGATTGGAGTGGAGTAGACTGCTGTAGATCAGAGTTGGGTAGGTTGTGGTGGAGTGGGGTAGATTGGAGTGGAGTAGATTGTTGTAGATCAGAGTTGGGTAGGTTGTGGTGGAGTGGGGTAGATTGGAATGGGGTAGTTAAGAATGGAAAGGAGTTGAATAGATTGCAGTGGAGTTTGGAGTTGAGTGGGGTTAATTGGACTGGGATAGGTTGGAGTTGGGTAGGTTGGAGTGCAGTAAAGAGAGGTAGGTTGAACTGAGGTGGAGTGGCATGGATTGGAGTGCAGTCTGGTACATTGGAGTGGAGTGGGTTGGATTGGGTACATTGGAGTGGGGTGGACTGGAGTAGATTGGAGTTGGGTAGATTTGAGTGAAGTGGGGTAGACTGGGGCAAACTGGAGCACAGTGGGGTAAAGTTGGGTGGAGTGAGGTATATAGGTGTAGATTGGAGTGGGTGGGATTGATTGGGTTGGATTAGAGTGTGATAAATTGGAGTGGGGTAGATTGTAGTAGAATGGAGTAGATTGTAGTGGGAGTGGAGCGGGGGTAGATTAGAGTGGAGTGGAGTAGACTGGGGTGAAGTGGGTTAGACTGGGGTAAATTGCAGTGGAGTAAATTGTAGTGGAGTGGGGTAGATTGGATTTTAGTGGAGTGGACTGAGGTAGACTGGAGTGGAGTGGGGTAGAGTGGGGCAGATTGGAATGGGGTAGATAGGAGTGGGGTAGATTGGAATGGGGCAGATTGAAGTGGGGTAGATTGGGATTGGGTAGATTGGGGTGGGGTAGATTGGGTGGGGTACATAGGGATGGGGTAGACTGTAGCACAGTGGAATGAAGTAGATTGGAGTAGAGTGAAGTGGGGTAGATTTGAGTGGAGGCGAGAATTGGGTGGTGTAGAGTGGATTAGCATGTTGTAGAGTGGAGTGTCATAGAATGGAGTGGGATGGCATAGACTGAAAGGTCATAGAGTGGAGTAGTGTAGTGTTGAGTATGCATTGTGTGGTAGCACACTGCCATTACAGACAACACATTTTCAAATGAATTGACCATCACCTTTGCACCGAAATACGGTTTTACTGCACACAATCGGTAATGTGTGCAAATCTCATTTACTAATGTATTGATATGTTTTGATCATATTCAAATATTTGCTTCCACCACACTTCAGAATTACAAAAAATTATGCTTTATTTTTACTAATTTTGATATATTCAGAAACATCAACATAGTTCATTTTTGTTGTGTGCTATTAAAAAGAAGGAAACATCCCACACCCTTTCCTCTTACATGGCTACACATTAACATTGTCACATAAATTCTCATACTTTGAAGTCAAAGAAAGAAAAGGAAACACCAAGCTCCCTCTGGAAGGCAGAGGCTGACATTCGTTCTAGAACTGCAGAGATGACATAATACGGATGAAGGAGCAGAGGACTGCCTCTCCTTCTCAACTTCTCCACAGACCACACGGCACCACCAATGTTAAGTGCGTACTTAGGCCCATATTTATACCTTGTTAGCACTGCATTTGCGTCATTTTTTTATGCAAAACGGCGCAAACTTGCAAAATACAATTGTATTTTGTAAGTTTGCGCTGTTTTTGTGTCAAAAAGCAGCGCAAATGCAGCGCTAAAAAAGTATAAATATGGGCCTTAGTGCCTCACCGACCATAATATATATATCCCTATCAAAGTTTGTGAAGAGGAAGCCTTGAGAAAGCCCCGGGCTTGCCTGCCAGAAGGGGGCGAAACATATGTTGGCTGTGTTGTAATTTGAATGTGTAGAAAAAAACACAAGACGCACCTACATGAAAATAATAAATGTTAACAATTATCACTGTCAATGAATTTGACTGTCATATTTGGATTGGGGCCACCCTTTGATTTTAAAATCTAAATACAGTTCAACCCTGTACAATCCTGATGACATTTGACCTCTGTTTTTGAATACACAGCAAATGTGAAAAGATAGCAAAATTTAAAGGCCTGTTAATAGAAAGCAAGTTAGTGGAAGAATACAGCAAACAAGGTTTGGGCAACTGGAGGGATGAACTCCAGCTGGATAGCCTAAAAGAAATAAAGCCAACAAAGAGAAAGGCAAAAAATTTGAGTTACATGCCACAATGACACTGGTCAGCACTGGGCTGAATGCATTCCTAGGGAAGTTTTCCGAATGCCCACAAGAAGTCAGATGGAAACCAGTAAGCTGCACTGTCTGGTAGGCTTTGACCTAAAACAAGACCTTTAATGACCAAACAAATCATCTTATTCAGAGGTACTAGTCAGAGGTGCCCCTACAATGTTTGTCATTTCCATTGCAGTCTTTGTGTAATATTTGATGATAATGAAGATGTTACAGGCTCATGACAGACAAAAGTCACCAATAAGCATATTTTTGCTCATGATATTCTACGTTTTCTTACAAGGCAATTCACAAGAAAGAGAAAGATGCATAGATTCATTGTACTTGAAGAGTGGGCCAACTTTTGTCGACACATCTACTACACTGGGCAAAGCAGGTGGAAATGACACACATAGGGTAGGGATCTTACTAAAATAGAACATATTTATTCACAAATCACAGATTGAGGCACTATTTCATTTAAGACTTGTGAATTATTACATGTCACCTGGAATCAACTACATGTTACAATGGTAAGAGGATTTGCAGATGGAAATTATTGGTGACATTGAGAATGATGTTTGGTATTATCACATGGTGTGGAAATATAGTAAGGTAGAAGGATTCTGGAAAGAAATTTCAAAGATTTAAATTTGTTCTGTTGCCATATTATACTTTGATTGTCCAGTTGGGTGACATAGGTGAAAATAATTTATTTAGAATTTACTCTCTTGTAAGTTAATTTCTCATAAATGTTTGGCTGCTCACTTCACACCTGCACAATTTTACAAGGGAAAGGACTAATCCTTGATATCTTTGTGGTGGAGTAACGTAAGGCTTATGCACTAACTTCTATGATCAGATTCAGAACGAAGATTTGAAAACACTTGGTAATCCTTTCAAATGTATATCAAAAGTTTTGAAATGGTTAGAATACAACTCCTTCTACCCCCTCCCTCAAACCCCTTTCAGTTAGAAAGTGAGACTTTGCCAAGCGCTTTTTAAAGTTGCGCAGGAAGGCTTTCTGTTAAGCTACCCCAGTAGGGAGTTGTGGTTTAAGAGCTTTATTCCACCAACAGTTGACACACCTTCTACTTCTTTATCCAGCAGCTGTTTCTGTTACCATGATATCAGGACATCACTGATAGAACATCCAAGGTGTGATGTTCCAAGCACAAGCCTCTAGCACATCTTCCCCCAATGAAAAATAAAGAACATTTCCAATTCATAAGAAATTACAATAGTAAATAAGGCATCAAAACTAAATCCATATTGCAAAAGCTGAGGTAACAACAACATAACTATATACAAATTTATTATATGTTCTGGCCAGGATAAAACACTAAGCATGTTTAAGATTACTAACAACATTATAAAGCAAAATACCCCTTAAATGCATATTAGGCATGGCGTTAGCTCCTCCTTCTCAGGCACAGATTCCTAGCCTCATTCCCCTAATTCATAATATAAGAGATAGGATGGTGCTGTATTTGGCCAAAGACTGCATCAACACTCCCCAGGGTGATTGGATATACCCCAATCTCCAAAGATATTTAAGTTGTCATGACTCAATTTCTTCTGATCACATCTTTGTTAACCTAGATATACTCCACACACACCCATCACATACCACCACCACACTCCTCTTTACTCAAACAATATGCTTAGGGCCCCAATATTTTGTTTTTCCTTTGGGCAATCCTCAAGGTTTTTTAACAACACATGATCACCCAGATGCCAGTTTTGTTCACAAACAATATGTTTGTCATCAAAATGTTCTTTTTTTTTTGTCTCTCTACTACATCCGAATCCACTACTTTCATTCGATCATTCCAATTAAACCAGGCTGGATTGAGTTTTGTTCCAGCAAGTCTTCCTCTCAGACACTGAAATGGTGAAAGCCCACAGATTTTCTCTGAGCACTGTCTTAAGTAGGACTTTCCTCTCTATGGCTGTCTGAGCAGATGCCCTAACCAATCAGTTCATAGGCTCAACTAACCTCATTAGCCTGTGGTGAGTATAATGTAGTGCATAGATGTACAATTCCAAGATCACACAAAATCCTTCATTCCATTGGAGTCTAATTGAACCCTAATGTCAGTAAAACAAGGATTTAGGAATCCCTTCCGAAGCAAAAACATCCTTAAGAAATTATAATACACTTTTAGTTGTCACAGTGTTCACACATCATGCTCATACCCACTTTGAAGTGTAATCTGTTTGTAACAGCACAAATCTCTCACCTTACGGTAACTGACCATAAGGACGCATAATATCCAGGCCCAGTTTGATCCATGGCTCCTCTGGAACAACTACGGGGGCCAATGATGCTGTCCCGTCCCTTAGAGTTATCATTAGCAGCACAAGAAATGCAATTCCTCAGTACACTCTCTACTTGATTGTCCAACCTGGACCACCTTACCTTTCCCAGATCCTTACATTAGTGAAATTCCTCCCCAAATGTCCCTCATGTGCAAGATTAACAATCTTGTTCCTCCCCAAATGTCCCTCATGTGCAAGATTAACAATCTTGTCCCATAGACCAGACAGAGGGAACCATACAATGTCTGCGGAAAAGGTCACCTTCCTCGATATATAGCTTACGATAAACATGTCCTTGAAATTCGGCAATCCTGACACTAGTAAATTTTGTTAATGTTCTCTCACCTCATCTCTGGCGGATTCACTAATCCACTCCTCCTCACTAAATAGCCCTCTCTTGGGGAGGTAGCCAAGATGGTGCCCGGACGGTAGTGAAATCTCTGAGCTCCGCCATCGGACGGAGGCTTCCAGCAGGGATCGGGCCTCCTCTGCTCCCGTGCTTGGTCGAGGGGTGCCTGGAACACTACTGAAGGAAGAGGGATCACGGGAGATGCCAGAAGAGGTGCTACGGGCCTCTATTACAAAGCACCCAAGGATGCACTCCACATTGCGCCTGACTGTAAAATGACTGCCGCCTGGCGGTAAGCGAGATCGGAGGCCTGATGCCTCCGACACAATGGTGCACTCTCCCTTTACTTGGAAAGCAGTCCGTGAACACACATAGGGATCCTACCTCTGAAAGCTACAGACTCCATACAAGAGGCAAATCTGTCCCCCCAGGAGCAGGCTTTAGAGATTACCTGACGTGGGCCCTGGGTGCCAGTAGATGCCGCATTGTGATACCAGGGCTCGCGCTGTAGAAAGCAGAGGGGACACAGAGTAATCGAACAGAACCCCAGAGCGGGAATGGGGCCAGTGGCAGCTACCCTTAAGAACTACCGGGAGCAGCACTGAGTATAGAACGAGGAAGCATGTACGAAGATTGAAGCACAAGCCGGTTCCAGTGAGGACATATATCCCCAGCCAGGGGAGCAGTCCCAGCAGCCCATGTGCGTGGAGAAGGGCTGGGCCCAGGGAATGCAGCAGCCAGCACTGATCAGAGGGATGTGCACACCGGTGCACTCAAAATTAACGAGATGGTGCACAATGGTTTGGGCATGATGATGAACTTAGGGCGACCGACCCGAGAGCCACATCAACGCTTGGGAGGTAGCGAGGACAGCGAAACGGCACAAGGATACCGGTGGTGGATTATTGCTCAGTACCTCGATGAAGTGGATCAGCTACAGGAGAGAACATGGCAGGCCCACAATCACATAAGAAGGATGCTTTTAGAATTAGAAACTTACTCATGAAGACACCAGGGAAAAAAGCAGAGTGATCAGAGGAAAACACTCAGCAGGAGCAATCTAACACACTGGGTGGGTGACACCACAATATCACCTAATGAAGCTGAACCACCCACTTTCCTGGAGACTCTCTTTGGAGTGCTATGTGCAGATATCGCCACACTTAAGCAAGACCTCGCAAAAGACATCAAGGGCCTCACACAGGACCTGAATGAACTGGGGGTCTGGGTGGATACTCTCGAGCGAATCAGTGATGCACAGGGGGAAGAACTGGATGGCCACCGAAGTGAAATACTGGAGTTACAGGACAAAAACACTGAACTTAGATATCATGTGGAAGACCTTGAAAACCGGTCTTCGAGAGCCAACATTAAAATTAAAGGAGTCCAGTTACAAGCAGCCAGAGGGAACCTAGAAGATTATACCCAGAGATTGTTCCACCATATCACACCAGAACTCACACCACAAGAGATCACTATAGACAGAGTTCATAGTGTGGGGAGCCCGGCTACATCCCCCATGCAACGCCAAGATACTTTAACGTGCCTGCACTACTACAGGCAAAAGGAAATCATCATAGCAGCAGCACATGGCCGCAACCACATGGACTTTGAGGGTAACAAGATCTGGCTCGCTCAGGACCTCTCACCCATAATACTACAGCGCCGCCACCAACTAGGACCAGCCATGGAGCTCCTACAAAAGCGAGAAGTGCACTACCGCTGGGGCCACCCTTTTTGCCTCATGTTTGTCTGGGAAGCTGAGACACACAGCGTGCGCACACTGGAAAAGGCACAAGTGATATTTCCCTAACCAAGAATCAAAAGGAGGAAGAACTACACTCGCTGCAACTCAGCTCATCAGGCTCATTGGTGCCCTCCAGACGCCCAGCAAGAAAGAAGAGGGGGAGACGGTTGGGCCAACTGCACTGGAGAGCCATAGTGAATGGGAAGCCCTACTCAGACAACTGAACCACCAAGAGCAAACATCCGATATGGACAATGACTGAGAGATATCGGAACGGCTCTGAAGTAGCAATAGACCCATTTTGCGGACCCACCTTCCTGCCCTCCATACACCATCCCACGTGGTTGTGGGGAGGTCCGTCTCCAGTTCTCTAGGCAACATAATCCAGCGGCAGAGCCCAGGACCCCATGAAGGGAGGCTGCACTTGGACTGGGATGCCTTGGACCCCACATTACGAAGCCGACTGGGGAAGGCCACATTGGTTTCTATTGCTGTTGACATGTTTGACCCTCTATGTTATCTCTCTCTGTCTTTCTTCTCACCTTCTATGCAGTATGATTTTTCATCTGTACAACATAGTTACACATCGCAAACTAGTTGGCTGTTCTCCAGCGACTAGGGACACACCTCACAGTTATGCATCTGCACACCGACCCTATAATGATACACATTATTAGTTACATTATCTGGGGGCTTAACGCGCCCGCAAAGCGCCTAGGATTTCTATCCTCGATCCGAGACTCTGGGTGTGATATATGCCTGGTACAGGAAACACATGTGGTGCAAGCTGACTGGAAACGTTTAAGATACAAGTGGTTTGACAGACAATACTTCTCGTCTAGTATAGGGAAAAAAGCTGCTGTTGCTATTCTGATTGCTACCCACTTTCCAGGTAAGGTTATCCAGATTCAAGCTAACATCCCTGGTATATTACTGTCACTTAGCATTACAATACATTCACACACTTTTACGGTGGCTACATTGTATGCACCTAATGGCCATCAAGAAGCCTTTATATTAGAGGCCTTAGACAAGGTAATAGTCACTGCAGATAAGGCTGTGCTCATTGGAGGGGATTTTAACTTAGTGCCAGATACCAATCTGGATCGGTCAGTCCAGCGAGTGGGACAGACAGGGGCAGTCTCAAAGCAGAGTTTGGAGACATTAGCAGATTATGGGCTAACGGATGTCTGGCGGCATTACCATCCCAAAGAGAAGGATTTCACTTTTTATTCTGCAGCCCGGCAGACATATGCACGCATTGATTTATACCTGGCCACACCGCAATTTTTGCAATCTGTTACACAAGTAGACATAAGTACAGCGACACGCTCAGACCACGCCCCACTCCAAATAACTACATCCTCTCCTGGCCCAGCCTCCTAATGGCGCACTTGGCGTCTCAACCACGACTCCTAACTAGTGAAACACACATCTCTGAATTGGCTGGTGCCATCAACGAATATTTAGAGCACAATGATTCCTCTGACACACCGATAGCAATGCTCTGGGATGCATTAAAATCAGTCCTTCGTGGCCGGCTAATTGCAATAGCGACTCGTCTTAACAGAGACCAGAGAGACAAAAGGGCAGCACCCGAACGGCAAGTAAAAAGGACTAGAAGTGGAGCACAAAGGATCAGGATCCCACAAAATACGCAGACAATTGAACACGGCACACAAGCAATTATGGGCATTGGACATGGATAGAGCAACATATGCTCTTATCCGCACTAAACAGAAGTACTATGTGGGGAGCAACAAAACAGACCGTCTTTTGGCACATAGCTTATTGGCCCAGACAGCACAACAAAGAGTGGAGGCATTGCTCTGACAGCGAGGAGGGCACATAGACCACGATGACCAAATAGTTCAAGCTTTCGAACAATTCTATGCGAAGCTTTACACCGCTGACCCCTTAGGAGAAGAGGATTATATAACCTACTTGAAACAAGTACCATTAGGGAGCCTGCCTACTATAGATGTCCAGCAATTCTATCAGGACATAAAATTGTATGAGGTACTCTCAGCGATCTCATGCCTCCAACCTAGCAAGGCCCCTGGGAGGGATGGATACATCTCTGAGTTTTATAAACTATTTGCTAACAAATTGGCCCCAATCCGTACACATTTATATAATTCCTTTAGTGACATGGGTTCCCTCACAGACTCCATGAAACTTGCCATGATTATGGTACTACCCAAGCCGGGTAAGGATCCACTTTACTGCTCATCATACAGGCCAATTTCATTAATCAATGTAGACGCCAAGATTTTCACCTCTATCCTGGCAAATAGACTGGCCCCCTATATGCAAGACATTGTAGACCCAGACTAAGCCGGGTTCATTCCTGAATGCAATTGCAGCAACAACACGAGACATATATACTACTTGCTAGATAAAACCCATTGTTCCCATATACCAGCCCTAATGCTATCTATAGACGCCGAGAAGGTGTTTGACCGGATATATTGGCCCCACTTGTTTGGAGTGTTGCAGAAGGTGGACCTGGGCGGGTGATTCATGGCTTGGATACAGTGCAGTTACAATGGTCCTAAGGCAATGGTTGTGGTTAATGGGCAAATGTCATCTCCCTTTCTGGTGACTAGAGGCACTCAACCGGACGTCCTACTGTCCCCACTACTTTTTGCGCTATACATGGAACCCATGGCAGAATGAATTCGTCAAAAAACCCTTATAGTGGGTATCCCAATGGGGGGAAGGGAACATAAATTAGCATTATATGCAGATGACGTCATGGTAACTCTGACACATCCGCTTCGGTCTTTGCCTTCACTGATGGAAGAACTAGGTGTCTTTGGGAAGGCTTCTGGGTTTAAGGTAAACCTACAAAAATCACAGATCCTAAATTTAACAATTACGGTGGCAATGCAGACGGTTCTACAACAACAATTTCCGTTCACCTGGGCCACAGGGGGAGTGGGATACTTTGGACTACACATTCACTCCACTACAGTTCAGACTGCCGTCTCCAACTATGGCACCTTATTAGCGAAAACACATACCGATCTACACAATTGGAAAGCTTATGCACTTTCCTGGGTAGGCCGCATCGTAGCAGTCAAAATGACCTATTACCCCAAATTCTCTATGTAAATACAGGCATTACCCCTGGCCCCTCCTCCCCAAATTTTAGTTAAGCTACAACGACACATAGAAGAGTTCAAATGGGAAGGGAAGAAAACACGTATAGCCAAGAAGCAAACCTACCTACCGTTGGGGATGGAAGGTTTAAGGATTCCCCACCTAACCCGCTACTACCAGGCAGCCCAACTGCGATGCCTAGTGGAATTGAACAGATCCCACATGGAAAAACATTGGTGCTTCATAGATCAGGCAGTCGCGGGTCTACATATATGGAAGATACCTTGGCTCCCTATATCCCAAAGGCCACCAGGAGTTTATATCTTCCCAATTCTGAGAGCCACCATGGGGGTATGGGACAGAACACAGACAAGTAAAAAGCTTTCCACTCACATCTCCCCTCTCACTCCATTTAAGAGTAATCCAGACTTTCCCACTGCATATCAGGGTTCTAGCTGCTCGTTGTGGCAACAGGCAAATTGTAAAAGAATTGAGGATTTGTTTGATGAATCAGACTTACTGACCTTTGCCCAACTTCAACAACAGTACCTCGCTATTGGTCATTGAGTTACACAGCCCTCTATTAAGTCTCACGCGAGCTGGCCCCTGCTGTCATTCGAGAAATGGCTTCTAACTAGAAGCTCTGACAAGTGTATTCTTTCCGATAAATACACCTTCTTCAACACCACACAACCCTTCTCAAAATCATCAGCACAATGCCAATGGGAGAAGGAATGCGAGCGCTCCTTTGCAACTCAGGAGTGGTCGGATATTTTTTAACGGGCCGCTTCCTCAGCCCAAAGTGTTGTGGGGCAGGAAACTTTACTAAAAGTTGTGCATTATTGGTATTACACGCCAGTAAGAGTGTCCAGATGGAGGAGGGATGGGGAGGCATGCTCTTGGTAGGGGTGCACACAGGAAGGGACTCTGCTCCACCTCCTTTGGAGATGCCCAAAGCTCCATCGCTACTGGACTGTGGTCCTGGATGCCCTTGACAAGATGAATAGTATACAGATACCTAGGTTCCCAAGTTCTGGGCTTACCAGATGCCTTACACTACTCACTGAAATCATTACAGGGATGGGCCATCAATCTAGCCCTCTGTGCAGCTAAGCAAGTGCTACTAGCACGATGGGGCACAGACACCATACCTACACACTTAGATTGGCTCCACAGACTTCGGGACCTCTTAAACATGGAGAAATTACCAGCCACAGCTGAACAAAGACTCCCACAATTTGAGAAAACATGGGGACCATGTTTGTCATACCTCTCACAGGAATTTGTGGAACTTACATGCCCCATTTACCTACAGATATTCTGTCTTACTCCCACAAATCCAGTATCAGCTTAGCTCAGCTTAGCTCTACATACACCAGACGAAGACCCTGGAAATCCACATGCTATGACGTACACATTAGCCACACGGCCATAAACATCAGCTCAACAGCATAGACACCCTCTCCTCCTCCTTTTCTATCTCTTGCTAATTTTCCTCATTTCGTATTGTTCCTCACCAGCCTATGGTTGTAGGTGAGTGTTTTGTATTGTAACACAAATTTAGATAAAATCAATAAAAAAGATTTAAAGCTAATGGCCCTATCTTTGAACCACATTACCTGGTCCCACACTGCATCATCTTTGCTTAGTTAGTTAGAAGGCAACCTTGATAAACAATCTGAAGGAATGCTTCTTACCTCAGCAAGGTATTTGACTTGAAAATTAAACTCCATGAGACCTCCAAGGGTCTATAGTCTGTCCTAAGTACAAATGGGAGCCCCCACAAATAAAATTTTGATGATGTATTGCCCAGGTGCCTTCTTGCGCCTCATGCTTGATCACTGAGAATCTTTCTTCCGCATCTTTGAGCAAACGTGAGGCGAAATAAATTTGCATCTGTTGTGATGAACTTATTTTTAGTCACATCAAAGTGAGCTGGTGTTGGCATTTTGGCAATTTCCATCTTTATGGTCTTGAATGCCTTCTCAGCTTCCTCAGTCCATTCGAATGGCACCCCTTTCTTGAGTTGAATTCTTATAGGGTGGCACCACACTTGAGAAATGCTTGACAAATTTTGAGTAGAACTCTGCTATACCTTGGAAGGACCTTATCTGATCTTTGCTACTGAGAGATGGTGTCTCTACCATGGAATCTGCCAATTCAACTTTAGGACTAATTCCTTCTCCTGAAATAGTATGTCCCAGGTAATTAACAGACCCCATTCCAAACTTACATTTTTCTTTTTTCAAAGTGAGGCCCCTGTCTTTCAATCTGGTTAACTCCTGTCTTCAAACTTCATCATGATGGTGACTGTCCTTCCCATACACCAAGATATCGTCCCGGAAAAACATTACAAACTCAATGCCTGTTAGCATCAGTTTCATGCACCTTTGAAAGCATGGAACCGCTGAGGCTAATCCAAATGATAGTCTCTTAAATCTGTACATTCCCAAAGGTGAGACGAAAAAGGTGAGTGCCCTGGAATCTTCATGTAACATGACCTGGTGATAAGCAGCAGCTAAGTCTATCACATTAAACATTGTCACACTTTTCAGTGACATCTTCAGCGATGTTTGGTAATGGTTGGCGATCTATCCAGATGCATTGATTGAGGTCCCTCAAGCCAACACACAACCGTATCCTTGTCCCACTGTCCTTTGAAGCAATCACTACCGGAGCCAACCACTCTGAAGGAGCATTCGGGTTCAATATAATTCCAAAATCTCTCTGATGCTTTCACCTCAACAAATTATCTCCTCTCTTGGCCAAATATGTTTTACCAGCAGTTTCTCGCCCCTTGAAATTTATTGCCACAACTGTGTAACACACCTTCTGGACAAATATCTGGTGGAAGTAAGGTAAAGTTACTTTTCCCATAAACATCTTCCCAAATCTTATCTCCCACCATACTGAATGAAGAACTGAAATCTGCCAAAATGGTGAAGATTTTTCCTCCAATTTCCACTTCACACTCTGGCATGACCACAAGACCACTGTCAACAGTGCCATTCACTTGTTTGACATCATCAGAGGAAGGTGCCACTTGCAGGATTACATTCTGACTATCTTCAGGTATATCCAGCACTTCATGCATTTTCATACTTTTGCACATTTGAGCGAAATGCCCCTTCTTCCCAAAATTGTGACACACCACATTTCTGGCATTGCACTTTGGACTGTTAGATACATGGTATGAACTCCCACATTTAAATCATTTAATCTTTGTTTTTTTGTTATCACCAAATGTGTTGGTGGATCCATGGCTTTCACGCCCATGATTTTGTGAGAAACATTCTTTTTTTCAGTTGCTCCCTTATCTGCGGTCACTTTATCAACTGATACTTCTTTGTCAATTGCATGAGAAGTATTACCACACATTTCTTTAATCCATCCAAAAGCATTTTTTGTGCCTTCTACTATTTCTATTGCTTGTGTTAAAGTAGGATTCTTAACTAACAATTTCTCCTGAACCTTTTGTTCATTCGTTCATCTTACTAATTGACCAGATACATCTCCAAATTCACATGTGTGTGCAAGGTTTTTTAGGGACGCTAAATAACTGGCACATGTTCATATTTCACTTGCACCCTCAACGAAAAGTTATGTCTTTCCATGACTACCTTAATACTTGGCCCAAAATGTATTTCCAACGGACAAGCGACATTTCATAAATATCACTTGGTTCACCTTCAGCATTGCCAATTTCAGTTACATCCCAACTCTCAAAAATGTTGTGTCTTTCTATTCCTAAATCATGTAGAATTATAGCTTGTTTCCTTGCCGCCAAAAATTTTTCTCCTCCAATTGCTAGTAAGTATGAGTCAAAAAGCTGTTTCCATCATTTCCACTGCAAAATCGGTTCCCCTGACTCAGATAAGAATTGAGGGGATTGAGACATGTTCGCCACGGACAACTTGTAATATCTGTAAATGCAATTTAACAAATAAACTAACATGTTTAACTAACACCTTAAATAAAATAACAGGCCAAATGAACAATCTAATACAACAAATTAAAATAATAAAGACAGTTGTATAGTACTTTGTCTTATTCACCAGAATTGCAGAAAGTAGCCAAATGCATAGCTTCAGCAATCAGAGGAAACTTCTTTAACTATTCACTTCAAAGCAGAGATAGCATACGTTAGGTTCTTTCTGTTCCACCTAACTTACTGGACAATAAAAAGTGAGTTGGAAAAAAATATTTTATCAGGAACTACTAGCAAAAAAACTCTTACGTTATTTGCCTTACGACATTCTTCTTAAATCACGTTTGCCTCATCAAATTGCAACACACATGTTCTAGTTGCCGATTTGCATTAATGTGCAGACTCCATGTGCCGTCTTCCTGTAGTAGCATGTGCGCCCCAGCCGCTGGATTCACAGAATCTCCACATGCACTGCAGCGTGTCTGTGCCGGGGCGCTCCGCCTTGGCAGATCCTACAAGGATGTCGAGCTTGCGCTAAGGGCTCGGATATGCTGGTGGCGAAGGTACATGCACAGTCGTTGAGTCGCATGCCAAGGCAAATCCTTTTTAAAAAAATGCCATCCATGTAATAGTCAATGAGCAAATGTTCCTTTCAACAATGCTGCCGCATTAACTTGAAGCGCTTGCGCTATAGTTTACACTGGTGGCGGTATCAGTCACAGTCCCGCAGTATGACCTCCAACAATACCGCCAAGTCAAACCCAAAGTGCTCAAGCCGAAAGTGCTTATGCTCAGGCAGCCACTGGTGACAATTCCAGATATGGTTCAGCCATTAAAGTCTCGAAGTCCATTAAAGTTAAGTGCTGCCCATGATTTCCTAAGCTACTAATTATTTCAAAATTCATTCAAGTCACTTACTCGAGTATCCAAATGCTGATGGTGTGATATCGCTGCTCATGTGTACATACGCTGCAGGTACAATAGTTTCCATTAAATCCAGTCACACACAAAGTCATCAAAAAAGGATCACTTACATGTAAATTACATTCTGACTGCAAAACGAATTCCTAGAATCAACTCTTCTTCCCATGGTGAATAAAGAGTGGCGTTTGTGGATGAACTTCTGCCCCTCGCACGTCAGCTCGTCGCCAATGTAGAGCTACCACAGTAGGCAGTTGTTGCTTAAGAGCTTTATTCCACCAACAGCTGACACACCTTCTACTTATTTATCCAGCAGCTGTCTCCTGGTTTCTTTTACATTCTTTCCATTACCATGACTTCAGGACATCACTGATAGAACATCCAAGATGTGATGTTCTAAGACAAGCCACAGCACTTTCCTCCCCACCGTGATCCAGACACACCTTTAAAGGTTATCTGATGTAACTGCTTGGCTGGCTAATCGCCCATTTATAATTAATTTTAATGCTATTTACTTCCATATAATACGATTGACAGATCCCTTTCAAAATGGTGCCCGCCCGGATTCTACATTATTAAGGTTTCTCTGTGAAGACGTCTTGAGCCTCCTCTGGATTCAGATATACCCTTATTGTGACCTCCAGCTTTTGTGAAAGTGTACTCAGTCCTCACTGCCTCTGTCAAGAGGATGGCCCTTTATTGACACATGGGTCGAAATTCTATCAACATCTTTGTGGTTGAGATAGACTTTCATTGATTGGCCCTTGTGGTTCAGAATCGAAAAGTGGGACTTGAAATTCTTTATTTTGGAGTCTGGACCCTGCAATTGGGTCTTTCCTCTGCGTCATTGTTTTTATTGTGATCACTTCTTGTCTTATGCGCCGTTTTTCATAAATGTTTTCAAACACTGTATGCACACCACACTGAGCAGTTATCACATTGATTTTATAAGTATTTATGTTGCATGTGATAATAAATAATTGGAATAATTGTTCTTTACATCGGTGGTTTAATTTGGTTATGTCCTATATGATATTATTTCTCTTCCTTTCTGATCCTTGTGGCAACAATCATTACAGTGATGAATTATTGTGAAAATTACTGAACATGGTTCTAAATTATACCTAATTGGATAGTGTTGTACAGAACATTTTACGTCCCAGTCCTCTTGAGTCTATGGGTCACTCTTGTGGTATGTGATCCCATGCATGTTTATTCATCAAGCAGCAGAAAGGTGAAATTCACCAATGGTAAATGGCTTCTTGAATGGTTAAAAACATTAGTTTGCATCTAAGCAGTGGCTGAGGGCGCGGGCCATCTGAGATGCCATTGTGGCACTGCAAAAAGCGGACATCTTTTTAAGTCTATATAACTGTTGTTTGGCTCGACACTCTTTTACCTGCTTAGTAAAGCCTTTCTTTGTGTGTCTCATGGGAAGTTATACACTCTTTAGGTTTGGACCAACTATGCCTCGTTGAATTGCCAAATTGATTGAAAATGTTGAGTGTATTTATCCCAAGAGTTCAAAACTAGAACAAGTAATGCATGGTGAAATTTATGATTACTTTTGGGAAATAATCAAGAACTGAAAAGTACAGCATGATGTAATTTATGATTACGTTTGGGAAATTATCAAGGATAATAAAGAGATTCTAAGAAAAATGGCAAAGCGTGTCAACTTCATATGCTGAACGATTCCTCAACATTCGCTGTACTGTGCAATTGCACAAGATTGAATTAAACCAAATTCGTATTTCATTATATGTTTATGAATTTTAAGTCGTGCCTAGAGACAGGTTTAGCTGTATATATATATATATATATATATATACATATATATATATATATATATATATATATATATATATATATATATATATACACATGCATGTATGCAAAAAAAGAAGAAAGAACTCTGGGTAGTTCCCAAGTTTAGGTGGAGAGCAGCTCCAGTAAGTAGCACCCTGAACCCCAGCAACATTCTGAATTTACTCATCTCAAATGTCTTTTTATCTAGCAAAGTTTTTAAGTATAGGATCAGCACAGTGCTATCCACGCCAAGCTAGATAGGGACAACGTTTTTTGCCATTTGTACAGCAAATTCTTTGAGCATAGGTTTGGCTCAGTGTCAACCATGCCAAGCTGTAAAATAACAAAAGCCATTTATCACTCCAGGCACAGTATTACAGCTTTGGACTGGTAAAACAACATCCAAACCAACCTGGAAGCAGTAAAAGCAACCCCTGACAAGTGTTTCATTCTCATTAGAGCTCTTCAGAGAGGTTTAGCTTTGTCCGGACACGAGGGAACACCCAGTATAAGTCTAACAAATCCCTTTCAGGGTTAGAGTGATGCCTAAATTATGCAAAAAATAAGAGAGAACTCTGGGTTGTTCCCAAGTTTAGGTGGAGAGCAGCTCCAGTAAGGAGCACCCTGCAACACCAGCAACACTCTAGATTGGATCATCTCAAATGTCTGTTTATTTAGCAAAGTTTTTAAGCATAGGATCAGCACAGTGCTATCCACACTGAGCTAGATAGGGACATTATACTTTTTGGGACAAAACTACACTAACACAGTTTTATCCCAAAAAGTTTAGCACCGGCTTGCACCATTTTTGTGTACCAGCAGGGCACCATATTCAGGGTATGGCTAGTGTAAAAAAAAAAAATGACGTTAGTTGTGTGGGGCAGGCGGTATGGAAGAAGGGGTTTTGCACCAAAAAATGATGTTAGGCAGGTTACAGCAAAAAAAAAATGACCTTAATATGCCTAGAGTCATTTTCTGACGCAAAACCATCCATACCACATGAATCCTGTCTTAGATAAGACAGGAATCATGCACACCACCCCAATGGCCAGCACAGGGGTCCAGGGTCCCCTGGCATTGCCATTTCATCCTGTGCCATGTATGGGGCCATCGATGGCACTTAAAAAAAAACCTTAAATGTACTTACCTGTACTTACCTGGGATAGGGTCCCCCATCCTCTGCTGTCCTTCTGGTGTGGGTGGGGGTGTCCCATGGGCCTGGGGAGGGCACCTCTGGGCTTATTCCATGGTGTTCCACCATGGAAATAGGCCCACAGGTCCCCTAACGCCTGCCCTGACCCAGGCGTTAAAAAATGGGGCAAAGCAAACTTTGCACCATTTTTTAACCCCTCCTCCCTCCCGTGCATAATTTTTGCATGGGAGTATAAATATTGCGTTAATGCCATGGAGTCATTTTTTGCATGGAACACCTACCTTGCATCTCATTAAGGCGAAGAGAGAACTCTGGGTAGCTCCCACGTTTAGGTGGAGAGCAGCTGCAGTAAGGAGCACCCTGCAACACCAGCAACACTCTAGATTTGCTCACCTCAAATGTCTGTTTATCTAGCAAAGATTTTAAGCATAGGATCAGCACAGTGCTATCCACGCTGAGCTAGATAGTGACAAAGTCTTTTGCCATTTGTACAGCAAAGTTTTTAAGCATAGGTTTGACACAGTGTCAACCTTGCTGAGCTGTAAAATGATGAAAGCCATTTACCACTGCAAGCACAGTATTACAGCTTTAGCTTGGTAAAATACCATCCAAGCCAACCTGAAATGAGTAAAACCAATTCCTGACATGTGCTTTGCTCTCATTAGAGTCTCTCTCTCTCTCTCTCTCTCTCTCTCTCTCTCTCTCTCTCTCTCTCTCTCTCTCTCTCTCTCTCTCTCTCTCTCTCTCTCTCTCTCTCTCTCTCTCTCTCTCTCTCTCTCTCTCTCTCTCTCTCTCTCTCTCTCTCTCTCTCTCTCTCTCTCTCTCTCTCTCTCTCTCTCTCTCTCTCTCTCTCTCTCTCTCTCTCTCTCTCTCTCTCTCTCTCTCTCTCTCTCTCTCTCTCTCTCTCTCTCTCTCTCCCCCGTCCCAGAATACATCATGGGGAAATAGGTCAGCACATTTTATCCATTACCTTTCTTTCACTGTGAGTGAAGGCTTATTGCCTGATCACATGTTCCCAGCTGCCTGAAATAGAGTGCATGCACTTCATTGATAGGGCTGGTGTGCTTAGGCTGCTGGGCCAATCCTATATTCATATAATTTTTATTTGTGGTGCTTTATGTTTTTTGTGTGCATTGCATATGTTCGGAAATCATTGTTAAAGCACACTTGGTAAGGCCAGACATATTGGCTTTGCCAGTGCTTGTTTTGTTGAGGTTCTGCATCTCCTACAGTGAATTTTTGCTCTGTAGTGTATACTCTTGGTACGAGTGGCTGGGGTCATGTGAATGGGGTATGTCGGATAAGAGGTGAAAAACCACATGGGGTTAGAGGAGGGCTGACAATTTACCTGTCATCACTATTGCCAAAATCCTTGTACTGATCCTGAACACAGTACAATGAGTAGGTGCAACAAATAAGACCTATGGGGCGCACCTAGCACTGCCTAGTATGTCATCAATAAATTGTTTCCTGTGAAACTTCTGCTTCTTACTTAGGGACTGTTATTGCCTGCCCCTCACTCCCCCAGAATGACTTCCAGAAGATCTTAAATTTGCCACAGGTCTATTCCAATGCTTGTGGACCTGCAGCTAAAACTTGAAAGTATACATATTGTGGTATTTCATCAGTGCATGCCAGATCTGAAGGACTGGATGAGGAAGAATTATATGAAGGTACAAAAGGCAAGGTTTGATTAAGCAAAATTCACTTTTAATATCAGTTATATTTAGCCAACTTCTCTTGGAGTGTCACTTTACTTTGCTTGCAAGGTGAGAAATCTCAGGGTCCTATTGAGTTCCTTTTTCTTAATGGCACATCAGGTCTTTGCTGCATTAAAGACTTGCCCTTTTCAATGAGCCATCAAAGAACATCTATGGGGATCATAATTTTTTTTTACAACCCTAGCGGTAATACCTAAATATGATTACTCGTCTGCTTTTTACATGAATATTCCCATGTATTTGAGGAAAGTGACTGCTGCACCTTCAGAATGATGAAGGAAGAGCAATCACTGGCACAAGACAGAAACTTCACTCAATGTTCTGTAATACGGAATGGTTCAGAGTGGTGAAACAATTATATTTCAAGATAGGTATATGGTCCCCAGAACTGTACGTACCTCTGTTTCACCATTTTCAAGTAGGAATGCCAGTGCCTATGAGTCTGGTTATTTACAGAGATTTTATTCCTCTTTCTTTTCTCAAAAATGTTGTTTTCTCTGTGGTGGTTGTTACATCTCAGTTCTGGTCCTTGGTTTTGAAATAACCTCTAGTGTGATTTGAGAGTAATTATTTACCATTTTGATTGTAGGAATAAAATGAAAATCTAACTTTTTAATCCTGTATGTCTCTATTTGTCAAGTTAAACTCAAAAATAGGTAATGTAGTGCTAAATTTGAGCCAGTGGTTGAAAGAGGCAACCACCCACATTTAAAGTTAGTGACCAGGACAGTTTTTACTGTAGCACCAGTGAGGAAAGTAAAGTGGAGGTTGGCTGTCACTAACAGTGTCATGTCGTGAGCCACCATAGCGAGAGTGCCCTCACACCAGAGGTAAAGGTTGACCTCCCCACACCCAGTTGAGCTTCCTTCCATCTGGCACTTTGAAGGAACTTTCACACTACTCTCTCAGGCCGTGTCTTGTTGCCCTTGGTAATGCTGTATGTCATAGCCGCCCTACCTGTGCCCTCACTTGAAGCAACAGGGGCCACAGCCTTCAGTCTGCAGCCACAGCTCCTTGCAAGGCAAGCTGCATACACCAGACGTGAGCCTGAAGCAATGAGAAGGTCAGTGTGACTTCCCTCCCACCACTGCACTGATGAAGCAGCAGGAACTTCTGAAAGGTCAACAACCAGTCTATTGTATGATTAACAGAAATCATCAAAACAATGATCAAAAACCCGGACAATCTTTTTTTACATTTTTTTAAAGAAGATATTATCAAACCCTTCTTCATGATGAAAATCTTCCCAACCATCAACTTAAAACAGTATGGAAATCCTAACATTCATAAACTCGTGCAAAAAGCTTAAAGCAGAATTCATTTGCACTGCTCACAATTCGTGGGCCTTATTAGATTGATTAATTAATCGCATTACCCAATTAATATTTGACTGGGGATAGAACTAGCTACTTGAAGTGTGCGAGTGCCATAAAAGTTGGAGTTAAAAAAGCATGGAAGTCCTTGCCACGATAAGTGGGCAGCGTGCCACTTAGGCTGGTGAACAAATCTCCTCATGTCCCTCTGAAGAGGAGGGCGGGCTGTTGGGGAAGAGGGCATGGCTCATTAGGAAATAACAGACCCCAGCACTTATAAATTTACCTAGTTTAGGGTCGAGTGCAAAGCGCTCGTTCCTTCCCTGGTGTAATCTCTCTCTGGGCTTTTAACCATGCCCAGGTCAAGCCCATCAGATTGATTGGTTTGTGGACTTGCCTTTTAAAATTAGCTTGATTTAATTAGAGAAAGGCATGGATACGCCATGCCTTTTCCGGTGTTTATCCAACTACTGAAAACATACAAGGCTCCATGTTTTCCATGTGGTTGCTGCACTATTTTTTCTCTCTATTTCGAAGGCAGCGCGATCTCGCTTGGCAGTAGTAGAGCGCTTTGCATGACATTGACCCTGTAACATGGATAGTTGCACTTTTGCCGGTTACATGGATAATTGTACTTTTGCCGGTTAATGGATAATTGCACTTTTGCCGATGTGTGCTTGCTTTGCGCTCATGGCATCCGTTGGATCGCTTATGTGAAACTGTTTTGCTTTTCAGTTTATGTGGCAAGAAAAGTCTGGTTAGGAGTTTACAACGCTAATTGCTTTAACTCGAGTAAACGCAAGACCCATTGCATTGCAAATGCTTGTATAAATTAGTCACTGGGTAGGGTGTGAAAGAACGATTCTTTAAAAGCAAATCAGGAGCCATTTAAAATGTTATTCAGTGACAGAAACAATGTTCATTTTGTCTTCTTCTTGATCTTTAAAAGTTCTTCTGGGACCGTACTAAAGAATGTGGCCACATGAAAACAATCCTCACTGCTGTTTGTGCAGCGGGGACACAGTTGTTAATACAGAAGGAGCCTTAATGCCCAGAGGACAGTCCTAATGGAATGCTTTTGTGTACTGAGCAGCCCCGCCACAGAGGATGTATTTTTGAGAGCACCAAACCTGCGCAGTCTTGATTGTGCCTCATGCTTCTTTAATCCACTACCTTACACACCTACCTCTCCATTTCAGTCTTGAAAGCTTTTTCATCCCTCCTTTGTAGCTTATTCCATCTTCCTATTTCTCTTCCTTTCACCCTTTTATGTTTTAGCCTCTCTTGCTCCAGACAAAGGCCTGGTCCCAAAAAACGAGTGTTAGTGAGTCCCACCTGCAAACACTGCCTCAAATTAAACACTGCTCAGCAACACCAGGACTGAGCATAGGCTTTTACACTTGGGCCCGTATTTATACTTTTTTTAGCGCCGCATTTGCGCCGCTTTTTTGGACGCAAAACGGCGCAAACCTACAAAATACAATGGTATTTTGCAAGTTTGCGCCGTTTTTGCGTCAAAAAACGACGCAAATGCGGCGCTAAAAAAAGTATAAATACTTGGTATTGGTATTTGAAGGCTGCATGAAAGACCCAATGGAATAGGGGTCGTCTCTAAGTGCACATGTCAGTGTGGTGATCTGCAGGCTCACTTTCCTGAAAACTCACGTGACCTGCAATATCCCCTCACAGAATGCATCCAATTAGGAGTCTGTAACAAGTGACAAGCAATTTTACAAAGTGGTTCTTATCAAAAGTATGCTGCATTAAAAATGTTACAGCTGGAGTTCTTTGAAAACTAATCTCTCTAACTGCCTGCAGTGAAGTGTGAGGGAAATTTTACTCAATACGACTGGCAGTATACCTGGAAAAATACTTGCTTTAATTGAGTAAAGGAAACACAACCTATCACAAACTCTATGAAGTATAGTCGATTTAGCATAACAGTCTAGAGTATGGGAAGGACACAAGTTCCGAACTAAAAGTACAACTGTTATATTTCCTACTTTTCCATTTTTGTAAGGTTTCCTTGTATTTTTGCCCTTTTTGCCTGTGTTCATAAGACCCCTTATACCGCGAACCCCTTAGACTGGAGTGTCTACATTCCTGGTATCTCAAAAGCACCAGCAACCCAGTACATTCTGAGAGGAAGGCAAGATTAGTAATTCCCAGAAACTCATCTGAAGAGGGGGATTGTGCCTCAAATTGGTTGGCTAGGATTTCATACTTGTGAGATGCACTGATTCATAACTGGTAGTGTGCTTCTGGCTAATTGGCAGGGACTGTAAATATAACTGGAGAGCGTTTCCAGCTGAAGGAAGCACAAACATTAATATAGGCCTGGGGAGACCCAACTGTGGTTCTTCTGGTATGTGGCTAGAAACAAACCTTCTGAGGGTCTCATTGACACCCTTGCTGCTGCTGTTATCCTTGTGCTGAAATCCATCCCTTTCATTCACCACAGACCACAGGAAGGCTGCACTAAACAACAACATCTGCAAGTGGAGGTATCAGAACCCCATTAAGAGGGCCATGGTGCAAGCAGGAGCCTCTTGGCCCAGTCATGGGAGTGGAGGTCTGTTACTCCCAATGTCCTAGGACCTGAACTACTATGGGCCCTGAGCAGGCGGCCCAGGTGCCCCTTGAGCAGTTGTCAGGTGGGAAGTCAAACAGGGGGGTGAACACAGGCTCACAACTCAAAGGCAGCAATAAATTATTGTCCGTCAAATGCTTTCTTTTATGACAAAAGTAGCATTAATATACAACCACAAAGTGAAATACTGCTTACACACACAACACAAACAGCCCCCTCTTGCTAGGGCTCTAGCGCGTCCCACTTCCCTCTCACTGGCAGTAGTGGCTATTCCACATTTACTATAGACAACCTTTAGATTAGACCACACTAGTAGTCAGAGTCTCAGAAGTCTCATTGTGACTCTGATAAAAGTCAAAAGTATTCCCGTGAGCAAAGCGCTATTGTGGTAGAACAAGTTCCCCTGGGCATTCCGACGCTGCAATAAGTCTTACCCAGTCTTGCAAGGATGGTGCGAAGGAGTATCGATGGGGAGCAGCAGCTTCTGCTATTGGTGAATGTCATTCATGGCTCAGCCGGGGCAATAGCTGGGCATCTTCGGTGCTTCCTACAGTCAGGCACGTTCCTCTGATCCTTCCCATAGGTGGGTGTAGGCGTACGTTGCTAATGTTCTAACCGCAATCGGGGCTCAGGCATGCACAGGTCACAACAGCGACTTTTTCTGCTGATGGCGGCTTGAGCTTGGCAACAGTCCTTGTCCTTTCAGGTGGCCCCATCTGGCATACAGAGCCACAACCTTACTCCACACAGAGGCGATGGCCCGATCGGCACAGCAGTAATCTTCATGGTGGCCCCACCTGGCATAGAGGTTACCAACTTTAACCTGCCCCCAGGCAATGACCTAATCAGTGTAGAAGCTGTCTCCTCACACCTCGCTACTGGAATCCACTCACCATAATCGTCTACTGGAACTTGCTCCCTCCAGCACTCTCCTCCTTCCTCACAGGGCACATTTATCTTGGCAAGCAGACTGGCACTAGTGCTCCAGGCTCCAGGAGCAGGTGGTCTTGGATGTCCCTGGGTGATGTCCTCCCAACCGGGTGGGAGTTTGGCAGGTCTTCGTCTCCAGCCCTGGTCAGAGCCAGAAGTCTTGCAAAGCTTCTCCTCCTCACACAGCCTGACTGGCTGCTTGACATTTGACAACGCTTAGCCCTCAAGCTCTGCATTTTATAGTTCATTTTGAGACCCAAAATAAGTCTATGGGTCTGTGTCTATGGAGTTTATTTTGGGGATCTGTGATGTTTTAAGTGCCCTTCTTCCAGAAAACAGTGTCACAACAGGAGTGACTCCAAATCTGATAGCCCCACAACACAGGTCGAGGCAGTGACTAGAGGTTCCCACCTGGATGTCAGCCACATCTATATGTGTTACTCCAGGGTCCCCAGCCCTATTCTTCATGATTCTCTTATCAGTTCCATTTCCTTTCAAAGATGTGCCCAGGCTCCTCTCCAGTGACATTTCTCTGAATCAAAGAGCACCCCTTGAAGTGTACTAAAGAGTCTGGCATTTTTTCCTCCAGTGTGTGCCCCACCAGCTCTAAGTAATGCAGCAATTCACAAATCTCTCTAGGGGGAATCCTCTATCTACTCACGTTCCTCCAGTCAGCCCTGAGTCTCCCAAAATGGAACCCATCTCTCATGTATTGTGCCATTCACAGGCAGACATAGACACAACACATGCATACAATGCACATACTCGCTGCACAGCTTTACATACTAACTTGATGTAGGGCAATGATGAATGACGAGAGTGAGTCTGTAGGCATCACTCCAGTGATGTTACAAAGGTAAAATAGCCTATTCACTTCTACTGATCAATACAAGGTACACAGGAGACCAGCTTGATTGAGAGAGTGTTAGAGGGACTTGAGCTTTCCCAGTGCATGCTCTAATGCCTGTGGGCCACGCCTCTTTTGTCACTATGTTCAATCAACTGGCTGCCCTCTCCTAATTTCTTCAGCCACAGAGCCAGTGCCACCTTATTGTGGAACCATTTGACCAGAGTTGCAAGGTCTTCCAGTTTTTAACATGTCCACATAAAATAATAATGAAAAGTAAAACAGTTTCACTTAT
Source organism: Pleurodeles waltl (assembly GCF_031143425.1). Taxonomy (NCBI): domain Eukaryota; kingdom Metazoa; phylum Chordata; class Amphibia; order Caudata; family Salamandridae; genus Pleurodeles; species Pleurodeles waltl. Next base: position 956,114,424 of record NC_090444.1, read on the forward strand.
GCGAGCCGATGGTCGCCATAAGTGTGAAGGAGACACAGAAAAGGAAACAGACGTTCGCTTGCAGTGAAATTTATTTGCAAAAGTGCAATTATCGATGTTACCGGCAAAAAATTAAATTATCCAAATAACCAGCAAAAGTGCAATTATCCATGTAACAGAGTCGATGTCATGCAAACCGCTCGACTTCTGCCCAGAGAGATCATGCTGTGCAGGAAATGAAAAGATAAAGTAGTCCAGAAACCAGATAAAAATACGCAGCATCTTATGTTTTCAGTAGTTTACCGGACCGCTCTAGGAGGGCTAAACCCTGGAAAAGGTATGCATGCCTTTCACAAATGGAATCAGTCGATTTTTAAAAAGGCGAGCCCATGAACTATTGAAAATGACGGGTGCGACATGGGCATGGTTAGAAGCCCACAGTGAAGAATACAACATGGTCCAGAGCGCTTGCGCATGCTCGACCCTAATGAGAAGACTTTCCCACTGTTCTTAATCCAAACACTGAACTCTGACACTCTATTGCTTTACCGACGGCCACTATGTTTCATGTTTATTTTCTTTCTGCCAATCGTCCTGTGTTTGAGGTCAATCATTTCACTAACAGTAAAGGTTTGTTTGTGGTATATACAAGTAACTTTGTTTTAGATAAAGGGCTGTGATTCTGCATTTTACAGCAAGCCTTTTGCAGTTGGATGATAATTGTGAACGACTTGTGTTTGTGAACATTACACAGTGTGTTCAATTCTTTTTCAAAAATCGTAACTCCAAAGCGTTATCTTATATCCAGTGTTACTGGAATTATGCAGTGTTGTATCGTTTTGGCATAATTATGGTTTAAAAGTAGTTGCCATATAAACCATCATCTCAGGCATACTTTGCACATCTCAGCATTTTTTTCTAGTCGTAAAGGATCAAAGGTTACAAAAAAGAGTCCAGTTTGGGCTGCACAGTTGCAGACTATTTCTAAAGGTTAACTGTCAATGTTTAAATTGTAGATTGCTGGATTCGTGCTATTAAACTAGTACTGATTAGTTGAAAGGTATGCCCCTATAAAATTAATGTGTTAAAAAGACAAAGTACAGACTAAAACTGTAGGTGTACGTGCCATATTACACTTTATTATTTTACTTTTCTTGTCGCTTAGTCCAGTCAACAGTAGCACATATTTTGATCATCCTTTACCAAATGATTCCAGTGGCTCTATTTACATCTTTTTCAGGATCATGGCTGTGATTGCAAGCATTTGGTAACTGTGAACAGTATATAGTTTGTGCAACTAGGGGCATATTTATACTCCATTTGCGCCTAATTTGTGTCATTTTTTTAATGCAAATTCGCCGTCAAACTAACTCTATATTTATATTTTGATGTTAGACCAATCTAACGTCAAAATATTGGAGTTTGCACCATTTTTCAGAAGAATGAACCTACCTTGCGTCAATGAGATGCAAGGTAGGCGTTCTCATCTAAAAAATGGTGCTAACCCCATAGCCCCATATTTATCCCCCATGCTAAAATGACACATTAGCTTGCGCCATTATTTAATGCCTGGGTCAGACCAGGTGTTAGGGGACCTGTGGACTCATTTCCATGGTTAAACACCATGGAATGGGTCCACAGGTGCCCTCCCCAACCCCAGAGACACCCCCACGCGCACTAGAGGGACACTGGAAGACGGGGGACCCCATCCCAGGTAAGTAATTTCTTTTTTTTAATTAAAGTGCCATCGGGGCCCAACTTTGGGCCCTCTGCATGGCACAGGGTGCAATGGCCATGCTCAGAGGACACTGGACCTCTGTGCTGGCCATTGGGGTAGTGGGCATGACTCCTGTCGTTTTCAAGACAGGAGTCATGTGGTATGGACCGGAGTCATGACGCTAGGCTTGTTTGAGGCATTTTTTTGCCTTTAACCAGCCAAATGTCATTTTTTGGTGCAATACCCCTTTTTCCCATACTGCCACCACCACCCGGCTAACGTCATTTTTTTACGCTAGCCCACCCTTTGCACCGGCTTTCGCCATTCCATAAATAAGGCGCCCGACTGGTGCTCAGGAATGGTGCAAGCCGGTGCTAAACTTTTTGATGCAAAACTGCGTTAGTGCAGTTTTGTATCAAAAAGTATAAATATTCCCCTTAGTGTATAAATAGTATGTTAAAAAACTCACATCTCTGGTTGAACTTTACATCCTTTTTTCATCTGTGATAATTGTGTGTCCTTCATTCCGACTCTAACACACACCACCTCCTTCAAGCTTGTTCTTGACTGTTCATCCATCGCTACTCTAGAAGCCAATGGTTCAATGGGGAACACCAGCCATCGTACATATTGCTAGGTTGTCTCTGCAACCAGAAGAATCGGACAAACAAGCCTTACAATTACTGACCAACTCGACAACCCTAACATTAACAAATGTCATTTTTTCAGACACACCCTAGTGAGGCCATGCCTCACTATGTTGTCAATGCATTTATTTACTCTTTTTTACCGTAGCACTATTTATTCACTGTGGTCTTTTTGTGATTGCTTCCTGGTATTCTACATTCAAGTGCCACATCACATCCTTGTTCAGTAGTAAATTAATGCCCTTCGGCACTATGTCAAGGCCATCACCCCTACCCAAATCTACCCAATCTTTCTTGAGGAGAAAGAAACAGCAACATTTTGATTATGTTTCCGAACATTTTAAAACCCCTGGCAAACAGTTTGGGAAACATTAAGGTAATTAACCATATGCTAGCTTAAACAAATTTAAAAAAAATATCTGGCTCACCTCAACCACCCATGGACTTTCAACCTAAAAAAAAATTAATGAGGCAGGGCAGATGGTGTGGGCGACAGTCTCACACCTAATGTCAGGATGTGAGGTACCGACAACTTGTCTGTAGTCTCACAGCACTAGAGTGTATGTCTGGGACTCTACATTTATCTCAGAAATGGGAGACAGGACTACCAATCAAAGATAATAAAAGAGGAGGATGAAATCAAGATCAAATGGGAGATCCATTGTTGCAAAGAACTGGTTAAATAAGAAAGAGAAGAAGAAAGGGGGGAGCAATTCCTAAAATCAGACAAGATGGGTCCACCAAGAATATTGGAAGGTATTGGGTACCTGGGGATTTGTCTCTGCACACAGGAGAGAAACAGAAGAGTCACTGTCAAGTGGTTGAACAAGCAACACCCATCCACCTTGGCAAACTCTTCTGGTGCAGTGGTCCGCTGTTAGTGCTTGTGAAGGGTGAGCAGGGGCCAGACCCCTTGCAAAGTTGTGCAAGGCAATTGCCCGCATTGTCCATGTCTTTAAATGGTTTTGAAATTGAGCAAAAGCCAAACTAGTGATCTGGGTTATCCCTAAGTGTCAAGTACATATAGAATGTGCAAAGTATTTGGGATTTAAATTGCACAAACAAAAAGTAAAAATGTTAACATGTAATTAGTGTTTCTTTAACATATGGCACTGTTTTCCCCTTTATATAAAATTAGATCTCAGATTGAACTGGGGACCAGTTACCTTTTGATATCTAGTGATTAATATCTACCAGTGTCCCACTGATTTGCAGGATGGAAATTTCGGCAGAGTGTCATAGTCCCTTCAAAGCCAGTTTGCTTTTTGGTCTTCTCTTCTGCTTTCTGTAGTGGGATACGTGGCACTAGTGAAGATGGTGTGCTACCCCAAAGATAGTATTATTTTGAAAACATTCTCCTGCTATTTCTTCTTCACACATGCCACACATCTGATTTAGTTGCTGCGGCGCTGTCAGGTAGCTCTTTTCACTCTAAAGCTACCTGTGACTGCAGGTGGATTAGGTCTTCTGGACTTAGAAAGCTACTATCAGCTGCACCAGTCCAATGGGTGGCTCGCTGGCTTTCTGCCCACCTCCCTGCATGAGATGAGGTTTATCAGTAAAGACTTTTAAGGAAGGCTTAATGCACTGTTCATTGTTTCCTACTTACCATTCTACGGATCACCACCCGGAGTTATCACGCACAGCTTTCTCTTGCCTTGCTAGAACCTGTAAACTCACTGATAAGAAGAAACCCTGTGCTCCTGCATTATCATTGCTAAGCCTTCCCACTCGCACAGGACGGCTGTGCTCAGAGCAACTTCATCAGTGGTATGCTGCAGGTGTCTTAAAATTGGGGGATTTGTTTCTGGACAGTGACCTACTAAATTTCCAAACCCTTGTGGCAGACTACCATCTTCACCCTGGTCAACTCCTTACTTACAACCACCTTAAATAATCATTAAATGCCCTATTTCATGTATGCTACCTAGCACTAACACTACAAGAGGTGTGCCAGAAGCTATACACCATAGGAACTGGTGGCAAACTGATAAAATGGGTGTACAGACCTTTCCTGCAACATGGAAACCACTCCAGGTCTTCTCGTCATACTTCCTGGGTGATTGATGTGGCCAAATCTCTGCAAGATAAGGACTGGACTAAAATACTGGACGTTCCCCACAAAGTATCCCACTGCTGTCACTTTAAGTACATTCAAAGAGCTTACTTGGGAATTAATTCTGCCTGTTGCTTGACATTGGCCTTGTGGTTTGTAACTCCCATTTTGTTGCTTTCAATTTGCTGGCTTCATTTGTTTTAGGCTCTGCAGTTTAAGTTCGTCCCTTCCCTTGCCCAAACCTTATTTACAGTATCCTTCTGAGTGCTCCCTTTCTGTAAATAGGTCTGTAAATCTTTTTCTTATCTCATCAGATTTGCTGTGCATTCAAAGAACAAAGTTAAATGTCAGAATCTGTCTTCGGTGGGAACATAGTGTTTACTTTTCTTTCTCTAACTTAAAAGTAGGAGGATTTATGCAACAATCTTGCTGGATACTGGGGTTAGGAAAGAGTTCTTTTCTATCTCATGACAACATTTAAATAAACTTCAGAGTATATCAGAATTAGGAGTACAAATACCTTTATATGATTAAAACAAATCATTGCATTAGGTGATTTCCACACATCATCGTCTGTGCACAGTATAGTTTGATTTGAAAAACTGTATGTCTGTGCAAATGTAATGGTCATTTCAATCTGTCACTCTTGACACTGCACCACTCTGCATTACTGCACTCTCTGCCACTCTGTTATATGCCACTCTACTCCACAGCACTCTATGCTTCTCTACCCATGCCACTCTATGCCTCTGCACTCTGCGCCAATGCACTCTAAACAATTGCACTGTACGCCACTGCCCTCTACTCTGCACCACTGTACTCTACACCACTGCTCCCTGTGCCACTACTCCACTCTACATCACCGGAGTGACACTCTACTCTGCAACATTGCACTCTCTGCCACTGTACACCAATCTACTCTGTACTGCTGCATTCTATGCCACTGCACTCTATAACACTCTACTCTGCATCACTCCACACTATGCAACTGCACTCTACAGCAATATACTCTACTCTACACTACACCACTCCACTCTCTGCCACGTGTACTACTCTGCACTCTATGCCACTGCACCACTCTACACTCTCTGCCACTCTATTGTATGCCACACTATTCCACTGCACTCTATGCCACTCTACTCTGCCTAACGCCACTCCATGCCAGGGCACTCTAAACCCCTGCATTCTATGCCAATGCATACTAAAGAAACTGCACTGTACACCACTGCACTGTACTCTGCATCACTACGCCACTGCTCCTATGCCACTCTACTCCACATCACTATGCCACTAACTTATAGCCATGAACAGCAGCCACTTTGGTGTATAACATGGCTAAAACACATTGGCAAAGCCTATAACTCTTGCTTAGGCAAGACCTATTGGCTTTGCCAATGTTTGTTAGTACTATGAGGTACTGAGGTCCCTGAAAAACCTGTGAATGTGTAAGTCCTTATTTTAAACATGCATTTGATGCATATATAAATACAAGCGCTATATAAATACAATTACATCATAATATAGGCTGCTACAAAATGCGCAAATACATATTGGTTAAATAAAAAAAGTGCTTCTCAAATACAGATTTGAATAATATACAGTTTATACCTATTACTAACATTTTGATAACACTCCATTAAAACCACACACTCCACAGCTCACCTTGGAACACCATTACAGTACCTCTCTAAAAGAAAATATATTTGCCATCAGAAAGCTTCAAGTGACTCCTTTGATTAAAGTCAATGCAAGTTTTCAAGCCCCTTTGCATTTGCAGATTTACCAGTTACCCACATTTCATTTCTTTAGGGAGGGAGACCTCCAGGCAAGAAGGCCTTTTCTTATCTGCCGGACCCTCCCTCCCTCCCTCCCTCAGAGCAAACAAGACTCCCTGCCCTTCAATCCACCTGGGGAAATTATCTGCTCAAGTAATTTCGCCCTGCAGTCCTTGTCCTTTTGGTGAAAGGCTATAATTACGACAAATGACTTTCATCACGGACAACGGAAGGCAGGGCATCATTACGGGTAGACCGTGAAATTTACGGACGGGTGGTCACCCTATGCAGTGGTGAGAGAAACATTATTACTCAAGCTCTATCGGAGGGTAAAAGCCTAGCAAAATCCTTCGCTTCATTCATCAAAATCTACATGTTAAATCATAGTTGAATGCATCAAGGAATCTGGATGAATGTGCCTTGTCTATATATGAAGGTAAATGAAATATAAATATGTTGTCTCGTCAACTGGACTATGGAAATGTATTATCCGAATCTCATTCTATACATTGCTTCCTTTTATATCCCTTACAAAAGAAGAACAGAAGTCAGTGTATCTGCACCCCTGGGCGCTGAGCCTAACATGAGAGCCATATTCGTTTTACATTACAATGTACACATAGTTATGTGCGGTACTGAGCATTTCCCAGATTGTACTGACCTGTTACTATGGCATTTTACTCATATTTATTTCCATGCCCATTTATGATTTGACAGAGATACTATCTGTTCCTGGAAAGCCTACTGACACTTTCCATTCATTCAACAAGGTATCTATCCTTCAACAGATTACTTAATGTAAAGCTACATGATGTGCTTGGAAACAAAGGTTCATTTCACGTCTCCTCTGATAGCACTCCTCGTGATCACCATTTTCAAGGGAATTCATCAGTATGTCTGTTTTTATAAAGTCCACAGCACTTTAAAACTAAATTGGCCACTTTCAGTATGACCAAACTGGCAACTCTTGTGGTATTGCGCAAAGATGTCTCTACCTGTCATCCAGTGCTTAACACATTATTGTTGCCCCTCATGAGAGTGGTATGGGGACCAAGCCTTTCAATCTAATCTCATGAAGAAGACACTACAATCAATTTCGCCTCTGGTGCTCAAGATCCTTTGTACAAATTCACTCACAGCCTTTTGGGCAGCTGGGCTGGCATCTAATGTCTGTCTGTCTAGTTGTCCATGTATTATTTCACTAGTTCAAACACACCTTCAACGTATTCCCAAGAGCCTGCAACATAATGTAATTGGCTCTCTGGTCAGTATGAAGCTCTATTACGCCTGTGTATAACTTGGAAGCCTACCAGAATACCAACTGGACTCCATCCAGCATGTTGAAAACTGCCTCAACGTGACAGCCATGTTTTCGCAGTAATAATTAAAAAAATAACCATTGCATGTAATTGCAGCAGATCGGTAAGGGCGCTTCATAATCGCCCAACATAGTTACAAGAGGTATGGAAACCCTTTTCAGTTTTAAACCATATGACAGGAAAATATGATTCTTTTGGCACAAATAAAATATACCATTTGCTTTGAATTACTCTAACATGAAGACATAGTTTAAACGCAGTAGGGTGACAAATAAAAAAGAATAAAAAATGGAAACAAAAAAATGCTGGAAAAGTAGAGCACTGGCCCACATCCCTTGGCACTGATGTAGACCTGTTTTTAGTGGGACAGTCCTATGCGAATAAATAAAATGCTATCACTCATAGCATACTCAAGTAGTTTGACCCAGTGCCCGATATAATGTTCTGTAGTGGACAGAAGCAAAGTGTGACCAGAACAGAGCAATAGATGCGCAGGCCTGATCCAAAGCCCCTCTTCAGATGTGTATATGAATGCATTGTTTATGTTTTTTACTACATGAGGCTGGCATTATAGCTAAAGCTGTCTCTAGTCTGACCTCAAATGGATGCCATCTCCCCTCCACTAGACGGTTAGAGGTTACCTGTCCTAGCTAGGATTAGCTTCATAATCCTTGAGGCCTTGCCTACTTGGTTGACCTCACATCCACACACCTCGGAAGCAGCATTATCCAACACTAGTCCCCCAAACTCGCACCCCTCTCTCCACTCCTGTAAGAAGAAAAGGACAACCTTTCCAGGGGTAGCGCTGAAACTAAAATGTACTTTCCCTTTGCAGAACAGCTCCCTTGCCCCCTAATGACTTTGTTGAAAACACTGAAATTTTTTAATATTTCTGCATACTGTAATCCACAGCTCTAACTCTGCATCAGTCTTGGTCAGGAAACAAGATGGTTTGCCCTACACTGTTAAATGTATAAGCTTGATGTATAATTAAACAAATAAACAAATAAAATGAACTCAGTGCTTTTAAATACATAACAAAGATTATTATTATTAAGATTATTATTATTACTGGGATTATTATTGTAAAGATTATATTTATTAAGATTATTATTATTACAAGATTCTAAATTGCCTCATGCTTTGATTTTTTTCACGACGCTTTACAAACAGTACAGTGTGGAAAACTAAACAAATGGCAGCCATTACACTTCTTCACAGTATTTCCGCAGATAACATGAGTGTGCATCAATCAAAATTGCCACCTTACAAGTATAAGTGCGCCACCAATTGTTTTATGTACAAAGACATTTTCCATCACCAATACGTGGGGCTGGACTGGCGTAACGAGCATTGGAGTTTCCCCAGGAGGTTGGAAGAGTGGGGGCCAGTTTTGCAGCAGTGTGGGCAGGTTTTGTTACTGGTGGCCAACTTTGAAGGGGTGCTGAACATTGTCGCCCAGTAACAGAAGCAGCAGAGATTCTCACTCATACCCCCCACTCCGAGCTGGGGCTGGTCTGACAAAATTGCTTTTGCTTTTGGGGAACCCAAAGCACCTAATGCTTCGAGTTCCCATTCCGGCACAGCCAATATGAGACATTCCATCTTCATTCTGCGAGCATGCCTTCTATTAACAAGCATTGTCAAACCTAGTACGTCTCACCTTTCATAAAGAGGCAGAGAGATATTTGGCTTTGCCAATGCTTGTCTGCATCATGTCGTTTAAAAAGGTTCAAGATGGCCATTGGTGTGTAAGCAAGTATGCACACACATGGGCAGTCATATTGATATGCTTTTTCATTTAGTTTATTACAAAAGCCATTTAAAGTGAACCACCCATGTGTGTGCTTCTAATCATACGCACAGAATGTCATCTTGGAATGACTTTTGGCACTAAGAAAAAGCATTCCAAGATGGCAGTGGTGTGTGTATGCATGTATAGTAAGGCACTGGAGGCCATTTTATAATTTGTTTTTTAAAAACGTAATTTATCTTTCAATGGCTGACAGCCATTTTGGAACAGTAAATTAGAAAAAAAAAGTTTGTGTAGGAAAAGGTAATTGAAAGAAAAATAATGAGAGGAATAATGCGACAGCCATGGGTCAGTGCTTTCACTTTCACTAGGAGCAGGGATACAATGGTATGCTTGAAGGACCGTCTTCCCAGGCCTTGTCATTAGATCTTGATCTTTCCTGAACTCTCAGGTGGTGAAAATAGCAAACATCTAAATTGTTCAAATTCCAACACTCAGGAGCAGCTTGCCTTTCATTGACCACTTCCCTTCACATATCAACAATCAACGTGCTGGTGCAAATCAAATATTTGGATTAGTCCAATGCCATATACTGTGCAGCCCTTTAAAAGATGTTGCAACATCTACAGGTCGTTTAAACACAACCATTAAGTTGATTACTAGTGCTTCTAATGTGTGAGCATTTCACATCAAAGTGTTTAGCCCTTCACCTGTTACTTATTCTCTCCTGAGTTCATTAATTTTCATCTTAACAGCGCTTGCACTGTGTTTGCACAATCTCTTGTTATTAAAAATAAAATCTTACTAGGGGCTTTGAGCCGGTCCATTACTTACCATTACTTACCATTGGCTGGCTTCCACTTCACTTTACTTACAAAGGGTTGGCTCTCAAGTGGCACATGGCTCCCAAGCCCTCCTGTTTCCTTGCTTTCTATTCTGTACAGTTGAGCTGATGTGCAAAATGGATTAGGGTAAAAAAAAACACTGTGTCACAGTCAGCATTGTCCCTGTCATAGTTCCTTTTCAGGTCTAGCCTAGGCAGCGCCTTACGCTGTCTCTCGATCTTTTGTATAGACCTCATGGGCTAACATCTCATCCATTGTTTTTTTATTTGTTACTATGATTGTCCTTTCAAAAGGCTTGCCTGCAATTGGTTAATGTCCCTTCCTCATCCCTCCTTATCCTCCTTTGTTTCCTCCCGAGGAGCATCGCCTAACTTCGCTATCTTTCCGCTTTTGTCTTGATCCGTTCGTTTTCAGGGACTTTTATTTTTATTTTGCTCGTCCACGAGTTGTTGGGTACTATTCCTCGCCTTGGTTAAATAATCGAGAGCTGTTAGTTTGTTATGCAAATGTTTTTCTCGAAGTTTAGTTGTATTTGTGAGTTCCTTTTGTTGGTAGTAAGTTACCTTGGCTGTATATTTAGTTGGTATTTCAGATGTAATACGTTTACTTTAATTTCAAAACGTAGCGTGTCCGAACATTGTTTACTCATCTACGACTCATTACCAGCCCTTCCCTCGTTTGCAGCTTTCGCTTGCCTTGGATAAATAATCTAGAGCTGTTAGTTTGTTTGAGAAATGCACTTGTGGAAGAACGTATTTATTTCTGTGTGCCTTTTGTTGTTAACAAGTTATTGTGGCGGTATATTTATTTTTTGATTTATATTTCAAACCTATTTTTTCCGATATGTAGCACATCTGAACATTGTTTACGTGTGTAAGACTTGCCAGCAGCCCTTCTTTTTTTTATATATTAAAGAGGAGATAGTGCGTTTCACAAATGTATTTGGGGAATGTTTTTTATTTACAGTGTTCCTTGACTGTTCTAAAGAGTAGTAACAATTGCGCTACGGTGCCCGTTGTTAGTTTTCTTGAATATTTATTTTCTCTTTTGATACTTTGTAACAGTGTTGTTTCTTTCAATTTCACGTTTGTGTCCAAAGGAATGTATATGGTATTTGTAAGTTAGCTTAGCTTTCCCGTTAATTTTTCAAATAGCATTGAAAAGTTTTTGTTTTTTTTGCCGATATGGAACACATGATCCGTTCATTTTATGGGTATTTATCTATTTGGATACTCATCCACACCTGTTTTATTTGGATATAAAGATTTATTTAGCTTCAATATGTAGCACGTCGGGATATTGTTTTTCTTCTCCACCACTCCTTTGCAGACTCACTTATGTTATTTGCAAGATAAATCTGATGTTTGAAGTCAGTGTGACCTTCCATTTTTTAAATTTTCTTTGCTTGAGTGGATTTTTAGGGTTGAGCCTGCGCTAGCATGAGCTTGCGCATGCGTATCGCTTGCAAGACGCTGTAGTAGTTAGAAAAGGGCTTTGAGCCGTCCATGTCACGGCAGTGTCTTTCTTTGGTTTGTGGGCTTGCCTTTTAAAATTTGCTTGCTTTCATTAGTGGAAGTTATGAATGTGTCATGCCTTTTCCGACCGTAAGCCCTCCTTGAGCGCAGCAATCAAGTACTGAAAACATACAAGGCTCGCTGTTTTCGGTCCGGTTTGTGGACTACTTTTTCTCTTTTTTCTCAGCGCGATCTCGCTGGGCAGAAGTCGAGCGCTTTGCATGATATCAACCCTGTTACATAGTTAATAGCACTTTTGCCAGTTACGTAGATAATTGCACTTTTGCCAATAGGTTTCAGTATGAGTGAACTGGAGCAGCGCGATCGCGTTCCTTTTTTTCCATTTAATGAGGCAAGAAAAGTCCGGTTGGGAGTTTACAACTGCTAATAGCTCTAACTCGGAGAAATGCAAGACCTGTTGCATTGCAAATGCTTGTGTTTATATGGAGTGTGTCTGGACATTGTTTTAGTCGTATTAGGCAGAGAATAAGTATTTTTAGCTAAAAAAACATGCATGGATTCATACATAATTAATGGACATTTTCCATTTTCTTTTGCTACAAATAGTCCCTCACAAATGTTGTTATTAAAAAATAATACAGATTAGATATTTAAGTGCCATAAACACTTTTTACAGAAAACAAGGAAAAAACTGCTCAAACTTTTATGACAACAGACATATAATCGGCGCTCTAAAAATGATCATTATTTTTTTTTAAACGTTGATATTTGTGTGCCTTTTGTGTGTTTTGAAACTTTTCACCCAAAAATGTAGCAAAAGCCCTGCAGAAATGGCATAATACAAGAAAACAACAACTTGGAAGCTTGGGAAGTAGAGTCCTGTTTCAGTGTGAAGCTTATCATCCATAGATTCTGGGCACCTCACTCGATGTCTCAGTGAAAACAGCATTCACAGAGGCTGGTCACAACAAAGATTAAAATCTTTAGGTTTATGCGAATTCTCTCTTTAGTCAAGAAAAACTGTCTCCTTGCTTTACATATTTACGGACTATTTGACCCTTTCTCACCACTGCAGACTTTGGGCCTGATTTATAAAAAGTTAGCACCGCGTTTACGTCATTTTTTGACACAAAAGCAGCGAAAACGTACAAAATATAATTCGATTTTGTAAGTTTGCTCCACTTTTGCACCAAACTTTTCATAAATCAGGCCCTTTGTATCTGTGAATTGGTGTTCTGTGGTTGGGGGACGGAAATGTTGCTGCAGATGGATTAAAATGACAGTATTATTTTAAAGGAAGGCTTTAGCCCTCCTTTAGAATGTAAAGTAATTGAAATGCACTCACACCTATTTTAGTTGCAAAGCGAGTAGGGTGCAGCAACAGGTTTAATGACCTGTTTCTTTATCTCCGAAATAGAGTGTGGTGGTACATTGTTTTCATCAGCCACAAGTCGATTGCAGTCACTCTATACCTTGGTTTCAAATTGAAGAGCTTTTGGCTGTGCTCCTTTTGTTAGTCTGTATGTGATGGTATCTGTAAGTAGGTTGCCCCATGTATGCATGGATGTCTGTATGTGTTTTGAAAAACTATTTGTAGATTTTCCTGTAACCTATGCCAATATATGCTTGAATGTTACGTCTCGCTGTGCACGCACTATTCGTAAACCATATAAAAAGCTTGAAATTACAACACATGAAGAAATGTACCCTTATGTGATTACTGCGCTATTTAATGCTATGTTGGAGGATAATATGCTGCTTGGATACCCACCTACAAGATCCAAAAGGTGAGACCTATTGGCTATGCCAATGCTTGTTTTAACTTTAAGCCATGTTTCACAGAAGCTTAACTGCTGCACAACATGTAAAAAAGCATTGTCAAAGCCAATAGAATTTGCATAGGCAAAACCTGCTTGCTTTACCAATGTTTGCTTTAAAGTTTTTGTTAATGTCCAAAAGAACCACAGCTCTTTCATTACAAAATTCTAAGCATACTGCCTTCTTGCACACTTTATTCAACAAAGCATGTTACATTTTTCTGTACCCAAGGCAAGGACAATGAGCTTCGGAGATTCATCTTTATCTATTGCCGCAGCCAACCTTAGGAATACTGTGTCACACATCATTCAAGCAGAATCTAACCTAGCCCTTTTAGGAAACTCATAAAGACCTGGACTGTTTAATAAATATATTTGCTTTTTTCTGCAATTTCCTTTTCATTGAACCATGAGGTTTAAGTTAAACTTTGTGTTGGTCTGTTTTCATATATACCATGAGCCTCTGTATATACATGCTCTAAAAATAAATTAGCATATCAGGAGGGCATTGTTATTGGTCTCTTAAATCTTTGGTAGTTGATTTATATACCTTTACCACGTAGAAATCTACTGAGGAGGGTATGCCTGGGAAGAAGTAATCCACAGTATTTGGAGAATTCCTCCTCTGTGCCTGAGCACCCAGGAAAGGGGAGGTGTGGGTGCAAGTGTGCTCTTCTGTTTCCTGTGTCACAAGGTTGTGCTCTCATAACACATAAAGAGAGTCAGGGAGAGAAGAATTGTATTTAGAACAAATCATAAGGAACTCAACCGTACTTATCGCCCTATATATAGAACCTAAATCTAACACAAGAGTGTGGGGTTCACTTTATAATAGAGGAGCTACTGACAGGGGAAGTATCCCTTGGAGTTCCTAGAATTTATTAGATGAGTTAGTAGTGTTGAATACAGTAGAGGGTCATGTGTTGATAGTTGGGGGGGGGGTTTCCTTTACGGATTAGGTGGTATCACACACTATGTAGTGTCATGCTTCATCATATGACCACCTAGCCCCACCCAGGTAGGACAGTGCCACCTGGGCGGACTCAACCTCACTGTTAAAGGAACAGGAGGGAGTGTGTAAATTTGAACTGTTCTGGAAAATGTGAGATCCATCTAAGCTAGGGGATACATAAAAACACCCAGACAGTCACCTTGTGTGAGAGTACACTTTTTAATAATGGTGTCTGCTGGTGTGATTAAAAACAAAAAAATGGGACACCACTGTGAGAGCAAGGACTCACTGGGTCACCTATCTAGAAATGGCCAACATGTCTCTGCCCTCTATAATGATCCAAGGAAAGTCTTTGGGCATTCATCAGGGCCTCGGATCCCTAAACCTTATGTAGTGTAAGGAAAAACTACTCCATTCAAGGGGAGTGAGTGTGGGAGGGTGAGAACAAAAGGTAAAGGGTCTACCTTAAACAAGGAATTACCTTGTGGAGGCCTGAAGGAAACAAAGAAAGCATATACATTGGTATATGAAACACAACACTACATAACACAGCACACACAAGAGTGACAAGGCAAGCAAAAGTCATACACTGCACACATGTGTGAAACATATCCAAAGAGGAGTGAGAATCTCTTACCCTATACCTGAAGGCTACTAGCCCCAGGATTCCAGGAGGGGGAGTGTCCCCTTATTGTCACACACTAAGGAGAAGCTAAACAGGGCAGTAAGAACATGAAAGGTATGAAGGAATATAGAGAAAAAATGGCTGCTGCCTGGTCGTAATTCACACTTATTATGGGGTTAACAATTGTAAGTGCCAAGAAAATAAAGTAAAAAGATCTTATCTGTGCCAAGGATGTCGCCGTATACCACAAGAAACGTTCTCACTCTTTCACCAACATTAGACCTCTGACCACGGGGGTATCTCGTTGTATATCCTCATATCCTTCTATTAACCAGCGGAAAGCAGGTTGTAGCAACTGATCATTACTTTTTCCCGGTTTATTTCCTATATGTAGTGTTTACCTCCCCCGTTGGCATCATATATTATGCCACCTGGCACTTACAATTGTTAACCCCATAATAAGTGTGAATTACGACCAGGCAGCAGCCCTTTTTTCTTTATATTCCTTCATACCTTTCATGTTCTTACTGCCCTGTTTTAGCTTCTCCTTAGTGTGTGACAATAAGGGGACACTCCCCCTCCTTGAATCCTGGTGCTAGTAGCCTTCAAGGTGACTGTCTAGGTGTTTTTATGTATACCCTAGCTTAGCTGGATCCCACATTTTCCCGAACAGTTAAAATTTACGCACTCCCTCCTTTTCCTTTAACAGTGAGGTTGAGTCCGCCCAGGTGGCACTATCCTACCTGGGTGGGGCTAGGTGGTCATATGATGAAGCATGACACTATATAGTGTGAGAGACCACCTAGTCCGTAAAGGAAACACCCCCCCCCCACTATCAACACATGACCCTCCACAGTATTCAACACTACTAACTCATCCCCTGTCAGTAGCTCCTCTACTATAAAGTGAACCCTGTACTCTTGTGTTTGAACAAGGTTGTGCTCATCTTCCAGTGATGCTATGATCTCATTACACAAGATAGAACAGACTAAACAGTTAGCGCCTGAACGTGTATTCCTCACTTGCCCAGGGATGGGTCAGCCACGTGGGTTTGTCTCCACTGATTTCTCAACCCTCCCTATATGATGGGAAACAGCCATCACTTATACATAACCATGGGTGCAATTTAATCAAATGTCACCAGTATCTCTGAAGTGATTAGCAACACTAGTAAGAAAAAGATTTGCATTAACCATTGTTTTGGAATGAAAGAAATGGCAAACTTCCGCAGTTACTTACTCAGGCACGATGCACAGAGGTTCTCTATTAGATGAATAGAGATCATTACATTCATTCATAGATGAACCATACATTTGTTGGACAGAGAGCTTGTCCAAAGGGGCATGTTAGAGTTCAGGAGAGCTTCCCCCACCAAACTTGCGTCCCATCACATCATTTGGAATTTGGAGGATGGACTGCTAGGTTGCCGGAAGCAAAGCCACAGCTGGCTCTGCTGTCAGAAACCATTGACCTGGCAATCCATCCACCACCAGACTTCTGAGTTACAATAGTGGATGCCCCTTCCCTTGTAAGTTGGGGAGACAGTCACTGATTTTCCCTTATCAGGTCTACCACTGGAGTTTATTTCTGAAAACCAAAATGAATTGCAGAGTAGGCTGAAAAACACAGTGCCAGCTCAGCGTTTCAGCTAAGTCTGCAGTGCATCTTCCTTACCAGCAGATGCTCCGTAGGCACAGAGAACCAGTCAGGTACGCAGGGCTGTCTCCGTAGGGCTGGTGGTCTGCCATCAGAAGGGGAGAGGCTAGGGCCTCCGAGGACCAGGGCAGACCAGGGCGCTGGAGATCACCCTGCCATAATAAAAATGACCTCCAAAGTGTTTAAGAGTCACAACAGGCCAAGAAAAAGGTGTAAATATTTAAAATATCATCTGTGTGCTGGGCTAAAGAGTGATGAGAGAAGGAACATGTATTAAAAAAGGAACATGTTTTGATATCTTGATGTTATTTAATATTTATTTGGTTGGACATAAACACAGAATTAATACTGAACACCACTAACCTACATATATTTTTGTATTGTAGTAAAAACCTCCTCTGAAGACCTGAACTCTTCAAATCTATTAACAGCTTTGCGGTCACTGTCAAGTTTACAAGGAAGGCACCATACAGATACCACGAGTTATGTTAACAGGAAGCTTCGTTCCATCCAGCTCAGAGCAAATGACACTGATAACAGGAGTCTGGAAGCGCAGCCCCTCCGCCCCATCTCCTTCAACCCTACAATAGGCAGCATTGTACTGTCTGAACATCGAGATGTCAAGTTTAATTGCTCCATTGACATGCCTGACTCCATATGGGGGGAACATATCTCTTGGTGGAAAGATGGGACAGAACTCCTTCAGGCCGATCGTATTGCTATCCAGTATTTCCAAATTATTGACAATGGAGTTGCATCAATGACATCTGCTTGCAGGTAACAATTTTTCTTTATTTAGAGTTTTCCCCAGACATTGTACTATTAATCGTTGTTTAGCTATAGCCTTACAAGCACAGACCTTTTATGGCAAAAATATAAAATAGGTTATGGTTTCAAAACATCAGATTGTATTAATATCTCAGAATTTATCATGGAAGATCCTCCATGGGAGTATACCAAGTTTTGCCCTAGCAATCCCTTGTATGGTCTGTTTTCTTGCTCAATAGTGTAGCACTTAACAACAGCGTATGTTTGCCACAAGCACTTGAAAGATGGTGAATGAGAAAAGGGACCAGGACAATGGCATAACATTAGTCCCTGCAGCCCCCACGGTGCAGAGGGGGCCCCGAGCTTCAGATTGCCTCCTCATCACAGTACATTGTGCACAGGCCCCTGGTTTGAGAGCTTGTGACTGGGTCGGGTTGGGGGGGCCTTCCATGTACTTTGCAGGGGGCCCACCTCAAGTTTCATTATGCCACTGGACCAGGAGAGAGAGAAGGGGAGGCTTCAAGATAGGGCATCAAGAAGTATGTTGGGGATGCAGTGATACTTCCCAGTTTCAGAGTACCTTACTGGGGGCGTTTCTTTGTTAGGCCCTTACACATTTATAAATCTTTAATCAACACTCGTGATCTCTAACATGTTACATACTTAGATCGAACAGAAATCCCGGATCAGAGAGCAGAAATCACATAGCTCTTGCCTGGCCCAGAAGTGCCCACAACCTTGTCTCTCCTTCCTGTCCAGGCTGTGGAGAGGTTCATGACTAGCACTGTCTAAATAAGTCTCCATATTTCCCTTACTGGCCCATCTCCATTATAAGTTTTTAATTTTCGCATGGAGATTTCAGCTGCTAACACACTAAAAATCTGTATGTGAAAACCTGGCAAAAAGCAAACATGCATTAATCAGTGCAGAAACACATAATTCATGTTTGCTAATACCGAAACGCTGTAATCCATATTATTTCTATGACCCTGGAAATACTTAGTATTAATTGGCTACTTCATTTCATGGCACAATGTAAGAAAGACATGTCATGGTACAGTAGCCTATTATCCGTACTGCATTTCATGACTTTATACACTGGGCCTTTCATAGCAGCTTTTGATGGGCATTTAATTACATAATATTCAATTTGACTTTCATGGATTAGTGCATGACAGCTATTTCATGGCTCAATATCTGATGGTCATTGCATGGAAGAGTAATTGGTGAGCATTTCATATCCAATGACTATTTCATGGCGCAGTATAAAAGTGTGTGTTATGACCAGGGCCACTGAAATGATGTGGCAGGAAAGGGCCAAATTATGTGGCATGGTTGATCAAATTATTTGGCAAAATGGTGCAAATTATGCTATCACTTAATTACGTTGTCATTTTTAGGTCGAGCATAGCAGTGCACAAGCGTTGCTTTCCCGACCTGGTGTTCTGTATCTGGGCTTTTAACCACGCCCACCGCATGCCCATCACTATCACTCCTTAATGGGCTTGACTTTCCAAAATCATATGTTTTCATTGGTAATTGCTTTATGTTTGTCCCTCCTTAGGGCAGTTTTGTTACCGCCTTGGCCATCGACCCTGTTACATGGATAATTTGCACATTTGTGGATATCTTTGCGAGTGAACTTCTTTTTCCTTTTGTGTCTCTCTTCACGCCCACAGCAGTGCTTTGAATCGTCTCGCTTATGTCAACTGTTTTACTTTTCGTTTTCAATGTATGTGGCAAGAAAAGTCCAGATAGGAATTTACAACTATAATAGCTCTACCTCGAGCAAACGCGAGACCCGTTGCATTGCAAATGCTTGTTCAATTTTGGTTGTGCCCTTCGCGCTCCAAGGGCACTAGCGGCTGACTTGAGTCAAGCAACCCAGAAACATGTAATAATCCGAGTGCCTCGCAAAGTAGATTGAAGCACATTTATTTTTTATTACGTCTTTACCGGGAGAGCGGTGGACGGGACAGGAGTGGTTGTGTTAGAGGAATCTGGGAAGAAATGACTTTTTCTTATCAAGTTGTTGCTTAAGCGCTCAAAACCATGTATTTACTTCTTTGCCCAAGAGAATAATGTCTCTCGGAGGCAGTGACCTCGTGCGTCGTAACTCAATGCTGTATTCCCGACCAAATGTACCGAGCTGAATTAGCCTTCATTTCCATTCAGAAATGCAGGAAATAACTTCTGAGTCAAACCTCCAAAAACAAGGAGTCTCGACTCCATTTGTACAGAATAGTTTCTCTTCACCAGGGTTGTAGAGATAGGAGCATGCACGTATAAGTACTGCTGAAGAGTAAGTGAACAAGGCATCTACTTGCTCTTGGCATCTCACAAAAGGTTCATTTTGCAGCTTCTGTTTTTCGAGATATGCAGGAGCTCCCAGACCGTGGCCTGGCTGTAACCTCAGGGAGTTTGGCTGAAATACTGGCAGGAACAGGGTTTGTTTCTTCCAAATAAGAAATAGAAAGTAAAACAGAACTAATGTTAGGGAAGCCAATAGATCTCAAGCACTGCTTTTCCGACCTGTTGTAGTATATTTGTGGCTTTTAGCTACACCCATGTCACGCCCATCACTTTCACTAGTTCGTGGGCTTGTCTTTCAAAAATCCCTGGAACCCTCTAGTTATATGGAGGGCCACTGGAATTTTGTGGCAGAAAGGACCAAAATATGCCACAGGGTTGACCACTGGCAAAAATTGTTCAGTTATGCATTTATAATGCCAATAGTTCCAACTCAAGTAAATGCGAGACCTATTGCATTGCAAATGCTTGTTAAACTTGGTAACACTGTATGGGCATTGGTTGCATCCCATTAGTATCAGTTTAACACCCAGATATAGCAATAAGCAACAGAAAAGTGACCAGTGCAGCTTTGCAAAGAGCCTTCCACTGCACTGCAACACATGATGCTGCATTTTTACTAACTCTTGAACCGTTTGAGCCAGGAACAATTTTTTTGTTAAAATCATCAGATTATGAGTCAGATGATGGATTATGTGGCAAATGTGGCAATTCTATAATTATGCAAAAATCGCAATGGCAGCACAGTTGTATAATTACAGTGGCCCTGGTTATGACTTCTTACCTAATGGGCATTTCCATTGTCTACTTTCTTTTGGTGTCCGCAGGTGCTCATTTGCAGAATATATTTATGAATGCCAGCACTTGAATGAAGTGGCAGTAGGATTTAAGGACTGCTTTGCAAAAGCATTGCACCTATCGCAGCATCCGTTGTCATTAACAATAGTCATGTGTGAAATTTGTGTAATTTGTCTTTGCATAATTACCTGAAATTTCAGGGAAATAACACAAAATTATGCATAATTATATAAAATGTGAATCCAGCATTTAGCACCATATTTTAGTATGAAATGCATCCTTGTGTCCATTTTGGATGTAAGGATACATTTCATAATAAAAGTATAGCATCACAAAAGAACAGTAGCCATTCACATGCTGGTCATGGGTGTTGTTCATCCACTCCTGGTCTGAAATTGTGTTTCAAATGCAGGGTAATTGCAGTATGTGACATAGCAACATTGTTTTGGAAATTTCACCTAGAAATAAAATGCATGATATATCTGAATACATTGATTGAAAACTCATGAGGAGAACCCAAATACTCATCCTGTGGTATAATGTGTGAAGCACATGATTTTATTTTGCATGTTTTAAGATACACCCTTTATTACATATCTAATCATTTAAAAAAAGATTGCTATTTACACTTTTTTGATCACGCCCAATTTAGAGACATCCCACAACCTTTTTCATCCTATTTAAAGCACTGCTTGCAGATGCTTCTCTGGGGCACCACCTTCTCCTCTCCCTCTTAGCATCATCTAGGCTACTCCATCACATTTCTATTTTTAAATTTGTTTTTATTTCAAGAGTGTTTTATTGAGATTTTATACAACAAAATGAATTATCAACAGAAAGGTCAAACAAAGAGGGTATTTCATTGTATGGTACCTTCAGATCATAAAGAAACAGCAGCGTAAAATATAGCATAATGAGTCGAGTCTCATATGTAAAAAATCAGGGGGTGGACAAAAGTGTATTTGATTGTGATGATGGGATAAGTTTGTCCACTGTGTATATACTGTGAGAGTGAGTTTATATGTTGTGGTGAATGAGCAAGGAACCTCAGTTGTAGATGGACGAGTCAAGAGTGAGAGAGAGAAAAAAGGAAGGAAATAGAAACAGGTAAAGGAGATGAGATGAGAAAGGATGATGACAGGAGTAGTAATGGAGGAAGTATGTGGGGAGGGGTGGGTGGAAAAGGGAGTGGGAGGGTGTGGGGTTGGGGAGAGAAGGGGAGGGTGGGAGTGGGTTTAAATATTGTTATATAGACGTGTGTGACATAAAGTTGTCTAGTTTGCGCCAGACTTTACCATTCTTCAGTGGTGTTGTCTTAAGGTATGAGTTTAGAGAGTTACTTGCAGCTTTGGTGAACTGGACCCATTCCCACCAGGTGTGGGAGGACAGTTTGTTTGAGTCTTTCCTTGCTTTGAGGATAGCTTTAAGGCAGGTTGTGATTAGAATGTCCCACAGGAGACGGTCCTCTTTGTTCAGTGTATGTTTAATGTAAGGGGGGAGGATACCCAGTGTAATAGAAGCTAGGGTGGGAGTTAATTTTATGTGAAATATTTGTGTTATGGTATTACTGGTGTCCTGCCAGATCTTTCTAGTGGAGGTGCACTCCATTAGCATGTGGTTTAAGTCTTCTGTTTCCTTCTCACAGCACCAGCAGAGGTCGGAGGGTCTGAGACCTAGTTAATAAAGTTTGGCTGGAGTCCAGTGGCCATATTAGCTATCCAGTATCAACATTGTGTTAGTGATGGAGTTATTATGTTGCAAGTGAGGGTTTCTCGGGTAGATGGACAGTCTGGTGTGATCTTTTGGTAGTTGTTAGAGTCTGAGAATACAGTTTCTAATTTTTCTTTTATTAATTTGTTTAGTGAGGATTTTGTAGCGGATAGGAGAGAGAACTGTTTGGAGTCTAGGTGACTGCCTTTGGCATATTTTTTAAATGTGTTGGGTAGGTGGGGGGGGGTTGGAGGCTTAAGTCTGGCTATAAGTGATTTAATTTCAAGGAAGTGTTAGAAGTCTATGTCATTTAGGTCAAACTTAGCTTTAATTTGAGAGAAGGGTATAGGTTCTGAGGGGGTGCCAAGATCTCACTCTAAGGGAAGCAACTCAAAACCTTTCGGCATGTCTTTGTTAGTGAGGAAGAACAAGCTTGTGCACCCCAGTTAGGCATTTAAGTTAGAACAGTAAATGTATGTGGGGAAGTGTGTACTGCCCATGTGCCATTCCCAAGGATCGTTCAGGGTTCCTCAGTGCCATGAGAAGTAGGTGGAGCAGGGCCAGTTTGGCTCGTTTGAGGGCAACCTTGGTTAATGTTGGTTAGTTAGTGAGTATTAGTAGGGAGGACTGGTACTAAGTGTTAATCATCCCTTCCGAAGATTAAGAAGTCATTTTCAAGTCTTGAATTTCCGCAATGTAGGAGTCCAATTCTTTAGGATCATCAAAGATATTGTTTTTTCCATTGAAGGTTGTTTTTATTCATGCAGGGCCAATTAACGAAAATGATATAGTCAGGTATTTCAGAGCTTGTCTCTGGGATAAGAACGTCTTTCATTTCTTGACAGTGTCTTTGGAATAATCTTGAGCGAGAATGGCTTTGGTATGCGAGTAGGAGAGGGGTCTGCGGATGGGGACTCCTGGAGCTTCACTGTTTGTGGACTTATATGTGGGAACTCTGTGCATACAAATTATCTCATAGTCCTCATGGAATTCATGTTGAGCACTTGATGGATCCATTTTTCAACTAATGCAGCCCAGGAAGGGGCCTGCTTTTCTCTGCCTTCTGGAAGATCAAAAATGCTCAAGTTGCCCCTTCTATTTCTGTCTTCGAGTTTGGTGATGTTCCTTTCCAGTCCTGCTGTCTCGCTGAGGTGGTTGTTAAACATTTAGAAGAGTTATGTTTGTGGTCTTCCAGGAGGTTTATATTGGATTCTATTTCAGAAACTCTGCCCCCCAGTGAAATAATTTCTTGTTTTAAGGATGCAGGTTTGCCCTGTACTGTTTCTGTGGTGGACTTTGTCGATTGAGCAAGCACATGCAGCGTATCTACTTTTCTGCATAATTAAGTCTAGAGTATTAGAGTTGTCAGATTTTGATTTTATAAGGAAGTCTGGGTGGTAGGGTCCTGTTTCTGCTTCTTTTGTGCTGGTTTAATATCTTTCCGTCCTCCCCTTGCTTCCCTGGGGTCATGTGACTGGTGAATTGTGTCTGCCATTTTGAGAGAGGGCCTTACAGTATGTTCCACATGGGGTGCACCTTAGTGGGACTTGTGCAGCCCTTGTGTTATTATTGTGCAATAAGGGTGTAGAAAGGTTTGAAGGTAGACTGAATTCAAAGTTTTCAGCATTGCAGAGCTTCCAGACCTTCCCTTTAATGCTTAGATTGCAACTCAGTCCACCATAGATCGTTGATTTCACTGTTGCAGAATGTAGAGTGGCACGGTGAGGTGCAGTAGTCGGTGCTACTCCTGAGTTTTAGCTACACTTGAGTAATTTTCACATAGCACCGCAACGTGGACTGCAGTATAACAAGGTGCAACGCATTGAAGTATAAGGGTTTGTCCTCGACCCCCCTCCTGCATGCAGTTTTTGAGTTGCCGTAGAGATGGATGACCTCTGGATCCCAATGTGGGTAACAGAGAGGTTGGCAGGGGGTAGAAGCTCTATTCATGCAGAAAAGTTCTGGATCATGCTCTAGTAGGTGTTGTAGTAAGTGGTGGCGGCCATGTTAGGGTCAGGCATAGGTTGAGAATGTTCTCTTTAGCACATATTTTGTACCCTTAACCAGAGTCCTCAGCAAAAATACATTTGCAGCCCCCATCCGAGTGACATTTTAAAACCAACCTGTCTTCCTTCAGCGCAGTTCAAGCCATCTGCCAGTTACTAAATTAAAAGTTTGGAAGAGTAAGGCGGCTCTTAAGTACTGTGAAACAGGATTTGAAGAAGGTTACACTACAGAGTTACGATCACTCTTTTGAAAGAGCATCAACTTCTCTAGCCTTAAATACACTATATCAGACTGAATTACTAAGAAATGTGGTCTTTCATCAATACTCAAGAGACCATGGAAGTGTCTATCTGGCTCTATATGCTCACTTTCCCACTGTAAGTATGGTGTTGGATATTGTTTTCAGCAAATGACAAACCTTAACAGGAGGCAATGGGTGATAAATATTATGCAGAAAGATTATGTTATTCATTGCATGCCCCCTTCACTACCTGTTCCAACAAACCTGCATCCAGATTGTGAATTAAACTACTTGTAATAAAAATCATAGTGCAATTGGAGAACAAAGTTAGAACTTTTCCCTCCTGCCGAGAATGGAAAAGGGATTTATTCCAGGTACTCAGTGTGGGAAAAGGCTCCGAAGGAAAATTCTGATGACAACTGGATCTCAAATTAGCCAAAAGCTAGATCAAGAGGGACTAATTCTACATGCCGGTACAGGAGAGCTATTCAACACAAAATGGTCAGATGGATGTATACAGTGGATCGTCAGGGTGCACATGGCCTTGTAACACCCACACCCCTGCAACAAAGCCCAGAAAACAGTTGCACCCTCAAGCGCAATCCTCAGCTTACAACCCACGACATGGAAATGCCTCAACTAGTAAACTGCTTTCAACATGTAGGTAAGATAAAAAAAGGCTGACCTATGGTTTGCCGTGGCATTATATAATTATGTACTTGGATATATAACAGTTATGGCCCACAATAATACTAAGACCATAATGCGGAGTTGTCAGCAGCAAATTGTAACTTACACCTCTTAAATTCACATAAGACATATCTGTTACGTGGCACATCCATCACCAACAATGTACAGCCAAAAAAGCAAACATCATCAAATGAAACAGACATGGAATAACTGAGGAGATATGACACACATTCCTGGATAATTCAGAGGACTTTAATATAGTCCATCATTGCAGGTGCATATATATATATATATATGTAGATCTCTCTACTTGTCTCTTCCTCTAACCATGCCAGCTCAGCACCACAATTATACACAAAAACTAAGAATGGACTACCCAGTGCAGTAGCCAGCTAAAAAGAATGTTTCATAAGAAGTACACATAAATGAACCTGTAGAGGTGTTTGAAGCTACCACCATACTGAAAACCACACAACTGTGCATCTGCCTCTCAGACTTCATCATCCATTGCACTGCTAGGCACTGTGTTCCATAAAACAATGACTACACCTCGGAGGTCATCACCCACGACACGTAAACATTTCCCACCTAGGATCAAAACCAAGACATCATACTTCCAACCACTCTCCCTACACTATGTAGCATGCTAACATGGAGGCAAGCGCTTCAGTGCCCCCTTCCTTGGGGTAGTAAGCAATATATAAATGTTGCAACACAATACAATACAATATTGTTTCAGGTATAATATTTTTACAAGAAGATTGCATTTAGATGGGAATCCTGCAAAATTACATAACATTCGACCACTTGCAGAGCTGGCTTAAGGGTGGTGGGACTGGTGTGGCCACACTGGGGCTGACCTGGACAGGGGGAACTGACCTCAGGGGGGAGCTGTGCTTAGCAATGCCTTATTATTTAACTTACAGTTTAAAAGCACCTTCTGCCAGGTCCTCGTGCATCCAGCTTTCAGCAGCAATTAAAACTCTTGTGGCTAATGTTCCTCCTAGAGAGAGAGATTAGAGTTTCATATAGTGGTAGTTTTGACTCACCATAAAGTAGTGCAAATATGCCTGCCGCAAAGAACAGATCTGTATTTTATGTGGATAGCTTAGTGGATTAGTAAAGCAAGCCTTTACCAGTGCTTTAAAACAACTGAAATGTATGTGAGAGAGGGGCTATGGAGACATGAGGGACACTTTTGCCAGGTAGTTGTGAGGGAATCCAAAAATACAAGGAGGTCATGGTTTGACAAAAAAGATTGTCGCTTTGGGCGCCACCAGCCCTAAAACCGGCCCTGACCACTGAGCTCCTAGTGCCAACTACCGACACATTAGCATATTTTTTTACACTAATGGTTCGTTAGATGGCCAAAATCCATGCACCATATTTACAAAGTGTTGCAATGCATGCATTGCTCCACTTTGTAACCCTTTGCGCTACATTATGCCTGTGCCAGGCATAATGTACGCAAATGGGCCGTTCCCCCGTTAGGGGGGCTGAAAAAATAGCGTCATTTTTTTTTCAGCACATTTAGCACCTGCTCAGAACAGGCGTTAAAAGGTGGCACACCATTTAATACAATGGGCCCCTATGTACTCTACAGGAGTAGAATCAATATTTTGAAGCTACTTCTGCAGAGTACATCAATAGCATCAATAAAAAGATGCTATTGCCCCCTACCCTGTGCCATGGTGCGCTGTATCTTAGATACGGCACACACATGGTGGTGGAAGGGGCGAGCTAAAGGGTGCAAGGAAAGTGGCGCTGCACTGGGTGCATTACCACTTTCCCTAAATCTGCCCCTTAGTTTCATAGGTCGTCCTTCTTACAATGATCCTTAATTACTTATGCTTCTTAGGCCACGCCCCAAAGTAAATAATGTATATCAACCGAGTCATCTCCCCCCCTTTTTCCGTCCACCTTAAAGCCCTGTCTGTAACAGCAGATGAGTTCCCATCTTCATGCAGGTACCACAGTTTCACCTTCCCCACCTTGATTTAATCCAGGCTGACTCCCAACCCCTTCACCCACAAGCCCCCACCCCCAGTGTAATGCTCCTGTGGCCCAACTACACACGTTAACATGGTAATAATTTCACCCTCTTGAATGCAATAGAATTATTTGAAAGATAACTTTAGCTACTCGACAGTGGCCTAACTAGGGAGAGGCTGGTTTTGTGTTTCCCACTGTACTAAATGTAAAAATATTCTTAATGAGTAAGCACTTAACTTCAGTCTGAAATTTCAGTCGGTCGAAATACCTGCTGCAGAAGTCTTTGCGAGAGGGTATGTGTGTTCTGTATTTCTCATGTGATGTTTTTTTACGCCTGGATGTTTTTTTGTAATCACCAAATTTGACATCATGCCATTTAGTTTAACATGCAATTTTGTGTGATTTTTACTCACAGGAGATGAAGTAGAAGGGGTCTCACAGTAGCACATTGTAACGCTAAACACAGACATTTTCTCTTCAAATTAGTTTCCTACTGGTGACATATAGTATGTTATTGTGCAAGCTGTACCCTCTCAGCGAAAAGTTATTTCAGAAACCACCGTAATGTATTTCGCCTAATATGCATAATTGTTTGAAAATGACGTACATTTCTTATAAGAATTTTACATACTTCTAGTCACTGGTTCCAATCTTTGTAAAAGAGCAAAGCTAACATGCATGATACATATGGGTTGGGTGTAGGATGGTGTGTCTGAGTCTGTGTTATCTTCATGTCACGAGTTCCAATCCTGGTAAAAGAGCTCAGCTGGTTAATTGCCCCCGCAGACATCTGTGTGTGGTAGGCTTGATTGTGTGTTAGAATTTAGTATTTTTCAGTTTTGGGCTGATGTAGCTGTCCATTTTCCTAGTATGATTAGAAAGGGGAGCACAGTTTAAAAAAAATAAAACATCCATTACTCAATGCGCCAAGAAATAGCCAAATTGGTAGTGTGCACTAGAGGAACTGAAATATTATAACTGATGTTTGTCACAGTTTTCCAAGTCCTTACTCTTTATACTGCTCTATTTTCTGTGGGAAACAAAGGCCTCTAGTTTGACGTGCATGCCTCTCACTTTTTGCAAAAAAGTGGTGGAGAAAAAGTGTGAGAAACTCAGCTGACATGGTTAACCGAATAATAAAAAAGACGCAGAAAAGCATAGATTAATTAAAATTCACAGAAAAAACAAAGGTTACAGGGACATTATAGTTAGGTTCTGAATTTAATCATACAAAACCAGAGAAATTCAGCAGTTACAGGTAGAGATAATCGTGAAAATGCCATGATGGACCTGCAGCCCTAGATATACGGATTTAGTCAACACGCCTCCTCCTCCACTAACATAAAACATTTTGCTAACACTATTTCAAAGATGTACAGAAAGTGCTTCTGTAATGTTTACCAGTTGCCATGGGTTATAACAAGGAGAGCATGTGAATTAAACTAATGCTCTGCCATTAGTATTTCTGTTGACATATTAACCCTCACTTTAGACTTAACAGTCTTTTCTCGATATGTTTGGCAGATTTCTGGAGAAATAAGATCTGTGTCTCCAGCACCATGGGTAGAAAAAATAAGCAATGCTTCATGACTTCAGTGTGTTGCAGTGGCAGTGAGCAGAACTATAGTCAAGGCCACTGGAATTATGCAATTGTGCAGCCACGATGATTTTTGCATACTTATAGGTTTGCCACATTTGCCACATAATCTATCATCTGTAGCATAATTGCAGATTTTAGCAAAAAAAATGCTTCTAGCTCAAGCGGTTCAAAAGTTACTAAAAGTGCAGTGGAACGCGTTGCTGTGCGGTGAAAGGCCCTTTGCAAAACTGGACTTGTCACCTTTTTGTTGCTTATTGCTGTATTTGGGCTTTAAAATGGTACGTATGAAGTGCAACCAATGCCCAAGAAGTGTTACCAAGTTTAATAATGATGAAATAATTAAGTAATACTATTACAAAATGTGCTGCATTATGCTGCATAATTTTCTTTTTCTTACTGCATAATTAACCATGCTCCATAATTTGGCCCTCTCCTTCCACATAATTCCAGTGCCCTGACCATAAATGGCAAAGGTGGATGCTAGCGTTACGTGGCTCAAGAGGGGGCGCCCTAAGGAAAAACAAAACTGTAGCCACTTGCGTTAAAACACAATCTTAAAACCTGCTTAGAGCCTCCCTTTACTTTCCAGCATTGGTTGGCTATTTGCAATCCACTAGAATAAGTGGATTTGGAAGGTTGACAGTGCAACAATGGTTTGAATATTTCCGTAGAATGGTTCACACCATTAACACCATAATACATCTCTTATTTTTCATCTGAACTTGCTTGTTGTTCACTTCTTTTCAATTAAGCATTGTACTTCAGTGAATAATGTTTATATCTGGTATAATACGGATTTATATTCTACAATTGTGCGTTGTAGGTTAAGATTAGGAACATACCTAATTGCTCTCCTCTTTGTGGAGTATCTATGAGGTCTTTGTCACCTGTTTGTAGAATTGCTTCTTGCATTCCATTAACTAACCACTTGATGACCACTTTATTTCTTCTATTTAGCATGATGCATTGGTCTTCTGGAACCATAGGTCCTAAATATTTAAAACTGTTTATGTCTTTTTTCACTAAGTATTCTGTCTGATTTATGACTTTTTTTTCACTAAATATTCTGTGCATCATAGTGTTTATTCTTTGTTAAGATGGCCGCCATGGGAATGCATTGGCCATTTATGTGACATATTGATAATTTCTACAATGTTTCAGGGCAGGATGGCCCACATAATTGACCATATACATATATGTTTACATTTCTTAAATGTAGAATATGCTCAACCTGTAGATTTCCTGTGAATCATCATGGTTTACTCCGACTAAAGATTGTCGCCTTCAATATGCAGCACACATTTGCACATTTTAATGGATGTATCAGGTAGTATCTGTTATCAATGATGTTCAAGTTAGTTTTGTTTCCTAATTTTCAATAATGGCCACACAACACCACCATCAATCATGGCCATCATATGCAATGGTCGAGTGTTTTTATTTTGAAGCCTTGGATGTGGACCACACAATGGGTTACATTTCTGTTACATTTTGCACCCTCTTTTCTAAGACTTCTAACATTAAATTTGCATATGACTTTAGCCTTGTCTAAAGTGGTTGCTTGATATAGCGCTCAAGTCTTTTGTAAGGAGTTTCTTTCCCCCCTAACATGCCCACCATGTGTGATGGTCTAGTTGTTGCAAGTCACATTCTGCACCCTTTTTCCGGGTTTAAGAGTAGAAACGCAGAAGGCTTCCTACTTAGGATTGCCGAAATTGTGTTGGGATGCCGGTTGCTTTCTGTCAATTAAATCATTGGAGCTGGGTGGACCTTAAAGTTCTCCCATTCGCCCTGTATTCATTATTGCACTAGACTCAGGTGAATGATTTTGTTTTCTCAGCTTGTTTTAATCAATCCCACATAAACAAGCTTTGACCTTGGTACCAGTCTGTTAGTTTTCAAGTCGAACTGTCTGATTAGTTTGTCCCTGATTCATTCTGTATAGGCGAGTGGATCACTCGGGTCCTAATTTAAAATTCCCTCTGACGTCGGTCTTCAAATTGAGGTACTTTTTCACTTACCCATATTAAACGCTCATCAATTGAAAATACCAGAGCAAGGTTCACATGCACTTACAACCAGATGGAAGCATTGATTTTCACCTTTGATGTGAATATTTAGTGCCAGATTTAAGAGAAAATGACGCAGTGCTGTGCCAAATTTTGCAGCATCGCGCACCGTAATTTTCAAAACACAGGGATGTGCCGTATTTACTAGAATACAGTGCAGCCCTGTGTTTCCCCCTGTGCTGGCACTAAATATGCTGCCGTGCGCCAACGCAGCAACCCTTGCACCACAGTGCAAGGATGGCTGCATTGAGAGGGATATTGTTTTTGTGCAGGAAGGAACATCTTTCTGCACAGAAACAATCTTAAAAGGCGATTTGCTCTAAAGAGCACAAAACTAGGAGATGTATACTAAACAGCCCCTACAGAGCACCAGAGTAAAATAGCATTTGGCAGAAACATGGTCATGTACCTGTATATTCAGCCCCTAGGGGGCATAATCACATAAAAAAGAATGATAAAAAAACATTGCAGTGTAACCATATAATCAGCCCCTTGAAGGCATAGTGCATTACACATTTTCATGCCTAGCAGGCCTTTTAAATATCATTAATTGTGGAGTCAGTGGCACAAGGGTGCAGTGCCGCAGGTTATTACTAGATGTCCCTGTGGAGTCAACAGCTGAAGGTGCAGTATCACTGGTTGGAGACGTACCACGGAAGGAAATGGCTGGGGAAGTACCATATTCTCAGTGAAATGGCTGAAATATTTATCGATGACGCACATTAAACTTTTATCAGAAATAAACTGTGTTCGTGCATACCTCCATACACTTGACATTAGACTGTAATGGTCTGGAAAGCCCCTACTGAGCACCACATTAAAAGAAACAACCACTACATTAAATCACCACATTAAAAGAAACAACCACTACATTAAATCACCACATTAAAAGAAACATGGTCATGTAACTATATGGTCATCTCCTAGAGGGCATAATCTCATGAAAAAAGAATGACAAAGAACATTGCAGTGTAAACATATAATCAGCCCCTTGAGGGCATAGAATATTACACATTTTCTAGCAGACCTAGGCCTAGCAGTCCTTTTAAGTATTTAACTGTGGTGTTAGCGGTACAAAGGTACAGTGCCGCAGGTCATTACTCGATGTCCCTAGAGTCAATAGCAGGAGGTGCAGTACCACTGGTCGTGGCTAAATGCCCTGTACAGTCAACAGCAGAAGGTGCAGTACCACTGGGTGTGGCTAGATGTCCCTGTATAGTCAACAGCAGAAGGTGCAGTACCACTGTTTGTGGCTAGATGTCCCTGTGGAGCCAAAAGCACTCAGAGTACAGTGCCACAGAACACTGCCAGAACTTATAATGTCAGAAGCTCAGAATGTCCCCCAAACCCGGAAACGGCTGGAGAAGTACCAGGTACTCAGTAAAATGGCTGAAATATTTAGCCATGCTGTGGATTAAACATTTATCAGAAATAAACGGTGTTTGTGCATACAATAAACCTTTATCAGAAATAAACTGTGCTTCTGCATTAGCAGAAGGTGCAATACCAGTGGTCGTGGCTAGATGTCCCTGTGGAACCAAATGAGTTAGTAGTGCCTTGGAGCAACTTATCACCCTTACACCCTTGGAAAGAGTAGTGCATTACACATTTGCAGGCTGAGCAAGGCTGTCAGAATATTATTACAAACAAAGACCTTAGAATGCAAACTCATCTCAGTTGTAAAAAATAATAAAAGTTCCAGGTATAAGAGAGCTTAAATGTGCTTTGAATGGTGGAGGAGCTTATGATTTTTGGGGCCCTTCTAACCTAATGTGACCCACAAGATGGCATGGACAGAAAGAGCACATCGTTCTGAATGTTTTGGTGGTGGTCCCATTGCCCTAAGACCACTACAGATGAGTTATGGCCAAAAATGTGTTGTAAAAGGAATGCCTGCAAAGCATTGTAGGGTGAGTTTCCGTGCATACATTAAACATTTATCTGAAATAAACTGTGTTTGTGCACCAGCAGAAGGTGCAATACCACTGGTCACAGCTAAATGTTTCTCTGGAGACTACTGAGTTAGGAGGGCTTTGGGGCAGGCATCATCCTTCAACCCTTGGAAAGCATAATGCATTACACATTTGCAGGCTGAACAAAGCTATCAAAAATATTATTACAAACAATGCTCTTACAACACAAACCCCTCTCCACCATAAATACAAAAGTTCCAACTACAAAAGAGTTTAGATATGAATTGAATGGTGGAAGAGGTTATGATTTTTGGGCCCCCAAGTGTGTCCCACAAGATGGCCTGTACAGACAGAGAACACCGTTCTGAATGTTTTTGGTGGTGGTCCCATTGCCCTAGGAGCACCACGGGCTGAGTAATGGCAAAAAAACATGTTATAAAAAGAATGCCTGCAAAGCATTATGGGGTGAGTTTCCGTGCATACATTAAACCTTTATCAGAAATAAACTGTTTGTGTTTTAGCAGAGGGTGCAAGACCACTGGTTGTGGCTAGATGTTCCTGTGGAGCCTACTGAATTAGTAATACCTTGGGCAATTATTATCCTTCAGTCCTTGGAGAGCATAGTGCATTACACATTTGCAGGCTGAGCAAGGCTGTCAAAATATTATTACAAACAAGGCAACTCCTCTCAGTTGTAAAACCAAAAGTTACAGCTATAAGAGAGTTTAAATATGCATTG
The DNA here is from genome assembly GCF_031143425.1 of Pleurodeles waltl. Taxonomy (NCBI): domain Eukaryota; kingdom Metazoa; phylum Chordata; class Amphibia; order Caudata; family Salamandridae; genus Pleurodeles; species Pleurodeles waltl. Next base: position 956,147,877 of record NC_090444.1, read on the forward strand.
AATGGTGGAAGAGATTATGATTTTTGGGCCCCCTCCAACCTAGTGTGACCCACAAGATGGCTTTGATAGAGAGAGCACATTCTGAATGTGTTGGTGGTGGTCCCATTGCCCTAGCAGGCTGAGTTATGGGCAACAATGTGTTGTAAAAAGAATGCTTGCAAAGCATTATGGTTTGCGTTTCTCCATGTGCAGTGAACATTGTAGTATTGGCCCTCCCGCTGTGCGGGAAGAGTCGCTGTTGAGGATTCATTCCTGGGTCGATTTCATGCTATATAAAGACACAAAGAAATGTACAAAATACACGCACGACACAACTACTCATAATTACTGATTATGTAAAGTAAGGACCAAGTAAAGGGCAAATTCGGAAAACGAACCGCACGCATGAACACGAGTGCTTACTGACAAACACGAGAGGCAGGAAATAAAGAAAAATAGTCTGTTCAAGCAACTGAAAAACATTCAAGGCATAATTAAACTGTACTTGGTTGGTGCTCCTCAGCCAAGTACAGGAAGTGATGTATCATCTTCCAAACCAGTTATGAGGCAGTAAAACAAGGGGGACACTGCCTTCAACCTATGGCAAGTAGCAGGCAGCAGCAGGCGGGAGCAAAATCCTATACTCCATCCAACAGGTCTTGCAGATAGCTCATGCGCGCTGTCTACGCTCGACTTAAAAATTACTTGAACAAAATCAAAATGTCAATAGGGAGATAACACCAGGATTCAGGAAGAATTGCCTCTAAACTTAGAGTTAATCATTAAGGAGAGACATAATGCAAAATGTTGGGGTTCCCTGCAAAATGTTGTGAGAGACCCCTGAGATGTCCTCATCTCACTTGTATATATAAATCTTAAGCTGATTGGAGACCGACTCCCATTAGTATACGATAGAGACTACAGCTTCCCCTTTACCCTTTAAGCTAAGGGATCCTACATAAATAGTTAAAAGCTTTGCCACTGAATCTTAAAATGTGTTAAATGGAGCTCCAGTCACAAATGAAAATCTTGTGTTTGGATGATACCAGAACACCAAATTCTGGATTGAGGAAAGAGAGAGCTTCATAGAGTGTGCAGCAAATTCTGTTTGTTGAGATGACCTACAGTCTTTTACTCAGCCAAGGAAAATAGTTCCTTTGTTCCACAACTTGGCAGTCAGAGCCTTGCAGGAATCGTTCAGAACTCTACTGACTCCAGGGCCCTTCTTGAATAAAGTGTCATAGTGTCAGTGCAGTTTTGGGAGGCAGCTCTCTCACTAAGCTTAAAACCTGTGACATTCAGGTCTCTGCACAAGTTGCATTAACCCACTTATCAGTCTCACTTGGAATGGAGCCTTTGATGTATAGCTTGCACATAAAAGGTTGCTACTGGGGCAATAATCCATTGACCCCCTAAGCTATATCTTGAACCCATGGCAAATATGTTACAGAAAAACCTCTAAATTTACCCACTGAGCTTTCTAGTTGATATTAGTTTATGAATCACAGGCTATACAGATCTCTGCAGGTAGTTTAACCCTCAATTTTCTCACTTATTAAAATATGTGACCTGCAGGTTGCACATATATCTTCGTAGTTGGTATATAACCACACTGAACTACCTCTCAAAGGTAAGAACTGGTGATCTCTAGATTACACAGAAAAATCTGCAGTAGGTATCTTTAACCCATGAGATATCTTGGTTGCATTGTAATCTGAAACATATGGAGCTTTTTTATTTTTCTGCAAGTTTTACTGATATATTCATTAGTTTTATTTTCTCACCTGCTTTACCCCTCTGGCCAACTCTGGTTCCTTTTTGTTTGTGTTATATCTATCCCCTCCCCACCCCTGGTCAGGTCAAGCTACAGGCAGCTCTAGTTTTTTCAAAGCCCTCATGTCATCAATCCTTTAAAAATGAATTATAACAAACACAGTGTCAGAGTAGGCGTTGGATACACCCTTTCTAGCCATTGGATTTCATGTGTTTTTTATGGTTTGCTAGTAATTTGTTGGGTTTTCCTTCAAGGCTATGGCTTTCCGTGGATGGTTTAATTGTCCTGTTTGTGGTCCTATTAGGTGTTGGTGATGGGACTGAAGTACCCTTTTGTCACACAGGAGCTTTTTTATGCATTTGCATTACTGTCACGATATTTTAGTTCCTGGTTTATGGCATTCACTTTTAGGAAGTTCTTGATGCTTGAATGTCTTAGTTTGTTATAAAATCACAGTGCTATTCAGTAATCACTCCTCCACATTAATTTGTTGTATGCTGCTGGCATGATTGCATGTTGTATTTACAGCTCTTTTGTTCATAAAATAAAGATGTCCAAGCACATATAGCTTTTTCCTAAATATGCATAAAAAATACTGCCCCTTTGTAAAAAAAGAATCGACTATGCAACATTTTGCTGCATATGCCTTTTAAATTACTATGCAAACTCCAACTGCTGACTAATTTTAATAACACTCTTTCTTGAGTGTGCAGCTCATTTTTTTCTAATTCAGTCTGTTCAGGAATGGGCCCAATGCTAGCTTCCAGGATGTTGCAACCTATGATATTGGGTAATTATGGGATTTGCTCTCTAGTACAGCATAAAGCAACACATATGAAGTTGCTGACAAATTACCAAACAGTTCCTCCAGCGTGCTGTGTTGTTATTCTAAAGTATATGCATTTGTATAGAACAGTCTGTTTGTGTGGTTCCGGAATCAGGTTGCCCTTTACAGTCCAGGAATTCTTGTCGATCTCTGTCAAATTGTTATTTTGGTATTGCATTTAGCTGTACTTTGTATTAAAGGCTACATTGTGATCTGGTGAGTTGGGAGATTTGTAAATTGGGATATGCAGGAATATGAGAGAAGAAGTGAAGGACAGCGTGGGTGAAGGAGGACAGGCAGTTTGGAGAATCGTAAGCTTACAGATGTATATCAGTGATGTTATTCCTGGTTACTGAAACATTTTCTAGATTTCTTGCCAGAACAGAGCCTAGAAATGAGGTTTATAGACCCTCTGGCACTAAGGACTTAATCAACCTAAGGCAGATAAACCTAGTGGACTACAACTACCCAGCAAACTAAAAACAATTATTTTAGTGTTGTGGGTTCTGAAGAATGATCATTGCTGTGAGATTTCACAGGTATAGTTAGTGGAACCTAAACCTTCCTTCATCATGAATAAGCACACTCAAGAACACGGGGAAACCAGAAATATACATACAAGATTTATTAAAATAAAAATCCTATCCTAATGCACACACTATAAATAGTAACTATTAACAAAATAAAAATGATAGTGGTGTTAATACTTGCTAGGAGGCTGAATAATAGAAAATATTGTACCATTAAGATGATATGATAAAACTTCTTTATATTGATATCAATATCACCAACCCCATCTTTCCTTCGGCTAACTAAGGTAGCACCAAAAGGCATATTTTGTGTTTCATAGGTGGTTCACACCTGCATACCTTTCTGAACAATAGAACCAATGTTCAGCAAAGAAAAGCCATGGACGTCCTCATGTGCAGATAAGTTGAATAAAGGTTGGGTGTGCCTTCCCCATAATCTTTAGCATAATAAGCTAAATTGGTAATTAGGGCTCTGTATGACCCTCTATCTCCAATCCCTCGAGTGAAATTGATCTCTACCTAAAAACACTCTGTTCTAGTTTATATATTCTGTATAAACATTGTTAAACATTTTAAAAATAAACAATTAGTAATATAGCCTTTCTTACCTTTCACTTCATTCTGTGAAACCTTACTTATTGTGTGAAATTTTCACCAGAAGTCAAGATATCAATTTCTATGAATCCTTGTTCATTATTTAAAAACAATTACTGGTAGAGAATTCAAAATGTATGTACAAAATATGAATATATTCAAGAAGGCTGAATTATCACATCATAACCAAAAACATTGATAAATGCACCTTTATATTTAAAACACTAAAGTATACAAAAAACTGATGGATGGGATTCTTGACTTGATCTCAGTCACTGGTAATTACTCGACGCTGCATCCCAATCGACTGTTACTCTGCACACCATGACACTTCAGTTTATAAAGTGAAGGATGGAATGCTTGAATTGATCTTGGTCACTGGTAATTACTTGGGTTGCATCCAAATCCATTGTTATTTTGTACACCATGCCACCTCAATTTGGACCCAGCCGTATGGAAACTATACTTGACCCTGATCAATGAGAACAGTCCAGCCCAAACTTCCAGGCCAGGTCTTCCCTGAAGCAGAACAGAAGCAACCTAGGACCTATATCACTCTATTTAGGGCTCATCGTCTAGGTATAGATTGGTTCCAGTAACACAACATGCACAGGGTCCACATATGGGCTTATCTGTGCCATGCAGGGCGAGCCATTAAAAAATACAAAAAAGTGATGGATGGAATGCTTGAATTAATCTAAACCACTTACTATTACTTGGACCATAACACAGTCCATTGTTATTTTGCACACAATGTCACCTCAGTTTAGACCCAGCTATATGTAAATCAGTCTTGACCCTGCTCCACTGGGAACAATCCAGCCCGATCTGCCTGACCAGGTCCTCCCTGAAATGGAACACAAGCAATGGACTCACTTTCATCAACAAATCTTTTAATATCTCTTTCAGAGTGTGACAATGGTCAACAGAAGCTCAACCATACTCTGATTTGTATATTAGCTCACTTTAGACCTAAAGAACTTGCAAAATACTGTCCTTTACCTTGCCTCCTATAACTTGTAAAATCACAAAATCCTGGTGGGTTGGCTTACAACTAACTGTGGTGTTCGAAGAAAAGTTCTCATGTGGTTTGCCTTCTTTCTGTTGAACACATTTCACTGGGTCAAGCTTCCTTCCTGCATATCCTTTTCCAATTATATCATCTTTGGTATCATATCTTACACCTAGCTGATTGAATATCTATCTGGCACTGCTTGGTAACCTCTTTGAGAGCTCAAGCATGTATGCTGATGACACCAAATCCACATCAAAGTCTGTCACAACTGGGTGATCATCTCCTAGTTATGGAATACATTGTAAATCGGGAACACTGGATATACGATTGTTCTCTCTGTCTTAATGCCTCCAAGACTGATACTGTGGTTAATACAAGGCATGCTGCTGGTTCTACCTCAAAATGAGCCCAAGCTGGTGAGTTTTGCGCTATCCATATTTTCGCCATGTATATGTTTTACATACCCTTTTCGAATCTTAATTTGGGAAGAGTAAGAGAACTTACACCAACCAATGCTGTTATGAAAAGTATCTTCATTTAGCCACACCTCAGAGGCATCTTGCCTGGATCATCCTAGCAGTATTTCCACTTGACCAATTAATTCCTGTTCTCTGGTGTCAAACAGACATATGGTAAATTCTTTTCTTGGATACTTATTTCAGATTATATTTATCACTGGAACATGGAATCCAATAATTGTGCCACCATTATTCAAGCCCATGTACCCACAGACTACAAAATACTGAAGTTAGTAACTCAAGGACAGGCAGTGAAGGGTGGTGCAGTATTTTTAACAGTACCCGTTCTTTAAAACTGGGCCTTGTGAGTAATTCCCGTGAACATAAATTGTATTCCTTTAAAACTTAACAGCTTTTAAATTAGCCATTGTTCTTGTGTATTACCTCCACCACTTTCACTTTATCTTTTTTGGGTGGAAGTCTGGGGAAAGGAGTTGCATGCCTCTAACTTAGACTTGTGTGTGGCTCCCTGGTAGAGTTGATTTATCCCTTCTTATTCTGCTTCCATGAACAGATAATAATCTCATATAATTTAAAATGGCTGGAATTAAGGAAAACTGTAAACCAAAATCCTTTAAAGCCGTGCGGCCAGAACCAACTGTCATGTGATGGATTTTCAAAGTGCTTTGCAAAGCATCTTGCCACCACAGGTAGGTAGAAGACCGTGAAGACTCTCACATTTTTTAAGCAGTTTAATTACACAGTTACAGTTACTCAGGTGAAAAAGTCCCATTTGAGAATAAATGTTCTAACCTAACTTCTTTCAGTGCAAATGATCTATCCGTGTGTTTAGATGCAAGAAGGTGTTAGTAGGGAAACTTCAGACAAAATGGAAAGCAATATAATTCATATGCTATACCTGACTATATTTTAAATGATAAGACGTATAAATGCTTACAACTCACCCACAGCATACTATTGTTAGGATAAGCCTGCGATGGTATTAGCTAGCACATGCGTATTGCCAGCGAGATGCTGCTGTAGTTAGAAAAGGGCTTGAAGCCTGCCCGTGGCTTACCACTTGTTGTCTTGCAAGGTACTCTGCTTTACAGTCTCTTAATTTGTCACTGGAGGCCATATAATCATTTCTGTTCCGGTCCGTGGAGCAGGGTCCAAGCACTGATTGATTCAGCTTAATCAGTGTCCATCCGCTGCTCCCAAAGTGATGGAGGTACCATTTTCCTCTTTTGACTTCTAGTGCCCTGCAAACAGAAGGCACAAGACTAGCAAAAATGTGCCCAGCAGGACGAACAAAATTGCAAAGTTATATTTTCCATAGTTAACTTTTTTTATTTTGCCAAGTCCTCTTTTCTCACTTTCCATACAAGCCACATAATTCAATGACACACCACTGCACTCCATGTCACACAATTCCACATCTCACAATTCCATGCCCCACAAATCAACGCCACACAACATGATTCCACCACTCATAATTTGACCCCACACCACATAAGTCCACCGTACAACACAAAAAACCACCCCATATAATTCAATTACACATTTCCACTCAACACATTATTCCACTCCACGTGACAAAATCCATACCATGCCACATAATTCCACCCCACTCAACATAATTCCACTGCAATCCATGCCATGTAATTACACTCCTCATAATTTAAATTCACTAACCTTAACACAATACTATACCACACAATTCCACGCCAAATATTTTGTGCCATGCCACGTAATTCTGTGGAACCTAATTCCATGAAATCTAATTCCACTCCAATCCATGCCACATAATTCAACAACAGTACATATAACTCCATCCCATACAAGACAATTTCAATCTGCCCAGCATAATTTCACTCCACACCACATAAATGCACTCCACTCAACACATCACAAATCCACATCACACAATTCTATGCCACAAATCAATTCCATTCCCTACCACATAATTCCACTGCACACAATTCCACTCTACCACAAACCACATAATTCCACTCCATACAATTGCATATTTCCTCAACATTCCATTCCATTCAACACAACTCCACTACAATCCATGCCACATAATTCCACTACACATAATTCCAATCCACTAAATGCAACACAATACCACGCCACTCATTTCCACACCACAAAATTCTACTCCACGCTGCATAATTCCATGACATGTAATTCCAAGAAACATAATTCGACTCTGTTCAATGACACTTAACTCAATTATACTACACATAAATCTGCTCCACATAATTCCACTCCATGCAAAAAGATTCCAATCCGCCCAACATATTTCCACAGTGTGCCACATAATTCCCCTCCGCTCCACACAGCACAAATCCATGCCACACAATTCTATGCCACGCCACGCAATTTCCACACCACATAATTCCATTCCCAGCCACATATTTCCACTCCACACCACATAATTCCACTTGACTCCTCACCACATAATTCCACTCCACACAATTGCACTTCGCATCACACAATTCCACTCAACGTCACACAGTTCAACGTCTCACAATTCCACTCCAATCCACACACCTCTATGCCATGCCACAAAGTTCCAGTCCAAATATTTTCACATCATTTCCACAGAATTCCACTCCAAGACACATAATTCCATGGGAAATAATTCTATGCCATGCCATATAATTCCACTCTTCTACAACAAATTCACTTAATTCCACACCATATAAATCCACTCCACCACATAATACCATTCCACATAATTCCACATCATGCAAAATAATTTAATTCAATTCCACATCATTCCACTACACTCCATGCCACATATTTGCTCTCTACATAATTCCACTGAACCCTTCACAATTCCACAACACCAAATTTCATGCCACACAATTTAACACCACACATTTCCACTCCCCCAACACAATTCCACAGCAAATAAATCCACATGATTTCACTTCACAGCACGTAAATGCATGCCACACAAGTCAATTCCACTACATGCCACATAATTCCACTCCACATAATACTACTCCACACAATTGCACTCCATGTCAGACAATTCCATGCCAACTAATTTTGGCACGCCACATAATGCAACTCCAAACATAATTCTACAAAACATAATTCCACTCCACTGCATATAAATTCACTTTATTCCACATAATTCACACTGCACCACATAATTCCACTCCACCACATAATCCCTCTCCTTGTCACATAATTGCATACCATGACAGATACTTCCATTCCGCTCCACTCCACTTCATTCCACTTCACTCAACCCAAACCAATTCCACACCACAGAAATTCACACCATGCAATTCAACACCATACAATTACACACAAAGGTGCCCAATTTCACAACAAACAAATCCACTCAACACCACATAATTCCACTCTACTACATGCAATTCCATGACACAAATATCCACTCAACTCCTTGCCACATAATTCCTCTCCACTACACAAAAATCACTCTACATAATTTCACTTCATGGCACATAATTCCACTTTACCACACAATACAACTACATGACACCTAATACCACACAACACAATTCCACACCACACAATTCCACACCACAGTACATCATTTCACTCAACTGCACCTAATACCACTACACACCACATAATTCCATACCATGCCACCTATAGCCACACCATGCCACATAATTCCACACCACACTAGATCATTTATGGCCACATATTTGCAGTTCACGCCACACAACTGCAGTCAATTTCTCACAATTCATAATTTTCCACATACAGTTACAATCATGCTTTCATCGTAGTTTTTTTATTCAAACACATAATTCCATTTTTTAGCAAATTATTCTACTACACTCCATGCTACATTTATTATGATGGTGACGACGACGATGATGATGATTATTATTATTATTATTGTTAATATTACTAAGTTTATTGTATGGTTAGTTAAAAACTTCACAATTTTTTTTACCACACATAAGTATTTCCAGGACATCTCGTTAAAACAAATATAAAAAAGCCAACTGTGATTCAAGGCATTCTAACACAATTTCACTTAGGATGCAATACAGTTTCGTAAACAACAATTCATTTCTATTTAGTGCATCATGCCGCACTTTGCGCCACTCTACTGTGTGCCACTAAACTCTGCACCATTCTAATGTGCACCAATCTACTCTATGCCAATGCACTCCACGCTATTGCACTAAACTCTGCCCCACTCCCCCACTGTATGCCACATTCTGCCACTCTTTGCCACTCTGTTTCACCCTTCGCCACCCCATGCCACTCTACTCCATGCCATTCTATGCTAATCTTTTCTTCGCCACACTACAATATGTCATTCTACTGTATGCCACTATGTCGCTCCACTCCTCTCTGCACCACTGCACACTGTGTTACTCCACTCTGCACCACTCCACTCTATTCTACACTACTCCATGCCACTGTGTCACTCTACTCTATGCCACTCCACTCTATGCTATGCAACTCCATTCCTCTCTACACCATTCTACTCTACACAACTGTGCCACTCTACTCTATGCCACTCTACTCTGACACTTTACTTCATGCCACTCTATGTCTTTCCACTCCACTCTGTACCACTTTGAAGTACTCCACTCTGCACCACTCCACTTTACGCCACTCTTCTATCCACTCTATGCTATGCCACCCTGTGCCTTTCTGCGCCACTCTACGCCACTCCACTGAATGCTACTCTGCTCTATGGCATTCTTTGCCACTCTACTATACACTATGACATTTCATCTCTCTATGCCAAACTACTCCATGGCACTTTAAGCCACTCTGCTTCATTACACTCTACACCACTCTATGCCATTCCACACCACTCTACTCCACTCCACTCTAGGCCACTCTACTGAATGCCACCCTACTCCATGCCAGTCTATTGTACTCTACGTTATGGAACTCAGTGGTGACTTATTTTATCCTTGGAAGATACAATAGTGAGGAGAGATAGTATTTTATTCCTTATAAATCAAGGCCACACCATTCAAATTTCCAACCTTCTTTTAACCTTCCTTTAAACCCTTTCTTTTTACTCCCACCTATGAAACATATAATAAAGCACATACATAAAATAAATGTTGAAATGTTCTATGTGAAAATAAACATGTCAGTATGCAGCTTGTGATTGGTGGCAAAACACCTTGTTTAGCACTATAATGTAAGTCACTTTCAAAAAGGGGCTATAGTTCATAATGCTGTGAGTCCATCTTTCATGTAATTAATTGTAGCAACACAATACATGAACACCTTGCCATAAGTGTTTCCTAACGAGCTAATTACTTAATTTTCAGGCGAAAAATGTCATTGAAATCGGTGAAAAGCTATTTATTATTTGAACAGTAGTTGTAACTCTTTCAATGTCCTGCCTTTCAAAACTCCGCTGGCTCTGGCAGGAGGCATTGAGATGTCACATCTCAACTGTGATAAGTCAAAATAATGGTGTGGTGATCTCATTTTATTATTACATGTAATAAGCAAGTCACGGATAGAATATAATGAGAAAATTAGAGGCAGGTTTTATACATTTGTTATGACATATATGTAGTATGAGCGGAACAGATAGTTAGATGTTGCTTTTTAACAATTTGAATTCAGCCTGTTTGGTGGGTACCAGTTAGATACAGGATGGGTGATTTCAGGATGGCTGCTAAACATTGGGTGGGTAGTATGCCTGCTCAACAATGGTGAACAAAGTTCAAAGGGGCTGAATATAGATCTGGCTCTTAACCCTATCAGTTTAGCACAGGTTTGGTCCTAAACATAATTTCTTCTTTTATGAGTGATAACTTGCTTCGTCATCATTAATCAGATTAGAACACCTTTCCTTTGTTTCCTTTCGGGCTGATATTGTTGCCTGAAGCAAAGTGGCATTGACCGATCAGACAGATGGAAATGCTATTGGGTACGGTAGGCTGCTGGGGACCCGAAGCATTGGGATGAAAGCGAGATTTGGAATGTTTTAGTATAAGCAACACTTCCTCAGGTTCATAGGGATGTGCACCAAATTTCCATCCACTTTTAAGGCATTGTATAGTTCTCCTTCTATTACATAAAATCCATCAACATTAGAAGGGGGAAGGATGTGAGGCAATAAGACTATAATCTGTGACGAGACTTCTTTGTTGTTGTTTTGAAGCATCATCAGTGTGCAGCGGACGGATAATGGTTCGTACACCTGCAAAGTGAAAATCAACAATGAAGAAGTTATATCGGATCCGATCATCATCCAAGTGGAAGGTACAGTAAGATTTTAGACTGTTGCCTAATCAACCCATTTATTTGCCTGTTGTTGTCATGAAGATCACCTTGGTCATGCTGTTAACTAGTAATAGACCTCATCATATTTGTATGATATAGATGCATTCCTATTACGTTCAACTCTTGAACAAAAGCAGACATAATTAATAATTATTTGCATCAATCAATATGCCCCCTAAGGACAGTAAGCTTTTAATTAGCTGTAAATAAGTTCTGACTGTGATAAGCATTTCGGTGCATTTGCCTAGATCTTGGGAGGGCAGAGCACTGAGTTTCTTATGGCGTGTATTGTGAAGCAGCAGTGGCAAGCATCCATTTCCTAAATCCAGATGACCCATTTCCTGGCAATTTGATGCCTAACAGTGGTTTAAACACCTTTCACGTACATTAGATGTCATAAGGCCCAATGATTTTCTGAAGAGAATGTCGCAGGCACTGCTGAATCGAATGTTTATGACTACGAAGTGTGTGTGTAATCTTGATTACACCCCATACCTCTTTCTTTCTCCACTCCCCTGCCTCAGGGATCTGGTCCAGCAAGGTTTGGAGTTGACTTTGCCACTCATGGTGATGGAATATATCTACACCAAGGGGAAGTGGGAAGAAGTTAGAGTCTGCTGTATGTCCTTCCAATACATAACCAAATTAATCAAAGATACCTGAGACCCAGTGATACTTGGAATGAAAATATAAAAAGATATGCAGCCAATGAAATTATACTCTGTTAACCCTGTTAACCCTGTAGGGTCTGCCTATTTAAGGGTAAAGGCGAATTTCTGTAGTACTACAGTTAGAATTGAGGATGAGAATGTTGAGGATTCCTCGAGATGTCATATTGGTGGGTATTTGGATGGTAGCCAACACCAAGAACTTTGTAATTTAGGTGTGTGTATTGTGGATATTCAAAGCTTGGCCAAACGTTTTCACCCTGGGTTTACACTGCAAAACTAAATATCAGCAAAGGTGTTAGGGACGCCCAAAAACCCACTATGTCACTTAATCATGGGTTTGTAACAGGAGGGGTTCCTGAGGGAATTCCTTTTCCCTGTAGAGAAAAAAAACTTGCACTCGCACTTGCAGCGTTTTACCAGTGGAAAAACTGGAAGATCTGGGTGAAGCATATATTTGAAAATGTACGACTTGTGCTGATTTTCAGGCCCCATTCATGCGGATTGTTGTGAAAACCTATCATGCAAAAAAACAACTAGACGTTTATATTATGGCCTGGGCAGGCTTGAATGAATATGTACCCGTTAATAGGAACAAAGCAAGGATTTTCAACCCTCTAGGCAAAACAGCATTTTGCTTACTGAACACCCCCGTGAGGAACTCAATCAATTAGGTAAAAATGCCACTCAATAACTGAGTTCTTGATCAACAGAATAGTTAAAGGGTTTTATTACAAAATTCAAAGATACAGTGATATGCTCATACTGGGTTAATGCCATAAAGGCTCTCAGTATTACTGAAAAATGCTAAATCAAAATGATTCCAGAGTGGACAGCAAAATAAAAAGAGAAACAGACAGCATTCCACCAGTTCTTCAGAAAAGTATTCTGGCCTAGCCCTAAAATTGAGAGTTTTATGCATTAGTTTTGCATATGGAGTTAGCAAAACTGCAGAATCACTGTAGTGTGTGCAAATGCATCATTTCATTAGCAAATCAGAATATAGTATTTAATGTCATATTGCCTTAACAACTAAGCATTATCCCAACGTATGAATATTGATTCTGCCCACTCTATGCAAGAGTCCTCCAGAGATAATGGAACAACTAGCACATTTTCAAGAATGAATAGGGTACAGTGAGTTAACAGAAGGACCTTGAAATGCAGTTACAGTTTTGCGACTGAGCCAGACAGACAGTGGAAATAAACAGACATAATTCTGCTTGTCTGTGTGCTACATAAACATAAACAGTGAGATGTGCAGGGGAAAGGCAAGGATGATATCCATTTGGTAAAGGTGGATACTAAGTGCAAACTGAAGCCTAGTTAACAAGAGACAGGAAAGCATATTTCTACATGTCATAGGACATTTGTTTCAAAGCAACTGTACTGTATCAGTGTGTACATGTGTAATCTAGTGTATATCCAAATTCCATAATTTGCTAAAAGACAAAAATATGAATACACAAAAATAGCCAACAACTTTCGACCTCTGAGTATTCTATCATGACTACAAAATATAACAATTAATCTAACTAGTTAGCACTTATAAAACCGTCCACATAACATTCTTCTTGTTTTGGGTACATTCTTCCATCAATTTTAACTGGTTGTAAACACAGGCCCATATTTATACTTTTTTTGTGCCGCATTTGCGTAATTTTTTTATGCAAAAGCGGCGCAAACTTACAAAATACAACAGTTGTATTTTGTACGTTTGCGCCGCTTTTGAGTAAAAAAATGACGCAAAAGCGGCGCAAAAAAAGTATAAATATGGGCCACAGTCTCTAGCATCCTCCATTTCCAAATTCATATCACTTTCTCTTTAATGATTCTCTTTTCCTCTTACACCCACATTTTAGAAACAAATACTAAGAAAATTTGAACAAGAGAAACAGGGCAATTGCACAAATCAGTACAATGAATACAAGGGTTAGGAACAGCCTAAATGTACCCCATCATAAACTACAGAAACAATACACCATTTCTAAGCCAGGAACTCACTGCTTCCCACAAGGCATTCTCTTCTAAACCTTGAACTTCTAGAGAAATATTAGTAATATTTTGAACTTATGCATTAACAACCTTACTGTTATCAAGTATGAAGGTGCACTACTCTCTAACCTTCAAAACTCTGCAAACGCTACCTTCTTATGCGAGAGGATATTTAGTGCTAGTGATTTTGCATTTTCGTTATCTTCATTTGCATTAGTTCAGAATGTATCTATGTTTATGCACCAGCAGGGTTAGAAGCAAATTGATCCACAAGCATAGAAAAACATTTCATTTTTACTTCATTCAAAAGCACATCTATAGATGGAATCATAGCTCCTAATATGTCTAATACTATCTGCCCCAAATCACATCTTACTCTCCTCAAACCACCAACATCAGTCATTTCACTCATGTGATAAACTCTAGGAAACACTAAAGCAAAATAGCAGGAACTCACGAAATTATGAGGCGGATTGAAATAAGCAGACTTGCCCCATACATAATAAATTCCCCTCACAATCGGTTCTTTAACAGCGAGGAAATCACCACTAACAACATATCTCCTCTCACACTCGCTCTCACCCTTGTTTTTATTAAATGTCAGATTGCCATAGTGCCTAAGCACTATTCCACTACACAAATATTGATTCTGCCCACTCTATGCTAATACCATCCAGAGATGGTGGAACAAACTAGATACATGACCAAGAGCAAAGTATTGCCAATACAGTGAGATAACAACAGACAGTGATATGTGCAGGGGGAAGACAAGGGTGACATACATTTTGTAAAGATGGCTGCTATGTCCAAATTGAGGCCTAGTTAACAAGAGTCAGAACAAAATACTTCTAGATGTCATAAAAAATTTGTTTCAAAGCAACAGTACTATATCACTGTGTACATGCGTAATCAAGTGTAAAACTACATTCAGAGCATTGTTAATAATGCACAAAAATATCAATACACAAACTCTCTAACAGTACTCTGATTTAAAAAAAATCTAAATCTATGGCTTTACCTCAAGGCTGATATCTTACCACGCTTTGTAGAATTGCTGGCCCTGGCAAAAGCTAATGAAATCTACAATCTAGTTTTTGCAGAACGTAATTAGGCTCACATTGTTCATCAAACTGAAAAACAAATTGAGCTGTTGGTGTCTGTTTTCTTGCTTATCCTAAAGTCAAATTCTATATTTCATTGAGACCATCAAGATTAATCTACCTATTGGTGTTGCGCTCTTTGATGTAAATATGTGGTTCTCAGTTGCAGCTATTACTAAGATTGCACTGTGCATATAACCAAGTAGGCAATCAAAAGATTTGTCACAGGAAAGTAGTCAGCTCCCACATGCACTATAGTCTGAAGCCAAATAAACGTGCCTTCAGATGCTGCATATGACACCCATCAATGCAGTACTCAAGCTCCAGCCTGTCAGAAACCCACTCCACTTGGAAAGCATGACAAATCAGCACAACGCCATGCATGATATACAAGGAGCAGTGAACAGTCCATAACCTATGTGGAGATAAAGTACCATTATACCAGTCTCAAATCTAGGCAGATCCTGCTACCCACAACCATTGTTTGTGGTGTCACGTATCATGCTAATTACCAGCACCATCAGAAAAAGGGCTCAACAGATCCCAGGTTCAATCCAGAAGCTTAAAACATGTATCCATTGCCAGGTTCGCTGGTGGCAAATTGTCACCACCTGTTGTTCCAAAACTGTTTGCATTAGACCTTCTAATCTTTCTCACCTATGAAGAAGCCTTGCCAATGTATTTTCTGGCACTGCAAAAGTAAGTACAGATGCAGATATCTCGCATCTCTCTCCGTTGCGACTGCTTTGTAGAGCTTATTCTGTCCATGTCCCTTAGATTTTCAGTTATGTGACCCAGGATTTGTCATGGTGACCTCATCTGTCATTCTAAAACATCTTGTTTCAGTGTGTGACCCACTGTTGCTTAGAAATATCAACAGTGGGTGTTTCTCAATCAACAAAGTGATCTGCAATGTAATATATTCTTTCTCCCAGGGCCGTACTAGGGAACCAAAAACATCCGTGGCAAACATGCTAAAACCAACCCCACTCTATGCTCTCTATTTCTGTGTCTTTCCACCCATCTCTTCTTTGCGCCCTCATCTCACTCTCCGACCACTTTCTCTCTACCGCCCCTCCACTTTGTTTTTCTCTCTTCCTTGAAATCCCACTGTGCATGTTGCAGTTGACCTCGGAGAGCTGAGGAAAATGACAAGAGACAGCAGTGATCCTAGGTTTCAAACCCGGTCTACAATGGCTGCAACCCACCATGGAAATGCCCAATGGAATGAAAGGCCAGTTCTCGCCCTGATTCTGCCCCTCAACATGCTGTAAAACCATGTGCATATCAGTTGGTATTGAGCATTTCCCCTTTCGTGTACTGTTCTTGTGCAGGGCTCCCACACTTCATTCGGCAGCCGCAGCAGCTCAACGTGACCAAGAATATGCCTTTTAACCTGACTTGTGAAGCCGTCGGGCCCCCAGAACCTGTGGAGATCTACTGGTTCCGCAGCAGCAGAAAAGTCAGTGAAGACCCAATGGTTTCCCCCTCGGTGCTGACTATCGACGGTAAGTTGAGGACAGTTGCTGTTATCATAGTAATTAATTGCTTGAAGTAGATTACATACTCGTACAACCCTGCTAATCCATTCAACCAACAGACCCTCAGTAGCTGTTCGATTTTAGCTTCATGTCTTAACTTAGAATATACATATTATGGGATTTCATCTGAATGCATATTTATTTTTGTATGCCTCCGTGTGTTTTTTTTGTTTGCAAACTCTGACATTGTATTTAAAGTCATTTGTGACTGAAAACGCAGAATGAAGCACTTTGCCAACTCTAAAGTCGACCATTAAAGAGTCTCCTGTGACTTCCCTGGAACCTAATTTGACAATTTTAGTCTCCATTTCACAGTAAAGAGACCAATTCCGATGTATATTTGTATACAAGAGATGTTTTAAGACATGAGCAAGGTGAGCTATAAGTGCCCCAGTACTCTAGCTTTCTTGTTTCTATTTCTCTATCTTACCCTTTGACATATTACTTTAATATTGGTTGGCATCAAGGAGCTTGAATTAGCAGAAAATAGTTTGTAAAATTAAAATCTGTTCTGGACAGAGACCCTAAAAAAAATTAATGCCCAGGGCTCCCAAAATACTTAAGATATGACTGTTGTACACCACACAGGCCTTTGCATCCCTCCATCAATTTATAGACTCTGAGTAAAATATGTTTGACAGCACTTCTTATCTCAAAGATGCCACCACCAGGAGGGATACTTATCCATCTTCAAAGTTTCTTAGTGGTCCATTCTGGGCTCCGTTACAACTTCTTAGCTTGCCCTTTGCCAATGTATTGGATATCCAAATAAATTCTCCTTCTTGATTCTTATTGTGGGTCTTTTATTAAGATCTGTCCTTAACCTTTTCCCAAGTCTGCCTGTGTGGTGGTAGGGTCTCTGTTTTTCTCCTCCCTCCTACCGGTCTTATCCATTACTCTTAATCACAAATAAGGGAGGAGCAGCCAGTTGGGCGTCAGGCAAAGATTACATCCTTTTCTCTCCCTCCCGTCACCTGCCTCTATCTTAGGATGTTCCCATAGTGATCAGGGCTGGGGACCGGTACACAAGGTGTACGCACAGGACCGCCATGCACCAGATCTGAAGCTCCATCATGTAGAATGATCAGACTGATGTCTGTCATCTGAAGCAGCAGTCCTCCCTAGAGGATCCATGCACAACCTTACTTCCCAAAGACTGCCGAACGGTGTGATAGCAGATAGGTGATAAGACTACTCGGCCCAACAGTGTGCCACTATGGAGCCGTCTCTGCCAGGCACTGTATGATTTTACACAAACTGTTAGCATCACCCACTCAACACCCCGCTCTACTCCCTGACCCAGAAAGGGATAAGCCAACAGGTTCTGGGGGCCCAAAGGCCATGTGCCACTGTGAGGATGCCTAACAGAGGACAGGCTGGTGCAAAAGATTTTCAGCAGTACCCTTCTTGGCATATGCCAATATCAACTCTGTCTTTTTTTTTCTTCACATAGAAATCATTTTTCCATTTGAAGTCTTTCTTCAGTCACACTCCTAAACAAAGTAAAGCGTACCCTTGCTTTCTGCATCACATACAGTTGTTACATTTAGGAGTAACTTTAGTAATCATGATACATGTTGAAAAAGATCGTGCAAACGTTTGCAAATACCTACATGGTGGAAATTCCACTGTCACGAGAAAACCTACTTCTAGGTGTATCACTTACGGATGTTGAAAATGCAAGATGTTTTGGGGCGTTCTGCACTTCGATGTGACTTGCATGCGAAACTGCAACAACTGTGTCCTTATGCATCCAAAACAACAGGTGCAGAACCCTCTGTTTAATCTGTCCTATCGTACTGTGCCAAAGGTCATGATGGCTGGAGTAAGGGGTGTTTGGAATGCAAAGGTGTGAACTGGATAACTGTTTGTGTTATTTGAGTTTATCAACTTACTTCATGCAAATACTTTGGTGGGCTCTGCCTTTACAATTCTAGGCAGTTATGTAGTATATGTGAGCTTGTTTTAAAGAACTGGTTTTGCACCATATGCAGCCACTGATCTCTATTTTTGCACCTGTCAATGAATAATACCTAAACAAGGCATTGATTAATTAAGTGGAATGGGGTTTCACATTAGCACTTCATTAATTTTATTTATGTATTTAAATTAGTTTTAGTTTGCTTTATTTGATTTTAGAGCCAAATGGGGCACCTGAACTTGGTTAAATAGAAAACAGAAAACCTTTTTACACCTCTAGTGAACCGGAATGCGCATGAGGTTTTAAAGATTTTGGTTTTGGAGTCTGATAAATCATATCTTGATAAAACTTTGTTTATATTAAATTAATTATGCTTGTTCTAAACATTCTGATATTTATTTTTATTGCATATTGAATGGATTTAAATTAAATTAAATCTACTGAATTATTTTAAGAAAGTTAAACGTGTATACACTTTTGCAGTAGAGAACGCTGTGGTCTATTGTGAGAGTTGGGTGACTTAAACATTTGGGATAACAATAGTGTGTATGTATAAATTATTACTAAAGTGCAGTGCTGCCCGGGTGCAAAGCGTTTCAACGCCTTGTCACTGGTGGTAAGAACTACATGAATGTTTGTACAATGCAGCTCTTTGACATACATCGCACCACTTTTGATGTGTCATGAGCCTTTCAGCCTCCTCTATAACCAACCTTGTGACCAAGCTCCTACTAAGCTATCTGAACCCCTCCACGCGCAATTCTTCCTCCCTGCCTTAAACCACTAGTCTGCCTTTTAGCCATATTTTTTTTTTTTTTTTTTTAATCTAATTGTTTATTTATTTCGAATTTTAGCATGGCACAATTCAACTAATACTCAGTTTTGATGCCATACACAAGTAAAACAACAGTGGAGAGCAGGAACCCTCCTTACTCAGAAACTGAAGAAAAGCTAATACAATTAGATACTGATCTTCAGCCTTCACTCCCACCTTTTGAATTTTTGGGGGGGAAGTTGAAATGATGCCCTTTTCCCCAAGCCCGCTACAGGATCCACCTGCCTCTTCTTGGATTTTCTGCTTTTCTCCATAATATTTAAAGCCTAGAAATGTATTACAAAACACGTTTGCTTCATTTCTACAACATACCTCTACTGCTTAATTGAAGATATATGATGAGATATGAAGTGAGAGGAGCATATATTTCCATCGTACCAAACACTTCTGCACAGATAGTGCAGACCTAGGTAGGACCCTACTGTAGACCAAACCGGCATCAAGCTGAATCCAGGATACAATGCTATCCGTGTGTTCCCTGTCTGCTGAAACATTTCGTCAGCAGTCTGGCACCATCATTTCCCAGTTGACGTACTGGAGAGCCCCATTCCTGTAAAGAACCTCTGCCCGTCTGTCTCGCGGTGAACCCTGATACCTGCTCAAGACTGTGAGGTGATGCTCTGTCTGGCAATTCAACCATTCCTCCCAAGCCGTTGTTGGTGAATATGACCAGCACAACTCCATAACCTTTTCTAAAAAATCAAAAAGGAATACTCCTGAAGAATGGAAAGCACAGTCACCTATTCATTTTAAAGGCAGACAAACAGAGGATACGCATAAAGAAGTGAGACCTGAAATAAGGCCAGAGGGTTCTATAGAAAACCGAGAAAAAGTAGAACAGATTATTTTTGGGCTCATGGAGCAGACATATCTCGATGTGCAATGGCTGGATTAAGAAAGAGTGGAGAAGGCAGTAATATACAAATGCTATAGGTTACTTTAAAAAGGTTACATACCACTATACTCCAATCAGGAGTCTGAGGACAGGTGATCTGGGGGCAGTCAGTTTGACAATATAAGCTTATGATCAATCACCTGTGGAATGTTTATGAGGCAAATTTGAAGATGGGAAGCAAGCTACATGCTGTTTGTCGACAAGAGATTACAAATGGCACCATGAAAGCAGGCATTAAGCAAAATCAAATAACTACAGACCTATAGTTGAACGACACAACTGAAGAACAACTGAAGAACAACCACAAACATAAATGCTACCATTGATTATCCATACATGAGTATGTTTTCAGCTTCTTCTTTGCAGCTATCCCCTTTTGTGCTGTGTAGTTATATCTCCGTGCTCCATAAATGACCTTTAGAGGCATATCAGTGCCGTAAAAAAGAAACAAGGAAGTCAGCAAAAGTTATGCTGGTCGACGATTCAAAGGCTCAGTATTCAGTATGGAACTGTCTTATAATCATGTAGGTCTGAAATGTTTGGTACAGGAATCAACAATGTTACGGATGTACTCAGTGACCTTATTAGATACTGCTAACCAATCATTTTTCACTTCTGCTTTGTGGTTGCACATGAGCATCATCGCGACTTAGGCTAACAAGGAGAGCATCCAGGGAGAACTGCTGATATCACCTTTCTTGACTTAGCAGATATTTCCACTCAGTTGTGGTGGATAAAACACTAAAACATTTTTGCTTGGGCTCCATAAAGTCACGTATTTATTAAAAGGATAACTGTAGACCACACTAGGTCAAAAGAGAAATGCAAAACTTAATTGGTACTGTTTGGTGAATTAGATTTGTTAAAAATTAAATAACACAATGGTATATAGTTAGGATTGACTTGGTGTTTGTTGTGCACATTTTCCTTCAGAATAGTCTCCATAAATGATGTCCTCATGCAGAATTTTTGAATGAAAATAAGGCATAAGATTCATAAATATCACAGAATGTTCCATCACTCTTTTTTTAGTTTTTGACTTTTTGAATTCACCTGCTGTAGTTTGTGTCATTTTGTTTTAGAAAAAAATTGAATTTGAATCGAGGTATTTTTCATGGCACTTCCCAAATTAGAATAGTTTACATGTTTCTCTGTTTCAGCTTTTGAGAGAACATTTTTAGTAGTCTGTGCTTAGGGTTAACAATTTGCGAGGTACAGTCCTAAATGTGAAAGCTATACAAAATGTATTTTCTCTATTGCATTAAAGTGAAGCCATCAGGC
Organism: Pleurodeles waltl; assembly: GCF_031143425.1. Lineage (NCBI taxonomy): Eukaryota > Metazoa > Chordata > Amphibia > Caudata > Salamandridae > Pleurodeles > Pleurodeles waltl. Next base: position 956,169,553 of record NC_090444.1, read on the forward strand.
ATACTGTTTACATTATACCATTGCTTAATAGTGGCAACATGGTTAATGCTACTGGCAAGGATCAACGATAAATTCATTTTTTAATTTTCCCTATACTTTTGTGAAACGTGCTAAGCAAACGTTTAACATTTTTCTAATTTGCCTGCATCATATTGGCACAAAAGGTGAAGACTAGCTGTATCTTTCAAAGCATCAGGGAAGACAAAAGTGATATACTGTTATAACCATCAATCATGTTTTCTGTTAAACTCCAACTTAAACAGTTGTGTCAGCTACATGCCACGTCATAAGCTGCGGTTCCCTCATGAACCAATGACTGTCGAACAATGGCTCATAGCAAACCGTGCCTGAAGTGTGCGTGACATTTAGCCCCATTGTCCTCTTTTCTTCTTTTTTATGAAACATTAGCTCTGGAAAGACACATAAAGCTGACTGAATACCCAGATCAATACGGGCTAGGCAAGAGCTTAATTAAAAAAAAATCATTTCGCTGCACACCCATTCCACTTATATGGCTGACAAATGTTTACCAATTAGTAAAATCGCAGAAGAAGGGTTTAAATATGTGCATTAAGAGTAAATGCAATTGTATAAGCATGCCTGCTGGTACACATATTAAAATATGCCCCGATTACACCAACCACCACCAAACACGGCAGTCATTTTACACTCGAGTCTGCAACTCCGATGTTAGTGCAAAAGCATTTTTCCTCATTCCACCATTTTTAGGGAGAGTAATCCTGTGGGCATTAAGACAGGCTTCACAGGAAACTCTTTTCCAATACCTACCCTAAGACTTTCTGTCTCCACCATTTAACCAGCTCTTATTGAGCTCTGTGACATCTCTTTGCTCACAATCTCTCTTCCGGAAGCTTAGAAACAAGGTCTAGTTTAGCCTTTTTTTAGAAGGCCTGTGTGGATGAGTCTCTTCTAACCAGCTACTACACCAGTTCACTTCAGCCCATAACTACCACAATTCTCAACAGTTCTGTCAACATGGAACTCAACATTTATTGAAGAGGATAATTTGCTTTATTTTGTCCAAGTGAGGTTTTGCCCCATCACAGCACAGAACTTGTGCTAGTGGTAGCTCTGAATAAACCTGGGCTAATGATTTGGGCAGGCTGTAGCACTACCCTCATTCTTCTTGATGTTTCCATCACGTTTGATATGGTGTCACCATATCCTCTGATGAGAGGCAGCTTTTTGTTTGACTTGATTCCAACATACTGTGTCCATTCCAACATACTGTGTCCTCAGACCCGGTTCCACCCGCATCCATCAGCCTTTGCTAATTGGATTAACTTTAATTCTTTGAGGCTTTTTGTGCGACAAAAAATGTTTTCATCCTATGTGGCACATCTTTGCCTTGGTGTTCTCCTCATATTCCATCTAACAATAATTCAAAATCTTGAGATTCTGCTTGAACACAAATCAGTAAGCGTTTTGTTTTTAACCTTAAACCTTTGAGCGAAGATCTCCATCTTCTGTGTTTATAGAGTCATAAATCTGTGCTTGTGGCAGTGGTTACTACTCTGCCTGATTATGATAAATCACCTTTTGTCACAAGAAGTGTATGCAAGCCAATCAGAAGATTGTGTATGGCCTGGAGTGAAAATAAAAACTAGTTGCATGCCCTGACCTAACTATGTGACCCTGGGCAATTATTATTTATTATTTTTCATCACTGTGCCTCCTTTTCCATGATCATCACATTTGAGGGCACCTTGAAATCATTTTCAGGATGCACATTGTAGAAAATCTTCAACATTATGGCCCTCATTTTAACATCGGCGGTACATACCACCTACCGCCTACTGCTGTGGTGACAGCAGCCAACATACCGCCACCGCGGCTACCATCCGTCTGCCATATTATGAACACTGCCTGACTTCCGCCACAATAAGGGCTGAAATCCGCCAGTGCTCACAGTGGTGGATGGTGGTTAGCTGGCGCTGCTACCACTAGCACCGCCATGCCAGTAGAATAACGCCAGCCATATTATGACCAGTAATACAGCCTGGTTGTGTTCTGCTGATGGTAGCAGCGCCCCTTCCCGTTCCCTGCCGGAAGACTTCCTCACCTAAGGTAAATCGGGCTTCCGACAGGGGAGGGGGGTAGGAGGGTGAGGTGTGTTGTGTGTGTGTGTCTGAGTGTCTGTGTGAATGCGTCTTGAGTGTGTTGTTTGTGGGGGTATATGCGTGTGAGTGAATGTGTGTAAGAATGGTGGAGTGCATGTCAGTGTCGTGTGTATGAATGTGTGTGAGCATGTCTGGAAGTATGCGTGAATGGATGTGTGTATGTCAGTGTGTGAATGAATGCATGTATGTCAGTGTGTGAATGAATACGTGTGTGTAAGTGAATTGGTGTATGTCTGGTGCGTGGGGGTGTCTGTGTACATGTATGCGGGGAGGGGGTGTGGGGTGAGGGGCGCTGTGACTGTAGTGGGGGCGGGGGTGATGTGTGCATGTGTGGCTATGGAGGTGGGGTCAGTTGTGTGCATGTATGGGGAAGAGTGGATCGGAGGGGGGTGAGTTTGGATAGAAGGGGGGTGGGGACATCAGGTGAGTGTTGGGTGGGTGGGGAGCCACCTACCAGTGACAGGGAAGGAATTCCCTGTCACCGATAGGGCCTACCGCCATGGTTTTCATGGCGTTGCTAACACCACGAAAACCATGGTGGTAAGCCGGCTCATAATGCCATGGGCGGTACTATGCCAGCCGCCGGGCTGGATATAGACATCTCCGGCCCGGCGGCTCATACCGCCATGGCGGTATGAGTGGAGAAGTGGCGGGTTGGCTGCAGCCAACACGCCAATCTCATAATTTGGCGGTATGTACCGCCAGCCTGTTGGTGGTCATACCGCCACATTATCCCTGGCAGTCAGAAGAACGCCAGGGATATAATGAGGGTCTACATGGTTTAATAGACCATAACATTGCTCCATCAATAGGAGTAAATGCTTCTATAAGAAGCACAAGACAACTGATTTGCCTAATGACACATTATTACAATCGCTGAAAAATTATTTATTGCCTGTCTGGGTATAGATGTGAGCCTAAGTCAAGTATTGTATTGTATTTTAACATTAATGTAGTGCTTACTACCCCTGTGTGTAGGGCACTGAAGCACTTGTCAGATCATGACGTTTGTACTCTAAATCTGTGCTAGTGGCCATTTTACCCGCTGCTTGACAGGAGTGCAACTGTCTCTGATATAGCATTTGAATTTCTCCCACTCAAGTGCCCCGGAAGAGGTAGAGCAACAGTTATGGGTTAGGTATTGGGCACACTCCCCTTGCCTCTGATTTCCTCTTCTTGATTAGTTTACTTCAGGGACTCCATGGCGAATTTCCAAGACATGCTCCACAGGCACAAGAGCAGACCGGACAGGGCAAAAGGCCAGAAAGGAATAGTTAAGTAAACAGAAAAATAGGTAATCCACCTCCAACATTAATAACACGAGCATCTGGGAGTCCATTTATTGATTCTGGAGTGGCTATCATGGACCATATAATAGAAAGAGTATTGATGAGCATCAATGTTAAATACCCTACACAAATCGACTAACTCAAAATCCTCTTTTCTTAAGAGGCTCCTTGTCACCTTTGTGCTTGGGAAGGGCAATAGATCAACAGCAGGGTCTAGAGGCAATTGAAGTCTGTGCCGCAATTCCTTTTGTGGTCTAGCAACAGAGACCATTTAGAAACAAAGTGGCCGAACAAAGTGGGACCCATATATAGCTCTGAGACAGATATCCATTTACCAAAACGTACTCATCAGAAATGCGAGGAACGCAGAGTTAACTTAATATTGCCATGACTAACAACAGAAAACCCCTTTCAACCGGAAGGTGAACAAGGAGTAGTAGTCTCCTATTCCAGTGTTTCATAAGATTCACACATTCTGGTTGCACCTGGGGGACTCCTGCAAAAAGACCCTACTAATTGGTGTTGCAGAAAGGACAATATACGCTGCTGTTTAATCGACGTGCCAATAGCCCCAAACATTCCAGTTCAGAAACTAAGTTGAGGCTGTATAAAAAGGGAGGCACAATTTACCACAAGGACTCCAGGCCCAGAACCAGTAGGTCACTATGAAAATGGAGAAAGTCACCAGTGGCAGATCAATGGGAAAGCTGCACTTCCAGAAAAGCATGAGCCACCCCACAATCACCCATCCCCCTTCAGAGTTACTGATATGAGAGGTACCGGAAACTGTATGGGTTGGCGAATACTAACCAATTACAAGATGAAAATAAGTGACTCCTGAGAAATGACAAAATACTTGAAAAATCAGCAAATCCAGTCTTCATACCTTTGGTAGTTCCTAATTTTTCCTTCGATTTTCACGGCAGTGGCGTCTTTCAGTTCTGACGCTGTTGCAGTGCAGGGTTTTGAGTAAAAAAATGTCACATTCTCGCAATTGCAAACAATTTCAGCATTATAGAGGGTAATATAAAATGTGTGCCCTTTAGAAAAAGTACATTTCTAAAGAATAGAACCAATCCCTTCCCCTATGCCAGCATCCTTTTCCCTCCACCTGCTCCATTCAGCCATCTGGCAGTGGGATTGTATCGCAGAATTGTGGTTTAGGAGTACTTGGTAAAGGAATTCCTGTGCTGTTCAGAGAAAGTGTGCATACCGTTCAACACAGAAATAAATTATTTATTGGTGTCACTTGGTGAAGGCATCTCGGTTTGTTAAGGTATACTGTAGATACCCGGATGCTCATTTAGAGTTGGGTGCAAATTCTCCTGGTAATATCCTGAAACTTGTTAAGACCGCCATATGTTGAGCTAATGTGAACACTGAGAAATACCTTGTAGTAAAACGAATCCCAAAGGCTACTGCACAATGTTCCCCCAGTGTGTTGACAAAAACATTTAGATGATAGGAGCAATCCCCAAAATCTTTACACAGTAATGAGAAATTAGTGCATCATGGAACACTGAAAAAAGCCCTAGATAGTACATATAATACAGGACCTGCATAGCAGTTTATACAGTAACTGCTTTGCAGAGATATATGTAGGTAGACGGACGGTGCACAGCTGTGAAAATTGCAGTATTGCTCTTCACGGCATCCTATCCAGTTCCAATCTCAGAGTGAGGAGGTTTAGTTTAGAGAGGGCAGATTAAGAAAGGTGGATTTTCCTTTTTTAGGGTCGAGCCTGCGTCGCATGTGCTCGCGCATGTGTATCACTCGTGAGACGCTTTAGGTATTAGAAAAGGTCTCAGAGCCCTGTTGATGTCACGTCAGTATTTTTTACATTGGTTTGTGGGCTTGCCTATTAAAATCTGCTTGTTTTCATTAGTGGAAGTCATGCATACGTCATGCTTTTTCCGGTGGCTATCCCTCCTCGAGCGCATCGACCAAGTACAGAAAACATGAGAGGCTCACTGTTTTCTGTCCGGCTCGTGGACTACTTTTTCTCTATTTTCCTAGCGCGATTTCGCTTGGCAGAAGTCGAGCGCTTTACACAGTTAATTGCACTTTTTCGGGTTACGTACATAAATGCACTTTTGCCGATAGGTGAAATGTCGGGTGAGGAGTTTACAACGCTATCAGCTCTAACACGAGCAAACGCGAGACCCGTTGCATTGCAAATGCTGGTTGATGAATTTGTATGAGGCTGCGGCTAGTGCGAACTATTAGGCGGACGCTGTTTCTGAGACAGGAAGTAATTGATAAAAGGCATCTGTCCCCTCTGCTTTTTCTGCTCTGGTTGTAAACTCTTCAGCTGGTATGCAGGCATGCCAGCACGGAGAGCATTGGCACAGACAAATCAAGAGAGCCCTTGGGGTAATTTTAAGAAGGGATAAAAGGTACAGTCAGTTTGAGGGGCTTTACTTGGTAGAAAGAGGATCTGATGAAGAATCTACCTTTCAGTTAAACCTCAAGTCTTCATCCCAGGGGACCCCTTGGTTTCCGACCTTCATTTTGATGAGATCCATTTCACTGATGATCACAGAGACTTGTACTGTGTCCATAGCTCTTCGGCAAGGCTAGGATAACCATTTTAGACCTATTTCATCTGAAGCTATCTTTCCTTATAAAGGCCTCGATTGCCTCGAGACAATATGAATCATCTGAGACATGGCCATCTTGGCCTCTTACAGATGGGTAGGATTGAATTTCATTGACACAGAAGCCCTGCCCCAAGTGACTGGTCACTGGGTTTTGGGTGGCAGAAGGGAGAGGTGTCCAAGTCTCATACTTTTGCTAAGCCTAGCATGAAAGCTGCAGCAGGGTTGATCTGAGCTGCTTGAACTACCACTCAAACACTGCCCTGGGGTCTGTGCAGTTTCTTTAGTCCGGCTGTTTAGCACAGCCAGGTTGGAGAAACCTAAGTGCGCATGTGTGCTTGGCCGGCCTAAGATGGGTGGCTAAACACACATACACACTTAGGTGCACACTCTCCTCCTCCCTTCTCCCACCTCCCGTGGCTCAGCCCACCCCTCCATTAACATGCTGAAATATAAAACGATAAAGAAATATTGTTTTATTTTTCAGCTCCTGGCTTAGCTGGGGGGGCACCTTCGTCATTGTGAAGGAGCCACCCTTGGTGCTGTGCCCACCACCTGCAACCACAGGAATAAATTAAACCCCGGGCCGCTTTGGAGGTCGCACATTGTGGAAGATAAATATGTCCATACAGTTTCACAACACCTGGGTGATGGAAAGCCTTTACCAGTCCTGTGGGAGTGCTTGGAGATAGGTGGCGCAGGTGTGCTTTGGGAGACCTGAATGTTCTGGAGCTACAGCTTTTGATAAAGAGCTGCGCCTGGATGACGAGGATAAATGTTTCTTTGCTGCTGCCCCTCTGACAAGAAATGCTGTCGCGCGCGCTCCTCCTTCCTGAGCGTCCATTGTAGGTTTGGCGCAGTTTACTTCCGCGGTCCAGTAATCACAGCGTTTAGTTGCCTGAGAGGGAGAAAGGGGGAGGCCGGGAAACGGTTCCGCCATTCTTTTGTTTTCGTTTGTTCATCCCAGAGCAGCCCAGAGCTGAGCTGTACCACTTTCTTGAAGCGTGTGCAGCTCCATGAAATTAAATAAGATCCAGAATTCTTTATTTAGCTCTCAAAGGACTTAAATGGGCCTCTGCATACTCACCCTGTATTTGGGCTGCGATCCAATGAAAATAAACCGAGCAGCGCTAAATGTTTAGATAGCTGAATCAGTTTTATTGCGTTGTAGGTGACATTTGAGTTACATTGTAAAATGGCTGAAAATTAAAGTAACATTTTAACCAAATAGAGGTGGGCGAACATGTGAGCTATTTTAAATATGGTCAGTTGGCCATTTCTGTGCGTTAAATTTCATTCCAATGCTGCAAAGATATTCTTTAATTGTGTCTTGTCATTGTGAAGCTGGTAAGAAAGTCCCGGAGGTTAAAGCACCTGTGAGTCCCAGGAATTAGTCATAAAGTCCTAGATTGCTGAAGGGATGTGTGTTTTTTTTAAAATGGTAAGTCATTCTATGCAATCCATTGCGGCCCATTGCCCCCGTGCGAGCGCCCACACAAAATGTTAGTAAAGAACCCCCTAAATTCTTAAATGTCGCAAGTTTAAAACCCACCACGGCTAACTGGCTGTTTATCCTCATTCGGATTAGGGTAACATTAACACGTTCTGTTATAACATTTACAAACGTAATAATTAAGTCATGTCTGCCTCTGAAGTAAGTAAAAACAAAATATCTATACAAGTGTAGTTCTGAGAGGAGGCATAATTGCTGATGCTGCAAATATTGCAACTAAACTGAATTAATAAACATAGTGGGTGCTAATCAGTCAGTGTGATTTATTTGCGGGCATTAAGCAGACTTCTCTCCTGTGAGGTCTGGCCGTACTTTTATCCATGTGAGTCAGGCCCGGTTCATGCTTTCTAATATGTTTGCACGATCCTCTATGATACCCTTCCACCCATGCCCCCAGATACTCCTGGTCACTGAGAAGAGGGCTTGCAACACCCCACAAGTCACCCCGGTACATCTATGTTGCCTCTACGCAGTGGGATTATATATATCTCCTGTAGAAAGACGAGCTGTTCGTGCCATGATTTTTCAGTATTTTTAAATGTCGTTGATATAGTTGAGATATTTGGTGAGAAATTTGAAGGTTTTGGTTGGGAAAAAAATGCATGACGTAACTAACTTGATAACAAGCGGTTTTAGAGCCTTCAATATCATACTAGCACAATGCACTTGCCATGGACCATTTCACAAAGAGAACATTGTTCTGTTGAAAAGATCAATTTAAAACAATGTTGCCAGAGGGATCTCAGAAAAAGTAAGGCCTATTGTTATCTTTATTATCTGTAATTGAGTACAGTGTTAGATAAGCTACATTGCTGTTTTTTGGGTGACAACATCTAACTCTGTGGATAGCAATGGCTGCAATTAATCTTTTAGGTTTCTCCTACAGAACACTTTAGCTGTCCCATTGGAGATCTCACGTTACCAGTATTTTACTGCAATATATTTTTTACAATATATATATATAGAGAGAGTGGGCTTTTGATCATCCCTTTTAGTCCCTGGCTAGTCCATGTAGTTTTATGGAGCTGCCTTTTGTAGGGTAAGCTGTCCTTGAATGCCATGGCATTTTGTGGATGGGCATATGGCACAAATAGTGCTTTGTGTCTATGGTCTTATCTTTCTAGTAGTGTGTTCTTCGTGTTTGAGCTTCGCCACACCTTTACCTCTTCTCTATCTTTATGCCCCCTTTGTGCAGCCTGTGTCCATTGCCGCTTATGGTATTGCTTTGCCAGTGCTTTTTGACTGAATTGCAATGCAATCATTGGCAAAGAAACTAGCTTTCTATAATGTCAGTTACCTTCCATTTAGGCACAAAGTGGCATTCATCTTAGAATGTTATTTTCTAACCAGCCAAGATGGCCTTTAGTTTGCATCTAGATGCAATGTAAAGGTCATCTCGGAAGTATAGAAAATAATATTCGAAGGCGGCCAGACACCGTTGTTGGTTTTGCCAATCCTTGCGACAGAAGTGTACAAGCACTGGTAAATTCTCCAGCAATAGGATTAGCAGCAGAACTTCAGATACTCTGGCTCCAGGGATTTCTCTTGCAATTTCTGTCTCAGCTTCTGTCTAAGCTTCTCAAAGACTATCTGTTTAGAGTGGATCGTGGTTGCAAATCTGGCTTCAGCTCTCCCAAAAAGTACTAGAAATAGCTGCGACTGGCAGTTTTTCGTGGGCCATTGTTCATCTTTTGATAAACGAACGAAAAAAGAAATAAAACGAATGATGGCCAAAAGTTAATGGAGACAAAATCTAATAAATGTCCTGTGCAAAATGGAAATTCTACAGTGGAATAACCCAAGATCGATTTTATAATTAAAATATAGTCAAATGCCTCTCTGCATCTTTTTAAGTCGAAATTCTACATATGCAACATGTATCATTCGCCTCTTAACACCTGCCCAGTTCAGAGTGACCCGTTTGTTTCTCAGTGATGAAAACTTTAATGTAAACATGCTCTCAGTGCTCGGCAGGGCTTGTCCAAGAAACGTAAAAAGTTTTTTTTTAAAAGGAATCTTAGACATTGCAACCTTAACATCATTAGAATAAAGCCAATATGTGCATGTAGACTTGCACATATGTTATCATTTCTCAACATCATTAATTTCTACCTTTTAGAAATATCTTTTATGCAAATGTGTATCTCATTGCTACATGGTTTTTTGGCATCTATCAAAATGTCAGTATAAAAAGAAGGCAGTCTCGTTAAAAATCAGAATTACGATTTCTTTTTAATTGTGTCTGGTTTAATGCAATCTAATTTGAGCCCTGTTTAAAACGTTAACTAACGAGTTAATGGATACAGCTAGTTAAACATGCAACCAGCCCAGCTTTAGGTGAAGGGTGGAGAGGCAAGGAGGAGGTCAAGCAAGCACTGAAAGCAGTGTGCAAATTCCACGTTGTTACTGGAATTGGTTGGTCAAGCCGTGGCTGCTGGCCACTCCCTTCCAAAGAATAGTTTTATTACTGGGACTGTTTTTTTTTTTTTAAAGAACTTCTTCATTGTCTCAAATTCCCTGAAAAGAAAGAATACTTCTCATATATTATAAATCTACAGCGTCTAAATTGGACAAGCCTTGTAGTGGAAAAGAAATAAGACTGTCTGAATATAACTGTTACCAAAATCTTCGAGGTCGCAGATAATGGTCAACTCACTTTTTGTTTCAGAATTGCTACTTCCAGTTACGCCTGCACATCTTGAAAACGAACATACATGATGTGTATTTAGCCCTGTGCAGTTTCTGCATATATGTGCACTACAAATGAGGAATTATAAAAGAATAGGTGTTGAAACCTTGAACTTTTGAATTTGAAGATTATTCATTAAGTTTTCCCAGTATTATTATTTTAATGCTTTTCCCGTGACTTTTCCCTGTATTGTGTCAGACAGTACATCAATGAAAATGTAAAGCTTAGGAGGGAAAGGGCCAACTATAGGAGAGACTCCTGTTGCGTCTCAGTGCTTTTATCGGCCTTTTGGTTGTGCTGTGTCTTCTGTCTGATCCTAGGTGCCGCCAGGCGATCTTTAGTTAGGTTGTGGTACTACTCCAGCACCAAGACGGTGGGCAATTGGGATCATCTCAATATAGGTTCGAAGATCCTCTAAACTATTACAAACTTCTTACATACTATGTGCACAAGAGCAAATATTACAAAGATCATAGTCCAACAGAAAAGACTGTTATAATTACATCTTCCACAATGTTATTGAAGCAGACAAACACCCCAAAGTTGCTTTTAATATGAACTCGAACCCCTATACTGGACACAAGATGTACTGCGCTAGTTAGTATGTTGTCACATGTCGTCTTTGCTACTTTGATTTAATGGCATACAGTAAAGCTTTCATAAAGCATTCTCGGGCCTCACTCCTAATTCTCTGCTATCACCCTGTGGTCCAAGCCACCCATTTGAGAAGATCTAGACAGCACCCTGCACATGCTGACGCTACCCTGTCAAATAATCTTAAGGCACCTATTTAGGATCGGAGATAGGATTATACAATGAATGGTCAGGAAAAACCTTGAATTGTCTCGAAGAAAAGGAAACTTCCACTGGAGTTCTTCAACAACAAAATTGTCAATTCAGAGCATTTCATAGTGCACATTGTGCTGCGTGCAATGGGAGGAGAAATGAAAGCCCATGGCTGAATTGATTCAAGTTGGAGATTAGACCTAGTTTGGGCCTAGTTTAATCAAGCACAGGAAAATACGGTTTTGTAAAATCCAGTGTTTTTAGTGCAAAATGATCATGATGCTAAGCATATATTGTTTATAAATCAGAATTATCTTTATCACCCACATCCTGAAGAAAATCGTCTGGATATGGCATTTGCTGTGTTAGTAAATGGTTCTTGATTCTGCCTTGTAGTCCAGGAACACCTGCCTTACTTTCTTTTGCAATTATTAATTGTTCTTTAATAGTCAAATAACAGACAACCTTCAAGGATGATGAGAGTCTGCATATCATTCATCCATGCATTGATATTCAAAATATGTTCAGGGTTTCCTGCCTGCAAAAAGATTTTCTTTCCTATCATGGATGGTTTAGTAATCGAAAGGCCTCCAAAAATTTGTCTATGTACAACCATTAGGGCTTGCAGTGAAATTATATGAATGCTCAAAATTGAATAAAATTACAGTAAATCTCTCGATCCTGTCTTTTGGGCTGTAGTCAGCAGGACAGCAGCGTTCGCATATTTTCCAAGGAACCGCATTTAAGAGAGTGAAAACATGCCTTTATTGAGGGATTATAGTATAGGAAAATTTGAAATAAACTAAACACACATATTTTTCTCGGCACATTATTTATGTTTTGCATGTGTTCCACCCAGTTTACACTTGCAAAATAGTGCAGATAGGCCCCATAGACAACAACGCAATTCTCAGACTATGGCGGTCATTCTGACCGCGGCGGTCGGCGGTCGCCGCCCGCCAAGTGGTTCCCGCCGAAAGACCGCTCCGCGGTCAAAAGACCGCGGCGGCCATTCCGGCTTTCCCGCTGGGCCGGCGGGCGACCGCCAGAAGACCGCCGGCCGGCCCAGCGGGAAAGCCCCTTCAACAATGAAGCCGGCTCCGAATGGAGCCGGCGGAGTTGCAGGGGTGCGACGGGTGCAGTGGCACCCGTCGCGATTTTCACTGTCTGCTAAGCAGACAGTGAAAATCTTTGTGGGGCCCTGTTAGGGGGCCCCTGCACTGCCCATTCCAGTGGCATGGGCAGTGCAGGGTCCCCCAGGGGCCCCACGGCACCCGTTCTCGCCATCCTGGTTCTGGCGGTGGACACCGCCAGAAACAGGCTGGCGGGAAGGGGGTCGGAATCCCCATGGCGGTGCTGCAAGCAGCGCCGCCATGGCGGATTCCCTGGGCCAGCGGGAAACCGGCGGGAAACCGCCGGCTCCCCTTTTCTGACCGCGGCTTTACCGCCGCGGTCAGAATCGCCCAGGAAGCACCGCCAGCCTGTTGGCGGTGCTTCCGCTGCCCTCTGCCATGGCGGTCATGGACCGCCAGGGTCAGAATGACCCCCTATGTCTAACGTCCAGGCAAGTTACCAATCTAATTGATATCAATTCAATCAGTAATTATCTGGATACAGCTTTCTGAAATCAAAATCATCTTCCACAGCTCAATAAATAACCATAAGAAAATGCTTAAAACATGCCATAGGCTACTTCAGTATGCAGTAGAAACCTCTGAATCATGAGGAACGGAATGCGCAAGACATCTGCCAGAGTTATGAAACTATACTATCGCTTCTATGACTTCAGGAGTAAATTTGCTGTTTGTGGTGTTATGAGCTTGCCTGAAAACTGATTACAAAACAATAGACAAGACATACTGTGCTTTAATATGTTCAATTTGCCCCAGTTTAAAATATATATTTATTCTCAAGGATCAGAGAGGCCCTTTTTGCTTTCTTCATGTACTTGATGGTAAAACTATTTGTAATTCCAGTAAAATACATGAAGGACACCACGGCCAACGTCCTCCTTCTCTAGCTTCGTAATGTTGGGAACCGTATTCTTGCAATATGACTGCTCTGCAGCTATTGGTAATGGACATTGGTATCAGACCACATGAAGCTCATGAGAGCCACATGAACCCATGTGTGTTGAATTGGCATAATCTCCTTTTGCTTCATTATGTGACATTTCAGAGAAATGATGTGAAATGGAAATCTTGCATTGAGCTCTACATTTTAGTGCAGAATCTGTTGAGGAAGCATTTCACCCTTAAAAAACAATAGTGCAAAAAGCACAAGTTCAGCAAAAAACAAATGCTTGCGTACTTGTAGATTGCGTTGTTCCTGTGCTCCTGAAATAGGATTTTTGCATGAATGGTGTTAGAAATGGGGTATCTAGTTGGCAGTCGGTTTGCACCCTGTCCAAGTAGGGACCCTCACTCTAGTCAGGATAAGGGAGATACCCGCTTAGATCGCCCCTGCTCACTCCTTTGTTAGCTTGGCACGAGCAGTCAGGCTTATCTCAGAAGCAATGTGGAAAGCATTTGCACATAACACACAGTGACACAGTGAAAACACTACAAAACGACACCACATCAGTCTTAGAATAATAGCCAATATTTATCCGTGTAAAACAAGACCAAAATGAGAAAAATCCAACATACAGTAATAAAGATATGAATTTTGCAAGAGAATAGGAGTCTTACTCCATAGAAAACAATGGAAACAATGATTTTGCACAAAGTACCTGGTTTGCGTCACAAATAAAGCCGCACGGGCAAGCGTACGTCGGAAAAGTCAGCGATGCATTGATTCCTTCCTCGCAAGGGAGGCCGTGCGTCTTCTCTGGTCGGGTCGGTGATTTCCAGATGGGACAACTCGGATCCACGCAGAGTCGGGATGAGTTTGATGCACCAGGGCCAATGTGTGGAAAATCTGGTTTCAGGGTGTTAGAAAACCGCACTGCGTGGGGTTTGTGTTGTTATCAGCAGCTACAAGGGGGTGTTTCACGTCATTTCCCCAACTGTGATGCATCAATCTCCCAGCCGTGATGCAGATGGAGTATCAAATTTAAGCCTCGAAGCTGGCGGCGCATCGTTTATCAGCCGCGTTGCAGATGGTGTGTCGAAAAGTTCCCCGCACGGCGTTCTGTGCGTGGATTTCAGTCCTTGTTCTGCCAACTTCACCTTTCAAGGGCCATGGGAATGGATAGGGCACCACCTGGCAGGGGAGGAGTCTCAGCAGAGAGTCCAGGTGCTGACAGAGGAAGTCTTTGATGGCCCTGAGACTTCAAAACAGGAGGCAAGTTCAGTTTAAGCCCTTGGAGATTCTTCTCAAGCAGGAATGCACAACAAAGTCCATTCTTTGTCACCTTTCACAGGCAGAAGCAGCAACTGCAGGATAGCCCCACAAAGCACAGGCAGGGGCAGCACTTCTCCTCCGCACTTCAGCTCTTCTCCTTGGCAGAGGTTCCTCTTGGTTCCAGAAGTGATCTTGAAGAAATTTAAAGTCTGGGGTTTTGGGTCCACTACCTATAACCCTTTCTGCCTTTGAAGTTGGCAAACTTCAAAGGGAAGTCTCTCTTGTTTGCAAGATCCTACCTTGCCCAGGCCAGGCCCCATGCACACACCAGGGGGTTGGAAACTGCATTGTGAGAGGGCAGACACAGCCCATTCAGGTGTAAGTGACCACTCCTCACTCCACTCTAGCACAGATTGCTCATCAGGATATGCAGGCTACACCCCAGCTCCCTTTGTCTCACTGTCTAGGAGGGATTTACAAACAGCCCAACTTTCAAACTGACCCAGACAGGGAATCCACAAAAAGGGAGAGTCACAGAATGGTTTAAGCAAGAAAATGCCTACTTTCTAAAAGTGGCATTTTCAAACTGACAATTTAAAAAACAACTTTACCCAAAGATGTTTTCTTAAATTTTGAGTTCAGAGACACCGAACTCCAGATTTCTATCTGCTCTCAAAGGGAATCTGCACTTTAAAATTATTTAAAGGCATCCCTCATATTAACCTATGAGAGAGATAGGCCTTGCAATAGTGAAAAACTAATTTAGCAGTATTTCACTGTTAGGCCATGTAAAACACATCAGTACATGTCCCAACTTTAACATTCACTGACACCTGCCTATGGGGCTACCTAGGGCCTACCATAGGGGTGCCTTACATGTATAAAAAGGGAAGGGTTGAGCCTGGCAAGTGGGTACGCTTGGCAGGTCAAATTGGCAGTGCAAGATGGCACACACAGAAACTGCAGTGGCAGGTCTGAGCCATGTTTACAGGGCTACTAATGTGGGTGACACAACCAGTGCTGCAGGCCCACTAGTAAAATTTGATTTACAGACCCAGGGCACCTCTAGTGCACTTTACTAGGGACTTACAAGTAAATCAAATACGCCAATCTTGGACAAACCAATCAACAATACAATTTACACAGAGAGCATATGCACTTTAGCACTGGTTAGCAGTGGTAAAGTGCCCAGAGTCCTAAAGCCAACAAAAACTGGTCAGAACAAATAAGAGGAAGAAGGCAAAATTGGGGATGACCCTGCAAAAAGGGCCAGGTCCAACAAATGGTCTTTAATTAGGCAAGCAGTGTAATTTGGGAAATTTTGTATAACAAGCTTAACATGAAAAGGAGCTCTCAGACAGTCTAGTGCTTAGGCACAAAACCATTGAAGATAGGCCTGTTCTAATAAAAGGATAGGCAGGCACCATAGAGTGTAACTTAAGGGCTGAAAATACAGATTGGTAAATTTGTTATTTTACTGTAATCCTTATGGTTTTTATGGCTTTACAATGTATTCGATAAAAAAGATGTTTTGAAGGATAAGAAGCCTTCTAGGAGTTGAGATTGTGAAATTGCTGTGGTTAGAGAGCCGATTGCAATTAGTGTACCTAAAAATGGTAGTGGCAGTGCTGACATGGGATGGGGTTCGGGGTTTTCAGTGATGTGACCATCTTCCGAGAGATAACTATGAACCCACTATAGATTATTAATAAAGACACAGTTCTATGGTCTTCTGGGGAGGGTGGGCTTGTGATATCTGTGGTCAGAGCAGAGATTATGTTGTCACTGCAGTTAAAAGAGGGGATTGCAAATGAACACAGTGCTGTGGTCTTCAGAGGGGGGTTGTGGTATCTGGGGTCAGAGGGGACATTGCTGGGTCAGTGTAGTAAGTAGGGAGTTGTGATGGCCTTGTGTTTTGAGAGGGAACTGTGAATGAAGAGATAGTAATGTGGTCTTAAGGGAGGACTATGATGTTTGTGTCCGAGGAAAGATTATGATTTCATTGGAGAAATAAGGGATTGATAGTGGAAACGGGTTGTGATACCACTCCGGCTAGAACGAGGATTGTGAAAGAAGACGTAAGACTGTTAATTTCAAAGTGTGGTTGTGGTGCCTGTGGTCAGAGGATCAGTGTAGTGAAGATAATTTTGTGATGTCATAGAGGTCAGAAGGGGACTGTGAATAGAGAGACAGCCTTCTGGCATTCGGAGGGGGGGCTGTGATATGTATGGACAAAGGGAAGATTATGCTGTCACTGTAGTGAGAAGGAAGCTCTGCTACTGAAGAGAGGACTGTGAATGAAGACAAATCACTATGGTATTTAGAGAGAGATTGTGACAAGAGGGGGAATTATGTCACTGCTGAAAAGGGGGAGAATGAAGTCATTGGGATCAGAAAGGAGATTGTGAATTAAGATTGCATTATGATCTGCGTATAGGACTTGTGATGTCTAGGTCAGAAGGCAGATCATGGTTTCACTGTAGTGAAAAGAAGGATTGTGGTGTGGTAGTAGAAAAGAACATGCAGAGCCAGAAAGGTGATTGTGAAGTTACTGCGGCCATACAAGCAATGGTTAGGTCACTCGGTTCAAGGGGGGCATAGCAATGTTGCTGTGTCCAGATAAGTGATTGTACATCCATATAAATTGGTGAAATTGTGTATTTGCTGGATTTTATTTACATTTATTGTGTTTTTAAATCTTCCCAATGTTGTCGGGGGTAGGATGTTGACAGATAACGTCTTGCGATCAGAGAAGTGACTGAATATCGGTGTACTCTAGGCACATCCTGCAAGAAACTCTGTCACCCCTCACCCTAACTTTGCTGTTCACTGCCATACATATTTAGGGTGACCACCTGGCATTGAGGGAAATTCTGGACAGGACTGTACAAAATTCAGGACAAGGGGTCAAAATTCAGGACAAAAATTCAGGACAAAGGGTGAAATTCAGGAAAAAAATTCAAGAACAAATGTCAGTTTTACAGACACACCCAAAAGTGGCCATGCATCACTATGTTGTCAGTGCATTTATTTACTCTTTTTCAACATAGCACTATTTATTCACTGTGGTCTTTTTGTGATTGCCTCCTGGTATGCTACATTCAGGTGTCACATTACGTCCTTGTTCAGTAGTAAATTAATGCCCTTCAGCAAGCCATCACCCCTACCCAAATCTACCCAATCCTTCTTAAAGAGAAACAAACATCACACTTTTGATTATGTTTCTGAACATTTTAAAACCCCTGGCAAACAGTTTGGGAAACATTAAGGTAATTAACCTTATGCTAGTTTCAACAAATTGAACAAAAACATCTGGCTCACCCCGACTTCCCATGGACTTTCAACCTAAAAAAAAGTTAATGAGGCAGGGCAGATGGTGTAGGTGACAGTCTCACACCCAATGCCAGGATGTGAGGTACCCACAACTTGTCTGTAGTCTCACAGCACTAGAGTGTATGCCTGGCACTCTGCATTTATGGCAGAAATGGGAGCCCTGACTACCAATCAAAGATAATAAAAGAAGAGGATGAAATTTAGATAAAATGGGTGATACACGGCAAGTGATTCAAAGGGTTGTTGCTAAGAACTGGATGAATAAGGAAGAGAAGAACAAGGTGGGACAATTCCTACAATCAGACAAGATGGGTCCACCAAGACTATCGGAAGGTACTGGGTACCTGGGGAGTTGTCTCTGCAGACAGCAGAGAAACAGAAGAGGCACTGTCAAGTGGTCTAACAAGCAACACCCATCCATCTTGGCAAACTCTTCTGGTGCAATGGTCCACTGTTCGTGCTTGTGAAGTGTGAGCAGGGGCCAGAATCCTTCCAAGGTTGTGTAAGGCAATTGCACACTTTGTCCATGTCTTTAAATAGTTTTGAAATTCAGCAAAAGCCAAACTAGTGATTTGGGTTATCCCTAAGTGTCAAGTACTAATAAAATTATCAAAATATTTGCACAAACAAAAAGTAAAAATGTTAACATTGTAATTTGTCTTTAACATACGGCACTGTTTTCCCCTTTATATACAATTAGATCTCAGATTGAACTAGGAACCAGTTACCTTTTGATACCTAGTGATTACTATCTACCATTCTCCCACTCTATTTGCAGGATGGAAATCTCGGCAGAGCATCACGGTCCCACCAAACCCAGTTTGCTTTTTGGTCTTCTCTTCTGCTTTCTGTAGTGGGCCACGTTGCACTGGTGAAGATGGTGTGCTACCCCAATGATAGTATTATTTTGCAAACCTTCTCCTGCTCGTTCTTCATTCTTTCTTCAGACATTCCACACATCTGATTTGGTCACTGCGGAGCCATCGGGTAGCTCTTTCCACTATACAGCTACCCGTGACTGTGGGTGGATTAGGTCTTCTGGACTTAGAATGCTATTATTCAGCTGCACAGGTCCATTGGGTGGCTCGCTGGCTTTCTGCCCACTTCCCTACATGAGATGGGGTTTATCAGTAAAGACTTTTAAGGAAGGTTTAATGCACTGCTCATTGTTTCCTACTGACCATTCTACGGATCACCATCTGGGGTAATCATGCACAACTTTCTCTTGCCTTGCTAGAACCTGTAAACTCACTGGCACAAAGAAACCCTCTACTCCTGCACGATCTTTGCTAAGCCTTCCCACTCGCACAGGACGGCTGTGCTCAGAGCAACTCCATCAGTGGCATGCTGCAGGTGTCTTAAAATTGGCAGATTTATTTCTGGACAGCCAACTACTAAATTTCCAAACCCTTGTGGCAGACTACCATCTTCACCTCGGTCAACTCCTTACTTATAACCACCTTAAATAATCATTAAATGCCCTATTTTATGTCTCACACCTAGCACTAACCCTACACAAGGTGTGCCAGAAGCTCTACACCATAGGAACTGGTAGCAAACTGATAGCACAGGTGTACAGACCTTTCCTGCAACATGGAAACCACTCCAGATCTTCTCGTCAAACTACCTGGGTGATTGATGTTGCCAAACCTCTGCAAGATACAGACTGAACTAAAATACTGGACTTTCCCCACAAAGTATCCCACGGCTGTCACTTTAGGAACATTCATATAGCTTCTTTGGGAATGCATTCTGTGGGTTGCTTGCCATTGGCCTTGTGGTTTGTAACTCACCTTTTGTTGCTTTCAATTTGCTGGCTTTATTTGTTTTAGGCTAGACAGGTTGAGTTTGTCCCTTCCCTTGCCCAAACCTTAATTACAGTATCCTTCTGAATGCTCTCTTTCTGTAAACAGGCCTGTAAATCTTGTTCTTATCTCATCACGTTTGCTATGCATTCAAAGAACAAAGACAAATGTCAGGCTCTGTCTTCGTTGGGAAATTAGTGTTTACTTTTCTTTCTCTGACTTCAAAGTGAGAGGATTTATGCGACAATCTTGCTGGACACTGGGGTTAGGAAAGAGTTTTTTCTATCACATGACAACATTTAAATAAACTTCAGAATATATATCAGAATTAGGAGTACAAATGAAGCACATTTTTGTTAATTCTGAACTGGCAACAAATACCTTTATTTGATTAAAACAAATCAATCATGCATCAGGTGATGCAGTTTCCACACATCATCGTCTGTGCACAGTATAGTTTGATTTGGAAAAACTGTATGTCTGTGCAAATGTAATGGTCATTTCAATCAAAAATGTGTTGTCTGTAATAGCAGTGTGTTACCACACCATGCATTTTTCACTCCACTCTTCACCACTTCACACCACTGCACCCTATTCTGCATCACTCCACTTCACACCACTCCATGCCACTGCACTGCACTCTTCTCCATTCGGAACCACCCCAAATTATGCCACTGCACTCTGTTACTTCACACTATGCCTCTCTACTCTACTCTGCACCACTCTACTCTATGCCAATGCACTTTATGCCTCTGCACGCTATACCACTCCAGTCTAGGCAACACCAATCTAGTCCGCACAACTCCACTGTATGCCACTCTGCAACACTGCACTGTAGGCCACTGCATTCTAAGCTAATACACACTATGCTACTGCACTTTACTCTGTAACACTCAACTCTATGCCCCTGCACTCTACATTAATACACTGTATGTCACTCTAATCTACTTGGCACCTCTGCACTCTATGCCACGGCACTCGACACCACTTTACTCTATGCCATCACACTCTATGTCACTCTACGCAACTCCACTCTACCCTGCACCTCTCCACTCTAAGTCACTTCACTCTACTCTGAAACAATATATTCTATACCACAGCACTCTACGCCACTCTGACCACTGCACTCTAGTTCAATGCACTTTACACAACTGCACGCTGACACTCTACTCTGCAACACTGCACTGGCCGCCACTTTACTCTGTACTACTTCATTCTATGCCACTGCACTATGCCGCTGCACTGTGCATCACTGCACTCTATGCCACTGCACTCTAGGCACTATACTCTACTCTGCACTGCACCACTCTATGCCACTGCACTCTATGCTACGTGGGTCTACTCTGCACTCTGACACTGCACCACTCTGCATTACTGCACTCTCTGCCACTCTATTGTATGCCACTGTACTCCACTGCACCCCATGCCACTGCACTCTGCGCTAATGCACTCTAAACAATTGCACTGTACGCCACTGCCCTCTACCCTGCACCACTGTACTCTACGCCACTGCTCTCTGTGCCACTCTACTCCACTCTACATCACTGCAATGACACTCTACTCTGCAACATTGCACTTTCTGCCACTGTACTGTACACCAATCTACTCTGTACTACTGCATTCTATGCCACTGCACTCTATGCCGCTCTACTCTGCATCACTCCACTCTACAACACTATACTCTAATCTGCACTACACCACCCTATACTAATCCACAATATTGTACTGCACTCTCTGCCACGCGAGTCTACTCTGCACTCTCTGCCACTCTATTGTATGTCACTCTATTCCATTGCACTCTATGCCACTCTGCCCTGCCCCACGCCACTCCATGCCACTGCACTCTATACCACTGTATTCTACGCCATTGCACTCTGAACAACTGCACTGTACCCCACTGCACTGTACTCTGCACCACTGGGCTCTACGCCACTGCTCCTATGCCACTCTACTCTACTCCACACCACTATGCCACTAACTTTTCACCACGAACATCAGCCACTCTGGTGTATAACATGGCTAAAATACATTGGCAAAGCCAATAACTCTTGCGTAGACAAGACCTATTGGCTTTGCCAATGCTTGTTAGTACAATGAGTTAACGAGGTCCCTGACAGAACTGTGAATGTGTAAGTCCTTATTTTAAAAATGAATTTGACGCCTTGTCAGAGGTAGTAAGCGCTATATAAGTACAATTACATCATAATATAGGCTGCTATAAAATGCGCAAATACATGTTGGTTAAATAAATAAAAAGTGCTTCTCAAATACAGATTTGAATAATATACAATGTATACCTAGAACTAAAAAAAATTCTAACACTCAATTAAAACCACACACTCCACAGCTCACCTTGGAACACCATTAGAGTACCTCTCTAAAAGAAAATATTTTTGCCATCAGAAAGCTTCAAGTGATTCCTTTGATTAAAGTCAATGCAGGTTTTCAAGCCCCTTTGCATTTGCAGATTTACCAGTTGAGTACATTTGCATTTCTTTAGGGAAGGAGACACCCTGGCAAGAAGGCCTTTTCTTATCTGTCTGCCCCTCCCTCAGAGCACAGGAGACTCCCTGCCTTTCAATCCAGCTGGGAAAACTGGTTTGGCTGTAATTTCGCCCTGCCGTCCTGGCGTCCGGGTTAAAATATAATGATGATACCGGTTGTTTCCAGTCATAAAACTCACACCAGCAAGTGATGTATACACAAAATGTATTATTTTATTGCTGAATTGCTAAGGACTCATTTGTCAAAGACCCTGTCATCTTGGACTGCACTCTGGTCCCTATCAAGGTGACATTCTCAGTATAGAGGGCAGAGATTCACTGGGAACATTGCATGTGCTCCCTTGAAATGTCCTGTAAGTCTGACGTCTCCACTAGGAGGGCAAGGAATACAGTGTAATACATACTGGCTTCACCTGAAACGCTTTTGACCACTAACCCACTCCGTGGAGAGGCCAGAGTCTGAATGGGCATTGTAGGAGGCTGGACTGGCTTGTAGTGAGTACCAAGGGGTACTTGCACCTTGCACCAGGCCCAGTTATCCCTTATTAGTGTATAGGGTGTCTAGCAGCTTAGGCTGATAGATAATGGTAGCTTAGCAGAGCAGCTTAGGCTGAACTAGGAGACGTGTGAAGCCACTACAGTACCACTTAGTGTCATATGCACAATATCATAAGAAAACACAATACACAGTTATACTAAAAATAAAGGTACTTTATTTTTATGACAATATGCCAAAGTATCTTAGAGTGTACCCTCAGTGAGAGGATAGGAAATATACACAAGATATATATACACAATAGCAAAAATATGCAGTATAGTCTTAGAAAACAGTGCAAACAATGTATAGTTACAATAGGATGCAATGGGGAAACATAGGGATAGGGGCAACACAAACCATATACTCCAAAAGTGGAATGCGAACCACGAATGGACCCCAAACCTATGTGACCTCGTAGAGGGTCGCTGGGACTATTAGAAAATAGTGAGAGTTAGAAAAATAACCCTCCCCAAGACCCTGAAAAGTGAGTGCAAAGTGCACTAAAGTTCCCCTAAGGACAAAAGAGTCGTGTTAGAGGAATAATGCAGGAAAGACACAAACCAGCAATGCAACAACTGTGGATTTCCAATCTAGGGTACCTGTGGAACAAGGGGACCAAGTCCAAAAGTCACAAGCAAGTCGGAGATGGGCAGATGCCCAGGAAATGCCAGCTGCGGGTGCAAAGAAGCTTCGACTGGACAGAAGAAGCTGAGGTTTCTGCAGGAACGAAAAGGGCTAGAGACTTCCCCTTTGGTGGACGGATCCCTCTCGCCTTGGAGAGTCGTGCAGAAGTGTTTTCCCGCCGGAAGGACGCCAACAAGCCTTGCTACACGCAAATCGTGCGTTTGGCGTTTTTGGACGCTGCTGGGGCCAAGGAGGGACCAGGAGGTCGCAAATTGGACCTGCAGAGAGAGGGGACGTCGAGCAAGACAAAGAGCCCTCACTGAAGCAGGTAGCACCCGGAGAAGTGCCAGCAACAGGCACTACAAGGATGCGTGAAACGGTGCTCGCCAAAGTTGCACAAAGGAGTCCCACGTCGCCGGAGACCAACTTAGAAAGTCGTGCAATGCAGGTTAGAGTGCCGTGGACCCAGGCTTGGCTGTGCACAAAGGATTTCCGCCGGAAGTGCACAGGGGCCGGAGTAGCTGCAAAGTCACGGTTCCCAGCAATGCAGGCCAGCGAGGTGAGGCAAGGACTTACCTCCACCAAACTTGGGCTGAAGAGTCACTGGACTGTGGGGGTCACTTGGACAGAGTCGCTGGATTCGAGGGACCTCGCTCGTCGTGCTGAGAGGAGACCCAAGGGACCGGTAATGCAGCTTTTTGGTGCCTGCGGTTGCAGGGGGAAGATTCCGTCGACCCACGGGAGATTTCTTCGGAGCTTCTGGTGCAGAGAGGAGGCAGGCTACCCCCACAGCATGCACAAGCAGGAAAACAGTCGAGAAGGCGGCAGGATCAGCGTTACAGAGTTGCAGTAGTCGTCTTTGCTACTATGTTGCAGGTTTGCAGTCTTCCAGCGCGGTCAGCGGTCGTTTCCTTATCAGAAGGTGAAGAGAGAGATGCAGAGGAACTCGGCTGAGCTCATGCATTCTTTATCTAAAGTTTCCCCAGAGACAGAGACCCTAAATAGCCAGAAAAGAGGGTTTGGCTACCTAGGAGAGAGGAAAGGCTACTAACACCTGAAGGAGCCTATCAGCAGGAGTCTCTGACGTCACCTGGTGGCACTGGCCACTCAGAGCAGTCCAGTGTGCCAGCAGCACCTCTGTTTCCAAGATGGCAGAGGTCTGGAGCACACTGGAGGAGCTCTGGACACCTCCCAGGGGAGGTGCAGGTCAGGGGAGTGGTCACTCCCCTTTCCTTTGTCTAGTTTCGCGGCAGAGCAGGGGCTAAGGGGTCCCTGAACCGGTGTAGACTGGCTTATGCAGAATTGGGCACATCTGTGCCCAAGAAAGCATTTCCAGAGGCTGGGGGAGGCTACTCCTCCCCTGCCTTCACACCATTTTCCAAAGGGAGAGGGTGTCACACCCTCTCTCAGAGGAAGTTCTTTGTTCTGCCATCCTGGGCCAGGCCTGGCTGGACCCCAGGAGGGCAGATGCCTGTCTGAGGGGTTGGCAGCAGCAGCAGCTGCAGTGAAACCCCAGGAAGGGCAGTTTGGCAGTACCAGGGTCTGTGCTACAGACCACTGGGATCATGGAATTGTACCAACAATGCCAGGATGGCATAGAGGGGGCAATTCCATGATCATAGACATGTTACATGGCCATATTCGGAGTTACCATGGTGAAGCTACATATAGGTAGTGACCTATATGTAGTGCACGCGTGTAATGGTGTCCCCGCACTCACAAAGTTCAGGGAATTGGCTCTGAACAATGTGGGGGCACCTTGGCTAGTGCCAGGGTGCCCTCACACTAAGTAACTTTGCACCTAACCTTTACCAGGTAAAGGTTAGACATATAGGTGACTTATAAGTTACTTAAGTGCAGTGTAAAATGGCTGTGAAATAACGTGGACGTTATTTCACTCAGGCTGCAGTGGCAGGCCTGTGTAAGAATTGTCAGAGCTCCCTATGGGTGGCAAAAGAAATGCTGCAGCCCATAGGGATCTCCTGGAACCCCAATACCCTGGGTACCTCAGTACCATATACTAGGGAATTATAAGGGTGTTCCAGTAAGCCAATGTAAATTGGTAAAAATGGTCACTAGCCTGTTAGTGACAATTTGAAAGTAATGAGAGAGCATAACCACTGAGGTTCTGGTTAGCAGAGCCTCAGTGAGACAGTTAGGCACCACACAGGGAACATATACATGCACACCTATGAGCACTGGGGCCCTGTGTGACAGGGTCCCAGTGACACATACATATAGGCCACAAACCTATGAGCACTGGGGTCCTGACCAGCAGGATCCCAGTGACACATAACAAACATACTGAAACCATAGTGTTTTCACTATGAGCACTGAGGCCTGGCTATCAGGATCCCAGTGAGACAGTGAAAACAGTGACAAACACCCTGACATACACTCACAAACAGGCCAAAAGTGGGGGTAACAAGGCTAGAAAGAGGCTACCTCCTCACACAACCCCCCCCCAAACGAAGGACAATAAGGCTAACCTTGGCCAGTTGAGACTTTATTGTCTAAGTGGTGATAAGTAGAGAGTAGCTCTGCAAGAGACTGGTTACTCCCTTTATCATCCACTATATGGTTACTTCCCTGTGGGGATGTAAACCACCCTGTTTGAAGTTTTTTAGCTAAGCAACAATGTGAAGATGTATTTTCAGAGTTTCTATCAGTAAGTTTTAGTTTAGAGCAGTGGGAATTGTCCACTGAACCTATTTGTAGTGATGGAAATGCCAGACAGGGATGCTGTCTCAGAAAAGCCATAGCTGGGCAAAAACTTTGTCCATATGGCTGGAAGAGAGAACAGGGATGCTGTTTCTCTTGGGTTGGAGCAGGGCAGGGATGCTGTCCTATCAGCTCCACACTAGGGCAGGGATGCTGTCCTAAGTGTTGTGAGGCAGTGCAGAGTTTCTGCACTAAAGTTTCTCTGGGAGGGTTGGAGGGATGCTCCATGTTAACTAAAATGGTGCTCTTTTTCTCACCAATGTTAGTTATCCCACAGAGAGGTACTTCCACCTCAGGGAGTCCAGCTTTGCCAGCTGATGATTCCCTTGGAACAGGTGCCACCCCAGGAGAGGTTTCTCCCACCACAGGAATAGTATCCTGAATGGTAGGGTGGTTAGGGGATACTGTGATACCCTTTTTACCTGTTGATGGAGAGGGATCCTGAGTTTTCAGGCCTTCTCTCCTTTGCTTTTTCATTTCACTTGAAATGAGAGGGAACAATTCCTCAGGGATGCCCAGCATGGCTGCATGGGCATAAAACTCTACATCAGCCCAACCTGAGGCCTCTAGGTCATTACCTAAGAGACAGTCTACAGGTAAGCTAGGTGATACCACCACCTGCTTAGGGCCAGTAACTCCACCCCAACTAAACTGAATTATAGCTAAGGGAAGAAACTTAGTGGAGTTATGGACATCAATAATCTTATACTGTTGTCCAATGATGTGTTGTTCAGGAGGCACTAGGTTTTCAGTCACCAAAGTGAAACTGGCACCTGTGTCCCTGTAGGCCAAGGCCTCAACACCATTTATTGAAACTGTCTGCCTGTACTTATCCATTGTAAGGGGACAAGCAGCCAGTGTGGCAAGGCCAATGCCACTAGGTGTGACAGAAACTGTCTTGGGACTGATTACATGAGTTTCCACTATGGACCCATAAGTGAACCCAACTACACCCTTTGCTTGACTGTTGCCAGCAGTCCCACCACTAGTACCACTACTGCTAGGGGCACTAGAGCTTGATGTATTAGTGGTGGTAGGCTCAGGGGGTTTACCTGGACAGGACTTATCCCCTGGCCTATGGCCTCTGTTTTTACACACAAAGCACCAAGGCTTTTTAATGTGTGCAGGTTGGGAAGAAGAGGAAGAATTTGTTTTATCCCCACCCTTTGAAGAGTGTTTAAGATTTGAAGTGGGATCTTTGGTTTTACCCTTATCCCCATGCTTATCTTGAGATTTTTCACCATCTTTCTTCTTATTGCCATCTTTGTCACCCCCTGTATGAACTTTTCTGTTCACCCTTGTTCTGACCCATTTGTCTGCCTTCTTTCCCAATTCTTGGGGAGAGGTCAGATCAGAGTCTACCAGGTACTGGTGCAACAAATCAGACACACAATTATTAAGTATATGCTCTCTCAGGATTGTGTTATACAGGCTTTCATAATCAGTAACTTTACTGCCATGTGACCACCCCTCCAAGGCCTTCACTGCCTGGTCAATGAAATCAACCCAGTCTTGTGAACACTCCTTTTTGGTCTCTCTGAACTTTATCCTGTACTGTTCAGTGGTTAAGCCATAACCATCCAGGAGTGCATTCTTAAGAACTGTAAAATTATTAGCATCATTTTATTTTACAGTAAGGAGCCTATCCCTACCTTTTCCACTAAATGATAGCCATAGGATAGCAGCCCACTGCTTTTGAGGGACATCCTGTACAGCACAGGCCCTCTCAAGTGCAGCAAACCACTTGTTAATGTCATCCCCCTCCTTATAAGGGGGAACTATCTTGTGCAGATTCCTGGAATCATGCTCTTTTGCAGGATGACTATGGGGAATACTGCTGCTGCCACCATGGGTATCTAAACCCAACTTCTGTCTTTCCTTCTCTAATTCTAAAGACTGTCTATCCAAATCCAGCTGTTGCTTCTTGAGCTTCAGTCTGGTTTGTTCCACTCTCAATCTATTGAGCTCCCTTTCTAACAATCTGTCATCAGGGTGGGTGGGAGGGACATTTCTAGATACAGAGGTATGATGGGAATGAACAGAAGGAGACCTGTCCCTTACAGAGGGCACCCTAACAGCTTGGCTACCAGTATAATGTGAGAGCACACCATCAGTATGGTGTGATTCAACCTCTGTACCAACTATGCTAGACTGTCTAGTAATGGGCAGGCTGAGAAGTTTCTTTCCTGAACCTTTTCCTGGGGGAGTCCCTGGATCAGATTGAGAACCATTAGCTACTTTTTCACCAGATTGGGCAATTATGGCCTTATCCTGTACTCTAAGCATATTAATTAACAGTTCTAAGGAAGGATTCTTCCCTACACTCAAACCTCTCTCTATGCAGAGACTCCTTGCTCCTTTCCAGCTAAGGTGATCATATGCAAGTTTGGACAGTTCAACATTTTTTCCTGTGCCAGACATTTTTTAGAGAGAGTTAAAGTGATAGAAAAAGAGAAAAAAAGTTTTCAGAACTTTTTGGAAAGACAGAAAAAAAACTTTTTAAACTTTTAAGAACTTTTTGAAAGTTTTAGAAGTACTTTTCAGCACTTAGAAAAGAGTGCAAAGAGGAAATGCAAAACTTTTTGGCTATGTGTATATACACTGACCTTGTTTTGTATATTTTTCTCTTATGAAAAGTACAATGACAAGAGTGGTAAGTAGTCTCAAGCACTTATCCCACCACTGCACAACCAATGTAGGAGGCTGGACTGGCTTGTAGTGAGTACCAAGGGGTACTTGCACCTTGCACCAGGCCCAGTTATCCCTTATTAGTGTATAGGGTGTCTAGCAGCTTAGGCTGATAGATAATGGTAGCTTAGCAGAGCAGCTTAGGCTGAACTAGGAGATGTGTGAAGCCACTACAGTACCACTTAGTGTCATATGCACAATATCATAAGAAAACACAATACACAGTTATACTAAAAATAAAGGTACTTTATTTTTATGACAATATGCCTAAGTATCTTAGAGTGTACCCTCAGTGAGAGGATAGGAAATATACACAAGATATATATACACAATAGCAAAAATATGCAGTATAGTCTTAGAAAACAGTGCAAACAATGTATAGTTACAATAGGATGCAATGGGGAAACATAGGGATAGGGGCAACACAAACCATATACTCCAAAAGTGGAATGCGAACCACGAATGGACCCCAAACCTATGTGACCTCGTAGAGGGTCGCTGGGACTATTAGAAAATAGTGAGAGTTAGAAAAATAACCCTCCCCAAGACCCTGAAAAGTGAGTGCAAAGTGCACTAAAGTTCCCCTAAGGACAAAAGAGTCGTGTTAGAGGAATAATGCAGGAAAGACACAAACCAGCAATGCAACAACTGTGGATTTCCAATCTAGGGTACCTGTGGAACAAGGGGACCAAGTCCAAAAGTCACAAGCAAGTCGGAGATGGGCAGATGCCCAGGAAATGCCAGCTGCGGGTGCAAAGAAGCTTCGACTGGACAGAAGAAGCTGAGGTTTCTGCAGGAACGAAAAGGGCTAGAGACTTCCCCTTTGGTGGACGGATCCCTCTCGCCTTGGAGAGTCGTGCAGAAGTGTTTTCCCGCCGGAAGGACGCCAACAAGCCTTGCTACACGCAAATCGTGCGTTTGGCGTTTTTGGACGCTGCTGGGGCCCAGGAGGGACCAGGAGGTCGCAAATTGGACCTGCAGAGAGAGGGGACGTCGAGCAAGACAAAGAGCCCTCACTGAAGCAGGTAGCACCCGGAGAAGTGCCAGCAACAGGCACTACAAGGATGCGTGAAACGGTGCTCGCCAAAGTTGCACAAAGGAGTCCCACGTCGCCGGAGACCAACTTAGAAAGTCGTGCAATGCAGGTTAGAGTGCCGTGGACCCAGGCTTGGCTGTGCACAAAGGATTTCCGCCGGAAGTGCACAGGGGCCGGAGTAGCTGCAAAGTCACGGTTCCCAGCAATGCAGGCCAGCGAGGTGAGGCAAGGACTTACCTCCACCAAACTTGGGCTGAAGAGTCACTGGACTGTGGGGGTCACTTGGACAGAGTCGCTGGATTCGAGGGACCTCGCTCGTCGTGCTGAGAGGAGACCCAAGGGACCGGTAATGCAGCTTTTTGGTGCCTGCGGTTGCAGGGGGAAGATTCCGTCGACCCACGGGAGATTTCTTCGGAGCTTCTGGTGCAGAGAGGAGGCAGGCTACCCCCACAGCATGCACAAGCAGGAAAACAGTCGAGAAGGCGGCAGGATCAGCGTTACAGA
This sequence comes from Pleurodeles waltl, assembly GCF_031143425.1. NCBI lineage: Eukaryota > Metazoa > Chordata > Amphibia > Caudata > Salamandridae > Pleurodeles > Pleurodeles waltl. The sequence continues at coordinate 956,199,606 of NC_090444.1, forward strand.
GTTGCAGTAGTCGTCTTTGCTACTATGTTGCAGGTTTGCAGTCTTCCAGCGCGGTCAGCGGTCGTTTCCTTATCAGAAGGTGAAGAGAGAGATGCAGAGGAACTCGGCTGAGCTCATGCATTCTTTATCTAAAGTTTCCCCAGAGACAGAGACCCTAAATAGCCAGAAAAGAGGGTTTGGCTACCTAGGAGAGAGGAAAGGCTACTAACACCTGAAGGAGCCTATCAGCAGGAGTCTCTGACGTCACCTGGTGGCACTGGCCACTCAGAGCAGTCCAGTGTGCCAGCAGCACCTCTGTTTCCAAGATGGCAGAGGTCTGGAGCACACTGGAGGAGCTCTGGACATCTCCCAGGGGAGGTGCAGGTCAGGGGAGTGGTCACTCCCCTTTCCTTTGTCCAGTTTCGCGCCAGAGCAGGGGCTAAGGGGTCCCTGAACCGGTGTAGACTGGCTTATGCAGAATTGGGCACATCTGTGCCCAAGAAAGCATTTCCAGAGGCTGGGGGAGGCTACTCCTCCCCTGCCTTCACACCATTTTCCAAAGGGAGAGGGTGTCACACCCTCTCTCAGAGGAAGTTCTTTGTTCTGCCATCCTGGGCCAGGCCTGGCTGGACCCCAGGAGGGCAGATGCCTGTCTGAGGGGTTGGCAGCAGCAGCAGGTGCAGTGAAACCCCAGGAAGGGCAGTTTGGCAGTACCAGGGTCTGTGCTACAGACCACTGGGATCATGGAATTGTACCAACAATGCCAGGATGGCATAGAGGGGGCAATTCCATGATCATAGACATGTTACATGGCCATATTCGGAGTTACCATGGTGAAGCTACATATAGGTAGTGACCTATATGTAGTGCACGCGTGTAATGGTGTCCCCGCACTCACAAAGTTCAGGGAATTGGCTCTGAACAATGTGGGGGCACCTTGGCTAGTGCCAGGGTGCCCTCACACTAAGTAACTTTGCACCTAACCTTTACCAGGTAAAGGTTAGACATATAGGTGACTTATAAGTTACTTAAGTGCAGTGTAAAATGGCTGTGAAATAACGTGGACGTTATTTCACTCAGGCTGCAGTGGCAGGCCTGTGTAAGAATTGTCAGAGCTCCCTATGGGTGGCAAAAGAAATGCTGCAGCCCATAGGGATCTCCTGGAACCCCAATACCCTGGGTACCTCAGTACCATATACTAGGGAATTATAAGGGTGTTCCAGTAAGCCAATGTAAATTGGTAAAAATGGTCACTAGCCTGTTAGTGACAATTTGAAAGTAATGAGAGAGCATAACCACTGAGGTTCTGGTTAGCAGAGCCTCAGTGAGACAGTTAGGCACCACACAGGGAACATATACATGCACACCTATGAGCACTGGGGCCCTGTGTGACAGGGTCCCAGTGACACATACATATAGGCCACAAACCTATGAGCACTGGGGTCCTGACCAGCAGGATCCCAGTGACACATAACAAACATACTGAAACCATAGTGTTTTCACTATGAGCACTGAGGCCTGGCTATCAGGATCCCAGTGAGACAGTGAAAACAGTGACAAACACCCTGACATACACTCACAAACAGGCCAAAAGTGGGGGTAACAAGGCTAGAAAGAGGCTACCTTCTCACAGGCATCAGACACAAAACTTAACTCACACCTCATATCTTCTCACAGCTCATCTATTGGAACGGGGCCCTCATCTGCATTCTAAAAATGGATCAAAAACTGGCGGGGATTAGCTGTCAGATTTCACAATCACGCCACTTAAGAGACTGACTAGAGGATATTACAAAAGATTGTTGTTAATTGGTCGCAAAAAAGTACATCAGTGTTGTGGGCTCTCATAATTAGTGTCAGTATCAGGAAATATGATTTTGAAATGCAAGCACTGATATCACATTTGGAGAGAATTTGAAATTTGTTTGCTGCCTCCTTTTGTTAAGGTTTTGATATTTTAAAATGTTTTGAACTACCTCCATCCACAATTTAAACTTACATTTTTGCACTTTCAGTCGCTTGCTCTTAATTTTCGATTAGTGATGGAAATGCGTGGAGCGATATAAAGCAAAGGTTTTTAAACTGAGATCCATTGACCCCCTGCGGGTCTACAACACCTACTCAGACAAACTGTTTACAAAATTAAATATTACCAGAATAATAAGGTGTATCCAAATAAAATGCTAAATGTAAAATTGGAAATTTTAAAAAGCTCTCTAAATGCTAAGGAACTTATAAATTCCAACCTTGTGTTTAAAAGTGAAGTTTTAATTACTTCCATGTTAATGCATGCCAGGGCCGGTCTGGGAACCCAAAGTAGCCCTTGCAAATGTAGTTATCCACGCATCCACAGAGTGGCTAGCCAGTGAGCTTGACCACTACAATGGGGCTTCGGGGGGCTTCTCTCCAAGAAAATTTGGGAAAAATTGAAAAACTGGTGCATTCTACAATCCAATTTTCATTATATGTTCAATTGTTTAGCTTTTAAAGCATAGTAAATGATGACATTACAATGTACCAGGATACAGCAATCGTGATTGGGGCCCTTCAATGATTCCCTCACCATGACCCTCTAACAGTGCCTCTCATTTCTCCATAGCCCTTCTCTCACATGTATTTCATTTGTTTTATAGCGTCTCTCTTATCAGCGTAGGGTGTTAGAGCACTTTACAACACACACACACAGACAATGAACCATACGTGTGTAAATCAGTGTATAGAACATGTTACTTAAGACAAAGGGTACTACACGGTGTAGGATTCACATGTCATCCATAGTTGTAGGTATTTTTTAATAGTGCTTGGCTGGGGAAGCATAAACTCAGGATTCAGAATTTAACAGTGGTTAGGGTCGACTTTACTAAAAATAATTTATTTCTACCCAAACAAACCCTATTTTGTTAGCAAAATGAGGATAATCAAAGACTGGGAAAAACATTACTCTTTAACCTGTACCATGCAGTATGCATGCAACTTTTTTATAGCAATTTATAGCTTACTGTGCTAGATTATGACTGTGATTTATGAAATGCACAGTAACAAAATAATCTCTGTGACAAAAGCAGTATCCCACTGAGCTATACACATAAAATTCTGTACAGTGTTCTGCATATTACACGTTCTTTGCAGCAGGCATATTAATCATCTGCCTTAGATGAGTCAACACTGGCACTAGACAAAACTCCGATCTCTATCCAGCAGGCATACTAAACACCAGAGTTTTCCTGGCACTTTATTGTTGCCTGAAAACTGTTGAATATACAAGGAACTCTCCATTGCATTTACAACTGCTGCACTGCCACGCGTCCCCAATCCTATCCCCCTCACAATGACAGAAGCAGTCCCGCACCCTTCCAGCCTCCAGAGAAACGCCTGTTGCCCCGTACGACCAGTCCAGCCTTGATGCATACTTGTTCCTGTAGTTTTGTGTTTGCAGAAATTGTTTAAGTAGGGGGTCCCCGGTTTCCAGGAGTCATTCACTGGGGTCCCCAGAAGTCAAATTGTTAAGTATCACTGTTATAAAGGGAAAATGCTATCTGATTCTGCATTTTAAATATTTGCAACCATGCCAAGGAGCACATAATGGAACAAAACGTGAAATACCCAGACTCAATGAATCTGCCAAATAGGTTTGTTGTATGTCACTGTCAGCTAGCTCATTCTTGTGTTCAATTTAAGCATCAACAAGGCATATTGACCATGTTTTCTGATCACCACATGAAACTGAAGCAGGGAAGGACAGCTAAACAAGCCGGGGAGCCGCCTTCTTGAAAGAAATGCAAATTTGCGCAACAAGTTAATCTGCAAAGGTACAGGCTGCTTTGGAGCCGGTACTGGCTTTAACTTATCTAATCACTCCAAGCTTTGGGCTGGCAAACATACAGTATTTTGGGGAGCAGTGTCATTTTAACCAGTGCTATCTTTTGAGAGTGCAAAGAGTTAACAACTGGGCTGGGAACTGGGCTTTTAATTGTAATTGTATTTATATCGCGCTCACTACTCCTGGAGAGGTTGAAGGGACAATAATGTAGAACAATTGTGTTGCTTACACTCTAGGTATTACAAAAATCTACATTTTGAAAGCACCATTTTATCTTACACATTTTGTAGCAGTCTGTCTTATACTGTGCTAAGTTTAAATTAATGAATTGCATATTCACAGTGCTTTCTGTCACAGCCTGTGACCTTGTAGCACTAAAAATACACGTCACTTTTCTCCACTGCACCAACCAAGATTTCATTCTGTTGCTCTCTGGTTACACACAGACCTGAGCACTGCATTTACTAAGGGAGGTGTCCTAATGTACTATAGTGAATTGCCCAATGCGTAACAACATTTTTAAATATATTTTTCATTTAAGCTGCATGTTATTTTATATGTAGCGACCTGACGGCGAAAGACCCAAAAAACGTACAGAATATTTTATTTTTTTGAGCCACATCTTTGATCCTGCCCCCACGCTCACTGACTCTGTCTGCACTGAATGCAGTATCACAGTTCCCATATTTTTTAATGCACTTCGAATGCTGTTATCACGCCAGTGGTGTAACATCAGCCCCTGCAGCCCCTGCAGTGCGGAGGGCTCCAAGGGGCCCCTTCAGACACTACCCTGGCCTAAGCGCTCCTGAGTCCGGGAAAGGGGTCTCCATGTACTCTGCAGCCCCTCGCACCCCCAAGTTTTGTTATGCCACTGTATTACGCATTTTCAGACCTCATTGCAATGTTTGTTCCCCAGAGTCGGACTGGAACAAAAAGTAGGCCTGGGTACCAAAATAAAAGTGGCCCCTAATAGTAAAGCACATAGCAAAAAAAGTGGTAATGTCAGGGAAATGAACAGTAAAAACAGGCCCACAGGGCCATAAACCCGGCCCACAGCTGGTAAGAAACCTGCCCACACACACTGGGCACTGCCAGTTTGCCTGTAGGCCAGTCCACCCCCGTGTTCTCAAACTTTTCCACTTGCAGGGTCCGCTCCGGATATTCCTTCTTTCTCAAAGAAATGCGCCACGATTTCACATTTTCCCCTCTGCTGTGGAATATGAAAACACAGTTCTGGAAATGGGTATAAACACATTTTTTTCTGTATAGAACCGCGTGTTCATTGTTCAGAGGAACCGCTCGACAAAGAGCTCATTGAAACCTTCACCCACAGGCTGAGTGCACAATGCCTTCTGATATTTAGTGCGGTCTGGAGGGCTCCTGTCTTCAGGGCGCTGTGCCAGAGCCGCTGCTGATTTGAGTGACCATGGGAGGATGAGTTAAATATGAACTTAAGTATAGCAGGCTTCTCGCGGACCACCTTATTGGGAATTTGGCACTTTGTAATGCAGAACATCCGTTTTAAAGGCACACTTGTAGAAGAATATGGCACATTTTTCGCAGATGGGGAAGTGGGGCACGCTGGGACGGCTTTATGACTGGTGGCGCCCTGTGCGACAGTTTATTGTGGCGCCCCCCCCCCCCACCCCATGATCTCCTCCTCGGTTTACCTCACTACCATCCGGGAAATGTGCCCCTCATCTCTCCATCGTTCCCCTTTCACATATATTCATGTGTTTTAAAGCACATGTAAATGCTGGCTTTACTAATCTACTCAGCTAGCCACATAAAATACAGGGTCATATTTAAGAGCCCCTAGCGCCATTCTAACGCCACATTAGTGCCATTTCATTAAAAGGAGGCTTCCGTTGGTTACAATGGGCCTCTGGGTGCTTTGCAGCATTAGCGTCAACATTTTTGATGCTAATCCTGCAAAGAGCTGGCCTAGCATAAAAAATTGTGACGCCAGTCCCCTAACTACCACCATGGTGCGCCATATTTTAAATATGACGCACACATGCTGGCATTGGGGGGGCGCTCGGGGACGCAAGAAAAGTAGTGCAGCACTGTGTACAGTGCCACTTTTTTCCAATATGCCCCATAGGGCTGTGCTTAATTTGTAAATAAAAAGGTGCTGGTGCCCAAAGCCCTCCTCTTAAACACGCAGCTGCTGCAATTAAATGTGTGAACACGGAAGACAGAGGCAGCATAATCCTAAAGCCATCTCGGACCTCTTCAATCCATTTACAGGCACTCCCTGACCCTTTAGCTCACTCTTGCGGATTTCTGCTTTTTCCCATTGTGGCACTTTTTTGTTTTTCTCTTCCTCCGTCTTTCCCATATGTGTATTTTTCTTGCAGTAAATGCTTGAGGCAGAAAAATAAGCACCGGCCCTCAAAAATAAGTACCGGTGCTCTCCACTGGAAACAACAAGCACAAATTAAGTACTGCCATAGGGGCATATTTAAGAGCCCCTAGTGCCATTTTAACGCCACATTAGTGTCATTTCTTACACTAATGTGGCGTTAGAAGGCCAAAAACGCTGCACCATATTTACAAAGAGGCGCAATGCATGCATTTTGCCACTTTGTAGCCCTTTGCGCTGCATTATGCCTGCGCCAGGCATAATATATGCAAAGGGGATATCTCCGTTAGGGGGGCCAAAAACAATGACCCAAAGAAATCTGTCACAATTCTTTGCGTCATTTTTGTCCGGCACTTTTAACGCCTGCTCAGAGCAGGCATTAAAAGGAGGCTTCCATTGGTTACAATGGGCCTCTGGGTGCTTTGCAAGATTAGCATCAACATTTTTTACTCTAATCCTGCATAGCGCCGGACTAGCATAAAAAATTCTGACACTAGTCCCTTAACTACCGCCATGGTGCGCCGTATTTTAAATATGACGCACACATGGTGGCGTTAGAGGGCACTAAGGGGTGCAAGAAAAGTGGCGCAGCACTATGTGCAGCGCCACGTTTCTTAAATATGCCCCATAGTTCTGTTCTTTGCAGCAGGCATATTAACCCTCTATGCTACTTTATGTTGAGTCAAAGCTGCAACTAGGCAAAACTCCCATCTCTCTCTCTAGCAGGAACATTAATCACAAGAGGTATCTTGACATTTTAATTTTTTCTTGAAGGCTAAACGCACAAGGAACTTTTCAGGAAGTTATTGCTAAACACAGCGCCCCCCCTGAGGTCAGCGCCCAGTGCGGTCGCACCGCTTGCATCGCCCAAAAGCCAGCCCGGGAGGGCACGGTAACGGCATGCTGGGTTGTATAAACCCTGTGCTTATCAGTAAAAAGTCATGCATGTGTCCAGTTAGAATTTTGCTAAGATCTGTTACCGAAAGCTGCACTAATCGATGCAAATGTGAAATACAGACCAGAACAAGCACTGGCAATGGCAGCAAGTCTGGCATTGACCGTCAGTCTTTAGCTTTGCCACTGCAAAGTGTTTTGGCACTGGCCTTTGTGCAACTGCAGTATAACAAAATACAAATCAGCTAAAAACACAAAACCTCTTTGGGGCGCACCAAACACATTTTGCCATAGTAGCAGTCCCTGCTAGTGAATTTAATTACTATGTGTACATGTGCTGTTAGAGAAAGAACAGAATGCTGTCACTCACAGTGAAGTTAGCCAATGGCTGACTATTTTCCTATCCTCTATGCTGTACTGGGTGGGAGAGAAATGTGAATGATACAGTAACAGACCAATGGATGAAGAGGGCTGGCTGAAAGCCCTGTAAGTACATTATACATCTCATTTTAGCAAAATCCAATGGTCTTGCCTAATTCTAAATCTAAAAACAGTAAAGCAGACGAAAGGTTATCAACAGTAAGCTGAGTGGAAACCACAAGTCTTCAGGGATTTGCAGAATTTCATGAAGTCAAGCTGAGAAAATATGTACCGTGGAAATGAATCCTAGAGTGATGAGATTTGGGAGTAAAGCGTTCTCTCTCTACAGGGCTTGTATCTTGTCCTTAGACAGTACACACATTTTAACAATAAGTGGTAGTGATGGAATGTTATGGCTGCTGAGGTCTACTTGGAGCTGTGTAAGTTGCAGATGAGAAGAGCAGCATAGTTCTGAACTTCTTGGAATTTAGAGATGAGTTTCTACGAGAACCTTGTGCACATGCTCTTAAAACAATCTAGGTGGAACACCATATCACCAAGACCAGTGGAGACACGTGTGAAAGGTTCAATACAATGCACTTCTTCTGACAGTTTATTTTTTGAGGGGAGGACTGATCTTCAAATGTGACTTGAGTGTGCCGAGCATTACCAAGGATCTCCAAGGGGCCATGACCTTGTAGGAGCCTAGACTAGGTTGCAATAATTGTGGTAAAGTAAGCTGACAAATTGCACCTCTCTTTTTGCAAACCAAAATCTATTAGTGTGTTATGGAGTGTGGAGATGTTTAGAAGAGATGCTACTGGGAGAGAGGTGGGATTTGCCTTGTATCTGCGTATCATTAATATATATGTGGTACCAAGTTGGTATTTACTGAGCACATGTGCTACTGGAGAGAGATTTATGGTAAATAGACAGCAACAGGTACAATCCCTGTGAACCGCCGGATAGGTTGATAGTGAGTAGAGAAATAAAACAGACATCTTCCCTTGGAGCAGAAGGTTAATGAGAAAGGGTTCAAACCACGAAAGAGCCAATCCACGTATTCCAGTTATCATGGCATTGAATGAATATAATTCTTTGGTATGATTAGAGTAGACTCAAGGTGCTTGCACGGTTTAGCTGGCTGGAAATTTGCAGTACTTCTCTTGTACATGTAGTGGTTGTCGCTGTGTTACTGACCTGGCATGGAAACCAGGGTGACTCCACTTACAAAGCGAGGTTGTTGGTGACTACTGATTTGGAAAGCATGGCTAACCACTGCAGCTAAGTGGCTCTTGGCGAGCAAATCTGAATCCATGTCTGTTTTTTGAGGCTGACACTAATGAAGAAGTGCTACAGTATATTGGAGACTAATCCTGGGCTTGGGCAAGGGTACCTAGTTTCTCTATTGAGGAGGTGCATGTATTAGAAGTGATGGAGGGGTACTTCTAAGGATTTTATTACCTTTTTAACATCAGATACTGATGAAGAGATGAACTTGTGCAAGTCTGCCAGTGAGGTACATTAATTAAACAGGTATCTTTGATTTTCTACATCATCATTCTAGTACATATACACATAATTTGAATTGTTATCAGCTGACGCATGTGGGTGTGGGTGCTGTGCATTCATGTGCATGCATGATTGAGTGTGCACATGCTTGCCAAACTATGTGTGTGTGAGTGATATCGAAACAGAGGTTTACATTTTCTGTCAAATTCTTGCCATAGAGCAACTGCTAAAGAGTTGTGAGTAATGGGCATTCCCAATGAATATTTTCTTTGCTTGAAAAGCACTGTTCAAAGGTGTGCCCTAGGTCTAGGTAGCACAATTTAAATGCAGCTATTCAGTTCCTTTCATCTTGTCAGGTGCGTGCATACATGTGCTTTAGATGCTGCCATTGTAGTGCAATTGAAGCTTCTTCTAGGCACTTTGGGGGTTATTACAACTTTGGAGGAGGTGTTAATCCGTCCCAAAAGTGACGGTAAAGTGACGGATATACCACCAGCCGTATTACAAGTCCATTATATCCTATGGAACTCGTAATACGGCTGGTGGTATATCCGTCACTTTACCGTCACTTTTGGGACGGATAACACCTCCTCCAAAGTTGTAATAACCCCCTTTATCTTTTTGTGGTTTAAATAGGAGCCATTTCCATATCTTCTGCATAGTACCCTCTAATTGGCCATCATTCTTATTGAAAGCAAAATGTGCACCTCAATCAATGGACACTCTTGGATTTTCTTGGTTTAGTACACCCCTTATGTTGTGAGCAAGGGTCGCCAGAGCAGGAAGCAGCCACCACGTACCTCATTTAGATGGTCTTCCTTCCTCCATAACGTCACAAGGTAAGTTATACATCAGTAAATCATGGCAACATGAGCCAGCATACTGTTATCTTGCAAGCTGCATGAGCCATGCTCTAGAGCATGCACTCTTGCTTACATGTCACTATTCTTTATGGAAAGAGATTGGAGCCCACCCATTGATTACCATGTATTGGCTTCTGTGCCACTTCTTTTTTGCTGTCTCCTAATTGGACAGCACAGGCCAGACGTCACTTCCTGCTTCTTATCTGGTGGATGGACTAAACACAGATTGAGGGGGTCATTCCGACCCTGGCGGGTGTCAGGCACCGCCCGCCGGGTGGAGACCGCCAGAAGACCGCACCGCGGTCAAATGACCGCGGCGGTCATTCTGACTTTCCCGCTGGGCGGGCGGGCGGGCGACCGCCAAAAGGCCGCCCGCCCGCCCAGCGGGAAAGCCCCAGCAACGATGAAGCCGGCTCCGTCGCGATTTTCAGTGTCTGCTTTCAGCCTCTCTGCTGTACATCATGAATAAAAAAAAATCAACAAAGCAAAATAGCTGTACTATTTTGCTTTGTAAGGGTTTTTTAAGTCATGCTGTACAGCAGTACATCTGTTGTGCAGCATGTTCAAAAGTAAAAACAAACACTGGTAAAGCCAATCGGTCTCATGCTGGCTTGGCTTTGCCATTGGCGTTTAGCCCTGTGCAACGCAGTTAAAGGTTAAAAAAAAATTGAGGCTAGCACCATGTCAGTTTGTAGGCACATGCACCATGCTTTCTATTTATTTACCGATCTGAGTTGGAGAAGTACCTACAAAGAAAATAAAATGTGAAAAAGACATGTACCCCTGCCCAGACTGCCCAACTGTACTGTTTACTAGATTCCCTAATGCTGATTTTTTGTCATAGGTGAACACGGATCATGCATGTGCTCCATGACATAGGCCTGTCTCACAGATTGTGGTCTTGTTGGACCGAGAGGGGCACCCAAAGCGTTGCCTTCAGAGCAGTGGAAGGCTACCACTTTCACCAGGAGTTAAGCAGCACACACAAGGTAGTGGCAGGTACTGTGTAGTGATCAGTAGTAGTGAATAGAACCTTTTTGCCCAGTGTCACTGAAATAGGGCCTACAGGATCACTGCCCCTTTTTAAAAGTTCAGCTGCTGTGTGCTGTGTCATCCCTGGCCTACATCAAGTAGATGTGGATGGGCATGCATGATGGGAAAGATGTGCTGAGTGCATGTGTACTCGCAAGACGTAAATTACACACGGGGTGAACTGTGGTATAGCGTGTGCATGGTAAATGCGTGTATGCTGGCAGTGTGTGTTTTTAAAATGACACAATCTGGTACAATATAGAAAGGCTACCGTAATGAACAGTGTGCACAGGCTGAATCTGTTTGCTGCATGTAGCTATGCTTGTGGTGGTGTAATTCATGAGAATAAAGTGCTGTGCAGTAAGTGTGCTGTGGATGTATACTGAGTGCAAGTGTGCTTGCACTGGTACATTACATGGAGGACCTTGGGTTTCATTTTAGGAAGCCCAGGCTTACCTGGTAAAAAACATGAGGAGCAGAGGAATCCTCCCGGACAGATTTGTGTATTTCTGCATTCCTGTAAGCTTGGAGGGACACGCACTGGAGGATGGGATAGCCAGGCTTTCTCTGTGCATTTCAAAGGGCTCTTTGATTCAGTGATAGAGCACAAGGAAAGGGCCAGGACAGCTCAGGAAGAGAGAGATGGGGCTGATAAGAAAATCAAAAGCAGTAGGACTGGGAGTCCAGGATTAACCTTTTGATGCATATATTACTGTGGCTGGCATCATGATGTAAACTCTGGTCACTCCCATGAATCTTGTTGTGGGTTAATCAGTTTCAGAGTCCTGCCTGAGACCTGCAACTTAATAAAACAATTCACTGTGTGAAGTGGGACGTGGCTGTGCAACCTGCGGGACCACGTGCTGAGAACTGCTTCTGGCAAAGGCACTTTTGCACCCTCCACCCTCAATTGCTCCCGACTCCAAAAAGAAAACAAACTTGCTGAGGCTGTTGCCGTCGATGTCCTGGTGTGTTTTGATACTCCTTAACTGACATTAGCTACTCAGAGCCCCTAAAAGCAGCTGAAAAGCCACTATTCTGCAGTAGTTTCAGCTGTTTTCCCTCCCATTATATGATATCGGCTCCTCACTGGGTGACCATGTAAGGGAACCTGTTGCACTGGGTTCTGCCCCAGCAGTACGCCAGGATTATTTGCTTTTTGATTGCCCAGTTTCTGGACTTTTTACTGGGGGTGAGTCTCATTACCGGTTTCTCACCCACGATAATCACTACCACCAGTGTCTGCCTTTTAAGATAAGGCCACTGCAATGCAGCAAGGGTAAGGGGCACTTGGCTGGGTACACATGAAAACATGTTTGTTAGCGTGTGCACACATGTGCGAGCTGTGCATGGGCAACTCCCATCATGCACAGCCCCGTAACAGTGCACAGGTAGATTGGCGCAATGGTGACTCTGCAGGTATAGGCATTCTTGAAATTGAGTATACCCTGTGCAAGAACATCACATTTGCTACTTGTACAATGATAACTGTACATCTTGTGTGTCATTCAGTGTTTTCATATTCTCCTGGCTCAGCTCAGGATCAGAGCCCAGGCCTGTTGTCACCAAGCTGAGTCCAGTAATTACATTTTCTCCAGAAGCAGGAAAGGCCGTCCCCACACAAAAGGAGCAATTAACAATACTACTTGTTTCTCCTGAGGAGGAAAGGGGGTGGTGCAGAATGCTCTGTATCAATCTCCCAGCCGTCGCACTACTCCAGGGGTGGGCCTTCACAAAAAAGAGTGCCCAGACAACTGGAGCCAAACCATTGTGGGCTTCCTTTGAAATTCTAATGTGCAGGTCCAGGTGGTGATGTCATCGAGGGGTGGAGCTGTGAACCCAGGAGCTGAGGTGACCAATGGGTCCTTGATGACGCCATTTTGAATTGTCCCAACATGCTGTGCAAGAGGGTTGGGACAGGGGTGCAGAGATGATGTGGCATCCCAGGGTTGGTTAAGGGTGCCTGTCTTCTGGAATCTTCCTCTCCCCTTTATAAACACTTGTACAAGGGGAAGACTGTCTCTTGCCTGTGAACTTTCTACCTGCCTCACTGATGGATCCTGGGACTGCCATGAAGAACTGGAAGGAGGAACCCGTTCTCAGGACCCAGGACTCTGTCCAGTTGACCCTAGACCAGTGGGTCTCCCCAAGGGCCAGTGAAGCAGGCCCCATTACTCCCCCTCAGAACCAGTTGGGGGAAATCCTGGACTGTTATGCGCCCCCAAAGCCCCAAAGGAAAACCAACACAGGGAGCCCAGAGGACAAGCTTTTGGAGGACTACACCACTTTGGAGGGGAGAAGGGTTGTTGCAACAGAGCACAGAGCCCGCCACCAGGAGTAAAATGAGCCCAGGACAGTTCAAATCGGCCCAAGGGGGCCCGAGTTATGGCATTCTAAATTTTGGTGACCTTTGACTGTCTCTCCCTCGGAGCACATGCGGCTCCGCAGCTGTGTTGATCTATTTCCCCTGGTGTGGACCAAGGCCTGGGGGATGGCCCAGGAAGCTTTGTCACCATATTTAGGGGAGAGGGCGCCCATGGGGCCCCCTCCCCGTTTTCCTATTTTGCCCGGGGGAAACCACCCCCAGGGCAGATTTATGCTGTACAGGCTGGGACCTTGTCACCGACCCCCGAGTGCTCTCACCCACAGGGAAGCACTGTTGCGTCTCCCCAAGATCCCCAGGATGGGGAGAGAGCCATCGCGCTCCACCTGCTGGAGGTGGAAGTGGCCCAGGACTCCATCGCTGGGCACCGTTGGATTCTCTGAGGTCGGGATACAGCTGCCACAGCCCCCCTCCCCACATAGCCCACATTCGTGCGCCCGTGGGAAGTAGGAGGCAGCCACCAGCACACGCGTCTGCCCGCAGAAGTGGGCAGACACAACAATGGATTACCAGATCCCGCGGTTGCGCACAGGAGTGCGAGTCACACGGGCAGCCAGAGAGGGCAAGGCAAAGCGGCGCAGGGCCGCATTCAAGGAGAATACCTTAGAAAAACCTCAGCCAGGCTTTCCGTAGAACAGCGGGAGAGCAGCTGTTATAATATTCACTGTACTAGCCCAACTTGCCCCATAATGCTTTGTGGGGCATTCCTTCTTAAATGCATTATCACCAATAACTCCACCTGTCATGGTCCTAGGACGTTGGGACCACCACCAACGTGTTCAGCACAACACGCTCTTTCTGGCCAAGTCATCTTCTGGGTCCCCATCTTAAGTTGGGGGGGGGCAAAATCATCACCATCCCTGGTAGTCACTTGCATATTCAAGTTCTTCTATAGCTGGAGCTTTTGCTCTACAGGTGGAAGTGATTCATTTTCTAGATGCCTTGTGTGTGATATTATTTTAAAAGGCCTGAAAATGTGTAATGCACTAAGTCCTCTAGAGGCTGAATGTAGTGATTACACTGCAATGTTTTTGCCATTCTGTTTTCATGTGATTATGCCCTCTAGGAGCGGATTATATGGTTACCCTATACTGCTTTTTCAAAATGCTATTTTTATTGTGGTGTTCTCCAGGGGTTGTTCTGATCATTACTGCCTAATGCCAAGAGTATGAAAAAATGCACAAACACAAAGTGTATTTCTGATAAATATTTTTATTGGGTTTACATGATGATTGCATATGCTTTAATTGATCCATCATTATTGCAGTCATGACAATGACTCATGCCAAAATAATATCTGTATTACACCATGATTGTTTGAACACTCTTGATATGTTTGGGTGACCCCTCTAAGGACCTCAGGGGTTGTGCAATGTCAGCTATGGTATGTTCTATCTGCCAATGTATATTTGTAAATTATTGCTTAGTATTTAGTCGTGTGTGTAATAAATGTGCTTCTCCTTTTCTAAAGAAAAAGTAGTGACTGAACAATCATTTAGGGCCAGATGTATCAAAGCTTTTTGCATTCGCAAACGGTGCGAATGCCCGTTTGCGAATGCAAAAAGCCATTTCAGAATGTATCAAAGGCATTCTGAAAGCAATTTTAAGGAATCGCTAAAATAGCGATTCCTTAAAATTGCGACTCTCTAAATAAGAAATCGCAAATAAGGATTCCTTATTTGCGATTTCTTAAGCACATGTAAGAAGCAATTCCTTAATGCGAATTGGGCATTAAGAAATCGCTATTTACCACCAAGTTAAACTTGGTGGTAACCATGTGCAAAATTTAAAAATGCTTTTAAATTGCATTTTTAAAAGGTACATGTAAAGCACACATACCCTTTTGGCATGTGTGCACCTTACAT
The DNA here is from genome assembly GCF_031143425.1 of Pleurodeles waltl. Lineage (NCBI taxonomy): Eukaryota > Metazoa > Chordata > Amphibia > Caudata > Salamandridae > Pleurodeles > Pleurodeles waltl. Next base: position 956,214,679 of record NC_090444.1, read on the forward strand.
GCCCTAAAAAACATTTTGGGGTGCAGCAGAGGGGGGCCTTAGGTCCCCGCACCCTGGGGTTTTGCATTTCCAAAATTGCAATTTCCAGTTAAGAAATCGCAATTTTGGAAATGCAAAAAAATTCGCAAATATGGGCCTACAGGCCCATAAGTGCGAATAGGGCCAGTATCGCAATTTGCAATTTGGTAATAGCATTTGCGATTTTTAAGAAATCGCTATTACCGAATCGCAAATGTCATACATTGCATTTTGCGATCAGAAATAGCGATTTCTTAAAAATCGCTATTTCCGACTCGCAAAAGGCATTCTTGATACATCTGGCCCTTATTGTGTGCCAGTGATTGGTGATTCCAAGCCCACACCACCACCCTTGAGTAAGCCTTATACTGCTCTGCCTTACTACCCTGTGAATGCACACAGAAAGCCAATACTGCAGTCTTACACACAGGCAAGATTAGGAGGAGGAGTACTTTAAATGAGCCTGAGATCACAACCACGGAGTACCAGCATTTCTTAATTTTTTTCCCCATGTGTGACAGGTCGAGGTGTGTACTGGTACTCAGAGAGGCAGCTGTTAAAAATATTTACTGGTGTGTGTAATATCTAAGATGGTGTGCCTATTTCAGTTTATTAAAATGTGTGTGTATGAGTGAACCCAGTGGCCAGCCAATGTAAAATAATAGCATAGTCACTTTGATGAACCCGTCCTGTACACAGGTAGGTGAGCCATTAAAGGCTTGAAGCAGACGCCCGGCTTTCGCTTAGCTCAAAGCCTTCCTGGACCTTCAAGCCCAAAACGAGCTAAGCTTTCTTGTGGCCACTGCTGGTCTCCCAGGATCTAACTTCATGCCCCAAGAACCAGACATGCTATTAACCTTTAATGTAAATCAGGACAGAGATAGAGATAACCATCTAGACCTTGCATTGCACAGTGTGAGGTGCACATGACAACCAACTTGCCTCTTAGTTCGCTAATTGTATGGTCTTTATGAACAGGGGTGGGGGAATGTTTCTAAATTACTGTTTTTAAATACGATCACTTTTAATAAATGCTTTTAAATGTATTGATATAATCTGATGTACTACACTAAAATGCTTCTGCATGTTATTAAAATACACTTTTTCGAACTTTGAAGAGACTTTATCATAGGTTTATGTCATACATGTTGCACAAATTATATGGCATATATTTTCATGGCGTGGCTCATGGATGGGCTCTTACAGCCGAACCAGACTCTTGGTTCATCTCTTGCTTGGCTCTCGTTGTTACTTTGTTGGGGCACTCATAGCTAGTCCTGCAGCTTCCCTTTTCATGCATCATCCAGGCCTCTCGGCGAGCCTTGATGCATAAATACAGATTTTTATGCCTGTGCATCTGTGAACAATCACAGATCAATCCAGGGCAATAGGGAGGAAATTTTAATATGAACAGAATTCACAGCTGAACATTTTCAAGAGTTAGAATGTTTTTGGAGTTTGAAATTTCACCAATACGCAGTGAATGCTCACTACAACTGAAATACAAATGATTGAAAGGTTATCCAATGAACCCAACCAGTTCTAAAATAATTTTTTTCGGTCTGATAACATGATGTTTTAATTACAATAACCTTTATTATATAATATTCTTACTGGGGCTTTCAGTCTTCGATAACTATGCCACAGTAACCACGCTGTACCTGATTGATGAGCCCCAATTATGGCGTAACAGGTCTTTGGGTTGCTTGTGGTCCTGTTCAGAGAGGGCCTGCCTTGGAGTTCGGATTGGACTATTTCTCTTGGAGGAGGACCAACACTGATTTGTATATGGCTTAGTCTAATCTGAGGTGGCATGCAGAGCAAATTGATGATGACCTGAGATGCAGCGCAATAACTTTGAAGTATCTAAAATTAATTCAAGCATTCAACCCATAGCTGTTTCATTTGCCACAGTATGACAACCTAAGTGCAACAGGTATTCCCATATGTTGGCTGTGTGCTCACTGCGCCACTGGATCCAAACTGCACCAGAACGATAAGCCCCAATGAGGGTGAAACCAGTTTTAGGTTGCTTGTGTTCCGGCTGATAGAGGGCCTGGCTTTGCAGTTTGGGCTGGTCTGTTTCTATTGGAGTAAGGCTAAGTCCAAATTGCATGTAGGAGGGTCTAATTTGAGGGGGCATTGTGGGCAAGATAATGATGGACTGGGACGAGGCCCCATATAATTACCAGTAGCTGAGATTAATTCAAGCACTCCACCCGTCAGTGTTTCATTTACTTTTTCATGGAAAACATCCACACACAAACTAGGTGTTCTCAGTGCAAAGGACTATTACAGCAATGTATGCTTTCCGAGACCAAAAAATATTCTGATTTTAGCCAATGATGTTTTTTGAATTGACAAGAGCCCAGCAGCTTCTACAACAATAAAGTTGTACGACAAACATGACAAACCAAACTAAACCTTGATCGCCTCAAAAGCCTAGCAGCCAACAACATTTATTTGGGCTTTGCCAATGCTTGTTTGCAGAGTGAAATCTAACCTGGACTCTTCATCTCGATGTGCTCCCCAGGTGTAGGATAATCACACTGCAAATTTGACATGAGTGGACTGTTTCCCTGAATAGGATCAAGATGGCGGACCTTAGAAATAATTCTAGTTTCAGACAGTAGCAAATCGAGCTTTATTCATACTGATGTGCTTTATTTACACTAACAACCTTATCTTCACTTACTTCAATAGCACTTAATATTGCTATTAACCCATTACAAACATTCACAGTTTTGACACATATAGGAGTGTAGATAGAGGGAGACGAGCTACGGTCTCCTTTCTTTTGCTATATGATCTTTTTGCTTGTGAGTTCTGCTGATTTTACCTGGGTTTCGAAGAGACATTTTGGATTAATATACGACGCTTTAGGGCTCAATATGTTTGTTTTAAAAAGAATGCTCTCGAGCAATTTGGCCTTGTGAGTAATCTATTTCTAAAAAGTGCACAAAACATTTGTTAACCTTGACCTTAATAGTAAATTGATCGGGCTGAAAACGTGAAATGACCACGACACTCACTTAAAAGGGATAAAAGGCAGCTTTAATAGAATAGGTCTGGCAAAATACAACCTTGGCATAATAGCCTCACAAAACTACCCAAACCTAACTAATACAAATTCATCACCTAACCCCTCCCCCTCCCTCTAAAGTGACCCCACCGCACTACCCCTTGTCCCATCCCCACCTTGACCCGACCAACCCATTAACCCATCTGTCCTGCATTCACCTTCTCCAGTTCCCCTTGTCTGTGCAAACTCCCTGCCCTCTCATCTTTCTTATCTACCCCTTCCCCCCCGAAAGGCCAACTGCAACCAAAACATATCACCCAACCAGACCTGCCTATCAGCGGCAGAAAATAAAAAAACAACCCTCCCTTATTACTAAAAATGCCCTTGAATCATCAACGCAACAAAACAAACAGCGATATACCTGTACTGTTAAAACTCGAAACAGCTGCCGCTGAAAACCTGGAAAAAACCCACAAAAAGCCTAAACTTTTTTTTTTTTAAAAACAACCCTTCCCAAAAGCAAAATACCCACACATACCGAAACATTTTACGGGAGGGTGGGCGGGCACAAATACAAAAAATGCCCACTGGGTGTGACAACGGCCAAAGAGGCCACCCATACCCAGCCCCTACCCTTTATAGCCCTGCCTAAGCCACCGCCCCATCCTGTCAGCAAACCAATCACCGGTTTGGGCTCGTGGATCATACCACGACAGCCCGACAAGCCCGGGGGGAGACAGGGCAAGCCCTTTGCCACCCCCAGGCCCCCATTGGGCTGAAAACGTGAAATGACCACAACACTCACTTAAAAGGGATAAAAGGCCGCTTTAATAGAACAGGTCTGGCAAAATACAACCTTGGCATAATAGCCTCACAAAACTACCCAAACCTAACTAATACAAATTCATCACCTAACCCCTCCCCCTCCCTCTAAAGTGACCCCACCGCACTACCCCTTGTCCCATCCCCACCTTGACCCGACCAACCCATTAACCCATCTGTCCTGCATTCACCTTCTCCAGTTCCCCTTGTCTGTGCAAACTCCCTGCCCTCTCATCTTTCTGATCTACCCCTTCCCCCCGAAAGGCCACACAGGAAAACCCGCACAGGCGTTTTCCTGCCCCACCCAAAAACTGTCTACCTATCCCACAAACATTCACCCAATAACTCAGCAATCAACAACCGAAGCTCTAACAAATAATGCTCGTTACCCAAAAAGGATAGGTGAATTCCATCCTGCCGAAACAGTTCAACATCAGAAACCCCAATATTCTCGTGTGTAAGCACCGAAAAGCCTTGAGCCTTACAAAAACTCCTCATCTCCCTGTTCACCTTTCTGCGCTGCTTCTCAATCGCTTTAAAAAGAATTGGCACCCCTCCAAACCCTTCTCGGCACAAAACTCGTCCAAACAATGTGGGTGCCTGACCAACGTTCTTTAATCCTACCTAAATCCAATTTCATGACCTTCAACAAACCAATTCCTGAAAGCGCAACTAAATCATTTTCACCCAAATGTAAAACCAATAAATCTGGACAAACCCCTCGCTCCATCCTCTTAGCCAAAACATACAGCAACTCACCCCATCTCATACCACTCTTTCCTACCCAACTAATTTTTATTCTGGCCCCATTAAGCCCAAGTTGCCTCCCAAAATGCTGTGATGCAGCCTGCTTCTCCGCCCAGCGAACAAACGAGTGTCCTACAATCCAAACTGCGCACATCTTGTCCGGACCCCCAACACAACCTACAAGAAAAATATATGTTAAGTGGTACATATTGAACCAAACATGCAAGGAAAAAAGAAAGAAAACGTAATAGACATAACGAATAATAGAGGTACAGAAAAACAGAAAAAAGGTTGAACAAGGAACTGTAATTGAGCAGAAAAAACTCCATAAACCTACTGCTTGAATGATCGCACATACCTCTGAAAGCAACTTGACCTCCACCTACCTAACTGCTTAATAGACTGATCCGATTTTCCCTGTCTCCTTGCTTCTGTAGCAGCCCCAATCCTAAAGGAATGTGTACCATAACCACTAGGCTCTAAACCCAACCTTCTAACTGCCAACCTCAGAACCGCTAAAAACTGTGATGCTAATAATTGCGACCCATCCTGATGAACAAATACAGATCTGAAGGAATGTGACCGCAGAGCAATAAAAAAAAAACAACAACTCACTGGGCAATCCTGAGAACGCACTGCCTTCAATAACACCTCCTGACCCCTCCCCAGCTGGTCCCCTTTGGAAAAAGGTAACCATATACAAACACCTTGATCACCCACATGGACATTATCCTGGATGAGACCCAGCCTCCCTTTTACCCCCAAAAGTTCAGAAATATGAAAAGCCCCATGAAACAACCATGACATGCAAAGAGCAATTAAACAAACCTCCCATTCGGAAAAACAAACCTCACCCAAACCTCCCAACAAAGCCTTCAGAAGATCCTTTGTGATAGGACGCCTACGATCGCACCTCACACCACCCGACCTAGCCCAGCCAGCTAAAATTCTCCTACATAACTCACCTTCCACCGGATCGTAGCCCCAGAAATACTTACCATAAAAGGAAACTCCTGATAACTTACCCGATATAGTAACCGCCGCCAAACCAGACTCAATCTGCTGCATAAGGAATCTAACTGCATCATCCTGTCTCCTAGATGTCACATCAAGCCCACCTATTCGTCTTATCGCACCTGAATCCAGAAACTCTGACCATGCCTGAAAATAAGTCTTCCTCGTTGACGTAGCAATAGATTGCTGAACTAGCTCCAACATCCTCAATCTCCTAGTGCCCACAACTCCCCAGGAATGACCGTCTTCTGTGCATCTGCTCCCGGCGCCAAACCACGGAATCTCTGCCACTGAAATCGAGATAAGGCATCAGGGATATCATTCTTAATACCGGGTATGTGTCGAGCTTTGAACAGAATATTGCACTTCAAACAATTCAGCAAGAAAATCCTCAGCAATTTCAGCACTTTTTCATCTTTTGCCTTCTGGGAATTAACCAAATGTACCACAGTCTGATTATCCACATTGAAAACAACATTCTTATTGGCCAAAAACCTGCCCCAAATTTCTAAAGCAACTACCAGGGGAAAAAATTCCAAGAATGCAATGTTCAACTTCGCCTGTTTCCAATTCACAGGCCAAGCCTCTGCTTCCCAATGCCCGTCCCAGAATAAACCAAATCCATGAGCACCAGATGCGTCTGAAAAAATCTGAATATGCCAAAACCAATTCTCGTCCTCCACCAGCATTGTCACACCATTAAATTCCTTCAGAAAATCAATCCACATTCTCAAGTCTTCTTTTACACATGCTCGCAGGCGAATGTGGTGGTGTGGTAAAACAGCTCCCCGCATAGAGAAACCAAGCCTACGGCAAAACGCCCTACCAACCCTGACCACCTTACAGGCAAAGTTCAAATGACCAAGCAACGATTGCGCCTGACGCAACTCAATCTTTGGTTTCGCAACGACTTCTTCTAACAGAGAAACCAATTGTTGTACTTTATTTCTAGGTAGCCTCGCCTCCATTCTGTCTGAGTCCAATTCTATACCTAAAAAGGTAAGGCACGTTGCAGGCCCTTCTGTCTTATCAAGCGCCAATGGAACACCAAACATAGACATCAACTTCTCAAAATCACTTAATGCTCTGACACAATTGCCAGACCTGGGTTTGCCAACAAAGAAAAAATCATCTAAATAATGGGTCATCAACGTACCACTGCTGTGAAAAAGAAAACACCATTCCAAAAATCAACTAAACATCTCGAACAAAGAACAAGAAACTGAACAACCCATAGGCAACATCCTGTCAACATATATGGCCTCATCAAATTGCATACCCAATAAGGAAAAATCGTCCGGATGAACCAGCAAGAGTCTGAAGGCTGATTCCACATCCGATTTCACCATCTCTGCACCTTTCCCACACTTCTGTATCAAAGCAATAGCCTCATCCACCGATGCATAATGCACCTTTGAATCATCTGTTGCAATGAAATCATTTACTGAGGCCCCGCGGGCCATGATAAGTGGTGTATCAATCGAAATTCTCCCTCCTGTTTCTTAGGAACCACACCCAAAGGGGAAATAGTCAAATTCGCCAACGGCCACTCTAAAAAAGGACCAACAATCCTTCCTAAATCCACTTCTTTCTTCAGCTTAGCCTTCACGACCTCATGATGTTCTCTTGCTGACTTCAAGTTATTCGCCCATCTCCTTAACCTCGGGCCTTGGTAACATAACCTAAAACCATTTGAAAAACCACTAAACAAAACTTTAGCGTCTTCCCCCTATGGGTAAAACTGCAACCAATAGGCCCCAGCCTCCAGTCTAATAGGCATAGGGCCCTTTTCCTGTAACCTGCTGCGTAAAACCTCTGCCCCTGCCGCCACCTCTTGACGGCTGCCCATGCCATGACCATTGCATCCCACCAAAGCATTGATACACAGGACGCCTTCCACCGCAATTGGAGCAATCGTGCCTAAATTTGCATTGCTGTCTATTACAAACGCTGCTGTTGTAAGACCAGCACGCCCCATTGGCTTGAAATTGCCCCCTGTGCCCGAAACCCACCCCAGAATGTGTGGGACGCCCCTGAAAGGGCTTATATTGAATCAGCAGACCGCTTGCCGTATGCGTCGTGGGCGCGTTTCGTGCTGTTCGTAACCATTGCATCCATAACTCATTATCAATTTCGCCCCACAACTTAGATGAATCCAAAGCCTTCCTTGCCCTAAATTCCTCGTCATATCTAAACCAGCCAAAACCACCGAAATCCATTTGAGCTCTCCGAACCACGTCCATGTATTTTAGCAAGGCTATGCATGCTTCTTGATGCCTCTCACAATAAACACTCGCATAAATCAAAAAAGCTGAGGTCCGATTTTCTATCGTATTTGGTACTCTAGGCCTCCTGGCTAGTTCCCATTCTTCTTCCTTTGACCCTTCCTTCGCCTGAACCTCCCTATGAAGTAGTTTAAAAACGTCAATAAACTCCCCTTTCCAAATCTTTTCTTTCAGATTAAGAGTGAGATGCGCCCCCAAAGGCAGCGACACTCCCATATAAGGTAGCTTCTTTGACTTGATACCACTCACCACTTCTTTACCACCAGTATTCGTGTCCATCTTTTTCCCGCCTACATCTGATTCATCCTTTTCCGATACCCCATCACCATTATTCCCACTTACCCCCGACTTACTAACCAACTCTGTGATCTCACTCACCTGTATGGATGCATCCACCGTGTTTCCCAATACCCTTGCACCACTTTTTGCCTTCGAGACCTTTGCCCGACCTGAATCCCCAAAACTATCCCGCCCCTTATGCAATCTCAAAGGCCCCACAAATCCTTCCTCACCTCTAGGTAAGTTGCCGGTGACTTCTTGCCGATGAGCTGGAACATGGCCGCCCTGGACCACACCAGGCATCTCTTCTGTCACCACCGCCTGCTTTATTATCGAGGCAGGCACCTCTGGATCATCGTCGTAATCAAGTAATTCTTCATCCAAGGAAACACAACCAGCACCAGCGCCCTGGCTAGTGGATGGCTGTGCCTCATCCGGTCCATCTCTCTCACACGAAGTCAGGTGGACCGCTCCTGATCGCACCCTCCCTTCATACCGATGTTCTGAAGGCGCCCTGACCTTCACCGGCAACCTCTGATCACCGACAATCCGCCCAGATTGCCGATAATTCGCCCGCACCCCACGTCCGCCCAAAACATGGGATGTGTCACAACCAGTGGCTCCCTCACATCTATCATGCCCCCAAAAATCCAAGCTCACATATGCCCTATCTAAAGCACCCGAACTACCAGCCTCACTACACACCGTACCTTTAAACACTGACCCTCTGCCATCCACAAGCTCGATTTGCTCACCTAAATTAACTGCCACCTGGTTACCTACCTCCCATGACTGCACTCTATGAAGCATTGGGCTAACTGCCCTAGGAATCCACTGCATACACCTATTATACTTCTGACCTTGAAAACCCCACCTACCACTTAAATCTGGATCCAATACACTTCCAGCGCCCTCCTGCCCATCCTCATCCTCATCAGATATAATGACAACCTCTTTGGACACCTGAACACCAGGTGCCAAGACCCTGACTGGCTTCCCTGCTTCAATTTCAATCGAAGCCGGCATCAACTGAACTAAATACTTGGGCGGCGCCATTTTGGACGCTCCTGCTAACTGCCTTTCCTCGCAATTTGAAAAACCGCGCTCAACGCCTCTTTCTAAAGGCGATTGAGCTTGCGCGCGCGAGCGCAACCGCGCGCCTTTCTGCCTCCCCCCCATGCGGCCAGCTCTCACCACCGCAGGCTTGAGAGGGATGCCTCTCCCGCCCACGTAAACGCGCCGTACTAACGCCGAACCTTGCCGACGGGGTAAACAAACCCCTCTTCTCCCTCGCGACAGAAATGAAGACCCCTGCGGCACAGACAACTCAGCCACCTCCAATTCAGGTGAGCTGGAAACTTTCCTTCCTTGAACGCTTTTAGCTTTAAACTTTTTGCCCAATTTCGGCGATGAACAAGCCGCTACAGCGGCTAACACACCCCCAGCCGAACAACGCTTCGGCCTCTTCAAGCCCACCCACGCCTCTTCTAAAACACCGTCCTTTATTAAATCTTCCCTCCCCTCATCTTGTAATACTTTCAATGCCATCACTACCTTATTCGGTTCCATCCTTAATTTTACTCTCGTACTAAACTCCGCCCTGATAAACCAAATAAAACACCCTTAATCTCACCTAAAACACATACCTCAAACTTTGGCACAAATACAAAAAACGCCCACTGGGTGTGACAACGGCTAAAAGAGGCCGCCCACACCCAGCCCCTACCCTTTATAGCCCTGCCTAAGCCACCGCCCCATCCTGTCCGCAAACCAATCACCGGTTCGGGCTTGTGGATCATACCACGACAGCCCAACAAGCCCGGGGGGAGACAGGGCAAGCCCTTTGCTCCCCTCAGGCCCCCATTGTTTTACTAAACTTATCATTATTCCTCCTCCTTCTAGAAGAACATTTGGGGATCCAAAGCACCATTTAACCTTTTCTGTACGCATAACTATCAGAATTGGGTTTGCTTCTCATGGGATGTGTTTTTAGTTTTTAAAGTAGATCTGTAAAGAAAACTTCAGATGGAGAGAAGGAAAGGTGGTCTCATGTTTAAATTGTCAGTTGTGTTTAAAAGTGACATGAGTTTCAATCTAAACCCCCTCCCTTGCTTGATGCATTCCGTGATTCAAGGAAACTTACCTCAGACCCCACTTCAGCCAAATATCTATCTTCTGTCACTGATGAGTGTACCTGTACGCTTGTTAATCATCAAAATGTGATGGTGTTTAGAGAAACACAACACGGTTTTTGGTAAAGGAGTGGTTAGATGTGAGAAAGCAAAAAGCATCAGAGACAGTAGTATATATTTAAACTGTTGCGACCTGTAATCACCTTCTTCTTGGTGAAGAATGAGAACATGAACAAGGGGCATAGAAGTGATCTTGTTATTGGAGTAGCAAATAATGATGCATGTGCTCCCGATCAAGTGGTTTGATTTAGAAACTACTTATCAATCAGTGATCATAAATTAGTAGTAACTTATAGAGAACTTTATAAGCACAAGTCTTCGGACTCCTTAACAAAGTGCAAAGCTTGCCTCAATGATATGGTTCTCAAAACTAGGATAGAAACCCTGAGAAATGATTTTGTGATGAAAATTGCAGCCCATTCTCCAACTCCCCAAATGTGGGAAACCTTTTGTGTGTGTGCTTGGTCTCGACTGTACTCCAATGGTTTGAACTGCCTTTAGCATCTATGGCCTTTTAGACAACTATGCTGGGATTTGCATAACTTACAATTTTCTGAAATCGTTCTTGAAGCAGGTAAAATTGCAACAGTCCAGTGGAGGCAGATCGTGGAAGTCCTGTAATATTTTATGAATGTCCTTTAAACGTATTTTTTTTCAATGTATGAGAAAATTGTACTGCAAAATGTGCTCTTTGACCCTATTTTTTTTTTAAAGAATGTATAGAGGAGAGGAAGTACTGAACTTGAGGTGGACAGTCCACCTCACCAGCTCGCTGATGCCCATCAGGAATATTTGAATTTCATTAAATGATTTCTTCTTAACAACACCCTTAACCCCACTCAATTTTCTGAGTGCCTGCTGCTCCAATTATTTTTACCTCATGTGAAACGAACGTCCAAGAGGGCATTGATGTGCATGCTGTGGTCCTCTGGTGGTGTCTTGAATGGAGATAGTCTCCTTTAGGGACACTCATCAGGTAGCAATGGTTGGTCTGGGGACATAACTTCTTCCCAAGTCTGCTGCTTCTTTGCTTCTACCATAATATGTCTGAGCTGGCTGTTTTCATGCCAAGTTCTCTACACCAGGCCACCCTCCACTTAAGCCATGCAGATCCCCTAGGTCTCGGTCTCACATTTCCCAACCTTGAGACACCTCATACTCTTATTTGGGTACAGCCTCCCACTCTCTGACCCCTCTACTACCCAGCTGGGGCTCCCAGGAGAGATTGACTTCATCTGCCACCCAGGTAAGCTGACATTGGTAAGGAAGAATACTGAGACCATCTATTGCTGCTGCACACCTATGATGGGGCTGTAGCTCTGAACTGCTGCTTGTGTACCTGTCATGGGGCTTAGGGTCCCGGGTCATGGAGTGGGTTTGGAATCCTGATTCTGCAAAGGGATTAGTACGGGTCCTGTGATGGGGTTGGGACCTTGGATGGTGTATGGACCTGGGTCCTTCTGTGGAACTGGGACTCATAATGTGAGATGTGACTTAAGAGACTGGAATTAAATTTAGGGGCAGGAGGCATGTGATGATAATTGTGGTCTACCATGGCTTGTGAATGGTGTTTGTGCTGAATATGTGGCTTGGGTACTGCGGGAGCACTGGGGAACCGAGCTGAAGCTGGGTGAGCTGTAATATTAGAGGACCCAGGGCCCTAGGGGATGTTTGGAGGCTTGTAGTGCAGGGCGTGGTACTTGAAATGGGACACAGAACTAGTGGGTGTGCGAAATTTCTGTAATTTGTTTTTACGTAAATATGTGTAATTTCAGACAAATGGCATGAAATTTCACAAAATACAAATCTGTCATTTAACACTATATTTTAGTTCAAAATGTGTAGACACGAGGACTCGCAGAAGTCACTATCGCCACAAAGTTGTTTGTGTTCTTTTTATCCACGTTGCCTCGTGCTACTGCAGTAGGATGATTACCTTAACAGAATTGAAATTACGTGATATGGCATAATTAGGCGAATTTTCAATGGGAACTGTAATGTAAATGCTGGAAAATTACCCAAGATTACGCTGACGTAGGGGTAATTTTCGCCCGATCTACTCAGAAAGATTGTGTCAGGGAGCTGTAGTAATTTTGCAGAGCAGGCAATTAAGTCACTGGGAGAGAGCTGGGGCGCTATCAAAATTTCGCTTAGACCAAAACTCCTTGCACTGGCTGTGGTTTAGTGGCCCGATGGCTATTATTCTTGTGTCCGTCCAGAATCCTTTTTGGATAGTGCAAAGATTCCACAAACCGTTAACGTGCTCTGCTGCACACTCCCGCGTGCGTCTTCAGGCCCACCATACGTACCAGCTGTCGCTGAAAAACACGAACCTCGACCGTGCGTGAAAGGTCACAGGTCATGGAACTTGTTTTTATTCCAGAGCTGTCTGAAAGAACCGCGGAATCTGTGGAATGTGTATTGATTCTTCAACAGATTTCTAAAGTGATTGAAAAGCAGATTTGTATATGATTACCAGAGAGGGGAGCTTGCAGGGATGTCTCTGTTGTTCATAATGCTACCTTTTGATCATTTGCGAAAGTATGGGGGTACAACACTCGTGCAGTACATATGAGTATGAAGTATGAAACCATGCCAGCCCACACAAGGGTATGGCACAAAGCGGCAACATTCTTTGCCATCCAGCATGCGGGCAATGCAATGCTGGCTGAAAAACAGCGCTGAAGATGTTATATAGGAACCAATTGGGAGCCATACTAAGAGTATCTTTGTTGTTTAGTTTTTTAGTAGGAATAACATTTATTTCCAACACATTCATCTTATACAAATATACACATTAGAATAACATTTAAAAAGGATAAAAATATACATTACAAGTTCGTACATTTTGAGGAAATATGCACTTTACAGCAACGTTTCGAAAAGATTGAAAAACACACAATACTGTTTCATCAGTTAGAATACACAACATCCATCAAAACATCATGATTAACATTGATCCAGAACACCAAAAAACTCCCTACTTTGATATGCTTCCATCACCATATTTTACTTTATATAAACTCAATTTTCAGTATAAGCAACAGACTTTTAAACTTCCGTTTTTGGATGAGCTGAATATAACTAGCCGTTGAGACCACAATATCAAACTGGTTTATGACGAATAAAGTGACAAGTGCTTCACTTTGTGATCTAACACCCTGCCTTAAAAAAGGTGTGTGAAAGGTCTTCATCCTTTCCTCTAAAAAGAGAGTACAATCTAGCAAAAGATAAACAATCAAATACTTCACTTGCAAAGTGCAAAAGCAATAGCCATTATTTTTATTTTTCAAGACTATTTTTATATCCGACAAATCTCCACCTCGGATCGATACCTATTCAGAGCTGAAGAATCACTCCCCTCAGCCACCTCTCAGGACCCAGAGACAAGTAGGGACACAAACACTCTGTTCCTAGGAACGCCAAGGAGCAAGCCGCTGAACTTTTAGAGTCTAAATTATGCCTATCTGCAATTTCAGAAGCTATCATAGCTTTCTCCTTGAGATTCTTCTTCAGGGCATTGTCCTGAGAGTATTTTCACCCTCAGACTATCCAAGGGACAAGCACATTTTTTCCACTGAGGCTAAGAAGGATCGTGACAACTAAGTCATTGGCAGCACAGTGTCTTGGATCATCATACCAGAAAATGTATCACTGGTAGTTTCTTGCATTAAGCCAATGCACAAAAGGAGCGTGATCTGGCCAACAAGGCCCGAGAGACAAGAATTACCTCCTTTCTCAGGGTCTGTGCCATCATGCTCACTTGGAGTCCCAGGAAAGCCCCTAAACAAGCTCCCTCCAGTGATTCCCAGCAAACATTGTGATTTCAGAGCCAACAACTCAGTTTTGTAAAGTGCTTGTGGAATTAGCTTCCCTACCACAGCGTCTTTAAGGGGTCAACAGATAAATCACCAAAACTCAAATCAAATCTTCTCAATGTTTTTACTGTACTTAAAAACCTACTTTCTACTCTCTTCATATGAGTATTCCACTTCACGTTCCAAGCAAAGGTGATCCCTAAATATTTGTATTCATCAACCTGTTTTAGGGGAGCATTATCCAAACAGTAAGAGAATTTTGCCTGCCGCTTTGAGGAAACCATAGCTTTGTTTTTCTCTATATGAAAGGTAAGCAATTTATCCTCACAGTAGCTATGCAATATTCCTAATTTCCACTTTAACCCTATCGAGGTATAGTCCATTTGAACCAGATCATCCACATACATCAAACGATGAGGGTGCACCTCACTTAACTTTGGGGAAAAGGAGTTTGAACTACCTAATATCATGGGGAGGTGTGCGATAAAAAGGCTAAAAATTAAAGGGGCTAACACACAGTCTTCACTAAGCCCTTTGTTCACCAGGGTTTTGTCAGTTAGAGAGCCAAAACCATTCAAATTGACCTGCACCCAATTATTCTCATTTAATCGCTGTATCATTGTCCAAAGGTCTTGGGAGATGCCCAGGCCAGCTACTCCCACAAAAGCCCTAGATTTACTCGGTCAATGCTGCCCTGAAATCCACAAATGGGCAACAAAAAGGATCTAGGATTACTCTTGCCATAGCATCCTGCCCCAATTTTCCTCATGATAGCCCTTTCGTTTTTAAAAGCGAACTGCTTGATAGGCCCTTTTAAAGAGCCTCTAATCCTGCTGTAGACTTCCTCCTCCTCTTGAGGAAAATTTACACTTAGCTTTATTCATTGCCTGTCAAAGCATTCCTCATCGAACCACTCAATCTGCAATCTCACTGCAGAGCTTTTCTGTGGATGACCTCCCAGGAGCGACTGAACTTCTTTAATCATACACTCCTACCACTCAATCCCATTTCCTTCCAATACTAAGGGGTGTGCACAAATTCTGATTTTTGCTAGTTCTTGCAGTTTATGCCCAGCAATAGACACCCTTATTCTCTGGTTATGAACCAGAGAGAGAGAGAGTGACCACCTGTTATATACGGAATTAGCTCCTGCTTGAGGCCCAGCTCCAGAGCAAAATTATCACCCAATCCCAAATCGATAACCAGGAAATTATGCATGGCTCCTAAGTGATCTGCAGAAACATGATCGATTGAACTTCCATTTCTATTGTACCTAAAGGTTGGTCCTGCGGGGCTATCCGGGTGGAAATCTCCCAGAGCTAATGCAAGTTGGATTGCTTTCGAGAAGGGATTTTTTACAGGCATGGAACAGGGGAAACGCTGTAACAAGCTAGTAAATAATAGAAACATTTATTGAAAGTAGCAAGAGGCTTTTTCAATGTAAAATCACTTGCATAAACAATCTGCGCAGACAAAAAGCAACAGGTCCTGGTTCAACTTGATTAATCAAGACTCAATATAATTACAATTAGGTAGGAAGTAAACAAACCGAAAGTTCATTTGCACTTATAGCATTTGTCAGTCGGATTGTGTGTGCTAAAAGCCAATTACACATAGCTTCTAAGCAAGTCATTTGTTTTGCAATGAGAACTGAAGCTAACATCAACAGCCATCCTAAGGCCAGACCAGAAGAAACTGGAGGATTACCACACATCTTGATTACAACAAACTGATCAACTGAAGGCTCTCTGCACCCATGTCTCCTGCAGCACAAACACAGAGAGCCCCTCTAAAATAACCTCAAAGATGGGGGATTCTGTCAATTAACCCAAACCATTTATATTCCAGACCAAGAGATTAAAGACTGCAGGAGGCTTAGGCACTTAGGTCTCAAAATGAGCACCTCAGCTGTTATAATAGTTAAACCAATTTCCTACGGTTCGCCTATAGCGTTGCCTTTGCTCATACAGGGTGCCCCCTCCATTTCATCATTAGTAAGGGTAATTGTTATTATCCTATCCAGTTAACCTCCCTTTTCGGGAGGGTAGTGAAAACCCAGTACTGGAAGGGACCTTGCCAAATAGGGTAGCTTAAGTTGAGTTGGAAAAAGACCCCCATGATTACTTAACAGAGGCTCGCTAATTATGATTGGATTTTCATTTAACAAGTTTGCAGAAAGAGAGCTAGAGATGTATTCATATCCTTCTATTAGACCAGGATCGTCGCATAGCATGACAACATGAGCAATTAAATCACCTCTTTTATCAACAACATTGGCACCCCCTAGATTGGAGAAGAAGTAATTCCTCGTTAATTCACCCTCAACTGATGGCCAAAAAGCCACCAGATCTAGACTGCCAGTCGTAATTCCAGTTAACCCAGAGACTCTATTAACCCCTGTAGTAGATTTGAATGATTAGGTGGGGTGGGTCGCTGCTTTCTCTCTCCTCCCTTTCTTTGTTACTTTGGAGAAAAGGGTCTTTGAAAACTGACCTCTAATTTTGTCACTTTTAGCTGGATTTCTTCTTACAGAATTGTTTTTTTTGTTGGTTTTTTCGTTTCTCACACTCTTATTTTCTTCTAAAATCTGCTAAGTAGGGAGTCTATCTTAGCTCTGCCTAGAAACTGGATTTGGCTTTCCTATAATAGATTGCCTTTAAAGGCATTAAGTCCTTAATTTTTATGGTTACATTTATCAGCTGATTTACCAGCTACATTTGCTAATTTGCTATAGCAGGTACCCTTAGTGGAATTACACAAGCCAGGGGAGTATATTTTTAATTTACAACCCTATTTTAATTTTGTCCTCCTCCTTACAGTAGATTTACAATGATCTATTCTAACAGGTGTAAAAGGCATGAAATGCAGAAAATATGACAGGGTCCTTTTATTCCTGTAAGGTTCACCTCTGTGGTAGATCTTAGTAAACTGTCTCAAGATATACTCACTGCTCCCTTTATCTATGCTGGCTTAAATAGCGTCATTTACTTTCTCACTCTAAGATGTTATTGTAGGAGGCTGGCCTGGTTTGTAGTGGGTACCTAAAGTACTTCCACCTTGTACCAGGTCCAGCTATCCCTTATTAGTGAAATGTAGGCAGTGTTCTAGCAGCTTAGGCTGTCTAGGGGTAGCTGTAGCAGAGCAGCCAAGGCTGAACTAGGAGACATGCAGAGCTCCTGCAATACTACTATATTTACACAGTACCTATACACAATAAAAGACAATACTCAGTGGTACCAAAATTTAGTGACAAAAGGCCAAAAATATCTTAGAGGCAGTTCTCCTTCTGGAGGTATTATACACAATATATACACCAGTAACCAAAATCAGGTAAGCAAACAGTCATAAAATAGTGCAAACAGTAGAAAATACAATAGTTTGCAATGGCTCTAGTGGCAACACAAACCATATACTAAAATAGTGGAATGGGAATGTCGAATTCCCCCCTAGGCAAGTGTAATGTGTAGAGGGGTGCTGGGAGTGTAGGAAAGCACCAAAGGTAAGTAAAGTACCCCACCCCAGAGCCCAGGAAAACAGGAGTAAAGTACAGCAAGTTTCCTCAGGACACACTACAAGTCGTGATGAAGAATTATGCAAGAACCAAGCAAGACTGCAAGCAACAAACAATGGATTCCTGCACCTGAAGACCTGTGAAGAGAGGAGACCAAGTCCAGAAGTCAAAGAAGAGTCCAGGAAGAACAGGAGCCCCTGCCGACCTGAAAGAAGGTGCAAAAGTAGATTCTCCAGTTAGAAGAAAAGTACAGAAATGCAGCAAAGAAGATATCTGCGGGTTCCTGCTTGGTGCAAGAGATGTCCCACGTCGAGTTGTTGGATGTAGGCTGTTTGTGTCACTGGATTCCACCAACAACCCTTGGTTCAAGCAAATACACGGTTTGCCTCAAAGAGGAGCTGCCTGGACCCAGGAGGGATCCGGGGGTCTCAACTCAGACTGAGAAGACAGAGAGGGCTCTCAGCACTTCAGAGAGCCATCAGAAGACCAGGCAGCACCCATGGGAGTCCCAGAACATGGGGACAAAGAAGATACAAAGTGTGGTAGTTGCAGCACTACACTGGAGGGTCCCACGCCACCGGAGAACAACTCAGGGAGCTGTGCGTCACAGGATGGAGTGCTGGGGCCTTCGGCTCCGTTGCGCATGAAGAGCATTTGGAAGAAGTGCACAGAAGCCTAAGGAGCTGCAGAAGACGCAGTGTACAGGGGTACTGTTGCAGCACGGAGAGGCAAGCTCTTACCTCCACCAAATTTGGACAGCTGGACCTTTGGACAGTCTGGGTCACTTCGGTCCACCAGCTGTGTTCCAGGGAGCACGCTTGTTGTCAGGAGAGGAGTCCCAGAGTACCAGTTGTCATTGCAGAAGGGTGCCTGCTGAAGCAGGGAAGTGATCACTCCACAGGAGATTCCTTTGGTTCTTCTGGTGCAGGGTGAAGACAGGCAGTCCTCAGAACATGCACACCTTAGAAACTGTTGCAAATGCTGGCTGGAGCTGAAGTTGCAGGTCACAGGAGTAGTCCTGGATACTTTATTGCAGTTACAGCAGTTCCTGGAGCAGTCTTCGGTTGATCCGACGGTCAGAAGCTGAAGCAGAGGATGCAGAGGAGCGCTGGAGGAATATTGCAAACTGAATCTGAGGAAACACCCAGAGGAGAGACCCTAAATAGCCCTGAGAGGGGGATTGGCTACCTACCCAGGAATGCACCTATCAGGAGGGGTCTCTGACTTCACCTACTGGCACTGGCCACTCAGAGGTCTCCAGAGGGTCCCCACACCTTGGAATCCAGATGGCTAACTCCAGGGACACTCTGGAGAAGCTCTGGGCATCACCCCTGGGGGGTGATGGACAGGGGAGTGGTCACTCCCCTTTCCTTTGTCCAGTTTCGTGCCAGAGAAGGGACTGGGGGTACCTGAACTGGTGTAGACTGGATTATGCAATGAGTGCACTGTTTGTGCCCTTCAAAGCATTTCCTGAGGCTCTGGGAGGATACCCCTCCCATGCCTGCAACACTTATTTCCAATGGGAGAAGGTGTAACACCCCTCTCCTAAAATAAATGCATTGTTCTGCCTTCCTTGGATTGAGCTGCTCAATCCCCAGGAGGGCAGAAACCTGTCTGTGAGGTGGCAGCAGCTGGGGATGCAGTGGAAACCTCAGAGAGCTGGTTTGGCAGTACTGGGAGACCATGGTGGAGCACCCAGGGTGCATGGGATTGGCCCTCCAATACCAGATTTGGATTGGGGGGTCAATTCCATGATCATAGAAATCTCACATTGCCATATTCGGAATTATCATTGTGAAGCTACATATATGTATTGACATATATGTAGTGCACTCTTATACAGTAATGGTGTCCCGGCACTCACGAAGTCTGGGGAATTGGCCCTGGAAAGCTAGTGCAAGAGTGCCCTCACACTGTAACTTTGCACCTAGCCTTCAGTAAATGAAGGTTAGACATATAGGTGACTTATAAGTTACCTTAGTGCAGTGAAAATGGCTGTGAAATAGTGTGTGCACTATTTCACTCAGGCTGCAGTGGCAGTCCTGAAGAAAGCTTTGTCTGAGCTCCTTATGGGTGTCAATAGAAATACTGCAGCCCATAAGAATCTCCTGGAACCCCAATGTCCTGGGTACCTAGGTACCATATACTAGGGACTTATAAGGTGGGTCCAGTGTGCCAATAAGAATTGGAATATGGAGTCACTAGTGACAAAGTTGGTAAGTAGAGGGAGCATAAGCACTGGAGTTCTGGTTAGCAGAACTTCAGTGACACAGGCAAGCATACTGACAACACCTATAGGCCACAAACTATGAGCACTGGGGTCCTGACTAGCAGGATCCCAGTGAGACAGGCAAAACACACTGACAAATAGGTTTTAAACTATGGGCACTGGGGTCCTGGCTAGCAGGATCCCAGTCAGACAGTAAAACCACTCACAAACACTCACAAACAGGCCAACAATGGGGGTAACCATGCTAGAAAAGAGGCTACTTTCTCACAGTTATCCACCTGCATTCTTTAGTGGGGCTTTGGCTTAACATCAGGCACATAATACCTTCTAAGAGTGAAATCTGCTTTGCCTTCAGTATGTTCAACAAACTAATGCCTTCAGCATACCCTGAAACATTGCCTGCATAAGGGTAAGCAGGTTCAGCACTGAAAACTCTGATACGCCATCTAAGGAATTCTGGGCTGCTGAATTGCTAGTAGGGGAATGCAGGGCAGCTTGGCTGGACCTCTTTATGAATCTGTCAGTTGGCACATCCTGCAATGAGATGGTGGGGGAAGCATTGGAGGACAGATGTGAACATCTTGTTAACCTGGGGGAGGAAGAAGCAATTCGTTAAACGGGTTGGGGGGTCTATTTGAGTCTTTGTCATGCGTGCCTCAAGACGCCTGTGATGCTCAGATTTTTTTTGCGTTAATTGTCAGTACCTTCACCTCAAATTATATATATATGCTTATGAGATTGCAATCCTTGTGATAAAGAGCAAAGGTTCTTTTGTGAGAGGGCACATAGTTTGACAGAAGACATAAAACAATCTTCTGAGTTTGTGTTTTAAATTAAAAAGGTTTAGAATGCAGAGCTTGTAGTGACCGGAAGTGTTACTCTGCAGGCTCAAGCAACAGTGAATGCTGTGGAGTCTACTCACATACTTGTATGGGCGACAATAGTTTTAGCATATTGTGGGTTTAGTCACATGCACATCTAAGGGCAAGCCTGCATCTCGGAAGTGGCTGCAGAAAGGCTAATTTGAGTCACACACATGGACCACAGGCTAAGCCGGAACACTAGGGGTGGCTGCAACCTCAGACTTGCTGGTCATACACAAGTTTGCAAATTTGCATTGAAAATGTGCTACCACCTATTCCAGGTTCTTCTGAAAGGTAGGATGGCTAACATTGCTGCCATTCTTCATCTGAAGCTCCTATTTTGCCTATTTAGGATGCAGAGATTGAATTTGGACTGTAGGAAAACTGGTCTAGTTCAGTGATTTGTTTCCTGGGCAACACAGAGAGCTTTGAACAATGTCCTTCATGTGACCAGTAACTAGTGTATGAACTTTAAGGCAGGGATGATGTGCTCACATCTATGGAGGTTGAGAGTTTGTCAAGCAGTGGGATACAGGACTTGTTGCAGTGTTT
The DNA here is from genome assembly GCF_031143425.1 of Pleurodeles waltl. Taxonomy (NCBI): domain Eukaryota; kingdom Metazoa; phylum Chordata; class Amphibia; order Caudata; family Salamandridae; genus Pleurodeles; species Pleurodeles waltl. Next base: position 956,236,032 of record NC_090444.1, read on the forward strand.
TGTAAGACTGATGTAGAGTTCTGTGACATAAACTAGTCTTGCCTACAATATGGCTGTTGAGATTTGCACGCTGAAAGGTAGTCCATATAGGGTAAGATCCATCATAGAATTCTCACAACACAACAGGCATGGTGATGATACGATTGTATTTTTGCACTCAGGTTAACACTACATCCATTTTACTTAAGTTTCCAGAATTAAAGTAATTGGTGGTCTCTAGTACCAAAAGCTGTTTAGAGGTGTGGTAGGAGTAGTGTAGTGACTCAGTGACATATCTACAGTTTTCTTGAGGTCATCCCGGATAGGTGGTTGGGTCTTCCAGGCCCCGTTTTTACTTCTTCATGATTGGTTTGATATAGATTGTGTTTAGCTCACTGGGTTATTCTCCTGATCATTGCCATAAATTGATGATTGCTTTGAATATTATGGCTTCTGTGCTAGGATTGAAATTATTCTTGACTATGTATGAGCAGGCAAAGCTCAGCAGGAGCTCCTTCTATGCTGATAGACACAAGTTGTTTATTTTTTAATACAAAGTTGGCTTAACAAACTTAGTTTGGTTGTGACTTGGTCCAATGGGTAATGTGGTAAGATTGCTGTAAGTCTTAAGGTCTTTGGCCTTTGTACCCAGAAGTCCTGTGATTGAGTTACAGAGTTTTTGGAAGTAATTGGTGTGACTTGAGGTGCAGTTTGGTTGTTTGAAATATGGGAGTGTTTTGGATCTCTCTTTGATTGGCTTGGGATCATTTGAAATCTGTTGTGAAACGTGAGATGTAGTGGCTTTTTTAATGGTTGACTTGTAGATTCCATGTTATATGCCTATTATGTTTGTTTCTTTCTGGCCATGTGTTTCCTCCATTGTCATTCAAAAGTTCTGATTGTCCTTTTCTTTATGATTACACTCTGATTGAGCCAATTTGCTTGCTGGTATGTTGCCTATTCTTTGGGGCCATAGCTGGAATTACTGTATCGAAAACCTTAGTGAGCCATTTGTGGAATTGATTGACAAATATCAGTAGCTTCATTGAATGTACGGCTAAGACTTGTTTCTGGAACAAGTCAAGGTTGAAAGTTTTCAATGGTCTATTAAGCAATATGTTATTTGGCAATGGTGTTGGTGGTGGTGAAGCATTTGACAAGTGTATAATAGACACCTGTGTACACACAGGTGAATGGGTTTTGGGAACATCATAGACACACACTGAAGTACGAATCACTTAAAAAATCAGTAAAAAAACTTTTGCTGGATTAACATTGGTATGAATGCATGGTGACCAGGCAGAAGGACAAGCAATTAAAGTGATTTATACTTCAGTGCAGCAAGTCAAGGAGTGTTTCTTTCTCTACTCAAATCGTGAGACCCCTGCTTTGGTGGTAAGCCATTCACAAGATGGCAGTTCCTCCTGACCAGTTGTGTTTTGGTGTTTTGTGTCCTCAAGAGAACCCTTGAGGGATCAGCACTATTAAAGAAGATAAGGCCTTCAGGGAGAATTCTAAGTATTGTCTTCAATGCACATCATTCCTGTTTGAGCTACCACAAAGACTTACAATTAGTGCCTCCGTGCTATTTTGCTCTTTAAGGAGGAGCCTTAAAATTTGCGAATGAGTAAGGCCCTGAGTTCCCTCTTTTTCAAATTGATGCAGAACCTGAATTTTATTTTGATTTTTTGTCATTGTTTGTTCTTGAATTTGTATTATTGTCAAATGTTTTTGATGTAAGTAATGTTTGTGCAGTGCAAATTTTTTTAGATGAGGTAATTGCTCTCTTCTGTATTTGTCCTTCTGTGCACGATAAATGTTTTTAAATTAAAATTGTTCTGGATAAATGTTATGTATTAATGCTAAGAAGAGGTCATTGGTTTTGCCATTGTTGGCTCTTGTTTCTTTTGCTCCTGAGGGCTGCAGGCAGTTGAATTAAGGGCCAGTGATCAGGGTTAAGGCCCAGCCTCAGGCTGAACAGTTTGTGACCATAGAGTGGTAAATCAACAACATTTGAGCAACAGACAAAAACCTGCAGAGGTGCTGCATTCATTTTTATAATGCTCCATGAATGATGCACCCACATTGATTTCAGATGTACAATTTGGTTATTGGAAATAAAAGAAAGGTATATCAGTTTAGATTGGGTTAATGAGTCAAAACCATCTAGCATAAGGTGACAGACAGTCATATTCAGGTTCACCAAAGCTGCCAGGGAGCCAAAGAGACCCCTTGGTTTTTCAAAACCCTGCTAGTCAGACTTTTGGGTTTTATAGTGTGCTATCGTAGGGAGGTCTGCAAAGCTATGTATGTATGTCTGTCAGTAATGTGAGAGCAGGGGTGTGTGTTTTTCTCCTTCAACCAGTTACGGAGTACATAGGTTTGCAGCTTGCTTGAAATAAAAACAATGGTGGAGTTTTACACTAGCGGGAAATAAATGTGTCCTGGATTGTGAAAGAGGAGCAGATGGGCAGCCTTTTGCATGGTCGTCAAGTACCCTTACGCTGTGCAACATCTTCAGCCTGTCCTCACTTTTTTACTTTTGTACTTATGTGCTTAATACTCCCAGTTCAGTGTTTGTATTTAAGGGTTAAAAACTCCCAGCATGCAAAGTGCTTTTGGCTAAAAAGCCAGGCCTACCTGAAGGTATAACACATGGGCGAGGGCCATCTTGCAGGTGTGATGTTGGCATCCACAACAAGATTAAAAGCCTGATTTATGATTAAAAAATGCATACTTGTTTACGGTGAGCCTTCCCTACCTATACATCCCTTCTACTAAAACTACCTCTGTGCACCATTCGTGGAAGGGATGTGAAGAGGCTTGAAAGGGATACCATATAAAATAGAATCTAAATGTAAGACCTCCTGCTACCTTCCCCTGTTACTGCTCTTACTTCAGAACAAACACAGTATCTCGCGTTCTGTGTTAGACCTGTCAGCCTTAAGGTGGGCTTCTCCCAAACATTTTGCCTTCACTCCTCCTATTTTGCTGAATTGGTTTTTTGTTGGTCTTAGGACTTTGCACTCTTTACCACTGTAACCAGTGCTTATGTGCTTATGCCCTCTTGTTTAAACATGGTGAAATTGACTTACATATAATTGGCATATTTGATTTACATATATATGTCCCTGGTAAACACATACTACAGGTACCTAAGACGTGTAAATGAAATGCTACTAGTGGGTCTGCAGCACTGAATATGTGACCGACTTACATAGCCTTTTTAAAACATTTCCCTTGCATGCCATTATGGCCTGTGTATGCATTTTTAAACTGTCATTTTGACCTGGCAAAATAAACCTTTTGCCAGGTCTAGACCTTGCTTTTTAATAGATATGCCATCCCCTAGGGTAGGCCCTAAACAGTCCTTAGGGCAGGGCGCATTGTATCTAAAAGGTTGGACATGTAATTTTTCACTACTGCAAGGCTTACATCTCCCAAATGATAACTTTGGGTTTCCTTATTACATTTAGTAAGTGATAACATTTATGTGTGAGCAGGTAGGGCTGTTATGTTTGGTGTCTGATGTCTTGTAATGTAAAACACTCTTAATGGTAAAGGCGGATTTTAAGTCATAATTCTGAAAATGCCACTTTTAGAAATTTGGCATTTTCTTGTCCTAACCATTTGGCGCCTGCAGCCAGTTCCTGTGGCACATGACTAGGTGTAGTTGGAAGTTGGCCACTGTGTATTCCTCCCAGACAGTATCACAAAGGGGACTAGCTGTTGGCAGGATGGGCTATCTCTGGCAGGATGAGGGGTGGAGCTGTCACCTATCACGCTTGCATCTCAATATGGGTACCTAAGCACATACACAAAGGACTTCACACTAGCCTATTGTGCCCCCAAACAGACTGGGATCAGGGCAGGGAGGCAGGAAATTTGAGACACCTCTGTAGGGGGAAACCTCGAGAGGCATTTCCCACTTCAAGGAGGGCATCAGGTATAAAAAGGCAATCCTCGAACCCACTCTTCAGTATATTGGTGGACCTGTAGATTCCACAGAAGGACTGCCCTGCTGCCCTTCTGCTTGGGGCCTGCCCCACTAACTTAGAAGGAAGACTGGACCTGCACCCTTCATCCCAGAATGAAGTGACTCCAAGTGTCAGCTGACTGACTTCCTGTTCTGAGATACAGGGACACAACAAGCTCCAGAGTCCCCTCTGCAACTGCCCAGTTGACCTGCTGAAACTGCCTGGCCCTGCAACTGGACCTGCTTGAGCCCTTCTGTCCTTGCCTGGAGTGAGTTCCTGATGACCAAGAGGTGACTCCCAGGTCCTGTACCCTCGGTGTGGCATTAGTTGAGCTCATCCTTGAGAAAAAGTAGAAATCCTTAAGTTTTTGGCTCTTTATGACCACAACTGGATCCATTGGTGCCAAGATCTTGCCACCCACTTCGATAACCAATGTGAAGCTCCAATGATCCCGAATGTTCACACTACAGCGACCTCCAGTAATGATTGGCAACGCAAGATTTGCACTTTGCGCTACAGCATCAACAGCCTGCGATGACGGCAGACATGAATCTCCAGCAACAACCATCCCTGACACCCAACAGTAGCTTCCTCCTATAGCGATGACCATCTGCAATGCCCAGCCAGCATTTCACGCTATAGTGACGACCATCTGCAATGCTCTCCCTGCTCCTTTTAGCTTCCTTTACTACAAACAGAACTCTTTGCCCTGGACTTTAAAAGATAACTCTTTCAGTGGGCCTAACCTGGTCCCTGTACCCAGCCATCGCTCCATCGTGGTCAGTCTGAACTTGTGACTGTCACCTGGTCGCACATGACTAGATAACTGAGTGTTGTGCTTTTTGGTTTTAGGTGCTACACTTACCTTAAACCTTTACAAGTGCATATGTCCTGCTTTACTGATGCAATTTTGTTGTTTTGGTGTCATATAATTTATTCAATTTTATTCTATTTTTCTAACTTGGTGTGAGATTTTTCTTGTGTGGTGCTTTCATGTTATTGCTCATTGTATGATGCATAAATACTTTATACATTGCCTCTAATTTAAGCCTGACTGCTTTTGTGCCAAGCTACCAGAAGGTTAAGCACAGGTTAATTTTCTGATTTCTGTGATTCACCCTGACCAGGATTGTGACTGTTGCTTGAGAAGGGCTCACACTCCCCTCAACCAACAACCCAGTTTCTCACACCTGGTCTTACCTCTTGTTAATGGGGAGGGTGGAGTAGGAGAACTTGTGCATCACAGTGGCCATCAGCTTACAAAGAGGGAGAGAGTAAAGGCTGAGGTGGGAGGGGGCACACCAGAAGTCGCAACGTAGTCACCAGATATTTAAATGAAGGGCGTAGGAAGCAGAAATACAATGTCATTTTCTGCGGGTGTGACATCGCACTAGTTCTGTGGAGTGACATCACAAAAGTGGCCTAACTGGTTTGATATTCACTGTTTCCTTCTTCAGCAAATACTAAGACAACACATAATAAAGCAGTACTATTGAGTACAGGGTGCTAATCTACATGATTTTTTTTTTATTATTCCCAGGTCTTGACGAAGCAGCAGTTTACAGTTGTGAAGCACACAACAAGAAAGGACTGACCGCATCAAACGAAGTGCAGATAAATATAAAAGGTAGGAAGACATCACTTGATAGTCCTCATGTTTGTAGGATATTCCGACTTAAGATCCAAACACTGCATAGATGCAAATTAAAGGACATGCACAATTATTGGGCAAACTGAATGTATGGCATTATGTTGTTATGACCATTACCTCTATAGCTATTATCTTAGCTCTCCATGACCTCGGCTTGGCCTATTTTCTCTTCTAATTCAGGTCTAATTTGCCATGTCCCTGGGATTGTGACATCAGCTACATTTGTTGTGATCTCATATACCTTCCTACAGCCCTCATCATGCAGAATTGTTAATCTGTTCTCTTCCTATGGTGCCTTGATTCTCTTGCATGAATACCATATAACTGTCTCTGTTATTGTTCTATGGGTACGCAACTGCAGTTAGGGTTTGGATTGGGAAGGCTGCCAATGAACTGAATGTGTCTCCAAATATGTTTCTCTTTTACTTCTGAAGTTGTCTTTTTGGAAAGTTCTGTTTGGGTCAAGTCAGTAGATTTAGAACCTCAGGTTGGCCTGTCCACTACCAAGGAACTCAAAAAGGACTCTCAGATCCTTCGCTATCAGACACCCACACTTCCTATGTAACATGGGCAGGGAGTTTGCAAAAACATAATGGGACTTTTCCTGAGCTGGTAAGCTTTGGGCATGTCACACGTTTGAGGCTTATTTCACTGATCCTACCCTCCCTTCAAGAATCCACTGCCTTTCATCCACTCACCGAATATTCCTATTTCTGATGTTTTGGGGCAAAATCATTAAGGCATTCATAAGTTTGTGAAGCAGTACCATAAGAGTACTATAGGAGTACCAGTCCAGATGCTCCTAAGCGCCTTAGTAAATTGGCACCAATGTCTTTAACCTCACCCAAGTCAACAAACTATAGTCTACTCAAGAGTATCTGCTTCCTCCACATCCAATGCACACTGCTGCTCTTTGAAGGCAGTAGGGAGCCTTATTGGATGATTGCATGCTATAAATTTGAAGGCAATACAAATAAACTCCATATACTTTTAACGTGTCATCTGTCCTAGACAATTAATATTATAACTTTGCTGGTTTCCACATTTTGGAGAATGCTTCTTGATTAAACAGAGCTTCTAAAAACAGAAGGGACTTCTCAGTTTTTAGTCCCAGCTGTTGATAACTCCAGTCACATTATATTTGAGATGAGGTTGCCATCCCAGTGCTTGCTTTTTGGGAGTGGTGCAAGTGGGGTCTACTGGCACTTATTTTTTGTTGACCAGGACTTATTTTTACTATCAGACTGATAAAGAGAAAGAGAGAGAGAAAGGCAGAAAAGGAGGAATAGTGATAAAGGAAAACAGTGTCTAAGGGAGAAAGCAGTTTAAAAGGGGTCATCCTCGACTCCACTCTCTCCATGACCAGGCAAGTCAACGGCGTCTCCGCGTCCTGCTTCAACACCCTCCGTATGCTCCGCAGGATCTTCAAATGGATCCCCCTCCACACGAGAAAAAACGTTACCCAGGCCCTCATCACCAACAGACTCGACTACGCGAACGCCCTCTACTCAGGAACTACAAACAAGCTCCTGAGACGACTCCAACGCATCCAGAACGCCTCGGCCCGACTCATCCTCGATGTCCCCCGCCGCAGCCACATCACACTCCACCTGAGAGGCCTGCACTGGCTCCCCGTCAACAAAAGGATCACCTTCAAGCTCCTGATCCACGCACACAAAGCACTGCACAACACCGGACCCACCTACCTCAACAACCAACTCAGCTTCCACACCCCCACCCGAAGCCTCCGCTCAGCCAACCTCGCCCTCGCCACAGTCCCCCGCATCCGAAAAACCACCGCAGATCCTTCTCCTACCTCGCTGCCAAGACCTGGAACACTCTCCCCACCATCCTACGACAGACCCAGGACCTGCTGGCCTTCAGAAGACTCCTCAAGACCTGGCTCTTCGACCAGTAGCACCCCCCTCCCCAGCGCCTTGAGACCCTCGCGGGTATGTAGCGTGCTTTACAAATGCAGTGATTGATTGATTGAATATGACCCTGTCAAAGTACAATACTGTCACCAAAGTTGCTTGGGTTGGAGTGGCAATAGTAAAGCTGTTACCTCCAAACTACAACACTTTCTTTCCTGTAACTTAGTTTGAAATGGGAGTAAAATGTTTTATCCTTCTAACGTGCAGTACTTTCCCTACTGTTTTTTTAGGTTGAAGGGCAGGGTGGTAGATTGTATTCTTTAAAATGTAACATTTTATTTACGTTTTTGTTGAATTCAGAATTTTAATTTTGTTTCATGTATGTTTTTGGTTTAATTTTGATTTTAATGGGGTTTAATGTTATTGTTTGATATGTATTTCAATTTCTTATGTTATTAATTTGGATGTAGCATTGACAATATTTTGTGTTTTAGTTGGAGATACATCTTTAACTGCATTTGTTTATATTAGTATTTTTTAATTTTGGCTACGTTTTAGTTGTAGTTGTTTTGTTAATCTGTTTTTTTTTAACATATTTTTGTGATAGACTTCTTTTGTAAGTTAATATTTTTGGTATTTAGTGTCTTTCTTTGAGTAATAAACATTTTACAAATGTGGTTTTAAAATTAACTTTAAATTATATTGTATAAATATACTTTTCCATTTTTTATTACAAATGTACATTTTACATACATTGTGTTTTTTTAAAAAAAAGCTTTAATTATTAGTATTTGGTTAATTTTTAAAACAATTGGTAATGTGTTATTTACTATTTAACTATTTCTTATTAGATTTCTTTTTAAATAATAAGTATACATTTCTTTAAAAATGTATTTTTATATTTTTAATTTTTTACTGTACATCTATATATCTTTATATATAAATAAATGTAAGTATGTAAGCTTGATATTTAGTGCCATGGTATTCTAGCTGTAGTATTTGTGTATCACAGTGTTTATGAAGTCCATATTATGTCATAGCAGGAGAAACACAGGCTCTTTTCTGACTTTGAGAGATACGTACCAGTTTCCCAGTCCCCTTACTCATCGAGGGACCAACCCATTTCCACTTTTTAATTGTAGTAATTATTAATTCCTACATAATGACTTGGCTGAGCCTTGAGAAAGTCGCTTTTTCAATGAAACGCCTCAGCTGGCAGTTGTTGTACACAAATCCACAATCATGATCCATGAGAATGCTTGGAACAACTGTGGAATAAAACTTCTGGTATTGAAGAATTGACTTTCTTCTGACTATTTATGTAATGTACTGGACATTATTTGTGCTTTTATTTTGTTTATTTTCTATTTTTACATTGCAAACCTTTGGTTTATGATCAACTTACACCTTAACCCCTTAGGTGCTGGGAGTTATCCCTCCGGTGCTGAGCCCTTTTTTTGGCTATTTGGGGTAGTTCATGCTTAGGCCTTCATAACGTTTTGTCCACATAAGCTATCCACACCAAATCTGTGTCCTTTTTTTCTAACATCCTAGGGATTCTAAAGGTACCAAGAGTTTGTGGGTTCCCCTGGAGGAGACTAAGAAATTAGCCAAAATACAGCTAAAAGTTTGTTTTTTTCAGAAAAATTGAAAAAAAGGCTGCAGGAAAGGCATGTGATTTTTTTCCCTTAAAATGGCATCAACAAAGAGTTTGCGGTGCTAAACTCACCATCTTCCCAGCTTTCAGGAACAGGCAGACTTGAATCAGGAAACTACATTTTTCAACACAATTTTGGCATTTTACTGGGACATACCACATTTTTACTATTTTTTGTGCTTTCAGCTTCCTTCCAGTTTGTGACAGAAATGGGTGTGAAACCAGTGCTGAATGCCGGACAGCTAACATTCCTGAAAAGTAGAGAAAATTCTGAATTCAGCAAGGGGTCATTTGTGTAGATCCTTCAAGGTTTTCCTACAGAAAATAACAGCTAAAATAAAAAAAATATTGAAATTGAGGTGAAAAAAAGAGCCATTTCTGTCCACGTTTTCTTCTATAACTTTTTCCAGCTATGGCAGATTTTTGAAAGCAATATACCATTACGTCTGCTGGACTCTTCTGGTTGCCGTGATTTATAGGGCTTGTAGGTTCATCAGGAACCCTAGGTACCCAGAGCCAAAAAATGAGCTGCACCGTGCAATGGGTTTTTATTGTATACCGGGTATACAGCAATTCATTTGGTGAAATATAAAGAGTCAAAAATAGGTATCAAGGAAACCTTTGTATTTTCAAAATGGGCACAAGATAAGGTGTTGAGAAGCAGTGGTTATTTGCACATCTCTGAATTCCGGGGTCCCCATGCTAACACGTGAATTACCAGGCATTTCTCAAATAGACTTCTTTTTTACACACTGTCTTACATCTGGAAGGAAGAAATGTAGGGAAAGACAAGGGGAAATAACACTTGTTCTGTATTCTGTGTTCCCCCAAGTCTCCCAATAAGAATGGTACCTCACTTGTGTAAGTAGGCCTACTGCCCGTGACAGGAAATGCAACATGGACACATCATATTTTTACATTGAAATCTGACCTGTATTTTGGGAAGTTCCTAGCTGTGGATTTTGGCCTTTAGCTCAGCCGACAGGTAGGGAAACCTACCAAACCGGTGTATTTATGAAAACTGTACATGCTGCAAAGTTCTGGAATCTGTGAGGAGCCACAAACGTCCTTCCATCCAGCATTTCCCCAAGTCTCCCGATAAAAACGGTACCTCACTTGTGTGGGTAGGCCTAGTGAACGCGACAAGAAATGCCCCAAAACACAACGTGGACACATCACATTTTCCCAAAGAAAACGGAACCGTTTTTTGGCAAAGTGCCTACCTGTGGATTTTGGCCTCTAGCTCAGCCGGCACCTTGGGAAACCTAGCAAACCTATATATTTTGGGAAAGTAGACAACTAGGGGAATTCAGAATGGGGTGACTTGTGGGGCTCTCACCAGGTTCTGTTACCCAGAATCCTTTGCAAACCTCAACATTTGGCAAAACACTTTTTCCTCACATTACGGTGATCGAAAGTTCTGGAATCTGAGAGGAGCCACAATCTTCCATCCACCCAGTATTCCCCCAAGTCTCCCAAGAAAAATGGTACGTCCCTTATGTTGGTAGGCCTAGTGCCCGGGACAGGAAACGCCCCAAAACGCAACATGGACACATCAATTTTTTACATTGAAAACTGTCATATTTGTTTTTAAGTGCCTAGCTGTGGATTTTGGTCTCAGGTTCAGCCAGGAGCTAGGAAAACCTACCAAACCTATGCATTTTTTGTAAACTAGACATGTAGGGGAATGCAGGATGGGGTAATTTGCGGAGCTCTCACCAGTTTCTGTTACCCAGAATCCTTTGCAAACCTCAACATTTGGCAAAAAAAACACTTTTGCTCACATTTCGGTGATAGAAAGTTCTGGAATCTCAGAGGAACCACAAATGTCCTTCCACCCAGCATTCCCCCAAGTCTCCTGATAAAAATGGTACCTCACTTGTGTGGGTAGACCTAGTGCCCATGTCAGGAATAGATCACACAACGGTCAATGTTGGTCCTTGCCTGAGGGCAACTGTTGATACTGGGGTGATCCATTCCTCATGCAGGCACTAGGTACAGGCACTCAAGTGGGGTAGCGTTTTTATCAGGACAGGTGGGGAAACGCTGGGTGGTAGGAATTTTGTGGATCCCAGCATATTTCTGTAGTTTGTGTGACAGAAATGCAAGAAAGAATAGAGATTTTATTCAACATTTCATCTTTGCAGGATATTCTGGGTAAGAAAACTTTGGGGAATCCTCACAAGTCACACCTCTGTGCACTCCCCTGGGTGTCTAGTTTCCAGAAATGTCTGGGTTTGGTAGGTTTCCCTATATGGCTGCCAAGCCCAGGACCAAAAACGCAGGTGCCTGCTTTACAAAACCAGGTTGTTTTGTGATAGATAATTTTGATGTCTCCACAATACGATTTGGGCAGTGGAATTTGGGGCTGAACCAAATTGGGGAGCTCCCAAGAGAGTGCTTGCCGCCGCATGCACCTGCTGTCTGGGTTGGACTAACCCGCTATTGTCCCGCTGCACAGACTGTGATGTTGAAGGGACAGCAGGACTGTCCTCATCAACTCCTTCAGAATCACTGAAAGAGGAATTATCGAATGGGGACTCCTCCGACTGAAAAATCACTCCCAGAGACTGCGCCATAGTCCTATCCCTCAGGTGCTGTCTCAGTATCTGCTGTCTCAGTCTCTGATCCTATGTCAGAGCTGTCCTCTATTATCCGAGTAAGTGCTTGAGCAGCAGTCATCCAACGAGATGCCATCTCTGCTACTGGCTAAACTGTCACTCTAAAACACTGGCCTACGTAGACAGTCACAAAATTGCTGGTGTGTGATACGTGCATCAGTAGAGGTCACCTTACCTTTGCTTCTTCCCTCAATCAGCATGTTCTCTCAAGACACTAAAAAAAAAACACTCACCTTGTCACATACGAATCGTCATAGTCATTAGCGCCTCTAGCGCCCAGTCCAACAATCATTCTTGGTGCTCCCATGACCTACTCCTCCGATTCCCTCACTACCACCCAGCAAAAGTGCTCTTCATCTCTCCATAGGCACCCTCCCACATACATTTCATTTGTATTAGTTCAGGTAATGGCTGGCTTTACTAATCCACTCAGCAATTCACATAAAATACAGATTTGATCTTTGCAGTAGGCATATAAACCTTCTGCACTACTTTATGGCATCAAATCTGACAAAAGTCAGATCCTTTTGTAGCAGAAACATAATCACAAGACTTACTTTACTTTTTTATTGCTACCTAAAAGCTACAGTTGAAACGCATCAGTTGAAGTATGTGCATTGCTTTGAAGACACAAGCTGCAACTGGTGGCGAATATATATATATATATATATATATATATATATATACACACATATATATATGTTCAATGGCATGTGTAGCTGCAGATACACATGCTATGGCTCTGAGTGTTACAAGTTGTTTTTCTTGGAAGAAGTCTTTTCGGAGTCACGGGATCGAGTGACTCCTCATCTCGGTTACAATGTGCATGGGCATTGAATCCATAGTTGGATTGTTTTCTTTCCATTGTCGGGTTCGGACGTGTTTCCTCTCGCACCGAGATTTCAAATCAGAAAACCCCAGAAAACCTGTTTACTCGTCGGTATTGTTTTGATCGCGTTTCCCATCTAGCATTGAACCGGTAGTACCGTCGGAACCTTCATTTCGCCTCTGTGAGCGCATGGCCTGTTCGGGCCTACCGTGTGGAAAGCTTGATGGATCAGACACCATTTTGTTTCTGCCCTCGGTGCCATGTGAAGTACCCATATACAGACCAACACCTGGTTTGTAATTTGTGCCTTTCTCCAGACCATCGGGAGGAAGATTGCGAAGCCTGTCGATCGTTTCGATCAAAGAAGACCTTGAGAAATCGCAGGGCCCGAAGACTAGAAATGGCGTAGAAAAGCATCGAACATCTTGACGTCATGGAGGAAGAGCAGGCGCAGACAGCAGTCTCCATCCAAAACACCGACTCCGAACAAGAATCGGAAGACGATAGACCCATCACAGCTGGCCAGTATGTGAGTACGTCTGCCCCTACACCCTTACATAAAAAACATCCACAGACCTTGGGTACACCACTGCCGGAAGGCCATGGTTCGGCCGGAAAAAAGACTGTTGGCGTCCGACGTTGGGGTCGGCATCGAAAAAGGCCACTCCTCCGTCCACATCGTAGTCGAGTAAATTGGTTAAAGCTTCCACATCAGACTCCAGTAAATGACCTCATTCATGGGAGTCGACAATTCAACACTTCGTTTCGGAACCAAAACAGCAGACTACTTTTTTGGGATTGAAAAAGATCTAAACTTCGGAGCCGAAAAGTCCTCATACACAGAGGAACAGGTACTTTCGAGAAAATTAAAGCAAATCTCAAAGCCCATGCAGGAATCTCACAAAGCTTCTGAAGAAGAGACTGAGATTGTGCCAGTATTAGAAGTTATGGATGAAAGACAATCGAGAATCCATATACATAAGGAGACTGGATGAATCATCACTGCATCTCCTTTAAAGACTAAAAGAAAGCTGGCTTTATAAGAGGAGTTAGACTCTGTTCAACCACCAGCAAAAGTGCAGAAACAAAAGGAGAAACCAGCACCTCTCCCTACTTCTCCTCCTCACTCTCCACAGCTTTCTTTTTCACATCACAATAGTCCACCACCATTGCCTTCTCCAACACACTCATTTTATTCACATGGAGATACAGTAGACCCATGGGATCTCGATGACCCTGATCCCATTCCAGACAATGATCCAGACCTCTACCCATCAAAACCTTCTCCTCCAGGAGACACTACTGCCTACACCCAAGTAGTCTCTAGGGCAGCTGCTTATCATGGAGTGCTTATGCATGCTGAACCACTGTTGGAAGACTTTCTATTTAACACACTGTCTTCCACTCACTCCAGGTACCAGTGTCTCCCATTGTTGCCTGGAATGGTTAAACATGCTAAGCACATTTTTAATGAGCCTGTCAAAGCTAGAGTTATCACCCCTAGAATTGACAAAAAATATAAGCCTGCCCCGATGGACCCAGACTATATCACATATCAGGTTCCTCCAGACCTAGTGGTAGCCAGCACAGCTAGGAAAAGAGCAAATAGCCAGTCACCAGGAGACGCACCTCCCCCTGATAAAGAAAGTAGGAAATTTGATACAGCTGGCAAAAGAGTCACCACACAAGCGGCTAACCAATGGAGAATTGCCAATTCTCAGGCACTTCTAACCAGATATGACAGGGCCCATTGGGACGAGATGCAAGATCTTATACAGCACCTCCCAAAGGAGCATCAAAAGACAGCACAACAGGTTGTAGAGGAGGGACAGGCTATAAGCAATAACCAGATAAGGTCTGCCCTCAATGCTGCTGATACAGCCGCAAGAAATGTTAATACTGCCATTACAATTAGAAGGCTTGCATGGCTACGCTCCTCTGGTTTTAAACCAGACATTCAACAGGCAATACTTAATATGCCTGTTGACAAGAAACACATTCGGCCCAGAAGTAGACACCACTATTGAGAAACTGAGAAATGACTCAGGCACTGTGAAAGCAATGGAGGCATTATATACCATATAGAGGCTCCTTTTGCAGACCCCAGTTTAGAGGAAGTTTTAAGCTACAGTCCTCTGATGCCTCTACCTCCCAGACAAAGCAGGGACAACAAACCAAATATCGAACAGGGGGGTTTAGAGGGTCCTATAGAGGACAATATTTCAGGAACAGAGGCAAGTTCCAAACCTCAAAGCAAGCCACTGCACTACATAAGCAGTGACTTTCTTCCCACCCCTCCACTCCACACTTCTCTTGTGGGGGGAAGACTACAACAATTCCACTCTCATTGGCAAAATATCACCACAGACAATTGGGTATTATCAATTATCCGCAATGGCTATTGCTTAGAATTAATCTCCACCCCTCCAAACATTCCCCCACGATACCACAAATTGTCCCCAGAACACAACGTTCTGTTGCAACAAGAGGTACAATCTCTACTATTAAAACAAGCAATAAAACTGGTTCCAAATTCTTAACAAGGAACAGTTGTATACTCGCTGTACTTCCTCATTCCCAAAAAAGACAGGACCCTCAGGCTCATCTTGGACCTCAGGCCTCTCAATCTATACCTTCTGTCAGAGCATTTTCACATGGACAAGATTACATGACTGCTTTAGACCTCAAAGATGCGTATTTCCACATACCCACCCATCCAGCTCACAGAAAATACCTCAGGTTCGTCATAGCAGGGAAACATTACCAGTTAAAGGTTTTGCCATTTGGCATATCAACAGCCCCAAGAGTGTTCACAAAATGTTTAGCAGTAGTAGCAGCCTACTTAAGAAGACAACACATACATGTCTTTCCATATCTAGACAATTGGCTAATAAAATCAAGCAATTTTACACAATGCCAACAACACACTCAATATGTGATAGAAACCATACATACACTAGGGATCACTCTAAATTACCAAAAATCACACCTTCAACCAGCACAAGTACAACCTTACCTAGGTGTTATTCTGAATACTCAGAAAGCCCTAGCATATCCAAATACACAAAGGATACAAGCTTTCCAAAATCTCATACCACAAATACAACCAAATCAACAATATACTGTAAGATTCATCATGAAAATTCTAGGGATGATGGCATCTTGCATAGCCATAGTTCCACATGCAAGACTAAGCATGAGGCCCTTACAACAGTGCCTCTCACAACAATGGTCTCAGGCACACAGTCAACTTCAAGATCTAGTGTTGGTGGACCGACAAACACATATGTCCCTACAATGGTAGAATGTCACCAATCTAATGAAGGGGCGGTCATTTCAAGACCCTGTGCCTCAGACCATAATCACAACAGACGCATCCATGGTAGGTTGGGGAGCTCATCTCAACAATCATACCATTCAAGGGGAATGGGATGCTAAACAGAAACAGCTTCACGTAAACCACCTAGAATTATTAGCTGTATTTCTTGCCCTAAAAGCGTTCCAGCTTCTTCTCAAACAGAAGACTGTTCTAATAAAAACAGACAACATGACAACCATGTATTACCTCAACAAACAGGGCAGGACACATTCATCTCAACTGTCCCTACTAGCCCAAACAATATGGAAATTGGCAATTCACAATCACATTAATCTCTTAGCACAATACATTCCAGGGATAGACAATCAGCTGGCATATCTTCTAAGCAGGAATCACCAACAAACTCATAAATGGAAAATTCACCCCCAAGTACTTCAAAAGTACTTTCAAAAGTGGGGGACACCAGAAATAGACCTATTTGCAACAAGCGAAAAAGCAAAATGCCAAAACTTTGCATCCAGACACCCGCTTCCCCTATCTAAGGGCAATGCTCTATGGATCAGTTGGTCAGGGATATTTCCTTACACTTTCCCCCTCTCCCACTCATTCCCTTTCTGGTCAGCAAACTACGTCAAACATTGCTCACCATGCTACTCATAGCCCCAACGTGGGCCTGTCGGCATTGGTACACAACACTCCTAGATCTGTCTGTAGTACCTCATTCCAAACTCCCAAACAGACCAGACTTGTTAACACAGAACAAAGGTCAAATAAGGCACCCAAACCCCAATGCTCTCAATCTGGCGATTTGGCTCCTGAAGTCTTAGAATTTGGTTACCTAAAACTTCCATCAGAATGTATAGAAGTAATTAAACAAGGACGTAAACCTACTACTAGGCAATGTTACGCAAACAAGTGGAAAAGATTTGTCTACTACGGTCAGTCTAAACACACTGAACCACTTACAACACCTATACAAGATATTCTACGCTATTCACTTCATTTGCAGAAATCAAATTTAGCTTTCTCATCCATCAAAATCCACCTTACTGCAATATCGGCTTATTTACGAACTATTCAACACACTTCTCTATTCAGAGTTCCTGTTATTAAAGCCTTCATGGAAGGATTAAAATGCATTATTCCACCCAGAACACCACCTGTTCCTTCCTGGAATTTAAATATCGTACTTACCAGACTTATGGGCCCACCTTTTGAACCCATGCACTCTTGTCAAATTCAATTCTTAACATGGAAAGTTGCCTTCCTGGTAGTTATTACTTCTTTACGAAGAGTTAGTGAAATACTGGTGTTCACTCTTGAAGAACCTTTCTTCCAAGTAAACAAGCATAAATTTGTACTTAGGACAGATCCAAAATTTCTCCCAAATGTAGTATCTCATTTTCATATCAACCAAACAGTGGAATTGCCAGTCTTCTTTCCACAGCCAGACTCTGTGACAGAAAGAGCTCTTCATACCTTAGATCTCAAAAGAGCTCTTATGTAAAACACTGACAGAACTAAAGATTTTAGAAAAACAAAATAACTTTTTGTTGCCTTTCAACATCCACATAAAGGTAATCCTATATCTAAACAAGGCTTAGCAAGATGGATTGTTAGATGTATCCAAACATGCTACATCAAAGCAAAGAGAAAACGTTTAATCATTCCTAGAGCACATTCTACAAGAAAGAAAGGTGCATCAATGGCATTTTTAGGAAATATACCAATGGCTGATATATGTAAGGCTGCCACATGGTCAACTCCTCATACATTTACAAAACACTATTGTGTTGATGTTTTCTCACAGCAACAGGCTACTGTAGGCCAGGCTGTATTAAGAACACTATTTCAAACAACTTCAACTCCTACAGGCTAGCCACCGCTATTTTTTGGGAGGACTAACTGCTTTGTAGTCTATGCATAGCGTGTGTATCTGCAGCTACACATGCCATTGATTGGAAAATTTCACTTACCCAGTGTACATCTGTTCGTGGCCTGTAGTGCTGCAGATGCACATGCACCCTCCCTCCTCCCCGGAAGCCTGTAGTCGTTCAAGTTTAACATTTGTTCATATGTATATACATTTACATTTGCATGGACATCTCTTTATATTCTTATACTCTATCACTCCTTCCTTCACCCTTTGTGGGAAAACAATCTAACTATGGAGTTGATGCCCATGCGCACTGTAACCGAGAGGAAGAGTCACTCAATCTCGGACTCCAAAAAGACTTCTTCCAAGTAAAACAACTTGTAACACTCCGAGCCCAACACTAGATGTCCGAAAAGATATGCATAGCATGTGAATATGCAGCACTACATGCCACGAACAGATGTACACTGGGTAAGTGACATTTTCCATATATAACATATATATATATATATATATATATATGTATATATAGATCACTTTTATATGTGAGTATGGTTTTCCTGGGGGCTGATCGCAGCCCCCAGGGAAACCACACACACATTGACAAAAGTGATCTCTTTCGATATATATATATATATATATATATATATATATATATATATATATAGATATAGATATAGATATACAATCTATTTATAGATATATCTATCTATATAGATATGTATATCTATATACAGATATATATCTGCATAAACATATCTATATATAGATCTATACATATATATATATATATATATATATATATATATATATATATATATATATATATATATATATATTTTTTTTGTTTTTTTAATAGCTGTATAGTTTGAAACCATACAACTATTTAAAAAAAATTGCTCACAAGCGAACCTCTGTCAATTTCATTTTTTTTTTTTTTAAAATATTTTGTTTACATTTTTTAAACCCCTGGGAGGGTGCAACAGCGGCCCGTTTTCCGAGGGGGCCGAACCTCCCCAATTGAAATCCCTGGTGTCTAGTGGGGTTTCCTGGCCCTCGATCACAGCTGCGTGATGTCAGTGTGCCACGGGTGGGGGGGTAGTGGGGGGAGACATGGAAGATCTTCTGTGTCTCCCGGGATTATTTTAAATAAAAAAATATCCTCAGGTGCGATGCACCAGAGGATTTTTAACCCCCTCACTGGTGTCGGCCACTGATTGTGACCCGAACCAGGGAGGTAGTGCGGGCATCGGCCAGTGGCCAACACCCGCACCCAAGGGGTTAATGGTAGCTGGTTGTTTTGCTACCATATAAGCACTGTTATCTATTACTGTGGATTACTACAGATATTTGACCAGAAGTTTGAAGGTTTTGGATGTGTGATTATTCAACCACAGCTACCAAAGTGTTGTATGTACCTCCTTTTGGGCTAGATGTACGGAGCTTTTTCAGGTCGGAAGCAGCCTGATTCATAGAATCGGGGCTGCTTGCGACCGGTAAAAAGGATTTTCTGATGTACGGAAAACTTTTTTGTGATTTGGTAACCTATTACCGAATCGCAAAATAGGTCAGTGATTCGGTATTATCAAATTGCGGCCTACCTCATGAATATTAATGAGGTAGATCCGTTGCGACCCCATCAATAAATGTGTCAAGGATACATTACTACATAGATGCTTGCGATTTCCTAATAGCGAATTGCAAAGATTCACTATTAGGAACTCTCAAACTGAAACCTATGTACATGTAGCCCCAAGGCCCTGATGGGGAGACCAACAGGCTCCTTGGACGGCACAGGCCCAGCCTCCACCGCCCAGAGCGGGCACCCATGTATGTCATTTTAAGATGTCAACTGCTTTGCTGTGAAGTTTCCAATAAAAATGCTCATGTCAATAAGGCAGGAGCACCCTTGGCGAAAATGCAGTGTCGGCTGGTCCACCTTGTCCTAGTAGTTTTTCTAAAACAGACCCTCAGAACAAAAAAGAAATGTCACTGACCCCTAGGACGTTTTTTCCCTGTGAATCTGAACTGTTCTGCTTTTTTTCTGCAAGCCTGAAAAATCAGAGTCAGAATCTCGTTGTGTCACTGAGCCCCTTGAGGTCCAAACGGAAAGGGGTCGATGACTAAGGGGGTCATTATGAGTTCGGCAGACGGTTTTTACCGTCTGCAGAACTTCCAAGGGGGGGGTTGCTACCACACAGTCTACCTCCCTGCCAGCCCCATTAAGAGTTTACTGCTGGGCTGGTGGGTGGAAACAGAGGTTTCCACCTGCCAGACTAGCGGGAAACAGGCTACAGCATTGTCACCGGCTCGTAATCGAGCCAGCGGCAGTCCTGTAGCCCGCAGGATGCACCAGCGCCCTCGCAAAGCAGACAGTGAACATTGCGAGGGCCCCCCTGAGGCCCTCTGCACCTGTTCTCCACCAGCATTTTCATGGCGGTGTTCCTGCCATGAAACTGCTGGCAGAGAAGGGAGTTGTAATACCCAGGGCACCGCTGCCCTGGCGGATTAGGACCGCCACCTACCTCCACATCCGTATAAATCTGAATGTAGCTCCAAGAACATTATTATGTATGCTGGACCTACAAGGCAGCTTTCAGGGTTTGGTACGAGACCCAAAAAATGGGGTCAAACGATGTATTACATCACAATTTATTTTTGTAAAGACAATCCGGAAGAAGGACTTTTCAATTACCACAGTTGCCATGCCAGTTTGAACAGTGCACGAGCTGGTAAAACACTTTAATAAATCAATATCCAAATAATCGAAAACAACAAACCCAGGACATTTCTTCATCGCACCAGCATGTAAAAGAATATAGCCAAGCCAATTCCAGGTTGCACCTGTGTGTAAAGTATCGTAGCCAGGCCAGTACCACTTTGTAACCACAAACCAATTTCACATCGCACCACTACCAATAAAGTATTACAGTCAACCCTTGTCACACTGATCAACATCTAATACATTTTTGCCCGGTTATTTCTAGATTGCACCATAGCTAGGTAAGTTCCAAGTTGCACCAGAATTTAAAATACTGCTACCAACCATTTCCGCATAGTAGGTTTTTAGAGCAGCAGTTCTGTCATGCTGACTCACTGAGGCGAGTGAAAGCTTTCCAAGTTCCAGCAATGCCATAGGAAGCTTTTTTGACTCTCATTTGTGTCGGTAATTGTAGAGCTGAATGTTGATTTAGGAGGGACCATATTGCAAACTTCCTTCCTTCACGCTCAGTCCAATTTTAATTCTTGTCATAGGAAATGATGTGAATTCCTGAAATTCATGAGTTGTTGCTGGAGTCAGCTGGGGAACAGTATGGCTACAGTGGGATGAGTCACTTTCATCCTCTCTGATGTGAGAAGCATGGGCGTCGTTTCATTGGTGCAGCAGTCACAGTGACATCAGGACGCAGCTTCCTGAAAGACCCACTGAACACTGGTTAATGCTGTATTTCACAGCCCTAACCTAAGCTGGCGGATGGGGAAGGATTGTTCCTTCCTTGCACTAGGGCTCATGACACAGTGGCTAGCCCACTGTTAAAACACACTCCAGTCCCTGCTGGGTTTTTGCAGTGCCACTGATTCCTAACAGAGACTTCTGATATTAAGCTTTATCCCCTGTTTCCGAGTTAACCTGGAAAGTCGGGTAGTAACACCGAACCTAAGGTTAGATGTGTTAACATTAAGAATACTGCTTTCGTAATTGCGATTCTCTGCAAATGGCAAATAGGAAATCGGTATTCCTAATGGCCTTCGTGTTTCATTAGTAATTCCTAGGGTGTCGCAAATAGACCTACCTCATGCATATTGATGAGGTAGGTGCCAATATGCGATCCCTTGGGAAATGCAGCTATCACAGGGATGGTGGTCTGTTGGGCTAAGCAGGCCACCTTCTCTGTGATTGCTTTTTAATAAAGCATTTTTTTTTAAATTAGTTTAAAAAGAAAAGAAAAAATTAAACCTTGTAGTTTCCTTTTTTTAAGAGTAGGCAGTGATCCATCAGACCACTGCCTGCTCATAAAAAATATTATTATTTGCATTTTCAAAGGGGAAAGGGTCCTTGTAGACTTCTTTCCCTTTGCAAATGGGTTACCACCAGTTTGAAACTGGTGTTAAGGTATCACTGATTTGCAGTTTCCTTTTTTTAGGAGTAGGCAGTGATCCGTGGGACCACTGCCTGTTCTTAAAAAATATTATTAGGGGTCTTTGTGGACCCCTTTCTCTTTGAAAAAAGGTTACCCCCAGTTTGAAACTGGTGGTAAAGTATCACTGATTTGCGACCAGAATTCGGTCACAAAACAGTAATACATACCATACCAATTCGGTATTTCGAAGGGGTGCCCTACACATGCCCCTTCCAAATACCGAATTGCAAATTCAGTATAGGATTAGGTAACAAGTTACCAACTCACATTTTGCCTTTTGTACATTAGAAAGAACATTTTACCTGTCACAAACAGTGCCGGGAAAATGCTTTGTACATCTGGCCCTTACTTGGTGTTACTGATTTCGAACGTATCACCAGACCATTTACCTGCCAATATGAATCTGAGGCTTGGATGGGTGAATAACATGAGACCCAGAAATACAAGGCTGTTTACTGTATATTTGGTGGTCTAGGGCTACTTTTCTGTAAATGTAAGTAGAAAAGTTGTTTTACTGGTTTCGATTCCACACGTGGTAGAACTTGTAATTGCACAGGCTTGTAACTCTTTCGGAACCAGAAGAATTACCACTCAGAACATCTCGGAATGAGGGCCTAAGTTCGCAGATGAAGACACTCCAAGTGCACACCCAGGGATTCGATTGGCCTTTTGAAGAACTGTCCTGCACAATGCCCAACATTTGGACCTAACAAAGAAAACATCACAAGCCTACTTAATGTCTTGTGATCGAGGCGTGATTGGTGCTTTTGGAATATTTTCTTATTTAGTCATGCTGACTTACTGCAAACAGTAAGCACTGCTCATTTTGTTTCATCCAATTTTAATTACTTCCTTCAAGCAATTATCAAAAGTTGAAGGTGTGTATTTTTATTCAGGGCAAACTCAAGCCTTGATTGAAAATGACACTTTAAATTTCGACACATTTACAAATCTTTTCTTGTACACGTGTTGGGAATTATGAGTTTGTTGTATTTTACTGAATTCAGATTTCCAGCAGGATCTAGGCAAAATTTACTGGGTAAAAAAGGGCCAGTTAAAACCAGGTCAAGCGGATTTTCATGCTGCAGTCAACAAAATTTGTATATTCTGCTCCATTTACACACGGAAACTGTTCATGGTTTTTTGATGCGATGAATAACGCACCATACATGCAGGACTCGTAAGCAAGGCAATAAGCTGTATAAATAACACCCACTCTTGTTTTAATCTACCTTTGCCATAATTAAAAATCCCCTTACCTATATTTAAAAAATAACCCTCCATTATATTTTTTTTTTAAACTCTCAGCAATAGCTACAGATCTCTGAAAACGTCTCTTTATGTCATTGGCATCACAGTTTTCTGTCATATATCCCTACCCACCCATGAGCATGTTATAAATGGTAATAAGTAATCTAATGTATTAAAGTTTCAAATGGGCGAACCACGGTGAATACATTATTTTAAATAAAAAAGCTCTTTTCTCCAGCAAACTCTTTTGTGAAACTTGATAATTCTCCCTGAGTATAGCCATTTCCCTTACAAGTACATTCGTTTTGACTGACACCATCCCAAACTTATTTGAGCAAGCCTTCACTTGACACTGGTTCTCCCAATCAGTGTTTAGTTTGTAAAAAAAAATATTAAAATAAACAAATTAAAAAAAAAAAAAAAGTTTTTTTCAGTAGCCTTCCGCTGGTACTGCCAAATCCCAGGGTGGCAGACCACCAAGGTTACCTAGTATTGTTACAACCTATTTTTTCCATTACCCTACACTTCTTGTCTCTTTGTCACTTCTTTGCAGGTTCTTTTTCTTCACTGCATCCTTCCTTTGTCACTGTTTTTCAGTCTTCCTCTTCCACCTTCTCCCTTTTCTGCCTTTCTTTCTCTTGTTCTGGGACAAAGTGCGATCATAACAAAATTAACCTCAATTTCTAAAATGGAGTGCTGATACACACCACCTGCAAACACTGACAGACAAATAACCACTCCTCCTAAAGATGTCTACTTAGTCAACCCCATCTATATAACAATATGTAGACAGACCAAACTCCAGATAAAATCCTACTCTGACTGTTCTCTGTTCATTTTTATGCAGGTTAGAGTGTGTCCTGATCTCCATCATTACTGTTATATTTCTCTGTCGATTCCCTGAGATGACTGACTACCACTTTCACCAGGCATGATTCCAGGTTAAAATCAGTGAAGGACAGACTGACTTCTGAGACTCTTTCCTAGGACTCCATCTCGTCTCCTGCTCGTCTCCTAGACAGTACCGCCTGTTCTGTTTGTTGCAGATAATAAAGAGCTTTGAGAAGGCAACTATAGATTTTTGTGAAGGGACACCTAATTCTTGGCTCTTTCCAGAAAAAAATGTAAGATTTACATTGGACTGAAATAACCACATTGGCAAACATCAATGAAAAGATACCTATTGCTCATAGGAAGAGGAGGTGTCCATTCCACTGTGGTTGGTCCTCCTACGGCCATTCAGCATGCTGAATATTAAAATCATATCTCTGCACAGGTTAGCATTATTACTCCCTAGTAACCAACAAAAGGGATTCAGCCACATTCTTATTGCCTACTGGTTTTCGTATTACTTTGATAGTCAGTCTCAAATTGTTAACAACTCCAAGCTCAGTTACTCTAGAAATATGACCTTCTGACAGATAATAGTAAGAACTAAACATTGTTTTCAATGGTTGTTACAAATAATGGTGATTGGTACATGAAGGGAGATTCACTTACGTCCCAGTATTTGGATAAAATTGACTGCTTGTGGGAGAATCTTGTGCCCAAGACTTGATTTGCCCTAGTTGGCCTCACATGGCTTGCCCTACTACCATCCTTAACTGCGATAGCAAAAAATCTCAATTTTCACCAGTTTTAGCTACATCGCTAAACCTTCTGAAATAACTTTGTGGTGTTTACGACTACTGGTATGCCCATGGCTCAAAAAGCATGACTTAGATCTCGATGTATTAACAGATTTGCATAAAGTTTCAGACCTTGCCTTTTTTAAGAAATGTATCGATGAAATATGTCATCTTAGTGGAGGCATGTCTTGAGTATAGAAGTGAACATCACCACACCTTTTCAGCAGGTGAAACACCATGATACCTAGACTCTCATACCTGTATGTGGAAGATGACCCAATCCTACCAATCAACATAACTACGTTTCAGTTTTCACATATGGTATTTGTCAGCTGCCGTTAACGAAGTTGAAGAAGACCAACGCTTTCAAAATAAACGCCTCGTTTTTGGCTCGGTTAAGTCTGCTTCTGGGAGTGGATGAGGCATGGGGGTAGGTGACAGGGATTAGCAGTAAAACCTTAAGGTTCCCCTGAGAAATGAGGAATAACCAAGGGAATGTACTATATCAGGAGTCCGATTGCCACCCAGTAATTCCTCAGTTCCTGTGAAGATTTTGGCCGTTTTCATTATCCAAACTCTCTGGTAAAAATTAAACAGATCCGTGGTGTTTCGTATTGATCTCATATTTCTTTTTCTCTATGCTCATACATACCCTGTTTAAAATTAGTTAAATGTGTCTCAGCTTGCAAGCTGAAGAAAGAATTCGACAGAACCTTTGCCAATCCCATTGCTCATTGAGACGTAAGTCTTGGGTCATTTACAAAATAATCCATTAACTTTCTGACCCTGGGTTTCCATATTTATTGTTTTTCCCTCTGTTGATGTTTATGAATAGCTGATTCCTTAGGGGTAACCCTCTCCATTCATCTTTGTCGGTTTCCCATAGTGCTCGTGGCAATGTTTCCACTCCTTAGTCCCTGAGCTGTAAACATGGATATGTGACTTAAGATCATTCGTGCTTTGAGGGTATCTGTATTCCA
Organism: Pleurodeles waltl; assembly: GCF_031143425.1. Taxonomy (NCBI): domain Eukaryota; kingdom Metazoa; phylum Chordata; class Amphibia; order Caudata; family Salamandridae; genus Pleurodeles; species Pleurodeles waltl. Next base: position 956,261,816 of record NC_090444.1, read on the forward strand.
TATCTCTCATAGGCCTCCGAGTGTGTGGCGGAGCAGTGCATCCCAAGTCTAGCCCTAATGTCACAGGGTTGTAGTCAATGATCCCTTCTGCTACTATTTCGCAGTAAATGCCATCTCAAACTGAGCAGTAATGTAAACAAATAATTTATATATGAGGGTTGTGAGGGCAAAAGTAAGGTATCTTGTCAGAGGGATGTAAAAGTCTCCATGCATAGATCAAAGTACCACAATATTACCCTATCAACATAATTCTGTGAGTTGGTGCACCTCGCCCTATACAGTTCTGGATCCAGGGCCAGGTTCTAGCCACTGCCCAGAAGAAAGGACGTCTGTCCAAATTAGGTGCACGCTCTGAAACACTTGTCTCAAAAGCCTTGATTGTAAGTGTGAGGAACATAAAACAATCCGACAATCAATATCCTGTCTAGAATATTCAGTTTTATAAAGAAACAATGTTCCTCTTTATCTGTCTATTTCTTATCAGTCTTATGGGATGCATGTTTATTAAACAATATAGTATTCCCACATTTTTTAGAGCAACTACAAGAAACTATGTAGGTATCATGATTAGCAGATGTGCTACTGCCACTAGCAACCGTACACGTACCAACCCAGTCCTTTCTCAGTTTTTGAGATTCTGTGTGTGAGGTGTGAGTTTAAATTGCATTATCCTCCCCTTTGGAGTGAAGGTATTGTAGCACCTTTTGTATTTTACATAATGGGAAAGGCCATTAACATTCAAAGAAATAACAGAAAGTTCCCTTGTCTGAGTTGACTGTAATAGTATATGTGGGCATGCAGTCGAGCATGGCATTTAGGGCCAGATGTACGAAATTCTGGCATTGCGACTCGCAGTCGCAGAACACCCCTTCCTATTTGCGACTCGCAGTCCAATTTTGCGAGTCAGTAACCAGGTTACCGACTCGCAAAATGTGAATGGGCATCGCGATGTGGGTTTTGTGCCTCGCAAACAGCGATTTTCGCTGTTTTCGACACGTAAAAGCCTTTGTACATCTGGCCCTTAGTTAGGTAAAATTAATATTACACTGCCCTACTTGTACTAGATGAAAGATGAATTTGGGTGCTGTACATTTAAAATCAGGATAAGAACAATAATTGTTGAAAGAACCAAGAGAATAAAGAATGATTTGTAGAGTTGCTTGTAACTGCCAGTGCTCAGCAAAATATTTGTGCATTTTGATGGGTGGTTAACCGACCCTGTTTCATTGACACTTCGGAGTCTCACTTGGATGTTGTCACCCTCCCTGATGACTGGATTCATAATTTCATCGGGGTTTATGGTGGGACCTTTCCCCCAGATGACTACAGCATTAATACAAGGGATGATGGGAAACAGCAGATCAAAGGTCTTGAGGTAGGTCTTCAGGTTGCCATCACTGCTCTAAATAGGTGCCTCAAGGAAAAGGCAGTGGGCCTCAGCGAGGTCCCCGTCTATCTATTCAGGGAAAACATTGATGCTTCTGACAAATGTATTGAAGGCCATTAGTTATTCCAGCCCCTCTCCTTCCTGGTCTCACACAGCCATTGTGCCAGTATTTAAAATGGGCAATAAAGGTGATCCTAAATGCTACTGCCCAATTTCTCTTATCAAGTTGACTGCTAAAATAATGGGCAGGATTTTTACACTGATTAGAGAATTGGAACAAGACAATTATGTCTTGTCCGACGTACAGTTCAGATTTAGGTCTGGCCTCAGTTCAGCTGCATAGTGCCTCAACCCTTACTTCCTTATAAATAAATTCTATAGTCAAAGAGGGAGCATTTATTTAGCATTCACAGATCTTAGTTCAGTATCCAATCATGGAAATTGCTCTAAGCTCTGGGATATTTAAATATGGCCCAAATGGTGAACTATGACTCCTTTTAAACTAACCTGGGGTGTATGGCAAGGTTGCTACATGTACCTTTTTCGTTTATTTTAGATATGAATGGGTTTGATAACCATTTGGTAAAATTTGGTTTTGATGTCCCTTGTATAGCCAGTCATTTCATACCTGTCTTCCTTTACGTCAACAATACAGTCCTCATAGCTCAGACCCCCCTTGGGTTACAAAGACTGTTGGACTAGTTTTCAATTTTTATGGTAAAGTCAGATTTAACAGTAAACAACTATAAGACAAAAAAAAAGGGCTAATGGGTCAAAATGTTTAAATCGTTCATGCATGGTCCATTATATTAAAATCAGTCCTGCCTCCACCTTTTCATACCTGAGGGTACAATTTGATGACACCTGCAGTTGAAGCATTCTGGGTGCACAAAGTCGTCAGACTGCGAGAAGTCTGGAGAATGCCTTTAATTTTACAATGAAACTTGGTATCAAATCAATTAAAGAAATGGGGGCGATCTACAAATCCAAATGTTTATCGATTGCCATTAATGGCGCTTGGCTTTGGGGGATCTGTGAATTTCCACCCATAAAGCAGGTAGAAAATGGATTTCTGGCAGACTCCTGGCTGTTTCACGGAGTACTTCCACCTATCTGTGCCGCACTGAACTGGAGAGACTACATAAGTGTTTCGATTAAGCTTTGTCCACTTCTCCTGTGGCTGTCTATTTGGACTAACCAGGAAACTGCTTTTAATTGTTTGGCAATGTCTGATTGCATGACATCTGATAAAACTATGAAGAGTCCTTGGCTAGCATATATTAAAAATGTCTTTTTACTTTGAATTTGCCTTTAGTATTTTCTGACCCCATGTCTCTCAACTCATCTTGCATAAATCTAGTTAAGACCCATTTTGTTGCTCTGTGCAAGATGAATAAGGAACATAATGAGTGCCTAAAGCATGCAGTGACAAATCGTATCTTATACTAGAGAACATTACCTTTGGCATGGACCCCTACCTTGTTTGGGTCCACAGTAATCATCATAGATTCTTACTGACACAACGGTGGGCAAACATGGTACATTTTATGGTCGCTTTTTCTGAACTTTCTCCTTAGCATGCCAGCCTACCATTATGCCCATGTGACTTTTGTTCTCCTTAGAATACCATGCATTTTATACTTTTTTGTAAAGTCTATGAACCAATTAGGAAGTGTATCCTGATGCCAGTGTTGAGACATGTGAATATCAGGCAATGTGGACAAGTCATGCTATTTATATATAGTCATCATCATCGATTGATATTTGTTGGATGTGGCTAAGAACATTCAGACTGGCATCGGATGGCAGAGGACACTAGGGGCCTCACTACAAGTTTGGCGGTCGGACGAGCCGACTGCCAAACTCGTGGGAAGGACGCCAACCCCAAGCATATTACAATGTTTCCGCTGGAAGGAAGGGTGGGACCATTGTATTACGTGTCCTCGCCGGGCTGACCAGCAGGAACAGTCGTACGATATTGGTCTCAGCTTCTTTATGGGAGCCAAGGCAATACCGTAGCACACCATCACCCTTGGAATGAGCACTGTCTGTAAAGCAGACAGTGTGCATTCCGAGGGTGCTGGGCAGGGGAGCCCCTGCACTACCCATGCCATGAGCATGGGTAGAGCAGAGGTCCCCTGTGGCCCCCTGCACTGGCCTTCTGCCAGCCTTTCCATGGCAGAGTGACCACCATGGAAAGGCTGGCAGAAAGCTGAGTTGTAATCAGTCAGGCGGTGCTGAGTTCAGCGCTGCCGTGACTGAGTACAATTCTGACCGTACTTGTAAGGAAATGCCTCCTTGGCATGGTTGCCCCCTGACTTTTTGCCTTTGCTGATGCTATGTTTACAATTGAAAGTGTGCTGAGGCCTGCTAACCAGGCCCCAGCACCAGTGTTCTTTCCCTAACCTGTACTTTTGTATCCACAATTGGCAGACCCTGGCATCCAGATAAGTCCCTTGTAACTGGTACTTCTAGTACCAAGGGCCCTGATGCCAAGGAAGGTCTCTAAGGGCTGCAGCATGTCTTATGCCACCCTGGAGACCTCTCACTCAGCACAGACACACTGCTTGCCAGCTTGTGTGTGCTAGTGAGGACAAAACGAGTAAGTCGACATGGCACTCCCCTCAGGGTGCCATGCCAGCCTCTCACTACCTATGCAGTATAGGTAAGCCACCCCTCTAGCAGGCCTTACAGCCCTAAGGCAGGGTGCACTATACCATAGGTGAGGGTACCAGTGCATGAGCATGGTACCCCTACAGTGTCTAAACAAAACCTTAGACATTGTAAGTGCAGGGTAGCCATAAGAGTATATGGTCTGGGAGTCTGTCAAACACGAACTCCACAGCACCATAATGGCTACACTGAAAACTGGGAAGTTTGGTATCAAACTTCTCAGCACAATAAATGCACACTGATGCCAGTGTACATTTTATTGTAAAATACACCACAGAGGGCACCTTAGAGGTGCCCCCTGAAACTTAACCGACTATCTGTGTAGGCTGACTAGTTTTAGCAGCCTGCCACAAACCGAGACATGTTGCTGGCCCCATGGGGAGAGTGCCTTTGTCACTCTGAGGCCAGTAACAAAGCCTGCACTGGGTGGAGATGCTAACACCTCCCCCAGGCAGGAATTGTCACACCTGGCGGTGAGCCTCAAAGGCTCACCTCCTTTGTGCCAACCCAGCAGGACACTCCAGCTAGTGGAGTTGCCCGCCCCCTCCGGCCAGGCCCCACTTTTGGCGGCAAGGCCGGAGAAGATAATGAGAAAAACAAGGAGGAGTCACTGACCAGTCAGGACAGCCCCTAAGGTGTCCTGAGCTGAAGTGACTCTAACTTTTAGAAATCCTCCATCTTGCAGATGGAGGATTCCCCCAATAGGGTTAGGATTGTGACCCCCTCCCCTTGGGAGGAGGCACAAAGAGGGTGTACCCACCCTCAGGGCTAGTAGCCATTGGCTACTAACCCCCCAGACCTAAACACGCCCTTAAATTTAGTATTTAAGGGCTACCCTGAACCCTAGAAAATTAGATTCCTGCAACTACAAGAAGAAGGACTGCCCAGCTGAAAACCCCTGCAGCGGAAGACCAGAAGACGACAACTGCCTTGGCTCCAGAAACTCACCGGCCTGTCTCCTGCCTTCCAAAGATCCTGCTCCAGCGACGCCTTCCAAAGGGACCAGCGACCTCGACATCCTCTGAGGACTGCCCCTGCTTCGAAAAGACAAGAAACTCCCGAGGACAGCGGACCTGCTCCAAGAAAAGCTGCAACTTTGTTTCCAGCAGCTTTAAAGAACCCTGCAAGCTCCCCGCAAGAAGCGTGAGACTTGCAACACTGCACCCGGCGACCCCGACTCGGCTGGTGGCGATCCAACACCTCAGGAGGGACCCCAGGACTACTCTGATACTGTGAGTACCAAAACCTGTCCCCCCTGAGCCCCCACAGCGCCGCCTGCAGAGGGAATCCCGAGGCTTCCCCTGACCGCGACTCTTTGAACCTAAAGTCCCGACGCCTGGGAGAGACCCTGCGCCCGCAGCCCCCAGGACCAGAAGGACCGGACTTTCACTGGAGAAGTGACCCCCAGGAGTCCCTCTCCCTTGCCCAAGTGGAGGTTTCCCCGAGGAATCCCCCCCTGGCCTGCCTGCAGCGCTGAAGAGATCCCGAGATCTCTCATAGACTAACATTGAAAACCCGACGCTTGTTTCTACACTGCACCCGGCCGCCCCCGCGCTGCTGAGGGTGAAATTTCTGTGTGGACTTGTGTCCCCGCCGGTGCCCTACAAAACCCCCCTGGTCTGCCCTCCGAAGACGCGGGTACTTACCTGCAAGCAGACCGGAACCGGGGCACCCCCTTCTCTCCATTCTAGCCTATGTGTTTTGGGCACCACTTTGAACTCTGCACCTGACCGGCCCTGAGCTGCTGGTGTGGTGACTTTGGGGTTGCTCTGAACCCCCAACGGTGGGCTACCTTGGACCAAGAACTAAGCCCTGTAAGTGTCTTACTTACCTGGTTAACCTAACAAATACTTACCTCCCCTAGGAACTGTGAAAATTGCACTGTGTCCACTTTTAAAACAGCTATTTGTGAATAACTTGAAAAGTATACATGCAATTTTGATGATTTGAAGTTCCTAAAGTACTTACCTGCAATACCTTTCGAATGAGATATTACATGTAGAATTTGAACCTGTGGTTCTTAAAATAAACTAAGAAAAGATATTTTTCTATAACAAAACCTATTGGCTGGATTTGTCTCTGAGTGTGTGTACCTCATTTATTGTCTATGTGTAGGTACAACAAATGCTTAACACTACTCCTTGGATAAGCCTACTGCTCGACCACACTACCACAAAATAGAGCATTAGTATTATCTCTTTTTACCACTATCTTACCTCTAAGGGGAACCCTTGGACTCTGTGCATGCTATTCCTTACTTTGAAATAGCACATACAGAGCCAACTTCCTACAGTACTCCACACTGATGCCTTTCCACTCTGGGTATAACATGCGGGGCTACATAGGCACCATTCCCGCTCCCTTACATAGGATCATTTCTTTCCACCGACCAGACACGGATCCAGAGCTACCTTTCATCTCTTTAAGACACAAAAAATGTACACTGTTCAAGGGAAATGTTACCTCCCAAGACGACAAGATTCCAACCCTGTATGGACTGTTTCAAACAAATGTCTGTGACAGAACCTCATCAGGTTTGTCTGTAGTACTTGGAGTCGAGCCACAACTCTAAGGCCTGAAGTGACTGTGCATCTTTGAACCCAAGATCTATACAGGGACTCTATGTTGCTAAGCACAAAAAGACCCTGCAACAAGACCACTCCAAGTTGAAGGGTCAGTCTTGGTCCCGTTCTCAGTCTAGAAGTCACAGGAGTCATTCTCAAGGTTGGTCATTGTCTCGCTTCAAGTCTTCGGGTAAGTCGGAGAAAAAATGTAAACAATCCAAGAGGGACTCTGCCCTTTCTCGCCACTCACATTCTCCTGAGAAGGCACAAAAAGGCTTGAGAGCATCGCTAAGCCTCTCGATCTCGACTCCGAGTCACGCTCCACAACATGTCCCAGCACAACTTGAGTTATTGGGTCCATCTACGACACCAAGGCAGATCTAAGTGTTCCACAAGGCCATACTCTGATGCTTTACTAACTCCCTCTGGTCACCTATGGGCCCCAAGGAGACGAGTGGCCCTCATCTGAGATACCCCCGGTGGGTTAATTCTTAGTGCCAGTTGGACATTATGAATTCACTACTGGGTCTCCTGTGGCTCATGTGCCAATCCCTCCTCCAGTGCGATGCTCCATGCCAGTTCTCAGAGCCTCAATACCGATGCTGACTCTACCAATGCCGGGAGACGAGCTTTCCATTGTGCTTTCCAACTATGAGTTGATGTCATTAGAAATCAACAAGACACCACCTGGCTTCCATTGACGAGCCACCTCCACAAGGAAGGACACATGACATTCCTTATTTGGTACAGATTTGGACAACAGAAATAATGCATGTAATGAAATAGGGCAATCATACCACTAAGAAAATTGATATGATGACCTTCAAGAAACTAGTGACCTTTCCACTTCACCTGAGTTGGGCCATCTCTCACCTCCTGGTCCTCCCACTGAGGAGCGCATCTTGTGTAATGGCTATGCAAAGGGATGCCGAAGTTGTTGACCTCCAGTTCCCCACCTTATAGGTCAAAACCAATGTACTGACTGAGTTACTTCAGCTGGGAAAAATATCTACTGAGCCCCTATTGTCCATCAATGAGGCACTTAAGATACCTTCTTAGTGGCCTGGCTCAGTCCTTGCTTTGGTCAATTGACAGAGTGCGACACGCCACTGCTCTGCCCCAGATGACCCTGTGTTTTTGTCTCAGCACCCCTCTCCTGAATGCTTGGTTGCACAGGCATCCACAAGTCAGACATACCCAAATACCTTTCCAACTACTCACCCTGATAGGGAGTCCAAACATGTGGAAACCTTTCAGAAGGGGTATTACTAGCTTGGCCCTCAGATCTATGAATGCCAGCTGCATACTGGGCCACTTTTCCCACACTTTGTGGGATTCAGTGGCTCAAGTCCTCCCAGGTATGCCAGAAGATCTCCAGCCAGGTCTAACTCAAACCATACAGGATTGTAAGTTCATTGAAGCTTGGGCATCACCAATTCCATTGGCACCAGGGTTGCCATTCGCTGGCATGCCTGGCTGCAGTCCATTATTTTTTCAGACAATGTCCAATCATTCCTCAAGGACATAGACATACCCTTTGATGGGACTTGCATGTTTGGGCACAAGGCAGATTCAGCTCCAGAGTGGTTCAAGGAAAGCAAGACCACAGCAAGTTCTTGGCCCTATCGTCCCTGCCTCACCAGCCAAATCAGCCACACTGTTCCTTTTTTTTGCGGCTTCGACAGAGACACCCCATACCATGAGACAGTTGAACCGCAGAAAGATGCAGCTCTGGGACACGGAAGTCCAGCCCCCAGCAACCCCACCTGCCAAACCCTTTTAGCGTGCCCTTAGTGGAGCACAGTCACCTGATTGGAGGCAGAGTGCAGCAATTTGTGCTGGGTTGGCAGACCATCACATTGTAAAGGATGATCATGCAGATAGAAGGGGTACACTTTGTACTTCATTGCCATTCCTCCACATCTTCCATCATCCCCAGAGCAACTTAATGCATTCCATCTGTCGGTTTTACAGCAGGAAGTACAAGCCCTTTTGTCCAACGGGGCTATTGAGAGGGTGCCTGCACCAGAAGTAGATTGTGATTGTTATTCCCACTTCTCTCTGGTGCTGAAGAAGGACAGATCTGCTTCCTCAATGACTTCCTTCAGAAGGAAAATTTCACACTCACACTGGTCCAGGTTTTGGCAGCCCTCAACCCTGGCGACTAGATGGTGGAATTAGACGTACAGGACCTACAGGACAACTATTTCCATATCTCTGTCCTGCAGGTCCATCAGTGCTACTGTGACTCATGGTAGGACAGGAGCATTTTCAGTTCACTTTCCCCCCTTGGTCTCACCGGTGCCGCACAGGTGCTCACGAAGGTAATAGCAGTCGTAGCAGCACTCCTTTAGTGGTCAGTTACCCCAGTCTTCTCCTACCTTGATGACTAACTGTTGAAGACAGGCTCGCACCAGGCACTGGTTCACTACCTTTAAGCTATGGCGAATCTCATATCATCTTTGGAGTTCACTATCAGTGTACCGAAAACGAAATCCTTCTCAGACACTACCCTTCATCTGCGCCATTCTGGACACAGTTCAGTTTTGTTCCTTTCCCCTGGAAAAACAGCCCACAACAGACTGTGATCCTGACTTTTGAACCTCTGCCCCAGATTCCAGTGAGGTTGACTCAGGCTGCTATGTCTGATGGCCTCCTGCATCCTGTTGGTCAAGTATGCTAGGTGGCATATGTGGGCTTGGTAGTGGGATCTGAAGCCTCAGTGGGCCTAACGTAAAGAGGACAACTCCGACCACATCCAGATCTCAGAGGAGGCTGTGAGAGATCTGCAGAGGTGGTTACTGAACGGCAATTGGGTCTGGGCAGACCGGTCCACCTACCTCACACAGAGTTGACTTTGGTGACTGAAGCGTCCCTTCTGGACTGTGGTGGCCATCTGGGACAGATGGACATCAGAGGCTTCTACCCTCTGGTGGAAGGCCGGCTCCATATCAACCTCCTGGAGCTGAAGGCTTGGTGCTGAAAGCCTTTTTTTGTCCACCAAAGGGAGGCTGGTGCGGGTGCTTACGGACAACACTCCCACCATGTGGCATTGCAACAAACAGGATGATGTGGAGTCCTAGAGTCTGTGACAGGAGGCACTATGCCTCTATAAATGTGGATGGACCATAAGGGGATCATCCAGGTAGTGAATCACCTGGCAAGGTGTTTGAATGCCAGAGCATTCAATGCCAGCAGCCAATGCCTAGTGGACCACTGGTTGCTATTACGCCCAGAGGTGATGCTATAGCTCTTCTGTGAATGGTAAAAACCTTGGTTTGATCAACTCCTCAATGGCAAGAACACGCAATGGCAGCAGTTCTGTATGTTGGCGTTTCCAAGGCTCCCCTTGCTAGTGGGCACATTCCACCTAGAGTGGAACTCGGGACACCTGTACGCCTTCACGCAGATATCACTCCTGCACTGAGTTCTGAAGAAGATCAGGAAGGACTGGGCACAAGTCATGCTTGTGATGCTGGATTGGACACTGAGAGTATGGTATCCAGAACTCCTAGGCTAGAACATCTGTCTTTGATCAGGCTTCCCCTCAGGGAGGACCTTCTGTCCCAACAACAGGTCAAGGTTCTGCACCCTGGCTGTCACAGTTTCCTTCATCAGAAATGTGGTGACAGCTAAACACCTTTTACCTTCCTCGAGAGGTGGTTGATTCATTTGGGCAGCCAGGTGTTCCTCAACAAAAACTGTGTATGCCTGTTGTTTAGAAAGATTTATGGTTTGGTGTGTCACATGCCACATTTACCTCTTCAGGCCAAGTTATCTAATGTTCTATTGTTTGTTTTTCGTCTTGCCCATAAGGCTTCGCTTTGGGCACAGTTTAGGGTACCTTTCAGCTCATTTGGACTTATTACTGTTGCCGGACCAGCCTTCATTATTTAAGTCACTGGTTATAATGCATTTTTTTGAAAGGTCTCCTAAACTTGTTTCCTCCCTCCACTTTTGTCATGCCTCGGTGGGACCTTAATTTGGTCCTCACAGATTTGATGTACACTCCTTTGAGCCATTTCACAGCTGTTCTTTGTGGGTCCTCAACTTCAAGACAGTGGCACTGTTGGACCTGGCCCTTTTTGCAGGCTTATGCCCACACTTTTTGCCTTCTTCCTCCTATTTTTTCTGACCTGGTTTTGTGCCTTCAGGACTCAGGGCACTTTACCAATACTAACCAGTGCTAAAATGCCAATGCTCTCTGTCTAAAATGTATTGGTGGTTGGCTCATTCCTCATTGTCATATTTGATTTCACTAGCAAGTCCCTGGTAAAGTGTACTCTGTGTGCCCAGTTCCTGTTAATCAAATGCTACTAGTGGGCCTGCAGAACTGATTGTGCCACCCACATGAGTAGCCACATAACTGTCTGTGTGTGCAGTTTTAAACTGTCATTTCAACCTGGCAAGCGCACCCTCTTGATAGGCCCAAGGCAGCCCCATGAGCAGGGTGCAGTGTATTTGAAAGGTAGTACATGTGGTGGTATGTTTTACATGTCCTGATAGTGAAGTACTGCTAAATTATTTTTTCACTATTGCAAGGATTATCTCTCCCACAGGGTAACATGAGAAGTGCCTTGAAATATCTTTTAAGTGTAATTTCCCATTGGGTGCAGCTAGAGATATAAAGTGTGGAGTCTCTGTCTGAACTCACAATTTAAAAATACAACAAAGGGAGCTGAGGCGTGTCCTGCATATCCTGATGGTCCGTCACCAGGCTGATGGGTCTTCCTGAGCTAGAGTGGTGAGAGGAGCTGACACTTGCAACTGAAAAGGGCTGTGCTTGTCCTCACACAAAGCAGACTCCAACCCCCTGGTGTGTGTCTGGGGCCAGGGCAGGGAATGGCAGGGTTTTGTGCACTACAAAGACTTCTCTTTAAAGTTTTCCTACTTCAAAGACCGAAATGGGTATAAGTACTGGGTTGCTGACACCACAAAGTTAGAACACTTCTGGACTGAGGACATTCTGCCAGAAAGAAGATCTGAATGCTGTAGGAGGGGCTGTCACTCTGTCTGTTCCTTTGTTGTTCTTGCCTAGTGCTTGCTGGTTCTGTCCTGGGAGTGAAATAACTGCACTTGGCTTTCGACATCCTCCTTTCCAAGGTTTTCCAAAGTGTTGAACTGAGCTTACTTCCTGTTAGGAAGTTTCAGGGCCACTAAAGACTTCAGCTGCCAGCGTCTGGGCTCTCTTGTTGAGAGTCCTGACTTGCCAAGTAGTGCCATATCTAGTTCCTGGTCTTTTGGAAGTGGCTCTGGTGAAACCAAGAAGAAACTAAACACATCAACTCCAGAGCGACATCGGAACTGGTCCCGCTCTCTGACTCTGCACCGCTGCCTGCACCGGAGCCATGTTTCTCGCTGGGTGCAATGATTTTAACCCCCACTGCAGTGCCACCGAAGTCCCGCCACAGCGTGAGTCCAGAGCACCGTGTCACCAACATACATGGCACCTGACTCCGCCTCAGCACCTGTGGCCCCGTAGTGTGACCATGACACCAAAAAATCGACACCTCACGTCTTGACCTGCTGGATCCTTCAATCCCGCCTTGTCATAAGTAACCGTCGCCTTGCCGCTGTGCCTCATCACTGCCTCTACAAATGTAAGGAACCAACACCTCATCTCCCCTGCCCAGCATTAAGGCACCGACACCTCACCTCCCCGGTGGCAGTAAGGAACCATCATCACTCCTGGACTCAGTGCCATGTCTTTGTTTCCTCATCATTTTCCAAGGTACTGTAACCAAGGTCTGGTGACTGTGTGACCGACCCAGACTTCCTTGTGAGTGGCGTCGGACTGTTGAAGACTACTCTGTCAAGACATCATGATAGCCCCAGTTGAAGCTATTGTGTTTCTAAGTACTATGCCACAGTTAATCTTTGAAAATCTTTGAAAATGTAAATGTATATGTTTAATTGTGAATGTTGGCTATTGTCGTTTTGAACTTGTTTTACTCAGATAAATATTGACTATTTTTCTAAAATGGTGTGTAGTACTTTTGTGATGTTTTCACTGTGTTACTGTATGTGTGTACAAATATTTTACACATTGCCTCTGAGATAAGCTTGACTGCTCATGCCAAGCTACCAAGGGGGTGAGCAGAGGTTATCTTAGCTGTGTGTTTCCCTTACCCTGACCAGAGTGAGGGTCCCTACTTGGACAGGGTGCAAACCACTGCCAACTATAGCCCCTGTTTCTAACAGGTTCTCATCACCATCACCTCTGCACTGCGAGTTAGTGAGCTTCAGGCTCTCTGTGTTGGCCTGCCATACACGACCTTCTTCCCAGACAAACTGGTACTGCGGACCCGAGCATCCGTCTCACCAAAGTTGTGATGCTATTTCATGTCATTCAAACCATAGCCCTGCCAGGGTTCTATGTTCTACCTCACCTCTCAAAGGAGGAGAGACTCCTTCACTTGGACACCAAAAGAGCACTGAGCTTTACATGCATCATACCAAATTTGGATGAGCAAATAGACAAGGCAGTGCAGAAAAGAAACATTTTTCATTGGATTGTGATCTGCATTAAGATCTGCTACTCACTGGTCAAATGCAGCCTCCAGAAAGCCTGTGAGCCCATTTCATTGGGTACAAAGCTATGTCCTCTGCAATGGCACATGGAGTTCCTGTCCTGGACATCTGCAAGTCGGCTACTTGGGTGTTGCTCCATATGTTCATGAAGCACTTCTGTCTGGACAGCCAGGTTAATAGAGAAGGGAATACTTCAACTGTTTTAGTGGTGGATACAGGTCTCTTACACATATGGAGGCTGGTGGTTGTGGTGGTGGAACCACATCCCTCTCTGCAGGATGAATAGGAGGGGTCTTTTTAGTGTCCTCTAAGCCACCCTCCATGCTGACAATCACTGGTACGTCATCATCACTATCACTTTCCATAATTCAAAGGCTTTCAGGAACTTCCCTTTTTCCTCAGTCAATGATTTGAGCCAATTCACAGGCCCACTTCCTAATAGTTACCTCTCTGGTATCTATTCAAATAGTGAGGTATCAGCAGATAGAAGTGCCTGTTTGAAAACAAGTTACTTACGTTCAGTAGTTCTCTTTCTGGTAGAGACTATCTATATTCACAGATTCCTCATTGACCCTGGCACCCTACCCATTCTGTGAATTGGGTTCTACCCATTAATAAGATCCCATGTCGAGGAATCTGCACATGGGTCAAAGCCAATTTGCTGTTTGGGGCTCTGCGTCTGGGGACGCTGACTGCCTCGTACGTAATTGACATCAGTGCACAAAAGCAGCATCAATATAGGCTGTGCATATCATTTGTAGAGCAAAACGGCATCAGTGTGGAGCCACATGGTGCCACCACCCGGCGTGCAGATATACTGCTCAAAAGTTTCCAGGTCCTGTCTGACGCCTGGGTAATATTCAGAAAGTGATGAATATGCGGTTAGATAGAGTCTCTCCCAGAAAGAGTGTTACCGAAAGTAAGTAACTTGTTTGTTTCAACCAAATATTGTGAAGCAAATTGTTTCAGTGTTTGGCCATCAAGTATGATATAAAAAACATAACCACTTTTGCAAACGTTTGTTAACTTTGGAAACTGAGATTAAGTGAGCTGGAGGAGTAAAGAATTCACTCAAAGTGATATGCATGGAATCACTCTAGAATGAAAAAGGAGCCCTTGCCCTGATGGGCATGGTGGCAGACACAAACAGTTAAAAAAATAGATCATTTGATAATAGGAATCCAGTGGAGGGTGTGTAAATGTTCAGAGATGGAAGAGCAGGGTGGTCGACCAACTAAGATTCTGGTTGTGCTGTTCTGAATGTGTTGGAATCTTGCAATTAGGATTTTAGGAAGACCAAGATATTGACCAAGATATTGGTCTTGGGGAATTACCATAATCAGGGTCACAAAGTAGAAGACCAAGTGGTGGAAGGGCCTCCAAAAATAAGTGCTTAGGTTTTGCTTTCATTCAACTTGAAGGACTCTGCAAAACTCTATGCCAATTCACTCTACACCACTGCACTCCACTCTGCTCTACTGTATGGCAGCCACTGTACGCCACTCTATGCCAATGCACTTTATTCTGCACCACTCTACTCTGCGTCACTGGACTCTGTTTCCCTGCACTCTACTCTGCACCACTACACTCTACGCCACTCTTCACAACACCACTCTACTGTACGCCACCACACTTTATGCCACTCTACACCTCTGCATTCAACGACACTCTGCAACACTGAAATGTAGGTCACTGAACTCTACACCACTCTGCTCTGCACTACTGCATTCAATGCCAATGCACTCTACACCACTGCACCCTAGACAACTCTACTCTGCATCACTCTATCCTACAGCACTGCACGCTGCAACACTCCATTCTATGCCACTGCACTCTATGCCATGGAACTCTATTCTGCACCACTCTCTGTTACTCTACCACTGCACTCTACACCACCTTACTCTACTCTACTCTGCATCACTGCTTTCTATGCCTCTGCACTCCTCTATGCAACCCTGTGATCTACACCACTGCATTCTACTATGCTGCATTGTACGCCACTGAACTCTATGCTGCTGCACTCTATGCCACTATACCCTGCAACACTCTAAGCCAATGAACTCTACACCAGTCCACTCTACTCTACACCACTCCACTGTACACCACTCTACACAGCTCTACTCTTTGACACTCCAATACACAAAACTCTATGCCACTCCACTCTACAATACATTTCTCCACTCTTCGCCTTTCTACTCTATGACACTCCATGCCACTCTCCTCTACACCACTAACCTTCAGCCATGATAAACAGCAAGCACGCTGGTGTACAACATGGCTGAAACACATTGGCAAAGCCAATAACTCTTGCATAGGCCAGACCTATTGGCTTTGCCATTGCTTGTTTTCATTAAACTGTGGTAAGATAGACAGATTTAGCTGTGTGACATTAGTCACAGCACCACTGGGTTAAGTAGGATTTGTAACACTTTTTGCTGCATTTCCCATTCACAAAGAAGGCAAAGTGACCTGTTTGCAATCCCTCAACCATCACCTACTTTTCTGAGTCTCAAACTACTTGGTGGAGGTATTACACCAGGATATGGTACCGTTAGAACTGGAGAGCTGAGCTTGAACAAATGACAATCCTGAACCCGAGTTAACAACAAAGGGCCTGATTTAGGGTTTGGCGGACTGGCACTCTGTCACAAACATGGCAGATAGTCTGTCCACTGTATAACAAGTGCTATAGGATCTAATGGGCTTGTAACAAGTCAGATGGGATATTAGTCACGTTTGTGACATGGTAACCCCTCGCCCAAACTCCAAATTATGACCATTGGCTTTGAAAATGTTTAGGCCTGGTGTTATCCTGGATCTCTGATTTCACAAAAATATATATGACATAATGACTCAGAATTATTTTTCAGCCAGCCATATTCATGCTGTTGGTCTGTTATTTTGTCATTAACATTGTTTTTCCTCCTGCTACAACATACAGCATGGGTCAGTGGGTCAGCTGATTTCAACCATTAGCTAACTTGAGTGATGGCATTCTGCCCTGGGACTTCTTGGGCAATCCGTGCTTTTAGAGCTCAAAAATATTTTTGCTTTTAGCCAATGTTTTTAGATTTATGAGAGCCTGCAGCTTCCTCAGTATTTGAAAACACCAGAGCAAAACAAAATAAGCACTGACATAGGGCCTGATTTAGATATTGGTGGACGAGTTACTCCATCACAATAGTGTCGGATATTCTGTCCGCCGAATTCTAAATCCCATTGTATCCTATGGGATTTAAATTTCAGCGGACAGGTATCTGTCACCATTGTGATGGAGTAACTAGTCCCCCAGTATCTAAATCAGGCCCAAAGCCAAAATTCTATTCACCAAACCTATTGACTTTGCCAGTGTTTTTTTTAAATAAAATTGCAGTTAGCCACATTGAAATGTTCATGCAGAGGAAAACATACATGAATGTATTGGTTTTAATTTCTATTCATTGTAAGGATAATAATATACCCAATAGTAGTGACAGAAAGTGGTCCAGAGGTGCCATCATCGTTGAACAATGCATTACATCACAGGAAGGGACCTTTGAAGTGTAAACAGGGAAGGCACAACCCCACCCTGTCATGAAGACCCTCTCCCTCTACAAACATGCCCATTGTGTTCCCATGTCTGGAACGAATACACAACACACCCCAGGGAGCCACTCACAGTCATGTGACCACGGGCACTGACAGAATGGCACATTTGATTTAGCCAGAAATATGTCAACTTTCTAAAAGTTGCATTTTCAGAATAGTAATATCAATCTGACTTTACTATTAGGGAAGATGTTAAATTACAACTCAAGTAAGTAGAATAAACATTTCTCTATATCTGTTTTCAAACTGAAGGTGCAATAAGGTAATCTAGTTTTAGTCAACGGGAGTGATAGTCTTACAACAGTGAAGAACGATTTTAGGAGTTTTTCATTGTCAGGAAGGACATGTAAAATATAAACACACATGGTCTACTTGTTAAGTACTATGAGCCCTACCCTAAGCGTCTCTAGGACCAACTTTACGTGTGACTTATATGTTTTAAAATGGAAGGTTTTTGGCCTGTCATAGGATTATTTTGGCAGGTCGGCCTAGCGATATAAAACAACACCACAGGCTGAGGGGCAGACCTGAGATTTGTTTCACAGTGCTACTTTAGCAGGTGGCACAATGAGTGCTGCAGCTCACTGACAAAAAGACCAGATGATGGACGGCATGCTTAATAATGCAAACATTCGCCCCCAGTCACAGATCTTGGTTTAATCCATTGTTTTTTTTGCTCACAATGCCACCCTAGTTTGGACCCAGCCATATGCAAATCAGTCTTGACCCTACTCCCCATGGGAACAGACCAGCATGAACTGCCAGGCCAGGTCCTCACTGGAACGGAAACAAGCATCCTGGGACCGGTTTCAGGGTATCACCCTTCATCAGCCAGGCTAGTGAGCCCGGAACCCATGTCTAGGCCTACCCTTCCCACTTAGGACGACAAAACCAGAAAGAACTGATAATGGATGGAATGCTGAACAATACAGACATTCACCCTCAGTCACAGAACAGGCCAGATCTGTGACTGGGGTGAATGTTTGCAGTTGGACCACCAGACTTCAACCCTGGTGGTCGGACCGCTGCCACTGCTGGGATCATGGATCCCAATGGGGTGGCGGCAGTCGAAGTCGTGGTCAGCCTTCCACCACTTTCTGCCAGCCTTTCCATGGTGCTTTAAAGCCAGTGCTGGGGACCACAGGAGGGCCCCTGCACTGTAGTGCAGGGGCATCCCTGCCAGCACCCTCAGAATGCACACTGTCTGGTCTGCAGACAGTGTGCTTTCAGAGGATGCTGTTGTGTGACGGCACTGTCCTCATCTCCCTTAAGGGAGCCAAGGCCAATGCCATGACACTGTTTTCGCCAGGCTGACTGGTGTAAACGTCATAATACGATATTTCCGCCAATCAGCCTGGTGGAAACATCGTAATAGGACAGGGGAGGCCGCCGGCTTGATGGTGGCCTCCTCCCTGTGGCTTTGGTGGTTGGCTGGTCCAACTGCCAATGTCGTAGTCGTAGTTTTGTTTGTTCTGCAATGTTCTTTTCATTGCAGGTGCACTCATGGTAATCTACAGTTAGTGAAGGGCATATTGTGTATTAGAGATAGTGAGATATGGGAGGATACTTTGACAAGGACGAGAGGCGCTAATGAGCTAAGAAGAAAGGACTCCTGTCCATGTTGTATCAGAAGCAGGAAGACCCTCAAGCTTGTCCTGATGTTCAGACTGTGGGATGGTGGAATCAAATGGAATTGCCAATTTCAACTACGGGAAGACGGAAAACTACTGGTGCTGAAGACGTGGAATTCTCAATGGTTCTGTGGGCTTCATTGGTATTCACACTGTTTGTTGGCAGAGCAGATTTTCCTTGGACTCTGAGGGGTACAGACGTCTCTGCCTTACTCTCATTGTGTGATTTTATACTATACAATACCTCTATTGGAGAACTGCTACTGGGGTCTCCACTATGCGGACACCTTCCTATTTCCCCAGAATTAACTAGAGTTTCCTGACTTTACCTTAGTTCTGTATTAATTTATACTATACTAGATTCATTCATGCATAGACAAGAGGATCAAGATTTGTACACCGATCATCAGATTCTATTTCTTATCTTTTGTATTCCTTCAACTGAAATCCTTGTATGTCTTATGCTATTGTGATTTAACCTTATCTGATGCTTTGGTTAACCCTTGGTTCTACAGTATGTTTTTGAGATTCATTTACATTAATTTGGCCCTTAATTTGCATACAACTCATTTAATTTTATTTACTGTTTCTTGGTCCTTAATGTGTGACTCAATGAATTGCACTGCAAATTGAATTGTGGAATTGAACTCTCTCCTTTACCAGTCAGGCATCCTAAAAAGATCTATCAAAGGAAGAACGGTGAGCACAAGGTTTCATTGCTGCATCACAGCATGCACCATCTGTGAGCATTTTAGCTGCTTGCTGTGGTATTCACATGACAGAATTGTAATAGCTATAACTTCCATATATGGTTATCTGCAACAGCCATCCATACGCTTTCTATCTTCTGCTTAAGTTTTTTTTTGGCCTTATTTACAGTTTGACTTGTAATTTTGTACTTGTCTTAAAATGAAATGCTGTGTGTCCAGAGCTCACATTCAGATGCCCCCTCGATGGTTGTGAAAATACGACACGTTTCTCTTATGGCATATTTTTTTTTTCAAACTGTGTATTTTCCATTTTCAGAATTGTTTCAAGTGCCATTGTTTTCATGAATAATGCTATGAAGTAAAAATGTTGCTTCTGCTGCTGACAATGATATATTCCTCATACTTTGCTTCCGCTGCTGATAATGATATGTTCCTCATGGATTTACAAAAGTGGAACCAATTCTATGGTGAATATTTTTGGCAAGGTGTTATGTATACTTTCGTAATTGTTTTCTATGTCGGTGTTCTCATAACTAATTCTATGAAATTAAAGTACTTGCTACCACCGCTCAGAACTGCATTCTCCTCTTGACTTTTGCAAAAGTGGGACACATTTATGTTGCAGTTTCAGCAAAAAAATGATTTTTTTGTTTGTTGGCAGAATTGTTTCAAATGACAGAGGGCCTGATTATGACCTTGGCGGAGGGGATTACTCCATCCTAAATGAGACGGATATCATGCCTACCCTATTACAAGTTCCATTGTATCCTATGGAACTTGTAACACGGCCGATGGGATATCGTCACATTTGGGACGGAGTAATCTCCAAGGTCCTAATCAGGCCCATAGTTTTCATAAATAATTGTTTCTTTAGCTTGAATATCTTGTATGAAAACAAAGCTGTGAAAAACCAAGGTGCCCATATTAAGTAGGAAAGGCTCATTCAATGGGACTAATTAAGAGTTGCACAGTACTGAGGGCATGATGAAATTGAACGTGATTTTACTTTTACAGTGCTGTAAATCGTTCTCAGTAACATGCAATTGCAAGTTAAACCTACTGGAATGTAGGATTACTGTTTTAACCGATTTTCCCAGTCGTAAAACCACATGGAATTGTTTAACGCATACATTTTCCACCTGCTGGGAAATGGGAACTTCTATGTGGGGTTAGCATTGTATGCTACCCAGGACCAGAATTACCAGAAAATCTGGTCTGGTTCTACCTCATCCAGAACAAGCATTTGCAATGCAACGGGTCTCGCATTTGCTTGCGTTAAAGCCATTAACGTTAACTCCTAACCGGACTTTTCTTGCCACATAAATAAAAAAATGAAAAGTAAAACAGTTTTACATAAGCGAGCCGATTCACAGCGCCACGGCCGCCATGAGCATCAGCGTGAAGAGACACACAAAAGGAAAAAAGAAGTTTGCTTGCAGTCAAACTTATCGGCAAAAGTGTAATTAGCCATGCAACAGGGGCGATAGCCAAGGTGGTAACAAAATCTTCCCAAGGAGGCACAAACGTAAGGCATTTACCAATGTCGTCAAAGGATTTTTGAAGGGCAAGCCCACGAACAGTGGTAGTGATGGGCGTGAGGTGGGCGTTGTTTAAAGCCCAGATACATACCAACACATCGGGAAAGCAGCTTGCACGCTGCTATGCTCGACCCACAAAAGAGGTTTGGAAAAACCGACCCTTTTTTAACAATCTCCAGCATGGGTAGAAATCAGCACTGACTGCAATTCTATATTTTTTCCAGTTTTCTGACCCAGGCCTTTTAAAGTATATTGAGATCTGTATTTGTTTCTGAATTCGAAAAGAGGAATAAAAGGAGGTAGGGAGTAGCTCCATTAACTTAAATGTGAGAGTGTTTTTAGGCGAGATTTTTAGAAGATGTTATGTTTAGAGTCTCATTTGGTGTGCATGCTTCGGGTGAAGTTGTCACTTAAGGGTAAAATACATCATGGGTCGAGACAAGGAAGGCAGCCTATTTATTTTAATGAACTGTTTGTATGTGACGCAGGCACAGAAAAGTACTGCTACTAAAGCTGATGTGTCAAGTTGCAATAAAGGAGGTGAAACTGACAGTCTTGTAGAACAAGGTACCAGTGCCAATGTAAAGACACAGTGAACTGGGGCAAACGTGACTGCAGCAGTCATCATCAAACAGCATGTTCAGTATTTAATTTGTTAGCTTGATAGCTATCCATTTCTATTCTACTGTCCAAACAGCTGAACGGAGGTTTTTATGTTTTTTTGTGTAAAATAGTTCTCGTGGCCAGTGGCTGTTTGGGGAGCAGTTAAGAAGGCACTGATCTTTGAATATTAAGCTGCAAATACATTTTTCACTCAGTACTTACTATGCTCCACCGAAGAGTTCTTGAAAAGGGAAACGTATGTTCGGCTACGAAAGTGAAAAATTGGAAAGAAGGAATAGTTATCAAGCTACGAAAATGAAACATAGGAAGAAATGAATAGTTGCCAAGCTTTCGTTAACTGGAAGAACTGCAACCTTGCTATAGATAGGTCACATTGACCAGAATGCAGTAGAGCTTCACCTGAAATCCACAGCTAGAAACTATTGGTGAGTGATTGCCCTGTTTTTAGTGCAGCCAAGTGGAGGTATTTGTTTTGAGGCTAAAGGTGTGCAACTGCAAGACGTTTTACGTGCCAGTGAAGTGTTTTATGTGATGTCAAGGTATATGCCAAGGCCACACCTACTGATGGCATAGAAAAAGGTAACACAAGGCAAACAGATAAGCAGCGAGGAGCGGTGGGTCTGAAAATGGGTAAAAAGGGCGGATCGCCCATAAGGCCGATGATATAACCGGATTCAGTGCTTTAAATGGGCCGGTACTGTCCGGTACTGAGTACTGGCACTTTTTTATTTTGGGAGGGAGAGTACCTGCACTTCTCAAGATAAACGTAATACTTTTAATTGGAGAGTACCGGCACTTCTCAGAAACAAGCAGGTACTCTGATACAGCGAACCTGCACTTCTATTTTTCCATTTCAAGCACTGACCACATCCATGTCAAACAGCATGTTTGGCTTTGCACTGCATGCATAATAAGCATGAAGTCGCACACCTCTTCTGTTAATAAAAACTCTCACTTTCCACACTCTGTTCCCTGGACCTTATTTTCCAATGTTTTGAGAAACTTCGAAGAAAAGTGTATCTAATAATTTGTTTGCAATAATGAAAGTGTCTTTAGCTGCAAACAGACTTTGTCATTTGTCATGTCACGTATCTGCTTGGCCACACCTCTCTCAAATTAATTGAATTTGATGGAGGCGTGCAAAGTATCACTGACCTTGCTTCTCCTATGCATACTTTGCATTTAATGAAAACAAGTCTAGTTGTTGCTGTTCTTGAAAAAGTTGCATCTGGAATTCTTGCACCTAACTGATCGATGGTGGCAACATTCAGCCATTGAAGCATGTTGTTTTGTGTACTGCATGTGTCCATCCCAGCAATATAACAAAACTTGTAAGTCCCATTTGAGCCAAAAATAGGACTTTTCAGCATGAACAATATTTCCAGGGGTGTAGCTTAGACAGTGAGATCCATGGAGAGGGGAGCAGCATGAATTTCAAATTTCCCAACTAAAATGCAGTGGGCAACAGGGTGGATGAGATGACTGAGGTTAGGGATGGACTGTTCAAATAAGGAGCAGGGTTGGTGCTCATTTGAATTTTGCATTAGGTGGGCCTTTTCAACTGCAACAGAGTGCCATGTCCACCAAATTCAAGGTCCATCCCCTCAATTTTGACTCATGCAGACAGCAAGTTTTATGCTGATGGAGTAAAATTTACCCCGCCAGAGTAAAATTTCCTCCGACAGCCCAGTGAAATGGGCACAGTCAGAGGTAAGCCATCCAGCTGCGCTTTTAGTACACAGTTGGATGGCTCTTTTTACTGTCCCTCACCACAGGTATATTCTGGCTGCCATGTCTTGGGGGTAATTAGTTTTTTGGTAGTTTATTTCTGAAAAATAAAAAACTTTGCAAAAGTCTGACCACCGCTGTCATGTTTGATGGAGCAGCCCATCAAACGTTTCTGTATAGGGATGTCCAAGGGGACGGTTGACATCTCTAAATTTAGTGAGGGGAGTAAAGGCAGGTTGCCTGACCTAAGGTGCTCTGCCACCCTGTCTGCCTCCACTCCATCTACCAACCATAAATCAGGCCCTATGACTAATGTGGCACACATAAAAAAAAAATGGTTCAGAATATCATCCCAAGGGATTGCCAGTGGTTAAGCTATTGGAAGCATTCGTCCCATATACTTTTGGCTGTTTTATTGCCAGTATTATGTCTGGAAACCTGAGAAAGGTGCAGCTTTCCAAGACTACTATTGCCAATGTCTGTGAATTCCAAAAAGTAGTAAAATAGCATCCTGTCAAGCAGTACTTCCATGGGTGCAGATTTGCTACTTTGGTGGTAAACCAGTTCTAAATATATTTAAGTTCCTGATACAAAAAATGAACAAGTTAAAACCTCTGAGTGAAATCAGGACCATCAGGACAACAAGAAAAAAACAACACAGATATAGCAGACCGGACTCTGGGAGCTAGATCCAACTGCCAAGCCAAGAAAGCTTTTATTTGGGGGGTGTCACACCCCAAACACAACCCTTAAGCTATGCCCGGATTATTTCTGGCCAGCTCTTTATAAGAGCCAAGACGTTCTAGATGTTCAGTAACTGCATAGCTATTGTTGCTCCCTAAAGGACTAGATACACAAAGATTCAGTGTGAGAACCCCTTTCTTTGGGAGGTACTTATGTGGATGTACATTGCACACAAAGGAGATAGTTCAACGGTGTATTCCATTACTGCAAGCCTTACTAGTAACCTTGCTTTCTCACAGATTGGGTATAGGAATCAGGAAGACAACTGGTGTCCATGTGTTATTCCTCATGCCCAACTGTACATGTTACTCAGTCCTAAACGATACTGACTCTCTATGCTGTAGACCATTCCTGATTTATGGGAACAAATGCCATTCTCGTAGTGGATGGTGTGAAGGCATGTGAGCCTGCAATCTTTCCTTGTTCAAGGACTCTGAAGACGGCTGTTCAGACTCCGGGATTAGGATTCGATCTCATAAACAACCTACAAAAAGTGTTGCCATGCTTGAATTATAATCTATAATAATGTCAGTAAATGCGTTGGTTCCTACTGAATGCTAAGTTATGTTTCAATATAAAACTCCTTTTAATTAAGAAAATCAAACATATGCTTAAAAATATAATTCATCAAATAGATTCACCAAGAAGAAAGCACCTTATTCTATATTACTCAGTCATACATAATCATGCACACTCTAAAATCTGATTTCTGAGATACATTGGATCTTCTTCGATAGAGAGTTCATAGTTTGAGGCTTCAAATATACTGTGGTCACCAACCAGTAAAACAATATAAAATACGCCAGTATCCAATCTCCACATGTCCGTTCAGAGGCTATCATGATATGACTCAGCACCAATGCAGCGCGTACGTAAAATACTGCCCGGGGCCTAGTTGCGCCTATGGGATTGGTGATAATATGTGACGATTCAGCATGGCTGGCTATTCACGATCCTTTTCTTGAATTCTTGAAAGCCTTGGTTTGAATGGGACCTGTACCCCTTTGTCAGAAGTGTTTGGATATCATCAGGGATTCTGTGTTAAAGGTGGCAATATTTTTTTCACAGATGTGCAAGAAAGCATAGAGTTACAAAACGGTGCATTGCTACATGTCAGCAGGTGGTACTAGACTGACAGAAATACCTTGGTTTGCGCACTGATGAAAGGGAAAGGATGTTGATGTTCAGATTGTGTGAGTCATAGCAGGTGAATCAGTATTTGAGTTTAAGGGACATAAGCTGGGAATTGGCTTCACTGATATGCTTAGTTTCTTTTAGCAGAATTTCTGCTTTCAGTGTAACCTGTATTATTATCCTTATGGAGTTACTTTGAAATTTGGAGGACAAAAATGATGCCAAATCAACTTATTATCCTGAGTCTGTGGAAGACCTCAAATTGTGTGCGCTGAGTTGCGTGAGGGAGTGTAAGCTGCGTGTGTGAGGAGCTAGTTTAAGTTTAAAACGGCAGGTGTGGGCCATCAGTTTATTTTATAGGTAAAGCCTTATTCAGTATCATTCACAGGTTAATTCGTGAGATGGGTGCAAACTGTAATGCAGGGGGCTGTTGTGCCTATGGCAAAGTTTAAAATTGAAACAATCAGTGAACGTTTAAAACCTATTAGGGGCAATATGGCGAGTGAAAAACTGAAAACTAGACAGGGAGCTTAAGAGTTATTTTGGCTAAAGTATGAAGTCAATGACCTAATTTGAGGAAACATGCTAATGTTTGCTTAACAATTAGTTTAGAATGTTTATTTTTAGTGGTTATAGGGCCAGTGCTCAGGTGGAAAGGGAGAAAGATCAGTTCGGATGAAGTCAGAGCAGTATATCTACTGTAGTGGCAGAAGTCACGAGGAGAAAGAACGGCGGGGTGCTGGACTGTTATGCACAGAAGGGAGACCCCCTAGTCTTACGTTTCATTACTATGTAGTTCGGTTGCTTTGAAGCTGCTGCTGAAGGAGTGGCATTAAAGGAATGAACGCACAATGCTGGCCTTTGTGTCTTAATTAACATGTTTGTCATTGCGGTTCTTACTGAGGTCTACGTCTGTTTCTGTTGCTTTGTAAATGTAGGAAGCTGGCTCTTTGGGTCTTTATTTCATACATCAAAATGAGATATATTGCGCAAAGAGTCCAGGGTGCCCTTAATAGTGGACAGGGGCTTGCTCTAGCAATCCCAAGGTGCCTTTTTAGAGGCTAATGTGATCCAGCAGCCTTAGGCCTATCAGAGAGGAGTGTTAGATATCCACAAATACACACACAGTCAATACATGAGCCACATTTCAATAACGAGATCCACATCAATTTACAAAAATAACAAGTAACTTTATATATGTTTAGGCACCAGAATCAATACGATCATGTAAGTACGTTTTGCAAGAAAAAAATACTTTCAGGTTTCAAAAGTCGAGGCAGTGCATTTTTCAGAAGCTGCAATGTTATCCTATGGAGAGAACAAGTACTCCACTCAGGTATAATACAGCGACTTACGGAACCAATCTCCTGGATGTAAGGTAGGCATTGGGCAAGGGTCAGGACCATACCAGCAGGTCACACTCACACACTGATCAGCAGTAGGGGGGGTGGGTGGAGAGGTGTAATACAGCATTGGGTGCCTAATGTTAGTGGGGATTAGTCCAGTTGAAAAGAGGCTGCAGGTTAGGACTAGGATTACAGTTTGGCTGAGCCATCGAATAGGCTCAGGTCTTGCAATGCTCGGGGATGTAGGGACACCAGTCTTTCTCTTCTCCTCAGTCTGCAGCATCCGGGTGCAGAGAGTTCTTGGATTGTCTAGTGTCCAGCACCGGTGGCTGTGGCGATGGAGGGAGGGGGGCCACAGATCAGGCTGCAGCCGTAGACTGGGGGACCAGCCCTGGTGAACCAAAAGTGTGCTCAAGTCTCACAAGCCTGAGTGATATAGAGACACTAGTGGTCCTCTTTTCCTCAGTCTAGGGAGAGGTACAGTGGACCATTGAAGTTGTCGTCAACAGAGGTGGTCGCAATTGAGGGGGGCCCTGCACAAAGAGATCCCAATGCGTTGCAGTGCAGGTCACAGTGGGGAAACCCATGATGGACTCCATCTCTGGAGAGACTAGGGCCCAGGTCGGCACCATTAGCCCGCTTCAACATGGGCTGGGAGGCTCAGATGCAGTGGTGCTGTCCGGCAGCATTTTGGTGGTCTGGAGTCCTCTTCAGTTGTTCTTAGGTGCCTGCAAGGATGCAGAGGAGCAGCTCTGCTACTCCACTAGAGTTATTTGTGCTGGGGTGAAGGCTGGCAGTCTTTCTGGGCTTTTGGAAGTTTCAGCAACTGGAGGATGACATGTCTTTCTCTCAATTGTCAAAGTCCACATGCAGACTGGCAGGGTTGGCCCTGAGTCCGTCACGGATCTTCAGTTCTTGCCTTTTGCATCTCTTGGGTGTCCTCTTCTTCAGGTCAGTATGGATCTGATTTCCTGGTGCCAGGGCCTCCTCTAGCTACTGAATTTATGAGTGTTTCATTGAGTATAGGGTAGTAGCCAATGGGCTACTGACCCCTGGGATCACTACATCCCCTATATGGCCACTTCCTGTGGGAAGTGGGCATAACCCTATCCCAGAGTTCCTAAATCTGCAACCACCAATATGGCAGATTTGTAAATGTTGTGTCCACATGAGGTAGCTCACCCTAGGAGTGGCACTGACCTGAGGGGTGAACACCCCTCTCTGAATACTAGAATACCCACCTGTCCAGGTGCCAAATGGGCCCTGGGACGAGGGGGGTCAACATCTCTCCTTTGAGTGAAGCCAGATCTGCCTACAAAGGGCGGTAGGCTTTTTTGAAGCCCCTTGCTCTGGAATGTAGATTTACAGGTCATCTTGTTGGGTGGGGTGTGTAAACACCTCGCCCAGAGCAGGCTTTCTCTCCGGTTGCCTGATAACAAAAGCTCTCACCCTAGTGGGCTAGAATCGTGTCTGGCAGTTGCAGGCTGGCTAAAACTAATCAGACCACATAGGTAGTTGGTAGGTCTTCAAGATGCACCTCTAAGGTGCCCACTGGGTGCATGTATTAATAAATCCATCACTGGCAACAGTAAGGGCTTACTAATATGAGATGTTTGATAACAAAAATCCCTAGTTTTAGTGAAGCCATCATGTAGGTGGGGAACTTGTAGTAACCAGTGTCCCGCACATGTACTTAAAATGGCCTTCCTGTCCCCTCATTATGACTAAGTTTGAAAAAGACATGGCAGGGGCATATCTGCTCATGCAGATATGTCCTCACATGCAATATAATGCATCCTGCCTTAGGGCTGTAAGGCCTGCTGTAGGGGTGACTTACATATATTGCAAACAGTGTTAGGGGACATTGCACACCAGCAGTGTGCCATGTCGTGTTTTTAATTATAGCTGCACCAAGACACACGGTCTGCAATGGCAGTCTGCATGTACTAAGTGAGGGGTCCCTGAGGGTGGCACACAGGGGTGGCTTCTCCTTAATATCAGAGGAGTATCGCCCCCTGCTCAGTCAGGCAGTGACAAATTTTATTTGTCACTGCCTGACTGAGCCACGCAAGTCAGGGGTGGGGCGGGGCCAAGCCACAGGGAGGAGGAGTTGTGGGGACTGTAAAGTGCGCATGTCGGTTTGGCCGGCCTTCTTAGGGCAGCCAAACCGACATGCACACTTACATTTCTCCAACCCCAGTGTTGCACAGCCAGGTTGGAGAAATGGTACAAGCTCCCTGTGCCTGAGCGAGCATCAAACCAGCCAGCTTAGGCCAATCCCGGTGTCGCTCTCATGCATGGTATAGCATGACAGCAGCATCTTGATTAGGAGCCTGTGCCCCTTTGACTGCCGGGAAGAGAGGAACAACGGAGGCGGCTGGGATCGGAGGCAGCAGGTACATTTTTAAAATTATTTTTAACCCCACCCCTAACAGTACCCCCTCACCACCCTTGATTGGCGGTAGCCGCTACTGGTGGCACAATATGTGCTGCAGCCCTTGGGGACCCTCTTCGGTACCCATTCTCTAGGTACCAAGCGTACCCCTTACTAAGGACTTACAGCGGGACCAAAGGTATTGTGCAATTTAAAGGAAAGAGATCTGGCACTGGGGACCTGGGTAGCAGGAACTCAGTGCACTTTCAGTCAAAATTGCATCATGTACCAGGCAGAAAGTGGGGGCAACCATGTCAAAAATGGGCACTTTCTTACAGGAAACAAGCAGCAACACAAGATAGCAATGCCTTGGAAGTACCCATCTGGGATATTAGTTGAGACATGGGCAAAATAGGTCTCCACGTGGGCTGGGGAGGAAGGAAGAATCCTGCGCCAGGAAGATACGAGGGGCATTAGGCGGTGGTCAATGGCTGAGCTATGGCTAGAGGTACTGGATAGTTGGGACACCCCACCAGAGCTGCTGACACAGGGGGAGCGGGACACAATAAATGATGAAAGTGAAGGAGACAGTCATGACTCAGTAAACACCTAAATTGGAGGGTGTTTGGCCGAAGCCTTAAGCATGTATACGCATCTCCTCCTTTCCCCACGCATGTAATAGCAATGATGAGAGAGGTCGGGCTGTGCCCATTTCGACACCTCATCAAAATAACCCCACAATATCAATAACTACCATGAGACACACAATCACAAATTGTGTGCCTCCCTCCTAACCACACACCCCTAACACGTAAGGTCCCCACAGAGATGCTTAATTTAGTTTATAGTTCAAGTTTAAGTAAGACAAGACATGAGCAATTGCAGTCCTCTCCCCATAATCAGCACTCACAAAGGAGAACTGATGCATTAGACGCATCCGATCCACACAGACCAAAAGAGCTGTGGACAACCAAAACCACGCACATATCCTGGCCTGTTTAGGTAGCTGGTATTAACCCTCACTAGCACGGACCTCTACCATTTAACACATCATATAGCTGACATATTAGAGGAGACACATTTTAAGGGGCAACACTACCAAGAGAAAACTACCAAGACACTATCACATAGAAAACTATTTCAGAATGTTGTTATTTGTTTAGTACATGTTATTTAAGCTGTACAAAACATAGCCATGAAGAATTGAGACTATAAGCATACATGAACATGAAAATAAAGATGATTTTGGGAAAAAACAACACAGAAAGTGGGTTATGGGTCGGTTTCACTTAGGAAGTAGGAAATTACTCTGAACAAAAGATCACGCTGATGCCCTTTTCACGCACCATGCAAAATTGATTTTTAAGAGGGGATCTAGATAGAAGTATATACAAGTCTGTATGTCCAACTTGGACAAAGCCAGCCTCCCCAAAGAAAAAGCCACCATCTTCTGCACATCATAGGGTTCCAGTGCATTTAATTAATTCACTAAGTCATGCAAAACACAGAGACACACACCCCGTCCCCCTCAATCCTCCCACTATCAGAAACTCCACACTTGATTAAGGCAAGAGATCCCAGAAGACATTGGACAGTCCTTTTGCTAGGAAGTGCTTATAGCCACTCTCTAAAAAGCCCTCTGGCTCTGGACTATCACTTTGGTGTCACTACTGCCAGTCACTGCATTGTTTAAAGGTGAGGGAGGGCTTGCTGTCTAATCTGCTTTCTGCAATGCAAGATGCATTCTCTTCACCTGAAAGGGCTGTTAGACCAGAAGACCATTCCGTTTTTTCACTTTGATTACCTGTCATCATGTCTTGTGTTTCTTCTCCACCAAAATTTGTACTAACATACATCTAACGATTATCTACTATTACAATGACCTCTTTGCCCAAAATTTGCAAATCTTCCAACTTCTGTTGCCCTTCCTACAAAACTACCTTCCCCAGTTCCTTCTCCTGGACTGGTTCTTCTAAAAGCTGCTCCTTGTAACCTTGCACAGTTTCTAAAATCTAAATATATTTTGCAGTCTTTTCCCAGTTGCTGTAAAAACTCTTTAACCTTCCTCAGAACTTTCCCCAAAAAGAATCAGTAATAGTCTCCATTCTCACTCCACTGTTGGTTTGTACTTCGCAACTGGCCTTTTCATCTTGTGCTTCTATTTTTACTGTTTCATGGCAATATCTAACACAGTCAAGGTGGAAACATCCTTACCAATCTCTTACTAATCCTTCTCTGAGGAGCATACCTTTTGTTGGGCACTTGTTTTTTTGCTCATCAGATCTCCAATGTAAAATAGTTACATGCTTTGCTGATATTGGTCTTTGTCTACAAACTCTTAGCCAATATTTATTCACTTCTACTCCTTTGAGGTAAGCCAGGTTTGGCTATGCTGACAATGTGTGATCATGGTTCGTTTACGTTAATTAGCTGATTATGGCAGTGTTTGGGGTACGCTTCATGCTCTTTCCTGGATCCCTTCCTACTTTAACAAATATTGGCAACACTAGCAGGTTTGCCATTTGTATAGCGTGCAGGTCAGGAGTGCAAATGCCATGCAAATGTCCAACGTTTTCTACTAGGGCACAAACACATCTGAAAAACAGATGCTGTGAAAAAGGTCTGCTTTATATCTGTAGTGTACTTTTTACTAATGATTTTGTGAGCACTTGCTCCCCATTGTTACCTGGCCTCTCATCAATTGATTTTAAATGTAAAATCATCCCTTATGCATTTTAGTGGAGGCAGAAGGAAACACACAGACAGCCAGTTGAAAAACAGTGAGTGCAAATACTCTTGTGAGCTGATCCAAGGTGTAATTGATAATGTCTCAAACCAATAACTAAAGTTTTTAGTGCAAAACAAAAGCCATAAGCTTAGGGAGACTGACCCAAACCCCCTTAAAGTAGGTAAACTCATGTGCCTTACATGTCAAACCAAAACAAAAGTTTTATCAATTTTACATCCAGATTAGGTGTTGCACACACCACCTCATAAATTACTTTCCTTGAACATTAATCTCCCATTAATCTACAAACTTCTTCAAGGTTTACAAATGTATTCTCTAATGTACTTCTTGTGTGCTCAGTTTGCCATATTTCAGGCCCGTCATATCCCAATACTAAACCTATTTTTAGCTTGTGAACCCCTACCCACAACTTTCTTAAATTGATACATAATCTCCCCCATCCATGACTCGAAAATGGTCATCACCTCCGCTTAGTAAGGATTCACTTGATTGCCCAGGATTTTATACTGGTTTCTTTGTGACTTAATTTCTCAGACTGCTTTAAGCCAGTAAGTGGTTCCGGTCACCATCTTGAATTGGTACAATTTTATATAAATCATAGAGTGTTCTACCAAATTGAATGACTTAAGGTGCATACCACAAATGCTCAGCGCTATGTATGTATGTGATGGTACTTCTACAGCATAAACCTAAAGGGGAAATAATGGGATGCTGACTAATGATAGGAGGTCAGGGAACCAAATAATCATGTGCAAGAGGCTGACAAGATGTAATTGTAGTGTAAAGTCGGGTAGTGGTCCTTGAAGAGATGAGTTTTCAGTTGTTTTCTGATTCTCAGAAGAGCTGGAGTCACTCAAATATCATTCAGGATAGTGTTCCAGATCCTATCTATGTAAACTGAGAAGGTCTGTGTTTTTTTTTGTCTCACACTTTTTCGTCTCCAGCTTGGCAATGTCTTCGATGTCCTAGTTTGGGGTTGTTTGCCAGAGATATTTTTTTCTTGGCAAAAACAGTAGATGTTGTTTGTGATGGCCTTATAAGTGATTCAGCAACTTTGTGTTTGGAGAGATGAGGTTGTCTTCACACACCATGATAAGGCATGGTACTGTATGTAGGATACCTTTCAGAGGTGCCAAAGTGTTTGCGAGGAAACCACTGAGTGGAGCCTCCCTTCCATTCAAGTGATAGAGGACCAAGATGTGCATTGTTGTTCTCAAATCCACTTCTGGAAGGAAGAGTTTATCTTTCTGCTGGTGGGAGAGCTGGTACCATGCTGTCTTGGTGTTTCAGAAAGCATGAGGCTTTTGTCAAGTGTGACTCTAAGGATTTTTTCATTCTCTGCATGCTTTGGGGTGAAACCATCTAGGTTCCTATCAGAGAGCCAGGCTTGATTAGTTGTTGGTATTCATCCTATGATCAATATGAGAATTATGCTGTGTGAGCTGTGTCCAGGATAAATACACTTAGACCCTGATTTATACTTTTTTTGCGCTGCATTACTGCCTTTTTTCTTTAACGCAGAATTGGCGCAATATTACAAAATACAATTGTATTGTGCCGCTTTTGTGTCAAAAAATGACAGAAATGCTGCACAAAAAAAAGTATAAATCAGGGCCTAAGAGTTTTGGACCCGGCCCAAGAAATAAATTAACTTAACCTACGGTTTGAACACTGTCAAATCAGGAGCAATGTAAAACCACCTATTCTGTCACTAACTCCG
Source organism: Pleurodeles waltl (assembly GCF_031143425.1). Taxonomy (NCBI): domain Eukaryota; kingdom Metazoa; phylum Chordata; class Amphibia; order Caudata; family Salamandridae; genus Pleurodeles; species Pleurodeles waltl. The sequence continues at coordinate 956,294,857 of NC_090444.1, forward strand.
AGCCGCTTTCCAAACATTTTCAATTCATCTGCATCATCTTTCCCTTCATTTCTCCCCTCCATTATAACCTTGCACAGTCTTTCCTTCCTCTCCTCTTAACTTCCCTTCAGCCCAATCTCCTCAAAAGTGAGTTGTGAAATCATCAGGTGAAGGTACTGTTTTTGTGCCTGTCAGCATGTAAATTGATGTATTGATCACCAGCATATGGGCTCCACTATATCAGTGAAATATGTTCTGCAGGCCCATAGTGGATGCTGTACTCAAAAGGTATTTCATATAATATGCAACTTATTTGTGATGCTTAAAGTAATACTGTCTTTACTGTTTTATGTTCCTAAGGGATTCCCTCTCCACCGACCGTTGTGAAGGCAGTGAACATCTCTGCACATGGAATTCTGCTGTCCTGGAAGCCCGGCTTTGATGCCTACGCGTCATTTAACAGCTGCAGAGTGCAGGTAGGATTCTTTTCAGTATGTCGTCCTCTAGTCAGACGTGAAATGTAGAGTTAGGTGCCTGCTCATACTTGCAAACATGCGTTAATACAAGTTATAGATGGAGATAGGTAAGACTGTGCCTCTGCTCACCAAAGGCATACTTAAAGCATTCTTGTCATCCGCTGAGCGACTATTGTCAACTTTCAGGTGTTACACTCCTGATGCAACTCTGGCCACTATAGAGGAAGTATAACTTGTAAAGCCATTCAGTAACTTGGTTGTTTCAATAAATATCAATAGTACAGTCAAGAAAATGTGCAACTCATCTTTGTGGTGCCAGCCTGTACTTCTTTTCCCTGGATTCCCACCTTCCTTTTCTTTTCACCATCACCTTCCTTGAACTCTGCATAGAACCGTTCTGTTTGGCTTTATCTCATTGGCACAATTAACAGAAAGAGAATTTGGCTGGACATTGGACAGCCCTTCACCCTTATGAATTGCAGTAGGGGCTAGGGTCCTATAGTGCCCTCATTCATATACAAAAACATACCTTAATGACTCCACCCCGGCCATCACAATGGTCATTCCTTTAAACAAAAAAAATCACCACTAAACACAGCTTTGAGCAGATCCATCATTGCATAATGATGCCTTTTCACAATTAATACAACCAATATATTCTGATAAACCCCACAACTGCGAGGAATGTCACCTACAAACTGCAGAACAAGGCACCAGACCAACAAAAAATACACAAAGGCTGATAAAACAAAGTAATGCTAGCCTGATTCTCTTCATATAGTAACTTTTAGAGGTTGAGATGGCAATGAGGCATTGAGTCAAATATAAGGCTTTGGGGTTTTAGAGTGTACTGCAGGAAGAGAACATTATTCACATGGGCCGACCTACAAAATATTGACTACCATTATTTTGGCTAGGTTTGTGCTATAAAACTACCATTTACATACATGATATGTATGTTGGTGCTTGAACTTCTAAAGTCAATACTTTTTGCAGATCAACATTGTGAACTCAATATGCTCGTATCTGCCAAGGCTTCAGATTGCTATGTGTGACATTTTCATAATTTCTGTGAAATTATGAGTGACATTTCAACAAGTATGAGTGACTCTTTCTTGCAAGCAAAATGGAGCAATGAAGACGTGGGAAAACATACAAATAGCCTAACGCATTAGTGAGCTCAGATGTGAGGAGACATAGACTCCATGAATGCAGTTCTCGGTATGCTGGTGTGTGGTCATGACAGTCGGTCAGGCAGACCGAGCTTAGAAGATCATGACTGATATCGTGACTGCGCGCCAGCAAAAAAGCAGATTTCACAAAGTGCAACAGATGATTATACCAAGTTCAGGCACTTACTTCTCTGAGATGTGGCTCCGCTTGCGGCAACATTCATGTGGGCTCCCCGTGGCTGACCTGCTATGACTGGAGGAGACTGAGGCCTGCAGCACAGCAATGCCAGCGCTGCACATTCTCGTAGCATATAACTGCCTCACTGTGGACTCACTGATGAGACAGTGCTCTTTGGCTGGGCTTGCACACTCCTGCAGCCTCGCCACCGGCACTGGTGGGGTTGGGTCAGAGTAGGTGATCCGGTGGTCCGTTGGATCATACCGCCACAGTAAAAGCAGTGGCCTCAAAGGTTACCAGCAGGAAGCTCACAATGACTTTAAGCTATAGGGGTGACGTTGGGTGAGCTTTACGGGGATCCATACAGGTTGTCATGGTGCGAGGGGTATGCTCTCAGCTGCAATTGCCCATAGCCCACACACACTGCAGGCAGAGGCAAGCAATTACCTTGAAATGCCGAGGCTCGCGCCGTTGGCAGTAGAACAGACCAACACCAGCCTATTAATGTGAGTCTGACAAACTCACACTCACACTGTCTCCATAACAGCCAACCATTGGCTACTATGGAGACATGCTGACATTCTATGCCACGTGGTGTTGTGTGTGTTACATTGTAGCACACTAGTAGCTAGCAACCAGAAGAGCCAGCAGCCCCTAAGCCTTCTGGGAGCAGCGCACACCACGCACTGGCACTACAGCTTTTGTTGCATGATAGCAGCACTCTGGCCTGACAGCTGAGAGGCGCTATAATGCTTGATTTTGCCTTTCAGTGCAGTGATGCGGACCACCACACTGAAATGCGTTAGACTAACGCCTGATGTGTGGTACTTGGCAGGGATGATTACTCTGAAATACAACCAATTTTAATGATTCAACTTGCATTCATAGTTTTCTAGTCGGCGTAAGTTCCTAAACCATTACCAAGAATAACAACCCTTTGCATTCTGTGACTCTTTACCTTAGTTATAGTTGGGAAAGAAAAACCTAAGGGTTTAGAATGGAAACTTACGTTGGCCTAAAACTGAGTGGCTGTAGGTGGAAAGACACATACGTCGCTGTGAAATGTGCCTGCCTTCTCGGTGCAATCTCAGAAATAAAGTATTTGGGACAAATCTGTTCCAGAAATGTGTCTTCCTGGACTGGACTTGCTCTATCTGGCGAGTACCACAAACAGTTAAACTCACTGCAGCGTGTTTCCTAATGAAAAGTAGCATAAATCTTCTCAGCTATGTAGAGAGATTTGTTTTATTTAATCCGATTGGTTCACAACACAACAGTATTTTATTTCATATGGTGCTACTATCATGTTTTGCTCAGGAAACAGGATTCAAAATAAGTGTTTCCGGCAGTTTAATGTTCACTTGAAGGTCATCAGGAAAAGGGTGGTGCCTTGAATGTCGTACAAAAAAATACTCGAGGCCTGACGCAGATTGGTTTCTTTTCCGCAAGGCTTTCTGAAGTGAAGAGTGAATGTTGGAGCTGGCTGTTGTGTTTATTGCTCTTCTCTTTCTAGTGGTCACAGCTGATGGCATTGTTACTTCCCCATGTAGTCAGACTTTGTGGCTCTCTGGTCATCATACGGCGGTTGTTGGCAGCGTACACGAAGTCATATTAAATGTGTATAGAGTGGATTTACGCAAATGTAACACATTTTTGTAGTTCTAGAAAAGTGGCGTTACTTCATCAATACATGTGTAAATCACATTTCAGTGCCCGGGAAATCGAAGTCTGTACCCACCAGCAAAAAGCAGGTGCTAATGTGCACCTCTTAATATAGAACAGAACTTGCTGAAACAACGATTCCAGAAAGTATTCAGCATTTAAATCTAAATAAGCAGTACTATCACGTTTAAGGGTTGCCTTGGGGTGGTTACCAGAATTGTGGAATTACCCTAAATGGGCTGGCATACTCTAACTGAGGATGCCCTAAGTGTAGGCACCGACAAGCCTCAGATCCTGTATCAAACAGTGACATAGCTCATAAATTCACAGTGCCTTCCCGTTAGTCATTCAGAATGTCTCCATGACTTACCGATGACCTTCATTTACCGAGATTCCCTTCTTCCTACACACAGTCCTTTAACATTGAAATGAATGACCTAGTGACAGAACTCTCTACTGTTTCACTATAGATCACACTAAGCTCCTCAGAACATAAGAAGGGGATATATAACCCAACCCATCCCTGTCATCTCCTGTACCTCTACCCATACAGTAATTCCATTTGGACAAAGCATGGAACATGGTGGAGTGAAGCGGAGTGCTACAGGACTGACTGACAAAGAAGAATCTGTGAGATAAAGATTTTCAGTAAGAACTCAGAGCATTACCACATCATCATTATTCCTTTCCCTAGTCCTGTATTACTTAGGATATGAAGAAGCTATAGAGGTGACATTGACAGAGAAATTATAATTGCTACATGCATTAAGTATGTGGGGAGTGAGACATAACAAATGCTAGCATCCCATAGTAACTAAGCGCCTGATTTAGAGTTTCAGGTTACTCCATCACAAATATGTCGGATTTTCCGTCTGCCATATTATGATGTCCATAAGACACAATGGATCGTAGTATGACGGATGGATATCTGTCATGTTTGTGATGGAGTTATCCCATCCGCCCAACTCTAAATCAGGCCCTAAGTTTAGTAGCGCCATGCCAAAACTGCACCATCTGATCAGCCCATCCTCTGCCAGTAATGCCTCATGAAGGGGAAAGAGAAGCCCAGGTCGCAGTCTTACAGATGTCAGCTATCGACATTGCACAGATATATGCCCACAAGCCACCATTTCCTTTGTGGAGCAACCCTGAATCAACTGAAGGAGATGCGGGTGCTCAAATACATAAAGCAGATGTGGCACTTTTTTTGATCGAAAGGCTTAGCGTCACTGACTGCTGATCCGAGCAGAAAGTCAGAAACAAGGACTCAGAATTTTGGAAAGGGGAATTCTAGTTGAAATAGGGTTGCATTATCTGCTCTTCTTCCAGCAGGTATAGTGGACCTTCTTCATGGGCAGATGACCTCTTCAGAACAATGGATAGATAACTTAATCTGTGGGACGACATCATGGCTTCACATTTGTAGAGTCAGAGATGGAGAGAGGATATGCTGGTATAGGAGAGTGCTGCCACAAGATGGATCACCTCAGTGTTAAAAGGCTGGGACAAGGTAGACTGACAATGTAGTAATATAACTACCATGTGTTGCATCTCGCATGCTACCTACTCTTTCCTCTCAAAGATTGTGATAGGGAAAATTATCCCTTATTTAAAGCGATATTCTAACTTTGCTGCAGATCAGGTGGTTAATGAATCTGGACCATGGCAAACAGCAGCAGATCAAAGGGTTTAACGCTTCAGGGTACATATTTAAAGTTATAATTGTCAAAGATGTTTCTCACTTATGGTTGGTAACCCTAGAAAGAAGACACCAGCTGCACTCAGTTTAGCTGAAAAAAACATTCTTGCAGAAATTAAGATGCTGTCCATTTCTACCTAAAAATTATCAAGGTGATGGTTGGAATGCCACTCTACCCTACACCACTCCACTCTATGCCACTCTACTCTACACCACTCTACTCTACACCACTCCTCTCTACTCTACACCACTTCACTCTCTACTCTACACCACTTCACTCTATGCCATTGTACTCTATGCAACTACACTCCTCTTAAAGCTTCTCTACTCTATGCTACTCCACTCTATGCCAATCTCCTGTATGCCACTCAATTCCTCTATATGCCACTCCACTGTACGTCATTACAGCCCTCTCTACTGTACTCTACGGTACTCTACTCTATTCCACTCCTCTCTACTCTACACCATTCTACTCTACACCATTCTACTCTGTGCCACTCCACTCTACTCGAGGCCATTCTATGCCTTGCCACTCTCCTCCACACCATCCTATTCCACTCCACTCTATGCCAGTCTGCTTTATGCCACTGTACTTTACTCCATGCCAATCCATGCCACTCTATGCCACTCCACTCTATGCCAATCCAAGCCATTCAACTCCACTCCACTTCATACCACTCCACTCCACACCACTCTACTCTATGCCACTCACCACCACTGTACTTTACGCCACTTCACTGTACCCCATGACACTCCACTCTACTCTCTGCCACTCTATTCTACCCCACTCTATGCCACTCCACTCTGCACCACACCACTCTGCTCCAGTCCACCCTACTGTGTGCCCTACTGTATGCCACCTCACTCTATGACACTATATTCCACACGCTTTATCTATGCCACTCTATTCTGAGCAACTTTATTCTATGCCACTCCTCTCTATGCCCCTCTAACCTACACCACTCCACAACACTCTACTCTACACCACTCTACCCTATGCAACTCCATTCCACACCTCAATGCCAATCTATGCCACTCCACTCTATGCCACTCTAATCTGTATTACTCTACTCCATGCCACTCTATCCCTGCCACTCCACTCTACACTGCTCTAAGCTACTCTATGGCATGCTAATCTACACCACTCTACTCTACACCACCCTATTCATGCCACTCCCCCACTCCTTTTCTATTTTACGCCACTCCACCCCATGTTTTCTCTACCCCACTCTACTCCACTCCACAGCACTCCATGCCACTCTATCCATGTCACTCTACTCTACACAACTCTATGCCACTCTACTCTACACCACTGTACTCTACACCACCCTATTACATGTCACCCCAGTGTACACCACTCCACTCTTTGCCACTCTACTTCACTCTATGCCACTCCACACTATAAGACTATACACCATGCTACTCCACACTACTGTACTCCATGCTACTGTACTCCATGACACTACTCTATGCCACTGTACTCTTGCCACTCTACTCTACATCACTCTGTTCCACTCCAACCTATACCACTCTGCACCACTCCATTCTACTCCATGCCATTCTAGGCCACACTACTCTAAGACACTCTGCTCCACTCTACTCCACTCCCCTCTACGCCACCCCACGTTTTTAACTCTACGCCACTCTATTCTATGCCACCGTACTCTGCACCAGTCCAAGCAACTCCACATCACTCTACTCCACTCTATTCCACTCTACATCACTCAATGCCACTCTACAGCACTCCACAAAGTACAACGTTTCACCACTCCGCTCTATGCACTCTATGCTATCTATCCTATCTCTTGGCTGAACATGTCTACAGCTGAGAATATGTGTGATGGTTAAAAATGTTTCCTAACATATCACTCAAAATGTAGTCACGGTGTTTGTAATCATTTTGGGCATTCCTTAAAGAACCTATACTAATAAACAGGGGTGGCCGGTGTTCAAGGGCTAAGGGGCTGCACCCCCAGCCTTTTCTGGCCTCTCTAGTGAAGCATATATTTAATTACATGGTGAAAGTAAAACACTTTATACACAACGTTTTCCGAGTGAAAGTTGTGCACTTTGAAAAGCCCCACTGCGTCTGCGTCAGTATGTGGCTGAAAGCTGCACAGTAGGGCTGACAGGACTTGCCCACGCAAAGCCCTTAAATGTTTTCAGAACGCAGTGACGTCCCTGGCTTATCTCCTCCTCCACCAGAAGCCCTGATAGTAAACAGCCTGCAGCGTTTTTTGTTCAGCCCGGGTTTCTGAAAACTTCACTCCGATATTATTATCCACCCTTTCCTATTTACTCAAATGGTGGGGTGTGATCAGAAGGGTCTACGCACCAGAGGTCACATTTTATTAAAAGAATGTGGCATTGCGCAAAGAAAATCCCCTTTTCCTGCATTACAAGCAGTCTGTGGCAGAGAAATTGAATGAATACAATAAATAACTCCATCCAGGGCTCTCTGGGAGACAGGAGTGTGACCTGAAGACCTCAAGACAACCCTGCACACAAGTAAGTTGGAGCTCTATCTTTTTTACAGACAATAAGAAAAAAATCTGTTCTCTCAGCTCTTCTCTCCCTTCACTACCTCTGTAGGTGATTTCCTCTCTCAAAGGCAGTAATGGTTCCAGTAATTTATCATGGCTAGTTATGCTCATTTTATTTCTTTTGCAGACTAATGACGTGATATGTCATATTAAACATGTAATCTGCAGCTCAAATAAACGTGTACCTTTTATCACTGAAACTGCTGGATACTCGATGGGTGAAACAAAGAGTGTTTGTTTGAATAAGTGTTTGCAGGGCTTGACTGAGTGGCCGAGAAAATGTGGGTGTCTGTGTATAAGAGTTGTGTGAATGGCAGTGGATGACAATGTGGATGAGTAAATGGGTAGGCGACCAAAGGCAGTGGGTGAGTCAGTGAATGGAAATAAGTGGTTAGTGAGGCTCACTCATAAGGTGCAATTCTGTCTTGTATTTGTGCCCCACCACTGCTTTCAGTCACCAGCCACCACTGCTAATAAAGTGTTGCATGCTGTCTCAAATATCTGCTTAACTGCTTAACTACTTAACTGGCACCGGACACAGCGTTCCCATGGACAACGGAGATGCCATTGTTCCTATAGTCAACCTGTGAACTGCGAGGAGGCAGCACATGTTGCATTTTGCATAGTTTTCAATTAAGGATGAATGGTTGAGTTGCCATTTATCATTCAGTTTCAGCTCAGGCAGCCAGATCGGGGGAAAAACAACTCAACGCAGACCGTTTTCTTCAGGACATGTGCTGCACACTGCCTGGCAGACCGTACACATTGTTGCATGGAGTAAATGACATGCACAATATATGTTAACATAGAATGATCTCCTTCCCCAGTTGTCACTCTTTTATGTCGTTATCCTTATAACTCCTAGCAGTTAGCAAAAACAACATAAGTTCCTTAATTTCTGTAAGGACATAACATTTTGAGGGAATAAATGCCTACCCTCTGAAAAAGGAAGTAAAAGTTCAGAAAAAGGTTCAAAGCCCGGTTTCCACAGGTTTATATGGCTAGCATAAAAGCGAGAGCATCAGCCAGTGGCTTTTGATACAGGCAACTGCATGTACTGCTTCCCTGAAGCACCCTGCCTACAAACAGTGTTAGTTTAAAAGGAACATAAAGAAGGGCACCTGTACACGGATTTTTTTTTCGATATTTGCATTGACGTTAGTTTGGTACAAAAACAACACAACATTACAGAAAAGGCCCGTAACAAAGAGGGTGCTGAAAGAAAGACAAGACCGAATGTATTCACTTTTCCTCTGGGGTATCTATCATATTCAGAGACAACTGAGAGCACTATGTTAAAATGGCACTTTCCCTGGCTCTGTCTCCAGCTGGGAATGACAGAGGGAGAGAAGTACAAGAGGGAGCCAGCTGAAAAAGACACACTCTGGTAGAGTGCCTAAACATAAGTAATCAATCAATCAATCAATCAAAAAATTTATTAAGCGCGCTACACACCCGGGAGGGTCTCAAGGTGCTATAGGGGGTGGGGGGAAATGCAGTATTACTGCTCAAAAAACCAAGACAAGTAAAAAGTAGTGTCTAAAAAATTAAGCGGTGGAAGGACCCAAGTAATGGGTTCATGCCTCAGGGAAGGGACACACAAAGACGAAAAAGATCTATAGCATCTGACCAATAAGAAGTAAGAAAATGAGTGACAATGCAACCTAACAATGGTATGTAATGGTAATTAATGGGTAGGCTCAAAGCCCACTGTATAGAAAACAAACGTTCTTGCAAGTGACATCACATGTGCTGTCTTATGTGTGACCTAAAAAGTCTCACAACTCCCCAGTGAAATTACAAAACAGAAAACTAAAGACAGCAACCCAATTACAAATGAAAATTCCAAACTAAATCAATAAAAAGCAATAAAGGCACATCTCTTTCTCTTTAATTTGTCTCTTTCCATGCAACTTTAGCAGGGACACCACAAAAATGAATCCCAGAGTCAATTTCATTAAATCGTGTACTTCCTCATCTCCCTTAAGGTAAATGTATTGAGAGAGTCTAAGGACTCTATTCACAAAGCTTTTTCTAGGAGTAGATATATCTTATTCCTGTCTTAGATGTGGGCTACACCTGCATACCCAGGCCTGCTTCCCAAAGCATTTCCTGTGAGTTTCTTCCTGGAATAAGACATGCTTACTCAAGAAAACTGTGATAAAGCATTTCTTACTCCTAGAGGTTTATAAGTATGTTACGCCTAAGCAGCACTTACACCTAAAATGTGTTTTGTGAATCAGGTAAGGATAGACAGGTGTAGCTCGCATTTATTTCTGGAGTAAAACACGGATGCTCATAGAAAACGTTTTGTGAATCTGGCTATTAAAGTTTATCACACTCTCTTGTTCTGTATCATATAATAGTGTTCAATATACCAAACACAGACTGCAGCTGAGGAACATAATATGGCCCTTTGGAGGAAACAAAGTCAGCAGCCTCTGCTATACTCACTCTTTTATATCCATCAGGACTCATCTACAGTGCATCTCACATGCTGTACCTATTTCTTATTTATCAGAGGTGTGGAATTTTATTATATATTTACTTGTCTTAAGGGTGGATGCCTCAGAAGTCTACTTGTCCTGTAAAAAAAAAATCCACTTGTCTCTTGGTGTCATGCAATAAGGTGACTAATTATGGGAGCATTCTTATTATGTTATAGCTCTGACAATAGTTTATTTGATAGTAGATGTTAGGCCTTTTATCACAGTTTGGAATGTAGCAAGGGTCTGATTTTGCCGCCTTTCTGCCGATTTATATGCAGGGGTTGTAAATAGGTGGAAAGTGTTAGTTTCAGGGCAGGGATACCTAGTGAGTTTCCGCACTCTGGGTATTTAGCAACTCCTCTCCAATCTCTTCCAACACTGGAAAAGGTTGGAACTTTGCCCCTGATGAGCACAAGAGTAAACCTTTTTTCCAGAGTGGTATAAAAGAGGATGAAGGCAAAGTTCATTTGCAATTGCGCATTTACACATATATATTTGCTCCTTCGAACATGGAAATCACACGCGTTTGTTAGGAACACGGTTTCCAGGTCTGCTTCTGTAAACTCTAGTGAATTCTTGAAATTGGCAAATCTACACGAATGTACAAAACATGTACCGCAGGAGCACTTTTAGGACTTTTTGTTGGAATAGGGCCTATAGTGATTTTACATGTATTCTCAATTTTTCATGTTTTATTTTAAATAGGCATGCATCAAACACGTTTCACTAAATAATACCGCATAGAAATTGTATTTAATGATTGACAATTTTTTAGCAAAATAATTTTTTCAGGTTGCTAATTTGCTTGTGTAGGTTTTATTATGAATGCAAACAGTCACCAATCTAGCCTTCATGCTTATACACGTATTTGCACATAATTAAGGAGCATTCTGGGGGCATTATAAATAGCCTCAAATTGTTCTATTTGTAAATGTGTACTCGTTTTTATTGTGGAACGCTGTCAGTAATGATCCTATTTGTCCTATGGACAAAATAAACATGAAAACATGTTGTCCTAAACCCCAAACGATATGTAGTGGGCGTTGGGTGATAGGAATACCACAACCCTTTAGTTTATATTTCCGTTTATGGATATTTATTACGTATGCATAACTCTTTACTGGACATCTTTGGACATTTGTGTACGATTTTAACGGAATTTTGTCATTTTCCTTTTAGTATTTTAGTATATTCTGTGCTTGATTTTAGGTGGCTGGCGTTCCACAGATTAATTCAACCGTTATAAGCACCAGCACTTCGGTTCCCCCTCATGAATATCACATCCAGCAGCTACAGGCCACGACTATGTATAACATTAGCGTTGCTTGCCAGAATGAGGTTGGCTGGTCTTCAGATAGTTCCTGGGTCGTGGCCACCACCACAGAAGGAGGTAAGTGGCAGTGGAATTTGAAACAGCAGGCTAAGAGTGTAAGCTTATTAAAATATTGGAAATTCCTTAGACCTTGGACTTATTAATTCAGTGACATAGAGTCAGTGTTTTGCACTTTGTATTCATTGTCCAGACTTATACGTTAACAGCATGAATTGTCACATAATTTACACTGTAGTAATCAAATGATTATCTTTCTGAATGTATAAGCACAGAATAGGAAATGGCGGGATTGTCTCCAATCCTATGTTTTAAGACGTGCGTGACAGTATGATCATGAGCTATAGTACCTTTAATTTTTTAGGGGATGTTTGCATAACCACATCTTAAGTTCATTCTTAGAACAAAAGTTCCCTGCATAGATTTGTAGCATTTTAGTGCCCTGCCACTGATGTTTTCCTGGCAATCTTGTGTTTTTACCCTGTGAGTTTAAAATGACCCTAACCAACTTGATTTCTTCCCTGTGTTTTATGTTCTGGTCGGAATCTAAGCTATGATCTCAAATCTCAGAAAAGCCAAAGTGTAGCCCCATTATGAGTGTGAATGGCTACTGTCACCTCAGCCCAAGTTATGTGGTGACTGATGGTAGTGGCAGCAAGTATTCTAGTCAGGAGCACCGGAACCGGAATTCCTTTAGCTGCACCTCTATAGGGAAACTGCTTATCTGCTGTCCTCTATAAAGGTTCTATTCGGTCCCAGTAACTATGGTCCTTTGCCCTCATTATATCTAGGAATTGGCTTAAGCATGATTTCCACTGACGGGAAGTATCAGAACAGCTATCTGCCAAAGAAACATTGTGCCTGAAAAAGGGTATTTAACTGAATTTTATATCACTACCTGCCCTTTTGGTCCTTAGTTCTTAAAATATTCTTAATCCCTCCTTCTTCTCTGGAGTGGAAGAATAGTGGCCAGGATTTTATAGTGTCCATACTTGGGATACTAAGACATATACAAAATGGGCCCCTCAAAATTTTTGTATGGCCAATAAATCAAATCACATATGGACTCACCCACATATTTTTTTTATTAGGGGTTGATGTTTTTTATCACCACAAGTTTATTCCTCAAAGTAGAGCTTCCCCCTTGCCTATCATGTTGATTTATCTATCTCCTTTTGTCTTACTGGTGACATATCTGCATGTGGCAAAATGCTGTTGTCAAGCTAATGATCAGACTGTCCTCTATTTTAACAAGCATACATTGATTGTAATATGCACGGGTGCCTAAAAAGATTCCTTCAACTTATGTTTTGGCCTAGGTATAGAAGCATATAATAAAGATTGTTCTAAAAATGTCACCTGTCTATACAATCAATAGCCACTTATTTAGAAAGGAAAAACAAGAGAATATAAGAGGCAGGGTAGGAATACCCAGTCCCCCAGCCCTAAGTTTACTATGACTCTTTCCCTTGCCATGCAGTGCAAATTACCCTACATATTTCATAACTCAATACATAGTCTATGACATCAATGAAAACATAACAATAACATCTGAATTGACATAACTGATGACAAAACCATGCATGGCAGGGACACTAGTTACAGTTACCTAAGGGCATGAGTTCTAGATACTTAAGATAACTATTACTGGTGAATTTCAGTGGTTTTGTTCGTTTAAAACGGGATGCTTAACTGACATTTTCACATAGCTGTTGTCGTAGGGAAACTGAAATAAAGAAAAACAGGACTCCTTTTGGCAAGGCAAAAGCAGGTTTACTGTCATGGCAGGGAGAGTAGGTATGCCCACACAGGTGAACAGCTCATCTCAAATGGCTGCTCTCAGAGAGCCTATTTATATAGTTACATGAAAAATGTTATTTACAAAAGGTCCAATAATCGGTTACTCAATAATTACATATTTGTTACAAAAACATCACATCACCTGTGTCCTAACCTCTTCTCTACACATTCTTCATTGTAATGGTGACAATGCTTAACAAACTATTTGTTTGCTTCTTTCGTATGCATCTGTGTGCATGTGTGTTTTATTGATCTTCTCCCAAGACTTCTTATCAGATTCTGTGTACTCTTGGCTAACTTTGTTTCCTGTTCATATTCTTTCAGTCACACTTTCAAATTTAGCAATTTGCAGCTTGTGTGCAGTGACCATGAATTCCTCTAAGCTTGCATACTAAGGTTTTCCTTTACCGAAACCTTTCTGTTCATTCAGTCTATTTTCCAGTCAACTCTTCTCCTGTCTTGCATCATTGTGGAACTTAGGTCTGCGCTGTTCTTTCACCACATATAACTCTGTAAAACTTTCTACTAATGTCTGCAATGGCACAGCGTCTTAAGATTATGTTTCCTCTCTAACACTGTAATGTCTCTAGAACCTTTGTGTTTTTTCAGTGAGTTTTTAAGATCATTTTTTAATGGAAAGTTAAATATTATTACCATACCCAACTATAACATCCCTTTAACCTTTGTTTTTCAAGTGAATTTCAAAGGGTTGTTTTGGAAAGTAAGATCATATTACCATACATAACTATAATGACATTTCAACTTGTTTGTGTGTTTTTCGAGATAGATAGATAGATAGATAGATAGATAGATAGATAGATAGATAGATAGATAGATAGATAGATATCACACACACACTTATAGGGTTTTTTTTAGTCACTATCTACATCCATTGGTTTTTAGTTGTGTCACTCACATTTTTGTTTTGCTTTACTACTGCATACAGCAGGTCAACCCTCTACAGCTATTGGCTAATTTCACTTTTTAACTACACCATTTTCACTTTCACAGGGTGTAAATTCACAAACAAAGTAGCTCCCTTCAGTGCCAGTGACTACTTGGCAATGTATGCTTTTTGTGACAAAACAATTGTTTTCCTTTCATCCAATGTGTTTCTTTTAAATATTGGTAAGGGCCCAGCAGCTCACACAACTATGGCATTTTACGGAAACTGTGGCAAAACAAAACATGCATTGACCATGCTAAAAGCTGCCGCCAACACCCATCCTATTGGCTTTGGCAGTGCCTGTTTATACAAAGAATTGCTAAGAATGGTAGCAAGTGTTTCATCATAGAAATAAACAAAAAACGATATTATTGAGTACATCTGACTTACCTGATTATATTGTGCTGTTAATTCATGTCATATTTGGTCTTTGACATTCGTTATCATAAGAAATAAAAACTATGACATTTATATTGGTAGGGCAGATATTTTTGTGTCTCTGAGTGTAATGCAGTGATGGCATTCATTGCAACAGTTGTAGTGGGTTTACCATTGCAGTCACAGTCACATACAGCATAATGGAACCAGCAGAAAGACAATTACAAACTATATTTTGTCAATTATCAAAGCCTTGCTATCAGTCTTTAATGGAGTCCATCAAATTACCACTTTTGTTTGGGGGTCCCACAAACTGTCCTAGAACCTTCTGTATTGGGACATCCAAAGTGCTCATAGCTATGTCTCTGGACTTGTGTTGGAGCATGTCATAAATAATAAAAATAGCTTCTATAAAAACCATATACAACACTATCCTATGCAGTAAAGGTAAGTTAAGGATATAATAACATTCCTGTGCTCTACCAGATACCCACACCAGACATTACAAGAGGTCTGAGTGATTATTCCGCATCATGATCACTGTGTACCACGCAAGGGTTTTATTCAGGCCAAGCTCTTGTGATCTGAGGCATTTGATTAATTTACATTCCTTAAGATTCAGGATAGCTGATATGTGGCAACCTGTTGATGATTGCACCTGCTCAGTTACCTGCCTGCTTATGTATGTTGTTAAAGTGCTTTACAAGTTTTAACTGGCGTAATATAACCGCCAAGTGAAGAGTGTCACAGATGGAAAGCGCTGAGGACCTACCCTTAAACCTAAAAGTGCTTCATGTTTCAAAATTCCACAGTTTTGATGTTAGTGTAGCAGGATCTACCGATTTACAGCACACAAGGGACCCACCTCTCTCCTTGTTTCGACATAAGCCCTTGTATACCTTTACATTGACGTTCATTACGTTCTTTCCACCTACTTCTTTTGCAGCTGTGCCATAGGAAAGTCTGGGTAATGAGTACTGGTCCTGTAGAATATGCTATAACCTGAAGCCTGTCGCGAACATGCGCAGTGCTCTAACTAGACAACGCTTCTCTCCAGCTCCAGGTGCTGCACCGCGTAATGTCACAGTACTAATAAACGAGTCTCGGTCAGTACTGGAGGTACACTGGGCGCCTCCTCCCTTCAGCGAGAGGAATGGCATGCTTGTGGGCTATTGGCTGCGGGTCCAATGGGAAAGCTCCGGAGTTTCGGTAAATACCAAAAACATTGTGTCCTGTATTTGTCTGTTGTTTTTTTTTGAGTTGAGCATTTTCATTTCAACATGTTATGTGCCCTACAAGTAACGACCTTCCCATAGACTCTATGTTCTCATATATTCTGTTTGCAATACTTTGGAACACAGTTGCTTCCTTTTTTTGAAGAACTATTTGCACAAAATGCGCGGTCTGTCACTCTGACTATGCTTTTATATTTTCCTGTTGACACTGCACTTTCACTTTCTCTCAGCCTGTCAGCATGACAGTCTGAAAGGACATATCTCTTATTTTCATGCAGAAATAATATTCCAACAATATATTCACGTTGGAGCTCCAGTGCCGCGTTAATGGTGGTGGAGAGGCAGAGCCCCTTACTTTCTTCAGGTGCCTGAGGCTAAACACACAAGCAGTGGTGTTGCTAGCTGCACAGGGACGGGGGTGATTTATTTGTTCTCTTCTCCAGCACCTATTGACCTCAGGTTAGGGTACTGACAGTCCCCCAACATCTGCTTTCATTGGTAGAGGCCCATTGCCTGGCAGACTAGTCTCTGCAAGGCCTGATAATCTGTCTAAGACTTTGAACCCAGCCTCCCGGAGCTGCAGCACTTGCCCATCGTTTATGTGCAGACCTTCTATGTTTCTGTGTAAGTCATTTTCAACTACCCTTCGATAGTTACGGTTTAGTTAGCAGCAGGAGCGTCCAGTCTTTCATCGGCCAAAATGTTAGTGCGTCTGTAATGCCCCCCCAATAAACAAACAAGGTATTTGAGGAGGTAACGTGCACATTTGAGTCAGTTAAGCCTATATTTTGTAGAAGGACCGCTTTTAATAGTTAGAGTTGAATAACAGTGGCACTGCAAGGTCATGAGACTTGGGCACGCTCAAGTACGTGTAAGACATTCTGGTAAAACAATTTTCAATCGAGGCTGTTCCATATTCAAAGCGTCTGCTCTAATTAGGAGAGCACGCCTTCTCCCAGTTTGATGTACTTGTGGTTGAAAACTCCTGTACCTACAAAGACAGACGTCCAAACACTGCTCGTGCTGCCGCTGCCCATCCTCCCTTCTCATTTGTCATAATGTTCTTCCTTGGCTTGTATTCAGCGAGGCACCCTTCCACGTGTAGTATCTGTTGCTAGGGGACTGACTTCCACCGATGCTAGAGATGCTGAAAGATACTTGATAACTAATACCTTCTGCCCAACCAATGTATGCTACATTGCCTAGCCCCCGTTGAAGAGAATGAGAGAATGACACAGAATGCCCCCCCCCAAAAAAAAAATATTGCTTGTGTTATATAGCAAGACCAGTGGGGTAACGAAACTTAAAGGGGGCCCCCTGCAAAGTACCTGTAGGGGGGTCCCCTTCCCTTAGACCCAGTCAGGGGCCTGCCACCTGTTCGCAGTGTAGTGTGCTGAGGGGGCCCCCTAGAGCTCGGTCCCTCCCCCGCACCGCGGGGGCTGCGAGGGCTTTTGTTACGCCCCTGGGCAAGACAAAAATATCACATCCACTACATCGACCTAATCACTAGATTGCAAGATCAGTACATGTGGAGGTGAGAATAGTAATAATACACTTGGTGATGCAGGAGCTGGCGATGCAGTAATTGTGATATTACTGTAGGTTGATATTATCATCTTCGCTTTAGTGTGGTGCAAATGAATTATATATCTCTTTGTATTATAGCATTGTTAGCTTGGTCACGATGTCGTGTTTCTGCTACAGCAAACATTATATACGTTAAAAATGAAAACACACTACATGGCTCAGGCACACACTCCTGACAAAATGACTCGAGTCTGACTCTTCTTATGTACATTGCATCTATATGAACTTTATTCTCATTAAAGCAGCGCATTTGTTTCTTCTTGATGCCCCTGTATTCATGCTAAAGGTCGCTTATCCCTGAAGTTAGCATGATGACACTTGTATGGACAGCATCAAGATACAAGCACCATTTTAATCTGCTGGTCTGTTATTTTTTCAAGCTTCTTTTCCATAAAAAATGAACAACTGTAGCACCACACACACACACACACATATAGTAAATTAATGAAAGCTTTTGTCTGCAAGACATTTCCAGATACATTCTTAACCTCCATTTCGAGGGTTAATAAATGGGTTTGAAGAACATTTCAATTCATCCCCCCTTCCCCACCGCCATCTTGTAAAAGCCTACAACTTCTGTTTGCCAAGGCTAATTCCCTAGGGCTTAGGCAAAGCTAACCCTTCAGATCACTGTAATGTAAAGGGGTATGACACTCCACTGTGTTCTCATTTGAACTCGCAGATATTGCTGAAGTCATTTGAAGAACATATTTAAGTAAATGTTGACATTTTTAAAGACATACGTAGAGTACCATTGGATTGCATGCCATTGCATACAAACATTTGAAAACTGAGATGATGAAATATTGCATTTTCCTCGCAATGTTTGAGCAGCCACTTGAAAACCAGGACAAGTGAACAATAATGAAATAGACAGGAATTTCCACTTATAATATGGGAGCACCCATGAACTAAAATGGATTGCTAAGTTAACCCACAACATGGATCGCCCTTTCTACAAATAGATAAACGCGTTTAGTTATTGTCTAGTCAGTATTTTGTGCAATGTACCAGTACACATTATCAAGAAAAAGTACTTGTTATGAAGTGCTTTAAGACGTTTAACGGAAAATTCAAAACAATAAATATTATGGTGTAGAAGGACTGGTTTCAGGCAGCACAGAGCAATCAAGTAAGCAGTTAGTGCAGTGGAAGCTCACATTCCCTTCGATCCTTGTGTGCTCAACCAACTTACACAGACTACTCGTGTTCAGAGCAGATTCCCTCTCTAGAGCGCGCCTCCGCAAAACCAACATGTGGGCAGAAGCAGGTCACATTCAGAGTGACAGACTAATCATTTCTCCAAACGCTTTAGTGCATCCACACCCCTTATCGACAAGAACGTCTCTGTAAGGTGCAATAGGAAAGCGTCCGGATGAAGGACATCTTCCAGTGCCGCCCGGGTCTGAGCATCTCATGGACTGAATATATCATATGTGTATGGCTGATAATGCTGCAATGTTGAATTGTTGATGTATTTTGTTCTCTTTGTTTTTCCATGTCAAATGTCTATAAAGACCATAAAAAAGATTTAGAAACCGTGCCATATGCTTCAAACCTCTCATAGAATTAGCGCCTAAGCGAGACAAATTGTCCAAAGTTCTAATTAGTGGACTGAACAGCAACGTCTTAGGGATATCTTAACATATGAATGAATGTAAAATACTGCTAAACGCCGTGCCTTTCATTTCCCCTGAATCTTTATAAAACCTTGGCTTAAAATTCTTTGCCTGCCGCTTTGAATTTCGCTAGCTGTTTCCTTCTGACTCAAATGATGATTTCAATATTTTATCACTTGTTAAAATTCTCACAGTTAGGCTAATTTGATGTTCTCAAAGGAGTTGCTGACATACTGTACTGCGAGTCCTATTCTTATGAAAAGCTCCGAGACTTTTTGCTTGCTGCTCAGGATAGGCAAACGTTGCAAAAACAGCCTCGAAAAAAGGGAAGAGGTTAAAACTTTGGCGCCATTCTCATAACAAAGCTGTTTCTGCTGCATTCAGCTTGTGACTACATAAGCCATCTTGCCCATTGTTCACTTCATCAGTTTGCAGAACTTAGGGTTTTAGGTTGCTTTCTGTTCCTCTTTACAGTTGGTGCGGGGATCCACATGTTGCTCAAATTTAGAGAAACCAGGTAAAATTGAGAACATCGTGTGACCAGTGAATAGAAAATGATAAAACAGCAATGTCTTGGAAAACAAAATCATGACACCACACCTCTTTTGGAGTCTCATTAGCCACGAAGAAGTGGTTAACCCAACTGTGGTGTGAATTTAGGGTAGTACTGGAAAATGTGGTCTCTCAAATGAATGTGCATGCCCGTGCTTTATGGTTATTTAGATGTGGCTTTACTGTTGTGAGTTACTTACCGACAGCAAAAGGATACCAATCAGTGTTCATTTTGTTAACCCTATAAATTGTTATATATATATATATATATATATGTATATATATATATATATATATATATATATCCTCAGGAAATGACACGTGAAGCGTGGCTGAGAAAAACGGGGGATTAAAAAAAAGTGTTTCTCATGTTAATTGCCATAGACTTTTTAGACATGCCTGCACCTGAAATCGCTGGACAGAATTACACCAAATTTGGCAACAAGGTAGTTTTTGGTCCGCAGGTCACCCTTAAATCTGTTCAATTATTTTTGAGATATTAAAGGGAAAGGGCATTTGTAAATCTAGGGCTGCGGATCCAGAGAGATCTCCTGCTGAGATCTTATTGGCTGAGATCTTATTGGCTGAAAAACAATTGAAAAAACAAAAACACATTAAAAAAGAAAAGGGGGCAGGGTATATAACCCAACCCTCTAGCATTGGTCAAGGAGTCCCCCTGGTATCCCACCAAGGCTTAAAAGTATTTTTTTTTAATCATGAAGAAGCCCCGGGGACCACCCCCTCCTTGAGGCTAGGCTTCTTAAGTATGTGGGGGGGCTCACCACCACCTCCCCGAGGCTACAACAATAATAAAGTAATGGGGTGTCCTGTGGACCCTCCTTGGACCCGGGCACTGCCACATTGCCGGGGCTATATGCAAACAGCATGAGGGGGGCATGCTGCCCCCGCGCCCTGTGGAACACCACATCCCCGAGACAAATGGACTAGAAGAAGGGGGGCCATGCAGCCCCCCTCTTGGAGCCATATGTGGCCCTAGGGACCACAACCCACCAGGGCTGCCTCCCGTGATGGCTACCCTTGGAAGGTGGCTGTTTGCTTTTGCTTGGTGGGAGCTGTCGGCTCCTGCCAAGCAAAAGAAAACACTCTGCATTCAACAAGTGGGAGCTTTGAAAATGCTCCCAGTTGCGGAAAGCAGATTTGTCATCTCTTTTCCAGCTCACTAACCTGCGAGCAGGGACTGTGGTGAAAACATTGCTCCTGCATGCAGGGAGCTGCTATTTGCACCAGCTCCCTGCATGCAGGAACAATGCCGGCTCCTGCAGGCGATGGGAGCTAGTGGGACTCTGGGGGCCTTGACCCTCTCCCTTCAGTCCCCATGTATCACTACTGGGTGCCCTGGGTGGGGTTAGGGCACCCAAAACGATGTGGATGTTCAGTGGGGGATCAGCCTAGGGAGGGAGGGCCATGTGGCCCCTCCCGTTTTTAATGTTAAATATGGCCCTGGGGAGGTTGTGGTCCCCAGGGCTTGGGAGGGGGGATCTTTGTGCCCACCATCAACTTATGTAAAGTAGCACTGGGAAGGTGGTGGTTCCCAGGGCCGCAGTGGGGGGTCCATACACACCCCCAATATATTTATTAAACTCATGCACTAAGGTAACTATAACTTGTGTCCTCAACATGCACTGCTATTCACCCCAGATATTACCACACTCATGCCATCTTTTATACATTGAAAATGTCACTATAATATTTGCAGTAAAATTATTGATGAGATAACTTTGCAGGGCACGAACTATAGTTACCTTAGTGCACCAGTTATATTTACTTGAAATAACTCTAACAGCTGAATTTCTATGGTTGTGTATATTTAAAATGTGAGCCTACCTAACGTGCCTGGAACTTTTGTTTTTTAAGTGACTTTCTATGTTTTTTTAGTTCTATTTTCTAACTATAACGTCCCTGTAAGCTTTTTTTTTCAGTGAATTTGTATGTTTTTTTTTTTTAACGTAAAGTAATTTTAACTCCTATATGTTAATCCAACAGCTACCATGCACAGCGAAAGGCAGTGCACGATGGAGGTTGACACATGCATCGGGGCGGGTAACATTTGAATGCATTTTGTTGTATTTTAGTTACTCCTGTTACTGTTGTGGTGCAATGCACATCAACGATGGCCATCTTTGACCAGGGTTTGTTAAAATATGACAAATGTCACTACAAGATGCCCGTGGCACACGTGTACACTGGTAGCCATCTTGGAATAGTTATAAAAACATTTTTAAAAGGCCATCCACATTTAGTTTGTGGGCAGCACACAGTGCATAATGAGGATTGGGGGAGGGGGGAACTATGCTTGGTGAATGGTGTGAAGAGGGGTAGAGAAGAGAATGGGGAGGAGGAAAAGAGGGAGATAAAATAGTCCTTCATATGCACTACAGTGCAAGGACTGACATCCATGAAAGGATACAATATCCAGTCAAAATATTGTGAGACCAAAATACTCTTGGGTGGGATAATCACAAGAATAAGTAGAAAACCATCAAATCAGGAGCATGGAAGTGAGGTAGGAAATAAAGCCACCTGACCATGCAATACAAATATATCACACAAGGCAGCGGAGCAACCAAAGTTGCTTCTCTGCATTGCATGAGAGATGGTAGCAGGAAAACACTCTATCTATGACACTGCTGGGCTTTTCCCTAGGTCTGACGTACAGTCAGGCTGCCTAGTGCCATGCACACAAAACAAATTGTCTGCCTAATGTCTAACATAGGTTTATATCAGAAGGGTGCCCTCCCAGTACAAAATACTATGCCTAGATAAAGGTTTCCAACACACGTCACAGTCAGATAAAACAGATTTATTTTTTTAGGCCAGCATCAAAGATGCACTATTTTTTGGTGCAAAGCCCTTTATACAAATGTTAGTAGATATGCCTTGGCGTAAAAAAACATGGGTGCTTGCATGGGAACTGTTGCGACGAAAGACACTCCTTCATAAGTTTAAAGGGCTCTTTATTAAGATACAATACAACTTCTGAGCCGCATCAGCTGTCAGGCTTCAACGCTGTCATACCAACCGCCAACAGAACATGGCATGTACCAACTGCAGGATAGGAGAGAGGAAATTGGAAATAATGAAAAGAGGGCCCAGGACAAAAGGAATATATGGGACAGCATATTTCAGCATATAAATAAACACATTAGAATAAAATTACAACACTTCTCCCTCCTATAATTAGTGAAAAATTTAATCCTTGTGCCAAATAGGTACAGTGCAGTCCCTGTTAGTATATGACGTTTCATTAGGACTTAACATCTACATCAGTCATTAGGTAAATCTGGAATCTGCTCAATCTGGGAATGGTTACTGGTTGAAAATGTGTCCCCTTCTTGCGAGAGTCAGGAAGTTTAACCACTACCCAATCTCCCACCTTCCATTTCCCACTCTTGGTTCCATGCTTTAAATCATACCTTTTTTTGTAGTCCTATTGTTACAGCTTATCTTTTTCAACAATTTTGTCTCTGCGCACCCATCTAGGTTCTCCACCACCTACCCAATTAGGATTCAATTTTGTGCACGGATGTCTGCCCTCGAGTGCTAGAAATCGAGATACATTAGTAACTGAATAAGGTGTTGTGTGGTATGACCATAATATTTTTGAAGAGCCTTGTCAGCAGCCTTTCTAATACATGCGCCAGGTGAATGCACTCTTTAATCATTCTTTTTTCTAAGAAGTCCTTCATTTCCTCTGACATAAATTGGACCTTATTATCTGTTATGATGGTGCTGGTTACTCCTTCCACCATGAATGCATCAGTAAGAACATGTTCGGTGGCATGTGTAGCTGCAGATACACATGCTGTGCATAGTCCGCCGTCTGGTGTTGGGCTCGGAGTGTTACAAGTTGTTTTTCTTCGAAGAAGTCTTTTCGAGTCACGAGACCGAGGGACTCCTCCCACTTCGGTTCCATTGCGCATGGGCGTCGACTCCATCTTAGATTGTTTTTTTTCCGCCATCGGGTTCGGATGTGTTCCTTTTCGCTCCGTGTTTCGGGTCGGAAAGTTAGTCAGAATCTCAGGAAAATTCGTCGGTATTGTTTCGTTCGGTATCGGGATAGTTAGGGCAAATCGACACCGAACCTTAAAGAGCTCCGGTAGCCCTTCGGGGTATTTTCGATCCCCCGTCGGGGCCTGGTCGGCCCGACCGCGTGCAACATCGAGACTGATGGAACGAACCCCGTTCCGATTCTGTCATAAATGCCACAGTAAATATCCTTATACAGACCAACATTTGGTCTGTAACTTGTGCCTGTCCCCCGAGCACAAGGAAGAGACGTGTGAGGCCTGTCGCGCGTTTCGGTCGAGAAAAACGCTCAGAGACCGAAGAGCCAGGAGGTTGCAGATGGCGTCCACGCCGACAGGACAACAAAGGTTCGAGGAGGAGGAAGAAGAAACATTCTCCATCCCCGATTCAGACTCCGAAGAGTTCGACATCGAAGAGCAACCAACCGTGAGTAAGACGTCGAAACAAAGAACACACGAAAAAACAGAGAAAGCCCAGGGGACGCCACTGCCAACAGGCCATGGCTTAACCCATAAAGTTGGTGACCGTCCATCGGCACCGAAAAAGGGCGAGCTGGTGCCGAAGTCGTCCGAATCAGGTCGAGACACAGGCACGCAGCAATCTCGGGACCGAGAAAGTGGTGCAGAAAAGGGTCGACACCGAGATAGCGGCACCGAAGCTACTCGACACAGAGACAGCGGCACCGAAACTGCTCGTCACAGAGACAGCGGCACCGAAGATGGTCGGCACCAAGAGGGCACGACACCGAAAAAAAGAAAGATCTCGTCGGAGCCAAAAAAAACTAAAGACACGGTTTCCGTGCCAAAACACCCGGCAACCGAACCAAAAACCAGTTCCTACTCAGAGGAACAATCACTGTCCTCCCAACTAAAAAGACACAGATTTGAGGAGGAATTACAGACAACAGAAGTAGATCACACGCAAAAGCGGATCTTTATCCAAAGTGGTACAGGGAAGATCAGCACTCTTCCCCCAATCAGAAGAAAAAGGAAACTTGACTTCCAGCAACAAGACAAGCCACCACAAGCAAAGGTGGTAAAGAAGGTAACTCCACCACCCTCTCCACCACCGTCAACTCATGTATCACCTGCACAGACTCCACCACAATCACCAGCTCATACCACCATGAGCCAAGATGATCAGGATGCATGGGACCTCTATGACGCTCCGGTATCGGACAATAGCCCAGAGGCGTACCCAACTAAACCCTCACCACCTGAGGACAGTACAGCATATGCACAGGTGGTAGCTAGGGCAGCCCAATTTCATAATGTATCGCTACATTCGGAGCCTATCGAGGATGACTTCCTCTTTAACACCCTGTCCTCCACCCATAGCCATTATCAAAGCCTTCCTATGCTCCCGGGAATGCTAAGGCACGCTAAACAGATTTTTAAGGAGCCAGTTAAAAGCAGAGCAATAACTCCAAGGGTGGAGAAAAAATACAAGGCACCGCCCACATACCCTGCTTTTATTACATCACAACTGACACCAGATTCAGTAGTTGTAGGAGCAGCTCGTAAAAGAGCCAACTCGCATACATCAGGCGACGCACCACCTCCGGACAAGGAGAGCCGCAAGTTTGATGCAGCTGGGAAAAGGGTTGCAGCACAAGCTGCAAATCAGTGGCGCATCGCCAACTCGCAAGCACTCCTAGCGCGATCCGACAGGGCCCATTGGGACGAGATGCAGCATCTCATCGAGCACCTCCCCAAAGAATTCCAGAAACGAGCACAACAAGTGGTTGAAGAGGGACAAAATATCTCCAACAACCAGATACGTTCTTCTATGGATGCAGCAGATACAGCTGCAAGAACAATAAATACTGCTGTGACGATAAGGAGGCACGCATGGCTGCGCACATCTGGCTTCAAACCTGAGATACAACAAGCAGTGCTCAATATGCCGTTTAATGAACAGAAATTGTTTGGGCCGGAAGTGGACACTGCAATTGAAAAATTAAAGAAGGACACCGACACAGCCAAAGCCATGGGCGCACTCTATACCCCGCAGGGCAGAGGCACATTTGGCACATTTCGCAAACCAACTTTCAGAGGAGGGTTTCGAGGTCAAGCCACAGAAACCAGCACCTCACAAACCAAACCACCTACCTACCAGGGACAATATCAAAGGGGAGGCTTTCGGGGCCAATACAGAGGGGGCCAATTCCCAAGAAACAGGGGAAAATTTCAAGGTCCCAAAACCCCTCAAAATAAACAGTGACTCAAAAGTCACACAACCCCTTCACACAACACCAGTGGGGGGAAGACTTAGACAGTTCTACAAATCTTGGGAGGAAATAACAACAGACACTTGGGTCTTAGCAATTATCCAACATGGTTATTGCATAGAATTTCTCCAACTCCCTCCAAACGTCCCACCGAAAACACACAATATGTCAAAACAGCATATAGACCTTCTAGGACTAGAAGTTCAAGCATTACTGCAAAAAGACGCAATAGAATTAGTACCAAGTCCGCAAAAGAACACAGGAGTTTACTCACTGTACTTTCTAATACCAAAAAAGGACAAAAGTCTGAGACCAATATTAGATCTCAGAACACTAAACACCTACATCAAATCAGACCACTTTCACATGGTCACGTTACAAGACGTAATACCACTGCTGAAACAGCAAGACTACATGACAACGTTAGATCTAAAAGACGCGTATTTCCATATACCGATACATCCCTCGCACAGGAAATACCTAAGGTTCGTATTCAAAGGAATACATTACCAATTCAAAGTGTTGCCATTCGGAATAACAACAGCGCCAAGAGTCTTTACAAAATGTCTAGCAGTAGTAGCTGCACATATCAGGAGGCAGCAAATACACGTGTTCCCGTACCTAGACGATTGGTTAATCAAGACCAACTCGCTAACAAAGTGTTCACACCACACAGATTATGTTATACAAACCCTTTACAAGCTGGGTTTCTCCATCAACTATGCAAAGTCACACCTTTTGCCGTGTCAAACACAGCAATACTTAGGAGCGACAATCAACACAACAGAAGGGATAGCCACTCCAAGTCCACAAAGGGTTCAAAATTTTCACAAGGTGATACAAGCCATGTATCCAACACAAAAGATACATGCAAAAATGGTATTAAAACTCCTAGGCATGATGTCCTCATGCATAGCCATTGTCCCAAATGCAAGATTGCACATGCGGCCCTTACAACAGTGCCTAGCATCACAATGGTCACATGCACAGGGTCAACTTCTAGATCTGGTGTTGATAGACCGCCAAACATACATCTCGCTTCTATGGTGGAACAGTACAAATTTAAACAAAGGGCGGCCTTTCCAAGACCCAGTGCCACAATACGTGATAACAACAGATGCTTCCATGACAGGCTGGGGAGCACACCTCAATCAACACAGCATCCAAGGACAATGGGACGTACATCAAAGAAAGTTTCATATAAATCACCTAGAACTGTTAGCAGTATTTCTAGCGTTAAAAGCATTCCAACCCATGATAACCCACAAATACATTCTTGTCAAGACAGACAACATGACGACAATGTATTATTTAAACAAACAGGGGGGGACACATTCGACACAGTTGTGTCTCCTAACACAAAAAATATGGCATTGGGCAATTCACAACCACATTCGCCTAATAGCACAGTTTATTCCAGGGATCCAGAACCAGCTAGCAGACAATCTCTCTCGGGATCACCAACAGGTCCACGAATGGGAAATTCACCCCCAAATCCTAAACACTTACTTCCAAATTCGGGGAACACCTCAAATAGATCTATTTGCAACAAAAGAAAACGCAAAATGCCAAAACTTCGCATCCAGGTACCCACACCGGCAATCCCAAGGCAATGCTCTATGGATGAATTGGTCAGGGATATTTGCGTACGCTTTTCCCCCTCTCCCTCTCCTTCCATATCTAGTAAACAGATTAAGTCAAAACAAACTCAAACTCATACTAATAGCACCAACATGGGCAAGACAACCTTGGTATACGACACTACTAGACCTGTCAGTAGTACCTCATGTCAAACTACCCAACAGGCCAGATCTGTTAACACAACACAAACAACAGATCAGGCATCCAAACCCTGCATCGCTGAATCTAGCAATTTGGCTCCTGAAATCCTAGAATTTGGACACTTAGGCCTCACTCAAGAGTGTATGGAGGTCATAAAACAAGCTAGAAAACCTTCCACTAGACACTGCTATGCAAGTAAATGGAAAAGATTTGTTTGTTACTGTCATAATAATCAAATTCAACCATTGCATGCATCTCCGAAAGATGTAGTAGGATATTTACTACATTTACAAAAATCAAATCTAGCTTTCTCTTCCATAAAAATACATCTTGCAGCAATATCTGCTTACCTGCAGATTACTCATTCAGCTTCCCTATTTAGAATACCTGTCATTAAAGCGTTTATGGAGGGCCTAAAGAGAATTATACCACCAAGGACACCACCTGTTCCTTCATGGAACCTCAACATTGTCTTAACAAGGCTCATGGGTCCACCTTTCGAACCCATGCATTCTTGTGAAATGCAATACTTAACGTGGAAAGTTGCATTTCTCATTGCCATTACATCTCTAAGAAGAGTAAGTGAAATACAGGCGTTTACCATACAAGAACCATTTATTCAAATACACAAAAATAAGGTCGTTCTAAGAACAAATCCAAAATTCTTACCAAAGGTTATCTCACCGTTCCACTTAAACCAAACAGTGGAATTACCAGTGTTCTTCCCACAGCCAGATTCAATAGCTGAAAGAGCACTACATACATTAGACATCAAGAGAGCGCTAATGTACTACATTGACAGGACAAAAGAAATTAGGAAGACAAAACAACTATTTATTGCCTTCCAAAAACCTCATACAGGAAATCCAATTTCAAAACAAGGTATTGCCAGATGGATAGTAAGATGCATCCAAACCTGTTATCTTAAAGCAAAGAGAGAACTGCCTATTACACCAAAGGCACACTCAACCAGAAAGAAAGGTGCTACTATGGCCTTTCTAGGAAATATTCCAATGAACGAAATATGTAAGGCAGCAACATGGTCTACGCCTCATACATTTACTAAACACTACTGTGTAGATGTGTTATCTGCACAACAAGCCACAGTAGGTCAAGCCGTACTAAGAACTTTATTTCAAACTACTTCCACTCCTACAGGCTGAACCACCACTTTTGGGGAGATAACTGCTTACTAGTCTATGCACAGCATGTGTATCTGCAGCTACACATGCCACCGAACGGAAAATGTCACTTACCCAGTGTACATCTGTTCGTGGCATTAGTCGCTGCAGATTCACATGCGCCCACCCTCCTCCCCGGGAGCCTGTAGCCGTTTGGAAGTAGATCTTGAACATTTGTACATTTATAAATATATTACATTAAACCTTCATTTTGTACATACGTATTTATTCCATTGCATGGGCACTATTATTAGCATACACAACTCCTACCTCACCCTCTGCGGGGAAAACAATCTAAGATGGAGTCGACGCCCATGCGCGATGGAACCGAAGTGGGAGGAGTCCCTCGGTCTCGTGACTCGAAAAGACTTCTTCGAAGAAAAACAACTTGTAACACTCCGAGCCCAACACCAGATGGCGGACTATGCACAGCATGTGAATCTGCAGCGACTAATGCCACGAACAGATGTACACTGGGTAAGTGACATTTTCCTTATGAGGGTTTGGGTAGGATTATGAATGACCAATTTGGTGACAATTCAATGAGAATGATAATCCACCAGTACAAGCAGAAATTTACCTGCCCACATAGAGCCTACAAGGACTGGTGATGTCAAGAACAAGCGTATCCCAAGATTTGAGTGGTACACTCACTGGGGACTGTGGTGCTCCTCTAGTGCTATTAATTTTGTCACTCAAAGCACAGATCAAGCACTCCTTGACTTCATTTTCTACATCATTGTCCATATAGAGGAGCCAATATGTGGCTCTAACTTTGGATTTGGTGAGGCTCCTTTGTGGGATACCTCTGCTATCCTGTCCCATAAGTCCTTGGGGGCACAAGTCTATCCCCTCTCATGATTCTATCATCATTTATGCTTAACTCATGCCATATAACCCAAAACCTCTTAAGATCCTCTTGCAAATTACTGGGTTTAGCTGGCTCTGGACAATCTTCTTCTTCACCAACTTGAGAGTAGAGTCATTTCCCATACCTATTTCCCACCCTTCCTTTGTGATCCCAGGAATATTAACTAACAATACATGTTCCTCACATTTGACTTCTTCCACTTACTCCCCTTTCTATGGTAGTCTGGACAAATAGCCAGCTACTAAATTTTTATTTCTGGGGACATATTCAATGTTAAAATTGTATCCTTCCAAATCCATGATCCGTTTGGCTATATAAAGAAGGAGGGGTATTCTCCCTCCCCTTGTTAGTACATATGTACACAAGGTGTGCATGGTCCATGCATACTGTGAATTGTAACCCACATAAGAAAAATTTGAAATGGCAAATGGCCCAAGCACACACTAGGCCCTCATGTTGTACTGTAGAATAGTTGTATTCAGCATCTTTTAACATCCTGGAGGTGAAGGCCACAGTCTTCTTTTTACCATCTACAACTTGCACCAAGGTGGCACCAATTCCATTCCCACCGGCAGCTGTGGTTAAAATAGTTTTGTTCATTGTATCAAAGTTCCCTAAAGATGGGAATTCTATGATGGCCCTTTTTATTAACCCAAAGGAATATTTACAGTTTGAATTCCAGTAAAAATGAACCCCCTTCTTCAGCAAGTATCTTGTAGATGCAGTGTGATCTGCAAAGTTTTTTACAAACTTTGACATGTTCTCAACTAGACCTAGGAAGGATTTCAATTCTTCCTTTTTCATGTGGGTGGGGCTTCTCTTACAGCCACAACTAGATTCAGTTTGGGTGTAATTAAATTTTTTAAATTGTGTGACCTAAATAATCTACTGACTCCAGTCAAATTTGGCATTTTTCTCTTCTACTGGTTAGACCTGCACACTGAGTGCTGCTAAAAAGCTTCTTTCAATATGTCATTGTGATTTTCTTAGGAGGCCCTGTAGATTAAAATGTCAGCCTGGAAGCATAACAATTTTTTACCCCATCTAGAATATGATGCATGACCCTTTGGAAGGCTGCAGCTGCCGACGGAAGGCGGATCAAGATTGATCACCAACTCTTTCTAGTGTCCCCAGCCCAACAAGCTAGATCCTTTTTCAGCAATGTAGATGTTTCCTATAGTAAAACTGTCCTTGAAAGTTATCTGCATAGTTAACATTCCTACCAAGGGTATAGGATCTTCATTGTATCCCCCCCGGCTTAATATCCGCCTACTGAAAGCTATACCGCTTTCCCTTGAATTTCACTTGAAAGATATCATAATCAATAAAAGTATAGGGTGAGCACGAATCAGCATAGACTTTTAACATTATCATCTAATAATATATCACGTGGGATAATTACTCTCACTTCATATTTCATTGGTTGCAACTTGGTAACACATATTTACTTACACCCTCGTCCGCTTTCCTATACCACACGCATATTTTTTTTTCTACTTTCAAGTTCTTATGGATTATAGCATAATGCCTCTTCCTATTATATTTTCTACAAACACAGGAGCATGCAGGACAACCAGGACTGATAGCTAGATGGTGGCAGCTAAGACAGCAATAGCATTTGTTTCTCTCCCCCTTTTTTGTTGTATACTGTCGTTTTGAATTGTGACTCATAAGGTTTTTTCCCCTCTTCAACATCTCCTGTCTGTTCTTTGCTACCATAACGGTTCCTCACCACATGAACTGTGTCTGAAATATTGCTTTGCTTCATTTCTCTTATGCACTCTGCTGTATGCGCTACACTTTTGGCAATATCCACAGCTTCTTTTAAGCCTGGATTCCTTGCTAGTAACTTCTCTTGAATTTTGGGGTGGTTGGTGCACTAAACTAATTGGTCTCTAAACAACGAGTCATGTAAGGGACCCAGGGCCAGATGTATGTAGCTTTTTCTTGGTCGCAAACGGCCCGATTGTGACCTACCTCATTAATATTAATAAGGTAGGTCTATTTTCATCCCTCTGGGAATCGCAAAAGAAACTCATTGGAGTTTCATACATTTGGAATTGAGGTTTCCTAATTGCAAAGCACATGGAATCACAGTTAGGAAATCACAATTCCAAACATTCGTACATGTGTCCCTAAATTCCCACGTACATCTCAAACATGCAATGTAACTTGTGACCCTTTCATTTTTCCCTTGCAACCTACAGACAAATGTGTGTTTTTCAACACATTATTCACCCTCTTAATAAAGTGCACTTCCAATTTATGATATGTCATCTAAGATAGATCTTGTTGATCGTCGTCTTCCTCTTCATCATACTTCAAATCTGTTAAATTCTCATACACCTTCCTTTCCTGAATTCCTAAATAGTGTAATAATGTAGGAAACTGGGTTCATTGTTGTAGAACTACCCACATGTTTTGCCTGGTATTTGATGCAACTTTGAGCGAAGTGCACTGGATCCCTGCAAACCAGACCCCAAGTGCCAGTGTTCTTTCCCCCAAACCTGTACAATTGTTTCCCCAATTGGCAAATCCTTTAGCACCCTCTTTAAATCCCTAGTAAATGGTACCCCTGGTACCTATGGCCTGAGGTGCTAAAGAGGGTCTCGAAAGGGCACCTGCATGAATTTTGGCACCTTCGGGGACCCCTCACCAAGCTGACAGAAATGAAAACATGACATGGCACACAGCATGTGTGCCATGTCCCCTAACACAGCATGCAATATAATTAAGTCACCACTACAACAGGCCATACAGCCCTAAGGCAAGGTGAATTATATTACATCTGAGGGCATGTCCACAAAAGCTGATATGTCCCTGCTATGTCTTTGTCAATTCTCAGACCAAGTAAGTGACCAGGGAAGCCATTTTAAATGCAATTGATGGACACTGGTCAATACGACTTCCCCAGCTGC
Organism: Pleurodeles waltl; assembly: GCF_031143425.1. NCBI lineage: Eukaryota > Metazoa > Chordata > Amphibia > Caudata > Salamandridae > Pleurodeles > Pleurodeles waltl. The sequence goes on from NC_090444.1 coordinate 956,327,531, forward strand.
ATGATGGCTTCTCTGAAAATAGGGGTGTTTGGTATCAAGCATCTCGTATTGGTGAACCTACACTGATGCGTGTGTTGGATTTACCAATACGTGCACCCAGAGGGCATCATAGAGGTACTCCATGAAACCCTATCAGCATCTAGTGTGCTCACTGAGTGGTTTCTGCCAGCCTGCCACCCGAGACACCATTCTGGCCCCCTAGGGTGAGATCCTTTGGCTCTCAGGAGGCCCAGAATAAAAGCCTGACTGGGAAGAGGGTGTAACACCTCCTTCTACAGAATGACCTGTTCATTAGCCTTGCTAAGGTGGCAAGCCTCATAGGGTTGCTGCCTTGAAATGCGAATCTGGCTCCACTCACAGGAGAGGAAGCCACCTCCCCTGTCCATAGCCCATTTATTACCTGGCTAGGTGGTAAAAGTAGCTAGTCATGTAGGCATGCCATCTCTAGGCTACTATCACCCTAAGGTGGGCTACTGCAATGTGGACACAATTTTTCGGAGGTAGCCATCTTGGGAATAGCCTGCCTAGGAATTCTACGACAGGGTTATGCCCACTTCCGACATGAAGTGGTCGTATAGGGAGTGTAGTGACCCCAAGGGTCAGTAGCCCATTGGCTACTAGCCTACACACCCTAAATGACCCTAAATTCAATATTTAGGGGAGGCCCTGGCACCAGAGAAGCAGATCTTGACGACCTAAGAAGACCAAGGACAGAGAAGAGCTGTGAAAGCAGAAGAGAGGAAAAGAAGCAGCTGACTTGGTACTAACCCTGGCAGCCTTTCTGCATCCTTCAGATAAATCTGCACCAAAGTCAACTCATCCTGCAGCTGACTCCAGAAACCAGGGAGGACTGCCTGCCTTCAATAAAGACTCAAGACCTCCCAAGAACAGTGGACACGTTTTCCAGCAAACTCCTATAAAAGGGAATCTGAAGCTGGAACCGAAGTGGATCATTGGTGGCAACAAGGTTCCCCAGCCCTCGAGAGTCCGAGTCCATCATGGATTCATCCCTCCTGGATTCCCTGATGATGCCTGCAGCCTCTGGACACAGCCTTACTCTACGACAATCACTCTGATCAGAAAAACGTGACACCTAAGGACACCTCTGCATCTGTCGCCCCTAACCTGTGGAGAAGATGATCAAAGGGTTCTACCTGTGCCCGAGCATCGCGAGGCCTGAGCCCCGCTGTTGGTTCAGCCCGACTGGCCGCAGACTCTTATCGCAGTGACTGATCCCCATAGTAACGCACTGGGCATCCGACGTTGATTTTGCAGTCTGAGTCCGGCCACCCCCCCTGCTACTGAGGGTGTCCTGAGGGTGCTGCCTCGGACCTTGCCTACTGCTCACCTTAACTCCTGTAAGCCGCCGTAATCTACCTGTTTGCAGAACTTGTTTTTCCTCCCATAGAATAATATTGCAGAACTGCGTCCACTTTTTAAAGTGAATATAATTCCTATTTAGAAACATCCTTACCTGAATGATTTTTTTCTGATGCCTAAACATATATAACAATACCTGTTATTTTTATAAATTGGTGTGGAGCTCCTTCTTGAGTCATGTGTCTCATTTATTGACTATTATGTGTATTTGTAGATGTCTTACACTCCTCTGTGTTACGCTTAAGGCTGCTTGACCACACTACCCCTAAATAGAGCACTTTGGGATTGCATAGCAAGCTCTGTCCACTCACTGGGGAACCCGTGGACCCTTTACACAGTTCTTACTGACTCACTCACCATCTATAGGCAGGAGGTGTCTCAAGCATTTGGTAGGCAGAGCAAACCAAAGAAAGGTGGTTCTTCACCCTTTGCCTGTGTAGCTGAATCCCACGATGCTGACTGCTGGACCTCCACCGACTCGGGTGCTAAAACTACTTGTGCAATATGCAGTGCCACCCCCTGCAAAGAGCCGTGATATGAAATCTGCTGAGGATAACACCCATAACACCCATGAGAGAGGCCGTCCTCTGAAGCGAACCATGACTTCAAGTGATTATTGTCACAGTGGCTGCACAGCAATGAAATGCACTGCGCTATTCCCACAACTCTCCTCTGAGGCGAACTATGACTTCCTGTGATTTACCTCACAGTGGCTGCACTGCAAAGAAGAATCATGCATTTGCCCTGCCTCTCCTCACAGTGTCTGGATGGCACTTACAAAAGATGAGATCATAACCGTCTCTCAAAAAGCAGACCCCTTAAGCATAGCAGTCTGCACGGCAATATATAGTGCCAGGGGCCACTCAAAGTGTGACCATTGCACAGCTCCGAAAGAGGACTCAGCACCACGGAGTACTGCAGTGAGACACCTGTGACTACAGCTGACTGTTCTGAGAACACTCCAGTACCACAGCTCGATGTCTGCCTCACCTCCTTCATCAGTCTCAGAGCAATGAGGTTAAAACAAAAAGGTTTTTTTTCCACACAACTCCAACAAGACACAATGCCCTCAGATTAGGTTTCCTGTCTTAGACACTTCAGCAATTCTCTCTGGAACAATAGTGACTCTTAAAAAGTTTGTCAGGGTAAGATGCTGTTACTGGCAGCCCCTTGCCCGGCACATAGATCTCATGGTCATCACCATTGTTGCAAAGAAAGACACTCCTTCATAAGTTCAAAGAGCACTTTATTAAGGTACAAGACAACAACCTCTGAGCCACATCAGCTGCCTGGCTCCAACGCTAACTGTCATGCCACTGTCACAGAACATGGCATGTACCAACTGCGGGATGGGACAGGGGAACTGGGAAAGGTTGAAAAGAGGGCTCAAGACAAAAGGAGTATATGGAACAACACATATCAGCATATAACCAAATAAATTGAAATAAAATTAAAACAGAAACACTGATGTATCACCCCTGGTTCTCCCCATTGATGCAAAGCATTGCAAAGCAGCTCTACTTTAGCTTTACTTTAAAACTACTTTCCAGCACAAATAAAGTTTTGTGCTGAAATGTAAATCCTAAAAAAACATTTTGTGATGGTTTCCATCATTTTCTACCACGTTTTGTGGTGCAAACCCAGAACAAAATGTCAGTAAATCTGCCCCAGATATGTGCAATGCATTGGAAACAATATTTCTGCAACAGTCATTTAAACCAGTCAGTACCCGAGACCCCTCCAAAAAAAGGAAAAGGCACAGAATACAAGTGTTACAGTATTAGATTGTAGGAAGCTGGCTCTGTATATACTGTACTAAAAGGAGAGAGTCCAGGGGTTCCCCAGAGGCTTAACAGAGGCTAAAGTAGCTTTCTTTTGTGGTAGCGTGGTCAAGTAGTTAGGCTTATCAGAGGGTAGTGCAAAGCATTTGTTGTACACACACTGTCAAGACATGAGGCACACACTCAATGACTAACTACAGGCCAATTGTTTTATATAACACAAATATACTTTGTTACTTTATTACTAGAACCAGAAGAACTTTGTTGCAGCTGTAAGTAGGTATCAGGCATATGTATCAAATGTGCTTTGTTTGGTTTTAGCAGCTAAAACAGTTGATAAGTAAGTACCAAGTTTCTATTTCAAAAGATGATACTGTGCAATTTTTCATGGAACCAATGTAGTCCTAGGGAAGGAAAAGTACTAGTATGGTTTGAAGGTGAGTACTCGAATTACAGTTCCAGTCTCCGAGGATTAGGATGTCCACTGGTCAAGGTTCAAGTTGACCCCAAACATGCACCACTAGCAGCAAGGGGCCGACCGGGTGCAGAGGTCAATGTCAGTTGTCGTATGCAGTCTTCTCTGCTGGGGTTGGCTTAGCAATCCTTCTTCTTTCCAGGAATTTGGTGAGTAAGGTTCAGGGGAGCCCCTAAATAATAGGTTTAGGGGTGTTGCAGGGGTGAGAGGGCAATGGCCAATGACTACTGTCACCGAGGGTGGCTACACGTTCCCTATGCCCACACCATTCCTACCCCTATTGATCCCTGCCCCCCAAAACAAGATGGAGGATTCCTCAAGGAGGGGTGTCACTTCAGGTCTGGACACCTTATGGGTGGTCCAAGCTGAAGTGGTCACTCCTCATTGTTTTTACTAATTTTCCTGCTGGACTTGCCACCAAAAGTGGGGTTTGGTCCGGGGAGCAGGCATCCCCACTAGCTGGAGGGCCCTGAGGCACTGTAACAGAAGGTCTTAGCCGTTGAGGCTCACTGCCAAGAGTTACAGTTCCTGCAGGGGTGGGGGTGTGCAGCACAAAGGCTCTCACCCCATGTGGTCAGAAACCTGCTATTGGCAGGCTGACACAGACTGGTCAGCCTTACACTAAAGGGTTGGGTGACATACAAGGAGCATTTCTAAGATGCCCTCTGTGTGTATTGTACAATAAATCCAACACTAGCATCAGTGTGGGTTTATTGTGCTGGGAAGGTTTATACTAAACTTCCCACCCTTCAGTGAAACCATCATGGAGCTGTGGAGTTCGTAATGACAAACTCCCAGCTCATGTACTTAATATGACCACACTGCACTTACAATGTCTAAGAATGAACTTAGACACTGTAGGGGCATATTGCTCATGATACTATGCCCTCCCCTGTGGTAAAGTGCACTCTGCCTTAGGGCTGTAAGACCTGCTAGAGGGGTGACTTACCCATGCCGTAGGCAATGATTTGTGGGCATGGTACCTTGGAAGGGGTGCCATGTTGACTTTGCCTTTTTCTCCCCACCAGCATACACAATCAGCAATGGCAGCGTGCATGGTGAGGGGTCCCTTAGGGTGGCACAATACATACTGCAGCCCTTAGGAACCCTCCCTGGTCACAGAGCACTTGGTACCACTGGTACCTTTTACAAGTGACTTAGCTGTGTGCCAGGGGTGTGGCAATTGTGGAAACAATGATACAGTTTAGGGAAGGAACACTGGTGCTGGGGCCTGGTTAGCAGGATCCCAAAACACAGTCAGTCAAGTTAGCATCAATGCCAGGCAAAAAGTGGTGGGGGCGGTAATAGTGCCAAAAAGGGCACTTTCTTACAATGATCACCAATTTAATTCCCTTGGCCATAATTAAAAGAAAACTAGAAAACATGTCTTGATAGGCCATAATTAGAAGAAAACTAGAAAACATGGCTTGATTAATAATCCCAAATATTTATTACAAAGTTGATTCTTGATTTCAACTTGATTTTCATTGTACACATGTCTGTCTCAAAACAATGCAGCAACTATCTTTGTCCTTAGCAAGACTTTTTCGACATGAAAGACTCACCAACTGTAAAATAACTGATTTGCAAATTATAATATAAACACACAAAAAGGTGGAGGACAGAGGTGGAAGGAACACAGAAACAGGAACTGGGCTCTGGGAAAAGCAGGACTGGAATCTAGGTCAGATTCAGGACTGGAATACACAGAACATAAGACAAGGAGTTTACATGTAACTGGACAGATCTAGAAGAGAGGAGTAAAGTCTAAGGGCCTTATTTTGATCTTGACACTATTACTGATAACCTTCCGCCGCCTCGAAACCGAGAACTCTGTCATGTTGACGGTGTTCCACCTGCTGTATTTAGATGTTACAGAACTGCAGGGGGTATACTGGTGGCGTATTTCTGACAGAGGGATCCTGCCCTTGGACTCAAGGGACATTGTACAGTGGCAGTGATTATGGAATAAAGGTAAGTCTCTCACACACACACACACATAGAACCTTAGCCATATGTGTCCACCTGCACAACACCTGATGCAACACACCACATATACACAATTATCCATTGCTATTCCAGCAATACACAACACGCACATGCCGAAAACAACCACTGACATACATCCATAACACAACATACACACACTATTGATACTACACTCAAAAAACAACAACCAACACAACTACACACTCATCTACACAAACACAATCACACAAAGGTAAAACTACATGCATCACGACAATGACCGCCACACAACAACAACACTCCCCTGAATGTTGCACACAGCAACATAACATACAAAACAACTTCAGACCCATAGGCAAGTGGCATAAACACTGACACAACCAAACCACCCACTCCAGCTCCATCCACCTCAGCCAGCCAATCCAATCTCACATACACATACACATACTTATCATATACACAACTGGCAGCACAACATCTCGGGCGGTCTTCGTCTATGGGATCGCCAACATCTAAATCGGCTAGGTGGACTGCCAGGCCGGCGGATGGGTTTTCTGTCGAAAAAATTACGGCGGACCCTTTAACAGCAAGATCTAAATCAGGCCCAAAGAACAATGACTATCACAAAAACAGGAAGGAAGTAAAACAAAAGATAGAAGTTGAATCGCAAGGCAAGCCTGGAAACCAGCAGCTGGGATGCAATAGAGCAGAAGACTCAACCACCACATTCGTTTTGAGCAGCTGCACTCTGGGTTCACAGGGCAGAAATAGCTGAAACTCTGAGGAGGCGCACAGGTGCCGGGAGAGAGTCAGGTGCAAGGAATAAACCAGAACCAATAAATCAGGAAACCACCAATGAATGGAAAGCAGAAATAGGACTTAGAAAAGGAAAGACCAGCAATATCAAGAGGCACAAGACAGGAAACAGGAAAGCCAAGAATAGAGTATGGATTAAAGACAAGAGTGTGAAAAGTCTAGAAGAACCGTATTAAATTGCCAGAAAGGCCATGGGATCTAGAAGTCAAGAGAGAGAAAATAGCACAATCACTAGGGTGTGATCAGGCAGGGTTTGAGACAGAAAGGGCTAGAATGAACAAGATGCATCAGGAAGATGGTGCGGAAGCCTAGACTGTGATGTGATGTGGGGCTGGGCATGAAAGGTATTGTAAAACATTCTGTCCTATTCTAGTGTAACATCTGTACCTCACAAGGCCCCCATAAGCACCACTTGATGGCATGAGTGCAGAATCCTGACAATTCCTGGCAATGACCTTCCCACCCAGTCATCTGGCTTATTGTTCTATGATGAGTCACAAAGAGGCTTCAACTCTGGCCTTTGCATTCCAAACCCTCATTCATCTCAGTTACTAAAGTTCTCACATGGTATCACAAAACATGAGAGCAAAGTCACTTTTATTCAGCCCTATTTGTTAATGTAAAGATTTCAACTTTGGCTCGTATTGAAGAGGGCTTGTGTGGATAGCTTCAAGTTATACTGGTAAGCAATTCTGTTGGCTCAACAAACTATACAAATAGAAATGTATATGAAAGTTACACCAGATATATTAAAGCATTCCACAGGGTTCCACATTTTACATTACTTATAAATTTAAGGTTCTGATTCTGAAATTTCAGGAATACGTGAAAAGAGTTGAAACCAAACTAACAAAGCACCTCTATTATGAGCAGAATGTTGATGTCAGTTCTTAAATCATCCACATTAAAGCAATTGAGTCTTGCTTTGTGACACAACTAGCATTTTATGTGAATTAATATGTATTCTGGTTAGTCTCCTTCTTTGAAAAAATGACCAGAGTCTGGCTGAGTTCATTAAATACCACACACTAAACAAAGTGCTAAGAAAAAGACAAGTGAACAGCTTACTGTTTTCTTTCCACAGTAAATTAGAGGAAACTCGGGCAAACATTTTAAACTAGTATGTAAACATGGTGAAGCCACCGGCCCTCTCCTCAACCCAATGGGTTTTTTGCTCCCAGTATTGTATGTTTTTACCTCAGCTGAAAGAATGTCCTTTTGTATTTTTGCTACACTCATATTTTGTAAAAAATGTCTATCCCCTATTTTTTAACTCTTTTTATTGAAGTAATTTCATGCTTATGCAAGGAGCTGTTGTAATAAAATATTCCTGTACACCTGCAATCAGAACACCATCAAAACGCAAACTAAGAAGTGTAAAAACAGAAAAAACAAGGAAGCTTTCTTTTTCCATCTATGCACCGAATATTTGGACAACATCCCTGTATCCATCAGGGCCACCTCAATACTGCTTCAATTTGGGAAAGCGTTGAATTTGGGAATTTGGGAAAGCGTTGAAAATGCACCTCTTTGAAGAACACTGCCTCAAACCGGCTACCTCTCTGGTCACTCTGCTTTATGCTTGTCTTTGACCACACCCCTAACTTTTGGCTAAGTTTGTGCTATAGAAATACCACATACATACATACTTTGCAATAAGCTGTGATACATATATATATATATATAGCATATATATATATATATATATATATATATTTGTTCAAAGGCATGTGTAGCTGCAGATACACATGCTGTGCATTAGTCCACCATCTAGTGTTGGGCTCGGAGTGTTACAAGTTGTTTTTCTTCGAAGAAGTGTTTCTCGAGTCACAGGATTGAGTGACTCCTCCTCTCCGGTTCCATTGCGCACGGGCATCGACTCCATTGTTAGATTGTTTTCTTTCCGCCTTCGGGTTCGGACGTGTTTCCTCTCACTCCAAGATTTCAATTCGGAAAACTTTGTAATACTCTCTTTTCGTCGGTATTGTATACATCAGGTTAATATTCTTCCATCGACACAGCAGTACCGTCGGGAAAACAACTTTGTTCGTCCTTCGGGGTGCTCGCGTCCAACTCGGGCCTACTCTGGCCGACCGCGTAGAAAGCCTCATGAATCGGACTCCGTTCCAATTCTGTCCTCAGTGCCACGCGAAGTACCCATACACAGACCAGCATCTGGTTTGCTTCCTTGCCCCAGACCATCGGGAGGAAAACTGCGAGGCCTGTCGATTCTTCCGATCAAAAAAGACTCTCAGAGACCGAAGAGCAAGAAGGCTCGAAATGGCATCGAAGAGCGGGGAACATCTCAACGTAGAAGAGGAAGAATTGATGCAGACAGGAGTCTCAGTTCGAGATTCGGAGTCGGAGCAGTCATCAGAGGAAGACAGACCAGTCACAGCCGGACAACATGTGAGTACGTCTGCCCCTGAACCCTCACAAAAGAAAAAACAAAAGGCCTTGGGTGCGCCACTGCCGGAAGGCCATGGCTCGGCCCAAAAAAAGACTGTCGGTAACTGACCTCCCAGTTCGGCACCGAAAAAGCCCACTCGTCCGAAAACCTCGGAGACAACAAAAAGCTCAGTTTCCGACTCCCATAGACATCAATTTTCGGAGCTGAAAATAAGAAAGACAGTTTTAGAGCCTAAACCTTCGTCCTCCTCATCTTTCTCAATCCCGAAAAAGCACGCTTCGGAGCCGAAAAGACCGACATACACAGAGGAACATGGACTTTCGAAAAGACTTAAAGAAAGCCACAAAACTTCTGAAGAGGAGTTAGAGGTAGAACCAATTCTGGAAATTATGGATGAAAGGCAATCCAGGATCCACATCCATAAGGAAACAGGGAGAATTCTTACAGCACCTCCTTTAAAAAGAAAGAGGAAGCTAGCTTTTCAGGAGGAATTGGACACTATGCAGCCTCCAGCTAAAGTGCCAAAACAGAATGAGAAACCATCACCTCCTCAGTCTTCTCCTCCTCATTCTCCTCCTCATTCTCACCACCTACCTACCTCTGCTTCCCCCAGCCCTACATCAGTGCATTCATTGACTTACAACAGGACACTGTTGATCCATGGGATCTTTATGACCCTGATCCCATTCCAAGTAATGATCCAGACAGCTACCCCTCTAAACCATCACCACTTGACGATAGTACCGTCTGGATAGTACTGTCTATAACCAGGTCATAGCTAGGGCTGCTGCATATCATGGGGTTACCATGCATACAGAGCCACTAGAAGAGAATTTGTTATTCAACACATTATCCTCAAATCATTCTAGGAACCAATGCCTCCCAATGCTCCCAGGCATGGAAAAACATGTAGATCAGATCTTTAATGAACCAGTAAAGGCATGCATTATAACACCTAGAATAGAGAAGAAATACAAATCTGCACAGTCTGACCCTGATTATATCGCCCATCAGGTACCACCTGATTTTGTTGTAGTTAGCGCTGCCAGGAAAAGGGCAAATAGTCAGTCCTCAGGAGATGCACCCCCTCCTGATAAAGAAAGCAGGAAATATGATGCTGCGGGAAACAGAGTTGCGTCCCAGGCAGCAAATCAGTGGAGGATACCAAACTCGCAAGCACTATTAGCTCGTTAAGACAGAGCCCATTGGGACGAGATGCAGGATATAACACAGCATCTCCCCAAAGAACACCAGAAAAGGGCACAACAGGTAGTGGAGGAAGGGCAAGCCATTACAAACAACCAGATAAGATCTGCCCTAGATGCAGCAGATACCGCTGCTAGGAGTATCAACACAGCAGTCACTATACGTAGACATGCATGGCTCCGATGTTCTAGATTTAAGCCAGAAATACAGCCGGCTGTGTTGAACATGCCTTTCGACAAAAAACATCTTTTTGGGCCGGAGGTAGACACAGCGATCGAAAAATTACGAAAAGACTCTGACACAGCAAAAGCAATGGGTGCAATCTACTCTGCACCATATAGGGGGTCATTTTGTAAACCTCAATTTCGAGGTGGTTTCAGAACACAGCATTCAGAGGCATCAACCTCTCAGACAAAGCCAGCCTACCAACCACAGTACCAACGTGGTAGTTTTAGAGGCACATATAGAGGAAAATACCCCAGAATTAGAGGAAAATTCCAGGCCTCTAAGCAGCTTGCACAACTCCCAAAACAGTGACTTCCCTCATTCCCTTCCCCTCCACACCTCTCCTATGGGGGAAGACTACAACAGTTCCACACAAATTGGCAAAATATTACCACAGACAACTAGGTGCTATCAATTATCCGCAATGGCTATTGCCTAGAATTGATAAACACTCCTCCAAATATTCCACCAAGGTTACACAAACTATCCACAGAACACACAATTCTGTTACAAGAAGAGGTCCAATCTCTCCTACTCAAACAAGCAATAGAATTGGTTCCACAGTCTCAGAAAGGAACAGAAATTTATTCACTATACTTTCTAATTCCCAAAAAAGATGGCACTCTCAGGACAATATTAGTCCTCAGGCCCCTCAATCTTTACATCCTGTCAGAACATTTTCACATGGTAACTTTACAGGATGTCATCCCACTACTACAAAAACAAGATTTCATGACTGCCTTAGACCTCAAGGATGTGTATTTTCACATACCCATCCATCCTGCACACAGAAAATACCTCAGGTTTGTCATTCAGGGAAAACACTACCGATTCAAAGTGTTACGCTTTGGAATAACAACAGCGCCAAGGGTATTCACAAAGTGCTTGGCAGTAGTGGCAGCCTACCTAAGAAGACAACATATACATGTCTTTCCATGTCTAAAGGATTGGCTAATAAAATCAAGCAGTCATACACAATGCCAAAATCATACGCATTATGCAATACAAACCTTACACACTCTAGGTTTCTCAATAAACTACCAAAAATCACACCTTCAGCCAGCACAAATACAACCGTATTTGGGTGCAATACTAAATACTCAACAAGCTCTAGCATATCTAAATACACAAAGGATACAAGCTTTCCAAAATCTAATCCCACAAATACAACCAAATCAATAATACACTGTCAGATTTGTCATGAAAATTCTAGGAATGATGGCATCCTGTATTGCAATTGTTCCTCACGCAAGACTAAACATGCAGCCCTTACAGCAGTGCCTTGCACAACAATGGTCACAGACACACAGTCAACTCCAAGATCTAGTGTTGATAGACCGCCAAACATATTTGTCTCTTCATTGGTGGAATTCCACAAATCTAAACAAGGGGCGGTCATTTCAAGACACTGTGCCTCAGACCATAATTACAACAGATGCATCAATGATTGGTTGGGGAGCTCACCTAAACATTCACAACATTCAAGGGCAATGGGATGTCAAACACAAACAGCTACACATAAACCACTTGGAGTTATTAGCTGTCTTTGTAGCACTGAAAGCTTTTCACTCTCTTCTCACACAGAAGAATGTTCAACAGACAACATGACAACCATGTATTATCTCAACAAACAGGGAGGAACACATTCATCCCAACTGTCCATTCTAGCCCAGAAGATTTGGAAATGGGCAATCCACAACCAAATTCATCTATTGGCACCATACATTCCAGGGATAGACAATCAGTTGGCAGATATCCTCAGCAGAAATCACCAACAAACTCACGAATGGGAAATTCATCCTCAAGCACTTCAACAATATTTTCAAAAGTGGGGAACACCAAACATAGAACTGTTCGAAACAAGCAAAAACACAAAATGCCAAAACTTTGCATCCAGACGCTCACATCCCCTATCCAAGGGCAATGCTCTATGGATCAATTGGTGAGGGATATTTGCGTACGCTTTTCCCCCTCTCCCATTCCTTCTGTTTCTAGTCAACAAGTTGCGTCAAACCTCACTCAACATGATACTCATAGCACCAACATGGGCACATCAACCGTAGTACACAACATTATTAGATCTATCGGTAGTACCACACTCCAAACTTCCATCCAGACCAGATGTGTTGACACAAAACAGAGGTCAAATCAGACATCCAAATCCCAAGACACTCAATCTAGCAATTTGGCTCCTGAGGTCATAGAGTTTGGATATTTACAACTCCCATCAGAATGTATGGGAGTTATTAAGGAAGCAAGAAAACCCACTACTAGACAGTGCTATGCAAACAAATGGAAAAGATTTGTATATTACTGTCAATCTAAAAATATAGACCCTCTTACAGCATCAATACAACATATTGTATGTCATTTACTTCATTTACAAAAATCAAATTTAGCATTTTCTTCAATAAAAATAAATCTTACTGCAATTTCATCATATTTACAAAATATACAACATAGATCTTTATTTAGAGTTCCTGTCATTAAAGCTTTCATGGAAGGCTTAAAATGCATCATTCCACCCAGAACCCCACCAGTTCCTTTTTGGAATCTAAATATAGTGCTTACAAGACTTGAGCTATGCACTCGTGTCACATTCAATTTCTAACATGAAAGTTGCCTTCCTAGTGGCAATTACTTCTTTAAGAACAGTAAGTGAAATCCAAGCCTTTACTCTTGAGGAACCTTTCTTCCAAGTACACAAACATAACGTTGCACTAAGAACAAATCCAAAATTTCTACAAAAAGTTGTATCACCATTTCATATAAATCAAGCAGTGGAACTGCCAGTCTTCTTCCCACAGCCAGATTCTGTGGCAGAAAGAGCTCTACATACATTAGACATCAAAAGAGCTTTAATGTACTATATAGACAGAGCTAAACCATTTAGAAAGACTAAGCAACTATTTGTAGCTTTCCAAAAACCACATACATGCAATCCTATATCAAAACAAGGTTTAGTACGATGGATTGTAAGGTGCATCCAAACATGCTATATCAAAGCAAAAAGACAGCTTTTAGTTACTCCCAAAGCACATTCTACACGAAGAAAAGGTGCAACAATGGCATTTTTATGGAATATACCAATAGCTGAAATATGTAAAGCAGCTACATGGTCAACACCACATACATTCACTAAACACTACTGTGTAGACGTATTATCACGACAACAAGCCACAGTAGGTCAAGCTGTTCTAAGAACATTATTTCAAACAACTTCAACTCCTACAGGCTAACCACCGCTAAGTTATGGGAGGACAAACTGCTTTGTAGTCTATGCACAGCATGTGTATCTGCAGCTACACATGCCATCAAACGGAAAATGTCACTTACCCAGTGTACATCTGTTTGTGGCATGTTCTGCTGAAGATTCACATGCACCCTCCCTCCTCCCTGGAAGTCTGTAGTCGTTTAAGTTACAAACATTTGTACATATGTATATACATTTAGATTTGCATGGACATCTCTTTATACCTATATACTCTATCACTCCTTCCTTTACCCTCTGCGGGAAAACAATCTAACAATGGAGTCGATGCCCATTGCGCAATGGAACTGAAGAGGAGGAGTCACTAGATCTCGTGACTCGAAAAACACTTCTTTGAAGAAAAACAACTTGTAACACTCCGAGCCCAACACTAGGTGGTGGACTAATGCACAGCATGTGAATCTGCAGCAGAACATGCCACAAACAGATGTACACTGGGTAAGTGATATTTTCCATATCCATATATATATATATATATATATATATATATATATCATTGGTTATAGACGGATCACCAGAGTCAATAGTCCATCCAGAAAATCAGGATCCCATGTGGTACCTTAAAATCACCCATCTGTGCAAGAGGCCCTAGGGTAGGGTAGGGATTTGTATAGGATGGGCTTGACAGAGGGTAACCTCCCTTCTGATCGCTTACCTCTCAGATATACCTCAAGACATGTTATAATAAGCCCTGATCTGTGGAATATTGACTGTTTCCTATGTTATTTTTTCAATTTCAAATCATAGTCATCCTACCCTGTCAAATGTAAGTAAAAACAACTTTTATTGAGCCGTTCATCAGAGTAAGGATAGAATACATTGGGGCACAAACTACTTTCCAACTAGAGTCCTCTGGTCAAGAAATACATTATCTGCCCACTGAATGTCAAAAGACCAAAAGATGGCAACATATCCTAGGGAGTTCAGGTCCTAAAGCCCTGGTAGAGGTTTCTATCAGCCATGACGCCACAGATGAATTTTAAGCTATTTAGGAAATGGTTGAAACTTGAGCTGATGCAATATTCATATGGCTAAGAACCACAGCAACAGCAGCAAGTAATGCCACGTGGGCGGGTTACGGATATTCATCAAACTTTGCCTACTCATTACCTTAGGTTTGACACAACAATCTACTATGTACCACTTTCTTTCGTAATCATCAGTGCAACTTCTGTGGAACATACTGCTTTTGTTGGGTTTAGCTTAGTACCTACAGTGATTGGTAACAACTTTTTAATCACCACTTTACTTGATTACCTGCCTGGCACAATCCACAATACCAAAACGTAGCCACCTATCATGCCCAGGAATCTAGAAAAGCATCCATATACGTGCATATTATTTAACGTGATCGTAGAAATGGAAAAAACACTGGTGCAGCAATAGGTGCATGACAAAGCCATACAAATAGTAATTTGAACCCAGCCTTAGTGAAAGAATCAGTGCTATAGCAATCTCCCATTTTCTTGTCATGTGAATGTTTGATTAAGTCTCAATAAACATTATGATTGATTTTTTATGCATTTCAACGCGTGTAAAATAACACTACAACCTTTGATAAACGTGCAGCCCTACTATTTTTCACAATTCTGTATCGTGAAGTTTAATGTTCAGGGGAACAGATGTTGACTGATTTACACCCCCTCTGCATAAATTTGTACATCACCGCATAAGGGACATTTCTGCCACATAATGAATCTTCTTAGGCCACTATGTAACAGAGCCGGAACAGCAGCTCCTTTGTTTTCTGAAACTGCGTATATGTATGGGTGAAGCATATAAATGCATAAGGATAAAGTATTTCTTTCGAGGACTGTGCTTAATTTTCTTTCACGACTTTTTAATGTTTTCGGTCTGGAAACAGAATTCTAAACCTAGAAAGGAAAATGAGACACTTTAGTATTTTATTTTTATCAACGTATGCGGAATAAATTAAAATGTAAAATACATTTTAATGTCATTGGTGTTCATTCCACTGGGCATTGCTTATCTGTATCTGTGCCGCATGGTCCCCCAGGCCTTACAACACATTGTTCATGTTATAAGTCCTTCATCCCGCTCTGACCAGGTGAAACCACGCCACATTACTGGAAATCACCTTCAAAAAGAACGCTTTATTTCCTGCAAACATCTGTTCTGGTGTGCTGTAAATATTACAGCAGAATATTAATGAGTCACACAGAACTGCTCACGTGGTATGCAGAACAACAAGGCACACCTACTGTAGCCAGCGCCAGACAGGCCTTTTGTTCCACCGGGCAGTTCCCCAGTGGGCTGGCGCCCTTGGGGGCTGGTTTTGAAAGCTGAGGGCTACTCCTCGTGCCCCTGTCACTTTCTCCAGCTCCCTGATGTTAACTGCTGCAGGCATGTGGAGGCTTCAAGAGAGATAGAGGGGGAGGCAGAGAGAAATTGACGGAAGTGGGTAAAGAAAGAGAGAAAAGAAAAAGGGAAAGAGCGACTAGATGGATAGCAAGGGTGATAGCTCCATAAGTTAAAGGGAGCAAGGCTGGTTTCAACATTTTTACCTGGACTGTTTCTGGTTCCCCAGTCAGGCAGTGCTTTAATTTACTTTCATAACTACCAAGGATTTTTTTGTTTTGTTATAGAGTGGCTTATCGTATGAGGGTTCTATGTTGGATTTACAGGATTTGGGGTAATTGCTTTCAAAGAGTTCCTATTTTTGTTTTGCAGTTCTTCGTGGTTTCTTTTGCTGTTTCATGGGGCCTTGGAAAAATCCTAATTATACATATTTGTTTATATATTTTCTCATACTCTGTGCTCACCTTGATGGAAAACAAGTGCCTTTGATCAACAAATCACAGTAGTGGTTAAAAACTCCAGCCTCTTCCTTATGTTGCAGGGAAGGATTTGTCTACTGTGTCAGCTACCGCACCATACTTGAGTAGGGCCTTGGCTTTTATCAGGGCACAATTGCTGTAACAATGTATATGTGGATGCACCCAAAAAAGAAATCCATAAATTCCAGAGACTGCAAAACTGAACAGTGTAGGATAGTGTCCGTTTCTGACATTGCCAACCCCACTTTTAATGCAGTAAATGATGCGGTTTTAACTGAAAGTGCACTGGGTTCCTGCTAACCAGGTTCTCAGTGCCAGAGCTCTTTCCCAAAAATTGTACAAGTGTTCCTCATTTGGAAATACCACTGACCTCCCTGTAAGTTCCTGGTAAATGGTACCTCTGGTACATACTGCATGGGTACCAAAGAGGATCCCAAGGGCTGCAGCATGTATTGTGCCAGCCTCATGGACCCCTTACCTAACACATGCAGACAGTCTTTGCAGGCTACGTGTCTTGGTGCAGCTAAAAGTGAACACAAGACATGGCACACAGCCTGTATGCCATGTCCCCTAACACTGCATGCAATATATATAAGTCACCCCTAAAGTAGACCTTACATCCCCAAGACAGGGTGCATTATATTACATGTGAGGACATGTCTGCAGATATCCCCCTGCTATGTCTTTGTCGATTCTTAGACATAGCGAGTGAACAGGAAAGCCATTTTAAGTACATGTGCTGGACACTGGTCATTAGGAGTTCCCCAGCTACATGATGGGCTGCTGAAACTAGGGATGTTTGATATCAAACATCTCATATTAATAATCCTTCACTGATGCCCATGATGGATTTATTAATACAAGCATCCAGAGGGCACCTACCAACTACCCATGTGGGGACTTACTAGTTTTAGCCAGCCTAGGATGACAGCCTTTGCTCTCGGGTGGTCAGATACAAAGCCTGCTCTGGGTGAGGTGTTGACACACTCCACCCAACACAGGATGACCTGTGAATATGCATTCCAGGGCAGGGGGCTTAAAAGAAGCCTACCACCCTTGGTATGCAGGTCTAGCTTCATTCAAAGGAGAGATGCCGACCTCCCTGCCCCACGGTCCATTTGACACCGGAACAGGCCGGAATGTTAATATTCAGAGAGGTTTGTGCAGCCCTCAGGTCATTCCCACCCCTAAAGTGAACTGCCCGATGTGGACACAACATTTAGAAATCTGCCATCTTGGTGTCTGCAGATTTAGGAACTCTGGGACAGAGTTATGCCCACTTCCCACAGGAAGTGGTCACATAGGGAGTATAGTGACCCCAGGGGTAAATAGCCCATTGGCTACTATCCCACACTTCCCAAAATGCCCCTGAATTCAGTATTTAGGGGAATCCCTGGCACCAGGAAATCAGATTTTTGTTGACCTAAAGAAGAATGACACCCCTGAGACAAACAGCAAGAACTGAACATCCTTAATGGACTCGGTGCCAACCCTGCCAGCGACAACTGCGAGAAAGACAGCTTGTCCTCCAGCCGCTGAAACTTCCAAAAAGCCCAGGAAGACTTCCAGCCTTCATCCCAGCACAATGTACTCCAGTGGAGTAGCAGAGTTGCTCCCCTGCATCCTTACAGACACCCAAGAATCGCTAAAGAGGACTCCGGACTGCCAAAACACCCCTCCAACTGCGACCGTCTCCGGTGAGGCTACCCTGACGATCCACTACACCTCTGCACCCAGATGCCCTGGACAGAGGAGAAGAGGACCACTGGTGTCTCTGCACCCCCCCAGACTTGTAAGTCTTGAGCCCACTTGTAGGATCACCCAGACTGGTCCCCCAGTCACCCCCTGCAGACTGTTTCTGTGGGCCCCCCTTCATGGCGACCGGTAACAGACACCGACAGTCCAAGAACCCTCTGTACCCAGACTCCCTGACCGAGGAGAAGAGGACCACTGCTGCCCCACGTCCCTCAGCATCGCAAGAACTGAGCCCACTCATTGACTCAAACAAATTGGACACCTAGTCCTAACCTGAAGCCTCCTTTCAACTGGTCCAATCCCCTTTGACTAACACTGGGCACTCAACGCCGTACTGCACCTCTGCTCCCGGCCACCCAGTGCCGCAAGATGTTACCCATTGGTGTGGTCCTAACCCTTGGCAGGACTTATTTCAAGTCCAGGAGACTGATCCTGTAAGTCACTGTACTATACCTGAATGCAGTACTTGTTTTCACCCCATAGGATAACATTACAGCTTCCAAAAATTGCACTGTTGACTTTTCAAAACTGTAAAGAGTTTTCTTGTAAAAAGTACTTACCTGATCATATTGATTCTGGTGCCTAAACACATATAAGGATACTGGTTATTTTTGTAAATTGGTGTGGATCTCCTTTTTGAGTCATGTGTTTCGTTTACTGACTGTGTATAGGCAGATGTATAACACTCCTATCTGATAAGCCAAAGGTTGCTTGACCACACTACTCCCTAAACAGAGCACCTTGGGATTGCTAGAGCATGCCCCTGTCCACTGGTAAGGAAACCCCTGGACTATTTGCACAAAATATCTCATTTTGAGATACCATATAAAGGGAAAGCTTTCTACAAGCAGCCAAGTCAGATCATATCACTCTGGCACTTGAGGATCTGCACTGGGCCCCAGTGCACAGAAACTAAAATTCAAATTTCTCTCTGCACTGTCTAAGACCAGACAGTCCATGGCCCAAAAAACCTTCCATCACTGTTGAGCACCCAGATGAAACTTGAATTATACAAAGGAAAACCTACTTATGAACATGCTAGATTCCGTCCCAAAGACAGGAAGGTCTAAGTGTCAGTGCTAGGGATCTGATGTACTAATGCCCTTCAAAAACTAGGATGTGCAATCTTCCCAGGGACTGAGAAAGGAGTGTAGATTGCTGTGTTACTTACGTCCGAATATTTCACATCACAAATTGCTTATTTGTATGGAGTTGTAAAAAAACCTGCCTAATGAATATTAATTATGCATATCATTATGTGTGATCCCCCGTGATTGGCTGCGAATTCAGAGATGGAGGCTTCCATTAAACAGCAGACATCCCTCCCTGAAATTACATTCCCAAAGTGGAACCCTTTTTTCAAAAGTAACTGATGTCCATAAGAGGAACAGGTACTGTTGTTTTTTTTTCATAAATAATAATCAATCAATTGATCTTTATTTCGGCCAATTTGGCCATAAAAGATGTACACAAAAAACACACGTATGAACATATAAAACCATCAAGGAAAAGTAAACAGGAAACACATCAGATAAAAGACCATACAATTAAAATAAAAACTTAAAGTTAGATAGGAGCCTGCAACTTTAAAATACGGGTACGAATATGCCAGACATTGGTAAGGAATTTGGCTAGTGCAAACACAATTGGACCTGAAACATCAGTTTTTAAAATTCTGTACACCGGGAGGTACTCCCTAAAACCAAGGTTTCTAATAAGTGGTAGGAGCCAATATTTCCTGGCGGCCTTGTAAGTTGGACAAAACAAGACCACATGCAGATCGCTTTCCTCTGCTCCCACACATGTCGGACATAGCTTGGTAGATGGCAGTGTTGACCAGGAGCAGATGTAAGATCGCAGAGGCAATGTGCCATATCTCCATTGGAGAAATAGCTTCCTGGCCAGCACAGGAGACATAGCATCCAGAACCCTCTCCAGGCGGTATGAGTCCTTGCTTTGCGCGAATACAGATGTTAATGACCCCTCATTCTTGCAGTCTAGGGCCATAGCTAATTTCTGCTCGTGGTAAGCACTGACCAAAGCTCTTCGTGGGATCCTTAGTGAGGCGTTAGCTGGATCCGACCACAGGTCAGGGAGGCCCAATCCCATACAGGACTTTTTTATATATTTTATCCACGGGATCTGTAAAGCTTTAGGGTGGGTTAAAAACTCCCTCAGTTCCGCCCTATAAGAAGAGAGTTCTTCGGTGCTCCATAGCCTTCGCCAGAAGACTATGGGTCTGAGACCTAATTCATCTGCTATTGGTCTCAGACCCAGATCCATCCTCAGGGGGAGGAGCGGAGTACTGGACGGGAGTGCTACTATCTGTCTAATAAAGTTGTTCTCAGTTATAGACAAACTGCAGGAAACTGTGTGACCCCACAGTTCCGCCCCGTACATCAGAGCTCCTCTAGCCTGTGCCTTGTATATCTGGATAAGCGGCCCCAGCGGTCGATATGTGGAGCTTCTCATCAACCGAGCAATGCCGCCAGTGGTCTGCACTAATTTAAGATTAACCCTAGTCTGGTGAGTTCCCCAAGACATGGTTTCATTCAACGTTACACCTAGATATTCAAAGGTGGGGACTCTCTCTAAACGTAAAGCTCCCAGTAAGGGGTTCGGGCGTGATCTTGGGGTTGGGTTCATAACCATAAACTTGGTTTTATTAGCATTTATTTCCAACCCCCTATCTGTGCAAAAAGCCACAAGAGAATCAAGGATCCTCTGTATCCCCATGGGAGTTTTGGACAGCAGCAGGGTGTCATCTGCAAACATGATTGCAGGCACCCTGCTGCCATTCAATTTTGGGGCATCAGTGTATTCAGTTCCATTGAGGTGGGCGATTACCCCGTTGACGAAGAGGCAGAACAGGGTCGGTGCCAATACACAGCCCTGTCTAACCCCCCTGTCAACGGGGAATCTGTCCGTTAATTCCCCGTGTTTCCCGCACCTGACCCTTTTGGGAACACATCAGGTGGAGGAGGTAACCTCTCCCCCTCCCCTTCGAAGCCACCCACCACTATTAACAAAGGAGAAGTTATTCTACTACTGACATTTAGTGCTATTTTCTTAGCGCAAAAATGCCCCTCACGTCCAAAATGGACGTGAGGATACATTTTGCACCAAGAAGTTCTGTTACATGAATTACTAGTTTCAGCTGCTCACTAAATGTGCTTTTGAGGTGGGATTTTCCTCCAACTTTGTAACACTATTTACCACTATTTTCCTAGCATAAAATGCACCCTCATGTCCAAAATGGATGCAAGTGTGCATTTTATGCTAAGAAACCATGCTAACTGCAGCAGAACAGGAATAGTGATTGGCTGCTGACCTCGCTAAATGTGATGTTGCAGTAGGATTTCCCCCTCCCCAAATTACTCCTAATTACGCAAGGAAAAGTAATTGTATAATTCTCAGTAATTCTGCACCAACGAGTAATACAGAATTACCCAAATTACTCCAATAACCGTGTTTGAAATTCTGCCCAGGCCTATATATTACAAGTTCATTAGAGCCTATGTTACTTGGCGAGAGTACAGGCAAGATGTTTGTCACATTTGGATAAAGTATACCATCTGGCAAACTCTAAGCAAGGCCCTAAGCGATGTCAGAGCAACTGACCCTACACTACAGCTGTACACCTATAACATGTATGAGTAACCTACCAGTCTCGTAACACAGCAGCACTGTCATCTATCAGGTAGACACTTCAGTCTCTGTCTCAATCGAATGAGAATATAATCTCACCTCTGGATCCAAGTACAACTAAGTTTTGTGTTTTTGCTCATTTCCTGCAGAAATGGTTTGTGAATGCCAGCACCTTGGCTGTTCCCATCAAGGAGTTCAACACTACGTGCACCGTCCAAGTGGCAGCATCCACAAAGATAGGAGAGGGGCCATACAGCGAAGGAGTCCGGATCCTTATTCCAGCCAACGGTAACAATGGCCTGTCATTCCTTCTCTCTCTTCGTTTAGGAAAATACCCCATGCTCTTATGAGAACGTACAAATCACTTCACCTTAAGAATGTGTCTACCATTTGTGGGTTGAAGCATTTACTTCTGAAAAGTATGGTACTTTGCATCCACTTGTGGTATTGTCAAAGTTTAAATGACGAATGAACGCGATTGTTTCAACCACTATCCGCCAGATGTAGCAAAATCCGATTTTGCAACTTGCAAATTGCGAGTCTGAGCGACTTGCAATTTGCAAGTCACAAAATCGGATGCAGAATGGTGTCTCAGACACCTTCTGCGACTCGCTATGGGGTCGCAAAGACCCACCTCATCAATATTCATGAGGTGGGTCGCATTTTGCGACCCCATAGCGAGTCCCTGCACTCACAGGGATGGTGGCCTGCTGTAGTCAGCAGACCTCCATGTCTGTGACTGCTTTTTAAATAAAGCAGTTTTTTTTTTTTCATTTTGCAGCCCGTTTTCCTTAAAGGAAAACGAGTTGCAAAATGAAAAAAATACCGAAACCATTTGATTTCGTTTTTTTCAGAGTAGGCAGTGGTCCATAGGACCACTGCCTGCTCTGAAACATTTTTTTTGTTGACATTCACAAAGGGGAAGGGGTCCAATGCGGACCCCTTCCCTTTTGCGAATGAGTTACCACCAGTGTGACACTGGCGGTAACTGCGAGTTGCTTTGCGACCGCATTCGCGATCACAAAGCAACTCTGAATTGCGATGCGAGTCACAAATAGGAAGGGAAAACCCCTTCCTATTTGCGAGTCGCATTCCCAAATTGCGAATGAGCATCGCAAAAGGCTTTTTGCATGGCGCAAACTGCGATTTTCGCAGTTTGCACCATGCAAAAAGCTTTCTACATCTGGCCCTAGGTGCTGTGGGGCACTGACATTTTTTGTTACAGTAGTGTAAGACTCTCTGGAACAGAGGAACCTAACTATGCTGACACACATCTCCGACTTTGGTAAAGGAGCAGAAGTGACACAATCTGGCTGATGTAATTCCATCCCTCTGAAAAGAATACGCTTTTTGTTCATTTCTTAAAAAAGAAATTGTCTGGGTGCTCTGTCTGCAGTTATTCAGCTCTCACTCTGCATATACGTGTTTGTCACTGAAACCCATGAGACAACAGGAAGGCCTGTGGACTGCATGGCCAGGTTTGGGTTTGAAGTATTTGGGGCAATCTCCAGTAGCTATCGTACATCAACTTTACAGTGGTGCAAAAACAGAGCAAATCCATTTGCACCTTTTATGCGTATGTTTGAACTTGTCTCTCAGGCTTTCTGCCACTGCCAGATGGGCTGGCTTGATAGGGCCTGTGTGTGTTTGCTGTTTTCTTTTTTCTTGTTTTTGGACAGGTGAGTAATGACAGGGCCAAAAACACTGGCCCACCCACTGGTCATTGTAAGCCAGCCCATCTGGCAGTGCCAGTTCAACACTGTGTGTACGGCATGTGTGATACACAGTGGGGCAAAAACTATTTTTTTCTTGTTGTCATAATACGAAATAGAGCTCAGTGATCTGATCCCCACTGTCGTCCCGTCTTTCACATTTGAAAAGTGGAGAAAAAGTATTGTCTCAATCTAATATTTTGTAAACTCATCCTAAAAAGCTC
The DNA here is from genome assembly GCF_031143425.1 of Pleurodeles waltl. NCBI lineage: Eukaryota > Metazoa > Chordata > Amphibia > Caudata > Salamandridae > Pleurodeles > Pleurodeles waltl. The sequence continues at coordinate 956,351,200 of NC_090444.1, forward strand.
AAATTAGTTTGAGCCGTGTTTCCCCTAGTACAGAGACCATTTGCTTAATTTCCAATTACTCAAGAAGCAAACATGGTGAAAATGGATTTTCCCTCTTTTCTTCACTAGTTCAAAGTTTCTATAATATAGCCCTAGATCGCTGGTAATAGGAAGATGCTCAAATGCCGCAGTTTCAGGTACATTTTATCAGGGTTTTTTTTAACTGCGCCATTAAATAAAATCCTTGACTAACAAGGAGAAATGATGATTTTAGAGACAGTGGGTAAGTTCTGTATTAAAAATAGACTTTTATCTTTTTTTCTTTAACATTTATGAACCGTTAGCGTTAATCATGTAGGGGTAAATTGTATTATGCTTTGGCACAGTTGTTATTGAAACATGCATCATTTGCCACTATATTTCCTTTTGGCTTGGTTCTGAGATTTTCGAATGTGCATTCTAGGCCAATGGAATGTATGACGTAGAGTGATAAAGCACTGACGTTTAAATATCGACCTTGCAACTCTATTGGCTGCAAGATTTTGCACAATGTCACGTGGAAGGATAGTACATCTACACTCCCATATGTATGCTTACCTTGACTATATTTTCCACATAAAATTCTTACACTAGATAATGCTGCAGACTGACTTTTTTGTATTTGATATTTTGACATACATCTATATGTCACCACCTAACTGTCATGATCTTATTATGGCCTTTTTGTCAACCTGCCTTGACCTGAATCTGACATATTTACTATTCTGCGGATGGTCTGAAGAATTTGGGCACAAACTCATGTTGGGATGATGTGATTTGGGGAGGGGCTTTGGGAGAGGGGTGGCTGGCTGCTGGCTGACAAGATAATGGCTGACGAGGCGACGCATCGCCCAGTTGGGCATCAGGTGATTCTACAAAGGACAGAATAAAAATCTAGACTTAAAATAATGTATTGCAAACTGTAAAACAAAAGGTAGACCGTATACAATAATCATAGTAAATAGCTTGCACCGTTTTTTAACACTTGAGACTTCAGGATCAGTAAAGTAATGTGCATGCTGTACAAATGCCAAATATAAAACAATATACACTACCCAGACTAAATGCTGTGGATCTGAGCAGTGTTTCAGGGGGTTGCAGGTGGTGGGCACCGGAAGTCGCTTTTGGGGACCAGGACTTATTTTCATCATCAGAGTTTGAGAGAGAAAGTGAGAAATCAAGCATGAGTAAAAAAAAGTGCAGGGACACAAAGTTTTTCTTACGACCACCTACCGAATGGCAGGGTTGATAAACACCAAGGCTTCTATTTTTGATTCCAGCTCATGCCTCTTTCTTCCAGCACCCTACATCTCCTGACTCTTTGCCTCACTCTTGTGGGTTCTTTTTCTCATCCGTGCTGTCTTCCTCGGCCACTGTTCCCTTTTTCGTTCCTCTGGATCCCTTTTCTGCTTTTCTTTCACTTGGTCTGCCTGATGATGAAAATATGTCTGGTCCACAACGAGTACTAGTGTCATGCCGGCAACAAATGTCACAAAGTAGGCTCTGTACACACACATTGACAAAACCCAATACATTTTACTCTTCGCAGGTCTTGAATGTTGATTGTAACGATTAGTCTCATTGAACTGAATTGTCTCCTGTTCCACCAGGTTTAATAGCTTTTGAATCTTCTTCCACCCCAGCATCGGCTCACACAGACTCCCTCTCCATCATCTTCGGGCTTGTCTGTGGCGTGCTTCTAGTTTCGGCAATTGTATATGTGGCTCTGTTTGTCAGAAGGAGATACACTGAAACCAAATTTGGGTAAGTCCTAGTCACATGGGGCATTGCCTGTCTGACAGTTTTATTGTTTGAGTTGTGTGGAGAATTCAGTGTGCTCTGTTGTTTAGGTCTGCACTGTTCCTGTGAGGAACTAAAAGGCAAAGCTTTTTTAGTCACTGTCAATGACATAATTGCTGCATATTTCATTATTAAATAAAGCTTCAAGAACATGTTTCCTGGTACTAAGGCTATTTCAACACTACGATTTCATTTTATTAAGTGAGAGCTTTTGCATTATCTTAGGTGTCACAGTACTAGAGGGCACATCTGGTTTTACTCACGACTGGGAAGATAACGTTTTGCACTTAATTGGTGGGCTAATACATCTCCCTTTAACGCTCACTATCTCTCTTCTTACCATTTCTGTTGTCTGTCTCCTTTTCCCAATATTTTTTTTAAGCTGCCTCTGCACCCTCACCTCTTACTTTGTGCTGTCTCTGTATCCCCTCACCCATGTGTGTCTGTCTCTCCTGCCTCTTCATGTCTCTACTCCCCGCAAGCAATTCCTCTCTCTCATCCCTACTTCCCTATCCGACCTCATCTCTTTCTGCAGGACCTCGTGTTGCCACCAGATAGTCACAGCCTGCTGCCGGAGGTGATTCTGACATCTGCAACAGGTTTTGGCCAATCAGATTACAGGCTGAATGCAGCACAAGTCATGGTGTTGAGGCAGGTGGAGATGGCCACAGACACTGGCATAGGACCAGGGCCATAGCTTGGCCAGTAAGATTAGGGGGTTGCGAGCTTCAGGTTTTCCAACAACCATGCTGACATAGCTTGTTAGTATACATCATTAGAGAAGCAGTGTAGAAGGGGAGTTTAGGGGGCGGTGGAAAGGGAGTATACCTCAGATTGTAAGAGGTACGGAAAACATAATGTTTTGTAAATAACCAACATTTTTTGAGACCTTCAAAACATTAGGACATTCACAACAGAGGCGAGAGAGTGTGTGTGATCTTATGTCAAAATGCCAGATGAAATCAGACAGACTAACCACACCAGACTGAAAACACCGGCACCCAACTAGTTACTACAGAATAGACTCACTAGAGGGGGTGGAACACCCCAAACACCGCCCTGAAGCTACTCCCCTGCAGAGGGCCCTCGGTCACAAAATGAAAAATAAATATGAGTATGTACAAGAATGATGCTCCTAGCTAAATGTAAAAAACTTGCTGAGGCTGGGCCACGGGCATAGACATAGAAAGCGAAAAGGTATTTCAAGAAAGTGAGTTATCCAAATACTTGCTTTTAACCTGTAAGTGAAATGAAATGAATTATAGGTGTTGGGAATGATGGCAGGGCGAGTTTGGTGTGCCACACTGCTTTAAATGGAAATACAGAAGTACTGGTACTCACCAAATAGAGTACCTGTTTGCTCCTGAGGAGTACCGGTACTCTCCAACTAAATATATGGCAGCAGTGCAGAGAAGTGCAGGTATTCTCCCTTACACATTAAAGAAGTGCAGGTACTCGGCACTGGCCCACTTAAATAACTAATTTGCTGAAATTCAAATGTGTTACCTCCAGAGTGCACCAGCTGTCAGCCCTGAGTGTTCAACTCATTGTGCCACATTCCCAGTTTATGAAACATTCAAGTACAGCCATTATTATTAACATGATATAAATAACTTCAACTTCCATTAGTCGTTTGTGAGTCAGACATCAAGGCTATTGTTTCCTTAGGGGTCCTTCGAGGGACAATCCCGTTATCAACATAGAGCAGCATTATGACTAAGCATAAAACCGCTGTGTTTTGCACAGCGTGTCCAGCTTCCTTTTCATACTCTGGAGCCTGAATCACATCTGGCCATCTGCTCTGGACAGAACAAGCTGCCAAAACAGGCAATATTTATATAATTTTAGAAACAAGTGGCACGTGTGTGAGGGAAAAGGAATGCATCACCAAGAATGTCACGCTGCATCCACCATGGTGTTTCCGCCTCTAGGTGACTCAATCTATGCTTCTTTATGTAATGGGTTGTGACTAATCTGGACAAGGTCTGTGGGATCACAAGCCAGGTGGATCAGGTAATTTTTTTGTCTTTGCTTTCTGTAGGTACGCTTTTAGCAGTGCGAATGAGTCGGACATGGTGGTGAATTTTACAGCAAAGCAGTCCTACGGCCGGAAAGCCATCGAAGTTACATGTAAGTTGTCCTAAATCTTGCTTGGATTAGTCCTTGAAAAATGGGGCAAGAGGAAGATCAGGGGGAAACCTGTGAGAGGAAAAGTATGCTGAGGCCCTTGTATCATGAATGTCAGGCAACTTCCGCAATGACTCACTAAGTAATTCAAAAACTGCGAAACACACATTCCCTTTAAAAAAATAAAAAGTGAGTAATGGCATGAACTGTTTTTATGAACAAATAAAAAATGTAAACGAGCAACCCTGAAGCCTTCTTTCTCACTATGCCAGTATAGTTGGACAGATGGGTTCGATCAGCCTGAGGTAGAAAGACAGTAACAAATAGTGTGGCAGAAGCCAGGATGGAAAATAAAGTGTATTGTCTGGCCTCATAAGCAGACTAACCTTTCACCTTCTCGTGGGAAGCTCGGGTCCCTTCACTCTCAGCTTACTTCTTCGTAGCAGCAAAGTTCTTTCTTCTATTTTACAAAAACCCAACACAATCTCTTCCTCCCGCTAGCAGAGTTACTCATCATCTTGCAGTCTCCTGGGTATTCCTTGCTCGTTTGCCCTCTCTCTTCTTTATTTTAACCTCGAGAAATCTCAGATTCGTTGACATGAAGGAAGTGACCATGCAGCCACGCCAATGTTTTCTGCCCCTTGTTGGTCTCTGGCGTTGGATCCAGGACTAGAGGACCTGAAAATGCAGCCCTAAGGTTGTTATGCACAACAAGTTTAAACCACTAAAATGATTTCCAATGTGGTGGACCTTAGGCAGTAGGACATGTGAGCTGTAGAAATGAAAAGAAGACCGTGCTAGGCACAGAAAGAGCTGGGAAAGAGAAGGACTGATATGCCAGAACTGATGGCTCGAACCCATAAAAGTCAAACGTATGACCAGCATCTAATGCCCGTGTAGCATTGCCATAGGTAAATAGTGTGCCTGTACCATTAGCCACGAGACAGAGAAAAAGAACTAATCTTTGTCCCTCAGTCACAGTCACCCATTTCCTGCTCTTTTTTTTGTCCGAACCTTAGATAAAGATGGAGTAGATTTCCATGCAGCAACAGCCTGGAGTTTTAATGATAGAAGAAGGACTCAAAAACTTTACATTGTCACGCCTCCTTTTCATTTTACTTCAAGAGCACTACAAATCCAGTCCACATGTTTGAAGCACTGTAAAAAGCATAAGCAGTAATGCAATGTACCACAATAAATATAGTTCTAGAAACCGAAACTTAAATCAGGAGGTAAACAACATGTAATATTCCGAACCCAATACTAGATGTCAGGATAGCACAAAGCATGTGAATCTACAAGTGGCAGTTGGCTACAAGTAAGTAATATTTTCCTTCTCTATAATGGGATCTTCCTTAATAATGTAATACTCTGAACATCCATGCCTAACTATGAGATCATGGAACATGATGCCACCATAATGTGACCTGGTTGCCAGGGGGTTATGTGAGGGAGATTTTGACTGCCACCTGCACTCCAACTTTCCCGCTGTCTCCACTGACTGTCGATGGTGGCGGTAGCTGGCCTGCCCACTTGCTTAGATAGGAGAAAGGAGCAAGATGTCAAGACCTGATCGGTTGAAGATACTCCTCGGGATCAGTGTGATGTACAAAAAGGGTCCATATCTCAATAGCCACAATTCTGCTTACCATAAAGGCACAGAATGTTGGGGCAATAAAGCGAGGGAAAGGGTGTTGGATGGGAACAGCAAGGAAAGAGACCTGAAACAGAATCATGATAGTTATTCTCACTTTTCTAGACTCGGAGCCAATATGTTAGGTTGGGCCATTCATAGAGCAATTACCTATTGCATGTCAGGCATTCCCTTATGTGTGATTGGCAAAGAGATTTATGACGTGAGTGTCTCAAATCTCTCCCCACTGGAAAGCGTTACCGTGAGTGCACTAGCTGGAAATCAAAGGTTTTCTGAAACACCAGGGCATTCACTCAAGCAACATAAATACTCTTACATCCAAACAGGAACTTCACAGATACCGCAAACACAGCTTTGTCTTTGCCAAATAAAGTTCCATCTCAAGTTCTTCAGGATTAACAGACTTGAATATCCTTGATTCCCTTCACCACAAGGACTCTTGATTGTTTACCTCCTCATAGGTAGCTTAACTAATAACCAGGGTGCAGACAGCAAAACGGTTAATCAATATTGAGTTCTATAACAGGAGAAAAGTTTGTAGCTCGAGCAAGTATAATATGATTACTTCTCATATGCCCCGCAAAGTGGTGCCATTCACAGACTTAACAAGTATCCCCGCGGAGAGCTATGCCAAGCCTGGCAAAATACAGGGCTCCAAAGGCTCCAAGGACGTTTTATGAGAAATGCACACATAGTCATCATCATTATCATCAACTAATAACCAGGGTGCAGACAGCAAAACGGTTAATCAATATTGAGTTCTATAACAGGAGAAAAGTTTGTAGCTCGAGCAAGTATAATATGATTACTTCTCATATGCCCCGCAAAGTGGTGCCATTCACAGACTTAACAAGTATCCCCGCGGAGAGCTATGCCAAGCCTGGCAAAATACAGGGCTCCAAAGGCTCCAAGGACGTTTTATGAGAAATGCACACATAGTCATCATCATCATCATCATAGCTTTATTTTGGTAAAACACAGATACCATAAAAGCACCTCACAAAAAATTTCAATTTTACAAAAATATACTATAGATAAAAAGTCCTTATGTAAAAGTCCTTGAAAGTAAAACATTTTCCCTTTAAGAACAAACCATATAAAATCATGATAAAATAAATATTACATTTTCCATAATAAGTATCATGATACAAATATATTCCTAATTTAAAAACTAGAGATGGGTTAAATGAGAATAGAAGACATTCCCAATATAAACTCCTGTTAATGGGACGATTTTAACATTTTTATTCTAACACACCAAATTTCATCTAAATAGCTTGCTAAGGCAAATGCCACTGTTCCCTCAGTATTAGACCTAAAAATTCTGAGGGCAGTAAAACAGTTCTGAAAACCCATAATTCTACAAAGAGGGACAATCCACTTTTTTCATTGTCTATCGTAAGCAGGACAATGGAACAGTACATGAGCACTACATTCAGGAAGGGAGCAGCCCATCGGACAAAGATTGGCATAAGAATCATCTTTAGACCAATTACAGGTAAAAGAACGTAGCAGAAGGGAGCCTAGCCTGAATCTGATGTAAAGGGCGCGGGCTCGAGGGAATGTTATCAAATCCATATATGATTCAAACTCATAGTGACATTTGACTGATGTAAACTTGTCCGTCAAAGTACCTAGAGGGACCTCTGTTTAATTCCCCACTTTTAGCCACCGCCAATATCCATCCTTTACAACTTGTGCCGCATTTTTGGGTAAATTATTAGGAGCCATCCAAAAATGGGCCAGCCCCAGTTTAGACAGACTAGCCCTAACATACTTGCACCAGGGAATTTTTTCCGCGTTGTTTTCACTTGTCAAGACTTTCAACCATATTCTATCCGGGCTAAGTACGTCCAAGGACCATAGTCTGATCCAATATAGTATTGGTCTCAGTGCTGCTATATGAGCAATAGAATCGAGGTTCACGTCCATGAGTACAGGCAACGTAGGAGAACTAGTGGGTATTCTAAGGATAGACTTTATAAAGAAGTTTTCACATAGTCAAACAAACCTGGGTTGCTTCGAGGTAGTCGACAGTGCTTTCCTAATGGGATTCCATTGCTCTGTGTAGCCAAAAGCAAGACAGCTGCCGTCCCAACGGATCAAGAAGGCGGCGAGTGTAGGGGCCGGGAAACAGAAAGCCTCAATGGGAGCTGTACAGGACGTGCTCCGTCACCATTAGAATTGTCAATTACTCACATCTACCGGCGTGCAAGGGCTCTTCCTTATGCCCGAGCCCTGCCAGGACAGCTGCGTGCGAGAAACACCGCCAGGGTCCATGGGACATATAGTGCCCTCTACACTGTATTTAAAAGAAAGACAGTTAATGTACAGGTAGATCAGAGCAATACAATTGTAAATAAAGGAACACTAGCTCATATGTGCAGTGGCCAACTCCCCAACATCCTTGCTGAGGACAGGGGGCCATATGTACGAACACTTTTTCCCATAGACACAGAATGGGTAAAAACCTTTGCTACATCTGGCCCAGGGTTCCCTTCAACAGGGAGTTCTTATTTTCAATCTTCTAGTGCAATGTGTGTTATGGTGCTAGGTTCTTGGACCTGGCAGCTTCAGGAGAGCTGTTGCACTCTAAGTCTGTGTTCACATCCTGACACAAGAACTGCATATATGTAACAGTAGACTCCCTTTTTCCCTTGGGTGACCAAAACAGGAACAAATGGGAGGATTAGAATTCCCACAGGACCTGGGCTTTGAGCGAGGATTGAGGAACAGTGGTGGACTTGGCATTACCCAGCTCACTAGTTCAGTTCCAAGTATTCTCTAATGGAGAATCTCTTAAATCGAGTACCACGCAGAGCTATGTCGAAATTGACAATTAGCAAAATAGAGTAAGTGGTGTCTATTTATTCCCTGAGCATGCATGAGTCTTTTTGATCTGCTGTTAATCCTGTTTATGCTAATTTTTCACCAGATCTCAAATACATATGTACACTGGTCTTACATCACCCTGAAATGTACAGAAATATTGAGTGAGGAACGTGCATTTTTTGTTTAGATTTGACAGGTGCTGATGTGTCTTAATGCGTGCTTTTAGACTCTTTGTAAGATGATACACTCCATCTATTCTTACTGCTAAAAAGATGATGCACTGTGAATGAATGACAACAGTCACTCGAAACAGCAAGGAAGGAGATTTCTGTAAAGACCTGTTATAGGATTAATACTTTACTAGCATTGTTTAGTGGCCTGCCTTCATCAAGAATTCCCTGAAATTCTTAAATAATGTGGCCTCTCTGTGTCCATTGTCCTACAGATATTAATAAATGCATATTGTTTACAGTGAGTAACTTGGGAATAAGTGAAGAACTTCAAGAAAAGCTCCAAGATGTAATGATTGACAGAGATGCCCTTACTCTTGGCAAGGTACTGGGTGAAGGTAAGACATCTGATATGACATCTGATAGGCTTTACATATGCTTTGCCATTCATAAGCATTGTCCATCACGTAGAAGCAGGTGGACCCTATCCAGGGCTTTAAATGGAAATATAAAAGTTTATGTACTCAATAGTAAGAGTACCTGCTAGCTCCTACAAAGTGCCAATACTCTCCCATTAAATGTATTGCAGCAGTGCTGAGAAGTGTAGGTACTCTCCTTTTGAAATTAAAAACGTGCAGGTGCTCAACACTGCACAGAACCTGCCCATTTAAAGCACTGACCCTATCTGCTGATTAGTGCCTAAATGTGTGATATGAATATTGAACTGTGCAAATTCCCTTTGTGTAAGAACTTTAGGGTACAGACTGTTTGCCTTTTCCAACTGTACAACAGTCATTGAAGGTGTAAGAATGCCTTAGGATGTGTTGTCATCTCATATTTGACTGGTAAAGGCTATGGATTACCTGTACATTTGTTTACCCTCCCTGTGTGCCTAAAATGACTTGATGTCTGATTGTCATTAATAAATTTGCCTATCTATATAAATGATCAGAGGTGAATAGGGGTGTGATAAAGTGTCTGCAACATTTCTGCCTGGGTGGGGTTGTCTGTCAGCTACCCTGGTATACGTCTCTTAGTCTACAAGAAACCAGTTCTTGTATTATTAGTTGTTTTTCTGTAGGGGCTAAGTGTGGAAAAGGACCGCACCCTCCTCATCCCACAAGCCATTTGGGGATGTCTTCATTAGGCCACTCCAGTGTGCTTTCAGTTGTTCTCATTTGGCCCATTATGCAATCCCTATCGCTAGACCAGGGGGCTGAGTCCACTTAGATATCCCCTTATACATAGCAGAACCCAGATGGTGTGACTATTGCAAGTACAGAATATCTACTGGTTTCCAACTTGAGCTGGCTGGGTTGATAACTTAACCTTTGGTCGCAACCCTTGGTCGCTCCTCGCCCCGCCACCCTGCGCTGCCTCCACTTGGCCGTTCCCTTTTTGCTGAAAATCCCTGCCGCTGCATCCCCGCGGCCCCTCCCGCCTCCCCCCTCCTCCTCAACGTCCTTTTTCCTTTTCTCCTAGCTGTTTCCCTTCCCGCTGCGTCCCCCCGGGCACCTCCCCCCTTCCCCCACATACTCACCGTCCTTTTTCCTTTTCTCCTCACTGTTTCCCTTGCCGCTGCGACCCACGGTCCCTCCGGCCTCCCCCCACCTCCTCACCGTCCTTTTTCCTTTTCTCCTTGCTGTTTCCCTTGCAGCTGCGTCCCCGCGTCCCCTCCCGCCTGCCCCCACCTCCTCACCGTCCTTATTCCTTTTCTCCTCGCTGTTTCCCTTGCCGCTGCGTCCCCGCGGCCCCTCCCCCCCACTGTCCTTTTTCCTTTTCTCCTCGCTGTTTCCCTTGCCTCTGCATCCCCGCGGCCCCTACCGCCTTCCCCGCCTCCTCACCGTCCTTTTTCCTTTTCTCCTCGCTGTTTTCCTTGCCGCTGCGTCCCCGCGGCCCCTCCCGCCTCCCCCACCTCCTCACCGTCCTTTTTCCTTTTCTCCTCGCTGTTTCCCTTGCCACTGCGTCCCCGCGGCCCCTCCCTCCTCCCCCACCTCCTCACCGTCCTTTTTCCATTTACTTTTTTCCGCCGCTGCTAACCCCTGCGGCCCCACCCCCCCAGCCTTCACATTTGCCCCGACCTCCCTCCTCCCAGCTGCCATTCCCTCCCTCCTCCCCATTTATGGCAGCCGCGGCTCGGATGCGCGCAGCGGGCGCAAAGCTGGCGCGCCAAAGGCAAGCCCGTCTGCACCCGTCCACGACAAGACCGCACCCAGCGCCAGTCCCCCTGGCCCCCTCAGACATATCTACTCCACCCTCCACTCACTCAACCCAGGCCCTCGCCCCACCTGCACACTCTCCAGCCCCACACACACTGATGGCCCCTTCACCTGCCACACCTGTCACTTCTCCTGCTCCTCATCCCTCACACCACACACCAACCATAGCGACCCCCGACAACAAACACAACACCCTCAACGCAATACACACCTGCTCTGCCCCCACCACCACCAACCAGCCCCGCAGCACACCACCCCACAACCAGAACACACTCCGCAAAAACACCCTCATGCACCACACTCCTCTGGACTGACCACCACTGCGTCCACTTCTCCTTCACCAAGCTCCCCACACACCACCATCAACACACCACACCCTACCGCATGTGGGACAAGATCCCCACAGAACGCCTGAACTCCCAACTGGCTCACAACCTCCCCCCCCCACACCAACGACCCCAACACAGGAGCACACAACCTCTCTAAATGGATCACTACCTGCGCAGACACACTAGCCCTCCTCAGAAAACACATCGCCACCCGCAACATCAAGAACACCCCCTGGCTCACCCCCGAACTCCAAGACTCCAAGCGCAAATGCCGCCAAACAGAAAATATGGTGACAAGAACCCTCTACAACCAACTTCTCCACCCTCAAAGCCACCATCCGCACCCATCACCAACTCATACGCACCGCCAAAAGAGATCACTACAAGACATGCCTTGACAACAACTCTCAAAACAGCAAGGAACTCTTCACCATCATTAAAGAGCTAGCCAAACCCAAAGCCATCAACATAGACCCCACACACTCACAGCCCCTACGTGACGCCCTCTCCAACCACTTCCACCACAAAACCCTGGACATCCACAACAGCTTCATACCTACACACACCCACCACACACACCCGTCACTCGCCCAACTCAACCCCCACTCACGACCCCCCTACCACACTCACTACCTGGGCCCCCACCACACACGAAGAAACCGAAAAAATCATGAACTCCATCCACTCCGGATCCCCCTCCGACCCCTGTCCACATCGCATCTACAACAAAGCCAGCCCAACCATCGCCCCCATACTCCGCGACATAATAAACTCCTCTTTCGACTTCGCCACCTACCCAGACCCCTGGAAGCATGCGGAAATCACTGCTCTCCTAAAAAAAAACAAAGCCGACTTGGAGATCTCTCCAACTATCGCCCCATCTCCCTCCTCCCTTTCCCCACCAAGGTTCCCGAGAAACTAGTCAACGCCCGCCTATCCCACTTCTTCGAAGAAAACAACACTCTTGACCCCTCACAATCCGGGTTCCGCAAGAACCACAGCATGGAAATCGCCCTCATCGCATGCACTGACGACATCAAGACCAAAGTCGACAAAGGCGAGACAGTTGCACTCATCCTCCTGACCTCTCCGCAACCTTTGACACTGTCTGCCACCCCACACTCCGCACACACCTCCACAACATAGGAATTCACCACAAAGCCTTAGACTGGCTCACCTCCTTCCTCACAGACCGGACACAGAGAGTCTGCCTTCCACCCTTCCACTCCACCGCTACCAAGATCATCTGCGGAGTCCCCCAAGGGTCCTCCCTCAGCCCCACACTGTTCAACATTTACATGATCGCCCTAGCCAACATCCTCCGACCACACGGAATCACTATCCTCTCCTACGCAGATGGCACCCAACTCATCCTCACCCGCAACCCCACCACCACCAAAACCAACCAACACGCTGCTCTCCTCGACACCGCCAACTGGATGACAACTATCCACCTAAAGCTTAACTCCAACAAAACCGAGATCATCATCTTCGGCCCCAACAAAACCAAATGGGATGACTCCTGGTGGCCCACCGCCCTAGGCCCCGCACCCACCCCCGCAAACCACGCACGCAACCTCGGCATCATCCTGGACCCCTCCCTCTCCATGACACAACAAATCAATGCACTAACATCCTCCTGCTTCCACACACTCCGCACTCTAAAAAAATCCTTCAAATGGATTCCCCCAGAGCCCAGGAAGACAGTCACCCATGCACTCATCAGCAGCAGACTTGACTACGGTAACGCCCTCTACGCCGGCACCACACTCAAACTGAAACGCAAACTTCAGAGAATCAAGAACACAGCCCCACGCCTCGTCCTTGGCCTCCCCAGCCACGAACGAATCTCACCACACCTTAAATCTCTTCACTGGCTCCCCATAGACAAGAGAATCACTTTCAAGATCCTCATCCACGCACACAAATTCCTCCACAACACCGGCCCGACCTACCTCAACGAAAGAGTGAACTTCCACACTCCCACCTGCAACCACCGATCATCCGACCTCGCACTAGCTACAGTCCCCTGCATCCATTGAACCACCACAGGAGGCAGGGCCTTCTCCTACCTCGCACCCACAACCTGGAACTCTCTCCCCACCAACCTCCGCAAAACCAAAGACCTCCTACTCTTTAGAAAAAACCTCAAGACATGGCTGTTCGAACAGTAACCCCCCCGCACCCGTCCCCCACTAGCACCTTGAGACCCTCACGGGTGAGTAGCACGCTCTATACATTTTTTTGATTGATTGATTGAACCTCCACATTTAGCTTTGATGTATGGGAACATTGTTTTTGAAGCATACTCATGATCTATAAATATCAAGGTAATTAGAGGATTGATTTGGTCCTACGGAATAATAAGTATAAATAAAAAGAAGAAACGTTCCATATAGATAGTCATTTAAGAGGTCTGAACCCTAATTATAAAGAAGAATACGCAGGTTATTCATAGATAATTTTAATAATATCACACAATCTAAAACTAAGACACAACTGAAATCCTGAAACGGGTTAAGTTCTATTGGTCTAGCTAGCAATTGAACTTAGGATAAAATGATCTTCAGCAAAGAGCGCTGAAAGGAGCCCTTTGGGTATTGCACACCCAACCCAAAATACAACATGAACCGATGATGAAGCATGCTTCCTTAGTGGATGAGGGTCTGTGCATCCTGAAACTTATCATCTTAGTAAGATCACAGTTGATTACCATGACTAAAGGTACAAGGGGCTCCTCCACCAGAGAATAATAACTTATCGCCTCTCCTGCCAGGTGCGATAACAAAAGAACAACCACAATAGCTCCAGGCACCTTAGAAATCTGGCACCACTATGTCAGAGTGATGCCAGTGAAGTAGACCCTTGCCTCTGTTCTTCCATCAGAGACCTTTTTGAACCCCCTGAATAAGCAACATATGGTTTCAGTGGGGCCTCCAGTCTCCGAGTCATAGGACGCCAGATGTGTTAATACCAGACCCAGAAAGCTTAAAATTGTGGGGTTCAATAACCTCTGGGTGTAATATTACCACACCATTGTGAGTGTGTCCACATAAAATAGGGGATTATTGTGGAAACTAGTGATTTTGCACTGATTTAGTCATGTTACTCCCCAGTTCTGCATTTTTTTGCAGACATACTCAGACAGATTTTATGTGGCCAAATGTTTCATTGGAAAACCCAGGACCTGTAATACTGCACATCTAGGAATTACCATTTCCATCCAGTTAAGTATGTCAAGATATTCAAATTAACGGTATGAGCTAAAAGGAAACCCTTTTCATCACCTCTGAATGCAACTGGCTACTTTTAATTCTGACTCTACATAACGAAAAAAATAAATACATTTTTGATGGCATGTGTGGCTGTAGATACACATGCTCTGCATACTCCTGCCATCTAGTGTTGAGTCTGGAGTGTTGCAGGCTGTATTTTTTAGAAAAAACATTTTCAAGTTACGGGATCGAGTGACTCCTCATTCTCGGTGATACTGTGCATGGGCATCAACTCCTTTGTTAGATTGTTTTCTCTCTGCCATCGGGTTTGGACATGTGTGTCTTCGCTCTGTCTTTCGACTCACTCTTGTTCAAAATCTTTCCTTCCATATTCTCTTTATTGTGGTATTGTTTTCTGGATCGTGTATTTTCATCCTTGCGTTCATCTCCACTCGTTGTCCAGGCACCGACCACATGCCCTCTGGGGCGACCTCGCCGTTTTGAGCCTTCCTCACCACACGCCACCGAAGAATACGCTGAGCTGATGGAACGGGCACCATTTTGTTTCTGTCCTCGATGCCACTCTAAATTGCCCCTCACCAACCAACATTTAGGCCCTCATTACCAGTGTGGTGGTCTGAGGACTGCCACACTTGTGGTGAAGGTTCTACCAATGCGGGGCCAGCAGTAAAGACCGCTGTATTATGAGAGTGGCAAACTGCCACAATGCCGCCAGTACCACCAGGGCAGTCGGACCGCCAGGCCGGAGGAGAGGACCTCCAGCCCAGTGGCAGTCGTGAGACCACCGGCGGTATTAAAACCCAGCTGACCGCCAGACTTTCTGTGGCAGTCTCACCGCCACGAAAACCCTGGCGGTAACGCGTCTGGCAACAGGAATCTACATTCCTGTCATCGCCACCTCCCCCCCA
Source organism: Pleurodeles waltl (assembly GCF_031143425.1). Taxonomy (NCBI): domain Eukaryota; kingdom Metazoa; phylum Chordata; class Amphibia; order Caudata; family Salamandridae; genus Pleurodeles; species Pleurodeles waltl. The sequence goes on from NC_090444.1 coordinate 956,366,493, forward strand.
TGTCCACACACATTCACGCATCCTGTCCCCAACTTCCACGCACATGCAAACACCCTCCCCACCCAACCACACACGACCATACACACCCCCAATCGCACTCAGACATACGCACCCTCCATCCGCAATAATGCACACCCCGCCCCCTCAACATCCATTCACGCACTCCCCCACCACATCCATTCACGCCCTCACCCACTCAATCCATTCATGCTTTCCCCCTCAACACATTCATGCACATGTACTCCCCCTCTACGCATTCCTACACACGCACTCCTCCTCTCTGCATTCATGCACACACACCCAGCCACACCCCCATTTGCACACAAACACGTACCCACACACCCCCATTCACACACATACATGCACCACCACACACATGCACCCAACACCTGTCACCACCCTTTTGGATGATCAACCTACCTTTTCTGGGGAGGTGGTCTTCCGGGAGGAGAGTGGTCCAGGTGTTTTCCACCACCAGCACCGCACCACCGACAGACTCCGCCACACCGTATTACGTATCGTAACATGGCGGCCAGAGTCTTTTTGGAAAAAGACCGCTAAAGTGGTAATGAGGGCCCTAGTGTGTAACTTGTGCCTCTCCCCCAATCACCAAGAAGTTACCAAAATGCCTGCAAATCCTCCCGGTCAAGGAAGGCCCTTCGGGACCAAAGAGCAAGTCGGTTGGAAGTGGCGCACAAGACTCCGAATGACAGACCGGACATCTTTGGGGAGGAGCATGCCAAGGAGGAGCCGGAACAAGAGGAGGCCTTCTCCATCCAGGACTCAACGTCCGTTCAGATGTTAAAAACCACAAGGTGACATCAGCGCACCAGTGAGTACCGTGGCCCTTCCTGTCAACCCTAAAACTGCTAAAAAGACCTTTACAGAGGTTGCCAGACTGCCAGTGCCACCAGCCTAAGCCCCGATCTGAAAAACTGCTTTGGCTGCCCTGCCCTCCGGCTTGTCTCTGAAGATAGCCAACACCACAACACTGTCTTCGGCATCAACCTCCAGCTCCTTGGTCCGAGCCATCTTGATCCAGACATCGGTACCGAGTACTTCACGTCCGAGCCAACAAGCTTCCATCTCTGCTTTGGTGCCGACAAAAGGACATCGACCGAAACTTTTTGTTCCGAGCCAATGCCTTAAAAGCAGAAATACTCCAGCCAGTCTTTAGCTACCCCATCACCTGTTGAACCTAATTTGGAGATTATGGATGCTCAACAGCACAGCCTCCATATCTAGGAGGGAACAGAGCACATTATTGCTTCCCTTCCATCATGTTGAAAGTAACCAAGAACAAGGCTACCAGCACACCTCACAAGCCTTCTCCTCTTCTTCCTCCTCCACCTGTTCCACCTTCTCCACTCATTGCTTCTACTCCACCTCCCTCCTCTCCTCATTCACCTCTGTCACCTACTGAGGAGATTTGACACCTCAGGGTGCCCCTGTATACACTGGGGAAGATTTGGGTAGAACACAGCAGGACCCAGATCCGTGGGACACAGCAGGACCCAGGTCCATGGGACCCATATGACCCTCATCCTATGATTAGTTCTGACCCAGATTTATACCCTGCACCTCCCTCCCCACCAAAGGACAGTACATCCTATCAGCAGGTAGTAGCTCGGGCAGTTACCTTCCATAATGTGGAGCTCCATGGGGATCCCATTGAGCAGGACTTCCTGTTTGATACCTTTACATCCACACATAGAGCTATCCACTTTCTACCAATGCTCCCTGCTATGCTTCGTCACACAGTTAACATTTTTAAAGCACCTGTCCACTCTAGGGTTATCACCCTTAGAGTAGATAAGAAATTTAAACCTGCTTCCTCTGACCCGCTATACATCAGATCCCAGGTCCCTCCAGACACTATAGTGGCCACCACTGCGCAGAAATGGGCCACAGGGGACTCTCCTTCTCCAGATAAGTGAGTGAAAAACTGGATGCTGCTGGCAAAAGGATGGCTGTACAGGCAGCCAATCATTGGTGTGTCCCCAATGCACAGGCTTTGCAACCCAGATATGACTGGGCTCACTGGGATGAGATGGAGGAGCTCCTCCAGTTACTCCCAGATGAACACCGCAAAAGATGACAGCAGATCGTTGCAGAGGGGCAAACAATCACAAAGAACCCCATCCACTATGCCCTAGATGCTGCAGACACAGCTGCATGCGGTATTAAGACTAGTGTGTTAATAAGGAGGCACGTGTGGCTTCGAAGCTCTTTGTTCAAACCAGAGGTCCAGCAAGCAGTGTTTCTTATGCCGTTCGACAAGGAGCACCTTTTCGGCCCTCAAGAGGATTCCACCCTTGAGAAGCTAAAAAAAAGATATGTACACCATAAAAGCCGTGGGTGCTCTTCAGTCCCCCTCACAAAGGGGCACTTTTTGTCACCCCCCATTCAGAGGTGGTTACAAATCTGTAACCTCAGAGATATCTACCTCCCACCCCAGACAGTCTTCAGCTTCATATTCTAGGGGTTTCTTCAGGGCATCCTATAGCGGCAATAACAACTTAGGCAGAGGAAAGAGCACCACTACCCAAGGTTCTACCTCAAAAACAAAACAGTGACTTCCTACATCTCCCCCACTCACTCCACACCTGTTAGGAGGCGACTTCAAAATGTTCATACAGAATGGGTCAACATCACTACGGACCAAAGGGTCCTTTACATTATCCAACATGGTTACTGTTTGTATCTCATTACCTCTCCTCTAAACATTCTCCCTCGCTCTGACAGGCTATCCCATAAATACATCACCTTTCTCAAACAAAAGGTACAGTCCCTTCTTCTCAAAAGGGTCATCAAGCCAGTTCCATTACTACACCAGGGTACAGGAGTATACTCCCTATACTTCCTCATCCCCAAAAAGGACATCTCTCTCAGCCCTATTTTGAACCTCAGACCCTTAACCCTCTACATTCTCTCAGAGCAATTTCACATGGTCACTCTTCAAGACGTTATCCCACTTCTACAAAATGGTGATGTTATGATGGCCCTAGATCTAAAGGATGCCTACTTTCATATCCCCATCCACCCTGCACATTGCAAATATCTAAGTTTTGTAGTTCAGGATACTTCCTTTTGGAGTCACCACTGCTCCCAGTGTCTTCACAAAGTGCTTAGCAGTAGTGGCCGCACACCTCAGAAGACATTATGGGGGTGATTTTAACCTTGGCGGACGGCGGAGGCCGTCCGCCAAGGTACCGCCGTGAAATGACCGCACCGCGGTCAAAAGACCGCGGCGGCCATTTAAACATTTCCTCTGGGCCGGCGGGCGCTCTCCGAAAGAGCGCCCGCCGGCCCAGAGGAAATGCCCCTGCAACGAGGACGCCGGCTCAGAATTGAGCCGGCGTAGTTGCAGGGGTGCGACGGGTGCAGTTGCACCCGTCGCGTATTTCAGTGTCTGCAAGGCAGACACTGAAATACTTTGCGGGGCCCTCTTACGGGGGCCCCTGCCGTGCCCATGCCATTGGCATGGGCACGGCAGGGGCCCCCAGGGGCCCCGCGGCACCCCCTACCGCCATCCTGTTCATGGCGGGTTTCCCGCCATGAACAGGATGGCGGTAGGGGCTGTCAGAATCCTCATGGCGGCGGAGCGCGCTCCGCCGCCATGAAGGATTCCCCCGAGCAGCGGTAAGTCGGCGGGAGCCCGCCGACTTGCCGCTTCTGACCGCGGCTGAACCGCCGCGGTCAGAATGCTCGTGGGAGCACCGCCAGCCTGTTGGCGGTGCTCCCGTGGTCGGTGGCCCTGGCGGCCACCGGCAGCCAGGGTCAGAATGACCCCCTATGTTCCCATACTTAGATGACTGGCTCATCAAAGCCATCACACTACCAATGTGCCAAAATCCCACTCAGAAGACAGTAGACCTGCTTCATGCACTGGGATTCACAATTAATTTTGTCAAATCCCATCTCCAGCATTTTCAGATACAGCCCTACCTAGGAGCTATTATCAAAGCAGAGGTAGGGCTAACATACCCCAATCGACCTCTACTTCACAGTTTTCGGTCTCTTCTCCCCCAGTTTCAGGAAAATCGCACATACACAGTCAGAACAATAATGCCTCTGTTAGGGATGATGGTCTCCTTCATTGTCATTGTTCCCCTCAACACCAGTGCCTGTCTTGTCAGTGGTCTCAGTCACAGGGTCATGTGGAAGATCTAATGTTGTTAGACCACCATACTCACCACTCTCTGCAATGGTGGAACACCACCAACCTCTTGAAAGGGCCAACCTTTTCTGGACTCTGTCCCTCAGGTCATTCTGACTACAGATGCATCACTGACAGGATGGGACACTTACTTTTGAGACCTCACAGTTCAAGGCCTTTGGGATCACAGTCACCAATCCTTAAATATCAATTACCTCGAGCTTCAGGCAGTATTTCTAGCCCTGGAAGCACTTCTTCATCACCTCTCTCATAAGACACAGACAACATGACAGCCATGTATTATCTACAGAAACAAGAGGGACCACCGTCGTCCCAATTGTCACAACTCTCTCAGACAATATGGAAGTGGACTCTCCACCACCACATTCATCTGGTGGCAGAGTGTTTCCCAGGAACGGGCAATGACTTTGCAGACCTGCTCAGCAGGATGCAGCAACAAGTCCACAAATTGGAACTCTACCCACAAGTCCTTCAAAAATACTTCCTAAAATGAGGAACTTCTCATATAGACCTTTTCACCACTGCAAAAAACACAAAATGCCCAAGCTTCGAATCTAGGTACTCACACCCTCTATCCAAGGGCGATGCTGTATGGATGAATTGGTCAGGGATATTTGCTTATGCTTTTTCCCCCTCTCCTTCTCATTCCATTTATGGCTGGAAGGATCAGGCAGACATCTCTCACCAGTATCCTTGTAGCTCCCACTTGGGCACGTCAGCCATGGTTCACCACACTCCTGGACCTCTCAGTCATTCTCCGTGAGAAGCTCCCCAACAGGCTGGACCTTCTCACTCAAAATCAAGGTCAGATCAGACATCTAGACCTCAAGTCACTCAATCTTGCAATATGGCTTCTGAAGTCATAGAGTTTGGTTACTTAGATTGCCTGCGGACTATATGGACATTCTCAGGGAGCTCGTAGACCCAGAACTAGAGCATGTTATGCTGCAAAATGGAGGAAAAAAAATTATGTTTCCCAACCCAAACATATTAATCCCATTAAAGCTACTGTCCAAGACATTGTCTGTTATTTGTTCCACTTACAGAAAGCCAATTTAGCGTACAATTCAATTTTCTTACATCTTGTAGCTATAGCTGCATATCTACAGAACAGAGATCCTACTTCCTTGTTCAGAATCCAAGTCATCAAAGCTTTCATGGAAGGCCTTCAAAGGGTTATTTCACCCAGAGTGCCCCCTGCACCATCCTGGAACCTCAAATTCTGCTTACCAGGCCCATCGGCCCTCCTTTTGATCCACTTCATTCATGCCCTCTTCAGTATCTTTCTTGGAAAGTGGTATTCTTAGTCACTATCACATCACTCAGATGCGTTAGTGAGCTCCAGTCCCTAACCATGGAAGAACCTTTCTTCCAAATTCATAGAGACAAGGTGGCCCTTTGCACAAACCCAAAGTTCCTTCCCAAAGTAGGTTCCTAATTCCATATTAATCAATCCGTTGAACTACCAGTCTTCTTTCCGCAGTCTTACTCAGTAGTAGTAGAAAGAGCCCTCCACACTTTAGATGTTACACGTGCATTGATGTTTCACATTGACAGAACTAAAGGCTTTAGAAAAACTAAACTGCTCTTTTTAGCTTTTCACTACCTCACAAAGGCAACCCAATATCCAAAAATAGCATAGCTAGAATAAAATAGTAAAAAGTATGTTAACTTGTTATGCTAAAGCAAAGAGACAACTACCTGTCACTCCTAGAGCGCACTCTACTAGGAGAATAGGAGCCACTATGACTTTCCTTGGAAACATACCTATAGTTGAAATCTGTAAGGCAGCTACATGGTCTCCACTACATACATTTACAAAATGTTATTGTGTGGATGTACTAGAATGCCAGTAAGCTAATGTAGGCCTGGCAGTGCTCCGAACACTTTTCCAGTCAACTGTAATTCCCACAGGCTAGCCATTGGTTTTATGAAGGGACTGCTTTACAGTGTATGCAGAGCATGTGTATCTACCGCCACACATGGTATTGAACGGAAAATGTTACTTACCCAGTAAGCATCTGTTTGTGGCATGTAGTGCTGTAGATTCACTTGTGCCGTCCCTCCTGCCCCGACGCCTATGACTGTTTCAGTTACTTTATACTTGTATATAGTTGTACATATATAGTTACAGTTGCATGGACATCTCTTTCTCTATATTTCCTCTACACACCTTCTCTCACCCGTGTGCGGGAAAACAGTCTTACAAAGGAGTCGATGCCCATGCGCAGTATCACAGAGAAGGAGGAGTCACTCAATCTGATGACTCGAAAATGTTTCTTAGAAGAAAAACAACTTGCAACACTCCAGACCCAGCACTAGATGGCAGGAGTATGCAGAGCATGTGAATCTACAGCACTACGTGCCATGAACAGATGCTTACTGGGTAAGTAATATTTTCCTTTCAAGGCAATAACACATAGATTATTTATTTTGATCATTGATCTCTGGCTTTCTTTGTCTACTAAGTGGTCATCAGTTCCTAGAGAGCTCAAGACTACTTTCTGGATGTTAAATACAAATACAGGTTGAGTTAAACATTGTTTTCGGATCCAGAAAATCTTACAAGAATAAAGATTAGTTTAGTAGAAACATGTTAAATGTGAAAGAGCATAATAAACGTGTCACGACTGTCAAACTCTGAGGACGCAGCATTGAAATTGGTCTCTGAAAAAATGTAAGTGCATATTTGTACCTTTTTTCCTCTTATGTAATCGGTTCACCATTTTCATTTTTGTAAAATCACCTTGTTTTTCATTTAATTTCAATCACTATTTGTGTGCCTGCGAATGTATTTCACAAAGTTCGTGCTTTTGGCTCATCAGACGGCTGCAAGCCCAGGTTTAGGTTACAATTTGCAGACTGTCTTCTGGTTTGGTTAAGACCTACAAAGTGCCATGTATCGTATTTCATGGAGCCAAGCTCTCATAAAGATATGTCGTGGTCCGAAATTGGCTTTATTCAAGCTTGAGAGCTGCTCACGAAAGAATACCTAGCTGGCGCAAATGGCTCAATTGTATAACACAACAGCGTACAATTACGAGGTAGTGAACACCCCATAAGAATAGGGAGTGGGAGATTCAAGGTACGGCTTGACTGGGCAGTTTGTGAATGTGGATGGACACCACTCTAACCACTTCACACCCATAAAACAGTTGGAGACGACTTCCAGAAAAGGTCTGGAGTCACTCTTTTTCCCTCTTCAGCACCTGTGGAAGTTTTACTCTAGCAACAGGCTTCATTGCCCTATTGGAGATTTAGCCCTGTGAATTCCTAAAAGTCATGCATTCACACATGTGCATAAGAGTATTAAAAGTACATAAACGCACCACTTATCTTTGTGAATGAGGCTTAAATATGTATTTCTCTTTAAGAATTCTACAACACCCTGAGCAATGGAACTTGCCAGTGTGTTTGTTTTGGTCAAGCTGTTGCGGAAGTTGCTGAGAAAGCGTGTTATTGGAATTGCTGCTCTCTTGTGCTCGCTTCAAATCATAAGGTTGTCCATTAAATCGAAGGCTAAATTGTGACCGTTGTGTTTTTACCCATGAGTCTTTATTTCTTCTTTAGGAGAGTTTGGCTCGGTGGTGGAAGGAGAGCTTATTCTCCCTGATGAAGGAAGCCAGAAGGTGGCTGTTAAGACTATGAAGTGTGAGTAGACACTGGTTGTTCGTATGTTCATGTCTATATCTCTATATCCTTGCTTTTTGCCTAGATTGCACGCTACATGTGTCTTCCAATAACCTAAATACCCAGAATACATGTCTGTATGCCCTTACTTGTATACACAGTAGCTCTGCTATCTTCAAAAATGGTGATTCTGATCTTGCCAATAAAGCCACAGCAGTGCAGAGCGGAAAAGAGGTTGTAACTGAGGGACGGATTTTTTACTCGCTCTGCAGCATTACAATGGCTGCTGTATTTACTTGGATGCCAGATGGTAAAGCAGCACACCGTAATTTTCACACATTTCTACTAAATCCCTTCTGCTGCCTTAGGGTGGATGCATAAGTAACTGATAGAAACAATATTGTTACCAGTATTTCCCCTTCTTTTAGTAGTCATCTTTTAGGAGCCATCTTTACAAAGCAGTAGAAATGATTGAAATAGCTGTAATATCACTGCTATAATTTCTCCCTTATTTACCAACCTCATCTTATTCGGGGCATAGCAACAATTCACATGATCTAGGGATTCCTGATTAATTTGGTTATATCTGCTATTCTGTACAGCAATGTGGTTTGCCCACATCTTGTTCCTGTTTAACTAGCTACAAATATTGCCTGAGTATGTACGCACTCAGTTGCCCAATTTGAAAAATCACCTACAAGAACTTTAGTGACTCAAAGGTCATATGCAGCTTTAATTCTTCTATGTAAGATGATGCTATTTGGGAGTGCCGGGTTGTAACCCAGCAGTAAATGTGTACCTTGTTCGTAAAGTATTTTGGACTTTATTCTACATGTAGACTTAGTCTCATTTCAGCGCTCACATCAAAAAGCCCTTGTTAAAGTTTGTCATAAACACCAGAGAGAATGCAGAGGACATATTCAAAGAGCCAGTCCACACTAGAGTTATCACCCTCTGGGTGGATAAAAAGTATAAGGTGGCCCGTCAGATCCTATTTTTATTAGAGCACGACTTCCACCTGACTTTATTGTTGCCACCACTGCCTTAAGTGGGCCAACAATTAAGCCACTGGGGTCTCTCCTCCCCCAGAAAAGGAGAGTAAACATATAGATGCTGCAGGGAAGGGGGTAGCAGCACAGGCTGCAAACCATTGGTGCATTGCCAATTCACAGGCCTGTTTGGCCTGCTATGATTGTGTACATTGAGATGAAGTAGAGGAAATGCTGCAGTACATCCCAGAGAAACATCCTAAAAGGGTACAACAGATTGTCTCTGAGGGCCTAATTATTTTCATCAATTTTATATGGTGTGCCCTAAATACTGCAGACACAGCATCGCCATAGTACCTCATGCAAGACTACACATGCGTCTCCTACAGCAGTGTCTAGCTCGCCAGTGTTCTCAGTGACAGGGTCACGTGGAAGATCTAGTGTTGTTAGACCACAACACTCACCGTTCTCCGCAATATTGGAACACCAACAACCTAATGAAGGTGGGCCTTTTCTAGACCCTATTCCTGACATCACACTAGCCACAGACACATCACAGACGGGTTGGGGTGCTCACCTGAAAGATCTGACAATGCAAGGTCTTTGGAATGCCAAACAACAGTCACTACACATTAACTACCTGGAACTTCAGGCAGTATTCCTAGCACTGAAATCTTTCCTTCCTCACTGTCTTACAAAGGTTGTCCTAATCCAGATGGACAGTATGACAGCCATGTATTATTTAAAAAAACAGAGGGGACACGGTATTCACAACTATCACACCTGTCTCAGATCATATGGAGGACCTGCTCTGCAGGATGCAGCAACAGGTCCATGAATGGAAATACCTCACTGAAGTCCTCCAATCATACTTCCAAAAGTGGCGGCCCACTCACATAGACCTATTTGCCGCAGCAGAAAATGCGAAATGCCCAAACGTCACCTCCAGGTACCCACACCCACTATCCAAGGGAAATGCACCATGGACGAGTTGGTCAGGGAATATTTGCCTTTGCTTTTCTACCTCTCCCTCTCATTCCATTTCTGGTACTGAAGATCAGGCAAACATCTCTAACCAGGATCCTTGTGGCACCCACCTTGGCATGCCAGCCTTTGTTCACCACACTTCTGGATCTTTCAGTAGTCCCAAACAAGAATCTCCCCCAATAGGCCGAGCTTCTCACCCACAATCAAGGACAAATCAGGCACCCAGATCTCACTCAACCTTGCAATATGGCTCCTGAGATCATGGAGTTTGGCTACCTGGGTTTGCCTACAGAATGTATGGACATTTTCAAGGGAGCACGTAGACCAACCACTAGAGCTTGTTACACTGCAAAATGGAAACATTTTGTTTGTTACTTCCAAACAAAACAAAACGATCCTATGTAATCAACACTACAAGCCATTGTTTGCTATCTGCTTCATTTGCAGAAAGCAAATCTGGATTACACTTCCATAGGCTTGCACCTTGCAGCAATAGCTGCATACCTCCAGAATAGACAACATCTCTTACTATTCAGAATTTATGTAATTAAAGCTTTCATTGAAGACCCAAACAAGTTATTCACCCTCAGGCTCCTCCAGCTCCCTCATGGACCCTTAACATCGTAATCACTAGATTTATAGGTTCTCCATTTGAGTTGCTTCAATTATGTCCACTTCAGTGTCTCTCATGGAAGGTGGAATTCTTAGTTGCCATCACTTCACTCAAGCGTGTTAGCGAGCTCTTGGCACTAACCTTAGAAGAACCTTTCTTCCAAATACATAGAAACAAAGTGGTTAATCGGACTAATCCCAAATTCCTAGTAGATTCACTATCGATAAGTCGATTGAGGTACCAGTTTTTGTTCCCACACCTGATTCCATTGCATAAAGAGTTCTTTACACCCTAGATGTCAAAAGAGCACTCTTTTACATAGATAGAACTAAAACTCAGAAAAACTAAACAACTCTTTGTAGCCTTTTCTCCACTTCATAAAGGCAACCCAATATCCAAATCAGGCATCGCCAGATGGATAGTCAAATGTATTCAAACTTGATACATTAAGGCCAAAAGGTCTTTACCTGTTTCTCCCACAGCACACCCCCCATAAAAAGGGAGCTACTACGGCCTTCCTTGGAAACATTCCCATAGCTGACATTTGTAAGTCAGCTACATGGTCTACACCACACACATTCACCAAGCAACCAGAATGTTGGAAAGCACACCAACAAGTCAGTGTCGGCCAGGCAGTGCTATCTACCCTTTTCCAAACTACTGCAACTAAACAGGCTAGACACTGCTTCTAAGGAGGGACTGCCTCACAGTCTATGCAGAGGATATGTATCTACAGCCACATATGCCATCATACAGATTATGTTGCTTACCCTGTAAGCATCTGTTCGTGGCATGTAGGCTACAGCCTTCCTTGGAAACATTCCTATAGCTGACATTTGTAAGTCAGCTACATGGTCTACACCACACACCTTCACCGAACACTACTGTGTGGATGTTTGATAGCACACCAACAAGCCAGCGTCGGTCAGGCAGGGCTATCTACCCTTTTCCAGACTACTGCAACGCCCACAGGCTAGCCACTACTTCTAAGGAGGGACTGTCTCACAGTCTATGCAGAGGATATGTATCTACATCCACACATGCCATCATACAGATTATGTTGCTTACCCTGTAAGCATCTGTTCGTGGCATGTAGTGCTGTAGATTCACATGCACCCTCCCTCCACCCCAGGTGTCTATGGCCATTGCAGTTACACTTTATATATATGTATATGTGTACTTACGTTTAGCATGAACATCTCTTCTCTCACACATACCTTCCATTCCTTCCTTACTTCCTGTGGCGAAACAATCTAACAAAGGAGTCTACACCCATGCGCAATATCACAGAGAGGAAGAGTCACTCATTCTTGTGACTCGAAACACTTATTCAAAGAAAAACAACTTGCAACATTTGGGACCCAACACTAGATGACAGGAGTTTGCGGAGCATGTGAATCTACAGCACTACATGCCACAAACAGATGCTTACAGGATAAGTAACATAATTCTTCTTTTTAAATGCAGAATCATATCACTTAAGGAAAAGAAGCATTTAAAAAAAAAAGTGAATTAAGACAAGGTGGTCTGCTGACACATTTAGGTCACCATCTCTCTGCGATGACCATGTATTGGAGTGCTGCAATTTGTAACCTACCTTGTGATTAGTAATGAATCCAATTAATTATTCTCTAAACTGACCTATACATTTGTAGGACGGATCACATAGTAAGTTAGTGGTCACGTAAGTACTGGTTGACAATTGCAACCAGTTTTTTGAGCCCACATCTACTTACATATGGCCCTATGTTTTGTAATTAAAAAGAGATTGCTCGATGTTCCAGACATAAGAAGTGAGTTACAGGTACACTAGAGCCTTTGCTTCATTTGTGCTGGTGGTTGAAAGTGGAGAGCACTGGCACCCAATTTGGGAACCAGGACTTATTTTTCATAATTACACATTGGGTCAGGCCAGCAGCCAAATAGTCCAAAAAAGGATAAAGAAGGAGGAGACATGTAGTAAAACAATGACAAAGTGAAAGGACAGGGATAAAAAAGAAAATACAAGAATGAACTATAGAGACAGAAAGTGTAGGGTGGTGGACAAAAGAGGCATGTGGTTAAATCACAACTTGTTATTCAGCAAACCCGGCATTGGACAATGGTGGATACAAGCTTTTAAGAAACACTTTGAGGAATGCACCAATTATTAGGGGTGGGCAGAACTCACAGAGTTTCACTCTGCTGAATTCTGTGGAGTTACAGAAAAACTCAGCGATATTCCACAGAATTCTGCCAACAGGTGGAAAATATGCAGCTTCCACTCCAATTTAGTGCCGGTAGTGTGACCAGAGCTCAAAAATAGCACAAACTGCACCATGCTAATGTACTCAAGCTGCAGCAAATCTACTCAAACTGCAGCCATTCAATTGCACCCACTCAGGGTTGCCGGTGACTGCCCACATTAGAAAATCATGCTAAAAGATGCAAAATCTTGCTTGCCAGCTTGCATATTCAGAGTCTTACAGGAGAGCAATACCACACAGCAATTAGCGGAATTTAGCAAGAACTCTGCATTAAAAAGTAACGTGAATTGGCCAAAATTCTGCAATTCTGCAGGCTAAATTGAATATTTTGTCTACCCTTACTAATTATGTGATTTTGTTAACTACAAATGAAACACTGACAATGCCATCATGTTGCTACCTGTGCTCTCCCTAGAGCAGATTTTTACAAAAAAAGAGGAAATTGACAAGGCTCAACATTTATGTCCTCAGTACACCAATTGATGCTAATGATTTCCTAGTTACTTAGGGGCATATTTATAAGCTCCTAGCGCCAACTTGCACCACATTTGCGGCATTTATTTGGCAAATGTGGCGTTACGGTGGCATTTCCCACGGAACATATTTACAAAGTTGTGCAATGCTTGCATTGCGCCACTTTGTAACCCCTTGCACCACTTAATGCCTGCGACAGGCATAATGTAGGCAAGGGGGTGTTCCACCATTAGGGGGGCTAAAAAAATGGCGCAAGGAAATCTAAGAGATTTCCTTGCGCCATTTTCTTTGACACTTTTAACACCTGCTCAGAGCAGGCTTTAAAAAGGGGCATCCAATTGTTTAGAATGGGCCCCTATTATCGCTGCAGGAGTATCACCAACATTTTGGCGCTACTCCTGCAGAGTACGTCAATAGCTTCACAAAAAATGATGCTATTGCCCCCTACCTTGGGCCATGGTGAGCCGTATTTTAAAGACAGCGCACACATGGTGACAGTAGGGGGCACTAAGGGGCGCAAGGAAAGTGGAGCTGCACTGGGGGTGCAGTGCCATTTTCCTTAAATATGCCCCTTAGTATGGTACATTTGTAGTCTCTCTTCTTTTTCTCCACCTAATGCAATAGCTGGTCTTGGAACAGAACTCTGAAAAGCTAGCATAATCTACATTTCCATGGCTTTGATCACTGAGGGACTCCAACCTCCTTCACCTTTTCTGTAAACTAGATAGTACATAAAAAGCATCACATTATGGCCCTCATTATGAACACGGCGGTTAACACCGCCGTGTTCATGCTGGCTGTCTTTCTATAGACTGCCGGCCCCCCTGGGACCCCACCGGCCGTATAATATACATTCTGCTGAAACATTGTTTCCAACTGCTGGCCCAGCAGAATGCCTGGCTGGGGACATTGCTGCCAGCTCCACATGGAGCTGCCGTCAATGCCTCTGTGCGGCAGGTGCAGCTTCACCCATCGCACACATCACTGCCCTGCGCGATGGGGCACTGCACAGGGGGCACTGCACAGGGGCCCCTGCACTGCCCATGCCAAGAGCATGGGCAGTGCAGGGGCCTCCAGGGGGTCCGCGGAGCACCCCTTCCGCCAGCCTTTCCCTGGTGGGGACAGTGCTGCCCTGTCGGATAATGATGCCGTCCACCATCAGGCTGCCTGTAGGAAGCAGCCTGGTGGTGGAGGAGGGCCGCCCGGTGCAGCCCTCCCGGTCTCAATTATGTGGTGGTCTGGGCCACCATGCCTGATGGCGGGATATCCCGCCAGCATGGCGGCCCAGACCTCCAGGATCATAATGAGGGCCAATGTCCTTTGGCCATGGCAATGTACTGTACCACAACTTAGGGTCGTTCCTGAGGTTTTTTAATGTGGATACCTTAATATTCCTCATAAGTGTTGGAGAGACTTAAAGAAATAATATAGGGCCATATGTAGCAGGCATTTTTTGCATTCGCAAACGGTTTGAATGCCCGTTTGCGAACGCAAAAAGGCCTTTCAGAATGTAAGGAAGGCATTCTGAACGCAATTTAAAGGAATTGCTAAAATAGCAATTCCTTAAAATTGCGAGCCCGTTTAGAGAATCGCAATTTGCAATTCTCTAATAAGAAATCGCAAATAAGAAATCCTTATTTGCGATTTCTTAAGCACATGTATGAAGCAATTCCTTAATGCGAATTGGGCATTAAGGAATCGCTATTACCACCAAGTTGAACTTGGTGGTAACCATGTGCAAATTTTAAAAATGCATTAAAAATGGATCTTTAAAATTGACATTTAACGCACACATGCCCTTTTGGCATGTGTGCACCTTACATGTCTTTCAAAATTGTTTTGGGGTGCACCAGAAGGGGCCGTAGGTCCTCAGCACCCTGGAGTTTGCATTTCCCAAATTGAGAATTCCAGTTAGGAATTCGCAGTTTGGGTAATGCAAAAAATTCGCTAATATGGGCCGACAGGCCCATAGGTGCGAATGGGGGCTGTATCGCAATTTGCGATTTCCGATTTTTAAGAAATCGCTGTTACCGAATCGCAAATATGATGCATAGCATTTCGCGACTCAGAAATAGCGATTTCTTAAAAATCGCTATTTCTGAACCACAAAAGGCTTTTTTGATACATCTGGCCCATAGTCTTCAACTACAGAATGAGCAGTCTCAAATTAGAAAATTTCTTCTTTTCATGACCTGCTGTGAATATGTACATATTTAATCCTCCTGTAGTTCCAAACTTGTCACATGACCACATTTAAACTTAGTGTTCTTTGATCGCAGCTTATTGTATTGTATTGTTGTAGTATGGAATATCCAGTAGGGGATATCAGTATACCTGAATAGCATAACCAAGATATCGAGGACATAAATACTGAAAGTTAAGTGCATATAGGGAAGTATTGACCCCCAGCATTGCTCCTACCAGCCTTCTCGGGGGTTTACGGGCAGCCCAACCTGCGCCACCCTTCTGCTGCTTGATCAGCTCAAGCCCAGGAAAACAGAACACATTATTTTCTTTGGGGGATGGGGTAACACACTCTCACTTTGGAAATAGGTGTTGCATGGTGTAGGAAGCTGGCCTGGTGGGTGGTGGATACCTATGGTATTTCCACCTTATACCAGGCCCAGGTATCCCCGCTCAGTGAAGTGTAGGCAGTGTTTAGAAGACAGGCTCTCTAGAGGTAGCTGTGGAAGAGCAGCCAAGGCTTATCTAGGAGACATGCAATGTTTATTCAAAGGCACTACTGTCACGCAGTATTTACAACAAGAAAGAAAACACTTGGTTGTACAAAAATAAAAGTACTTTATTTTTGGAACACAGCATCAGAAATAATATATATATATATATATATATATATATATATATATATATATATACAAATATATATATATATATATTAATAAACAGTAAGAGGCATAAAAAGGTTAGAAAACAGTGTGAAATAACAAGAAGCAATAGTAGCCCTAGTGGGAGCCCAAATCATTGACTAAGAAAGTGGAATGTGAACAAGGGGCCCCCACCTAGGTAAGTAACTTGTGTAGAGGGGAGCTGGGAGTAACTAGGAAACCACACAGGTAAGTAATGCAGTACGCCCGGGCGACCAGGAATGCAGGTGTAAAACACTGGATTTCCCCAAAACCACCCCAAAGGATGAAAAGAAGAAAAAGAAGGCACCCAGAACAGCCTGCAAGGAACCAGCAATAGAGAACCAAAGATGGAGACCTGTGAGAGAAGGTACCAAGTCCAGAAGTGTCTGTGGAGTCCATGGGCGTAGGAGATACTACCCACCCAGCGGTACCTTTTGGAGTTGGTCGATGAAGAAGAAAGACAGGTCAGCACTGCAGCACAGAAGCTGGAGAAGAGTTCCTGATGCTTGCCAAAGATGTCCCACGCTGGAAGCTAGATTGCAGATGGGTGTCGGTGAAGGAGTTCCACCAACAAGCCTTGGCAAAGGCAAATTTGTGGTTGGAGGAAAAGAGGTGCTGCTAGGGACCAGCAATGTCCAGGAGGACTCTACTGAGGAGGGGGAGCCACAGGGGACCCTATGTGTCGTAGAAGGCCCACAGGAGCAGAGGGAGCAGCCACGGGTGTCTCACAGGACAGGTATACAGAAGTCACTGAAGCAGCCCACGCAGCACCACAGAAGTTGCTCCCACGTTGCTTGAGGACCACGCAGAGGCCCAGGAGTTGCAAGAGGGAGTGCCGGGGGCTGGAGCTACATGTTGCCTGAAGTTCCCCTTAGAGATGAAGCACAGAAGCCTTGGCAGCTGCAAAGGATGTTGTGCTCAGGGTGCTGTCTGCGTGGAGTGGAAAGGAAGATGACTTCAGAGCCCCCTCCTGATAGATGGTAATCTGGCTAGGTGACCAATCCACATTCCAGGTCTATTTATGGTCTCCCTCTTGGGTTGGTCCTCAGATTCAGATTGCAAGATTCCAGCAGGACTCCTCTGCAAACTCTACTTCAACTTCTGACCACTAGAACTGCGACTAGACCCTCCAGGAACCGAGAATCTGCATCCACGGCAAAGTCTCTGCTTGCAACATTGTTTCCATGGATCCTTCCAGGTTCTGCAACATTTCCCTGGCTGTGTATCCTCTGAGTATTCAGCCTGCACAGGAAGGAAGAAGGAACCTCCCTTGGAGTGAAGGAGTCACTCCCCTGCATCCGGAGGCACCAACTGCAATGATAACTGACTGCATGGATCTCCTCTCATCCTGAGTGCATGGATCCTGCATCACGGGTGGTGGTCTGCAGTGGTCCAATTGGTCCTCTCTACCAGTTGTCCAGCGTTGGTGAAGGTAAGCCCTTGACTTCCCAGGCAGGACAGTGCCCCTATGCACTGTGTCTCTTGCAGCTTCCAAGGCTTGTTGGCATCTCCTCCAAGGGATCTTTAGGCTCCATGTATTCCCAGCTCCCAGCACTCTTCCCTGCAACACACAGCTCCCTGTGTGTTTCTCCTGTGGTTTGGGACCCTTCTTCAGTTGAGCTGCGTGGGCTCCTCTGCGACCCCTGGGTCCTCATCCAGTGGGTCTCCTGTAGGGGCTACCTTTTCTTCTGTGTACTCTCTGGCTTGCTAGGGGTCTGCCTTGCTAGAGGTCCCCCCAGGTTGGTCCGAGGCAGCTCCATTTTTCATCCACCATGACTTCTGCCTTTGCCAAGGCTTGTTGGTGGCTTTTCCACGCCACAGACAGATTGCAATCTGCCATCCAGCCCGGGATATCGACTGCATCCTCCAGGAACTCTTCTCCGGCTCCAGGGTTGCATTTCTGAACTTCTTCGTCCTACTGTCGACCAACTCCTGCAACCACAGACGGTTAGGTAGTGGTTCCTGCCACCACCGGACACTCGTGCGACATCTGGACTTGGTCCCCTTCTTTTTCAGGTCTTCCCCTTCAGGAATCCACTGCTGTTATCTTGCAGTCTTGTCTGGGTATTGCATTATCTTCTTTTTAGTCATTTTGGGTGGTTTGTGGAAAATGCATTAACTTACTCCTTTCTTCCTGGTCGTTGGGGGGCACTGTGGTACTTACCTTTGGGGTTTCCTAGTTCCCACAGATCCCCTTAACACATTCCACTTACCTAGGTTGGGATCCTGCATTCCATTTTTTTAGAACATGTTTTGGGCTCCACTAGGGTCACTATTGTCTATTGCTCTTTGCACTGTTTTCTATTGCTAGTTATGCCTATTTCTGATTACTAGTGTACATATCTAGTGTGTTATTTGCCTCCTATTGGAGGGTTGCCTCTCTAGTACCTTTTGGTAATTGTGTCACTAAAAAAAGTACCTATATTTTTGTAACAATGATTGTTTTCTTTCATGTTTGTAAGTGCTGTGTGACTACAGAGGTATTGCATGAGCTTTGCATGTCTCCTAGTTAAGCCTTGGCTGCTCATCCAAAGCTACCTCTAGAGAGCCTGGCTTCTAGACGCTGCCTACATTACACTAATAGTGGATACATGGTATAAGGTGTAAGTACCTTAGGTACCCACAACACAATATACCAGCTTCCTACACCCCATACCTATTGATTAATACCTGGTCACTATCCTTTAGTATTCTTTAGGGAAAGTACCTGTAATTATACATGTGGGAGATGATTGGATTGAATTGATATTAATCAATACTAATCATTTCCCCACTTGGAAAAGGAATGTTCTTTTGGCCAAATTGACATCTGCCACATAGTATGTGCTTCCTGTAAATTAAAGCTCTGTCAATTGATATGCCTATTGTACTTATTTTGCATAGTGAAAAGCATGTTGTAGATGCTCATCACCACTGCCTGTCATGGGATTATTATAGATTTTGTTGTTACCCATTTTATTTGGAAGTCTTATATTTAGACTATGTTGCCCCAGCTTATGATCGTTTCATGACTGAAATGTGGGTGCTGAATTTCATGAATGGGTAAAAGACGTAAGATAAAATAAGGCCGGTTTTTGTGGTATGTGGTTCTGACACCAAAGGCAAGGTTCTTTAAATAAGGTGCAAGCAGATCTTTTTAAAAATATTTTATCGATTTTTCAAATGAACAAATAGTCTACAAAGGAGCATGTTAATTAGCGAGAAAACCACTTATATCAAAAATCTGAATCGAAGGAGGGGTGATGATGAAATGAATACCTGTATGGAAAGTGCCATAGATGAAGCAGGTGCACGTACAATGCATCAGTGTGTCTACATTTGGTAACAAAAATAGGGTTATACCATTGATCTTCAAATCCATAAACAAGCAAACTTATCCATCCCTATTAACATTGGCCAATCAAGTGTCTTTCCAATGCCAAGCATATCCTACCCCTGCTTTTTCAACGCCCAAGGCCTTCTTAAATCTGCTTTTCCATGATCTTACACCAATCCTTATCCAGTCTATGTTTATTTAGATAATTTACATTTTCACTACCTGACACATGAGCAATGTATCTTCTGGCTATCACCTGTCTTCATCATTTTAGAATTATTTTAGACCAACAACAATGCTCAAAAATAGAATTCCTTCCAATAATAGAATTTTGCAATCAAACACCGTGGAGGTCCATTTGCAACTTATATTAACATTTTCAAAAAGTGCTTGTTCCTCATTCTCCTTCTCTATTAGATTGTTATCATGTGGCTGTGTACTCAAGAAATCATGCGAAGCAATGGAAGCCTGCTGTGTGGAGAAAAAGCTTTCACTTACCTGTAGCAATTCTTCAGCATCAAAATCCACCATAGATTCAGATCGGACTCATTGCTTTCCCATTCCATCATGATCTACCTTTTGCCTATTTTTTCTACTACAATAAATGAATACAAAATTATTACCTAGGGAAAGATGAGAGGGTTGAAATTGCTGAAACCTCTGTGAAACTCAGAGATCTGTACCCTAATGACTCAGCAAGAACTGTAACTATAACATTAATGTTTGTGGAACCCTTACCTAGTGATGTGCCAGAGTTATGTTTGATTTGTGACCCAAGCTGGTTCCCAGCTGCTCCTTATGAGCTGTGTCCTTATGAGCAAAATACCAGCTGCAATCATTTGCTCACATCACTAGGACATGGGTCCTGCTGTTGAACTTGAGTCTTTCAAACTAAACTCCTGGTCAATGCCTGTAACTATACCCACCCAAGTTGATAGGTCTACACTTAAATGAATATTTCTGGCATTGGGTGTTGGTACTTGAGCACTTAAAACCCAGTGATGTTGGATATGTGAACTTTGTTAAGAATTTTTGTAATATAACACAGCAAATGTGTTACTCTATCCTGCGTCCCTGCTTGTGCAGGTGGAATTTCTGTGTGACCTGAGCCTGGCTCAGGTGGATCAGGCTGCTTGACTGAAACATAGGGTTCCCCTTATACTTGGCATAATAAAGAGTGAACTAAAATTATTTTCTCACATTGCCTTTTCCCAACTTGCTAGGTTCTAAGGACCTGTTTTAAATAAGGGTGGTAACATATTACCTTCTGGAATTAAGTAGATATGCAATTTCATTCATGAATATATTTTTCAACATAGGACTTTTTGCCCAAGGGCCCCCCACTGGCATGTCATAGTACAATAATGGTGATTCCTCTAGAGAAACATCCTCCAATTGATATCTCCGTTGTTCTGAGTTTTATTTTTTACCACTCTTCTCTAATTCAGACCCTGATACTTTATTCAGAATTTCAGATTTAAGAAAAGTGTTACAAAGAAAAGTTGCATTTTGCTTTTCAGGGCCTATACTGAGATAAAAGCAGATTGTGTCCTATTTAATGATGTGTGTTTTCTATCATGCTTGCAGTAGAGAGCCTTTCTCACAGAGAGATTGAAGAATTCCTGAGCGAGGCTGCGTGCATGAAGGACTTCCATCACCCAAATGTCATTAAGCTTCTAGGTACGTGGGAACTCTGACGGTGATGCCAATGCCTAAGATATTGCCATCGGTATACGCAATTCTGTTAAAATCTTAAATGACCAATTCATTTTGCTAATTTATGATAAACTGAACTGCACAAAAATGTCTTAGGAACAGGATTGGGATTTTACAATCAGAATTTTTCAAGTGGTAAGTTATGTCCAGAAACTGAATTTGTGAAAGTGGAAATTTTGCCAGTAAGGTAGCATTACCACATTCACATGTTCAGGGTTTGGAGTGGGTTTGTCGGTGGGTCACCATGGCCACCCACAAACCAGTTGATTTGTTTGAATATATCTCATAAATGTTTACCTTGAAAGGGCATAAGTAAATACCAGGTGGCAATGAGGTGGGAATACCCACTTGTGTAATATTACTGTAGAGAAAGGGATTTCTCCACTTGGAAAAATATTTTCCTTGTAGAGAACAAAAGTTGCATATGCAGATGTATGCTATCAGAATTTTAAAACTAGTGACTTTTCACTAAGAAAATACTGTGGCTGGCATAGATTTCCAACCCACCTATATTGATCCATTGTGGACCACCAAATTGATGAAAATCCATTCTAATCCTAGGAGTAATCCTATGGGAGCACATTTCCAACTTCAAAGTCAAGTAGGCTAACAGTTTTCAATCGGATGCATTAGAATTTACATAAATATGTCAACGGTAGAAAAACAGAACAACTATTTTAACTGTTCTTGCTGCATGCACAGTAGAGAATGGCACTTTTTTCGGCCCACTCCATGTTACGTAAAGATAAGAGCAAGAAGGTAAGAAACAGAGCCAAAATAATTTTGCTGTATCTCCATGAATTTCAGTGGGACACATACAGATTTCTTTATTTTTAAAATATGAGAGAAGAAACTAAGCTAAGGGTTACATCATCATACTCAGGTTTCATAATATTAATGCAGTATGAATGATGCAAAGTTGGCATGATTGATTCCTTTTCAACAAACGTTACTTAGATCAGAACAAAATCATTTTGCTTTATTCCCTGTAACTTGTGCCTCAAACACATTGCCAAAGAGAACTTGCAGGACTATTTGCCCCAAAATAAACTTTATGTAATCTGGTTCCATATGAATATTGGTTACATATGTATTGTTACTGAAAGGGGAATTGACAATGCTGATAACGAGGGTTGCCCCAGTTAATAATTGACAAGGAACAAAAACAAACATGTTTCTTTTATGTGTGGGTTCATCTCTTACGGTGTCTAGAGCTTGTTGTTTCTTGGACCCATAAACTATTCACAGACTAGACTGAGAAAATAAGTTTGTGCAAGTACCATCTTCCTCTTAGTGGTGATCCCAGACACAATGGAAAAGTAGCTTCTTGCAATAGATATGGGCAGCTGGTGGTGCACATAAAACTGTTTATAGCCATTTCAGCACAACCTCCGCCAGCTCTCTACCTTGTTAGGGGTGGGTCATTATGTACCCCCACCACACTGTTTTAATAACAATAACATTGCTTGAAAGTTTTTGGCTGGTCATCCGCCATGCTCCACCACATATTGATATGATCAATTATTGATATCTTTCCTTCATTTTTATTAATATTGTAAAATAAAGTTGAATGGTTGCAGCATTCTAAATCCATACAAGTATTGTTCCTTTCTTATGAATGTGAGTGTAATGAAATTATCCAGTAATGCTTTAACATTTCGGAAGGGGCGGCATGGTAGAGAAAGGCCTGTGGCGTGGTGGCTCATCATACCTCTCACAATGAATATAATACAGTGCTGAATCTTTCTTTAGCACAACTTTCCATATTACTTTCCCTATTTAGCACAACATTCCCTATATTAAATGTGCCAAATAATTATTAATGACCTCTATGTATTATATAACTTCCTTCTATTGAATTGTTGGGACAAAAAGTCATCCACATGGTAATGATGTGCACTCCTGCTTTGAGTACTCCACCTGTACTAACATTTGGATCCCTAATGCTGACTTTTGGTGTCATAGGCAAACACAGCTTATGCATGTGTGCCTTGACATAAGCCTGTCTCACAGACTGCAATCTTGTTGAACCTTGATGGGTGCCAAAGCCCTACCCTCTGGTGGAAGGTTACTGCCTTTACGAGGGGTTACGCAGCACAAGCACAGTGTTGGCAGCATACCATGTAGTGATCACTAGGAATGAACAGGTCCTTTATAACATATGTCACTGGAGTGAGGCCTACCGACTGACTTGTTTTAAAGTTATGCTGCTGTGTGCTTAACACACCATTGCCATACATTGGTTTGGTGGGTAGTGCTGCACAGCACATGAGTGTTGTGTCCTGGATGTATACCTGTTTAGAATGGTAAAATTCAGGGATAATACAGTACAGTGCAGTATGTGGATGCTGAGTGCATGGTCTGGATGTATGTGTGCGAATGAGTGGTACAGTGCTTGAAGGATGTAGTGCTGTACAGTACGTGATGGTTAAATGCATACGATGGATGGATGTGTGCCTATGAATGGTACAGTAAATGAAGGATTCAGAGCTGTGCAAGGCGTGCATCTTAAATGCTTGTGCTGAATGGATGCGTGCCTACGAATGGTACAGTACAACGCTGTGCA
Organism: Pleurodeles waltl; assembly: GCF_031143425.1. Lineage (NCBI taxonomy): Eukaryota > Metazoa > Chordata > Amphibia > Caudata > Salamandridae > Pleurodeles > Pleurodeles waltl. The sequence goes on from NC_090444.1 coordinate 956,390,077, forward strand.
GTGTAAGTATGCTGTGTACATGCACTGGGTGTATGGATGCCTGTGAATGGTACAATACTTTGCATACTCTGGGTTCCATTTTGGGAGAGCCAGTCGTGCATGGTGGAATGAGATGGTAGAGGAATACCCTGAGAAAGATTTGTGTATTGCTGCATTCCTGAAAGCTAGATGGAACACACACTGGAGAGTGGAGAGCCAGGCTCCCCTCCATCTCCCTGTACACTTACAAAGGTGCCCTTTGATTTACTGAGAAGTCACAAAGAAGGGGCCTGGGGATATCTCAGGAAGGAGATGGGATTGATAAGAGAATCATAAAGAGAAGGGCTGAGGCCATGGGCTACCTTATTGATACACATATCACTGTGGCTAACATCCAGCTGTGAACCCTGGTCACTCCCATGGACTGTATTGTGGGGCAAACAGCTTTGGAGTTGTGACAGACTGCTTTAAAGAGGACAGAGGAATGTACACTTCACAAGAAGCAGACCGACAGCATAAACTTCAAAGATCCATACCCTAAATCACATTTTCCACCTGAAAATGGACTAAAAGAAAGGGAGTTTTAAATCTCAAAATGTGTTATGTGCCAACCAGCCAAGTAGGCTGGGTGAGGAGGGGAAGCTCTGCAAGACTTCTGCCTGTGACAAGAACTGGAGGACGAGGCCTGCTAGTCTGCCTGCTGTGTGAAGGTACACAACCCAGGGAATCAAAAAACACCTGCCCTGGATCCAGGCTGCTGGCCAAGACCAGTGTACCCTATGAAGAAGAGAAGAGCGTTGAGGAGAGCAAGGTCCAGTGGGGAGCCCTGTCGAGTGGACTCCCTTTGCAAGGTGTGACGAGACAATTGCTGCACCATTCGGGTCATTCCCCATGTGAAGGACAAAGTCAGCGATCCTCCTATGCCAGAGGAGGGCCACTGTGAATTCAGCCGTGTTTCATCACTGCACAGATCACTCAGGAACCCATGCATAATGGAAGCCAGTGAGCCTGCATGCCAGGAGGGGCTGCCATGAGATGACTGCCATGAGCTGTTGCCCATGTGAGGTGGTGGGCCTCTATCCCATATGCCGAGGCGGGCCGCCGCCAAGGATTTCTCTGTACTTATCAGGCTGGAGCCTGTGTAATGTGAGGATTCAATGACCCCATATACAAGAGGGGGTCACCAGGGCCAACAAGTCATTTCACCTAGTTAGAGTTTTTTCCAGAGGAGTGAGACTGCTGTGGGGGCATTCATACCTGCCCAGGATGACGGAAACACACCAGGATCTTTGTACCACTACCAGCACCCCTAATACCAACTGCGGTAGGAACCAAAGACATGCTGAAAGGAGGAGCCTCAGAGAACCTCCTGTTGTTGTGGAGGCACAACAATGTCAGACTCTGCGACGGCAGAGCTCAACCCCATTGGGCTCCGTGCAGCAAATCCACCTCAGTCAGGTGCTGTCACTCCAGGGCCCGTGGAAGCGGTGCGCTTATGAACACCAGTTGCTCCATGGTGGGTGTAAGGCTGATTTCAAGCCATTTGGCCCCATCAGAACTGGAATACTGTTGATTTTAAAATAGAGTCATAGTTGACTCTTGAGATTTGGACTGCTAGTGACGCTTACCCCGGATGTTTCCTATATTGAATGGGAAATGCTCACTACTGCTAGAAGCAAGCAGGGAGTGGGACCCAGGAAACCACCTGATGAAACACTAGAGCCCTTATTTCAAGGTCACTCCGTAGTTGTTTCTGAATGTTGTATTTTCTTTGTATTGTTAGCGGTGGAAATAAAGTACTTCTCTTTCTTCATAAAAGTGAGTATTTGAGTGGACAACGATTTATTGCTGCTGGTGCATACATTTTGGGTTGAAAGCCCATGTTCACTTGCCTTTGTCCACCTGCCCCCGAGGAAGGATTGGACTGCTCAACCATGTTACTACTGAGAATCAAGTACAGAAGGGCTACTTGGACATGTTGCTCAGGATCCAAAGTAGATTGGGCCCCAGGATATCAGGAGTACTAGGCCTCAGCCTTCACGGGTGGGCCCAGTAACCCATGAAACTCTGAAAGTGGTTCTGACATAAATCGAACAAATAAGAACTTGAGGCATTATATGGAACATCAGATGTTTTCTAAAAACTAAACAATACATTTTCGAGTTTTTCTTGGCCATTCTGATAAAGAATGTTAAGTATCGGGAAGTGACAATGCTTATAATTCAGTGCACCCAGAACAAGTGCTAATCATGAGCTAGAATTTTTAGAGAACAATGAAGTCATTGTGCTCTGAAGGCGAGTGCTGTATGTGCTGAATACATTGCTTTATTTTTCAGAGATCCTTCTGACTTCTAGGTGTTTGCTGCTTGTATTGTGAATGCTGGTAGCCTTTGCGTTTTTGGTGCTTCTATGTTTGTTCTGTATGGAAAACGTTCAGAGGGCTTTCATTTTCCCTGCTAGCAAGCATAACACAATCACAACCAAACTAGATGCATTTAATGTGAGCGGTTTTCAAAATGCATTTTTATGATCATTTGTGAGAAGAACAAATCATTTATTTAGGTATGAGTCATATCAGAGCCTCCAGACATTCTTAAAACTTTAAAATATTCCCTAACATCCACGGGGACCTACTGTAAACAAGGAAATTCCTAGTACTGGTGAAAAGGGAATCATCTGTCAAAGAGCTTATTTGGCCACTTTTCATTGCCAAGAACAAGACAATCCCAGTGATGAATCTGGTAGTGACACTCTTCCTGTACTCTGATCTAATTAGTCAGTTGAGACTCTGTGCAGTGGTGCTGAAACAACTTCCAGAGTAGAGATGTTGCCATCAATGGTACATCACCAAACTCACAGAGATTGTGAAAAATATAAGCGTCACTCAAATAACAAGTGTTGCAAACGAGCCACACCCACTTAGTAAGAGAATGGGTGGTGTGTATTTTGAAACCCACTATTAGAACTTATATCACTAAAACATGGTGTGGTACTGCACTGTCATTTACAGGCAGCACATCATACGGTTTTACTGATAAAAAGATATAGGGCATAGACTATAACATGTGGAAATCAGGTTTCAGAGAATATTTGTCATTTGCGCATCCTCAAATAAAGTGTCTTGATTTGTTTTGATACCCTTACAAACAAAAAAGTGCTTATTGTTTTACTAACTGCTGGTATATTTTAAAATATTGTTAAAGTTAATTTATTGGTATTTACATTTTCTTGTGTTTTATAAAAAGATGACATCCTACCTTCCCTTACGATAGTCAAAAAGTTCACTTCATAAATTCCTCTCACTTTTCAGTCAGAGAAAAAAATAAGCACCTATTTTAACGCTAAAAGAATAGGCAGCAAATTGCTGGAAGACTGACTCACGTGTGATCTCTGTCTTTGAATGCATCGTAAGTGTGACATGATAAAAACAAAATGTATAGAAATGTTTAATGCTTAGTCTCCTTTGGAACTCCAGGATGGTGATTTTGGGGTTGCTGTAGCACTCCTACTTCCAGTCCTATGTCCACAGTTCCCAGCATGGATCTTCAGACCCTCATCTGGTAATTGGGGCACCACTCTCTGCTTGTGAAAGGAGTTTCTAACAAACACACTAGTGCTATGTATGAAAGTGCCACTATTTGCCTGGTATTTGATGCAATTTCGACCAGAAGTGGACTGGGTTCCTGCTAACCTGATCCCCAGTGCCAGTTCTCTTTCCCTAAAACTGTAAAATTGTTCCCCAATTGGTAATAGCTAGTACCTAAGGCAGGTGTACCAAAAAGGGTCCCCAAGGGCTGCAGCATGTATTGTGCCACCCTCAGGGACCCCTCTCCTAGCACCTGCAGACTGTTATTGCAGGCTGTGTGTCTTGGTGTAGCTATAGGTGAAAACATGCCATGGCACACATCCTGTGTGCAATGTTCCCTACACACTGCATGCAATATATGTAAGTCACCACTATAGCAAGCCTTTTTGTCCTAAGGCAGGGTGCATTATGTTATATGTGAGGACATATCTGCAAGAGCAGATATACCCCTATGTCTTTGTTGATTGATTCGAGTGAGTGAGCAGTGAAGCCATTTTAAGCACATGTGCTGGACACTGGTTAATACAAGTTCTCCAGCTACATGATGGCTTCACTGAAAATAGGTATGTTTGGTATTAAAAATCTGACATTAATAAACCCCCACTGATGCCAGTGATGGATGTATTAATACATGCACTTAGAGGGCACCTTATAGGTGCCCCCTGGAAACCTACCAACTACCAGTATGGAAACTGACTAGTTTTAGCCAGCCTGCCACCATCAGACAAGATTCTGCCCACCTAGGGTGACAGGCTTTGCTCTCATATGGTCAGAAACAAAGCCTGCTCTGGATGAGGTGTTTACACACCCCACCCAACAGGATGACCTGTGAATCTGCATTCCAAGACAGGGCGCTTAAAAGAAGCCTACCACCCTTGGTATTCAGATCTGGCTTCACTGCATGGAGAGTAGCTGACTCCCCTACCCTGGGTTCTATTTGATACCTAGACAGGCGGGCAATTTAGAATTCAGAAAGGTGTGCCCACCCCTCAGGTCAGCCCAACCCCTAAGGTGTGCTGCCTGATGTGGACACAATATTTAGAAATCTGCCGTCTTTGTGCTGTAGATTTAGAAACTCTGGGGCAGGGTTATGCCCACTTCCCACAGGAAGTGGCCATATAGGAGGTGTAGAGACCCCAGGGGCAAGTAGCTCATTGGCTACTACCCTATACTCCTCCAAATGCCCCTAAATTCAGTATTTAGGGGAGCCTTTGACACCAGAAGAGCAGTTCCTGCTGACCTGAAGAAGAAAGACACTCCAGAGATGCTAACGGGAAGAACTGAAGATCCATGACAGATTCAGCACCAACCTTTCCAGCCTGCCTGCTAATTTTGACAATACAAAAAAGAAGCCTTATCCTCCGGCTGCTGAAACTTCCGAAAGCCCAGTAAGACTGACTGCCTTCACCCCAGCATGAGGAACTTCAGCGAAGCAGCAGAGTTGTTTCGCTGTGCCTTGCAGGCACCAAAGAAACCCTGAGGAGGATCCGGACTGCCAAAACCCGATGCTGGACAGCACCACTGGCCAAGTTGAAGTGGGACAACTGTGTCAATGTGGTCCCCAGCCTCTCCAGAAACAAAAGCCATCATGGGCCTCCCCACTGCAACCTTCTTCTAGATGCCTGCAGTCTCTTTGTGAAGGCCCCTGCAACCGCCTCTGGTGATGGCAACCAGACGGTCCACTGCACCTCCACATCCGGATGCCCTGGACCGAGGAAAATAGGACCACTGATGTTTTGACATCTCCCAGGCACGTAAGACCTGAACCCACTTGTTGGTTCAGCCGGTCTGGTCCCCCAGTCCACGCCTGGATCCTGTTTCTGTGGGGCCCCTCCACCGCAACCACTGATGGAAACCCTGATGGTCCAAGAACCCTCTGCAGGGTCGCCCTGGACAGAGGAGAGGAGGACCACTGGTGTCCCTCCATCTCCGAGCATCCCAAGAACTGAGCCCTAACTGGATCTCCAGTCCTAATCTGCAGCTTCTTTTCCCAACTGGACCAATCCCGATTGACTAACATTGGGCACCTGATGCCATACTACACCTCTTTACCACTGCCCCAGTACCGCCTGGCGTAACTTGTTGTTGTGATCCCCACCCTTTGCTCAGTACTTACCTTAAGTCCAGGAGATTGATCTCATAATTCATTGCACTGTACCTTTTGCCTATTTGTTTTTCCTCCATAGGATAATATTGCTGCTTCCAAATATTGCACTGTTGACTTTTCAAAACTGTAATGATTTATCTTACAAAATGTACTTACCTGATTGTATTGATTCTGGTGCCAACACATATATAAAGATACTTGTTATTTTTGTAAATCAGTGTGGATCTCCTTATTGAGGTGTGTGTCTCATTTATTGACTGTGTGGGTATTTGCAGATGTCTAACACTCCGCTCTGATACGGAGCTGCTCCACCACACTACCCCCTAGAAAAGAACTCCTTGGGATTGCTAAAGCAAGCTCCTGTCCACGAGTGAGGGAACCCCTGGACTCTTTGAATGATATTTGTCATTTTGATATATCATATAACCTACATGGTAGTGATGACGCAGAAACGAAGGTTTTACATTTATTAGTGCATAAACGTAGTGCCGCGATAATCAAGTGTGACTTTAACCGAACTAATAAAGATTGTACGGGGACAAATGTGCCCTCAGAGTAGTTCGCCAACATTTATAAGCGTGCTTTATATAACGTGATGTATTAGAATTGTACTAATCTGACATAACCGTAAACGTGTGCTATGATTTGCTTGTTTGAAATGTTTTAACTTAGCATAACTTTAGTGGAGGCTTCGGCCTAGTTGCCTTGTCTCACGGTTTAAATGCTCGTGTTTTTCTAATGTGCTAATAAAACGTGTATTCTTGCTTGAAGCTGTACTTTTCCAGTGAGATCGGTTCACATGCTTATGAAAGTGAGTTAATTGGTAAAATATGTTGCAACTTACGTTCCCGACTCCAAGGATAATGTATGCCTAGGTAGAAGCTTGTGAATTGCTGTTTTTGATTGGACAATTTGAAGCCAACCTATGAACCCTCCAATGGAAGACCCTACTGGATTTGAACTGTTGATTATTTAAACCTGGTGCACAAGAAGAAAGTAGCCATTAGCCATTACCCGCCATTTGCAGGACATCGCAGCCATTATGGCCCATCTTGCCGACCTCGTCATTTTGCCATCTTCTACGATGCCAATTGATGTTCAACGCCATTTTGAATGAGACTTTGATGCTTTCTCTAATCGAGAGAAAGAGACTTTAAGTAATTCTCGCCCTAGAGACTTTAACTTCGATTTGCCCCTTTGCATAAAGTAGTAGTTTTGTCCTTTTATCTTGCCGCAGTGAGGCAATTGCCCCGTCCATCCTGCCCCTTTGCCCCGTCCCATGCTGATTGAAACCGGTACCTGTGAGACGAAGACTTCCTTGAATGCTGATTGAATTTGGTAAATATGAAAGGAAAATGTACAATTGCATTGTGTTTCTTTTTAGGTAACCAACTGCTAATTTTTGATAAGAGCCCTACTTAGGAGTTTTCCAAATCAATGTTGCTAAATTGTTTTTGCATGAAGTCCCACATGCAGATGCTAATTTGAGGTTAGATGAGGATTCATTTGTTGCACGATGCAATTTGAGACTTTGTTATGCTGACTGATGTATGCAATTAGCCCATTACAGATTATAGTTTTAGTGGTTTGCGTTGCTATCATCGAATGTATTGTTATTCAAATGCTGCATAGATTGCATCTTTTTCGTCGTTATGGACAGCTATTAATGTTCATTTACATATATCATTTGGTGTTGAGACACATTTATATCGTGCTAGCTTTGTTAATATAGGGAAATAAATTCATTAACTTTGAATAAACTGGTGTGGTTATTCATGGCCGAAAGGTCATGGTTCGCCGAAATGTTTTCTGGATTAATTGTGAAGTGTTATGTTGATCAGGGCATTGCTTATGTTCGTTATTGATTATTGATTAGATTAAATTGACTAATCTCGGGTGAAGAGAGCCCCACTTGGTCAAAAGATTCATCGACCCAAGAGCGTCCAAATACAGGTAATTTATTAGGACGGAACGCTCTATCAGTAGATGGTAGCAGAGGACGGTTTAGCCTTTGGGACCCCACTCGAGAGGACGGTTTAGCCTTTGGGACCCCACTCGAGAGGACGGTTTAGCCTTTGGGACCCCCACTCGAGAGGACGGTTTAGCCTTTGGGACCCCACTCGAGAGGACGGTTTCGCCCTTTGGGACCCCACTCGAGAGGTATATGGTGTTGAATTGACGGTTTCGCTCTTTGAGACCCCACTCGAGAGGTATATGGTGTTGAATTAGATTTTTCTTGGGTAAAACAGATTGAGAGAATGATGATGCCCTAAGTCCCCCGCGACTTTCCCGGGATCTCGGAGCTTGCGAATGGAGAGAATGGAGGTGTGAAATCGGCGTTGGCGGTACTAGTGACGGTATGAGTGAAGTCAGGGTTTTGCGCTTGCACAGTTTATTGCCGCAGATTGTTTGAAAAGGTTGCGAGGATTTTAGAGAATAGCGGAGGTGCGACTCCGAGTGTGAGAGTAGGGAAGTCGTCGAACTTCATGTGCATGTGGCGCTTTGTGCAGAAAAAGGTCCACGTGGTTGTTGTTGTTGAGACGGGCCCTGCGAGGTCAAGAGACTCCGGAGTATGTTGAAAAGTGTATGAGACACTTGTTTTATGTTGTGGTCTGGTCGGTTTAATAGGTTGACCGGGCGTGGTCAACGAGTCGGTACGTGTGTTAAGGGAGTGAAAGAAAACTTCGACTTCGGGCTTTGACAAATTCTAAGTGCACTAGAATAGATCATTGACAAGTTGAGAGCAGAGTCTGCAGGTCAGGATTTGCTTGCGAAAGTGGGGACCGAGAAAGATGTAATAACTGCCGAGGCTAGTGAAAAATCCCTAAGGTCCTGAAGCGATTGTGTTACCCTTCCTGTAGTAAACCGACAGATCTGTTTTATTATTATTTGGTTGCTCGCGATACATGCCAGAAGTTGTTACGAGAGGAGCTGAGTGAAGGAGGACAAGCCGCGAGGCTTTGTCAGCCGCAGTGTGTGTCAGTGTGACGTCACTAGGAGCCGCGCTGGGATAGGTTGGTTGCAAAGAAGGGTCGCGCACGGATTGGACGCAGTCCGTGGGGCTCGATTGGAAGGGGAAAGGCAAGCGAAGAGTATTCCGGGAATTAAAGTCACTTATTGATTACAAACTTTGTGAAATAAAAGACGAGAAAATGAAATTTTTGAAAGCATTAAAGAGTGCGATGAAGGGGGAGTCTTACATTAAAGCGAGCGTAGGAGAGGAGACGCCACCCGAAGGTACACCAGCTTACATTGTAATGGAGGAAAGGGGGGTAGCTCCGTGCCTTTGGCTAAAGCAATGGCACAAGCTGACAGAGAGACATGGGAGCGTAGCATTCCCGATCCATGGGACATTCAATATAAGGATCCTAGAGAATTTGAGATTCGCGATGTACGACATGAAGGTACCTCCAAGACCAGCACAGTTTGAGGCTCTAGCGATTTGGGAACTAATGGCTAGACAGCAACAGCAAAAGAAGTTCGAGAACAGGATAAGAAAGGTAGAAAAGACACTAGCGGACGCTAGGTGGGATAATGCACAGAAGGTGTGGAGGTCAGATATATTGCAGGGGATAAAATTGTTTCCCGCAATTGCTAAGGAAGAGGAGGCGACAGGCAAGAAAGCTACCTGTAAGACAAACAGGAGGTGTTCCAAAGATAGAGAAGACGAGTTAGAGGATGAGGAGCTCATCATGCAATTGCTGAACGACCGTCCACCACCTTATGTAGAGAATGAACGAGGTCCAAGTACCAGTTCTGCCCCTCCGGCACCGGTACAGAATAATGAAACTCCGAATTCAGAAACGCCATCGGGATCTAAGGACCCGAGTTTACTGTTCACCCCGCAGATACCGCAGGTTAGGAGAATATATCCAGATGTGCCTATATTGAAAACAGCAGAAAATTATCAGCCGCAGGTCCCAAGGTACTACAGCAGTGACAACAGTACGGGAATGATTCTAGATCCAACCGTAATGGGAGTACAGAATGGTCGCAACCCAACATTGGCACAAGCTGAATCAACCCAGTTTTTGATGCCTCAAAAGCAGATGCAGGGGGGAACCGCACATGCTCAGATGACAGGGAGTCACACGGGCCTGCCGGCAATGATGACCCATAGTGTGGGAATGAACATGCCTCAGAACATGGGGAATGGACAGAACCCAGATGCGATATCCCTACCCATTACTGTAGGTCCACCGGTACCTTTGTACATTCAGCCTAACTCAGGTATGAGCGGTCAAGGATCAATGGTGCAGAGTGGGACGGAAAGGAGGTGCATAGAAAACACTCCAGAGACAACTCCGATAGCGGCTCAGCCAACTGGATCTGGGTCCTTGATGGAGTTTAGTCCCATATGTGCTCAGTCAACAGTGGTGAGGTCGAGTCCCCCACTGATGATACCGCTATCATCGAACACTGAAAAGTTGCCGCAACCATCAATGGCAGTCGATGTGAATGCTACACTGATGGGTTGAATGCGCAACAGCTGACACAGTGGTTCAACAGTCTGAATTCCACACAAAGCTCAGCCAATGGGAAGGGAGAAGACTATCTGAATAAGGTCAGGTTGAACATGGAAGCAGAAGAATTGGTGGAAGGGACTATGGGTTTGAATAGGTTAGAGTCCTACTCGGAAGAAGAGCTGAGGTATCTATGTCCTAGGATTACGAGAGAAGTGAACAAGGTACATAGAAGGTTGCAAGAAATAGCTGACAAAAACGGGGTTGAGATAGACAAGACAAAACACTTGAGCAGGAGCTATAGATTGGATTTCGGGACCACAGACTTTGAACACATGAGGTCAGCAGGCATGAAAACGCACCTTAGAGAATTGCTGCAGAGTGCACAAGTGTGGAGGTGCTTAGACAAATGGGAAAGCAGATGGGCAAAGAAAAAGGAAAAGAGGAAAGACAGTGTCCCAGAGCACAACGAGAAAAGATCACAGAGTAGTGATGCAATAACCATGTTACCAATGAGGGAGACAGCAGGGGGAAAATTAATACATGTACCGTGGCACAGAAGCGACATTCAGTCTTTTACGGATGATTTTCCCAAACTGAGAGAGAAACCGATTGAATGGTATCAACAGACTGATAGGTTTGTGAAGCTTGCAAAATGTCTTTGGGAAGACCTGAACACCCTCTTTGAGATCGTGGTTCCGGCAGATTTGTGGGAGGACTGCAAAAGGGCTGTAGGTTGGCCGACAAGTGAACCAGAGAGAGACAGGGATACGGGTGCACCATCACCTATGGTAATGAGCTTGTACTATAAGGTGATTGAGCATTTGAAGACGAAGGTTGCCGCGAAAAATGTGGATTGGCAGAAGATTGATCAAACTGCCCAAGAGGCTAAAGAGTCGATTCATGGTTACTATGAGAGGTTGTTGAAGGCGTTCAAGAACTACAGTGGCACGGAAACAATAGAGGCGAAGGACATGCTTCATTTTGTGTTTAGATTTGTGGAAGGGCTGAGACCAGAGATAAGTCAGATGATAAAGACGCATTTGATTTGTTGGCAGTCGAAACCTATTGATGAGGTGTTGAATTATGCGAAATACTGTAGCGACGAAATTGAAGTGAAACAGAAAAGGTTGAAAGAGAAAGTGATGGTGATGCAACTTAAAGCAGCTCAGACAGGTCTGCAAGGGTTGCAAGGGTTCCAACAGCAGATACCGCACCCGCAGCCGCAGGGAAATATGGTGTTTCAGCCACAGGCGAGAGGCAGAGGCAGAGGAGGCTTTGGGAGTAATGGTCCGGATTTGAACACTGTTGCGATTCCGAATGGTGTGCAGGCAATGAAAAGGGTGATGCCGTGTCACGTGTGTGGAATCGTCGGGCATTGGAAACGCGAGTGCCCGATGGTGGTGCAGGAAGGTGCAGGTGTTGGTCAGCAAAACAATGATGTCAATGCATTCCAGACAATGAGGGGACCGAAAATGAGAGGTCCAAACCTAAATTTTCAGACCATAAATCAGCTGCAGGGATTACAGCCCATGCAGCCGCAGCAGATGCAGATGCCCCGTATGCAGATGACGCAAATGCAGCCAATACAACAGCAGTTTCCCATGGTACCTAATCAGCAAATGCAAATACCCTTGGCACCAGTGAGTCAGCAGCAAGTGATGGTTGTAGGAGGCTGGACTGGCTTGTAGTGAGTACCAAGGGGTACTTGCACCTTGCACCAGGCCCAGTTATCCCTTATTAGTGTATAGGGTGTCTAGCAGCTTAGGCTGATAGATAATGGTAGCTTAGCAAAGCAGCTCAGGCTGAACTAGGAGACGTGTGAAGCTACTACAGTACCACTTAGTGTCATATGCACAATATCATAAGAAAACACAATACACAGTTATACTAAAAATAAAGGTACTTTATTTTTATGACAATATGCCAAAGTATCTTAGAGTGTACCCTCAGTGAGAGGATAGGAAATATACACAAGATATATATACACAATAGCAAAAATATGCAGTATAGTCTTAGAAAACAGTGCAAACAATGTATAGTTACAATAGGATGCAATGGGGAAACATAGGGATAGGGGCAACACAAACCATATACTCCAGAAGTGGAATGCGAACCACGAATGGACCCCAAACCTATGTGACCTTGTAGAGGGTCGCTGGGACTATTAGAAAATAGTGAGAGTTAGAAAAATAACCCTCCCCAAGACCCTGAAAAGTGAGTGCAAAGTGCACTAAAGTTCCCCTAAGGACAAAATAGTCGTGTTAGAGGGAAAATGCAAAGAAAACACAAATCAGCAATGCAACAACGATGGATTCCTGACTGAGGGTACCTGTGGAACAAGGGGACCAAGTCCAAAAGTCACAAGCAGCTCGGAGATGGGCAGATGCCCAAGAAATGCCAGCGGTTGGTGCAAAGAAGCTCTTACTAGGCTGAAGAACTGTGAATACTGCAGGAACGACAAGGGTTAGAGACTTCCCCTTTGGAGGATGGATCCCCCACGCCTTGGAGAGTCGTGCAGAAGTGTTTTTCCGCCGGATGGATGCCAACAAGCCTTGCTACACGCAAATCGTGCGTTTGGCGTTTTTGGAGGCTGCTGGGGCCCAGGAGGAACCAGGAGGTCGCAAATTGGACCTGCAGAGAGAGGGGACGTCGAGCAAGACAAAGAGCCCTCACTGAAGCAGGTAGCACCCGGAGAAGTGCCAGAAACAGGCACTACGAGGATGCGTGAAACGGTGCTCGCCGAAGTTGCACAAAGGAGTCCCACGTCGCCGGAGACCAACTTAGAAAGTCGTGCAATGCAGGTTAGAGTGCCGTGGACCCAGGCTTGGCTGTGCACGAAGGATTTCCGCCGGAAGTGCACAGGAGCCGGAGTAGCTTGCAAAGTCGCGGTTCCCAGCAATGCAGCCCAGCGAGGTGAGGCAAGGACTTACCTCCACCAAACTTGGGCTGAAGAGTCACTGGACTGTGGGGGTCACTTGGACGGTGTCGCTGGATTCGAGGGACCTCGCTCGTCGTGCTGAGAGGAGACCCAAGGGACCGGTAATGCAGCTTTTTGGTGCCTGAGGTTGCAGGGGGAAGATTCCGTCGACCCACGGGAGATTTCTTCGGAGCTTCTGGTGCAGAGAGGAGGCAGACTACCCCCACAGCATGCACAAGCAGGAAAACAGTCGAGAAGGCAGCAGGATCAGCGTTACAGAGTTGCAGTAGTCGTCTTTGCTACTATGTTGCAGGTTTGCAGGCTTCCAGCGCGGTCAGCGGTCGATTCCTTATCAGAAGGTGAAGAGGGAGATGCAGAGGAACTCGGCTGAGCTCATGCATTCGTTATCTAAAGTTTCCCCAGAGACAGAGACCCTAAATAGCCAGAAAAGAGGGTTTGGCTACCTAGGAGAGAGGAAAGGCTACTAACACCTGAAGGAGCCTATCACAAGGAGTCTCTGACGTCACCTGGTGGCACTGGCCACTCAGAGCAGTCCAGTGTGCCAGCAGCACCTCTGTTTCCAAGATGGCAGAGGTCTGGAGCACACTGGAGGAGCTCTGGACACCTCCCAGGGGAGGTGCAGGTCAGGGGAGTGGTCACTCCCCTTTCCTTTGTCCAGTTTCGCGCCAGAGCAGGGGCTAAGGGGTCCCTGAACCGGTGTAGACTGGCTTATGCAGAATTGGGCACCTCTGTGCCCAACAAAGCATTTCCAGAGGCTGGGGGAGGCTACTCCTCCCCTGCCTTCACACCATTTTCCAAAGGGAGAGGGTGTCACACCCTCTCTCAGAGGAAGTTCTTTGTTCTGCCATCCTGGGCCTGGCCTGGCTGGACCCCAGGAGGGCAGCTGCCTGTCTGAGGGGTTGGCAGCAGCAGCAGCTGCAGTGAAACCCCAGGAAGGGCAGTTTGGCAGTACCAGGGTCTGTGCTACAGACCACTGGGATCATGGGATTGTGCCAACTATGCCAGGATGGTATAGAGGGGGCAATTCCATGATCATAGACATGTTACATGGCCATATTCGGAGTTACCATGGTGAAGCTACATATAGGTAGTGACCTATATGTAGTGCACGCGTGTAATGGTGTCCCCGCACTCACAAAGTTCAGGGAATTGGCTCTGAACAATGTGGGGGCACGTTGGCTAGTGCCAGGGTGCCCTCACACTAAGTAACTTTGCACCTAACCTTTACCAGGTAAAGGTTAGACATATAGGTGACTTATAAGTTACTTAAGTGCAGTGTAAAATGGCTGTGAAATAACGTGGACGTTATTTCACTCAGGCTGCCGTGGCAGGCCTGTGTAAGAATTGTCAGAGCTCCCTATGGGTGGCAAAAGAAATGCTGCAGCCCATAGGGATCTCCTGGAACCCCAATACCCTGGGTACCTCAGTACCATATACTAGGGAATTATAAGGGTGTTCCAGTAAGCCAATGTAAATTGGTAAAAATGGTCACTAGCCTGTCAGTGACAATTTGAAAGTAATGAGAGAGCATAACCACTGAGGTTCTGGTTAGCAGAGCCTCAGTGAGACAGTTAGGCACCACACAGGGAACATATACATGCACACCTATGAGCACTGGGGCCCTGTGTGACAGGGTCCCAGTGACACATACATATAGGCCACAAACCTATGAGCACTGGGGTCCTGACCAGCAGGATCCCAGTGACACATAACAAACATACTGAAAACATAGTGTTTTCACTATGAGCACTGAGGCCTGGCTATCAGGATCCCAGTGAGACAGTGAAAACAGTGACAAACACCCTGACATACACTCACAAACAGGCCAAAAGTGGGGGTAACAAGGCTAGAAAGAGGCTACCTTCTCACACAACCCCCCCCCAAACGAAGGACAATAAGGCTAACCTTGGCCAGTTGAGACTTTATTGTCTAAGTGGTGATAAGTAGAGAGTAGCTCTGCCATAGACTGGTTACTCCCTTTATCATCCACTATATGGTTACTTCCCTGTGGGGATGTAAACCACCCTGTTTGAAGTTTTTTAGCTAAGCAACAATGTGAAGATGTATTTTCAGAGTTTCTATCAGTAAGTTTTAGTTTAGAGCAGTGGGAATTGTCCACTGAACCTATTTGTAGTGATGGAAATGCCAGACAGGGATGCTGTCTCAGAAAAGCCATAGCTGGGCAAAAACTTTGTCCATCTGGCTGGAAGAGAGAACAGGGATGCTGTTTCTCTTGAGTTGGAGCAGGGCAGGGATGCTGTCCTATGAGCTCCACACTAGGGCAGGGATGCTGTCCTAAGTGTTGTGAGGTAGTGCAGGGTTTCTGCACTAAAGTTTCTCTGGGAGGGTTGGAGGGATGCTCCATGTTAACTAAAATGGTGCTGTTTTTCTCACCAATGTTAGTTATCCCACAGAGAGGTACTTCCACCTCAGGGAGTCCAGCTTTGCCAGCTGATGATTCCCTTGGAACAGGTGCCACCCCAGGAGAGGTTTCTGCCACCACAGGAATAGTATCCTGAATGGTAGGGTGGTTAGGGGATACTGTGATACCCTTTTTACCTGTTGATGGAGAGGGATCCTGAGTTTTCAGGCCTTCTCTCCTTTGCTTTTTCATTTCACTTGAAATGAGAGGGAACAATTCCTCAGGGATGCCCAGCATGGCTGCATGGGCATAAAACTCTACATCAGCCCAACCTGAGGCCTCTAGGTCATTACCTAAGAGACAGTCTACAGGTAAGCTAGGTGATACCACCACCTGCTTAGGGCCAGTAACTCCACCCCAACTAAACTGAATTATAGCTAAGGGAAGAAACTTAGTGGAGTTATGGACATCAATAATCTTATACTGTTGTCCAATGATGTGTTGTTCAGGAGGCACTAGGTTTTCAGTCACCAAAGTGAAACTGGCACCTGTGTCCCTGTAGGCCAAGGCCTCAACACCATTTATTGAAACTGTCTGCCTGTACTTATCCATTGTAAGGGGACAAGCAGCCAGTGTGGCAAGGCCAGTGCCACTAGGTGTGACAGAAACTGTCTTGGGACTGATTACATCAGTTTCCACTATGGACCCA
This sequence comes from Pleurodeles waltl, assembly GCF_031143425.1. NCBI lineage: Eukaryota > Metazoa > Chordata > Amphibia > Caudata > Salamandridae > Pleurodeles > Pleurodeles waltl. Next base: position 956,406,224 of record NC_090444.1, read on the forward strand.
TAAGTGAACCCAACTACACCCTTTGCTTGACTGTTGCCAGCAGTCCCACCACTAGTACCACTACTGCTAGGGGCACTAGAGCTTGATGTATTAGTGGTGGTAGGCTCAGGGGGTTTACCTGGACAGGACTTATCCCCTGGCCTATGGCCTCTATTTTTACACACAAAGCACCAAGGCTTTTTAATGTGTGCAGGTTGGGAAGAAGAGGAAGAATTTGTTTTATCCCCACCCTCTGAAGAGTGTTTAAGATTTGAAGTGGGATCTTTGGTTTTACCCTTATCCCCATGCTTATCTTGAGATTTTTCACCATCTTTCTTCTTATTGCCATCTTTGTCACCCCCTGTATGAACTTTTCTGTTCACTCTTGTTCTGACCCATTTGTCTGCCTTCTTTCCCAATTCTTGGGGAGAGGTCAGATCAGAGTCTACCAGGTACTGGTGCAACAAATCAGACACACAATTATTAAGTATATGCTCTCTCAGGATTGTGTTATACAGGCTTTCATAATCAGTAACTTTACTGCCATGTAACCACCCCTCCAAGGCCTTCACTGAATGGTCAATGAAATCAACCCAGTCTTGTGAAGACTCCTTTTTGGTCTCTCTGAACTTTATCCTGTACTGTTCAGTGGTTAAGCCATAACCATCCAGGAGTGCATTCTTAAGAACTTGGAAATTGTTAGCATCATTTTCTTTTACAGTAAGGAGCCTATCCCTACCTTTTCCAGTAAATGATAGCCATAGGATAGCAGCCCACTGCTTTTGAGGGACATCCTGTACAGCACAGGCCCTCTCAAGTGCAGCAAACCACTTGTTAATGTCATCCCCCTCCTTGTAAGGGGGAACTATCTTATGCAGATTCCTGGAATCATGCTCTTTTGCAGGATGACTATGGGGAATACTGCTGCTGCCACCATGGGTATCTAAACCCATCTTCTGTCTTTCCCTCTCTATTTCTAAAGACTGTCTATCCAAATCCAGCTGTTGCTTCTTGAGCTTCAGTCTGGTTTGTTCCACTCTCAATCTATTGAGCTCCCTTTCTAACAATCTGTCATCAGGGTGGGTGGGAGGGACATTTCTAGATACAGAGGTATGATGGGAATGAACAGAAGGAGACCTGTCCCTTACCAAGGGCACCCTAACAGCTTGGCTACCAGCATAATGTGAGAGCACATCATCAGTATGATGTGATTCAACCTCTGTACCAACTATGCTAGACTGTCTAGTAATGGGCAGGCTGAGAAGTTTCTTTCCTGAACCTTTTCCTGGGGGAGTCCCTGGATCAGATTGAGAACCATTAGCTACTTTTTCTACAGATTGGGCACTTATGGCCTTATCCTGTACTCTAAGCATATTAATTAACAGTTCTAAGGAAGGATTCTTCCCTACACTCAAACCTCTCTCTATGCAGAGACTCCTTGCTCCTTTCCAGCTAAGGTGATCATATGCAAGTTTGGACAGTTCAACTTTTTGGCCTGTGCCAGACATTTTTAGAGAGAGTTAAAGTGATAGACAAAGAGAAAAAAGTTTTCAGAACTTTTTGGAAAGACAGAAAAAACTTTTTAAACTTTTAAGAACTTTTTGAAAGTTTAGAAGTACTTTTCAGCACTTAGAAAAGAGTGAAAAGAGGAAATGCAAAACTTTTTGGCTATGTGTATATACACTGACCTTGTTTTGTATATTTTTCTCTTATGAAAAGTACAATGACAAGAGTGGTAAGTAGTCTCAAAGCACTTATCCCACCGCTGCACAACCAATGTAGGAGGCTGGACTGGCTTGTAGTGAGTACCAAGGGGTACTTGCACCTTGCACCAGGCCCAGTTATCCCTTATTAGTGTATAGGGTGTCTAGCAGCTTAGGCTGATAGATAATGGTAGCTTAGCAAAGCAGCTCAGGCTGAACTAGGAGACGTGTGAAGCTACTACAGTACCACTTAGTGTCATATGCACAATATCATAAGAAAACACAATACACAGTTATACTAAAAATAAAGGTACTTTATTTTTATGACAATATGCCAAAGTATCTTAGAGTGTACCCTCAGTGAGAGGATAGGAAATATACACAAGATATATATACACAATAGCAAAAATATGCAGTATAGTCTTAGAAAACAGTGCAAACAATGTATAGTTACAATAGGATGCAATGGGGAAACATAGGGATAGGGGCAACACAAACCATATACTCCAGAAGTGGAATGCGAACCACGAATGGACCCCAAACCTATGTGACCTTGTAGAGGGTCGCTGGGACTATTAGAAAATAGTGAGAGTTAGAAAAATAACCCTCCCCAAGACCCTGAAAAGTGAGTGCAAAGTGCACTAAAGTTCCCCTAAGGACAAAATAGTCGTGTTAGAGGGAAAATGCAAAGAAAACACAAATCAGCAATGCAACAACGATGGATTCCTGACTGAGGGTACCTGTGGAACAAGGGGACCAAGTCCAAAAGTCACAAGCAGCTCGGAGATGGGCAGATGCCCAAGAAATGCCAGCGGTTGGTGCAAAGAAGCTCTTACTAGGCTGAAGAACTGTGAATACTGCAGGAACGACAAGGGTTAGAGACTTCCCCTTTGGAGGATGGATCCCCCACGCCTTGGAGAGTCGTGCAGAAGTGTTTTTCCGCCGGATGGATGCCAACAAGCCTTGCTACACGCAAATCGTGCGTTTGGCGTTTTTGGAGGCTGCTGGGGCCCAGGAGGAACCAGGAGGTCGCAAATTGGACCTGCAGAGAGAGGGGACGTCGAGCAAGACAAAGAGCCCTCACTGAAGCAGGTAGCACCCGGAGAAGTGCCAGAAACAGGCACTACGAGGATGCGTGAAACGGTGCTCGCCGAAGTTGCACAAAGGAGTCCCACGTCGCCGGAGACCAACTTAGAAAGTCGTGCAATGCAGGTTAGAGTGCCGTGGACCCAGGCTTGGCTGTGCACGAAGGATTTCCGCCGGAAGTGCACAGGAGCCGGAGTAGCTTGCAAAGTCGCGGTTCCCAGCAATGCAGCCCAGCGAGGTGAGGCAAGGACTTACCTCCACCAAACTTGGGCTGAAGAGTCACTGGACTGTGGGGGTCACTTGGACGGTGTCGCTGGATTCGAGGGACCTCGCTCGTCGTGCTGAGAGGAGACCCAAGGGACCGGTAATGCAGCTTTTTGGTGCCTGAGGTTGCAGGGGGAAGATTCCGTCGACCCACGGGAGATTTCTTCGGAGCTTCTGGTGCAGAGAGGAGGCAGACTACCCCCACAGCATGCACAAGCAGGAAAACAGTCGAGAAGGCAGCAGGATCAGCGTTACAGACTTGCAGTAGTCGTCTTTGCTACTATGTTGCAGGTTTGCAGGCTTCCAGCGCGGTCAGCGGTCGATTCCTTATCAGAAGGTGAAGAGGGAGATGCAGAGGAACTCGGCTGAGCTCATGCATTCGTTATCTAAAGTTTCCCCAGAGACAGAGACCCTAAATAGCCAGAAAAGAGGGTTTGGCTACCTAGGAGAGAGGAAAGGCTACTAACACCTGAAGGAGCCTATCACAAGGAGTCTCTGACGTCACCTGGTGGCACTGGCCACTCAGAGCAGTCCAGTGTGCCAGCAGCACCTCTGTTTCCAAGATGGCAGAGGTCTGGAGCACACTGGAGGAGCTCTGGACACCTCCCAGGGGAGGTGCAGGTCAGGGGAGTGGTCACTCCCCTTTCCTTTGTCCAGTTTCGCGCCAGAGCAGGGGCTAAGGGGTCCCTGAACCGGTGTAGACTGGCTTATGCAGAATTGGGCACCTCTGTGCCCAACAAAGCATTTCCAGAGGCTGGGGGAGGCTACTCCTCCCCTGCCTTCACACCATTTTCCAAAGGGAGAGGGTGTCACACCCTCTCTCAGAGGAAGTTCTTTGTTCTGCCATCCTGGGCCTGGCCTGGCTGGACCCCAGGAGGGCAGCTGCCTGTCTGAGGGGTTGGCAGCAGCAGCAGCTGCAGTGAAACCCCAGGAAGGGCAGTTTGGCAGTACCAGGGTCTGTGCTACAGACCACTGGGATCATGGGATTGTGCCAACTATGCCAGGATGGTATAGAGGGGGCAATTCCATGATCATAGACATGTTACATGGCCATATTCGGAGTTACCATGGTGAAGCTACATATAGGTAGTGACCTATATGTAGTGCACGCGTGTAATGGTGTCCCCGCACTCACAAAGTTCAGGGAATTGGCTCTGAACAATGTGGGGGCACGTTGGCTAGTGCCAGGGTGCCCTCACACTAAGTAACTTTGCACCTAACCTTTACCAGGTAAAGGTTAGACATATAGGTGACTTATAAGTTACTTAAGTGCAGTGTAAAATGGCTGTGAAATAACGTGGACGTTATTTCACTCAGGCTGCCGTGGCAGGCCTGTGTAAGAATTGTCAGAGCTCCCTATGGGTGGCAAAAGAAATGCTGCAGCCCATAGGGATCTCCTGGAACCCCAATACCCTGGGTACCTCAGTACCATATACTAGGGAATTATAAGGGTGTTCCAGTAAGCCAATGTAAATTGGTAAAAATGGTCACTAGCCTGTCAGTGACAATTTGAAAGTAATGAGAGAGCATAACCACTGAGGTTCTGGTTAGCAGAGCCTCAGTGAGACAGTTAGGCACCACACAGGGAACATATACATGCACACCTATGAGCACTGGGGCCCTGTGTGACAGGGTCCCAGTGACACATACATATAGGCCACAAACCTATGAGCACTGGGGTCCTGACCAGCAGGATCCCAGTGACACATAACAAACATACTGAAAACATAGTGTTTTCACTATGAGCACTGAGGCCTGGCTATCAGGATCCCAGTGAGACAGTGAAAACAGTGACAAACACCCTGACATACACTCACAAACAGGCCAAAAGTGGGGGTAACAAGGCTAGAAAGAGGCTACCTTCTCACAATGGTTCCTCCACAGGTCTCGGGTCAGGTGATGAATACAAATGGCACAGTACAACAGTTCCCACTACACAGTGAGAATGGAATAAACAATGTATGGGAGAGTGAAAGTTCAGATGAGGAGGGAAATTGTGTGCTTGCAGCATCCTTGGAAGTTGATCAAAAGGGTCCATATGTGGAGGGAACAGTTATGGGTCATCGTGTTTCATTCTTAGTTGACACAGGAGCCACACGTTCAACTGTTAGGAGCATTGAAGTACCAAATTTGCCACTCTCAGGGATAACAGTTCAAGTAGTGGGAGTAGCAAACAGGCACCTGACGAACCCAATCACAGATCCAGTACAAGTCAGAATTGGTAACTATCAAGGGTTACATAATTTTGTGGTATGTGACTCAAGCCCGATAGCACTGTTAGGGAGAGACCTATTGTGCAAATTGGGATGTTCGATTATGTGTTTGAACGATGGAATTAGAATTCAGACGAGCAGTGTTGGGGAAGAAGAGGACAGTGTAGAAGGGGATGAGATGGAAACTGTCGATGAAGAATATCCTCTGATTAACCTTTTTCCGATGATAACTGAAGCAGATATTCCAGCTGAATTACGGGAAACAGTCGGAAAGGAAGTGTGGGATATGACAGGAAAAGAGGTGGGATTGGTGAAAGGAGTGGAACCAGTGAAAGTGACCGTAAAACCCAATGTAACCTTTCCCCAGACCCCACAATACCACATGGCACAAGACACCCTCATGAAAGTCGCCCAACTCATTGACGAGTTTGTAAAACAGGGAGTATTGAAAGAAGTGTTAAGCAGTCCATGTAATTCACCAATCATGGGACTAATAAAGCCGAGTGGAAAGGTCCGAATCGCGCAGGACTTGAGGAAAATAAATGACATCATAATTAAATGCTGCCCTGTAGTACCGAATCCAGCTGTGATAATGTTTCAAGTCCCTTGCGATGCCGAGTGGTTCTCAGTCATTGACTTGTCACAAGCATTCTTTTCGGTGCCTCTTCATGAGGACAGCCAATTTCTCTTTTGTTTCAAATTCTTAGACAGAGTTTACAGTTGGTGTCGAATTCTTCAAGGGTTTTCTGAGTCACCGTCAATTTTCAATCAGATTCTAAAGAAAGACTTGGAAGCGTTAGAATTGCCATTCGAGTCAACCCTAGTACAGTACATTGATGACTTACTGATTGCATCTAACACAGAAAGTGGCTGCACAGCCGACACCATTGCTCTACTGAACCATTTGGGAAGGAATGGACACAAGGTGTCTCCTTCAAAGTTGCAGTTCTGTCAGAAGAAAGTGAAATATTTGGGTTATCAAATAGAGAAAGGGTCACGGAGAATAATGAAGGAAAGAATAACAAGTGTACTTCAAATGAGTCCACCAAAGACGAGGAGGGAGGTGAGGAAGTTTTGGGGGATGGTGAGCTACTGTCGCCAGTGGATTCCCAACTTTTCAACTCTAGCAAAGCCTTTACTGAAACTGACCCAGAAGGATGCCTTGGATGAAATTGAGCTGAAAGGAGATGAGATGGATGCTTTTATTGAATTGAAAGAATGCATGTGCAGGGCTCCAGCTTTAGGTATGCCTGATTACACAAAGCCTTTCACATTGTTTTGTCATGAACGAGATGCATGTTCTTTGTCTGTCTTGACCCAAGCCCATGGTGGCATAAACAGACCAGTAGCGTATTTTTCAGCTACTTTGGATCCGGTCGCAGCAGCACTGCCAGGGTGTTTGCGCGCCGTAGCAGCAGTTGGTATCAGCCTCACTCAGAGTGAAGGAATAGTGATGGGACACCCATTAACAGTCATGGTCCCTCACTCAGTTGAGATACTTTTGACCCGCTCCCGAACGCAACACATGACTGGAGCAAGACTCACAAGGTATGAAACAATAATTCTGGGCTCACCGAATGTGCAGCTGAAAAGGTGCACTACGTTGAATCCAGCAACCTTGCTTCCCGGTGAAAATGCTGAAATTGAGAACGCTGAAGACGTCGAGCACGACTGCCTTCAGGTGACTGAATTTTGCACAAAACCCCGACCTGACATTAAGGATACTAAGCTTGATGAAAATGACCATATTATTTTTGTTGATGGGTCATGTTTAAGAGATGCGTTGGGAATATTGAAAGCAGGATATGCTGTATGTACTGTAACAGGTGTCTTGGAAGCGTCCTGGCTTCAAGGAGTCTATTCCGCACAAGTAGCAGAGCTTGTAGCCCTTACAAGAGCATGCCAACTGTCTACATTGATGAAGGTTACCATTTACACTGATAGTCAGTACGGGTTTGGAATTGTGCACGACTTTCGGCAACTATGGTCACAGAGAGGTTTCCTGACCTCTTCAGGGTCCCCAGTGAAAAACGGGGAGAGAATAAGGGAATTGTTACACGCCATTCAGATGCCAGCCGAAATTGCAGTGGTAAAGTGTAGTGCTCATACAAAAGGACAGGACTATGTTTCCCTGGGAAATGCATATGCGGATCAAGTCGCAAGATTTTGTGCCTTGAACTGTATATTGCTCAGGGATGAATGGAATTTGATAAGTGAACCAGAACTCGAACCAGCTGAAGCATTTGCCTTGAAGGTCGTGGATACAATGGATGAACTAAAAGCATTACAGAATAGCGTCAGGGAGGATGAAAGAGTTTCCTGGATTAAGTCACAATGTACAAGGAGACCAGATGAGTTATGGGTTTCAAATGAGGGAAAATTTGTTTTACCAAATAGTCTCTTATCGCAGCTAGCGCGGTTCTATCATGGGCGGGCTCACCTAGGGAGAGATGCCATGATAAGATTGTTCAAAACTGGTTGGTTTAACCCCAGATTTCGTCAAGTTGCAGAAGCAGTTTGCCATTGTTGTGTCATTTGTCAACAGATGAACCCAGGAAAGGGAACGGTTGTGAACGTGAGCCACATTGGCAGGGCGGGTGGCCCGTTCAGCAGAGTGCAGATGGACTTTATTGAGATGCCTGTGCATGGAGGTCTGAAGTATGTGTTGGTAATTGTGTGCATTTTTAGTCACTGGATTGAAGCATACCCCACACGTAGAAATGACAGCCTTACAGTTGCAAAACTATTGTTGAGGGAGTTGATACCACGTTTCGGATTCCCGATCTCTTTAGAATCAGATAGAGGAAGTCACTTCAATAACGAGGTGATAAAGTTACTTTGCGCAGCGCTGAACATTGAGCAAAAACTGCATTGTAGCTATCGCCCTGAAGCCTCAGGACTGGTGGAACAAATGAATGGTACACTGAAATCAAGAATGGCGAAAATATGTGCATCGACAAATTTGAAATGGCCTGACGCATTGCCTTTGGTGTTAATGTCAATGAGAAACACCCCTGACAGAAAGACTGGATTGTCCCCGCACGAAATTCTCATGGGCAGGGCCATGAGACTTCCTGCAGTTCCCGCAAACGCGCTTTTGAATATTACAGATGATATGGTGTTAGACTACTGCAAAGGTCTGGCTGACGTGGTTCGCTCTTTCTCTCACCAGGTGGAAGCAACCACCTTGCCACCGATCCAAGGTCCAGGACACACACTGAAAGCAGGTGACTGGGTCGTGATAAAGAAGCACGTGAGGAAGTCGTGTCTGGAACCCCGTTGGAAAGGCCCTTTCCAAGTGATCCTGACGACCACTACCGCTGTGAAGTGTGCGGGAGTTCCCAACTGGATTCACGCCAGTCATACAAAGAAAGTGTTGTGTCCCACAGATGAGGAAGTTGAAGCGCTGAAACTGCCAGTGCCTGATAACAAAGTGCCGAGCGCTGAAACAGAGCAAAACAGAACTAGAAGCGAACAGGCAGAAATAGAGGAGAGAGAAATATTCTCTGAGGACGAAACAACCGATTCACTTGGGGAAGACCAAGGAGAAACCTCAGACAGCGACGAAGCAGCTGAAGGTAACAAAGAGCCTGAAGCAGCTGAAAGTGACAAAGAGCCTGAAGAAAATAACGGTGACAAAGGGGTCGAACGAGGTGAAGAAGCAGGAGAGCCTGATCAGAGGAGGGCTTTCCCAGAAGCAGACGGTACAGAAAAAGAAAAGAAAAACCTGATTGACTCCCCAGAAGGAGGGGACAAGGCAGAACAGAACGAAACTGTTCAAACTTCTTCAGAAGAGATCGCAGGTCCATCAAGTGGACACAGTGCAAAGAGAAGACCAAGTATATCACCAGTAAAACTAAGAACTAGAGAAACGTTGAACGACAGTGAAGGGCCAAGAGTGAAAGAGAAAAGAAAGGAAGTGTCTGTCGTGGTACCAACATCAAGTGAAGAAAAAGACTTGGCCAAAGAGGAAAGTACCAGTGAGGCAGAATCAAAGAGAGATGCAAAATTGAAAAGGAAAAGGATACCAAACAGGAGATATTCCGGTCCAGAATGGGCATATGTAGTCAATGACGATTGGACCGACGAATTTGTATCTCTTAGCCTCGAGAACGAAGAAGAAGAGATACCAATAGAAAAGAAAAGTTTTATGGACACTATTGACTGAAAAACTGATAAATGACATTGCTTGCTATAATCTAACGTGATACAACCAGCTGAGACATTGCCAAACCGGATAAGACATTTGCTAACTTGATAAGACTTTGATAACCTGATTGACTCTTAAACTCGATTTGAGACAACGTTGCTAACTGATAAAAGACTGAGTTATTGCCGAATTGAGACAAATGCTGCTAACCGATAAGTGACTGAGCTCCTGAAGAAAACTGTGTGAACATTGCGCTCGTTCAGCTTTGTAACTAATTGCTAAATTGTTTCTTTATAGGTGCTTCTAGCTCTCTGATTCTATACAGATCATGACTAAGTACGCTACACAAAACAGTAGAGTGAAATATTGTAAATATGCGTGTATAGGCTTGATAACTGCATGTGTACTAATAATAATGGCAATAGTGCTTGCAACGCGTGGTAAGGGTGAGAATGAGAAAATTGATGCTTCTACTTCTGCTCCTGTTACTGTCACTGAACTAACCGCATTGAAAAGACTAGAATTAGATGAGAGACACTTGCATGATAAGAAGGAACTTTCGTATAATGTTTTCTATCGCCTACTAACAGAATATGTTGAGACTATGGATGCGAAAGATTGTTATGTGTGTACACAGATACCGACATCGGTAACGGAAGGGGTGACTTATCACCACATGCCTCTTACATATGGGATTACATGTAGTTTAGTAACTTCTAGATTTTATGGTCAAACTAACATACAGTATTTTTACTCAAATTATGATGTTACCTTTGCATAGGTTCCTATAATAACGCAACTAAGCCAGATTGCTAAAGATTGGGATGCTAAAATAATGAGGGAATTTTTCGAGCCAATGCAACCTTTTGAAACAGCTCACGCTCATAGGGAAAACCTTACCTGCTCGCTCTCTGCAGTAGAAATAAGCTTTTTAGATCGCACAGATGATAGAAGGGCACAAATGAATGCGAAATTAGAAAAAGAGCTAAGTAAGAGGACTTCAGTAGATAATTATGCTTTTGCCGCAATAAAAACACAAGGAAGAATAGCTTTAGACGCTTGGCATGTAGGGAAATTTTGTATATATCGTGGTGAATCTTATTATGATAACATTTTCGTGGGAGCGAGTGAATGTAAACATACTTGACCCTGTCATACCTGGTGTATATTACATTTGTGGGCATAATGCCTATTATCGTCTTCCAAAGGGATGGTGGGGGAGATGTTATTTGGGTATAGTGTTCCCAAAGGTTTATCAACTGGATGACCTATCGGTGATTCCAAAGACACCTGGATCTCATCGTATCCAGAAAAGAGAGACCACAGCTGCTGTGGTAGGAGATATATTTGGAGCCATGATTCCTTCATTGGGAGTTGTGTTGAATTCCATCAAAATAAGAAGTTGTCTACTATAGTGGATAACATGTTGACAAAGTTTTCAGGTGCTATAATCCTGATGGATGCTGAACTTGCAGCAGAAAGAGCTATGACTCTTCAAAACAGGCTTGCCCTAGACATTCTTTTAGCAAAGGATGGCGGCGTTTGCAAAATGCTTGGTGCGCGTCACTGTTGCACGTATATACCAGACAACAGTGTGAAAATTAAAACAATGCTTGCAAATCTAACAAAAGAGAGTGCAGACTTGAAGGAATTGAAAGAACCAGGAGTTTGGGAGACGGTTGGAAAGGGAGTTGCTTCAGTGGGAAATTGGCTTGGTGGCATTTGGAATGGAATATTACTAAAAATAATACAGGGAATACTAATAGTACTAATTTGCATCTTTGGGATTTGGGGAATAAAGAGGGGAATACTAATGATCATGGCAAGAATTAAGAGAAGGAAGGAAGAGAAAATAATGAAAAGAATGACAGAAGAATACAAGGCAAGAACAAGGGGAACTAAAAGGCAAAGAGAACTGACAGAATTTTAATGGAATAAAATTTGTGGGAATGGTTTTGTGTGATGACAAGTAGTCATCAGAGGAGGGATTGATGACGCAGAAACGAAGGTTTTACATTTATTAGTGCATAAACGTAGTGCCGCGATAATCAAGTGTGACTTTAACCGAACTAATAAAGATTGTACGGGGACAAATGTGCCCTCAGAGTAGTTCGCCAACATTTATAAGCGTGCTTTATATAACGTGATGTATTAGAATTGTACTAATCTGACATAACCGTAAACGTGTGCTATGATTTGCTTGTTTGAAATGTTTTAACTTAGCATAACTTTAGTGGAGGCTTCGGCCTAGTTGCCTTGTCTCACGGTTTAAATGCTCGTGTTTTTCTAATGTGCTAATAAAACGTGTATTCTTGCTTGAAGCTGTACTTTTCCAGTGAGATCGGTTCACATGCTTATCTTTAAGGTTTCGTGCCAGCCTGGCATCTTCTTCTTTGCTCCAAGGTCAATCTGCAGGTGCAGACAATGGAAGCTCTGAAAGTGAGTTAATTGGTAAAATATGTTGCAACTTACGTTCCCGACTCCAAGGATAATGTATGCCTAGGTAGAAGCTTGTGAATTGCTGTTTTTGATTGGACAATTTGAAGCCAACCTATGAACCCTCCAATGGAAGACCCTACTGGATTTGAACTGTTGATTATTTAAACCTGGTGCACAAGAAGAAAGTAGCCATTAGCCATTACCCGCCATTTGCAGGACATCGCAGCCATTATGGCCCATCTTGCCGACCTCGTCATTTTGCCATCTTCTACGATGCCAATTGATGTTCAACGCCATTTTGAATGAGACTTTGATGCTTTCTCTAATCGAGAGAAAGAGACTTTAAGTAATTCTCGCCCTAGAGACTTTAACTTCGATTTGCCCCTTTGCATAAAGTAGTAGTTTTGTCCTTTTATCTTGCCGCTGTGAGGCAATTGCCCCGTCCATCCTGCCCCTTTGCCCCGTCCCATGCTGATTGAAACCGGTACCTGTGAGACGAAGACTTCCTTGAATGCTGATTGAATTTGGTAAATATGAAAGGAAAATGTACAATTGCATTGTGTTTCTTTTTAGGTAACCAACTGCTAATTTTTGATAAGAGCCCTACTTAGGAGTTTTCCAAATCAATGTTGCTAAATTGTTTTTGCATGAAGTCCCACATGCAGATGCTAATTTGAGGTTAGATGAGGATTCATTTGTTGCACGATGCAATTTGAGACTTTGTTATGCTGACTGATGTATGCAATTAGCCCATTACAGATTATAGTTTTAGTGGTTTGCGTTGCTATCATCGAATGTATTGTTATTCAAATGCTGCATAGATTGCATCTTTTTCGTCGTTATGGACAGCTATTAATGTTCATTTACATATATCATTTGGTGTTGAGACACATTTATATCGTGCTAGCTTTGTTAATATAGGGAAATAAATTCATTAACTTTGAATAAACTGGTGTGGTTATTCATGGCCGAAAGGTCATGGTTCGCCGAAATGTTTTCTGGATTAATTGTGAAGTGTTATGTTGATCAGGGCATTGCTTATGTTCGTTATTGATTATTGATTAGATTAAATTGACTAATCTCGGGTGAAGAGAGCCCCACTTGGTCAAAAGATTCATCGACCCAAGAGCGTCCAAATACAGGTAATTTATTAGGACGGAACGCTCTATCAGTAGACAGAGGGTATAGCCGATTCACCCAAATAAAGTGTACAGTCTCAATTCCCGGTAGTAGATGTTTGCTCAATCTTGACATTTTTCTCTACAATCGTAAAACCATGCTATGGATTAGATTGAATGCCCCAAATTAAGAGATATATTTAAGATACAACTGGAAACCCCAAGAGATAATGTATAATTAGATCTTGAAACATCATCAGCTGGAACACTAGAGGGGTTTATAGATTTTGGCTGATATGGGAATCCGGCAAAATGAATAAGTGCTGTTGAATATTGTAGCTCGCCTTTTTGCAAAAATTAGTGATTCAACAATTCCATTGTTACTATAGCATGATATTGAGATGTAAGAAAAAGGGTAAAGGACAATATTGTTAACAGATCTTTTAAAACAATATGGCTTATTGAGTTTATGAAACGACAATTGTGAATCACAATTCAAATTCAATAGACTGTCATAATCAATTGTGTAAGAAAACAGCTTTGTTGATGATCAGAAAACTGGATGGTTCACAAAGCCTGAGCAAGCATTTTTCTCTACTAATTTACAGCCAGGTGTACAAAGCTTTTTATTGTTTGCAAACAGCCCGATTCACAGAATCGAGCCATTTGTAAATGAAAAAAGGCATTTTTCAATGTACAAAGGCCCAAGTCATGATTCAGAAAGATATTACCAAATCTCAAACTGGGTTTGCGAGTTGATATTAGGAAAGGGTGTGTTGAGAGCACCTCTTTCTAATACCGAATAGCAGTGGTATGTGTGAATGTTTTCAACCAAAATGCAGTCGCAAAACATTTGCATTTTACCACTAACTTCAAGTTGGTGGTAACCCATTTGCAAATGGGAAGGGGGGTTCCCACAGTAACCCTTCCCCTTTGAGAATGGTTGTAAAACTATTTTTTAAGAGCAGACAGTGGTCCCACGGACAACTTCCTAATCTTATAAAATGAAAATAAAACTTCTCATTTTTCTTTTTGAAAAACATCCTCTTTTCCTTTAAGAAAAACGTGCTGCATTTAAAAAAAACATTGCTTTATTTAAAAGCAGTCACAAACCTAGTGGTCTGCTCACCCTAGAAGGTCACATCCCTGTGGTTTTTGTGATTCCTAGTATGTCACAAAGCAAGACATACCTCATGAATATTAATGAGACAGTTCTGTTTGCGAACCACTGGGAATCGCAGGAAGTGTAAAGAACACTTTAGAACCTGGCTGTTTGTGATTACCAAATAGCAAATTGCAAAGATTTTCTATTTGGTAATCGCAAACCTTAACCTACGTACGTCTGCCCCTTAATCCCTAGCTTACCAGAGATACATTGTGTGTTTGTTAAGTCCTAAAAAAAAAAAAGAATTAATTGTCGATTGTGTGACTCAGCCCTGGAATCAATTATGCTTGTTTGGAGTGTTTGTCCTAGTTTGACGTAGTTGCGCAAATTTTATTTGATGTATTTTACTTACATTTTTATTTTATTTTAAGACAATGTTATATGTGCTTGATTTTTACTTCATACTCTGTATATTCTTTAGGGCAAAAAAGTATGTGGAATGCACCAAGAGTTATTAGATCTAGAGAGACTGTAATAGAAATGATTCATCAACACACTTGATGATATGAAATATTTTTTTTAAATGTAGTGCATCCATGTGCAGCTTTTATGACTTTTCTTTTCTTTTTAGGGGTTTGCCTAGAGGTGAGCTCCAGACAAACACCGAAGCCCATGGTGGTACTGCCTTTCATGACATATGGAGATCTACACAGCTTCCTGCTGTGCTCCAGGCTCCATACTGGTCCACAGGTGACTGTCTTTTTGGTTAAATGATTTGTGAGATTCCTTTGATCTGGCAATGCTCTGTCTAGTGTGAATCTGTTTGACTTCAGTTTTATTTTATTCTTGTTTTCCGTTCAGTACGTTCCTCTGCAGACCCTGTTGAAGTTTATGATCGATATTGCTCTGGGAATGGAGTACCTAAGCAGTAGGAACTTTCTGCACAGGGACTTGGCTGCACGAAACTGCATGTGAGTTTTATATTCATCTCACATAATGTCTGATCTCCAGTTTCCCTTTCTGAATCTCATAAATCTATAACTCTACCCCAGGACCTAAATGCTTCATCTTCTGAGAAGTCAAATGCAGTGTCTAATTTCTACCGTTTGCTGTCGACGGTGGGATGTTTAGGGTGTTACACTCTCCTAGTAGGTATATGTTTGGTAAATAGTTGAGTACAGGTGCTTTCAGATGAGTATGGTGAGGTGTCTGTCGGATTTCACCTGAAATGTTTACGTACACAGAGACAAAACCGCACGCAAATGCTCTCCCTCTCTCTGTTTTGAATATCTTCCAAAATAATTTAGTGTACAAAATATTGTGGTTTACTACTTATTTGGCTCATTGCACCACTGTAAAAGCAGATTTGGCTACTTATTTGGTTAATTACACCTCCATAATAGTAGCTTACACTATGTAAGATATGCAGAGGCCGAGGTGAATAACTCAGATGCTACAGTTGTAAATCTTACCCGAGGAACGTGAGATAAACGAATCTGTTAAATTGCGGGTGAAACCATGGCTGAGGGGATTGCTCACCCCACCAGAACATGCTTAAATTAGTTTTGTTCGTGATAATACGCCGACTGGAAAATGTACATAACGGACTGGGTTTTTAGGTGTGCGGCGGTATTTTTCTTGTTTAGCGGATGCAATGTGTCAATGTACTGAGCACGGCAATTGCACTCACAAACATGCACACACAACATACAGGCACCCCCTCAAAAGAAATAACACACACATTTGAACACAGGCACACATCCGCAACCTCACAAACTTATGGCTAAAAAACTTTCACATCGACAGCGTCAAAAGCTCAGACCTCTGCCATTGCCGAGACCTTTGGCCTTGCCAACAGTGTCTTGAAAGCGAGATGCATGCTCGCAGGATCGACCCTAATAACAGTGTTCAGTTCCGTTTCCTTTACAATGCACAATTACTTAATCACTGTTGATGCAGACAATGATAGGTTGTCAATTTGAA
Organism: Pleurodeles waltl; assembly: GCF_031143425.1. Classification (NCBI taxonomy): domain Eukaryota; kingdom Metazoa; phylum Chordata; class Amphibia; order Caudata; family Salamandridae; genus Pleurodeles; species Pleurodeles waltl. Next base: position 956,422,264 of record NC_090444.1, read on the forward strand.
TCTCATATTAAGATGTCTTTCCTTTACAGAATTAATAAAGAAAACTGGGTGCAGGGAATTAAAATCATATTTTCAGCCAGTCTCGAATGCAGATAAACACAGGAAATCTGTGGTCCTTGTCTGCACCGATTACAAGAACCGATTACAGACATGCAACAACTTTTTATGTTAAAAACCCAAGCATGTTTTACAAGAAAACAAATAACTTCCGATCCAAACACAATGGAAACCGGGGCGAAGTCAAAATGAAAGTGGTAGCAGAGGGCCACTCCCAGCTCTCAAAATCCCCTGACACCCCACGCCCCCCACACCCTGAAAAAAATGCACTTCACTTTTCAGTGAAACATCATTGGGCTTCCCAGGAATGGAAACTCTGAAAGCTTCCGACTTCTGATCTGAGCTTAGCGCCAGTGGAACCCGGTATTTTCCTGCCCATTAAAGGGTCTGCCCTTGGCTTATTTTTCATTTGCTGTGTATTTTTTAATCAAAGATCCTGGAGAGTAGTTTACAAAATAGCAGGAAGATTAGTCGCATTAAGATTTGACTTATGCCACACTGGAACTGCCAGTACCAAAGTTATATCAAAAGCTCAATACACTCTTAGAGTGGGTAAAGCTATCAAGGGAGGGGTCACAGAGGCGTCATCCAGAAAGGCCCTTGGTGTTAATTCCGAAATTGTGCTTTAACACCCCAATCCACCCCACTCCAATCTGCTCTGCTCCAATCCACGCCAATCCACCCCACCTCATCCCACAACAATCCACCCCATTCCAATCTACCCCACAAATTCAATCCACTTAACACCAATCCAATCAACACCAATTTAATCCACCTCACTCCAATCCACCCCACTCCAATCCAGCCCACAATCCACCCCCACTCCAATCCAAACTCCTCACCCCAATCAATCCATTCCAGTCCACTACCCTCCAGTCCTTCCAACCCACACCAATCTGTCCCACTCCAATCTGCTACAATATAATCAGCCACCATCCAAGCCACCCCACACAAATCTAATCTAGTCCAACCCACCTCACCCCACTCCAGTCCAATCCACCTCACCCCACTCCAGTCTATTCTACCCCACTCTAGTCCATTCCAATCCACCTCAATTCAATCTTCCCCTCTCCAATCCAATCCACCCCATTCCAATCCAAAACAATCCACCACACTCTAATGTGGCCCAATCTAGTCGAGCCCAATCCAGTCAAGCCCAATCCAATCAACCCCGGCTCCAATCCAATCTACCTCACCCCAGTCCAAACCACCCCACTCCATTGCAATCCATCCTAATGCACCCCCCTCCAATCCAGCCCACAAACCACCCCCACTCCAATCCAAACTACTCAACCCAATCAATACATTCCAATCCACCACACCACACTCCAATCCTTCCAACCCACACCAATCTGTCCCACTCCAATCTGCCACAATATAATCAGCCACCATCCAAGCCGTCCCACACCAATCCAATCCAGTCCAACCCACCTCACCCCACTCTAGTCGAATCCACCTCACGCCACTCCTGTCCTGTCTAATCCACCCCAATTCAATCTTCCCCTCTCCAATCCAATCCACCTCACTCCAATCCAAAACAATCCACCCCACTCTAATGTGGCCCAATCAAGTCGAGCCCAATCCAGTCAAGCCCAATCCAGTCAACCCCCACTCCAATCCATTCTACCTCACCCCAGTCCAATCCACCCCACTTCATTCCAATCCATCCCAATGCACCCCCCCTCCAATCCACCACAATCCACCCCACTCCAATCTAATCCACCCCACCCCACACCAATCCAAACCAATCCACCCACACCCAATCCACCCCACTCTTCAATCCACACCACTGCTATCCAGCCAAATCCAATCCAATCAATCCCACTCTGGTCCAGTCCACCTCACTGCGATCCAATCCACCCCACTCCACCCAAATCTACCTCACCCCAAACCAATCCACCCCACCCCTAGTCATTCCACCCTACTCCGTCCCAATGCATGCCACTCCAATCCACCACAATCCACTCTAATTTTATCTACCCAACACCAATCCAAACCACCCAGTCTAAACCAACCCACACCAATACATCCACTCCAATCCAACCTACCCAATTGCAGTCCAACTCACCCCATTCCAATCCAACCCATCTAACTCCAATCCACCCCCTTCAATTCACCTCGCTCCAATTCTCCTCATTCCGGTGCAGTACAATCCACTCGGATCCAAATCATCCTACTCCAAACAACCCATTCAAATCCATTCCATCCCATTCCAATACAATCCACCCCACCCAATCCAATCCTCCACAACCTAATCCACCCCTCTCCAATCCAGTGCACCCACTCACTCCAATCAATCCCACACCAATCTAATCCACCACATTCCAATCCAAAACAATCCACCCCACTCTAATGTGGCCCAATCCAGTTGAGCCCAATCCAGTCAACCCCCGCTCCAATCCAATCTATCTTACCCCAGTCCAATATACCCCACTCCATCCCAATGCACCCCCTCCAATCCAGCCCACAATCCACCCCCACTCCAATCCAAACTATTTACCCCAATCAATCCATTCCAATCCACCACACCAAACTCCAATCCTTCCAACCCACACCACTCTGTCCCACTCCAATCTGCCACAGTATAATCAGCCACCATCCAAGCCGTCCTACACCAATCCAATCCAGTCCAACCCACCTAACCCCACTCCAGTCCAATCCACCTCACCTCACTCCAGTCCAATCCACCCCAATTTAATATTCCCCTCTCCAATCCAATCCACCACATTCCAATCCAAAACAATCCACCCCACTCTAATGTGGCCCAATCCAGTCAAGTCCAATCCAGTCGAGCCCAATCCAGTCAACCCCTGCTCCAATCCAATCTACCTCACCCCAGACCAATCCACCCTACTCCATTCCAATCCGTCCCAATTCACCCCTCCACTCCAGCTCATAATCCACCCCCACTCCAATTCAAACTACTCACCCCAATCAATCCATTCCAATCCACCACACCAAACTCCAATCCTTCCAACCCACACCAATCTGTCCCACTCCAATCTGCCACAATATAATCAGCCACCATCCAAGCCGTCCCACACCAATCCAATCCAGTCCAACCCACCTCACCCCACTCTAGTCGAATCCACCTCACGCCACTCCTGTCCTGTCTAATCCACCCCAATTCAATCTTCCCCTCTCCAATCCAATCCACCTCACTCCAATCCAAAACAATCCACCCCACTCTAATGTGGCCCAATCAAGTCGAGCCCAATCCAGTCAACCCCCACTCCAATCCATTCTACCTCACCCCAGTCCAATCCACCCCACTTCATTCCAATCCATCCCAATGCACCCCCCCTCCAATCCAACACAATCCACCCCACTCCAATCTAATCCACCCCACACCAATCCAAACCAATCCACCCACACCCAATCCACCCCACTCTTCAATCCACACGACTGCTATCCAGCTGAATCCAATCAAATCAATCCCACTCAGGTCCAATCCACCTCACAGCGATCCAATCCACCCCACTCCACCCAAATCTACCTCACTCCAAACCAATCCACCCCACCCCTAGTCATTCCAACCTACTCCGTCCCAATGCATGCCACTCCAATCCACCACAATCCACTCTAATTTTATCTACCCAACACCAATCCAAACCACCCAGTCTAAACCAGCCCACTCCAATACATCCACTCCAATCCAACCTACCCAATTGCAGTCCAACTCACCCCATTCCAATCCAACCCATCTAACTCCAATCCACCCCCTTCAATTCACCTCACTCCAATTCTCCTCATTCCGGTGCAGTACAATCCACTCCGATCCAAATCACCCTACTCCAAACAACCCATTCAAATCCATTCCATCCCATTCCATTCCAATACAATCCACCCCACCCCAATTCAATCCTCCACAACCTAATCCACCCCTCTCCAATCCAGTGCACCCACTCACTCCAATCAATCCCACACCAATCTAATCCACCACATTCCAATCCAAAACAGTCCACCCCACTCTAATGTGGCCCAATCCAGTCGAGCCCAATCCAGTCAACCCCCGCTCCAATCCAATCTACCTCACCCCAGTCCAATATACCCCACTCCATTCCAATCCATCCCAATGCACCCCCTCCAATCCAGCCCACAATCCACCCCCACTCCAATCCAAACTATTTACCCCAATCAATCCATTCCAATCCACCACACCAAACTCCAATCCTTCCAACCCACACCACTCTATCCCACTCCAATCTGCCACAGTATAATCAGCCACCATCCAAGCCGTCCTACACCAATCCAATCCAGTCCAACCCACCTAACCCCACTCCAATCCAATCCACCTCACCCCACTCCAGTCCAATCCACCCCAATTCAATATTCCCCTCTCCAATCCAATCCACCACATTCCAATCCAAATCAATCCACCCCACTCTAATGTGGCCCAATCCAGTCGAGCCCAATCCAGTCAACCCCTGCTCCAATCCAATCTACCTCACCCCAGACCAATCCACCCCACTCCATTCCAATCCGTCCCAATTCACCCCCTCCACTCCAGCTCATAATCCACCCCCACTCCAATCCAAACTACTCACCCCAACCAATCCATTCCAATCCACCACACCAAACTCCAATCCTTCCAACCCACACCAATCTGTCCCACTCCAATCTGCCACAATATAATCAGCCACCATCCAAGCCGTCCCACACCAATCCAATCCAGTCCAACCCACCTCACCCCACTCTAGTCGAATCCACCTCACGCCACTCCTGTCCTGTCTAATCCACCCCAATTCAATCTTCCCCTCTCCAATCCAATCCACCTCACTCCAATCCAAAACAATCCACCCCACTCTAATGTGGCCCAATCAAGTCGAGCCCAATCCAGTCAACCCCCACTCCAATCCATTCTACCTCACCCCAGTCCAATCCACCCCACTTCATTCCAATCCATCCCAATGCACCCCCACTCCAATCTAATCCACCCCACACCAATCCAAACCAATCCACCCACACCCAATCTACCCCACTCTTCAATCCACACGACTGCTATCCAGCCGAATCCAATCAAATCAATCCCACTCAGGTCCAATCCACCTCACAGCGATCCAATCCACCCCACTCCACCCAAATCTACCTCACTCCAAACCAATCCACCCCACCCCTAGTCATTCCACCCTACTCCGTCCCAATGCATGCCACTCCAATCCACCACAATCCACTCTAATTTTATCTACCCAACACCAATCCAAACCACCCAGTCTAAACCAGCCCACTCCAATACATCCACTCCAATCCAACCTACCCAATTGCAGTCCAACTCACCCCATTCCAATCCAACCCATCTAACTCCAATCCACCCCCTTCAATTCACCTCACTCCAATTCTCCTCATTCCGGTGCAGTACAATCCACTCCGATCCAAATCACCCTACTCCAAACAACCCATTCAAATCCATTCCATCCCATTCCATTCCAATACAATCCACCCCACCCCAATCCAATCCTCCACAACCTAATCCACCCCTCTCCAATCCAGTGCACCCACTCACTCCAATCAATCCCACACCAATCTAATCCACCACATTCCAATCCAAAACAGTCCACCCCACTCTAATGTGGCCCAATCCAGTCGAGCCCAATCCAGTCAACCCCCGCTCCAATCCAATCTACCTCACCCCAGTCCAATATACCCCACTCCATTCCAATCCATCCCAATGCACCCCCTCCAATCCAGCCCACAATCCACCCCCACTCCAATCCAAAGTATTTACCCCAATCAATCCATTCCAATCCACCACACCAAACTCCAATCCTTCCAACCCACACCACTCTATCCCACTCCAATCTGCCACAGTATAATCAGCCACCATCCAAGCCGTCCTACACCAATCCAATCCAGTCCAACCCACCTAACCCCACTCCAATCCAATCCACCTCACCCCACTCCAGTCCAATCCACCCCAATTCAATATTCCCCTCTCCAATCCAATCCACCACATTCCAATCCAAATCAATCCACCCCACTCTAATGTGGCCCAATCCAGTCGAGCCCAATCCAGTCAACCCCCGCTCCAATCCAATCTACCTCACCCCAGACCAATCCACCCCACTCCATTCCAATCCGTCCCAATTCACCCCCTCCACTCCAGCTCATAATCCACCCCCACTCCAATCCAAACTACTCACCCCAACCAATCCATTCCAATCCACCACAATCCACTCTCATGTTATCTACCCCACACCAATCCAAACCACCCACCCCGTTCCAAACCAGCCCACTCCAATACATCCACTCCAATCCAATCTACCCAATTGCAGTCCAACTCACCCCATTCCAATCCAACCCATCTCACTCCAATCCACCCCCTTCAATTCACCTCACTCCAATTCTCCTCATTCCGGTGCAGTACAATCCACTCCAATCCAAATCACCCTACTCCAAACAACCCATTCCAATCCATTCCATCCCACCCAAATCCAATCCTCCACAACCTAATCCACCCCTCTCCAATCCAGTGCACCCACTCACTCCAATCAATCTAACACCAAGCTAATCCACCCCATTCCAATCCAAAACAATCCACCCCACTCTAATGTGGCCCAATCCAGTTGAGCCCAATCCAGTAGAGCCCAATCCAGTCAACCCCCGCTCCAATCCAATCTACCTCACCCCAGTCCAATCTACCCCACTCCATTCCAATCCATCCCAACTCACCCCCCTCCAATCCAGCCCACAATCCACCCCCACTCCAATCCAAACTACTCACCCCAATCAATCCATTCTAATCCACCACACTCCAATCCTTCCAACCCACACCACTCTGTCCCACTCCAATCTGCCACAGTATAATCAGCCACCATCCAAGCCGTCCTACACCAATCCAGTCCAATCCACCTCACCCCACTCCAGTCCAATCCACCCCAATTCAATATTCCCCTCTCCAATCCAATCCAATCCACCACATTCCAATCCAAAACAATCCACCCCACTCTAATGTGGCCCAATCCAGTCAAGCCCAACCCAGTTGAGCCCAATCCAGTCAACCCCCGCTTCAATCCAATCTACCCCACCCCAGTCCAATCCAACCCACTCCATTCCAATCCGTCCCAATGCACCCCCTCCAATCCAGCTCACAATCTACCCCCACTTCAATCCAAACTACTCACCCCAATCAATCCATTCCAATCCACCACACTCCAATCCAATCCATCCCAATGCACCCCCCTCCAATCCAGCCCACAATCAACCCCCACTCCAATCCAAACTACTCACCCCAATCAATCCATTCCAATCCACCACACTCCAATCCTTCCAACCCACACCAATCTGTCCCACTCCAATCTGCCACAGTATAATCAGCCACCATCCAAGCAGTCCTACACCAATTCAATCAAATCCAACCCACCTAACCCCGCTCCAGTCCAATCCACCTCACCTCACCCCACTCCAGTCCAATCCACCCCAATTCAATATACCCCTCTTCAATACAACCCACCCCATTCCAATCCAAAACAATCCATCCCACTCTAATGTGGCCCAATCCAGTCGAGCCCAATCCAGTCAACCCCCGCTCCAATCCAATCTACCTCACCCCAGTCCAATCCACCCCACTCCATTCCAATCCATCCCAATGCACCCCCTCCAATCCAGCCCACAATCCACCCCCACTCCAAACCAAACTGCTCACCCCAATCAATCCATTCCAATCGACCACACTCCAATCCTTCCAACCCACACCAATCTGTCCCACTCCAAGCTGCCACAATATAATCAGCCACCATCCAAGCCGTCCCACACCAATCCAATCCATTCCAACCCACCTCACCCCACTCCAGTCCAATCCACCTCACCCCAATCCAGTCCAGTCCAATCTTCCCCGCTCCAATCTAATCCACCCCACTCCAATCCAAAACAATCCACCCCACTCTAATGTGGCCCAATCCAGTCGAGCCAAACCAGTTGAGCCCAATCCAGTCAACCCCCACTCCAATCCATTCCACCTCACCCCAGTCCAATCCACCCCACTCCATTCCAATCCATCCCAATGCAACTCCCTCCAATCCACCACAATCCACCCCACTCCAATCTAATCCACCCCACCCCACCCCACACCAATCCAATCCAATCCACCCAAACCCAATCCACCGCACTCTTCAGACCACACCACTGCTATCCAGCCGAATCCAATCCAATCTATCCTACTCCAGTCCAATCCACCTCACTGCGACCCAATCCACCCCACTCCAGGCAAATCTACCTCACCCCAAAGCAATCCACCCCACCCCTAGTCAATCCACCCTACTCCGTCCCAATGCATGCCACTCCAATCCACCACAATCCACTCCAATCTTATCTACCCAACACCAATCCAAACCACCCAATTGCAGTCCAACTCACCCCATTCCAATCCAACCCATCTCACTCCAATCCACCCCCTTCAATTCACCTCACTCCAATTCTCCTAATTCCGGTGCAGTACAATTCACTCCATTCCAAATCACCTTACTCCAAACAACCCATTCAAATCCATCCCATCCCATTCCAATACAATCCACCCCATTCCAATCCAATCCTCCACAACCTAATCCACCCCTCTCCAATCCAGTGCACCCACTCAATTCAATCAATCCCACACCAATCTAATCCATCTTAATCCACTCAATCTAGTCCAATTGTCCCCCTGCAATCCAGCCTATTCTACCTTAACCCACCCCACTCCAAACCACCTTAATCACAATACTTCAATCCAATCCACCCCCACCAAACCAAGTCACCCCATCCCAAATCAAATCACACCACCCCTCTCCACTCCACTCTACCCCATCCAGTCCACCCCACTGAAATTCAATCCACCCCACTCCAATCCGCCTCACTCCACTTCAATTCAATCCACTTCACTCCAAGCCAATCCACCCCACTCTACTCCAGTCTACCCCACCCATTCCAATCCACTCCACTCCATTCCAACCCACCCACCCACCCACTCATATCCAATCCACCCCACTACTGCACCCACTCCAATCCATCCCACTGCAGTCCACCCCACCCCAAGCTACACACTCCAATCCACTCCACTCCAGTCCAAACCACCCCACTCTACTCCAATCCACCCCGCTCCACCTCACTCTACTCCAATACAATCCACCCCAATCCGATTCACCCCTCTCCACTCCACTCCACCCCATCCAGTCCACCCCACTGCAATCCAATCCACCCCACTTCAATCCATCCCACTGCACTTCAATTCAGTCCACTTCACTCCAATCCCATCCACCCCACTCCAGTCCACCCACCCCATTCCAATCCACTCCATTCCATTCCAACCCACCCACTCATATCCAATCCACCTTAACGCGTCCACCCACTTCAATCCATCCCACTCCAATCCACCCCACCCGAGCCACCCACTCCAATCCAGTCCAAACAACCCTACTCTACTCCAATCCATCCCACTCCCCTCACTCCACCTCACTCTACTCCAATACCATCCACCCCACCCAATTCAATCCACTCCACCCAATCACATCCAGCACACCCTAGTTCAATCCACCCATCCCACTCCAGTCCAATCCACCCCAATTTTATTCAATCTAATCCACCCCACTCTAATCCAATCCACCCCAGTCCAGTCCAGTCCAATCCAATCCACCCCACTCCAATCCAATCCAATCCAATCCACCCACCCCACTCCAGTCCAGTCCAATCCACCCACTATATTCCAGTCCACCCCATTCCAATCCAATCCACCGTACTCTAGTCCAATCCAATACACTGCAGTCCACCCTGCTCCAGTCCACTACAATCCAATCTAATCTACCCCACTCCATAGTACGCTAATCCAAGTCACCCCATTTATTTTCTATAGTTAACTTTCTTTTATTTCGCTAAGTCTTATTTTCTCACTTTGTACTCAACGTTTTGTTTTCGTTTGTGGGCGCTGTTCTCAAAAGATGACAATTAGCTTATTCCAAATATTGCAAAGCAGCATTGTTTCTTACATGTTAATTCCGAAATTATGCTTTAACACACAATTGTGCAGAACACCCCAATCCACCCCACTCCAATCCAATCTGCCCTGATCCAATCCACGCCAATCCACCCCACCTCACCCCACACCAATCCACCCCATTCCAATCTACCTCACAAATCCAATCCACTCCACACCAATCCAATCAACACCAATTTAATCCACCTCACTCCAATCCACCCCACTCCAAGTCAGCCCACAATCCACCCCCACTCCAATCCAAAGTACTCACCACAATCAATCCATTCCAATCCACCACACTCCAGTCTTTCCAACCCACACTAATCTGTCCCACTCCAATCTGCCACAATATAATCAGCCACAATCCAAGGCACCCCATGCCAATCCAATCCAGCCCAGCCCAACCCACCTCACTCCACTCCAGTCCAATCCACCTCACCCCACTCCAGTCCAATCCACCCCACCCCACTCCAGTCCAGTCCAATCCACCACAATTGAATCTTCCCCTCTCCAATCCAATCCACCTCACCCCAATGTAGCCCAATCCAGTCAAGCCCAATCCAGTCAACCCCACACCAATCCAATCTACCGCACCTCAGTCCAATCCACGCCACTCCATTCCAATCCATCCCAATGCACTCCACTCCTATCCACCACAATCCACCCCACTCCAATCGAATCCACACCACACCACCCCAATCCAATCCACTCCAATCCAATCCACCCAACCCCAATCCACCCCACTCTCCAGTCCACACCACTCCTATCCAGCCCAATCCAATCCAATATATCCCAGTCCAGTCCAATCCACCTCACTGCAATCCAATCCACCCCACTCCACCCAAATCCACCTCACCCCAATCGAATCCAATCCGCCCTACTCCATCCCAATGCATACCACTCCAATCCACTGCAATCCACCCCAATCAAAACTTATCCACCCCACACCAATCCAATCTACCCATTCCAGTCCAAACCAGCCCACTCCAATCCAACCCACCGAATTGCAGTCCAACTCACCCCATTCCAATCCAACCAATCTCACTCCAGTCCACCCCCTTCAATTCACCTCACTCCAATTCTCCTCATTCCGGTGCAGTACAATCCACTCCAATCCAATACAAATCACCCTACTCCAAACAACTCACTCAAATCCATTCCATCCCATTCCAATACAATCCACCCCACTCCAATCCAATCCTCCACAACCTAATCTCCCCTCTCCAATCCAATGCACCCACTCACCCCAATCAATCCCACACCAATCTGATCCATCTTAATCCACCCCACTCTAGTCAAATCGCCCCCCCCCTGCAATCCAGTCCATTCCACCTTAACCTTCCCCACTCCAAACCACCTTAATCACCACACTTCAATCCAAACCACCCCCACCAAACCAGGTCACCCCATCCCAAATCAAATCACACCACCCCTCTCCACTCCACTCTACCCCATCCAGTCCACCCCACTGAAATCCAATCCACCCCACTCCAATCCGCCCCACTCCACTTCAATTCAATCCACTTCACTCCAAGCCAATCCACCCCACTCAACTCCATTCCAATCCACCCACCCACCCACTCACATCCAATCCACCCCACTACTCGACCCACTCCAATCCATCCCACTGCAGTCCACCCCACCCCAAGCTACACACTCCAATCCACTCCACTCCAGTCCAAACCACCCCACTCTACTCCAATCCACCCGCTCCACCTCACTCTACTCCAATACAATCCACCCCACCCCACTCCAGAGCAAACCACCCCACACCCACTCTAGTCCAATCCACCCCACTCCAATCCAATCCACCCCAATCCAATCCAATCTAATCCACCACAATCCAATCTAATCCACCACACTCCAATCCAATCCACCCCACTCCAGTACAGTCCAGTCCAGTCCAATCCAATCCACCCCACTCCAACTAATCCACCCTACTCCAGTCAATCCACCCTACTCCAATTTAATCTACCCCACTCCAGTCCAATCCACTCTAGTCCAATCCACCCCACTCTAATCCAATCCACCCCAATCCAATCCACCCCACTCCAATGCAATCCACCCCAGTCCAGTCCAATCCAATCTACTGCAATACACCCCACTCTAATCCACTCCACTCCAATCCAATCTAATCCACCCCACTCCATAGTGCTCCACTCCATTTCACCCCATTCCAAATAACCCGCTCCTTTCAAATCCACCCCAATACAATACAATACAATATTACAGTCCACCTCACCCTTACTCAATCCACCCCACTCCATCCCAATGCATGCCATTCCAATCCAGCACAATCCACCACAATCAAATCATGTCCACCCCACACCAATCCACCTACTCCAGTCCAAACCAGACCACTCAATACATCCACTCCTATCTAACCCACCCAATTGCAGTCCAACTCACCCCATTCCAATCGAACCCATCACACTCCAATCCACCCCCTTTAATTCACCTCACTCTAATTCTCCTCATTCTGGTTCAGTACAATCCACTCCAATCCAAATCACCCTACTTTAAACAACCCTCTCAAATCCATTCCATCCCATTTCAATGCAATCCACCCACTCCAAAACAATCCAGCAGAACCCATACCACCCCTCTCCAGTCCAATGCACCCACCCACTCCAATCAATCCCACACTAATCTAATCCATTTTAATCCACCCAAGTCCAGTCCAATTACCCCCCACAATCCAGTCCATTCCACCTTAACCCTCCCTAGTCCAAACCACCTTTATGACCACACTTCAATCCAATCCACCCCCACCAAACCAGGTCACCCCATCCCATTTCAAATCACTTCACCCAATCCAATTCACCCCTCTCCACTCCACTCTAACCCATCTAGTCCACCCCACTCCACTTCAATTCAATCCACTTCACTCCAATTCAATCCACCCCACTCTATTTCCCTCCTTTCCAGTCCACCTTACTGCCAATCCACCAAACCACACCCTCTCCAATCCAACCTTCTCCAATCCAGTCCACCCCATCTAATCCACCACAATCCGATCCACCCCACCTACTGCAATCCAATCCACCTTACCTCACTCCAATCCAATCCACCCCACTTGACTCCAATTCACCTCACCCCATTTCAATCCATCCCATGCCAATACAACCCACCCACTCATATCCATTCCACTTTAACGAGACCACCTACTCCAATCCACCCCACCCCAATCTGCCACACACCACTACAATCCACTCCACTCCAATGCACCCCACTCTACTCCAATCCAACCCACACCCCCACTCCACCTTACTCTACCCCAGTACAATCCACCCCACCCTAGTTCAAGCCACTCCACTCAACTCAATCCAATCCACCCCAAACTCCAATTCACTCCACCCCACCCACTCCAAACCATCCCACCCCCACTCCAGTCTAATCCACCCCAATCCAGTCCAACACACCCAACACTCCCTACTCCACCTCACTCTACCCCAATCCAATCCACCCCACCCCAGTTCAATTCACTCCATTCCACTCAACCCAATCCAATCTACTCCACCCCAGTTCAATCCACTGCACCCCACTCCAGTCCAAATTACCCCACCCCACTCCATTCTAATCCACCCCAATCTAGTCCAATCCAATCAAATCCACCCCATTTCAATCCAAACCACACCACCCCACCACTTCAATTCACCTCATCAATAATCAAAATCAACCCACCCCAATACAATCCACCCCTCTCCAATACAATCCCCCCATCCAATCTGCCCCACTCCATTCCCCCACTCCAGCCCACCCCACTCCAGTCCACCCTACTGCCAATCCACCACACCCCACTCCAATCCACTCCAGTCCACCCCATCTAATGCACCCCACTCAATCCAATTCACCCTACTCCAATCCAGTTCACCTTACGTCATTGCAAACCAACCCACACCATTCCACCTCACCCAATCCAATTCACCACACTCCATGCTACCCCACCTTACTCCAACCCTATCCACCCCACCCTACTCCAATCCACCTGACTCTAACCCACCTCACCCTACTCCAATCCCCCAACCCACTTCAGTCCACCCCACCCCACACCACCCAACCCCAAACCATCAATCCACCCCTCTGCAATCCAATCCATCCCACTCCAGTCCACCTCACCCCATTCCAATCAACTCCATTCCAACCCACCCACTCCAATGCATCCCACTCCAATCCACCCCACCAAAATCCACCCTACCCCACACCACTCCAATCCAATCCACCCCACTCAAGTCCAAACCACCCCACTCTACTCCAAATCTACCCCACTCCATCTCACTCTACTCCAATGCAATCCACCACACTCAGTTCCCTCCACTCCACCCAATACAATCCACCCAACCCCAGTTCAATCCACCCTACTCCAATCCAAACTACCCCACACCCACTCCAGTCCAATCCACCCCACTACAATCCAATCCAATCCAATCCACCCCACTCCAGTCCAAACCACCCCACTTCAATTCAATCCACCCCACACCAATCCAATCCAATCCAATCTAATCTAATCCACCACACCTCACTCCACTCCAATCCCTCCCAATTCACCACACTCCATGCTACCCCACCTTACTCCAACCCTATCCACCCCACCCTACTCCAATCCACCTGACTCTAACCCACCTCACCCTACTCCAATCCCCCAACCCACTTCAGTCCACCCCACCCCACACCACCCAACCCCAAACCATCAATCCACCCCTCTGCAATCCAATCCATCCCACTCCAGTCCACCTCACCCCATTCCAATCAACTCCATTCCAACCCACCCACTCCAATGCATCCCACTCCAATCCACCCCACCAAAATCCACCCTACCCCACACCACTCCAATCCAATCCACCCCACTCAAGTCCAAACCACCCCACTCTACTCCAAATCTACCCCACTCCATCTCACTCTATTCCAATGCAATCCACCACACTCAGTTCCCTCCACTCCACCCAATACAATCCACCCAACCCCAGTTCAATCCACCCTACTCCAATCCAAACTACCCCACACCCACTCCAGTCCAATCCACCCCACTACAATCCAATCCAATCCAATCCACCCCACTCCAGTCCAAACCACCCCACTTCAATTCAATCCACCCCACACCAATCCAATCCAATCCAATCTAATCTAATCCACCACACCTCACTCCACTCCAATCCCTCCCACTCCAGTCCAATCCAATCCACTCCGCTCCAGTCCAACGCACCCCACTCAAGCCCAATCGACTCCAAACCAATCCAACCTACTCCAATCCAGCCCCATCTAGTCCAATCCAATCCACCAATTCGAGTCCAATCCAATCCACTGCAATCCACTCCACTCCAATCCAATCCACTCCTGTCCTATCCAATCCACCCCACGTAATCAAGTTCACCTCACTTCAATGCAGTCCACCCCACTGTAATCCAATCCACCCCACTCCACTCCACCACACTCCATTCCCTAACTCTGGTCCACCAATTCCAGTCCACCCTACTGCCAGTCCACCACGCCCCACTCCAATCCACTCAAATCCACCCCATCCAATCCACCCACCCCATTCCAATCCAAATCACCCCACTCCAATCCAGTTCACCTTACTTCAGTGCAGTCCACCCCACTCTAATCCACCTCATCCAATCCAATCCACCACAATCTGGTCTGCGCCACCTTAATCCAATCCAATCCACCCCACCCTACTCCAGTCCAATCCACCTGACTCCAATCCACCTCATCCTACTCCAGTCCCTCAACTGACTTCAGTCTACCCCACCCCTTCCCAACCCAATCCAATCCATCAATCCACCACTCTCCAGTCCAACCCACCCACCCCATTCCAATCCACTCCACTCCATTCCAACCCATCCACTCATATCCAATCCACCCCACTCCAGTCCAATCCTATCCACCCCATTCCAGCCCAATCCAATCCACTCTAATCCACCCCACTCCAATCCACTCCACTCAACTCCAATCCAATCCAATCCACCCCATCCAATCCACCCCACTCAATCCAGTCCACTCCACTGCAACCCAATCCACCCCACTCCAACCAATCCCACTCAATTCCCCCTACTCCAGTCCACCCCACTCCAATCCACAATACTGCCAATCCCCACTCCCCACTCCAATCCACCCCATTTAATACACCCCACTGAATACAATTCACCCCACTCAAATCCAGTTCACCTCACTTCAGTGCAGTCCACCCTGCTCCAATCCACCTCACCTAATCCAATCCACCACAATCTAGTCTACTCCACTCTACTCCAATCCAATCCACCCCACCCTACTCCAATGCACCTGACTCCAATCCACCTCGCCCTACTCCAGTTCCCCAACTCACTTCAGTCATCCCCACCCCAACCCACACCAACCCACACCAACCCAATCCATCAATTCAACCCCTCTCCAATCCAACCCACCCCACTCTAGTCCAAACCACTCCACTCTTCTCCAATCCACCCCACTCCACCTCCCTTTACTCCAATCCAATCCACCTGACCCCAGTTCAATCCACTCCACCCATTGACATCCACCCACCCATTTTTAATCCACCCCACTCCAATCCAAACCACCCCACATCCACTCGAGTCCAGTCCAGTCCACTCCAATCCAATCCACCCCACTCCTATCCAATCCACCCCACTCTACTCCAATCCACCCCACTCCCCTTACTCCACCTAACTCTACTCCAATACAATCCACCAACCCCAGTTCAATCCACTCCACCCAATCACATCCACACACCCCTGTTTAATCCACCCACTCCAATCCAAACCACCCCACACCCACTTCAGTCCAATCCACCCCACTCCAATCCAATACACCCCAGTCCAGTCTAATCCACCCCAAACCAATCCAATCTAATCCATCCCACTCCAGTCCAATCCACCTCAATCCAATCCAATCCACCCCACTCCAGTCCAGTCCAGTCCAGTCCAGATCAATCAAATCAACCCCACTACAATCAAATCCACCCCACTCCAATCCACTCCAATCCAACTCACCCACTCTAATCTAATCCACCCCACTCCAATCCAATTCACCCTATTCCAAACTACCCCACTCCATTTCAATCCACCCCAATACAATGCACTACGATACAATACAGTCCATCCCTCCCCCATCTAATCCACCCCACCCCAGTCCTACCACTTCAATCTGATCCACCCACTCCATTCCAATCCACCCACCTCACTCCAATCCACCCCAACCCACCCCAATCCAATCCACCTCACCCTATTTCAGTCCACCCCATTCTACACCACTCCACTCTATGACACTGCACTTCACAACACTCTATGCCACTGAATCAATGAACTCTGCTTCCCTAAACTCAACTCTAGAAACTTGACTTCCACTATTTCGCTGGATGATACTCAAATTCACTCTACGACACTCTAAACTCTCACTCCACTCTACGACACTCCATGCCACTAACTTTTAGCCACTCTGAACAGCAGACAAACTAGTGAACAACTTGGCAAAAAAACATTGCCAAAGCCAATGTTTCTTTTATAGTCGAGAATACTAACTATGGGGTGAAATAACTAGGATTACCAAGGCGCTCAGGATTCAAAAGGACCAAAGATCTCAAAGTAAGAGGGAACCTGCACGAGGGTAATCACCCGACCCTCCAAAAGGTTCCAAAGAGAACCTACAACCTAAACAAATCAAAGTGCGGTACCGCTCATGTAACAATTAAATGGATTGTAATCTGAATAAAAATCACTTCCCCACAGAAAAAAACAATTCGGAAAGTTGAGATTTAGCCAAAAAAGTCAAAAAACATTAATTGTTGCTCTTGAAAATTACACTTCGGTATGATTACAATTTCCAAAATCACTTTGGACACACAGTGTAACTTGTCCAACAAATTTTATAATTCAAGTCAATTTATAACAATTCATTCATTGTAATACACAATATTTATAACAATTCATTCATTGTAATACAAATTTTTCATGCAATTCACGCCACAATTCATTTAAGAATTCGAGCCCGCCAACACGTGTTTCGTCTCAGGACAGTGTTGTCTCTTGTCCCTAACGACTTCTTCAGGGCTGAAAAGACGTATTAGATAAATTAAACCTGTGCACTTAAACAGATTTATTAAAAAGCTACAAACACTCGTATGAACCAAAATGCTCCAATTTGAAAAATCAAAAGATCCTCAAACTCCCCTAAGGAAATATGAACATGAAATGGCTCTGGTAGACGTGCGAAAACGTGATAAAGGGTGAAGGAACACGGCGATGGGGAACCCCCATCCCCAAATAACCTAAGTATACCTTGTGCTGACATCATGCAATACTCAAGCAACGTGAAATAAACCAACCAGTGTAAACCTTTAAGTACTACGCAAGAAACCTTCCTGTGTCATTCGCTGCACCAATGTATATGTGCCCTAAAAAAACTTTTTTTAAATTTATTTTTATATATACTGCACTAAAGTAATCCAAATTCCTATAAGAATATTGGTGGCATAGATTAAGGTCCAAGAAATACTATAACTGAACTTATCTTTTTTTACGAATACTCACCACTTGACTCTGATAATTCGTTCCCACTAATCGAAACAACAAAAACAAATCTCAATATGCTGACTGCATGTAATTCATCAAAACATGTTATTATCCAATGGAAGTAATTAATCATATGATACCTTATTTACAAGTCCTACTACTTCCAATTTTCCATCACAACTTTGTATGTGACCTAATCCAATGCGAATCTAAATGCAAAATAATACATCATGAAAATTATTCCTCAAGTTATACATAAATTAATATGCTAAAAATCATTGCCCTCGCTAAATTGCTCACCTGGCTCAAACAGGCGATTGTTTGTCAGTAATCGGCACTGAAACACGCAATGTAGTGAATATATACAATGCGTGAGTTCAATAACTCCAGGGCATATCTAGGTGAACAATTGTCGTAACGTTAGTGCTCATGTCAAGCGACAAAACATAAATAATGGTGCTGCCCTGTCTTCATAGATATTGTACCTGAGTGCCTCCAACGGGAATCAAAAGCCGACGTTCAGAACAGTAAGACCGCCGTGTTGCGAGTACGCACAGCGTGTCAAACTAACCCGGAAGTTAAAAACGCTTCCGAGGTGAGTTACGAGTCTACAAACATGGAAAAAGAAAGCGGACTAACGAAACAATCGTTACGCTTAAACCACCCATATTCCATGCCACCATAGTTACGAGTCTACAAATATGCAAACAAACAACGAACTACCGGACATATTCGTTACCATATTTAATCCAACGAAAGTCAATACGACCGTAATCCACACAAACCTCCAATCTGGCAAATTCATTCTACTACAATCATGTGTGAACACAATCAATGTAGCAAATAAACGGATACTACTCCTCACTATTGTGTCATCTATAACTGCAACTGAATTCTATCATATCAGACCTAAAAAAGAGCCAAAACATGCCTGCCATATACCAGTATCATGTCTTATTCCATCTATTATTAGAGATCCCATAGTTATATCAATCTATATCCAAATTTGTCAACTAATAAATGTGTCCCCATGAACTGAACTCATGATTAGTCAGTTCAAAAGCGAAATGAACTCGCCAACCTTGTGAACTACAGAAATAATTTTATGTTCATGTTCCACTACTAAAAATAGTTAAAAACTGTTGGAGAATTTTGGTTGCTATGAAGTTCACGATAAATAATATACCATCACAATACAAAAAAAAAATCATTTCAGTCCTTTCTTCATTTTCCAAGGAAAATTATAAATCTAGTTTGTCTAAAAATTGTTGGAGAAATTTTTAGTTGTTACAGACAGTATAATATGCAGTGTACCAATATAATACAACAAGGTCATTTCAGTCTCCTCTTCATTTTCTCAAGAAAAATTCTAATTCTTACAGACATCACAATATACAGTGTACCAATGTGATACAAACGGGTCATTTCAGTCCTCTCTTCATTTTCCCAAGAAAAACTCTAGTTCCCTATCCATGTTAAGACCACACCCAACAGTCCTAAGTCTCATAATCCATAATGCCTCTTTTTGCCGAAGGGCCAATTCTCTATTACCACCTCTTGGGTCTCTATGAACGTGTTCAAGTCCAAAAAACTCAAAGCTTTTATGGGTCATCTGTGACTCACATTCCATAATATGTGAAACAATTGGGTATCTAATATCCAAATTCTTCAGAGCCCGAGCATGTTCGCCTATTCTCACTTTGAGTGCACTTATTGTACTTCCCACATACATTTTAGAACATTTACATCGTATTATGTATATCACAAAGGTAGTGTTACAATTTATCAATGATTTTATTATGTAGTGTTTGCCACCGTGTGCCAGATCTTTAATATTATGGCATGCCCAACGACACACCCCACAGTTACCGCACTTATAGAAACCTACTATTCCAGTGGATAACCATGATTTGTCCACTGCATTGGTGGTAAAACTAGGACTCAAAAGATTCTTCAAGCTTCTGCCTTTCCTATATGTCGTTAGGATTCTTTCAGATATGAAGTCTTTCAGTGAAGGTTCCTGTGATAAAATACCCCAATGTTTGGACATAGATTTCACCATTAACAAAGAAGCGTCATTATAATCTGTAATAAATCGTACTTTGGAATCATGATCCATCCTTTTAATGGGGCCCTTGTTTTTCAAAGTATCCCCTCTGTCAAGGTTTTTAGCTCTGATCTGAGCTTTCCTTACCACCTTCTTAGAGTACCCTCGTGTTAAAAATCTCGTACTCATATCTTCCACCTGATTTAAGAATTCCTCTTTCACACTACAATTACGTCGGGCCCTTACCAATTCGGCATAAGGGATTGATGCTATTTGGTGTCTGGGGTGAGCACTCTCAGCATGTAATAAAGAGTTACAGGAGGTCGCTTTGCGGAAAAGTCTACTCTGGATTTTACCCTCAGCAATGTAAACTTCTACGTCCAGAAATTCAATACTATCTGCGCTAAAGCGGTACGTGAATTGTACATTCATAGTATTTGAGTTTAAAAAGGTACAAAATTCAATTAACTTCTGTTCACCGCCAGTCCATATTAAAAAACAATCATCAATATATCGTCCCCAAAATAATATATATGTTTGCCATTGAGTGGACAACGGGCCCCAAATCCATTTCTGCTCGAACCACCCCATGAATAAGTTCGCATATGAGGGGGAAAATTTGGAACCCATTGCCACACCCTGTTTTTGTCTATACCAATCCTTGTTGAACACAAAAACATTGTTAGTTAGGATCACATTAATCATGTCCACTACCATCATAGTGCGTTCCCACAAACTTGCAGATCTCTTGTTCAAGAAGAACTGAACAGCTTCTTGTCCCAATTCATGATTAATACAAGTATACAGGGCCACTACGTCCAGAGTGACCAGTAACATGCTACTGTCCCACTCCAAATCTTTTAAAATGCTCAAAATATGAGTGGTGTCGTTGATAAAAGACGGAAGGTTGCACACCAATGGTTTTAAAAAACAGTCCACAAAGTCAGAGAGCTTCTCAGTAGGTCCTGATAAACCTGACACTATAGGTCTACCCGGGGGAAAGGGTAGACCCTTGTGTATTTTAGGTAAGGTATAAATACATGGATATCTAGGATGATCCACCTTCAAGTAAAGAAATTCATCTTTACTAAGTAACCCTTGATCTCTCCATCCAGATAACTTCCCATTGATAGTACGCACTAAACTCGGAATTGGATTGCCAGTAATCTTCTCATAGCACATAGTATCATTTAGTTGAGACAAAATCTCATTGTCGTAATCAGTCTTGTCCATGAGAACCACGTTGCCTCCCTTATCAGCCTGTCTAATGATGATGTCCTTCTTTTGTTTCAGTAAATTAAGTGCTGCTGTTTCTTCCAAGCTCAAGTTATGTTTGATAGATTGTCTGTATTTGTTCTTCAACAAATGTTTTTCAAAATCATGGCAGACCAAATCGAAAAATTTATCAAAGGGGTTAAAGCCCACAGACCTCGGAGTCCAGCAAGATTTGTTTTTTAAACCACTTGAGACACTCCTATTTGGATCAATTTCCAATTCCTGTAGGATTTTTGGAAACATACCTGGGTCATGGTCTCTTTCCGCAATAGATAAAATAAGTGCGGTGTCACGTATTTCCTCAATTGAAAGGGTGCTTAATGAAACAGTGGGTATGTCAAGTAAAGGATTCTCCATCAGATGTAATTGGAAATACCTTTTTAATTTTAACTTTCGAACGAATTTAAATAGGTCTATCTTTGATCTACATGGATCACCAAAATTCCTGGGACAAAAATTAAGTCCCTTAGTTAAAAGAGTAATGGTTCCTGTGTTTAACTCCATTTTAGAAAGATTGATGACACCTATAGATGAGGATGTTTCACAATCTAAGTTTTCTTGTACCTTGATCTCGTTTGGACTCCGTCCATTTCTTTTGTCCTTACTCCCTGTTCCTCTGCTACCTCTCCTTGTTTTCTTATTTCTCTGTTTTGCATAAATTTGCCCCGTTTCATCCTCATAAGTTCTTGTAAAAAAGTATTCCCATCCCTAATATCTTGACCCTGGGTTGTTGTGCTTGCTGCCCCTTCTGTTTCACTGTCACTGGTTATAGAAGTGCTGTTTGATGTCACATCAGAAATATTAGAGATACTAGACTTACTGGACACCAGATTACTGTGTATCAGATGGTCATATTTGCTAGCAAAAGTAAAAATTCTTCCTGTCATGTAATCCCTTTCATCCCTTTTAAGTTTTCGAGCTTTCCTTTGTGTGATATCTTCTTGGAATCTGAGTAAAACCTCTTCTAAAATCTTGTAGTTCTTATCAGTCGCTTCCTTTAAATTCAAATCTTCAATCTCCTTTTCTAGATCCTTAATCTCAGCTTGTATCTTACTAATTTTCCTTTCTGCATTCGTAATTAAAATGTCCATAAGTTTCATTGAACCAGTCGTGAGTTCTTCATACCATAGAGCTAGTAGGTCAGAATCTAAGTCATCATATGTTGGAAAAATCTGTGACCTTAACCCACGGGGAATACGATTAAGTTTTTTATATTGTTTGAGTGTGGTCCCATCCCACCATTTGGATAGTTCACTTTTCTTTAATTTTTCTAATCTCATAAATTTACTTTTCAAGCCTTCATTACGTACAAGTGAATTATTACGAGAGGTTCCAGGGGAAAAAACTCCTCTAGCGAGGCTATCAAACAGTTCTTCAGCTACTTTAGTTCTATCCATGCTGCAGTAACTATAAGTTATGGTCACAATCCGAGCAGCCTCCCTATACTCAAAAATACTAACTATGGGGTGAAATAACTAGGATTACCAAGGCGCTCAGGATTCAAAAGGACCAAAGATCTCAAAGTAAGAGGGAACCTGCACGAGGGTAAACACCCGACCCTCCAAAAGGTTCCAAAGAGAACCTACAACCTAAACACATCAAAGTGCGGTACCCCTCATGTAACAATTAAATGGATTGTAATCTGAATAAAAATCACTTCCCCACAGAAAAAAACAATTCGGAAAGTTGAGATTTAGCCAAAAAAGTCAAAAAACATTAATTGTTGCTCTTGAAAATTACACTTCGGTATGATTACAATTTCCAAAATCACTTTGGACACACAGTGTAACTTGTCCAACAAATTTTATAATTCAAGTCAATTTATAACAATTCATTCATTGTAATACACAATATTTATAACAATTCATTCATTGTAATACAAATTTTTCATGCAATTCACGCCACAATTCATTTAAGAATTCGAGCCCGCCAACACGTGTTTCGTCTCAGGACAGTGTTGTCTCTTGTCCCAAACGACTTCTTCAGGGCTGAAAAGACGTATTAGATAAATTAAACCTGTGCACTTAAACAGATTTATTAAAAAGCTACAAACACTCGTATGAACCAAAATGCTCCAATTTGAAAAATCTAAGGATCCTCAAACTCCCCTAAGGAAATATGAACATGAAATGGCTCTGGTAGACGTGCGAAAACGTGATAAAGGGTGAAGGAACACAGCGATGGGGAACCCCCATCCCCAAATAACCTAAGTATACCTTGTGCTGACATCATGCAATACTCAAGCAACGTGAAATAAACCAACCAGTGTAAACCTTTAAGTACTACGCAAGAAACCTTCCCGTGTCATTCGCTGCACCAATGTATATGTGCCCTAAAAAAACTTTTTTTAAATGTATTTTTATATATACTGCACTAAAGTAATCCAAATTCCTATAAGAATATTGGTGGCATAGATTAAGGTCCAAGAAATACTATAACTGAACTTATCTTTTTTTACGAATACTCACCACTTGACTCTGATAATTCGTTCCCACTAATCGAAACAACAAAAACAAATCTCAATATGCTGACTGCATGTAATTCATCAAAACATGTTATTATCCAATGGAAGTAATTAATCATATGATACCTTATTTACAAATCCTACTACTTCCAATTTTCCATCACAACTTTGTATGTGACCTAATCCAATGCGAATCTAAATGCAAAATAATACATCATGAAAATTATTCCTCAAGTTATACATAAATTAATATGCTAAAAATCATTGCCCTCGCTAAATTGCTCACCTGGCTCAAACAGGCGATTGTTTGTCAGTAATCGGCACTGAAACACGCAATGTAGTGAATATATACAATGCGTGAGTTCAATAACTCCAGGGCATATCTAGGTGAACAATTGTCGTAACGTTAGTGCTCATGTCAAGCGACAAAACATAAATAATGGTGCTGCCCTGTCTTCATAGATATTGTACCTGAGTGCCTCCAACGGGAATCAAAAGCCGACGTTCAGAACAGTAAGACCGCCGTGTTGCGAGTACGCACAGCGTGTCAAACTAACCCGGAAGTTAAAAACGCTTCCGAGGTGAGTTACGAGTCTACAAACATGGAAAAAGAAAGGGGACTAACGGAACAATCGTTACGCTTAAACCACCCATATTCCATGCCACCATAGTTACGAGTCTACAAATATGCAAACAAACAACGAACTACCGGACATATTCGTTACCATATTTAATCCAACGAAAGTCAATACGACCGTAATCCACACAAACCTCCAATCTGGCAAATTCATTCTACTACAATCATGTGTGAACACAATCAATGTAGCAAATAAACGGATACTACTCCTCACTATTGTGTCATCTATAACTGCAACTGAATTCTATCATATCAGACCTAAAAAAGAGCCAAAACATGCCTGCCATATACCAGTATCATGTCTTATTCCATCTATTATTAGAGATCCCATAGTTATATCAATCTATATCCAAATTTGTCAACTAATAAATGTGTCCCCATAAACTGAACTCATGATTAGTCAGTTCAAAAGCGAAATGAACTCGCCAACCTTGTGAACTACAGAAATAATTTTATGTTCATGTTCCACTACTAAAAATAGTTAAAAACTGTTGGAGAATTTTGGTTGCTATGAAGTTCACGATAAATAATATACCATCACAATACAAAAAAAATATCATTTCAGTCCTTTCTTCATTTTCCAAGGAAAATTATAATTCTAGTTTGTCTAAAAATTGTTGGAGAAATTTTTAGTTGTTACAGACAGTATAATATGCAGTGTACCAATATAATACAACAAGGTCATTTCAGTCTCCTCTTCATTTTCTCAAGAAAAATTCTAATTGTTACAGACATCACAATATACAGTGTACCAATGTGATACAAACGGGTCATTTCAGTCCTCTCTTCATTTTCCCAAGAAAAACTCTAGTTCCCTATCCGTGTTAAGACCACACTCAACAGTCCTAAGTCTCATAATCCATAATGCCTCTTTTTGCCGAAGGGCCAATTCTCTATTACCACCTCTTGGGTCTCTATGAACGTGTTCAAGTCCAAAAAACTCAAAGCTTTTATGGGTCATCTGTGACTCACATTCCATAATATGTGAAAAATTGGGTATCTAATATCCAAATTCTTCAGAGCCCGAGCATGTTCGCCTATTCTCACTTTGAGTGCACGTATTGTACTTCCCACATACATTTTAGAACATTTACATCGTATTATGTATATCACAAAGGTAGTGTTACAATTTATCAATGATTTTATTATGTAGTGTTTGCCACCGTGTGCCAGATCTTTAATATTATGGCATGCCCAACGACACACCCCACAGTTACCGCACTTATAGAAACCTACTATTCCAGTGGATAACCATGATTTGTCCACTGCATTGGTGGTAAAACTAGGACTCAAAAGATTCTTCAAGCTTCTGCCTTTCCTATATGTCGTTAGGATTCTTTCAGATATGAAGTCTTTCAGTGAAGGTTCCTGTGATAAAATACCCCAATGTTTGGACATAGATTTCACCATTAACAAAGATCTGTAATAAATCGTACTTTGGAATCATGATCCATCCTTTTAATGGGGCCCTTGTTTTTCAAAGTATCCCCTCTGTTAAGGTTTTTAGCTCTGATCTGAGCTTTCCTTACCACCTTCTTAGAGTACCCTCGTGTTAAAAATCTCATACTCATATCTTCCACCTGATTTAAGAATTCCTCTTTCACACTACAATTACGTCGGGCCCTTACCAATTCGGCATAAGGGATTGATGCTATTTGGTGTCTGGGGTGAGCATTCTCAGCATGTAATAAAGAGTTACAGGAGGTCGCTTTGCGGAAAAGTCTACTCTGGATTTTACCCTCAGCAATGTAAACTTCTACGTCCAGAAATTCAATACTATCTACGCTAAAGCGGTACGTGAATTGTACATTCATAGTATTTGAGTTTAAAAAGGTACAAAATTCAATTAACTTCTGTTCACCGCCAGTCCATATTAAAAAACAATCATCAATATATCGTCCCCAAAATAATATATATGTTTGCCATTGAGTGGACAACGGGCCCCAAATCCATTTCTGCTCGAACCACCCCATGAATAAGTTCGCATATGAGGGGGAAAATTTGGAACCCATTGCCACACCCTGTTTTTGTCTATACCAATCCTTGTTGAACACAAAAACATTGTTAGTTAGGATCACATTAATCATGTCCACTACCCTCATAGTGTGTTCCCACAAACTTGCAGATCTCTTGTTCAAGAAGAACTGAACAGCTTCTTGTCCCAATTCATGATTAATACAAGTATACAGGGCCACTACGTCCAGAGTGACCAGTAACATGTTACTGTCCCACTCCAAATCGTTTAAAATGCTCAAAATATGAGTGGTGTCCTTGATAAAAGACGGAAGGTTGCACACCAATGGTTTTAAAAAACAGTCCACAAATTCAGAGAGCTTCTCAGTAGGTCCTGATAAACCTGACACTATAGGTCTACCCGGCGGAAAGGGTAGACCCTTGTGTATTTTAGGTAAGGTATAAATACATGGATATCTAGGATGATCCACCTTCAAGTAAAGAAATTCATCTTTACTAAGTAACCCTTGATCTCTCCATCCAGATAACTTCCCATTGATAGTACGCACTAAACTCGGAATTGGATTGCCAGTAATCTTCTCATAGCACATAGTATCATTTAGTTGAGACAAAATCTCATTGTCGTAATCAGTCTTGTCCATGAGAACCACGTTGCCACCCTTATCAGCCTGTCTAATGATGATGTCCTTCTTTTGTTTCAGTAAATTAAGTGCTGCTGTTTCTTCCAAGCTCAAGTTATGTTTGATAGATTGTCTGTATTTGTTCTTCAACAAATGTTTTTCAAAATCATGGCAGACCAAATCGAAAAATTTATCAAAGGGGTTAAAGCCCACAGACCTCGGAGTCCAGCAAGATTTGTTTTTTAAACCACTTGAGACACTCCTATTTGGATCAATTTCCAATTCCTGTAGGATTTTTGGAAACATACCTGGGTCATGGTCTCTTTCCGCAATAGATAAAATAAGTGCGGTGTCACGTATTTCCTCAATTCAAAGGGTGCTTAATGAAACAGTGGGTATGTCAAGTAAAGGATTCTCCATCGGATGTAATTGGAAATACCTTTTTAATTTTAACTTTCGAACGAATTTAAATAGGTCTATCTTTGATCTACATGGATCACCAAAATTCCTGGGACAAAAATTAAGTCCCTTAGTTAAAAGAGTAATGGTTCCTGTGTTTAACTCCATTTTAGAAAGATTGATGACACCTATAGATGAGGATGTTTCACAATCTAAGTTTTCTTGTACCTTGATCTCGTTTGGACTCCGTCCATTTCTTTTGTCCTTACTCCCTGTTCCTCTGCTACCTCTCCTTGTTTTCTTATTTCTCTGTTTTGCATAAATTTGCCCCGTTTCATCCTCATAAGTTCTTGTAAAAAAGTATTCCCATCCCTAATATCTTGACCCTGGGTTGTTGTGCTTGCTGCCCCTTCTGTTTCACTGTCACTGGTTATAGAAGTGCTGTTTGATGTCACATCAGAAATATTAGAGATACTAGACTTACTGGACACCAGATTACTGTGTATCAGATGGTCATATTTGCTAGCAAAAGTAAAAATTCTTCCTGTCATGTAATCCCTTTCATCCCTTTTAAGTTTTCGAGCTTTCCTTTGTGTGATATCTTCTTGGAATCTGAGTAAAACCTCTTCTAAAATCTTGTAGTTCTTATCAGTCGCTTCCTTTAAATTCAAATCTTCAATCTCCTTTTCTAGATCCTTAATCTCAGCTTGTAGCTTACTCATTTTCCTTTCTGCATTCGTAATTAAAATGTCCATAAGTTTCATTGAACCAGTCGTGAGTTCTTCATACCATAGAGCTAGTAGGTCAGAATCTAAGTCATCATATGTTGGAAAAATCTGTGACCTTAACCCACGGGGAATACAGTTAAGTTTTTTATATTGTTTGAGTGTGGTCCCATCCCACCATTTGGATAGTTCACTTTTCTTTAATTTTTCTAATCTCATAAATTTACTTTTCAAGCCTTCATTACGTACAAGTGAATTATTACGAGAGGTTCCAGGGGAAAAAACTCCTCTAGCGAGGCTATCAAACAGTTCTTCAGCTACTTTAGTTCTATCCATGCTGCAGTAACTATAAGTTATGGTCACAATCCGAGCAGCCTCCCTATACTCAAAAATACTAACTATGGGGTGAAATAACTAGGATTACCAAGGCGCTCAGGATTCAAAAGGACCAAAGATCTCAAAGTAAGAGGGAACCTGCACGAGGGTAAACACCCGACCCTCCAAAAGGTTCCAAAGAGAACCTACAACCTAAACACATCAAAGTGCGGTACCCCTCATGTAACAATTAAATGGATTGTAATCTGAATAAAAATCACTTCCCCACAGAAAAAAACAATTCGGAAAGTTGAGATTTAGCCAAAAAAGTCAAAAAACATTAATTGTTGCTCTTGAAAATTACACTTCGGTATGATTACAATTTCCAAAATCACTTTGGACACACAGTGTAACTTGTCCAACAAATTTTATAATTCAAGTCAATTTATAACAATTCATTCATTGTAATACACAATATTTATAACAATTCATTCATTGTAATACAAATTTTTCATGCAATTCACGCCACAATTCATTTAAGAATTCGAGCCCGCCAACACGTGTTTCGTCTCAGGACAGTGTTGTCTCTTGTCCCAAACGACTTCTTCAGGGCTGAAAAGACGTATTAGATAAATTAAACCTGTGCACTTAAACAGATTTATTAAAAAGCTACAAACACTCGTATGAACCAAAATGCTCCAATTTGAAAAATCTAAGGATCCTCAAACTCCCCTAAGGAAATATGAACATGAAATGGCTCTGGTAGACGTGCGAAAACGTGATAAAGGGTGAAGGAACACAGCGATGGGGAACCCCCATCCCCAAATAACCTAAGTATACCTTGTGCTGACATCATGCAATACTCAAGCAACGTGAAATAAACCAACCAGTGTAAACCTTTAAGTACTACGCAAGAAACCTTCCCGTGTCATTCGCTGCACCAATGTATATGTGCCCTAAAAAAACTTTTTTTAAATTTATTTTTATATATACTGCACTAAAGTAATCCAAATTCCTATAAGAATATTGGTGGCATAGATTAAGGTCCAAGAAATACTATAACTGAACTTATCTTTTTTTACGAATACTCACCACTTGACTCTGATAATTCGTTCCCACTAATCGAAACAACAAAAACAAATCTCAATATGCTGACTGCATGTAATTCATCAAAACATGTTATTATCCAATGGAAGTAATTAATCATATGATACCTTATTTACAAGTCCTACTACTTCCAATTTTCCATCACAACTTTGTATGTGACCTAATCCAATGCGAATCTAAATGCAAAATAATACATCATGAAAATTATTCCTCAAGTTATACATAAATTAATATGCTAAAAATCATTGCCCTCGCTAAATTGCTCACCTGGCTCAAACAGGCGATTGTTTGTCAGTAATCGGCACTGAAACACGCAATGTAGTGAATATATACAATGCGTGAGTTCAATAACTCCAGGGCATATCTAGGTGAACAATTGTCGTAACGTTAGTGCTCATGTCAAGCGACAAAACATAAATAATGGTGCTGCCCTGTCTTCATAGATATTGTACCTGAGTGCCTCCAACGGGAATCAAAAGCCGACGTTCAGAACAGTAAGACCGCCGTGTTGCGAGTACGCACAGTGTGTCAAACTAACCCGGAAGTTAAAAACGCTTCCGAGGTGAGTTACGAGTCTACAAACATGGAAAAAGAAAGCGGACTAACGGAACAATCGTTACGCTTAAACCACCCATATTCCATGCCACCATAGTTACGAGTCTACAAATATGCAAACAAACAACGAACTACCGGACATATTCGTTACCATATTTAATCCAACGAAAGTCAATACGACCGTAATCCACACAAACCTCCAATCTGGCAAATTCATTCTACTACAATCATGTGTGAACACAATCAATGTAGCAAATAAACGGATACTACTCCTCACTATTGTGTCATCTATAACTGCAACTGAATTCTATCATATCAGACCTAAAAAAGAGCCAAAACATGCCTGCCATATACCAGTATCATGTCTTATTCCATCTATTATTAGAGATCCCATAGTTATATCAATCTATATCCAAATTTGTCAACTAATAAATGTGTCCCCATAAACTGAACTCATGATTAGTCAGTTCAAAAGCGAAATGAACTCGCCAACCTTGTGAACTACAGAAATAATTTTATGTTCATGTTCCACTACTAAAAATAGTTAAAAACTGTTGGAGAATTTTGGTTGCTATGAAGTTCACGATAAATAATATACCATCACAATACAAAAAAAATATCATTTCAGTCCTTTCTTCATTTTCCAAGGAAAATTATAATTCTAGTTTGTCTAAAAATTGTTGGAGAAAATTTTTAGTTGTTACAGACAGTATAATATGCAGTGTACCAATATAATACAACAAGGTCATTTCAGTCTCCTCTTCATTTTCTCAAGAAAAATTCTAATTGTTACAGACATCACAATATACAGTGTACCAATGTGATACAAACGGGTCATTTCAGTCCTCTCTTCATTTTCCCAAGAAAAACTCTAGTTCCCTATCCGTGTTAAGACCACACTCAACAGTCCTAAGTCTCATAATCCATAATGCCTCTTTTTGCCGAAGGGCCAATTCTCTATTACCACCTCTTGGGTCTCTATGAACGTGTTCAAGTCCAAAAAACTCAAAGCTTTTATGGGTCATCTGTGACTCACATTCCATAATATGTGAAACAATTGGGTATCTAATATCCAAATTCTTCAGAGCCCGAGCATGTTCGCCTATTCTCACTTTGAGTGCACGTATTGTACTTCCCACATACATTTTAGAACATTTACATCGTATTATGTATATCACAAAGGTAGTGTTACAATTTATCAATGATTTTATTATGTAGTGTTTGCCACCGTGTGCCAGATCTTTAATATTATGGCATGCCCAACGACACACCCCACAGTTACCGCACTTATAGAAACCTACTATTCCAGTGGATAACCATGATTTGTCCACTGCATTGGTGGTAAAACTAGGACTCAAAAGATTCTTCAAGCTTCTGCCTTTCCTATATGTCGTTAGGATTCTTTCAGATATGAAGTCTTTCAGTGAAGGTTCCTGTGATAAAATACCCCAATGTTTGGACATAGATTTCACCATTAACAAAGATCTGTAATAAATCGTACTTTGGAATCATGATCCATCCTTTTAATGGGGCCCTTGTTTTTCAAAGTATCCCCTCTGTTAAGGTTTTTAGCTCTGATCTGAGCTTTCCTTACCACCTTCTTAGAGTACCCTCGTGTTA
Source organism: Pleurodeles waltl (assembly GCF_031143425.1). NCBI lineage: Eukaryota > Metazoa > Chordata > Amphibia > Caudata > Salamandridae > Pleurodeles > Pleurodeles waltl. Next base: position 956,454,506 of record NC_090444.1, read on the forward strand.
AAAATCTCATACTCATATCTTCCACCTGATTTAAGAATTCCTCTTTCACACTACAATTACGTCGGGCCCTTACCAATTCGGCATAAGGGATTGATGCTATTTGGTGTCTGGGGTGAGCACTCTCAGCATGTAATAAAGAGTTACAGGAGGTCGCTTTGCGGAAAAGTCTACTCTGGATTTTACCCTCAGCAATGTAAACTTCTACGTCCATAAATTCAATACTATCTACGCTAAAGCGGTACGTGAATTGTACATTCATAGTATTTGAGTTTAAAAAGGTACAAAATTCAATTAACTTCTGTTCACCGCCAGTCCATATTAAAAAACAATCATCAATATATCGTCCCCAAAATAATATATATGTTTGCCATTGAGTGGACAACGGGCCCCAAATCCATTTCTGCTCGAACCACCCCATGAATAAGTTCGCATATGAGGGGGAAAATTTGGAACCCATTGCCACACCCTGTTTTTGTCTATACCAATCCTTGTTGAACACAAAAACATTGTTAGTTAGGATCACATTAATCATGTCCACTACCCTCATAGTGTGTTCCCACAAACTTGCAGATCTCTTGTTCAAGAAGAACTGAACAGCTTCTTGTCCCAATTCATGATTAATACAAGTATACAGGGCCACTACGTCCAGAGTGACCAGTAACATGTTACTGTCCCACTCCAAATCGTTTAAAATGCTCAAAATATGAGTGGTGTCCTTGATAAAAGACGGAAGGTTGCACACCAATGGTTTTAAAAAACAGTCCACAAATTCAGAGAGCTTCTCAGTAGGTCCTGATAAACCTGACACTATAGGTCTACCCGGGGGAAAGGGTAGACCCTTGTGTATTTTAGGTAAGGTATAAATACATGGATATCTAGGATGATCCACCTTCAAGTAAAGAAATTCATCTTTACTAAGTAACCCTTGATCTCTCCATCCAGATAACTTCCCATTGATAGTACGCACTAAACTCGGAATTGGATTGCCAGTAATCTTCTCATAGCACATAGTATCATTTAGTTGAGACAAAATCTCATTGTCGTAATCAGTCTTGTCCATGAGAACCACGTTGCCACCCTTATCAGCCTGTCTAATGATGATGTCCTTCTTTTGTTTCAGTAAATTAAGTGCTGCTGTTTCTTCCAAGCTCAAGTTATGTTTGATAGATTGTCTGTATTTGTTCTTCAACAAATGTTTTTCAAAATCATGGCAGACCAAATCGAAAAATTTATCAAAGGGGTTAAAGCCCACAGACCTCGGAGTCCAGCAAGATTTGTTTTTTAAACCACTTGAGACACTCCTATTTGGATCAATTTCCAATTCCTGTAGGATTTTTGGAAACATACCTGGGTCATGGTCTCTTTCCGCAATAGATAAAAATAAGTGCAGTGTCACGTATTTCCTCAATTGAAAGGGTGCTTAATGAAACAGTGGGTATGTCAAGTAAAGGATTCTCCATCGGATGTAATTGAAAATACCTTTTTAATTTTAACTTTCGAACTAATTTAAATAGGTCTATCTTTGATCTACATGGATCACCAAAATTCCTGGGACAAAAATTAAGTCCCTTAGTTAAAAGAGTAATGGTTCCTGTGTTTAACTCCATTTTAGAAAGATTGATGACACCTATAGATGAGGATGTTTCACAATCTAAGTTTTCTTGTACCTTGATCTCGTTTGGACTCTGTCCATTTCTTTTGTCCTTACTCCCTGTTCCTCTGCTACCTCTCCTTGTTTTCTTATTTCTCTGTTTTGCATAAACTTGCCCCGTTTCATCCTCATAAGTTCTTGTAAAAAAGTATTCCCATCCCTAATATCTTGACCCTGGGTTGTTGTGCTTGCTGCCCCTTCTGTTTCACTGTCACTGGTTATAGAAGCTTTTATAGTCGAGGCCTATTGGCTTTGCCAATGCTTGTTCAAGATGGAATGCATATTCTTCCCTGCTAATATAGCTCAATTACACAAATAGTATTTTTCAATAGGAGAAGTCTGTTTTAAAGAGCTCGAAAATAGCTTTCTTCACTGGAAATGTTTTAGGGGCACTTTTTTATTTGGTCTAGACAACCAGTATTTGTATTTGGTATTCGTTGGATTGTAGAGCGTGACAGTTAGCCCATGGGCGTATAGGCATTAGATGCTATATATTTAATGTGTAAAAAAGGCAACATTTATACAAAGCTTAATACACAATCACTGAAGGTTAAGCGCCATGGGTCCTAATGCATTCATGAAAAATGTGCCCCTGTGCCTCTAGTAAGGCAATTAGATAGCGACAGAAATAATTGTGTTGTAACACTCCTCAGCCCCGGAGCCATTGCACATGCTGCACAGTTGATAGCTATGTCCCTGATTGAAGGAGTTTAAAATGGAGATAGTAAATGAAGGAGAAAGGCATGGCAGAACTGAGAAAAGGTTTACTCAATTGAAAGCTTCTTTTTATTTGTGAACTGTCTGCATTTTGATATATACTTCAAGTGGAAACTTAACAGTCAGGGTTCAAATATTTACAGATGACAAGTTATTATTTGGTTTAAATCGAGGTTGATGAAGTTCTTGAGCTGGCATTGTTTTTCTTTTATGTAAAATTGTACCTCTGTGCATTAATAGCAGATTTCGGATTTAGTAAGTCTGGCTTCAATGCATCATTTACTTTTGTTAGCTAGAATTGCAGATCCGAAAGACAATTTTTTTTTTTTCTGGGCACGATGTTATTTTGTGTGTGCAGATGTATACTTGTGAATGAAAGGCATGCTAGTCACAACAATGCATATTACATTCCTCTCAGTCGCCACATTGCAGACAATGCTGGCCAGGCCAGACTTGCCACTCTGGCATTTTCCCGGTTCGCTGACTGGTTTCAGTGCTGGATGGACTGCCATGACACAGTCATGAAGCGCCATGGCCACTTGGTCATCAGCATGCTTTATCACTGCACCAATGGCATAATGACCTCCTTACCTTCAGGAAACGTCTCAAGACCTGGCTGTTCAAACAGTAGCAGCACCCCCATCAAACCCCCACTCACCCCCACCCCCAGAGCCTTGAGACCCTCACAGGTGAGTAGTGCACTTTACAAATTCCTGATTGATTGATTGAATACTGGATGGGTGTGGGTGGAGGGAATAATTGGCTAATATGCTTGGAAGAAGCCAAACAAATACCAGCTGTATGTTGAAACTGGAAGCAACAGTGCATACTCGCTTAACATATTCACCACATAGGGAGCTTCTTTCATCACCACATGGCCTAAGCTAGAACCATTGACGTCAGTACAAGTGCTTAAACTCTGACAGTCCAGTCATGCCATTTAGTGCCCATGAATGCCCTAAAATGATCGTCATTCACAATCCTGATGGGAGGGTGTTTCATAGCCAAAGGCTACTACCATGGACTGGACTTACCCTAATGATCCCCAACCAAGAAAGGATCTTTTCTTGGGAAAAATTGGGAGGTATGGCACAATACTCAGCAGATGAAAAACACAATTGAGTGTAATGAACACCAGGATGATTTATGAAAAGAAAGTGATATAACAACTGTACACAATTCTCCATGCAGTTTTATTTTAAAAATGTATTTCTAACCTTCAGGCAGTGAAGTTTTTCCTTGACGTATCACAATTAATGAGATAATGTACTCCTGGCTTTCTTCATCTTTTATGTAGGTACCACACATTTTACTAAGGTGAATCCACATAATTTTGTTAGATTTTTACTGCTTTAACGTTTAGTGGCATAAAGAGAACAACTATCTTTCACCACAAACCCCATCAAACAGCATCTTTCAACAAATAATTGAAATCCCTTCATGCCTCTTGATGCATTAGTTCTTGGATATACTTGAAAAGAGGGAGCCCTATAACCCTAACCTGCTCTGGGTCAACCAATAATCATAAATGCAAAAAGTCGGCAGGTAGGGACAAATACACTCATTGATTTAATAAAACAGTGCTCAATCCTGATCTCTTGGGTCAATTTCTTTCCCTTGTTTATTTAAATTATTTTGATAAATAAGGTCAGCAGTGGTTATTCGGTGAACATTCTATAACATGAATATATACATAACATAAATATATACATGACATCACAAACAATTATGACAAATGACCAAATCCCTGAGTATTGGCGGTTCTTTACATTGTGGTCACTATCATGAAGTTAAAGTTGTAATCCACTGAAAATGCAACGAATGTGGGCCTTAGCTGCACCCAGCTGTCAAATACCTATATATTTATTTCCAAAGGTATTATGTAGTGCATATCAAATTTCTTAATTGATGTACATTAACTTGCAAGCCCTCAATCTTGCAAAAGATGTGTCAACATGTTTCGGCCTCTTCAGTCAGGGCCTCATCAGGACTGGAGAAGGGCAATACTGCCTCTTCATTGTGTTGGACGAAAAGTTACTTGCAACTAGCCTCATCTACTTTCACAAGGATACTTTGTCGTATAGTCTTAGAAGCAAGTATGATCATCTGGCCTGGGGGTGCTCCTGTTAGCTGGAACACAACCGCTATCGGGAAAGAATTCCCTAATTGGGAATAATTTGACGCGTATGAGCGTCTGTAAATGCCGGCGGCGAGCAGTTGGCTGCTTACTCCTCGTGTGTGCCCAGTGTCAGAGACCTTAGTTCTTGGAAGCACAGCATTAATTTCTGAGGTCAGTGTTGCTAATGCTGATTGTATTCTTTCAGGACCTTCTGCAGAGCTCTTAAATAAGATAATATTTATGAAATAAAAAAGGACACAAGCTTATGATGCAGAAGTATTCTGAGCCATCAATTATTTATTTGCTCCAAACTCTGTTACTTAACCTGAGAATTTGTTTAGGCAAACAGAAGGATATCTGGAAATGCCACACCCACTTCAATCCTTGGGAATCTGGTGGGCCCTCTTTAAACATGAGCCCATCTCGTCCTTCATCAGCAGTGTGTGGTTGACTTGGATCCCATAAGCTATTGGTACATGAAAGAAGTTCCTTGAATGATCCTTTTTCCATCATCCCAGATAAACAGGAAAACCACCCCTTGTGTCATGCATTGAGAAGGAGCAGAAACTGATCAACAAAATGAACTGTTAACAGGTACGCTTTTTAAAGTGTGCCACCCAGCTTGTTCTAGGGTCGGAATATACTGCAGCTACTGGTGGCAATCAACGTAAAGGAAAAATATGGCCACACAATAATAAACAATAATTTAATCAGAATAAGTATGTATAACTGCCGCATTTAATTAATGTAGGTGCTTGTTTCCAATTAACAGTTGAATTAAAAGAAAAATTTATTTCAGCCATATATCATTTATTTAATAAAGTATAACAGTTAAATAGCACTCTCATGTTGACTTCTCAGATTCTACGACGATGTATCTACCACTGCTCTCAGATCTTTGAATGTTCAGTATTAAGAGATTTGAGATTATAGAACTGTTTTATTAAAATTTATTTTGTCTTATGATTGCCAGGTTACGAGATGACATGACCGTCTGCGTGGCAGATTTTGGCTTGTCTAAGAAGATTTACAGTGGGGATTATTACCGGCAGGGAAGGATAGCAAAGATGCCTGTGAAATGGATCGCCATAGAAAGCCTGGCAGACCGCATCTATACAGTCAAAAGTGATGTGGTATGTAAGAAGGACCACTGATATTCTGGGAGAGTCAATGGTACTGTAGTAAACATTGTTTCCATTGTGGCATCCTATTCCTAGCATTACTATTGTCACATGTTCATTAACAGCCCTAGAATGCACAGTCAACTTCAGAGAAAGTATAGACCTTTGTGTGGCAAAAAGCTCATTGTTTCTCTCCAAGCAGCCAATAATAATTTCTCCTTTGGAGAAATCAAAGATATATCACTGAACTCTGATTTACAGTGAGGCTGTTTGTTGGAAGACTTGCTGCACTGAGGCCTGCATGTGTGAGTGAAATGCTTTGTATTGCATGTCATGAAGGATAGGACAGTCAAGGTGGTAGGTTTCAAGCTTGATCCTCTGCGAACAAACCAGATTACTTTAGCCTCCTTACTCAGAACTCTGAGTTGTGTAAAGCAGCTAGGTTAATTCATTACTATTAGATGCAAAGTGGAAATCCCCCTTTCAAATTCAGCAGCCAGCCTCAAACCAAGATCTTCTCCTTTCACATTCCCCTTACCTTTTTCCCCCAAAAACGTACTCTTCACTCACACAGTGTACTCATACAGGATTACAACTCTTACCCTTTGAGTGGGACAGAAGGGCTGGGAGGCAGATCTGATTGGAATACTTATGTAAATTATCTTCAAATTACTTTACTTATTGGGTACTGAAAGACAGACTTATAAGGCTGTCTTGCAGGAAAACTGAAAGCAAAAAATCTGCTTGCAATTCCGAGTTATAGAAGTTAAAGATAAAACATACAAAAGTGATTTTTATCCTAAAATAAAACTACATATAATATACCAAATGAAAGGACCTCTGGAAAATGATGGCTATTTTTAGTAGATGGCAGGCTTTAATAGTGAGGAGAGAAGCATGGTCTGGAATAATACTGAGAAGAAAGCGATGAAGAAAGGAGAGCAATACACAAAGTACTGTTTGCTGCTTTCGGTATCCCACCATAAGGCGAGGCTTTAAAAATATTCAAAAATGAAGGAAAAAAGACATCAAGAATAAGAATGTGAGTCTTTGCAAAATCAGTGTAAAAATTATTCATATAAAGTAAACCTGAACCGCTTTAACGTTTGAATGGAGATTCAATCAATGTGGCTTAATCATTCTGAGGTAGAGAAAACAGGTAATAAAGGACACCTGGCACAAAAGGATGGTTTGGGTTTGCAATGCTCATTTGCCCATGTCTCTACCATGATCTACACTAATTCCAAATGGCTAAGAAAAAGCCTAAACATTTGAAAAGGGCAAACAATTATGTAGGTATTGAAAAATGTTTTTGTTCGTGAAAGAAGCATTCCATCTGTACATCTGTGTTCTTATAGTCACGAGTGACCTTGGATGGAGTCTCCATTTTAAAAAGAAACATAAATCCTCAAGGCAGTTACCCTACACTATACTCAATAAAAGCTGGTCCTGTGCTGGATGTCTTCCACTTTCTGTCAAGGAGGTTGCCTTGTTGATCCCACCATCACCAAAGTTAATAATTTAGATTCTGGATCCTAGTACTTTGGTTAGCAAATTTACACATGTAATTCATAATGACAACTTCCTGCATTCAAAGGGTACCTCGCAATCCTAGCAGCCAAAGAAGAGGGACTACCCTAAGTTTTGAGACCACAATCAGTTTGACTTCTTGATATATACCCTAGGCATATTAGATGTACTGCCATGGGTGAGTCTACACCTCTCTTATTCACGTGGACACAAGAGGATGTGGATGAAAGACCTCTGTAGGCTCATTGGTGCATAAAAAGCTCTATCAACTCAGCACACCGAACACTAATACAACAGTTTGATTGGTCACAAATTATTATGAAATAAAAGAGTATAGTGGACAGAGCATTCCAATTACAAAAAACATTGTTTGAGCTTGGGAGAAAAGCAAATGTCAGTGTCTAGGGCTTCATTATACAATCATGCATTGCACCAACTCAGACTCTGGCTGCTGGAAGAGGGAGCCGGACTCAACCCATTATTTTGTATTCCCATGAAAGGAGAGCCTGTAGGTAGCAAAGCTCAAAAGGTGGAATGCTTTAGCCTAATTCCAAGTCAGCACTTGCACGTGCAATTTTTTTTTGCCTCTTGGTCTGTGTTAGAATTGGTAGTCAGTTTGCACCCTTTCCAAGTAGGGATCCTTATTCTAGTCAGGATAAGAGAGATACCCACTCAGATAACCCCTGCTCAACCCCTTGGTAGCTTGGCATGAGCAGTCAGGCTTATCTCAGAAGCAATGTGTAAAGCATTTACACGTAACACACACTAATAAATGAGGACACTACAAAAGGACACCACATAAGTTTTAGAAAAATAGACAAAATGTATCTATATAAAACAAGACCAAATACAATAAAAATCCACCATACAGTAATAAATACGTAAATTCCGCAAGATTTAATCAAAAATACAGTTCTTTAAAGATGATAGCTCCACCTGGGGCTATCACGGCGTCATGATAAACAAGACCAACAGTTCAGGCCAGCCGCGGCATCGCGGGCCAGCTAGGATGTTGGGAAGACCCACAAACAGTACCTTTGGAATTGCAGGGCATCGTGGTCCTCGCAGTGAGCTCTGGAGCGTGGCATTGTTAGCGTTGCGGTGTTGGTTCCGGAGTCAGTGCAGTAGTCGTTGGGCCCTTGAAGTCACACACCTTGCAGATCGAGCTCCGGGCTGATGAAGTCAGGAGCACTGGCGTGGATGGCGTTGGGACTGCGGTGCGAAGCGGGACGATGCAACGTGCGGTGCCCACAGATTATGGTGCAGGAAGCGGCTCTGTGATGGTATTCAGCGGCGTTGATGAGACCAGGGCTGCGGTCTGAAGTGGGGCGGTCCAACATACGGTGTCACCAGGTCATGGTGACGGCAGCAGCATCATCATTGCTGAAACGCAGTCGGCAGTAGGCCCAAGCCAGCAGTGCAGGATGGGACGGTGCTTTGCAACCCTCACGAGAGATGTCCACAGGCCATGGTGCACGCAGGATGCCTGGTGACGACGCTGGAGTCGATGGTGCTGGCGTTGGTGGAACGGGGCTGCGGTGCAGGATGGGACAGTGCTTCGTGTACCTCATGAGCAGTGTCCACAGGCCACAGTGCAGGCAGCGGCGCCGGTGTCAGCAGGAGCGGCGGCGTCGGGGATTCCCAGGCTGTGTTGTGAGCAGGCAATTTCACTCTTTTTGGGCAGAAGCAGCAACTGCAGGCCAGTCTAGCAAAGCAACACAGCAAAGGGACAATACTCCTCCTCCAGCTCTTCAGCTCTTCTCCTTGGCAGAGGTTCCTCTTGAGTCCAGAAAGATTAAAAAAATCTGGGGCTTTGGGTCCTCTTCTTATACCCCTTTCTGCCTTTGAAGTTGGCAAACTTCAAAGCAAAGTCTCAAGTGTTTGCATGATCCTTCCTTGTCCAGGTCAGGCCCCAGACACACACCAGTGGGTTGGAGACTGCATTGTGTGAGGGCAGGCACATCCCTTTCAGGTGTAAGTGACCACTCCTCCCTCCACTCTAGCTCAGATGGCTCATCAAGATATGCAGGCTACACCCCAGCTCCCTTTGTGTCACTGTCTAGAGGAGAGGTGTGAACAGTCCAATTGTCAAACTCAACCAAACGGGGAATTCACACACAGGCAGATTCACAGAATGGTTTAAGCAAGAAAATGCCTACTTTCTTAAAGTGCGTTTTCAAAGTCACAATCTAAAAAACAACTTCCCTAAAAGATGTATTTTTAAATTGTGAGTTCAGAGACCCCAAACTACATATTTCTATCGGACTTCAAAGGGAATCTGTGCTTTAAAGTTATTTGAAGGCAGCCCCCATGTTAACCTATGAGGGAGATAGGCCTTGCAACAGGGAAACCCGATTTTGGCAGTAATTCACTGTTAAGACATGTAAAACACACCAGTACATGTCCTACCTTTAAATACACTGCACCCTGCCCATGGGGCTACCTAGGACCTACCTTAGGGGTGCTTTACATGTACCAAAAGGGAAGGTTTAGCCCTGGCAAGTAGGTACACTTGCCAGGTCAAATTGGCAGTTTAAAACTGCACACACAGACACTGCAGTGGCAGGTCTGAGCCATGTTTACAGGGCTACTTATGTGGGTGGCACAATCAGTGCTGCAGGACCACTAGTAGCATTTGATTTACAGGCCCTTAGCACCTCTGGTGCACTTTACTAGGGACTTACCAGTAAATCAAATATGCCAATTATGGATAAACCAATCAACAGTATAATTTACTTAGGGAGCACCTGCACTTTAGCACTGATCAGCAGTGGTAGAGTGCGAAGAGACAATAAACCAGCAAAAACAAAGTCCAGTAAACCATAAAAACAGGTCAGCAAGCAAAAGACAGGAGAGATACGTCAAAAAGCTGCCAGGTCTAACTAGTCTATAGCTCCCATGATTTTGCCTTGCATGCTATGAAACATTCTTGGTGTGAGATAGTTTGACTTTTGTGCCAAAAAGTTTTGTGTTTATTTTATGTTGAAAAAAAGTTGTTTACTGAATAAAGGAATCTTAACGGTTAGGAGATGTTCCGTCTGTGTCTATTGAGTAATTTGATGTGTTGTCCACTGGTTGACTTGTGATGTTTAAGGGTTAAACAAATAGTATCATAGCACTGCAAAGTAAGTTGCAGGGTTCTGAAGTATGGCATGTAGTTGTCACTGTCGCATACCGTTAACTCAGTTGGCAATTGTCTGCAGTCCTAAAGACTCCCAGAGCTAGATGTTCGCTATGAGCGGGTGCATTCAACTGGCCGAACATGTGGTGTTTGAAGAGATACCAGGGCTGGGCAGGAGTGTGCTGGGAGCTTTAGGCTCAAACCCCAATATTGTGACAGGTTTACTGAGGTTCAGCATTGTGTGCCATTGAATCAATTCGTTCTGCGACCTGATCACAAATGAGGTGGCATTACGTGGTTATGGTGTATTTACCACACCATTACCCCAGAGTAAGGTATGTACTGAGTCCAGTACATACCTTCTATTCTGAGTATTTCCAAGAAAAATGTGGAACTGCATTCAAAACAGATGTTTTGCACCATCTTTCTCATGTATTGGTATATACCAAATATTTTTCCTCCCCTTAAATTCCAACAGATTTTACCTGCCAAAATGTCCCTGCAGAAAACTGAAAAGTGAGAAGTGCGTGTCACCCACTTTATAATAAACTTTTCAATCTCTGTGCAAATAGGGTTTTGCATTGGGATCACAGTTAGGGCCTCTAGGTAGAATTGTAACCACAATGTTTTCTTTAACATGTTTACAGTTACTGGCAAATCCTGCTGCCTAAATGTCATGTTTATTAACGTATCATGTTAAAGGAGTACCGGTTTCCAGTGGCCTCGCTTTGGTACAGAGCCCCATGTTTGTAATATGGGCTTTTGAATATAAAGCCAAAATTGGATTTATAGGGTAATGTGGTATGCTTACTATTAGTGGTGTGATACAAATAGCATATTTGAGAATCTGGGGAAGGGGTGGTCTTCAGCTGTTGAAGGTCACTAGAAATGGTTTTTCCTTAGCAGATTGTTTTTTAACCACCCTGTACCTCATTGTTTACAGTGGGCATTTGGAGTTACAATGTGGGAGATTATAACCAGAGGGATGACTCCATACCCTGGTGTGCAAAACCATGAAATGTATGACTACCTCCTTCAGGGTCATCGGCTGAAGCAGCCTAACGAATGTCTGGATGAGCTGTGAGTATTTTCTGTTGCTTCCCTTGTGATTTCTTGTGTCATGGGTCACTCCGCAAGGAAGACATGGCGTAACAATGACTTATCTATTTCCTTTCAGAAATAAAATGCTTATGTAAATGATTCCATTGACAGTCTGATTTTACAAAAGGGATTTGTAACTGAACAGGGAGCTTTTAAATGACAGCTGGCTTTTTTATTTGAAAATTTAGAGGTGGCCACAAAAGAGTTCAGGTACTAGAGTTCATAAATGGTAAGTCTTGTGATAAATTATTCGCTACAAACAAGTGTGCCATCATAACAGGTAACAGACTTTTTGTATACAAGATACTGGCTATAAGATTATAAGACCATAGACTTTGGACATTCAACTTCATTGTAAGGGACCTTGTCATAGCCGCATTAATCCAGAAAGTAAACCCCGTTTGAACCCATTTGTTTTGGACCTTCTGCTGGCCCTTTAGTTGATATTTGTTTGGAACATATGCAGGGAAAGATAGTTCCTCTAAAGACAAATCACTTATTGAAAATACTTTATATCCTATGGCACAATGTTGCTCCGCTCTTCCCATATCCAACATGCATAATACTGGAGGGCCCTAATTAGAAACCTGCTAGCGTTTACCATCCCTCAGCCTAATTATGTGACATGTGTAGGAAGCTGGCTCTGTATACTATCTCAAAGTGAGAGTCAGTGTGCACAGAATCCAGGGGTTCCCCAAGAGGCGTGGCAGAAGCAATAATAGATAATACTAATGCCCTATTTGTGGTAGTGTGGTCGAGCAGTTAGGCTTATCAGAGGGTAGTGTTAAGCATTTGTTGTACACACATAGGTAATAAATGAGAACACACAGTCAATGACTTAACTCCAGGCCAATAGGTTTTCATATAGAAAAATGTATTTTCTTAATTTATTTTAGAACCACAAGATTACAATTGCAGGTAAGTACATTAAATGTAAGGTACTTTGCATAGGTATAGATAGGACTTCAAATCAAAACAGTAATGTACACAGTTTGGCATAATATGGCAATAAGCTATTTTAAAACTGGACACAGTTCAAAATTCAACAGTTCCTGGGGGAGGTAAGTACAGTTAGGTTAACACGGTAGTAAAACACTTACAAGTTCAGTCTCTGGGGCAGAGGCAGCCCACCATTGGGGATTCAAGTCAACCCCAAACACCCAGCACCAGCAACTCAGGGCCGGTCAGGTGCAGAGGTCAAAGAGGGGCCCAAATAACATAGGAGCCTATGGAGACAGGGGGTGCTCCAGTTCCACTCTGCTGGCAGGTAAGTACCTGCGTCCTCGGGGAGCAGACCAAGTGGGTTTTGTAGAGCACTGGGGGGGTCCCAAGTAATCACACAAAGTACACCCTTAGCGGCACAGGGGCGGCCAGGTGCAGTGGGCAAACAAGGCATCAGGTTTGTAATAGAAATCAATGGAGGGACCCAGGGGTCACTCACACGTTGCAAGCAGGGAACAGAGGGGCTTCTTGGGCCAGCAACCAACTGGGGAAGGGCGAGGGCCGCCTGCTGGTCACTGGTGGTTGGTTCTTCACAGGCCTGGGTGCTGCGGGTGCAGTGCTTCTTCCAGGCTTCGGGTTTCTTCTTTCCGGGCAGTCGCGGTCAGGGGGATCCTCGGGATTCCCTCTGCAGGCGTCGTCATGGGGGTGCAGAGAGGTTGCCCAGGGTGAATATGTCATCAGAGTCACCTGGGGATCCTCTCTGGGTTGTTGTTTTCTCTGGACACGGGCCAGGGGCGTTGGGTGCAGAGTGGTGGGGTCTAACGCTTCTAGAGTGAGGTGGGAGACCCTTTAAAGGTGGTTTCTTGTTGTTTGGTTGGACAGGTCCACTGTCCACTAGAGTTTCTTGGTCCTTGGTAGTTGCAGGGCAGTCCTCTGAGTGGGCAGAGGTCGCTGGGCCCGCAGGATGCGTTGCTGGTGCAGGTTCTTTGAAGTTGGAGACTGGCCGGTAGGGCTGGGACCAAAGCAGTTGTTGTCTTCCTTCTTCTCCGCGGGGTTTTTCAGCTAAGCAGTCCTTCTTCTTTGTAGGTCATCAGGAATCTGATTTCCTGGGTTCAGAGTCGCCCCTAAATACTAAATTTAGGGGTGTGTTAGGGCTGGAGGGCAGTAGCCAATGACTACTGTCCCTGAGGGTGGCTACACCCTCTTTGCGCCTCCTCCCTTTGGGGAGGGAGGCACATCCCTATTCCTATTGGGCTAAATCCTCCAAACAAGATGGAGGATTTTCTAAGGAGGGGGTCAAATCAGCTCTGATCACCTTAGGGGTAGACCTGGCTGAGGGGGTGACTTTTCCTTGTTTTTCTCATTATCTCCCCGGACCTGCCACCAAAAGTGGGGACTGTGTCCGGGGGGCGGGCATCTCCACTATCTGGAGTGCCCTGGGGCATTGTAACACCAGGCTTGAGCCCTTGAGGCTTACTGTCAGGTGTTACAGTTCCTGCAGGGGGCGATGTGAAGCACCTCCGCCCAGGACAGGCTTTGTTCCTGGCCACAGAGTGCACAAAGGCACTTACCCCATGTGGCCAGAAACTGGTCTGGAAGTGGCAGGCTGGCAGAGACCGGTCAGCCCTAGCACTAGCAGTTGGCCTGGCATGCTGGGGGCATCTCTAAGATACTCTCTTTGTGCATTTCTCAATAAATTGCACATTGGCATCAGTGTGGATTTATTGTGCTGTGAAGTTTGATACCAAAGGGCTGCTAACGCAGCAGGCCCGTTAGCAGGCCTTACAGCCCTAACGCAGGGTGCACTATACCACAGGTGAGGGCATAGCTGCATGAGCATTATGCCCCTACAGTGTCTAAGCCAATTCTTAGACATTGTAAGTGCAGGGTAGCCATATAGAGTACATGGTCTGGGAGTTTGTCAAACACAAACTCCATGGTTACCTACGCCACAGGCCATGGGTTGTGGGCATGGCACTCTGAGTGGAGTGCCATGTCGACTTAGTCTTTTTCTCCCCACCAGCACACACAAGCTGTGAGGCAGTGTGCATGTGCTGAGTGAGGGGTCCCCAGGGTGGCATAATACATGCTGCAGCCGTTAGAGACCTTCCCTGGGTAAAGGGCCCTTGGTACCAGGGGTACCATTTACAAGGGACTCAACTGTGTGCCAGGGCTGTGCCAATTGTGGAGACAAAGGTACAGTTTTAGGGAAATAACACTGGTTCTGGGGCCTGGTTAGCAGGCCCCAACAAAAGGCAAAAAGTTAGGGGTAACCATGCCAACAGTGGCATTTTCCTACAACATGGTTCATCAACTCTCTTCCCCATCAAGAAATCCAATACTGCATCAATGCGAAAAGATGTTATTCTTGGCAAATCCCTCATAGGGATTTAATTGTCTTTTGCAGAGCAAAAACCTCACAGAACAACACCTTATGACCTTGAACAAAAAAGTGTGGGATTTAAAGTCAAGTGAAAAATGTTCCGTAGATCTACACTTGGAAAACAACCCAGAAAGATTATTTTCATAGAGGACACAACAATCCAAATTATGAGTCACATAGCTATATAAGTCACTTTATTTTAATGTATTGTTTTATTTGAGCAAATCCTAGAAAACATATACTATACTACAATCTTTCAAATTCATAAATTCATAATTACAGAAGACTCCATATGTAGATATACTATTAGGTTGTCCAGGTAAGCATCACTGAATACAGTATTTGAGGTTTGATTTATGCAGCCTATTTTAGCACATCTTATATGAAGATAGGCTGATATATAGTCTATTATATTCTTGAGTCCATAATTACAAAAGAATACATATTTTGACCTTTGCACCATAAGTTAAGGCCTATGAGAACATGCAACTTTATAAGACAGGTATGAAAAAGATAGGTGCAGGAGGCTAGATCTGTCAGTTTTCTGGATAACTACTGTCTGTGCAAATACATTTCATTATATCTAAATTTCTTTTTGATATCCTAAAAATCTGACATAGCCATCTCTGCTATATTTTATCCTCTTGGAAGATGCAAGAGCTTCATGGAGAGGACCAGCACCATATATTTCGGTTCTCCTTTGTAAATTCAAGGTCATGCTGTGAGTAAATGTTACAAATTTTACGTTCATAGTGCTTGGATTTAGCCACACATTTTGCTTATTCCTGCGCTAATATGCCTGTTTGGATGGAGAGTCCTTGAGTTTTCCTTTTTCCCAATGAACTGCACACAAATATTTTTTACCTAGGTTACGATTTCTGTCTTGTTTATACAAGTTAAAGCACATAATGGACATGCCTGGAACACCCTCCAGAATGGAGGTCATGGTGACAACATGAGTAACCTTGGAAACATTTTGCCAGGGGTACTCCCTGGGGTTTCATTGTGGGTGCATCCCACCAGTCCCTTTCTCTCTTTTTTTAGGTTGAAACCATGCCATCTTCAACTACCAAAACTGAGCTTTGATTATTATTTTTGAAGGTTTACGAACAGGAGAAGGCTAGATTCTAAAGTGAGCTACCACCCTGCTCACAGTGGTGGCTTGGCCCTATGCTCTGTCCTGTCACCAATATCCACTGTCCATTCTGAATCCACATTGGCTAACGATAAACATACTTGTTGAGTTCACTGTTGTAAAGTCCCTTAGAGATCAGCGTTTTTATCTCTGACCACTGACAGAAGCTATAACTTATTTACATCTATGTGTTCCGAACAAAGCATTTAACTTCTAAATGAGAGGCAAAAGATGGGAATTTTCATGCAAACCAAATACAATTGTTGCCATTTTCAGTGTTCTCTTTCACAACAAACAAAATTATGTGTTAGCACCATTTCATCAATTACAACTTTAGTAATAGTGATAAGTTAGCTGAAACATCATTTGAAAATTTGACTTGGTTGTTGTGGTTTCTAAAGGGGGATTCCTGTTTGGTATTGAACTTCTCTTAAATCACAGTCCTTTTTTAACAATGCCAAATATGGAGCTGTCACACATTGCAGAAGTTCAAGCCTCTGACATTTAAAACCATATACAAAGCCCTTGAAACAGCATTTCTGAAGGGGCTGCTTTATGAGTTACAAAGTTGTGTTAGTAACTTAAAATAGCCTTGGAAAGATACCTGTGCTGTTTTCCCCACAAATGTGGGAAGGCAAAAGTAACATCAGTCAGACTTCTTGATAAAGGTTTGAAATTGGGTGTACCTTATTCCCAACTTTTGGAAGTTGAGTCTAGAATGAATTTGTATGCCGTAAAACACATCTCATGTTTTAGGGGGTATTTCCAAGCAGTCAAAATATAATTTTAAACCATGATTATTCTTTCTGTTGTAGCCCATGCTCTCTTTCCATTTGGAAAATCACTGAAATGAAGTAATGCACTTTTCACCATAAAGCTTTTCTTCAGAACAGACAGCAGCTTATCGATGAGGTGACCCTAATTAAGGATCAAGCGTACCATCATAGTAAATATTTTTTAACCAATTTATTTAGGCTTAGAACCCAGGACAGTCCGAATTAGCATTTGTATGAACACAATAAGGCAATGATTGAGCATTGGTTAACTAATATTGGTGGATTAAGCCTATCTAGATAATCAACCTACAGCCCCCAACCAATTCTCTCTTAATCTCGTAATGTAGTACCGTCATTTTCATCAACACTCTCTGACATTGACAGTTCCCCGATTGGGGAAATTCAAAGAATCCCTGGCATTGCATAAACCAACAGTTCTCCTTCCCTTTTAACATGTCTTAAAAGGTAACCATACTCTATGGCAGGTAGTCTTTCCATTGTATATATCTGGTATACTTTAGTCCACCAAAGTGAGATTCCTCATGGGAGAGGCCTCTTTCAGGGCTCTGCAATGGTGATTCTTGTTGCTACTAAAAAATGAGTCAGTAATTTATCCCTGTGCATGGTAAATGGGTATTCGTTATCCTACCCTGAGTCACCCAACAACAAGGCTAGTGGACAAAGTGGCAGGTTCACAGTGCATTTCTTCTGAATCTCCTGAAGAACTTCTGCCCACAATCACCTCATGAATAGACAGGACTACAACATAGTGCCCCTCCCACCACAACTCTTCAACACACATCAGAAGTTCCAAACATGGAAACATCAGACATACTGATGTGAAATACGGCATGGTAAGTATTTTGTAGCCATTGGTTTTGTGCTGGAGGCATATAGAACTCTTTGATACACTTGACCAGATGTGCATCCAGGTGCAATCAATAGTTGTATCTAAATCTTTTTTCGATTTTGTTCAGAAGTATGTTTATGTGTGTGTGATATGGTGGTCAGTGTAGCATATAGGTGAGTAATTCCCCTCTTAGGGGAGCCCAGCACTATCAGGTTTGTCACAGAGGTCTTGTCCTTGCCACCCCGTGCCTTAATATCTCTAGAACCCTGCCAGAGCAAAGGCTAAGCAAGTCTGAATTCATCAGAAGTCATTAGGTTGAAGAGTTGCCTACATATTGGTCTGTCAAGAACCCCACCCTCCTGGTAAAGGTCCCCAAATAAGGGTGGACACTTTGTTGGAAAATGGGTTATTGGTAGGGCAGGTAGGTACCTACACCTAGCAACAAGCCACTAACCTCCACATAGGTACAGTTAGGTCTCAGTAAATTAATCCCAGCTCAACCCTTGGTAGCTTGGCAACGAGCGTCAAGGCTTAACTTAGGAGACAAAGTGTAAAGCATTCAAATATCACAAAACAGTAATTAAATAAAACACAGGAAACAGTTTAAAAATCCAAAACCAATTTATAAAAATAGTTTATATTTTTATCTTTAAAATGACACAAAAACGATTAAAATCGGTTCAGGGGAACCGGAGATATGAATTTTTAAAGAATTATTACTTTTCTAGCGCTTAGAAACAAAAAGCGCCAATCGGGTCATCTGGTTGCACCTTGACCGGGGCAAAGTCAAACTTTCAGGCCGACCGCGATGGAGCCCTGCTCGGCTACAGGTCGCGGGAGGCCTCGGTTAAAAAGTTACCTACTGACTTAGTCTTTATTTTGAAGTTTTTCTTCACCGGGACGAACCTGCCAGTTGAATCCGACCTCCTGGAGCCCTTGTCCGGATACGCGATGTGGGTTTCCTCGGTGGAGACTTTTACCTTCGGACTTAGTCGTTTTTTCGAGATGAAAATCCTTCGACCGGGGTAAACCTGGATCTTGATCCGACGTCCATGAAGCCCTTCTCGGATACGATGGCTGGGAGGTCCCGGTCAACTTTTTACCTTCGGACTTAGTCTCTTTTTTGGATATTTTTCTTTACCGGGACGAACCACGAAGTCAGGCCGGGTCGCGGTTGAGGCAAGCCAGCTAGAATTTCCGCGGCGGGTCAGTCCCTCTCTGGAGCTTTTTTCCAAAAATTCTCAAATCTTTTCCAAACTTCTGGGGCTTCACCCAGATGTTCTTTTAAGGTTCTTTTGGGGTCCACAGCTCACCCCAAGGGTCCAGAAGTTCTGTGATGGTCCTTGGGGGGTGCGGGCTTCAACTCCCAGAATGCACCTGGCGCAAACTCCTTTTTGGCCACTGGATAGTGGTCAGCTGGTCGCTTTCTTCAGGAGTTGGTGCAGGGGACTCTGGTTTAGCAATTTTTCACCTGTAGCAAACAGGGAGTCCCTCCTTGAACCAGTTGAAGCCAGGCAAAGTCCTTCTTGTGGTGAAGCCCAAGTGTGCAGCTGGTGCAGTCCTTCTGAGTGCAGGTTCCAGGTGCAGGCCAGGGGTCCAGCAGGGCAGTCCTTCTTCTTCCTTAGTTCCTTTCTTGTTGAATTCTGGAGGAGATCTGAGGTGTGGGTGCAGGTCTGCCAGTTTTATCCTTGCTCCTGGGTGAAAAGCAGGGGGGCCCTGGTTCTCCAATCAGGGACAGGGTCGTCCCCCTGTGATGACCACTTCCTGGGAAGTGTGGCAAAAATCCATCCCAGAAGGCAACAGTCTCTAAAAATCCAACATGGATGAATCTGATTTTTGGAGGTTACATCTGGCTGAGCCCACCCACTGGTGTGGCTAAAAATCATAAACACACCCCTCTCCTGCCCTCTCCTAATCTAATCAAGGGGGCACCTAGCTGTCTGGGGTTGCAGGTTTGGGGGGTGTTGCTGGGTGCTGCAAATGTCCTTCTCTACCTTTGAAGACCAGTTTGGCAGCCCTCCCCCTTCCTGCCTCACCATCTGCTGAGGGGAGATTCTCTCCCCCAAGCACATTCCTTTGTGTGAAGTCTGGCCACTTCACACCTCATCAAGGCAGCCTGGCAGAAGCTGCTGCAGGCTGGCCAATCAGAGCACAGCAGCAAAAACAATGCAGAGCTGAAATTGGCAACTTTTTAGGTAAAGTCTAAACTTTTTACCTGGACAAGTTATATTAAATCCAACAACTGGAAGTTGTGGGATTTATTACAACAATCAATTTGATACCAAATTCTTGGTATGTAACATTTAAGGAGACTTTAAAATTTAAAATAAAGTCTGCCCATTCTAGCCTATGAAGGCCATTTACTTCAATGAGGGAAAAACGAATTTGGCTATTTTTACCTCACCAGGGCTTATAAATCTATTTTTATAAAGTCCCTGCTTATAGTTACATGGCACCCAGCCCTAGGGGCACATAGGGCACACCTTAGGGGTGACTTATATGTAAAAATAAGGTAGTTTAAGACTTTGGAAGTACCTTTAATTCCAAAGTCGAATTTGCATATAACTTTAATTTAAAAGCAGCCAGCAAGGCAGGCTTGCTTTTAAAATGACACTGGGCACCTCAGCAATGCACCTAGGTGTGCACCACCTATGCTGTGGTCCCTAAACCTACATGCCCTACCATATACTAGGGACTTATAGGTAGGTTAACTTAGCCAAATATAATTAGCCTAATTTGCATATCCATTTTACACAGAGCACAGGCCCTGGGACTGGTTAGCAGTACCCAGGGCACCATCAAAGTCAGGAAAACACCAGCAAAAAGAGGAAAATGGGGGCAAAAAGTTATGGGGCCTCTGCAATCAGCCCTGTTTTCTCACACAACCCCCCCCCCCCCCCCCCAGCCCACACGCCCAGGAGACTCAGCCCAACTCTGGGAGAGTCTTCCTGGCTTGTTAGGCGAGGAAGACAGTGAAGAAAACTGGCTGTCCCTTTGCAGGGCCTACTCTGCCTTATATCCTCCTGTCAGGGTCACTCCCTATGGGTAGTGAAGCCATCCCAACAGTAACAGGACCCAACTCAAACTGAAACTTCCCTCTAGGGGGGTCTTCCTCCTTTCTCTCTGCCAACTTGGGTAGTGAGGTGCCCACCTCCCCTACTCCAAACTTTGCTAGGGCAACACCTAGCTTACCCAAAGAGGTCACCCAACACTTGAGCAACCCCACCATGACCAATAGGGTCAGGGGGCCTACTTTGCTATTGGCTTTGGGGTCTGCCTCCCAGGCCAAGTACAGTGCTGCCAGGAAGGCTAGCACCCAGCAGAGGCTACTGACAGCTGTCAGTACCCAGAACCACACCCTAAGCTCTCCACTGACAGGTGGCTGAGCTGCTTTAGGGGCAACTTTGGGGTCCTGGCACCCCTCTTGCTGTCTAGAGTGGGGGGCTACCACCTCCTGTGGTAGACACCCTCCTTCCACTCTCCCTTCTGTCAGTGCAGGGGCAACACCCTGCATCTGGACAGCTGCCTGACTACTCAGGACTTCCTTAGGGTCAGGGGAGGCCTCACCAGTGCCAACTCTGGGCTTCCCCCCTACTGGGGCAGAAGGCCTTTGGCTCCCTGGAACTCTCTTTAAGAGTGGCCTACCCTTCCTTTTCTTCTTTCCTTTTCTTGGGGACCCCTGTCTCCTAACTGTAGGGACTGACTCCCCAGGACTTTGGCTTGGGGGGGCGCCCTGGGCGACCACCCCATCTGTGAACAGACTCACCTCTGGGAGGTCATTGCCCAGGATACAATCTAGGGGAAGGTCAGCACTGACTACCACCCTAATCCAGTCAAGGATACCCTCCCTCTCTAGGGGCACTATGGCTACAGGTTTGGAGGTGACCTCCCCTGTGGCTATCCTGACTTTCTTTGTCTTTTCTGGGACATACATGTCTGGGGTCACTAACCGGTCACTCACTATAGTGTGACTGGCACAGGTGTCTCTCAGGCCAGTGGTAGGGATCCCATTCACTTGAATGTGATGGAACTGCCTACTCCCACCCTCAGGGATCACCAGCTTACCATCTGGTCCTGTCTCCCAGCACAATGCTAGGAGGACTTCATCATCTGAGGAATCCTCCTCTATGGCTACACTGGCAGCCCAGTGCTAACCACCTTCTTTGGACAGGCTGCATCTCCTCTGAAGTGACCTGTCTGCTGACAGTCAAAGCAAGCCCTACTGTCCAAGAGCTTTTTTAACCCTGGGTCTAACTGTCTCTGCTGGTCAGAGTGGGAGTGTGATTTACTCTCCTCCTTCTTAGGGTTCTGGGGTACAGAGGGAGTCTCTGTGGTGGGCTTACCACCTCCCTCCTTAGGTTTTTGGGGACCTGTCCCCCCCTTCTTGGAGTCTCCCCCCTGAGACTTGACAACCACCCTGGTTCTCAACCACTCATCAGCTGCCTCCCCTAGCTCTCTAGGGTTGGTCTGCTTAGAGTCCACTAGATGCTGGCGTAACCTTTCTTGGATACAATTGGTCAAGATGTGCTCTCTCATGATCAGATTGTATAACCCCTCATAAGTATCTACTTTGTTACCAATAATCCAGCCCTCTAGTGCCTTTAGTGAAATGTCCACAAAGTCAACCCAAGACTGGGTACTGACCTTCTGGGTGTCCCTGAACTTCATTCTATATTGCTCTGGGGTCAGACCAAACTTCTTGGCTAAGCACCTCTTCATACTAGGGTATGAATCTGCCTCCTCCCCCCTTAAGGTCAGAAGCCTATCCCTCCCTGAGTTGGGGACCAACTCCCACAAAAGGGAACCCCAGTATTGAGGCCTAACCCTTCTCATTTGGAGTGCCCTCTCAAAGGCCCCCAGCCACTTATCTATGTCATCCCCCTCTACATAAGCAGGAACTACCCCCTTGGGTAATCTGGGGCAAACTCCCCCACCCATGGACACCTCAGCTTCTTTATCGCTGCTTCCATCTCTTTTCTCTTTGTATGCCCACTTTTTCTTTTCTAGGGCCAGCTTCTCTGCTTCCAAAGCTATGTATGCTAGCTGGGCCTCCAGCTCTCTTTCTCTGATGGATGGGTTCTCTCCTCCTGAAGGGACCCCCTTCCTACCACTAGCTTTGGGCCTGCCCCTAGTGACTGTATCTACTGAGGACTGTTCTTCCTCGTCCTCACTTAGGGTCAGATGCCTTCCCTCCCCTGAGTGGTTAGAGCTTGCATCCTCCCTTCTTTCTCCCTCCTCTGGAGCTTCTTCTGACTCTACCTCTTGGGCCTCAGCCCATGCTGTCAGGGATGTGATCAGGATTTGCTTCCTGAGATCAGTGGTTGCAGGCAACCCTCTTTCAATACACAACCCCCTAAGCTGGACTACTGTCAGTGTGGGTAGGCTAGCCAGATCAAGCTCCATGGTTCCCTAGTTTTGTGTCAACAAAAACTTTTAGCAAAAATTGGAAACAAGAATTTAGAAAAATTACAAAAATTCAATAATTGAAATTAATCCAAATTAAAAATTAAAAACAATTTTTGCACTAGGACAATTTAAAGGATTTTTAATTTGTTTTACCTAAAACTGTAACGTGATATTGAACACAAGTACAGGATCCCGTCGCTGCTTCCAATTATGTTGGAAAATGGGTTATTGGTAGGGCAGGTAGGTACCTACACCTAGCAACAAGCCACTAACCTCCACATAGGTACAGTTAGGTCTCAGTAAATTAATCCCAGCTCAACCCTTGGTAGCTTGGCAACGAGCGTCAAGGCTTAACTTAGGAGACAAAGGGGGTCATTCTAATTCTGGCGGGCGGCGGAGGCCGCCCGCCAGAATTCCGCCCCCATAATACCGCTCCGCGGTCAGAAGACCGCGGAGGGTATTATGAGTTTTTCCCTGGGCTGGCGGGCGGTCTCCAAGAGACCGCCCGCCAGCCCAGGGAAAAACTCCCTTCCCACGAGGATGCCGGCTCGTAATCGAGCCGGCGGAGTGGGAAGGTGCGACGGGTGCAGTAGCACCCGTCGCGTATTTCAGTGTCTGCAAGGCAGACACTGAAATACCTTGCGGGGCCCTTTTACGGGGGCCCCTGCCGTGCCCATGCCATTGGCATGGGCACGGCAGGGGCCCCCAGGGGCCCCGCGACCCCCCCCCTACCGCCATCCTGTTCATGGCGGCTTTCCCGCCATGAACAGGATGGCGGTAGGGGGGGTCAGAATCCCCCATGGCGGCGCAGCAAGCTGCGCCGCCATGGGGGATTCTGAGGGCAGCGGTAAACCGGCGGGAGACCGCCGGTTTACCCTTTCTGACCGCGGCCAAAGCGCCGCGGTCAGAATGTCCTGCGGGGCACCGCCGGTCTGTCGGCGGTGCTCCCGCCGACCCTCGCCCCGGCGGTCGAAGACCGCCGGGGTTAGAATCAGGGCCAAAGTGTAAAGCATTCAAATATCACAAAACAGTAATTAAATAAAACACAGGAAACAGTTTAAAAATCCAAAACCAATTTATAAAAATAGTTCATATTTTTATCTTTAAAATGACACAAAAACGATTAAAATCGGTTCAGGGGAACCGGAGATATGAATTTTTAAAGAATTATTACTTTTCTAGCGCTTAGAAACAAAAAGCGCCAATCGGGTCATCTGGTTGCACCTCGACCGGGGCAAAGTCAAACTTTCAGGCCGACCGCGATGGAGCCCTGCTCGGCTACAGGTCGCGGGAGGCCTCGGTTAAAAAGTTACCTTCTGACTTAGTCTTTATTTTGAAGTTTTTCTTCACCGGGACGAACCTGCCAGTTGAATCCGACCTCCTGGAGCCCTTGTCCGGATACGCGATGTGGGTTTCCTCGGTGGAGACTTTTACCTTCGGACTTAGTCGTTTTTTCGAGATGAAAATCCTTCGACCGGGGTAAACCTGGATCTTGATCCGACGTCCATGGAGCCCTTCTCGGATACGATGGCTGGGAGGTCCCGGTCAACTTTTTACCTTCGGACTTAGGGGGTCAGTCTGACCACGGCGGTCTAAGACCGCCGGGGCCAGGGTCGGCGGGAGCACCGCCGACAGGCCGGCGGTGCCCCGCAGGGCATTCTGACCGCGGCGGTAAAGCCGCGGTCGGACCGGCAACACTGGCGGTCTCCCGCCAGTGTACCGCCGCCCTTTGGAATCCTCCAAGGCGGAGCAGCTAGCTGCGCCGCCGAGGGGATTCCGACCCCACCTACCGCCATCCAGTTCCCGGCGGTCCGCCCGCCGGGAACCGGATGGCGGTAGGGGGGGTCGCGGGGCCCCCGTAAGAGGGCCCCTACAAGTATTTCACTGTCTGCCTGGCAGACAGTGAAATACGCGACGGGTGCAACAGCACCCGTCGCACCTTCCCACTCCGCCGGCTCAATTACGAGCCGGCATCCTCGTGGGAAGGGAGTTTTTCCCTGGGCTGGCGGGCGGTCTTTTGGCGACCGCCCGCCAGCCCAGGGAAAAACTTAGAATACCCTCCGCAGTCTACTGACCGCGGTGCGGTATTTCGGAGGGGGGAACTCTGGCGGGCGGCCTCCGCCGCCCGCCAGAGTTAGAATGACCCCCTTAGTCTCTTTTTTGGATGTTTTTCTTTACCGGGACGAACCACGAAGTCAGGCCGGGTCGCGGTTGAGGCAAGCCGGCTAGAATTTCCACGGCGGGTCGGTCCCTCTCTGGAGCTTTTTTCCAAAAATTCTCAAATCTTTTCCAAACTTCTGGGGCTTCACCCAGATGTTCTTTTAAGGTTCTTTTGGGGTCCACAGCTCACCCCAAGGGTCCAGAAGTTCTGTGATGGTCCTTGGGGGGTGCGGACTTCAACTCCCAGAATGCACCTGGCGCAAACTCCTTTTTGGCCACTGGACAGTGGTCAGCTGGTCGCTTTCTTCAGGAGTTGGTGCAGGGGACTCTGGTTTAGCAATTTTTCACCTGTAGCAAACAGGGAGTCCCTCCTTGAACCAGTTGAAGCCAGGCAAAGTCCTTCTTGTGGTGAAGCCCAAGTGTGCAGCTGGTGCAGTCCTTCTGAGTGCAGGTTCCAGGTGCAGGCCAGGGGTCCAGCAGGGCAGTCCTTCTTCTTCCTTAGTTCCTTTCTTGTTGAATTCTGGAGGGGATCTGAGGTGTGGGTGCAGGTCTGCCAGTTTTATCCTTGCTCCTGGGTGAAAAGCAGGGGGGCCCTGGTTCTCCAATCAGGGACAGGGTCGTCCCCCTGTGATGACCACTTCCTGGGAAGTGTGGCAAAAATCCATCCCAGAAGGCAACAGTCTCTAAAAATCCAACATGGATGAATCTGATTTTTGGAGGTTACATCTGGCTGAGCCCACCCACTGGTGCGGCTAAAAATCATAAACACACCCCTCTCCTAATCTAATCAAGGGGGCACCTAGCTGTCTGGGGTTGCAGGATGTGGGGGTGTTGCTGGGTGCTGCAAATGTCCTTCTCTACCTTTGAAGACCAGTTTGGCAGCCCTCCCCCTTCCTGCCTCACCATCTGCTGAGGGGAGATTCTCTCCCCCAAGCACATTCCTTTGTGTGAAGTCTGGCCACTTCACACCTCATCAAGGCAGCCTGGCAGAAGCTGCTGCAGGCTGGCCAATCAGAGCACAGCAGCAAAAACAATGCAGAGCTGAAATTGGCAACTTTTTAGGTAAAGTCTAAACTTTTTACCTGGACAAGTTATATTAAATCCAACAACTGGAAGTTGTGGGATTTATTACAACAATCAATTTGATACCAAATTCTTGGTATGTAACATTTAAGGAGACTTTAAAATTTAAAATAAAGTCTGCCCATTCTAGCCTATGAAGGCCATTTACTTCAATGAGGGAAAAACGAATTTGGCTGTTTTTACCTCACCAGGGCTTATAAATCTATTTTTATAAAGTCCCTGCTTATAGTTACATGGCACCCAGCCCTAGGGGCACATAGGGCACACCTTAGGGGTGACTTATATGTAAAAATAAGGTAGTTTAAGACTTTGGAAGTACCTTTAATTCCAAAGTCGAATTTGCATATAACTTTAATTTAAAAGCAGCCAGCAAGGCAGGCTTGCTTTTAAAATGACACTGGGCACCTCAGCAATGCACCTAGGTGTGCACCACCTATGCTGTGGTCCCTAAACCTACATGCCCTACCATATACTAGGGACTTATAGGTAGGTTAACTTAGCCAATTATAATTAGCCTAATTTGCATATCCATTTTACACAGAGCACAGGCCCTGGGACTGGTTAGCAGTACCCAGGGCACCATCAAAGTCAGGAAAACACCAGCAAAAAGAGGAAAATGGGGGCAAAAAGTTATGGGGCCTCTGCAATCAGCCCTGTTTTCTCACACACTTATTAACCAGGAATTAAAGTGTTCATCATCCAAGCTTGGCATGAAACCTGGATTGTTGACACTTGGGGTCAAGAGGAAGGAAACGTGATGATCCCATAGGTTTTCTTTAGGTTAACCCTGTATTTTAGCATGACACTCATAGAATAGAGAGGTGGCATATTTCTAAAATGATCATTAGGCGTAATCCACGCCATATGATTTGAGGAAATAGGGGTACAGTCATGTTTGAGCATTTCCTGTGACTTGGTTACTGGGAGATGGTACTGATCCAAAGTCGGTCATAGCTGTGATTAATCTATAGAGTGCACAATAGTCAGAAGTCCTAGACTCCCTTTAGCTGTCTTTTGTGTAATATAGCGTTAGGTATTCTTGGTATTCCATTGCACACACACTCTAGCACTGTTTATTCTGAATGAAGTCTAAAATCTCTGCAGGGAACCTATGGGAATGCAGTTTGTGCTAGATATAGTAATCTAGGCAAGACATTCATATTTATACTCCCTATTCGTAGATGGCTATCCAGGTATTTTACTGAAGTCGCAGTCCATGAGAAACCTGATGTAGTCAGAAGATGTTTCAGCTTTTTGGAGGGTCTGTTACCCCTATTCCAATTGCCTTTGTATTGTTAATGCCAAACCCTGAAATTACTTAAAACCATTGTAGCTCCTTCAAGAAATTTGGCAGTGGGGTTTCCAGGCATTTTAAGAAGTATAACGCATCATCTGCAAACACAGCTAACTTATACTAGCCTTCACTGATCTCAACCCCTGTCTAGGTTGCTTTTGACATGACAGATCAATGGCTCCATTTTTCAAGCAAATACGAGGGGTGCCAACGGTGTACCCCCTTACACAGTGGGATCCCCAATGACTTTACTTCATTAACCTTAATCTTTGTGGTAGGTGTTATATAGTTGGCTCAGATAAATGTGGACATACATGGATCTAGGCCTGGCTTTGAACGGACTAGTCAGTGATACTGCCAATCTGTCCTATCAAACGCCTTCTATATGTCAATCGAGAGAAGGACAGTTTCAGTTTTGCTGTGTTCTATTACATCGATAATATCTGTAAGTCGTGTATTATTGCATGCCTGTCTATGGCGTATAAACCTGATTGACAAATTGATATTAAAAGAGCTCAAAAAGGGTGGAGTCGTTATGCTAGTACAGAGGTATACATTTTAACATAAAAACTGAACAGGGCACTCGAGCTGTAGGAGTACAGGCCGATGTGTTTTTGTCTGGTTTTAGTAGTAGTGTGGTCACTGATATCAACGCAGTGGGGAAGATCATTTGAGAAGTTAAGACATTCTATACTTAAACCTGATCAATGTATGGAGAGAATTGCATGTATTATATGTAGAATAACTGTGTTACATGTGTCTTAGGTCCAGACATATTGTTCTGTTATTGTTTATTAGCTTCCAACCTTAGAGCAGAAGGTGAGGTGCAAAACTTAAAGCCGCTCTACAGGACTACGACACACCATCGTTGCATAACATCTTTCTGCTGCAGCCTCCTCTACTGAAAGCTGATCATCCCAGTTCTCTCTGCTGCTTCCACTGCCCACCTAACCAGTTTCACCTCCAATTGGGTCTCTGAGGAAAAGGATGGCACACAGCTTTGCTCATTGCAGCGGTCCAGTGCACTGATTTCTTCAGTAGGACTAAGAAGAGCACTGTCTCATTGCTTTGCACTCTCTTAAACTGAGAGTAGCATCATGTAGGGTACTCTGCTGATTGGAGTTATTAGCGATGAGGAATGGGTGCGAGAAGACTATGAGAAAGGATACCAATGATATACCTTCGGAAAAAGTGCTACTTCAAACAGGAACAATTCCCTTGCTCCGGGTTTGTCAGAGACCACTAAGTTCTGGTTGTCTCTTACATACTGAGAAACACAAGGTGAAAAGCACCTTGCTGATGGTGGGGTTAAACATCCACAGTTTAGCTTTTTGTATGTGCTACCCCATCCATCCTTTTCTGCTCCTACAACTAATCAGGCCTATCAGCAGTACAGAACTTGAGAAAGGTGTCATACTGGAGGAAACGTGACTTTCCTTAACACTTATTTAGCAGCTTAATTTCTGTGACAGATTAGCATTTCTGGGTACTTGTGACATTTTCATATTCACACAACATAAAAAAATCCTGTAGTATGTTGATCGTTGCTCTCCAAGACCCCTCAAGTTGGTCCCATGTCCATGTTGTAAATGTAGGCTTTGTTTAAAATCGCATTCACTGTAGTGGTCCAGACTAACCACTGTGTGTCTTATACAAGATACATACATGTATAACATAGTAACTCTGAAAAAACATACACAAAGCACCTAGTATCTCTTTCCAACCTCTTCTAGACATCAGGTGGTTCTGCCCCCAACTCCTCGTCAGAAAGTATATGTCAGGTTGTATTCATTGGTTTTTGAGTGCAAACCTAAAGTAGAGGAGCTCAGTGCAAGATGGGGGGAGGGGGGGCGGATAATCAGAATACAACAGGTTATGTGTACGATACTGGAAAGAAATAAACAACTTAAAGGTCAGCTGGTTGTACAGATATGCTCCCAGGCCTTCCACCTCATTCCCTACTTCCTCCCCGCTCTCCCGGTAAGATTTATAGCTGATTTTAGTGGTGCTTTCCCCATCTCATTATCCATTTTTATTTATTTATTTTGAGTTTGACCTGTAGGAATAGCAGGAAAATAGGTTAATCTTGCAGGGACATGCTGCGATAGAGCACATGAAAGCAAAAGTACATTTTGTCCGAAAAGGCATGATTGATATGTACCAATGAAAACACAGTATGTACAATTTGTAGAATGAAGGCGTTGACTAATGTATACAAAGTCCATCAACATCTCATGGAGTGGTGCACCTCATATTTCCATATTAGGTTAAGAGAAAAGGATTGTCATATCACTGTATTTGATTGTGGGGTGATATTTTCAGTAAGCATTTGAAGAGGAACAGTGGTGTCTCCAGCTTTCTCTGTGCTCCCAAGCAGTTTAATATTTTAGGGGCATTCATCCTGAACCAACAAATAATTTTCCAGGCTGTCATGCCCCAACGAGCCTGCCTCAACTAAAAAAAAAGGCAAGGCAAATAATGGTAAAGGGGTGTCTAAATGTGAGAGCACAGGAAATCAGTGGATGTGTACTTAGCACCACAGAGTATCACTGGTCAGGCTTTGTCACCACTGCGATGTCACCCTTCATAGCTCGGAGATTTCACTGGTCCTCCCTTCGGAACCTAAGATGACTATACGCTGAAGAACTTTTGTTGTCTCCTAGTCTTACCTGCCTTTGTGAAAAGTTTACTATACTCTTTTTTTGCAGGTATGATCTCATGTACTTATGCTGGAGAGCAGACCCTGTTGACCGCCCCACATTTACTGACTTGAAGATTGAACTGGAAAAGCAACTAAAAAGACTTCCAGAAATGTCAAACAAAGAAGATGTCATCTATATGAACACAAACATGCCTCAGGAAAGTGAAGCTCTCTCACAGGGCCCTCAGTTCACGGAGATTGACATGAGCATTGGTACTGATAACATTATTGAGTCCTGTGCTCCACAGCTCAACACCACGACAGTCTCTGTAGATGTCCACCAGAGTACTCCAAGTGGAGGGAGGTATATTTTTTCGGGGATTGGCAGGATTGAGCCTGATGTGTCTCAGCAGGACAGCATACCTCTGCTGCAGAGCACAGCCTTACAAAATGGAGTGGCGTGGTGTGAAGCCAGCACACTGCCGGTGGGTAGCGCACTCACAGAAGACTTCTTGTATGCAGACGACTGTGCAGAAGACTCTGAAATCATGATGTGAGAGGTGCAGCTTTGAGGATCACCTGCTTGCAGGATATGCACATTTTGAGGCATAAACTGTTTACCTGTGCCCTCCAGATAAACTTTCTGATTCTATGAAAAATATGTAGCAAAGTGTATACGTGAAAAGTACTGACTTATATATGGTTCCTATTGGGTGTCCTAAATCATTCTTCATAAACTTCCCACCATCCATCAATGACAGCCTATCAAATGTTACTCTCCAGTTCAGAGCTGTTCTGCACTTTTTCTACGACATAATGAAAAAATGTAAGCAAGGAGCTAGCCAATGAAGAGATCACTGTGGAAAATGCACTTTCTATTACTTCCTGGTGAATTCTGAAAGGCTCAAATGAACGTACCTCAGTAATTAGTTCTACTATCCTGCCTCTGTGTGACCTTTGCTGACAGCCAGTTTATCTGTGACAAAACCTTGGATAGACCATTAGCAGACCGTCTCCCGAAAATGTGTTACTGACCACTTTATATGCCAGTATTTGTAATGTTTAATAGCCTAGAACTCAGTGTGTGTTTTAATGAGATGTGTGTGTGGCTCCTACCTTGTAATGAGTTGTTTGCCTGTCCAATTGTTTCTTGCCAAACACTTTGGAACGACTGTGTCACAACACTACTTTGTTCCTAAATTTTGCAGAGTGAGTGTTGTTGCCAGTGACTAAAAAAAACAATGCTGATAAGGCTTAGTGTTTCAAGATCAATCTACTACTCGGAGGCCAAACCCATGATTTATTGTTTTTTAAAGATGTCACACTGGTGTTGTGGCTCTTGGCCTTTTCACTTTGTGTGTGGATACGTTTTAATACGTATTTTGGAGGTTAATTGGATTTTAAATTGAAATTAATATTCTACCGTGGCCTTGTGTCACTAAAACCGTTCATCTCAGAGCACCCATCCCCCCACCCCAACTACTTACTGGAATCCGAAGCAGTGTATTTGTCCTGGCTGGCAGCAGTGTTTGTTATTACCTTATTGTCATAGTTCAACATTAGGCCTTTATTGGTATCTATTGTTTGCGCAGGTCCTTGATATTTCTATGTGAAACGTGGGCTGACGTAGTAAATATGAGTCATATATTATTGTTAAGAAGATACTTTAAAAAATATCTGTTCCACAAGAATATATGATTCGCAAATGTAACAAAAAATGCACCAGTTTCATGTGAGCATTTGCGCTCCTGGTTGCTGAAAAGAAAGTGAGAGCATTGAGATCGCATTTTCACAAACAAAATCTGTCATTTTTGTTTGGTTTCTGATTAGAGCTGGACACAATACATTCAAATGATAGGTTTTTGTCACACAGCTTGCATAACCACTTTAAATTGTTTATTTCGCTGGTTCTATGGTCAAATCAAATCTTTTTTATCCTTTACTAATTTGGAAATGCCATAATCCTCTGATGTAGTGCTGTTACTCTTTAAATAGAATGGTAAAATACTAGTTTCGTTAAAATGCTGACATTTCCCTTTCCGGATGGCGCCATCTTTTATGAGGCTATATCCAACATCCTCTTATTCGCTCCAAGAACTGTCCAGTCTTTGTTTGACATGGAAAGATGACGTGTGACCACTGCAGCACTGCGCCATACTAGCAGAAATGTGAATGCCAGGCACCGGATCTCAAATTCCTGTGTTTAAGATTCTATGCCTCAGATAATTTGCAAAAGTGTTCAGGTTATCTGCCAACCTACATGGAGCACTGTACGTCAGTGGATGATTTACATATTTTAATTTCAAAGTTAACATACCATTAAATAACTGAATTACATTTCACACATATTACAATTTTAGGCAATGGGAGATAAAGTGATTTTGCCCGTATTTACAGTCAAGTGAAGCAATCTGGCGTTTTACTGTTAAGTGTGTGAACCCTAGTCTGCCAGAACCGAAGGCACCAGTTTAGCCACTAGATGTGCTGCAATGTGTACCTTGAGTGGCACAAGCATCGCCAAGCGAATGGCCCTAGACAGTGGACTCATTCTTTAGTGTCACGAAACAAGAGGCCGTACGCACATGATGATTGAGGCTGGTCTGGGTGTCTCAAAGGGTGCAGCCTGATTATTATTGTGATTGATTTCTTCAGGTGTCCACATATGTGAGTCACTTCCTAGAACCACAATAGTGTCCAAATCATGTGCCAGTGTTTCGGATTGACAACATTCAGTGGCTTCTGGAGTCAACATAACAGTGATGTATTGTCTTCATAGAGTAGTGGCACCAGGCAAGATATCTCGATGATGCTGTATTGACACATCTGTAGCAATGTGACTGCCTTTGTGTAAAGCTCGCCCCTATTAGGAGACATTGCCAAGAGACACTTCTTGTTTCATCTTGATTGTCTGCAAGATAAAGGCCAGTGGTTCCCAACCTTTTGACTTCTGAGGACCCCAACTTTATCATTACTGGGACCCGGGGACCCCCAATGAAGCATTACCGGAATCCGGGGACCCCTCACTGAGTCAATATTGAAAGCTGGGGACCAAAGCTGTTAATATTATTTAATTTCTCTAAGCAGTCGCGGACACCTTGAGGAGGCTTCTCGGACCCCCAGGTGTCCCCGACCACAGGTTGGGAACCACCGATATAGGCTGTTTTTACAGGGACAGTTAGGGCCTGATCACGAGCCAACTGTTGACCTCGATTAAAGCCGGCGTTACTAGCCGAATCAGGATTACCAATCCTGCAGGAACACATTGAGTCGGGGTTGTTTCACTTGCCTCCATCAGGCAAAATGTCCAGGTGTAATTCCCAAAAAAGACTGGGAATACCATGCTGGAATCAGAACAGAAACACTGATTGACGCATGTTACTCTCCATTCCAAATGCAGAATCACTTAAAGACCTGGTACAGGTGCAGGAATTCGATGCAGTAATGGTCCCACCACAACCACTATTACTGTGCACTTTATACCAAGTCACTCATGATTCGGTCCTTACTATTAAAAGGATATGGTGTGAAAGCAACTTCTTTCCTGTAAGCATTCTTATTTTCATGGTAAAAAGAAACCCACAATTAAGAGCACCAAACGACCAGTTGTTCAAGATTCCATGTGCCCTAAACAGGAATGCGACCATGCAGTCCTTTTTTAGAGAGACGGGGAAGGGCTAAGGCTTGTTACCATGTCTCCCTCCACTTGGGTATCAAACATGAAGCAGAAAATATGGCCACCAACTCCTGTGATCTCCCAGATGAGGTGCAGTTCTAATTCAAGAAGCTGGGTGAGCAGCTAAGAGAACATAACAAAGGCTCGGGACACAACCAAATCAAAAGAAAACCTTGCAGGTGATTCCTATCAGCCCACTGATCTAGAGTAAAATTGGTTAATTACCCAACAGGTTGGTGTCTAGTCCGTAAGATAGTAGGGTTACGATGGAGTCAGTCACATCAGGCATTCCTGTCCTTGAAATAGTCTGTGTGCCTGTGTTTGTTGTTAAATCCAAACCGTCTGCTATGCAGAGGTGAAATGGGTTACAGCTAAGAGCTATACGCAGAGGCTCATGTCTCTGAAAGCCAGTATTATCTTTGTGTTTGGCCTCTTATCAGAGCGCGTTTCTATCGCAATTTTGTCTGTGTTGCTGGATGGTCAGGATTAAAGCAACAAGCTTACTTAGGTTTCAACCAGTGAGTTTTTTGACCAATACAGTCAACAACAAATAACAAAATATGCCAGATCTCAACACATATATTGTAAAATGTGGTTACGTTTAAATTGGCAGCAGAAGTTCTAAATCTGGTCCTTTGTGAGAAGACTTTTTCACAATTCCAATTATTATTGTCAGTCTGATCTCTCCACAAGCCACTTTCAGCCTCAAGTGTTTCCTGATGGGTGTTTTGTCTGAGTGGTGAAGGTCTTGGCATATATTGCTGCTTGACGTATACTGCTTCTCACCAGTCTAAGTTGTTAAGAGGACCATCTTGCCAGCTTAGGCAGCACTTCAATTTATAATTCAGAAAAAACATCATCTGTATGCTCTGTATCCTTATGCTAAACTAAGTCCTGTTTGCAAATGTAAATGTATTTAAAGCATCTAATCACCTGTATATAATGTACATGAAGAAATACTTGATAACGGGTGAATGTAGTATATGAAGAACAAGTCGGAATAGATGTATATGTTTAAAATACAAATTTACAAGTTCCATTCCATTTATATTTTATCAATGTAAAACGTGAACATGTTATAGAAGCTACTGGTTAAATGCATTTCATACTGTCACAGAAATGGAAAATAAATATATTTTGAAATCTACTGTATAACATTTTGTGGAAAAAAGGAGAGATAAAGGGATTGATGTTTGAGTGTTGTGGTTAATGTCTGTAGGTTTTGATGTTTGTTAGTCTAAGTTTGTATTTTATCGGTGACCAGATTATTTTTTGGTTTAGATGGTATTTACTGGGTTTCAGTTTTTCTGGTAGCAGTTATGTGTTTGAGTACACTTGTTGCTTAATGTGTGTTTCAGTTTGGTTGGTGGTTTGTGTGTTTGTGGTTGGTGGGTGGTTAATGCTTGTTTAGGTTTGGTTGGTGGTTAGTGTGCATTTGTGATTGTGTTTGCTTTGTAGATTTTGTTTGATTGATTATTCATGTATGAGGGAAGCTGTGATTTTCTTTGCTCATCTGCAATTGTTAATGTTCTTGAGTGATATTTTTGTGTTGTCCTCGTATATAAGAACAGAAGGTGATATTGATTAATTTTTCATGTAGTGAATCATAACATCCACAGCTGAGATAGGGGCTAGATAGATCTTGGGCAACTTACTTTAAAGACAGAATGGCAGACTTGTCCTTGTTGCAGTTCCTACTTTCTTCTTATGAGGAGAAAGCTACGGGTGACCAACCACCTAACATCATCCCATCATCTCTAAAATGGGTTGGTATAAAGCAAGGGCAGTGGAGACAAAGGCACCAAAGATACCACTAGCATACGAAATGAACAAACTCTGCTAGAAGGTAAAATCAGACACAAGTGACAAATGTCTCCAAAGAAACCATAAGGCAGTAGCCTAGACGTTAATGGGATACTGAACAGAAAACTGCAGAAAAAAACATGAAGACATTCACTTATTAAAGTCTATTGGTAAAACCATGTGTCATCTTTTGGACACTTTTCACAGCTTAGTTCTCCACGTAAGTTAATGGAGCAGGAAAAACATTTGCTGTTGATTGGAATCCAACCAAGTCCTAGGGGATTGTTCCCCATTTTAAGGGTGTGTTCAAAACCCCAAATTTACATTTGTTTCCTAAAGCTTAGGTAATTGTATTCTGCCCTCAGCCTTGCATTTTTGTATTTGATTTTCAGAGTGGAATCCGGTTCTGAGTGGCCAGTGCTATTATTCTAACACTTCAAGGTTCATTGGTGAATCAGGTAAAAGTTGTCAGAGTGAAGGTTTGTTCTCAGTGTGTGTAATGTGGTGCTAGTTTTTGTTCATGCCTAAGAACCTTGAGCCACATGTTTATTTATACGTATTTCAACAACTGGTTACAATTTGTAAACTGTATTTTTGGGACCATCATGGAATTTTGTGAACCAGCCTATATACTGATAGGTTTGTTTGTAAAATTGCAAATCAGAGTGGGATGAAATGCTACCTAATTAATATTCATTAGGTTGGTTGCAAATTACAACTCACTCTACTAGAATACAATAAACGGGATGGTAGCCTGCAAGAGTCAGCAGGCCACCATGTCTGTGATTATATTTAAATGAAGAAACTTCCAGTTCTCTTAAATGTGCAGTGTCTACTCCCCCAGAAACATTTTTCACAATTCACCACGGGGAATGAGTTTAAAGACCCCCTGCCTTTTACCATATAAGCAACTACCCAAACGTGGGGGTCAGTAACTTCTCAATTGTTTGCAACCAGAATTATGGTCACAACCCATTGATACATTTAGTACAGAATCAGTATTTGGAAGGGACTCCCAAAGAACACACCTTAGAAATACTGAATAGATACCCATTTGCAAGCCCATTTTAGGAGTCAATAAAGTTTACCAACTTCTAAAATGGGTTTAGTTGAAGAAGCAATATTGAATGCAGTATTCTCTAGCAGGAGCACAGGACTGTGCACAGTTGAGGTGGCAGCTGAGGCCATTCCTTTTGTTGAGGAAGACAAAAATGCTCCTGGTGAGGATGCTCTCTTTGTAATTGAGTAGCACCCATTTATAAGACCTGCAGACAGCTTTTTTGGCACTGGAAAAAAATGCATCTATTGCTTCTAAATCCGTGCCCTAAGTTGAGATCGCAATATTTAGACCGTATAGCTCTTCGGGGCCTAGCAAGTGCAAGCACCATCTAAGGCAATAACAACCAAGAGGCGAACACAAGCAAAGGTGCACTAGAGCTCTAGTCTCCTGAATAGATTCAAATATAACAACATACTTAAATGAGAGTTGAAATTCAAATGCCAAGGTTGCATAAACATCAAAGAATACATAGCATTAAGTCGTGAAGAACTTGAAACACTGTTAATTTCTCTAAAGTTGAAGCACACAGAGTGCTCCAAAGGCAAGCTTGAATAGTAGACCCGCCTGAGCCCAACCATGCCAGGACAGCACCCAGCACCAGGATCCCTGGCCCCAAGACCATCCAAATCAGCACCACAGCTGCAGCTGCCACAGGAGCCAACAAATGCTGCTACTAATTGTTCTCAAATCCTCCGCGACCTCAACAACACACACTGGGTAACACACTGCTGTGGTGCATCCCCCAGCGCTAGGGTTGGGCCTTTTCCTGCACCCATTGTGATTTCACCTGAAACACCTCAGATGCCAATACCACTACCTCCAAACAACCGACGCATGCCACCACTCCGCACCAACTGTCTGCCATGCTCCTCAATGTCCTATCCATCTGGAAGCACTCTATCGAAATCTGGTACCTCCTCAACAGCAACACACCCAACTTTCTCTTCCTGACTGAAACATGGCTGAAGCCAGTCTCCAACCTGGACAGTGCCGCAGCCATCGTGCCTGCCTACAAAATCATACACCAGGACCAAACCCACAACAGCCTCAGAAACCTCAGATTCACCCAGGTCATCCAAGGACCAATATACACAGCAGGCCACACTCTCAACCCTATTTTTACCTCCAACAGCAGGATCACTATCACCCACACAACTCCCTCACATGGTCCGACCACTACATCATACATTTCAAGATATCCACCCACAAATCTACCCGCCCAGAAAACCCCAGAGAACCATCAAGACACTGGGGCAAAATATCTGAAGAAAACAGGACCTAGACCCTACAGGAATGCCCACCCAACCACACTGGGAACCTCAATGTCTACACCAAGCTCTTCATTAAATGGCTCAACGACTATGCCAACTGCACCACACCCATCAGAAACAAAACCTCAAAAAATAACAAATGACCCTGCTGGTACACAGATGACCTCAAGGAGCCCAAGCACCACTGCAAACAACTTGATAGAGAAAGGAGACTTGACAAAAACAACACTGCAAGATCCACATACAAAGCCACCCTCAACCTCTGCCACCAACAATGAGACACAAAGAAAAATGCCCTAACTCTCAAACTCAAAGCCAGCCCCAACAATGCCAAAGTACTCTTCACCATCGTCAAGGAGTTCTCCTAACCTGAAGCTGCCAACAACATCATTTCATCCCAAGCACTCTGCTACAACCTCTCAATTTTCTTCTAACAGAAGATTGCCAAGATCTACAACACATTTGACCCAAAGCATACCAATACAAACGGCCAGCAGGACACCTCCCTCATCCTCAAACAGCAGGTAAGCAACTGGAAGCCCCTCATGAATGAAGATACCACCACCCTGATGAATATCATCCACTCAGGAGCTCAGACCCATGCCTCCACTTCATTTACAACCTTGGAAAAACCATCATCTCTGCCATGCTCACCACTGTCATCAACTCCTCCATAACCACCACCACCTTCCTGGCTTGCTAGAGAAAGGCAGGATTCAACATCCAATTGAAGGAACTAACAAAGGACCCCAACACCCTCAGTAACTACAGACCCATCTTGCTTCTGCTTTTTCTAGCTAAACTCATGGAGAAAGCCATCTATACCCAATTTGCAGACCACCTAGAATTTCATCAACTCCAAGACAGCTCTCAGTTTGGCTTTTGCACCAACCACAGCACAGAAACAGCCATCAATTCGGTCACCGATGACATCAGAAGCATCCTCAAATGAGGAGAAATGGCTGCAGTCATCGTCCTCAACCTCACTGCAGCTTTCAATACGGGCTCTCACAATTCACTCATCAGAAAGCTACAACATTTGGGTATTTGCAGACTGGCCCTCAAGTGGATATTTTCCTTCCTCATGGACAGAACTCAACGATTTAGACTCCCCCACCTGCTCTTCAAAACTCAAGAAACTCATCTGTGGAGACTCTCAAGGATCATCGCTCAGCCCAAGACTCTTCAACATCTACATGCCGCCCCTCATAGACATTGTCAGAGACAATGGCATCAACATAGTATCCTACGCCAATAACACAGAGCTCATCCTCTTCCCTACTGACTCAACTAGCACCATCAAAGCAGGTTTTGCCACCTACATGAGCAATGCTGCTGCTTGGATGAAAAACAACTGACTCCAGCTCAACACAGATAAAATCAAAGTCCTTATCTTCGGCAACAACTACTCCCCCTTGCACGCTTCTTTGTGGCTTTCCGAACTTGGGCACCACCCACCCTTTGGGATCATATTGGACACTAACCTCTCCATGAGTACAGAGATCAACGCCGTTGCCTCATCATGCTTCCACATTTTGCGAATTCTACGCAAGATTGTCAAGTGGATCCCACTTAAAACCAGATGAACAGTTCACCCAGGCTCTTACCACAAGTATACTTGACTACGGAAATGCCCTCTACTTTGGAATCCCAGCCCATGTTCTATACCAGCTCCTAACCACGCAGAATTCTGTTACCAGACACATCCTGAACATCCAGTGAAATAATCACATCTCACCACACCTCAACATCCTTCACTTGCTCCTAGACAAGGAAAGATGTAAGTTCAGGCTACTCACCCGTGTCTGCAAGTGCTCCACGACTCAGATCCAGCATACATCAAAAATCTCCTAAACTTCTACCAACCCACCAGGCACCTTCGAGCTGCGTCTCATGTGAAAGCACACCTTGCACGCATCATAAAGCTCTGAAACGGAGGACGCTTTTTCTCATACCTCACAGCCAAGACCTGGAATGACCTCCCACAACACCTCAGAACCTCCCACTCCCTCATGGACTTCAGAAGGAACCTCAAGAAAAGGCTCTTCCAGGCAAAACAGCTATGATCGCCTCCTCTCTCCTCAGGCCTCCCCTCCTCAGCACCTGGATACCTTCATGGGTTATTAGACGTGCTCAACAAATCCACATAATATACCAGTGTTGAACACAGAAATAGATTGGAAGGATCAGAAATCCAGAGGCTTCGGCACTGAGGGACGTCTGTACTCAAAGTGAAAGAATGCACACAGTACTGGTAATTTTGTTTTCACTTTCAAATGATTTGGATTCAAAACCCGCTTACCACACCAGAGGTTTCCCAAATGAAAACTTTAACAACGAGAAAGGTGCATTCTAGGCAGTCCCACAGCAGTAGTAAGAATTAGGAATTATCCTTGTTCATTTCTGTCCTGTTTCACTTGTGTCCTAAGAACTAGGATATGTATGTTGTGCAAAGATTGCCTAACACTCCTTGCAGCAGATTTATTATTTCATGCAAGTCGGCCCAGCTCCCAAATGTTCTTCTTCTTTGACCCTAAATGAAGGAGGTGTATTTATTATGCAAAGCACTGTCTGCAAATGTTAGTAGATAGGGTTTTGCATCAAAAACCATGGGTGGTAGCATGGGAACACCCAAGTACCACACATGGGACCCCAGTGATGGTTATTTGCCTTACTTTTAGGCAACATTCAAATCAACACTTTGCGCCAGAGTGTGTCACTTTGGTGACTTTGCACCAGTGCAAAGTCTTGTTTGAAGTGGCCCCTTTGTGTATTCTGCACTCCAATGGCAGATTGATCAAGCAGTTAATGCTCACTACAGGAGGTGATATAGTTTGGGGTCCAAATGCAGTTCGACAAATTACACTCAATTAAGGTAAATGTCCACACAGTGATATTTCATATAAGCTCAATATGACTTTATTTACAATCAAGAAATATTTGTCAGTTAAAAAGAAATATTTGTCAGTTAAAAACAAATCAGATAGCCATAGGACATTTGGAGACTGAATTAGGACCAAAAAGATATTTGTATTACTTAGATATAGTAATTTCCAATTTATGTATTTTGTCGTGATGCAGCGTGCAGTTTTACGGCAAATGGTCACAATATTTAATGAGCTGTCTGCATTCCATAGATCCCTGTAGGTTCGGTGTTGCCTTTGAGGAAATAAGTGTGACTTACTGATACAACACAGATAGAGAATGCTACAATGTATCTCACTTTGTCCTACATTCCATTAACAGCTTAAGGAGGGCACTGTTTGGATACTTTAGCAAATTTGGCAACTTTTTTCCATCTACTTACACCCATCCCAATAGATAAATATATTATAGTTACAAAATGATGCTTCTGTCTGGCTAAGATATGCTGTCAAAAATGCAAGCAATGGGTGGCCAAGAGATAATGGTCCCTGTTCACAAAAGGGTTGGCACTTAAATGGGTTCCATGGACTATGGTAGTTGACCAACATGTAGTTTTAGGGTGCTATTAGAGTGCTGGATGGAATTGTCACTTCATGGTTGTAACCCAGTACTCCCAGTACAAATCTAGGAACTATTAGTTAGGGTGATGCAGGAACCCTAGGCTGGTATAGGGTGGCGCTAAAGATTCTACCAACAATACATTATGAGGTGTGCACCATAGTAGGATGGTTAATGTGGGTTTGAAGTCAGTTCAGGTAAGACTACCTGGTCGAGGCATTGTTACAGAATAATGAGTGTAATTATTTAGTGGATCTGCAAAGTCAGATACTAATATCCGAGGCAAGCAAAAGTGGTAATCTCCATGCTAGAGGACTTGACACAGACACTGAAGGGGATCAATTGTGCTTCAGCCGACACTCCTGGTAGACACTGCATCACTAACCCAGCGCTTGTATTTACCTGGGCAGGGTGTGTGCGGTGGCCAGCCCAAGGAATGATGCAGTTGAGCAGACTCATTGGGGAAAGCTGCTGATCTGCCTCACCTGCACTACCCTGGGACTCAATTTGCTGAAGATGTTTTTTGTCCTAATCTTGATGGGTACCCTTCACAGCTGAGCAACTCTACCTCACTGTTCGTACTGCCTCTTCCCTACATTAGCAACACGATTATTAGTTGGGCAGTTAGGAGCTGAGGCAACTCTATAACTAGAAGTTCCTAGTTGTTGTGCAGCACCACATTTTGAGGCTTCCTGCAGAACAGGCAGGAAGGCTTGGTTAACGCCTTGCCGTTGAAAAGATAACAGAATTCTGGCCCTGTCAGTTCACTCTTTCTTAGTTGACCTGAAAAGCCACCTTTCAGTTTAAGAGCTGAAGAAACGCACTGGCAGCTCATGCCCAGTTATTATCATTTGGGGCTCTCGTTGGTAGCAAGTACCCGATCAAAGGTGGGAAGCCAATTACATCAGGAGCTCTTCTTTATGAGAGTCTTTGCTTTCTACTATGGATGAAGATAAGAAGGGGAAGAGACTCCAGTGTCAGGCAGTGTATGCATTGAATTAATCAATGAGGTTCTGTATTGGTTCAGCCATACCAAATACTAAATTAAAACTTCAATTTAAACCAAAATATCTGATCGGAGCATCTATGCATCTACAAATCATGTTAATCACGATGGTCTGTATATAGTGTTCTGTTTTTGACTGTGCATTTATCTGATCTTGGATGTATTTAGCGTTAACATTTTGAATAGCCATGTTGTACTTTTCCCTTGCAACTTTTGTTTTGGATTTGGCGCTAAAGGATTTGGTGGCTAGCCTTTCTTGTCTTTGTTTCACATTTCCCCTCTTAGTACACATAGGGAGTCGTTGAACCAAGGTTCATTTTGGTCACGAGTAGGGTTGTTTTGGTCTAAAAGGGGCTTCTGTGTCAACAAAGTCCTTAGATGCTTCATTGTAATCTGATAGTAGATTGCCTGCTTTTTTCATTGGATTGCGCTTGATATATTGGTAATAAGGTGCTCCTTAATAGAGATGCCTGTGATGTTCTTTAAGGGGCTGATGCAAATTTCCTGTTTATTTGAATGCTTTTGGGTATGAGGATGTAGAATGTGATCAGTTAGCAATTAGTCTGGTCTACTTAACTGGGGGTTGAGCAGAAGATAGAGTACAGGGGAGTTATGATTAGGTCCATCAGGAACTTTAACATGTGGTGCGGTGGTCCAGGATTCAGAGAGGTTGTGGTGCTGTAGTAGGATTGCAACACCTAAGAGCAGGGGTCTTCAAACCGGGTGGCGGGCCCCCCAGAGGGCCTCAAATGATCCCTAGGAGGCACCAAGCTCTTGCCAAAGGAAGGTCTATGCGGATAACAGGGCGTTGTTTCAAACTGAAAAAATTAGCAGCAGTAAACCGCTCTGTAATGGGCCATCACTAT
The DNA here is from genome assembly GCF_031143425.1 of Pleurodeles waltl. NCBI lineage: Eukaryota > Metazoa > Chordata > Amphibia > Caudata > Salamandridae > Pleurodeles > Pleurodeles waltl. The sequence continues at coordinate 956,497,698 of NC_090444.1, forward strand.
CATAATTTGTCATTTATATGCAAGCTGGGAGTACTTGTCATAAGGGAAAGAACTCCAAATACTCTTCGCAACCCCCACCTCTACTTCTAATAATCACACTGTGAATACTTTTACATGTTAAAAAGGACTGCCTGAACAGAATAGTATGTTTGACATTTTGTATTTGATTGCATTTTTAAAACAGTAACAGAACTTAACTGCAATGTTTAAATAAGTCTACAAACATTTAAACATTGCCAATTTAATAGAATAATTGGCAAAAATTTGTAGAGGGCACTGATATTTTTTTTTTCACTAAGGTGGGTCTCGACATTGAAAAGTTTGAAAACTGCTGCCTTAGAAGAAGCTTTGCTAAAAGCAATGTTTAATCCTCCCCAAAAAATGTTTGATTGGGGCATTTGCTTTTTGTGATCCATTCCATCACATGGCCAATTAATCAGGTAGTGAGTCCAAAGGGTCGATAAATCAGCTGAGCATATAATGAAAAAAGATTCGAAGATTTCAAAGCTAGCCAAATGATCATGGAAAAAGCAACAATGCTATATAATAAGTTCAAAAACATGTTCCTTGTGGGTGAAGGCGACTCAGTCATCACTCAAGTCTTGAGCAGATAGTTAGCTGCACAGCGGCAGTATGAAGAAGCCTATAAATCCAAAGATCCTAGCCAACGAGGGCCGCAGAAAAAAGTGGAAAATAGAGCAGAGTGCAGGTAGGTTAAAGTTCCCTGTACTGGGTTTGTGTTTTTTAAATCATTTTGGTAGTTGACTGCAGTGATTCATCTAAACCAGTTGTCTCCGAGAAGATCGTGAGCTATTTGTAGCTTTCCAACAACCTGTAAGTAGCCCTCCTGCATCCAGCCTAGTTAACTAATGTAGAGGCTTTCGCTTGGTTGAGTTAAAATATGTATACCAAAATTAAAAAGAACATATTTGAGAAGAAAATATGTCTATCTTCAGAACTCATAACGCTGATGTTTGGAGAAAAATGGCAGAATTTTCAAAATACATTTAAAGCTATTATTCAAGTGGTAAATCACCAGTGCGGCCCGGTGTGACCTGCTGGTGTGGTTCTGATCAGTGCCCAGTATTTACCCGAACTCTTGGAGATCGGCCTCGTAAGTTGTTGTTAACCCAGTGATTGCTGAACTTTGCTTTCCTCCATAGGTTAACAATGAAGAACTCTGAAATTGCACTAAGGGTCGATCTTTTTAAACTAAAAAGTCATATGCTTGAAAACATACTTAACTTGTAACGAAGTTCTTGTGTTTAAAGTATATAAAAACAAAAGTTTTATTCCTCATATTATTACTTGGTGCTAGAGGGATTGCAGCTAGGGGTGTTAAGTATTACCCATGTAGATGCATTCTGTAGGAAAGTGCCATTTTTGGCATGGTCACCCCTCAAACTTTTTGCCTCGTTTCTGGTGTACTTTCTACCGAAAGTGCACTGGGTTCCTGTTAACCAGGACCCCAGTGCCAGATCTCTTTCCCTCAAAACTGCACAGTTGTTTTTACCCATTGGCAAAACCTTTAGCACACACTGTAAGTCCCTAGTAAATTGTACCCCTGGTACCTAGGGCCTGGGGTACTAAGGGAGGTCTCTAAGGGCTGCAGCAGTGTAGGAAGCTGACCTGGTTTGTGGTGGGTACCTATGGTACTTACACCTTATACCAGGTCCAGGTATCCCCTCTTAGTGAAGTGTAGGCAGTGTCTAGAAGCCAGTCTCTCTCTATGTAGCTGTGGATGAGCAGCCAAGGCTTATCTAGGAGACATGCAAAGCTCATGAAATACCACTGTAGTCACACAGCACTTACACACATGAAGGAAAACACTCAGTTGTACAAAAATAAAGGTACTTTATTTTTGGAACAAATCACCACAAAATACTAGACAGGTAACCCACCATTATGAGGTAAATAATACACTAAATATATACACTAGAAATCAGAAACAGGCATAGAAGCCAAATTAGCTGTTACCTACAGCTCCTAGAGCACACTGTACTAGAAAGAAATGAGCGTCATTGGCTTCCCTAGGAAACATTCCAATAGCTGACGTATACAAAGTAGCTACATGGTCTACACAACTTACTTTCACAAAACATTACTGTGTTGGTGTTCTAGCACACCAACACACTAATGTAGGTCAGGCAGTGCTACATACACTTTCAAAAGCCCTTTTATGACACAGAAAGTGTTTTCCAAGTCGTAAAAGGACTTTTGTACATGGTTATACACCATTCTGTGGTATTAACCCCTGTGTTTTTGTAAATTGTAGCATTTGCAACCTCAAAATGGTTTTGTGCATCTGGTCCCCTAGTTCTCTAACTTAGTTCTCAAAAAAATCTTACAAGAACCCACATAGTTATAGTTACTAAAGGAGCATTCAGCAAGGGGTGAAAATAACCTAATTTCTATTAAAAGCCAGTACTGAGATCTGTGGGCTTCCAAAATCCTTGATCACTGAAAAGCTTAAAAATTTCAATCACCTGCTGTCACCTTATATCACACTTATCTACCCATCACCATATGTCATGTCTCTATCAATCTATCCTCCATTCCCCCTCTGACTCATCCCAAATCCATTCTACTACTTTCCTTTCCTAAATAACTCTGCCTAAGCTATTCCCTCCACTTCCACATCTAACTCACCAAACCTCACTTTACTACCATGATCTCCCAAACAACCCTACTATATTCTCCCTCATTTATCTCACCCTGCTACTATGATCTCCCTAACCCCTTCCACAGACTCTTCCCTCCTCCATCCTCCCTTTGCTCATCCCAAGCCTAAATCCTATTACCATAAACTCCCAATTAACACTTCTGGATTCTTTCCTCCTCCACCCCTCCATTACTCCAGTCAATCTAACTAACAAACTCTCATATCCACGGCTCAAATTAACTCATAATAATACTAAAACTGTACTCATATTTCCCTATACTAATCCACCACTAATTCTTGTTGGCTTCTGGAGTAGCGTGCTACCCGCCGAAAAGCGCTTTGACGCCTCATCAGGGGTAGTAAGCGCTATATAAATACTATTACAATACAATACAATAATGTATGTGAAGAGTGAGGAGCTGAGAGAGATGGCTGCTTTCAGGCATTCAAGTGAGGGGAATTTTGAGAAGGATATCATTTGTACAGTTAAATGTGTTTCTAAAGATGACGACAGGACCTCCTTTTAATTTAAGTGGCCTATCATCTCTTTGAATGTTGTATCCCAGCGAACTAGAGAATACATAGTAGCTTGTTAAAATGGGTTTAAATAGGACTGTGAGATACACAGCAGATCAAGACTGTGATTTGTAATGATGGAGACTATTTTCAGCATGATGAACATTTTCTGATCAGACATTTTGTAGCATGCATCTTAGGAGTTTTTAACTGGAATTTTTATGTGTATTAGGTGAACATGTGATGTAGATAGTGGGCAATGGTTATCTGTCTAATGGGTATGTGAAGAAACATGGTTAAAGCACAAGCAGCGTTGAAATGGAAGAAATTTCTAAAATGCTCCTTTTAAGAGATTATCATTCAATCAATCACAATATTTGTAAAGCGCACTACGTACCCGTTAGGGTTTCAAGGCGCTGAGGGTGGGGGGGGGTGATGCTACTGGTCAAAGAGCCAGTTCTTAAGGAGTCTCCTGAAGGCGAGTAGGTCCTGGGTCTGTCGCAGGTCAGTCGGGAGGGTGTTGCAGGTCTTGGCGGCGAGGAAGGAGAAGGATCTGCCACCGGAGGTCTTACGCTGGATGCGGGGAACGATGGTGAGGGCGGGGTTGGCGGAGCGGAGTTGGCGGGTGGGGGCGTAGAAGCTGAGTCTGTTGTTCAGGTAGGCTGGTCCGGCGTTGTGGAGTGCCTTGTGAGCGTGGGTGAGGAGCTTGAAGGTGATCCTCTTGTCCACGGGGAGCCAGTGGAGGTCTCTCAGGTGGTGGGAGGTGTGGCAGCGGCGGGGTACGTCGAGGATCAGGCGTTTTGGATGCGTTGGAGGCGTTGTATGTCTTCTGCTCGGATGCCTGTGTAGAGAGCGTTGCCGTAGTCTAGCCTGCTGCTGACGAGGGCCTGGGTCACCGTTCTTCTTGTTTCTGTCGGGATCCATTTGTAGATTCTACGGAGCATGCGGAGGGTGTTGTAGCAGGAGGAAGAAACTGCATTGACCTGTTTGGACATGGAGAGGGAGGAGTCGAGGATGAAGCCCAGGTTGCGTGCGTGGTCAGTAGGTGTTGGCGGGGCTCCCAGTGAGGTGGGCCACCAGGAGTCGTCCCAGGCAGAGGGGGTGCATCCAAGGATGAGGACCTCCGTCTCGTCAGAGTTCAACTTCAGGCGGCTGCTTCTCATCCACTCGGCGATGGACTTCATTCCCTCGTGGAGGTTGGTTTTGGCGGTGCGTGGGTCTTTGGTGAGGGAGAGGATGAGCTGGGTGTCGTCGGCGTAAGAGAGAATGTTGAGGTTGTGTTGACGGGCCACTTGTGCGAGGGGGGCCATGTAGATGTTGAACAGCGTCGGGGTGAGTGAGGAGCCTTGGGGGACGCCGCAGATGATGTTGGTGGCTTCGGAGCGGAAGGGTGGGAGGCGGACTCTCTGGGTTCTGCCAGAGAGGAATGAGGATATCCAGTTGAGGGCTTTTCCTTGTATTCCGGCTTCTTGGAGGCGTGTTTTCAGGGTGCGGTGGCAGACCGTGTCGAAGGCGGCGGATAGGTCCAGGAGGATGAGGGCTGATGTTTCGCCGTTGTCCATTTGCTGTCTGATGTTGTCTGTGGCGGCGAGAAGGGCAGTCTCGGTGCTGTGATTGCGTCTGAAACCGGACTGTGAGGGGTCCAGGATGGAGTTGTCCTCAAGGTGGTGGGTTAGCTGAGCGTTTACGATCTTCTCGATGACCTTTGCCGGGAAGGGGAGCAGGGAGATCGGTCGGACGTTTTTGAGGTCGTTGGGGGTCTGCTTTGGGCTTCTTAAGGAGGGCGTGGATTTCGGCGTGCTTCCATCTTTCCGGGAATGTCGCAGTTTTGAAGGATAAGTTTATGACCTTTCGAAGTTGGGGGGCGATGGTAGAGTCGGCTTTGTTGTAAACGTGGTGGGGGCATGGGTCTGATGGAGATCCTGAGTGGATGGAATGCATGATCTTGCGTGTTTCTGTGTCATCTACGTTGGTCCAGGCGGTCAAGCGGTTGGTGCAGGTGGAGTTTTCGGGGGTGGGGTCCGTCGTGGGCGTGGTGTTGAGGCTGTCGTGGATGTCGGCGATCTTCTGATAGAAAAAGGTGGACAAGGCGTTGCAGAGTTCTTGGGATGGTGGGATGTCGTTGACGTTGGCGCTGGGGTTGGAGAGCTCTTTCACGATGCAGAAGAGCTCTTTGCTGTCGTGTGCGTTGTTGTTTAGGCGTTCTGTGAAGTGGGATCGCTTGGCTAGTCTGATTAGCTGGTGGTGCTTGCGGGTGGCATCCTTGTGGGCTGTAAGGCTGTCGGGTGTGCGCTCGAGAAGCCATTTCTTTTTTAGTTTCTGGCAGACGCGTTTGGAGGTGAGGAGTTCATCTGTGAACCAGGCGTTTTTTTTTTCTGTCTTGGTTGTCGGTGGGTCTCTTGAGTGGTGCGAGGGTGTTGGCGCAGTCGTTGATCCACCGTAGGAGGTTGAGTGCAGCGGTGTCTGGGTCGGTGGAGTCGGTGGGTGGGTTCTGGGCGAGGGTGCTGGTCAGCTGGTCTTCGGTGACTTTGCTCCAGTGATGGCGGGGTTGTTGTTGGGTGCGGTGGTGCTCGATATGCTTCTTGAATGTGAAGTGGATGCAGTGGTGGTCGGTCCAGTGAAGTTCGGTGGTGTGGTTGAAGGTGACGTGGGTGCTAGCGGAGAAGATCGGGTCAAGCGTGTGGCCGGCGATGTGGGTGGGTGTGGTGACGAGTTGTCTGAGGCCGAGGTTGGAGAGGTTGTCGATCAGAGATGCGGTGTTGGCGTCGTTGTTGTTCTCCAAGTGGAAATTAAGGTCTCCAAGGAGGATGTAGTCCGTAGAAGAGAGCGCATGGGTGCTAGTGAGGTCGGCGATGGAGTCGCTGAAAGGTGCTCGTGGTCCGGGGGGTCTGTAGATGAGCGTTCCTCTGAGAGTGGTGTTGGGGTCTGTGTGGATTCGGAAGTGCAGGTGTTCGGCGGTCTTGAGAGTGTCGTCCGTGTGGGTGTGGATTTTGAGCGTGGATTTGTGGGCGATGGCTATTCCTCCTCCGATTCCATTGGCGCAATCCCTTCTGATGATCTTGTAGCCGTCCGGGATGGCTATAGCGATGTCGGGTGCTCAAGAGTCGTTCCACCAGGTTTTGGTCAGAAAGGCTACGTCTGGGGCGGTGGTGTCGAGCAGGTCCCAGAGCTCAATGGCGTGCTTGCGTGCGGAGCGTGTGTTGAGGAGTATGCAGTGGAGGTGGTTTGTACCGGTTGTTGCAGGTTTCCTCGTTCTGTCGCAGGTGAAGTTGCAGGCGCAGCAGGAGAAGGGTCCTTTGGTGTTCTTGGGTGAGGACTGGAAGCATGTTGTGAGGCGGCCGGGGTTGAGAGCATTGAGCTGGTTGGCCGTGTAGAGGTGTCTGGCGGTGCGGGGGTCATGCGGACCAGGGGTGGTGGCGCTGGGCGCGGTCCAGGCGCGGGCGGGTGCAGACGGGCTTGCCTCCGGCGTGCCAGCGGCGCGCCCGCAGCGCGCATCCGCTGCGCGGACGCACAGCGACCGCCATTAAGAAGGGAGTGGGGGAGCAGCTGGGAGGCGGGAGGGAGCCGCGAATGGGGTGCCAGGGGGGGCATTCCGCAGGGAGGCAGCAGCGGGGAAAGCGGCTCAAGGAGAGCCGACAAGGGGACGGGGGGAGCGCACAAGGGGCAAAAAGTGGCAAAAAGCGGCAAAGAGCCGAAGGAAACTGCAAAAGTGAACGGCACAGAAATCAGGGGCACAGAGCACGAGTCACAAATAGACGAAAGGCACAATAATACAAGGGACAGAACGAGAGTCACAAAATACGAAACGGCACAATAATTAAAGGCAAAAAAACGAGTCACAAAAAACGAACGGCACAAGTCTAGTGAAGCTTACCAGAGCCCACTAGACACCAGGGATGAGGCGCAGGTGGATGCCTGCGGGTGGAGGAGGGCCTCGAACATGCGAGCAGCAGCGTGGGCGGGGGTCAGGGACACGGACACAGCAAGGTGGTGCTGCGGACATGGGGGAGCAAGCTCCTGACCAAAGGCAGGTCAGAGGTCGCTCACCCTCGACACGCAGCGACCACCATTAAGAAGGGAGGAGGGAGGCAGGAGCAGCTGGGAGGTGGGAGGGAGCGGCGTATGGGGGCGCGAGGGGGGCAGGGCCGCAGGGAGGCAGCGGCGGGGAAAGCGGCTCAAGGAGAGCCGACAAGGGGACGGGGGGAGCGCACAAGGGGCAAAAAGTGGCAAAAAGTGGCAAAGAGCCGAAGGAAACTGCAAATCATTGATCCTATAAGTGGGTTTCTTCAATTATGTCCTTTATTTGTTGCAGATACCGAGGAGCAAATATGTGGGCAAAGGTGCAAATATCTATAGGAGACTTTGCATACTATGTTGTTGTGACTGATAGCTTCTTCAGCCAGTTCCCTATGGGAACCTCACTGAGAGACCAAGAGAGCTTTAATAACCTGAGTCAGCTTCACTTCGAATGCTAGTCGGCTACTTTTGGGTGTTTCACAAGCCATGAACATGCTGAAATTCTCCTCTAGGACCATTTTTTCTTCTGCAGGGCCAGGCACTCTCCTTCACTGTCTTGGCAGGTAGGTAGTCTTTCCTCTAGGTTCAATGCAAGGCCTCAGTTTCTCTTACAAGTTGTAGAGACTTTAGGTGATGTCTTCTGTCCTCTGGTAGATTGACTGTCATGGAGACACCAACCCTGGTAACACAGCAGCTCTTCAAGTACTCAGTGGTGCACTCCCTTCTTTGATCAAGAAGAAGTTGGAAATGGAATAAAGTGATGGTGCTGGCCAAGGGGACCTCCTGCACTCGTTCTCTGCCAGCCTTTGAAACCGTTGGCAGAGAAAGGGGTCACAATCCCCAGGGCAGCACTGCTTGCAATGCTGCCCTGGCGGATTAGGACCACCGCCACCTGCAGACTGCTGGGATCTCTGATCTTGGCTGAGCTGGAGGTTACCTTGCGGCCCAACAGTGATGAGGCAGTCGGATCACTGCATTAGTGACCACCGGACTCATAATGAGGTCCATAGTCCCTGTACATGGGGATGGATCTCACAGGAGGTAGCGATGATGCTGGCTCGAAGCAGGTGTATCCAAAACATGGCCACAATGACGCATAAAGCCTCAGCAGTTGTCTCTCATCCATCTATCTGAAGTACTAATTTGGACAGACAATATGGCAGGCCTTGCCTAGAAAACATCCCCACCATTGAACCCTCTGCTGACTCGCCCCTCTCGCCTGCAAGCCACCCAATGGAGGTGTTCAGAAAAATGTAATCGGCAATCCTTTCCTAAAATGTCCTCATAACATTTCTAGAAGTAACTCTCTCTCCATCCTCCCAGACTTCAGTGTCTGTGTCTCCACCCTCAAGCCACTGCAATGCAATATACTTCCACTGTTCAGGGAAGCAGTTTCCGCAACATGCTGTTAGGGGGCCAGGGGTAGAAAAGGGCTACTGGGATGTAACTGTGGTTATTGAGGTTGTGTGATGCTAGTGTCTTGTGACCAGTCATACTATGATTCTGCAAACTGGACCAAGTACACCTCTTTCCACACTGTACTCTGAGGATAGCAGGGTGAGCAGTGACAGGCTTCTCAGGGAGGACACAAACTCAGAACGCAACAATCAACCAACAGAAAAGAAAGCACTTATTACCCTTAAGTAGTACTTAATACTCATCTATTCAATTCAGCATGTGCAATAATGATTGTCTTGACTTTCTCATTATACTTCACCTTCCCTTCTGCCCTTCCATGCTATTTCCCCCTCAGTGACCCCCGATGAACATGTCCCCGAGATGTTATGCCAGAAGCATTAATAAGGCTCAGATGCAGATTACTGGTGCCCCACAAGTCAAATGTGCAATCAGTTCACTAGTATACTTGAGTTCTTTCCACTAACAGTGTAGAGGGCACAAATTCATTTCTTAGGATATCTCACCCGACCAGCAAGGACCTGGAAGTGAGATTCTACTGCATGCGTTGGAGGCCCTTAAGCATTCTGTTGCAGTCACTTGGAGCTGCTGTGGAGGTGGTGATATGAGTACCACATTTGTGGCATTGATCAAGCTCAGTGAACCTCACAGCAATTGTAGTCCCGATTGGGCTAGGTGAACCCACAGCAGGTTTTAACCCATTCGGACCAGGTGAACACTATGGAGATTACAGGTGAACTCACATCAGTTTAGCCCCAATTGGGCCAGGCAAATGTCATGGCAGATGAAGTCATGATAAGACAAGGTGAAATCAATTATAGCTCTTGATCTAGCCAGGCAAACCCCACAGCAGTTGTATCCATGATTGGGTCAGGTGAATCTCAAGGCCATTGCTGCAGTTTCTACCCGGAAACACAGAGAGACTGGGCGGCCCTTTTAAACACATATCACTCCTGGATTCGCTCTCCAATCTTCTTCTTTTCTTCTTCCTCTGGGTGTTCCTTCAACTAGCAACAAACAGTGTTCTCTCCGTGAACAGTTTCTTCTGCTGCACCAGGCAAGCTTCTAGGCATTAGGCAGGCCCTCAACTCCTGCAGCAGAAAGTGCAGATGTGAGGTGATGTCCCCTGATACCTGGGAGACTGGCTGTCAGACAGACAACACTGGTCACAATAAAGTACTTTGATTAGTCTGTGGAGTACTCCCTTACTTGGTCCTGGAGAACTTGGAACTGGAACAAAGTGAGGTGGTTTGCATCCAAATTGTATACACTTTTTCTAGACATGGGACATAGATCCAGTGTCTCAAACTTCAGAACTGTTTTGGAGTTTTTCTTCTAAAGTAATGCATCTTACAGTATTTAGCACTAGGGCTGTCTCCAAAGTGGAGCACCCACAACATGAGAAGAATGGAGTGTGAGATTTCTGTACCTCACAATCAGTGGACCCTTTGAATCAGAAATCAAGATAAAACAAAAGATCAGGCCTAACTCAGAAACTTACTCACCTTGAACAACGGTAACTGCAGCCCCAGCCCTCACCGACCATCCACCAAATAACAGTGCTTAGCAAAAACGAATCAGTAGCCGTTGCTAACAAAAGACTTCATAGGTACCTAAAGGTAGCCGTCCTCCATCTTCGTCACTTCAGTGTCTTGCTGCCTTCCTTCCAGTTACAGCAATGCAGGTAATACACTTCCACTGTATGGGAATCTATAGTCATCCTTTATCTTCTGGCATGGCAAACCAAAGGCATCTGCAGGAAAGTGCCACTGTTGGCATGGTTACTACCTCCCCCACACACTTTTTACCTAGTCTTGATGCCAACTTTTATTGAAAGTGTGCTGGGGCCCTGCTAACCAGGCCCCAGCACCAGTGTTCTTTCCCTAAAACTCCACCTTTGTTTCCACAATTGGCACAGCCCTGGCACACAGTTAAGTCCCTTGTAAAAGATACCCATGGTACCAACGGCCCTATTGCCACGGAAGGTCTCTAAGGGCTGCAGCAGGTATTATGCCACCCTAGGGGACTCCTCACTCAGCACATGCACACTGTCTTGCAGCTTGTGTGTGCTGGTAGGGAGAAAAAGATAAAGTCGACATGGCACCGCTCTCAGGGTGCCATGCCCACAAACCACTACCTGTGGCACAGGTAAGTCACCCCTCTATCAGGCCTTACATCCCTAAGGCAGGGTGCACTATACCGCAGGTGAGTGCACTATACCACAGGTGCCTGAGCAATACACACCTAGTGTCTAAGTCCATTCTTAGACATTGTAAGTGCAGTGTAGCCATATTAAGTATATGCTCTGGGAGTCTGTCATTACAAACTCCACTGCACCATAATGGCTTCACTGACTACTGCAAAGATTGGTATCAAACTTTTCAGAACAATAAACCCGCACTGATGCCAGTGTGGGATTTATTGAAAAATGCACACAGAGGGCATCTTAGAGATGCCCCCTGTATGTTAGCCAAACTGCTAGTGTAAGACTGACTGGTCTGTGCCGGCCTGCCACTTTCATACAAGCATCTGACCACATGGGGTGAGTGCCTTTGTGCACTCTGTGGTCAGAAACAAAGTCTGTCCAGGAACTGTAACACCTGGCGGTGAGCCTCAAAGACTCAAGCCTCGGGTTGCAGTGCCCCAGGGCACTCTAATTAGTGGAGATGCCCACCCCAGGACAAAGCCCCAATTTTGGCGGCAGATCTGGCGGGAAAATTAGGGAAAATAGGGAGGAGTGACCACCCCAGCTAGGACCACCCCTAAGGTGTCCAGAAATGAGGGGACCCCCTCCCTGCAGAATCCTGCATCTTGGTTTGGAGGACAGGGACCAACAGGGATAGGAATGTGCCCCTTCCCCAAAGGGAGTGGGCATAAGGAGGGTGAAGCCACCCTCAGGAACAGTAGCCACTGGCTACTGCCCTCTGACCCCTAAAAAAAGCCCCTAAATCTAGGATTTAAGGGCCTCCCTGAACCCACCTCACCAGATTCCTGGCGAACTACAAGAAGAAGAAGGACTGCTAAACTGAAACCCCCAGCAGAGAAGAAGGAAGACAACAACTGCTTTGGCCCCAGTCCTACTAGCCTGCCTCCAGCTTAAAAAAATCTACAAAAAGACCAGCGACACGTCCAGTGGGCCCAGTATCCTCTGCCAACTCCAGACGACTGCCCTGCACCCAAAAGGACCAAGAACTCCAGAGGACAGTGGCTCTGTCTGAAGAAACCTACAACCAAGGACTCCCACCTCACTCCGGATGCGTGAGTCTTGCCCCCTGTGTACCCGACGCCCACGACCCGTGTCAAGGTGGTCCACCTAGCAAGAGAGGGTCCCCAGGCAATTGCAAGCAAGTTCCCACCCTGGGTTGACCTCTCCACCACTCCACGATGATGCCTGCAGAGGGAATCCCAAAGACACCCTGACCGCGAAGCTCCGGACGAAGATATCCGACACCTAAGAACACACTGCGCCCGCAGCCCCAGGCCTTAGAGAAACCGACCCCCAGTGTCTCATCATTCAGGAGGTGGCTCTCCTCCCTGTCCGAATGGTGATGTGCCCGAGACACCCCCCTGGACCTCGACGGCAGCCTCTAAGTAACCCCTGGGGTCTCCTTCTAGACCAGCATTGGAAACCCGAAGTCCTGTTTGCACCCCTCACCCGGCCGCACCTGTGCCACTAAAGGTGTGTGATTGGTGTCTACTTGTGGCCCCTCCAGTGCTCTTCTAATCCCCCCTGGTCTGCCCACTGCGCCGCGGGTACTTACCTTCAGGCAGGCCTGATTCCAAGTACCCCCTGTCTCCAAGGGAGCCCACGTTAAATTTGTTCAACTTTGACCCCTGCACCCGGCCGGCCTCGTGTTGCTGGTGGCGGGTGTTTGGGGTTAACTTGAACCCCAACCGGTGGACTTCCTAAAACCGGGAGACTGAAACAGTAAGTGTTGTACTTACCTGTAAACCAACCTAACTTTTTTCCCCCAGGAACTGTTCTGAAAATTGTAGTGTGTCCACTTTTAAAACAGATTATTGCCAATAATTCAAAAACTGTACTACTTACCTATTTCAAACAAAGTAGTGTTGATATCTGTGTGAAATACATAACTTACCCACAACTTGAACCTCTGGTTCTAAAAATAAATTAAGAAAATATATTTTTACAGTATAAAAACCATTGGTCTGGAGTTAAGTCATTGAATGTGTGCTTTTTCTATTTTCTGTGTGTGTACAACAGATGCTTTGCACTACCCTCCGATAAGCCTACCTGCTTGACCACACTACCACAAAAGAGAGCCTTAGTATTATCTACTTTGGCCTCTGTTAAGCGTCTGGGGAACCCCTGGACTATGTGCACACTATGGGCCTGATTCTAACTTTGGAGGACGGTGTTAAACCGTCCCAAAAGTGGCAGATATACCACCTACCGTATTACGAGTCCATTATATCCTATGGAACTCGTAATACGGTAGGTGGTATATCCGCCACTTTTGGGACGGTTTAACACCGTCCTCCAAAGTTAGAATCAGGCCCTATATCTCACTTTGATATAGTATATACAGAGCCAGTTTCCTACATTGAAGGATCAGCGGTGGGGTCTACAACTTTGCATTTGCTGGACTACTCAGCCAATACCTGATCACACGACTAAATTCCAAAATTGCCTTAGAAAACTGATTATTGACTTTGACCATTTTTTCCAAATTTTTAAAAGTCCTGATAGGGCCTTGGTTGAGTCCCCTTAGCATCTCTTTTTAAGTTTAACATTTATTTTTAAGTTAGGATTTAGTTACTAGAAGTAGTTTTCAGTTTCTAAAAAGTAATCCCAACTTTTAGTAACATAATGAGCAGCTCAGAGGACATGGATGTGGAACTCAACCTCACCCCTTACCTCCACCTAGGGACGGCAGAGTTAAGGTACCTCTGTAAGCTGAAAAAAAATAGAACTGGTTCCAACTCTATCAACGTCAAGCACCAGGAGCTCTTGGCAGAGTACACCATGGACCACCCTGCTGAGGAGGAAGAACTCCACTCAGACAGGGAAGATGTTAGAGATGAGGTGGACGATCTCCCCCTCCTCACCTAACTAAGGAGACCAGGGTCCCCAGACCTCTGTCTCCAAGGATAGAACTCACTGGATCTGGATCCTCCACAGGGGAGTCCAGCTCCTCTGGGAACATTGAGGGCAGCCTCAATGGAGAGGACATCCTTGTAGCAAGGATGGCCAAAAGGTTAGCTTTGAAGCAACAACTCCTAGCTATAGAAAGGGAGAAAGCAGAAATGGGCTTAGCACCCATTAATGGTGGCAGCAATATAAATAGAGTCAGAGAGAATACTGATATCCTAAAAATCCCCAAAGGGATTGTCTCAAAATGCAAAGAGAGTGATGATATCACCAAATGGTTCACAGCTTTTGAGAGGGCTTGTGCAACCAGAAAGTTAAACAGATCTCGCTGGGGAGCTCTCCTTTGGGAACTATTCACTGGTAAGTGTAGGGATAGACTCCTCACATTCTCTGGTAAGGATGCAGAATCCTATGACCACATGAAAGCTACCCTGATTGAGGGCTTTGGATTCTCCACTGAGGAGTATAGGATTAGGTCCAGGGGGACTCACAAAACCTCGAGCCAGACCTGGATTGATTCTGTTGACTGCTCGGTTAGAACACTAGGGGCCAGATGTAGGAAGCCTTTTGCGCCTCGCAAACGGCGAAAAACGCAGTTTGCGAGGCGCAAAAGGCTGAACGCGATGCAGAATCACATTTTGCGAGTCGGTACCGACTCGCAAAATGTGATTCCGACTCGCAAATAGGAAGGGGTGTTCCCTTCCTATTTGCAACCGCATCGCGATGTAGAGTTGCTTTGTGAGCGCGAAAGTGGTCGCAAACCAATTCGCAGTTACCATCCACTTGAAGTGGATGGTAACTCATTCGCAAAAGGGAAGGGGTCCCCATGGGACCCCTTCCCATTTTGTGAATGCCCACAAAAATATTTTTTCAGAGCAGGCAGTGGTCCTATGGACCACTGCCTACTCTGAAAAACCGAAACCAAATGGTTTCGGAATTTTTTCTTTTTGCAGCTCGTTTTCCTTTAAGGAAAACGGACTGCAAAGAGAAAAAAAAAACTGCTTTATTAAAAAAGCAGTCACGGACATGGTGGTCTGCTGTCTCCAGCAGGCCACCATCCCCGTGAGTGCCTAGACTCGCAATGGGGTCGCAAACTGCGACCCACCTCATGAATATTCATGAGGTGGGTCTTTGCGACCCCATAGCGAGTCGCAGAAGGTGTCTGAGACACCTTTCTGAATCTCGGAATTGCGAGTTGCAATTTGCGAGTCGCTATGACTCGCAAATTGCAAGTCGCAATCGGATACCTACCTACATCTGGCCCTAGATGGTTGGATAACTGGCAGTGGAGTGCATGACAATGATAGGCTTTATAATTTGTTTATGAAGGAACACCTGTTAAGTAACTGCTTCAATGACAAGTTGCATCAACATCTGGTTGACCTAGGTCCAATTTCTCCCCAAGAATTGGGAAAGAAGGCAGATCATTGGGTCAAGACTAGGGTGACCAAGACTTCCATAGGAGGTGACTATAAGAAAGGTGCCACAAAGCCTCCCCAGGGGAAGGGTGGTGGGACACCTTAGGACAAAAACAAAGAGTCTTCTCAAGGGCCCCAAAAACCTGCTCAGGAGGGTGGGCCTGAGCCTCTTCACCACAGTCCACAAATGGGTACAAGAGTAAAAACTTTGATCCCAAGAAGGCCGGTGTCACAACTGTAAGCAGCATGGACACCAAATTGGAGACATGGCCTGTCCCAAGAAAAATCCCACTAGCGCTACTCAAGTTAGTAATGGAATAGCTAGTCTCCAGGTGGGATCAACAGCATGCCCAGAGCAAATCAGAGTTCACACTGAAGCTACACTAGTCTCTGAGGGTGGGGTGGATATAGCCACACTAGCTGCCTGGCCGCCTAACATGCAAAAATACAGGCAGCAGCTCTTAATCAATGGGATAAAGGTAGAAGCCCTGAGGGATACAGGTGCCAGTGTCACCATGGTGACAGAGAAACTGGTTTCCCCAGGACAGTATTTGGCTGGACAAACATATCCAGTTACTAATGCTGACAATGTAACTGAAGTCCATCCCATGGCTATGGTGACTTTAGAATGGGGTGGGGTTACTGGCCTGAAACAGGTAATGGTCTCTTCTGCAATCCCAATGAAATGTTTGCTTGGGAATGATCTGGAGTCCTCAGCAGGGGCTGAGTTAGAGCTCAAAACCTGTGCAGCCATGCTGGGAATCTCTGAACTGGTGTGTGTGAAACCAGAACACAGAGCAGAGCACAGGGTAAAAAAGAAGTGTTGGAGCCTGGAATAATGACCCAACCTTCCAAGAGAAAAGGTAAGAGGACTGGGGGACCAGCCTCTGAACAGTAAAAGAAACAAGACCTCTCTTCCCAGGAAGATGTCTTATTCCCCGTGGGAACTGGGTCCATGGAGCTGGAGCCTTATCAGGTAGAGCTGTTGGGCCCAGGGGGGCCCACAATGGAACAGCTGTGCCAAGGACAAAAGACTTGTCCCACTCTTGAAGGCCTGAGACAGCAAGCTGCTGAACAGGAGAAGGGAGATGTCAGTGGCTCCCACAGGGTCTATTGGGAGGATAGACTCCTTTACACTGAGGCCAGAGATCCCAAACCTGGTGCCACTAGCAGAGTGGTAGTGCCTCAGGAGTTTAGAGAGTGTATCCTCACTTTGACCCATGGCATCCCCCTAGCTGGAATCTGGGACAACCCAAAACATGGAGCAGACTTGTGAACCATTTTTATTGGTCTAACATGTCCCAGAAAGTTAGGGAGTTTTGTACCTCCTGTGTCACCTGTCAAGCCAGTAGCAAGACAGGTGCCCACCCAAAGCCCCCCTCATTCTACTTCCAGTGGTGGGGGTGCCCTTTGAGAGGATTGGTGTGGACATTGTGGGTCCGCTTGAACCTCCCACAGCCTCAGGTAATCAGGACATACTGGTAGTAGTGGATCATGCTACCAGGTACCCTGAAGCAATTCCTGTTAGGTCAACTACTGCCCCTGCAGTAGCCAAAGCCCTAATTGGTATTTTTACCAGAGTGAGTTGCCCTAAGGAGGTGGTTTCTGACAGAGGTACAAACTTCATGTCAGCTTACCCGAAACACATGTGGAATGAGTGTGGGGTGACTTATAAATTCACCACACCATACCATCCACAAACCAATGGACTTGTTGAGAGGTTAAACAAGACATTGAAGGGTATGATCATGGGGCGCCCTTAAAAACTCAAAAGGAGATGGGATGCCCTCCTGCCATGCCTGCTTTTCGACTACAGAGAGGTGCCTCAGAAAGGAGTAATGATGCCCTCTAGTTTCAGTGATTAGACTCAAGGGCACACTAAGTCCTGCTACTGCACACATGCTACATGCTCACTTCATACATGCACAACATACACACAAGATATCAGCCGTAATATTCTGGGTGTTCACATAACAGAGGAACTTTTCCCAAGATGGCTAGTAGGCCAGTTTCTTACTGGATCAGAAAAAAATCTGGTTGGACAGTAAATCTCAAAATAAGGTTGTGCTGTACCCAAGACAGGGACAGTAGTTCTCTGTCCAATTTGATGTACTCTTGGTGAGCTCCCCCCCCCGATCCCCCCAGGTCACAGAGCCAGTCCTAGACCTTTAAGAAAGCTTCTGTGCCCACAATAGGTTAGCTTGACATTCAGGCCAAATAAAAGTTAGGATACCAGCTACGCAAGCAGTCAGGTCTTCAGAAGAGCATAATGCACCTGTATACTGTGCATGAGACATTTATGTCTTTCCTTCTTCTTGTGCCATGCTAAACCAGATGCCATGCAGAATTAATCTAACTGGTCCCAAAAATACATTCCTACATTATACAGTCTCACATTTATATATGTGCCACTAATACACAATGTACACATGCGGTCAGAAAAATACAGAATGTCAGCACAAAGGTCTAGGTGCCACATTAAAGTAAAAAGATTACCCAAGTAGGGCGGGGGATGCCACATTCCTCTCTGGCACACAAAGAAGGCCTGATCAGGACTGTTAGTTCATAACAATTAGTATACTGCCACTACCAGTTCATGTCAACAACCCAGGACATGAACAGTAATTTAATGATGAAAAATGGGAGCATGCTTGTTGCATCCCTCCAGGTCACCGAACCGGTTCTGGACCATGGCATTACTATGGTTATGCCTAGGCCCCAGGGTGCATCAAAGCGGGGCTGGTAAAAAAGTAAGGATGCCAGTTCACATGCAGATGAGTCACTCAGGGAAGGGGTCCACACACACACATATATTGCATGGGACACTCCAATCTCAACAGGGATGTTGCATTTTATTATGAATTAGGAGTCTTCATATCCTTCATATGGAAAGATTTTTTCATAGGTAGAATCCCACCTTTAGCAGATAGACAACAAGACAGTATCGCCTTTGGTTGCTTACGTGAGGTGTCTCCTGTCTTTCTAAAGTGTGTTGTGTATTCACCACAGTATTCTGCTATAATAGATGTGTCTACACAAGTCTACTGAACTTATCATTGGCCAGTGTTATTCCCAGGTGAGTCTGTACAACAGGATTCTGGGAGTCATGAAACCTAGACAATGACACACGGTGAC
Organism: Pleurodeles waltl; assembly: GCF_031143425.1. Classification (NCBI taxonomy): domain Eukaryota; kingdom Metazoa; phylum Chordata; class Amphibia; order Caudata; family Salamandridae; genus Pleurodeles; species Pleurodeles waltl. The sequence goes on from NC_090444.1 coordinate 956,515,975, forward strand.
ATTTAGCAGGGGTACAAAAGAATATAACATTTATGTGATGGGAGGGCACCTGTATAATTCTTTTCCCACCCGGCTCCCTTTTAGGGTGCAGCTGTCTGGTTGCAATAAAACTTCTTCAAATCAAATCAAATCAAAAACATTTGTAAAGCGCGCTACTCACCCGTGAGGGTCTCCAGGCGCTAGGGGGAAGGGGTTACTGCTGCTCGAAGAGCCAGGTCTTGAGTTGCCTCCGGAATGCGAGGTGGTCCTGGGTGGTCCTGAGGTTGGTGGGGAGGGAATTCCATGTCTTGGCCGCTAGGTAGGAGCAGGATTTCCCACCTGCCGTGGTGCAGCGGATGCGAGGGACGGCGGCGAGTGCGAGGTTGGCGGAGCGAAGCTGACGGGTGGGCGTGTAGAAACTGAGGCGACGGTTGAGGTATTCGGGTCCCTTGTTGTGGAGGGCTTTGTGTGCGTGGGTGAGAGCCGGAAGGTGATCCTTTTGTTGACGGGAAGCCAGTGCAGGTGTCTCAGGTGGGCGGAGATGTGGCTGTTGCGGGGTATGTCGAGGACGAGGCGGGCGGAGGCGTTTTGAATTTGCTGCAGGCGTTTCTGAAGTTTAGCCGTGGTTCCTGCGTATAGGGTGTTGCCGTAGTCCAGGAGGCTCGTGACGAGGGCGTGGGTCACGGTCTTTCTGGTGTCGGCGGGGATCCAACGGAAGATCTTTCGGAGCCTGCGGAGGGTGAGGAAGCAGGAGGATGATACGGCGTTGACTTGTTTGGTCATGGTGAGAAGAGGGTCCAGGATGAATCCGAGGTTGCGTGCGTGGTCTGAGGGGGTTGGTGCGGTGCCAAGGGCCGTGGGTCACCAGGAGTCGTCCCAGGCAGATGGGGTGTTTCCGAGGATGAGGACTTCCGTTTTATCTGAGTTCAGTTTCAGACGGCTGAGTTTCATCCATTCTGCGACGTCTCTCATTCCATCTTGCAGGTTGGTCTTGGCGCTGGTGGGGTCCTTGGTGAGGGAAAGTATCAGCTGAGTGTCGTCGGCATAGGAGGTGATGTTGATGTTGTGTTTGCGTACGATGTCGGCGAGGGGGCTCAAGTAGACATTGAAGAGAGTCGGGCTGAGCGAGGAGCCTTGTGGGATGCCGCAGATGATCTCGGTGGGGTCTGAGCGGAAAGGTGGGAGGTAGACTCTTTGGGAGCGGTTGGAGAGGAAGGAGGTGATCCAGTCCAGGGCCTGTCCTTGGAGCCCGGTGGAGCGGAGGCGGGATATTAGGGTTCGGTGGCAGACGGTGTCGAAGGCAGCCGAGAGGTCGAGGAGGATGAGGGAGACTGTTTCTCCGTTGTCCATCAGAGTTCTGATGTCGTCTGTGACTGAGATGAGGGCGGTTTCTGTGCTGTGATTGGCTCGGAATCCGGACTGAGAGGGGTTGAGTAGGTTGTTGTCTTCCAGGAAGTTGGTCAGTTGCTTGTTGACGGTCTTCTCTATGACTTTGGCGGGGAAGGGGAGGAGCGAGATGAGGCGGAAGTTCTTCAGGTCGCTAGGTTTCTTCAGTAGGGCGTTGACTTCTGCGTGTTTCCAGCTCTCGGGCAAGGTGGCAGAAGCAAATGAGCTGTTGATGATGGTCTGGAGACGCGGGGCGATGATGTCGTCGGCTTTGTTGAAGATGAAGTGTGGGCAGGGGTCCGAGGGGGCACCGGAGTGGATGGAGTTCATGGTGGCTTTGGTCTCTTCCGTGTTGATGTGAGTCCAGGCGTTGAGGGTGATGGCTGGGGTTGTAGGTTCTGTGGTGGTTGGCTGGGTCTGGTGTCTGAAGCTGTCGTGTAGGTCGGTGATCTTACGATGGAAGAAGGTGGCGAGGGAGTTGCAGAGGTCTTGTGAGGGCGTGATGGCGTTGGCGTTAGGGTTGGAGAGCTCTTTGACAATGTTGAAGAGTTCCTTGCTGTTGTGAGTGTTCTTGTCCAGTCTGTCTGTGAAGGAATTTCTTTTGGTGGCACGGATCAGTTGGTGGTGTTCGGGGCTGGCGGCCGGGGTGGTTTCGCGGTGGAAGGTGAGTTTGCAGGTGTGGCATGCGAAGGGTCCGTGGGTACGTTTCGGGTTGGCTAAGAAGCAGGTGCTGGAGCGCCCCGGGTTGAGGGCATGGAAGGTGTTGGGGTCGTAGCGGTGCTGCGGGGTTTGGGAGTGCTGGGTGCCAGGGGTCGTGGCGCTGGGCGTGGTCCAGGTGCGGACGGGCTCAGACGGGTTTGCCTTTGGCGCGCCAGCGGCGCGGCCGCACAGCGGCTGCCATATGAGGGAGTAGGGGGGGAGGAGGGGTCAGCGGGGGGCGGGAGGGGGGCGACGAATGGTAGCGGGGGGACAGGGCCGAGCAGGAGGTGGCAGCGGGAAAGCGGAGGGTGGGGGGGTCAGGTAGAGGGGAGGGGAGAAAAGATAGGGGAGGGGGGGTTACAGAGGTGGAGGGGAGTAAGGAAGAACAGAGGAGGAGGTGTTATTCCCAGGTGAGTCTGTACAACAGGATTCTGGGAGTCATGAAACCTAGACAATGACACACGGTGACATTTAGCAGGGGTATAAAGAATATAACATTTATGTGATGGGAGGGCACCTGTATAATTCTTTTCCCACCCGGCTCCCTTTTAGGGTGCAGCTGTCTGGTTGCAATAAAACTTCTTCAAATCAAATCAAATCAAAAACATTTGTAAAGCGCGCTACTCACCCGTGAGGGTCTCCAGGCGCTAGGGGGAAGGGGTTACTGCTGCTCGAAGAGCCAGGTCTTGAGTTGCCTCCGGAATGCGAGGTGGTCCTGGGTGGTCCTGAGGTTGGTGGGGAGGGAATTCCATGTCTTGGCCGCTAGGTAGGAGCAGGATTTCCCACCTGCCGTGGTGCAGCGGATGCGAGGGACGGCGGCGAGTGCGAGGTTGGCGGAGCGAAGCTGACGGGTGGGCGTGTAGAAACTGAGGCGACGGTTGAGGTATTCGGGTCCCTTGTTGTGGAGGGCTTTGTGTGCGTGGGTGAGAGCCGGAAGGTGATCCTTTTGTTGACGGGAAGCCAGTGCAGGTGTCTCAGGTGGGCGGAGATGTGGCTGTTGCGGGGTATGTCGAGGACGAGGCGGGCGGAGGCGTTTTGAATTTGCTGCAGGCGTTTCTGAAGTTTAGCCGTGGTTCCTGCGTATAGGGTGTTGCCGTAGTCCAGGAGGCTCGTGACGAGGGCGTGGGTCATGGTCTTTCTGGTGTCGGCGGGGATCCAACGGAAGATCTTTCGGAGCCTGCGGAGGGTGAGGAAGCAGGAGGATGATACGACGTTGACTTGTTTGGTCAAGGTGAGAAGAGGATCCAGGATGAATCCGAGGTTGCGTGCGTGGTCTGAGGGGGTTGGTGCGGTGCCAAGGGCCGTGGGTCACCAGGAGTCGTCCCAGGCAGATGGGGTGTTTCCGAGGATGAGGACTTCCGTTTTGTCTGAGTTCAGTTTCAGACGGCTGAGTTTCATCCATTCTGCGACGTCTCTCATTCCATCTTGCAGGTTGGTCTTGGCGCTGGTGGGGTCCTTGGTGAGGGAAAGTATCAGCTGAGTGTCGTCGGCGTAGGAGGTGATGTTGATGTTGTGTTTGCGTACGATGTCGGCGAGGGGGCTCAAGTAGACATTGAAGAGAGTCGGGCTGAGCGAGGAGCCTTGTGGGATGCCGCAGATGATCTCGGTGGGGTCTGAGCGGAAAGGTGGGAGGTAGACTCTTTGGGAGCGGTTGGAGAGGAAGGAGGTGATCCAGTCCAGGGCCTGTCCTTGGATCCCGGTGGAGCGGAGGCGGGATATTAGGGTTCGGTGGCAGACGGTGTCGAAGGCAGCCGAGAGGTCGAGGAGGATGAGGGAGACTGTTTCTCCGTTGTCCATCAGAGTTCTGATGTCGTCTGTGACTGAGATGAGGGCGGTTTCTGTGCTGTGATTGGCTCGGAATCCGGACTGAGAGGGGTTGAGTAGGTTGTTGTCTTCCAGGAAGTTGGTCAGTTGCTTGTTGACGGTCTTCTCTATGACTTTGGCGGGGAAGGGGAGGAGCGAGATGAGGCGGAAGTTCTTAAGGTCGCTAGGTTTCTTCAGTAGGGCGTTGACTTCTGCGTGTTTCCAGCTCTCGGGGAAGGTGGCAGAAGCAAACGAGCTGTTGATGATGGTCTGGAGACGCGGGGCGATGATGTCGTCGGCTTTGTTGAAGATGAAGTGTGGGCAGGGGTCCGAGGGGGCACCGGAGTGGATGGAGTTCATGGTGGCTTTGGTCTCTTCCGTGTTGATGTGAGTCCAGGCGTTGAGGGTGATGGCTGGGGTTGTAGGTTCTGTGGTGGTTGGCTGGGTCTGGTGTCTGAAGCTGTCGTGTAGGTCGGTGATCTTACGATGGAAGAAGGTTACGAGGGAGTTGCAGAGGTCTTGTGAGGGCGTGATGGCGTTGGCGTTGGCGTTAGGGTTGGAGAGCTCTTTGACAATGTTGAAGAGTTCCTTGCTGTTGTGAGTGTTCTTGTCCAGTCTGTCTGTGAAGGAATTTCTTTTGGTGGCACGGATCAGTTGGTGGTGTTCGGGGCTGGCGGCCGGGGTGGTTTCGCGGTGGAAGGTGAGTTTGCAGGTGTGGCATGCGAAGGGTCCGTGGGTACGTTTCGGGTTGGCTAAGAAGCAGGTGCTGGAGCGCCCCGGGTTGAGGGCGTGGAAGGTGTTGAGGTCGTAGCGGTGCTGCGGGGTTTGGGAGTGCTGGGTGCCAGGGGTCGTGGCGCTGGGCGCGGTCCAGGTGCGGACGGGCTCAGACGGGCTTGCCTTTGGCGCGCCAGCGGCGCGGCCGCACAGCGGCTGCCATATGAGGGAGTAGGGGGGGGAGGAGGGGTCAGCGGGGGGCGGGAGGGGGGCGACGAATGGGAGCGGGGGGACAGGGCCGAGCAGGAGGTGGCAGCGGGAAAGCGGAGGGTGGGGGGGTCAGGTAGAGGGGAGGGGAGAAAAGATAGGGGAGGGGGGGTTACAGAGGTGGAGGGGAGTAAGGAAGAACAGAGGAGGAGGTGTTATTCCCAGGTGAGTCTGTACAACAGGATTCTGGGAGTCATGAAACCTAGACAATGACACACGGTGACATTTAGCAGGGGTATAAAGAATATAACATTTATGTGATGGGAGGGCACCTGTATAATTCTTTTCCCACCCGGCTCCCTTTTAGGGTGCAGCTGTCTGGTTGCAATAAAACTTCTTCAAATCAAATCAAATCAAAAACATTTGTAAAGCGCGCTACTCACCCGTGAGGGTCTCCAGGCGCTAGGGGGAAGGGGTTACTGCTGCTCGAAGAGCCAGGTCTTGAGTTGCCTCCGGAATGCGAGGTGGTCCTGGGTGGTCCTGAGGTTGGTGGGGAGGGAATTCCATGTCTTGGCCGCTAGGTAGAAGCAGGATTTCCCACCTGCCGTGGTGCAGCGGATGCGAGGGACGGCGGCGAGTGCGAGGTTGGCGGAGCGAAGCTGACGGGTGGGCGTGTAGAAACTGAGGCGACGGTTGAGGTATTCGGGTCCCTTGTTGTGGAGGGCTTTGTGTGCGTGGGTGAGAGCCGGAAGGTGATCCTTTTGTTGACGGGAAGCCAGTGCAGGTGTCTCAGGTGGGCGGAGATGTGGCTGTTGCGGGGTATGTCGAGGACGAGGCGGGCGGAGGCGTTTTGAATTTGCTGTAGGCGTTTCTGAAGTTTAGCCGTGGTTCCTGCGTATAGGGTGTTGCCGTAGTCCAGGAGGCTCGTGACGAGGGCGTGGGTCACGGTCTTTCTGGTGTCGGCGGGGATCCAACGGAAGATCTTTCGGAGCCTGCGGAGGGTGAGGAAGCAGGAGGATGATACGGCGTTGACTTGTTTGGTCATGGTGAGAAGAGGGTCCAGGATGAATCCGAGGTTGCGTGCGTGGTCTGAGGGGGTTGGTGCGGTGCCAAGGGCCGTGGGTCACCAGGAGTCGTCCCAGGCAGATGGGGTGTTTCCGAGGATGAGGACTTCCGTTTTGTCTGAGTTCAGTTTCAGACGGCTGAGTTTCATCCATTCTGCGACGTCTCTCATTCCATCTTGCAGGTTGGTCTTGGCGCTGGTGGGGTCCTTGGTGAGGGAAAGTATCAGCTGAGTGTCGTCGGCGTAGGAGGTGATGTTGATGTTGTGTTTGCGTACGATGTCGGCGAGGGGGCTCAAGTAGACATTGAAGAGAGTCGGGCTGAGCGAGGAGCCTTGTGGGATGCCGCAGATGATCTCGGTGGGGTCTGAGCGGAAAGGTGGGAGGTAGACTCTTTGGGAGCGGTTGGAGAGGAAGGAGGTGATCCAGTCCAGGGCCTGTCCTTGGATCCCGGTGGAGCGGAGGCGGGATATTAGGGTTCGGTGGCAGACGGTGTCGAAGGCAGCCGAGAGGTCGAGGAGGATGAGGGAGACTGTTTCTCCGTTGTCCATCAGAGTTCTGATGTCGTCTGTGACTGAGATGAGGGCGGTTTCTGTGCTGTGATTGGCTCGGAATCCGGACTGAGAGGGGTTGAGTAGGTTGTTGTCTTCCAGGAAGTTGGTCAGTTGCTTGTTGACGGTCTTCTCTATGACTTTGGCGGGGAAGGGGAGGAGCGAGATGAGGCGGAAGTTCTTCAGGTCGCTAGGTTTCTTCAGTAGGGCGTTGACTTCTGCGTGTTTCCAGCTCTCGGGGAAGGTGGCAGAAGCAAACGAGCTGTTGATGATGGTCTGGAGACGCGGGGCGATGATGTCGTCGGCTTTGTTGAAGATGAAGTGTGGGCAGGGGTCCGAGGGGGCACCGGAGTGGATGGAGTTCATGGTGGCTTTGGTCTCTTCCGTGTTGATGTGAGTCCAGGCGTTGAGGGTGATGGCTGGGGTTGTAGGTTCTGTGGTGGTTGGCTGGGTCTGGTGTCTGAAGCTGTCGTGTAGGTCGGTGATCTTACGATGGAAGAAGGTGGCGAGGGAGTTGCAGAGGTCTTGTGAGGGCGTGATGGCGTTGGCGTTGGCGTTAGGGTTGGAGAGCTCTTTGACAATGTTGAAGAGTTCCTTGCTGTTGTGAGTGTTCTTGTCCAGTCTGTCTGTGAAGGAATTTCTTTTGGTGGCGCGGATCAGTTGGTGGTGTTCGGGGCTGGCGGCCGGGGTGGTTTCGCGGTGGAAGGTGAGTTTGCAGGTGTGGCATGCGAAGGGTCCGTGGGTACGTTTCGGGTTGGCTAAGAAGCAGGTGCTGGAGCGCCCCGGGTTGAGGGCATGGAAGGTGTTGGGGTCGTAGCGGTGCTGCGGGGTTTGGGAGTGCTGGGTGCCAGGGGTCGTGGCGCTGGGCACGGTCCAGGTGCGGACGGGCTCAGACGGGCTTGCCTTTGGCGCGCCAGCGGCGCGGCCGCACAGCGGCTGCCATATGAGGGAGTAGGGGGGGAGGAGGGGTCAGCGGGGGGCGGGAGGGGGGCGACGAATGGGAGCGGGGGGACAGGGCCGAGCAGGAGGTGGCAGCGGGAAAGCGGAGGGTGGGGGGGTCAGGTAGAGGGGAGGGGAGAAAAGATAGGGGAGGGGGGGTTACAGAGGTGGAGGGGAGTAAGGAAGAACAGAGGAGGAGGGGAGTATGGAAGAGCAGAGAGGAGGGGAGTAAGGAAGAACGGAAGAGGAGAGGAGAGAAGAGTGAAGAACAGAAGAGAGAAGAGTGGAGAACAGAAGAGAGAAGAGTCAAGACCAGAAGAGAGAAGAGTCAAGACCAGAAGAGAGAAGAGTCAAGAAGAACGGTAAAGAAGAAGAGGAGAGAAGAGTCAAGAGAGAAGGGAGAAGAGTCAAGAAGAGGAGGAGAAGAGTCCGGAGAGATGAGAGAAGAGTCAAGGAGAGGAGTCAGGCAGAAGAGGAGAGACCTGAGAAGCAGAGGGGAAGCGTCCAGAAGATGGGAGGAGACCACGGAGGAAGAGAAGGAACACGCAGAGAAAAGTACAGAGGAGGAGAAGAACACGCAGGACGGGGTGCAGAGAAGAAAGAAGAAACACAGATGAAGAACACAGATGAAGAAAGAAGAAAGAACACGCAGGTCGGGGTGCAGAGGAGAAAGAAGAACACAGATGAAGAACACAGACGAAGAACACAGAAGAAGGACACAGAAGAAGAGAGAACACGCAGGACGGGGTGCAGAGAAGAAAGAAGAAACACAGATGAAGAACACACATGAAGAAAGAAGAAAGAACACGCAGGTCGGGGTGCAGGGGTGAAAGAAGAACACAGATGAAGAACACAGATGAAGAACACAGAAGAAGGACACAGAGGAAGAGAGAACACGCAGGATGGGGTGTAGAGGGGAGAGAAGAACACAGATGAAGACCAAGGAAGAAGAAAGAAGCAGGAAGAGAACGCGGTGAGGAAGAGGAGCGGGGCCGAGGAAGAGCAGAACACGCAGCAAGAGGGATGCAGAAGAGGAGCAGAGAGCGAAGGGAAGAAGGACAGCAGAGGTGCGGAGAGAGGTTGGAGGAGGGAGCGGAAGGCAGAAGACAGAGGTACAGGAGAAGAGAGGTGAGTAGCGCGGGGCTGGGCGAGGGGCTGGGCGGGGGAGTACTTAGGGGCATATTTATACTCCGTTTGCGCCGAATTTGCGTCGTTTTTTTCGACGCAAATTCGACGCAAAACTAACTCCATATTTATACTTTGGCGTTAGACGCGTCTAGCGCCAAAGTTCATGGAGTTAGCGTAATTTTTTTGCGTGAACACCTTCCTTGCGTTAATGTTATGCAAGGTAGGCGTTCCCGTCTTAAAAAATTACTGCGATGCATATGCGTCGTATTTATACTCCCGGGCAAAAATCACGCCCGGGAGTGGGCGGGACTAAAAAACCTGCATTTGCACCGGATTTTAGCACCTGGGTCAGGGCAGGCGTTAAGGGACCTGTGAGCTCAGAATGAGCACAGAGGTGCCCTCCCCTGCCCCCAGGGACACCCCCTGCCACCCTTTCCCACCCCAGGAGGACACCCAAGGATGGAGGGACCCACCCCAGGGACATTAAGGTAAGTCCAGGTAAGTTTTTTTTTTTTTTTGTGGCATAGGGGGGCCTGATTTGTGCCCCCCTACATGCCACTATGCCCAATGACCATGCCCAGGGGACAGAAGTCCCCTGGGCATGGCCATTGGGCAAGGGGGCATGACCCCTGTCTTTGCTAAGACAGGAGTCATTTCAATGGGGGATGGGCGTCGTAAAAAAATGGCGCAAATCGGGTTGTGGCGATTTTTTTGCCTCAGCCTGACTTGCACCATTTGTGGACGCCCATACGCCATTTTCCCCTACGCCGGCGCTCCCTGGTGTACGTCGTTTTTTTTTAACGCACACCAGACAGCGCGGGCGGCTAACGCCGGCTAACGTCATTCAATAAATACGGCGCCCGCATGGCGCTTCAGAATGGCGTTAGCCGGCGCTAATTTTTTTGACGCAAATCTGCGTTGGCGCAGTTTTGCGTCAAAAAGTATAAATATGGGCCTTACTGTTTTTAGCAGGTCTTGCTGGGAGGTGTCAGGAGCCTGGGCTGGTGGAGCTGCAGCGGCAGGGGGAGCGACCTACCCTTGGGTCAAGGGTCGCTAACTCTGCCGCGCAGCGGCCGCCATAAGAGGGAGGAGGGGGGGAGGGGTCAGCTGGGGGCAGAAGGGGGGTGACGAATGGGAGCGGGGGGGGCGGGTCCGAGCAGGAGGTGGCGGCGGGAAAGCGGAGGGTGGGGGGTCAGGTAGAGGGGAGGGAAGAAAAGATAGGGGAGGGGGGTTACAGAGGTGGAGGGGAGTAAGGAAGAACAGAGGAGGAGGGGGGTATGGAAGAGCAGAAGAGGAGGGGAGTAAGGAAGAACAGAAGAGGAGGGGAGTAAGGTGGGGACATTCTGAAAGCCTCCTGGGAATGTATTCCATCCATTGCTTACAAATTGCTCTGTGGTTTGTAACGCAAATTTGCTGCCTTCTGTTTGCTGGCTTTATTTGTTTAAGTCTGCCTAGAATGTCTTTGTCCATCCATGAAGAGTAACCTTTTCAAAGTGATAGGGTTTATATGACAATCTTGCTGGGTACTGGAAAAGAACAGTTTTTTTGTAGCACACAACAAAAGCTAATGTCTGTAAATGAACTGCGCAAATACATCAGAATTAGGAAAGCACAAATGTAGCACATTATTTTGTAATTCTGAAGTATGATGGAAGCAAATATTGTAATGCAATCAAAACAAATCATTACGTAAGGTGTGAGTTTCCACACATTATCGTTTGTGTGCATTATAGTTTTATCAGTAAAAATGTATATTCAAATGTAATGGTCATTTCAATTGAAAATGTGTTATCTATATTTGCACTGTGCTAACTCACCATGCATACTCCACTCTAACCTATTACACTCTACACCACTCCACTCTGACACGCTACTCCACTCTACAACACCCGACTGCACCCTAAGCTATGCCACTTCACTCTACGATACTCTACTGCACTCTAAGGCACTCCACTCTATGACACCCCATCCTGTAAAACAACACTCTACGACACACCACTCAACTCTATGCCACCCCACTCTACTCTACACCATTCTATGCAATTCCACTCTATGTCACTCTATGTCACTCTATGACAATACTCCAATGTCTGTCACTCTATGACATTCTATAATACTCTACGCCACTCCACCATATGCCACTCTATGCCACACCATTGCACTCTAATCCACTCTTTGTCCCTCTATTCTACACCCCTCCATTCTACATCACTCCAATCTATGCCACGCCACCATATGATACTTTACTCCGCGCTCTATGCCCTCAACTCTATGCCACTCCATTCTATGCCACTCCACTCTATGCCTCTTTCCTGGTTGTATGTCGGAACGCCGCCTGCCGAAACAACGAGTGCCTGAACAACGAGGTCGGAACACCGACCTCGTTGTTACCACTAATGCCATTATCACAAATGCCTTAACAACGATATTTCGTTGTAAAGGCATTCCTGGTAAAGGCATTAGTAATAGGCACCCATTGATCCTGCATGCGTCACCCTGACCCCGCAACCCCACCCCAAAACCTAAAACCCCTGACCCCCCAACCCCCGCCCCAAAACCTAAAACGCCCGCCCCCCCAACCCCGCCCCAAAACCTAAAACCCCCAGACCCCCCACCCCCGCCCCAAAACCTAAAATGCCTCGCCCCCCCAACCCGCCCCAAAACCTAAAACCCCGACCCTCCACCCCGCCCCAAAACCTAAAACGCCCCACACCCCCAACCCCGCCCCAAAACCTAAAACCCCCCACCCTCCACCCCGCCCCAAAACCTAAAATGCCCCGCCCCCCCAACACCACCACAAAACCTAAAACCCCCGACCCCCCAAACCCCGCTGCAAAACCTAAAACGCCCCACCCCCTCCAACCCTGCCCCAAAACCTAAAACCCCCGACACTCCACCCCGCCCCAAAACCTTAAATGCCCGCCCCCCCAACCCTGCCCCAAAACCTAAAACCCCTGACCCTCCACCCCCGCCCCAAAACCTAAAACGCCCGCCCCAACCCCACCCCAAAACCTAAATCCCCCCGACCCCCCAAACCCCCGCCGCAAAACCTAAAACGCCCCACCCCCCAACCCCGCCCCAACACCTAAAACCCCCCGACCCCCACCCCCACCCAAAAACCTAAACTGCGCGCCCCCCAACCCTGCCCCAAAACCTAAAACCCCCGACCCTCCACCCCACCCCAAAACCTAAAACGCCCCGCCCCCCCAACCCCGCACCAAATCCTAAAACCCACCGACCCTCCACCCCGCCCCAAAACCTAAAATGCCCCGCCCCCCCAACCCCACCCCAAAACCTAAAACCCCCGCCGCAAAACCTAAAATCCCCCGACCCTCCAGCCCACCCCAAAACCTTAAACAATCGCCCCCACAACCACGCCCAAAAACCTAAATCCCCCCAACCCCTGCCCCAAAACCTAAAACGCCTGCCCCCCAACCCCGCCCCAAAACGTAAAACCCCCCAACCCTCCACCCCCACCCCTACCCCAAAACCTAAAACCCCCCGACCCCCCAACCCCGCCCCAAAACCTAAAACCCCCACCCCCCCACTTACCTGAGTCGTTGCCTCGTCATCCGCATCGTCCTCCTCAGCCGACTCCCTTGTTTGTGCCTTAACCACGCATATTTGTTGTTCAGGACATGCGTGGTTAAGGCACAAAATAACAAAGTCGTGGTTAAAGAAAGCGTTGTTCCGCTTTCGTTAACCAGGACTTCGTTATTAAAGAGTCGGCGTAGAGAACGTTTCCCCTCTTTCCTCTATGCCTCTTCACTCTGTGCCACTCTACTCTATGCCACCCCTCTTAAAGCCACTCCACGACCACTGTACTCCACTCTATGACACTCTACTACATTCAATGACATGCTACTCCACTCTACACAACTCCTTCTGTGCCACCCTACTCTACTCTATGCTACTGTACTGTGCCCTGTGCCACTCCACTCTACGTCACACTACCCCTTCCATTTCTCTACTCAATTTAATTCTGCTCCACTATTTTACTCTACATAACTCCACTGTCTGCCACTCAATGCCACTACACTCTACAACACCCTACCCCACTCTATGCCCCTCCACTCTAAGCCATTCTGCACCTTTCCACTCTACTCTACTTTACTCCACAACACCCCATGCTACGACACTCCATGGTGCTCCATGACATGTCACAATACTCCACCACACACCAAGACTCTCCACAACACTCTGCAGCATTTCCCTCCACAAATCTCAACAAATACAAAACTCCACTTCACTCTACTCCACTCCTCACCACTCTACTTCACTCTCCACCACTCTGCTCAACTCTTCACACTCCACTCTACGACACTCCACGCTACTCTTCTCTACGTCACTAACCTTTAGCCATGCTGAACAGCAACCATGCTGGTGTACAGCATGGCTAAAACACATTGGCAAAGAATAGTTCTTGCATAGGCAAGGTCTATTGGCTTTGCCAGTGCTTGTTTGGATAATATGTGTGGCACCTTATTGCTATGATATTTATGTTTTGAATAATCGTTCTACTTTGGAGGGTCCTAGAACCCTATGTATTTGTCCTGACCTAGCCTAGTACCCTACAGGTAAATAAAATCCCTACATATAAATAAAAGTCGAAGTGGGGGCGGCCCTGACGGAAAGCTTTTCAAAACAGCATGGCCTCTGCTTCCCTGGTAGAGGACGCGTAATGGTACCCGTGTGTAGCGGCTGCACAGAAGGCAGAGCAGGTATATACCAATAAGCTGCCATGTTGTATCTCCTCCAGACATTTTTGTTTTTCAGAGAAAAAAGCATGCATTGTTTTGTTTCCGAATAATTAAATCAAATAGTCTTCATTTTCCAATTTCCCTCAGGGGAACAGCCGTCAAAAAGTTTGCAACTGTGGACCCAGCTAAGGCTCCGCTGTCAGAAACGTGCCACTTTGCTCCACATTTTATTGACGTGGACGATGTGCAAGTTTGGCGGATGGGGCTTCCGTCGTGTTTTTGTCGATGTCCTGCTCCATGCTAAGCTATAAATGCCTCGGCAAGTGTTTTTTGGGTGGCAATCTAAAATTAACTGACTAGTGGAGAAAGTATTAGATTCAGAGAAACATCCACTGGTTAAACTTTCTTTACCATAACATCCCTAGGGTGGAGGAAAGTGCACTCGTGAATTGCCCCCTGACAGTTCTTTTCAAACATATAGGGCCATATTTATACTTTTTGACGCCAAACTGCACTAACGCAGTTTTGCGCCAAAAAAATTAGCGCCAGCTAACGCCATTCTGAAGCGCCATGCGGGCGCCGTATTTATTCAATTACGTTAGCCGGCGTTAGCCGCCGGCGCTGTCTGGTGTTCGTTAAAAAAATGACGTACACCAGGCAGCGCCGGCGTAGGGGGAAAATGGCGTATGGGTGTCCACAAATGGTGCAAGTCAGGCTGAGGCAAAAAAATCGCCACAACCCGATTTGCGCCATTTTTTTACGACGCCCATCCCCCATTGAAATGACTCCTGTCTTAGCAAAGACAGGAGTCATGCCCCCTTGCCCAATGGCCATGCCCAGGGGACTTCTGTCCCCTGGGCATGGTCATTGGGCAAAGTGGCATGTAGGGGGGCACAAATCAGGCCCCCCTATGCCACCAAAAAAAACTTACCTGGACTTACCTTAATGTCCCTGGGGTGGGTCCCTCCATCCTTGGGTGTCCTCCTGGGTGGGCAAGGGTGGCAGGGGGTGTCCCTGGGGGCAGGGGAGGGCACTTCTGGGCTCATTCTGAGCCCACAGGTCCCTTAACGCCTGCCCTGACCCAGGCGCTAAAATCCGGCGCAAATGCGGGTTTTTTAGACCCGCCCACTCCCGGGCATCATTTTTGCCCGGGAGTATAAATACGACGCATATGCATCGCAGTCATTTTTTAAGACGGGAACGCCTACCTTGCATATCATTAACGCAAGGAAGGTGTTCACACAAAAAAATGACGCTAACTCCATGAACTTTGGCGCTAGACGCGTCTAACGCCAAAGTATAAATATGGAGTTAGTTTTGCGTCGAATTTGCGTCGAAAAAAACGACGCAAATTCGGCGCAAACGGAGTATAAATATGCCCCATAGTTCTAAACCGGCATTCAGTATAATTACTGATGGAATGTGGTTATCCGGTTACAGTGTAACAGTACAGTATTCTCCTGTGTTAAGCTATTTTCTTTTGGCAATAGCTTAATGAGGAGCAGGTGGAAATGAATAATTCTATAAGATAGAAAGGCAGTGTTTATATCAAACAAAATGAATCAGAATCACTTGTAGTCACTATTGAAGATCTAGTCTGCAATTCTCACTTTATGAATATAGTGGAATGTCGCCACCATGTGGTCAACGAATGAGTTGTGAAAACATAATTTAGTGACAAATGTCATATAGCTTTCGGCAAGTGTGATGTAAGTACGGAAATGTCCACACTTGGGTCCGGTTTCCTGTGTTATAAATATCGGTAAAATCCTACACTGACGTGTTCGCAATTGATCGGGTCCGATAATTATCATCTTTTACAAGTGTTGCCTGCAAAATGGGACAAAACTTGCTGATGTAGTGTTTTTCCATTAAAATATGTATGTTTCATACACCACGCCCCGTCTCCGCTCCTGCTTATTTGATAGGTACCGACCGGTTTCACCTGCTAAAAAATGTATCACAGGATGCAGATTTTTTCGAACCGAGTATACAAAATAAGCACAACTCATAATTCCAATATATTTTGTAGCACTAGTTACCACACACACATATTGAAACTATACACATACGTGCCAACATTTCAGAATGGAAAAGTGGGAGATTTTGAAGAACAATTCGAGAGAATAGATTTTCCCTATTGACTTCTATTGAAGCAGAAGCAAATTCAGATAGTAGACAGCTAGAAAAAAGTCATTTTTTACTTCATATTTTGCGAGTCTCCTGCCCGAATCAGGGCAAGTATGATAAAACAGACAGCACATAAGAGATTAGAAAGAGTTGAATGCACAGAATGTCTATAATATTGAGAATATTTGCCAGAATATTGGCCAGAAGAAATAATTTGGTAAATTTATTTGATCATGCCTGATTACTCTAACTGTACTAAAGGCATGAGGGAGTTTGTAGTGTATTGTTTGTTGTGTGAGTATGAATGACGGAATCCTTTCAGCTCCTGAATGACTCCATAGAGCTGTGACGTAAGTGTTAGAACGTGGTGAAGTGAATTCTGGTTCAGAATGTTGATTTTGTGGTTACAGCAGCCAAAAAAAGACGTGTACCTCACAGCTCCATGTGTGCCGTATTCAATGGATGGTGCCAAGGCTAGGGAGGATGCTGCAACTGGCGATGAGCCAGGGGATAAGAAACCCAAAGATCAACAGTGCTCTCCCAGGGAGTTTGATGTGGCCCAAACAAACTACTTGTGCGTGCCACATGTGCCTCCGTTGATGTGCAGAATCTAAATATATGGAGTCAAAGCGCAACTCCAGCCGGTGTGAAGTGGTTGAAGATAAAGAAGGCTTCGCTGAGAAGTCTACCCATTATTGGCCAAGAAATTACATGCAAGGCCATACAGAAAGGTACAGTACTACAACGCAATATAAAGCTATACACTACACATAGCGCTACTGCTGAAGACAGATACAACCAGTTTTGAAAAAGTATAGCAAATAGCGACAGCAAATTACACAATAATGCCACAATCAGAAGTGCTGCAAGGCAGCAATCAACCAGGTGTCAAAAGCGCAAAAGAAAACCTGAAAATGAAGCAATTCGGATGCAAGGATAGGTCATCTGCTTACTAGAACCAATTAAAGAGAGTCATCATACCACAGCACTGGGAAGTAGCCCAATAGAAGTGCCTGGGATTGTGCCCCTAGGAGTCCTCCATACCTGTAGCAGCAAGAGGCCCAGTTGAAGGCTATTCTGCCAATGCAGACCTAGACAGAGGCCACATTTCCCATAATTCTAAAAGATGACTCAGAGGCCAGCACCTCACATGGCCTGGATGATGGTATGAATGGAAAAGATCCTGGTAGATAGCTGATGGAGTCGGAGAGAGCTCCAGTCACGGGGTCAGCCAGTCAGTGAACAGTTACAATGCTGCTACATTCCTGAAACCACCACCACCCTTTGACACTCCCAAGAAGCAAAATATTCCTTACCTGGCTATTCTTTGACTCTCCTTTTAACAAGAGAACACACTGTCTGGGCTAGATGTGTCTCCCATTCAAATCTACCTCCCTGTGCCAACTGACATACTGTTTTTCCACATACATCTACTTTGGAATTGTTTATACACATATTTTTATAATACATAGGATCTACAGTGTGCTCTGAAAATCCTCTTGTCCTGACGATGAACCTGGAAACTCCTATTATGAATCGAAATGCCATCGAAAATACATGGCAAAAGAAAATCTTTGAAATTACAATGGTAATCCATGAGCAGTTTTAAATTAATGCTATTAATTCTGTATACTTGTATATGCTCCATATAACTACTACATTCAGTATCTTGTTCGTAATTGTTTGTATACCACCTTTTTCTACTAATCACATGATCCCAGGCAGTAAATACCCCTTGGGCCCTTACATACTTGTGTACGGGAAACAATCAATCAGTATTTATAGAGGGCGACTGAGTTGAAGTTTTTTGATGTTCCTAGTTGAGGTGCCGGCCTAGGGGGCATTGCCGTAGTCGAGCTTGCTCGTGACTAAGGCGTGGGTGACTGTCCTGTGACAGTCTGATGGGATCCACCTGAAGCAGAGTGTGTGCCAGGAGGAGGAGGTGACAGGGTTTACCTAGCAGGTCATGGATAGGAAGGAGTCGAGGATGATTCCTAAGTTGCAGGCATGCTCAGTCAACACGAGGGGAGCTGAGGGATGTGGGCCATCATGAGTCGTCCCAAGCTGAGGTGGCGTTTTCGAAGATGATGAGCTCCATCTTATCGGAGTTGAGCTTGAGGCAGTTTTCTTTCATCCAGGTGTCTACGGCTTCCATTCCTGCTTAAAAGTTCCTTTTGGCGGTGCCCAGGTCTTCGGTTAGGGAAATGATGAGTTGTGTGTCATCAGCATATGACACAATGTTCATACCGTGGCATCTGACGATGGCAGGAAGAGGGGCCATGTATACTTTGAACAGCATGGGACTCAGTGGGGATCCTTGGGGGACTCTGCAGTTGACTCCTGTGGGTCTGGAGGTGTAGGGCAGGAGTCTGACCCTCTGCATCCTCCCAGAGAGGAAGGAGTGGATCCATTCCAGGGCTCTTCTGCGGATTCCTATGTCGTGGAGTCTGGTGCGCAGAGTGCTGTGGGAGACCGTGTCAAAAGCTGCTGACAGCTCGTAGAGTATGAGTGTTGCGGTGTGGCCGCAGTCTAGGAGTAATCGGATGTCGTCGGTGGCTGCTAGGACTACTGTCTCCATGCATGATTGCTGCGGAAGCCGGACTGGGAGCTGTCCAGAGAGTTGCTGGCCTCAATGAAATTCTGTAGTTGTGCATTGATTGCTTTCTCTGGTACTTTGGCGGAGTAGGGTAGCAGCGAGATAGGACAGAAATTCTTTAGTTCTGATGGGCCGGCCAAAGGTTTCTTAAAGAGAGGGCATATTTCAGCGTGTTTCCAGTCCTCAGGGAAGGTGCCCGTGCTCATGGAGCAGTTGATAGTGTTACGAAGCTCGGGCGATGGACGCGTTTGCTCTGATGTATATGTGGTGAGGGAAGCATTCAGAGGGGGCTCTGGAGTGGGTGCTGCTCATGATGTTGACTGTTTCCTCTGTGGTGAGTGTGGGCCAGTCCTGGATGGTCTGGGTGGGTTCTGGGGTGGGGGTGGGTCGGTCGCAGGTTCTGGTGCCAGGTGACAGAAAGCTGTCATAGATGTCCTGGATCTTGTGGTGGAAAAAGTAGGCGAGTTTGTCTCAGAGGTCCTGTGGTGGGGGCATGCTGGTAACTTCGGAGGGGGCATCTGTGAGCTTGTTGATGACTGGGAAGAGTTCCTTCGAGTTGTGTGCGGAGGAGTTGATGCGCTCTCGGAGTGCGTCCTTCCTTGCGTTCTTGATTTTTTGTTGATGGGCGGTGGTTGAGGTTCTGAAGGAAGCGAGGTCTTCGCTGGATTGGCTGTTCCTCCCTTTATTCTCTAAACGTCTGCGGGTACGCTTTGATTCTTGGAGTTTGATGGTAAACCAGCTGGCCTTCTTAGGTACGAGTTTGGCTGATATCAGCCGGGGAGGGGCTAGAGTGTCGGCGCATTCGGTGATCCATGCGTTGAGGTTGCACGCTGCTGTGTTAGCGTTGTCAGAAGGGGGAAGGATGAATTTGGCAAGCAATGAGGTGAGGTTCTCATTTGTGATTTCGTTTCATTTCCTGTGGGGGGTCCTGGAGGTGCGGGTATGGCTGCTGGGTGTGGTGAAATGTATGCAGTGGTGTTCGGTCCAGTCAGGGGTGGAGATGGTCTTGATGGTGATCCGGCTGCTTGAGGTGAAGATGGGGTTCAGTGTGTTTCCTGCGATGTGTGTGGGTGCAGAGACCAGCTGTCTGAGGCCAAGGGTGGCGAGGTTACGACGTCGTCTATGAAAACTGGGTGGGGCTGGGTGGCCTGTACACCAGGGTGCAGCGTAAGGAGGAGTTGTGGTTGGAGTGGACCAGGAAGTGAAGGTGTTCCATGGTGGTGCAGTGATCTTCTTGGACGGTCTTGACATGTAGTGAGGACTTGTGTATGATAAATACATAAATATGACCACAGCACACAGGCGCATGTAGAGTTGGTAAGGTACAAGAAGGTAGAATTAGGTAATACAAATATGATAATGAGTACTATTGTCCTCTTCTTAGTGTTCCAGAGAGATGTTTTATTGGATCAAAAGTTGTGTACCAATATGTACAGCAAGTAAGCACAGCCAACACGTGTTTCGTCACACAGTGACTTTTTCAAGGCTGTAAAGAATACAATTTATACACATATTAGCTTTATATTGGAAAGAAGGAACTGTATATTTAAGTGTCAGAGTTTGTATATGTGAGAAATACAGACTTGACACTGGGAGTGGCAAGTAATTGAAAGAGAGCTGGGTGTGGTGTTTACTTGATCAAAACATAAGTTCAAGCATATAGAAACAAACCTTGGTGCACAAGAGAGTAGAGTGGTAAGTGACACATTCCGAAAAGAAGACCCAGTATAGTTAAAAAAAGTGGGGGAAACCGACCATCAAGTTAGTATCAGGAAAAGTGGTGTAGAAGTAAATCCCAGGAGTGAGAGCAAAATGAAAAAATGTACGTGTGAGGTGCAAGAAAGTGCAGGAGCCATGCAGAAGTTGGAAACATTTATTGAAGTCACGTACCGATATTGTCCCTGAGAGTCCAGGAGTCAACCAGATGAAACGATGTAAGTATTCGCGCTGAAGAAATGTAGGGAAGGAGAGCCCAAAAGCAGAAGGAAAAAATAATAAAAAGGGAGGTAAAGTCAGTAGTTATACTTCAAAAGAGTATATGCAGAGCAAAAACTGGACGAGAGATCACATAAGAGTACCTGTGAGTACATCCTAGAAACAGTAGAACAGATACGGGCTTCCGGAGTCCCAAGAAGACAGTCTCAAGAAAAAACAAGAGTATCGACATGTGATGTTCACGAAGAATCCAAGTGAACCATGGTTAGTTCTGTACAGAATATAAGTTGAGAGGAGGGTGGAGTATTAGACTCCAAAATAGGGGGGCAGGTATGTCAGTAAGAGCCATTACGAGAATGAAGGTGCTTAAATAAACTATTAACGGAGATACTGTTATAAGGAAGGGGCTATTAGGTACCCAGTATGAACTGGTTCACCTCGTCTGAAGAGTGAGGACAAGCCCTTATTAAAGAGTTCACCAGATTAAAACAGTGGCAGACATGAGACTGCGTAAAAAGAAAGGTATGTATAAAATAATAATTAATAATGTAAACTGGAGGGAAGCCTGTAAAATGCAGAGTAACCGCCTGCGTATGTGCCCGAGGACTAAAGAGTATGTATAAAATAATTATTAAAAATGTAAACTGGAGGGCAGCCCGTAAGAAGCCGAGTAACCGCCTGCTTATGTGCCCGAGGACTTAAGGGTTAGGTAGAATTCCTGCAGTACATGAGCCCGTAAGTATATAAGGAGAGCTGCAATCCGTAAACTCCTAAATGCAGAGTTGTGTGGTGGCCAAGGGAAGTTCCCTTCACCACTACGGGTAAATGTGACAGAAACCCGAGTGGGAAGTAAATACGACAAAGTTTAAGCATACGCGGCTGCGTGCCACAGTTACCTAAACATAGGGTAGCGGCGTGTGTGTCAGTTTCGGCAGGTAATGAGAGTGCTCATAGTACAACCCGAATAAGTAGCGGCATACATCATAGAGATAAAAACAGGACTTAGTCATGGAAGAAAACGACTGGCTCCGCAATGTACCAAGGCTCATGGTAGGAAAAGGTGGCGGCCATGTCGGGAGTAGAAATGGACTGGCTCCGCCAGACATAAGGTCCGAAGTGGAAAAAGGCGGTGGGCATATCGGAAGGTAAAGGGGTACAAGAAAAGTATAATGTTAGAACAACCAGGCTGTGGGCAAAGAGACTGATGAAAAAAGTGTGCAGGAGCGGTGGTGGAAACTAAAGGTAGTAAGTCAAACCGGGTAGAAACAGTAATAAAAATGTATAGTAAAGAAATGGACTGGCTCCGCAGGATATCAAGGCCCAAGGTGGAAAAAGGTGGCGGCCATGTTAGGAATAAAAGAGGGGAGGTTCCGCAAGACACAAAGACCCAAGGGGGAAAGAGGCGGCGGCCATATCGGGAGGTTCCCGGGTATGAGATGAGTATAGGGTTAGAGAGACCAGGCTGTAGGCAAAGAGACTGAGGAAAAAGAGATCTGGAGCAACGGAGAGCTATCTGCTACAACGAGTAACAAGACATTCGTTGAAGAAAGATGGAGAATCATAATGTAGGGGGTGAATGCATCAGCGGTCAGACGAACAGACGGAAATACATGTAAGAGAAATGTAGAAGAGGTGTAGGTAAATGTGTAAGTCAAACCAACAGAACGAGAGATGGCAAATCCATACAGTATGTGGGTAGCCCACAAGCAAGTAGTATTAAACCTGGTCAGTGTAGCTCATACTTGGTTACATACAAAGTCCAACACAAGCACCAACAACTTTGTAAACAGGATAGTGTTAAACATGATGTGTGCATAATGACAGGGTTAACTAGCAAAGCAAATAGTATTATACATGGTAGTGTGACCCATGCTTAATTGTACACAAAGTCCAATCAAGCGCGAACAACTCTGTTGGCAAGATAGTGTCAAACATGATATGTGCGTAGTGACAGGGTTAGCAGGCATATGCAAAAGTGAGATCATATAGTAACGTGTGGCGATAGTTGTTCACTAAGACAGGAACACATGGAGTTCCTTGTCGACATTTAGACCTTTTTACACGGCACGTAATTTAAGAATCCATTTTGCTTCACATTTACGTAGTTCCTTAGTCCTGTCACCCAGTCTTGGTGGTAATGTGACATGAGTAATGCCATGGAATCTTATATTCGGAATGTAGGATTCCTCATGTAGTGAGTTGAAATGTACAGCAAGGGGGTATCCTGTGTTGTAATTCCTAATGGCTCTAACATGTTCCTGGATACGTTCTTTGAGGGGACGAATGGTGCTACCCACACAGATTAGTTCACAGACACACAGAATGCAGTATACAGTGTATTTGGAATTGCAGTTAATGAACTGTCTAATGAGGTGAGTCTGTAGAACATCGTGGTTTTGTTGAGAGCGAATTGGCAAGTACTGCAGCAGCCACATTTGAAGAAACCAACCGGTTTGGTAGGTAACCACATAGGCGGGTGAGCTAGTGTTAGTGGTGCTATGTAACTAGGACATAGAATGCTTCTTAGTTTGCGTCCTCTACTGTGAGTGATAGATGGTGTTTTCCCAACAACAGACCCAAGTCCCGTGTCCAAGAGTAGCAGGTGCCAGTGTTTCTTCAAAATGCAGAATACCTGATTGCTCACAGGACTGTGCCTAGTGATTAGAGAGATCTCCTTTCTCTTGTTTTTGTGGGGTTTCTTATGTCCCCTCATGAGTAAGGTGTTTCATTTTTTGGAGGATATACGTTTGCTAGCTGTGGAAATGGTTTCTTCCAAGTACCTGCTATTCCTGAAGCGTTGTGTCAGCTGTTCCATTTCTAATGAGAAAATCTCATTGTCACTGCAGTTACGTCTGGTTCTGATCATTTCACCATATGGAATGGCCTTAATCTGGGCGCTCGTTGTGCGCTATGTGAATGTAGGATGGAGTTAAATGAAGTGGGTTTCCTAAATATTCTGGATGAGATTTTGTTGTTGTCAACATATAGGAGAAGATCCAGAAATTTTATCTGGGTACAGTCAGTCTTATGTGTAAAGACCAGGTTATAATCGTTAGTGTTGGGATGGTTTATGAGTATATCTAGGTCCTGTCTGTTCCCTGTCCAAATTGCCAGTATGTCATCTATGTATCTCCCCCAAAACAAGATATGTTGTGTAATGGTAGTAGAGCAGTAAGTCTAAATATGTGATTTTTCAAATTGGCCCATGTAGAGGTTTGCATATGATGGTGAGAATTTAGCTCCCATAGCCACCCCTTGGGATTGTTTGTACCATTGACCGTCATGTAAGAATACATTGTTCTCTAATGCTAGTCGTGTAAGGTCTAGTAACATGTTGGTATGTTCGAAGAGTGTCTCATCCCTGCTAGAGAGTGCCATAGATAAAGCCTTAATACCCCGTTCTAATGGGATGGAGGTATACAAAGAACTTACATCCAAGCTCATGAAGCAGCAGTCATTAGTCCAGTCAATGTCCTCTAGTTGGCAAAGCAAGTCTCTTGTATCCTGAATGAAAGAGGGAAGGTTGCGAACCAAAGGTTGTAGGAAAGAATCAATGTATCCAGAAATGTGTTCAGTAGGTGATCCTATGCTAGAGATGATTGGTCTACCTGGAGGGAAGATAGCCAGTTTGTGCACTTTGGGTAATATATATATATATATATATATATATACATATATATATATATATATATATACATATATATATATATATATATATATATATATATACATGGTGCTCGAGGTGTGGTGTTGTGCATATATCTATACTCATGGTCCGAGAGATGAGACATAGGTTTTTCCAGTAGGACAGCCTATCACCTATTGTGTTTGTGATTGGCGTCAGGGGGTTGTCAGGAAGGCGTATGTACGTTGTGACTTGTGTACGATGGTGAGTCCTCCACCTGGGCCGGTCTCTTCTTAGAATGCTATAACCGTCGGGAATGGTGATGGCGATGTCTCAACCTGAGGTGGGGTTGTGGTCCAGGTCTCGGTGAGGAAGGTGATATCTGGTTGGGTGGTGTCCATCAGGTCCCAGAGTTCAGTGGCATGTTTGTGGAGGGAGCACATTTTCAGGAGCAGGCAGTTGATGGCTACAAGGAGCATGGCCAGCACTGTAGTGAAGTGCATTCCCGTCAGTGCCATTACATAAATATGTAAGGGCATTGTGCGGTATCCACTATAATGCATAACGCTCAGCACCCTCACATACTTATGTAAGGGTACCAAGGGGTATACACTTTAGTGATACTTTAAACAGGGCAGGTATGAGTAATGAGGGATTACTAAATTCCTCCAATCCACCGGCGGTATTAAAAATTCCGCCCACCCCTACTGTACATATTGTGGGAGCCCAAGCGCAACTGAGTCTAGATATGATGAATAATATGGAATGGGCTTTTTCTGCGGTCCATGATTTTCATCTAACACTCCAAGGACAAATCCTTTACAGTCAAGACTGAACAAAGTAAAATATTTTGCATAATCTTGGAGCCCTAAAGCGGGTGCAGAACATAGTTATTCTTTAATATTTATAAAGACATGGTAGTCTTTGCCAGATCACCTCAAAGGTTCAGAGGAATCTTTTCTGATGCAATCTTGTAAAGGCTTTGCCAATTCTGCACAGCCCATGATCCACTGTCTGAAATACCCAACCACATCCTGAGAGGTACGAATGGCTTCAACTAAATCAGGGGACAAGTGGTGTTTATCAGGTGAAATACAGTTGCAGATGGCAAAGCTGAATTTCTGTCCTTGAAGCCTAATGCCAATTTGGTGAGAAGGTAGATGGAGTCTACCTTATAGTGATCTAGGATGAGATGCAAAAATCAAATCATCAACATATTTAACTAAAGTGGAATGGGGGAAGTTCAAAGTGTCCAGATATTTCTTCAGAGCTTGGAAAAGAAGGGAATGCTGTAAATCATTGAGGAAGACAGTCCCACAAACATTTAGGGCATTAGAATGAAAATGGACAGATATACTGACTCTCTTCATGTATGGGGTGGAAAAGAAAGCAGAATAGAGATCAACCATGTGAACCATTACAAGTCTTTGTGGATGCAAGAAAAGATGAAAGCAGGGTTGTGGACCACAGAGTAGCTTGGGATAACCACATTATTATTTGCCACAAGATCTTGGACAAATCTATACTTGTTGACTTTTCCCACCTTGCGATTCAACAAAATAGGGGTATTACATCTACTGACAATAGGAACTAAAACCCCTTGCTTGATCCGATCTCTATTACATGGAGGATTCCTTCCTCTGCCTTACTGGTTTAAATGGGTACTGGTGAATCCTGAGTAGCTTCTTTTGAGGATCAAACTTTAGCTTTATTGGTTCCATTGATGTTATGAACCTCACATTGTTGACTCCTGTGGACCATAGTATGGGTGGTACCTATGAAAGTAATTAATTTAAATAGGGGGACATTAGCACAATGGTGATGGCTCAGAAACTGATCCGCAGACGCACAACTCCATTAAGTTGTCAGTCTGTATTGCAATCTTTAAGATACTATCCAATGCTTCCAGAGGAGTGGAATGACCATCAAACACTCCACAACAGAAAATCGTAACTTGGAAACAAAAAACATCGAGCACCACGAAATAATAGCCCAAGCCTTGGATAGTGTTGACTCTTGTGAAACCTGTGAAAGAAATTCAGATTAATCAGGAGACAGGCAGTTTTACTAAAATCATTTTGGCAATTTCTGCTGTCACACACTAGTGTGACCACCTCATTTTATTGGTGTAGAGCTATATTTAGGAACACACCATTCAGAGTACATAATACAGTGTAGTTTAAATTGCAGAGAATAGCTGTGCGTAACAGGTTAGCTGATAAAGTTGAAAATCAAAAAAGGAATGTTTATCGCTAACAGGTCAGAACGAGATGGACATGGAGTCCGAAATATGGTGGGGACCTTGTAGTTAGAAATACCAACAATATCTGTGGACAGGCCAGAGAGAGATAAAGTGAGGAATTCGGAGGCTTTTATACCTGGATTACTGGTGCCCGAGTCAATAAGGTGGGTACTACACTTGCCATTAATGACACAATTGACATATGGGCCCTTTTGATCTACTGGAATTAGGGTATTCATGACACAGTCAGAGACTCTCGGGATGTCCTAGAACTCTGGATATGAATTTTGAATAATCTGATTAAATTCTGGTTCATCATGTAGACCATGTGTATTAGATGCAGTATTTCTGCAATCTTGTTTCTAATGCCCTAGCTGGGCGCAAGCGAAACATTAACGTGTTCCTGGGGCCTCAGCCCTTCCCCTTCCATTACCATTCCCAGCTCTCCCTCGGCCCTATCCTTCCTTTTATTACCCCATCTGTGGGGCTCCACGGTCCATTCCTTTGACAGTTCTCTGCATGTTTTCCAGCTTCAGGACATCAACTTTGATTCAACATTCTCTTTCTATTTTGTCGTGTGAGGTCACACGATGGTTGGCAACCATCACTAATTTAGTCCGTTTTTTAATCTACTATCTGATGTAGATGGTCATCAAATGGCTTCTAATATTCAATACTTCCTCTTTGTGTACCTGGGAACTCAGCGTTGTAAACCAAGCTTTCATTACATTCTATCCTAGCAATTATGTCACACTGATATAGAGTCCTTGGGGAGTCAGAATATTCTGTTCTAAATCATGCAAGACACTACAATCAGTAAGGTAGAGACCTTCTAAAGTGTTTATAGACTGGGAGACTGGCTATTGAAAGAGTCATCAGCAACGGAAGAGGCTTCATCACAATTATAGTGTGAAACTAACTCCTTATACAGACAGCTCTACCCACTATGTTGGAGATTTTAATTAAGGCTTCAAGAGAGCAGATAATTTAGAGGCCACTTGAGTGAAACTGTCTGTTAATTACACGGGCTGTCAGTATATTCAGCACAACGTCCTTTGTCGGTTATTAAGCTCATAACGCAAAGCACCTGTCCATAATTTCAACAAATTCTGTGTTGTTGGTTTCAGTGATTCTGTGCCGCTAACACCTGACTGCTGCAATTTTAACTTGCTTTGCATCTACCACAACACACATTAGAACTGGCTTCCAGTGCACCATAAAAGGTTAATGTGTTAAAGAGCACTCATTAGATACAGAAAGATAATTTCAACAGAACAGATAACATCATAGAACATTTGAAAAGCACTAGTGTTTTGCCCATCGTGCTTTCATTCATGTGGTTTTCCACATTTATTTTCATTATTTGGCGTTTTACCTCATATACTTTGGCTTAAAAATGTTTCAGCACACAGCAAGTTTTCATTTATATTGAGCACATTCTTAAAAGTTTGATGTTTTGTTATTATTGTTTTTCATGGAGTGATTGACCTATGGAATGGATGGATGGATTGATGGTTGGATGCAGTGTGAGGAGTGCATGGAGTGGGGTGTAGATGTGTGGATGGATGGATAAATGACTGCACTGGTCGCGAAGAGGGATCGATTGATATATCCCTTGGGTAGATGTATTGTGTCGGTGGGTGCATGGATGGATGAGTGTTTGGATGGATTGGTGAATTTGGATGCCTGGATGATATGAGTGGGTGAATGGATAGGTGAGTGGTTAGCTATAAACAAGCTCTTTCTACAATAAACTTTATTAGGATTTATTGATAGAATATACATTGGACAAATCATGTGCTTACATGGTCATACAGCACTTGCCTCAACCTAAGTACAAACACTAAGGTGGTCATTACAACCCTGGCGGACGGTGTTAAAGCGGCGGTAAGACCGCCAACAGGCCGGCAGTAAACATTTTGCAATTACGACCGGGGCGGAAACCGCCAACAAAGACAGCCACTTTAACACTCCGACCGAAACAGCGCTACAGACAAACAGTGTAGCGGTCACTGCCAACAGGCAGGCGGGAGACAATGTACCGCCCACACTATTATGACAGGCCAATCCGCAACCTTTTCCGGGGCGGATTCACGGCGGATAAAAACACGGCGAACCAGGAATCCGAAGGAAAAACGCTCACCTCTACACACCCCACGAGGAATGAGGACGCCATGGATCCGGAACTCCAAATTCTACCTGCAATAGTCTTCCTGCTCCTCTACCAGGAGCACGAACCCCGGTGGCGAAGACCACAGTGAGTACTGCACCTACGACACAGGGGGGGGGGAAACAGTGACACACGCACGCAATACGCAACACCCCCACCCTCACCCACGACAACACACACTCTAATACAGCATGATACATTACAGTTACACCCCCCAACCCTCCCCGGAAGAATGCAAAGACAAAAGGAAATGAGTGTAACCATTGTAATATATTAAAAGCAAGTAGGCAAAAATATATATATATATAAACCATGTACAAAATATATACCAAGCATAGTAGTCCAGGTAGTGCTCTAATAAAGTCAGTGGAACACTGGGACCACACAGGATGGGCGAGGCCCACACAAGATCCCCGACCATGACGGAGAGAACACTGCAGGGCCTTCAGAGAGTCAGAAAACAGGCACCTCAGGGGGAGGGAAAGGGGGGGCACCTCAGCTGGTTGAGTGCACAATGCCAAATCCACGAGAGGGCCACATGCCCACTGTTACATCCTGGGGAGTGCAAAGCCACAGTCTCTCAAGTCTCTACAGTGGGTGGGTTGCCCACTGTTCAATCCTGGGGAGTGCAAACCCACAGTCTCTCAAGTGTCTACAGTGGGTGGTTTGCCCACTCTTCAATCATGGGGAGTGCAAAGCCACAGTCTCTCAAGTCTCTACAGTGGGTGGTTTGCCCACTGTTCAATCCTGGGGAGTGCAAAGCCACAGTCTCTCAAGTCTCTACAGTGGGTGGGTTGCCCACTGTTCAATCCTGGGGAGTGCAAAGCCACAGTCTCTCAAGTGGATAACAGTCTCCACTGGTTCTGGAGGGGGCTTTGTGCCCACAGTGCTTCATCCTGCTAAGGACAGAGGTAGTGGATGGATCTCTCCACTGGTTCTGGAGGGGGCATGGTGCCCAGAGTGCTTCATCCTGCTAAGGACAGAGGTAGTGGATGGATCTCTCCACTGGTTCTGGAGGGGGCATGGTGCCCAGAGTGCTTCATCCTGCTAAGGACAGAGGTAGTGGATGGATCTCTCCACTGTTTCTGGAGGGGGCTTGTGCCCAGAGTTCATCATTCAACCCGTGACGGACTCAGTTGCATCAGTGCCCTTGCCGCTCATGGGCCAGCGGTGCTTGAGACGGCGGTGCCCTGTTCAGCGGTGCTTGAGACGGCGGTGCCCTGTTTAGCGGTGTTTGAGACGGCGGTGCCCTGTTCAGCGGTGCTTGAGACGGCGGTGCCCTGTTCAGCGGTGCTTGAGACGGCGCTGCCCTGTTCAGCGGTGCTTGAGACGGCGGTGCCCTGTTCAGCGGTGTTTGAGACGGCGGTGTCCTGTTCAGCGGTGCTTCAGACGGTGCTGCCCTGTTCAGCGTTGCTAGAGACGGCAGTGCCCTGTTCAGCGGTGTTTGAGACGGCGGTGCCCTGTTCAGCGGTGTTTGAGACGGCGGTGCCCTGTTCAGCGGTGCTTGAGGCGGCGGTCTCCATTGCAGGGACTCAGCTGCTGGCGGGCCTTCATGGCCCAGCTGGGCTTCTGCTGACGGTCCAGCCCTGGGCAGCTGGGCTTGTGCTGGCGGGCCTGTCCTGGGCAGCTGGGCTTGTGCTGACGGTCCGGTCCTGGGCAGCTGGGCGTGTGCTGGCGGTCCGTTCCTGGGCAGCTGGGCTTGTGCTGGCGGTCCGTTCCAGGGCAGCTGGGCTTGTGCTTGCGGGCCTGTCCTGGGCAGCTGGCCTTGTGCTGGCGGTCCGGTCCTAGGCAGCTGGGCTTGTGCTGGCGGGCCTGTCCTGGGCAGCTGGGCTTGTGCTGGCAGTCCAGTCCTGGGCAGCTGGGCTTGTGCTGGCGGGCCTGCCCTGGGCAGCTGGGCTTGTGCTGGCAGTCCGGTCCTGGGCAGCTGGGCTTGTGCTGGCGGTCCGTTCCTGGGCAGCTGGGCTTGTGCTGGCGGTCCGGTCCTGGGCAGCTGGGCTTGTGCTGGCGGTCCATTCCTGGGCAGCTAGGCTTGTGCTGGCGGGCCGGTCCTGGGCAGCTGGGCTTGAGCTGGCGGTCCGGTCCTTGGCAGCTGGGCTTGTGCTGGAGGTGGCCTCCTGGGCAGCGGGGATGATGGCGGTCTTCTCCGCCGTGCTGCTCTTCCCAGACTTGCCGGGTTTCTTGTGGCCCTTCCCCACCTTGGATGGTGTCACAGCGGACTCCACACTCCCACCGGGACCCCTGGGAGCGGCTTTGGTGGCTGGAGTCTTCCCCCTCTCCCGCCGGGCACTGGCCAACTTCTGATGCTTCACAGGTGGGGGACTGTCTGTGCTGTGGCTCCGTGCCACACTGTCTGCCCTGGTGGCCGGTGCACTCCAGATTCCGGTGACTACAGGCACCACTGGTCCCGGAGATGTTGTGGCTGAGGTGCTAGTTTAAGACCTAGGAGATGGACGGGGTGGGGGAGGTGTGGGAAAGAGGTCAAGGTTGGACAGGAAAAGTTTTTTGGACACACTGGGACGGGTAGCTGGAGGGGGTTTGGGAGTGGAGGAAGAGGTGGTGGTTGTAGGAGGTGTTCGTTTGCTGACTTTGGGTGAAGGTGCATGCGCTGGAGGCTGTCGTGAGGTGGATGTGTGCCTGCATTTGTATATCTTGGGAGGGGGCGTCACAGACACACTGGAAGAGGACACAGGGGACGTGTGAATGGTAGTTGGGGTGGTGACTGCACGTGAGTGGGGTGTGGTGGTGGGTGTGCCGGTGGTGGTAGTAGTGGCTGTAGAGGTAGTGCATGCAGGTGTGAGTGTAGACGAGACTGGGAGGGAGGAGGGAGACGAGGAGGAGGGGGACACAGTGGAGGCAGTGGATGTTGGTGTGTCTGCATGTGTGTGATGCTTGCGTGAGTGCCTGTGGGATGTGTGGTGCTTATGTTTGCCTGAGCTTCCCTTGTGTGTTGACGTGTGTGCATGCTGGGCTGTAGGTGTGCTTGGGATAGGCTGAGGTACAGGGGATTGGGTCTGGGTGGAGGAAGTTGGAGGGGGAAGGCTAGACACAGGGACAATGGCTGCCATCAGTGCTGAGGCCAGAATCTGAAAAGCTGGCTGAAGGGCCGCCTGACCAGAATGAATGCCCTCCAGGAATGCATTGGTTTGTTGCAACTGCCTTTCTACACCCTGGATGGCATTCAAAATGGTAGACTGCCCAACAGTGAGGAACCTGAGGAGGTCAATGGCCTCCTCACTGAGGGCAGCAGGGGTGACTGGGGCAGGGGTTCCTGGGGCGAAGGTGATGCCCACCCTCCCGGGTGAGCGGGCACGGGGCGAAGACTGAGGGGCTGCTGGGAGGGCGGTGCTGGTAGGGGGGTGGCGGCTGTACCTGTAGATGGGGGGGCACAGATGTTGCCGCCACCACAAGGGAGCTCCCATCAGAGGACGAGTCCGTGTCACTGGTGTCAGCTCCTGTCCCCACAGTGGAGCTCCACTCGCCCTCCTTCCCACTGGTGAACTCCGAGTCCGTAGTGTGGCCCTCCATGGCCATGTGGGATGCAGCCCCCTGGTGCTCCGGTGCCACTGCTCCTCCGCCTGATGATGCTAATGCACACAGGAACAGAGAGACCACAAAAAGGGGGGGGACAACAGAAGAAAGACAGGTTGAGTGCATGCATTACCGCTACAGTTGGCAGACACGACAGACACAGAAGCCCCCTGCACTACGCCGCGCTCTTGGGCTCCACTGTTCAATTCCTGGGAAATGGCCTACAAGGCTATGGACGACATCTGCACACATTGATGACACAGGGGCATGACTAGGTGTACTTGGCACTCTACAGAGGTGGCTGGGGTGCCACATGGCCTGCCTTATGGAGGGACCTTGCCTACGGAACTCGCCCTGGTCTAGGGAAACCCACAGCCCACCTCCCCCACCCGGACACCTCCACTGCGTGCAATGTCAGCAGAATGAGAGTGTTCTCACCCCCATGTGGTTGCTGTGATGCCCTCAAGAGCCCATCCAACTCCGGGTAGGCCACCGCCAGGATCCTGAACATCAGGGGGGTCATGGTGCGACGGGCACCCCTCCCACGTTGGGAGGCCAACCCCAGCTGAGCCTCCGCCGTCTTCTTGCTCCAGCGGCGAATGTCCTCCCATCTTTTCCGGCAATGGGTTATCCGTCTGTGGTAGACCCCCAGGGTCCGGATGTCCTTGGCAATGGCATGCCAAATATCTTTCTTCTGGTGGGCACTGACCTACATGAAATGTACAGGGGGAAGAGTAAGTAATTAACAACTGCACTGTCAAAGTGATTGGCCCCCATCCCTACCCTTGGCATGTGGCACATGCATTCACCGTCTTTCATGCAAGCAGCGCTCTCCCCCCTTCCTTCTTGCATCCAGCCCTCTCCACACAGACATAGCCCATACAACATGCTCCCAGTGTACTTACCTGTTTGTCTGGAGGACCGTAGAGTAGCGTGTACTGGGGGAGGACCCCATCCACGAGTTTCTCCAATTCCTCCGATGTGAAGGCAGACACTCGAGCCATTGTCTCTTCCAGACCAAGGTCACAGCAGCACTTGCAGTGTAGGTCCTCTCCTGTTGAAGATCAGTTATCGAGTGATTGAACAGATAGAAAATGGCGGTCACCTCCGCGGCGGTGCGTACCGTCTGTAGGAAAGTACCATCTTGCCTGGCATGTTACCCCCATTTTTCACTGTATATATGTTGTTTTAGTTGTATGTGTCACTGGGACCCTGGTATCCCAGGGCCCCAGTGCTCATAAGTGTGCCTGAATGTGTTACCTGTGTAGTGACTAACTGTCTCACTGAGGCTCTGCTAATCAGAACCTCAGTGGTTATGCTCTCTCATTTCTTTCAAATTGTCACTAACAGGCTAGTGACCAATTTTACCAGTTTACATTGGCTTACTGGAACACCCTTATAATTCCCTAGTATATGGTACTGAGGTACCCAGGGTATTGGGGTTCCAGGAGATCCCTATGGGCTGCAGCATTTCTTTTGCCACCCATAGGGAGCTCTGACAATTCTTACACAGGCCTGCCACTGCAGCCTGAGTGAAATAATGTCCACGTTATTTCACAGCCATTTTACACTGCACTTAAGTAACTTATAAGTCACCTATATGTCTAACCTTTACCTGGTAAAGGTTAGGTGCAAAGTTACTTAGTGTGAGGGCACCCTGGCACTAGCCAAGGTGCCCCCACATTGTTCAGGGCCAATTCCCCGGACTTTGTGAGTGCGGCGACACCATTACACGCGTGCACTACATATAGGTCACTACCTATATGTAGCTTCACAATGGTAACTCCGAATATGGCCATGTAACATGTCTATGATCATGGAATTGCCCCCTCTATACCATCCTGGCATAGTTGGCACAATCCCATGATCCCAGTGGTCTGTAGCACAGACCCTGGTACTGCCAAACTGCCCTTCCTGGGGTTTCACTGCAGCTGCTGCTGCTGCCAACCCCTCAGACAGGCATCTGCCCTCCTGGGGTCCAGCCAGGCCTGTCCCAGGATGGCAGAACAAAGGACTTCCTCTGAGAGAGGGTGTTACACCCTCTCCCTTTGGAAAATGGTGTGAAGGCAGGGGAGGAGTAGCCTCCCCCAGCCTCTGGAAATGCTTTCTTGGGCACAGATGT
Source organism: Pleurodeles waltl (assembly GCF_031143425.1). NCBI lineage: Eukaryota > Metazoa > Chordata > Amphibia > Caudata > Salamandridae > Pleurodeles > Pleurodeles waltl. The sequence goes on from NC_090444.1 coordinate 956,549,490, forward strand.
GCCCAATTCTGCATAAGCCAGTCTACACCGGTTCAGGGGACCCCTTAGCCCTGCTCTGGCGCGAAACTGGACAAAGGAAAGGGGAGTGACCACTCCCCTGACCTGCACCTCCCCTGGGAGATGTCCAGAGCTCCTCCAGTGTGCTCCAGACCTCTGCCATCTTGGAAACAGAGGTGCTGCTGGCACACTGGACTGCTCTGAGTGGCCAGTGCCACCAGGTGACGTCAGAGACTCCTTCTGATAGGCTCCTTCAGGTGTTGCTAGCTTATCCTCTCTCCTAGGTAGCCAAACCCTCTTTTCTGGCTATTTAGGGTCTCTGTCTCTGGGGAAACTTTAGATAACGAGTGCAAGAGCTCATCCGAGTTCCTCTGCATCTCTCTCTTCACCTTCTGCCAAGGAATCGACTGCTGACCGCGCTGGAAGCCTGCAAAACTGCAACATAGTAGCAAAGACGACTACTGCAACTCTGTAACGCTGATCCTGCCGCCTTCTCGACTGTTTACCTGGTGGTGCATGCTGTGGGGGTAGTCTGCCTCCTCTCTGCACTAGAAGCTCCGAAGAAATCTCCCGTGGGTCGACGGAATCTTCCCCCTGCAACTGCAGGCACCAAAAAGCTGCATTACCGGTCCCTTGGGTCTCCTCTCAGCACGACGAGCGAGGTCCCTCGAATCCAGCAACTCTGTCCAAGTGACTCCCACAGTCCAGTGACTCTTCAGTCCAAGTTTGGTGGAGGTAAGTCCTTGCCTCCCCACGCCAGACTGCATTGCTGGGAACCGCGACTTTTGCAGCTACTCCGGCCTCCCTGAACTTCCAGCGGAAATCCTTTGTGCACAGTCCAGCCTGGGTCCACGGCACTCTAACCTGCATTGCACGACCTCCTAAGTTGTTCTCCGGCGACGTGGGACTTCTTTGTGCGACTTCGGGTGAGCACCATTTCACGCATCCTCGTAGTGCCTGTTTCTGGCACTTCTCCGGGTTCTACCTGCTGCTAAGAGGGCTCCTTGTCTTGCTCGACGTCCCCTCTACATCCTGGTCCAATTTGCGACATCCTGGTCCCTCCTGGGCCACAGCAGCATCCAAAAACGCTAACCTTACGATTTGCAGCTAGCAAGGCTTGTTGGCGTTCTTTCGGCGGGAAAACACTTCTGCACGACTCTCCACGGCGAGAGAGATCCGTCCACCAAAGGGGAAGTCTCTAGCCCTTTTTGTTCCTGCAGAAACCTCAGCTTCTTCTGTCCAGTAGAAGCTTCTTTGCACCCACAGCTGGCATTTCCTGGGCACCTGCCCATCTCCGACTTGCTTGTGACTTTTGGACTTGGTCCCCTTGTTCCACAGGTACCCTCGACTGGAAATCCATTGTTGTTGCATTGTTGGTTTCTGTCTTTCCTGCATTATTCCTCTATCACGACTTCTTTGTCCTTGGGGGAACTTTAGTGCACTTTGCACTCACTTTTCAGGGTCTTGGGGAGGGTTATTTTTCTAACTCTCACTATTTTCTAATAGTCCCAGCGACCCTCTACAAGGTCACATAGGTTTGGGGTCCATTCGTGGTTCGCATTCCACTTTTGGAGTATATGGTTTGTGTTGCCCCTATCCCTATGTGTCCCCATTGCATCCTATTGTAACTATACATTGTTTGCACTGTTTTCTAAGACTATACTGCATATTTTTGGTATTGTGTGCATATATCTTGTGTATATTTCCTATCCTCTCACGGAGGGTACACTCTAAGATACTTTGGCATATTGTCATAAAAATAAAGTACCTTTATTTTTAGTATAACTGTGTATTGTGTTTTCTTATGATATTGTGCATATGACTCTAAGTGGTATTGTAGTAGCTTCACACGTCTCCTAGTTCAGCCTAAGCTGCTCTGCTAAGCTACCATTATCTATCAGCATAAGCTGCTAGACACCCTATACACTAATAAGGGATAACTGGGCCTGGTGCAAGGTGCAAGTACCCCTTGGTACTCACTACAAGCCAGTCCAGCCTCCTACACCGTCACCGCCGGCATACATTGTCATTGGCTCCTGGGACCCATAGGGTCCAATGTTAACCAATGCAGCATTGCGCTGCGGTCTTCGACCGCCTACCGCGACGGTGTACAACGCCAGCGCAGTTACCTCACATCCCATTGTCCCACTTTACAGGTCAGGCAGCCGCCATTTCAGGGGCCCAAATGGCTTCATTTTTAACTGTGTCACACATACCTAGGCCTTGCCTAAACACACATACAGGCCACTTTTTGAGTATGAATGGTGTTCTGGGTAAACTGTGGGTACGTACCTCTGAGTTGTTTGACTCTCTGCTCGCTGTTGTTCTTCATAGGCACCGTCCGCTGGGACATGTGAGGAGATGGCGGCATCCTCCAGTGTACTGACCGTTGGTGGACCTGTCGACAATGAAGGAGCGACATGTGATTATCACATACAGGCTTGACCGTGCCACAATCCAGGAACTGTGTACCCAGTTGGAGCCAGACCTGATGTCAGCAATCCACCATCCCACAGGAATCCCCCCTCAAGTGCAGGTGCTATCAGTGCTCCATTTCCTTGCAAGTGGGTAATTTCAAACAACAGTGGCCATAGCATCAGGGATGTCCCAGCCTATGTTTTCCAACCTGTTGTCCAGAGTGTTGTCTGCCCTTCTGAAACACATGTGGAGCTACATCGTTTTCCCTCAGGTGGAGGATTTGCCTACAGTGAAAGGTGATTTCTATGCCCTGGAACATATCCCCAACATCATAGGTGCCATTGATGGGACACATGTGGCTTTGGTCCCCCCCCACAGGAGTGAACAGGTGTACAGAAACCGGAAGAGTTATCATTCAATGAATATACATATGGTATGTTTGGCAGACCAGTACATCTCCCATGTGAATGCCATGTTCCCTGGCTCAGTGCATGACGCCTACATCCTGCGTAATAGCAGCATCCCTTATGTGATGGGGCAACTCCAGAGGCACCGTGTGTGGCTATTAGGTGAGCACCTGGAAGCAAGACAGTGGGAATAGTTGTCTGGGTCTGGGGATATCCCTACAGGTTAGTGCGTGTCTAACAGTTGTCCCACGCCATTTGCAGGTGACTCTGGTTACCCCAACCTGTAATGGCTACTGACCCCAGTGGGGAATCCCAGGACAAGGGCAGAGGAACGGTACAATGAGGCCCATGGGCGAACCAAGAGGGTGATCGAGCGGACCTTCGGCCTCCTCAAGGCGAGGTTCAGGTGCCTCCATATGACAGGTGGATCCCTATTCTACTCACCAAAGAAGGTGTGCCAGAACATCGTGGCCTGCTGTATGCTTCACAACTTGGCTTTGCGACGACAGGTGCCTTTTCTGCAGGAGGATGGTCCAGATGGTGGTGTTGTGGCAGCTGTGGAGCCTGTGGACAGTGAAGACAAGGAAGCAGAGGAAGAAGACATGAACAACAGGGACTCAGTGATCCAGCAATATTTCCAGTGAGACACAGGTAAGAATACAAACCTGCCTACTACATGTACTTTAACACTACTACCGCTCTACTGTCTGTCGTTTTCACCCAGTGTATGGTCACTGAGTTGTCACTTTCCCTTACGATTTCACAGATGTGGGTCCCACTGTGTGACATCTGCTTAGATTCCTCATGGACTAGAGCTGTGTGACATAGGTATGTTGACATTACAATTGAAAGAGCTTTTTGTCACTGTGATTCCTAATACACTATTTCGAAATCACAGACAGACTCCAGATTGTTTTGTGCATTAAGGGTGCTTATTTAAGTGCTCAATATTGGTGGGGGTAGTGACATGGTGAGGGGTGATGGTGGAGGAATGTCCATGGCAGAGTCCAGTCTATTAGTCTCACAGGTGCATTGCCCTAATGGGCATAGGAAGTGAAGCTGGGGCAGTTTGAGTATGGCCAGGGTGACAAAGTGGGACAGTAGGATGACAATCAGGGTGGTCTCATTTCTTGGCGGTGGTCTTGGCATCGTGCTCTGTCTTTGTCCTGGATCTCAGGGACCGTTTTCTGGGTGGTTCTCCCTCTGCAGGGGATGGGGTGCTCGTGTGGTGGTCCTGTGGCGGGGCGTCCTGTCCACTAGCGCCGGCGGAGGTGGTGTGCAGTTCATCGTCCATGCTATTGTCAGGGGCCCCATGTGGTGCCACAGTGTCCCTCCTGGTGTTCACGAGTTCCTTTAGCACCCCTACGATGGTGCCCAGGGTGGAGCTGATGGTTCTGAGTTCCTCCCTGAAGCCCATATACTGTTCCTCCTGCAGGCGCTGGGTCACCTGAAACTTGGCCAGTACTGTTGCCATCATCTCCTGGGAGTGGTGGTAGGCTCCCATGATGGTGGAAAGGGCCTCGTGGAGAGTGGGTTCCCTTGGCCTGTCTGCCCCCTGTTGCACAGCAGCCCTCCCGGTTCCCCTGTGTTCCTGGGCCTCCGTCACCTGGACCGTGTGCCCACTGCCACTGCCCCCAGGTCCCTGTTGTTGTTGGGGTGGTGGGTTAGCCTGGGTTCCCTGTAGTGGTGAACACACAGCTGATTGACGTGTCCTGGGGACGGAGGTAGGGGCCCGCTGGGTGGGTGCTGTGCTGGTGTTTCCAGAGGGGGGAAGGTCTGTGGTGGCCTGTGACTGGGTGAGGGGAACCGACTGTCCCGAGGTCTCCGATGGTCCGGGCTGGTCATCTAGATCCAGTTGGACACAGAGCTACTGTCATCACTGTGGGCCTCTTTTGTTGGTGGTGTGGACATGTGTGGACCCTCCTGTCCGGTGACGTTGGGTAGGGGTCCTGCAGGGGTATAAAAGGATGGTTATTACATCTGTGTGTGTCATGGTGTGCAATGCGTGGGTGACCGTGTACCCCAGGGCTTGCAGTCCTGTGTGGGACCTTGTGTGATGATGGTTTAGGGGTGTGTGGGTATGTGCAGTGGGCATGCTTTAGTGATGGTTGTCCATGCTTTGTTGTTGCATGCAGGGCTTGGTGTTGGGATGGGTGGTTTGTGATGTTGGGACATATGTGAGGAGTTGGAGTGCTGGGGGTGAGGGTGAGGGTGGGGCTATGTGCGGGCATGCAGGTAGGGTGGGGGATGTAATAGTTAAGATTTGTCTTACCAGAGTCCATTCCTCCACCTACTCCTGCGAGGCCCTCAGGATGCAGAATAGCCAAGACTTGCTCCTCCCATGTTGTTAGTTGTGGGGGAGGAGGTGGGGGTCCGCCGCCAGTCCGCTGAACCGCCAGGTGGTGTCTTGAGACCACAGAACACACCTTCCCCCGTAGGTCGTTCCACCTCTTCCTGATGTCCTCCCGATTTCTTGGGTGCTGTCCCACTGCGTTGGCCCTGTCCACTATTCTTCGCCATAGCTCCATCTTCCTTGCAATGGAGGTGTGCTGCACCTGTGATCCGAATAGCTGTGGCTCTATCCGGACGATTTCCTCCACCATGACCCTGAGCTCCTCCTCCGAGAACCTGGGGTGTCTTTGCCGTGCCATGGGGTGGTGTAGGTGATGTGTGTGGTGATAAGTGTGCTGATATGTAGAGGTGTGTTGTGTGAGGTGTGTGGAAGTTCTGTGGGTGATGGTGTTGTGTGCCTGTGGATGCTGTTGTTCTTGCTGGTGCTGTCTCTCTCTGTGCTTCTTTCGGAATTTTTGGTTGTAGGGGTTTGTGGGTGATGTGGGTGTGTGTTTTATATTGTATTGGATGTGTGGGAGTGGTGTGTGTATGTGTATCAGGTGTGTGTATTTCGAATTGTCCAATATGGATGTGTTTTGTGGATTCGTGTGTCGTGATAGTGTGGGCGTATTTCTGTTGGCGTGACGGTGGAGGTTTTGTTTTTGCCAGTTTATCACTGACCTTTGGTGTGGCGGACTTGTGTGGGTGTCTAGATTTTGGCGGATTCCGTACTGTGGGTCATAATAGCTGTGGCGAAATTCCGCGGCTGCTGCAGTCTGTTGGCGGTCTTCTGCACGGCGGTAAGCGGCATTTACCGCCGATGTTGTAATGACCACCTAAATCTGTGCTGAAGGTGGTACCTTAAGAATAGGCCCTCTCCAAAAGTAATTTTATAAATCCTTTGTAGAACTCCCAGGAATCCCATATTACTATTGTATGTAAAGGCAGCACAGGGTCTCCATACTAGGATCTCAAGTGCCCAGGTTTCCAGGTCTGGGAGAGTAGAATCACGCCATCTGCGTGCAATGTCTTGCTTAGCCACTATGAAAATGATGTCTGCAAATGTCCTGATATTTCTGTTCCTTTCAGTGCCCAGTAGTATATATAGGACAGCAGATGTGGGTATGAGCTCAAAAGATCTCGCTAACATTTGTGACACTGTATGTGCCACCTTAAGCCAAAAGGTATGAATCTTGGGACATAGCCAGGTCATGTGTGGGACGTTGCATTCTGTATCATTAGTCTTACTCATAGGGGGGAGGAGTCACATTAGAAGACTAAAGCTCCTAGTGTATCCAAGAGACCCAGTGGAAGTACGTAAATTGAATACATATGAATTGGACTGAGATTGTTGTCTCCCTTGGACCTTTTAAGGCATCTTGGCACCCTATTCACATGCCTTGAGCAGTGGCAAAAAGGAATCTTAAATGATTGGTTTAGAAGATTACTTTGTGCTTCCTTGTTTCAACCATCAGTAGTTTGGTTCCTATTGCGATTAACTATATGGGGCGTTGATTGATTTCAGGTATGTGGAGATTGCATAGCAATGCTGTAAATAGAGAATTCATGTTTATGGAGCTTGAATTTTGATTGCAGGTTGTTAAATGAGAATTATTCTGCAGCACAAAGTCCCTAAATTTAGAGATACCTTTGATGTCCTAGACCTTGAAGCCCAATAAAGACTGAAATTCTTTTAATAATATGCTAAGCTACAGAGGAATTTCACTTGTGAGACCTCTATCTCACTCAGTCTCCTGCATGTATCATTCTACACCCAAATTTTATTACAAGACCCGGAGGATCCTATCATGCTCCGCTTTTCCTACATTTATTATAATAGCAGCCAAGATAAACTACAACTCCCAGCATGCTTAGTTAGTAGAAATATAAAATGCTGTCATAAAGAGAAAAAATATCTTGACTGGGAGTGGCAAGTCCTCTTTTCTTGCTGCTCGCAGTCAAGTATTACATACATATCATTATATATTTGTTTTTTCTGTGTATATAAAATTGTTATTCTTTAGTTTAAAGTATGTGTTTTATTGGTATTTATTAAGATATTCATGGGTTTCCCTGTGTGTAAGGCAAATCACTAACCCTTTCTTCGCATCACGTGCTGACCATTACTTCCACAAGATGCATTGCTGTGAAGAAACTCCTCACACTGCCCAAGAGCTTTTCTTTCCTCAGACGCTCCAGGCCTGGTGTGCATCGCGCGCACTCCCTCACGAGGCCATTTCAAGCCTTTCCTCAGTGCAACTGTGACCATGCCTCTGTCCTACCTCTTCTCCTTCTTCCTGTTACATCGTTGTGCACGCCTCCATTTTTTGTGGCAATGCCCTCAGGCCCACTTTCTTTCTCGTATTTCCCTCGCCCAGGACATTTTTAACCCTTTCTAGCCAGGGTTTTATTGAACATTGATTGTGACATAGTTCTTTGGGATATTTTACACATATATTTTGGGATATTTTGCTACATATATTTTTGGATGACCTCATCCTTGTTTTACCATATTAATAGATATATTTATTGAATATATATGGAGATTTTTTTACTGAGGACGAAGAGGTTCAGGTTTTTAAAGACAATTTGAATGCCTTTCTCAAAGACACAGTGGAGAAGGCTGCTTCAAATTCTATGGTTAATATTTCCAAAACACTAGAAGTTTCAATGGAGAAATTGTTGACCAATGATAACCGAAAATATTAATTCCAAAAAGGCCAAAAAAACGTGCAGCAGATAATTCAGATTCAGTAAAGGACTCTTTTTCTTTGCAACCTCTTTCTGAGGCGAGAACTTCTAAGAAACAACATTTTATAAATGAATGTGACACAATTAAGAGACACAGATGATGATATGGGTGATTCGGACAATAATATGGATAAGGATGATCCAGACATAATGATCTGGTCGGGGCACGTGGAGAAGAGGCGTTAAACCTCTCTGAATGAATTTATGAATTGGGAGAGTCCTCAAATACCATAATACTGAAGCTTTACTTGATTTTTCAGGTCAACCGATGTTTGATCCTACACTTATCCATCACCCATATTCTATGGAATGGTCTCCCTATCAACATGTGTCTAACTATGCCACTAGTAAATTAAGACAGCCTCTGGACAAGATACACACAACAGACTTCATTCTAAATGTCCTCTGCCTTTTTGCCCAATATTATTACTGCCACGCCTTCATTTGATCCAAACATGCTTTTATTGTTTACAGAATTTGGTAAAGACCCTAAGAAAGGTGTAGATAGAGCCTGGACAAATTGTCAGGCAGACTGTTAGACCTTACTGGTCCTCTCTCCAGAATTTTGGATTTGGCTGAGGAAGCAAGGATTGAGGGCACCAAAGTAGATCCAGTCACTTTGTGAGCAAGATGCCTTTTGGAAAATGCCAATTCAGCCATGACACAAGAAAGACAAAAAAGCTTGCTTTTAAAGATCGATCCAATGCTAAGTATTTGGCTACCAAAGAAGCGGGTCAAGACGCAAATGGCTTGATTTTTGGCGATTCATTTATCAAGGAACGTAATGAGTGTGTGGCCACTTTCGCATCCATACATAAAGCTCAGACATATTTACAGAAAACTTTCCACAGTCGTGTTTTTGGCATGGCCGGCAAAGGCAGGAGCCACTTTGCCGGTTGCTATATCTCAAGCGGTGTGGTCAATCAGATCAGAGGCTCCCTTGGATACCAACAGGATTACATACTGCAAATTTATCCTCAGAGGAACAGAGGGTTTCAGACAGCGCGGTTACAGAGCCAGAGTATCCCAAAACTCAGGTAAGCACCCTATGTTCTGGCCAATATTTGGTGGGACGACGTACAGGTTTTTTTCTGCAGGCTTGGAAAAGGATAACTTCAGACCCATGGGTTCTATGAACAGTAGAGGGCTATTATGTAGAGCTTTATGCTACACCAATCCAGAAAAGATTTCCAAATCCCCTTTCCTTCTCAAAAGAACAAGAGGTCTTAGTATCACAGGAAATTCTGTCCCATCTTCACAAACATGCCATAGAAATTACTTCCCCCCATTCTTCAGGTTTTGTAAGCACTATGTTTTTAGTTCAGAGGTAAAAAAATAATCATCCAGTGATAAATCTAAGGTCATTTAACAGGTATGTAGCATATCACCATTTCAAAATGGAGACAATTCTCCATCTCAGAGATTCTTTGTTGGAGAAAGACTGGATGTGTGCCTAGATCGTTAGGACGCATATTTTTCAATTCCGATTCAGCATTCCTTCAGAACGTTTCTTCAATTATAATGAAAAGACACATTTTATCAATTCAAAAGCCTACCCTTTTGACTGTCTTCAGCTCCTTGGTGTTTCACCAAGGTATTGAAACCAGTCATAACACATATGAAAGCACAGGGAGTCAGGTTACTAGCTTATGTAGACAACTTCTTCTTATTGCATCAAGACAAATTTGACAAGCTACATATCTCTTCTTCACAACTCAGGGTTTATCATCAACAAAGACAAGTCAGATTTAAGTTAGTCGCGACAGATGGAGTTTCTAGGTTTCATAACAGATTCTGACAATTCAATTCTTCAACTCCCAAAGGAGAAGGTCTCTCATTATCAAAAGAGAGACAAGTCCGGTTTTAAACCAATCCACCCTAACTCTCAAAATTTTAGCTCAAATAACAGGTCTTGCTTCTTCAATTCAAGCCATTTTTCCAGGCCCTCTTCATTATCATGCTTTACAAAGGCTTAAGATCCAACATCTTCAAAAAGGTCTCAGCTTTGGGGACGTGATTATCATAGATCAAGACTCTCGATCAGAACTCCTATGGGGGTTAGATCATCTAAAAGCATGGAACAGAAAAGCAATTTTCTCTACAGCACCAGATCTTGTTTTGGAAACCGATGCACGTTGGAATGGTTGGGGCACAAGATGTGGTCAGTTCTCAGCTGGCAGAGTATGGTCAAAAGAGGAGTTATCATTGCACATCAATTGTTTAGAAGGTTCTTTTGCTATCCAAACTTTTGTCAAAAACAGGTGAGTTGTTCCATTTTGCTCGAATAGACAACTTACCAGCAGTTCGATATATAAACCATCTAGGAAGCACAAGGTCCAAACCACTTGCTGAACTAGCCAGACATTTTTTGGACTTTTGTCTTCAGAGGCACATTTCAGTCCAAGCAGAATATCTTCTGGGAAAAATGAATACGATAGTAGAGTGATGTTCCAGGCATCTTCGAGATTCAAGCGACCGGCGTCTTCATCCAGCAATATTCCCAAAACTTTTTTCAAAATTCGGTCCCTCCTCGTTGGACCTTTTTGCTTCTCCTTTGAACACCAAACTTTCCTTTTATTACAGTTGGAGACCAAATCCACAGGGTTTAATGATGGATGCTTTACTTCAGGACTGGTACATGCCTTACCTCCATACATTATGATAGCTTGAGTCCTGGCACAGATTCAACGCCAGAAGGTAAAAGTTCTACTGATCACCCCTTTCTGGCAGGGACAACCTTGGTTCCCTTCAGCTCTGGAGTTATCAATAGAATGGCTAGTGCCTCTGGACTGGCCTTCAAAATGTGTCTGAGAGACCATCACTCAGCATTGCCTGCGAGCTGCGTACTAGGCTGACCTCACCAGGCTGGCAAGACAAACTGTGATGACCTGTGTGTGCAAGTGACCAAGAGAAAAAAAGCTAATCAGAGACAGAACATTACACAGAACATTTCTCTCTGCAACCATGATTTTGACTTCTGGCTTTGGTGAGTGAGGATCTGAGCAGAGCGGTCTGAAAGTAAATTGTGCTTCCTACAATTATACTTCCGGCAGCCGAAGAAGAATGTGCTCATAAATGATGTATGTGCTCCGTTTTGGTCTCTCACTCATTTCTATAAGTTTAACCTGCAATGGTTCTTGCACCATCTATGGTGAACATACTGTATTCTACACCTAATAGGAGGAGCTTTAGTTTAGCCTCCTTCAGCCTTTAGTTCATATGCCTCTAGAGTCTAGAGCAATTGGCTTGAGACATTGTCAGTCACATCTTAGATCTGCCCATAAAAGTATTTTAGGCTCATCTTCTTTTTAACCCCTTGGATGCCTAGGACGTAACGGTTACACCCTGGGCAGCACCACTCAGTTGCCCAGGACGTAACTGTTATGTCCTGCACTCGACCCTCGGGGGAAGCGCTGACACTCCCCCTGAGGGCCTCCTTCCCACCCCCCCCCGGGCAGGCTGGAAGGGAAATGGCTTCCCCTTCCACTCCCACCACCCCCAACTAATGACATCAGAGTGCAATCACGCGCTGATATCATAAGAGGCCGCCTGACGCTCTGGAAGCCATTTGCTTCCAGCGCATCATGAGAAGAGGAGGTAAGTTTCTCCTCCGGCCGGGGGGAGATTACTTCAAAAGAGGCATCGAGGGAAAAAAAAAACTTTTCCCTCTATGCCTCTTTTAGCATTCCTGCTGCCCGATCGCGATGGAAGGGATTATGGGGTTCATTTTGACTCTGGCGGTACGTGATCGCCAGGGCTAAAATGACGGAAGCACCGCTTCCTGGCGCATTATGACCGCGGCAGAAGCGCTGCGGTCGCACCGCCGGGGCCGGCGGTATTCCGCCACATTTGCCCCGGTGGTGATAATCTGCCTGGGGGGATTACGAGTCCCCGACCGCCAGCCTTTTCCTGGCGGTTTGAACCGGCAGGAAAATGCTGGCGGAAAGGGGAGTCGTGGGGCCCCCTGACAGGGCCCCATGCAGCTATTCACTGTCTGCTATGCAGACAGTGAAAAGCGCGACGGGTGCAACTGCACCCGTCGCACGGCCGTACGCCACAGCCCCGCTGGGCCGGCGGGCGGAAACTTGGTTTCCACCCGCCGGCCCAGCGGGGATGTCAAAATGGGCACTGCATGAGTGCGGCCGCATTGGCGGCTGCACAGCGGTTACAACTTGGCGGGCGGAAGTAGCCGCCCGCCAAAGTTGTAATGACCCCCTATGTCTGTGTGCGTCTGAGTTTTTTGTGCAGGGTGAACGGCCCCTTGAGCAAGGGCCGCTCCCCCAAGGGGGCATAATCTTCTACACCGTTTCTGACCCCCTGGGGGCAGATCAGCTCATTATTTTTCAGCCGATCCGCCCCCAGGGGGTAGAAGCCATGATGTCACCAGGGATGTGTTGCTATTCGGTTTTTTTGTGTGGGGGTGGCCCCTTGGCAAGGGTCACGCCCCCCCCCCAAAGGGAGAGAAACACTTTGGCAGTTCTGCCCCTCTTGGGGGCAGATGCAGATCAGCCTTGTTTTTATTGGCCCATCTGCCCCCAAGGTGGGCAGAATCCACTAGGCACCAGGGATTATGTTTGTGTGCGTGTGTGTGAGTTTTTTGAGTAGTGGGCAGCCCCTTGGGCAAGGGTCACCCCTCCTAAGGGGGAGAAACACTTTTAGGCAGTTATGTACTCCTTGGGGGCAGATCGGCCTTGTTTTTTTGGCCCACCTACTCCCAAGGGGGGGCAGAATCCAGTAGGCACCCCGGATTATGTTTGTGTGCGTGTGTGTGAAGATTTTTGAGCGGGGCATAATCTTCTATACCGTTTCTGCCCCGATTGGCTCATTATTTTTCAGCCGATCTGCCCCCGGGGGGGCAGAATCCACTAGGGACCAAGGATTTTCTTTGTGCATGTGTGTGTGTGTTTTTTTTGTGCGAGGCGGTCCTTTGGGTAAGGGCTGCTCCCTCAAGGGGACATAATATTTTATGCCATTTCTGCCCCCCCAGGGGCAGATCGGCTCATTATTTTTAAGCCGATCTGCCCCCAGGAGGGGTAGAAGCCACAATGGCACCAGGGATGTGTTGCTGTTTGTTTATTTTTATTTTTGCCCCTTGGGCAAGGGTCACCCCCGAAGGGGGAGAAACACTTAGGGGCAGATCAGCCTTTTTTTTGGCCCATCTGCCAATCCACTAGGCACCAGGGATTTTATTTTTGTGTGTTTGTGTTTTGTGCAGGGGGGCAACCCCTTGGGCAAGGGCCGTTCCCCCAAGGGGGCATGATATTTAATACTGTTTCTGCCCTCCTTGGGGGCAGATCGGCTCATTTTTTTTAAAGCCAATCTGCCCCCGGGGAGGGCGGTGGGGGTAGAAGCCAGAATGGCACCCGGGATGTTCTGCGGTTTGTTTTTTGTGTGCAGGGGGCGGCCTTTAGGGGGAGAAACACTTTTAGGCAGTTCAGTCCTCCTTGGGGACAGATCGGCCTTGTTTTTTTTGCCCATCTGCTCCCAAGGGGGGGTGGGGGGGGTCAGAATCCAGTAGGCACCACAGATTATGTTTGTGTGCATGTGTGTGTGTGTGTGAGTTTTTTGTGCGGGCCGCCCCCCCAATAGAGCATAATCTTCCTCGCCGTTCGGCTCATTATTTTTCAGCCGATCTGCCCCCGGGGGGGTAGAAGCCACAATGGCACCAGGGATTGGTTACTATATGTTTTTTTTGTGTGGGGGGCGGCACCTTGGGCAAGGGTCGCCCCCCCCCCCAAAGGGGGAGAAACACTTTTAGGCAGATAGTCCTTGTTTTTTTTGGCCCATCTGCCCCCAACAGGGGCAGAATCCACTAGGGGCCAGGATTTTCTTTGTGTGTGTGTTTTTTGTGCGGGGGCGGCCCCTTGGGTAAGGGCTGCTCCCCCAAGGGGACATAATATTTTACGCCATTTCTGCCCCCCCGGGGGCAGATCGGCTCATTATTTTTAAGCCGATCTGCCCCCAGGGGGGGTAGAAGCCACAATGGCACCAGGGATGTGCTGATGTTTGTTTTTTTGTGGGGGTGCGGCCCCTTGGGCAAGGGTAACCCCCAAAGAAGGAGAAACACTTTTGGGCAGTTCTGCCCCCCTTGGGGGCAGCTCGGCCTTTTTTTTTGGCCCATCTGCCAATCCACTAGGCACCAGGGATTTTCTTTTTGTGTGTGTGTTTTTTGTGCAGGGGGAAGCACCTTGGGCAAGGGCCGTTCCCCCAAAGGGGCATAATATTCTACGCCGTTTCTGCCCCTCTTGGGGGCAGATCAGCTCATTTTTTTTAAGCCAATCTTCCCCCGGGGAGGGGGTAGAAGCCAGAATGGCACTAGGGGTGTTCGGCGGTTTCTTTTTTTTGTGTGGGTATCACCCCCCAAAGGGGGAGAAACACTTTTGGGCAGTTCTGCCCCCCTTGGGGGCATATCGGCCTAGGTCTTTTTAGGCCCATCTGCCCCGGAAGACCACAAGCCACCAGGGAAAAATTTTAACTGTTTGGTGGCGGGTGTTTCTCAACTGGCGAAGTATTCGCATTTGTGATTATAACAGTTTATTTCTCTTTTTTATTCTAGTTCAAAGCTTTTGCTTCTTTTGTTATGGTTTGTTTTAGCAGTGGTTGACCTGCGTTTTGCGTAGTTGCATGTTTTAGGTAAGAAAATTTACTCCAAAGGAGTATTGTTGCCATGCATGAATGAAATGTTTGTAGTTGGAGCACTAAATGCAGGATTGTGTGTGAAATTGTCCTTATATTTGTGCACAATGATATTTGTGTTGTCTTATATCTAATATGCTTTTCTTTTTTCTTTTTAGTGGGATATCATTGGCGATTGCCGAGTCTGTGCAAATTAGTAGCTGGTGAGTCTATCTTTTTCAGGCAAGTGAGTGTTATAGTTTTTGAGTGCATAACTCTTTGTAATAAAGGCCCACTTTGTTTATTACTTATTTTAGACAGTGCTGGTTGTTGTTGGCGCATTTGTCACGTTACACTTGTTAGAAAGGATCAGGGCTAGCCGCAGAGTGACCACTCAGCAGGTTGTTGGCATGCTTTTTGAGTTGTCTTCTGACCATGATTATGAGATGGACTCTGCATCTGAGGAAGAGGAGGAAGAGAGTGTTTCTGGCAGTGAGATTTCTGTCCAAGAGGAGTCTTCTGATGATGAAGCCACTCTCAGTGCAGATCAAGGGCCTGTTTTCGAGGACGACATCGATGTGCCAGCGGCTGAAAGGCTTCCAATAGGAAGACCTGACACCTGGGTTGCCCCAAACATGGAGCAGCCTCAGTTGCCTGCCTTTACTAGTCTCCCAGGGTGTAGAGTAAATACAGAAAACATTTTGCCTTTCAATTTCTTTGAGTTGTTTATGGACAATGTATTTTTGGAAGAGATTGTTGAGCAGACTAATTTGTATGCGGAGCAGTATTTGAGGGACAACGCTGCCAGAATTAGGCCTCAGTCTAGAGCTAACCATTGGATTGCCACAAATTTGCAAAAGATGAAAAAGTCCTTGGGTTTGACTTTTTTTGATGGGGTTGATAAGGAAGCAGTCACTGGCTTCTTATTGGTCTACTGGTCCCTTGATGCAACAGCTATATTTCCTGCAACGATGACTCGTAATCGATATTTGCTTCTTCTTCGAATGCTGCATTTTGTTGACAATGCTTTAGCCTTGCCACAAGATCACCCCGATTGTGACCATCTTTTTAAAATTAGGCAGGTCCTTGATCATTTTGTAGATCGGTTTTCAGAGGTCTATATGTCAGGCAAAGAAATAAGTGTGGACGAGTCTTTGGTCCTGTTCAAGGGTCGTTTGGTTTTTAGGCAGTACATTCCCAGCAAGAGGGCATGGTATGTAAGTAAACTGTATGTGCTGTCTGAAAGTAGTACAGGATATGTTTATAATTTCTAGGTCTACACTGGTAGGGATTCCAGTATTGACACCCCTGGTTGTCCGCCAACTTTTGGAGATAGCAAGAAAATTGTGTGGGAACTTGGTAGACGACTGTTCAAAAAAGGTCACCATTTATATGTAGATAACTTCTACATTGGAGTTCAGGTGTTCAAGGAGTTGTTCAGAGTGGACACTGTTGCTTGTGGCACAATCTGCTCTAACCGGAAAGGCTATCCAAGGGAGCTTGTCTGTAAAAAAAGCTTGAGAGAGGACAGTGCAGTGCCTTGCAGAATGATGAGCTGCTAGCTCTGAAATTTGTAGGCAGGAGGGATATGTACATGCTAACTATCATCCATGATGAGAGTACTTCACCTTTGGCTGTTTGGGGTCAAGTTGCTGAAGTGTGCAAACCTGTGTGCATTTTATATTACAATAAGCACATGGGTGGTGTTGATAGAGTAGATTTGAGGTGGGAATCCTACACTGCTATTCGTAAGTCTTACGTGTGGTATAAAAAGTTGGCTATTCATTTGTTCAATCTAGCAACTTTTAATGTTTTTATTGTGTTTAAGGATTGTTCCCCTGAGTCAAGGATTAAACTTGTTACGTTTCAGGAGTCAGTGATAGAAAGCCTTGTTATGGTTGATCATGCAAGAGTTCCTAGAGTAGCAGTTGTGGAGGATGTGGCTAGATTGAAAGATCGCCACTTTCCTGATCAGATTCCTCCTGCTTTCCCTCTAAGAAATGCAGAGTTTGTGCCCGAAGAGGTATCCGGATGGAAAGCCGGATGTACTGCCCAGACTGTTCTTCAAAGCCTGGGCTGTGTGTGGCAGGCTGTTTCAGGAGTTACCACACACAGAAGAATTACTGGGAACTACTGTGAGCGTAAACTGCCATTTTATGTTTTCATATGTTCAGTTTCACTGTTGGCATTACTGTCATGTATTCAGTTGCAGCTTTTGTGTTCGTAGTTTTATACTTATAATTAGTTAGTGGTTTCTTTGTTGTTTAAAAACAAAAGAAATGATGGCAGTGTGCATGGAGTGGCGCTTGGCTGGCGGTGTGCATGGAGTGGCGCTTAGCTGGCAGTGCCAGCCAAACGCCAGTCCACATACTCCCAGCAGGTGGTATGATTGCTGTATCTGGCATGTGGGCGTATGAAAGTCATGGGCCCTTGAGTGGCGCTGTCTGTCGATGCGAGTGTTGTAATGTGCTGGGCCCGTGGCTGGCAGCGTGAATGGTCTTGTGCATGTCATGTATGAAAGGTGTGTGAATGGACTGT
This sequence comes from Pleurodeles waltl, assembly GCF_031143425.1. Taxonomy (NCBI): domain Eukaryota; kingdom Metazoa; phylum Chordata; class Amphibia; order Caudata; family Salamandridae; genus Pleurodeles; species Pleurodeles waltl. Next base: position 956,566,547 of record NC_090444.1, read on the forward strand.
AAAGCGGTTGGTGCCTTGTCGCAGCTTTACAGCTCATGAGCTGTCAGTCATTGGTTCAGTTTTTTGGCCTTTCTGTTATTAACAGTGCATTTCATTTTTGTGAAATCTCTTGTTAATAGAATTTGATCTATTGAACCATCACTCACCCTCGTGCCAAATCCAACCAGTATTTGTGGTAAAAATGACAAAACCTGCTCCACTGTAATCAGGCGTCGCAGCACAGCTGTGGCACGCTAGGTTTCTCGGTGAGATCCCAATGTTGAAGCATGCCACCAACTTGGTTGTTGGGTGAGGTGTCTTTTTAACATAACCTAAGTGCATTTCTTTTCACAATTTTAGTGTTTGGAACATCACAGAAGTACATGGACACATAAAAATTATCTATTACAAAACTACCTGTGTTGGGGGGGCCACCTACATTTTTGGTCCCAGGTGCAGCCTTCATCAGGGAAATCTACCAAACCCAGACATTTTTTTAAACTAGACACCCCAAGGAGTCCATGGAGGTGTGGCTTGCGTGGATCCCTCATCATTTCTTACCCAGACAGCTCTGCAAACCTCAAAAATTTGCTTAAAAAAGCATATTTTCCTCACTTTTCTTTGTCAGATCCCCGCTCCGGCACACATTTCCTACCACCCAGCATTCCCCTCAGTCTCCTAAGTAAAATTATACCTCACTTGTGTGGGTCCCCAAAGCAGAGTCAGCTTAAAGATGAATAAAAGAAAAATATGTGCTTATCAACTCGCTGTGCTATCCCCTCAATCTCTACAGGTTTTTGGTCTTTTTCTGTTGCAGGCACCTGGGCCACCCACACAAGTGAGGTATCATTTGTATCGGGAGACTTGGGAGAACGCTCGGGTGGAAGGAAATGTGTGTCTCCTCTCAGATTCCAGAACTTTTTGTCACCGAAATGTGAGGAAAAAGTGTTTTTTGCCACATTTTGAGGTTTGCAAAGGATTCTGGGTAACAGAACTTGGAGAGAGCACCACAAGTCAACCCATCTTGGATTCCCCTCGGTGTCTAGTTTTAAAAATGCACAGGTTTGGTAGGTTTCCCTAGGTGCCGGCTGAGCTAGAGGCCAAAATCCACAGCTGGGCACTTTTCAAAAAAACAGCTCTGATTTCTTTGGGAAAATGTGATGTGTCCACATTGTGTTTTGGGGCATTTCCTGTTGCCAGCACTAGGCCTACCCACACAAGTGAGGTACCATTTTTATCTGGAGACTTGGAGGAACGCTGGGTAGGAGGCAATTCGTGGCTCCTCGCAGATTCCAGAACTTTCTGTCACCAAAATGTGAGGAAAAGGTATTTTTTTGCCAAATTTGGAGGTTTGCAAAGGATTCTGGGTAACAGAACTTGGCGAGAGCCCCAGACCTCACCCTATCTTCGATTCCCCTTGGTGTCTAGTTTTAAAAAATGCACAGGTTTGGTAGATTTCCCTTGGTGCGGGCTGAGCTAGAGGCCAAAATCCATAGCTAGGCACTTTGCAAAAAACAGCTCTGATTTCTTTGGGGAAATGTGATGTGTCCACCAAACCCATACATTGTGTTTTGGGGCATTTCCTGCTGCAGGCACTAGGCCTACCCACACAAGTGAAGTACCATTTTTATCGGGAGACATGGGGGAACGCTGGGTAGGAGGACATTTGTGGATCCTCTCAGATTCCAGAACTTTCTGTCACCAAAATGTGAGGAAAAAGTGTTTTTTTGCCAAATTTAGAGGTTTGCAAAGGATTCTGGGTAACAGAACTTGGTGAGAGCCCCACAAGTCACCCCATCTTAGATTCCCTTAGGTATCTAGTTTTCAAAAAATGCACATGTTTGGTAGATTTCCTTCCTTGCCGGCTGAGCTAGAGGCCAAAATCCATAGCTGAGAATTTTGCAAAAAACAGCTTTGATTTCGTTGGGAAAATGTGATGTGTCCATGTTGTGTTTTGGGGCATTTCCTGTTGCGGGCACTAGGCCTACCCACACAAGTGAGGTACCATTTCTATCGGGACACTGGGGGGAACACTGGCTGGAAGGAAATTTGTGGCTTCTCTCAGATTCCAGAACTTTCTGTCACCAAAATTTGGGGAAAAAGTGTTTTGTTTGCCAAATTTTGAGGTTTGCAAAGGAGTCTGGGTAACAGAACTTGCTCAGAGCCCCACAAGTCACCCCATCTTGGATTCCCCCAGGTGTCTAGTTTTCATAAATGCACAGGTTTGGTAGGTTTTCCTAGGTGCTGGCGGAGCTAGAGACAAAAATCCACAGCTAGGCACTTTGCAAAAAAACAGCTCTGATGTCTTTGGGAAAATGTGATGTGTCCACGTTCTGTTTTGTGGCATTTCCTGTCACGGGCACAAGGCCTATGCACACAAGTGAGGTACCATTTTTATCGGGACACTTGGGGAACACTGGGTAGGAGGCAATTTGTGGCTCCTCTCAGATTTCAGAACTTTCTGTCGCCGAAATGTGAGGAAAAAGTGGGTTTTTTAGCCACATTTGAGGTTTGCAAAGGATTCTGGGTAAGAGAACTTCCTGAGAGCCCCACAAGTCACCCCATCTTGGATTCCCCTACGTGTCTAGTTTTAAAAAATGCACAGGTTTGGTAGGTTTTCCAAGGTGCCGGCTGAGCTAGAGGCCAAAATCCACAGCTAGGCACTTTGCGGAAAAAAACAGCTCTGACTGCTTAGGGAAAATGTTATGTGTCCATGTTGTGTTTCCTGTCGTGGGCATTAGGCCTAACCACGCAAGTGAGGTACCATTTTTATCGGGAGACTTGAGGGAACACTGGGTAGGAGAAAATTTGTGGTTCATCTCAGATTCCAGAACTTTCTGTCACCAAAATGTGAGTAAAAAGTGTTTTTTTGTCAAATTTTGAGGTTTGAAAGGATTCTGGGTATCAGAACTTGGTGAGCGCCCCACAAGTCACCCCATCTTGGATTCCTCTAGGTGTCTAGTCTTCAAAAATGCACAGGTTTGGTAGGTTTCCCTAAGTGCTGGCTGAGCTAGAGGCCAAAATCCACAGCTAGGCACTTTGCAAACAAAACAGCTCTGATTTCTTTGGGAAAATGTGATGTGTCCACGTTGGGTTTTGGGGCATTTCCTGTCGTGGGCACTAGGCCTATCCACACAAGTGAGGTACCATTTTTATTGGGAGACTTGGGGGAAAGCTGGGTAGGAGGAAATGTGTGGCGCCTCTCAGATTCCAGAACTTTAGGTCACCGAAATATGAGGAAAAAGTGTATTTTGGCCAAATGTTGAGGTCTGCAAAAGCTTCTGGGTACCAGAACTTGCTGAGAGCCCCACAAGTCACCCCATCTTCGATTCCCCTACGTGTCAAGTTTAAAAAACATACACAGGTTTGGTAGGCTTTCCAAGATGCTGGCTGAGCTAGAGGCCAAAATCCACAGCTAGGCACTTTGCAAAAAAAACAGCTCTGATTGCTTTGGGAAAATGTTATGTGTCCATGTTGCGTTTCCTGTCGTGGGCATTAGGCCTAACCACACAAGTGAGGTACCTTTTTTATTCTGAGACATGGGGGAACGCTGGGTAGGAGGAAATGTGTGGCTCCTCTCCGATTCCAGACCTTTCTGTCACCAACATGTGAGGAAAAAGTGTTTTTTTGTCAAATGTTGAGGTTTGAAAGGATTCTGGGTAACAGAACTTAGTGAGAGCACCACAAGTCACCCCATCTTAGAGTCCTCTAGGTGTATAGTTTAAAAATGCACAGGTTTGGTAGGTATCCCTAGTTGCTGGCTGAGCTAGAGGCCAAAATCCACAGCTAGGCACTTTGCAAAAAAGAGCTCTAATTTCTTTGGGAAAATGTTATGTGTCCATGTTGCGTTTACTGTCGTGGGCATTAGGCCTAACCACGCAAGTGAGGTACCATTTTTATCAGGAGACTTGGGGGAACACAGAATAGAAGAGCAAGTGTTATTGCCCCTTGTGTTTCTCTACATTTCTTCCTTCCAAATGGAAGACAGTGTGTAAAAAAGACATTTATTTGAGAAATGCCCTGTAATTCACATGCTAGTTTGGGGTCCCCAGAATTCAGAGATGTGCAAACAACCACTGCTTATTAACACTGTATCTTGTGCCTATTTTGAAAATACAAAGGTTTTCTTGATACCTATCATTCACTCTTTATATTTCAGCAAATGAATTGCTGTATACCCAGTATAGAATGAAAACCAATAGCAAGGTGCAGCTCATTTATTGGCTCTAGGTACCTAGGGTTCTTGATGAACCTACAAGCCCTATATATCCCGCAACCAAAAGAGACAACCAGACGTTACGGTATATTGCTTTAAAAAATCTGACATCACAGTAAAAAGTTACAGAGAAAAACGTGAAGAATAATTGCTGTATTTCACCTCAATTTCAATATTTAATTATTTCAGCTGTAGGAAAACCCTGTAGGATCTACACAAACGACCCCTTGGTGAATTCAGAATTGTGTCTACTTTTCAGAAATGTTTAGCTTTCCAGGATTGAGCATTGGTTTCACACCCATTTCTGTCACTAACTGGAACAAGGCTAAAAGCACAAAAAATAGTAAAAATGGGGTATGTCCCAGTAAAATGAGAAAATTGTGTTGAAAAATTTGGTTTTCTGATTCAAGCCTGCCTGTTCCTGAAAGCTGGGAGGATGGTGATTTTAGCACCAAAAACCCTTTGTTGATGCCATTCCCAGTGAAAAAACCACAAGCCTTCTTCTGTAGCCCTTTTTTCCCATTTAGAAAAAGAAAACGAAATTTTTGCTATATTTTGGCTAATTTCTTGGTCTCATTCAGAAGAACCGACAAAGTCTGGTTACCTCTAGAATCCGTAGGATGTTGGAAAAAAAGGACGAAAATTTGGCGTGGGTAGCTTGTGTGGACAAAACGTTATGAGGGCCTAAGTGCGAACTGCCCCAAATAGCAAAAAAAAGGTCTGCCACCTGAGGGGAAAAGGCCTAGCAGCGAAGGGGTTAATGGCAGTTTGGGTTTCTACCTCTTCCATTTTAATGCACGAGGGACTATTTTACAGCGAAAAAGTACAGACATTACACATTACATTTTTATCTTATTCATGCACTGTAAACACAAAGCAGTCCTATTTTGGTTGTTTTACCCCGCACCAAACATTTATTGATTTTGACAGCTGTTATATTGTGGGTATAATGTTTTTGTTTTACTGTATTTCTTTAGTTATCAAGCGTTGCATTAACTGTATTACACTTTTGTGTTATTGCGGTTGTTCAGTCTGGCATTCTCACCGTGAACGCTGGACTGGACTGCAGCTCTGTTCGGTGCGTCCTGCCTGCGCTTCGTGGACTTTTATCTTTGAAGCTTCTCAAAACATAAACGCTGCCCTCAACTTTATTCTTTGTCTCCTGCCTTTTATTTGGATACCCATACAACAACAGCAGTTACATGTGAACGTCCACCCTACTGGCTTTGCCAGCGCTTGCTCGTGTGGTATTATGCTCTTTCTTTTAATACAAGACCTTGAAGCCATTACCCAATAGAGAGGGCCTATTGAGATTTTGGCAGACAGGTAATCCGTCACAAACGTCCAGTCTGCCTTACTACAAGTGCCAATGGATATAGTGCACTAGTAATGTGGCGGACAGAATATCCATCTTTCGCTGAAGTACCCACATGACAAACTATAAATCAGTCCTCAAGGTCTTTCAGGGCTGGTGAATGCAGATATTAGAGCAAATAGCAATGACAGGCCCCCGTCAAAAAAGAACATCTTCATGAAGTCATTTTGAAGTCATCTGATGACTTCAGCTGCATTAGTCCTGTAATTATCCAGTGAAGTAATCCGAAACCATCCTGAAGAATGCCTATAGGGCAAAATATTTAAATGAGATGACTCCACAGTCATCACAGTAACTACTTCAGGATGGGCTTTTGATTACATCCTTGAAAATGTGTAATTATCTTTAAAGACTACAGGATGACTTCATGACAGCTAGGGGATGAGTGCAGATTACTTGATGATGACTCCATGACAACCAGGGGATGACAGCAGATTAGTTCAAGATGACTCCATGACAACAAAAGGATGACTGCAGATTACGTAAAGATGACTCAATGACAGCTTTATGATGATTCCATGACAACTAGGGGATGAGTGCAGATTTCGTCATGATGATTCCATGACACCTAGGGGATAGGGTTAGATTACTCCATGAGGACTTCATGATTACTTCAGGATTTCTTTGTATTACCTCACAATTACTTTATGACCACATCTGGATGTCACTTTATTACTTTACTATAGAACAGAACGTGCTTCTGAATAGGTTACTAAGACATGATTCCATGACGATTGCGTCACCGTCACTTTCTGTGATTGATAGGTCTCCCTCACATGGTAGTTCCTTTAGTGTTGAATAGCACTGGAGTGTACTGTTGAGCAAAAAGGGACCCTCAGTTAGTGTATTTCAAACATCTTCCAGACACATGTTGTGGTAATACTACAATTCTAGTAACTTATTACAGCAACTACTAACGGTGATAACATACATTGAGAAATAAATTGGGAATAACCAATAACAATTACATTTTCATACATCATTCCAATTTAAAGGAATTTGCAGCAGCTTTCAGTGATGTATAGTATCATTTCACTTTTTTCTCTAAATTGAAACTATCATGTTAATTTCACAAATGTTTAGAGCAGCACTAAGGAGCTATGGATGAGAGAGTGTTGCTAAGTATTGTAAGTGGACTTCATATGAGTTCTGAGTTGAGTGAGTGGGTAATATACTCAAAGCAGTAGGGTGACAGGTGAGAGTTCTATTGTGAATGGCTTTGATGTGTATGGGCTTGCACATTTGTGATGTTGGGTGGGTGAATGGTACAGTGTGAGTAGTGAGTGGGTGTGAGCAGCTGAGGATAATGGTGGTCTTTACAATGGTTGTTTGGTGTGAATGTTTTTACGTTATTATGGTGAATGAAGTTTGAATAAGTGACATCAATGATAGTCAAAGAGTACATGGTGTCCCAAGTAGTATTCTAATTATCCGTTAGCAAGTGTTTGTGAGAGTGGTTTATTACGTTGTAGTGTGCGTGGCGCTGTATTGATATGCATATGGCTTAAGTGGCTTTAGGTGATTGCGTACTATAAGTGAGTGTGGGTGATGGACTGTGGAGTTGTAAATAGTGACAGTGTTACATGTGTGGCACTTAGTAAGGCAAGCAGTGAGAAGTGTTATAAATCACAGTTGGGAAATGGTAGGATTCCTGTTGTGACTAAGAATGGGCTTTATGTGTGAACGGATGTTTAACTGTGCAGCTATACGGTGTAAGACGATATTCATGTGGAAACTCTATGTAGATAGCAGAGGCTGACTGCGGAGAGGAGATATTAACATATAGGGGGTCATTACAATATTGGCGGTAAAAGCCGCTTACCGCCTTGCAGAAGACCGCCAATACACCGCCGCGGCCGCGGAAAACCGCCACAGCTATTATGACCCACATCTCGGAATCCGCCGAAATTCAGACACCCACACAAGTCCGCCACACCAAAGGTCAGTGATAAACTGGCGAAAACAAATCCTCCACCGTCACGCCAACAGAAACACGCCCATGCTATTACGACCCACGAATCCACGCGGCGGTCTTTCAACCGCGGTAGTCTATTGGCGGTACACACCGCCGCGCTCAAAATACACACACATCTCCAAAACACCGCCACATTGGACAATTCAAAATACACACACCTGATACACATACAAACACCACTCCCACACACCCAACACAATATAAAACACACACCCACATCACCCACAAACCCCTACGACCAAAAATTAGAGACGAAGGCGACAGAGAGAGCACAGCAATAGACAACCCCACCACACAGAGGCACACGACACCATCACCCACACAACATCCACGCACAAAACACCCCACACCACTACACATCACCACACTCATCACCACATACACCACCCCACACATCACCTACACCACCCCATGGCACGCCAAAGACACCCCAGGTTTTCGGAGGAGGAGCTCAGGGTCATGGTGGAGGAAATCGTACGGGTAGAGCCACAGCTATTTGGATCACAGGTGCAGCACACCTATATAGCTAGGAAGATGGAGCTATGGCGAAGAATCGTGGACAGGGTCAACGCAGTGGGACAGCACCCAAGAAATCGGGAGGACATCAGGAAGAGGTGGAACGACCTATGGGGGAAGGTGCGTTCCGTGGCCTCCAGGCACAACATCGCAGTTCAGCGGACTGGCGGCGGACCCCCATCTCCTCCCCCACAACTAACAACATGGGAGGAGCAGGTCTTGACCATTATGCATCCTGAGGGCCTCGGAGGAGTCGGTGTTGGAATGGGCACTGGTAAGTCAAATCTTAATTATCATATCCCCCACCCTACCTGCATGCTATCACACACACCCACCCTCAACCCCTCCCCTATCACTCCAACTCCTCACTAATGTACTAATAACACAAACCACCCATCCCAACACCAAGTCCTGCATGACACAACAAAGCATGGACACGCATCACTAAAGCATTCCCACTGCACATACCCATAACAACCCCTAACCATCACCACACAAGCCCCCACACAGTAATGCTAGCACTGGGGTACACGTTCACCCATCCATTGCACACCATGACACACACAGATGCTATAATCATGCTTTTATACCCCTGCAGGACCACTACCTAATGTCACCAGACAGGAGGGTCCAGACATCTCTACCCCACCCACAGAAGAGGCCCACAGTGATGATAGCAGCTCTGGCCAACTGGATCCAGATGACCAGCCCGGACCATCGTGGACCTCGGGACAGTCGGTTCCCCTCGCACAGGCACAGCCCAACACTGACCTTCCATCCTCTGGTAACACCAGCACAGCACCCACCCAGCGGGCCCATACCTCCGTCCCCATGACACGTCAATCAGCTGTGTGTCTACCACTACAGGGAACCCAGGATAACCCACCACACCAACAACAACAGGGACCTGGGGGCAGTGGTAGTGGGCACACTGTCCAGGGGACGGAGGCACAGGAACACAGGGGAACTGGGAGGGCTGCTGTGCGACAGGGGGTGGACAGGCCAAGGGAACCCACTCTCCACGAGGCCCTCTCCTCCATCATGGGAGCATACCACCACTCCCGGGAGACGATGGCTACGGTCCTGGCCAAGTTTCAGGAGACCCAGCGCATGAAGGAGGAACAGTATTTGGGGTTCGGGGAGGAACTCAGAACCATCAGCTCCGCCCTGGGCACCATCGTAGGGGTGCTGACGGACATACAGAACACCAATAGGGACACCGTGGCACTCCAAAGGGCCCCTGACACTAGCCTGGACGATGAACTGCCCACCACCTCCGCCGGCGCTAGTGGACAGGACGCCCCGCCACAGGACCACCACACCAGCACCCCACCCCCTGCAGACGGAGAACCACCACGCAAGCGGTCCCTGAGATCCAGGAACAGGACAGAGCACGATGGCAAGACCCCGCCAAGAAATGAGACCACCCTGATTGTCATCCCACTGTCCCACTTTGTAACCCTGTCCATATTGGAACTGCCCCAGCTCCACTTCCTATGCCCGTATGGGCAGTGCACCTGTGAGACTAATAGACTGGACTCTGCCATGGACATTCCTCCACCATCACCCATCACCATTTTGCCACCCCCTCCAATAATTAGCACTTCAATAAACACCCTTGAACCACAAAACAATCTGGAGTCAGTCTGTGATTTTGAAAATGTGTATTAGATATGACAATGACAAAATCCGTTCGAAAATATAATGTCAACATACCTATGTCACACATTACAAGTCCATGAAGGATGGAAGCAGATAACACACGTTGGTAACCACACCTGTGAAACCGTAATGGAAATGTACAACTCAGTTACCAAATACTGCTTCAAATTGACAGACAGGATAGAGGTAGAAGTGTGAAAGTAAATGTACTAGTAAAGAAAGTGTTCTCACCTGTGTGTCACTGGAAATATTGCTGTATGACTGAGTCCCTGTTGTCAATATCTTCTTCCTCTGCTTCCTCCTCATCACTGTCCACAGGCTCCACAGCTGCCACAACACCGTCATCTGGACCATCCTCCTGCAGAAAAGGCACCTGGCGTCGCAAAGCAAGATTGTGAAGCATAGAGCAGGCGATGATGATCTGGCACACCTTCCTTGGTGAGTAGAATAGGGAACCACCTGTCATATGGAGGCACCTGAACCTGGCCTTCAGGAGGCCGAAGGTGCGTTCGATCACCCTCCTAGTCCGCCCATGGGCCTCATTGTAGCGTTCCTCTGCCCTGGGATTCCTCACTGGGGTCAACAGCCATGATAGGTTGGGGTAACCAGAGTCCCCTAATAGCCACACCCGGTGCCTCTGGAGTTGACCCATCACATAAGGGATGCTGCTATTCCGCAGGATGTAGGCGTCATGCACTGAGCCAGGGAACATAGCATTTACTTGCGAGATGTACTGGTCTGCCAAACATACCATCTGTACATTCATCGAATGATAACTCTTCCGGTTCCTGTACACCTGTTCACTCCTGTGGGGGGGGGGCAGAGCTACATGGGTCCCATCAATAGCACCTATGATGTTAGGGATATGTCCCAGGGCATAGAAGTTACCTTTAACTGTAGCCAAATCCTCCACCTGAGGGAAACGATATAGCTCCTCATGTGTTTCAGCAGGGCAGACAACTCTCTGGACAACACGTTGGAAACCGTAGGCTGGGACATCCCTGATGCCATGGCCACTGTTGTTTGAAATGACCCACTTGCTAGGAAATGGAGCACTGATAGCACCTGCACTTGAGAGGGGACTCCTGTGGGATGCCGGATTGGTGACATAAGGTCTGGCTCCAACTGGGTACACAGTTCCTGGATTGTGGCACGGTCAAACCTGTAGGTGATGATTAAATGTCGCTCCTCCATTGTCAACAGGTCCACCAGCGGTCGGTACACCAGAGGATTCCGCCATCTCCTTACATGTCCCAGCTGACGGTGCCTAGGAAGGACAACAGCGACCACAGAGTCAAGCAATTCAGAGGTATGTATCCACAGCTACACAGAACACGAAACAAAATCCCAAAAGTTGTCTGTATGTGTGTTGATTCCAGGCCTAGGTATGTGTGACGCAGTTAAAAATGAAGCCATGTGGGCCCCTGAAATGGCGGATGCCTGACCTGTAAAGTGGGACAATGGGATGTGAGGTAATTGTGCTGGCGTTGTACACCGTCGCGGTAGGCGGTCGTAGGCCGCGGCACAATGCTGCATTGGTAAACATTGGACCCTATGGGTCCCAGGAGCCACGGACGTGACCGCCATTTTCTATCTGTTCAATCACTCGATACCTGATCTTCGACAGGAGAGGACCTACACTGCAAGTGCTGCTGTGACCTCGGTCTGGAAGAGACAATGGCACGTGCGTCTGGGGAAAGGGCCCCTGCCTTCACTGCACAGGAGTTGGAGAAGCTCGTGGAAGGGGTCCTCCCCCAGTACACGCTACTCTACGGTCCTCAAGACCAACAGATGAGTACATAGGGTGCAAGTTGTATTGAGCTATGCCTGGGTGGAGAGGGCTGGATCTCTCCGTTTCTGGACAGGTATCGTGTGTGGGCCTCGCCCATGCATTTTGGGCCCAGTGGTCCACGGACATTGAATGGTGCATACCTGCACTACTAATCGTGATGTATATTTTTGGAATGTGTATATATTTCTGTATATATTAGCTTACTGTATTTTGATACATTACAATAGTTGTACTCATTTCCTTTTGTCTTTGCATTCTTCCGGGGGGGTTGTGGGTTGTTACTGTGATGTTTGGAAATGCATTGGTGTGTGTGTTGTAGGGTGCGAGGGTCGGGGTGGGGGTGGGGGTGTTGCGTGTGTGTGTCCCTGACTTTTGCCTCCCCTATGTCGTAGGTGCAGTACTCACCAATGTCTTCGGCGCCAGCGTTGCTGATGTTCGTAGAGGAGCAGGAACACTATCGCAGGTAGTATTTGGAGTTCCGGCTCCATGGTGCCCTCCTTCCTCGTGGAGTGTGTAGAGGTGAGCGTTTTCCCATTGAAAAGGCTGTTTCCGCCGTGTTTTTATCCACGGTGAATCCGCCCCGGAAAAGGTGATGGATTGGCCTGTTGTAATACTGTGGGCGGTACTTTGTCTTCCGCCTGTCTGTTGGCGGTGACCACCGCGCTGCTTGCCTGTACCACCGTGGTGGTCGGAGTGTTCAAGTGGCTGTCTATGTTGGCGGTTTCCACCACGATCATAATTCCCTTTTTTTTCCGCCGGCCTGTTTGCGGTATTACCGCCGCTTTAACACCGTCCGCCAGGGTTGTAATGACCCCCATAGTGTTGGAAAAAAGCACGGAACTGTAGGTGTATAAGTGTCATGTTAAGGCCAAATATGTCAATAGTTGAGTCCTGTTTGTGGATGGTAGAACAGTGCAGCGCAGGACCAAAGGGTAAGGATATGGTGTGTGATATGTGTTGTGCAGAGCAGATTTGGATAGGAGATGTGAAGAGCCAGGGCATAGTGGATCTTGAGAGTGGATATGGAGAGCTCCTGTGAAGAGCATAACCGAAGAACAGATCTAAAGTAGGGGCTAGCAGCTGTGCAGCAGTTTCAAGAGATAAATAGAGTAATATTTGAAGCTATTGATGAGCAGAAGTGGAGTGTCAATGAACGATTAGTGGAGATGGAAACTGATATTGTAGGAAATACTGGATGCAGAGGATGAATTTAAAGGCTAGAAAGTTCACAAAGAGGGAACTTAAATGGTATTACTAGCATTTGTAATAGGGAGACAAAATGAAAAGGGATGGGAGTCGGTGAGTATAGTATTTAGCAGATAAGGTGGTAGAGAGGTAGATGTAGTGCACGGAGAGCAGAAGTGGTGTTTGAAGTGGCTCATTAAGAACAGATGTACAGGTTTCAGAGAGGATTTGGAACTTGGAGAGTGGATGCAGACGCCTTAGATCAGATATGTGAGTTGAACAACAGATGTAGATAGTGGATACAATGGTTGAACAATGTATATAAACTAGCAGTGCACATGCTGGGTAGATTACACATGTGGATAGTATAGATCAAACATGCAAACAAAGAGTGAATGTGGGGACTGCACTTACAGAGTGTAGCACGCCTGTGGAGGGGAGATATGTGGAGATATCTGATGGAGAGTGGATGAACAGGTGTGAAAGCTGAGATACAGTGAATAGTAAGGTAGTGTGATGTGCAGATATGAATAGTGGCAGTGGAACATATATGGTAGATGCGATTTGTAGAGTGCAGATGTATAGGGTGAAAAATGGATGTTGAGTCTGTACAGCCGATATAGAGAGACGGATGTGACTCATGGACAGTACACATAGAAGGAAGAGGGTACATGTGCATAGTAAAAACAGCATGAGGAGGGTGGAGAAGGAATGATTGGGTGGTGAGAATGTAAGTGTTAAGGATATCAAGTAATGGGTGGAAAGAGAACAAGGAGAGTAGAAAACTTACTTGGAAGGTAAAGAGTATGTACAGGGTGGCAAGCACAATCAGCGGTTGGAGAGAGCATGTGCTGAGAACTATAGAAGAGCAGATGTAGGGGTTGAATGTGCTGGCTGAAGAGTGCATATGGAAGGCAGAGTTATTATGTGTGACAAGGGTGGAGAGTCTATGTAGGAGAAGGATAAACACTGCTGGTCTAGGAAGTAGAGGGCCAAGAGCATATGTATTGCACTGAGAGATGATATGGTGTGCAGAGAGAGGGTGGGGAAAATCGATCATGCACATGGCGAGCCATTGTACATGATGGACAGCAGAGACAGGACTTGTAGAATGGACAGAGAGGTGTTACAGTGGATGTGTAAGATAGAGAACACATTTAGAGGGTGGAAACAGAGAGTCACAATGAATGCACGGTGGAGGGAAAGGAGCAGACATGGATCGTGGAGGGTGCATATGGTAGGTCAATTTAGATTATTTAGAGGGTGGACAGCTGATATAGAGGGGAGCACAGTTAGTGATCAGATAAACAGAGGTACAGTTGTACAGTGTGAAGCAGATGATCATGGTGGAGAGCTGATATACAGTGAGGTCAGGGTTTTTTTGAAAGTGGAGGTGGAACAGAGAGAAGGGACTCAGACTGCAGGTGTATAGAGCGGAGATTGGATGGAAAACGGTTATGGAGAATACATGTGGAACATAGTGGGTGTATAGGATGGAGAGTGTGTCTTATAAACGGAGAGCATATGGACAGGATGGAAAGGGCAAGTGCTGGTTGTAGAGTGCATGTAGATTGTTTAGAGTGCATGCACAGGGCAGGGAGTGGATGTACAGGGCAGAGCGGTTGTACAGGGCAAAGAGCAAAAGTTGACAAGACAGCAAATGTGAACTTGAGGATCATGGTGGGCATATACACAGGTTGGCATGCAGATGTTGGAGGTAAAAGTACAGAATGTGGAGGGCACAGCGGAAGTACTGGATGATGAGCACATTTAGAGGGCAAATGCAGAGATTGGAGAGCAGAGGTGGCAGTAAGAGAGTTTATATAGATCGGGAATCCAGTGACAAAAAACACATCTATAGAGTGGGGAGTTAATGTAGTGCATAAGGAGAGGAAGGATTGGATGTAGATAGCAGACTACATGGAGAATTGAGGTGGGACATGGAGAGTGGATGCAGATGGCTCTGAATGGATGTGAAGGGTGGGGAACAGATTTAGAGAGTGGACAATGGATGTATTGTTGAAAGTGCAGGTGAAGGTCACACATGGAAGTGAAGAGAAAGTTTAGAAAGTGGATATTCAGCATAGAGAGCATAGGTATAGGACTGACACCAAGAGTACAAGCTGAAGCAGATAATGAGGATAAAGGCAGCTATAAAGCCTGATGACAAACCAAAAGAATAATGGAGCACACCATAACTCAATTGTTGAATATCTAACTATAAAGGATAATTATGGTCTAACAAATCATTGTATAAACTACACAGATATAAAAGAGAATGTAATAAGAAATCAATAGCTTGAGCATCTGGGTGTATAATATACAGGTGCTTATTATCTTTACTAATTTATGTGGAAATATACCGTTAATATTCACAATGATATATATCATATCTATTTGTAAATATACATGCTCATAAATACATAAACTTATGCAGATACAAAGATGTAAGCAGTTTAAAACACACATAGAAATTCATATCCAATTTAATTCCGAAGCGATTACAAATCTCAGGTGTTTGAACTTTGTGAATTCTCTGCCAATGGATGTAAACCTCAGGTTGATGACCTGGTTAGGAGAGTGGATGTGCAATGCAGAGAGACGATGTGGACCACTGAGAGTAGATGTACAGGGTAGAGCCTCCTCTGCATTTGTTGTATGGGGTGTGAAGAACACAAGAGTGTGGACGATAGGGAATGAAAATACAGGGAGGAGAGTGGATATACAGGGTGTGCATGGATAGGGTAGAGAGTGCATCTTGTGGATGGAGAGCAGACAAAAGGTGGACAATTCATGTGAAAGTCAGGGAATTTGTGTATATTTTGAAGAGTGGATGTGGAGGACATACATACAGGGTAGAGAGTAGATGCACACAGTGGACAGCAAGTGTGAACAGTGTAGTGCATACGTAGCTATCGTCCTTCCACACAAATGTGTTTAAGTCCCCTGTTTTGCTTCCATCTGCACGCCTCTGTGTTCCTTTCCCCTGTTTTGCTTCCTCTCCCCACCTACACTCGCCATCTTACTTCTGCCTTCTCCTCCTACTACTTCCTCCATTTTTTTTGGTCCCCCGTCTATTTGCCCCTCCTCTCCCCAATCCTTAAAAAACATTTTTGACTGATTTTGTCTTTTAAACAATCTAACACAGATCAGTGACTAAAATGAAAAAAAACAGCTGAGTCATTTTGTTGGTGCATGGCT
The DNA here is from genome assembly GCF_031143425.1 of Pleurodeles waltl. NCBI lineage: Eukaryota > Metazoa > Chordata > Amphibia > Caudata > Salamandridae > Pleurodeles > Pleurodeles waltl. The sequence continues at coordinate 956,582,448 of NC_090444.1, forward strand.
CGCCTGTCTGCAAAATGATGCAGCTGATACAAAGTTCCTTTGAAGTCTTTTAGATGAACTTTACCACTTATTTCAAGCTATACATTTTACAGGCGTCATGTCTCTTAGGGTAATACTGCGTAAATGCTTATGGTGCCAGTTACTGTGAGGGTGATCTAGTTCATGCAAAAAAGAAAGTAAAATAATGCACGCGGTGCTGGGTCACATCTGCACACAGGCCCTTTCCTGTGCAGTCCTGGCATGAAAGGGAGCCCTCGACCGCCATTTTCTTACCTCCATACTCTGGTGCTGCACAACACAGAGTTCAATGAAGTCTGCTGTGTTTAGAAGCATACCATGCAGGCACAACACACACCCATACTCTGTTTCACCAAAACATTGATCCCAGCTGCATCAATTTCTATAAGGCAAGGAAATTAATATTTCATTTGAGCTTTAATGTCTTCATGTCTCAATATCCTCCAGTGATCACTCAGCCTCTCCTTGCTGTTTCTTTACAGTCCATTTTCACTATTTATTCCTGCCACTATTTCTCTCTTTGTGCCTCCTGTGCCTTCCTTCCACACCTGTACCCACCGTTCCTCCCGCTCACCACTATGCAATGGACGTTGATTCACAAAGATGCCGGGGGTAATGGGAGCAGTACTCAACACCTTTCGATCTCAGTGACATCACAGAAAAATATATTATGATCTTTGACCCTGAATCTTGCCATGAAGTGAATTCATAACACCATAGCCCTGTTTTCATCACATTAACTGACTTTGCTGAAGTTCCAGAGTAACTGCATGATTAATAAAACACAACACAAATAAATGCTGATTTTGGATATTACCAATCAGGGTGCTGACATGATACACCAAGGGAACATCACTCATTTCTCTTTGTCTTACATGAAAAATGATGTGTTCCTTTGAAAAGGAAGATAGAATGCTACTGGGGAGGTAAAGTATTGCCAAAAAACTGTCATAATGTAATGGTTTCCCAAGTGTCAACACGAAATGTATTGATAAATCATAAAGAGTTGAAAAGAAATTGTAAAAAAAATCTCCAATAACAGTTATGTCCAGCTGCGGAAGAGGCTTCATCAAATAGACTAAGCTGCAGTACATAAACCTGATGGCCTGAGTGAAAACAAGTGGTTTCAATTCTGTTTTACGGTTGGTAGGAGCTGCCAGCTCTCACCTGTGTTATTCATGCTAGCACTATAACCACTGGCCAATGTCCTGGGTCATGACGCCCACTGTTACGAGTTTGTGATTAATGGCACTATTGCTATATGATGCTATATATGAGATTCATGACGGAAGATGTGCAGGGGGCTTATAGAGCTTTGGAGCAGTTTGGTGCAGTCTCAGGTCTACTGGTTAACTGGAAGAAGTTCCTATGCGTATCCTATCCCTACAGAGGTGGCAAAACCTGTTGCATTAGGGTGTTCCGTGCGTTGTGAATTGGTCACTATTAGGTACCCTGGAGTTCCACATTTAGTGAACAGAAGAATGACTTCTAGAGAGTAAATGTCAGGCTCCACGGCAGGATGAAGACTCAAAGCCCAGGAGGAAGAAGAAGGAGGAGCTGACCACCACGAAGCAAGGAAACAAAAGTGACGTGGGAGCCAGCCAATGGTAAGTAAAGGTAAATTATGGGCAGACTCTAATTTTTTTTACAGACAAGAGATTTCACAGGCACAGAGCAAGCACTGTACAAGAGAAATGTGAAAAGTATGATTACAATTTCTCACAATTCAAAACAATTACCTCGCGTGGATGTGAAAAACATAGAGCACAGCTGATACATGGTGCATTCAGTAGGCCAAAACAACTGTGGTTATTCTCTTCTACCATAACATTTTCATCAATAAATACTGTGGAAGGTGACCATGAGATGGATGTGATTTGCTACAAATAATATTTGCCTTGCCATTCATCCCCATTATCCTTTTATTATCACCAGTCCAAGAAGCGCTATAAAAACACCATTCATAAATCTTTTATATGCTGCTATTCCAGCGCTGGGTGGGAAATTTTAGTGCTGAAATAGTAAACATGTGCATGCTAACACAGGATAAAAAGTGATGTAATCTGAACTGCACACTTTATGGAATACAAGAGTGTTGCACCTGGCCCTTTTTGCAAGGTCATCCCCAGTCTTTTTGTCGCCTTCCTCCTAATTTTTCTGATCAGTTTTTGTTGGCTTTAGGACTCTGGGCACTTTACCACTGCTAAAACAGTGCTAGGGTGCATATGCTCTTTGTGTAAATTGTACTGTTGATTGGTTTATCCATGATTGGCATATCTGATTTACTGGTAAGTCCCTAGTAAAGTGCACTATAGGTGCCCAGGGCCTGTAAATCAAAAGCTACTAGTGGGCCTGCAGCACTGGTTGTGCCGCCCACATTAGTAGCCCTGCAGTGTCTGTGTGTGCAGTTTTAAACTGCCAATTCGACTTAGCAAGTGTACCCACTTGCCAGTACTAAACCTTCCCTTTTACTACATGTCATGTACCCCTAAGGTAGGCCCTAAGTAGCCCCAGGGGGAGTGTGCAGTGTATGTTTAAGGTAGGACATATACTAGTGTGTTTTATATGTCCTAACAGTAAAATACTACCAAATTTGGTTTTCACTGCACCAGGCCTATCTCTCTCATAGATTAACATAGGGGCTGCCTTTAAATATTCTTAAAGCGCAGATTCACTTTGAGAGCAGATACAAATGTGGAGTTTAGGGTCTTGGAACTCACAATTTAAAAAAACATCTTTTAGTGAAGTTGGTTTTTAAGTTGTTTGAAAATGCCACTTTTAGAAAGTAGGCACTTTCTTACTTAAACCATTCTGTGACTTTGCCTGTTTTTGGATTGCCTGTCTGAGTCAGTTTGACAGTTGAGCTGTTTTTCACCTCTCTAGACAGCGACACAAAAGGGGGCGGTTGTAGCCTGCATATCCTGATGAGCCAACTGAGCTGGAGGGGAGGGAAGAGTGGTCGTTCACACTGAAAGGACTGTGTCTGCCCTCACACAATGATGTCTCCGACCCCCTAGTGTGCGTCTGGGGCCTGGCCTGGACAAGGAAGGATCTTGCAAACACTTGAGACTTTGCTTTGAAGTTTGCCAACTTCAAAGGCAGAACAGGGTATAAGAAGAAGACCCCAAACCCCAGACTTTTAGAATCTTTATGAAATCAAGAGGAACCTCTGCCAAGGAGAAGAGCTGAAGAGCTGGAGGAGGAGTACTGTCCCTTTGCTGTGCTGCTTTGCTGGACTGGCCTGCGGTTGCTGCTTCTGCCTGAAAAGAGTGCAAATGGTGAACTTTGCTGTGTGTCCTGCTTGAGAAAGTTCTCTAAGGGCTTGGAGTAGAGCTTGCCTCCTGTTGGAAGTCTCATGGACACCAAAGACTTCAGTTTCCTCGACCTGCAGCACTGGGAACTGTGTGTTTTGTGCTGTTCAAGAGGACAAACCACTGTGACGCTGCCAACAACGCCACTGGCCTGCACCGCGACCTGCTGACGCCGCACAGAGTCACATTGCCCCTCTTCACACCACGACTCTGGTCTCACCGATGCCGTCATCAGACGACTTCACTGAGCCGCTGCTCGCAGCGTAACCTGTGGGCCCGCACTCCGGCATCGCCTGCTCACACCGCAGCCTGGGCCTCCCCAATGACACCACTCCTGCTGACACTGGTGCCGCTGCCTACACCTTGGCATGTGGACACCGCTCGTGAGGAGCACGGAACACCGTCCCGTCCCGCACCACAACCCCGGTCCACATACACCAGCACCAACGACTCCAGTGTCGTCACCAGGCATCCCTGCCTGCACTGTGGCCTGTGGACACTGCTTGTGAGGGTCACGAAGCACCATCCCGTCCCACACCGCTGACTTGGGCCTACTGACGAACAGCGCTTCCGCAACACCGATGCCGCTGCCTGTACGTGACCTGTGAACACCGCACGTTGCACCGCCCCGCTTCACACCACAGTCCTGGACTCACCAGCGGCACTGGATGCCATCACCAAGCCGCAGCCTGCACCGTGACCTGTGGGCACTGCACGTCGCATCGTCCCACTTCGCACCACAGCCCCGACGCCATCAACGCCGGTGCACCTGACTTCACATCAGCCCGGAGTTAGATTCGCAAGGCGTGTGATTTCAAGGGCCCGACGACTCCTGCACCGACTCTTGAACTGACACAGCAACGTCAGCAACGCCACTCTCCAGAGCTAACCACAAGGATCACAACGCCCTATAAATCAAGGTACTGTTTGCGGGTCTTCCCGACACCATAGCTGGCCTGCGACACCGCGGCCAGCCTGAACTATTGGTTTTGTTGCTCACAACGCTGTGATAGCCCCAGGTGGAGCTATTGACTTCAAGGAACTGTATTTTTGAGTAAATCTTGCACAATTCATATTTTTACTACTGTATGTTGGATTTTTATTTTATTTGGTCTTGTTTTACACAGATAAATATTGGCTATTTTTCTAAAACTGGTGTGGTGTCCTCTTGTAGTGTTTTCACTGTATTACTGTGTGTTATGTGCAAATGCTTTACACATTGCTTCTGAGATAAGCCTGACTGCTCGTGCCGAGCTACCAAGGGGGTAAGCAGGGGTTATGTGAGCGGATATCTCCCTTATCCTGACTAGAGCGAGGGTCCCAAATTGGACAGGGTGCAAACCGACGGCCAACTAGAGACCCCATTTCTAACAAACAGCAGGCCTGGAGACAACAGCTTGGGGGATGAATCGTAGCTGCCTTGGAAGCGTGGATGTTGTGTCTATTCAATGTTGAAGGGCAGTGTACATAAGTTCAGGACTTAGTTGTGCATGTGTGAGAGTTTGTATTTATGTCAGTATATGTGTTCTACTTCTGTTGATAATAGAAAACAGTACAGTGTCAGAAGTTTCTGGGGCTTTTCTATTCATGCAAACCTGTACATTTCAAAGCATACTATACCCCGGGCCACTAGAATTATGTGGCAGGAAGGACTAAATCATGCGACAAGAAAATCCAAGTTATGTGGCATAAAGCAGCATATTTTGTAATATTGTGATCTCATTATTTTGTCACTTTATAGATGGTAGCACTATCTGAGCAAAGGTTTCAGCTTATTAGTACCAGTCTGTTGTCAAATGCATCAATCAGCAACAGAAAGGTGGCCTTCAATCTTGGCAAAGGGCTTTCTATTCTGTGGCAAGAGAACTGACGATGTTCTTAGTAACATTTGATCAGTTTGAGCTAGAATAAACATTTTTAGTAAAAATATACAAACTGTGTGGAAGATGATGGATTATGTGGCAAATCCATACTTATGCAGCAAACAAAGTAGAAGAAAAAAAATCACAAAGTTCCAGTGGCCTCAACTATATCTTTAAAACACGTTGCTTAAGAGACATGAACAAAAAGCACAATCAAAATATGAAGATAAGGAACAGCAAGTTGAGATCACACAGGTGAAAAGGATCTATAAATTGAGTACAAGTGTAAAAATATTCCAACACATTTTTAAAACCACTGAAACATTCACATAAATGTTTAACGGAACGCATTTTGGCACACATTGGCATTTTAAATACTTTATGGCAGCGATGAGGAGATACAAACAGCTGTATGGTTTATTTTGTGAAAACAGATTAGGAGCTGCAGCAATAGCCAGGATCTGGTGACTGGTGCCTCATCCTACCGTCCCCCAGCAAGACTGAAAAATAGCATGATTTTGAGACAAAGGTCTTGAGTATGAAGGAAGGTCCTAAGCCCTTTGTGCAATTAATAACATCAGTTCAATAAAAGGGCTGCACACAGCTGACTAAAAATTGAGCCACCAACATTAACGGAATGACTAGTAAATCATATACTGTTTTGCCACAGTTGCTCACCAGATTATTTTGTTGGTTGTTTCGTAATGCTGAAACCGCAATCCAGGAGTAGGAGCTTTGCCAAGGGCACAGCCAGTGCCAGTTGAGAAACAAAGCCCTACCAAAATGTTGTGCTAAATATAGCGACTACATAACAGGACTTAGAAAAAGCTACAGCACTCCATTCCGAACATCATTTGTGCAGGGAAGTGCATTGCTGCTTTCAGAAAATAAAAGTCAAAAAAGTGAAAGACGTGCAATACTTTGTTAACTGTGGACAAATACGGATACTAGTCAGCAGCTGTTCCAAGTAATTATGAACAGCTCAAGCTGAACTGAACTGTAATGGGTACTTTCTAAAAGACTAAGGCCCTCATTATGATCATGGCGGTGTGTGCCGCCATGCCAGCGGTGGCGGGAAATCCCGCCATCCGGCATGGCGGCCCACAACGCCACATAATGATGGTGGCCATAGGCGGCCCTCCTCCACCGCCAGGCTGCCTCTGCTGCCCCTCGGATAATGATCCCATTTCCACCAGCCTTTCCCTGGCGGGTTTCCCAGCCAGGGAAAGGCTGTCGGAAGGGGTTCTCCGGTGCCCCCCTGGGGGCCCTTGCACTGCCCATGCACTTGGCATGGGCAGGGCAGGGGGCCCCTGTGCAGTGCCTCATCGCGCAGGTCTGATCTGCGCGATGGGTGCAGCTGCACCCGCTGCACAGAGGCATTGACGGCGGCTCCATGTGGAGCCGCCGGCAATGCCCCAGCCAGGCATTCTGCTGGGCCGGCGGGCGGACACAATGTTTCCGCCGGCCAGCCCAGCAGACTGTTCATAATACGGCCGGCATGGTTCCAGGGGGTCTGGCGTGTAAACCGCTGTGTTCATAATGAGGGGCTAAATGCAGCGCCCAACTTTTCAGAAAGTTAAACATTTATTGAGCTTGTAAAAGTATGTTCCCAACTTAGCCTCTAATTACTTTGTACCAATATTAAACCATGCACAAGAATGCTTCAGATTTTAAACAGTATTTTGTAACTGGAACGCAATCCTGAAACAAAGAAAACTACAGTGCCCAACAATCACATTACCGATATGCTCAACGAGAAAACAATTTGGTGCTGATGTTTTTACATCACAGAAACTCATGCAACAAAGACTGATGAGACTAGATTGTGAAGTAGTTTGGAAGCTGTAACAGAAAGTGTAAATTAATCGTATTATTCTCCTTGTCTGATCCTCAACGATTTCCTGTACTCTAGCTTGTTTCCACAAAAGTTGGCCAGAACAAGCAGGTGGCAACATTTCCAGCGCTGCCAGAAGTGCGTTTAAAGGGCTTTAAAAGCATGCTTTAAATGCATTGTGTTTCACTGGCACATCTGGTATGCTCCAGTTGTTGTGGGTGCAGGTGAGAACATGCAAAGACAGAGCAACCGAAAAGTTGATACAGACACTTGAACCAAAGTCAGCAGCTCTAACCGTAATACCACATCGGGCGAAAACGGCGCAACAAAACCTGTTACAAAATACCTAAGGGGTAAAAGGCCGCTTTAACAGAACAGGTCTGGTATTACTAAAAAACAACCTTGGCATAAAGCCTAACAAAACTAATTCATGACCTTACTAATACATAAAAATCCAGCTAACCCCACCCACACCCACTAATAAAATCCATTGTCCTTTCCCATATCACCTTGACCCAAAACCAGTACCCTTGTGCCCTAGTGTCCCCTTCGTGTTGTTCCCCTTGCCCCTCCATCCCTTTGGACATTCTCAATATCCTTGCCCTCCCATCATGGTGTTTCCATACCCCCCTCCCAACCACTGTAATGTCTCTCCTCTCCGCCTATCAGACCATTCTACCAGCGGCAATGACCTAAATAAACCGACTTGCGCAGAAAATTGCCTAGATATATCCCAGAAAAATCTTTAAAATGCACAAAAACAAACTAGCAAAGAATACAACCTACAGAATTAAAAATTGCCACTATACAAGGGAGGGCGGGAGGGGCACAAAAATATACACGCCCTGACTCCCTGGGGTGTGACACGGCCAAAAAGGCCACCCCAACCCCGCCCAGTCAACATGTATATCTCCACAAAAACCTGCACTAACCCAACCCAACCCATGGCCAATCCACTTTGTTCGCGTGGTGGATTGCACCATCCACGCCCGATATGCCCGGGAGGAGACCGGGCAAGCCCTTGCTCCCCCCAAGACCCCATCAGGCGAAAAACGGCACAACAAAACACGCTACATAATACCTAAGGGGTAAAAGGCTGCTTTAATAGAACAGGTCTGGTAACACTGAAAACAACCTTGGCATAAAGCCTAACAAAACGAATTCATGACTTCACTAATACATGAAAATCCAGCTAACCCCACCCTCTAATAAAATCCATTGTCCTTTCACATATCACCTTGACCCAAAACCAGTACCCTTGTGCCCTAGTGCCCCCTTTGTGTTGTTCCCCTTGCCCCTCCATCTCTTTGGACCTTCTCAATATCCTTGTCGTCTCATCATGGTGTTTCCATACCCCCTCCTAACCACTGAAATGTCTCTCCTCTCTGCCACCCAGGGAAACCCGAAGGTGTTTACTTGCCCCACCCACAACGCCTAAAATTCACCGATCCCACAAACTTTCACCCAGCAGCTCTGCAATCTTAATCCTCAACTCTAAGATGTAAAACTCATTCCCCAAAAAACGAAAGATGCACGCCATCCTGCCTGTATAATGACGCATCCGTATGTACAATTTCAGAATGTTGCAAAACTGAAATACCCCAATATCTACAGAAACCCTTCATTTATCTATTAACCTTTTCCGCTGTTTCTCAATCCCCATAAAATTCCGAGCACCTCTCTAAAATCTCCTTGGAACAAGTTCCGTCCATAAGATATGGGTGCCCAACCATCTAGTATTCAACTTAACCAAATCCAATTTCATAGCTTTCAAAAGACCTATCCCTGACAACTGCACCAAGTCATTTTCTCCCAAATGCAAAACTAACAAATCCGGATAAAACCCACTTGCTAATCTTGCCGAAAGAATGGCTAAAAGCTCACCCCACCTCATACCGCTCTTCCCTACCCAAGAAACCTTAACCCTTGCACTATTAAAACCCAACTGTCTCCCAAAAGGATGTGAATCCGCTTGTTTAGCCGCCCAATGGATGAATGAATGCCCAACGATCCATACCAAGGAGCCTTCTAACTGCGGACCGGCCACACAACCTGAAAAGAAAAACAAAATTATCCAAAGAATTATAGGCCCTCATTCTAAGTCTGGCGGGCGGCGGAGGCCGCCCGCCAGACTTCCCCCCTCCAAAATACCGCTCCGCGGTCCAGAGACCGCGGAGGGTATTCCAAGTTTTCCCCTGGGCTGCCGGGCGGCCTTTTGGCGGCCGCCCGCCAGCCCAGGGGAAAACAACCTTCCCACGATGAAGCCGGCTCGTAATCGAGCCGGCGGAGTGGGAAGGTGCGACGGGTGCTACCGCACCCGTCGCGTATTTCACTGTCTGCTATGCAGACAGTGAAATACTAGCGGGGCCCTCTTACGGGGGCCCCTGCAGTGCCCATGCCATTGGCATGGGCACTGCAGGGGCCCCCAGGGGCCCCGCGACACCCCCTACCGCCATCCTGTTCCTGGCGGGCGAACCGCCAGGAACAGGATGGCGGTAGGGGGTGTCAGAATCCCCAAGGCGGCGCAGCATGCTGCGCCGCCTTGGAGGATTCATTTGGGCAGCGGGAAACTGGCGGGAGACCGCCAGTTGTCCTGGTCCGACCGCGGCGTTACCGCCGCGGTCAGAATGCCCAAGGGAGCACCGCCGGCCTGTCGGCGGTACTCCCGCCCCCGTTGACCCTGGCGGTTCTGTACCGCCAGGGTCATAATGAGGCCCATAGTGACCAAACAAATATATCACACATCAGGATATCCCATCCTAATGCATCTTTTAAAACAGTGGTCCCAACCTGTGGTCCGGGGACCCCTGGGGGTCCGCAAAGCCTCCTCAGGGGGTCCGTGACTGCTCAGAAAATTAAATGATATTAACAAATTAGGTCCCCAGCTTTCAGTAATGACTCACTGGGGGGTCCCCAGATTCCAATAATGATTCAGTGGGGGTCCCCAGGTTGCAGTAATGATAAAGTGGGTGTCCACAGAAGTCAAAAGGTTGGGAACCATTGTTTTAAAACATTGGGACTTCCAGCGCCCCGCCTCCATGATCCATTGGTCATTCCTACCTTCTCTTCTAGCATCCATAGCCGCTCCAATACGAAAATAATGCGTACCATATAAATACCGTGATAACCCCAACTTACCCAAAGTGGATCTCAAAACTGCTAACAACTGGAAAGAATTTAGAAATTAACCATCCTCGTGGACAAAAATATATTCACTTTCTGCAGGCAAAAATGCAGATGAAAAACGCAACCCCCGTGAACCCAACTTACCCACTCGCCCCAACGCCCGGGACATATTATTTGGGGTCAAGGGCAACAAGTTTAATGTTTATTTTGTCCTTGGGACAAGTAGGCCCAACCCTCTGCAGGACAAACCCCTTGGCTGCCAGGTTACAGAGAAGGAAACTGTCTGCAGTTGAGGTTATATGTGTGTTAATGCTGTTCGAACTTGCATTTATGGTTCATTAATGAAAAGCCTTCATTATTCGGGTGGGCGCTGTAAATAAACGTTTTAAGGTTACACTGCACTACTGGCAGTGGTTCTAGTAAAAAAAAAAAAAAAAGGGTACAAACATGTTTGAAAAGTTTAACAATATGAGGCTAAGTATAATGCCCCCAGAATGCTCTATGATTAGATGCAAATATTTGCAGAAGCTTGTAAGCATGAGTGATGATTGTTTGCTTCCAAAATAAAATGTTCAGTAAAAAATGCAAGTAGGAAAAAAAGAGTTGCACTACTATGAAATTTTATGTGCCATTTCTTTGAAGCGTCATTTAGTGGAATGTGTTGATGGATGTTAATATTTCCAAAAAATATTCCTAATGGAAAATCAGAGTAACCATTTTCAACACGATTATGGGAGGCATGAAAATAAACAAGCACTGGCAAAGCCAACCGATCTGACATTTTTTGTGAGTCTTTTGGTTTTGTCAATGCATGTTTTGGTTTAACATGGTTTTTGTAACACTTTATTGTTGTGGGAGTTGCCAGGCCTTCCCCATTGTAACAAATACTGTCAGCACCTGCTCTGAGTGAGTCTTTTGGGGGTGGGGGGTGCTCCATGTTCTTTGCAGGAGGCCACCTTCAGTTTCGTTACGCCACTGATTGCCATAATAGTTCCTGGCACTGAACAAAACTATTTTGTGTGCCAATATGCTCCTTCTGGAAGAGCAGAATGCGATCACTCATAGTAAAGCCAGTCGATATTTGGAGAGAGAAACAGAAGTTTAGTTAAAACAAAATGTCTTTTTCAACACCAGACCTAATTAGGGACCCAATTCTTAAAGAAAATCACAAAAGTGCACCCATGGTAAATGTCTTTGAATTAGTAGCTTTCATGAATTCACAAGAACTCACAGAAGTAGACCCGGAAATCTTACTCTAGAAAATATGTGTGAAATGTATTTTAGCATGAGCAAATATGCATGCGTAGATTTGCTCATGTGAGAATCTACTAAGCATTTACAAGTTCACTTTCCCTCCAACTACTTTTTTCCCCTATCCCTGGAAGAACATCTACTTCTGCCATTGTCAGGAGTACATTTACAGCCTTTCTGATTATAGGAAAAGATTAGAGAAGAGCTGGTAAAAATCCTTAAAACATACAAATCAATAGGTTTGCAGACTCAAAGGCATTCCAGCCCTGGAACTATTGCTTACTGCTTCCTCCAGCCCCAATATGTAGATCTGCGGAAAAGTGTCAAAAGAAGGAAATTGCTATAGAAGGGATTGAAATTGCAAGTTTTCAAGCCCTACTATAGTAGTAGCCCTGGCGTAATCAGAGAGGCTATTATCAGAGCTCTTACATAATGAGATTGCTGCCATAATTTCTCACCGCACTACATGGCACCAAAGGGACAAGTTGATTTTTTTTACAGGACAATCAGATTTAAGAAGCAACCTGTCCCATGGACAAGTAGATATTTTAATAAATTCCACACCCCTGCCATGGTATAACCATGACATACACAAAGATAACAAAGCTACCTCCCAGTCAGAGTAACAAACCTGATCCAGTACCCACAAAATGACTTGCAGCATAAACCCAGAAATGGGTCGCCTACGATCAAAACGCACACCCCCTTCCCTCGCCCAACCAGCCACCAACCTTCTACAAATTTCCCCTTCCATAGGATCATAGCACCAAAAATACTTACCAAAAAATGACACACCTGCAAGTTTACCTGAGATGGTTACTGCTGTGAGACCCTTATCTATTTGGGTCATTATGAAACAAACTGCATCCTCCCTTCTAAGCAAAAACATATGGGGACCCTCAATTCTACTTACTGCCCCCGACTCAATAAACTCAGCCTAAGCCTTGTCGTAAGACCTCAAGGTAGAAGGAGCAATAGATTGATTAATCGAATGTAGTATCCTCACATTCCTAGCTCCCAAAGCTCCACTGGCATTGGCGTCTTCATCAAGTCCACTCCTGGCGCTAGTCCACGGAATCTCGGCCACTGCGAATGAGATAGCGCATCAGCGATGTCATTATTCACTCCAGGCACGTAACAAGCCTTGAACAAAATACTGAATTTTAAACAATAAAGCAGGAACACCCGCAATAACCTCAAAACTTTTTCATCCTTTGCTTTTTGAGAATTGACCAGATACACCACTGTCTGGTTATCAACATTAAAAACAACACGCTGGTTCATCAGGAATTTCCCCCACAAAACTAGAGCAACTACTAGAGGAAAAAACTCCAAAAAGGCAATGCTATGGTGTGCTGCTTTCCAGCCTATGTGCCCCTGTTCAGCCGCCCAATGGCCATCCCAAAAAACACCAAATCCATCAGCGCCTGCAGCATCAGAAAAAAATCTGCTCATGCCAGTATAGCTCGTCCTCATCCCCAGACAGCATGCTCACTCTATTGAAGCTCTTCAAAAAATAGATTCACATCCTTAAATCTGCTTTAACTGCAGCCTTGAGTCGAATTCTGTGCAAAATTGCCCCCCGCACTGCAAAACTGAGTCGTCTACAAAAAGCTCTCCCAACTCTTACAACCCAGCAAGCGAAATTCAAATGTCCCAACAAAGCCTCCACCTGGCGCAGCTCCAGCTTATCCTTGGAGACTGCCTCCTCCAACAAAGCAATCCATCTCTGCACCTTTTCCACTGGTAAACGGACTTCCAAATTCTCTGAATCCAATTCAATTCCAAAAAAAGTAATGGTAGTAGTTGGACCCTCAGTCTTTTCAAGAGCGAAAGGCACTCGCATCTCCATGATACAGTCCTGAAAATCCGCGAGACCGGTTGCACATATATTTGAAACTGCGTCGCCCACCAAAAAGAAATCATCCAAATAGTGAGTAACGTTTCTGAAGCCTGTTTTTTGTTGATAAAACCACTGCAAAAAACAACTGAAAGTTTCAAATAAAGAACAAGACACCAAACAACCCATTGGCAACATTCTATCAACAAATATCATGCCATCCAATTGCATACCCCAAAATGAAAAGTCCTCAGGATGGACTGGCAATAATCTAAAAGCAGACTGAATATCTAGCTTATCTATCAACGCATACCTACCACACCTTTTAACTAGGCGAATTGCTTCGTCAACTGACGCGTAATGGACCATAGAATCCTCCTGTGCAATGAAGTCAGTGACGGACTCCCCCAAAGGCCATGATAGGTGATGAATCAATCGAAACTCACCCGGCTGTTTCTTCTCAACCACTCGCAATGGTGAAATAGTCAGATTAGAAAAAGGTCAAAAATCGAAAGGCCCCACTATCCTGCCTGCCTTTAATTCTTTCGCCAATTTCCCCTTCACAACCTCAGGCCTTTCACATGCTGACCTCAAATTTTTTGCCCATCTACGCACTCTCGGACCTTGATAACACAGCCTGAACCCTTCTGCAAAACCCCAATATAACAGCTTCGCCTCTTCTCTCTTCTGATAAAACTGTAGCCAACAAAACAAAATCTCCAATCTAATAGGAGTAGGGTCCTTTTCCCACCACTTGCTGAAATTGTCCCCTTCCACAATCACTCCCCCACCTCTATTAGCCTACCCGCCCCATCGCATTCCCCCGAAACACTGAACCAAGGGATGCTTACCTCCAGAATGGGAGCAGTTGTGTCTATATTTGCAATGTAATCTTGTGCATGATCCTCTGTTAAATGACCAGCATGAACCATTCTGGGGTAATGACCCTATAACTGAATAACCCACCTTGGGTGGGATGACCTTTAAAGGGCTTATAAGGGACCGGAAGACCACTAGCTGTATGAAGTGCCGGGCCGTCTTGGAAGTGCGTAACCATTGCATCCAAAGCTCGTTGTCAATGTTGCCCCACTCCATATCCGGAAATATTGCCATCCAAGGCCTAAATTCTTTGTCATATCTAAACCAACCAAAACCTCTATAATCCGTTTGGGCCCGCCGGACTACCTCCGTGTACTTAAAAAAAGAAACACATTGCTCTGGATGCTTCTCACACTAAACACTAGCACAAATTATAAATGCTGATGTCCAATTCTCAATTGTAGTGGGAACTCTTGGTCTCCTAGATAATTCCAATTCCTCCTCCTTAGAACCTACCTTTGCTTGTACCTCTCTATGCAATAACTTAAAAACATCAACAAACTCACCTTTCCATATTTTCTCCTTCATAGCTTGGGTAAGATGCACCCCCCCCCAAAGGCATCGACACCCCCATGTATGGTAATTTCTTATTTTTCGCACTTCCCGTACCCGTAACCTCCTTACCTTTACTCACCGAAAGAGAATCCACCACTTCCTCGTTCTCTTGACCATCTTTACCATCATCTTTTTTGCACGGTGGCAAAATGTTTTATCTTTTAACCGTTGATCAACACCATCACCCCTGTCAAACAAACTCCCCATACCTCTATCTGGCGCAGCCACCGGAATATTCCCCACCGATACTGAAACCAAACGAACCACTTTTGTATTACCATTCCCCTGCCCACAAAGTGGAAACTTCTTGTTCTCACCTTTCCGAAGACATGCGCCAGCATTAATTCGACAATCCATTTATCGTGTCCGATCGCACTGGAGCGACCTGTGTGCGGGAACATGTAAAACACCAACACTCCTCTCCTTTTTAGAAATAGCACCTCCCTTCCCTTTTTGGGTATCCTGAATAAATCTGTGCTCGCTATCCTCCCGAATTTCACCTTCTTCTAGCCCCTGTTCGTACTCATAATGCAAACTTTCATCATGAATAGTAATGTGTATCAAATAATAAATCAGCGCCCTGGTCGGTCGTGGGCATCTCAATAGTTCGCCTGTGGCCTGAATCTACAGATTCAACAGGCCACTCCCTAGAAGTCAGATGGCTCGCTCTAGACGCCACCCTCTCTTCTGCCCGATGACCTTTACCGGTACTGCGAAACGGGACCTCCTCCACGCTGCCAGCTACTGCTGGGCCAAAACCCCAGGGGCACAAACCCCCAGAGCGATGTCACACCCCTTCTGTGCTAACTCAGCCGCCGCCCTGTGCTGTGACTCTAAACTTGCATTCTGCACAACAAATTACTCAACCTGTGCCTGCCGTAAATCATTATTACTCGCATCACCCCCCAAATGTATGTTCAACTGGACACACCTGCCCTGAAACGTCCAAAGGAACTATTGTCTCCTGCTCTACACGCTATCTCTGTACTTTATTTAACATAGTACTGACCAAACAGTGTACAACGTGCATGTCAGGATGAACCACCTTTTGTTTCTGCTGAAGCTGCGTAGCAAATGCCACTCCCGACATGCCTGTCTTCACTGGCGACATAACTGCATCCTCCAAATCTGAAATGAGAATCGGCTCAGCCGATAACATGGGGGCGGCCGTATTAGCGTGCGTGCCCCAGGTACTTTCATGCAACGAGTCAGGCAAAATCCCTGCCTGACCCTCCTCCGCGAAAAGTCCTTCTTCTATGGCAATGCCGACATCGTAGCGTGCATGCGCGTCAGCAATACGAGCCCCCACACGGCTCCTGCAGCGCACCGCACTCCTACAGGACTGACACCTACCTCTGCCTCCTACGCGCTGTCTCCCAGACATATTGGTGCGGCGCAACATCTTATGGCCGGATCGAGCGCCACATTCCAAAGACGGTGCATAAAGGTCACTGAAACAAGTAACTGGACCCCCCCTCAAAAATAGGTGAGCCACGTGCCCACCGGCCCGACACACTTTTATTTCTAAATTTCTTCCCACTGCCTGGCGGCGAGGCACAAGCCATTACCGCCACAGCCACCCCGTCTGCTGACGCTCGTTTGGGCCTTTTAAGGCCTACCCACTCTTGCTCAAGAACCCCATCCTGTGATAAATCCTCCCTCCTTCCTTCCATCAAAGTTTTTAACACCTCAACCACTTTATTTCCCTTTGCCATCGTTTTGGAACACAAGTACCCCGAAACCAAAAATGATAGTGAAACTACTACTAGGAAACCTAAACCGATACTAGGAAATTTAAACTAAAGCTAAGGCCTACCTCCTACGCCAAAATATACACGCCCTGACTTCCTGGGGTGTGACACAGCAAAAGAGGCCACCCCAACCCCACCCAGTCTATATATATCTCCACAAAACCCTGCCCTAACCCAACCCATGGCCAATCCCGTTTGCGTGGTGGATTGCACCATCCACGCCTGATATGCCTGGGGGGGGAGGGGAGGGAGACCGGGCAAGCCCTTGCTCCCCCCCAAGCCCCCATTCTCTAAAATACCCCTATTTTTTGTGTTCCACTTAAAATGTCCTTAGTTATAGCAGGTTAAGATGCAAATTCATTTTTCTCAATTGTTTTTTGTAAATATCTACAGTATTTCCATTGTGTTGTGTTGTGCGTGGGTTACACAGGAATGGGGAAATTGGGTCAAAACAGGAAATCTGAGTAAATGGAGAGCAACTCAGAAATATGTGCTATGTGTTGTGCCTGGTATTTTACGTACAACACATTGCATTCCAGGACTTGTGGTTTTACTGTTATGGACTCAAACCCCTAGACTGCAAAAAGCATTCAGCATGACTTGAATGGGGAAGATTAAGTCTGAAAATAATATCACCATTTTCTTGTTGAGACCTTAAATAATGTTTGCTGTTGTTTGGTTCGCCACATACATCATAGTGCATACTGCACATCGTACAGGGGCTTCTGAGACAATTGAAAAATGAGTGCAAGGAGGGGGAGCCTCATGTCTAAACCACATTGCTATTTAGAGCTTGAGAAGTAATCAGAAACTCATTTTCAAATAATCCTCAAATCATCAGAAATAGTCAAGTGAAGTCATCAGATAGATACTCATTACAAAGTCATCCTAAAACCATAAGAAAGATCCCAGTTTCTAAAGTAATCAGATTGTCTTTCTCAAGCCATCCTCAGATCATTAGGCTCAAGTGTCTAAACTCTGCTAATAACTTCAAGAGCTTGATGATGACAGCTTCTAAAGTAATCCTGTTTGACATGGGGGTAGGTTGGTTGAAAAGTCCACTAGTTTTGTCAAAAACAGTCAAAGCAAGACGATCTCCATCCCCACTTACTCTACTTTTCCCCCTCTCTGCATGTAGTAGTAATACAACTACTGCCGTAAGTCAACGTTCATTCAGGGAGCGCTGCTACTGGTGCTATCTTACATGCTAAGAGGAAAATACGTGTGAGGTATGAAAAGAGATAGAACTAGCATCAGCAAATTCTAGGTGGCCCAAATAAATTTTCTTGATCATTACACCAATTGCGGCAGAGCCATTTCGGGGTCCCCAAACAACGAGATCTGTTTTACGCTTTTTAGAAGTTAGGCGGGGATGCGGTCTGATAGCTACACGGGCA
The DNA here is from genome assembly GCF_031143425.1 of Pleurodeles waltl. NCBI lineage: Eukaryota > Metazoa > Chordata > Amphibia > Caudata > Salamandridae > Pleurodeles > Pleurodeles waltl. Next base: position 956,600,272 of record NC_090444.1, read on the forward strand.
GCGACCATTTTAGCTCCAGGCAAACCAGTCATTTTATTTTGCCTGACGTAAACGTGGCCACCACAGAGCCACGCCTACTCTGCTCTATCTCCCATAGATCCAGAGTACATAGTACCCACAACACTGTGGAATTGATGAGTATCGCGTGTAATAGCCTTTTCCTCTAGTCCTCGTTACCGCCACGACACTATTCTGCTGCTGATCGTACTAACTCACATGGGCGGGGCTTAGAGGGGCAGTTGCAGGTGGACAGCGGGTGGCATGCCACGACGTCACGTTGTTCAGGTGGCAGTGAGATGCTGACGTCACGATGGGGGCGTGGTGCAGGTGAGCTGGAGCTGGCCCTGGTCCGATGCAGTAACGGAGCTACTAGCCAGGTCACCATCATGGCCGTCAACTCCCGCCTGGCTCCAGGGTCCCAGTGGCTGCGTTCCCTGCTACTGCTGTGCTACAGTTTTGCTTCGGTGCTTGCTGTCCCCGAGCCCGGGGTTTGGACTGTGTCACCGGATAACGTGAGTCGCACTGTGGCGCGAGGCAAAAGTGATGCGCTCTACTGGCAGGCGGATGTTAAGGAATGCTCCGTTAGCAGCATTACCAAAGCAGCATTGTTTTTTAAAAAAAAATGCATTATGACACAGTGATCACTTTCTCATTTTAGATTCCCCCTCTCTGTCGGGTCATCAGGATATAGGAATGTTTGCTCCTCTCTGTTATCTCCACACCCTGCCCGATAGTTGGTTACAATTTGGTGATCAAGGGGCGATACCTGCTATTTTTCTACTTATAATGCATGCTACTTTGCCCCAAGTCAGTTAGTAGCTGTTTATTTAGTTTTTGTTTGATACATATACTTTTAATCCTCAATTTATAATAGTTTATATTAAAGAGTACCCGGTGAACCCCCCATTGAAAGCGGGACTGACTCGGCCTGACGAGCCTGTTGTATTGCATTGTAATTGTAAATAGCGCTTACTGTACCTTTTGGCGTGCCAGGGCGCTAAATATCCCCTCTACTATTTGTACCTTTTGTGAGAACGGATTGGCGCTGTCCACGCGAGTTCAGCTATTTAATTTCAAAGGGTTTTCTGATTAGAGGTAAAGAGATGTCATGTCTTTGTTCATTTTGATATGGGGATGCAACAACTCCCTAGCAAAGAACCAGATGTGCATTTTTAAGTCCCAGATGTCAGAAGCGGTGTCCTGGAGGAGGGCAGCAATAAATTGCATAAACAGAGCTCCAACTTTTCCCAAGGTTCATGCTTGAGTAGTGCTTCCACCCAGGGTTTTGCTCTGCTTTCTGGGACTTGGAGTTTTTATTTTATATTATGGTAAAAACGGGACTGCAGCTCCTAGAATGCAGAGTGACACCCGTGACTTGAGATTTCTGCATAAAGCATGCACACATTATAGTTGGACAGACCCATTGTTCGCCTAAACTGCTTCATAGGTATGGCACTAGTTAGAGTTCTCATGGGGAACAGGGTCAAGACTCATTTGCATATGACTGGTTCCAAACTGGAATGGCATGGTGTGCAGAAAAACTGATGGATTAAACCCAGATCTTTGACTGGGGGTGAATGTTTGATTTGTTCTATATTCTGTCTATCAACTGTTCTTTTTGCGTTTGTCGTCCCAAGTGGGAAGGATATGCCCAGACGTGGGTCCCGTGCTCACTATGCCACCAGAGTCAAGCTAGCCTGGCTGAAGAGGGGGTGATACCCCGAAACCGGTCCCAGGATGCTTGTTTCTGGTCCAGGGAGGACCTGGTCTGGCAGTTCCGGGTGGACTGTTCCCATGGGGAAAAGGGTCAAGACTGATTTGCATATGACTGGTTTCAAACTGGAATGGCATAGTGTGCAAAAAAACTGATGGATTAAACCCAGATCTTTGACTGGGGGTGAATGTTTGATTTGTTCTACATTCCGTCCATCAACTGTTCTTTCAACTGTTCTTTTTGCGATCTTCATGGCCCAACCGATGACGTGTGCTTCAACAGGAAGTTATTCAAATGTTGGCTTGTGGGCACACTCCCATCTGTATATGGCCATCCTCCAGAGTTTTCTGAGGGACTTTGCATATTTATAGTAATAGTACTTCCTTTTATAGGTTCTCTCTACAACTAGAACATGCTTCGGCACATTTGCAGGTATCCGCCCCTGTGGTTCAGCGGGTAGTGGGCAATCAATTTTGTTCAGCATAGAAAACTCACAAATATTTCGTTCAGTGGAGCCTGCATGTCAACGTTTAAGGATAGAAGGTTTTTTCCAGCAAACACGGGCCCACAGCTAGTTTTATAGACGAAAAGAAAAGGTAGGTACCATTTTAAACGTGCAACCTTCCATTTTAGGCGGAGCTAGAAAGGATGACTTTGGGGCATAGTTACTGCCAGCAGAGTTTCAACTTAACTAGAAATGAAAGGTTTCATTGATGCAACGGTTATTTAGTCTACAAACTGGCCTACAGTCAACATGCTCATTAACACTCTCCACATAGGCTAAGTTCACCCCCACGTGGTTTGCTTTTTCTCCTATACTTGTCAGCTATAGACGCCACATTATTTCAGTGGCCGCCCTCAAATCTCTCCATTTCACTAAAGAAAACATTAAAACCACGAAGGACTTCTCCGCGAACGTACGTGGAGCTTCTGCGGAAAAGCACACAGTGGCTTTCAGTTGTGAACATTTTTGCCTCTGCGGATTGTTTATTTACTTGAACTCAATGAGTACGTTACAGGCTCTTAGCTGAAAATTGGTCATGTTTTTATTAATGATTAGCATAAAATAAGTAATGATTAAAACAAAAAGTTACATGAGAGAATTATAGTCTCTTTGTTGGCATGTTAACAGAAACAAAATTATAATACATTATTTGTTTCGCCTCTGCAGGTTTGTCTTTTATACCTGCTGTATAATTACATAATTTGTGGTACTCTATTTTCCCAACTTGGAAGAATGGAAGGGTGAGTCTGCCTTGTCTAGATGTAGACTCATGACACCCAGACCACCGCATCTGTCAGCTGTGAACGTTCCGTTGAGACCTCCCTAGGATGGATTGACCCTCTGTACAATAATTAGCTATTGTCATTCAAAACAGAGGTGCAAAACATCCCCGTTAATAACGTTTACCGATCTATAATTCTATATATTATTAGTATTTGTGAGCCTGACATTTTATCACAAGTGGTCTTTTGGGCTGACTCCTGAGACGAAGATGCAAAAGTGGTGATACTGGTATGACTACAGTTGAAAGAACTAACTTGATAAGTCCTTGAAGAACACATGATGGTTGGGCCTGCCCTGAATCACGTTACCAAAGTTTTAAAGCCAGCGCAGTTCATTAGAGTGTGATCTAGAAGTGAGGATGAGAGAGGAAGTTGTCGGTGGAATTTCCTGACTAGTTTGTAATGTGGCTACAATGGGTGGAATCTCTTGTTTGCTGAAGGCACAATGTACAATAAAAAAAAAGTATGCTGTAAGCCTCCAGCAGACAGTGGTGAGTAGACAGCATGACATGTTGTGATGTTTTTGTTTCTTTTGATTGCCAGCAATAGGTGGGTTGCAGCATTCTGAACTCTGTAGTCTAAGAATTGGGACCAGAGATAATCTGAGGCTAATGGAATTGACAGTGTTGGTAAATTGCCGTCTCTGCAGCGTAATCCCTTATTTTTGTCTTCTGTTGATGAACCTGTTTCTTGTTCGTGGTACTCTGCACTTTAACCCTACTAACTAGGGGCAAAGTACTTAACCCCTCCTCTAAATATTTTAGAATTGGTGTACACCTGATAGACACAATTTGTTTACTTGTAAGTCCCTACTATATGTTACTATGTGTACCCAGAGTGCAAAACTTAAATACTGATTGTGGGCTGCTGCATTCATTGTGTCACCCTATAAAGTAACTGTAAAAGATGATTCCAAGCCTGTCCTTGAAACCTGGGTATTCAGTTGTTTTAAACTGCCCTTTTGACCTGGCAAACCTTTTGCTAGGCCTAAACCTCCTGTTTCATACTTATATCACCCTGATGGTAGGCCGGAAATGTCCATAGGAAAGAATGCATGGTAGCTAAAAATGTAGGATATGTATATTACATTTTTTACATATTCTGGCAGTGAAAACCCCACAGAGTTGTTTTCATTGTAACAAGGCTAGATCTCCCATAGGAAAACGGTGGGACACATTATAACAAATTATAATGTTTAATTTCAGTTTGGGGGCAGCTAGAAAAATGATTCGATGACTAATTTTAATAATAGTAATTTAAAATCCACCTCAATGATCAGTCAGATTTTATATTACTATTTTAGAAAAAACACTTACAAAAACGTTGTCGTCTCTGCCTAAGCCTAAATGTCTTTCTGCCAGTGTCACTTGGATGTAGAATGGCTGCCTGTGGTGAGATGTGGATTGCCATCAGACAGTGGATGAAAGGCTTGGATGTAGAGTGGAGTTTTTGCTCCTTGAGCAGGATGGCCTGGGGGCTGGGGTCACTGTCTTTCTCAGCAGCAAATGATACCACCTTGTTACTGTCATATGGAACCACACCTGTACCTGTCCCCCTTTGTCTTTATAGTCAGCATGGCTGCAAACCCAGTAAGAAGAGGGAGCTGCTCCAGAATTGATTTGGCATGAGCACAAGAGAGGGTTTGTCCATTCCCATAACTACACTTCTGAGTGGGCGTAGGGACCTCTGACCAAGAGAAGAAGGGTTCTACCATGTGGTTTTGGGGAAAGGGGGGTACTGTAGGATAGTTTACAGTTAAACACACAGGAAGTGCTGCTAAAGTGGGTAGGGTTACCCCCAGGGAACCTTTAGCCCATTGCTTAAGGAGTGGACAGGAGTTCCCCCAACCACAGGATGGCACTTGGCATAAATGTGGCACCTCCAATACCCTTTTCAGAACACTTCTGGACTCGTGGAGTTGAGAAGGACAATCCCGCTGTCTAAATCACAAAAGAAGACAGGACCCGCTTGCTTTGAACCCATGACCACAGAAGTGTTCCAAGGGCCAGTTGGTTGACCTCCTGTTTCAGCTAAATGGACACAATAATCTTCCAGGGGACCTTTCCCTCCAACTTCCCAGCTGAGCAAAACCAACTGGACCTGCCCCGCACCCTGCAGGCCTCTGCTGGAGTGAGCCCTCAACCCCTAAGTGGTACCCCTAAGGTCCTGGACCATGGCCTGCTGTTAGACTATACTCCTCCTGCCCAAACTGAAAAGGCTGGGAGTTATAACATTTTGCCACCTTTTCTTCCAATGAACTAATGGAGGTTTTGGACCAATGCAAATCGCTGGATGGATTCAACTTGCTAGTTTGCCCTGCTGAAGGAGACCTGACTTCCAGAAATGTTTCTAAGTATGAACGTGGATCACTTCATTGGAATAGACACCGAACAGTATTCCATCAACATTGAGGTCGCCATGGGCATAGACTTCAGCCTTTGCCAGCATGAAGTTACCCCTCGTTTAACAAGCGCACAGTGCTGCCAACTTTTGAGCAAGCCTGGTCATCGAGCCCTAATTACGATCCAGCTTGTAGATTTCCCCCACAAAAGCTTGCCGACAACTTATTTTGTCCAGAAAATGTTCTAGGCCTTAAGGTAAACTTTCCTGTTGGGGTAGGTGTAGACGGTGGTGGACATCTCACGACGGCCCTACTGCAAGAAAGAGAGTCCATACCTGCTTAAATACAGCAGCCTGATCCTGTAGGTTATAGATGACTCTCATGTGTGGCTATGCGGGTCATTGCCACAATCCATTCCTCCGGGGTTGGGGAGATTACAGATCTCCAGTGGCGGAGGATGCATATTTTAGCGTTGGTTAACACCGTGTGCAACAGACTTCTATGCGGCCTGGGCAGAGCCGGGAGGGCGGCCATGTCATGCCATATGATAAGGGAGGGAGAGAGCGGTACCTGGAGTTGTATGGATTCAGCCAGAGTGAGGCATACAGCTTTCCATAAAGGCTGAACCGTCGGGCAATCGATTAGGATATGAAGCAGATCGCAGTGTGGTTCTGTGCCGCGCCAACACTTTGCATGCAGAAGGAGCCCTGTTCTAAGTAATTTCGCTGGAGTCCAATACAAGTCATGGATTACCTTGAAGCGACAGAATTTTAGTCGAGCTTCTCGAGTACCCCTATCCAGGGCCTCCAGAATATCCACCCAGTCCTCCGTTGTGACAGTTGTAGCACTAACGCATAGTGTTCCACTGAAGAAAGTCCTATTCCCCCATGGGAATGGCACACCATCAGCTTAGCTGATGCAGACGTGGCCACATAGAACCCCAGACGAAGGCTCTTATATGCGCATCAATTGACTGCACGGTGGACAGAGGCACCTGCAAAGGTAGAAGGCCCAGAACGTAGGTAAAGCGAGGGACTGTGATCATCCAAACCGCCTGCCCTCTACCCCATATGGAAAGGCCCAAGTGGTTCCATTTCTTGAAGTAGAGTTTCAGTCGCGCGACAAGGGGAATTAAGGTTGTCTGCCACCATATGGGCCAATCCTTGATTGACCATCACTCCCAAATATTTAAGGTGCCTCGGGGTACAATGAAAGGGAAGGCCGTGAAGCACAGCCTTCATGGTCATGCGCGAGAGGGGGGGGGCCTCACTCTTGTCCCAGTTTATGCGGTAACCAGAGAGGGGGGCAAACCCATCAATGATCTCCAGCAGAGCTGGTAGGGAACGGTCCAAGCCCGTCACAGTTAAAAGAACATCGTCAGCATATAAGTATATTTTAGACGTGCCGTTCAGTAGGGGGAGGGCCTTTAGCGAGGGGGAGAAACGAATGGCGGCTGCCAATGGTTCCATTGCCAACAGGAACAAAAGGGGTGAGAGGGGACATCCCTGACACGTTACTCTGCAGATGGAGAAAGGGTCAGAGAGGAAGCCTCCACATTTGACCCGTGCCGTGGGATGATCATAGAGCAGTCGTACCAGAGAAATAAACCGGTCCCCCAGACCAAACTTCGCCAGGGTTGCGAAGAGATAGGGCCACTGTATGCAATCGAATCCCTTCTCGGCATCCAGAGACAGAGCTAGTGCAGCCTCTGGCATGTCCCTGGCCGCCCACGGAGTATGACCCAAAGTGCGCAGGTGGTTTCTGGGGGTGCGACCCGGTACAAACCCCACTTGAGTATGGTGTATTAGGGATGGGATGACTTTACGTAAACGGTTCGCTAAGACACTAGCCAGTATTTTGATATCGCCGTTTAGGAGAGATATGGGTGGGTAGCTACTACAAAGGAGAGGGTCCCTTCCCGGCTTCGGTATGACAGCTATGGTAGCATTGTTAGAGATAGCACCCACGGTCTTCCTCCGGCAGCCTTCGCCCCAAGCCCCATGTAGAACATCGATCACCTCCTCCCTTGCCCATTTTTAGAATTCCGCAGGGAATCCATCCTCCCCGGGTGACTTGTGGTAGGGGAGGTTGGAAATGACCTCAATTTCCAGCCTACTGATTTCTCCATCTAGAAGGTTGCGACCTTCATCGGAAAGAGAGGGTAAGTCATTGTTGGTGAGAAAGGCCTTAATTTGGGCAGGGCTAGATGTCACCTCCGGCGTATAGAGGTGCCGGTAGAAGGATGCAAATTCATTGACTATCTCTTGTGAGTGTGTAAGCACTTCTCCCGTATGGACGCGAATGGCCGGTATAGCGAGAGCGGCGGTCTGATGGAGTTGTGCTGCCAGCAGCTGGCCGGCTTTCTCACCTTGCTCATAGTGTCTCCCTTGCAGGTGTTGCAAGGCATATTCGGCCTGGGAGGTATACAGCTCGTTGAGAGCCATGCGGACACGTTCCAGACATCTGCGCTTGTGAAGAGAGGAGTGGGTCGTGTATCGCAGCTTGAGACGCCTAATGTCTGTTTCCAGTGCCTCTTGCTGCACTTTTCTCTCTCTATTCGCCAAGGCTGCATCTCGCATCGGATAACCACGAATGGTTGCTTTGGCTGCTGCCCATACAACCCTCTTGGAGTCGACAGTGCCTATGTTTTCTTGAACGAAGGTGGATGCATGGGCTCTCAACTGTGTCTTGCCCTGCGGTGAACAGTAGCGATGTACAACAAATCTCCATGGTTTGCAATCCGGGGACACCAGGCCCAACTGGACAGCACTGTGGATTGGGTAGTGGTCCGAGAGGCCACATTCAAGGATGCGAGCATCTTGGGCATGGGCCACTAGGTTATGACATGAGGAAATAGTCTAGACAGGATTGAGTGCCGTGCACGGGTGACAAAAAGGTGTACTCCCTGCCAACCGGATGCATCAGCCGCCAGTGGTCCACCAGGCCGCTGTCCAGCATTATATCAGACTGTAGGGCGCTGTCGACATTATTGCTGATATCTAGGGGCCCTGTCCTATCCAGTACTGCGTCTCTAGCCAGATTCCAATCTCCCACGATCCCATAACGAGTCGCCCCTATTTCAGTCAAGAGACGGTTGATTTGCAGAAAGAACAGTCGCTTAGAACCGATTGGGGCAAAAACGGAGCCCACGCACAGGTAGGAGTCCCCCTAGCACAAGCTTAGCGAACACATATGTCCCTTCTGGGTCAGCCCATGATTTATTGACAGTGAAGGGGATGGTTTTCCGCAACAGCAATGCAACACCACACTTCTGGGTGACACTGCCTCCTGAATCTTGCATAGTAGGGCTGCAGCTCAATAATGCCGTTCCCACCCAGTCCCTGTGTAGCTTGCCGGACTCATCCCTGTCGAGGTGCGTCTCCTGGAGTAAGGCTATGTCAGCCCGCTTGGAGTTCAGGTAGGAAAGCACCTTTTTCCGTTTTATGAAATGGGTAAGGCCATTTACTTTCCAGGATATGATCCATAGAGGGGGGGTGGGGAGGAGTCGACCATCATGAACCTCAGAGATAGGGGCCAGGGAGTCCAGATGGGGAGGAGAGAGAGAGGGGGTGGGGAGGGAGGGAGCTAGAAAAGGCAAAAAGCAATGTCAAGGACCTGGAGGAAGGGTCTGTCACGGGTAGAGGAGGGGATAGTAGGTGGTGAGGGAAGAGAGGAAGGGGAAGGGAGATAAGCGAGGGGGGCGGGACGGGGCAGGGTAGGAGGGGAGAGATTAGAAGAGAGAAGAAAAGGAAGGGGGGAGAACCCCAGGAAAGGGAGGAAAAAGGACAAGGAATAGAGAGAGAGAGAGGAGGGAAGAGGAAGAAGAAAAGAAAGGGGAGAGATAGAAACGCGAGAAATGGGCCAAAAGAGGAGAGCTCAATACTACCTTCACACGCAATAAAAAAGGGGAAGGTGGAAGAAAGAGAAAAGGAGAGAGAGAGTGGAGGAAAAAGGAAAAGGGAGAAGTAAAGAAAAGAGAGCGGAACAGGGAAGTTCCACCGGTCTCGATCTGTAATCTGCAGGTCTAAACCTAAGCCTGTGAAGCTCAGACGCCCAAGCACCCAACCAGCGGGCCACCGGTCAGGGGGGTGGGGGGTGGGGCGGGGAACGCGCAAGACCTCCCAGTTTCGCCAATCCATCATCCCTGCAGGGCATAATGGTGTTAGATGTACAATATAAGAGATATAAGCACCGGAAGGAGTCGTGTGATCACGCAGCAGAAGTCAGTACGGCGCTGTGCCGATTGGGGGGGGGGAGGGAACTTCGCGGAGTGCGCATAGGTTAAAACCATGCCACCAATATAATGACATTGTCAAGTCGCTCAGATGACGCAGGCGGAAAATATCCACAGGTGGAGAGGTGGGGGGAAGGAGAGTGGAGAGCAGGCATCTACACGGCCGGTAAGGACCCCGCTATACCCGGTGCAGTAGTCCCCAGACATCACAAGCAGTGGGTGCAGCTAGTGTGTCCGGGTGTGGATAAATTGGACAGCATAGCTTGAAGAAGGGTGTGGGAGGCATATGAGTGCAAAGTGTAGGGGGGTGGGGGGGGTGATGCGCAAGGGAGGGTGTAGGGTGAGCGGGGGGAGGATAGAGGGTGATCTACGAGCCGATGAGCGATCAGACAGTGAAGACTAAAACCCGTAAGCAAATAGCCAGTTGGGAACAATTAAACTTGAAACGTACCACACATTTATGAAATCTAAATCTGAAATCTGAAGGGCAATAAACAAGTTATACAATAGACTGAAACATGCCAAATGAGAGCCGGACAATAAGCTAAGTTTGTCGTAGGACCTAATGGAATGCAGTTCAACTATAAAACCAACGTCAACCACATTATCAAAGAGGCAGGTACTCATCCCTCCGTCGTCTCAGTAGGAGGACCTCTGCAGCTCTCGCAGAACATCGAATGTTTCACTGTTGCAGTTCCCTCGGGACGTCATGCAGCTGTGTCATCAGGTGGGAGTTGCGGTGGGCTTCAGTGGGGAACGAGATATGTCCCTGTTCGTGGTCTGTGTATGCAGCACCACTGTCTGCAGAACTTGACCCCTGTCATTGTGGCTCTTCGTGAGTCTCTCTAAGTCTCTCCCCCTAGCTTGGGGGTCTGCGGTGGCCCATCCTGCTTCTCGGAGGGTGAGGTTCGGGGGGTGTCTCCCTGAGTCGTCCCCGGCAAGTCCAGGGACCGGGCTGGGGGTGCCATATCCATGGACTGGGTCTGGGGTTGGAGCCCTTCCAGAAAAACTCGTAGGTCCTCGGGGTTGTAGAAATCTTTGGACACCCCATTTTTAGTGATCCACATTCTTGCTGGTTTGAATAGACCATATTTCACTTCCAGTTGGGGCAAATGGGGTTAAAGGGCCAAGAACGCTCTCCGGCGCTCGCTGGTCTCTTTGGAAAAGTCGTCCGTCAGCCTGATCTCTAGTCCATCCATCCGGAATGTGCTGTGCGACCGGACCGCTTGTAGGAGTTGACGAGTCTGCACATGTCGTACAAGGCATGCTATGATGGGGCGGGGGTGATTGGCGTCGTCTCATCTTTTAGGGCCAAGCTTGTGCACCCTCTGGAATTCCAGTGGGGTGTCGAAAGTGAGGCCCGTTAGCCTGGGAAGGGTCTCTCGCAGGTAGGAGTGAATGTCTGCACCTTCAATGGTCTCTGGGAATCCAAGAAAGTGGACGTTGTCTCTGCGGCTTCTATCTTCCAGATCAATCAGCTTGCTTTGAAGGTATAGAAGTTCCTGATCTCTGTCTGTGAAGGAAGTGATATGTGTCTCCACTGTCGAGACTCGCTGCTCTAGTCCCAGTACTCGTGACTGAAAGCCCGCTATGTCCAAGCGCATGGATTTCGTCTCCGCCGCCAGGGAGGCCATGGCGGTGTCCATCCCCTCCAGCCTGCGACCCACTGCCGAAATCTCCTGTAAAATGCAGCCCATAGTGGCTCCCTGCGCTGGTTCTGTGATGATACGAGGTGGAGTGAGTGCCTGCATCTCCGAGGTGGGGGGCGGCACTCTCGAGTTTTGTAGAGCTTCCGAGAAGACCAATTGCCGGGATGGTTTACCTGATTGCTTTCCTGACGTCCTACCACCAGACATCGCAGACTCCCAGTCACAAGTGTGGTCCGGTAGACTGCGGAAGGGGAGGGAGATTCCTGCTGATTAGCGGCTGGCGAAGTGCTAGACGGACGCGGGCAAGCACATGACACGGTAGAAGGAGAGGGGGGGAGGGAGGAGACACTCGATGCCCTCCGCTCTGTGTTCAGTGCCCAGCAAGGTCCGGTAAGTAACTACTGCAATGCCCTTAGACAGAGGGTAGAAAACAGGAGAGGAATGGAGGGTACAGGTCCCAGGGGCTCAAAGTCAGTAGAGAGGGAAAACATCATTACCAGGAAGCCTCAGGTGGTCCGATGGTCGGGCAACTTCTCCCAACCTGTCGGCCCTCAATCCTCGGGCCACTGCGTACAGCGTCGCAGTTGTTCAGTGGCACGGACGCTTCTCCCCTGGTAGCTCCAATTGGTTCTCCACGCACCACCTGCACGGTGCGGGAAGGGGCCCACAGTTCACCTCGCTTGCAGATTCACCTCCCAATCCCGAGAGGCTCTGCTCCACTGTGGGTCTCAACCCTTTCCACAGTTCCTACTATCTCCTGGCCATTTGCCCCTCCTCGCAGCCACTGGTCAGGGCCTCTCCTGGCAGTGCCGGCCCGCTGCCGTAGAGTCACTACGTCCGAGATGCATTGGTATTACACCCCCATTAGGCAGCCTTAGGGGGGGTGGTTGGAGGCGATATGTGGAAGTGGGTGGGGCAGGTCATCACCCCCCCCCCCCCCCCCCAGTACTCCCTTATTCTGTGATGAATGGCACGCCGGACCCATGGCTCGCAGGTTCCCCGTCCCCTGTGCAGCACTATCCAAGGGGGCGGAGGGGGTGGAAAATAGGTAAAGCTGACCTGGGTGCGGGCACACAAAGACGATGAGCGGAGCCGGTCCGATATTGCTCCGGCGAGGCTCAAGCCGCTGCACGTGCTCATCCCCGCGGCGCTCTCCTTGCACAATCCACTTTGCGCCGGGCCTCAAGCTCACGCGAGGCCGCGGCTCGGCGCGTGGTCACGGGCTGCTCCCCCACTCGCGCCTCCAACAGGGCCCCCCCCCCCCAGCCCGGTAGACGGCACCCCCAGCGGCAGCAACCTCCAGCGCTTCTCCGGTGCTCAAGGCAGGGGGCCCGCACAACACTGCCGCCCCTGGCCCGGGGCCTGCCGATCCGCAGAGCTCCGGTCCTAGGCAGCCATCTTTACTCGTTACCAGACCAAACCCCTTTGATATGGTTTTTCATTGTATACCGGGTATATAGCAATTCATTTGCTGAAATATAAAGAGTGAAAAATAGGTATCAAGGAAACCTTTTTATTTCGAAAATGGCCACAAGATAAGGTGTTGAGAAGCAGAGGTTATTTGCCCATCTGTCAAGTCTGGGGTCCCTATACTAGCATGTGAATTACAGGGTATTTCTCAAATAGAAGTGTTTTTTTTACACAATGTCTTACATTTGTAAGGAAAAATGTAGAGAAAGACTAGTGGCAATAACACTTGTGCTATTCTGTGTTTCCCCCAAGTCTCCCAATAAAAATGGAACCTCACTTGTGTGGGTAAGCCTAGTTCCCGTGACAGGAAATGCCCCAAAACACAATGTGGACACAGAGAGACATCCAAAAAGAAAAAGGGAGCACACTGCCTTGCATTCAAGCGGAAAATAGCCCCAAGGCATCAAGGTAAAAGCAGTCATTTAAATATAAATAGCGAGAATTTTTCCAAAAATTATTCACCCTAAGTAGGTGCAGCAAGTGCTGTATGGCTGTAGAAAGTCTTTCACCTAAGGTAGGTGCAGCGAGTGGCGTATCTCTGGTCATGTGTTTCTGGTTTTCGACCGTCATCAGCACAAAGCGTATGTACCTGAATGGGTTGCTTGAAATGCCGCCAAATGTCTTCACAGGTTTTTGTACGACTCAGTAGGCGCACAGGTGCATCCCCAGTGCTCGTCAGCAAGGGGCTCACTTTTTGAAAAATGTCTCTATCTTTAAATCAAATGACTGCATTTACCATGATGCATTGGGGCTATTTTATGCTGGAGTGTGAGGCAGTGTGCTCCCTTTTTTTGTGTGTTCATTGTGGACACAGCACATTTTTCCAATGAAAACGGGCATGTTTTTTGCAAAGTGCCCAGCTGTGGATTTTGGCCTCTAGGTCAGCCGGTACCTTGGGAAACCTATCAAACCTGTATATTTTTGGAAACTAGTCACCAAAGGGAATTCAGAAATGTGGTGACTTTTGGGGCTCTCACCAGGTTCTGTTACCCAAAATTCTTTGCAAACCTCCAATATTTGGAAAAAAAAACACTTTCCTCACATTTCGGTGATGGAAAGTTCTGGAATTTGAGTGGAGGCACAAATTTCCTCCCACCCAGCATTCCCTCGAGTCTTGCGATAAAAATGGTACCTAACTTGTGTTGGTAGGTCTAGTGCCGGCGACAGGAAACGCCCCAGAATACAACACAGACACATCAAATGTTTACATTGAAAACTTACGTGTTTTTTGGAAAATTACCTAGCTGTGGATTTTGGTCTCTAGCCCAGCCGGTAGCTAAGAAAACCTACCAAACCTGTGCATTTTTTTAAACTAGAAACCTAGGGGAAACCAGGATGGGGTAAATTGTGGCGTTCTCACCAGGTTCTGTTACCCAGAATCCTATGCAAACCTCAATATTTGTAAAAACCAAAAAAAAAAAAACGTTTTCCTCACATTTGGGTGATACAAAGTTCTGGAATCTGAGAGGAGCCACAAATTTCCTTCCATCCAGCACTCTCCCAAGTCTCCTGATAAATAAGTTTGTTTAGTTTTAATGAATTCTGGTCCATTCACTGAGTAAACTCTCCTCGAGTCATCTATTTCATAGCGGTTATAAAGAATAAATGCAAATCATTGCATTTATTCTCACTTATGTGTTGCATTTATTCTTTCCATTTATAATATTTTATGTAAGCAAACCTACCAAGTTTAAAAGATTGTTTCTACATATTTACCATTTCAATGTTAATATCTGACATTTACTATAAAGAGAGTTCATACAACAATTCACAGAATGGTCTGCATTACATTGACCCTTTTCCACTTTCTGTATATTTTAGCAAATTGTAATACTAATTTCTCCTAAAATAAATTCTTTAGGTCGAACTCAGCAGGCAGCACAAGCTGTCTGAATGGGAAAGACAAAATGTGAGCTTACCAAGGACAAGCCTGTCAGTTAAATACCACTGGTTGGCTTTATTGCCACTCGTGTTTCCCAGCTCCTTAATTAATGGCTTTTCTGTCACAGTATGTCAATCTTATGTTTGGCTCTTTCTCAAAGCATTGCCTCTTTACAATATCTCTAACTGGCTTGCTTTTTTCTTCCACTGCTCACGTTTAGGGAACTACTTTTTTTCTTTTATTTTAAATACTCTAGGAGAGTACTTAAGCTGCCTGTGCTGTTCTACCCCTAATGTTGCTTTCTCTCGCTCATGTGCTTTTTGCCCCTCCAGTGCTCCATGTTGCTCTCTTTCACCAGTGATTCTCTGTTTGCCCTCATGGCGCTTCTTCCCTGCCATTCGGGGTGCATCATTGACGCACCTGTCATGTGACTTGACCCTTCCATCATCTCTGCTATCTCCTCATCAGCTTTTAGTTTTTTTGAAAGTGCTTTCACACTACTTTTTTTTTTTTTTTTTTTTTTTTTTTAGTAAGCGCATTCATGCTATCTTATTTACCGATAAACGATCAGTGCTACTTATTAATGTCATCATGTTTCTTCACTTATAAACCATGCTTGGCCTGCTAGTACGTCAGAACCATCCTGTAAAACTGTGACAAAAATAATCACAAAAAATCTGAATCTTCATCAAAGGCATCATCATACACAGGGTGAATATTGTTTGTGGTGGGCAATTGCCCACCTCAAGGAATAAGAATACTAACTTGTCGGAGTGAGTCCCAAAAGTCATCAATTAACCTGAACTCAACCTCTTTATAGTTAACACCCAGAGCAGACAGGCTTAACTTGGGGTGTTGTAAAAAGTGGGTCTCGTAAAATATCTATGCACTACCAAACAGTAATAAAGAAAACACACCAAACAATAAAACCCCTAAACTAGTGGTCTTTAAACTTTTTATTACTACCTCCCCCCCCTTCAAGTTTGGGAGAAAAAAAAAACAGTTCTTCACAATTGTTCTATTAAATTGGCAAGGTTTTAAATATGAGTAGATTTATTTAATCATTGCATTTAATTTCTAGTACCTATTTTAAAAATGCAGTTATATGCACGATTGCCAAACATACTGTTTTCGTTAACTAGGCCTTAAGTATACAAAGTGATTTTCAGAAATGGTAGCGGGGAGGTTTGAAGGCTATTTGGAGTCCCTTACCCAACCCTCCTTGAAAGGAATAGATTCACTTGTTGATCAATCTTTGCTTGCTCATTTAATCCATTCAGTTTTTTTCAGCCACATCTTTCAAATTTTGCCACCCGCTACTGACAAACTCATGTGACTCTCTAGGAATTATATTTTTACTGTATTGTTGCTTTGTGGAGGCACTTAAACTACCATGATCAAACTCTCCTAAACTCATCATAAATTGCGCTTTGATAAAATCTCAACTCAGTGTACAAACTCAGGAAAACAAAGTGATGGGTGGAGTGCTTAAATTAATCTCAAGCACTGTTAGTTACTGAGGTCAGCATTCCAGTCCATAATTCTTCTGCCCACCATGGTTCCCCAGACTGGGACCAGCCATATGCAAATCTGCCTTGATCCCGTTCCAATAGGAACAATTCGGACAGGGGCTTAATTCAAACATTTTATGCATCATTGTTTTGTTTTCTTTAGTGTGATACCCTAAAAGTGACAGATATGCCCAAAAGCGGACCACAGGACACAAACTCCACTCCACTGAACAGTCCAAAAATGATCTAGAGTTGGTTTATGTTCCTGTTCAGGTGACCTGCCTGTCAGTGTGGGCCTTCGTTATTCCCCTATTTTGCTATTGATTTTCATGCTTTTTCTTTGAAATCCATGTTAGATTTTCTTCTGCTTTATTTTTTATTTAAGATATTTCTTAATTCATATATCATGAGCTTTTAATGTTATCAATTGTATTGTTTGGGTTTGGCAGACTTCACCTAACATATTTACTCTGGGCATTGCCTTGCTGCTTAGACCAATCTACGTCTATATTGAGCCCAGGATTTCTTGTTGAAAGTAGTTGACCTCTCAGATCATCTATCTGGGTAGCAGGGGAGCTTCCACACAAATAACTTTACGACTAGCCTTTCTCTACCCATGCCCTGTTAGTGAATTTACCTTCCTCATCGCAGTGCATATCGCCACTTTCCAATACTCTGTTACTTCCATCTACACTTTCATCCACCTCTCTTAGTGGATTCCCCTGCATGCTAATATTCCAAAATATTGTCAGGCATCCTTTCATTGCCAAATGAGCCATATAACCCATATTGCAGGTCATTTAGAAACCAGACATTTCCAGAGTATTGGAACACTAAGGAAGAACAAGCATTTGCAATGTAATGGGTCTTGCGTTTGCTTGAGTTAAAGCTGTTAACGTTGTAAAATCCTAGCTGGACTTTTCTTGCCACTTAAATTGAAAATGAAAAGTACAACAGTTGACATAAATGAGCTGATTCAAAGCACCATGTCCGCCATTAGCATGAGCGCGAAGGAGAGACACAAAAGGAAAAAGAAGTTCGCTTGCAGTCAAACTTATCAGCAGTCGTGCAATTATCCATGTGACAGGGTCGATGTCCAAAGAGGTAACCAAACCGCCCCAAGGAGGGACAAACGTAAAGAATTTACCATTGATAACATAGGATTTTGGAAAGGCAAGCTCACAAACGAGTGATAGTGATGGGTGTGCGGTAGGTGTGGTTAAAAGCCCAAGATAGATTACAACAGGTCACAGCGCATGCACACTTGACCTAAAAACTGTGAAGCAGTTGACGTGCTGCCCGCTCGGACTGCCCCATAAGCAAACCAGATAAGAGGAGCTTCAACATCCTAAGCCTACCAACCATGACGCCAAGGCCTGACTGGCTGAACCGGGCATCTGGTGTTTTCCCAGAAGGGTGGGTGCCGCTTTTGTAGCAGTGCAGTAGTTTCAAAAGCACTGCTGAGTTCCTTGTACATCCAACAGTTTTCAGGCAACAATAAAAGTGCCAAGATAACTCTGGTGATTAATATGCCTGCTGGAGAGAGATAAGGGTTTTGTAAAGTGTAGAGGCTTATCTCATCTTGGGTAGCACAGAGGGTTAATATTCCTGCTGCAAAGGACATGTACTTGGCATATCACAGAACAGTATTATATGTGCATAGTTCAGTGGGATACTGCATTTGTTACTGTGCAGTTCAAAAGTTAGTTGTAATCTAGCACAGAGAGCTGTGACCTGCCATCAATGAGCTGCATGCAAACTGCATGGTACAGGTTAGAAAGTTATGTTTTTTCTAGACTTTGATTATCCTAACTTTGGCCAGCAAATGTTTATTAGGGTAGAATAAATTGTTATTAGTGAAGTCAACCCTAACCACTGTGTTATGTTCTGAATCCCAAGTTTATGCTTCTCCAGACCAAGCGCTCTTAAAAAAAAAAAAAAAAAAAAAAAAAAAAAAAAAAAAAATGTGTACCAGTATGGATGACATGTGAATCGCACAACTTGTAGTTCCCTTTTTCTTATATGACATTTTCTGTACACTGATTTACACACATATGATATGATTCATTGTCTCTGTGCTGGGAAGATAGGTGCCATAAAACAAATTAAATACATGTGAGAGAGGGGCTATGAAGAGATGAGAGGCACTGTTAGAGGGTTATGGTGAGGGAATCATTGAAGAAGCCTAATCAAGATTGCCATATCCTGGTGAAGTGTAAGGTCATCACTTACTATGCTTTAAAACTAATACAATTGAATATATAATGAAAATGAGTTGTAGAATGCACTGTTTTTGCCATGTTTTCCAAAATGTTTCTTAGCAGGGAGAACCCTCCAAGCCCCATTGCAGTGTTCACAATCGCTCACTATGCACTGTATATGGGCTGGTATGACAACATTTGCCAGGGATTGCTTTGAGTTCCCACTCCAGCCCCGCGTTACACTGAAGAAGAGGAACTGGTATAACTTCCACGAGGAGATTTTGCCGGAGGACACAGTGTCTCTCTCTCATGTAAGCTTAAGCTACGGGTGAAGGTAGCACTGTCCTTTTTTCATTACCACTGTTGATATCTGTGGTTTTGCTGCACCTTTTAATGGGGGATGGACACTGGGATGGACACTGGGATATGGTTGCTGTTGAAGGGATGTATGAACTGGCATAGGGTTGCCCTGGAGCAGACACCTTAACACATGGATAGGTATGCAGTGATTCTGACACTTGAACAATGCATCCTGGACAGGGACACACTGACATTGAGTAAAGGGCACCCTGGGAGAGGCTTTCATGAATACAAGGGAGAGGTGACATTGGCATTTGGACAAAGATGCATTTATACAAGTGTAGGATACCCTAACACAAGAAGTAACATGTCACTACTACGCTGGGGTGGGTAGTTCCACCACTGACACTAAAAAAGGGGAAATGTGAACACTGATCCACATGACCCACTTCAGATTTATACCTGTATTAGAAATGGTCACAAAATCAACCTATTGTTCCACAGGTTTTATTCTACTTAATGTTTTGTTTGTGCAAAATACAACAACACTTAGAAACAGGAGATTAATCCACCCCAAAGGCGCCTTGACTTCACTTGCATGTATTCACACACATCTAGGGTTTGAGATACACGATCCTCAATATACATCCTCTTCAACATCTCAGTACAGAAATAAACTTGTTGGTGAACAGTTGAACCTCGAACCATCTTGTGGTTAACTGCTTTCATGCCTATTGACCTGACGAAACTGCCAGCCTCAGCATTCCATCTGCCTTCTGGGGTAAGCAAAATACCACTACTTGTTAGCACACAAGTCGGATACAAGAGGATACAAGGTCATTTTTACCCTAGCCCTTCATGCCCCTCTCTAATCTTCTCATTGGGCATCAGAATCCCGCTCTTTCTGGTTCCTAGATGAAGTAATTGTTTCTGCCATTTTTTGGGGGGAAAAAAACAGACCTGCATTTACACCTCTGCCAGATTTGTTTATCCTTACTTTAGTAAATAAACATCCACAATGATTAGACACATGCCACTTTGAACATTTACTGACATTTTGGGAAGGGGTCAAAACCTGACAGCCATCCACAAGGGCCAAGCTCGGGGCCCTGCAGGGTTTCGAGGAAGATGGAGGGGACTGACTCCAAAACGACGCTCCCAGGCGCAGAAAATCATAATAACTGAGCACATGATTCACTAAGAGTAGTCCTGGGGATGTACTCGAAAGGGCTCTTGAGTGTTGGCTTACCAGCAGATCTGGCTGGTAGACTATCCTCTGCTCTGCTTGTGGAGCAGACAACTCGTTTAACTTATGTTCTCTTTCCCCTGTAGCCCTCTTCTCCCTTCTCCCCCTCTTTACCTCGCCGGCTCTAGTGTTGTGTTTTTTTTTTTTTTTTACTATTTTGGATTGGCTCCTGTCTCCCTGGCAGTGATCACGACCGTTATTAGTAATTTAAACACACAAAAGGCGATGGGAGGATGATTGCAATAAGCTTAACCAGTGGCAATTGCTCGGGGTAGCATTTTAGCCCATTCCTTTGCTTACCATGTCCCCTCAAACTAGACTTTGCCGAATGCAAATCAGTCTTGACCCTGCTACTATAGAAACAGTGTAGCCCAAACTGCCAAGCCGTGCCCTCTCTGAACCGGAACACTACGAACCCAAGACTAGTTTCACCCTAATTGGCAGTCATGTTTTTCCTCTTGTTCTCTGTGCATGCTCTCTGTATTGTTGGTGCCCCTGTGTGCATGAAATGTACTAACACAAGATGTCATTGCTTGTTAATGTTTAAACTTAAATCATGAAGCCTAGCCCCTGGTAGCGTGCTTGCGTATCTTTTACATTTCTAGTTGGTGAATTTTGACCCGGTTGCAAGAATGACGCCTTACACCACTGCCAACATCATAAACCAGTTTTGGTTATCTGTGATTGCGATTTTGACAAATTGTTAGTGATTTCTTCTGTTTCTCTGTCCCGTATTCTTGGTATCATTGTTTGCCTCCCACTCCTCCTGTAAAACTCTATACTTTTTCTTGAGTCCATGTCATTTCTGACGGGTATTACGGTTATTTGTTTACCCCTGATGGGTGTTGAAGCACTTTGCAGACGGGTAGCTCACTGCTTTTTATGAGTCCAGTGTTAGTAATTTTGTCATGCAAAATGACCAAATTAGTCATACAAAGGGATTAGTTTGTCGCTATTAAATGCGTTTTTCAGTATACATTTTATGCAAATTTATTGTGCAAATCCTCCTGTGTGGAGTTTAAAGTTGCACGTTTTGAGTTATATGGGATGCTTCCCACAATTAGGCACTTTCACGTGGTACTGTATTGGCATTGTTATAGCGTTTTTGTCCACTGAGGAGGTGAAGAAGCGCTTAATGGAGAGGTGACACGCTTTTACGTAGAACACTTACATTAGAAAACATTTGTCATGTAAACTGAGTTGCAATGTATCATGCTGTTCATCACACAGTTGTCACAAAGTCAGTAGTTTGTCATGTTTTGTGTCATGCAGTCTTTAACATAAAGCCGTTGCAAAGTGGCATGCTCTCTAACATACCATTTCATCAGTATTGCCATTACAATTTGCTTGTAATCTGCACTATTACTCCTAAAACAATCTTCAAGTGCTGTATTTCTGAAATTCCGACACTTTACTCCTGACAATGAGCATCAGTTGAATGCCAGGCCACATCATAAGTAGATTTCTAAATTGCCGAAGTTTCACTTATGCCTACAAAGGAACATAGAAGAGTTCCAGAGTTGTGTGAATAGGACGCAGAAGTCTCTACCCTCCCTACCCCTCCATTTTTCAAGTTAATATTTTGGAATAACCGATTCGATTTTGCTAATGGGTATGAATAAAAGGGCTGATACATGCTTTCTAAGTTTCTGCGAGAGGAATAACTGGCTAGTGCCATAACAGATTTTATTAGCCATATAAGCAACTTTGATTTTTATTCTTTTATCAACATAGCCAGTACTTTTTGAAGGATGAGAATAGAGGGGCTCATGGGCTCGCAATATTCAACACTAAATTGGATATAGGAACTAGATACTATAACTTTGTGGTGCCAATGTAATAAACTACATACAGTCATTGTAAAATAGACCAGCCCCTGGTGGTAGTACTAATCCACCAGGAAGTATAGTATCTAGTCAGCCTCAGGATGGACAAAATCCTCTTCCCTGGCAACAGTACCTAGCAACCTGGAAACTCTACATTGAGTAAATACAACTACACAAGGCAACAGAATCCTTGCCCCAAGGGCAATGCTATGCCAACTTGATACCATGAAGTCTACTCAAGTGAGGCAGAGAGACCTAAGTAGATCCACCTTTTAACCTTGAATTATTAGACTCTGAAGCCAACTGAGCTGACATCTGATAGCATTTGTTGGATGACTGTTTTAGGTCAAGTGAAGAGATTGTGAGGGAGTACGAGGTGAAAGCACAGGAGTCGAGACAGAAGGACAGTTTAGAACTTCTGCTAGGTTCCACCCAGAAGCTAGAGAAGGCACATGTAGCATCCTCCTAAGCCAGGGTACCCGCCAATGAATATGGCACACACGGAGCTGTGTATTACACATTTTTATTCTTCAGCATGTAACCGTGAACTCAACATTCTAAACCTGCATTCACTTCACCACGTTCCATCTTGCATACTCACAAGAAAAACTCCCCTCCGGTTAAATAAAATAAAAAAGAAAATGTTTCACAACATATACACATTGTAACTCTTCGATGAGTCTTCTTGACGCTTTGACTCGTCCGAATCGTGTCTATGGAAACTAGGATTCAGTAGTCGGTGTCCATGATATCCTTCAGTGATGTATGATCAATGGCAATCTGAGATTCTCCAAGTGTCTTTTCTGAGCCAGTCTCTGCATTGATATTGGAGTCCTAGCATTGTGCCACATGTTTGAAGTGCAAAGACTCTTGTGTGATAAAATTTCCTGGATGTTGGGCAGTCACCATGTGCCATTTGCTAGTTACAATGTGAAATGGCTTGACTTTAAAAGGAGCAAAAGATTTGTCGTCATGGCTGATAAACGAAGACTTTATCTCCTTGGGTGAAGATAATGTTCTTTGCATGTCACAGTTTGTCTGCATAGGCCTTCATTTTCTGTTTAAAACTTAAATCTGTTGCACGTGTCTCTATCAGTTTTTGATCTGGTGTTGGCCCACTGCGGTAAATTGGTCATTATGGCTCTCTTGAGCATCAGTGCTGCAGGGCTTACCCCTGTAGTTGAGTGATGAGTTGAATGGTAAGCTTGTGAAGTGGAATTCAAGACAGTCTTGATGTTGTGCTTCTCTAGTGCAGCAGGCTGAACAGCTTTCTTGAGTGTACTTAAGAAACATTAAGTGAGAACGTTAGCCTGTGGCCAAAGAGTTGTGCACTTCTGGTGCTTCATGTTAAGGAGATTGAGGAAGCCTCTGATATTAAAAGGTGGGCCATTGTCAATTTTCAAAATAATAACGCCCCATGTCGCAAAGATGCCGTCTAATCTTTCAGTGGCTCTTTCCTGAGTGATAGACTGAAGATATTCAATTAATGGGAAGCAAGAGTATTCATTCACAATCAACATCAGGTGATGTCCATTGTCAAGTGGACCGAAAAAGTCAATAGCCATCCGTTCCTAAGGATGCTTTGGCAACTCTGACATGTTCAAGGGGTGTTGAGTGGTTTTTGGTGACAGGCAGTTACATGGAGGACAGGTTTTTAACTCTAGTTCCACTCACTTATTGAGATGAGGAAACCAGACTCCATCTTGGAGAGCTCGTTTAGTGGCAATGATTCCACAATGTCCTTCATGGGCGACATCAATCGCTTGCAGTTGCAGACTGTCCGGAATGACAAATCTTGAACCCCTCAGGATAATTCCTTCTTCTGTTACGGACAGTTCATCTTTGACATTTTTGTACTTCTGATACTATCTGCCAATGGTAGGAGGTAGAGTATGTTGATTCCATGACTGATGGGTGATGTCTTTTAAATTTAACATGTCACTATCTTAGCTCATGGCAATAACAGTTTGTCCTAACGAAATGGCAGATGGTGTGTTTTTTATTTTTACAATGGAATCCCTTGACGTATATGCGCTCTAGAGAAGTAGTCAGCAGGAATTTCATCTTTCCCTGGAAGATGCACAATTGTGTAGTTGTACTTTTGCAATTGTAGACCCCAACTCTCAATTCGTGGAGGCATCTTGGTTTTTGGAATGCCAAAGCTAGACAGGAATACTTGATGATCTGTCACAAGTGTGAAAGGTTTTCCCTACAGGAACACACAGAAATGTTCACAAACCCACACCATTGCTAAACCTTCTTTTTCGGGTTGTGAGTAAGCATTTTCAGTCTCTGACTACCCCGACTGGGCTAGCACCAACAACAACTTCTAGTATGTAGCTTTCGATCAAAATATGCCATTTCCAAAGCGTTTTCAATAGCTTGTTTAATTGTCTTAAAACTTTGCTCACATTCATGTGACCAGTGAAATGTAACCTTCTTTTTCGTCAGCACTCTCAATGGATCACACCCGGTGGTGAAGTCTCGTATAAATCTGGACAGTAACTGGCCATGCCAAGGAAAGAAGATAGCATGGAAACATCTTGTGGGAGACTTGCAGTTGACAACGCTTGTACCTTAGTTGGTACAGGTGTCATTCCCCCATCAGAAAAGATATGGCCAAAGCACTTTAGCTTTGTCTCATTGAATTTACATTTCTCAGCAAATAGCGTTAAACCTGCATCAACAGGTAAATAACAGATTTTCCTGAATGCTTTGGCGTGTTGTTTCTGTGTAGCCCTGAATATCATTATCTCCTAGCTATAGTTAAAAGCATTTACAAAAGGTTGTATAAGACGTTTGGATGATGTCCTGAAAAACTTTGGCAGCTGATGGCACACCAAAACTTAGTCCTTTGTATCGAAACAGATCAATATATGTAGAAAAGGTTGTAATGTACCTACAATTCTCCTTGAGTTCCAATGGATGATTTCCTTTATTTAACTCAAGGTTAGCTCAGTCACTGTCCTTTTTGTTTACTACCACTATGGGAGAAACCACAGGGGTGTGGAATTCCTATAGTTGGATGCCTAGGACGTATTGTTTTGGGTCAAGGACAACAAGTTTTCATGTTTATTTTGTCTTTTAGACAAGCAGGCCCAAACCCCCTGCAGCACAAACCCTTTGGCTGCCAATATATAGTATCACCTTAGAAAGAAATTGTCTGCAGTTGAGGTCATATTTGTTTCTGTATTTTAATACTGTTCCACCTTGTATTTATGGTTCATTAATACAAAGCGTTTAATATTAAGGTGAGCATTCTAAATATATGCTGTAAGCTCGGACTGTATCACTGACAGTGGTTCCAGTCAAAATAACTTGTGTACACACGTTTGCAAAGTTTAACAATATGAGGTGACGTATAATGCACCCAGAATGCTCTTTGATTAAATGCAAATATTTGCATAAGCTTGAAAGCAAGATTGATGATTTTTTTTGCTTTCAAAATAAAATGTTCACAAAAAATCAACTAGGAAATAAATGTTTTGCTGAACTACTGAAAAATATTTTGTATCCTTTCTTTGAACTATCATATAGTAAAATGCCCTGATGCATGGTAGTATTTCCCAAAAAATATCCATAATGGAAAGTCAGTGTAACCAGTTTCAACAAGATTATGTGAAACATGAATATAAACAAGCATTGACAAAGCCAATAGGTCCCACATTGTTGGTCAGCCTTGGTTTTGTAGAGGCGTGCCTTGTTTTGACATGGCTTTTGTAAAACTTTATTGTTGTGAGAGCTGTTGGGCCCTCACCTTCGTAACTAATACTAGTAAAAACCAGTAGTACTTGGCACTGAACAAAGCTACTTTGTGTGCCGATATGCTCCTTGTGAAAGAGAAGGTTGTGATCATTGTAATGCAATGTAACATGGATTTGTAGAGCTCAGAACAACGTGTTCTGCAAGTAAGATCAGTCACAGTGAAGCAAGCCGATAGATGGGTAGAGAGATAGAATTATAATAAAGCAAAAAGTCATGATTAACACCAGACCTTATTAGTCTGCCAATTCTTTAAAAAAAAAGTCACAAGAACTGAACTCGCCCTTGGTATATGTCTGTGCATTAGTGCAGATTTGTGTATTTCATGAGCTCACAAGAATTTACAGAAGTGGACCAGGAAATCATATTCCTTGAAATTCCTTTTTTAGAACTGTACTTTAGCACGAGCAAATCTGCAGGTGTGGATTTGCTCATGCTAAAATCTGTTTAGCGTTTATAAGTTCACTTTCCCTTTATCCACTTTTTTCCACCAACCCTGGAAGAATGACCCTTGTCAGAAAATTCCGATCCTTTCTCAGCATGGGAGATGATTAGAAAAGAGCTGGGAAAGACCCTTTAAACATGCATGCTACTAGGTTTGCACAGACTCAAAAGGGCATTCCAACCATAGAACTACTGCTTACCTCTACCTCCAGCCCCAGTACGTAAAAGTGGTAAAATAACGAAGCTGCTAGTGTTCAAGCCTTACTATAGTATTAGCCCTGTCATAATCGGGGAGGATATTATCAGAGCTCTTAATAATGAGATTGCGGCAATAATTTGTTTCCGCATTGCATGCCACCAAAGAGACCAGGTTTTTTCTTTTTTTAAAGGACAAATAGATTTAAGAAGCAACCTGTCACATGGACAAGTAGATATTTTATAAAATTCCTCACCTCTGAAACTCAAGGCACCGGACCAGTAAGAACCGCCTTACATGCTTAAGTAATGATTCAAGTTCCTTTTCAACAGCTTCTTGTAAATGAAACGCTATTCTTCTGTGTCTTTGAGCAACAGGACACACATCTTCATTGATTTGCACCTGTACTTTCATAGTCTTAAGTTTTCCTAGCCCTTGAAATAACGAAGAGAACTGACTTACTATTTCATAATGAGCATTCATATTCTAGTTCGCTGAAATCAGTTCCATGTCAGCAGCTGTTCTGAAACAGAGTAGACAGGCTCTTTATCCTGCACCTTAAAGTAGGTGGATAGGTGCTAGCACTTTTGCCTTCTTGTACATCATAGTCGCTACACATAAACCTTTACTTTTCAAAGGTGTTGATGCAGCCCATGTGTACACTTTTGTTTTTGATGGCACCAATCAGGGTAAAAGAGGTAATTCATTATATTTCTCCTCAGGCATAATATTTATCGGCGCACCACATTAATTTCCAATGTAATTTTTGGACAAAGTTTGAATGACTTGGGTGCTTTCTCATGTCTACTCTTCTTTGACTGGCAAACATTGACATTGCACAAACACCTTCTTCACTTTCACTTTCATTTGATACTGACAAACTTTTTGACAATGCTTTAGATGACGATCGACTTCTTTTAGAATGCTGATCTGCCCCAGCTGATTCTGCAGCTTGGCTTTGTAGGCGCACATCAAACGGTCGGTTCGCCATTTTGTTTTCTCGCCATGACACACTTACTTTTGCTTTCTACTTGTACACCTTCACAAAATGGCTCTCTTTACCGCAGCCTTTGCATATCTGTCAGATAACGGGACATTTACCTTAATGTGGAAATGACAATCCACATCTGAAGCACAATTTTTATTTTTCATGGAGACATCATCTTGTGTCCTTAAGGTTTGTGTTTCTGTTTACTTTTCATGTTCATGATTCACTCACTTTGGGCACATCTGGCTTCCATGTCAGCAGCTTGTCGATCAGCATGCTCTTCAGCTCTGGCAGCCATGAGAACGCGTTCCAGACTAAGAGTTTCCCTCAGCATTTGTAATCTGAATGACTCTGACAAGCATCCATCAGTAACTCTGAAACATATTGCTTCTTCATTATTAAACTCATAAAATCTGCAGTGTTTTGTGAGCGTAAGGAGTCTCTCAGCAAACTCTTCTTTGGCTTCACCAATTCTTTGTCATTATTGATTGAAAATGTACCTTTTGTAATCTACATTCGGCACTGGATTGAATTTGAGATTCAAGGCTTTTTTGATTTGACAGTAGGTAACTTCATCAGCTCACTGCATTTTCTTTAAATTCTTTTACGCCATCACCAGCAAGATTCTTGAGGCATTTGATAATCCTTTTATCCGTTTCTTTCAGCACTTCAATGATACCAGCAAATCTCTCTAACCAAGCAGTCAATCTGTTGCCAATATTCAGATTGTTTGTGGTATCAAATGTTGGTGGTGGTTTCAGGAAGGCACCAGCACTGTAACTGTTTGCAGGATTGACTGACACTGCTGCTGGAGCTCTCTCCGGCTACACCTATCGATCTTGGTGAATTGGTTCATGCACACCATCTCTGAGGCCTCGTGACGTCCTGGCCTACAAATCATTTTTAACAGTCTGTGGAGCTGTGACCTCTTTCTTGGTCTCCATTAGAGCCCTTCTTTTTTTTGGAGACTTAAGAAGGTGAGGTGCCACCCAGCAGCTTTGGTGGCGTGCTGCTTCAGGTATTGAACAGCTCCATAAGCACAGCCCCTGTGCTTCATCTTGGGTCTCTTCACCTGCCGCTGAGATCATAAAGCTCTTCTTTTCAAGGCTGAGATAAGTACTACTATGTGCTTTGTTACCTATAATTATGTCAGCGAGCGCTCTTTTCTATGTTTTACCTCCTAGCATTATTATTCTATGCAGTGTGTAGCTTTATATTGCATATTGAAGCAGTACCTTTCTGTATGTCCTTGTTCGTAGTTTCTTGACCAATGATGCGTAGACTTCTCAGTAAAGTTTCTTTATCTTCAAATGTGTTATAATGGCTGGAGTTGCCCTTTGACTCCACAGAAGCCATCCGTTGACTTAGCATTTCCACAAAGGCGCACACAAGTAGTTTGCTTGGACCACCGCAAACTCTCCAGAACAGGACTGTCTCTCATCAGGTTACTTTTTCCCTATCTCGTCACCAGTTGTAACGTCCTACCCAACCAGGGTACATGGCAATAAATACGCCACACACAGAGCTATGTATTGCACATCTGAATTCTTTGACGTGTAACCACAAACTCAACATTCTAAACCTGCATTCACTTCACCACGCTGTGAGCTCTCATCATTCGAGAGAGTTATTCATAATCAAAAAAGGTTCCATCATGCATACTCAAGACACGACACAGTGGTTACAGGCAGCCAGGATAAATGCCAAACACAGTCTATAGGTACCACAGAGAAGCAGCATATAGCCTGTAATGCCTATTGGGTCCACTGAAGAACGACTGAGAAGCAGCATCTGGTATGCATAGGTTACTGGAAGCCTGCATAAAGGCCAAATACTGTCTCCTGCAACAGATGAGAAGCACAAGACATTCACTGGTTGATTCAACCACATAATTACCCATTGGGCCTTCCCAGGTCGGGCAAAAATAACTTTTGTTCTGTATACACCAGTATGCTTATCGTTAAACCGGTGCATGTTCTTAGGCCTTTTCAGGTGGAACATGAGGATTATTTCTTGTGGGCTAAGAAGATGGTGGTTCTTTTCTGTTCCCACTGGAAGTGGCATGGCTTCAGGGAGTTTCTCTTTAACTCGACAGTCTTAACCACCAGTGCCTTGTGAGAGAATTCCATGGGTATTGTGAAGAAAAGGCTACACCTTTTGTCTTGTGACACACCGATAGATCAAACTATCCAGTTGTATGCCATTCAGGAAACTGCAGTACTTTGTTCAGGAACCTCTTGTCACGCAGAGAACTAGCTAAAAACTGCAGCCATCTTTGATGAGCATTGGCAAAACCAATAGGTCACACCTGTGTGAGAGGTATTGGCTTTGGCAATGTGTTTTAGCCCTGTTGTACCCAAGAGTAGCTGCTGTTCATCACCTAGAGGAGAGTTGTGTGATGGCTCGTGCAGTAGGATGAAGTGTCGTGGAGTGGTGTCAGGGCCATGATGGTCATAGCAGGCATCAGGCTTTTCCCCGGGAGGCTGGAGGCCAGGATTGTCACTAAGAATGGTTATGAAATGGTGCTGCAATATCGACCCTCAGTGATAAAAGCGGCAATCCAGCACAATCCACTCACTCCAGTTTTCAGTCTTTATGCTGGGGCTGGTCTGACAGAATTGCAAACGCTGCTTTGGGGGAGTGGAGTGGAGTGGAGATGATGTGGTAGCACACTACCATTACAGCAAACACATTTGCAATTGAACTTATCATTTCATTTGTGTAGACATATAGTTTTACTGATGAAACTAAATGCATAAACAATGTGTGGAAATTGGCAACACCTAGCGTAGTGATTTATTTTGATCTATTAAAATATTTGTTTGCACCTCACTTAAAAAATACCAGAAAATGTGCCTTTGGTGCTTCCCTAATTCTAATATATTTTGAAATATTTTGACAGCATTTACATTTTATTGTGTGGTACAAAAAAATAACATACTACAGCCTTTTTACATTCCTATGCCTCACTTTGCTGTCAGAAAAAGTAGAGTAAACCCCAAGATCCCTTGAAGACAGAGCCTAAAATTTTAAATACACTGCAAATGTGACAAGATAAAAAACTAAATGTTAAAGATATTTATTGCTCATTTGTTTCTGAATTCCAGCATCGTTACTTGGGGGGTGTTTCAGCATCCTCAACTTTCCAACTTCCAGTGCCTATGGCATGGGCGTGAAATTGAGGAAGCAGATTGTGTGTTATGCTATTAGGAAAGAACACTGACCAAAATAAACAACCTCATAGACAGAAAATTGTTCCCTACAGGCATGCAAGATTGATTATGAAAGTAGCACAGATAAGTAGAATCAGTCAAGCAGAAAGACAGGAGGCAAGAAACCTTTTTAAACAAATACAACCATTTAATGTCTTCTGACTAGCATAAAAGGGAGATAACTGAAAACAAATGAAATCTTGTGGAGTGCCTCACGAAAAAGAAGAAAAAAGTTCCCAGAAAGTGAGCACTCGTGGTAGAAAGAGGTGGTAAACAGTCTATGCTCCATGGAAAGGACAAGTACATGCTGGATGGCCTAAAACAAATAAAGCCAGCAAATAGAAAGCAAGCATATGTGAGTTTCAACCTGTAAGCAAACCGGATATTTGAAGGGTTCGCCCCACTTTTTTTCTCCATTGTTACTATTAGCTGCTGTTTTTCGTCTCTGAGTACACTGAGGCCTGCTGTCCAGACTTCAGTGTTCAGTCCCTTTTACAAACTTTATATTGAATTGGGTGTCCCCAATAGGCAAATGCAGACTTACTCATAAGTCCACAGTAGATGGTACCCAGTTACCCAGGCCATATAAAGGAGAGTGCTCACACAAGATTGAAGATTGAAGGAGTGGTTGTGCCACCTGTGTCAGACAAAGTGAAAACATGACTTTCAGCCTGCCACGGCAGGTTGGAAAGGCAGTGTCATGCTGTCAGTTCGACTTTGACATTAATGACAAAGTTCCCAAGCCTCTTAATATTATATGAAAGTGTCATCTAAGGAAGGCCTAGCAAGCCCTATGACAGCTATGTATTATTCAGCAACGCATATAGTATTATATATGTCTTAGCAGCAAAACCCTAAAAGTTTTTGTTTTGATGAGTAAAGTTAGTAGCCCACTTGGCTAACATAGTTACTGTCTGGCATGGCTACCTTCTGAATGGGACCACCTAACTGGGTACTGTAAGGTATCAAATTAATTGTGGCATTAAATGCGGCTTGGGGATCAAGTCTACATTTGTGTCACTGTTAAAGTTAGGAAAGTTTTTAGAAAGTTGCCACTCTATGCCTCAGCTAGTTTAGTGACCTATCATAGGCCCTGGCACACAGACAGCTTTCTGCCCACCTGGCAACGATCGACTCTCAGACATGGGGACAAAGGTAGTTGCTGCAGAGCGAAGTGTAACCTCCCCCTTCAGGATAGCCACTCAGGGTATTAGCCCAAAACGCCAGCTTCAAAGGGGAAGCCCCCTTTAAAAGGACAATGATGAGAACACTCCCTAGAAGACTGCATTTTGTTCAGTAGACAAGTTGCTTACGGGGACAGTAGAGGTAATCCCAGTGCCAAGCGTGTAGCCCTTAGGTAGACACACCTTTGGAGTGGGCTACAAAGCTCCTGACGAACAAGGAAGGGTCGTACCATCTTGAAAGGGGCAAGAATGTGGCACGCTGGGATAGCCAGGTGCACAGCAAGACAGGAATTTCACCACCCAAGAGGAAGGGACCTACTGGACCATTGCTTGTAACTGCATTGTCGCCTCTGGGCTCTTTCCTGGGATAAATATAGCACCCATGGTACCCTAGACTTGAGTACTCTGTGAATTTGGAGAAAGGACTGAAGGAGGACCATCCTTACGGCTTTGAAAGCGCACAGAGAGCTAGTAAAGTTTGGATCCTGTACATGGCTCCTGGTTTGGTGAAAAGTTGATTCCGAACCCCAGATCAAAGCAGGGTCAGTTGGCTGGCCCCCCGGAACAGCATCAGGGACATCAAAGGTGGAAGGTCCCAAATCGCCAAATTGCTAGCCACTGCAGACGTTTTGCCGCTACTGGATGCTGGGCACTTCAAGAGACTAATTTAAGTAGCCAAAAGTTACACCCATGTCTGCTGGACCCATGGGTGTTGTTTGTTCTTGGATTCATCATCCAAGAGGGACAATATCCCCACCAAGTATTTTGCAGCCTAAACGGTGTATCGAAGAGCCCTTCTACTGTCGCAAAGTGGACTTTGTGAGACTCCAACATAAGTGGCTAAAGTTGCCCAACCTCACCCGTAGACTGAGGGCTCACCCGATACTTAGCCCTATTGACCACATAGCAACAGGAGCATCCATAAGCATCTCTTCATTTTGCATCCCCAGCATCAGAACCACTCTTTAGTCGTCTATGGCCGTTGTCTCATAAAGGCTGTAAATGGACTGGAAAAGGCTCTGGTAGCCAGGTAAGTATCCAGAATACCTTTACTGCCCTACTAAACCTCTGTCCTTTTGGAAGTGGTTGCCCATCTCTGGTCAGAGTTGCCGGACTAACTCTGCAAACTTTTGAAAAGTTTAAAAAACTTTTTGTTGGCCAGTGCTTGTTTGCAGTTGATATATAGGTTACTAAATGAATATAAAATCTGAAACCTCTGTTGGAATTTCAAGCACTCATAAAAATAAAAATAAAATAAAAAAATCATCAAATTTTGCTCTATTTAAAAAAAAAATTGGTGTTCTGTTTCTTTCTTGTTGTGTGACTGTTATGTCTTTGTTTGGTCCAGTTAAATGCTTCACATGTATTTCCTTTTTAGGGTCGAGCCTGCGTTGCATGCGCTCGCGCATGCGTTTTGCAGCGAGACTCTCTTGTATTTAGAAAAGGGCTTGGAGCCCTGTCAACTTCACGTCAGTGTTTTTTATTGGTTGGTGGGCTTCCCTAATAAAATCTGCTTGCTTTCATTAGTCGAAGGCACGCATAGGTCATGCCTTTTCCGGTGGCTAGCCCTCCTCCAGCGCAGCGACCAAGTACAGAAAACATGCGAGGCTTGCTGTTTTCCATCGGGCTTGTGGCCTTTTTTTCTCTAATTTACGAGCCCGATCTCGCTTGGCAGAAGTCGAGCGCTTTACATACTTGATTTAACTTTTTCGGGTTATGTACATAAATGCACTTTTGCCCGATAGGTGAAAAGTCGGGTTAGGAGTTTACATCGCGATCAGCTCTAACATGAGCAAACGCGAGACTATGCATTGTAAATGCTTGTTCAAGCCTTACTGTTTGCAGTCACAGCTACCGAGGGTTGAGCTTAAGGTTAAATAAACAAGCCTAAGTGGACCAAAGAAGATATTTGTAATGTAGGAAAGTCCTCCTTTTTGCCCTGGTCACCCCCACACTTTTTGGACAGGTACTGGTGGTTACTGACTCTTGGCTGTGCCCTGGGTACTGCTTACCAGTCCCAGGGCCAGTGCTCTGTGTAAAGTGGATATGCAAATTAGGCTAATTATAATTGGCTAAGTTAACCTACCTATAAGTCCCTAGTATATGGTAAGGCATGTAGGTTTAGGGACCACAGCAGGTGCACTGCTGAGGTGCCCAGTGTAATTTTAAGGACAGGCCTGCCTTGCTGGCTGCTTTTAAATTAAAGTTATATGCAAATTCGGCTTTGGAATTAAAAGTAGTTCCAAAGTCTTAAACTACCTTATTTTTACATATAAGTCACCCCTAAGGTGTGCCCTTTGTGCCCCTACGGCTGGGTGCCATGTACCTATAAGCAGGGACCTTCTAAAAATAGTTTTATAAGCCCTGGTGAGGTAAAAACAGCCAAATTGTTTTTCCCTCATTGTAGTGAATGGCCTTCATAGGCTAGAATGGGGAGACTTTATTTTAATTTTAAAAGTCCCCTTAAATGACATACAAAGAGTTTGGTATCAAATTAATTGTTATAATAAATCCCACAACTTCCAGTTGTTGGATTTAATATAACTTGTTCAGGGAAAGAGTTTTAAACTTTACCTGAAAAGTTGACAATTTCAGCCCTGCATTGTTTTTGCTGCTGTGCTGTGTTTGGCCAGCCTCTGGCAGCCTGGCCAGGCTGCCTTGATGGGGTGTGACGTGGCCTGGCTTAACACAGAGATGTGCCTGTGGGAGGGAATCTCCCCTCAGCAGATGGTGAGGCAGGAAGTGGGAGGGCTGCCAAACTGGTCTTCAAAGGCAGAGAAGGACATTTGGAGCAACCCAGCACCACCCCAACATCCTGCAACCCCAGACAACTAGGTGCCCCCTTGATTAGATTAGGAGAGGGGTGTGTTTATGATTTTTAGCCACACCAGTGGGTGGGTTCAGCCAGATGTAACCTCCAAAAATCATTTTCAGCCATGATGGATTTTTGAAGAATGTTGCCTCCTGGGATTGATTTTTGCCACACTTCCCAGGAAGTGGTCATCACAGGGGGAAGGACCCTGCACCTGATTGGAGAACCAGGACCCCCCTGTTTTTAACCCCGGAGCAAGGATAAAACTGGCAGAGCTGCACCCACACCTCAGATCCCCATCAGATTCCAACAAGGAAGAACCAAAGGAGAAGAAGGACTGCCCTGCTGTTGCCCTGGCCTGCACCTGGAACCTGCACTCAGAAGGACTGCACCAGCTACACACTTGGGCTTCACCACAAGAAGGACTTTGCCTGGCTTCAACTGGTTCAAGGAGGGACTCCCTGTTTGCTACAGGTGAAAAATTGCTAACCAGAGTCCCCTGCACCAACTCCTGAAGAAATCAACCAGCTGACCACTGCCCAGTGGCCAAAAAGGAGTTTGCGCCAGGTGCATTCTGGGAGTTGTAGTCCAGACCCCCAAAGATCATCTCAGAGCTTCTGGACCCTTGGGGTGAGCTGTGGACCCCAAAAGAACCTTAAAAGAACATCTGGGAGAAGACCCAGAAGTTTGGAGAACTTTTGAAAAAAAGCTCCATAGAGGGACCTACCCACCGTGGCAACTCTAGCCGGCTTGCCTCAACCGCGACACGGCCTGATTTGCGGGTTCGTCCCGGTGAAGAAAATCTCCAAAAAAGAGACTAAGTCAGAACGTACAAAGTTGACCGGGACCTCCCAGCCAGCGTATCCGAGGAGGGCTCCAAGGATGTTGGATCAAGATCCAGGGGTACCCCGGTCGAAGGATTTTCACCTCGAAAAAACAACTAAGTCCGAAGGTAAAAATCTCCACCGAGGATTCCCGCGACGCGTATCCGGAGAAGAGTTCCAGAGGTCGGTTTGGACTGGCAGGTTCGTTGCGCTGAAGAAAATCTTCAGAAAAACGACTAAGTGCGAAGGTAAACTTTTGACCGAGGCCTCCCGCGGCCTGTAGCCGAGCCGGGCTCCATCGCGGTCGGCCTTAAACTTTGACTTTGCCCTGGTCGAGGTGCAACCAGTTGACCCGATTGGCACTTTTTGTTTCTAGGCGCTAAAAAAACAATAATTCTTTAAAAATTCATATCTCCGGTTCCCCTTATCCGATTTTATTTGTTTTTGTGCCATTTTAAAGATAAAAATAGAATCTATTTTCATAAATTGGTTTTGGATTTTTAAACTGTTTCCTGTGTTTTATTTAATTACTGCTTTGTGATTTTTGAATGCTTTACACTCTGTCTCCTAAGTTAAGCCTTGTCGCTCGTTGCCAAGCTAGCAAGGGTTGAGCTGGGTTTAATTTACTGAGACCTAACTGGACCTAAGTGGAGGTTAGTGGCCTATTGCTAAGTGCAGGTACCTACCTGCCCTTACCAATAACCCATTTTCCAACATTTTGTATACTGCACAATAATGCCCCACAGTCACATGGTAGAAATGCACCCAAATCCTCACACAAACCATAAAGCCAATGGTAAACAGTGGGCTGAATGCATTCCTCAGGAGGTTTTCAGAATGCCCCCAATAAGTCTTTCGCAACCAGACAGCTGCGGCCTGGAATGCTTTGACCTATAGTACACGAAAGGCAAGCACTTTTAAAACAGCACAATTGTCAACAACTACACTTCTGCAACATTTTTTTTATTAAAACAAATTTGAGCATAAAAACCTTGTGTGCAAAATCTAACAAAATTACACAGAAACAGATTTAGCAATTAAAGAAAATGTGTGGCTGCCCTTACTGAAGTGTAGCTAGCAAAAACATAACCAATTTTCCTACTCTTACTGCACAAGATCAGTCCAAAGCCCAGTACTTGAAAGATATAAGAACACGTTTACCATCTGCTTCAGTGCTTAAGTGATAACATATTTTAAAAAAATACACTGCGCTACTTCAATTATGGTAACACTTATTTTCAGTTTATTGAACTTTTTATCAAATCTTCCTTTAGAGTTGATCTCCAGAGCTTTTTCTTCCCACCATCAATCAAAAGGAGTGAGCCCTTAAGTTGTGTTAATCCAGTCCCTTGGAGATATTACTCAAAAGACCCTCAACCATGTATTCTACCCTCAACAATGTATTTGATCACTGTGGGGTGGGTTAATGGTTAGCATTAGCACAGGGCTTTTCATTCACTTGAGTGTCCTTTTATTTAAGTGAAAGTTTAAAACATCAGATGATGTTGTGAGGGCAAGTGATGAATCCTACACATCCGAATATCAGGTCAACATGTTTCAGCCTATAATGGCCACCTAAGGTCTAGAACTTTCTTCAGTACCTATTCACAAACCGATTACCTGCAACTTTCAAGTTATCACCATGAGAATTGTAGCACAAAGTTCATGTGGTGGAACAACATTTGGAAGCACTGGTGTGTAACCTACAATAAAACACATCAGAGGGAGATTACTTGATTGGTGACCACTTGAAAGTTGCGGCCTACCTAGGTGTCGGGTTTTACATCCACCCAATAAAGGAGCCAGCGGTCATTTTTCCCCTCCACTTGTGTGGCTGGGCCTGTTACAAGTGACAGGAGCAGACCAAACTAGGGACTATGTATATATATTTTTAAAAAAAGCTTCATTTCTTATGGTCACGGTTTTCATCTAACAGGGGAGGAAGGCTGTACATTGTTTTTCTTTGTTCTAGCACACAACAAAATGTAAATGTCTGTAAACGAGCTATGCAGATGTATCCGAATTAGAAAAGTCCAAATAAAACACATTTTGTGGCAATTCTGAAGTGTATGGGAAGCAAATATTATAAAACTATCAAAAAACAAATCAGTATACTAAGCAATGATATTCCCACACATTGTGTGCCGTATACTTTTATCAGTAAGACTCTGTGCTAATCTAATAGTCATTTCAATGGAAGATGTGTGGTCTGCAATGGCAGTACAATGCCATATATACTCCATTCCACAACAATACACTCCCCTCTACACTACTCCGCACCACACCACCAGACCCCACCACGTCACAGCACTCTGCTCTGCTTCGCTTCACTCTACGTCTCTCTGCACCACTTTACACTATGCCAGTGCACTGTACCCCACACTACTCTATGTACCACTAAACTCCTCATTTCAGTACTCTCCACTCTGCGTGATTCCACTCCACTCTACAACACTGCACCCTGTGCCTCAACACTCTACCCTGTACCACAACACTCTACCCTGTACCACTCCTGTACAGCAGTGCCCTCTGTGCCAATCCACTCTAAGCAGTGCTTTAAATGGAGAAAAAAAGTGCTGATACTTAACTTATTAAGCTGTGAACTGGAGGTGGGAGCAGGGGCAGGTCTGTGGGCAGGGCAAGGAATGAATCTTCTCTCTGTCCTTCCTTTTACATTGTTTTATAATAAAAGAGAACATTTCTGTCTCCTTATGTCTTTCCTCTTTCGCTCCTTTTTCTCCAAGGTCTATATTTTTCTGTTCCTATTTGGTCTTTTACCCCTCTATATATTTTTCTCCACTAATTCCTCCACCTCTTTATTTTTCCATTTTCTCTTGTACCACTTTCTTGATTCCATTTCTCTGTGCCTCTTTCCCCTCTCCTTACCATTTCTCTGTTTGCCCTTTTTTCTTCTGTTCTTCCTTGTCTCTGTTTCCCACGATCTGCCTTATCCTTCATTCTTTTCTCTAGCTGCCTTTCTCTCATCTTCTTCTACCCCTCTCCCCTCCCGTTTCTCTTGCCTACACATCACACTCGTTCCCTAGTTTCGTATTTTTCTTTTCTAAGCTTTCTCCATCTCTTTCTTTCTATCCTTCTTTTCTGTAACCCCAACGCTGCCCACCCCCCCTTCTCCTTTGTTTTCCATCATACCTCATGGAGCTCATCTGTTGCCCTATCTTAACTGCCTTTCCACTCCCAAGAAAAGCCTGGCCTTTACATACGTCACAGGAAAAGTACCGTCAGGCCTTTTGAAAGCCAATGAGGATGGGAATGGTCTTCTATACAATACTGCACAGGTGGATGATTCTGTTCTCAGCCAAGAAGGAATTTTTGCGGCTTGAAATTTGGGAGGCTCCCAGGGCCTTACAAGGATACAAAATGTGTTGAGGCACCAAAATAGAGGTGGCACCCATCATCGAATTAGATACCTAACAAGGTGGCCCACATTTTCAAATTGGGGCAGTTTGAACTTGTACAGACAGACATGCAGGGTAAGTGTTTTGTAAGGTAGGAGGGCTGCATGTATTGGTGGCTGCTGCCGTCAATGTTTATGATATCAGAGAAATG
Organism: Pleurodeles waltl; assembly: GCF_031143425.1. Taxonomy (NCBI): domain Eukaryota; kingdom Metazoa; phylum Chordata; class Amphibia; order Caudata; family Salamandridae; genus Pleurodeles; species Pleurodeles waltl. The sequence continues at coordinate 956,638,922 of NC_090444.1, forward strand.
AATAGTAAAACCGGCCCACCAGACCTAAAGCAGGCCCACTAACAGCTGAAAAGACGTCCCCACACTGACCTTGAATACCAGCTCTTCTGGTACTGCCTGATTACCCTGTAAGCCAGTGGAACTGTAATATCCTGCGCTGTGGTAATGAGAGAGGGGGATTGAGCCCCCGTGCATGGCATTTGTATTTGCAATTCAGAATGTTTGGTACCAACTCGCTCATCTTCTCAGTGAACATACAATGGCAGGCACTTCTTGGCTGTGAACCACTTCTGAGCCACCCCTGATTAAATTAACCGTATTCCATCTGTGTGAACTGCGTTCACTCTTCGGACCTCAAACCTTCCATTTGGAATTCCACAACAAGACCCTACGCATCTCCCTGTTCACCTTTCTCTGCTGTTTTACTATACCCTTGAATGAATTTGCTCCCCTCCAAACTCGCCAAGGAACCAACTCTTTCAAAACAATGTGTCCCAGCCCATTTCTGCCTGATCCTGAATAGATCCATCTTCATGGCCTTCAAAAGCCCGATACCAAGCAGAGCCACTAAATAATTTTCACCTAAATGAACCACTAATAAATCAGGACAAACCCCTTGAGCTAATCTATATCTACATAATAATTCTCCCTACCTCATACCACTTTTACCCATCCAACAGATCTTAATTCTGTCCCCATCCAAACCCAATTGCCTTCCAAAATGTTGGGATGAAGCTAGCTTCTCGGCCCACCGCAGGAAGGAATGCCCCACTATCCTAACTGAACAAACTGCTCTGTTGGGGGCAGCTACACAACCTGCAAAAGGCAGAAACACCACATACAATTACCTATACATTTAACTGACATACATGTGACATTTCATCATGCCTCGAAACTAGCTTGTTCTAGCATAGCACTTAAGACACTGAGACTTCCAACTACCCAAATCCATTTTTGCCCTGTCTGAATGCCCAAGTTGCTTGGCTTCTGTAGCTGCCCCAATCCTAAAAGAATGAGTACCATAAAATTGTGAATCCATACCCAATTTTTTTAAAGCCATTTTTAAAACAAAGCAGCTGATGCGACTTCAACAGTGTACCATCCTGATGAAAAAATACAAACCTGGAACCCTCTGGCAAAATCCTGGCAAACTACCACCAACAATATACAGGACCCTCAGGAGAATTCAACACCCCCCCCCCCCTTGCATTACCACTTCACGGCCCCTACCCAACTGATCAACTTTTGATGACTGTAGCCACAAATAAATAACCCCTTTACTCACCCTCACGTCAGTGTGCAAAATGCCTTCCTTACCTTTAACATCCAACATCTCCGGGACTCTGAAGGCCCCATGAAAAAGCCATGACATGCATAAAGACATGAGAACAACCTCCCACGAAGAAAAACTTCTTTTAAAACTAAAATCAAGTCCCTCAACAACTGTGACGTTATTCGGCGTCTCAGATCACGCCTTGCACCCCCTTTCCTAGCCCATCCTGCAATAATCCTTCTGCAGATTTCTCCCTCCATTGGATCATAACCTCAAAAATACTTACCGTAAAAAGAAATGCCTGATGACTTACCCAATATGCTTACTGCCGACAAACCTAACTCAATCTGCTGTATGATAAAACGAACTGCATCTTCCCGCCTTTCCTTACAAGCCAAACCCTCCTCCCCCTGTTCTAACTGCCCCTGATTTAATTAATTCAGACCAATTCTGATCATAACCTTTCCGTGTAGACGGAGCTATAGACTGCTGAATCAGCTCCAACATCCTCAAATCCCCATCTCCCATAATGCCCCAGGAACTGCTATCTTCTGCGCGTCTGCTCCTGGTGCAGCCCACGGAATCTCCGCCACTGCGAATGAGATAGCTCAGCAGCAATGTCATTATTAACACCTGGAACATACTTGGCCTTGAACATTATATTAAACTTCAAACAATTCAGTATAAACAACCTCAATAATCTTAACAATTTCTCATCCTTTGCTTTCTGTGAATTAACAAGATTCACAACTGTCTGATTATCCACATTAAAACCCACATTTCTATTAGCTAATGTATGACCCCAAATCGACGGTGCCACAACTAATGGAAAAAAATCCTAAAATGCAATACTGTGCCGGGCTGCCTTCCATGCCGTCGGCCAACTCTCTGCAGGCCAATGTCCGTCCCAGAACAAGCCAAAAACATGAGCACCTGACGCATCAGAAGAAATCTGTAATTGCCAAAACCAATCCTCATCCTCCACAAACATCGTTACTCCATTCAAATCCTCTAAAAAGGAAATCCACATCCTCAAATCAGCGTGATCACTGGCCCGAAGCCGGATATGATGATGATGGGGCACAACCGCACCACTAGTAGAAAAATCCAAACTCTTACAAAAAACCCTTCTGACTCTTACAACCGTAAAAGCAAAATTTAAATGCCCAAGTAAACTTTGAACCGGCCTCAACTCCAACTTACGTCTTTGAACTGCCTCTTTTAACCACACAACCAGTGATTGTACCTTATCATTAGGTAAACGTACTTCCATTTTCTTTTAATCCAACTCTATTCCTAAAAAATTCAAACAGGTTGTGGGCCCTTCCGTTTTCTCCGGAGCCAATGGAACTCCCATGTTAAGCATGGCCTTTTGAAAATCCAACAAAGCTATCTGACCATCTACTGAATCAGCTGCTCCTAACAAAAAGAAATCATCCAAGTAGTAAGTTACAAATTTATAACCGGTCCATGACTGAAAAAAAACACTGCAAAAATGAACTAAACATTTAAAACAATGAACACGAAACTGAGCAACCCATAGGCAACATTCTGTCAACATAAATGGCACCATCAAACTGCATGCCTAACAAAGAAAAATCATCTGGATGCACAGGAAGGAGCCTAAAAGCAGACTGAGTGTCAGATTTTGCCATTTCTGCCCCCAAAGCCACATTGTTTAACCAATGCAATTGCTTCATCAACTGAAGCATAATGAACCATGGAATCTTCTGGGGCAATAAAATCATGAATGGATGCCCCCAGCGGCCATGACAAATGATGAATCGGACGAAACTCACCATGTTGTTTCTTTTGCACCACACCCAATGGGGAAATCGTCAAAATTTGCAACGGCCAATAGTCAAAGGGGCCCACAATTCTACCAACTTCAAGCTCTTTCCGCAACTTAGCCCTCACCACTTCAGGTTGATCCAATGCAGACTTCAGATTTCTGGCCCGACTTCCTCCACCATGATGATCGCTCCGGACCGCCCTCTATGCTGTTTCCTGAAAAACATCAAAATGTCTTCCCCTTTTAGACTTATTCTGCACACCAAAACCTTCCTCTCTCTCCCTTCGTTGCAGATGATCTACAGCTTCCAGTTCATCCCTGTCCTTGTAATCTAAAAGTTCTTCTTCCGTATCAACATTCTGCTCCTCGCAACCAGTGCTCAAGCTGGTAGATGGCTCTTGGTTTACCAAATGTTGAATATGTTGCGGTACTGGCAAAATTGCATCCCACGATGTCAGGCGAGTCGCTCCGGGTCTCGCCCTCTCTTCACTCCGGTGTCTTGGGGGTGTTCTAACCCCCACCGACATCCCCTGATTATCTGCAAGCTGCCCAAGCCATACAGATGATGATTGCTCCTCATGCCCGCCCATTGCATGCCTGCCGCCACATCCAGGCTGCAGAACTGATGACCCTGGCTGCCAAAAATCCAACCTAACCTGTGCCTTACCCGCTTTACCACTAACATCAGATTCACCATATAACACACCTCTCATACCTAAGCCACCTTTCTTTGCAAATTCAGTATGCTGCCCTGTCTGATAAATGGTCTGATTATTCACATCCCACTCTTGAACATTATGCAACATTGGACTAACCAATCTAAGAACCAACTGCAGCCTTCCACTATCTTGCCTCACCACAGGCACATTAACAAATTCAAATCCTGAAATAAAACTCCCTTCACACGTACGTTCCTCCTCCTCATTATCAGACACCACAATAACAATATCTCTATGTTCTGCAGTGGGCGCTGCCATCTTTAAAGCTATTCCTAACGATCTTTCCTCTAAAACTCCCTCTCCTCGCTCGTTATTTCCGAGGGGAGAAGAGCTTGTTTCTTCCCTGCTCGAACTACGCGCCTAACCACCGGCGCATGTGCGCTAACACCACAATCCACCAAGCGGGCATCCTCGGCTACCGCACTCATCATGAAGGCGCCTCTCCCTCTAGCAACCACTCGCTGCCTAATCGACGTGCAAGAACGACGCGCAGACTTTGTGCCACCTCTCCGACAGCCTGAATGCTGAACAAGTGAGCTGCAACCTTCATTATCCCTACCTGCACCAATACGCTCTGGCGAAGCAGTAACTCTCCTTCCCGCTTCACTTTTCTGCCTAAATGTTTTCATTTTACGAGCCGGTGACGCGCATTCGATTACTGCCACCGCCACGCCCTCAGATGATGCCCTCTTGGGCCTCCTTAAACCCGCCCAAACTTGCTCCAAAATACCATCTTGTAGGAGATCCTCTCTACCCTCATCCTGCAACATTTTTAATACTTGAAGAACCTTACTGGAATTGCCCATTTTAATAATAACACGCTATCTAACAATCCACGCATAAAAACCTTTATCAAAACCAATGATACAATCTAAGGCCTACTGCACAAATACCAAAAATCGCCGCCCACCCCTTGCCCTTTATTTATAAGGCCCCCATTACTCCCACCCTAACTGCCCAATCGCAAACCTGTGTGGTGGGTTAAACCACCGATTCCCGATCTGCCCGGGGGAGACCGGGCAAGCCCTTGCTCCCCCCCAAGCCCCTATTCGAGCACCATGGCTGAGTGCTAGTCTATATTAGTTGAAAAAGCACTGGGCATCTACACTGCTGCATCTATAAAGGATGTGTGTAGCGCATTTTCTTGAGCAGTTGCAGTTTCTGTATCATTAAGAAATTCTGTTTTCTGCGCAGTTTGGGCACTCTAAGGACCAGAGGGGCGAGAGCATCTGCAGAGGGAGAGCGGCAGATAAAATGGGTGTGCGATTAGTCTGTAGGGCTGAACGGCGATCGGCTGTTAGAATGTCTGTTAACCTCATCAGTAGCGATTGAGCACACCTGCTGAAGGTTCCAACTCCACTGAGCCTGCTGCCCCTAGGAGTACTGGTACTCTCCTCAGCAGAGGAGAAATTCTGGTACTCAAACAGAGAAAATGATCAAGTACACTAATTAGTACCTGTGACTATCTACCTATTTTAGCACTGACTACATCACCATAATCCACTCCACTCTGAAACACTCTGTGCCTCTGCACGCTGCTCTGCATCACACTGTACTCTATGCCAATGCACTCTGCACCACTTTACTCAGAAGCAGTGTACTCTGTGCTTCTGCATTCTACACCAATCTACTCTGAACCACTGCACTCTGTCACCATACTCTAATCTGCAACGCTCCATGCCATTATACTCTACTGTGCAATACTTTACCCCACTGCACTGTACACCATTGCAATCTACGCCATTGTACTCTAAGCAACTCTATTCTACTCTGTACCTCTGCAGTGTACACCATTGCAATCTACGCCCCTCTACTATACCCCACTGCACTCTACGACCAGCTACTCTGCAACACTGCACTGTCTACCACTGAACTCTCTGCCACTCTATACCACTACGCTCTGTGCTACTGCACTGTACCCTGCATCACTCCCCTCTGCTCTATTCCAATCTATTCTGCACCACTGCACTCCAGGCCACTCTAATTTACGCCTCTGCACTCTTCTCTCTGCCATTTCACTCTACTCTGAAACAATCTACTGTATACACATGCACTCTACGCCACTACTCTCTATGCCACACTATGCCAATGCACTGCAAACCACTTTACTCAAAACTAATACACTCTACGCCAATATACTCTGCACCACTGTTCTTTATACGACTTCACTCTCGGCCACTCTACTCCACTCTGACACTCCACTGTATAATACTCAATTCTATGCTGCCCTGCTTCATTAAGCTGTACTCCACTCTGACACTCCACTTCACTACAATCTTCTCCACACTACACAACTCCCTTTATGCCACTCGGTTACAACACACTATTCCACTCCACTACTCCTCTCAACTCCACTCTGTGCCACTCCACTCAGAGTAAAACCCTCTATGCCACTTTACTGTGCTTTCACCACTCTGCCACTCTACGAAATCTCTGACACTCTGTCCTTCCACTCTGCCCTTCCATTCTGGGATACTCTACTCCCTCCACGACACTCCACAGCACTCTGCACCACTCCATGACACCCCAGTTCTCTCCATGCTACTCAACTCTACTCCGCGCCACTCTATAACACTCCATAACACTCCGATCTACTCCACTTTGACATTCCGCTTCACTCGCCTTTACCCTACTAACTTTGAACCATGCTGAACAGCAGTCACGCAGATGTACAACATGGCTAAAACATATTGGCAAAGCCAAAAACTCTTACATAGGCGAGACTTATTGACATTTCCAGTGCTTGTTTATGTCTAGCCTGTGTAGTTCCACTAAAGGGAGGGGGTGTCACTTGAACAAAAGTTGAACTTTCACCCTTGAAGTGCTGAGTCTGTATTTTTTAGTAGCCGCTCAGTATAAGGTTGTTGCTGTGACTTGGAAATATCAAGCATTGAAAAGTGAGTCCTGCTCGTCATTGTAAACCCATGTTAATTAGAAGCGCTGGACCATCTGTTTGTATATTTGGATGAAGAATCTTGAACAAAGGTATGCGCTGATTAGTTTCTTATTTAACACAGCCTACTTTTCCTCTCTTTATTTCAGGACTCTGGCTTTCTATTTTTTCGAAAAACAATGTATAATTCTACCGATATTATTCTCAAAGGTGAGTATTAATAAGAATCGAGTGTAATTGTAAGCTAATGACATTGCGCACCGTTTTCCATCAGAGAACTGTTTACTCTTCTGTGATGCCGGAACGCATTTAAACAAGCTATAATTTATATTGGCAAAATATAAAATCACTGCATGGTTCTGGTCTGTTGCTACCATTAGACGGGGCGTCACGGCGGCATGGAGGCTGCCAGCTGTTTAATTTATGGCTGAGATTTTTAGAGGACGTCATACTAAGTCAGGAAGGGAGTCCGGCACTAAAAGGGTTATTCTCTTTCAGTGGTGAGGTTGAGAACCTGCCATCCATGCTAGGCAAGCCAGGGCCTGGACTGCGCAGGCTGCCCAGCGGGCATTGTCAGTGAACGCAACTCTGCCTTAAAAACGGAGTAATCAACTCCAACACTAGCCTACTCTACTCAATTATTTGTATGTAACATATCCACGCACATGCCGTCAGCAGTCTGATCACACCCCTCCTGCAGGCTTAAACCAGTCTCCTTTCCTGCACTAACTACATTGTATGCCTCGTTCCAGGCTTCCAAACGAGGCCGTCCTTGTGCTCGACCTACAATGCGCCTAATTTAGTCCGCATGCACTGAGGCACTTTTACAATACATATCTACTGGAAGATTAAGTTTAATGAACATGGACGATGAAAGGTTGCCAAAAAGCTGTGCACTCTTGTATGTGGCTATGGCAATTAGCCTGCTTTCATAAAAAACATCTTCACGGGAGAAAGTAAAGATTCCCTTACCTTTTGCACATTTGCCATTTCTCGCCCCCTTCCCCCCCCCCCCCACCCAAATTTAGGCCTTTATTTCAAGTATTCAGTGTTCTCGATGTCATTCTTTCAGTGTGCAGTTTTAGTTTTTCTTTCTACATCTTCTTGCATAATCTGGCTAATAATCCTTTTCGTGGCCTCAAGGAAGTACAACCCGTAACTTAACTGCTGCCAAGGCCTCCCTTACCCTGTTTATTCTGCTGAACCAATTTCCTCCTTATTGAGTGCTTTTCACTTTGTATGTAGATAGCTGGACGGTAGTTTGTACATTCATAGTAAATATAATAGAAGTCCCTGTATAAGAACTCAAACGTAAATCCCACATAGTGGAAAAACAAATTAATAGAAATAGAGTTTTATTACAATCGGTACAAAAAGCAGAATGGTTAAAGTATTGTTTTACTAAAAGAGAAAAATGCTTTAGTAGAAATAAAGTGAAATGCATATAGAATCCAGTTAGGGCACAGTGGTTTAATATTAAGGCAGAAAAAGAGATAAGGGTAGAAGGAGGCAGGGTAGGAAACGGTTGAGGTGGAATTATGGTAGTCAAAACGGCCTAAACAGAAAAGCAGTTGTATAGACTAGGGGACAATATAATCCAATTTAAAAAAAAGATGTGTGAAATATTGGGATACCCTCACACCCACAAAGCATTGTAAAAATATGGGAAAGAGGGACGGATGATAAACCTCGGTTCCCCATCCTCCAAAATAGCATTTTTAAGTGTGAAAACTGCATCTTGTGGCTGCACATGGGAAGAGAGTGAAGGATAAAAGGTTCTATGCTAACCCTGAAGAGAAGCCAGGAGAATTATTTGTTTTTTTAAAAATATTACACCTTAAAAGAAACATTTAACTGTTAAAAAAAATTACATTCCATGAATTGGTTTCTGGTAAATGCCATTCACTTTTAAAGATTTGATTGAACAGTTAAGTGATATGTTTTTTTAGAATTGGTATTTTGTTTTTCTTTGAAAGCATATACTCCCTAGCTGAAGGGATCCAGGAAGTAGTTCTGTGACACTGGGCTCATTTCTCACCTGCCAGAGTCCACTGTTAAGTATTTTCAAGTAATATTGTTACTGGGTAGTAGAGTACTTCGTCTTCTCTCATCCTGTCTGTTTAAAGGCCCCACTGTCTGGCATCTGGTAACCAGTATGGTTAAATCTGTGTTCCGAAGGCTGTTGTAATTGGCTCTCCGTATTGGCACTATTTCTATGAAGTGGTCATGATGTTCTGGATAATCAAAATTCCTTTTAAATGCCCTTGAGATAGATAGATAGAGAGAGATATATATATATATATATATATATATATATATATATATATATATATATATATATATATATATATATCTTTGACATTCCTGCACTTAGATTTGGTAAATGAACAAAGTCTTCTGATCTTATATTTTTCAAATTTTGTGGAATCTCTAGAGTTCAGTTCTGTTACTCAAACGGGGGTTCGTGCGTTTAAGGTTTTACTTGATGGGGCTGGAAGCAATTTAAAATCTCCACCAAACAATATTAATTTGAAGGCATGTACGCGCACCTGCTACTCGTCCTCTTTAGTTCCTTTTCTTAGAAGTAATCAACAGCTCCCGATTCCATAGAAAAAGAGTTAACCGAAAGTGTTACAATAAAAATTAAGCTTGCTGGAGAACATGGGTGTTTTGTTCCTTTCACTTCAGGACAGTCCCACCCTTTTCCTGAAATAGTAACTTAAATAATACAATACAACTGTGACACACGGAAAAGGCACACAGATTCATATTTTTTTCTAAGAGTGTTCTTTGCAGTTATATTGTGGGTCAGCTAAATAGTTAATTTGAATGCAAAGTGAAATTTGGGGTTGGAATGATTTCACCTTGCTCAATTTTGTGCTAGTTCTGCAGTTGTCTCAGATGCCAAAAGTGACTGCTTTTTGAAAGCAAGTGGTTTAAGTTGTTAACCTCCTGAAAATTCCCAAAGAGATTATGTCACACATAAACCTTTGTGCTTTGGTATAGGACTACCTGTGGATAATGTACCAAACTAGTGCTTAGTGGGGGATCTGTTATGAACATTCTGAACGCAGGGGATTCTGTACAAAGGTATACTCCCCTTTACCTTTTCTAGGGGGGTGTCCAGTTGTATACCTTTATAATTTTGCTCAGATTGCTATTTACCTAACCCTGCAACTAACAATTGGGGCGCAAGCATGGCTGGGTTCCATAAACAGTAAATATTGCTAATCTATCACAAAGTGTATGCTCTTTTCCAACAGTTGTTTCGCACAATTGTCCAAAACCTGTAACATTTACAGTGGAGTGGTACTTGAAACGGTTTTCCTGCTACAATCATTTCCTCAACCTGGAAGTAAGTTCACTGTTTTCTCTCTTACATTATCAGTGACCGTATGGCTGATTAAATGATATTGTCTGAAATGGGTTCCTGATTTGTTATGTTGTGTTAAATTTGTGTTTTGTGTGTTTACAAAAAAAAAAATAGAACATGTAGAAGAAAGAAATTGATGACCATGAAACATCCACTTTGGGGGAGATACAAGAGGTGATATTGGTGCTGATGACGTCTTTCCACTTGTGTTCTTGTTAGAACAAAACTGTGATTCTTCGTCCTTCGCATGTAGACCCCTGAAATCGAGCAAAGGCAACTCTTACAAGGACATAGCAATCCCTCCCCTCATGAGGTTTTTGTCACAGTGATTTTTTCTCTCTCTCTTGAACAAATTCTCTTACAAACGTCTGATGCATGCAGTGTATTGAGTGCCTTTAACTCAACCTTGTGTAGACCTCAATAAGTTGGGTATCGTTAGTGCTGCCAATGTAACACGCATTTAAGCAAGCAGTGAAATATAAACTAACACCTACACAAAAGCTCTGAATGGAGAACTGAAAACGTTTGCAAGAATATCAACGTGCCAAGGTACATTTTTTACACTGCTAATGCATGTCCCCGACTTAATATTTTTGGGCGGGGTGTAGTTATTGTTGCTAAAGTTACCAGCAGTGACCTTCATTCCATATTGAATTTACAATGGTCTTTGTTGAAAGATCAGTCCTTATCCAAAGGATTATAGAAACCACAATACAATTGAATGAGGCTCCTCTCAATTCTTGCTGTCCTACTATGAACCTCACTTTTTTTCTGGCTTTTTTTTTATTCCCAAAATTTTATCCCTGAGAGACAATTAAAGGTTTTTGGTCTGGGCTGACTAGGTTTTTCATACCAAATTGTAATCTCAAATCATTTAATCTTTCTTTGTGTTTTGGCATAATTATGCTTCAATTATACTAAACAAAAACCATTAGAGGCTATTTTTGAAGAATGCATCCCTTGGTAGGAAGTAGCTGATTCTCTACAAAATTCTTTGTAATCCATAACTTATCCATGGACTTTCAAAGACCTGCCTATACGCACGTTATGCTTGATGGAGCGCTCACTGTATTTTAACAGGCTGTATGATCCAGTTCACGCAAACAGTTTTTGTTATCCTGCAACAGTAGCCTCATGCGTGGTGTCTGACACCAGCACATAGCAGCACCGCATAGTGCTTGTTGTTGACCATCCCATACACGTGCTTGTGTTCCTTTCTGCCTCCATGGTGCTCACCACGGAACGCTCCCTTTTCTTGTCTGTGTCCTCGTCAGCACCTTGATTCCTTGCTGTTCGCTGCATGTCTGTGGCTTGCGTGAGCTGCTGCTCAATTGTCAGGTTCTACCTATTGATTTGAGGGGTTGGGTTTCCACATTTATACCCCTTGTAGATCATGTTGCGTACAAGGTAGTGCAGCATGTTCATTAATTTGCATTATAAAGTTATGAAACGCAACATTTTCAGCTTTCCATCCTTTTGGGACTGCCTCTACCCTACATAATTGAGGTGAATTAAAATGAGTAATATTGCATCGGTTAGAGCAACACCTATCATCAGGGCCTAGAGGCATTTCAGTTTGTAAAGTACGTTCAAGTGATATAATAATTAAGCTTACACAACTGTAGTCACAATCGCGGAATTTAGATAAGCTTTTTATTGGAGCAAACCTAGTGTGTTGTTGAGCTCTTAAAGAAATTTGTGTGTAATCAGCAAGTTGCAGTTTTGAGTCTGGAACTGGCCGGCTTTGCTTTTTATATTTCTGAGGTCAGTGAAATTAGCTACACTGACTTGAGTTATTGTAATGTATCTTTTTACAGTAATCTGATTCACTGTGCGTTCATCTCTCTATAATATCAAAATCATGTAATTTGCTAAGTAAGTTCTTCGTGGGCACTGTTGTCATCCACTGTGGTGGTTCGTAGAATGGTATGCAGCTGGCACAGTGATGGAAGAAAAGGTTTTGTGGAACACTATATGGGCAATTCCAGTTTTTTACGTTTGCCTACAGATCAAAATTGGGCCACGGCACAGAAAACACCCATAATTGATGTGCTGATGACACTGAGAAACTAGTGGATTTCACCGTTTGTGACTTTCTTGTGCACAAATGTGACCAGAGAGAACCACAATTGTTCAAATCACTCCTGAACCGCACCATTTGCATAGACATCACACGGGCGAGAACCACCCAAACTGGTCAGTTCTCAGTTTGAGGGCCTTTTTTGTTCATTCTAGAAGGAGGAAAAATAAATTAATATTCATTGAAATTCACTTCAGCATAATTACGAATAAAAAAGGCTACTCACTCTGTAGAGAACTGTCTTCCCACGCCAGTATGATTTTGTGTGCCTCTGGATTTCTATGGAATAAATTGTCTGCTTCTTTCAACAATATCTGCTGCTTCTCTTGCACATCGAAAGCTTGGAAACCTACGCTTCTTTCGGACCACTTTTGTGAGCATTAACTCATTGTTAATGACCAGCAGCCAAATTCTAGCTCTTCTTCCCACAAAGTGAATTACATGAGACCATGGTTCAGTGAAATGTACTACTTATGTTGAACAAACAGCCAAACAGTTAATTGTGTTTTGGTGCTTGCATAACTGGGTTGGCTGGATCACTCGGTGGGACACCATATTACGTGTTGTGGCTTGATAAAATGTTGCCCAATCATAGTCAACATCTTCGTTTGCTTTCCTTGAAACAATTGGATTGCATATGTGATAGTGATCCGTGGAGAGCAAGGACAGGTTTAGCAACAGAATGGCACGCAGACCAGGAATCTAATAGATATTGGGATCTCGAAATGTGGAATACGTAGTTGACTGTTAAGACACGTGTTTAGCAGCAAATGTGGCACTATGTAAGAGGTACAACATTGGCTCTATGTGAGAAGTATCTGCTGCTGCTACTCACTTGATACATCAGTGTATTACCCAAACTTGCAAACGTATTTTCAATATACAAGAGCAAAAACAGTTGTCCTTGCTAAAGATTGTTTAGTAGTTTCCACTTGCATTAGTCTTGTTTCAGTTGGTACTGCCATTGGCCAACAATTTTTTTTTTTTTTTACATTTTTTAATTTTAAATAAATAGACTCCCCTGTAGATAACAGTAACCAGCACATAAAAATTGGATAGCTGAGATACTTGGCATAATAAAAAATACTTTTAAATTAAAATATTTCTACAACACTAAACTGTCACATAAGCACATAATTCACAGGAGACATGTCTAAACAAGAAAGCTTTTCAATGACTTAAACAAATATTGCACCGGTGAATGTTAGTTCTCTTTTGGCTGTGAATTCCACTGCTGTGAAGCAAGCGACAAAGTATGTCTGAATAAGATCTTGCGTTTGGCTAGGCGAATGAAGCTACATTAATTGGTTGAGACATGTCTTTCAGGATTGTTCAGACGTGCACTACTTCTTGGCTGCCCAGCTTCTGCGTTAGACTCTACACACTTGATTTTAAATTGTAGACATAAGTGCAAGATGAGCCACTTCAGCTAAAACATGACAGAGATATGATTACATTTTGAGTCACTAGCTACGAGGCTCAACAGCTTAGTGAAGACTTTAAAAAAAAAAAAAAAAAAAAAAAAAAAGTCAATGGGGAAGGCAGTAAGGTGAACTATAATTGCACTTACGCCACTAGTTCTAGAAATAATCAAGACTTGAATGATGAATCTGAAATCATGTGAATTAAAAAAGCTATTTTGTTTGGAAGGTGTAGCTCAGATTGGTCAATCTTTAAACCATAACATTGTAAGTTTAAAAGGGAGCTCAAGAGAAAATGTAAGAAACAAATTACAGGTGACATGGTGGGAGAAATTCCAAGTGAAGAAAGTGCAGGAAGTAGTGACTGTACCAAGGCGCGAATAAAAGAGATTCTGTATTAGTTACACTTAGCTTCAGTGAGTGATGTGTAATCCATTCTTCTATGGTACTAAGACAGTCCATTTGCTGTAGAACATCATCCCAAAATAGCGATTTTTAAATTAGTATTGTTTGCATATTGGTGGATTGAGATACCTGAACCTAGAGCCACAAAACCCAGTGGCTCTCTTGATTTTGAAGTAGAAGGACAATAGTATTTTCTCCCTCAACCATCCCACATAGCTTGGAAGAAGGTCCAGCTGGGCAGTACCTACCTGAATGATTAGGACCATGCTGAAAGAATTTGTTTTGGACAGACCAGTGCTTGTCTTCAAGACCGAAATAAGTACATCACAGGTGGCCAGTCAAAAGGTGTTGAGATCAAGGAGCACAAGTTACAAGCATCTCTCCATTGAACAACACACATCACCAAGGAGCTGATCAAATTCTTGGTACCATAGCCAGACTGAAAACTGGATTTGTAGTTGCATGTAAATTATTACACAATGGCCTTATGTTTCATCAGTTACATCCAATATAGCGTTTCAAATGCTGTGGCATCACTTTCCCAGATTTGAAACTAGAAAGAAAAAGTCCATGGATAAACAACTTATTTTCAACCTTAAGTACTTATATTCTTTAACCGGTTTAATTGAGCATGATGAAAAAGAATTGCCAATTCGACCCGTACACACAATGAATCTAACAAGGATATAAAATCACATTAAATTAGTGATGCACGTGCAACGTTAATCCATGTGATAAAAAGAATTTCCATAAACTTGGCAGTGTGTGTATGTTCCTGTGTTTCCATGATAGTTGCACATCATTTTTAAAATAACATAAATGGATAATAACTGGCAAGGCACAAAGTTTTTGCAGTGGCTGTTGAATAACAAGAGTACCTAGTCTTGATATAAGTTTGTTTGTTTGTTGTTTTATGTTGTGCAAACGGGGTTCAAGGGCATCAGAGCACTTCACAAGAGAGCAAGAAGGAAACTGTGGACAACAATCTTAAGCAATAACAGATAAAGCAACAGAGAAATTCCACAGACCCAGCTGTTCGATTCAGAGAAGGAAGATCAGGCAGTTTGTATCTGGATAGACTGTATCAGGGTAGATCGGATAAGGCAAAAAAGGAAATACAGAGAAGTTGTCATAGCTTCATCGAAAGTATCTATCAAATAGGAAGATTTTGAGATCCTTTTTATGTGGCAAGAAGCAAGAATGTGCAAATTGCTGGTGGGGTGTAGTTCCAGATCTTTGTTGCACTACCAGAGAATCATTGTGTCCTAAAGTGCTTCTATCTGAATGTTAGAGGTTCTAGAAGGAAGGTTTCAGCATTTCCAGCCAAGTAGAAGGGCACAGTGTTGTGGAGGACTTTCTGGGTGATCTTCAATTGGGCTCTTGCTTCAATGTGAAGCCATTGTAGGGTGTGAGGAATAGGGGAAATGTCACCAATGTTTTGTGGCCTGTCACAAAGCAAGCAGCTGCCTGTAGCACTGCTCCCAGGGAACAAGGTGTATTTGGGGGAGACCGAAGAGGTAACATTTATTGAGTACCAGTGCCTTGACTAAACATTTTTAGGTTCTGCTCCAGAACAAAATACCAGATTTTCCGGTGCTATGTAAGCAAATGGTGGACACTCTTGGCCATGGACAAGATTTGCTTCTGAAGGTTATGAAGATTGTCAAGGATAAATCGCAAAGAAGACTGGTTTACAGTTCAGTGGAGAGACTGAATCGAGCTACTCTTGGGCAGGGAATTTAATTGTTTTGGTGAGATTATAAGAAATTCAGGTTTTGTTGGGTTGAATTTTAGGTGGTAGTTTGCCATCCACTTTTGAATTCTGTTTTGGATGTTGGAGAGTAGGAGGATCTAATTCGGGCAGGAAATCTTCAGGTAGATCTGGGTGTCATCCGCATATTGGTGATAAATATTTCATAGTTTCTCTGAATCTTTCCAAGTGGTGCATGATATAGATTAGGCAAGATTGGATATGAGATTCCACCTCGTGCATCTCTTTTACACTCACCTACTTTTCCTGACTCTTTACATCTCTCTGGCAGGTACTTCTTCATCCATCCCAGTGTTCTCCCTATGAAATTCTTGTCACATCTTTCTTTTCCTTCTCTTTCATCCCTTTTCTGTCTGTCTCTCTTACTGTGTGGACTAAAGTCGAATGATAGGGGAAAAAGTCCTGTTCTCTCAAATTAATCCCTGTGCCCACTGCCTGCAACCACTGGCATAAATTAAGCATGGTTGATACTTTCAACAAATGTACTTTGCTTTCGTCTTCTATAAATAAACACAGATATTTCTAACTCCTCAGTGGGAGTTCATACTATTTTGCCAACAAGTTGACGTTTTGAGGAATTATTTTCATTTTAAAGACATTTGAGTCATTTTTACTTATCTATTTTTTTTATTTTTATGGCGTTTCATTTGCTTGCATCATTACGCCTGCAAATCCTGTTTTTCGTCCGACATTTTTATCCCGTACGTTTGTGCTGATAAATTCTCATTTGTTAATCCTGTGACCATTTCATAGTTTGTTTAACTGTTCCACACCTGTTTACTGATCCTCCATATTTATGTAGAGCCTAGTGCTCAGATGGTACCTCCAAGTTACTGTAGTCAATTTAAGAGGCATTCTTGCTCAAACTGGAACATTGACCTTTTCCCTTGATGGATTCTCCGTAAAATGCCTTTCTTTCAACCCAGGTTTAAAGTAAAAACCTACCACTATGCCAAGTAATATTGCCGGCTGGCATCCATGGCACCTGGGCTACAGAAATTCAGATGTCTGAAGTTTACTGGATAACTTTAGGCAATCTACCATCAAAAACTGGCAAAAAAAACAGGAGTAGCCCAGACAGTCCAGCCATGGTATTGAAGTGTAATGTTTTTCATTTGTCTCTCCACGTCTGGTCAGGCAAAATGCTGTCACTCAGTGCAGGACAATCAATGGTTGATTGAAGTTGGCTGGCGTTTTCCTCCATGATGTATGCTGTGGTGGGTGAAAACATGTGAAGGGCATTTCAATACACCAGTGGATAAATAGGTTTGACTCAAAGCCCCACCATGCATATGTGTGTGTATGTATTTATGTATGGATGTATCTATTTTTAATATGAATTTTGGGAAAAATATAAAATTGTCAAGACAACTAAAGCTGTGCCTCGGCTAGAACTAAAAATGTTTGGGGTGAGATGGACTGACCTTGCCTCTTTAAGGATACGTTCTCTCACTTGGTGACTGTGGGTCCGTTTGCAACTACAAACGGACCTACCTCTGCATGAATGCCCAGCTGGCGACATGCAACATATGATACTAGCCACGGCGAAACTGGCTTTCATGTTTCCGGGGTTGATATTGTGACGACCACTACTACATCTGGTATTTAACATCAGTTACGTACGATGCGTATAAGCCTCAGGAACTGTGAAATATAGCCGTTATCGAGTGGTATTATTATTGTTATTATCATTGTTATTAATTATCTTCGTTATTAATCTTCATGTGCTACAAAACATCCAAATGTTCAATGTTTTGCAGATATGGCTGGGGATCCCTGTTTGGAACAATTTTAGTGGGGGGAACCACTTGTACAAATTATTTTGCTGTACTTTCCATCCCATCTGCCACGCCCATCCACAACACTGTCTCAGGATTTGGGTGGTCAGAGGAGCCAAATCACGTAGCTTAATTTTCCCAACTGAGCCTTATCTTTGAAATAAGAGAATACTGTGGTGCCCGAGTTTGTCTGAGGTGTCAAGACGTCACTGCAATTTTGTTGATAGCAGCAGTACTTCGTCTCGACAGCGCTTCCCAGCAGATGGTTGTGATAAGATGACCTTCCCCCCCCTCTATGCCTTGTTTCTGAAACCACCAGCTCGAGATCTACTGCACTACTGATTTTTAGCTGACTATACTGAAATGCCACAGTTTAAACTCTTGAATTTCTGTGTGACAGCAGCATGGGTGTCAATTAACCGAAATGTCGGAGGTAGCGGAAGTGACATCACACACCCTTTCACCTCCAATTTCACTCATACACGGAAATTCACACCTACACTCTAGCATACACACACACACACACACACACACACAAGCATTTAGTTTACTACCTCAGCTACCATCGAATGGCGTATTCCAGCTAAACGTATCACATTTTTATTACACTAATATTGAATAATATACTACTATTCAATATTAGTGTAATAAAAACAATCACAGAGAACAAAGAGAGTGGAGCCTTAACTGACGTCCGAGCTCCCACAGTGTTTCTGGCACTGAATTTGCCACCTCTGAAGCCAGAGGGGCGCAGATCGGGCAAGCCAGCAGGTGTGACCCCAAAATGACGTCCATAAACAGCAGTACTTTTTTAGTACAACGCAGTTACATTGGTGCAGGTATGTGGAGGGCTCCTTGTAGCAGTCAGTACTTCAGAACTGTATATATTGAAGGTTGAACAACATGAGCACCAACATATGACTTGCTGTGTTGTTTGTGTGAGAGGGTGATTGATGGGTTTCCTTTTCTGTGTCTATTTCTGCATCTAGGAACAGATGGACAAAGTTGGAGTTCCCGTTGATGTTGATTTCTGTAATCTATATCTACGTGGAGGCCAGTGCGTGAAGCATAAGGATGTAAACCTTGCCTGTAATAACGACATGCAAACGTTTCCTATTTTGAGTGTAAGTGTTTATCTGTCTGTCTGTCTGTCTATCTGGTTGCCTATCTATATGCCTATCTATATATACATCTGCCTATCTACCTATCTCTCTATCTGCCTATTTATCTTCCAGAAAATCAAAGCCTCTTACGATAAGTGCACATTCTGGGATTTTCTGACTCTCGGGTCAGCTTGAATTCGGAGGGGTAAACCAAGCGAGTTTGATAGAGAGGCGCCTTTGCTGCTCCCAGAACACTTTTATATCTTCGGTTGTATTGCATGTCTGTTTCGGTGGGTGAACTCTGACGTTCAGCCTCTTCTTTGAGTTTTAACATGCCATGTTATTGCACCATCCCTTGCCTGTAATCAAATAGGTTGATATTTCCAAACGCTGCTTCTACCAGGTATCTAATGAATCTTAGAAACAAGTGATGCGAGGTGTGCAGTTTGTTATGGAAACTTTTTCTTTTTTCAGATGAGCAATGACGTTTCTCAGCCTGTGCCATCGCCGGCAGAGACGTTAAATCCGCAGGTATTCAAATGTTTTATATTATATGCTGTCCCTTACAGGAGATTTAGAAACAAGCTGTTAACCATTAATATAGTGAGCTAGTTACCAGCTAGCTTTGCAGAGGAAGACAAAGTTTACAGGTAAATTACATTATTCTGAATAAAGAATGACTTGAAAGATTTGTAAAGGATTTGTCCACAGGAGGATTCAGTTCGCATCAGTGGTGGAGGGAGTATGTGCTGTGATTATTTTTGCGGATAACTTTGACTTCCTACAAAATTTATACTGCAGCAGAAATTAAAAAAGAGATATGCTTATTAACTGTTTCCTCTGTTTTTTTTTTTTTACTCCTGTAAGCCCACCCTTGACGAATATTATAATTTTGAAAGGAGGTTCTAATTATTGTTTGTGCCGTGAACCATAACTGGTGAATTTAAGTGGTTTTACATGTTTGAGCTACAACCGTAACTGTTTCTAAGTGTGCTTTTTTTAGTGAAATTCATAGAGGTTTCTTTTTATTAAGGAAGGTTAAATGACTTTAAATATTGTGCGACTATGCATTTCATACATTTGAACTGTTATCACTTATTACTTCTTTCGTTTTCTTCATTATACTTGTTTGAGAATGTACATTCTTTTAATTTTCCAACCTCTAATTATATAAAACCTGTTTAGTAATCATGCATTTGACCCCACTTGTGTTTCACTGAGCTAAGGACTGGGAGCATGGTGTGATCCATCAGTATTCCCCTGAGTGAGTGGTGGTGTTCCTGAATCTGACTACAAATGATTGTGCATTTGACTCCATTGCTGTGTCATCGAGTCAATGACGGCGAACATATTCAGAAGCCTCTAAAATGTCGGAGTGTCACAATCCTTTAAAAAAAAAAAAAAAGAAAAAAAAAAAAGTTTTCATCTCCTTGAATAAAAGTTGCAAGTCATGCCAGAATCAAGACTGCAAAGAAATGAAAAGGGTTTCCGCCACATTAATTGGCAATTCTTCCAGTCAATCACATTTAAGGAAAAATTCAAATGTGATTGGCAGAAGAGACTCTAAACAGCAGAGACCTACAAAAATGTTAATCATTTGAAGCCCATTCGGTAACTTTTTAGAAAGGTAATATCTCTTTAATTACTACATGGATTTGCACCAAACCAACAAAAGCTTGATTACTGAGTAAAGATCTACTATAATTTCATGTGATGTGATATGGCTGAATGAGTGTTGCACATCCATTCAGATGCTGGACTGTAGGTGCAAGCAAAATTACCCACAGGAGCTAAAATGGAATAACACAACATTTTTCTATTTCTTTGAAGAAATCTTTCGAGTTACGAGGTCTCTGGATGTAGATTTTCATAGTCACCGACTCCATTGTTAGATTGTTTCCTCGGCCTTCAGGTTCGGATGTGATCCAGTGTACTCTAGGTCTTGACAAGTTTGTTGATCTTTTTTCGTGGCTTCGCGGCCACTGGCTTTCACACCTGTCATGAGAAAACTCTTTGATGCAGGTTCCACTTATGCCTTTGGTTCTATCTTTTGGGCCCATCGACAGCTAGCATCTTTGGGCCACAGCATCCTCCGGACTTCCTTCAGAGAATGATGATTCTCTTGAGGTAATGGAATGGCTGCCCTTTAAGAGATGCCTCAAGTGTCACTCTTAGGTATCCCTGGGCTGACCTCCATGCTATCTGCAACTTGTGCCTCTTGCTGGACCACGACAAGAGCTGCTGTGACTGGTGTTCGGAGTTCTGCCAAAAGAAAACCGTACACCAGTGCAGAGATCGACAATCAGCACACAGCATGATGGCCCAGTCAACTTTAGGGATGACTTACACCTTCTGTGAAATCTGTCCCCTGGTTTCACTGATTCATCCAGCACATAAGCACTACCTTTCATTAATGATAATTGGTCAACACTACCAGTTCAAAGTGCTGCCCTTTGGAGTCACCTCGGCTCCGAGGGTATTCCCCAAGTGCTTAGCGGTGGTGTCTGCTCACTTAAGGTAAGGAGGAAGAGGATACACGTATTTCCCTAGCTGATCAAGAGTGCAAGCAAACAAGAATGCCTGGTTTCAACCCAGGCCAAATTCTCCCTCCTTCACAGCTTAGGGTTCACAATAAACGCTACAAAGTCTCTCTTGGAATCACTTCAGGCCAAATTCTTCCCAGGGACAGTCCTTAATTCTGTAGTGGGAAAAGCCTTCCCCAGCTCACAAAGGTGCAGGCATTCCAACAACTGCTGCTTCTTTTTCAGATTCTCTGTCACCTTTCAGTAAGCACCGTTATGCACATCTTAGGAATTATGGCTTCATGCATTGCCATAGTGCCGTACGCCAGTCCGCATATGTGCCCACTGCAGGAGTGCCTCTCAAGTCTATGGTCACAAGCGGAGGGTCAAAAGAAGGATCTAGTGTTGGTAAGTGCCAGCTCCCATTGCTCTCTGCAGTGGTGAAACAGCAGCAATTTGTTGCAGGGCAGGACTTTTGAGGCCATTTTCTGCAGGTGACCTTTATAATGAATGCATCCCTAGTTGGCAGGGGGGCACACTTAAACCATATAACAGCCCAGCATATGGGACCACCTCCTCTGCAGGGTCTCCACATCAACCATGTGCAGCTGTCAGTTATTCAACTAACTCCCAAGGCATTTCTCCTTCAGATTCAAGGCAATATAGTCCTAGAGTGTACCAACAGCATGGCTGCCATGTTCTATCCTCAGAAGCAGGGAGGCTCTCACGTATCTAACCTTTTAGACCTTGCCCAACAGATTTGGTGCTGGACCACCCATCCTTACGTTCATTTCATGGCAGAGTACCTACTGAGAGTGGACAACGACTTTGCCGACCTGCTCAGCAGGACACAGCGACAAGTCCACAAGTGGAAACTCCACCTGCAGGTCCTGCTCCCCTACTTCTGAAGGCAACTTAGCAATTTGGCTCCTGAAGCCGTAGAGTTTGGTTACCTTGGGTTTGCTACTGAAATGTATCGACAGACGCCTGTAGATCTGCCACACGCACCGGCTATGCTGCTAGTTTGAAATGTTCCATGCATTACTGTACCTTAAACAATCCACTCACCTCAACAGTGCAAGACATTATTTGTTACATCCTAAAACCGATGGATAAACTTGGTTTATACATCACTTGAGCTACACATGGCTGCTATTCCTACATGCATGCAGAACAGGGAACAGTCTTCTCTCTTTAAAATCCCATTTAAGAAAGCCTTTATGGAGGGATTTAAGCAGGTAGTCCACCTAGGATGCTTCCTGCCATTCTCTGGAACTACATATAAGATAGGCTACTACACTCTACTTGATTCCAATCTTCAATTCTCCAATCTGACTACAGACTTTATAGCACTCTCATCCTCTGTACTGCATGATCCTCCATATAACAACTCTTCACATGTGACACTGGAGTCTACAATTTGAAACACTTCATTAAAAATGTAGAAAAAAATTGAAATTCTATGGGGGGGCAGTTAAAGCTTAGTTCTAGTTAGGAAAACATATATTCCCTGTAAAAAAACAGGTTTAAACTACAAACCTTACAAATTCTAAAGTTATAATTTTCATTTACAATTTATCAATGTAGTGGACCTTGTTACACATGTGTTTCAGCTTGCTAACCAGATAACACTGAATATAACTTGCCACTCCACTTAGCAATATGTTGTGTCAAATGACGTGAGGTGAGAAGTTGTGTTCTTTATCTTATGATTTCAAAAGCTATAAGTGATGTAGTGTGCAAGGGTATAAACAGTGCATGGAAAAGGCTTGAGTTATAGTTAATGTAGTGTGACAATTGAGGTAACAACTGTGTTCGTAGGGGCTCAGTGTATAGTAATTTGGAGGTGGTGCATACATTCTAAATCAGTTATAGTTATAATTTTACAGTTTTTAATGTATGTGTATTTTAAGTTGGGTTTGTACAGAAAGAACACATAAGGTATTTCTAAATATAAAAAGAGACCACAATGCTTGGTAGAGTGGCAAGTTATAGTTAGTGTTGTCTGGCTGGCAAGCTGAAATGAGTGTGTAACGAGGTCTACTGATTATAATCTAAAGGTGATGGATACATTGTAAATGAACGTTATAACTTTAAAAAAATTTAAGTTTGTGTAGTTTAAACTTGGTTTGCATAGGGAAAATAAGCTTCCCTAACCACAGCTCAGCTTTAAACTTTGTTTTTTTTTCATTTAATTTGTTTGTCTATATATATCTATATATATAGGCTCCATAACTTGACGTCTCGTGGTCCTCTTCTTTGTATGGAGCTGTAACAAACATTTGGTCAGGTCAGCTATTTCAGGGTGCACGACTGAACAAGCCATGGACTCTGGAGTCTTCTCCCTCACCTTCACTCGCGTGGATTTGGGAACTGCTTGAGGTCCTTATCGGGCCAAGTTGATTAGGGAGTAGAAGATGGGCATTTAGAAACAAGATGACAAGAGGGCACAACAAGCATTTGGGAGCATGAAGGAGGCAGTTGAAGTAGAACAGAAGAGAAAAGGCAAATTAGTGGTGATGATAGCAACAGCTTAAATGCCATCCAAGAACAGTCCCATATTATATCATCCAGAGAGCAGATACTAGAAACAAATCTGCTTGCAGTGTAACTCCTGCAGTGATAGGAGTACGAGACAACCACATAGCAATGTAGGAATCCTAATTGTATATTGTAATAACAGGAATTGCGGTTTGGACATAGGCACATGGTATTTGTGAAGTGTAGTTCAGGGGGAGTGCAGCATTGGCCAAACGTACAAGATTCTTGATGTCTTATGTACGTTGTTTTCTCTTTTCTTGAGGATGAACGTTCAGAATTCTTTACAAGTTCAACATATGTGTGTTTCGGCCTTTCTGCATATTGGCCTTCTCGAGGCTGAAGTGTTTGCACTTGGAACTATTTTAGCACTGTTTTGTGAGATCAAGCGATCTCAAACTTAGTGAACATACAAAAGTGAGGAATAACAAACTGTAAAAATGATTAGCAAATAAAATAATAAATAATAGTAAGATGGAATGACGTACATTGTGAGCACTCAGTGTAGTGGTGAATAATACATGCACACTTTTATGATTAGAATGTATGTATATACAAAACTGTTAGAAAGTTCCAAAAAGTACTTTGAAATGTCATCCATGCACAAAATAGACCATGCCCAACTTATTTAGAATCTTGTTTTTATGTGAATATTGCTGTCTTTTTTTTATGAGTGCTGCACTTACTAAACACTGAACCACCTTTACAGATATATGGGGTCAATGCCCAACACAAGTAAAATAACATGACTACTGAATTAAAAAAACAACTTTGTGCTGTAGGTCTATGTGTACTGATAATGACCGTCTTCTCATCACTCCAAAGGAACTTAACTGTTACTTTACCATCATTAAAGAACTCTCCAAATCCTGCGCCACCGACCCTCCACACTCCCAAGACCTCTGCAACTCCCTCTCCAACTACTTCCACTGCAAGATCGTAGACATACACGAAAACTTCACATCGGCGTCTCCCACCATCACCACCACCGACACAGCCAACACCACAGCACCCTGCCACACCAACGAACTCAACTCCTGGACCCCCACCAACGATGAAGAAACCAGCAAAACCATGAGCTCCATCCACTCAGGCTCCCCTACAGGCCCCTGCCCCCACCACATCCTCAACAAAGCCAACAAAATCATCGCTCCCCAGCTCCGGACAGTCATCAACAGCTCCTTCGAGACCTCAACCTTCCTGGATATTTGGAAACACGCCAAAGTCAACGCTCTACTCAAAAAACCCAAAGCAGCCCCTGAAGACCTTACAAACTACCGCCCCATCTCTCTACTCCCCTTCCCCGTGAAGGTCATAGAGAAGATAGTTAACAAACAACTGTCTCACTTCCTGGAAGAAAACAACATACTCAACGTCTCCCAGTCTGGATTCTGCAAAAACCACAGCACCGAGACCGCCCTCATCGCCTGCACAGACGACATCAGGACCAGATTGGACAGGGTGAAACCGTCCCCCTCATCCTCCTAGACATCTCCGCAGCTTTCGACACCATATGCCACCAAACCCTTCACACACGCCTCTTCGACGCCAGAATTCGCCACGAAGCCCTGGACTGGCTCACCTCCTTCCTCTCCTAAAGAACCAAAAGAGTTTGCCTCCCTCCTTTCTGGTCTACTGCCACAAAGACCATCTGTGGGGTCCCGCAAGGATCCTCCCTCAGCCCCACCCTTTTCAATATCTACATGGCTCCGCTCGCCAGCATCATCCACCCCCACGGCCTCAACATAGTTTCATACGCTGACTACACCCAGCTCATCATCTCCCTCACAAGGAACCCATCTACCACCAAGAATAACCTACACGCCGGACTCCTCACCATCGCCAACTGTATGACAGCAAGCCACCTCAAATTAAATTCAGAAAAAAACGAGATCATCATCTTCGGTCCCAACAAGACAGCATGGAACGACTCATGGTGGCCCACCATCCTAGGACCACACCCAACACCCATGTACGCAACCTCGGCATCATACTGGACTCCTCTCTCTCCATGACTCAGCAAATCAACGCCATATCATCCTCCTGCTTCAACACTCTCCGCATGCTACGCAAGACTTTCAAATGGATTCCCCTAGAAACAAGAAGAACGGTCACCCACGCCCACATAAGCAGCAGATTGGACTACGGAAACGCCCTCTACGCGGGGCCACAGCCAAACTTCAGAGAAAACTTGAGCGCATCCAGAACGCAGCCACACGTCTCATCCTCAACCTCCCTCGCCACAAACACATCTCCGCCCACCTCAGATCCCTACACTGGCTGCCCATCAACAAAAGGATCATCTTCAAGATCCTAATTCACGCTCACAAGGCTCTCCATGACATTGGACCGGCCTACCGCAACAAACGAATCAACTTCCACAACCCAACTCGACAGCTCCGCTCCGCCGACCTCGCCCTCACAACAGTCCCCCGCATCCAACACACCACCTCCGGCAGCAGATCCTTCTCCCACCTCGCCGCCAAGACCTGGAACTCCCTCCCCACTAACCTACGCAAGACCCAGAACCTCCTAACTTTCAGAAAGCACCTCAAAACTTGGCTATTTGAGCAGTAAACCAACACCCCTTGACACCCCCCCCGCAATGAGACCCTACCGGGTGAGTAGAGCGCTTAATGTTTAACATTTTGTTAATTTCTTGTCAACTCAAAATACTCATTTTATCTCCATCCGAAGAATAAAGTTTGAGTTAGGCCTACCGTGATTCAGATTTAAGCCCTGCACAGTACATATACATTGGTACATAGTTGCATCAGTTGTCATACTGGAATCGGAATAGGTGATCTTCTGGGTACATACAGATGTCTGCAGTAGTTTTTTAACCTACTAAGTTTTGTAATGGGAATCTTACCAGTAGCCAGCTGGTCACTCACAGTTCACTGCAACCTGGCCACCAGAGAATTGTTGTCACTATTGTCAATCCAGAGCTGTTCTGCCATTATTGAACGTTGTGTCATGCAGGATACACTCAGGTGTCCTTTTATGATTGTCTTCACCTACTTAGGCATAGTACCACCTCATACATATGGGCAATAGATGTAGCTGTTAGGTTACATGATTGGGATAATGTTAATATTGTGGAAATTTGTGAGCAACATGGTTATCACAGGTTCAAATCTTATCCAACTGAGGTTTTCATTCTTCCTCAAATGAAAAAATAACTTCTGAGTTCGGTGATGACCCTTATTATTTATTATGCTGCTTATCTTCAAGGCTATGCTAAACAAAACAAAAAAAAACTAAAAACAACATACATAATTTTCATGCTGTAAATGGCCATGTTTGGTGCATTTGTAAATGCATGTTAATGTTTCTTAGTCATTGTCTTTTGATGAACTGAATTTTAATTTACTTTCAGCTTGGGGAGTATTTAAAAGTCTCCACCTCTGGTAGATACTCTGTTAGTGCGTATGGGTTAATCTATTTTATTTTACTTCTTTCATTTATAAAATTTGGATTACCCGAACTTCACCACATCTGCAGTCTAATAGGTCCTAAAGACTGGACAAAGACTGGAGTTTGCTTGTTGTAATATGGTAGTGTGACATAGGTATATAGCAAACATAGAAAGGGATTGGATGACCACTCAGTAGGCTGAAGATCTCTTCTCCAATCTGTTACACCTGGTATATAAAGAGAGGATTTACGTCAAAGATTTAACACAAGGTGAGAATATTTATAAATTAGGCAGTCCATTTTGGGACTAATCTTCCACATTTTTGGTTTTACAAGTTTTGCTTGACATATGCTTGTTACAGTTCTTTTCATTAGTGTACTTCACTTGCAAATGTCGTGCAGTTGAAAATAATATCCTTACTTCCTGCATGCTAACATCTTCTTCTACCTTTTTTTAGAGAAAGTACTATGCTCTGATATAGCTTCTAGATTAGTACGGAACTGTCAATGGTTTTTTCTTCTGTATATTTAAAAATATAGTGACTAATTAATTCATAGTGACTCATAACCATTTTGTTTTCCAGAGCATCCATTCTGTCTGGAGGAGGAGCTCCAACAAGGTAAAAGATGCATAAGGTGGTAACATACATAAAACTTGGTATATTTGTCTCTTTTCATGTCCTCTGTCCTTGCCCACTTCAGAGTGGACATTAGATGATTTTCTGGAATTTTGTATATTTGGTGCTCCTAAATTGTAGTTAATAAATTCCTTGTACCTTTTAAAAATGCAGTGGGGGGTATGCTTCCTTGATGGTGACATATTTTGATTGTTGAATGTTTTTTCCTGCCCTTTCTTCATGCTATATTTCCAGCATTGCCAAATGTCAGTTTAGAATAAGTAAAAAGTATAGTTTGCGAGTCCTTTTGATTGGAACACTTAGGTCCTCACTATGAAGCCATGGTGGCGGTGGCGGTCTGACCGTCCTCAATGCGGTGGTCGCACCACTTTGGTGGCGGTCTGACCACCACATTGAGCATGGCAGTTGCGCCACGGTTGGACTGCCAGTTCCCCTCCACCCCCTCTCCACCAGCTTTTACACAGCGGTTGCACCGCCATGTAAAAGCTGGCGGAGACTGGGTGCAGGGGCCCTCATGGACAGCCCCATTGCACTTCTGTCGCAGACAGTGAAAAGCGTGACAGGTGCTGTAGCACCCTGCGCACCACAACATTGCAGCTTGCTCAATTATGAGCCGGCGTCCATGTTGTGGGCTGTTCGCTGCTGTACCAGTGCACAGTTTCTGCCCGCTGACCCAGCGGGTAACTCGTAATGGGGCCCGCGGGAAGGCGGCTGCACTGACGGCAACCTGAACTCAGGAGTTTCGTGAGTTTTGCGTTTTCCGCCTGCCAAACTCGTAATGACTCCCTTAATCTTGCCCAACACGCATTTGCAGGGACACCTTAAGAGACATATTATCTTCAATCACTTTCAGTTTTTACTCTGGCCTGTTTAAATGAGCAGTCAAACATCCAAACAAGGTGTTGCCATGGCTCACCACAAAACTTGCCCTAGGCTTTTTTGTCTCATTTAAAATACTAAATTGCCATGTATTTCTATATGATGTTGCATGGCACAAAGTCACTTGGAAGCTGTGTTTATTTAATTAATCGTCTTCTTTCTATCCTTTCACTGTCAATGTGTACCTTGTTCATAGCTACCCTTAGCTCTTTTCCGTAACCTTCATTTCTACTGAATACTCAACTAACACCCTTACCTAAAGTTCTGGCCTCAGTCCATAATTCAGCATATATGAAAACATCTTGATGGGCCTCAACACAACTGAAATGCTAGTGGTGCCAAAACACATTACCAAAAATGGGCAGTCTCTTTCACCTCTTGTGGCTTATGATAGACACACAGTTTTCCCTGTACCGTAAGGTGTGATAGGTTTAAAAGATCCCTTTAATTTCCTAACCAAAAATCCTTACCCTGGAATCAAGATCTTTATAAAACATCACCTAAAAGAGTTCCTCAATAAAAAAAAAAAAAAAAAAAAACTGGAATGCCAGCTTGTTGCTTTCCTCCAGTAAGTTGGAGTACTGCAGAAACTTGACGTACCTAAAAAAAAAAAAAAAGATTCCCCATCACCAACTGTTTAATAAACACATTAAAGGAAAGGTAAAGCACAACCTGGTCTCAAAGCTCTTAATAAACAGCTTGTTTTTACCAAACCTATTTCTCTTTATAAAATCAAGTGACAGCCCATTGAGTATAACTTTTTGGAATCCGTTTTTGCCTTTGGACTCATAGGCCCTCTTGAAGGCTGACTTAATGATTTTCTTCTCCTTTGAAATCCCCATGTTTACAGTTTTTTTTCCCCTCAGTTACTCTTGTATCCCAAACGCCCATATGTCTGTGTTTTGTCTTATGTTGGTCTATGCAACATGTTGCACTGTACAGTGCTCCTCTGACCTCTGAACAAAGTCTGTTATTTATCAGTAACAGGGATAACATAGTAATAATATAAAAACAAGGGCAAAAAGCTTTATCTTCTTTTTGATAACGTTAAAATTATTTCTCAAACTTTTCTCCCCATTTTTATCAGATCCTCGCCTTCAAAAAGAAAACCAGAATTATATCAAGCCTTCTCATAAACCTGTAAATGACTTCACCACACAGTAACTGAAGTGTCCTGAAGATCATGTGATTTGTACTTCATATACACTCCATCACTTTTTTTCCCATTTAGCCATTCCTATGTCCCTGCTCTCTCTCGGGTTGCATTATGTCTGTCCATTCATTGTTAGTCGAATAAAATAAAATACCGAATGATCTATGAATTTAGGAATTGAGATAAAGTTGATATCTGATTTATGTTAATGGTTTGACTAACAAATTAATATTGAAAGGAAACAAACTTGGTACTCTACTTTGTGACCAGTAGCCCAGAAGGGTTTATGTATTCTCAAAAACCAAAACCCTTTTTTGGGTTCCAGTCGCCACCTAGTATTGCTTGATTCTTAGTTACCTTTCTTTCTCATTAGTATTCGCTTACCTGAGTTGGTTAATGTGTGTGAACTCTGCCGAAGATTTTCTCTTCCCTGGCTGGTTCTTTTTAAACATTAAAAAAATCGTGAATACTGATAACCCCTGCACAATTCTCACATCTACTGGCCCCTTTGTTCCTATATAGTTTTTTTTTTTTAAATATTAAGACTATTACCTTTACTTCTGTAGGCCCTGTCTTTGTACTCCAAACTCTATACCTTTGTTGCATAGAGCAGAGATTATTTTGGTTTCTACCGGGGGACTTGTATGGCACCCTGGAAGGGGATCTTCTTTTAGATACTTTTGCTTGTTTGCTATGCTGCCTGAGGAATGCTTTGTCTACTGCTTCTTAGTAGGCACTACCTTAACCTTATTATTGTTTCCAGCTGTGTCAACCAGTGTTGAATTTCCTGCTGTGAATTTGCAGTGTACTCTGTGGTATATTGACATTTCTGTCTCCGACTCAATGTTTTCCAAACACAGTTTCACACTGGTTTCAGGTAGCAAGATAGTTCTCTGCTTATGATCAAGGCCATACACATCAGGTATGCTGGGACACAGTGGACCTTTAGTGTTGTGTGATATGACTATTGCCCTAACCCCAATGTTCATGAGAGGAGAGGTGTTGAACAGAACGTCTCTTGAGCGTAAACTTTTATTTATTATGATTGAAGGCCATTACCCTCTAGCAGATGGCAAGCTCCATCATAAAGCCCCTCCTCACATTGCTCGAGGATGCACAACCAATGTGGCCAGCAACCCTTATTAGGAGAGTGCTTTCTGATCATACTTTCTTGGAGTGTGGTCGTGAGGTTTCGTGCCAGAAACTGAAATTAATGCATAAGGAGAGTAAAACTACCTATTAATGGACAGCTGTTTTTATTCTTTCACTGATGGTTAGGTTACAAAAGGGAAAGTGCAGAGGAATAGTTTGACACATCTAGGAGGTTGGCATGTTTCAGTCTGCTTAAAAATGCCCTAAGCCAAGCCAAGTCAAGGGACTTTCTTCGGGATCAAACTCCTTTCTGTTAAGGTCTTGTAAATCACAACTACCATAGTAACTGGTGATATCTGTAACAGAATCTTCTGTTTTCTGAAAAGCTATTCATATGTAAATGTGTAATGTACTAAACCAGGTAAATTCTCATGTGGGTTAACTTACCAACATCCCATGGAACCCTATGCAAATGGATGTTGATCTAGTTACAGAGTATTTGGAGTTTCGTGACAATGACAGAAGAGAACTGCACATAATTAAAGGTTCTAATTTGCTCTGGTCTAATTAACATAGGAGAAAGTTCTATCGCTCGGAGTTTCATGTGACCCCCATGACCAGCATCGCGCATATTTTGGCTTTAATCATAAGCTTTTTCGTCAGACAATAAGCTTCAAAGTCTACCAAAAGGTGCAGTTTCCACATATAGTAATATACCCTTTGTTCCCTGAAAAACTGATGAGCAAACAACATTTTAGTCTTGAGTTGGTTAATTTCAACCACTTACTGC
Organism: Pleurodeles waltl; assembly: GCF_031143425.1. Classification (NCBI taxonomy): domain Eukaryota; kingdom Metazoa; phylum Chordata; class Amphibia; order Caudata; family Salamandridae; genus Pleurodeles; species Pleurodeles waltl. Next base: position 956,670,538 of record NC_090444.1, read on the forward strand.
CATTAAAAAGCTTTTAGAAGCTCACCTCCTCACATTGTCTGTGTATAGAATCTTTGATTTGGTGCAGACTTGCATTGTTTCTTTTCTGGTCCTCTCTTGGTTCTGAGATGGGCCCTCATAAACCTGAGACGGACAACCTGTGTTTTTGCGCTCATCGCAGTCGTCTCAATGAATCAGTTACTTGGCAACCCTTTAAAGTAATCTGTCTCCATAATACTTATTGGTCCACCTACATTTGTCAACTTGGTGTTCACCGAGCTGGTAATTGGCGCCGTATACATGGACCCCTTTTTTCTGAACTGCCTATTCTTAAGTGGTAACTTTTGTTTGCTGGCACCTCTGTCCGCTTCAGATAGAAACTGAATTAACATATTTTAAGAGGTTCTGAATATTGCAGTCTCCTAAAGCCACATATTTATACTTCTTAGTACAGCGTGGCCCCTCGGGCTTTCAAGAAATGAACAGGAATTTTAGCCCCAAGTTTGTAAAATAAATTACACCTATTACTGCATTGCTGGTAAACCCTTTGGTACTTCACACAGCAGACGAAAATGAAGTGAGCCACACATAAATGTTTTTATATCATGCCTGCTTTTTGACAGTTTTTAATTTTGTATCTCCTCAGATCGATGTTGTTGCCAGAACGTGGCAGGATGGACCTTATGCTTTTATTGTTTCTTTCAAGACAGAACAGAAGGAAAACTGGAATTTGACTGGTATGTTAGCTGAAATGTGCCAATGGTATTATCCAATTATTGCACATATCATTGACCAGACACGGCTTTCATTTACTCATACATATATATCCAGAAAGTAATTTTTCTTTAGGGAATTTTGTTCTGAATCACACACACATATGATCCATTGAACAAGCTAATAAGTGATAATCACGGTATTTAGATTTTCCATGTTCCCTTTCCCTTTCACAGTCTCTCATAAGTCATGGAGCAGTTTTTCATTTAAAAATGTTATCACAATACTGAGGTTATTACTTCCCTGCACGCAGGCAACACTCAAAACATCCTTCTTTCCATGCCAGTAAGCTGGTTGCGATTTCAAGTCTTTATTTACATACCTTAATGATTTTCTATATTCCAAAGAACTTAAGGTGTAATTATCTACCAACTGTGCCACCTCCAGCAGGTAGCAGTCATGTAGTTCTTCACCAGTAGGAACACTCCTGTCCAAACTACCAGGCCAGGTTTCCTCTGAATGATGATACAAGGATTTCCAGGCCATTTTTGGATTACTTGGGTGTCATCAGTGAGATGGGCATAGGATTGAGCCCGTGACTGCACTTCACTGAGAAAAGGAAAAGGGAATCTCCCACTTTAAGTATGTTGGAAGTGTTTGAGGTATGGAGACAAACCTTTAAAGAAGAAATGCTCTGCACCTCGTAAACCTCAGTCCTTTCTGGGTTCGAGGTTAGCGGTGTGAAAAAAACAATGTTGAAAAAGCAAATTTAGTTTAAAAAAGCACCACTATGTTCTGCCCTTGAACTAGAAAAAACGGATGGATTTGTTACCTGAATGCAGAAAATTTGATTTGTTTGGGTTACTGCCCTCCCTTCTCTGGACCGAAGTCCATGGTACAAGGTGGTGTGGGCCGCATCCAGTTAGGACCATTTGGATAGTATGGTGAATATGGGCATCTGTTCAGATTGCTTTAAAGGATGGGGTTGTTAGCAAATCAGAATAGGACCATGTGTAAGAACCATTCAGTTTGCCTTCTGACAGTCCATCATAATACATGCTTGAACGTCACCACCTTGCGCATGACCGTGGGCCATAGTTGCACAGCAGTCTGTTGGCTCCTGCAAAATTAATCTACAATTGGCCTCCTTTGTTAATCTGTTATAGATGGAAGCAAGCTGCACAGAAAACGAATGGTACTTAAATGAATATGCTTCTGCATGCCAACAAAACCACTCAGTCAGTACATCTCTTAAGTTTTCTGGCAGGAGGTCTAAAGTGTTCCTTCACATGAGTAACTGCAGTGATTAAAATGCCCTTTGATGTGATTATAGCGCTAAAGATGTGATTGAGTTTACTGTCTGCTTAAAGGCAATTCCCTTTATTAAAAAAAAAGTAATTATCTGCTCGTTTTGCCCATTTGTTATTCCTGGTGGATGAATTTTCATTTCAGATTGTAGAAATTCTTGTGCCTGATCTCCGCCATGTTTTGTTTTGCAGTGTCTGTCTCAATGGCAGGTCCTCATGGATTCATCTCTGCATCTGAATGGCCCTTGATGATTGTAAGTAATGCTTTCATGCATTGCCTCAGGTAGGATTGTTTAATAAAGTTAGTAGTGCCTTTATGTGCGCTAATGGCCAAAAAAAGACCTGTGTCTTTAGAGAAAAGAAAAACAGGCCAGGCCTGTAGTGGCTCCCAGTATTTTGATGCTACATGTCTGCGACAGACAAAAATATTGGGGCATATTTTCCTTCTATAAATTATTTCTGTGCATATGCATCACCTTGGCAAACAACTAGATGTTGAAAAATCTAGGATTGCTGTTGCAGGGCATAAAAGTGAGCCTTGGTTCATAATCTAGTGTTGCTAGTGCGTTTGCATAAAGCAAGCTTTAGGACAAAGTGAGTCCTGAGTCATAAATGAGCCCCTACAAAATAAGCCAGGGCATGTTATGGTTGCATAAATTAAGCACAAATCAGAATTTTAATGTAGAGTGTCAGTCATTTGACATATCCAGTATAGAGGCTTAAGATGAGTTTGAGGTGAACTCAGTCTGTGTGTGTGTGGGGGAGGGGGGTGTAGAATGTCTGGTGGCAATAGTCATTGTATTTTTTAGATGTACACAGTGTAAATCTGATGACAAAGCAATAGAGATGTTTGAACGGGTAACAGTGAAACTGAGTGAGTGTCGAAGTTGGGCCCAGGTTGGTGTGGAGTTGGAGGATACCCGGGAGTATAAGCTGCAATAGAGTTGCAGTAGACAGCTTGCGGTTCGCACAGAGTTGGCAATCAAGTAATGCAGCTGGGGACTGGCTAAATAAAAAAACAGCCAAGGAGCATATTTTGGTTATTGAATATTAGAGTAATGGCCCTTGTCAGTGCATAATGTCAGTATGTTTTCACATTGGATGCAAAAAGGCATGGAGTGTCTGTGTGTATGTGTGTGTGTGTGTGTGTATATATATATATATATATATATATAAATAAAATGTGTGGCAAAACAAATTCCTGTATGTGATGTATGTTTTCACCTTATTGGTGAACTAGAGCTGCCACAAAGTCACTACTATAATTTTTTTCTTGTATTTCATTATTCAAAACGTTGTGTTTCAGCACTTTCTGTTTTTTAACCTTAAGATCACTTATTTCTATCCCTCTCTTGAGTTGTGGATGCATTTATGTGTTTATTTTCTTTATTGGTAATAGTCAGCCAGGGTGTTATAATTGATTCAAGTGTGCTATGGTATATCTTCGTTTTGTGTTAGTTTCTTAATGCCTGTGGGTTTAAAGAGAGATGCTCAGTGGGTTTCAGCTCCAGCAGTTCAAAAAGCCAGACACCTCTCCTCTGAAAAGTAAAGTGGGATTTTGTCATTTTAGAAGGTTAGTTAGCATGCCAGAACCAGTAACATTGGAGATTCCTTAGATCATCTAGTACTTGTTTCCTTTGCCTCAATCAATCAATCAGAAATTTGTAAAGCGCACTACTCACCCGTGAGGGCCTCAAGTTGCTGAGGAGGAAGGGGTAGGTGCTGCTACTGCTCGAACCTCCAGGTCTTGAGAAGTTTCCTGAAGGTAAGGAGGTCTTTGGTCTGACGCAGGTGGGTGGGAAGAGTGTTCCATGTCTTGGCGGCGAGGTGCAAGAATGATCTGCCGCCCATTGTAGTTCTGTGGACGCGTGGGACGGTTGCAAGGGCGGCGGAGTGGAGATGCCAGGTCTGGGTGTAAAAGCAGAGCCGTCTGATGAGATATTCTTGTCCGGTGTTGTGCAGTGCTTTGTGAGCGTGGGTGAGGAGTTTGAAGGTGATTCTCTTGTTGACTGGAAGCCAGTGCAGGTCTCTCAGATGGCCTGTGATATGGCAGTGGCGGGGGATGTTCAGGATGAGGCGTTCTGGATGCGTTGCATCCTATTCTGGAGTTTTGCCGTGGTTCCTGCGTAGTCCAGTTTGCTATTTACCAGGACTTGGGTGACTGTTGTTCTGGTTTCGGTGGGGATCCATTTGTAGATCTTTCGGAGCATGCGGAGGGTGTTGAAGCAGGAGGAGGAGATCGCGTTGACTTGCTGGGTCATGGATAATGAGGAATCCAAGATGAATCCTAGGTTGCGTGCGTGGTCGGTGGGAGTCGGAGTGGCTCAGAGAGTTGCAGGCCACCAGGAGTCATCCCATGCAGAGGGAGTGGAGCCGAAGATGAGAACTTCCGTCTTGTTGGAATTGAGTTTGAAGCAGCTGTTTTTCATCCATTCGGCGATGACCTTCATTCCTTCGTTGAGGTTGGTCTTCGTGCAGTCCTTGGTGAGAGAGAGGATCAGCTCAGTGTCGTCAGCGTATGAGATGATGTTGAGGTTGTGGGATCGGGCGGCGTTACCGAGTGGGGACATGTAGACGTTAAAGAGAGTCTGACTGAGGGACGAACCCTGGGATATGCGGCAGATTATTTTGGTGGCCTCCGAGCGGAATGAGGGGAGGCAGACTCTCTGGGTTCTGCCGGTGAGAAAGGAGGTGACCCAGTCCAGGGCTTTTTCACGGATTCTTGCATTGCTGAGGTGTGAGCGTAGGGTGTGGTGGCAGACGGTGTTGAACGTGGCCAAGAAGTTCAGGTGGATGAGGGCCGTGGTTTCACCGTTGTCCAGTATGGTTCTGATGTCATCGGTGGCGGCTTTGAGGGCAGTTTCGGTACCGTTTTTGCTGCGGAATCCGGATTGGGAAGAGTCCAGGGTGCAGTTCTCCTCGGTGAAGCGGGTTAGTTGTCTGTTGATGGCCTTCTCGATGACTTTTACCAAGAAGAGGAGCAGGGAGAGAGACCGAAAGTTCTTGAGGTCCTTTGGGTCTGCCTTGGGTTTTTTGAGGAGGGCGAGGATCTCAGCGTGTTTCCAGCTCTCCGGGAAGGAGGCGGACTCAAAGGAGCTGCTAATGATCTTCCGTAATTGGGGTGCGATGACGGAGCTTGCTTTGTTGAGGATGTGGTGAGGGCAGGGGTCGGATGGTGAGCCGGAGTGGATGGTGTTCATGATTACGATGGTGTCATTGTCCTTGATGGGGGTCCAGGAGAGCAGGAGGTTGGTCGGAGATGAATCTGTGGTGTTGGTGGTTGCCAGGGGGTCTGGGCGCTGAAGCTGTCGTGGATGTCTGCAGTCTTGCGGTGGAAGTAGGAGGCTAGGGAGTCGCAGAGGTCTTGAGATGGCGGGATGTCGTTGGAGAGTTCCTTCACGATGTTGAAGAGCTCCTTGTGGCTGTGTGCATTGTTGTTGATTCGGTCTTTGAAGGCAGTTCTCTTGGCGGTTCAGATGAGTTGATGGTGTATGCGGATGGCGTTTTTGAAGGCTGTGTGGTTGTCCAGAGTCTGCTCCTGGCGCCACTTTCTTTCAAGTCTGCGGCAGGTTCGCTTATATTTGAGGAGGTCGGCGGTAAACCAGAAGGCCCTTCTGTCGGTGGGTATGTTGGAGGGATTCTTGATCGGGGCAAGAATATTGGCACAGGTGTCGATCCATTGCCTGAAGTTGTGGGCAGCTGCGTCAGTGTCTGTGTCGATGGGTGGGTTCCGGGAGAGGGTTGCTGTGAGCTGGTCTTCGGTGACCGTGTTCCAATTGGGGTGGGGAATCTGTTGTGGGTGGTGGTGTGTCGTGGGTTTCTTGAAGGAGAAGTGGATGCAGTGGTGATCTGTCCAGTCGAGTTCGGTGGTGTGGCTGAAGGAGACGTGATTGCTGGCGGAAAAAATAGGGTCAAGCGTGTGTCCTGCTGAGTGGGTTGGTGTTGTGACTAGCTATTTGAGGCTGAGGTTGGAGAGGTTGTCGAGCAGGGTGGTGGTGGTGGTGGTGTTGTCGTTGGTGTTCTCAAGGTGGAAGTTTAAGTCCCCGAGGAGTATGTAGTCCGTGGATGCGAGAGCGTGTGTGCTGATGACATCGGTGATGGAGTCGCACAACTGCTGTCCGGGGACAGGCGGCCTGTAGATGAGCGTCACTCGGAGGGTGGTGGTTAGGTCGGTGTGGATCTGAAAGTGCAGGTGCTGAGGGTGTCTTCGGTGCTGGTTGTGATCCTGAGGGTGTTCTTATGGATGATGGCGATGCCTCCTCCTGGTTTGTTGGGGCGGTCCCTACGGATGATCTTGTAGCCATCCTGCTGAGTAGGGGTTCATCCAGGTCTCGGGCAGGAAGGCGACATCTGGGGAGGCTGAGTCGAGTAGATTCCATAGCTTTACTGCGTACTTGTGGGCGGAGCGGGTGTTGAGGAGGAATACATCTAAGATGGTTGCCTCCTGCCTTGGTGGGTGGGTGGGTGGGTGGTTGGTGTGGAGGCTGGTGAAGGTGCAGTTCCAGCAGGAAAAGGGTCTGTGGGTGGTCAGAAGGGAGGCATTCAGGCAGGCGGGAGAGCGGCCGGTGTTGAGGGCACAGAGGGTGGCGCCGTTGTAGTGAAGACGTGCGTGGTGGCGGTTGGTGGGACGAGAGCCAGAGGTTCTGTCGCTGGGCACGGTCCAGGTGCAGATAGACTTGCCTTTGGTGCGCCAGCGGCCGCTATTAAGTAGGGAGGTGGGGGGAGGAGAGGGCAGCCTCGGTGAACTAGCCTGATTAGCAGGTCAGGGGCAGGATGCCAGAGCTTCCCTTAAAGTTTGTGGGTTTTTTGTCTCTACATTGTGGTTGTGAAAGGTGGGCTTGCATTTATGAATGCACTGTATGACATATTTTCTTGGGTGGCTGCTTGTCATTGCAATATTTCCAGTGCAATATAGCTTCACCCCAAAGTCTGCACATGTCCTTTATCTCTAGCTTGATGATTGGAGGTGGTAGCAAGGGATTGAAAGAAAGGTAAAATTGTGTATTGCTGTGAAGTTTACACTTTCGGTACCTAGAGGACTAAGGTTTTCTCCCTATGTTGAAACATTGTTTTGTGCAGCTGATTAGCCTTTCTCAGCGTTTGGTCCTTCCTTATGTATAGAGTTCTTCAGGGTGTCCAGGAATTGAGTCCTGGCTCATGCTTTACCATAATGCCCGTCTTTCTGGTTGGGGGGAGATCATTTGATACAAGATGCCATGTTTTTCTCGAGCCTTTGTTAGACTGCACGTTTGTTATTTACATTTGACCCACTGCCCGGGCAATCCTGCTCTTCTTCTGAATTCAGGCTGATCTTCTCAACAGGCTCTAGAGATGTTTTTCATGGAAGACTTCGCTGATCATTTAAGGTATTTGATGATGGCAGGAGAGTTAGCCAAGAAGCAACAACAGGTGAAAAGTGTTTTTGTGAGCCTTCCTACAGACTACTTTTGAGCCTGCAACAACAAGTATGAGATCAGTTTTTTTTCCCCCATGGATGTGAAATGCTTGGAGCATCAGCTAAGCATCATGGAAACTGGGATTAACAGAAAGTAGAAATACTGTGATACACTTTGGACTTTGTGGCTAAAACGGTGAGGAAGTTATTTATTTGTTGCAGAATCAGTAGCACTTCCCCTCCACATCACTTTGATGCAAGGATATCTCTTTATGGATTCTGATGAATTGCACAGATAGTTACTAAGTCAGTAACCCTCTGAGGCTTGGTCACCAGTGTGCAGATAACTAAATTAGGGCCTTTTGTATTGAAACAGAGACCATTCAATGGCAGTGATGAGGGGTGGCAGTCTTAGCCATAAGAACAAATTGCCGTCTGTTCATTGTTGTGTGACTATCTGTTAAAGATACAGAGGTGTGATACATTTTTACAGGCATCACTGTGCAACCTGGCACTTATTAACCAACTTTTGGCCTTGCATCTAAGGGACAGGCTTAAATTGTTAATGTTTATTAAAGTAAGAACTTCTTAGTTTCACTTGTATAACACCTTTTGCACAAGATTTAAATGAAATTAAAATTACAACATCTTCAGTAACATTGTGGTACAAACTATTTTTTTTGTTGTTTAAAGTGGCAGCACATGCAAAGTTTAAGATCTTTAGGTAAGCTTAAAGCATGTATCCAAGGGTGTAGCTCCCAAAAACGGTGAGTTATTGGAAAGAGCAACTCATGGTGTAATCAGTGGACTAGTGTGTGCCTCGTGGGCACTGTTCCTGTAGGACTTCCGAAGGTCCTTCAGCCTCATCAACACAGCGGAAGGTCAGCTAAAAGAAATTGACAAACATTGCATAAGAGGAGTGCCAGAAACAGTTTTCCACAAAACCCTTGTTTATTCCACATTTAATATGTTCCAACTATGTAAATCTACTTTTGGAAGAAGTGGATATGGTCCTCAAGGAAGAATCCTTAGAGGATGTAGCTGAGGAGCGAAGAGGTCAAATATATTTTTTAATTCATGTGTATGTATACTTGGACGGTGTGTGGATAACTGCAATCTTGTGCACATTTACATTTTCTGTAATCAAGTGGTACTCAAGCTTTATTTCAGGGGCCGAAAATGAGTGTATGGGATTAGACCCATGATCCTAAAAAGTGTGATATTCCCACTATTGATGAAATAGGATAGGTAACTGCTGTAGGTTAATAAGACGGAAAGCCTAACGAATCAAAGTTAATAAGACATTCTGGGGCAAACTGAGATGTACCAGTAATACATTTTCAAATTGAAGGGTGTGCATTTCTACTGAGAAATATTTTTAGATATCACCCATGCACAATCTAATCATTACTGATTAGACTGCGCACAGTTGACATCTAAAAATAGTTGGTTGGCAGTTGAAGACTCATACACTTTGACCTATGTCAACCCGGTACTAACCTCTTCTCCTGTCATAGTATGTATGATGGGCACTAACCTGCAGGTTACGATCTAGGCCTTAGCAGATTTTCTTTTTTGTTTGAGCAGTGCAATCTACGCAGCTTTATAAAGTTTGTGGTTTTTACTGGTCAGCAATAATTCCACCCAAAAAAGAAAGTTTTAATAGGAAAACTAGAGTTTTCCATGCTTAATATAGTTTTGAAAGTGGGAGACATTCAAATGTATAATGTATGGGATTTTTTTAAATCTGTTTTCCCCTTATCTTTGTGGAAGAAATTCACATACAGTGCATCATTAACGAAGATCAACTTTACACATTTCTAGTGTAAAGCAGGCTGATGGAAATTGGCAAGCAGTAGCGGAGACAGAGAATATACCTTGCCTACATGGATACAAAGCTTAGAAGCAGGCACAGACTAGCAGAGAAAGAGTGACTGGCTGGTTATCAAGCTAAAAGACAGATGTTCACTAATGATACACCAAACAAACTGCAAAGAAACAGCAAATTGATTAATCAGGCACTGAGAAGCAATTGTTGCGGTATATAAAGTATTAGAAGAGAGCTGATTGCAAAAAGCAAATAACTTTAACGTCAACAGTAAAGGACAAACACAGATACAAAAAAGAGCCATTAGTAAATGTGAACTAATGCAGATAACAAAAAAGGCGAAGCATAGGAACAAATATACTAGGTAGATGAACAACACAAAAGGTTCTGACAAGCTGCAGCTCATTGGAAGGAAGTCTTATCCTAATGGACCTTCAGATTGCTTTCGTTTGGGAAACTGCTTGCACAGGTATTTAAAGTAATCTCCCAACTGAGTGTCTGCTTCTGAGCAGGCACTTGAAATCAAAATGTTTGGCTCAAAATACACTGTCATTTCTAACCTTAAACTCCCTAGCTGCAATAAGAAGAATAGTAATTTTAGCTCCTGTCATTGGGGGAATAAACACCTTGTGTGGCTACACATAGAGGACAAAAGCAAAGCGGTTCAGACAGTGGTTTAAGGAGATTGGGAGAGCACTGAGTACAAGTTATTTCTGTAGTCAACCTGAACCATATCACGGTAGCACGACCAGAGTCAAATATGCTGCCCCACTAATGAGGCTTAAAGTAGGAAATGGAGAGCCCCATATGACCTTCTGCCCTGCAATAAAGATGACTGCTATAGACCCTAGGTGTTTCAGTCAATACTAAGAGCTCCAACTTTCATAAATAAATTCTTACCAGAGCTCATTGACTATTAAAGGGGCATTGGCTTTGTTCTCAGTGGAAAGTAGTAATGTATTATCATAGGTCATTTGCACAAGACTCAATATGGACTTTGACAATGGCCAAGTCTTAATGAGTCCTAGGGTGTCATACGAAAGTTCATAATCGCTGCATATAATGCACTGCTGTCTAGCACAGGAGCAGCTAGTGAACTAGGTGAGCTTTACAAGGAGCATTGGAGGGAATGGTGATTGTGCCCTGATGAAGGTTAAACTATTTCTCAAATGGTGGAATGAGTGGAACCTGACCAATGTATAACATTCACTGCCCCATCTCCTCAGATGCCCATAAGGGAGGCATTGCTCCTAGTGCTCGTTGCTGGAATGGGCCTTAGAAGGTCTGATGACAGAAGTAAAAAGTAGGAGGAGCAGGTAGGTATTGATAGTGAGAATAGTAGCATTTTCACTCTGAGGCCATTTGAATATGTTAGCCTGCATGGTGCTGCTTGTTCAAATTGACAACTCCAGCACACCAAAGTAGTATGTTCTGACATAGGGCAGAATGTAAGTTATTGTGTAGGGAAGTTCAGAAATTGTGCTATTGGTTACTTCAGAGAATATGTTTCTCTTCGCCAGGATTTCAGAAATACTTGGCAGATGATTGAAGTTATACTTTTTCAGAATGAACACTAATCGGATTTCGATAAGGAACATCTTTGCAGAATCTAAAGTAACAGACTTCCTGTCATCTTGGACTTTCTGGCAAGAACTATTCTTCATTATTTTTGTCTGTCTCTTCTTCTTCTGATCCATAATCTACAAACCAGAAGATAAGCCTCAAAGGGTTGCTAAGCCTCTGCTCCAGCCTCAGCAGAGCTTAAAATTTCCATGACTTCCCTATTCATGATTTGCTTATCTGTCTTCCATCTCTTAAGGCACACCTCACACTAATTAGCGAAAGCCATTCCTCACACAACCACCATTCCTCTTAATTCACTCTACACTTCTTCTGGCGGTACTCTTTGAGTATTTTTTAGTGATTATGCACTACAAATGCTGCAGATTCTTTTCTTCAGTTAGTATCAACATAACATTTTGCAGAGGTTTGGATATACTGGAAGTCCTGCCCCCATAAGCGGGAGCGCAGCCTTTTTATGTGTTAATTTTTGGTTGCAAAGAAGAAGGGCACGTTTTGCGCATTCTCCATATTTGTAGTCTTGATCAGTTTCTCCTCCTTTTGATTTCAAACTGTAGACTTTGGCACGAGCATTGGTAGCAGTGAAGGGAATACTTTGTCATACTGCAAACTTTGGCACAAGCACTGGTAACACTTCAGGGAATATGTTGTTTCTATTCTGGTGGATGCAAGTCATCGTTCTGTGCACTGCAAAACCAGACAATATATTTTTAGCATGACAGTCAATAACCGATGCAAGAGGCTCCTGTTTGTTGACAAAACAACTCCACAATTTTTTCATCCAGCTTCCGTGTAATTTTCAGATTGTAAAGATCCATTGCTTCCCTCATCTGGTAAACTGTCTGAGTGCCTTCTAACGACATATCATTGTTTTATTGTTTGATTTCAATTAACAACTAATAAAAATGCTTATTTATGTATACTGTCCAATTTGCTCTAAAGTGTATAGAATTCTCTCTGAATCTATTAAAAAAACCTCACTGCATCATAACTCTCCGACACGGAATTTTGAGAGCCCCTTTCTGACACCACTTTGTTGCATTATCAGGGTCTTCCCTAATCATGACCTGGTAGATGTACTTTAGCTGTCCAATAATCACTGATAGTCCAGCTTACCAGAATTAGTGGAGAAAACGGACCAGTTATGACAAACGTATCTCTCTCAAACTTGCTCAGAAATATAGTTTTCTCCTCAGTCTTGGTACCCACAAATTAATGCGCCAACGGAGCTGTGTAGTGCACGTCTTTATTCTTCATCCTGTATCCGCAAACTCACCATTCTAAACCTGCATTCATCACTCTCTATGGAGTCTTTCAGGATCCAGAAAGGTTCCATCATACATGCTCCCGAGACACATCTCCTCTGTTAAATTGTTTTAAAAAAAAAAAAAAAATTCAACAACATATACACATTATAACTCTTCAGTGAGCCTTCTTGGCGCATTGATGACTTGCCTGGATCGTGTCTTTAGAAAGTGGAAATCAGTAGTCAGAGCCCATGATTTGCTTCAGTGATGTAGGAGCAATGGCAGTCTGGAATTCTCCCAGATTTCTCTCTGCACTAGTCTCTACATTGAAATTAGGGTCTGACGAGCATGGAACCACATGTTTGAAGTGCAAAGAATCTCATGTGATAGATTTTCCTGGAAGTTTGACAGTTACAATGTGCCCTTTGCTAATTATATTATGTAATGGCTCTGATCAAAAAGAGCATCTGATTTACATTGTTGTGGCTGACGAACAAGCACTCAGTCTCCTCTGGTGAAGATAATTTTCTTTACATGTCGCCGTTTGCAGGCATAGGCCTTCATTTTCTGTTTACGACTCAAGTCTGTTGCACGTATCTCTGTATCAGTTTTCGATCTGGCATTGTTCCATTGAGGCAACTTAGTCATCATGGCTCTCCCGCACGTCAATGTTGCAGGACTTTCTCATGTGGTTGGGTGAGTTGTTGAACAGTAAACTTGGAATTCAAGATAGTTTTGAGGTTGAGCTTCTCCAACGTAGCACGCTGAACAGCTTTCTTTAGTATGCTCCTGAAACGTTCACTGAGGCCGTTACGCTGGTGCCGCAGAGGTGTGCTTTTCTGATGCTATTAAATTGTGAGCCATTGTCAAAATCACAGCAATGCCCATGTCACAAAGATGCCAACTAATCCCTCAATAACTCTCTCCTGGGTGATAGACAAGAGATCTTCCACTAATGAGAAGCTAGACTATTCGTCCACAGTCACCCTCAAGGTATGTCCATTGTCAAGTGGACGGAAATGTCAATAGCAGTTCTTTCCAGACATGCTTTGGTAATTCCAACATATTCAACGGATGTTGCGATTTTTAAACAGGCAGTTTTTAACTCTTGTTTGACTCGTTCATCAATATGCGGAGACCAGATTCGATCTCCAAGAGCTCGTTTAGTGGCAATGATGTCCTTCATGGGCCACTTCAAACACTTGCTATTGCAGAATCTAAGGAATGGCAATCCTTGAACCTCTCAGTTTATCTTTGACATTTTTGTGCTTCCGATACTCACGGTCATGGGAAAGAGGTCCAGTATGTTTATTCCTTGACTGATGGGCTATAATGTTTTTTAAATTTAGCATGTCACTGTCTTGACTCATGGCTGTGACAATTTGTTGTAACGAAATGGCAGCTGGTATGTTTAATTTCACAATGTTTATGTAGGCTTCGGCAGCCTTAGCTGGGGTACCTTGACAGTGTTTAGGCACTTTGGAGAAGTAGTCAGCAGGGTTTTGATCCTTCCGTGGATAATATACAATTGTGTAGTTACTCTTGCAGTCGTAGACGCCAGCGTTCAATTTATGGAAGCATCTTGGCCTTTTGATTGCCAAAGATAGTCTGCAATGCTTGATGATCTGTCATAGGCGTGAACGGTTTCCCATATGGAAACACATGGAAATGTTCACCAGCCCACACTACTGCTAAGCTTTCTTTTTCAGGTTGGGAATATGCATGTTTAGTCTGTGACAAACTTTCACTTGCATTGACCACAATATGTCTTCAAGCATTTGGCTTTCCGCCGTGTTATGGAAGGATAATGCCTAACCCTAAAGGGCTAGTATCAACCACAGCTTTAGTATGTAACTGTGGATCAAAAAATGCCATTTCTGTAGTGTTTTCAATAGCTTGTTTAATTCTTTTAAAACTTTGCTCACATTCATGTGACCAGCAAAATGAAACATTTGTTTTAATCAACTCTCTCAATAGAGTACTTGCAGTGGTGAAGTCTCCTATGTATCCAGAACAGTAGCTGGCCATGCCAAGGAATAAACGTAACATGGAAACATATAATAGGAGGACAGTTGACAATGCTTATACCTTAGCTGTATCAGGTGGCATGCCCCCTTCAGAAAATATATGACCAAAGAACTTTATCTCTGGATTGTTAAATTCACATTTCTCAGCATTTAGTGTTAAACCTGCATTACCAAATGAACAACACACTTGCCTTAACACTTTCACATGTTATTACTGAGTAGCTCCGTAAACCAATTTTACAACATTTACAACAGGTTGTATGATAGGTCTAATGACATCTTAAAAAATCTTGGCAGCTGAAGACACACCAAAACGTAGAGCCTTATTTAGCTTGTGGTGAAGGGGAATACTCTGTCACAAACCTGACAGATATCCTGTCCGCTATATTACCTGATATCCTATAGAGATCATAATAAGGCGGATAGGATAGCTTCACGTTTGTGACTGAGTATTCCTTCCACCGAGATCTAAATTGGGCCCTTAGTCATTTGTATCGGAACAGACCGATATGTGTAGAAAAGGTGTAATGTACCTGCAATTCTCCTTGAGCTCTAACTGATGCCCTTTGATATCCTTTGTTTAAATCAAAGCGAAAGAAGGCTTAAACCATTCACTTGGGTTATCATGTCAGCGTTGTGCGTACCTGGATGATGTTCTCTTTCAATAGCCTTGTTCATTTGACGCATAACCATGCAGATGCATACAGCACCTTCACTGTCATTTTTGGGTACTACCAGCATGTGAGAAACCCATGGCGTTGGACTAGTAGAATGCTAAATGATATCATGTTTAAGCAATGGTTTAAGTTCCTTTTCTACAGCTTCTTGTAAATGAAATGCAAATCTTCTATGTCTTTGAGCAATAGGATGAACATCATCATTGATATGCAATTGTACTTTCATACTTTTAAGCTTTCCTAGTCCATGAAATATTGGAGTGATCTGACTTACTATTTTGTGATGGGCATTCATGTTGTAGTTCACGGATATCGGTCCCATGCCAGCAGCTGTGCTGAAACTGACAGGGTGCAAACCGACTGCCAACTAGAGACCCCATTGCTAACATAAAGTCTCTAAAATGACCCACCTAAAGCCCTCTGGGGAATGTCTATTTTCAATAAAATGGGTACTCATTTTTGTTACTCAACACTAACACCGAATGGTGCTACAATGCTCGTGAATCCTGGTCTTCACAATTCGCGTAGTCATGCCAACATATATAAGGCGACAGGGACACTTGATCAAGTAGATACACTTTTTTGGATTACAATTCGTATGCGTCCTCAAATGCCATGTACCCACTTGACTCAGGTCCACCATTGTCATCTTTATCCCAAGTGGGCATACGTTGCATTGACCATAAAAGTAGTGGCCCTTCACTGTAGGTAATGTAATTATATCTGTGAGGGTCGTAGACCTGATTGGGTTGCTTTGTCGTGGTCTAATGTGGATGATCAAGTCTCTGATGTTACTGGTCCTCTTAAAAGCAAATAGTGGAAGGTCAATATTCTTACCTGTGCTTCTTAAGATAGCCCATCTTTTGTTAATGATATTCTTTATCTTGTTAGACTTTGGTATGAATGTAGTTACACAGGTCAACCTAGTTTGTTGAGGTTTTGGATGGGTCGCCAATAAAGTATTCCTATTGATATTTCTGGCACGTTTCCTTGCTGAGTTGATTACGTCTTGAGGATAATAGCCATTTGCCAATTTCTGTGTGGGTTCTTTGGCTCGTCTGTGGTAATCTATGTTGCTACAATTTCGTCACAACCGCAAAAATTGACCAAAGGGTCCTTAGATCCCTTGGGTGGTGCCTGTCGTAAAGAAGTAGGCTGTTCCTATCAGTAGGTTTCTGATAGGTAGATATCTGAATTGACCCTTGATGCAGAGTAAGACGAAGATCCAGAAATGAAATCTCTTTGTTGGCGGCTGTGACAGTGAACCTCAAATGCTTATTGAGAGTGTTGATCTATTAAGTAAAGATAGGTATGGTTTTAACTGTACCTTGCCAGACAATCAGAATGCCTATGTAACAATGCCCTATTTTAATATTATTAGTAAAGGGATTATTCGTACCCAAAATGTCTGTTCAAAGCTAAACACGTATAGGCAGGCCAAGGACGTAGAAATGGTGTACTCCCCATAGATGTTCCTCTAATTTGATGGTACAGTTGATCTTCAACCTGGAAAAACTTCTCTCTCAACGCATGGTTGCACATTCCACCACAAAATGTGTTGGCGTAGGAGAGTCCCATTGTTCAGATTACAGCATTACTTCAACAACTGTTAACGTGGCTGCCTGTGATGGTATGCTTGTTGTTAGAATTGGGGTCTCTAGTTGGCAGTTGGTTTGCACCCTGTCCAAGTAGGGACCCTCACTCTAGTCCGTATAAGGGAGATACTCGCTCAGATAACCCCTGCTCACCTCCTTGGTAGCTTGGCATGAGTAGTCAGAAGCAAAGTGTAAAGCATTTGCACATAACACACAGTGAAAACACTACAAAAGGACACACCACCAGTTTTAGAAAAATACCCAATATTTATCTATTTAAAACAAGACCAAATACAATAAAAATCCAACATGCAGTAATAAAAAGTTGAATTCTGCAAGATTTACTCAAAAATAAAGTTCCTTGAAGTCAGTAGCTCCACCTGGGGTTATCATGGCGTTGTGATCAACAAAACCAACAGTTCAGGTCGGCTGTGGCATCCCGGGCCAGCTACGGTGTTGGGAAGACCCACAAACAGTACCTTGGATTTGTAGGGCGTCGCGATCCTCGCTGTGAGCTCCAGAGAGCGGCATCGCTGACGTTGTGGTGTCGGTTCCAGAGTCGGTGCAGGAGTCATCGGGCCCTTGAAGTCACACGCGTTGCAGATCGAACTCCGGGCTGATGAAGTCAGGAGCGCTGGCATGAATGGCGTTGGGGCTGCAGTGGCAAGTGGGACGATGCAACATGTGGTGCCCACAGGTCACAGTGCAGGCAGCAGCTCAGTGACTGCGTCCAGCGGCGTCGGTGAGACCAGGGCTGTGGTGTAAAGCGGGGCGGTGCAACGTGCGGTGTCCACAGGACACAGTGCAGGCAGTGGCGGTGTCCTTGTCTATAGGCCCAAGCCAGCGTGACGGGACAGTGCTTCGTGACCCTCACGAGCGGTGTCCACAGGCCACAGTGCAGGCAGGGATGCCTGGTGACTAGAATGGAGTCGATGGTGCTGGTGTCGGTGGACCGGGGCTTCGGTGCAGGATGGGACGGTGCCTCGTGCTCCTCACGAGCAGTGTCCACAGGCCATGGTGCAGGCAGCGGCACTGGTGTCAGCAGGAGCGTAGTCGTCGGGGAGGCCCAGGATGCGGTTTGAGCAGGTGATGCCGGAGTGCAGGGCCCACAGGTCGTGGTGCAAGCAGCAGCTTGGTGAAGTTGTCTAATGATTGCATAGGTGAGACCAGGGTCGCGGTGTGAAGCGGGGCAATGCGACTCAGTGCGGCGGTGGCAGGTCACTGTGCAGGCCAGCAGCGTCGTTGGCGGCATCGCAGTGCAGTGGCTTCTCCTCTTGAACAGCACAAAGCACATGGGCCCTCACTACAACCTCGGCAGTCTTCTCAGAAGACCTCCGAGACAGCGGGCACCAGAATACCACCAGTGCTGGCGGTATTCCTAGCTCCCTATTTTGACTTTTCTGCTGGCCCAGCAGAAAAGTCCCATCAACATTGCTGCCGTCTCATAATCAAGCTGGTGACAATGCTGATGTGCAGCGGGTGCAGCAGCACCCGTCGCGCATTTCTGAAATGCACGATGGGGCTATGCGGGGGGGCCCTGCACTGCCCATGCCAAGTGCATGGCTAGTGCAGGGGCCCCCAGGGGCACCCCAAGTCCCCCTTACCACCAGCCTTTCCATGTTGGTGCCGTGGCCTGGCTGGCGGTCGGGGGCTCATAATCCCCAGGGGAGTGGTGCTTGCACCGCTCCCCTGGGGATTATTACCGCCAGGCAAGCACCCCTGCCCTGGGGATTATGACCGCCAGTCAAAAGTCTGGCGGTACAGTGGAGGGGCCGGCAGTATTGCCGTGGCTATTGCGCCACGGTCATAATAGCTGGCGGAGCACTGCCAGCCTGTTGGCGGTGTTACCGGCAGCTTATGGCCGGCTGGCAGGGTCATAATGAGGCCCACAGTTTCTAGTGCTGCAGGTTGAGGAAACTGAAGTCTTTGATGTCCCTGAGACTTCCAACAAGGAGGCAAGCTCTACTCCAAGCCCTTGGAGAACTTTCTCAAGCAGCAAAGTTCACCCTTTGCACTCGCTGCAGGCCAGTCCAGCAAAGTAGCACAGCAAAGGGGCAGTACTCCTCCAGCTCTTCATCTCTTCTCCTTGGCAGAGGTTCCTCTTGATTCCAGAAAGATTCTAAAAATCTGGGGTTTTGGGTCTTCTTCTTATACACCTTTCTGCCTTTGAAGTTGGCAACCTTCAAAGCAAAGTCTCAAGTGTTTGCAAGATCCTTCGTTGTCCAGGTCAGGTCCCAGACGCACACCAGGGGGTCGGAGGCTGCATTGTGTGAGGGCAGACACAGTCCTTTTAGGTGTGAGTGACCACTCCTCTCCTCCCTTCCAGCACAGATGGCTCATCAGGATATGCAGGCTACACCCCAGCCCCCGTTGTGTCACTGTCTAGAGGAGAGGTGTGAACAGCCCAACTGTCACACTGACCCAGACAGGCAATCCACAAACAGGCAGAGTCACAGAATGGATTAAGCAAGAAAATGCCTACTTTCTAAAAGTGGCATTTTCAAACTAACCATCTAAAAAACAACTTCACTAAAGGATGTATTTTTAAATTGTGAGTTCAGAGACCCTAAACTCCAGATTTCTGTCTGCTCCTGTAGGGAATCTGCGCTTTAAAGTTATTTAAAGGCAGCCCCCATGTTAACCTATGAGAGAGATAGGCATTGCAACAGTGAAAACTGAATTTGGCAGTATTTCACTGTTGGGAAATGTAAAACACACCAGTACATGTCCTACCTTAAACATACACTGTACCCTGCCAAATGGGGCTATCTAGGGCCTACCTTAGGGGTGCCTTACATATACAAAAAGGAAAGGTTTATGCCTGGCAAGTGGGTGCACTTACCAAGTCCAATTGGAAGTTTAAAACTGCACACATAGACACTGCAGTGGCAGGTCTGAGCCATGGTTACAGGGCTACTAATGTGGGTGGCACAACCAGTGCTGCAGGCCCACTAGTAGCATTTGATTTACAGGCCCTGGGCACCTCTAGTGCACTTTACCAGGGACTTACCAGTAAATCAAATATGCCAATCATGGATAAATCAATCAACAGTACAATTCCTATAGGGAACAGTTGCACTTTAGCACTGATTAGCAGTGGTAAAGTGCTCAGAGACAATAAACCAGAAAAAACAGACCTGAAAAAATAGGAGGAAGAAGACAAAAAGTTTGACGATAACCACGCAAAAAGTGCAGTTTCCAACACTTGTGTATAGTGCTTCCTCATCCATACTCATGAAGACATCAGTGGGTCCTTGGGAGTTGATTTCATCAGTGTCAAGACAGCTTTAGTGTCTTTGAGGTATGTAGAAGTACGTTGTTCTATTGATCAAAAGAAGTGATCACATATTTTGGAGGGCTGTTCCAATACCGATCCTATGTCAGAGACTATAGGGGGTCCAGGAGGGGGTATTATGCCCTTCTGTATCTTTGGTAGGCAGTCGAAGTAAGAAATACGTGGTTGTTTGTTGCATAGGAATTCTGCCTCGTGTTTGGTAATCCACAAAGAAAGTTCTGCTTCTTCCACCATAATCTTGATGGTCTGTTGAAGACGGAGAGTTGTATCACTGTGAATTTGTTCGTAGAATGTAGTGTCCCCCAGCAGTCTCATGCGTTGTAAATATGCTACAGTGTCCTGGATCACTATAACTCTCCCTTATTGGGGGAATTTTATGGTAATGTCCTTGTCATTAGCTAGAGTGTTGATAGCTGCTCTCTCTAGTCTGGACAGATTGTGAAAAGGCTGTGTGGAGTGGTTCTTCTGAACATCATTCAGGACCGCTTTCTCCAAAGTAAGGACCTCACATGGAATCATGTTGGATGGTGGTGTAAACATAGAGGGATTTCTCAAGCCAGAGTCCTCAGGGTGGGTCCTCATAGGTTGGTCTTTGGAGGACAAAATGCAGCCAAATCTTCCTGACAAATTACGTTGCCAATTCACAAATCGATTTGAACGGATCTTCCTTAGGGGTAGGGATGAAACCCAATCCTTTATTCAAAACCTGTATTTCCGTTGGAGTTGGGGAGCTTGATGATAAATTCACCTCTAGGATTTCTTCAGTATCTGTTTGCCTTTGCTCCTTGACACCAGCTGGGGTTCCTCTGTTTCCCACTAGAAGCGTCTCTCTCTTCCTATGTTTATTCCTCTTCCTCTGCACTGGCCTCTTGCTAAAAATGAAACAAATGGTACAGTGGGGTGCAGTTGGTAGACAGGGTATGCAGGTTGCCACATTGGGGTTGCTTGTAAGGCAGTGGTAATGGAGGATAATGTTGTGTTTTCTTTCTCCAATCTTCATCATTGCTCCATCCCTCAGTTCTGGAATTACTACTGTCATGTTGTGGTTTCTTCTGGGACCTGCAGATTCATCCGAGGACCTTCATCCAGTTTCCTCTTGAAAATCCTCTTTGGTGTAGAGGAAAATCTTTTCCTTGCTCAACTTCTTGATATTCTTTTGTAGCTTGGGTACTCTTTATTCTCATTCAACTCAGAGTTAATTTCTGCCAGTCTTGTTTTGACCAAAGTGAATTGGACAGTCGTTTTGAGTGTAGACTTGGCCATGTTAATCTGAACAGTGATGCTCGTAGCCAGCAGTTTCGAGGTATTTATGATAACAAGTCAGTCCCTGGTGCACTTCCAGGCAATCTGTGTCCCGTCTTTTCTAGTGGCCACTTCTGTCAAGAAGATGCAAGGTACATTTGTGACAATCGGGTCATTCAGTGCTATATTCATCCTGAGGTACTCTGTCATGATAGACCCATGTAGGACAGTTTTTTTTTTTCGTTTTTTTTTCTCTTTGTTTTTAAATTTGTATTCGTTTTTTACGACAAAACGGGGAAAAAATGCATGAGTCATCAGATGACCTTTCATCAAAACCTTGTGTCATGTCAGCAAGACAGCATTTTCTCAAAACAGTTAGATTGTAAATCAACATTAGTGGGAGCAGTATACCAAGTAGTGAGGTATCAATATATAGTTATTTGTGCAATACATCAACATCGTCTTCCATGGCATCCAAACGGTAAAAAATCAATCCAGCTTCCCCACATTAAGCAAAATTTGCAAGGGCAACCTCTACTTCTATAAGTTACTCTTTCTGCTGCCATAAATAAGTCTATTCCTTTCCTCCCTTCCCCCAGATTGGAATCCTCAGGTGAACCCCATCACCTAGCAAGGTCACGTTCAGCAACCACCAGACCCATGTTACACAGCAATAGTTTAATTCTTGGTATGTCCACGTCAATGGGTATTCTCAGTAGTACAAACTTGGGATCTTTCGGGAGTTGTAGCCCTAGGATGGCGCTGAGCTCTGAGAGCATGCTGAGCAGGTATACTTGTAAATGTGGGCAGTTCCAGATCATGTGGATGTAATCATCCTGTTCGTACCCACAGCGTAGGCAGCATGGGGAGGCTGCTTTCCCCATACTGTGAAGGCGGCTCCTATTGTGATCGGGTGTAGGATTTTGAATTGTATGAGATGTAGTCTCAACTAATCGCCACTTCCCAGGGGGAACATCAGTGCTGCTTCCCAATCTAGATTGTCGAGTGTACCAATATCTGTTTCCCACTGAGCACGTGATGTTTTTAGGTTATCATGCATGTTATTGTTAATTGTCTTGTAAGTATAGGCTGTAGCCTTACCTGATATTTCCCCCAGGAGGAGGCTACTTTTCAAGGGTGCATGTTCTGGGATGTCTCGGGAGATGCATTCAGCCCGCCAGGCATCGGAAATTTGCAAGTATTTATAGTATTGACTGTTATTTAATTGGAATTCGTTCTGTAGGGAGGCGCATAGCATGAGATCCCCCCTCCAGGACTTCCCCCAACCTTGGAGATACCCATTTGGTCCCAGGATTTGAAGCCCTTTAACTTGGGTATTTCTTTCAGGGTCTTACCTAGCCACAGCGGAGTTTCATGGGTAATTTTCGGTTTCCACCCCATATATGTGGTTGCCCTATCCCAGGCCTGCAGCGTCACTTGAGTGTCAGGCAGCAAGTCCCTCCATCCTACACCACCATAAAGGTAATGTTGATAGGGCCTAAGATGTAATTGCATTTTTTCAAGGGCTTAGGTGGGGTGGTCACCATCTACAGAGTCCCAGTCATTAATTGCTATCAAATGGGAGGCCTATTAGTAGGCCCTGATGTCCGGGAGGGCGATACCACCATTGTAGGCATTTCGCTGGAGTTTACTAAGGGCAGTTTGGGGGGTGGGGGTGCATCCACCCGTAAGGGTTCCAGCGTCGGGGCAAAGAGGAGTGGGGAGTGGACACCCCTGACAGGGTTCCATGCCTAATGGCGAAAACGGAAAACAGCAGTCCATTTACCCTCCTCGCAGCTACTGGGTCCCGATAAAGTAAGGATACCCAAGCCAAAGTGTGTTCTGAAGCCCAATGGATGGCAGCAAAGGCCTTCTCACCGTTGAGAGAGAACAATAGGTGGATGTTCTGTATGTGGATGACTGTCATTTGTCAATTATGAAGCCTGTGAAGGTTTCCCCTGCTAGAGCGTATTGGCATGAAGCCTAATTGATCATTGTGCATCAATGAGGTGATCACTCCAAGGAGTCTGGTGGTGAAAAAGGTTGGCTAGGACTTTGGTTTGTATGATCAGGGAAATCCATCCGTAGGAGCCACAGGAGGGCGGGGGTTTGCCTGGCTTAAGTATAACCACAATTGTAGTCTTCCGGAGGTCCGGGGGGGAGTATCCCTTCCTCTCGCACCCAAGTGTAAAGCTGGAACAGATGGGGAACAAGAAGATCTGCCTGTTTCTTAAACAAATTACGCATAGAGGTCATTCGGTCCCTGAGTTTTCCCAAATCAGAGGAGACTTATAGCATTCTGAACTTTGGTTAAGGTATTGTCTGCATCCAATAAGTTTTGGTTCTCTGCCAAAATGGTTGGGCGATCTATCTCTGCAAGATAGTCTTTGATATGGGTAGCGTCTGATAATGGTCAAGCCTCACAGAGGGCTGCATAATAGGATGCGAATGCACTCATGATGGCCTCATCAGTGGTATGAGGGGAGCCCTCCCCATCTCGATTTTTTTAAACCCATCTAGTCTCCGGCTCTCGTCGGTTCAACCAAGCCATCGGTTTCCCTGCCTTGTCCCTGGTCTCATAGGGGCAATGCTGGATGGCCAGCATTTGGACACAGAGTGCGTCAGTAGTACATTCCTAATATTCCTGGCGTAGGGCTTCTAATTGGCAGGTCAGTAGTGGGTTAGGTGAAGTAGTGTGTTCTGATTCAAAATATGTTAAATCAAAGGTAGGAACTGTCATTTTCTCACATGTGCATGTAGATCAGATATATAATAAAGGTGGGAGCTGTCATTTTTCGTACATGTTTTGAATGGCCTTCCCCGATGCGCTGTGGTTAAATAAGTTCGCAGATATTTTATTGAGAATGTCCCATTGGGCATGGGGATCTGCTGTACTTCGACCCAGTTGGGATTAGATTGGATATTTCCTGCTGGAGAACCTAACTTAGCATGCAGAGTAGAAATTGGGTACTCTGGCTTCCACTTACTCTACTGGATAATGAGATTAACTCAGCAGGTTCATTCCCCGTACATTACGTTTTTCAGCAACTTTGGCGCTGGGGGTAGTAGAATCCATGTGCTTCCAAGAGACTTCTCGACAATCAATATTAGATGTACATTGGCATGCTTCAACTTTATCCTGTTGCTATCACACAAGTTATATATATATTTGAGTTTGTCTTCACAATTCATGTCACTTAACAGGTGTGTTCATGTGAAGACTATATCCTTTGATATCAATGTATATGATACGGTTGTTAATTATGTTTTACAGGTCATCACTTAGAGTGGGATAGTTTCTCTATTTACTAGAGATAAGTACCATTGCGATAAATGCAAGAGTAGTATAATTACCTTTTTAGTGAGAATCAGGTACTCTGAGGTCTTGATGAATTGCCCCTCGATCTGTAGGGAAGGTTAGTGCGAGAAACATGTTGACCATATTATCTGAAGTGTAGCTAAGTAGTCATACCAGACATTAGTATTTTCCGCTATCTTTATATGGAGAATAGAGGGTACCTTTGCACATGGGGGGAATTAGGCCATCATATCTGATATGTCCCCTCTATCTGTATTTAATCTTGACATAGGTTCCTACCCGTACAGTGATTAAAGATTCCCTTTTTGGTACCTATAGTCATTTTTAATATCTCATTATCCAGGCCTTACTTTTCACCGCATCCCTTCTGGCAGCAGTGTTGAAAAGATCTCCGGCAAAGAGCCCACTTGTGGGGCCCGTTAGGCATTGCTGTGTCGGCCTGACAAGGAGCAGTGCCCAATGATGAAGCATGCCACCCATGGGTGAGTGAGGGCAATTGTTTTAAACAAAAGGATATGTGTTGACCTGGTGACTGCACCTAATTGGTTGAGCGGAGTCAACATCATTGGAACGGTGTACTTTATTTTGTAGTTACGGTTCTGGGAGGGTGTACACTTGACCCACCAATTCCTCCCTTTCCCTTTATTTTTTTGCTTTGTGCTGCTGCCCTAAACACGCATTCTCATTACCAAAATATACACTGCCTAACAGGCAGTCCTCATTTGGGGGGGGATCATGCTTAAGCAGAGCTCTTTTTGACTTGCATGAAAATTCAACAACATGTTCCTGTATGCCTTTACTTTTACACTGCTAATTCTGAGGGCCAACTTAAATTCAAAGACCACTACTGGTGTCTAGTTTCTTAGTGACCGCAGCCTGTGTCTGCCAGGTTCTTTACCTTCGTTATGGGAGACTGAGAAATATAGGGATCTTGATACTTTTATGGTATGACCTACTATGAATGTATACTTGTGCATTTCTCCATTGCTCCCTAAAGTTCCCCAGATAAGCACATGCAAGCTGCTTAACTCAGCATGACGTTTCTTGGTCTTTCTTGGATAATCTGGATGTTCTACCTGCTTACAGGAAATCCATGAGTGTAAAAGCAGATGCAGCCCAATTTGAGCAGAGGCATGATTGTATTGCTGTCATGTGGCTTAGTACAAGTGCAAATCTCTAGCTCTGCAGTGGTCTACTTACTATATGGCAGGGGAGTCTGCACCCACTTCTCTTAACTCTATTGTAGGATAGGGTTATTCTTGCTTTACAACTTAGTGCATCAGCCTGGTGTACATTCTTCTTGCCAGGCCAGTATGTCTATTATGGAATGCTTCTATCATAGAATTCTACAGTTAAAAAAGAAAAATGTCATATTATACAAAATAAACTTGTTCTGAGGCCTCACAATCAGGCTTCAGTGACCAGTATATGTCACAATCTGTAGATCATATGGAAATTGAAAACCTGGGATCACTCCATAGTAGATGTAATTTCTTACAAGAAAGTAAGTGACTTAAATTCCACCTCTATGATTAATACACTTCACTCTTTTTAGGTCTCCATTGTAGACTGCGTGCATGCACTGTCTCGAATCCATACATGCTGTATCTACATTGTTGGCTTAAACTCGCCCATAGCCTTCCCATTTGCTGGCACCATTGTCGCTCCATCTTGCAGTATGCCCATTCGTCAATGGTATGCATACGTCATGCCTTTTCCACTGTTTAGCCCTCCCCAAGAGCACCGGGCAACTACTATTTACTAATGCAGTGTCCTTTTTTTAAATTTATTTTTTATTTTTTCTGGAATACTTTTTTATTTTGGTTTCAATGGGTGACCGGTCCTGCAAAACATTAGGAGCGCTATTGTTCCTGTTGCTCGGTTTGTTTCATATGGCTGCTTTCTTTTCCGTATAGGCTTGGATGTTTAACATTGCAATTGAGTCTGCCTTCTGTTGGTGCCTCTCTGCCCATTTTCTGCTTCTTGCTTGCCTTCGGTGCATTTTTGCTCCTTTCTTGCTGTCTTTTCTAATTGTTTCTTGCCTTCTGTTTCTGCTAGTTTTCTGCTTGTTTCATGCCCTCTGTTTCTGGCTTTTGCTCATTATTTGCCAGGAGTTTGAGCCCATTTCTTGCCCTCGATTTTTGCCTCTCTAGCCATTTCTTGCCCTCGTTTTGTGCCTCTCTAGCCATTTCATGCCCTCGGTTTGTGCCTCTCTGCTAATTTCTTGCCCTTGGTTTGTGCCTCTCTGACCATTGTCTGCTTGCTTCTTGCTCTCTGTTTCTGCCTTTCTGCTCATTATTTGCCCTTAGTTCGTGCCTCTCTGCTCCTTTCTTGCCCTTTGTTTGTGCCTTTCTGACCATTTTCTGCTCGTTTCGTGCCCTCTGTGCCTGTCTGCCCATTTCTGGTCAGCGTCTGTTGCCCTCCCCAGTGCAGCTCCTCCTGCTGCTGCTGCCTCTGCTTGGAACGAACTGAGAGCCTGCCTGATACTCAGTTGTGAGGCCCACCTCCCCCCACAGGCTCCTGCCTGCGCCTCATCCCTGCTCGCCTAGTGGCCATCTGCAAGTAAGTATCTTCTGTCTGTCTTTACTCCTGCCTTTTATTTCTGCCTTTACTTCTATTTTTCAATTCTGTCTCTTTTTTTATTTTTATTTTTCTCCCTCTTGCGTTTTTCCCCTGTGGCCCCAACTCCGTACCCCGGCAGTCCGTGAAGTACTTTTCCTGCCCTCCTGCATCCCAGCTGACCGGACCCCTGCCTCCCTCCCCTATTTAATGGCTGGTGTGCCAAAGGCGCGCGCCAAAGGCAAACCCGTCTATGCCCATCCATGCCTGGACTGCACTTAGCAGAGTGGAACCTGGATCTCACCCCATCTGCCGGTTCGACGACAGCACTGTACGTGCCCTCAACCCAGGAAGATCATCATTCTGCCACCAAGTCGACCCCAGGAACACCCATGGACCTTTTTCTTGCCGCGCCTGCTTCAGCACCCTCCAAAGGCCACCCCATGATCCCGCACCAAGCTAGGACAGCCATCTCAAGTGCATACTCGTCAAGCACGCAGTAGAAGTCTGGGACCTCCTCGACTCGACAAACCTGGACACCACCTTCTTCACAGAGACTTGGATCACCCCCACAGCTGCCCCAGACATCGTCACGGCCATCCCGGACAACTACAAAATCATCCACAAGAACATAGCCAACCAGCCTGGAAGAGGCATTGCCAAAATCTGCAAGAACCACCTCCCCCTGACTACCACCATCGAGACGCAGTCTGTCTCCTCACAAGCACCTACATTTCCAGATCCAGACCAACCAAAACAACTCCCTATGTGGAACCCTCATCTACAGGCCACCTGGACCTCGACCCTAGTTCTGTGAAGACATCGCCGACCTCGTGGGCCCCCCAAGCGCCCACCTCCTACGACTACATCCTACTCGGCGACCTCAACTTCCGCCTTGATACCCACAATGACTCAAACACCTCAAACCTCCTGGACAGCCTCACAACTCTCGGCCTCAAACAACACGTCAACATCCCCACCCACAGAGCCGGACACATTCTTGACCCCGTTTTCTCAGCAGGGGGCAACATCACCATCTCCCACACCTTCGAACACCATTGGACCAACCACAAGTGCATCCACTTTACCTACACAAAGAGCACCACATACCACTACAGCCCCCATACCACTGGCAGAGGATGGGTCAAAGTCACAGAAGCACAGCTCACCAACGCTCTCAAGCACTCCCTCCCCCCAGACGCAGCGGACGCAAATGAAGCTGCAAGCAACCTACACAGCTGGCTCTCAAACTGCGCCAACATCGTAGACCCCCTAAGGAAAACAGCAGGGAATCGACAGAGCAAAACACCCCTGTGGTTTATGACAGACCTTCAGGAAGCGTTCCTGCAGGTGACAAACATAAATGGAGAATCAACAAATCAAACAAAGACTGCACAGCCTACAAAAATTCAATCACCATGCACCACCAGAACATCAGAGCTGCCAAAAAAGCTACCTTTCTAGCACGCCATAACACCAGCACTCACAATAGTAAAGAGCTCTTAGCCATTGTCAGAGTTCACAAACACCTGGACAGACACCTCGTCCATCCCTCCCTCGCTCCCTCCCAAGACCTCTGCAACGACTTCGCCACCTTCTTTCACCGTAAGATCCAGGACATCTACAAAGTCTTCAGGAACCAAATCCTGCGAGCACCGCTCACCACCACGGACATAACACCTCACCAGATACTGAACTCCTGGACCCTCATCACCATAGAGGACACCCAAAGACTGATGAGCTCCATCCACTTGGGAGTGCCCTTAAATCCATGCCCTCATCACATCCTCTACCTGTCCAGCGCCACCATAGCACCGGAGCTCTGCCAAACCATCAGCCAATCCCTCGATACCGCCACATTCCACTCAGACTGGAAACACTCCAAAATCAGCCTGCTACTCTAGAAACCCACTGCCGATCCTAGCGAGCTGAAGATCTACAGACCCATCTCTGTGCTCCCTTTACCAGCCAAGGTAACAGAGAAAGCCATCAACCAGCAATTGACAGAATTCTTCTAGACACACCGTATCCTAGATCTATCCCAGTCTGGAATGAAAAGCAACCACAGCACTGAAACCGCACTCTTACAGCCACTGACAACATAAGCATCATACTGGACCATGGAGGCATGGCCGCACTCCTCTTCCTCGAACTCTCTGCTGCATTTGACACCGTCTCCCACCCCATCCTCTGCGACAGACTGCACGATGCCGGCATCCGAGACAAAGTCCTGGACTGGATCAGGTCCTTCCTCACCGGAAGGGCACACAGGGTCAAACTACTGCCGTTCACGTCTGAACCTAAAGACACTTGCTGGGGAGTGCCCCAAGGGCCTTCACTCAGCCTGATGCTTTTCAACGTCTACGTGGCCAGCTTGCCAAGATCACCAAACAACATGAGCTAAACATAGTTTCCGACACCGACGACACCCAACTGATCCTTTCCCTGTCCGGGAGTCTGCTCAAGCCAAGAGGAATTTCCACAACTGAATGAGTGCAGTTGCCGCATGGATGGAGGCCAGCTGCCTCAACCTCAACTCAGACAAGAAGAGATCCTCGTGATCGGCTTACCCCTTCTGCCTGGAACGACTCTGGGTGGCCCACAGCTCTGGGTAACGCACCTGCCCCCACTGACCATGCGCGTAACCTGGGCATCATCCAGGACTCCTGTCTATTGATGATCCGCAGTCAACGCCGTCTCTTCGTCATGCTTCCACACACTCTGACTCCTGCAGAGGATTTTCAAATGGATTCTCCCAGACCTGAGGAAGACAGTCACCCACTCACTCATGACCAGCAAACTGGACTACGGCAATGCACTCTATACCGGCATCACCAAGAAACTTCAACCAAGACTGCAAAGAGTCCAGAATGCAGCAGCCACACTCATCTCGGACATCCCCCGACACAGCTGCATCTCCTCCAACCTCCAAGACCTACACTGGCTCCCAGTCAGCAAGCGCATCACCTACAAACTCCTAATTCACACTTTCAAGGCATTGCACAACATAGGACCGGCATACCTCAACCACCACTTCACCTTCTACATACCCAACAGGCATCTCTGTTCCTTCCAGCTCGCCCTTGCAGCCATCCCCAAGATCCGGAAAAGTACAGCAGGAGGAAGATCCTTCTCCTACCTAGAAGCCCCAGGAAGGCAGAATAGAGCATTTCCTTTGAGAGCAGGGTGTTACACCCTCTCCCTTTGAAAATAGGTGTTACAGGCTGGGGAGGGGTAGCCTCCCCCAGCCTCTGGAAATGCTTTGAAGGTCACAGATGGTGCTCTTCTTGCATAAGCCAATCTACACCGGTTCAGGGACCCCTTGTCCCCTTCTCTGGCGCGAAACTGGACAAAGAAAAGGTGAGTGACCACTCCCCTGTTCATCACCACCCTAGGGGTGGTGCCCAGAGCTCCTCCAGTGTGTCCCAGACTTTTACCATCTTGCTTTGCAAGGTGTGGGGTCACTCTGGAGGGCTGTGAGTGGCCAGTGCCTGCAGGTGATGTCAGAGACCCCTCCTGGCAGGTCCTTACCTTATAAGATAGCCAGTCCCCATCTCAGGGCTGTTTAGGGTCTCTCCTGTGGGTTCTCTTCAGATTCTGCTTTCAAGTTTCCTTCAGGAATCCTCTGCAACTACTACTTCATCCTCTGACCTCCGCTCCAAGAACCGCTGTAACAGCAACAAAGTATCCACAAGGGATACTTTTCTTCTGCAACTTCAGCTCCAGCCAGCAACTGCAACAGTTTCCACAGTGTGCACGCTCTGGGGACTCCCGGTCTTCATCCTGCACCAGAAGGACCGAAGAAATCTCCAGTGGGGTGACTGAGTCACTTGCCTGCTCACTGCAGGCACCTTCCAAGACGACGACTGATACCCTTGGACTTCTCTCACAGCGACGAGCGTGCTCCTAAGGACACAGAGGGTGGACCCTATCGATATAGACTGTCCTGAGGTCCTGCTGACGCAATTTGGAGGAGGTAAGACCTTGCCTTCCCTGAAAGCGACGGTACCCCTTTGTACTGCGTCTGCTTCACCTCTTGAGGCCTCCGTGCACTATTTGCTAAATTCCTTCGTTCACAGCCTGGCCCAGGTCCCCAGCACTCTATCCTACGACGCGCAACTCGCTGAGTTGTTCTCCGGCGGCGTGGGACCTTCCTTTGTTGTGCTGCACCAACCGCGTTTTGCACCTCCTTTGTCCCCGTGTCCTGGTACTCCCGTGGGTGCAGCCTGGCATCCTGAGGGCTCTCAAGTGCTGAGAACCCCCTCTTCCTCCTCACAAAGAGGTGAGGCCCCCAGGTCCCTCCTGGGTCCAGCCAGCACCATTTTGATGCAAAATGCATATTTGTCATAACCAAGGCTTGTTGGCGACTTCCAACACAAAATCACATCTGCATCCATCTTCACGTTATGGGACATCTTCTGCATCACACAGGAACCCGCTGGCATCTTCCTAGGGTGCATTCCTGCAGTCTTCGACTAACCAGGGACTCTTCTTTTGTACCCTCTTCTGGGTAGGCAGGGGCTCCTGTCCTTCCTGGAACTTCTTTCGACTTCTGGACTTGGTCGCCTTCTTTTGCAGGTCTTCAGGTCCAGGAATCCAGCAGTTGTTGTTTGCAGACTTGGTTGGTTACTGCAATATCCCAATCACGAGGTGTAGTGTGTCCTAAGGAAACTTGCAGTACTTTACTCCTGCTTTTGTGGGCTCTGGGTTGGGGTAATTTACTTACCTTTACTGTATTCTTACTCTCCCAGCGATTCTGCACACACTACACTTGTCTACGGGGGAATTTGTGATTCACATTCCACTTTCTTAGTATATGGTTTGTGTTGCCCCTAGACCTATTTTCTTCCATTGCATTCTTTAGCATTTCCTATTGTTTGCACTATCCTACGTGTCTAATTTTGGTTTCTGGTGTATATGTTGTTTAAAGATTACACTGAGCCTCTGCCTGTCCCATTTCCTCAATTGTCAAGCACTTTTTTTTTTTTGGGCTTTGTATTTTCAGAAAAACAAACACCTAACAGTGTTGTCACTTATAGGCTTTGAATACTTTGATAATAAAGAGTATTCAATACAGGCATCCCCAGTACATCAACTCAAAGGCAGTTGTGGACAGTACGAAAAGGGGTGCATCACCAAGATAATGCAGTATATAATCACAATGTTGGGTAACAACAATGTATGGATGGGGGCAGCCATTGCGTCTAAAGAGGGCAAGCACATTCTGATGGCACGCCGATCTATGCATGTGGATCAGAAATAACACCATTTGCAGGTACTTCGTCCTCCACTGATAACAGGTAGTCTCTTATCGGCTGCTAAATATCTTTAGGTTGCGACGTTTGGGGTTGCAGCGAGGCATTATCTCACTAGTGCGATCACAGTAAATCAATTCTTTAACGATTCAGCTCTGGTGGGGGCACTATTACTGCCCCAGCATATCACGATCCAACACTTAGCTAATGTTAATGCCCTACTGGCGAAACCTCTGATACTTGGCGGAAGAGGCTTGACATATACTAACAATGCCATCATGGGATCATGTTCAATGGTAAGGCTTGCCATTTCTGATAGAGCAGCCCGGAACCGAGTCCAGTCCGATTGAACAACAGGACAATTCCATGTGATATGAGCAAAGTTTGATTGATCTGGGTTGCATTTTGGGCAGTGGTGAGAGAGCGTGAGGGGTCGCTTCTTGCTAAGTGCTGTGGAGTTGTGTATGCGCAATGTAGAAATGTGAATGACAGTGCAGCAATTTATGTTGGTAATTGAGCAAGAATGGTTTTGTTTGAGTGCAACAGAAATGACATGTTTTGTCCAATAGGGTTAGGCTCAATTCATGTTCCCAGGTTGCTCATGCCACCCCCTCTCATTTCACCCCATCCCCTGTATCCCTTCGTGCTCCCCACCCCTTTGCCAGTTTCATAGCTAAGCAGGGTTGGTAGAGTTGGGATGTTGGTCTGGAGTAATCTGATGATTGGATCAGTAATGTCAAGTGGGGCGGGGGAGTCCGGAGGTGCCAGTGGGTAAGTCTGCAGGCAGTCACGTGATGTCATAGTGTCGTCTCAGGATAAAATGATCCATCAGCGTTGAGAACCCTGTGTTTGCAAGAGCTATGTGTATGACAGCCTGCCCCCGGGAGATAGGTCACCCTCAGTGTTTAGGTGATGTGCCTCAAGTGTATGCTGAACAAGACAGTCCTGACTCAGAAGTAGTCAAGGGTTGTTTTTGAGCGGTAAGGCTGGTGAATTTTCACAAATATATCTGCAATTTCATCCACGCCCAGTAGTGGAGGAGAGTGTCTGAACATCCTAAGGGTCCTGGGTAAGCCCTAGCGGCAATATGGAGGAAAAGGGATATGTCCTGCCTGGTCTCTTTCCAGTTTCAGGTTTGGAAGACTGACATCTGTATGGTACCAGTAGTAGGAAAAGTGGCATTGCGCCACCAAATAGTATAGTTGTAGATCTGGCACGCCGAGGCCTTCATGCTCATATGGTAGTATGAGGGTCTCCCAATGGATTCGAGGGCAATGACATGTCCAGACCAGTCAAATGAGGAGGCCTCGTAAAGTGATTAAAAAAAGTGTTAGTGGGGGGTATTGAGATGTTTAGAAATAGGTACAAAAACTGCAAAGGACTTATATTTTGATAATGACAGTGCATCCAGTCATGGACAGCGGTAACCTAATCCATCTCCTGACCTGTGTGGCAAGTTTGTCAAGGCCAGACCATAATTTAGACGAATCACAATCTCTTTTAGCCTATGTAGAATAACCAGATATTTGGGTGAATCATCCCACCATGAGGAGGGGATAGTCCAACACACAAGGAAATGTGGCATATGTGAGGGGGAAGAGTTCTGACTTATTCCAGTTGATTTGAAGCCCTGACAGACTGCCAGATGTGATAATTTCACAAACCAGAGGGGGTGGATGGGTAGCAGGGTCTCTGGCAAATAAAAGAATTGTTGTCTGCGTACATGAATACCAACAGCCGGATACCACAAAATTGCAGACCACGGTGTAAGTGTGGATCCTGAAGTTCGAGGACTAAGGGATCTAGTGCAATGATAAAAAGCAAGGGTGATAAGGGACAGCCCTGCCGAGTCCCCCTAAAGTTGGAGAACGGGTCCATAAGTGAACCATTCACTCAGATTCGGGTCATTGGAGCAAAGTATAAAAGCATAAGGTTCAGGAATCCGCAGGATATTCCTAGTTTGGCCAAAGTCACTCTCAGGAATGGCCACTCCAGAGCTGAGTACCTTTTCCGCATCAAGGAGAGTGACCACTGTAGGAAGAGTTGAAGAAATATGATTCCGTACCCCAAAGATGGTGCGGAGAGTTAGTGTGGTCGATCGATGCGATACAAAGCCTGCATGGACGGAGGAGATCATTTGCGCCATCAGAAAAGATAGCTGTGTGACAATAATGTTGGCCAGTATTTTATGTCTAGGTTTAGCAAGAATAGGAGTCGGTACTATAGATAGCTGTGTGACAAAAACACTGGCCAGTATCTTAGTGTCTAGGTTTAGCAAGAATAGGGGTGGTACGACGTACATGTTATCCAGCACTTTGATTGCGTTAGGAGATATGAATAGGTAATGTAGTCACCAGAATGGGCTATGGTGCTTCGCACTGGGAAAGGCGGCCATGTTGGTAGTGGGCCGAATAGTGTATTCTGAGATAGTTAAATGCCACCCTTCCCAGGAAGTAGTCACAAGGTAGGTGGGATGACACAGTGATGCGATAGTCCTGTTGGCTAGTAATTCCTTTTCTCACACAAGCTTGTGCAAGAAATTAAGTTGACATCATTGTCAAGATAACTCTGAACACTGCTAAACCTGTGAAAAACACAAGAATTGTGCCTGCTGGGCTCCTGGACTGCACAAAGATAGGCTGCACCAAGAAGCAATAGACCTGATGCGCTGAGGATTTCACCAAAGATGTCTGTGGCCCCAAGGGCTAGGCTTGCTTCCTCTTGTACCCAGGACAAAAAAGTGGTTGCCAAGGAATAGTTGCCAAGTCTCCTATACAACATAAGGGCCACAAAAAGCTACAAGAATCCGTCTGCACCCCAAAGAAAAGGAATTTGCAGTCGACCAGTTTCAACTTGAGAGAGTGAGTCTTTATTGTTAAGTGGGGTCCCTAAGGTCCTGGGACCCTTAGAAAGTAGTTGGAGTGGACTCCCCCTGCCTAACTCTAAAACGTGGGACTTAAAAACGTCCAAGTATTTTTGCTGGAAGACCGAGACAAGACCTCGACCAAACTAAAAACTGATATGCCGAAGGTACATTCTCCAAGTCCCCTTGTGGTGAATTTCAGCGGGACTATTGCTGAGGAACACACTGCCA
The DNA here is from genome assembly GCF_031143425.1 of Pleurodeles waltl. NCBI lineage: Eukaryota > Metazoa > Chordata > Amphibia > Caudata > Salamandridae > Pleurodeles > Pleurodeles waltl. The sequence goes on from NC_090444.1 coordinate 956,705,652, forward strand.
ACATAGAATCCTTTGTCAGATCCTGCAGGCCGGCTTCACAGTCAATAAGAATAATCCTCTCCCCCCCCCCCCCCCCCCAAAAAGAAAAAAAGATTAAGGGCCTGATTTCGAGTTTGGTGAACGGGTTACTCCGTCACGACGGTGGCGGATATCCCGTCCACCAAAATTTAAATCCCATTATATCCTAAGGGATTTAGATTTCGACGGGCGGGATATTAGTCACCGTTGTGGCTGAATAACTAATCTGCCGAAATCGAAATCCCGCCCTAATTTTCATGGTAAAATGTTGACTGGGACAAACCTGGTCCCTGTTGCTGACCTGTGCTCCATTGCGGTTGCCTTAACTTTTTTTTTTTTTTTTTTTTTTACCTGGTCTAGTACGACCAGATACCATTGGTTGGCGCTTTGTGCCACGAAATTCAAGTTTAAAAGCTAGAATTTCTAAATATCTTCTCTTAGACCCTATAATAGTTTTCTGTCGTTTTGGTGTCATTTTAATAATAAAATGTATGTTATTTTTATAATTTGGGCTGGGATTAGCACTGTTGTGTTTCTTTCTTTTTAACTGTTTTGGTGGTGTTAAATGTTTTACACATGTTCTCTTGAAAGTTAAGCCTGACTGCTCGGTGTTAAGCTACCAAAGGGTTGAGGTAAGGTTTAATTTATTGAGACCTAACTGGACCTTGTAGTATATTTTGGCATTAGTTCTTAATCATGTCCCACAACCCCATCAACAAAGAACCTAGTTTCCTACAGTAACCATATCTCTTGGATTTTAAGCTGAAAATACTTAATTTTTTTTATGAAAAACCAATCATGTAGGCAGATGCATTTTTTTGTAACTATTCCTGCTGATGTGGGACCTGATACAATATTTTATTTTTCTTGTAGTTCTTCATGGTAATGTGTATCGTTTATATATTCTATGGACTGCTGTGGTTGCTCTGGTCTGCCTGTTACTGGAAGGACCTGCTCAGAATACAGTTTTGGATTGCTGCAGTTATTTTCCTGGGAATGTTGGAAAAGGCTGTGTATTACGCAGAATATCAGAATGTCAACTCGTCTGGCTTGTCCTGTAAGTCATCAGCCATGCTAACAATTCTTTCTGGCACTTTGTGGCAAATCTTAGTAACATGTTTTCCTTGTTATTTCTTGCTTAACCAGCTCAAGGCTTGCTGATCTTTGCAGAGCTGGTATCTGCAATAAAAAGAACATTAGCACGCCTTCTGGTGATCATAGTCAGCCTGGGCTATGGAATAGTGAAGTAAGTTAATTGCTCTTTTGACATTTATAAGTAAATTACTGTACAAAGTAATGTTTACAAACGTGTGATGCTTGATTCTTTAGAAAAATGCAATTTTAGATTAACATTGGAAAACTACTTCAAACCCTTTGCCTGAGTTCTAAGACAGTTGTGTCTTTTATCTGACCAAATGGAATTCCAAACAACAAACAAGCCAAAAGGGTAAATATATGTTGTAGTATTCAAGAGAGTTTTGTATTACATCAATAATAAAATGTAGCCAAATCTTTAAAGTCTCTATGACGTACTAAAGTAGTTTTTGCACCATATTTCAGGCAGATAACTAACTTGGCTTTAGTGCTTGGCCGATGTTTCGTAGAGGTATGCTTATCTATATATCTTAGATGTCTTGTATGGCCCTGAACATATCAATCAATCAATGTATTTGTAGAGCGCACTACCCACCCGTAAGGGTCTCAAGGCGCTGAGAGGAGGGGGGGTGCTGCTACTGCTCGAATAGCCAGGTTTTGAGGCGTTTCCTGAAGGTCAGCAGGTCTTCGGTCTGTCATAGGGGCAAAGGAAGAGTGTTCCATGTCTTGGCAGGGAGGTGGGAGAAGGATCTGCCTCCGGTGGTCGTTCTTCGGATGCAAGGGACATATTTGCCCCTAAGAGTGCTTTACGCTTACAAAGAAACAATTGAAAGTGATTTCAAAACTGTTTTGTGGACTTTGCAAAATTTGTAATGGACAAACTTGCCTATTTCTCCCATGATAAAATATCTTACTCACTACATGCATAGTCTAGAAACATAAATGTACTTTTTAATTCAGATTTCGTAATGTGACAGTGTTTGTCTCTCTGCTTCTAACCCACTTTCTTGAATGTAACAATTCATGTAAGCTCAGGATTTTTAGCTTAGAATATTTTGTAGTGTTTATGGGCCATTCTCTATCTAGAAATACTTTTTCTTGCAGCACGTTTTTCTGCCACAGATGCTGGTAATCACCTTTTCAAATCAAGATATTGCTGCGTGCCATCGTTTCATTGGGCAGTGTCTATATTTAAGTTATCCTCATGCTATTGTCACTTTCTGTGATGTATTATATTTTGGTGCAAGACCTCCTCATCTCTCCTTTTTTTGTGAACAGTTCTTTATTAAGAATTCTCAGATTTCCAGTGAGTAACTATACATTATCCACTGCGAGTAGCACCAAAGGTGGATCAAGCCTTAACCGAAATTCTCATTTTGAGCAGAATATCAAATAAGAGAAAATAGGGGCCAACAATCCGTGCTCTCAAGTAATTCTAAGTCAGAACAAAGTTTAAATAAGCGTTTGCAATGCAATGGGTCTCGCGTTTGCTTGCGCTAGAGCTATTAGCGTTGTATATTACTAACTGGACTTATCTTGCCACACAAACGGAAAATAAAAAAATAAAGATTTGACATAAGCGAGCCGATACAAAGGGCCGCCATGATCGTGAAGAGAGACAAAAGGAATTTTTTTTGCTTGCAGTCAAAGTTATTGGCAAAAATGCAGTTATCCCTGTAACCGGGTGGATGGTCAAGGCCGTAGCAAAACCACCGTAAGGAGGGACAAACGTAAAGCAGTTACCAACAAAAACAAAGGATTTTTGAAAGGCAAGCCCATTAACGAGTGATAGTGATGTGCGTGCTGTGGGCATGGTTAAAAGCCCAGATACATACCAACACATCGGAAATGCAGCTCTTGTGCGCTGCTATACTCAACCTAAAAACAAAGAAAGAGGCAAACAGTGGAGAAGAGAGAGGAGAGTGTGTGTGCTGGTGGTGTGGGAAGGTGTGCGAGACGTGGGCAACCTCAAATAACCAATATAGGTGCAAAGATTTGGGCATTATCAATGTTTGCTGTTGCATGTGGGGCTTTCTATAGGTCCTGTCACCCAGAATTGTTTGCAAACCTCAGAATTTGTCCAAACAAACACACATTCCTCACATTTCGGTTATGCAGTGTTCTGAAATCTGAGGGTAGCCACAAACTTACTTCCACCCAACATTCCCCCGATAAAAATGATACCTCACTTGTGTGGGTAGGCCTACTACCTATGACAGGAAACACCCCAAAACGCAACATGAATACATCAAATTTTTCCACGTAAAACTGACCCGTTTTTTGCAAAGTGTGTAGCTGTGTAGGGCTTTTTTGTTGAAATGCAACCAGTTTTCCTTAGAAGAAAACTGGATGTGTTGCAATAATAAAAAATAAAAAAAGTAGCGTTTTGTTTCTTTTCTTAAGAGCAGGCAGTAGTCCTTGGGACCACTGGCTGCTCCGAAAAATGTTTTTCCAACATTCACAAAGAGGAAGGGGTCCCATGGGCACCCTTCCCAAATTGTGAATGCATTACCACCAACTTTGAGTAAAATATCAAGATTTTACAACTGCATTTCTGTCGCAACAGCTTGATACAGAACACTGGAAAGTGCTATTTGGAAGGGAAGCCCTAAATAAGCCTCTTCCAAATAGCAATTTCTACATCCCATGTTTGTACATTTGGAAAAGCAATTTTGCTGTTGCAAACTGCCAGAATCTGCAAATCAGACCTTTTGTGATTGGGGGGAGGGGGGAAACATGTGGCTTCAAGTCCCCCGTGCCCAAAAATGGCTGCCACAACATTTATTTTTAGTGTTGCTTACAGCCAGTCAGAGCTCTCCCTCTTGCTAGGGACAGTCTCCTAGGTCTATCAAAACGCGCTATCTTTTGTATTATACAAATATTTTTGTATCTAAGTTTGTCAAAAACTACCCAGCAGATTCACACCAAATCACAAAAAGTCTGAAGCAGGATCTGTTGTCCTGGCAAATTTGGTGCAAATCCGAGCAGCAGTTTTTGTCATAGTGCTGTTCAAAAAGCCTATGGAAAATGCCTATAGAATTAGCATTTTAGCCCGCCCCTCTTTTTTCTCTGCTCCCACTTGATGGTTTACCCCAAAACTTTCCTTGAAGAAACTAGGCAAAAAAGAGTGCTTATTTCGAAAGTTTCATGAAGATTTATCATACGGCACCAAAGTTATTAGCAAACCAAAAAAAGACGTTTCCTATGGAAATGAAGACCTAACTATAATCAACCAGTGGCAAGCTACCTATTTTTCCTGCTCTTAATATCCTCATTATTGCTACAGGTTTAAATGACCTAGAAGTTGAATAATGCATACAAATCCATATAAACATTATACACGTGTTTTCAAGTTGTACATGTTTAAGACATACTATAGCTATACGATATTTAAAATGGGGTTGCTTGTGATCCTTGTGGATGAGGCCGTGCCCTACAGGTGGATGTGGAATGTTCCAATGTTGAGCATGGGCAGTAATGATTTGAATTAGGCGAATTATTAGTTGATGAAAATAATCTAGAATGGTGGAAAACCCAAGAACAACATTACAAGAAGTCATTGTGCCACATATTTTAAATGGGGCAAATAAACAATAGGTGAAAAATATGTGATACTCTAAAATGTGATAGAAATGTAAAAGTAAGTAACTTTTTAAACTATGAGGACCTTCAGCAGAAAAAAGACATCAAAGTGTATTTGAAAAAGCAATTGAATGCAGAAGAAGTAGACTTGAAAGATAAGTCCCAAACTGGGAGACCAAATATGTGACACAGAAATTAGGCGAGGAAGTTGATCAAGGGTAGAAACTGAAGCTAGATGCAGATGTTTTTATAGAGGACAATGTGAATATGATTAAATCATTAAATACTTCAACAAAGGCATCAGAGTAGAACCCATTCCTGCTCTTCCACAGTTCGACACAGTTTTCTGGCAGCAGAAAGGGAGCGTCTGTTGATTGTCCCAGCATAATAAGTGAGCATGGGCAGAGAAGAACACCACCAACAATCTTGTGTAGTCATTCAATTCATCTATTTTTTTTTGTTTTTTTTTTAACAAAAACCTTAAAAAAATATTACTAAGAAGTACAATAAAACACATGAGAATAATATTTATATAAAACATTGACAAGCCAAATGATCTTGCATGGACAGGTTAGGTGCTACATTCAGTTCATCTCCATTTACATTTCACAGACCTTTTGTGATCCTAGCAGCTGCTGTGACAAAACTCAGTGCAGCTAGACAGATAGGCAGTTATTCTAATGAATGGAGCAAAATAAGTGCTTCTTTACATTGAGTGTGATGTAATAATAATAAGGGTTTTTAAGAAATGTTTTGGTTTTTTTAAACCTACTTTTGATAGTACTTACAGAAAATAGAATGCTTTGTGAGGGCAGACTAAGATGCTCCTGTGCAATTAACGCATCTTTAAGAAAGATACCAAAAAACGAATAACGTTTAATCAAAACGTGTCAGTAAAAATGATGATTTTGATTGGACAATGCCACAGGACTTAGTTGAATTCCCACATTGGTAAATAGGATTTGGGAATGAACTGTAGGTTAATATATTGCCTTTTGAATTGCTTCCCCTAACTAACTTATGCTAAGCTTCCTGTCTGATTGTGATTTTTCTGGATTGTAATACCTTTTTATAAATTGATTTGCAATTTGAGACCATGGTTCTATCCCTCAGAATTAAGTTTGAGACATCCCTTATGTGCTTTCCATCAAGCTCAGTCAAACCAGCCTTGACATTGACCCTTGTTATCACCTTTGCAATCTGTCAACAGGTCTTTGATGGAAGCACAAATAGATCCAGATGAAACTGTGACCTTAGAAATCCTCATATCCTCTAGAACAGTGGTTTCCAACCTGTGGGCCGGAGACCCCAGGAGGTCCACGAAGTCTCCTCAGGGGGTCCGTGATTGCTTAGAAAATTAAATATTAGCAGAATAGGTCCCCAACTTTCAGTAATAACTCATTTGGGGGGGGCTTGGATTCCAATAATGATTCAGTGTGAGTCCCCGGGTTCCAGTATTGATAAAGTGGGGGGTCCACAGAAGTCAAAAGGTTGGGAACCACTGCTCTAGAAATAACAAAATATAATTTAGTTTGTGGGGAACCAATGCTGACAGCAACTTTGTAGGATTGACTTGGGAGAACTTAATCCATTAAGTTCAACAGTCTCCTAATTTTCTTAAGTGATGGATTAGAACAACCAACTAAGCGATGGTTACAATTTTCTTGTCTCTGGTACAGTGTGGTTTGGTAAAATTTCACTAGGCAGGGGAGACTCCACTGCAGATCATCATATGTGTCCATACAAATCTGAGGTAGTTCAGCATGAGTTAATTTGGGTGTGCATGCACGGTACCACAGCCACTTGCAGAGAAATAAGGGAGGCCCAAATGCAAATTCTCTTATTGGTTTTACCACACCTGACCCTCGCCCCCCCCCCTTTCTCTTTGTTTTCCTCATGATTTGTCCCACCTTCTCAAAGGGCTAAATAATATAGTTAATATCCCAATTGTTTACTTGCTAGTTTCTTAATGGCACTACTAGTACAACTTCTAACACAAAGTGTCATTGTCACTTAGTTTGAACCTGGTAATTTAGAGGCCTTCATGTTGGCATTTGCCTGCTTTCTTACTGCTCTGGTTGGAACCATGGATTTTGAAGCTGAATGGTTCTACAGTCATTTCTTTTGACTGTTGCTTCTCCCTAGTTTGGGTCTGCCTCAGCTGCCATCTTATTACGGGGCCCTGGCAGATTAGCAACAATTGAAGATGGGACATAAGTGGTTGGCAGAATGACCAGCCATGTATTCCTGTTCTGTGTCTTAGGTAATTAATGAAATGGCTAATACACACTGGGACTTTGGTAGTCCTATTGACCTCTCGACTCCCTCACTTGCCTCAGATTACCTTTGAGCCAAATGTTCACCAGTTTTTGACCAGTCCTACTTTCCCATTTTCCTGTTCCTTCACCTGGCATTGAACTATTCATGCAAAATTGACAGGATATTCTTGCTTGTGACGTTCAAAATATCCAAGGCACCCGTGTAAATAAATACGTGAATGTCCGTATCTTGTGATAGATCCAATCTTCTTCTTGTTATAGAAATGTCTCAATCATTAATAGCCAACAGTGAACAGCTTTATTCTAATCCTCTTATTATTTATTTGGAGATGTACCAAACCGCAATAGCCAACAGCCAACACGTGTTTCGTTGTGCGAGAGATTAATCGCAGTGACTTCCTCAGGACTCTAAAATCATCTCCGTAATCATAATATTCCAAACAAATTGTACGAACAGAATCCAATCTCGGCATAAGATCCAATTGCGATTATCGTGAAGTAGAATCGAACAACAAAAAATAAATCAGTACAGGAGTTTCCCTTTCACTCCACAACAGCGTGTATGCGAGGGCTGATTAGATGCTGGTGACGCCTACTTAAATATAAGTGTCATATTTAGTTAGGCATCACCAGTATGTCATCAAGGAGTTCCAACTATGTGGTGGTCTTAATTGAGTGGGAGGTTTGGGGGAATGTTCATGTAACACTTACAGCCTCTTAGTGACTAACCAAATGCAAACGTTTGTTTGTCCAATTTAAGTATGGTTTAAGGAGTAAAGAAAGTCCTCCATTGGCAGGTGACAATAGTGCCACAGGTCTTCTCCCCTTTAAACTAACTGAGTTTTAAGGTTTGGTGATCATGCATTCTTCCAGCCTCATTAACATGGTAGAAAACAAATCTGAACTGTGGATGCTGATACAGATAAAGTTTTCCCTGTACTTAGTAATTTAGCAAAAAATACATATCTGACAAGCAAGCAGACTATTTTCTTGCATTGTCTTACTTTAAATAGATTTATTTGGTTTTGAGAATATATTAACATAATAAAGAATATTGGTAATGTCATCTCCATTGATAGGTGGCAAATAAATATTAGACAAGGCTCAGCGCATCTATTTGAGATTAAATGGCAGATGCATATATATATTATTCCATAATTAGCATGTGCCTTGCCATTTCCTTTTTTCTCTTCACTTGTAACGTTTTTATATAGTTTACATACACAGGTATTTTAAATGATTTTTTTAACTTTCATGTACTCATTTTAGAATAAAATTGTCTATTGAGTTCAGTAAGAATTTCAAAACTGAATTTAATCAAGAAGGTATGCATTTATCACTTCCTGATGTGATCCTTTTTGTAGTCTTGCTCGTCAATAAGCGTATTTTGTATATGTGGTTGTTACTAATGCTTCTTCTCCATCTTCTTATGTTCTCATCACACCAGGCCTCGTTTGGGCACAGTAATGCACCGTGTTGTTGGACTGGGCATCATCTACCTCATCTTTGCCTCAGTGGAAGGTGTCCTGAGAATTATTGGGGTAAACATTTACCATTTTGGTTGCGTTTGTTTTGCTGTTTATCTTGGTGTATGTTGTCTACCACTGTTTTACATTCTCCTGGTAATTTTTAATGCAGAAATATCATACTCATGTATGTTTAATTATTCCACTGTTTAATGATTTGATCAATGAACATCATTACTATATAAAACAAAGCCCAAGCCCTTTTAGACAGATCCGACATAAAAGGAAATGCCACTCCTATCCTTATACACCGAAACTAAAAACAAATAGATTAATCATGGCAGGAAATATTTATAAAATCATTGAAGCTTTAATTCACTGCCAAGATATTTGCTCCAGTGAAAAGAAACTACTTTATACTGACCCCCCCGTCCCCAGTTGATGTTTAAACATTTAAAGGTTTATACAGAAGTTTTAAAATGTAACTGTCCGTCCACAAATGTGGAGTTTGAACGCACCACCTATTGGCAATAAAAAATGTGTCTATGGAAAAAGTTGTATTTCTTCAAGGATACTATATACACAAAGTAATTGGTAGAGACCTTGCCTCTTAAAGCCACAAACTACAGAAAGTGTAAGTGAACAGGGTGTTTTGTAGTAATTCATTGGTTGCACAATTGTCTTAGACTCTCTCAAAACATAATACCAATCATTTGCTTAGTTTAAAAGATTCAGTATTATTCCAGTTACATAGCCTAGCTAAATGTAACTCATAAACTCTATCTCCCATCAGTGCCTCTGCTTTTTTCAGTCATTACTCAATGCCAAACAAACATCATTTATTTTGATGTTACTGTTTGACCTGTACTTATTCTTTCCCCCCTCTGTCTCCCACCCACCTTCCCACTCTAGCATGTAAAAGCAAAAATAGATCTATTCCACTTGCTCATAAAATCATGAATTACCAACTGACCAATTCTAAATTAAAGCAGAAATAACTTATCTACTGGAGTTCTAGTATAGATTAAATATTTATTCAAATCCAAATTAAAATCGTCAGCATATATATTGGCCCTCATTCCGATTTTGGCGGGCGGCGGGCACCGCCCGCCAAGCGGAAACCGCCATTTGGCCGCTCCGCGGTCAAAAGACCACAGAGGCCATTCTGGCTTTCCCGCTGGGCCGGCAGGCGCCCGCCAAAGGAGCCCCCGCCGGGCCAGCGGGAAAGGCCCTGCAACAATGAAGCCGGCTCCGAATGGAGCCGGCGGAGTTGCAGGGGTGCGACGGGTGCAGTTGCACCCGTCACGATTTTCACTGTCTGCAATGCAGACAGTGAAAATCTTTATGGGGCCCTGTTAGGGGGCCCCGGCACTGCCCATGCCAGTGGCATGGGCAGTGCCGGGGCCCCCAGGGGCCCCACAACACCGGTTCCCGCCATCCTGTTCCTGGCGGTAAAAACCGCCAGGAACAGGATGGCGGGAAGGGGGTCGGAATCTCCATGGCGGTGCTGCTTGCAGCGCCGCCATGGAGATTCTGCCCATGCAGGGGAAATCCGGCGGGAAACGCCGCGGTCAGAATGGGTTGAGAAGCGCCGCCAGCCTGTTGGCGGTGCTTCCGTGGTCGTCGACCCTGGCGGTCGATGACCACCAGGGTCAGAATGACCCCCATTGTGTTATGTTAAGCTTGCAAGGTGGGCCAAATAAAGCTCATTGTTGTCTGCTAACAGAATTTAACTACCTGTATTCTAAATTGAATTGCAATTTAGTTAAGTATTAAGGGCATTAGCGTCTCCATATTCTGAGAGTTGATGCTGTATTAGGAAGGGCCGTTGGATAACGTTGTAGATCACAACCTTTGAGAATAGACCCATAATAGTCACCAGTAGGGCAGTCAAATACTTGTCCCAGCATAAGTCTCTTGATGGTAAACAAATTAGTTACGCTCAAGCTATATTTCAGCCACACTATTTGAATTGTAATAGAATTACAAATGCCCATTGTCCATTTTCTAATTAAGGACTCAAGCATATCGAAATTATATTTGTCATTGATCCACCATACAGATGCACTATAAATAATGGGGGATACTATGTTAGCAGAATATGCTGGTTTAAAATGGCTAATAAAGTGAATTAAAATGAGGAAGACATTGTACAGTGGTTTCAGTCTAGGGTCTAACGTCATCAAAATTCTGTCCTTCAAGGTCATCATAAGATGCCATACTGAGATACTTAAATTTAAGATCTAATCCATGTTGTATTATTTTAAAATTGCGCTTTAGAAAATCTTTAGTGCTCCAAATATGCGTTTTGTGCTAATGGTTTTAATGCAAAGTTTTTTTTTTTTTTTTTATTTTAAACATTCTCCTTATGGGGTGCCCTAGGCCTTAAGGACCTGACACTTAGGTTCAGCTTGCTTGGGCACTTGCATCCTTCACCACTTTGCTTCCCTCTACACCTTGCTATATAAAGTATGATGTTTTAGTTTAATATTTATAAAGATGATGCTCTACAGATGGTACTGCACACCTAAGCTAAGTGTGTAAATTCATTATGACCTTTAGTGTTTGGGTATGAAGGGGTTCACGGTCTGGCCACTATCCGTAGCACCCATTGTTTAATATTCTACAGTTATAAATGGCACACATTGAAGTGATCAAACAAGATTCATGCTGTGAAATTGTTAATGACAACTTTCAACTTTTAATTGGTTGTGAATGACATGTTTGTACTGGATTTGTTTCAATATTGGTACCATGGCATGTTCGTAGCAGTAGGCATGTTTATCTGCATTTCCACTGTCTGTTTTTTCAATTTGCTGCAAATGTAATAATGGACATATCTTTGTGTATGTATTCCATTGTCCGTAAAGACCTAGTTTGTGTAAAATATAAGCTGACATACAGTAATTGTGATATGAGTTGAGAATCTCAACAAAGAGCCAATACACTGGTTTCCCTGATATGAACCCTAACATTTCAGCCTCCCCCCACACTCTAGTGAGGCCACTACCAGACGTTTACAACTGTAATAATAAAAATTACCTGTTGTGTTTAGGTATGGTGTTAACAAATGCCTTTTACATTTTCTAAAATAATATGTATATTATACTTATAGGGGCTTTCAGCCAGTGCTTTTAAACCATTGGTCTGTTATTGTCATTCATATTTTTATCTCACCACTGCAGCACACATCACTGGGGAATGAGGCAGCCCATTGAAGCCATTGGATTGTGAGTGATGACATTCTGCCTTTTCACAAGAAACACATCCACACTTAATGGAATTACTTTAAGTGGCAGACAATACTATGCCAATGTTTGCTTTATGATACCAAAAATACTTTTGCTTTTAGCTAGTGTTTTTATTTAGATTGAGTGTCCTGGAGCTTCCGTGATGATACAGTTTTGTAGAAATCATGACAAAATAAATTGCCAAAGACAAATGACTGACAGCCAACGCCAGACATATTGAATTTTCAAATGGTTGTTTTTATCAAATTTCCTGTTGCACTTTCTAAGCATTGTAAATGAATATTATGTATATTACCTGCTTTAAATGTCCTAGATTTACTTACAAACAGGATAGACGGCAGAGTCAGATTTCTAACACATGACCTGCCTTTCACTGCATATTCCAAAGGCCAGTGTTCAACTCACTGACTCATTCTACACTAATATCCTATTGCACCCTTCAACACATGGGTCATTTTATAGTTGTTCGAAAGGGTGAAGGCTGTTGACATGCATGTTTGAGGAGGAAATGAAAGAGCACCTGTGCTGATAATGTGTACTCTGTATCGGAGATGTATCTGTGGTGTAGTTTTCCTATATTGTAATATTGAATTTAGAGTTCACATGCATCAACTACATCAGAATTGTTGAATAATGTGCACTGTTGACCAGAGCAATAGATTTATTGTACAAGGAGCTTTGCTAATTGGGCAATGTCCTGGTTCACTCTTTCTCTAAATCCTGTGCAAGCCTGTTCCATTGCACAACGTTTCAACTGTGCACCAGGGTGTACACGTTGCAGAAGAAACTGACCCAATTTTAAAAAAAAGAAAAAAGAAAAACACTACTAGAAAATGTGCATGGAACTTTGGCTGCAGTAGCAGTTAAGTCTCATGCCTCATTCTTCTTTTCCACCAGGAGAACATGAATGCTTCCCACAGCTATAAAAAAAAAACTTAAAAAAACCTTCCCCTCTCCCGCCACCCAGAGCAGGTGGCAAATATATGTGGCAAACTGCATGGAATAGTCGATTCTGTGTGGTTTAACAATGGAGATAATGGCACCACATGAGAGTTCCCCCCCCCTTTCCATCAGGTTTTACTCATAATTGCACAATGCTGGGGCAATCTTACTACACAATCAGCAAGTAAAGAATGTAGTTTAATAAACTTTATTTTTGGGTGGCATTTTGCGTACTCGCAGCAAACCTGTGAAGGATGCACTTTTTAGATGTTGCCACATCTCTATAACATAACATACCATTGGTTAATTCAGCTAGGTACTAATTCAAAATGTCAGCATAGCTGACCTGGGGATACTCCCTAATTATTTTACCTGCTTTTTTAAATGTATCTGGAAAGTTTATTTTACGAATTGCCTAACTCCTGCATTAGCCCTTGGTATAATTATGTCTTTGTTTAATGTATGTCCAGCCATGACACTGGGCCCAAGTCCTCCTCCAGTTTCTCAAAGATGACGGTGCTCTAATGTGGTCCTGTACCTAATTGTGAATTTTGTCCACATACTGGGACAACAAATACTAACAGCCGAAAACGGAGAGTTGGACTGTGTATATCTGTACGAATATGCAGTAAGAAAATCAAGTAGCAGAAATGTAATATTGTGTTTCTGACAAACCTGGTTTGAATGGGCTAATGGCACACATTACCAGGACCTTTGTGGCTCTTTTTATAAATGAGCCACATTTCTCCTATACATTGAGAGTGAAACTGTTCAGTGTCCCCAGCAAAAACATTATAGTTTTATTTTACACCTAATATAGGTTTGGTGCTAGTCATTGCATGCAGTATTCAACATAAAATTCCATACGTAGTACGTCTGTCCCTTCGGTAAGTCTCTTACTTCTCCCTAAGACAGCCCTTTTTTTTGTTTGTTTTCCCTTGTAGATTCTTTCAGTTCTTCTCTGTTCCACGCAGCTAGAACCAGGTTCCTTGACTCACCGACTTTTTTTTTAAATTATTTTTTTTATATCTGTTCCTTACATAGACACAATTTCTATGTACATAGATTGCTACAAAATTTAGTGAAGGGTGACTTTATGGAATTTTGTTTAACCTTCATGCTGTCATTCTTGTTAGGGGGTTAAGGAATATTATCCGAACCACTGCCTCGATTAGCTTTGCAATCATAGATCTGTTTTTTTTCCTCCCTTACTATGTTTACTGCTACCACCAGTCACATTACTCAATGGTGTGAAGAATTAATGTTAGAAGCTGTAATGTATTCAAGCTTGTGATGTGGATTCCTTATGTCACTGTCCGTTTTATCACTCTTTTTACCCCCAGCCAGTGATGTCAAGATATTGTGAATTACCCCTAAACATACCCCATCCCTACCTTACTGTGTAATGGTTGTAGAACTAACCCACCCCTACTCACAGTACATTTGAGTCCCGAACCAAAACAACTTTCAACAAACTTGTCCTCCTGTCATCTGGGGCTCAGCTCCCGGCCTCTCGTGCAGAGCTGTCCACTTGTCTATTCCTTCCCCTGCGCCAGTTCCAATCTTACCTGACCTCACCGCCAATCAGGACTGCTCTTCCCCCAGGTGTCCTGATGCCATAGGTGTCCTAGGGGCAGTTGGTCATCCTCTGTTTCATGTTCTGTTTCAGCTCATTTTAAGCCGCTGCTCTCCTCTTCTGAGACAAGGTATCTCTACCTATTATTGCTGAGGACGTTGCTGTATTGCTTGACCTCCTTGACAGTTTTTTTCTCTTGCGCTGCCATCATCTGCTCCTTGGTTGGGGTTAGAGTGGTGTTCTTCCTGTTGTTTCTTTACTTTGATGGCACCGGTTTGCATCCTTCATCATTTCTTACCCCTAGTGGTGGGCCTGACCAGAGACCCTGCTCTTGGAGCCACAACCAGGCCTCCTGCTCTGTTGCCTGGAAGTGAGTCTCTACCGCCCCTCCCCCCGACCACCACCAACCTCTGCCCTACCTGCAGCTTTGCCGGGTAGATGAGTATGAACCTAAGATCCAGCTTGCGCAGCACCCTCTTGACAGGCAAAAATGCCCCTTGCTTCCGTTGAACAAGGATAAAGTAGTCTGGGTACAAGTGTACCTCACGTTCATCTATCTTCCAGGGGGCCATCTTTCCTTGCCATTTGGAGGATTATATCCCTATCCCTAAAGTTAATCACCCTCGCAATGATCAGGCACGGGCTCGCAAAAGGCAGTAGTGGATAAGTCGGGATTCTGTGCACCCGTTCTACTGAGAAGTACTAGGAGAGGTTTCCCTGCAGAACTGTTTTGTCCAACCACTTCTCCACAAATAGTTCCATGTTCGGCCCCTCCAACTCCTCTGGCACTCCTTCTGTCCTGACATTATGGTGGCCTGTCCTGCCTTCCTCATTTTCTAGCCTATTCACCATTAGCTTCACCTCCTACCCATGTTTGACCATTTCTTAGTAAGTTCTTTTATCTGCGACAGGGCAACACCCAGTTGATCTTCTGACTCTTTGACCCGTTTCAATAGCTTTCTTTTGTTGTCTTTCAGTAACCCAACCTCTCTCACCACTGCAGCTATTTGGGTTTGAAGGATGTCTTTGTGTAGTTTACGGCTTGGAGAAAAGTCACTGTATGCACAGCTAAGGAGGAACTATCTTAACTTTTCTTAGACGCTTTTGCCCCAGAATTGACTGCCCCAGTGTCCAGAGGGTTCCCTTCACATTAAATGGATTAACCATTTTCCAGAGTGGCTTCTTTCCAAAGCCCCTGTGCTCAGTGTGCGTATTTGCTCAGTGGATGGGATGGGATACATATTCTCCTCCTACTCTGATCCCTCCTTGCGTAACCACAAGGTTCTTGCTTTACCTGGTCCTCTGTTGGTCAGCTTGCCGCATATGTTCTGAGAGCCCCAGATGTCTTGCCTTCCATTCTGGTGTGGCAGCAGCGACTCCCAGGCCTCCTTTTCCTTACTTGGCCCTGCCGAGCAAGTTCTCCGTCCCTTTGGGGGAAGAGGGCTTCCCCAGGACCAGCTCTCACTCGCTTATGCTGCATTGCCGGCCAGCAAGGAACACGCTTGTCCTGTATGTGTCTTGCTACCTCCATTCCATGCCCTACTTGCGAAGGGCTTTCTCCTGCAGGGTCTGACAGGCCCGACTTGGCCAACAGTCTCCAAACCTCCTTTTCGGAAGGTCCTGATCAGCCCCACAGCTGTCAGGGCTCAGCTTCTGTTCCTGCTGGGCATTTACCTTGGTCGAAGGGGAGGGTTAGGAGAGACAGAGGGGCTAAGATATGTCTTCTGCTTCGCTACCCCACCCACTCTATGGCTGATGGCTGCAGGTTTCTCCCAGCGGTAATGCATCATGCCCCGATCGGCCGCTAGGCAGATGCCATCTTGCCTGAGAGATCTCAGCGGCCAGCTCAGTAGCAATCCTCGACTTTGCTTTGCTCGTGGGCGTAGTCTGTCTGCATATATCCTGCTTGATATCACCAGGGTGTGCTCTCCCCTTGGCTAGGTCTGCTGACCAGGTCAATCAGAATTTTAAAGCTCCAAAGCCTCAGATGGGGGCAGGAGCTCAGATTTTCAGATGCTGCAGCATTGACAGGCTATGCCCCTGTGTCAGTGGTTCTTAGCCTGTTGTCCTGGCTCCCCTGGCGGTCCGCAAAGCCTCCTCAGGGAGTCCAGACTCCATTGAACAGTTAATAAAGTGTATATAAGGAAGCCAAATGTAATAATGAAAATTTTAAAACGTTTTGTAAACTTGAAGGCATTTGAAATTGGAGGCTAAAAATTAAGTTAGTATACTCGGACTGATTTGTGTGAGCAGTGCACGTTCAACATATTATAGTATGGCCAATGAGAAGCCTAAATTAAATCTTCAAAAGCTCCAACCTTCCCACTATAATTAAAAATGTGATTTTTATATAGAGTTTTTTATATTTGTTTGTGAATTAAATAATATATTTAATCATTTGTGTATTTGGTTGGCCAATGGTTTTCAATAATTTTGTGGTTCAGATCATTGCAAATGCTTGGGCCGGACCCATTGTTTATGGTAATAACTCAGTGGGGGTCCCTGGATCCCAGTAATGATTTAGTGGGGGTCCCGGGATTACATTAAGGGTTAAAAAGGGGTTCACAGAAGAGAGAAGTTTAAGAACCAGTGCCTTATGGGAACATAGTAAGTAAGACTATTCTTGCCTAGTAAGCCATACTGATACTAAAAAATTCAGAATTGCACAACCAACATAGCATGCGCTGCAATTTCATTTATAATCATTGTAAACATAGAATTCATTTAAAAGAACAATACACATTTACATCATGACAGCTCAAAGATGTCTTTTGATATGTGAGGCGATTACAACAAATCTATACATTTGAAGTGTGTGACCTATTTTAAATTTAAGGTACATAAGCACACTGAAATTTTCTTACTGCTCTGGTGTAACCACTTCTCGGATTGTAATGTTAATGCCCGATCAGCAGCATTGTATGTGGCATCAAAATGCAGTGAGGCATTTTACTCAGGCACTGGATATATGTGATCCTTCTCTTATGTTCTCTTGTTATCTTTGCACAAAAATATTCTTGCATCTAATGTGCCTGATAAGATGCATTGCCCTATCATTCTGTGAGATGGTGAAAACACATAATTGACCAGTCCTGCTTGTGAACATTTGCCAGGCTGTCTACCCTGTGGCACAGGTAGCATGTACAAATTGACAGAGTTTATGCATTTTGAGAATCACTGATGATTTTGAGAGAGCAAAGCTCATAATCCTTTCTTTTCATTTTCTTAATCATAAATAACCCCGGAACAATGTTCTTGATGCCAGTGTACTTATCAGATAGTACTACTACTAAAGAATTAATTTAAAGTGGAATCAAAAGTTTGATGACATTTACTACTTTTCTTACTGTTGAACTAATAAATATGAATATTCAATGTTACTTTAGTGTTAATTTGTACTTTAATTTGTTTTGAAGGACTCTTCACATATGATAGGTACTTGGTGGAGGTATTATACTGGCAATCAGGGACTTAGTGAAGGTTTTTAACATTTTTAAGTCTTTTATTGTCTTCAACACCTTAATTATCCTGTAAATGGAAGCTGTTTAGAGGAAAGGGGATACCAATCAAATTATGTAGGAAATATTTTCCCAGTGAACGTGTTATTCAATACTTATGTGGAAACAAATTTTAACGCAACATATTAAAACTTTATATTTGGGGAAACAACATATGGTGTGATTGTATAAAATGTGGAAGTCTGGCTTGTTGGTCATCTGCCCTGCTGCCTAGTGTGACCTAGAAGCAAAAACACTAACAAGCAAGTTCAGCTAACAGTTGGGACAACATTACTATAATTATAAAAATGCAGTCACCACTATTATAGACCAATTTGAAAAGTTATATGTACCGAACAACTAACATAAATCCCTTGGCAAACTTGATTTGCCTACACTAATTATTGGGCAGGTGCAAGATCGTAGTTAGCCTTTATTTGAAAAGGGAGGTCAAGTAGCAGTCAGTGCTCTTCCAGGAGGCACTTTGTGGCTTTCTGAATATGTTTTAGACAGAATTCATGAACACCCTAGCACCTGCCTCCCGGCAAGCTTTTCAGACCCTTTTACCACTTCCTGGAATCCGGTATGACTACTAGCACATGTATAGAACCTTCCATTGCGTTAATCTACAAAGAGAGAAAGGGCTTGGTTGAACCAGCAACCTACCACCATATTTTCCTACGCAACTGTGAAATGTGAAATCTACACACACTTTCCTGTTAAATAATCGATCTTGATATTACCAGCTCAGATCTCTGTTGTCCCAAACGTGCTTTATTAGGAAAAGACTGCCAAGTGACAGTACAAGACTGTTTGATCATATTATAGCCCAGGCAAATAGTCTTAAACATCAGTATTAAATAAGGTTCAATGGCTGTTCTTCCTAGTGACTCTATATAATGCCAAGGCAAAATAGTGCTTGTAAGTACCTGAGACTATTTTTTGCATAGAGTATTTATGATTACATGTCTATTATTAATACAAACACACACAAACTATGAGATATGACTGAATTGTGTTCATCAAAATTTGTATCCTCAAGGCAGAGGATGGGGCAATAAAAGTGATTAACATACCTATTGTAAACTCTACAATAGCTATGTTGCCCCTGAGGCTTCCATTGTTATTCAGAACTGTTTTCAGTGTAACTAATTAAAAACAAAATTTGGCAAAAGAGACCACACATTGTTCTTTCTAAATTAAGGCTAGAGTTAAAGACCTGGTGGCTTAACAATAGCCAGCTTTACTGACTATCATGTCTTGCTCTTTGCAGGTAGAGTTATTTATTTTTTACCTATTAGTAATCATGGAAAAACACTTTCAGTGGCTTGATTTGGAATGTGATTTAATCCGGCCTCCTTAATTGTTATACTGATGCTTAGCAACAAACAGTTGCAAGCCTTCTAATAGATAATTCATGTCACACCAATGGCACTACATGATTTAGGCAGAAATTAAAAAATTAAACTGATAAACACTATGGCAGTTCCACTCTGGAATAATCGTAAATTTAAGATGGGTGACTGTACATCTGTTTAGACTTTCTGCAAAAAGGCTGACAAATTATTTATGAGTGGCTTGTATTGTAATGGAGAACCACTCTTGTTTGCACATCTACAAGAGAAGTTCAAACTATTGAACTTTTATAACTTATCCTTAAACATGCTGTATCATGATGTACACTTACAAAATTCGAATCTGAATCTTCCTGGTATTCATAGGCTAGTAAAAAAGAAAGACAATACTTATATCTACAAGTAGCTGAACAGTTATTGCACCACACTTTAGAAACATGCGCTTAATTGGTGTTGAGACCTTCCTTTCAATATTACACTTGATTCATTTTAGAGAAACATTTACATCACAATGTGCATCAGATAATACACAGACTGAGTGTTAGCAGATACTTATTTCTGTCAGCACAGTCGCACTTTGTTAAGCACACTTTTACATATTTATGAAAGTGGTCAGATTAAGCCATTTTGGACTAAACTGTGATTCAAAATTCAAGACTATTTCAATAAAATACTTGGAATGTTCACTGCTCAGATACAAGTGTGGATCGAAGAGATACTACCAGATAGAATGAGAAGCCCTCCTTCTAGATCTCCTGATCGCTTTAATGTCCAACAAAGATACCCAGAATTTTGAAGAAAAGCAGGGAATTTATCACACCATTCATGATAGGTGCTGGATATGTTAAATGGATATTATAAGTGGATATGTTGAATATGTTTAATGTGTAATTGTGAAACTGTCGGACTCCGCCCAAGGAATTAATTGTGGAACAATGTAGAAATATCCCTACAAAAATCTAAGCCTACATGAAGCTAAAACCCTGAACATAAATTATAGTTTTGCTGTAGAATATTAATGTCTGTCTGGTCATGAATTTTCACCTTTTTTTTCCTAGACGACATCCCATCCACCGATATCAGTGATGCCTTTTGTCTTTCTAATGAACACAGAATGATAAAGGCCTAAGGGTCTTCTGCCACAATTACTTTCCAATCTTTGTGAAATACTCTTAAAATGATTGTTGATTCACTGATCATGTCATCATTTACCTTACATCATGACTCATTACTCCTATGTATTCAATTCTAAGCTTATCTGTTAGAGCTTTAGAACAAAGAAGTTGTCTAGTTTCAGCATTGGCTCCGCATTTTTGACAATATCAGTACTGGATGGTATTAGTTTCTTTAATCATGTTTACGGCACGCACACAAATATGCTCTGGAATACCTCGCACATGCAATGTAATTTTCATACTTTTCTTTTTTTTACTACTTATCACCTTAAATAAAAAGATATTAAAATAAGAGAAACTATCTAGTTAGAATCCTCCAGAGAAGACAACAGTGGAGGATATCTGGTTTGTGAGGCAGCTCTTCTGCTTTGCTGCTTTGTTCTTTTGCACATCATCCTCTGGTATTTTAGCATTTGGCTGTCCGAGCATTTTCTTTTGGATGTGTACATAGGGATATTAAAAGTCAGTATAGCCTCCTGAGCTTCCACCCACTCTTCATCTGGCAGAAGACAGTCCCTTTGAGTAGTGTGGGCCTCCAGGCTCCTTGTCTTCCATTTGCAGAGAAACAATCATTTGACCTGATACTACTTTTGTCACAAATCCCTGTGGCCTTTTAGCAAGCCTAAAGGCAGAAGTCCAGTGATTCCTTTAAATGACTGGTTTGCTAACTGGATTTTGATTAGAAACGTCACACTCTACAACACACAGTCTGTATTACGAGACATTCAGCTAAGATATGCGTGAGAAATCACAGGATTACTGTTGTGGCAAATTCCCTTGAAGCCATAATTGAGGAAATACTTAGTAGATTTGCTGTTGTCTGGTAATCAACTACTGCGTGAGTTGGAGATCTCAATAAATTAGAATGCAGTCCAGCATCTTTGCTTTGTGTTGCTTAAAACCACAATTTCCATATAGTTGTGGGCCTTAGGAGTCCTGTTGCAAAATAGGTAGCACCTAGCTAGCACTGTAATAGTATGTGGGTCATTCAACAACCAGATAAAACTTCTGGTTTGGTTTCTTGCTCATCTGTCTTACTATTTTTCTGCACCATAGATCAAAAAAGAACTATTGGCTTTCAAAACTGAAGTACAAGCTTGGCATATATCTTTATGTGATTGTCAAACTGTATCAATGTCAAGCTGTAATTGATTTCAGTATTAAGTTGTCATTCTTCAACCTTGCAATCCCAGGAGAATCATTGGTGTCCTGAGCATTTTAACATTTTTGAATTGTACAGAACCTGGTGCTGTGGAGGGGACATTAGTGTTGAACAAAGGATACTTAGTTCAGAACTAGCCTGTAAACACTGGCTAGTAATCGTGGAGAAAAATCTTGATGCATTCAACTTGCTCGTTTTTTTACTACTTTTCCTTTATGGAAAAAAAAACTTCTGAAACAATTAATCTTATCCCTTTATTTCTTGGCAAGACAAGTTTGTCTTTATTCTTCGTTTTGTCATGTTCCTTACTCTATCCTAAATATTTTTCATTTGTTTGTTTTTAACTTTTTCACTTTTACTGTTTTTCTGGTACACATTCTATCCCTCCTTGCTTAAGGGTTTATGTAGAACACTCTGATTTTATGATTATATATTTGTTGTCAGGTCTGTAGCTTTTTCAAAACTATGGATATTTTCTTTTGAAACAATTTTTTGTAGTGCCCTTCATCAGGACCACTCTGTGTTCCCTCAATAATAGCGTCCTCTGTCATCCCCCAAATGAAAGCACTGTTTAGGAAACATGATTTTCTTAACATCTACCAGCCTGGGATTTTGCCCTCCTAAGACAAAATTAATTTTGTTTTGGTGCTGGATAAACTAAAAATAATGTGACACCATCCACAATGTGACCTTTATCTTAATTAGTCTTTTGATGTCAAGCACTGTGACCACCCCATCCAATTATCTGGTTACTCATTGTCAAAGATTGCCTTTTTTCTTCCTTTGGAGTAGGATTAACAGTCCTTCTCTCTGCATATTTCACTTCATGAAGTTTTATCCTTTGGTTTTCTGCAGGAATCACACTCAGTTCAGGTTTTTACCTGCCCCTCACCAGATCCTAGATTTTAATCATTACAGTTCAATGTTGACTCCTGCAACTATCACCTCAGCATTCTTATCTTCACTTCTCTTCGCCACAGACTTGGTGCTGCTTCAGCAAATATCTCCTCACTCTAAGGCTTTGCCCCCCCCCTTTCTTTGGAGCACCCTTCCACAAATCTTTGCAAACATTGAGCATTGCCTTATGCACATCTATCACCTTTCTGGCTTTTCTGTAACCTTCTACCCGTGATTCTTGCCAAGACACCTGCTTGGTAGAGTCAGCTACACTTTACAAATGTTTAAATGACAAAGATCAGTCCCTGGCCCTCTCACCACTGAGCCTCTGAGTTTGTTCACACAGATTCGATCCATAGCTTCTATTGAATTTCACTATAATCCATATTTATTATTTAGCTTCTGGAAGGAGGAGTAAGAAAGCATCACCCCTTTTCTGCCTTAATGTTTGGATGAATGATCCAGTAATGTTTTTCCTTTGTGACATTAATGGCCCGGTCTCAAGACCTCCTGTCATGGTACAGTTTATCAAAACGTTAGAGTATACATTTAGTGCAACAGAGATAATAAACACAAATCGAATAATCAATAACATTTTGTGATCCTAATGAAAGAAAAGATAATCTACTCACATGGGCCATAAACCATAAAAGTGTTTCAGCGAAAAGCATATATTAAGTGCACCTGTTATGTATTTACTCCATCATGGACAGGAAGGACAAGAACAGTGACATAGCTGGTTACAATGGCACCTAGTGTAGGTAAAGGAGCTGCTCCTCCCTCCCCTCAGAGTGACATCTGTCTGTCTCCTGTCCCTGACACTCCTCAACCTTCTTCTACAAAGTCTGCATCTGCCATTTCAAATCTCACTACTGTTCTCATTACATTATTGTATTTCCACTCCTTGCACTGCAGTGCTGCACGTCAAAGCTATAACCCTAAAAACCATTACCAAAGTCAATATGTTTGGCCCTTTTAAAGTGCATGCACACAGACATAACATGCAGGATCCCCACACTCTTATGTTTCACTCTGCACTCACACAGGCACACCTTTCTACCTGTACGCTACTTATGCTGCACTCACAAATGATAATGTTATCCCTGCATTCACATCTCTCACAATGCACTCACAAAACATGGTGGCTATGCTGCCCTACAAAAGCACACTGCTCACACATTGGTACACCTCTTACTAGGAAGCAGTAGAGTTTAGACACATGGTGGCATAGGAGACCCAGGTTGCATCTGGTGTATTGATTCACTTGTGTAATTCAAAGCTCTTGAGTTAAGCCAAACTGAAGCCTGAATGTCAACTGAGGTTATCTAATCACCCATCAGCCACACTTGGACCAGTGTTGCAGACTGTGTGAATCTGATCTTTGTGCACTTTAGCAGGGAAGAATTCTGGCATCAAAGTCTTATTGCCTTCTAAAACAAAACATGGTTGCTCTCTTTGTAGTACAAGCATATGCTTGAGTGAATAAAGAGAAACAAAACAAGATGGCAACTAAATGTAGAGGTCAAACAAATTAAAAAGTATAGCTTTGCACTGGTCTGGTAACTCGGAACAGCAAAAATCACATCATGTGCAGAATACCGTTTCAAGAGTGGCATGGTTTTGAAGCCTGCAGCAGTTGATGCCTGCCACTTTGCATTACAAAGTTGTGATCCAGCAGCAGTGGCAGCAGAGCTGCTGGTGCTCATTACTCAATTCATACAAGACTGTATTTGCCGGTGAGCTGCTTCAAGATGAAGTAAAGAAATTATCTCCTGAGGTTTGACTTCTCTGGATTAATAGTAAGCAGGCAAAATACTGCTCCACCCAGACTACTTGACATCCGAAAGAGTAACGATTGTCTGTTAGACAGCACCAAACATTTGCAGCAAAGTCAGAAGCGTATGTGGACTGATTCGCTGCCCAAATGTATGCGTGTGCTGTTCTGAAAGACTGAACTAACGTGGATGGAAGTCCATCTGATGAATAACTTATGTGGGCTCACCTAAAGCCCATTTTTTCTAAGCAAGATTAGGTGTTATTTTTTTAGAAAACTGGAGCCTGGTGAGACAGCAAAAACTGTGTTTTGAACAAGACCTAAAATACAAAACAAAATAGAGCACAGGGAGCAGGAGTGCAGTGAAGTGATTACTGTGACTGTTTTGTCTTCAGAAACCACCCAGCTGCATAGGCACCTTCTTTGACCTCTGCTGGTGTTAGTGTCTAGGCCCAAATAGTGCACTCAGCATTGACAAAGTGGCGATGCGCACTGCTCGGCCCTTGAGTCTGCGTGCTATGAGGTCTTCTTAGTGCCATCTCATGTGCTTCAGTAGGACTCCTGCAGCTATGGCAATCAGAAGGAGCCAACAAGTAAGCTCCTAGTGCTGTAAGAGCTCCTGTGGCCCTAATGGGCAGTGACGATAAAACAATTTTTAGACTTATGGTTCTGTCATCAATGTTGCATCTCTGAAATCATAGGGTTTATGAAAAGTCCAAGCATCAGACAAAGAACAAGTGTCTGAAATGAGCCACACCTTTTTAGCAGGGTAGTTGGAAGGATGTATTACGTAGCTGGTGATGCATTTAGGAGCACACTGTCCCAAATATTTTGCTAAACCATGGTGTGGTAGCCATTATAATGTACACACAGCTCAGTTCCGTTGAAATAACCATTACATTTGCACAGACATGCAATTTTGCATACACAAAAAAGCAAATGATAATGTCTAGAAATTGAGTTTCAGTGAATATTTTGTTATTTGCGCCTCAGCATGTAAAGTATCTTGATTATGTTGACCCTATTGAAATCTTTGTTGGTGGAGGGTTTGGCAGGGCTGCCTGCCCGTTTACTACCTATTTGTGCAGTATTGATCTCCATTTGTACAATTTCCTCAGTGATGGCCCCGTGGTCACTCATGATAACCCTGAATTGACATGCAAAGTTGCCTCTTCTTACCCAGCGGATATTGGAGCTGTTTAGAGGTGCCTACCTTGTCTTCATGATTTTAGGGACAGCTCAAAAAGAGAAGAAATAGGTTAAAATTCAGAGCAACTGAAGGATAGGCAGAGAAATGGGGCCTAGCTGAGCCATTTCTGCCCTCTAACAATCCCTGGTTTGTCCTTCGCTGCTGGAGTTTGTATCATCCTTTTGAGCCTTGAGTGATGTAAGTAAGGGGAGCCAACTGTCTGCAGGGAGTCTGGACATTATACTTCCTCCAGCGTAGAGTAATTTTTCCGTATCATTTGGAACCGTAGACTGGCAGTCATCAGCCCCAGTAAAAGTGAGAAAGGTATCTGCTGTGGGAGTTCTTACAGGTTCACAAGCTATAGCTGATGTGGCCGTTCTTGATAACTCCATTAATAAAGTATGTTTTCAAATAGAGGCATGCTTTTAGAGTGTTTAATATGAATTTTCCTAGGCCAGCAAGTAGATTATTTCCTATACTTTGTAAGAGTACCAAAACAGCATGCCTAAAGTAAACACTTCTGGTAAAAAGTTTTATTTTGTTGTGATGCATATAAATACCTTCCCTTTCTGCCTTTGAGATTTTGCACTCGATTGATAGTCCTTACAAGACATTTGGTTGTGTCCAGCCATTTTGCATATTCAAGTTAGTAATTTTCAAAGGAGAGAAGTAAAATTGAACTTTTGTTGGGTTTAACAGGAGTCCATCAATATTCATTCTATCTATACATTTTTACATGGTACTGTTTATGACTATCTAAATATTTATGGAATCCAACCATGGAGAACACTGCACTTGATTGTTTTGAGAAACAGTTTACAGTTACACCATTCAGAACATTCCTTCCGTTGTAAATTGGAAAACTACAGAATTATTAGAGGTCCAAAATATTGTAGGCATTTACGGTAGAGGTGGATGTATTTTAAGAAAGTAGTTTTCCCTGTTGGACATTAACTTGTGCTTTAAATATTTAACCTAAAGAAGAGGTTTATGGAGGTTGCAAGCCCACTAAAATGTTAAGTCATTATCAGTACCTGGAAAACATTGCACATATAGTGAGACCCCTGCGCCCCCCTTCAATAGGAATTAATCCAGGATATACTATTATCTGGGCAATACTCTTTTTGGGATTTAAAAAAAAACAAAAAACTATTTTTCTTGAGCACCAGCACTGTATTTTACCATGCTTGAACTTCTACATTTCAAAAAAACATATCCGATCATAGTCCTATAGTTTTACAAATCACAGATAATAACATTAATTGAATAATTAATAGATGGACGTTAGAGAGAACATTGCTCTCTGATCCTGACTATATTATGTAAATGAAACCATGGTTACTGGACTTTGTCCATCAATCTGGCCTAGACAGAATTATAAAAAGTCTGGCATGCATTAAAGGCAGCCATTCATGGAGTATCACTCAGCTATTAAATTAGGAACCAAACTTAGAAGGAAGATTCAAGACAGCTTGATAAACTAGTAAAAGAAGAGGGGTTGGAGTAGAGTGGCACTACAGCTCCTAATTATTATTATTATGAGTTTGAGAAGTCCAATATTTGCATGAAAATCTCATTTGAATTGTTTGTTTTCTTGGAAATGTAACCTTTTTTGTTTTTTATTTAGCACAAAGAATCTGATCTTCTGGCCAGCATTCCATTGGCTTTGCTTGATTTTGGCATGTCTTGGTGGATATCCTTTTTCACATCAAAGAAATTCACTGAATCTGAAAGGACCATTTGATGTCTGCCTAAATCAGTTTTCCTGATCCAGTAAATCTTGCATACTCAACAATGTACTTAAGCATGCCTAGCTAACTGAGATGATATTAATTCAGGCTGTGATAAAGTTCCCTTACATCGAAATCTGAAAAGTCTTGAGTGTTATAAAAGTTTGGATGAAGTGCTCGAAGTAACTTGATAATTACTTGGATAACTGGATTCATGGTGATCTGGGGGGGGGGGGGATTCCTTGAACTTTAAGTTTGTGCAGTATGCTAGTGCATTGTGTATAAATAAAATGAGTGAAGTTGCAGTTGTGATTTGAACTCTGGTCGTCATTGTCCGTCTGCCAGCCATAAGATGATGGTGTCTTGTTGATCTGATGTCACTTTATGGATGCTCTTTCAGTGCTAAAAGCCTTTACAGTTGCTTTGGCAAAATAGTTTGTGCTTATTGTATGGTAGCTTTATTTATTTATTTATCTTGGGAGGAATAGCACCCTCTTGATTTTTTTCAGTAATACAAGTATGTGGCTTTGTATTTCTTCACCCTTTTATTTTCGGACTACCTCTCATCATGGGTACACAGTCTCTTTTCTATTGGTATTGGGCCCCAGAGTTTCTTTCTGAATTATTAAGCATAGCTTGATATCTACATAATGAATTCTAAATGTTAGGTTATAACATACAGAAACCCTAATGGAGAATGTTTGCAGTCATCTCAGTGCAAGCAATCCATTATTTTCATCAGTATTTCCTTACCAGTTCCGCCTGCTGATATTCTTAGCTTTTTCAGGTGCAAGCACATACTGTACATTATAATCTATAAAGTCATTATGACTGACAGGTTTAGTCATATATTTTTCTCTGACCCTAAAGGTAGGTGAAAATGAAGTTTCATGCATAAAAATATCTTGTTCCACTGGGAATTCTACCAGTATGATGCCCTCTAGACATTCAGCGTAACTTCCAATATATTTTTGTGTATATAACTTACTGTCATACATCCACTTGTTTTCAGACTTCATCAAACCCTTACAATTTGATTCTTCAAACTCTTAGTAATAAAGTGAATACATCTTTCATACAGGATTATATCAATTTAGGTCCTTTTTCATTATTCTCAGTTTATGATGGCTTCTTCATCTTTGGTTAAACCATTAAGGGGTAGTCACTTTGGATTTGGCCTTGGATTCGATCTGTCTCAGCTTGTGTGTTTTATTGCCATCGCTTTTATTATCCAAAAAATGTAATATCCATAAAATCTCTGATCTGGGTTCCTGTAGATATTCCTTTTGGTAAGTTTTCATCATGGCATAACTTTTTAATGCCCTATTCCGGTATTCACATTTTTAGGGGGCGTATTGAACTATCATAAAGTGCATGGATACCACATACTATAATTGTATGATTATTCAAGAAGGTTATCTTCTTTCTAACATAATACCACCTCCATGTTTTTCAAAGATCCATTTGTTTTCTCAGTTTTTACAGCCTTATGGTGAATGTTTGAAAGTTTAAAATTTTCACTAAACCTCTACCATTTTTAGTTCTCGCCTCTAGACAGCACGCATACAATGTCTCGATTTCAAGACTGCTTTATCTACATTGTGAGCTTCAGTCCGCCCACAGCGTTCCAATTTGCTGGCACCATTGTCGCTCCATTTTGCAGCATCCCCGTTCATGAAGGGCATACATACATCATGCCTTTTGCAGTGTTTAACCCTCCCAGAGAGCACCGGCCAACTACTCATAAGGCCCACAGTGTCCATGTTTTTAGCCATTGTTTAGGATTACTTTTTCATGTCTTTTCCAATGGGTGACCAGTCCCGCCACACATTAGGAGCGCTATTGTTCCTGTCTCATGGCTTGCTTGCTCAGTCTGTGCTCTTGCATGTGCCAGTCAGGATTCTCTGCAATTGCGTCATGTGCTGGGCACACAGGTCTGTGATATGATAGGACATTGTACTACCTAAGTACATAATAGAAGAATCTATTGGAATCCCCGTAGTGTGTTTTTGCCAAGTGGGCTCAGGTTACGTCGGAAAGTATGCAGTCTGAGCCTGAAACCCTGCAGTCAGACGGATCGCAAGGTGACCGCCAAGGACTGGTTGCAGATGCTTTAGTGAGGGTGAACTAGCTCTTCAATAAGTGGCCGCACAAGGAATCCTGGTCTCGTGCAGAAGACTAGCCATTATATATAAACGGTTAATACCCAAACCGTTTCAAATGCCTGTGCTGTGATGGAATATAGCAGCACTAAAGGAAAATTTGTAAGCATAAAAAGCTCCGTTAGCCAAGTGGTGTGAGCGCTAGTCGACAAGAGAGTAACACATTTTGGCACACAAAATACTTTCGAATTGAATACATAGTTGTTGTCAGATTAACTTCAAAGTGCCTATCAAGCCACTGTTTTACTTTTCACCAGTGACTGCACATAAGGTCTTCATTCTCATGGGATGGTAAACCTGCATGTAAATGTAAGGATACAGGATAAATCCTGCACACACCAGTTGTGATGCCTGCACTATTTCACCAGGCAAAGCCGATAAGGTGTAGGCTGTCACTGTGTTTACTCATTATGACTAATCTAACCAGGCAGAATATCAGCTTGTCAGTAGATTGCAGGTAGAATTAGGCAGATTTTAGTAGTTACGCATGGTACCATGGACAACTGTTGGTCACACAATAGCCCCATATTTTGTACTATCTAATAGGTTGGAGGGATTAGTACGGTGTCTGTGAAGAATATTGCAAAGTCCAAAAGTGTCACTGAGAGCCAGTAACAAAACATCATTTCTCTAGATGTAATATAATTACCATACCCCCAATTCATAATCCAGTGCATGCAGTCTCTCATTTTCCATTAACACAAACGGGTACACTGTTCCAAAAAGAAGAAGAAGGACAGGAGAACAAGCACAAGAAGTCCTAATATTTAGGAGCAGAAACCTCACACACCCAGATGGGTGTCATGCTTCATCATCGGCAATGCTCCTCGTCAGACCGGCGCTGCAATGTCTGACGGGCACACCCCAAAGGGGAGGCTCTTTGCCGGAGATCTTATTAATGATGATGCCCTGACCCCCCAATACAGGTGGGTTCAGAAAGATAGTAGGGAAAGGAATCAATAACATACTAGTATTTAATTAGGTTTGACTGAGAACACCTGACCATTGTTTTAGGTGTACTCTCCTTTCTGTTTTTAATCTTGGCCCATACCCTGTATGGACGAATAAACTGATTTTTCTACGATCAGGGTTGTGAGCCAATTTTATATTATTGATTCCTTTCCCTACTATCTTTCTGAACCCACCTGTATTGGGGGTCAGGGCATCATCATTAATAAGATCTCCGGCAAAGATCCTCCCCTTTGGGGTGTGCCCGTCAGACATTGCAGCGCCGGTCTGACGAGGAGCATTGCCGATGATGAAGCATGACACCCATCTGGGTGTGTGAGGTTTCTGCTCCTAAATATTAGGACTCCTTGTGCTTGTTCTCCTGTCCTTCTTCTTCTTTTTGGAACAGTGTACCCATTTGTGTTATTTCATAGTACTTGGTCAGGGAGACTGTACACTGGACCATTATTTCTCCCAAATCCCCCCTATCGTTTGATTCTCATTTTCCATTGACATCTGTTCGGTGGAAGACAGATTAATCAACAACTGTGTGCAGCTTGCATAGTTATAGGAAGAGAAACTTCATGATTTGCCCCAAGTGGTCAGATGCTCCAGGTAAATTATAAAAAGGAAATGTACTGCACCAGGAGATATCACAATTACTGTTCAGCAAAGAGAGAGAAGTGAAAGGCCACAATATAACTGCAGTGGGGTTGGTAGCCTACAGTGAGCATCACCATCTCAAACTTGCGCAACTATCTTTGGGGGCCAAATACAGGCACCTTCTTTTTGCCGCTCTGCCCCATCTGCCCTCAGCACTGCAGCTGAGAAGGATGTGGGCTGCCAGTTTCTCATTCCCCCACCTGCCCTCCGTTTCATCCCCCCAGCCCCCCCCCCCCCTCCCAGTGCCCTCCTGTTCACCAGCCCTATCCCACTGCCAAAGCCAAAAGGTCGCCCATTGGAGAGATCTGTTCGGTTTAGCCGATGCTTGTTTATTTTTGTGCTGATTTGGTGGCTTTTCACCATTTGGGTTTTCAGCACTTTTTAACTTCCATTTGTGATAGTGGATAGTGGTTCAAATCCCTAATTATAAGCAAATATCTTTATCTCCTTTGATTTGTCTCCATTGACTTCAGAATGATGTGCTGAATTTAGTATGTGTTATCAGTTTAATCTTCTTTTCCCACTGGACAAGCGTTGTTTTGGCTTTGTTTTTGTTAGCCAAAAACAAGTTTGTTTCTTATTCTTTGCGCCAATCCCTTTTTGTTTAATAGTAGTTAGATAACTTAGTTCCTTTAACTGTTACTATTATACTGTTTAATATTTACTAAAAGGTTTTGTCTCTCTGATGATACAATGTAAAGTATCTTTAAAAAAAGCCTTGTATGCTATTTAAATCAATTAAATTGAAGTCCTGGTTTCTGAAAAAGAACTTAAGACCGCTGATATCTGCCTTTGCAGTTGAGCAAGCCATAACAAGTGCCCCACAATGCAAACTATAACTCACACCTTAAAGTGCTTATGACATTAAATTTACATTACCATGGACTCAGTAATTTCGTTATTTGAATATTTTTTGTTAGTTAATGATGAGCTGTTACCCTCTAGTACTGATTGTATAAATATTGTGATATCCTGATCTTTGCACTTGAGGGTTTGGTTGGCAGTGCATGTGTCATGGTTTGCTCAGCTAATCTGAATTGTGCATTTCTGGTGGTGTTTGTTTTTTTAGCAACCGCAGCAGTGTTTTTGAAGGGATTTTCTAATTGAAAAGATGAAGCCCAAACTTACAATTAACCAAGTTGTTTATTTTTCTTTAAAGATATACTTCATATATCGTTGTTGAATCAACTACTGCTGCACACAGCTTTTAGCTATGTGCAGTGATGGTGGGAGGTAGGCCTGGCCTATGGCATTGCCTTGTGCCCAACAATGAGACTGCCAACCCCATCAGTGCAGCACCTTTTGCAAGGCAGAGAAAGGGTTACACAAGGGTCTTGCCTTCAACCAGGCCCTACGCCAAATCCTCTGCACTCCCAACTCCAACTATGCATGGCAATAGGCCACCTACACCAGGGTTTGCTGCATGTCCTAGCATTTGGCCAGGTTCGGCTCCCAAATTCTTGTGCACCCAAGCACCTCTGCACCTTGTTATAGACATGCATCCATTTCACCATTTATAGCCAGCGTCTCGGGCTTGAACAGACTGGTCATAGTGGCTTCTGGGGGCAAGTATCACCCTTTATATTAGCTGTGTGCTCTCCTCCCAGACACTGAACCAGCTGTGCAAAGCCTTTAACCCCATATTACGGATTTGCGGACTGGGCCTGGCTCTTTGCCAGACTCCATCGTGTTCATACATTTGTGAAACTAACAGAATTTGGTACATTCTAGCTTGTGCTACTTCCATCACCATTGGAAGACTCTGTGGCTCACCCAAGACGCTTCTTGTCTCATTGTTGCCTAGCCCCAGCTGGTCTGCCTGGTACTGACAGGCTTTCCTCTCCACAGTTCTATCAAAGTACAACTAATTAGGTACTTGCTATTTAATTGAAGATAATATATAACAAGTCTGATTTCTAGCATATATTGCAAACAACAATGGATTTAATTGCACACACCGTCATATAAGTTGTGGAATTTTGACACATTTATGCTGTGGTTTTTATACCTAATAGATTGTTACTTTAATCTTGTTGCTTTTATGCTAGGATTTTATGTGTACAGAAGGTTACTTAAATTGCTGATGGCCAGTTTAGAACAAGATTTGTGGTCTGTGAAATACTGTGCTAAAAAGTCAAATTCACATTGCTAAATGTGTGTGTTCAGGCAGGAGTGACATACTACACTGAGTACCATCTTTTGCTACCGCTGGGATGCATTCTAATAGAGCTTTGAAATCCTAACTAGGTACGCTTTGTATATTGCTGTCGTTGTTAACAAAAAAATAAGAGGCAATGGATTATTAAACGTAAAAAAGAGGATGAGGAAAAGAAATGTGAAACCATGAGTAAAACGGGGAGGAGAAAACACGAGGAAAACGTAGGATGAAACATGAGGTGGATGAGTAAATAGATATCCATACATAGAGGATAATAATGAGGAAAAGGCAGCAGCAAAAGGGAAAGTATCCACAGGCTGGAGTGTGGAATTTAATAAAATATTCACTTGTCCATGGGACAGGTTGCTTCATAAATCTACTTGCCCTGTATCAAAATCCACTTGTTCCTTTGGTGCCATGTAGGGCAGCGACATATGGCAGCAATCTAGTTACATAAGGGCCCAGCTAATAGCCTATCTGCTTATACCCGGGCTCATACTATAGTAGGATTTGAATACTAGCAAATCCATTGTTTTGCCACCTTTCCACCGATGTACATACTGAGGCGTAGGTAGCAGTAAGCAATAGTTCAAGGGTTGG
Source organism: Pleurodeles waltl (assembly GCF_031143425.1). Classification (NCBI taxonomy): domain Eukaryota; kingdom Metazoa; phylum Chordata; class Amphibia; order Caudata; family Salamandridae; genus Pleurodeles; species Pleurodeles waltl. Next base: position 956,739,171 of record NC_090444.1, read on the forward strand.
ACTGCCCTTCTGAGTTTGTGCAAACCCACAACCCTGCATGTTTTAGGAGTTTTCACCAGCTCTTCTGGACTCCTTTCCCATACTGAGAAAGTTTGGAAATGTATTCCTGACAGTTGGGTAACAAAGTAATTGTAGGCAAAGTGAACTTGTAAATACTCAACAGATTTTCACATGAGCAAAACTAGCCATGCATATTTGCTTGAGCTAACATGCAGTTCACAAATATTTTCTAGGAGTACTATTTCCTGGTCTACATCTGTTAATTCTTGGTAATTTGAGTTGTAAATCTGTACAAATGCAAGGACATGTACCTTGAGTGCACTTTTGTGACTTCCTCAAAGAATTGGGCCCCTTATTAGGTCTGGCATTAGCCAATACCTTTTGTTTTTATTACAACTCTCTCTCTCTGTTTATTGGCTGGAATCACTATGAGTGAGAGCATTGTGCTCGTTCACAAGTAGCATATCTACACACAGAGTAGTTTTGTTCAATGCCAGGAACTACTGTGAGAATTTGTGCTTTTTAAGACAAAAAAATATTTTTGCTTTTTGCCAGTGTTTGTTAGAATAGTGAGGGCCCGGCAGATGCCACAACAATAACGTTTTACAAAAATCATGTCAAAACACGACACGCATTGACAAAACCAAAAGACTGACTACCAGTGTCGAACCTACTGCTTATTTTCAGGTTTCCTATAATCTTGCTGAAACTGGTTACACTGCTTTTTCCATTATGGATATATTGTTTTGGAAGTACTAGCATGCATCAACACATTTAACTAAATGATGCTTCAAGAAATGGTATCTAAAATTTCATAGTAGTTGGCAAAAGTTTTTTTTTCTTTTTCCTACATGGATTTTGTTAATGAATGTTTTCATTTTGATAGCAAAGAATCCCCAATATTGATTTCAACCTTCTGCACATATTTGCATCTAATCAGAGAGCATTCTGGGAGCATTATCCATTGCCTCCTATTGTACTTTGCAAATGTGTGTGCACCTTTTTATACTGGAACTACTATCAGTAGTGCTGTCCGAGCTTCCAACATTTCCCTCGTGTGCTCACCTTAATAATAAAGGCTGTGCATTAATGAACCATAAATACAAGTTCGAAGAGCATTGACAAATGTACACAGATATTTTTACTGTAGTCCATGCTCTTCCCTGATCCATAATGTGGTAGTGTACACTGGCAGATAAAGGGTTTGGGCTGCAGGGGGGTTGGCCTACTTGTCCCAAGGACAAAATAAATATGAAAACTTGTTGTTCTTGACCCCATACAATATGTCCTGGGCATCGGGCACAGGACGAACAGGGTTGAAAATGCAAAAGATGAGAAAAAAAGGATGAAATGGAAGAAGTAGAAAAAAAGGATGTGAATGGATAAGAGTTTTAAGATGATATGGTTATTGTTTTGAAGCTTCTTTGTGAATCATTCATACTGTATGACGGAAAGTATAATTGATGATGTGGTGAGCCTGATTATGTGGTGCTCTGCTTATCAAGAATTTGATGGGTAGAGTTATGGTTGTGTTGCGTAACATAACTGGTGATTTGCAGATTTTAGCACTGTTTTAATCTGCAAAAGAATTTCAGTCGATAGTTTAAACGATTGTTTCAACATGTTCAGTTTCCTGCTAATCCAACCTCGGAGGTCTCTAAGTGTAGGTCAAAATGTTAGGTTTTCGTGGTGTGCTTCCCTCTAACCTGGCATGCAACTAGATCTTTATTCACATGAGTGTTTTGCTTGATTTGTTATCAATCTCTTCAGTGTTTTTTTAGAGATATGTTAAAAACCAAAAATATGTCCGATGGGCTTCAAAGCCATTGTGTGTATCGCCTGATCAATTGTTTGATCCTGCCTGATAGTATAAACAAAAAGATTTAAATTGAGTGTTTTTATTTTGTGTTAAAAATTACAGTTGATGTACAAATATTGACACAATTCTGTTCAAATCGCATCTCAATGGTTAATTTGTATTAAACTTTGTGTTTGCACACCCAGTCTTATTCATTTTCCTTAGCAGATCTGTACATTTTCATCAGCTTAGCACAAACAATGAAGATCCTAATGCTGCGAAAGAATACAGCAAAATTTTCCCTTTACAGACATTTTACAAATACCTTGATTTTTGCTGTGATAGGTAAGCTGTCTGTCTGACTTGTGTTTTAACGTAAAACATTTCTTCGTACGATGCCTACAATTGATTACCAACTTTTTTTAAATTTTGTATTCTAGCTTCAGTCATATTTATGGTATGGACGACCAAGAAATTTCGATTGGCAGAGTGTCAGTCAGTAAGTATGCACCAACTTTTCAAATATACAAATTCTATTTTTTTTTTCTTGGGCTGACTTCTAGAATGCCAATAGAAGTTTGAAGTAAAATATTGGAACAGATTAGGGAGACCGGAATGCTCATGCAAATATACTCAGGTAACCGCACTCCAGTAAAGAAATGAAGGCAGCACTTCCCTGACACCAATTATGAAGGCTGCTGGAAATAATTTTTTATTCATTGAAACTTGTGAATATAGTTCCATCTCACACTTCAAGCTTTAAAATATATGGTACAACATGTTAGATATTTCGTCCCTCTTCTTTCAGATCAGTGCTGCCCTTTGTTATCCAAAAGTCCAGACACAGAGATGACTCGGGCATGTTCCCGGTATTTAAATTAAGGAAGGCTGTGTTGGCTTTTTTCTGGTAGCGAGAATGGTTTGGCTGATTAGTTTTAAGATCACTCTGCTTCTGGCAGTCGTAGAATGAAATGTGATTTTACCGCATATATGCAATACATCCTTTGAACCATGAAACCATTGGATGTAATTGGCTGCGGTGCTGTTATTGTAAGTATTGTATGATATATATATTTTTTAAGTCCCTCCGTCACTTCCACCACCACTGACATGCAAACACTTCTTAGGCAACGCAGCTGATCACTTATCCAATTCTGGTTAAAAACAAATATATATATATAAAAAAAAAGTTAGCCTGCCAGTCGTCAATGGAAAAAGTGCTTTAGTTGCTGTCACCATTTTATTATTTGTATTTAAACGGATGCTTTACATAAACATATAGTAATCACATTGCAATTGTCGAAGGGCAGAAACCAGATGAAGGAGACCCACTGGTCCTCCACCAAAGCGGGACAGGTCTTACCGGGCATCCAGTGTTTCCCCGGGAGGCTGAAAGCGTGAGGCCGCTTCTGTTACTGGGTCAGGTTTTGCAGAAGTGGAGACGTTTTAAAAGCACTAGCAGAGTTTCTTGTATATCCAACAGTTTTTACGCAACAATAAAGGGCCAAGATAACTCTGGTGATTAATATATCTACTGGAGAGAGATCAGAGATTTGTCTACTGGCAGTTTGGACTCATCTAAGGTAGCGCAGAGGGTTAATGTGCCTGTTGCAAAGAACACGTACTATGCAGTTTACAGAATGGTATTTTGTGGGCATAGCTCAGTGGCATACTGCTTTTTTCACAGGTCATGTTGTTACTTTGCAGTATATACTTAACAGTCATAATCTAGCACACTGAACTACGAACTTCCAACAAAGAGCCATATGCAAACACTTTGGTCCAGGTTAGAAAGCTGTTTTCCCTAGTCTTTGATTACACTAATTTTGATTAAAAGGGTTTGTTGGGTCGAAATACATTGTTATTGGTAAAGTCAACCGTAGCCAATGTGTTATATTCTGAATCCTGAGTTTATGCTTCCCCAGACCAAGCACCCTTAAATGCCTACCAATATCAATGACATGTGAATCCTACACCTTGCAGTCTTATGTCTTTATCTTATCATTTTCCATACACTGACTTACGCAAGTATGATTTATTGCCTCTGTATGTGTGTGATGTAAGGTGCTCCAACACCCTACACTGTTAAGAGGTTCTATAAAATGAAATGCATGTGAAAGAGGGGATATGGAGGGCACTGTTAGAGGGTGATGGTGAGCGAATCACTGAAGAGACCCAGTAAAGATTGCTGTATCCTGGTACACTGTAAGGTCATCACTTGTATTGCTTTAAAAACGAATTCAACTGAGTATATAATGAGATGTGTTGTAAAATGCAGCTTTTTGCCATTTTGTTGCCAAATTTTTCTGCGGGGGAGAAACCCTCAAGCCCTATTGTAGTGGTCAGGCTCGCTTGTTATGCACCCCATGGGGGGTGGTCTGACTAAATTTGCCAGGGCTGCTTTGGATTCCCAGTCCATTCCTGTCCTCCAGGTTGGACGTTGGGCAGAAGGCTAAGGGCTTTGCCCCATTTGTTTAAAAAAAAAAAAAAAAAAGTTATACTCTGCAGCACAAACTAACTTCTGGCAGAATCAGAAGATCAGCTTTAGCCATCTGCATACGCAGTCAATAAAAAATGAGAGTGGGTCTCTTTTATATATGCGAAGAGCAGTGAAACATGTCTGTGGACCAAGCCAAGGAAGAGGAAAGAATGGATAAGACAAGACACATGGCAAGCTTTTAAAGACACAGGCAGCAAAAAAGGGAATGCAGGCAAAATCTGAGAGGTTGCTGTAGAAGTACAAGGATTAGTACAAGGAAGCAAACTGAACTGTCAAAGGAATGGTGAGCAGACAAGCGGGTGTACAAGGATAACCTTCCCAGCCAAGCAAAGTAGGAAGCCAATAGAAGAGAACGGGGAAGGTCTTGATCACTAGGATAGCCAGTGATAAATCTAGTGCAACATACACCACCCCTGTAATGTACAAGCAAGGCAAAATATCTACAGCAGAGAACGAGCAGGAAGCATGCTGGGCCAAGCACTTAAAACGTTTTGAACACACCAAAACCAACAAGCAAAGTGGGCATCCAAAAAGCAGACAAAATTAGATATGAACACCGACCTACCACAGAAAGAAGAAATCACTGCCACACAATCTCTTAAGAACATGAAGGGGTCTGGCCTAGACAACCTGAATGCAGAAATGTTCAAGACAGACTCTGAAACATCAGCCAATGTCCTACAATCACTGTTTACATCGATTTGGAAGGAAGATAAAGCATCAAATGACTGGAACTAATCATCAAGATTTTATTTTTTTAAAAGAACACTAACCAGCTCAAACAACGTATGTGGAATCACCCTTCGTCCAATCCAGAGTAAAATAAAAAAAAAATCTGATCCTCCGGACAATAGGTTAAGAAAAGAACAAGGTGAATTCTGGAAGGGCAAGAGGGTGTGTTGATCAGAGCCTTACTCTACTTGACTTCACAGAGCAGTGCAGGGAGTGGCACTGCTTGATTTTGATTAACTTCAATGATTTTGAGAAAGCATTTGACTGTATCCACCATGACAGTCTTTGGTGTATACTGAGAGACTATGGCATGCCACAGCAGGTAGTACTCCCTATCTAGAGCTTATGCAGTGGTTTTTACACCTAATAGATCGAGCTCTATGATAACATTACCTGGAAGGTGGCATATTGTGAGTATAGCTTTGAAGTAAAGACTGGTGTGATGCAAGGATGTGTAATGTTGCCACTGCTGGGCAAACTAGTTATTGACTGGGTGATGCAGCATACAACTGAAGATCAAGCCAGGGGCATCAGATAAACCTTACTCTCTTTCCTGGAGGATCATGGCTATGTGGTTGGCTTAGCCTTGTGCGCTCTCTCACACACCAGTATATGTAGAAAAAGACTGCTTGTCTCAATAGCTATGCAAAGAAATTGGGCCTGAAGATCAACTCAAAAAAATCTGAAGTCATGCCACTCAAAAACCTAAACTCTTCAGCAATCTGGGTGGATGGAGGGGACCTAGCCATGACTTAAGATTTAATCTGTTCAGGCAGTACTGTCAGACATGAAAGGGGGTAGGCAGTGACATCATGAACAGACTGACCAAGGCCATGAATGACTTCAAGATGCTGCACAGAGTGTGAGGTGATCTCAATACAGGACGAAGACCAAGCTGAGACTTTTCCAAGGCTGCATTCTGTTCAGTCCCTTGGATGAATCAGATTGCTGGCAGAAAACAAAAGATAACATCACCACCCGGTCATATTTCCACACCAGTAACCTGAGAAGACTTGTGCATTTTCTGTTCCTGACCCATCTCCATCCAGGAACTGCTCACAAGATGCATGCAAGAGAGCACGGACACCATCATAATGAGAAAAAGATGTAAATGAATTGGACACACCATTAGAAGAAAACATGACTGTATCACTAGGACAGCCCTTCACTGGACTCCGTAAGAAAATTTAAGAGAAGCAGGTCAGAGCACCTGGAGGCAAACTGTGGAAACCGAAATAAAGGTTGTGAACCACAGCTGGGGGACTGCACAGAAACTTGTCCAAGAAAGACAGAAGTGGAAGTCCTTTGTTGCTACTCGTAATGCCACTTGGCATAATGGACAAAGTTAGTAGTAATTCATTTAACAGTCCCGCCTTCACCTTCCCCTAAAATACAGACTCTTCTGAAGCCACACAAATAATAACATAACCAATTGTGGTAAAGAATGTAGCTTGCCAGTCCTCAATCATTGAACAAGTGCTTTCCCTACTGTCACCACTTGATTATTTGTATTTTGACAAATGCTTTACATCAGCTTTTAATAGTCACATTGCAATGCTAAAGTGCGGTTGTACAAATAAGCAAGGAGCATGCCACTGCCTGGTTTACACTTAAACATGATCTAGCTCAGTAGAGTGGGGTAGACGACACAGGATTTTGTCAGCACTCTGTTAGCAGTTGCTCTATGGCTTCCTAACCTTTTTGGATGGGTGGTGCACTTTTGCAGTGGAGATGTGGGACTCTAAACTCATTGAGCTTGGATAGCGATTAGTTTTTCAGGAGTTGTGTATTCCAGCTCAAGGTGGCGAAAAGCAAGATTGATTAAAATCAAGGTGGTGCATATAGTGGCTGTGTGATAGTTTTATTGTGATCCAGTAGCAACTGTAGAAGACACCCTAGGAAAACCAGAGTGATTCCCCAAGGTAAAGGAGGCAAGGACTTTTATAGATTTTAACCCTAGGTCGGAGAATTTGAAAAGGCCTCACTAGTATATATTGAGCTAATCTTTATGCTTTGTTCTATGTTGAGGTTGATTGGATTGAGTGAGGGTCCAAAAGTTGGAAAGAGTTGAGGAAGTGCTAGAAGGCTCATATCAATACCTGCAACAAGATTGTGCCTTATGCCTGAACACTAAGTGCTGTGCATCCACCTTCAAATTATAGACTCTGCATTTATAAAATCCACCCCAGGTCAACACTTTGCTCCCAACATGACCTTCATGAATTTTCTGGGTACTCAAGACAAATGGAAACAGTGTGCATAATATTAACATATTAACTGCTGAGGCCCATAATACAAATGTGTCATGTGTGTTAACATGTTGGACTTCACATTCCCTGGGAAACAGGTTGTAGTGAGCGAACAATGTTAGTCTGTTTTGAAGATCAATACTAGCATCTTTCCAAGAGGTTGTGAACACATCAGCCAACGTATAGTCACATTTACTACTGGTTACCGGAGGCATGGGAAAGTCTGGCTACCTCCCGATTACCACCTCACCCACTTCAAAAATGCAGTGATCAAGACAAACATGCTCTAGAGACCAATGCAGGAAAGTCCATCACAAAGCAAACGTGTTCTTGAGCCAGGTCATCTGCCATACTTGTAAGATTTAAAAACTGAAGTATAATGATCCTTTGGATCTCTGTATGACTGTGTAAATTAACAGTGGGCGAAGTTCATCAAAGGGCTTAGAGTCCAACCTTCTATCTCATTCAATCTTTGGGAATCAACTTTGCTGCAGGTCAGCAGCCTCTTTTCACAACATATTAATTACATTTGTTAACCAGACTTCTCCTTTGTATAGTCCTTTATGGTCATGTGCATTACCAATAAGGATCTACTCAGATATTGTTTACCCTCTCTGCTAAATGAAGGGGCCATGTGTGGTTCTGATTTAGTGAACATTCTGAGTGGTTGATTTTCTATTTTGACGTGTTTGATTCAGTTAAATGCACAAAGGAGGGATACCCTGGGCTGTGGTTCTGTAAGCAGCTACAAAATTCCAGCCAATCTTCACTTGTCCATAAGCATTTCCATTGATTATCATATTCTTTGTTTCCAAATTTGCATTCATGGAGCTTCAGAAGCTGGGGACAAATTTTATTTTGAATGATGCACACAATAAGTATCAGGTAATGCTACATGCAATGACATGGAACATAGTTTGCAAGGTTCCGTCTTCCTGTTTAAGATGGAATGTGAAGTCTAACATAAATGGGAGGATAAAAAAGATTGAATCAACCTGTCCCTCTGCATTTAACAAGATACAGAGATATGGTAAAAAGATTTTCTATTTTAAGGTGGGTGGTGTTCATTATGGCCCTCTCTTCGCTAAGAGTAGAAACGTGACCGGCTCAAGACTTACCAAATTACTGACTATGTTATGAGACTTGTGATGATTGGTTGGGTTTTGGTTACTTAGGGCCTGATTACAACTTTGGAGGAGGTGTTAATCCGTCCCAAAAGTGACGGTAAAGTGACGGATAAACCACCAGCCGTATTACGAGTCCATTATATCCTATGGAACTCGTAATACGGCTGGTGGTATATCCGTCAATTTTGGGACGGATTAACACCCCCTCCAAAGTTGTAATCAGGCCCTTAGTTTTTAATTTGAGTGTTTATGTAAATAGTTAATATATCTTTTTGCTGTGAACCATAAAGAGTTTAGAGAATTTAGAGCTTTGGACTTGTTAGAATCCTAGAAGTACTGATCAAACTGGGGGTATACAAATATTTTTGAGATGCCTTTCCCAGGTAATGTTTGTGATCTTTATGTAAAAATAGAGAGCAAAGTTCATAAAGCCTGAGAATGCACCTCTCCGTAGGAACTAACATTCAGTGTTACCATAGTTGAAGAGTGCTCCTCAGCCCTAGTCTAAGGAGAAAGTATCGCCCAGAAATATAGTCTGTGGAGACTGATTAAAGATGCTGATTGCAGAAATGTTTACCATACATTAATATGAGCTTATAAAATTATCTACATGTAAATTTCCACCATCAAGTGCTTGCTGCCAAAATGCTAGTACTGGATTTCAATTAGTATTTAAGTCCAGTAATGGAACTTTTCTCATCTGGGAATATCAATACCTCACTTACTGTTGGGCCTCAAAATGTTGAACAGGTGCAGCACTCAGGATGGGATTGCACTGTTTTTGGTGTGCATACATTCAGTAAACTTTTTTGGCCAGGTTGGCACCTGTGTGCCTTTCTAGAGCATAGTTATTTAATGCTATGGCTGACCTGCTGCAAATAACAATGTCCTAGTAGGTAATGGGAACTTAATATACGAAAAACCATGTGCCCGGGCGAAGAACAGGCCAAGAGCAGGCCCGTCTGCGGCCGAAAGAGGCTGGGCTGGGCCACCCTATTTGGCCTTCCACTTTTGATTTTGTTTGACCTTATCTTGTTTCATTGACTGTGTGGTTTTCTCAAGTGTCTTGGGTGGGGACTCTCAGTGGTGGGCAGAAGGAAATCTGTTGCATATTTGCCCTCTTCTAGGGTTCGATCTCTCACGACAAGTAAAACCAGTTTCCTCACCAATGCACGGGTGCTCTTCACACAGAAATTGAAAGCGTTGAAGAAAGGCTTGGGGCCACCAAGAGATGCTCAAGATTCTGACAGGAACGTGATTACCCTGTGTCCTGCTCTAGCATTAAGCAACAAATCAGGGAAAGCATATACCAATACTTGTGATTTCAGTGACACACACACACACATATATATCCATCCCCCCGTTAGTTCCATTGCAGGGCTAAGTGGGAATAACAGTATGGCTAGTAAAGATAATTGCGGTCTTCAGGTTACACCATAATCAATGAATTGAATGGCCCACTACAAGAGATCCATCTCAGACTGAACCTTACTCTTCAAGATTCTTGCACATTTAACTAAGAGAAAGTTGAGATAAGGAAGTGTTGGACTCTGGCTTTGTCTAAGGAAGGGTTTCACTCGAGGCGAGGCAGCAAGACTTTGAAATACTTTGCAGCGCCCTCCAGAGGCTACCTCATATATGCAATAGTCCTTAAGAATGCCCCTAAGCTATTTCATAACCAGTTTGAGGAGTTTACTCAATTAAAGAACAAAGGGCCCAATTTAGATTTTGCGGACACCAATATCTAAATCAGGCCCCTAGTGGTAAACTGGCTGAGCAGAAGTGGGACCCCCTACAGTTGTGATACTTTGTCTCGAATATCATAAAGGTGGTAAGGGACAGTTGTGTTGGTCAAAGCCGAAAAGGGAATCGAGGACTGTGTTTTTAACTTTAGGGATTTACATTTATTAGTTCATATTTTAAACAAGTTTTTAATTGATGGTGCTTCTTACCCCAAAATCACAGTGGTACCTCAAGGTTATTTCTACCAGCCCCAATTTGCGGTGACTCCTAGACCTGCCCAGTTTATAGTACCCAGGAGTTATCATTTTTCCATTTCGACCCAGAGTTACTTCTCTTCACCTGACCATATAGACTAACTTAGTAATATGTCTCCATCTAGGTGTGTTAAAACTAATATCTACCAAGTTCCTGGAAAACAGGCAAACTGGAAGGAAGGGGGGACACTCGAGCCAACATAGCCACCCAAGTTTCTTCTTCCTCTGGACCTGTAAGCCTTCTGGCCAGACTGCTCGATATAACAGTTCCCCTTAAAGGTTCGAGAGCCCGAGATATGGGCCTGGATAAGAACCATTGTATGATTAGACCAATCCATTTCACACAACCCTGAGGTCTCCTCTGTATCTACGTCAAGTCCTGGACTGCCTTTTCTGGAATGTAGCAGGACTCTCAAAGTGAATACACCAGCCTTTTGTGACATTTTTAGTAACTGTCATATCTTTTGTTGGTGGGTTTGTATCTGTTTTCACGCCAGCTGTTAACTCTAGAATGGTTCATCATAGGGGTGGTTTACGAACGCTAATTTCTACCTCATTAGACGTCAGGTTTCTTAAAGCAAGTCTTGACTCACCACATTTTCAGCTTAGATGCTAGTCTTCAGAGTCTTTGGAACTACTTATTATTATTCATTTTTACCATAACAATTTTAACCCATCTAATACAGTAATTAAAGATTCACTGGACTGAGATCTTGCTATGGTTCAGAACACTTTAAAAGGGGCCTCCTGTTTGGGCAGGAGGTTTTAATTGCAGGCTGTGCCCCATTTCTAAATCATCTGTATGTGGTAATGATGGCTGTGTTAAGGAGGTTTACTCCCACTTCGTTCATACCCCCTGTGGTGAGCTCTCAGTGCATTGATTAGTAGGCAGTCACTTTTATAAGCAGTAGACTTCACTCCCTCTCCCATAACCAAACAGATTACTTTCACTGGGAAGCGCTCCAGGAGTCTGATAATATAATTTTCTCTGAGAAATTTAGACATAAGGTAGTTGATTTTTTTATTTTTTTTATTTTTTTACTATAAATAGCTGTGTGAGCGATCATAAACCTTTGGTCCTTTCCTTATCTCTAGGTGTAGTCCAGTTTTGCCCTGCCTTTTTCATGTTTCCCATTGTAGTCAATCGCAATAGAGGCATTTCCCGCAAATGTGCATTGGTGGAACCTAGTGTCTTCTCAGCCAACATGGTAGCCAGAAATCGAAACTAGTACTTAGTATGCTTGGCTGATGACCTATATCTGGTTTGCACCTTGAATGCATATGAGGGGCCACAAATGAAATGCTAACATTGGAGTACTACTAGAGATTCCCCCCATATGTAGCAAGTACCAAGAGTGACGTCTACCTCTTCTAGAACGTTAATAACGCCCCATTTTTTGGAGATACTGGTAATACTCCTCTGGATGCCAGCATACCACAGCACAAGTGGGTCGAGCACTATTCCAGGGTTTAGCTCTGATTTAGATAACTATTGATCCCATGGTGGCTAGTCTTCTCCAAGGCACTCATGAATTGGCTCTTATCACCTTAGTGGAAGTTATATCAGCACTAAAGCACAGTCCCAGCAGTACGGCCCCTGACCCAGATGGGTTTCAGATTGATCTATTCAAAGACAATGTGTCTTTATGTGCTTCTCCTATTGTCAAATTCTTAAGGAGTTCCTTGATGGCAGGCCCGCCAAAGTCCTGGTCAAACGCAGTCATACTACTGATTTTTAGGAAGGGTGATAAAGCTAACTCACAGTGCTACAGGCCCATCTCTTTAATTGACTCCTCAGCCAGAATATTGGGTAGGATCCTACTGAATTGGCTGGCGACTTCGGTTGCTGGAAAGGGTATCTTCTCTGCTGTCCAGTTTGGTTTCAGAAAAAGCCTTGGTACTGTTGAACAGTGCCTAAATATGCACTCAATTATCAGCAGGTACACATTGGCTAAAACGGGTTACCTGCACCTAACATATCATGAACCTGAGTTCAGCCTTTTACTGTGTTAAGAGCGCTGCTCAGGGAGGAAAATGCTAAATATGGGGGTGGAGCTTCCTCTTGTTCAGTTCTTAGCCAAGCTACACGAAGATGTGATGGGCTCCATTAGGTACTGGTCAAATCGTGAATGTACTCTTCTCATTCAGATTAAACATGGGGAGAATAGGGCTGTATACTTGCTCCCTTTTTGCTTTGCTTGTACATTCATGATTTGAATGCATGTTTTTATTACGTGGAGGCAGATGTACCGAGGATTGGTTCCAGAGGTATTCCTGCCTTTCTATTTGCGGACGACTGTGTCCTAATTTCAAGAATTGCAGTGGGTCTTCAAAGGCTGCTATACAGATTTGTATCATTCATGAGCATTCTTAGTCTCTCAACGAACATTGCTAAGACACACATTATGGTATGTGGGCCCCCTCTGGTTAAACATACGTCTCTTTAGTAATAAAATCTTAGGTGTCCCATCTTTTGCATATCTAGGGGTAATTTTTTACTCCAACTCTACTTGGCTGTACCTCAAGAGGGTTAGAATCTCCCAGCTCGGTAAGGCTATTGAAGCAGTTATTATGTTTGTGAGGAAGTTAATCTAAAAGGTACTTGGATGTACTGATCAACATCTATTGGGCTCGGTGTAGCTCTGCCTGCACCTACGATCTGGGTGTGTGCTAAAACCTCTCATATACAGACCAGAGAGAATGTGTTTTTGAGGAGACTCTTATCTGTCCCTACCTGTGTTCCTATCTATGCTTGTCCTGCTGATTCGGTTAGAGGATCGCATCAGATTGGCACCATTGTTGCTATGGCACTTGATCTGGTCCAAGCAGGAAACTCTGCTCAATCAGGACATAATCATTGACTGCTTATGATTGGACAATGTCCGCCATGTCCCATGGCTGAGACACATTAAAGAACAATTTATCCTGCTTGGGAGGTGGGATTATGTTCATAATCCACAGCTCATCGGTTCTATACCAAAGAGGCGATTAAAAGCTGAATATCTTTCTATGATGGGCTGCAGAAAGGACACTCTAGAGCTCAGCAAAAAGAGTGTGACAACTAATCACCTGCAAACAACTGCTGCTCAGCTGGAATCCAATTTGTATGCAGTACTGCATCATCCGGTTTTAAATCTGATCAAATTTAGATTCAGCATTGCACACCTTCTAGTCTCTTACCCTAGACACACATACAGTAGATCAGATCTGGACCTGTACCCTTGTGACTTGATATCTAATAAGTCTGTTGCATTCCTTATGTTCTTTGTTTTCTGTATGATGTAACTAGGAAGCAATTTCTTTTACCATTGCTTAGGTCTTTAAACATCAGGAAGTACAGACCAGTGTTAAACTCAGCTATTTCAATCTGAATATATCTGTATGATGGTGTTAAAGCAGAAATCTCGGCTATATTTTAGTCACGCCTTACTAGATAGCAGATTTCATGCAAGAGGTTGATGAAGCGACACCAGTCTGCTTAAAGGAAATGTCAGAGGCGTCAAATCAAATATCAAACAATACTATACACGTTATTGAATCAGGGAAACCACACACCATGATCAATTCAATCATGAATAACCACACCATTTTAATAAGAAGTTAATATGTTTATTTCCTTATATTACCAATGCCAGGGTCAAAGAAACTATCCTCAGACAATTGATACATGTAAAGAAACAATATAGGCTGATTTAGTTGGTGAATAAACCAAAGCTTGATCAATGCTGTAACAATAGTTATTTCAATAGAGAAAACACAAAATCAATAACAATAGAATCTGAGCAAGAGTAATTGACTAAATTGGAACCAACAAATAAAAAAGTCAAATACCGTTCATGAGCATGAGAGGGGATACCTCACTAACCCCTAATTAGCATTAGCATGTTGGGCTACATGCAAAAGATTTAGTAACACAAATTTAGAAAAAACAACTAATTATGGCGCTAATAAAATAAGCAGCAGTTCTGGTACCTGTAAAACAAAAACAAACTAATAGACATTTTCTCGTTAATATTACCTGTCTTAAGGAGGCAGCAAAAGATTCATCAAGGGGACAGCAGCGTCAGCATCAAGACAGGAAGAGAGTAAAGGGGAACGGTTTAGAAGTTTGGACAGTAAGTTTGCTAAATCATTAAAGCATTAGTCCAGTGTTGGACAGGAATAATAAACTCAGAAAATAAAAAACACCAGAATGTTAGTTGACTATCTGGCAAAGCATGAAGTGTCAAAGTGACAGATCACACCAGATGCACGAAGTGAAGTCTCTGGAACCCAGGAAATAATGGCGTCTAACCCCGAACAGGAAAGCAATGCAATGCCCCGAAAATCGAATTCCCTAACATTATATTAAACCTACTAACCTAGTCCAGTTGGACAAAACTATCACACGAGAGAGAGATGACCAATTACATTCATGTTCATTATAAAAACTGTACAAAATGTTAGCGTCAACTACGTCTATTGGTTATACGCTTCTGACGAAACTAGAACCAATACAAAATGTATCTTGCACACTTCCTTCTCCGGCTGCATCTGTGGACCCATTGTTTTGCTGATTTCCAACTGCGCCATTGCTCGACAGTGATATCAAGGATATAGAAACATTTCTTCCGTACCATTTCCCTCGGAAAGAGCATCCGAGTTAGTAACATAACTACAAGCAAATATGTGAAAGCAGTGAATGGAGTCTGTTTAAGCAACAGACGTGTGAATACACTAATGTATCCCTTACAAGAACATCAAGAAATTAGATAAGCATGTACTGACGCCTTGTCTGCATGAGGCCCAGCAGAGAACAAGAAAATGCTCGTATTATTTCAGAAATTAAATTCTACAAAAGACATCTTAACTCTTAACATCACATTGAATTTTTGCAGTTAGTTTTCATGTAGGCCACACATTAGCTGGTGGCCAATTTAAGAAACCACATTCTACATAATACATAAAATGTAGCATGTAATACTCTATACATTGAAGTATAAGCATGACTACGTATGAAGAAAATATTAATACAAAATCTACGCACCCACAATGGTACATAAGTTTATCTTGGCAGCTATTAGATGGTGAGGAAATGATACCTTTTTGCACAGGTTCCATTCTCTGATTTTTTTTGTTTTTTTGTTTCCAGAATCTCTTTAATATTTTAGCCAGCATTTCTGCTTTTTAATGGTTAAAGTGAGAGTGGTGTCAGATCGCTCATATCCACTAACTTGTCTGCCTGTATGATGTTCTCAGTGAGTTAAGTAGCTACTTCAGAATTCTATCTGTGACCTGCATGTCACATTAACTTCACATATATCTGTGAGTGATAAATGCTTGTACTCAGCAAAGCTAGATCTGATCTGCTGGGCATGAAAGACACCACTTGCTGTGTTTTGTGAGAGATAGAAGCTAG
Organism: Pleurodeles waltl; assembly: GCF_031143425.1. NCBI lineage: Eukaryota > Metazoa > Chordata > Amphibia > Caudata > Salamandridae > Pleurodeles > Pleurodeles waltl. The sequence goes on from NC_090444.1 coordinate 956,754,972, forward strand.
CTTTGCTACTGCCCTGCTTTACTTATTCATGAGAAAGCAAAGCTGGCATTGCTACTGCCTAATTTGTACCTGTCCTGATTGTTTGTGCCACCATCCCCTCATCACCCCCACCGCTTTGCATGTCTCATCAAGGAGGGAAAATTGCACTGTTCTATCTAAGGTGTACCTCTTCTAGAAAGAAGTTTTTTTTTACTGCTGTTGCCCATCTTAGAAATGCTGGCATTATAGCCAGCAGCACTCTGCATGCTGGATTTATATCCCATGATCAGTGCTAAAAGCAAACCTACAAGGCCCACATTGCAACATGCTGTTGGCTAAATCTCCAGACCTATCTGATGTCATGTCATATTGCCACTGAGCAGACATGTGAAAGGCAAATAACATTTTTAGTTCTTAATGTTCTGCGTTTTGTCTTATAGGCAGTCATTGTCCTCTCACCCACTGGTTTGTTTGCCCAGAGACATCCTCTTTTAAAGCAAAAATACTAACCTGTCTTTATTGCTTCTTGTGGCACACACCATTTCCGTCTCTCTATGGCACAAGACTTACCTTTTTCTAAAAATGAGAGCAAAAAGTCTCCATTTAAAAGAACGAAAACTAATAATCAAGGAGTTTTCAGCATTAAGACTTGGCTATTCACTTCTACAGCTTCTGCACCTTTCTCTTCTCCACTTTTTCGAATTTCCTACCTGTTGCTAGATGCTACAAAACTTCTAAAACATTGCATCCTCGAGTTTATAATCGAGATAACAGAGGACAAGGCTATTTGTTTTAGCACTACACACATTGACCATTAGCTGATTTACTCAGTGCCAACTTCTGTGCCCTTGTAGTGCGAGGGCCATCATGAATACCCCAGATGTAGTGTGGACCAGCACTACCAGTGCAGTGGACTCGACTGCGGGAGGAATGCACCACCTATGATTTGGTTCTCTTTTTCATCACCCTATATGGATTATTGATTGAGCAGAGAAAACAGTGGACAAACCACTATATGGTATCAAGTTTGTAATTAACACCTTCTACGTTAGTAAAGTGCAGTGTTCTCATCCACACACATCCTAAGTCAAACATGTACTCTTCTACATGGCTACACCTTTCATGATTTCAAGGGATCAATAGGTGGTCTCTGTTTTGCATATTCCTCAGTGCCTGGCGTTTGCCCACCTACACTACAAAGAAAACAAGCATTGTCAAAGCCACTAGGTCTGGCGTTGGCTGCCAGCCTTCTGGCAGTTCTTATTTTTGTTTATCATGTTTTTTTGCAAAACTTTGTTTGGGAATACTCCGGGCCATCATCAATTTAAAAAAACAAATAATTTGCTGCATGACAAAGATACTGTTGCACTCTTTGGCACAGAAGGAAACTTGTGAAAGGGTGCCATGCAAAAACTTGTAGTGAAGTTAACCAGTGCCTGAATTGTGTTGATAGATTGCCCCTTAATTCATGCTGGAATGGGTGGACGAAAAATGTGAATGGCACCAACCACAGCCTAATAAATGAAGTCTGTCGGGAGCCCCTATCGGTAACTCAGTTATACACATAATAATTTTAGTAAAATCAAAAGGGCTTGGCTTACAGACTGAAAACGTGCCTGGTCCTTAATAAGTAAACTTACAAGGGGAATCGTATAGGCGATGAACCTTTTGTATCGGGTGGAGTATCCTAGTCATGTAATGATCAGTGACATTAGTAATCAATGTAATCAATCAATAACCACTAAGAAAAACATTAGTCAATAGACAATTATGACCAACATTTCATGGATATACACACCTCAATAAAGCGTTTAACAAATTTTAGTTCCCTATTAATTACATTTCTAATGCATTTGATCAATTCAAACTTTATTCAATCAGCTCAGAATTAGTTTATTAGCGACCACCAATAACACAATCTAATCAGAACTTGAGAAAAGATATGATCAAAAGCCTTAGCGTAAGCCAACAAAAATGAATATAACTACATTAATAGAGTTCAGCAATCAATTCGTCAATCATTTGTCACTGTCAACGTCACCCAAAAAGAAACCTACCTAACCCAGATTAGCATCAGCATGTGGGATTTCATGCAAAAACAATTTAGAAAGAGAAAAATGTGAATTTGGAAAACATCTAGCTAGAAGGGAAAACTATAAAACAGCGCAGTTGGTACCTAAAAGAAAAGGCACAATTAGTCAGTCACATTGTCATAGCTACCTATCCACAGAAAGGATCAGCAACAAAGTCAATCTTCGTCTTCAGGTCATCAATAGATCAGCCACGATTCAGGCTCTCAAGAGTATGAGCCCAATGACAGAATCTCGAACCGCGTATCCTAACGTCCTCAGCATTCACCCGTTGCTTCTGAATTTTGCCCTCGCATCTGCTACATCTCCCTAAACTCTGAAGTTTTCTCCCCTTGTCATGACTTTTTATTAGGGTTTTTCAGTCCATCCCCTAATTTCTAATTGGTCAGTCAATCGGCAGATATAACTGTAACCTATAATATTAATTTTACAAATCTTTGAGTTCTAATATTTCTCCATCCCCAGTTAGTTGATTGGTTCGCTGTATGATGCCCTCATCATCCGGCTCATCAGGTATCGAAAATGTTGCATATGCTTCTCCAGTCAGTGCTTCTATTGTTCAAGTCCTGGGAAAGTACATCGAGTCTGTCTTACATCAAACTTGTTACATTTCGTAGTCCCTCATCTCCTGTTCGTAGGTACATTGCAGAAAATGCTAGCTAAGCACACGGTTCATGGACAGTTCACAGGCACCAGTAACTTCTGTATGTTTATTGATTCTGCTTCTTTATGAGGCCTGGCAAGTAGGCCACTACTTCAGCTAAGTTACCTTCTACGATATAATGCAAAACATAGGTTATACAGCTCAACATGACATATTACTACATTATTCTTATACATTTTCATTTTTTCACACATTTTTTGTTATTTTTTTGGTACAACTTACGTATAAGTGGCTGCCATTCTCCGTGGGCACATTTTCAAACATGCACATTATTTTCTCTACAATTAATTTCTCAATGAGCTTTTGTTAATCAAAACACATACATTCATTAATAATTTCTAATTAGCATATCTGCGTCAACAGACTAAAAAAGTTAATTCGTCTGACATTGGCTGAAAGCCTCTTGCCTTCAAGAAATAAAGAAGGAAAAGGATGAGGAGGGAAAGAAAAAAGGGGAGGATAAGGATGCGAGGAAGGAATAAAGAGGAGAGGAAGAAGAAAGAAAGAATGAAGGGAAGTAGAGAGGGGAAAAAGGAAGAACAAAATGAAAGAAAGAATGGAGGTAAGGAAGAAAAGAGGGAAGAATGAAGAAAGAAAAAGTAAAGAGTGAAGGAAGGGAAGGAGGAAAGGCAAAAGGAGGGATAAAGGAACAAAGAAAATTAGGAGACGAAGGAAAGGCTAAAGGAAGGAAAAAGAAAGAAGGAAATAAATAAGGAAGGCGAGACAGAAGGCAGACAAGATGGAAGCCGAGAAACAAGGAAAGATAGTAGGCAGGCAAGATGGAAGGAAAAAAGGCAAGGTAGAAAACAGGAAATATAAAAGGAAAGAAAGAAGGCAATATAGAAGTCAGTCAAAATAAAAAGCAAGATACAGGGCAGGCAGCAGGATATAAAGGGCGGCACATCAATATATATATAAGGCTGATGTAGCTTGAATGTGAACTGTGCAAAAAAAAAATTGTCAGTTATCTGATACATGGCTAATTTCTGAACCAACCTTACCAGTTTTTCAGAAGGAAATCTGTGTTCTCAGTGGCCTTTTGCAGGTGATCCTGGCATGTGCTTTTACTACTCATTAGCCCTGCGAGTGGTAAGTAGAGTTTCTGAAATGATGCTGAGATGTGACAAAGGGCTTCTAATGTCCTCATATCATGTGAAACCCTTCAACTAGTCTAGGTGTTTTTATCAGTGGCTGTTTGCCTTCTAGGACTGATAGTGTTACTGTTTTTGAAAACCCAACTGAAGTCTCAACATGTGAAATGCTTTTCATTAATAATCCAGAACTTGTTATGCGTTTTTTATTTGACACATGACCACTTTGCAGATATTCCAGCATTTTAGAGGAAGGTTAAAGAGACCATCATGCATTCAATGTAAAAAAAAAAAAAAAAAAAGATTGGTGTCTGTAGGACCCGTTAGACAAATGTTGCTTAAATAAATTCATGGATGGCTACACTTATACACAAAGGACTGTTTGGGCATCTGATGTTCCTTGCTTTTAGCCATGAATTTATGTAGTTCCTTGACTCCACATAGAAAATAAGATAGAAGAAATCTGGAAAATACCACAGATTGTTGTCTGGCACGGAGATAATTTGGGCCTTCAACATTTGTAGCAGTTTAAAATGACTTGCATTCTAAAAATATTTTATTCACCACTTGGTTAAACAAGTCTAATGTTCCACTGTGAATGGGCAAGGACAATTTTTGACGCTTGCTCATGCTGGATTGTGCATCATGGAGATCAAGGTCCAACATTTCTGTCTTTCGCATTGGCCATTAGATCCTCTGTAGAATGTAATCCTGTTCCCTCAACCCGTTCACCCCCTCTGCAGTACTGATGGACTCCACTTAAATGTCTGGAAGGACAGACTGTCTTAGCCAATACCATTTAACGTCCATCATGGTAGACTCCTGGAAATATGAAATAGAATCTTGTAGCAAAAAAATAGGCAATACTCTGACTCTCAATATAGGACTGCATCAGATGCATTGTAATCCTTTTCAGCTGAATTTATTTGCAGCTGGGCCTCTTTTTTATCCTACTCCATGGGCTTTCTATCCCCTCATAGAGGGTATCAATCTCTTCCTGATTCCAGTCTACTTCCATGGTCACTACTACCAGCCGTGTTCCTGTTGATTTTTGTAACTGTCTTAGCAAGGTGTTTTATCTGATTTCCCTCAGCTGTTTTGCAAGGTCTTTCTTTATTTGTGCTCTGCGCCAGATCAGTGATACACTATTGTCACTGAACTATTTGTCGATTTCTCACCCTATTAATGAGGACTGATTGCATCCCGGTCACATTTTGGGGGTTAAAAAGATCTTTCATTTTGAATGGGTGCAGACTTTCCATTTCATTTGTGACATCCTTTTTCCTGTTAACTTGTTTTCTAGCAAAGTCACTTGTTGATTCTTGCAAGCTGATGGTTGAATATTCTCAATATTTGTCAGTGGATTTAACACCTCATTCAATGGCTTTGTAGTTTCCTAATGACTTTTAGAGGTCACCAAGGGGAGTTAAAGTTTGTTCACACCAACTCTTCAACCCCTCTATTGTTGCAGAGCAACCTTTTGCATAAGGATATGTCCACACAAATTACCTTTCTGTTTTCATTGACTTGTTGGATATCTGTGCTATCAAAATCTGTCCAATTACTCTCTATTGTGGTGGGATTATCATTACTCTTCAAGATAGCTAGCTAGCACTGCATATGCAAATTAGTTAAAAATCGTGACCAAAGCCTGTCCTGTTGCCCCAGATCCACAGTAGGTATTTGTGAAAATGGGAAGGGCCTCTTCTGTGCTTTGTGACAATTAGCAGGGGGAAAAGAAAGGTCACTCCCCAAATCACTGCTTTCCTGATCACAAGGTAATAATACCTGTTCCTGCCTTGTTTGAACTAGTGCACTGGACAACTTTGTTGTTTTTGACAGGGCACAGTTTTCCTGATATTCACCATGAAGCCATGCCACCATACATGCATGTCATCCTTCACATTCTCAAACCCTCTCCTCAATTCAAGTCCAGATTTAATCTTTAAAGGTACTCCCTGCGGTGAAGTCCCCTTTGCAAAGCTCAGCCTTCATGCTGATCATTAGACTTTTGGCCAGTCTTGGGCTGCCAGCTTTCTAGCCATGGTTGCTGAGGAAGATGGATACTTTTAGACTGAGAACACATATCTTACTGTTCATAACACACATTTTTCTGTTTTAAATTGTTAAACTTTTGTTTCTGATTTGACATGCGCTAAATTTCTAGGGGAGTTAATCACTTCTGGTCCTTGACTTTGCATATGAGGATTACCCAAAGAACATCATGTTGTGTTTCTGTTTTTTAGCATATTATTTATTGTTTGAAAGGAAGAACCAGTACAGTACAATAGAACAGTACACTGGAGTTGGTAGTTAACAGGCCATTTATTTTTACAAATACATCAATAACCAGTTGCTCATTCATACAACCACATTCAAGCCCTACATATCACTGAATACTACAGTGCAGCATATGTGTGCTGGTGCGTGGTAGTTGACCAGCTGGGCCGAGCACGAGATTGCAGGAGGGGGAGCTTCATTGTAGCATAGCCAGAGGTGACACTTATGACCATCTGGACAGGGACTAACCCATGCAGAGCCATTGAGACATCTCTTGGCTCGCACCATAGAGTGTGTCAATGGGGAACCAGGGGGTCTCCCAGGAGGCTCGAGGAGCCCACAGTCCTCCTGTATGGCCAGGAACGTCCCCACCCATCCCCAGGTTTCCTTAGGGCAGGATTTGCTGGCATGAGTCAAACAAGTAGGTAGCTGTTCTTGGCAATCGGCAACATCTTTCACCCAGTTGGGGGTGGGGCACACATTGGCCCCGTTGCATTGGCGATTGGCAAGCAACAGAAGGATTGTAGTGTGTTGTTGGGTGTCAGCAAGGGCGTTCCTGATCCACCCCAGGACTGCAACCAGTGGGATCCTTGCAATGTGAAAATCAGCAATGAGGTCAATTGTCAGATATTGATGGACACCTCAACGCCAAATGTAGGAAACCTGCGTCCCTAGTCTGCAGCACACATTGCATCTTTATTCATACAGCAGTCATTTTGTATAAACAAACTACCTTTCCCATAAACCCAGGGAAAGTAACACATGAAATAATCAATCATGTCACGGTGTCTTGAATATAGTCCTACAACTCTGCCAATCACCCTCTTTCTTCGTGCAACAGGAACCGTTCAAGTGAAACAAACAACTCACCCAATTAGTCCTGCTTAGAAGCCTCATTCCCTTCAAAAGAGACAATTTTGTAACGTCCGTGTGCCATAATGAACATTACAAATATGTGCAAAATATCTGCTAATCGAAAACAATACAACTTGATAGACCAAGCAAAACGCATTGACCATAACAAACTAAGAAACCTCCCAACTGATAAATTAATAGAAAAGTTACTAATACCTTAACAGGTGATCCTTTCTCCCACCTGGAAACGTGAAGTGCAGAAGGGGTGGGCATAAAAAAATATTTATACAGGAGGGAATAATCTTCGCCTTTGTGTCCTTAATAGAATTGGAACTTTCTGTTATGATAGCTAGGACATTTTTCATTTATGTCAGGACTGGAGGCTCGGAATATGATTTTTAAAAGCTCGTCCACTATCAGGGACACCATGTAAACCATGGGCTTAAAGTAGAATGTCTTGAATGTTGAGTTTGTAGACCAGTCAGCTGCATTCAAAATGTCTTCCAGGTGAGTGCCTAACAAAAAAGCCTTAAAGCCATTGCACCCCTCGTAGAGTGCGCTCCAAAAATGGAAATGTCAATTCCAGTCTCCTGAAGTATGCCCCTCACCCAATGAGCAATGGTGGGGGACAAAACCGCCTTAAACGATTTAGGTAGAGTGATGAACAATTGTTGCTCTCCTGCTGGCTGAAATTCCTCCATGGCGGCTTCATAAGCCTTGAGACGTCTGACAACACACAACTTAGGTTTCTGAGTAAAAGGATAGGAAACCAACCTGGAATGGCCCTTCGTCCTTCTAGAAATATGGAATGTCGCCACATCCAGGGTAAAAACTCTCCCCGAAATATCCAGAGCCCTGACATCAGACACTCTTTGGCAAGAAACCATTTGCATTAACATTGCTAACTTACCTTCCTGGATATTTATTCTGTGCCCAAGATTGAAACAGGTGTAGAACCCTATTGACATCCCATGAGGGTGTATACCGGGGTTCAGAAGGAACCGATAATTGCACTTCTCATCAATTTTCCACCAATGCATGTTCTCCCACTGGAAGACCTTCAATGGGCAATTGGCCTGCCAAAATGGCTGACCGAAAGGTGTTCACCCTGTAAGTCATTCCTTCCAGAATCAGAAATGACAAAAAAGTCAAGATATGCACAATTCCTGACTCCAAGGGATCAATGTCCCTTTGCAAACACCAATGCAGCCACAGGCTCAAAGGGGACTTGTATCTCTTATTTGTCCCAGCTGCCCAAGCTTTGGAGAGGAGACCCTGAGCTGCCTCTGAAAGTCCTTGAATCTTCCACCTATTCAGGTTTTCCTCCATGCCATAAGAGCTAAATCCCCCTCTGGAACCATGTGGTGATGAGTCCCCTGTGGATCCTGAAGGATGTCCTCTTTCCGGGTTAGATGGATTGGAGAATCCGAAGACCATGCCGTCATCACTGGAAACTATGCTTGAGGCTTCCACAATGGTAAAATCACCATCAGCAGTGCCTTTTGTCTGCACACTTGAGCCATCAACCTCATCAGCATTTTGAACAGCGGGGGTGCATAGCCTGTTTTCACGTTCCAGTCCAGCAGGAAGGCATCAGTCACTTGCGGGTCCAGCTTCCAACTGAAGAACCAGGTCAGGTTAGTGTTGAGACAAGAGACAAACATGTCCACCGAAAAAGGACCCAAAAGCCTCTGAATCATCCTGAACAAATCTGAATGAAGCTACCAAGCACTGAGATCCTGCAGATACCAGGAGTGCCAATTGGCTATCTTGTTAGAGCACTTTGGGCGATACTCCGCTGTTAATGAAATCTCATAACTATGACACTATTTCCAGAATTGTTTTGCCAGCTCTAACAACCTTGAACAGGGCCCCTCCCAGACAATTGATATACCTTACTACTGACAGAATGTCCATCTTCAAAGAACTGAACACTTGACTTGTCTTTCGTCCAGCAGCAAACCGCAAAGGACCCCACCAGCAAATCCAGACAATTTATGTGCATGGACCGTTCACCGGAAGACCACTTTCCTCCAGAGGATACACATCCACAACTGGCCCCCCAACTAGAAGGATTGGTGTTGGATTCGATCACCAGATCGGGACTGTACCTGAAAAGAGCCCCCATTTCAAACCTCTATTTGATCTAGCTACCACCTCATCTCTTCATTGACTTAGTCGGTGAGTGAGATATTAGCGATGTAGGACAGACCCTCTTGTAAATGGCGTGCCTTTAAATGTGTGCCGAATCTTCCTCCTCTTGGCAGGAAGAATCAGAGTGGCAATCCTGAGTCGATGACAAACCCGAGGAAGGTTGTCCTCTGCTCCAGACTGAGCATCCTTGGATGGCTACGACTGCTACCTCTGCCTCGCTGAGTTTGTGAAACTGACAGGAGGGGTAGAAACCTCCACAGCGTGCAAGATCTTGCCACTGTGGTTTTGATGGGAGCCTTGGTCTTTCTGGGAAGAGCTAGATGAGAAAGAGCAAGACAAGCGCCCCCAGCCCCTCCAAAAATATTGGATGAAAAAAATCTTCCTAATTGAGGCCTGTGCCTTTTCAAGGGAATTGAAAACATGCACAAACCTCCCCACTTCCTTAATAAAAGGGTCCCAGAATAACTCTTCCTTGTTCCTCAGGTCCCACCTCAGAGAACGCTAGGTCACCCAGCTTTGGGTCCACCTTGATAAGTAGCGACTGGCTCCTCTATGCGATAAGGCTCAATTGGCGTTCCCCAATAGAATAAGTGTGCGTTGGGCCCAGCCAGAAAGAATTTCAGGTGGGATGAGGAAGCCAGATTGTTTTGCCTCCTCTGTAATGTCAGGTATTTTAGTAAGGGGTCCAGTGACATCCAAAAGCTTATCTTGACATGACAAACAAGAGCAGTTGATGCCCTTTTTTAGGATCCCAAATGTATTTTGCAACTAAGGTATTCATCCTCTCATTAATTTCTGGTGTTTGAGCAACTTTACATTGTAGCGACGGGCGGGGACGCTTTATCTGCAGTCTAGAACGAACCTCCTTGTCAAGAGCTTTTCTCAAGCAACTCGCCTCTTAGGCTGCCACCTTCTCGCTGGGGGACCGCATGGAAGATTGGGGAAGGAGTAAATCATCTGGGTCCAACATGCCTCCATCAAGTTGTCTTGCAAGGCTATAGACACCTCACTGGACGAAGGGCACCGGGGCTGTGAAGGGTCGGGATAACCATCAGACTCATTCTGCGAGTTGTCGCCCTCCCTTGGGGACAGGGTCTCAGGGGACAGATCAAGGGGTTCCAGCTCCTGCAACTGAGGTTGCGATTGAAGGAAGGGCCTGTTAAGACACTCAGAAGCTTCTTTATCAATGCCCTACTCCAGAGGGCGCTTAGCCACTTGATGAGAGGGCAGCGTCTGGTCAGGTGGTTTTTTGGGGACTTTGTCAGTGGGCCTGAACCAGCCGATCCAATTTGTCCTCTAAAGGAGCCAGTTCTATGAAGACTGCCTGCTGGATGGAGGCATCTACTGCCTCACAAAACTCATCAAGAGGCATGAAAGAGGCCGCTTCCTCTTTGTAGGATGTTGCCTATGTATCCTTCATAGCAGGGGCCAGTGGTGGGCTACGGAACTTAGGGTGGTTTGTGAGTTAGGGTCTTGAAGGGAGCCACTCACCCTAGAATATTCGTATAATAAAAGGCACCCTGGGCTGCTCCCTGCGTTGCTGTGAGCTGAGGAACAGTGGCAGTTAGACTCTGACCGCTCAACTGTGGGCCTAAAAACCTTATCCAAGACAGGGCAAAGTATGAGAACCAAATAACTTTAATGATTTTTAGCCCTGAGGCACCTTTCTTTTATCCACTGGCACCCCACAACCTACTGAAACAATGCCCTCCTGCCCTTACTGGGGTCGTTTATCTACAGACCTTCCACCACGGTGAGCGTGGCTGTCTTTGCGATATTGCCAACACGAAAAAACCCCAACAGAAGAACAAAAACTCTAATACAGACCCGAGGGGTGTCAACACTCCAGGCTGCAAGGGGCAAAGCAAGGTCAAGGCTCTGCGATGACCTGGGACACTCTTTTGAGCTTGCCGACAGAGCACCCAACGTACGCAGAGCCCAAAGTGCTTCTTTGTGATCTAAACACCCTCTAGCTGCTGGTGTGCTAGAACTGCACCTGCAAGTCCCCGATGTCAATAATGCCGCGTGAGGAGGGCTGAGTGGCGCTCCAGCGGCGACACCTACCTGGGGAAGAAAAGAGATGTTCCTAGCACCAGGCAAAACAATAACATTACAATGCCCAATACTATTTCCCCAAAAGCAGGACAGTTCTGTGCAAATACAAGCCAAGAAATCGTAATTACAAGAGGCAAGGAGACTTAATTGAAGGCTGCTGGAGCAGCGAAGAAATAGGGTGCATAGACAGTCATGAGACTATATTAAGGAGACTGACATAATTGGTATGTCTTGTTTTACTTTCCTTGGGTTTATGTGAAAGCTAGACTGTTTATACAAAATGGCTGCTCTATGAATAAAGAGTGAAGAAAGAAGGCGTAATCCGAGCCTGTGGTCCTGATGTAGAATTGCACTGGGGTGTGGTAGTTCTGTGGAGAACCTTTATATGTATAAAGCACAGTAGCCTGTAGTGACCAAACGGCAGACATCTGGGCACAGCAGTAACGCCACTGTTCTTCCGTGTCAGTCAAGCCCTAGGATAGCATATTGGTGTGTAGTCCTGTGTGTTGGTGTGTAAGCATGTAGTTAGCTTCCTAGAAGATTGAAATCCAATGAGCTTCTCCAGCACGGAGAGCGGCAAAAAGGCTGTAAGGAAAGAACTATGAAAAGTTTTAGTCATTGCTCTTAGTTTGTGATACATAAAAAGTCAAGTGATGTGCAGTGGAGATGCTCCTTCAGAGCCTGAAATGTAAGGAATTCACCATTAGGATAGAGGTCACCAAGAGAAGTCCTTTTCACCTTTTCAGACACTCCAGCTGTGAGGTCAATCTCCAATCCGCAGTCAGTAGTAGTCTCAGGTTCTGGGGATTGGAAAGGTTTCTAGCGAATAAGCAATCAAGTTTAGCTTGCTGCATGTTGATGCCCTCCTTCGGGCGTTTAGTGGGGGACCCAGAGGGCAGTGTTTAGTAGGTACAGCACCATATTATCAATCTTGATGGCAACATGGGTTGAAAGGGTATGGGATGATGACAAAAGTGTGCAAACTGCTTATGTGCTATAATAATTCTGCTTCTTATCAGGGGCGCACAACCCACCCTGTTTGAATAGCAGCATGAGTGAATAGGAGCAAACGTGTTGGAAAAGATGTCTTGTGAGATTGTTATGTACATTTACAAGGTTGCTATAGAATTCTGTGAAACAACATCATGGTCTTTACTGCTGTAATGGGGCGCTTTGTGGAGTTGCCTTTCATCTCATGGTGTACAAGATGGAATTGAGTGGCATATGATGGGACACCTAAGTAAATGAGGGATGGCTGTGAATGGCATAATGAAATAGTAGGCTTACAACTGAGGACAAATTAGTGTATTTTTCAGGAAGTTGTGTTAGATGCCGATGGAAGCATTCCGTGAATGTTAATGATGGCTTTTTCAGACTGAATTATCCATGCTTATAACTACTACTGGATAGCTGTGCTGTTGAAAGCCTGTGACTGTAAGGTCTTCATATTTTTTAATTGTCCCCATTCTGTCCCTTAACAAGCACATTTTCAATCTTATTATGACATATAATCCATTAAGTAAAAGGACGGAAATCAGTAAGGAAGTGGAGGAGGTTATATGTGAATAAAAGGAAATGTAATCGTTTTTGAAAAATTATAGAAGGCATTGTCATTGTAAATACTCACTTTTTTGGGTTCAATATTTTAGATAATTTGTTTGGACATTTGTGCTGTATGCATCATTTCCTCTTGTGTTTTAATAGGAAATGCCCGTTTCTTAATAAAACAGACCTGTAAAACTCTGTAAACCACAAAGCTCCAATTCGGAAGAGATTCTAAAACTTATAGCTTTATATTCAATTTCTATGGGAGTGTGTGTTGTAAAATTCAAGTTCTTTGCAATATCTACAACTTACAAACCAATTTAGAAAAATGGAGTAAAAAATTAACATATAAAATGGCACAAAAGTGACAAAGATCCAACCAGTAGTACCAGTGAAATGGGTTTCTAAAGTTTTAGGTTGAAATATTGCCAAGAAGCACAAAACACCATTCACGCTTATCTGGTCATGCTGGACTAGGGAAAAGTTACAAGTCCCTGCCGATCGTGTTGGACTGCAGCTCAGATACAGGGACCATGGTAGTCCTGGTGACGAGTTGCATTCTTAAAGTCAGCATGAAGAGTTCCTGTTGCATTGCTCTCAAGGAGCAGGTTGAGCCTTGTGGACAGTTGTTTTTGTAGCGAGAAACGCCAGTCATCCCTGAGCTTCACATTGTGGGCTGTTGCTGTCCAGCACAAAGAGAAAGTCCTACTGGAGCTTTGTGTATGAACGGTCATTTCTCTGCACAAAGAGGTCACTTAGTTGCCATGAGGAGTACAAAACCTTTGTAATGTCACCTCTTTTTCAGGGGGAGTTTGCACGGATGCTAACCATGGGCCCAGGACCTGGGGGGAGAGGTCACCATTTGAGGATCAGGACTTGCGCTAGCAGCATGGCTCAAGCAGTTCCAAACCCTTCTCCTGGTCAGTTAGATAGTTGCATGGAAGCCTCCATTCGTTTTTTTTTTTGTTTTTTTTTGTTGCTTATCTGGCTCACCCTAGAAGTCAGCCAACTTACCCTAGTAGTCACTGAGGGTATCCTGGGTTCAAGGCAAGCAGGTGTAGTTTTCTTTGTTCAGTCAGTAGGGCTGTCCCTCTCCCTCATGCAGCAGGGTAGTTCTTTCAAATCTTACACAGGTCCAGGAGTGTTCTGATGATAGGTTTGAGTATCCCACTTTAATACCTGGTGCCAACCTTTGTTTGGGGGAATTCGCTGACATACTCCCAAAACTGGTTCTGGTCAGGTCTTCCCCTTCCCCAGGTCCTGATTCCAGACTGTCTAGGGTGCTGGAGACGAGGGAGGCCTGGTGTCTGGTACCTTTGTGTGTGTGTGTGTGTGTGTGTTTGCTTTAGGCAGGGCCCTTTGAGCTGTAATTAGGGCATAGTATACCTCCTCCACAGCCATCCTATCAGGATAACCCTCTTCCCTCACACGTAGGTTTCCTTTGTCTAACTGTCTTGAAGTAATACACAACCACAATAGCAGATTCATTCACAGTCACGTGACCCATAGCACTCACAGAAAAGCACAGTTGGTTTGGGCAGCAAGATGCCAATTTTCTAAAAGTGGCATTTTCAGAATAGTAACTCAAAAACCAGCATAACCATGACAGGTGCTTTTAAATTGCAATCAAGGCTACTGGAATCATGCAATTTTGCAGCCACAGCTTTTTTTCACAGACTTCTGGATTTAACACGTTTGCCACATAAATCTTCATCTGTTGCATAATCTGCAGATTAAAAAAAAATTGTTTCTCAAACAGATCAAAAGTTACTAAAAATGCAGCAACATGCGTTTGCGTGCAATAGAAAACCCTTCACAAAGGCTAACTGGTCATCTTTCATTTCCTTATTTCTAAATTTATGTGTTAAACTGACACTAATGAGGTTAGATCTTTGACCAGACAGTATAACCATGGGCAAAAATGAATTAAAAGTATAAAATATCATGCCACATGCTGCATAATTTTGGGTGAGTTTGCCGCAATAATTTAGTCAATCCTGTTGCATAATTTGGTTCTCTCCTGCCGCATAATTTCAGTAGCTCTAATTACAATTCATTTAAGTATAAACAGCACATCTCTGTCTGGTCCCTAACAGAAGTTAGCACTTATTAAGTGTAATAAGTAATTCCAGTATCTATGGGAGAGATATGCCTTTCAACAGTGAAAAACAACTTTAGGAGTAAAACTTTCAACCCTTATGTCCTACTTTTAAAATACCATGAACCGTGCCCAGAGAGAACTTTTAGGACCTAGCTTATGGGTGACCTATAAGTATTACAAAGGAAAGTTTAGGCCTGTAGAAAGTTTTATTTTGCCAGGTCAAAATGACAGTTTACACCACACACTGCAGTGATAGGCCTGCGACATGGTTTAAAAAAAAGTATTGGGTGGCACAATGAGTGCTGCAGCCCTCTAGTAGCACCTAACCTACAGGCACTGGGTTCAGGTAGTACCATTTACTAGGGACTTAGAAGTAAATGAAATGTGCCACTTGGGTATAGGTCATTTTACCATGTTCTAACTGGAGAGCAGAAGCACCTTATTCCTTGTTTGTTAGCAGGGCAAATGTGCCCAGAGTCCTACTGCCAACAAAAACAAGTTCTGCAAAGTTAGATGGCGAAGGCAAATGTTTGGGGGAATACCACACCAAGGATGTCAAGTCTAATAGACTGTTTAGAAAAAAAGCCCAGATTCTGGATCTCTCTTTAGAAATCCAGCCGTATATAAAAAATAAATCAACAGAATTACCACCCTAACATCGAGAAGTAAGCAAAGAAATGTGAATCTTTAGAGATTGCCATCACTGGAGTAGGTAACTTAAATATTTTTCCCACAACTTTAGCATATTTTTGTTTTTGTTCCCTTTGATAGGATTGGATGGAGCTGTGGGTAGATGATGCTTTCTGGAGGTTTCTCTTCTCTACTATTCTACTTGTTATCATGATTCTTTGGAGACCGTCTGCAAATAATCAAAGGTAATGGCATACAGCTGTGTGGTGAGCAAATGCTGTTTTAGTCGATTTATATTTATCAATTATAAGTTAGGGCAATTGAATATTGATATAACTTCAGCAGCACTGTTTGATAAATATGTGCACTTTGCAGTCTCCCATGTTTAAGTGACTGCATCCAGAACTGTAATTAGTAACCTAAACAAATAAAGCATTGGGGATTTTGTTGGCAATGTCTGTGTCTGATGATATTTCTACATGATGTTGACTTGAAACTCATTATCTTCCTTAACTCTTTTGTGTCTTTGGGTTACCTTTTACAACCTGAGGATGTTACCTCAAAGTTGTCAATTCTGAAGGAAAATCAACAAAAGAAGCAAGGCTTACACATAAGAGACATGAGAGAGAAAAACTGCTTTATTCAGAATCTGGTTGAAAACTGGTTTGTTTGAAAATTAATGGATTTTTGTCCCCTTCCGCGTTTCTGGCTGCATTTATACTTAGTAGAAAAAGGAAAACATTGTTTGTTATTTTTTTTTTGGTGGATCTTATTTTACTTGAACAAATAGACAAGGCTGTGTTCTGAGTGCCTATTGAGAGAAGAAGTAAAAACTAGGTAACTCTGGGGAAAAGTAAGAAGTCAGAGTCCTTGAGTTGAATGGAGTGCACTCTGTGAACACTGGCTAGCTTGGCTGTACCATTGAGAAGATATTCTAGAAACTTTTGATGTGAATCCGAGGCATTAGTAAAAAATGTAAAGAAACCAATCTCATGCGAGATTATATCGAAAAGAAGCCCAAAGGTATGAAAGGCATTATTTTAGGCTTGAAGTCGTAAGCATGCTTTTTCAGGGCAATACCTTTTTGGTAAAATAAGTAGGTGATGCATTTGTAGCTCTAAAAAAACGTTACAGTAGACTGATAATAAAATCTATGTTGTGCCAGCGAACAGTGAAAGGACAGTGTTAGAAATAGGGTCTGTAGTTGGCCGTCAGTTTGAACCCTGTCCAAATAGGGACCCTCAGTCTGGTAAGGGAGATACACAGCTCAGATAACACCTGACCACCCCCTTGATAGCTTGACACTAGCAGTCAGGCTTATCTCAGAGGCAATGTGTAAAGTGTTTGCACAAACAATACAGTAACACAATGAAAACACCACAAACGTACTCCACACCAGTTTAGACAAATAGCTAATATTTATCTAAACCAAACAAGACCAAAAGAACAAAAATCCAACATACACTAGAAAAGAAATCAATATTTAAAATAAAGAGTCTTAATCTATAGGAATCAATGCATGTGTTTTTTTTGTTGTTTTTTTAGCTCAAAGTTCCTGGTACGCAACAAAAATGAAGCTGCACGGGCGACCGTGCGTCAGAAAAGCAAGCAATGTGTCCATTCCTTACTCGCAAGTGAGGCCGCATGTTGATTCTTTCTCTTCCGGGTAAGCGCTGCATCAATTCTTTCCTCACGGGGAAAGGATGCGTCTAGTTCCAGACAAGCAGCCTCAGGCCTTAGCGATGATGTGGAAGATTTTGATGCCCAGAGATGATGCATGGAAAATCCAGATGCACAGCAATGATGAATCCACGCTGAGTTGGTGATGCATGGATTTCACCGGCGCTGCGTCTATTTTTAGCAGTAGTGCAGGTGCTGCGTCGATTTTTAAATGCTGTTTGGCTCCAGGGCGTGGATTTCTTTCTCAGGTTCTACCTGCGTCTCCTTCCAAGGGGCACAGGGACTGGATGTGGTACCACTTGGCAAGTCAGGGGATTTCAGCAAGAGAGGCCAGGTCCTGGCAGTTGAAGTCTTTGATGTCCCTGAGATTTCTTTACAGGCAAAAAGCTCAGTCCAAGCTCTTTGAGAAACTTTAAAAGCAGGATACCTAGCAAAGTCCAGTCTGTGTCCTCTCTAAGGCAGAAGCAGCAAAGGAGCAGTACTCCTCCTCCCAGCTCTTCTCCTTGGCAGAGGTTTCTCTTGATCCAGAAGTGTTCTCAAATTGTGGGGTCAGCAGTCCAATACTTATGCTCATTTCTGCCTTTGAAGTAGGCAAACTTGAAAGGAAAGTCTTTGTAGTGCACGTGACCCTGCTTCTTCCTTGCCCTGCCCCAGACTCTAGGGGTTGGAGACTGTATTGTGTGAGGGCAGGCACAGTCCTTTCAAATGCAGTGTTGGCTCTTCCTACCCACTCTAGCCCAGGAAGACTCATCATGATATGCAGGACGCACCTCAGCTCCCTTTGTGTCACTGTCTAGAGTGAATTCGCAACCAGCCCAACAATCAGTCTGACCCAGACGTGGATTCAGCAGCCAAGCAGAAGCACAGAATGGTTAAGCAAGAAAATTCCCACTTTCTAAAAGCGGCATTTTCAAACTTGCAATCTAAAAAACAACTTTACCAAAATATGTATTCTTAAATTGTGAGTTCAGAGACCCCAAATCCCACATCTCTATCTGTTCCCAATGTGAAACTGCGCTTAAAAGATATTTAAAGGCAATCCGCATGATAACCAATAGGAGAGATAGGCCTTGCAATAGTGAAAAACAAATTTGGCAGTATTTCGCTCTCAGGACATGTGAAACACCCCAGTGCATGTCCTTCCTTTTAAAATACAATGCACCCTTCCCATAAGGCTACCTAAGGCCTACCTTAGGGCTGCCTTGCACGTAGTAAAAGAAAAGGTTTGAGGCTGGCAAGTGGGTACACTGGGCAGGTCGAATTGGCAGTGCAACACTGCACACACAGACACTGCAATGGCAGGTCTCAGGCAGGTTTACAGGGATACTCCTGTGGGTGGCACAATCGGTGCTGCTGGCTCACTAGTATCATTTGATTTACAGGCCTTGGGCACCTTTGGTGCACTTTACTAGGGACTTACTCGTAAATCAAATATGCCAGTTACTAATACCATTTAGACAGAAAGCATATGCACTTTAGCACTGGTTAGCAGTTGTAAAGTGCCCAGAATCCTAAAGCCAACAAAAACAGGTCAGAAAAAATAGGAGGAAGGTGGCAAAAGGTTTGGGGATGATGCTGCAAAAAGGGCTAGGTCCAGCAGTCGGTGATTTATGTGAATCTTACCTAGATAACTTGCTAGTGAAGGAGCAGCCACTGTCAAAGTACCAGCAAAATACATTAGTCCTTAAAATAAGCTGTTAAGTGCATCAATGGGGCTTTGCTGTTAAAATCTCCAGTGCCCCAGTACAGGAACTAAGTTTTTTAAAGACACCAGAAAGACTATAACAGCTCCACCCACCATCTAAACCCCATGTGAGAATCAACATTCATTATACTTTGACAGGCAGGAGATGTCATCATGTGCCGTTTGTCCCAGTAGGAAACTGGATTATTATTTGGGTTGTGAGACTGTACCCTCCTTGTGGAATAATCACAACTCTTGTTAGGGTGAACCCTAAAAGTCACAAAATGAACCTGAGCTCAACCTTCCTTGTAGCCATGGCACAGAGCAGATAAGCTTAATTTAGGGCAACGTAAAGTATGAATACAGTACCAACACTGTAATTAGGTCAAAACACAAAACAATAAAAATCCTAAATCAAATTTGACAAAAAATATTAAACAGAAGAAAATTCTACCTACCTTCATGGAACTGCTGGTTTGATACGTGTCACCAGCTGGCCCCTCTAAGACCCTGGAGCATTTAATTTTTTATCTTGAAAATATTTCTACGTCTCAAAACAGAAAGAAACTTTGTCTTTCAGAGCATGAATCTGAAATTCACTTGGTTGCCATGGAACAGCTGGTCGGATATGTTGGTCCCTTTTGCTCTCTACAAAAGTTTCCAAACGTATTCCTGGTGCCAAAGCTACCAAGTGAGTACACTTTTAAGATTCACAGATCCTGAAGCGAGAGGGTGTCAATAGGGGGAACCAGGAGACTCTCGGAGTGCCAGGCATAGGACACCAGCAAAGTTCAGTCTAAGTTCTAGTTTCCCCTGGTCAGCTGGTAATATTGTTAGGAAAAGGCCTCTTGCAGCTTTTTCTGTCCCTTTAGCCACCCAAGAGGTCAACCAACTTACCCCTGTAGTCCACCTCTTTGTCCTTAGTGTAAAGCAGTGCAGGTCCAATCCTTCAGACTTCTTCATAGGTCTCTGACAGCTGGTCCAGTCCTCTTCTGTTCTTCCAGGGACAAGGCAGTGTTCATATGGAGTTTTATGTGGTGCCCTATTTGTCTGGCACTAGAAAGTGGGTAAGGATGAGGTAAAAATTCCCAGGGTAAGTATACTCCCTTTTTTCAGTAGTTTCCTGTGTGCCATATTGCAAACAAAACCAGAATATCATGTATCGCCATTTTAGGATGCTGAATCTTTAACCACACCAAACGTGGTCTCTGGGAGGTCTGTTTGTGCAGGGGATCGCACTATGGTAATCACCAGTGTCCTCCCACATCTAATAATGAAATCCAGTTTGAAGAGAGAAGCAAGCAGTATACCCACAACAAACTCCGAGACAGATGTCTGGTAGAACAAAAGTAGGCCCCTTCATCAACCAGACTGGATGCACAAGAATGTTTTTGGCTTCCTATTCACTCCCTTTCAAGTGTGTCAAAGTGTTGTGTGGCTCAACAGGCATATCTGGCACTTTAGGAAGCTAGCTGTTTATGTAGTGTACCAATGTAAGGGTACACCTTGCAAAAAATCGACAGACCCCTATTTGATTTACAGGGCTTCCTTTAATAATCTCAGGCACTCTATTAGAGGTAGTGTGGTCCAGCAGCTTAGGCTTATCAGAAGACTGTTAAGCATTTGTTGCCAACAGAGTCAATAAATGGTACATACGCTCAAGAAGATACCCGAGATCAATTTATAAAAATAAAACACAATTTTGTATATTTTTTGACACCAAGATCATCTGTATCAGGTAGGTACTTTCAGAGTTATTAATTTTGAAAGAAACACAAGTAACAGTTTTGAGGCTGTAGTATGAAACGTAGTAATGTTATCCTATGGGAGAAACGACATATACTGCATGCATATACATCCAAGTGTTTGTCAAAGGGGCCCTGTAGGACTTAAGGTGAAGGGGGGACCAAGATCCAAAGATTCATCGGCAGTTTAGGTTTACCTGCCCTTGTGTGTCTGAGTGCAGAGGTGCTGGTTGCATTGGTAGCCTCCAGTAGAAGTTTAAAGGGACCTATCAAATCAACAGATGCTGCAAAGGGGTGCTTGGGGACAAGTATGGCGGAGCCCTTAGAAGGTCTTGGCTCATGGGGACGCTTAGGCCAGGGGAACGCAGTCAGAAGTCATAAACCTGGGCTTGGGTGCTGAGGTACATGACTAGCTGGCCACTTGTTTTGGAGGCTCGCATGGTTCTTGGGTTAACCTGGAGAAGGGGAGAAAACAAGACTGCAGAACCATTCTCAGTTTGGGCCTCGTCGGTCCTGAAGTCTCTCATTGGCAGGTTGATGTTTGCGGCTGTGGTGCCTGGGCTTGGACACTCAAAAAGTCTTGGTTGTGACAAATGCCAGGTACCCAGAGTATTGGTGCAGTAGGGGCTCCTGGAGGGTCTAGCATCTCATAACTCGCTGGAGGGATGGGGCTGACCTCTTGGAACCAGGGTGACTTCCTCCTGGCAAGATGCTCCCTTGGTGGGCCCAATGGCCAGCAAAAAGTACTACCGGACAAGTGCGGTCTGTGCCTGCTGATGTAAGAGGATGGCTCTCCAACCCAATGGAGATGCTAAGTGGTTGTAAAAAGTGCTCCAAGGGTTTGGGAGGATGCACAGCTTGTGGACAATTCGGGTCGGTGTAATAGTCGAGGTACCAGCAGCAAGGCAGAGTTTGGCACCAAGTTGAGGTTAAGTCCTCTGTTGTCACGGTGACTGCTCCTCTTTGTCCTTCTTCTGTTCTCAGGTAGACAAATTTGTTGATCTGGTGTCTAGGGATTCCATAAATACTCAATCTAGGGGTGTTGAGTGGTGCGTAGGTTAGCTACTTACCCCTGGGGTGACTACACCTTCTATATGTCCTTTTCCTGTGGGAAGTTTGCATAACCCTGACCCAGAGGTCTCTAGTTTGAACCACAACGAAGATAGTGAAACCTTTCCTGCGCTGGCCACTTCCTGTGGCCCCTCCCTTTAGAGGTGTGCCTAGCCTGTGAGCGTGACTTGCTTTCTGACTATTCCCCGCCTGCTCTGGTGCCAAA
The DNA here is from genome assembly GCF_031143425.1 of Pleurodeles waltl. NCBI lineage: Eukaryota > Metazoa > Chordata > Amphibia > Caudata > Salamandridae > Pleurodeles > Pleurodeles waltl. The sequence goes on from NC_090444.1 coordinate 956,776,801, forward strand.
TGGGCCTCAGAGTAGGGGGTGGCATTCCCCTGGTCTGGGGGGAAACCAGGGTCGCACAACAGAGGTTGCAGGGGCTTTGAAGCCTTTAGCTCTGATATGCTAAACCACTCGCCAGCCTGCTGGAGATGTGATCACTTTCCTCCAGAGCAGGCATTGTTTTTGGCCTCTGAGAGCACAGGCTCTCATCTGCAGGGGTTCAGAAACTAGTCTGTGGGGGCAGCTGGGATGATACCAGTCAACCAGCCCGTTAAGGGGCTAGTAGGTTCTCAGGGAGCACCTCTAAGGTGCCCTATGAGTGCATGTCGTGATAAATCGGATACTGGCATCAGTATGGATTTATTAAGATGTTTGATACCAAAACTCGAATTTTCAGTGAAGCCATCATATAGGTCGATAAATCGTAATAACCTGTGCATGTCCCCAAAATGGCTCCTGAACACTTGCAAAGTCTAACAATAAAACTAGACATCACAGTTGAGCCCTCAAATGTAATATAATGCTCCCTGTCTTAGGGTTCTAAGGCCTGTGTTGGAAATGGCCCTTTTTGCAGGGTCATCCCCATTCTTTTTGCCTCCTATTTTTTGTGGCCTGCTGCTGTTGGCTTTTGAACTCTGAGCACTTTACCACTGCTAACCAGTGCTAAAGTGCATATGCTCTCTGTGTAAATTGAATGTAATTGGTTTATCCATGACTGGCATATTTGGTTTACTAGTAAGTCCCTAGTAAAGTGCACTAGAGGTGCCAGGGCCTGTAAATCAAATGCTACTAGTGGGCCTGCAGCACTGTTTGTGCCACCCACATAAGTAGCTCTGTAATCATGTCTCAGACTTGCCATTGCAGTGTTTGTGTGTGCAGTTTTAACTGTAAATTCGACTTGGCAAGTGTACCCACTTGCCAGGCCTAAACCTTCCCTTTTCTTACATGTAAGGCACCCCTAAGGTAGGCCCTAGGTAGCCCCAAGGGCAGGGTGCAGTGTGTGGTTAAGGTAGGACATATAGTAATGTGTTTTATATGTCCTAACCGTGAAATATTGCTAAATTCGTTTTTCACTGTTGCAAGGCCTGTCCCTCTCATAGGTTAACATGGGGGCTACCTTTAAATCTGATTAAAGTGTAGATTCCCTGTGGGAGCGGATGGACATGTGGAGTTTACATCTTTTAGTAAAGTTGATTTTAGGATTGTGCATTTGAAAATGCCGCTTTTAGAAAGTGAGCATTTTCTTGCTTATACCATTTCTGTGACTCTGCCTGTTTGTGGATTCCCTGTCTGGGTCAGTTTGACAGTTGAGCTGGTTGCACCTCACACTAGACACTGACACAAAAGGAGCTGGGGTGTAGTCTGCATTTCCTGATGAGCCATCTGTGCTAGGAGGGAGGGAAGGAGTGGTCACTTACACCTGAAAGGGTTGTGCCTGTCCTCACACAATGCCGTCGCCGACCCCCTGGCGAGTGTCTGGGGCCTGGCCTGGGCAAGGCAGGATTTCACATTCCAAAGAGATTTTAATTTGAAGCAGGCCTACTTCAAAGGAGAAATTGAGTATAAGAAGGGCACCCAAAACCACAGACTTTAGAACACTTCTGGAAACAAGAGGAACCTCTGCCTGGAGAAGAGCTGAAAAGCTGAGGAGAAGTGCTGCCCTGCCTGTGACTGTGCTTTGTGGAGCTATCCTGCAGTTGCTGCTTCTGCCAGAGTAAGTGGGCAAAGACTGGACTCTGTGTGCCTTCCATCTTGTGAAGAAATCTCCAAGGGTTTGATTTAGAGCTTACCTCCTGTTGTTTGAAGTCTCAGGGTCAGCAAAGACTTCTCTCTGCCAGCACCTGGAGTCTCTGGAGAGACTCCTGCTCTGACAAGTGGTGCCCTATCCAGTCCCTGGGCCCTTGAAAGGAAAGCTGGTGGAAATCCAAGGAAATCGACTTCGGACGACTTCAGACCGACGCTGCTGCTGAATCCGGTGATGCCGCCTGCACCCGACACCGTGACCTTCGCTGGAACGCGACGATCTTCGCAGGCCCGACGCCGCTGCAGCCCCACTGAAGTCCACGACTCTGTGGAAGTCGCCGCACCACATCGTGACTGACGCCGCTCGAAGTGCGCAGATTCAACGTTTCGCACAGGCGCTGCGATCCCCGACTTTGCGCATCGACTTGTTTTCACTCTTCACCAAAGGTACTGTACTTGGGGGGTCTACGCAACTCTGTGTCCGGCGCTGCTGGTGGCGGCTTATTGGGAACGACTGCATCACGACGCCGTGTTAACCTCTCCTCGAAGCATTTTGTGTTTCTTAGCGCTATTTTTTTGTTAAATCTTTAAAAATTCATAACTTGACTTGTGTATGTGGGATTGTCGTCGTTTTGGTCTTGTTTTGTTCAGATAAATACTTCCTATTTTTCTAAACTGGTGTTGTCATTTTGTAGTGTTTTCCTTAAGTTCTTTGTGTGTTGGTACAAATACTTTACACCTAGCACTTTGAAGTTAAGCCTACTTCTCTGCCAAGCTACCAAGGGGGTAAGCAGGGGTTAGCTGTGGGTGATTCTCTTTTACCCTGACTAGAGTGAGGGTCCTTGCTTGAACAGGGGGTAACCTGACTGTCAACCAAAGACCCCATTTCTAACAGCCTGCTTAAGGGGTGTCTTACATATATTACATGTAGTGGTTTGTGGGATTTGCACACAGAATGTGTGCAATGTCATGTTTTAAAAATAGTTTGCATCATTTCACGCATTCTGCAATAGCAGGCTGCATGTGTTTGAGTGTGGTTCCCTTAGAGTGGGATAATACACGCTGCAGCTCTGAGGGACTGTCTTTAGTACCCATGCCATGTCCACCATTTACTAGGGACTTATAGGGGCGATAAAGTCCTTGCCAATTGGGTTACAATTGTCATTTGTCTCGTTTTTAGGGAAAGAACTCTGACACTGGGGCCTGGTTTGCAAGGAGCCAGTGCACTACCAATCAATGACATCAGTAGCAGTGGGGGTATCCATGTAAAAAAGAGGCACTTTGCTATAGGCAGGATTTCACATTGTGGTGTCAATAGACTGCCAGCAGACCCATCCTGCATATTCTGCTGAGCTCTGAGAAGGTAATCTCTGAGCATTTCAGTGAGCCTACAGTGTGCTTTTAGAAGGGATTTCACTCCTCTTCCTTGCTGAGCACAGGCTTGGAGTTGCTGCAGAGTTAATGCAAATTGGCCTCCAGGAACTACAGGCAGGGAAAAGGTAACTTTTTGAAAGTTACTTTTCCCCAGCATTCACCCAACTTCACAGTTACTCTGGATTGTAATAACTATTAAAAGTAGTTGTTTATTTGTTTGCTGCCCCCATTCCCAAGATACTGTATTAGCATTTTAAGCTGTTTTACTCTGATTTTCTAAATAGAACATTCCAGTCCATAATGGCAAGTTCTGGCAGGGATGTTGCAGTGCTTGGGTGAGGTTTGGAATGCCTTGAACCTTCCTGTCTTGCTCTAAAAGCATGTCATTGACATTTTCTCTTGAACTGCCGGAAAGAATTGAGAAAAGTAGAAAATTGCTGAATGAAAATGAAGTTGCTATTAAATTCAGTTTTGAACAACGCTATTTGGTAGCAGGCCAGAGACCTGTCACTGGCCCTGGAGATCAAGAAGCTCGTGAGGGTAACTAGTACCTTTGTGACTGAGGATAGAATATCGAGAGGTAAGCAGAAAATCAGGAAGCAAAAATGAGTGCAGCATATCAGAGTTTCTCTTGTCTCTAATGAGATCCTAGAGACTTACTTTAAATAATTCATAGAGAAATGCTTCTCAGTATAGTTTCACTCCAAATGTTACTTTGCACTGCATTTGTTGAAGGTAGTATCACTAACAGCCTGTGTGCACTTACAGAAGGAAGTCAAACTGCCTGCATTTAAGAAACAAAATCAGGTACCGGAGAAATCAAGACAAATCTGAGAAGATCTACTCAAAGATCTAAGTTCTAAAAGAGCAACTGAACCCTGTTAATGAATATTCAATATGTGGATGAGCAGGCAAGAAGGTCCAAATCAATTCCAGATCCAAAAACTGCACCAGAGAGCATTCAAAGGAACGAAATGCATTGTGTTCAACCTAGAAAGAAGTCAACAGATTAGGGAGGAGTAGAGCAATTGATCTTGGTTCAGATGTATTATGTACTTACGAGTGTAAACATCCTACTAAGGTTAAAAATAAAATAAAAAAAAAGCGTTGACAATGCCGATAGGTCTGGCTTTAAAGGAATGTTGTGTAGCAATGTGAAGCTTTGCAAGCAGATAGCATGGGACTTGATATGTATTTGTGTCGGAGCAAAGAGCTGCACAGCATTGGTGAATGCTGAAAGGTAAGATGACAGTTGCACAGTCAAACCAGACCTAAAAGTCCATGTAGGTTAATGACTGCTTTTCTCCCATCTGTGCTCCGGCCAGAGAAAAACACCATAAATTATCTAGTTATCTAAAACACTTTATGAGCATTACACAGCCATGTGTGTGCTCCTGAAAGTTCAAGCTCAGGTAGCCAGATAAATAAAATGGTCACAGCTGTGTGGAGGGCAAGCACTTTATTTTGTAGCTGCACACAACTTCTGCCAAATCAAAACATGTAGCCCTGGCTAGCAACATGTGGGAAGAGCCAAGGCCCCCCTCTTATGGTACTTCTCACATAATTGTCTAGCGACAGCTGCACTGTCAAGCCAGACCATAAAAAAGGTAAATATTCAATGCAGACCATCCAATCTTGATATTCTTGCATGGGTAGGTTGCCAAAACAGAGACTGACATCAAGGTGACTCACTAGGTGTGGCGGTGGTTGTCCGCCTTTTGGCTTCGTCAATGTTTGTTTTGTCATTTTTTTAATAATAATCTGTTGTTGGACCACCATTATTTACAAAAAAAAGAAAAAACACATTGCCTAAAATCTGAAATATTTTTTGCTCTCAAACAGCAGTCAGTTCTGTAGTACTTTCTGGCACTTAAAGGAGCTATGCTGTATGTAGGGTATACCCCTAATACAGGAGCAAAATGGCATCACTCAGTGTAGCAAGCCAGTGGCTGAAGTGGACTGACAATTGCCCCCATACTCTCTGCTGCAGTTGCTGGGGTAAAAAATGTAAATGACTCAACAAAAGACCAATCGAGGTGGAAGGCTTGAAAGATATTCGACTTGCGTATTAACATCGTTAATAATTTTTTATTGTACTGATTGAACGATAAATGTAAAAAGCTCCAAAACCCATTTGGCTTAACATTTTAAAATTGCTTAGGTTTTATTGATTGTAATGGTTTGAAGCAACCAAACAATAAATTATTATTATTAAAAGATAAAGAAGGCTGCTGAAAGCTCCTACAAATTTATTATGTATATATTTTTAGTTAAAATGGCCACGCCAGACCTAAAGGGGATATTTTAGTTGTGAAGGCATGGACATATTTCCTTGTAGAGCTAGAAAATAACTTGCAGGTTCAGCTTTTATAATATAACTTGATTGTGACCCATTATTTCTACTAGTCCCATAGTGGTGGGTTTAGTTTTTGAAAGGTTTGAGTAATTAAAGCATCATCTAACTACCGTATGTTACTCGAGCGTAAGGTGCACACATCTTGTGGCAGAATGTATCTTTTTGTGCTACTCAGGTAGTCCTGCTGACTTCTCCCAGATTGTCATTTGGGCATCAATCCTCACTTCTACAAAGCATTACTGTTTGTGTTTCCAGTTGCAATATTGAATGTGGGACAACCTTTTCCGGTTTGACTCTGTCATAGATGCTTTTTTTCTGATGGACATCTTTATGAGCATTATCCTTTTCCCTTCTGGTCCAACAACCCCACCACCTTCTGAGGATTGTTGTAACATTGTTCTAGATCACCACACTGTCCTGTCCAGACATATTTGGTTAAGTCCAGTTAGGCGAAAATGATGTAGGGGTGGAATGCAGAACCATCATGGGTCAGTGCTTAATGTGTCCACTGGCATAGCTCGCCTGGAGCTACAAGGTCATCTCTGTACTTACCTCCATCCAGGGTAGCTATCTCCACTTGTCTGTGTTAGCTTATCTCCCAGCCCTTCCCCTGTAGAGTCCTATTGCCCCATTCTATAGTCCCGTTTGGTTCTTTAATTCTCCCACTCCACTATAACCTGTTTTGTGATTTTAGAGCCCTCCTCCCTAACCCTTCACCCTCATTCTCTTTTTCTCCTTTTGTGTCTATTTTCTTTCTATACTAGTCTGTTTTCTTCTGTTCCACGTGACTCTGATCCCCTTCCAACATTCCATCAGCAAAAAACATTAACAAAGAGACTGCATTTAAGAGACTTTGGTCCTGATTAACATCTTGGTGAAGGGGAATATCCCGCCCACCCTTTAACAATCCCATTATATCCTGTGGAGATCGTAATACGGTGGGCGGGGTATCAGTGTGTGACAGTCTGTTCCATCTGCCAAGATCTTGATCAGGCCCTTTATTGGGTAAAATATTGCTGCTGCTAAAGTGTGCCATCTTCATATCTTTGGTTCGAATCACTGCAGGGCTGATTGGCTATTCATCCTTTGAGGCCCATGATTTGAGTCCCATTGAATCGGTTAACATTATCACATTTTATTTACACTGTTTCAAAACAGTAAATAAATCAGCTGTAAGTGCTTCATAAAAACACACAGTTGTAGTTATGTAGAGCATTCACATTAACTTGCTAACGACAACATGACCAGCAGCTTGCCACCTGAACAGCAGCCTACCAGCAATGTCCAGGAAGTAGACATTGCAGGACTTTCCAGATACATGGTGACATACACGAACATCCATATGACAACTGGTATTTACTGTTGCATGAGACGTAAACTTCATGTTGCATAATCTAAAAATAAAAAAATAAAAACTCGAAAAAAAATAAAATAAACTGATGGAATGCTGTATTTTACTTCAGAGAGCTGTGCTGCGGTTAACGGTATCTATATTTCATTGTCTTCCAGTGAGAGTTTAAAAACAGTAAGTCACAGAAAACTGGTGTTTCCTTCAAGTAGACATAGACCGAGGTTTACTCAGTTATGCTCCACTTTTAGATGTACGAATTTCACTGGTTATTTATCCGGTCCTCCTTTTTATTGCACTGCTGTCATTGTAACATGTGGTTGACAGTGTAATGCAGCATTAACATCGTTAAGGTATGTTATTAGTTGAGCGTGATCGGCGTTTTTTGAACTGTGCGAACTTATACCTAACTTTTAAGGCTGTATTTCCATTTCTCCATAGATATGCCTTCACCCCTTTGATTGACGATTCAGATGATGAAGTGGAAGAATTCTCGGTCTGCGAAAATTTAGGTAAACGCATTCAAGCATAAATTTGAAAGTGAATAATACTCTAGCTATTTTCACCATATTATCGTGAACTATTAACACACGTTGTACGCTTCCTTGCTGACACTAGTTAATCACATTTATTAGACTGATGTAATTCCTCTTTAAGCTGCAGTCAATTTGTTTGGAATGGTTTGTGAACGCCATTGCAGTGTAATTCGTTGGTGTTCACCTTGCTACAATTTTTTGTTGTTGCTACAAATCATTTTTGAGTGTTTTCCGTTCTCATGGTCTCACTCTTTTACATGTAACTAAGGTTCCAATTTCTTTCAGTAATTCAGGATGGGGACCAAGAGTTCCATAAGAGTGTGGGCAGTTGCACCTAAACACATGCCCTCTTATATGCGTGCATGCTGGCACACTAATATGCATACGGGGGTGAACACAAACCCCACTTTCCTGTGATTAGTTGACAGCATTCTTTTACCTGATTAGCCGTAGAAGAATAATTTTTCCAGATGAGCTGCCGGTCTATATTGTTTTAGCGCCTAACATCCTCTGCGTGATGCAAATCTAGGCGTGTCCGTGTTTCCTTAAGTTTCTAGGGCAGGGGTCTTCAAACTGGGGGGCGGACCCGCCTAGGGGTGGGCCTCAAGTGATCACGGGGGGGGGGGGGGCGCCAGTCTCTGGCCAAAAGAAGCATTACACAGATAACAGGCCTTTGTTTTAAGCAGAAGCATGTTATTGCATCTTTAAAAAGGTAATGGTACTTAACTGCAATGTTTAAATAGGTCTACACATATTTAAACATTGGCACCTTTATACAATAATTGCGAAAAATTCTGAGGAGGGGGGTCCAATGATTTTTATTTTTCAGCTTGGGGGTGCACGGCATTAAAAAGTTTGGAGACCTCTGCTCTAGGGCGTTCATCTCACTCACTGATCTGTTGAAGTTCAAGTATGGCAGACGAGAAATGTCATCTTTTGAAATATATCTTTTAAAAACTAAAAAAGATTTTGCTTGTAGTCTCGGCGACATCTGATCAGAAAGGTGGCATCGGCCACCATTTCTAGACTCCTATAGATCTAGAGTGGGAGGTACTGAATAATAAACATGTTTTTTACCTTTGGCTACAATGTGCAGTTCTTCCCTAAGGAATAAAAGGACTGTGAGGGACAGTTTTCATGTGATAAAATATTTGAAAGATAAACAAAATACGTTCATCTGGGGGCAGACCGCTCATGCAACCTACAGACTTGGGGAAACAGGGTGAATACACGTCTAGACCAACATGCCCCGCAAACATATATTTGTTTCTTGTAAATCACCTTCCCACTTTATTCTTATTGCTGGAGATTTCAATGCCACTTTTGAACCCTACTCGCTGGCCCAGGAATTATACAAAGATGAAGATGCTTACTGGGGTATCCCTCAATTGGTATCAAGCAAAAGACCAAAAATAAATAGATTAACACACCAGGTTGTGGACATCACATTGGCACATGGCCTGCGGGCTTGCAATGGTCGTTCCCGCTCGGACCCTAATCTTCACCACACATTCAGGCGCGGGGCACAGAAGACCAGATAGATTATATTTTGCTTGATGTCGGCCTGTGGGGCTATATGGCTGACATGAACATTGTAGAACATGAGGAAAGTGACCACGAACCATTGATTTTATCTCTTAGGAACCTATTACCCCTACTTGAAGTTTCCTGTTCCAAGACCCACGAACAACAGCTCGCACTGACCAATAATAGACGAAATGTTAGATGGGAATCCCTGAACGCCGATACAGCCACCCTGGCATCTGCGTACAGGCAGTTGGCTGATCACATGGATTGTATATCTCAGCCTTTAGAAGATAGTGGTGGGCTTATAGCAGCCCACACACGATTTTTTAATTCTCTAAAAAATCTTTTTACCAAAGAGTCTGCAAAAGAAGTTAAAGAGAAGTGCAACACAAGGTGGTTCAACGCCGCATGCAGGGAAGCACAGCACAAACTGCTGAGAGCATTAAGAGGAGGCCAGTCAGATCATATAAGGGAAGCCAGGAAAGATTATAAACAGGAACAAGGCAGAGCCCGCAGGAGATGGGATGAATCTAGATGGGTTTCCCTCTTGGAGTCTGCTAAAATAAATGACACCTCGAAATTTTGGAAACTGGTGGCTGATGCCAGTGAAGAACCGAATCGTTCGCCTGGTGCCTCAATACTCCCTGCAGAGTGGACAGATCATTTTTCCCCACTATATTCTGGGATCACTGGTGTTACTTCCAGGGAATTGCCTCATATCATGATTACTGAGACCCCCAAAATTGAATTTACGTTGGCAGAAACTAAAGCTGCGATTGCTTCATTGAAATGGGGGAAGGCCCCCAGCCTCGATAAAATACCTGGTGATTTATACAAGACAAACCCAGATATATGGGCCCCATATCTGAACCTTATTTCCAATGCGGTAACTGCAGGAGCACCTGTCCCGAGCTCCTGGATGGGAGCAGAGATAGTTCCCATCTTTAAGAAAGGTAACCCCTCCAACCCTGTTAACTACTGCCCAATCTCCTTAATCGACAACTTCCAAAAACTTTTTGCAAAGCAAATTTTGTCCCACCTAGAAGAATGGATTCTGGAAACCAATGATATTTCTGATTTGCAAGCAGGGTTTAGGCCAGCAGTTAGTACCATAGATCAGGTGCTAAGATTCCTAACAATAAAATGGAAGACTGTGGAAGTAGGAGGTGGCAATCTTTTTGTAGTTTTTATTGATCTTAGAGCTGCGTTTGACTTGGTCCCAAGAAATCAGCTATGGCTGACACTAGCCAATATGGGTGTCCCACACGGCCTTTTGAAACTTATCACCCGACTACATGAGAATACTTATGCTCAAATCAGGAGCGGCAAGAATGGTGATCTAACAGAATCAGTCGCTATTGAGAGGGGAGTCAGACAGGGGTTTGTTTTGGCCCCAACTCTTTTCCTTCTATACATAAATAATTGTATTAAGTATTTAGCAAATTGCACTAATGATTCCCCAAAGCTGGCCGGGACCAAAGTTCCATGCTTACTTTATGCAGATGACACTATCCTCCTGTCCAAATCATCCATGGGAATCCAGAATCTGGTTAACCAGTTCGGTGTATTCTGCAGAGATTATGGGTTAGACATAAATCTCAAGAAAACTAAACTCATGATATATAGTCCCCCGAACAAGAAGCTTAGAGCAAATATAAAGATAGATTCAATTCCTCTGGAGAGGGTAATTGAATACGACTATTTGGGCATCAGACTATCCGATAAGGGCAGCTGGGATGCAGCTATAAGGAAAGGGGCACTAACAATCAGCCAAAGATGTGGAGTGATAGGACGCAAAGCTAGCACTGCAACAAGTCCCCCTCTGACCCTCATCTCTGAAATATACAAAGTCCAAATCCGCGCCGCGGCCTTATATGGAGCGGAACTTTGGGGACCTCACAGACAAATGGACACTCTTCAAGTCAAAGAAAATAATTTCCTTAGACACATATCCAGACTAGGGAAGGGTACGCCGATGCTCCCCCTAAGACTGGACCTGGGTCTAAATAGTATTAAAGACACAGCACACTTAAGACCACTTCTGTACTGGGTCAGACTATGGAAAACGGATGAACTCGAACCTTTCAGGTTAGCAGTTAAAGAATTATTGCCACCTTGCTATGGATGGGAAAAAGTACGATGGCTAAGGGAGATGAAAGCGGCCTGGGTTAAACTGAATTTATCCCATTATTGGGAAAATCCCGGGATGATTCCTGGTAACGCTAAACGCCTGATCAAAGACCGTTATTGGGAAAAGATCCATGAGGAATCTCTCAGCTCAAATGGGTTAGGTCAGCTGACAGCAGAGTTCCTGCTGGTTAAGCACGAACCTCTGCCTGAAAGCTTCCTGGATCTCCCTATACCAGCCCGTGCTCGCTCTTTATTACTTCAGTTCAGATATGGAACATTGGCAGTCAACAGCCTGCTGGTTGACCAATAGTTCCTTATCTGACAAATGCACAAACTGTCATCTATGCAAGGAAACTTCTGAGCATGTTCTATTTTTCTGTCCTTTGTACAAATGCCCCCGAGGGAAGTGGATTACCCCTCTGTGCAAAACACTGTCAATACAAAACCATAACAGTGCATATAGAAAATGTAAATATGATACTTCGATGCTGATAGTGAGTTCTGTTTCTAAATATTTGGCAGCAGCATGGAAAATCCGCAGTAGGATCACTACAGATCTTAATCCACCGGTTGAAGTACAGTCCAGAAGTTAGCGAACTAGCACCCTGTTATATTAAGTCTGGGATTTTAAATAAAACTATTAGTGCGACCTATCGAGGACAAAAGACTGTATCCCCGAGCATGCTGTCTAATGGGTTACCCCAACAGAAGTGACCTATAGCTCCTCAGCATATATAATTTTACAAATGGTAAGATGCAATTTATTTGATCAACTTATTCAATAGAACTGATTAACTTAGGGCATCATTTTCCACTGGTTGATTTTTAACTTTTGCTAACAGGAGCTATCGTATGTAGTTTTTATATCTTATTTTTATTGTATAAACCTGTTTTAAAATGGTTTTTATGCTTTTAACAACTGATCAGTATCATTTTAGCATCTAGCGTCTTGCATAGGGTAAGATCCAGAGACTATTTTGAGAGTCTTGTCTTAACTATTTATGAAACCTTTTATGTAATTTTATGAACTTTTTTCCTGTATTAATTGCCAATGTCCTTTTTATATATATATATTTTTTTTTAGTATGCAACGGTTTATGGCTTCTACCTCTTTGTATGTATGATTACTTTTAACTTCTCAAATGGTCCAAATCTGGACCGAATAAACTATTGATTGATTATATTTGTTTGAAGAAAGTCTTACAGCAGTGTCTTTTTTTATTTTTTTATTAAAGATTTCTATGCAGCAAACCAGAAAGTAAAATAATATGCTTTTGTTATATTGAACTAATCTCCATTGTAATGCCACTTTGTTAGAATATTTTGGTTATACCTAAGTCACTCACTTGCACTTGTGTGAGAAAGGCAGACCTCAAATGTAATTTTTTGGGAAATTGCAGGTGGCAACTTGTATCTTCTTTATTTTCTGTAACATTTGTAAAGCGTAATTTTCATTCAAAGCTATCTTGGTGCCTTTAAGTACAAAACTGTGCTGAAAGGCCTGCCGACACCACTCTGCCGCTGCTGAGAGGCATGGTTCGAACTGCAGTGCATTTGAGTAGGTGCCTAAAGAATTTTGACCTCCTAACCCCAGTATTGAAAGAACTGCGGTGTCTCCCTCTCACCCAAAGATAGCACCACCTACAAAGTCCTACGAATCTGCACCTCTGCAGAACACACCGAGAAAATGTAGCGCAGGTTAACAGTGACATTTTCTTCCACACTCACAGGATAAGGAACTACACGCCAAACAACATAAGAACAGGTCACACCCTCCTTCAATTCGGAAAACAATTGAACGCTCACTTCACTAAAGAACATTTTACCAAAGACTAGTGCACAAATGCAAACTTTTGAAGTTGTAGCGGGAATTTAAGAATGGCTTCTTTCACTTCCCTTTTTCAGAAAGAAAGGGGGTGCTGCTTTTCTTCAGGATTAGGAGGCCTGAGTGGGATTTCTCTATCCATTCTTCTGACTCCCTGACTCCTACTTTTTTTGTTATTATAAGAAACAAGGTCTAGCTAGGTGGACTGTTGTTGATGAAGAGCCTTAAAAGTGACACAGGAAAGCTTCAATTTAATCCTGGCTCCCGAAGTTAACCAGTAAAGCTCCCAGATACTGGGGTGTTGTGTTCAATCTGTTATATGCCTTCTGCAGCCGATGGAGATTGTGCTGTAAGGGGAGCCTAAGTGGCTTTAAGTGGATTTGTATAATCCTATTAATGTGATGCTACCATAATCAATACATGGCGTCTCGGGTATTTGTACAACTGTATGAGATTCTGCTAATTGAAAAAAAGGAGTAGTTTATTTTTCTAATGGTAAAGAGTGGATCTTGTTAATTTTAACCTATGCCCCATTTGTTAACAGTCAAATATGAAGCCAGAAGCTTAAATATTTTACTTCTGAAGCAGAAGGTGCACCGAAACCATTAATTTTAATATCTGATAACCAAACTTGCCTGGAATTTCTTTTGTGTTGGTTTATTTAATTTAATTTTGCATTACCCCATAGGAAATACACAACAGTGGCTTCTAAATCGACATTAAACATCATTATACAACAGTGCCAAAGGTATGAGATATGAGATAAAATACACTTGATGACTACTTTTGTCCGTTATTCAAACCAACATCTATTATTAAATGTGAATTCATGTGTCAATTAGTTTAAAAAAAGATAAGAAATAAAGATTCCCTCAAACTAAGTTAATGCAGATAAGTTCAGGGATTCGATCAATTTGTGTACATGAAAATATTGGTCTCTTCACTTTTCTGATAAGTGATTTCCTCCTAATTTGTGGTAAGAGTATATTATTTAATAGAGGTACTCTGAGGATCAGCAAAGGCAAGTTGATTTAACGACATAAGTTAATTGTCTTCATGCTCCCTGTTGCATGTTCTGCATGGCTTTTGAGGACTCGCCTACAATAGAAAACTACACCACACGTACGTTCATTTGATTTTTATGTGTAGAAGATGCTGCTGCCATCCATAAGAATAGTTTGCGTACTCTGATGTATTGGCAACATGTTTTGACCTCTTTACAAATGTCAGGAAGGTCTTATCCAGACTTAGGTTTCCCAGTCTCCTCTTTGTGGGACAGAAAAATATGTGTCATTTTCATCATTTTAGTTACGTGAACAAAAATGCCAGTCTCCCCAGTATGACCAAGGCATCCTCTTTTTCCCAAATTCTTTCTTGGAAACGGAAAGAAATATGTAGAGCATTTCCTTAAGCCATTCATTTTCAACATAAGGGCTACAGTGACATGATTGCAACAACCAAAGGCATTTCATTTAGTCCAGCATAGACTTTCCTGGTAACACTTGAGCGCACAAGCATTATACACCGACTGAAGTACCTACTGAATTCTTGCCAAAACCATCCAGAATTTGTCTCATGAATAATGTGTTCAAATTCATAGATTAATACTACTTCCAGATCAAAGGGACTGGTATGGGCTACTCTTCTGCTACAAAAATTGACATTTTCTTCATGGTTAAATATGAGGATAAATGGCGCCACAAAAAACCCTTTCAGTGAGTCAGTCTCTCCCTGCAGACAAGATATATCAATTATGTGTTTTGGATGTATACCCATAGTTCTGGGTGACCTTTGAACAGTGGTTTCATGGCAGATTATCTGACATCCAGTTCTCAATGGCATTCAACAGATGCACCATTCCATTCCTTGAGTTACCAGTAATACACTTTAAAGGGCACATGGTCATGTCTATTTTAAAACAAATCACCAATCGAAATAGGTTTCTCAACCACTTTTATCCTCCAGCTTTAAAAGATCATTTTCCTTATAGCCAATATTTTTGAATACAAAGGAATCACTAAAGATAAGAAGACTATTTTGAAAATGAGACCTCTTACTGATGAAACAGCAACAAAGAGTGACTCCTCAAAAATAGCTGAAGAGGGTTTGTTTTGTCAGAGAAACCTTGCTAGAACTTGCATTGAAATCTAAAGACATGAAACTGACCAGTCTCAATTGACCTGGGTCCCTCCAGTTGTTCAGGAAGGCATCCAACCAAGACTCTTACAGTTTTACAGAAAATGTTCTGCAGGTACACTCCTCTTAATTGAAACCACCCACTTCTTCCCTAGCCCTTCCTGGGCAGTAGTCTGAATTACTAGATGTTGTATATTGCAAGATGCTTGCTTCTGGTAGCTTGGTCTTTGCCTCCTGTCTCATTGTAAGATATTGTGATGTCCTATCAAGAAATGTCTGACTTTGTGACAGCAAGCCTGTCTGATTATATCTGTTGTTCTAGCGTACAACCAATAAAACATTTTGTGGACTCTGCAAGGCAAGTCTTAAAGATTGAACTATAAGCGCTAGATGTTACCACATCACATTGATACAGACATTGTTTTTCATAGATATGCATGGATGCCCTCCTCTGGGATTTCTGGTGAAGTTCGAGCTCAAGTGATTTGAATGTTGTTTCAATGATTAAAGTCCATTCACTGAGAAGACTGACCACTGTAGAGCATTTAAGAGCTGGATTGCTGTAAGTTAATTGGGCTTAGATTATCCATCTCACCACTCCTAGCAACAATATAACACGTTTTGTGATTGCGGATGATGTTCCTATCACAGGTCTATTTTGCCAAACATTGCTGCAGCCCCACAAAGTTTTTTGATTTGCTAGAAGTAGAATTACAACAACAAAATTTCAGCAGCAGTTTTCTTCATAGACCATCACTCCTAGGGCAAATGTAAAGGCTTCATATCTAAGTAGAACAGATTGGGAACCAAGAGTCTTTATTCCCATTGAGTGAAAATGAGTTTAAATTGGAGTTGTGGCCCCTAGAGAATGACAAATTAAATGCCCCATGCTGTTTACTGAGAAGTGTGCATCCCCTCCCTCTGTCACAAGTCACATAAATATCTTGATAAAATAAATATTTACTGTAAGGCACCACAGAAAGAGCCTCTTGATTGGGCACTGGAAATTGGTGTTATTCCCTTCCCTAGACTTCTAAAAGACACTCAAAGTAGAAATTTGAAATGGCCACTCTGCATCAAACGCTGCATAAACATAACTGAATGGTTGGTTTACCCTTAGATCGTAGGTGGAGCCTTGCAGTCTAGGGCACTGCTAGATACCCATTTTTGACAGATGCAACAAAGGATTGCTTCACTAAAAGCTAGGACTCAGTATATTGTGCAGGCAAGGTGTAGGAGATTTTCAAGTTCATGATTAAGGATAAATGCATCTACCTGTGGAACTTGGCCAACCCAGTCTCAAGTTTGGAGTTCGATTTGTGGAGACAGAACTTGACATATCTTGGGGATCAACATGAGCCACATATTGAAAACTAGAATAGGGGAAACTGATGGAGGTATCCAAATGTTTATGAAATAACTGCAGACCGTGCACTACACAAGGGTAGAGATAAGATTGGAAAGCTCTAGCATGGCTAGTGACCAGAGAGCGGGGTCATAAGGCCATCACAGCTATATGTGACACTCGTATAAGCACATTGAAAGATCAACCACAGATAAACAGCAGATTTGCAGACTATTATCAAGCCTTGTGTACAAGTCCCAGATGCAGTGAGATTGAGCATTTGGAGTCCTTACCTGATTAACTCGATTTTCCC
Organism: Pleurodeles waltl; assembly: GCF_031143425.1. NCBI lineage: Eukaryota > Metazoa > Chordata > Amphibia > Caudata > Salamandridae > Pleurodeles > Pleurodeles waltl. The sequence goes on from NC_090444.1 coordinate 956,793,410, forward strand.
GAGATAATAGATGCTCAACTTGAGACCTTGAAAAAAACGTATATCTGCGGAGGGCATAAAATGGGTGATCATGTATCTGCATTCATGTAAGACACTGAGTGGATTTGAATTTTAGAAGGCATATGATGATCACCTGCTGACCCCAATTCTAGGAGTATTTAATAAAGCATCTGAAAGACCGTAACTTCTGTGTTACATTCGGGAAGCCACAGTCGTGGTGCTGTATAAAAATGGAAGGAGCTACTTTTCTGTTATTCCTACTCTTTGTTGGCATTGTTAAACAGTTACATTTTAGGCAATCTTTGGAATGATTCAGGTAGAGAGGCCAGCTAAAGTTGTCTATGACTTATTAGGGGTAAACCAACCAGATTTTATAGTAGGAAAATATTATCTCTTATATCAGCTGGAATATTCTTCTCTTGGAACACAGCCAGAGAATTCATACTTAATGTGCTATAGCCAGCCATGATGCCCCTGTTGCATTTGACGTGGTGGAATGGGTTTTCATGTTGGAAGTGCTTAACCCATACAGATTAGAAGAATTATTTATATGCTGGGTTATGCCGCTCCATAATGGAGTGAAGACTACAGTCCAGACGTAACAGTACTATTGTGGAACACTGGCAGGTGTAGCATAGGACATGCCCTCTGTATGAATGACAGTGATGATTCTACATATCAGAGATCCCGAAAGATCTATGAAATATGTGAATGCCACTGGCGGAATGTAGTCTGGTTTTGCACTTAAACAAATCAATATTCTATTCAGTGTAGAATAGTGGCATTGAGAATCTAACACGTCAGTCACTGTAAGTGTCTCTCCTTTTCGATATTTGTATATACTTTTTCAGCCGTGACTTGTCATTGGTGTTTAATATTAATGTGCTAGCAATGCTAAATGAATTGGATGGTTTATTTAAAAAAAAAAAAAAGTGTTGCAGTATCCGACGTCATTAACTGAGTTTTTTTGCACTCTCTCTGAAATCATAAGGTTGAAAAGAGTATTATAGTTTGCTAAATATTCTTAGTATGTTGAGATTAGGAGCAGCACAAACCTAATTACGCGCACATAGATGAACTTGGCCATGATTGAGATGACCAGCTCTCAATAGCTCCTGCACACTGCTGCCCATTCTGCCATAATGTTCGGGGGTGGTGATCTGATCCAGTGACCACTGTCATCCATGTGGTATAACTGAGTTCCAGAGAGGGAGTGGGCTTCCTCATCCACCAACCATTGTTGCCCTAACCCCCCGAATAGCCCTTGTTGCCCATGAACGGAGTTAGGCTTAGGGCCATATTTACGAACACATTTTCCCATTGACACAGAATGGGAAAAACCCTTTGCTACATCTGGCCCTTAGTCCCTAGGCGAGGAGATTGTCAGACGGACTTTACCCCACCTCACCTCCAATGTTCTACTGTTTCTGGAAAATTAGAGGAGGTACTGGTGCTGCCTGGCCTTGCTTCCCTCACAATACATTAAGCCACCTGACAACCACAACCCACACATACTGAGCACTACAACTGGAGTTGATTCTGGAACTGGAGGTACGGCAGAAGTTCACCCTGACTTCTTGGCGGACACCGGGCTGGGAATCATCCTCCTCTGCCTACCAGGAGCAGTTGCCTGGCCACTCTTTTTTTCAGAGATAGTTGCCACGGGTCTTTAAGGACCTCTTCCTGCTTCTGCTGCGAAAACAATGTCAGCGGTTACACTGGCTCTTTGATGGCGGAATTGAAGGGGGTGGAAGCCTCTACAAATCAGGAAATTAAAACTATATATGCAGTACACACGCAAACTTTCTCATTTCAAGTCACAAATGTGCAGTGTGGAGCAGCGCTTTATGCCCTTGGAGGGCAGATATACTAATAAACCATTCTGAAGCTCCTGCACACGTTAACAGGCCTGAAATTCCATCCATCACTTGAATTTTAAAGGGCCCATAAACTACGTTCTAGATCTCGGCTCACGAGCTCATCCTTCGTACCTGTCATAGCCTGTCTGTTACGATACCAGCACTTCAGGGCATTATTGCAGGCTAAGCACTCTGGCCCGTTTGTCAGTAATGTCAACAATATCTCTCTGGCATAGGTTTACTTGTATAATGTCATCAGAAAAAAGTTTTTGGCCCTTCGCCCATATGGTACAGCCTTCTTAGACCACACCGTTATGATCATCTCAATAGATGGGGTGACCTGTGAATTTACTGATCCTAGAGAACACTAACAAATTCGCACTGACATGGGGAACACCCAGATGGACATGAATCCACATCGGCTGGAGGCCTCCCCATAAAGTGGGGATGCTGCTGTCACCTTTCCTTGGTTTTTGGATCCTTGCACTAATCTGCCCACCCTTTCCAGACACCTGGTAGGAGACAGGCATGCTGAGAAGGACCCCCCCATCGCCTGAGAGATAAGTCTAGATCCCTGCTTAAGCCATGATTCCTTTGTTTATTACTAATGTGGGTGCCCCCTTGATTTTGCTGTTCCCCATTGCATATGATTTCTATACCTTGCAATAGTTTCTACATGGTGTTTCATTATACTCTTGCTTATGTGGCACAGCCACTGTTGTGGGAGTTACACATGCTGGTTTAAAGAACCACCTCAAGCTTACTCGCATGATACCTCCAGTAACACTATAACGGTTACATATTGAACGGACTGCAGTACCTTCATGATTTTTGGTCATTGATTGATACAGCCACACACCTCAACTAACCCAGCGACTACTGCCAGACCACTGTCGGTCTGGGCTTTCAACGTCAGTGGCCTTTCGACATGTTAAATGGGAAAATATTCAAACCTACTCAGCTACCTACATGCTAAATATCGTTCTATAGCACGAAACTCATCTCTCCGAAAAGGAATCAGCCAAGCTTTGGAGAGACTAGGTGGTGAGGATATATTACAACTGTAAACATCCAGAGAGTACTCGTACTTCCCACACCTCGTATGGCAAGGAGGGGGTTTCTTTTCTCCTCCATAAATCCATGAAGACAAAAACTCTGCGAACTGGGTCGGATACGGAAGGCAGATAGAGTTTTGTTAAATTGTACATCCAAAGTAACACCATTGTCCTTGGCCTTTATGGCCTGCATCAGCTGATTATGCTAAATGTGGAATACCAGCTTAGACCTGGTACTGGATAGATCCAGGTGGCTGCACTTTACCAATAACAGAGACAGACCATCTCTTACGGACTTAATGTCATATCAAGGCTGACTGAGCCATGGCGACTGCTGCATCCTACTGAGAGAGAGAGATTGAGAGAGAGTGTATACCTTCTAATGCCCGCACGGTACGGATATTTACTTCTTTCTTACCAGCTATACTTGGTTACTTAAAGAACATCATTGCATCATTGGAACTCTCGGCCGGTCGGATCCTGTGCCAATGTTGCTGCTATTGTACTTCTAGCTCATTGTCCCATGTTCTAGAACCTAGTGCAAGCATACATTGCAGTATAGAAAACCTCAGGAAAACAAACTCTGTTCAGAGATCCAAGACCTCATGGAGTTAAATGCTGGATCTGTTACCTCCCGGCAAAGTCCTTGGGACGCTCAAAAGGCGTACATTGTGGGCTGGATGATAGGAGATGCAACAGTATGGCTTCAACAGCTCCATGATACCAAGAACTTGGAGCAGGAAATATGTGCCCTACAGTATGCATATAAACTCTCCCCCTCGGATGATCAGCTCAGTCTTCTCACAGAGAAAAAGTATGATATTAATTCTATGTACTCTACATTGGCAGAAAGCCCTTTTTCGCATTGAGAGCCACAACTATGAGAGGGTTGAAAAGGCAGGCCGATTACTTGCCCTACAGCTGAAAGACAGAGAAAGCACTTCTGCCACACACGCAGTATGACTTTACTGGCCGGCTACTGTATCACCCTCTAGATTTTACCAAGGAATTTGCCTTCTGTTAGACTCAGTTATATACAATGGAATAACCATAACTTACTCAGGCGGAGGAAATTTTCATATCTGAATTCTTATTGTCATATCTTACTACAACCTTGAAGATTCCCTGGAACAAGACACTACAGAAGATGAGGTCCCAGAAGCCATTAAACAGATGTTAATTGTGAAAGCTCCTGGAGAAGATGGCTAGTTTTTTTATTTTTTTCTGTTTTTTTTTTTAATTACAGCTGTAATAATGGTACCTCTCTTGACAAAGGTCTTTTGGTAGGTCACAGCAGAATTCACCAAAGCACTTCTATCCCTGATCCCAGTACCTGCCAAAGTCTTACTATAGCCCTCAAGCTACAAATCTGGGCTATTATACTTTCCGTTTGGTTGGGTGGGGTAATCCCTTAGTTATCCAAAAAAATCAAGAAGGCTTTATCCATGGAAGATGTTCACAAGAACGCTGCCCCGTCTGTTGTGCCATTATCATTAAAAAAAATAATGAAAGGGTGACCTTCATCCTCAATGCGTGGAAAGCCTTTGATCAGGCTGAATGGGGATACCTGTTTTGGGTCATGACCAAGATGGGTTTTGGACCCCAATTTCTGAAAATGATACAGCCCCTATACTCTCCACCATTGGAACAGATCATCTGCAATGGGTTTTCCTCTCTAAGAACTTGACTATTAGCAGAGGCACGAGACAAGGCTGCTTTTTGTCTCCTTCTTTTTCTGCTTGCACTTGAACCCCTGGTGATACAAATCCGGGACCATCAAGGAATTAAAGGTGTTGCCTTGCCAGCTGGTAATTTGAAGATCATGCTTTGTTGATGTCATCATACTGATGCTGCCGGAGCCAGATATATCCATCTCAACCCTAATGAACATGATAACCGATTTCCCCACCTTCTCTGGATAGAAAACTAACTTGTCCAAAAGCGAGGACATGCTGATGACTGCTGTATCGCCTACCAGTCTGTATCTGGGTTCCACTTCAAATGAATGCCACACAAGCTAGCATATCTAGGGAAAAATGGTTAGCTCTGATTTTCGGCGTATGGTAATGGACTCAAAACAGTCTTTACCACAAAGTTTTTACATCGGACTACAATTACAACACATTTTTTACCATGCAATATTTTACCACAAATAGGCCTTTACCTCGCAAGATTTTACAATGCATTAAAGGTAAGTATTCATGTTTGTGGGTGTGTGTAAGTGTATAATCACTAAAGAAAACAAAGGTTACAGGGACGTTATAGTTAGCTTCTGAATTTACATGCACAAAACCAAAGAATTTCAGCTGTTTATAGTTAGTTACTTCAATTAACTGTAACTCATACCTTCATCATGCACAGCTAACTACCCTACATAATAGAACATTGATGACATCTTCTATAGCAACATTGATATTATCACTGCAACATTTGCAATAACATTGATAAGAAAACCGTGCATGGCAGAGGCCTATGGTCGGGCCCTGCAGCCTGCCTCCGTAAGCAGCAAACCCTGCTTGCAGAGAAAACACCCTTGCTTTGCCTTGGATGAGTTCTAGAAGTTTGGAGCATTTGTCCTTTACAGATGCAGAGCTTCTACTGGGGCACTTGCTATGTTTGTAATTGTAAGTGCTTGCCGTTGAGGTTTAATTTCTGTGAAATGAGCATCGGTGCCAAAATGGATCTTCACCTGCTTATTTATTCAAAAAGATTCCACAGTATGGCACAAAATATCTCCTCAACTAGAGTACTTTCTACTGGCTAATTAGTTAGTGCTACCTCGTAGGGTCAATCTAAAGTGTACATTTTACACTACTTCTGCGTAAAGGACCACATGGTAACGCCTCCAGCAACCATATGCGGTGTAATTTTCGCAATATGATTGTGCCTTGAGCGTCTTCATACTGGAATCTATGCCAACATGAATCCTTGTATAGAGTAGACTACAAAGAGTTGAATCTCCACCAAACGAGGGTACTCCTCCTAATTATGTGAAGTGCTTCTTTGTTTGGGAATGTGCTCATATTTCTCTGCAACCCAAACACCCGGGGGCCATTTGTTAAGCTGCCCATCAAGCTGATAAAAGTTGGGAAGGCTGATGCATACCACTAACCTATAGGGGGTGGAGCCAAATAGACAAACCTTTGAGCTGGTTTTGCACATTTGCATTCTAGTACAAATGGAATGAATTAATGATGGACTCTGCTCTCACCAGGAGAGGACCAGAGGAAAGATTCCACTCATCACAGTCACTGCACAGGAGGGACCGTGGGGGAGCATCAAGGACCTCCCCCCCCCCCCCCGGTCCCTGCCAGCTCCCCTCATTCTGCGGGAGCTGGCGTTGTTCCTGCATAAGGGAGCTGCAAAAAATGCAGCTCCCTGCATGCGGGAGCAATCCTTTCAAGAGATGAAAAGTCAGAGCAGTTTTCCTTCTCCTGCCTGGTGGGGCAGACTTACAGTTTGATCTCGCCTAGTGGAAGCTGTCAAAGCCCCTCCCACTTATATATTTTTTTTGGGCCCCAGGGAGATGGTGGTCGGCCTCCCAGAACCGGGGGGGTTTGCATTGTCCCCCTCCAAGCATTAAACTAAGCCCCAGGGAGGTGGTGGCCACTGGGGTTTTAAAAAGCCACAGAAAGGGGGGGGGGGAATGGACCACCTCCTCCATATTACAGTCTCCCCCAAAATACATAAAAATAAATCTCTCTCTCTCTCTTTCCCATAACACATATATTTAAGCTGACCTTACTAATACTTACCTTATATAAGACTAACAATGCAAGGTAAAACCAAATATGTGGTAACAAAAATGTGTTGTTTAGGCATGCAATGTATTTCCCTGCGTTGTTCCGTCATACAACCGTAATGGACAAAATTGTGGCCCTGATTGATCAGCTGCAGCACAAACTTGTAAAATGGAAGCGGCTACATCTTTCTTTCTGGATCCAAACTCAAACCATCAAAATGACTGATTCCACCCCAGTGTTTGGCTTGATGCCTCGATTATTACCTCATACAATCCCTTCGAAAAATAATGATATTTAAACCTATTTCTTTGACCAAGACAGACCTCTACTAGCCAAGTCTAAACTGTATCCTCACTCTGATGCAAGCTGCATTTGCCTTCCTAAAATTGAGACTACATAAAGCTCACCAATTTTTGCAACTTAGCTACAATTTTCAAATGGACCTGGAGTCCCGTACTGGGTTGTAATCGGAAGTAGGATCTAGAATCAGGCCATAGGCGCACACGAGCTCCATAGATCTCAAGCTCCCAACAATTCAATGCAGTAAGGCTCCCTACAAATTTGGAAGTTGACCCACAACGCAATACAACGAAATGGGCTCTTGCGTCCCTCTGCCCCTTACTGGCAAAATGCTGGTATTCAGATTGATGATTCACCCCCCTTTCCGTAACCTACAGGCGACCAAGGGTATCCAGAAGATTGGTAATCTTTAAGGGGGGGGGGGGGGGAGTGGTACACTGAAATAATTTCATTACTTACACGTTCAGTACTACGTACCATGTACAAAGTTCTGGAAGTACAGACAGTTGAGAAGTTGTGTTCAGACTACCCTTGCCAAAATCAGTTTAGGTCTACTCAGAACTTCAGAGTATGATTTCTTGGCAAGATGGGGTGCCTACAAAAAGCTAAATTCGGACTCATACTCCTTTTATAAATGGCAAGTTTTTCTCTAAAATTATCAAAAGACTTTTATGCAAGATCTGGTCGACCAGTTGTCAACTAGACTTCAAGGAAGAGGTATGGTCGGAGTTCATTGTGTAGTCCTATATGTGACCTCATTTGGGTTTCTCCTCTTTTGAACAGCACACTTTTGTGGTGAGGAGAGCATGGCACACTACGAAGCTGCAATGTATCCATCCTGAATGGCTGCTGAAGATAATTCTATCCTTTTCCTCTGTAATGTTATATTATCTGTGTATGTGCTCACCGCCAAGGGGAGTACAGCAGCGTACTATAGGGAACACCAGGAAAAGAAACTTTTAAAAATATAGGGGCAGCTCTTTATATTCTCATTTTGATCAATGACTCCATAGCAATGCATCCCATGAACATTAAAGGGAATTTTCTGTTAAGACTGTGTTTAACAAGATTCACCAACGTTGGTTTTGGGCCTTGGGAGAGTAATTGAATCGTCAGCAGGTCACCTAGCAGTGGATAATGAGAGAGTAGAATATCTGAGCAGAATGTGGACAAACAATATCATGAAGTAACTGAATTCCCTACATGCGAGTATGTTGTTTACCAGCTAAGGTATAAGAATGTGAGCCGATTTCATTTGCAGAATGTTTTCTTGAGAAGATCATCTGTTAACAGTGGATGCTGTTAACCATGGGCGATTTGATGGTTACTCATGTGCCTGTTTGCAGCTCACCCGCAGGAAGGATGCAGCTTTGCTGATCTTTGGCAGCAGAAAATCGCATCACATCATAAAAGTCAGGAGGTCTCTACACTGGTTCTGATTAAAGAGAGGATCCTCTTGCAGCTAGGCTGCCTAGTATTTAGATGTTTATACAGTGTTGATCGCTCTAAGTAAGTGTATCCATGACTGTGTTCCCTCCATGAACCTCAGTAGTGTATATTTTCATCTCATGGTCAAGCGCATCTCTAAATAGAGGAGAATGTTTTCATACCAAGGTTTCTTCTGTTGGAACTAGCACTTTTTACATTAGATAGACTTCCCTGTCATCCTTCAGAAAGTCCCTAGAGACTTACTTCACTACAGATGCCTAGGACAGATAGATAGTAGCAAGACCCGTGTTCTGATACCAAAACCGGGTAGTATGCACGCTAGGGAATGAGTGGCCAGTTGAAATCAAGGCACTCCTGATATAAACTAAGTAGCATAAGTATGAGGGAGAAGAATTATTGTGCAATACTTACCAATTATTCTCATTGTCTTTCACAGGTTGAAATGATCAGTTTGTTGTATTGTTGCCTCTGAGTTTCAGTATCATTAAAGGCATATTTTTTATGTTAGTATTTTTTATTCTCAAATTGAACAGTCATTTCAGAGAGAATTGTAATTTCAAAAAGTAATAATGTAGTTAATAAAAGTATATTTGATTACACTATTTTGAGATCAGAATGTTTTTATTGTGTTTTTAAATGGGCTGTTTCTTTACAGCTGAAGGAATAAAGTTAAAATCATCAAAATCACAATCCAATGGTACAAGACATTCCTCTAACAATGCTGTAAGTACTGTGCATTTATTTGTATTTTTGGCTCTGTACAGACATTGACACACATACAAAAAGCCCACACTTTTTACACCTTTTGTAAGTGGATCTCAGTGAAGTCGGAGACCTATGTAACTTCCCTAGCCTCCTGTTCCTCATTTTTAATGTATTTTTTCCCTCGTGGACTTCATATCTGGTAGTAAAAGTAAAGACTACCTCAGCTTTCTAGCATGATGCTGAGCACATGAGCACTTCATTTTATAATCTGTTTGCTTCTGTAACGCACTTATGGTTGTAACATACAATACAAAAGTGCAATGGAGAGCGAATCGATTTATTCAGATTTGTGCAAATGGATTTGGCTGTTATTAGCTCGTAGATCCAAAGTGGGTCTGAATGTAAAATGACTAAGACAGCATAAAACATTTGTTTTTACCTGCATGTAAATTTTTTACGGATGGGAGGAAGATCATAAATTCTGTCGTCATAAATTTAGACAATTTCACATTGGTGCATGTCATGACGTGCAAAGCCTAAAGCTCATTGATCTAATTGTTGAAAGGCGTCATTAAATATCGAAATGGTTTCTTAGTGTATCCCTTTTTTTTTTTTTGCGTTTTGCTTGGTTAACATGCATAGGCAAACATTCCCTAACCATGCTTGCTTGTCTGGAGGGAATTGTGCCTTCCATGTTGCATCAATATCCCACATTGTAATTAATAAGTAGGGGAGTGTTAAACCTGTGGTATCACTCTTGCTGAACTCTCTTAAGGACCAGAGCAAGGCATTCCAAATAGCAGCTAAATTCTGTCAAGAGTACTGAAATATTGAGGATATTATGTAATACTGGAGGCTCAAGGGTAAGGGGTATATAAAATATCACATTTTGACGTTAGAGGATTTCCATCATGTGGAATGAGGTATCAGAAGAGATGCACACCAGGCATATGAGAGCATTTCAGGATCTCAAAAAGGAATGCTTGTTTCTTCTACGTGATTCTTAACTGAGCATATAACAAGTCTATAGTTTGTAATGAAGGGCACAAGGCACTCTCCATTGTGTAGACGCTGAATTGTATTAGCAAATGCTTTCAGGTTTATGACAGTAATACAACAAGAAGCAACAGTGTGTTGTATGTGTGGCGCTGTCACACACTATGAGAAAAGAGTTTAAGAAAATAATTTCAACAGCAAAACACATACGGGACCTGGCCATTATTAAAATGTGTAAATCCCGTATTACTCTCCTTATCAGCGAACAGTGTGTTATGAAAAATAATACAAGCTAACTATGACAATCATTTATTAACCCACTTTTTATTAATAACAAATAGAACACACAACTCTTCATATTGTAGTTGCATTCAAATAGTCCTGCATACCCTTAACAATATGCATTTGTGGACAAATAGCACACCACTCCACGAGAGTACCTGGTGCCCGTTTCAACTATGATCAGTCAAGTACCTCAGTCGTTTTTCACACAAAAGTTAGCTTCTCTTTGATATAATACATTAGGAAATTCATAGGTGTAATTAGAGGCTGATGAAATTATGCTTCCTTGTCATTAAATGTTTCATGGTGCTGTGCCATTGTTCAATGGGGATCCAAAAAAGATACTGAAAAGATTAGCTAAAGCAGAAGACCACTGCTCAAAGGAGTCTACAGATATAGGGACAAGGCATGAGCTTCAGTTGCTTGTTTGAGTAACAGAGAGCCCAATGTGAGGTAGGTCTAAGCACTACGATGTTAACGGAGTGGCCTGGTAATGATGCAGTGGGAAATTGCCGAGGGCTTTGCAGACTATTACAAAGTAAGTCGGAATGCGAATATAGCTTCTGTGTTTCAGGCCTTAATTGAGAGGTGGTCTGCCATTCTCAAGGACTAAAATAAATAAAATAAAAAATTAAAAAATAAATAAATAGAACTTGCCATGCTAACACTAAAAAAAAAAAGTCTTGCTCTTCATTTTTAAGGTCTCACAACTGGAATATGGGTCTGAAATTCCTGGGCTGGGTGAAGTCTGTATAAAATTCCTACAGCCTGGGTGAAGCTTAACAGGTACATTTCCCAATCTGATACAATAGAAATATGTTTTAATTCCTCACTGTTATCTGCAGCAGAGCTGAATCTGCCAGTGGCTTGTCTGTTGGTCCTGTAGACCTATACCCTCTAAGACATGGGTTGTGAGATCTTGACAGTGGTCCCAAAGGATCTTGGGCCCTATCTGGTTCAGTACATGATGGGCAGGACACGGCAAATTATGTTATCTGCACTAGCCTGGGCCCCACAGATTCTGTTGGTAGGGAGGTTGGGGTTTATTGTCATTCGTAGACACGCATGGATGAGGTCCGTTGTTTTTCCAGTGATTTTCAATCTTCACTGAAGGGTATGCCCTTCCATGAGTTTCGCCTCTTGAGTAGAAAGACCCTCTGTACTAGAACACCTCTAGGGCAGCAACGCTATGGCATGTTTCTTAGAACTACTGATCCCTATTAGACAATTTCCCTACCAATTTCAAAGATTTAGGAGCTATTCCAGGGGTCTGACATATAAGTAGAGATAACCTTCTCAACCAGTGACACTCTAGACAACCCAGTCCTTTGCAAGGATGCTGATGCATCACCGTCAGTCACTGTGCAGGACAGAAGGACCACCAGTCTTCCAACTTCTTATCCCCTATCACAACAGCCAGCAAACTGCTTGCCCCTAGCTGTTCATGTCCACCCAGTGGGAATATAGATCTGGCACTTCTTCCTGGAGTGGCATTCCATTGTGTCCCTCAGATGGGCCTTGCAAATTGTACAAACAGGGTACACTCTACCATTTTTCTCACCACCCACTAATCCTCCTGCAAAGGCACTGTTCCTAACAGAACATCTGTCAGTCCTGTTACAGAAAGTATGCCTGTTGCTTGCCAAGTGAGCTATAGAGAGTGAAGGGTAAAGAACTTGGAGAAAGGCAGGAGTTTACTCTTGCTGTTTCCCCGTTCTGAAAAATGATGGTGGTGCTCAGGCTTATTTTGGACTGCCAAACTTTCATATCTGACCTTTAACTGCTTAAATATGGAAGGACAAATTTTAAATGTTCACATTGGCTCAGATTATTTTTGCTCTGAACCCAGGAGACTGAATATCATAATTGAACTTGCAGGACGCATATTTTCATAAACCCATCTTACTGTCCCAGGGGGTGATACCTGCGGTTCAAATTTGCCCAGGAACTCTGTTTGCCATGCTAGTTTTCAGTCTTACCAGTGTCCCTATTTTTCACAAAATTGATGTTGGGGGTTGCTACCCATGCCCAGGGGTTGGGAGTCCCTTTGTTCCTATATATTAATGACTGGCTGCTGAAGGTGGACTCCACACAGTCAATTGATGGACGAATTGTGGATATTGTTGAGTTTTACCTTTTTAACAAGCCACAGTACCAGCTGATTCTGTCACAGAGGCTTCCATTCATTGGGTTTATTCTGAACAAGGTGGACTTGAGGTTTTTTTCCATTGCAGCAACAGTTTCATTACATTCCTGCTATGATCCCCATGTTTAATGCTCGGTCCCAGAAACTGCTAGCTTCATGCAGCTACTTTGCCACCCATGCAATGTGGGAATGCAACCCAGCAGTGGGATATGAAATCCCAGTGGGCCCTGCATCAAGGTTGTCTTTTGGACATCATCTAGGTTTAGGGGAGACAGCTTAAGATCTGCAATGGTGGCTCAATGATTGCACTCAGTCTTGTGGCAGACAATTTTCTTTTTCCTATCCGGAACTCTCAGTGGTGGTGGATGCATTAATGCTGGAGTGGGAGGGGAGGAATGGGGGGATGGGGGGGCCACCTGGGAGAACTAGAAATCATAGACTTCTTGTCTCCGTTGAAGTGCTGGTTCCATATCAACCTTCTGGACCTGTGGGCTATTATTCTTTTGCTGAAGGCCTTCTGCTTGGGGGGAAAGCTGATGTAGGATCTCATGGACAGCACTTCTATTATGTGGTCTTGTAATAAATAGGGTGGAGTGGTTCCTCAGTCCTGTGGCAGGAGGCTTTGCTCCTCTGGAGGTGGTTGGAGTGCCAGAACATCTTTCTGATTGCCACTTACCTGGCACGACCCCGGCATTCCAGAGAGTGCTATGTTAAAATTGTTTATCGCATGTGACTTGCCCCGCAGGGAATCGCAGCTCATTAGCTCAGTTGTAAGAAGGTCCAGGAAAGAATAATAACATTAAAACAGCACAGTTTTGAGTGGTTTCCTGAATGTGAGATGATCGGCATGCTGATGAAGAGAAGTTGGGAGAGCATTCCAGAATAGTGGGGCCACATATGAAAAGGCTCTTCCTCTCATTCTGCTCTTGTTTACTCTGAGAACCATTGGCAACGTATTGTCACAAGATTGCAGGTTTCTAATAGGGCAGTAGGGAAGAGCCTTGAAGATAAGTAGCTTGGTGCCTTATGAGTGATACATCAAATTTTAAAAGGGATCCTACTACAAACTGGCAACCAATGAAGGGAACATTGTAACGGAATGGCTGATATTCTTGCAGGCGTGTTACAAATAAGGTGTGCAGCCTGCTCTGTACCTTCTGTAGCTTAGTCAGCAAGGACGAACTGAGGCAACATCATCAGGCACATCATATGAGGCATCTACATACTGAAGTGGCAGAGCGCATCTTCCAATGGTAAGAACCCTGGCTAGATCTTTTTTTTTTCTTCTCACCACCAGGAACACACGTCAGCAGTTTTTAGTTTTGGAGTTTCCACTAGAACACTTGTCATATGCATTCAGGCAAGAAAGAAACAAGGGACTCCTGTATACCTTGCTGCCACTGCATCTTCTGCCCCAAGTTCTGCAAAAGATCGAGAGCAACTGGTCCCAAGTCATCTTGGGCCAGGAGTGTGTAGAACCTGGAGCTTCGGAGAATGAACATTTGGCTTGTATTCAGGCTACCAGTTTGGGAGGACCTCCTACCCAAGCAGGAGGACACAGTGCTCAACCATAATCTGTCCAACCTATGCCTCCAGTGCGTGGAGATTGAGCAGCAGCAGCTGACGGCCTTCAACCTGCTGCTCGAGATGGTAGAATTTATCCTCGCTGCCAAGCACCCATCCACGAAATCCTTTTATGGGGGGCCTTGTTTGGAATATGGTGTGGAGTCTTGGACATTGACCTTTTATATTTGAAGTTGTCTGATTTTCTTTTGTCTATTTGTCCTTAAGTCAGCAAAGCCTTGAAGCGGGGTCTGCAAAAACGTATTTATTGTCCCTTAAGCGCTTCCTACATGTGCTGGACCAACCGTTATTGTTTAAATCACATTTTGTGATGAGTTTCATCAAAGATTTGACACATTTACCTTCCCACACTATGTGATGCTATGGTGGTGACATTAAATTGGTCTTGATAATACCAGTGCATGCACCTTTCGAGCCTATGCATAGCTGTTTGCTGCATCTCCTGACTTTGAATAATATTTTGTTAATTGCGATTGCATCAGCTCGTCGCATGGGTGACCTGCAAGCACTGTTGATGCAACCACCCTACACCGCAGACAAACTGGTGTTGAGGCCTCAGATGGCCATCTTACTGAAAGCTGTCACTCCTTCATTTTGGAAAACCCATCATTTTAACAGTACTCTTTTATCCCTCTCGCCCCTCGAAAGAGAAGGAGAGGCTCATCTGTAGGAGCCCAAACAGACTTACAGCTTTTATATTGATTGTACCAAGGACCATCAAGTCAACAATTACGTTTTTGTGGGCTTCTCTGGAGCAGAAAGGGAATGCTGTGCCAAAGAGGATTCTGTTGAGTTGAATTGTCCTCTGCCTTTAGATTTTCTACACACTGGCCCAGAAGCAGTCCTGGGAAGTCCTAACGGCCCAATCGAGAAGGGCCAAAGGCTACTACCATTGCTTTGTCATGATAGATTCCTGTTCTTGATATCTTCCCGACTGCAACATAGACATCAGTTCATAGGGGCATGAAGCAATATTGCATTGACAGCCAGGTCTAGTGGAAAGGACAATTCACACACTCAGTTCTCCAAGACTTTTTGGTCTGAGTCGACTCCACATACTCTCCAACATGTGGAGATACTACTTTGATATCTCTTCTAGGGTGACGAATATGTGGTTAGAAATATCCATCAGAACAGCAGTAATGCTCTATCTGATAGACTTCTACCACAGATTCCTCACCTTAGAATAAATCGCAAGGCGTCAGACTGGATTGGGAAACTTTTTGAGCAGTACCTCTATGCGCCAGTAGGTGGCATCATACAGATCCACATCAGTGTTGCTCGTGCCAGAAGTGACCACCCCAGTGTACCGACATCAGTTATTTTCTTTCCGCACCAGTCGGCGCAGATCTAGAGAGAGCTACCTCAGGTCATTTGTTTGACTGACCTTTTTCGAAATTTCTGGTTTCTGTAACACACAGATGTGTGACCGACCACCATTTGATTTGCCTTCAGTGCTTGGAGTTAGACCACAACTCCAAGACATGTGAGTCGTTGAGGGAGAACTCCTTGAAGCTCCTAGTCACCCATCACCGGTCGACTTGATGGCACTCCAGGTCCCGGTCTCAAGGAAGGCCCCAGGCCTGTTTGTGGACTCATTCCTGTCGCTCATCGTCATCATCGTGCCTGAAGTCATCGGGTAAGTGCCAGAAGAAATCAAAGAAGCTGAAGAAGTCAGAGCACTCTTCCACTTAACCTTGCCAGTCCAAGTATTTGGACGAAGTATGGGAATGACATCACTCTAGGCCCTGCTCCCATGCAGAGCCTGCCTTTGTGTTCACTCTTCACCTGCCTGAGTTTCTCAGAGCCAAAGTGACCCCTGCCCAACTCTTTGAGTTGTAGGAGGCCATGGACCTCATTTTTAGATAGACTGAATCCTCTGGGAGCCGGAATGGGGTTGCCTGACACCAAATCTAGCACTGTTCAGAACTTAACCTTCCCAGTCAAAGCCATGGCTTCCCATTTTCTACCAGCCAGGACACGAGTATGATTGGGGAGGATCTGATGATCCTTATGGCTACAGCCCTCTTGAGGAGACTGATAACTGGTGTGAGGAACTTGCGGACGCCTGTGGTCTGTTGACTAGACACTGGCCTGGTCTCTTCTCCTAGTGTGGCTATGGAGGAAGAGGCCTCCTTCGTTATCGTGGTGAGGAGGACAGCTGAGGTCCTGGACCTTGACCTACCCTTGGTGGCAGTCTAAACTAATGCCTTGACAAGGGCGCTTCAGCAGGGAGTCACCCCCTCAGAACTTCTTCTCCCTTTGAATGAAGCCTCTCTGGCCTGGGCAAAGCCCTGCACAGGGGTGCCTGTGGACTGGACTATTGCCCGCTGTCATTGTCCCACTCCTGGGGATGTAGCTTTCCTTAACAAGCACTCCACCATGGGCAGCCTGGTCGTCCAGGTCTCCATCTCCAAAATCAACCCTGGACCACTTCCTGCCACATACCGGATAGGGAATCCAAGAGACTGGACACTCTTGGCAAGAGAATGTTCTTTTCCACCAGCCCTGCATTGCGCTCATTGAATACTGCGTGTGTTTTTGGTTGATAGACCCACATGGCTTAGTATTCAGTTGTGCAAATGCAGGCCAAAGTCCTGGAGGACGCTGAGCAGTACTGTCACAAACTATTGCAGATAGCAGAGGCACAGGTAAGTTCACCACTCGCTGTGGACTGGATACGACTGACTCACTAGGCAGAATGATTGCGACATCAGTGGATCTCAGGTGCTACTCCTGACTGGGATTGACTGGCTTTTTGGGGGATATCCATGCATCCCTCATGGACATGCCCTTCGATGGCACCTGCTGCTTCGGAGACTAGGCAGATTCATTGCTGGAGGGTTTTAATGGTAACTTAGCATCTGCCATGTCCTTGGGCCTCTCCACGCCCCAGCACCAACCTTATTCTGCCTTTCACCCTTTCCATTGCTACGGTAGGGGCTACCAACAGTGTCCATTCCCCCCCAGCCATCAAGGCCAACAGACTCTCCAGTCCTTTCGTGGACACAGACGTGGTTCCCACAAGCCTTGTGGAACAACCAGCCAAGGGTCAACCCAGTCCGCCATCCACTGGGCTGCTGTAGCCTCCAAACTACTTTAGTGTGCCCTTATACCATCACAGGCACCCAGTTAGCGCCAAGATCTGACATCTCCTGTCCCATTGGCAGTGTATAGCATCTGACAAGTGGCCACTTCAGATCGTTCAGCGGGGTTGCTCCATCCCTTTCCTAGAAACCATGCTTCTCTTGTCTCCGAAGACTTCCTCTCTGCTCCACCAGGAAGTACAGGCTGTTTTGGCAGCCAACGTCAGAAATAGTTTGTGGTTGCAATTCTAGGTACTTTCTGGTGCCCAAGAAGAACGGAGACCACCACCCAGTTTTAGACCAGTGCCCTCTCATATTTTTCCTGAAGAAGGAGAATTTAAAGATGGTAATGTTAGCTCAGGCTCTGTCTGCCGTTAACCCTGGAGTCTGGATGGTTGCTCTGGACATGCGGGATGTCTTTCATATTCCCGTCCTGCCTGCCCACAGGCGCTACCTGCGGTTCATTGTGGGCCATGTGCATCAGCAGCTTGCTATGCTCCCTAGCGCCCCTCGGGTCTTCACCAAGGTGATGGCAGTGGTTGCATTAGATCTGCGGAGGTCAGGGTTTCCAGTCTTTCCCTACTTCGACAACTGACTGTTGATGCAGGGCTCGCCCAGGCAGTTGTCTCCAACCTCCAGACTACGGCGGACCTCCTAGATTAGCTGGGTTCACTATAATTGTGCCGAACTCACACCTGTCTCCCTCTGAGGCTCCCTTCCATTTGAGCTGCTTTGGATACAGTGCAGTTTCGGGCCTATCCTCTGGATTTGTGAGTCTGGGATATTCAGGCTATGATTTTGATGTTTCAGTCTTTACCCTGGATCTCAGTGAGACTGTCTCTGAGGCTGTTGGTCCCATGGCCTTCTGCATCCTACTGGTAATGAATGCCCATTGGTATATGCAGGCTCCGCAGTGGGACCTGAAGTCCCAGTGAGCACAACATCAAGGGAATGTCTCGGACCTGGTCCAGCTATCAGAGGGACCTGCAAAAGACCTGCAGTGGTGGCTGACTGACCACAATTGGGTCTGCAGTTGACCCCTCCCCCTTCACCAACCAGAACTGACTTTAGTGACAGGTGCAACACTCCTGGGCTGGGGCTGCCATCTGTGGGAGGTAGAGATCAGAAGACTCTGTCCTCTGGCAGAGACTCTGCTCCATATCAGCTTGATGGAGCTGAGAATGATCCAACTGACATCGGAGGCCTTTCTTCCTCCTATAAGGGTAAAGCTGGCTCAGGGATTCACAAACAACACCACCACTATGTGCTATTGCAACAGACAGGGTGGTGTGAAGGGGTCATTGGCCCTCTGTCAAGAGGCCCCATGTCTCTGGACGTGGCGTAACATTAGGGCGTTTCCCCAGTGGTTTAACATCTGGGCAGCTTTCTGAATGCCAGAGCAGACAACCTCAGTACAGTGTCTTTGGTGATTGGGGGTGGGGGTGGGGGTGGGGGCGGGGCGGTGGGCCTTGATTACATTTTTCACCACTGCAGAGAATGCACAATGTCAACACTTCAGCACGCTGGAGTTTCCAAGGAAAGTCACTCAGATGCTTTTCATCTTGAGTGTATGTAGGAAAATGCCACTGTTGGCATGGTTACCGCCTAACCTTTTGCCTTTTGTTGATGCCGGCTTTGATTGAAAGTGTGCGTGGACCCTGCTAACCAGGCCCCAGCACCAGTTTTCTTTCCATAAAACTGTACCTTTGTCTCCACAATTGGCACAGCCCCGGCACACAGAAAAACCACTTGTAAAAGGTACCCCTGGTACCAAGAGCCCTATGGCTAGGGAAGGTCTCTAAGGGCTGCAGCATGTATTATACCACCCTAGGGACCCCTCACTCAGCACATGCACACTGCCTCACAGCTTGTGTCTGCTGGTGGGCAGAAAAGACTAAGTCGACATGGCATTCCCCTCAGAGTGCCATGCCCACAACCCACTGCCTGTGGCATAGGTAAGTCACCCCTCTAGCAGGCCTTACAGCCCTAAGGCAGGGTGCACTATACCATAGATAAAGGCATAGCTGCATGAGCACTATGCCCCCACAGTGTCATATTCTTAGACATTGTAAGTGCAAGGTAGCCATAAAGAGTATATGGTCTGGGAGTTTGTCAAACACAAACTCCACAGTTCCATAATGGCTACAATGAATACTGGGAAGTTTGGTATCAAACGACTCAGCACAATAAATCCATACTGATGCCAGTGTGGGATTTATTGAGAAATGCACACAGAGGGCATCTTAGAGATAGATACCCCCTGCATGCCAGCCCAACTGCTAGTGCTAGGCTGCCCTGTCTCTGCCAGCCTGCCACTTCCAGACTAGTTTCTGGCCACATCGGATGAGTGCCTTTGTGCACTCTGTGACCAGGATCAAAGCCTGCTTTATACCTCCCTCTGCAGGTAATGTATCACCTGGCGGTGAGCCACAAAGGTTCAAGCCTGGTGTTACAGCGCCCCGGGGCACTCCAGCTAGTGGAGATGCCCCCTCCCCTCCCCCCCCCCCCCCGACACAGCCCCTACATTTGGCAGCAAGTCCGGGAGATGATGAGAAAAACAAGGAGGAATCACCACCTCGGCCAGGTCCACCCCTAAGATGACCAGAGCTGATGTGACACCCTCATTAGAAAATCCTCCGTCTTGTGTTGGAGGATTTAGCCCAGTAGGGATAGGGATGTGCCCCCCTCGCCAAAGGGAGGAGGCACAAGGAGGGTGTAGCCACCCACAGGGACAGTAGCCAATGGCTACTGCCCTCCAGCCCTAACACACCCCTAAATTTAGTATTAAGGGGTGACCCTGAACCCAGGAAATCAGATTCCTGACGACCTACAAAGAAGGACTGCTCCCCTGAAAACCCCGCAGAGAAGAAGGAAGATAACAACTGCTTTGGCCCCAGCCCTACCGGCCTGTCTCCTGATTCACCGAACCTGCACCAACGACGCATCCTGCAGGTCCAGTGACCTCTGCCAACTCAAAGGACTGCCCTGCAACTACAAAGGACCAAGAAACTCCAGTGGACAGCGCCCCTGTCTAAAGCAACAAGAAGAAACCATCTTTAAAGGGACTCCCCCCTCACTCCAGAAGCGTGAGTCCCCACCACTCTGCAACCGATGCCCCTAGCCTGTGTCCAGAGAAACAAATGCCGCAGAGAGGACCCCCAGGCGACTCTGACACGTCCACCCTGAGCCGACCTCTCTGCACCCCCACGACAACGCCTGCAGTGGGAATCCCGAGGATCCCCCTGACCGCGACTGCCCGGTAACAAAGAAACCCAACGCCTGGAAGAAGCACTGCACCCACAGCCCCCAGGCCCGTGAAGAACAAACCCCCGTGCAGCAGTGACCAGCAGGCCGTCCTCACCCTTGCCCAGTTGGTGGCTGGCCTGAGAGGCCCAAGCCTCCCTGTGCCCTGCCTGCAACATCTGAATGACCCCCGGATCCCTCCATTGATTCCTATTACAAACCCGACGACTTGTTTGCCCACTGCACCCAGCCACCCCTGTGCCGCTGGGGGGTGTACTTTGTGTGCCTACTTGGGACCCCCCCAGTGCTCTCCAAAACCCCCCTAGTCTGCTCCCCGAGGACGCACCTGCTAGCAGACTGGAACCGGAGCCCCACTAGTCTCCATAGGCGCATATGTTATTTGGCCCCTCTTTGACCTCTGCACCTGACCCGCCCTGTGTTGCTAGTGCTGGGTGTTTGGGGTTGACTTGAATCCCCAGCGGTGGGCTGTCTATGCCCCAGAGACGGAACTTGAAAGTGCTTTACTTACCTCAAAAACTAACCTGTACTTATCTCCCAAAGGAACTGTTAAATTTAGCAGTGTCCACTTTGAAAATAGCTTATTGCCATTTTATGACAAACTGTGTACATTACTGTTTTGATTCTGATTTCTATCTATACCTGTGCAAAGTACTGTACTTACCTGCAATTAGAATCTTGTGGTTCTAAAATAAATTAAGAAAATAATATTTACCTGTATAAAAACCTATTGGCCTCGAGTCAAGTCATTGAGCGTGTGTTCTCATTTATTACCTGTGTGTGTGTACAACAAATGCTTAACACTACCCTCTGATAAGCCTAACTGCTCGACCACACTACCACAAATAGAGCATTAGTGGTATCTATTATTGCCTCTGTCAAGCCTCTTGGGGAACCCCTGGACTCTGTGCACACTATCTCTCTGTTTGAGATAGTATATTTAGAGCCAGCTTTCAACAGTGGAGCCTAGGCCTCTCTTTGCCTTTCAGCCGATAACACTCCTGCCCAGATTTTTCCAATTAGATCAGGAACAACCCGACCCAAGTTATTGATGTGGTTCCAGAGTGACATGGAGAGTACGGTATCCTGAACTTCTAAGCATGCACACCAGTCCTCCAATGAGGCTGCCTCTTTAGTAGGACCTGCAGTCACAGAATAGGGCATGGTCCTGCACCTGAACCTGTGCATGCTCCTCTTTCATGCACGGGGATTGAACAGTAGCAGTTGACAGTTTTTGATTGCCTTTCTAAAGTCTTTGATTTCATTCTGTCAGCCAGGTGTCCCTCAACTAAGACAGTATATGCCTGCCGTTAAGACAGATTTGTGGCTTGATGTGCATCCAAACAAGTGATCTCCTTTCTGCACCCTTGTGTGAGGTTCTTTTATTTGTTCTCTCTGTAGCACAGCAAGACTTTGCTCTGGGCACAGATAAAGGGTATGTTTCAGCCATATTGGCATTCCCAGATAGCTTGTGTTCCAATTACGTGCCCGATTGAATGAGATAAGTATGTAATATTTCTCATCTGAAATGTCAAAATGGTTTCAATGACTGCAGCTGTATTGGCTTCTATTCCTTGTATCATGACTGATTGCTTACCTGTAACCACTCTTTAATGCATGCACCTCCGATGCTCCGACTCCAGCAATTGGACAGTAAATTAAGATTAAGGCACTCACAAACTCGTCCCACCATCTGACTGGCTGTGCTGCCAGAACACCGCCGGCCCCACGGCCCTAATACAAGTTTCTCGCTGGGCCGGTGGACGGAAACAGCGTTTCTGCCTGCCAGCCCAGCGGGAAACAGGGCTTAACATTGATCTGGCAGCAATGTGGCGGTGCGGCGGGTGCAGCAGCACCTGTTGCGCTTTCCACTGCCCTTAATGAGGCCCTAAGAGATAGCTTTTTCTGAATTCTTCACTGTTTGTGGGACTGCTTGATTTAATCAAAGTAACTGCACTAAGTTAGATTCAATGAGAGATATTATCTCAGGTGATATTCCAGTGAAGTAGGTAAAGGCTTTTGACGATGCACACCACAAACCCTGTCTGCTTTCATTATCTCAAATCCTGCAGAGTCTTCTAAGGACTGTTGTGTTTCCTGATTTTCCTTCAGAACATCCTTCCCCTTTTCCTCGGCTAAGCTGAATAACATTTCAAGGGCTGCTTGGTTTCAGCTTCCCCTTCCTACAACTTGTTAGAGAAATTGTGTTCAGTTCAGAATATGGAGTTCGGAAATCCTCAAGTATCCTAAGAAACAATTATAAGGAACACAGCTGCTCCTGAAATGTGTTATCTAAGGCTCTGATTAATATGTCTTTCTTTAGGAAGAAGATCTGAAATGGGTAGAAGACAATATTCCTTCAACGTTTGCAGATGCGTAAGTATTTTTGTCACTGTAATTCTTACTAGAGATGTCTCAGGCTTCTTTTGAACAACTGAGGCTGTTGAATTGCATACAGATAGAGTTGTGCTCTTTGTAATAGCAGAGTTAATGCGACCTGTAGGTTGTATTGGAGAAGCACGTAGGCTTAGTTTCTCTGTTTGTGTTTGTATTGTTCCTATACGTAGGTGGGTCTGGTACTAAGTTGGGTACCACTGGTCTGTTTTTATTTATTATGTCACTGTGTTGTGTTTTTCTGGTTGGAAGTGCCTACTGATTAAATAGATTTTGATGTGCGGTGGATGCCAGATGTGTGCTGTATGCAGGTTTATGCTTCTTTTGCTGTGCTAACTTGCATATTTTAAGGTTTTTCTCTTGGTCCTGTCTGGATGTGACCCTTCGAAAATATGGCAGCAATAGCCATGTGGTTCCTGTGCAGTGAGAGCAGTATGTGCAAGACAACCTGTGTGCTAAACCTGAATAGATGGTGTCTTATGTACAGGTTGACAATTGGTAGATAGTGATCCTGACCCCCTGCAGGAGGCGGCATTAAGTACTGTATGCTGTGGTTGCGAAGGTGTTAGTTGCCCTATGCACTGGCTTTGCAGTAATATGTGATCCCCATACCATGCTTGGGAAAGGATGCAATAAGCAACACATTATTTGTCCTTCTGTGTTAGTTATGTGCTACTTTTTCCTAGTAGGAGGATGAATGAGTAGGGCTACTTTTGTGTATTTGTTGGTTGTTTAGGACTGAGATGTGTAGCTAGCCCTTTGACATTTTCCCTGTTACTCTTGCTCAGTATAGGAATTATGATTGAGGGCTAAATGAACCAAGGATTTCCTTTGGGTGAGGGAGATAGCACCCTCTCCCTTTGGAAATATGTGTGACTGGCTTGGGAGGGGTAGTCTCCCCCAACCACTGGTTTTGCTTTGAAGGGTACATTCGGTGCCCTCTGTGCGTAAACCAGTCTACACCGGTTCAGGGACCCCAGTCCCTGCTCTGGCGCAGAACTGGACAATTGAAAGGGGATTGACCACTCCCGTGTCCATCACCATCCCAGAGGTGGGCCCAGAGCTCCTCCAAAGGGTCCCTGGGTTCTGCCATCTTGAATACAAGGTTGGCAGGGAACGCTGGAAGCATCTGAGTGGCCAGGCCAGACAGGTGATGTCAGAGGCACCCTCTGATAGGTAGTTACCTGGTTAGTTGACCAAGCCCCCTCTTTGGGCTAAATAGGGTGTTCCTTTTGGATGGGTCCTCAGATTTGGCGTTCAAGACTCCGGCAGGACTCCTCTGCTTCAAATTCTGGGCTCAGGAACCTCGACTGGACCCTCCAGGAACCTACAAGCTGCAGATCCATGAGAAATACTCTTTTGCAACATTGTATCCGGACTCCTGCCAGCTTTGCAACATTTCCCTGGCTGTGCATCCTAAGAAGACTGCAACTCTCCAGCCTGCACAAGATGAAGAAGGAATCTCCCTTGGGATGAAGGCATCACTCCCCTGTAACTACAGGTAGCTGGCTGCAATGACAACCGGCTGCATGGATCTCCCCTCATCCTGAGTGGCGTGGGTCATGCATCATGGGTGGTGGTCCGGAGAGTCTCCCTTGGTCCTCTCTACCAGCTGTCGCACTTTGATGGTGGCAAGTCCTTTCCTTTCCACTCCACACAACACAGTACCCTTGTGCACCGAGTCCTTTGCAGCTGCCAAGGCTTGTCTGCTTCACCTCCAAGGGGAACATCAGGCGACGACTAGCTCCAGCCCCAGCACTCCTACCTGCAACACCTGGGCCTCTGCGTGATCCTCCGCCACCGAGGGAGCACCTTCTGTAGTGCTGCATGGGCTGCTTCTGTGACTTCTGTGTCCCTGTCCTGTGGGACATCTGTGGGTGCTCCCTCTGCTCCTGTGGGCCTTCTGCGACGCGGAGGTTCCCCTGTGACTCCCCTTCCTGGTTAGAGTCCTCCTGGACCTTGCTGGTCCCTGGCAGCACCCCTTTTCCTGCAACCGCGAGTTTGCCTTTGCCATGGTCTGTTGGTGGAAATCTTTCACCGACACTCATCTGCAATCCAGCTTCCAGCGTGGGACAACTTTTGCACGCATCAGGAACTCTTCTTCAGCTTCTGTGCTGCAGTGCTGACCTGTCTTCCTCCTTCGTCGACCAACTCCCAAAGGTACCTCTGGGTGGGTAGTATCTCCTACTCCCCCTGAACTCCACAGACCATTCTGGACTGGGTCCCCTCTCTCCACCGGTCTCCAACTTCCGTATACCACTGCTGGTTCCTTGCAGGCTGTTCTGGATGTCTTCATTTTCTTCTTTCCATCCTTTGGGGTGGTTTGGGGGAAATCCAGTGTTTTACGCCTGCATTCCTGGTCGCTGGGCGGGTACTGTGTTACTTACCTGTGTGGTTTCTTAGTACTCCCAGCTCCCCTCTACACGATTCTTACCTAGGTAGCCGCCCAGTGTTTCACTTCCACTTTCTTAGCATATGGTTTGGGCTCTCCCTAGGGCTACTATTGCATATTGCTATTTTACACTGTTTCTAACCTTCTTATGCCCCTTACTGTGTGTGTGTGTGTGTGTGTGTGTGTTTACTTACCTCCTATAGAAGGGTTGCCTCTCTTGTATTTTCTGATACTGTGTTCCAAAAATAAAGTACCTTTATTTTTGTACAACCAAGTGTTTCCTTTCTTGTATGTAAGTACTGTGACTGTAGTGGTATTACATGAGCATTGCACGTCTCCTAGATAAGCCTTGGCTGCTCATCCACGGCTACCTCTAGAGAGCCTGGCTTTCAGACTGCCTACACTTCACTGAGAGGGGATTCTTGGACCTGGTGTAAGTACCATAGGTATCCCCCACACTATATAGCTGTCCGGTTCACTCTCCTTTTAATTTTCTCTCTTTTGCAAAACTCTTCAGGGTACATACAAGCATATTTCAAATGTGCTGTTTGTTTCCCTAAGTAACAATACAAATAGTATTAAAAAATTTCCAAATGAACTTAGTAGGATTTTCTGGCTCCAGTACAGTTGTCATATATTCACCTTATGTTGTAGAATAATTATGAATGTAGGTAAGATATAGATAGTCAGTATATGGGCTAAAGTATCTCCTTATGTAGTTTTAACCACATTTTTGGTTGTTTGCTATCACTAATATCTTCTCAACTATGTAGAGAGTATCAGCTCCTACATGTCATAACTTCGCACCCACTCAGCCGTGCAGCCTTTTTGAGGCTTTTGGGAAGTGAGGCCTGTTTGTGATCCTAGAGACTAATCAGTGTGTTTTTGTTTGTGCTACTTATTGTCATTATTATCATCCTCCTCTTCTTCTTCCACCTCCTCCTCTTCTTCTTCCCCTTCTTCCTTCTCCTCTTCCTCCTCCTCCTCATATTCTTCTTCCTCTTCTTTCCCCATTTTCTTCCTCTTCTTCCCCCTCTTCTTCCCATTCTTGTTTCTCTTCTTCTTCCTCCTCCTGTTCTTCCTCTTCTTCCTTCCTCTCCTTCTCCATCAAATAAAAATCATTGTTTATTGCATTAGGGCAGACTTTGAGCTGGGGCTGTGCTGTTTATCATTCGTACTGGTATGCTTAGTCATTCTTTCTTTCAGACTTCTGGATGTCTAGAAACACAGGCAAGGCACCTGGCCATAACTTGCACAACAAGAGTTCGATTTGAGAGCCTGACATATGGCCAACACAGCCTCTACCTGTGAAATGGTCACCAACTTCCATACTCGAGTACTTTTCTTTTACTCACGATGATGTCATGGCTTTACAGAATTAATGTTTTCAGTCCTCCACTGAACAAGCCACATTTAGACATTGGTGGCAAGCCATTGTCTCTGAAGCGTACCCACATATCGTGGTTGTAGTACTTGGTCTTTGAGGCCCCGCTCCCCCTCCAAATCACTACGCCTCTTAGCAAGGTGAAACACATTCTTGATGCCTCCACTTAGGAGGTATCGCTGAGACCTAGGTCTGCCAATGCTTCCCCTGCACTGGCACATTGACCCAAGTCTAGTGCAATGCCATATTCTCAGGGACCCTTAAAGACTAATGTTACCCACACTTTGCAAAAGCATACTCCATTAATGATGGAGCCTATGTTTTTTGCTGTTGTCAGTAGTATCTGGGAACTACCCCAGCTGTTGTCTTAGCCTATATCTCTGATTTTGTGTTCCACACAAGGCACCACAGTCATGTTGCTTGGCCAGTTCCAGGAACAGCCATGTCTAAGGCCAGCCCAATGCATATTGGCATTGGTGTAGGCATGAATGGAAATAGACTGATACCTGGAGGCTCAGGATTCACTTTTGCAACCAGTTTAATGAATTTCGCCCATGTTAATGCTTTTTCAGTGGCTTGGCATAGGATGATGTATTTCGTGTCCTCCAAAGAATGCAGAATTGCAGATCTTCCTTTATACTAGCTATACCATCAGTATAATTTGGGACTTCCTGTTTATAATGAACATCCTAAGCTCAATGTTGATTTCACACATTGTTAGTCCGTTGAAGCTAAATATCTTCACTTGTGCATCTATTCAGTTTTTTGTTGTTTTTGTAGTTAGATGAGAGTTGAGATTGCATCTGACTATTTGGAGTTTGTTATCCTGAACTAATAATGTTGGTACTGCTAAGACATTCGGGGCCTGATTTAGATTTCATTAGAGGTGTTACTCCATCACAACGGTGACAGATATTTCTTCCAGCGATACCTAAGTCCCGTATGAAACAATGGGATTTATATTTCAGCGGAGCTACCCTTTCGCCAAAATCTAAACCAGGCTCTAAGTGTCTTGTACCCAAATGAGAAGGAAATTTGAGTCTAAAATGGTTTGCACAATTTGTGATGTAATTTTTACAGTTTTATGAGAAATCTGACCTTAACTAATGTCCTGAAAAAAAGTCTCTAGCCACATATTACAGTGTTAGCGCAGTAAAATATGACAGATTGTCAACTTCTTCCTGACTTCCCCATTTGAATCAGTGTCTCCCCTCAACGTTTGATGACTTACAAAGTGAGAAAATGCATTCTTATGACTCGTGAACATTAAAGCTTAAATGAGGTTCATCTATTCATAAGTCTGCACAAGTTCAACATCAACAATGACTGGTCATCATTCGAAGTTGTAGGACATACGTAATCACTTTCAAGTGAGTGAGCAAAGACCTTTGTTTTTTCAGGGGGCATCCTTTTATGTAAATCTTGATAAGTGGGGCAATATAGAGCATTTTACTGCACCATTGTCACATGAATAGTCTAGCAGCCTCTGTTTTTTTTTTTCAGGCCATTTTGAAGGAAATGTATATAAAATATGCCAGTGCTTTTCTGCTGGGCTAAGCAAGCACGGCAAGGTTTCTGATGACTCTGAGGTTCTGGATTGTTACATCTCCTCATATAGTGTGCAGGATTCGGGTCTACACAGGTTCCAACGCTGGTTCTTCACCTCCATCTCTGTGAGGGCAAGCTTCCACTTTTGTTAAAATGTTTATTTCTAAAGCATCATACATCAGTGTGCACTATGTGGTCCTCCTCCCCCCCCCCCCCCCTCAGATTCTCCTGAATGTGCGTATATTAGATTGAAAGCAAAGATTCAGGCATGCCCACCCTCCTGATTCAGGTGGGAAACTACTGATTTCAGGGCTGCTCTCCCGCCTCCTAATTCTTGCATTCAGAAACACAGTTGCTTAATGATGATCTGCTGGTGACGAAGCAGCTTGAGCTCCAAAATGATCTCTGCCCCCAGTAGTTGTCAACAATATGAAGGATCTGTATAAAATTTCAGACAGTCGTGTGCACTAGTAAGTGGATTTTCCAGCTATAATGCACCTAAATCTAATGGCATTTGGAAACCAACACAGTACACGCTTCAAAACGGTGATGGTGGAAGTATTCTTTTTTTCTTCAGAAAGTGGAAAGTTCTCCCATTAAAGCTAATAAAAGGAATTACATCTTTTAAGTGAAAGTGGTTCACGTTTACCAAAGTTAATGCAAGCACAATGCCTGCAGCTCAGTTTGTTCCGATTCTGGACTTTTTATTTTTTTATTTTTTATAAAGAGTGACCAGTGCACTCTTACAAATGTTCAGAGAGAGACAAAGGTAGCCTTTAAAACCCTTTATTGCTTATCTAAAGTTCTGAAAATTATTTTCTGTTAAATGAAATTTGTCTTTAACAAAAAGATTTTGCCCACACTGCATCATCAGCGCCCTTATTGCTTATATCCATTGAGTTTCACAAAGTTCCTTGGTCCTGCATGTTGTGGTGGGCAACTTATTACCTGTGCTCTATTGCAATGCAAGATCCTTACTCAGGCGCCTCATCTGCGAGTGTTCACAAGAATACGAGTCACAAAAAATATTATTTTAAACTATTGTGTGTTTGGAAGATACCACGAGGAGCCAAGGTGATCGTGTATGTGCAAGAACTTTACCAAAAAATAAGGTAATCCATCAGTTCACTTTAATAGTCCTGCAAAAACAAAACAGCTTATTTCTTTTGTTTATGGAATTGATCAACTTTAGCT
This sequence comes from Pleurodeles waltl, assembly GCF_031143425.1. Taxonomy (NCBI): domain Eukaryota; kingdom Metazoa; phylum Chordata; class Amphibia; order Caudata; family Salamandridae; genus Pleurodeles; species Pleurodeles waltl. The sequence continues at coordinate 956,822,788 of NC_090444.1, forward strand.
GCTCGATTCGAGTCCTACTGTTTGGGCTTAAATCTGCTCCACGTTTTTATAAAAAATGTCCTATAGTAATAGCTTTCATGCTAGGCGTCCATTTACGTGTACTTGGGTATCTCACAAAACAGGATTGTTTGAGTAGTTCTCTATTAAAGTCACACATTAACACAAAATTTTCTTTCGTAGGCCAGAAATTTTGATGAACAAGAATTAGCCATCTCCTCTCATGTAGAGGAACACACGGTTCATGTACAAATTCTCCAAGCACTTTTTAAGTTGCCCAGTCCTTTACTTTGATTGCTCCTCTCCCTGCTGAGGCTTTGTTTTTTTCTGGAACACCATTGTGCTGTCACAAATGCTCAGACATTTGGGTGTTTTCTGTCATTGTGAGGCTGGGAGATTCTAGTCAAACTTTCCTGTGAGTAGCTGATCCTCTTGCAAGGGCAAGTTATCCGTAGCACTGTCCTGCTTGTTTAGCCATGATCTAAAATGGACATGGTAGTGAAACGCTGGTAGTGGGCTTTTCATCTGCCAGATATAACGTGTCAGTGTGCTCACTGGGTTTTGGAACTTTGGAACCATCCAGTCTTTCAAAGCTGGGTGGTGGTGCTACAACAGTCCTTCTTCCAAAAATTGTATTTTTAGGTCGTGCCTAGGCAGCGCTGTCTCTCGACATGTTGTAATCTACTTCTGTGGACTTTCACCACTCCCAACTGAGGCCCATCACTTTAATTCATTCCTTGGCCCACATTTTAAAATTTCCTTGATTTCGTAGGTAAATGCTTTACGTTTGTCCTGCTTTGAGTCTGCTTTGTTACTGCCTTGGAGACTGATCCTGTTAGCTGGGTTATTGCACGATCAGCCAAATACCTTAGTGCGGTTCACTACTTTTTTATTTTGCCTCTCCGCTTCGTGCTCTGTGTCCATATGTTGTTTCTTCCGCTTCCTTGTTTTTGGGCATGCCACTGTTTCTTTGTGGTGTTTGCGCCCAAAGACTGCAAGCTGGAGAGGGGGTTCTTTTTTTTTTTTTTTAAGTATGTTTTGAAGTTTCATATAGCATGCACTCGTTTGGAGGAATGCTTTACATGAGTACCACTTCCATACATAAAGTTTCATATAGCGTGAAGTCGTTAGGAGCGCTTTACATGAGTACTGGTTACGTACAAGTTTGGCATATTTTAAACAGAAAAAAACACAGAAATCCTCAATGCGGCTACCCCAGCACAGCGGGACAGCCAATACTACAATATTAACTGCACTCTGGAAACTCGCCGCATAATGCTTTGCAGGGCATTTCTTTTACAAAACATTTTAGCATATAGCTGAGCCTCTGGTGGTCCCTGCAACAACAGGACCACCACCTCTTTCTGTCTAGGTCATCCCTGAATCCGCACACTAGGTTGGGAGGGGGCAAAAATAGTAGTCTCTCCCACCATTCATTGTATTTTTAATCTCTCTTGGCTGGAACTTTTGTTTTACGGCTTGGAGTAGTTTGTGTTTTTAACATCCTTGTTTGTAATATTATCGCAGAAGGCCTGCTAGGCCTGAAAAATGTGTAAGGCACTACGCCCTTTATGGGCTAAATATATGGTTACACTGCATTACTTTCTCCCATTCTCTTTTCATCTGGTTATGCCCTCCAGGGGGTAACTGTATGGTTACATGGCCATGTTTCTTCCAAATGCTATTTTTATTGTGGTGTCCTCTAGGAGCTATTGTAAGCATTTCAATCAAGATACTACAGTATTCTATGCACTCTGAAACGCGCCCCATAATGCTTTGCTGGAGATATCCTTTTTCAAAGCATTTTAGCCCATAACTCACTGTGTGGTGGTCCTTGGACAATGGGACTACTATTAACACGTTCACCATGAGGCACTCTTTCTGTCTAGGTCATCTCTGGGCCCCCACACTAGGTTAGGGGGAACCCCAAAATAATAATATAAATAAATATAATAATGGCAATATTTTCATTCTTTGCTGCAGATAGAGGAAGGAGGTAAGTGGAAGTGCTTCAGTTATAGGCAGCGCCGTTGGACTTATGTGGCAAAGAGGACCAAATTATGTTGCATGGTTGACCAATTAATGTGTCAAGAAAAGTCTAGTTATACATTTGCAAAACCAATAGCTCTAACTCAAGCAAATGGGAGACCTAATACATTACAAATGCTTGTTTATACTTAATTTAACCCCAAGTCACACTTTATCTAGTGAGAACCCTTGAAACCCCCTTCATAGATCAGATGTAAAAAGAGCTGTGATTTTTTTTCATCGACCGTAACAGAAGCACATTAATTTCTATCTTAAGGTGAGAGTACTGCTGATAAAAAATGCTTCTTATGCTTTAATCATTTACCAGCGTGCAGATGCCATTGCTGAAGTTTCCCTTTGAGTGGAGAAGTTTGTGCCCCATGAGAGTTACTGTAGGATCTACAGTTTCCCCACAAACCAGTCTCTTTACACAGATGATCTGTATGGCAATCACCCAGGTTGCTTTGAGCCTATGAATATACTTGCAAGTATTGCTCTGGTGCATGGTCTTGTCTGTCCTTTGCTCTCGGTTTATTAGAATTGACTGACTCATTCTAATATGAGCCCCTTAAATAGCTGGGTTGCAGACAACTCGACAAAGGATCTTGTGGAAATTCCAGTACTCTGTTAATAGGTCCAATTGCATGAGTAGCAACTGATCTGAATGTTCGATGATAAGGGCAGGATGGGGCATTCGGTCAACATAGGATGTCGTGTTACCCTGGTTTCATGCCCTTAATGAAGCTGATGCAGTTTCCTGATTTATTGGTTACTTATTTACATTGCTTAGACTTTTGTAGTTATGAAGGAACCATAGACTGAAAATGCCAGAGTTATTTTGATGGGTCATTTTTCCAAAATTATTGTTTGGATTGTGATTTAAAACTTAATCTGCATTTTCTTTGTTTCAGAGTTATTCCAGTATTAATGGATTCCGATGAGGTATGTATTAAACATATTTCTTCACTTCATGTATTCAGCTTATCACCATTTCTTTTTCTTCACTGAAAAATCCGTCAAATGGATGAGAGTGCCGAGTAGGTTTTGAGTTCTTGCTGGGGAGAAGTGGATGATAGTAGTGAATCCGATTTTGCCGTGAATTAATCACTGTTCCTATGTTTTAGAATTCATAACATATGTCTATGTTGATGGAGGTAATCACAGTGGTGAATTACGTTTGAGAAAGCGTGTATTTCTATTATATTTGCTATATTTTGTTTTTAACAGAATATATTATAAATCGTCACCTTTGAATATCCACATTTGTGTACATGCGTGGGGAAAGTGTCGTAAAAGCACACATTTCTGTACCGAATTCTGTGCAAATAGAAGTGTGTGAGGGTCTGCTCAATTTCATGACTCCCAATCCATTGGGGGTAATTTGCATCTGCTCTGTCTGCTCCTGCTTCTGACCCATTCCTGTAATCTGTTCTTCCAAAGGAAGAACTAACATGCATCATCTCATTTACATGTAGATATGTCATCCCATTTACAATCCCATATATCATCTATTTACATATAGACATATCTCCCCATGTCCTGTAGGTTTACAGGGCATCCTGTACTTGGTACTCAGTAGATTATGACGCGAAGATACAATAAAACAGCAGAATAGGACACAATGTTTGGCACACTAAACACATCAGTGTTTTGTTTCTGGTTAGTTTAGGTTCCATAAGTTCAGCCTCCAAATTTGAAGTCTAGAAGTTCTTCCTAACCACTATTTGTATTGTTGTGCTTCGCTGTTCTAGATTTCATACTCTGCTCCTGCAGCAATAAGCCTTGTTCCATTGCCTTCACACATACTCTTGAATGAGAGCTGAATGAAAGAGGTCTTGGGAAGTGGTCTCTTAGGTTTTTTGATGAATGGAAAAAAGTCTGTGTCTAAGCCACCAGCATGTAGCATTGCTGTAGAAGAAAGTGAATGTATTTTTGGTCTCTTAGGTTTTTTGATGAATGGAAAAAAGTCTGTGTCTAAGCCACCAGCATGTAGCATTGGTGTAGAAGAAAGTCAATTTATTTTTGGTCATATAGTTCAACTTGTAAACGCTGAGGACCAGTTAGAAGCAACATCAGTATGGGTTCTACCAGGGACTGTTGATCATTAATTGTGCTTTAAGAGCACTAGTTTGTGGCTCCACTGGTCTCCCTTTTGGTTGACTCTCAGTTGTCTAAGCTTTGTAAATTTCTCTTTATTGTTTTTTTCAAAGATGCATACTCAATCTAAATATGATCTGCAAATAAAAAATATTATGAATGTAAAGCGAATACAGGTCATGATGGTTAACAATTAATCAGAATAACAATCAGCATCCAAGTTCTCATTTCCCGTCCCACGCATTTGGTTCATTTATGGTGTATTCCTGGGCTTGTGTACACTTTAGAGTAGTGTGTAAGTGGGGCTTTCCCATAATGGCGATACCAGAAGATCCTCATTGAAACCTCCATTCCCACTACATTATGTCAGACATTCAGATATTGCCAGAATTGAATAAATCATGCGGAGTGCCACATCAAATCTATATTGTGTGCCTGATGCCTTTCCAAATCAGGGGATTCATTCATCTTACTATACTAAGTAAGTCAGTATGATAATCTTTCTGCATTTACCCATCCACCGCTGAATATTCAGTACCTCATCCAGTGGTGGGTCTAGATGTCTTCTATGCCACATCAATTTGGCCTTCATGGCCTAGGATCAGAATATTGTGAACTGACATTCACTACCTCCTATTCTAGTTGGATGTTTTCAAATGTGGGTTACAGCAGACTCATAAAAATCACTTGCATTGGAGACCATGGCAGACTGCCAGACCTTTGTTGTACCCTAATTAGCCAGTAAGTCTAAACACTGCATTGGTGATTTGCATATTATGCCTGTGAATCAGACCGTTCCTTATTTCCACTTTGACGTTGCAATCTGATTGACAGAAGGTGGGGGGTTTTACTACGTCAGCAACATGGCTGAGGCCATGAAGACCCCAGCCCTTTGAAAATTTCAGGACAATATAAATGTATGTCCCAATTATGTTATTTCTTTCGTCTATGAAAAAAATTCAATTTTTTTATTATAGTAACTTCATCTTACCAAGTTAGGTAATGAACTTTCCTAGCCTTTTTTGGATCCAAGCCTGCTAACATCATCTTGGGGACATTCAGAAAGCTTCCCTGGGAATGCATGACGTCCGTTGCTTACCACTGGCTTTTTGGTTTGTAACTCCCATTTTCTTGCTTTCTGTTTACTGGCTTAATTTGTTATAGGCTGTTCAGCATGAGTTCTGTTGCCCAGACCTTATTTACAGTATCCTTCCAAGTGCTCCCTTTCTGTAAACAAGGTTTAAAATCGTTTTCTTATCTTGTCACATTAGCTGTGCATTCAAAGATAGAGGTTAAATGTCAGGCTCCAACTTCTGGGGGAGCTTGGTGTTTACTTTTTTTCCCTCTCACTTTAAAGTGAGAGGATTTATGTGACAGCCATGCTGGCTACTGTAGGTAATTATGAAGTGTGGCATAAGCAGATATTTTTATACCTTCAAAACAAATCAATACACTAGGTGATAACATTCCCACACATTGTTTGTGTGTTGTATACTTTTATCAGTAAAACTGTATGTCTGTGCAAATGTAATGGGCATGTCAATTGAAGATGTGTTTTTTTTTGCCTGTAATGGCAGTGCGCTACCACACCATGCATACTCCACTTAACTCCACGCCGCTACATTCTTATCTGCACCACACACTGTTACTGCACTCTAATCAACCAATGTTGACTTATATAGCGTGAGCTTCTCACCCCCGGGGGGGTCTCCAGATGATGGGGGATGCTGTGGACCTCATTAGGCTGTAGCTGGTGGTTGGAGAGACAAGTTTTGAGCTGCTTTCTGAAATCCTTCAGAGAAGGGGAGGTGGGAGGTGGGAGGTGGGAGAAGGAGCAATCTCCGTAATGTTCATGGCAGATGCTGGGAACGTGGGCCTAGGCAAGGGAGGTTGAGCGGAGGTGTCTGGTGGAAAGGAAGGTGGCTATTTATGTAGGCGGGTCTGGCGTTGTGGAGGGCCTTGTATGTGTGTGAGGAGCTTGAAGAGGTATCTTTGCTGGGGGAGGGCCCTTAGGTGCGGGGTGATGCTGGTTCTTCTGCGGAGTTTGAGGACGAGTCTTGCTGCTGCTTTCTGGATGGTCTGGAGGCAGTTAATGAGCTGCTCAGTGGTTCCGGCATAGAGCACATAGCCGTAGTCGAGTCCGCTGGAGATGAGGGCCTGATTGACTGTCGTCCTGATAAAGATGGGGATCCATTGGAAGATCTTGCGGAGAATGCAGAGGATGTGGAAGCAGGCAGAAGACGTTGTTGATCTGTTGCTTCATGATCAGTTGGGTGTGTAGGATAGTCGCTAGGATGCGTCTGTGGTTGGTTGCTGTGGGTGGGTGACCGAGGGCAGCGGGCCACCACGTGTCATCCCAGGGGGGGCTTGTTCCCAAAGATGAGGATCTCTGTTTTGTCTGAATTAAGCTTGAGGCAGTTGGTCCTCATCGAGGTGGCGATGTCAACCATAGTGTTTTGGAAGTTGGTTTGTGTGTTGGCGGTACCGTCTGAGAGGAAGAGGATGAGCAGGGTGTTGTCAACGTAGAAAACGATGTAGTCTGTGGGTGCGTGTAATGTCTCCCAATGTAGTCATGTAGATATTGAAGAGGGTAGGGCTGATGGAGGAGCCTTGGGGACCACCATTGATGATGTCTTTGAGTGCAGAGACGGGAGGGAGGTGTTCAGCTGGAGATGGAGGCGATCCAGTTAGTGCATTGATTTGAATGCCAATGCTGTGAAGTCTGGTGATGAGAGTTTAGTGTGAGACACTGTTGAAGGCTGCCGATAAGTCGAGGAGGATGAGCGCCGTTGTTACTCCTTGTGGTAGAAGTAATCCGATAGCATGTCGCAGAGGGCTTGGGAGGGGTGGATTGCGTTTTCTATGGCAAAGGGGCAGGAGAATTCTCTGACGATGCTAAAGAGTTCTCTGGTGTGGCTGGTGCTTGCCTCAATGCAGGTGGTGAGTGCTTCAGTTATTGGCTCTCTGAGTTGGTGGTGGTATCTTTTGAGGGCAGTCCCGAAGGAGTCGAGGTTGGTGGTGGTCTTGTTGGAGTGCCAGTGTGTCTAGTCTTCTGCAGTGTCGTTTGAAGGTCAGAAGTTCTGGGGTAGCCATTTGGATTGCTTGGTGGGCTTGCTGATGGTGATTCTCTTCAGCAGCGCAATCATGTCGGCAGCTGAGGAGATCCAGTTGGAGAAGTTTTGCACGAGCGTACGAGGGTGTCTGCAGGGACGGGTCTGGCTTCTTTGAGCGCAGTGATCTAGGGAGTTTAGTGACATTGCTTCAGTTGTGGCGGGGGAGGGTGGGAGGGTCTCAACGAGGCTCCAGGACATCCCTCGATGGTGAAGCGGAGGATATTGTGGTCAGTCCAAGTTATCTCAGAGGGATGGGAGAACTTGGCTATGTTGTTGGAGGTGAATATGGGGTATAGTGTATGTCCAGTGCTGTGCGTGGAGGCGGGGACAGCTAAGAGAAGTGGATGATGCTCATGTTATCGAGGAGTGAGGCGGAATTGGTGTCATCCAGGTCTTCTATGTGGATGTCCAGGTCCTCCAGGAAGATGTAGTAGTTGGAGTCGATTTCCAGTGTGGCAATGAAGTTGCAGAAGCTGCTGCGAGGCAAGGGTTCCTCTGATGGTGGTTTTGGCATTGGGTTTGATCTGGAGGTTGAGGTGTTCCATGATCAGTGTAGTGTTGTCGTCTGAGGTGGTGCAGTGGAGGGAGTCCTTGTGGTTGATGGCGATGCCTCTGTCGTGTCTCTTGGGGCATTGCGGTTTATCAGCTTGTATCCATGGGGTGTGGCAGTTGCTATGTCAGGTGCAAAAATGAGGGGTGAGCCAGGTTTCAGTGATGATCATTATGTCGGGTGCGAGGGTGTTGATGGTGTCCCAAAATTCTAAGGCGTGCTTGCAGAGGGGTCTGACGTTGAGTAGCATGCAATGGAGTTGAAGTTTGTGGCTGGGCGTCTGCTGGATGGAGATTGCAGTGGTTCCCACATTGCAGGAGAAATAGCATTTGTGGCAGGAGAAGAGGGCCTTTTGTTGGGGCGAGGCGATGCTGTAGTTGGGAGTTCCGAGTCTTTGGCCTGAGGTTCTTGATCTTATCGGTGGAGTACAAGTGCCAGGTTGCATATCCAGGGGTCTTGGCGCTGAGCTTTGTTCGGGAGCAGATGGGCTTGCCTTTGGCCACTGTATGCTACTTCACTCTGCAACCCTTCACTCTCTGCCACGGCACTCTACAACAATGCACTCTACTCTGTACCACTCCACGCTATGCTAGTGTACTCTGACATTCAAGCCACTCTACACCACTACAGTCTGATACCACACACTACCGTGCAGCACGACAATCTACTGTGCACCATTCCACTTTAGAACACTTAACTCTACTCGGAGAGTGTACTCTGTGCCACTCAACGCCACTGCAATCTGTTGCACCACTTCACACACTGCCACTCTACCCTGTACCACTCTACTCTATCATTGCACTCTACTCTAACCACTACACTCTATACTAACGCACGTCACCACTTTACTCAAAAACAATGTACTCTGTGCCACTGCACTGTATGCCAATCTCCTCTGGACCACTGCACTCTGCCACTCTGTTCTACTCTGCACCACTGTACTCTCACTTTTTAGCCACTCTACGCCAGTGCACACTAAGCCACTCCAGTCTACACCACTGCACTTTACAACAGTCTACTCTGCAACACTGCACTCTGCCACTCAACTGTATGCTACACTGCTCTGCACTCTACGCCACTGCAGTCTACCCTGCACCGCTCCACTCTACACAGTCCACTCTAATCTACTCTGCAACATTGCTATGTATGGTACTGCACTCTATGCCACTGCACTCTTTGCTACTGTATTTCACTCTGTACTATTGCACTCAATGCCACTACGCTTGATGCCACTCTACACCACTGCACTCTGACACTCTACAATGCTATAGTCTGCAACACTGCACTCTTCTCCACTCTACTCTGCACCACTGCACTCTGTGCCACTGCACCACTGTACTCTACACAACTTTATGCCACTACGCTCTTTGCCACTTCACTCTCCACCTCTGTACTCTATGCCAATGTACTCTATTTTACTATCCACCCCTGCACTCTTCGGCACTGCACTCTACATCACTCTAGTCTAGCCCACACCACTTCACTCTGTGCCAGTGTACTCTACACCACTCCACCCTGCACCACTCCATTCTACGCCACTTCACTCTACTCTGAAATGATCTACTCGACACTACTGAACTCTGTGCCACTCCACTGTATGCTGTCACTCTACACTACTCTATGCCACTGTGCTCTATTCACTGCCTTCTACCCAATGCACCCTGCACCACTTTACCCAACACCAATGCACTCTATGCCAACTACTCTGAATCACTTCTCTATGCAGCTGTACTCTATGCAACAGGTTTACATCACTGTAAGCTAAATCACTGTAAACAGTTGCGCTCTACGTCACTGCACTCTATGCCACTCTGTTCTACCCTGCACCAGTGTACTGTATTCCACTTCCCTCTATAGCACTCCACTCTGAAACATTGTACTATACTCCAGTCTATGCCACTGCAGTTTGCATCACTGCAGTCAGACACTCTTCTTTGCACGACTGCACTCTCCGCCACGGCACGCTATGCCACTATACACCATTGCACTCTATGCCACTCTATTCTACTCTGCACCACTGTACTGTACACCACTGCTCTCTACAGCGCTCTACTCTGAAACACACTACACCATTGCAGTATATGCCAAAGCTCTCTAAGACACTGTACTTTGCAAGACTGTACTCTCTGCCACTGAAATATATGCTGCTCTGCTCCACTGCACTTTATCCCTCTGCACACTACTCTGCATTGGTGCAGAGATTAGTGGTGCACTCTACACCACACTACTCTACACCACTGCACTTCACTCTACATGACTCTGTCACTGCACTCTATGCCACTCTACACTTCACCTCCGCACTTTGACACTCTACACACCACCTCTGCACTTTAACCTGCACCACTCCACTTTACTCTGCACCACTTCACTCTACTCTGAAACAATCTATTCTACACAACTGCACTCACCACTCTACTCCACCCTGTGCCGTTGCACTCTATGCCGTTGCACTCTATGCCACTGCAGTCTACACTGCACCACTCTACTCTGCACCAATGCACTTTTTTGCCAATGCACTCTATACCACTTTACTCAAAAGCAATGCACTCTACGCTACTGCACTCTGCCAATCTACTCTGGACCACTGTGTTTTATGCCTCTTCACTCTGTTACTCTACTCCATTCTGCAACACTCCACTCTGACCCTCTACTCCATTAACTCTACTCCACTTTACTCTACTCTATGCCACTCCACAACACTCCACTCTACAGCACTACTCCACGCAACATCCTGTATGCTACTATGTACCATGTTACTCCACTGTATTCTACGACACACTACTATGCCACACACAACTTTACTACTCAACTCAATGCCAGTTTATGCTGTTCTACTCTTTTACGCTACTCCACTCTGACACTCAAATCTACAACAATCTACTCTTCTCCCCACCATACCACTCTTCAACACTCTACACCCTCTACACTAAACCTCTCCACAACACTCTATGCCACTCCACTCAGCTCTACGGCAATCTACTCCACTTTACGCCCTTCCAATCTGCAATACTCTACTCCCTCCACAGTACAATGTCACTCCATGACACTCCACTCTAAGCTGCTCAGCTGTACTCTACACCACTCGATGTATCTCGACACCACTCCATAACACCCCACTCTGCTCAATGCTACTCTTCATTACAGCACTAACTTTTAGCCATGCTGACAGCTGCTGCGCTGTTGTACAACATGGCTAAAACATTGGCAAAGCCAATAGCTCTTGCATAGGTGAGATCTATAGGCTTTGGCAGTGATTGTTATGGTTTAGCATGACCGCGCAGCTGATGCCATACAATTAGCTTGTGGTAGAGTCCACTCCCAGTCTGCCAAGGGGTAGATGGGCTTAATGACTAAGATCTGTGGTCATCACGTCTCCAACAGTCAGCACACATCAGGTGCAATCTGGCTCTCCCTCTCCTCACCTCTGACATCGCCATATCCTCCTCGTTTCAAGGGAACAGACCGATCTGTTTGGTGGTCAGTGCACGCCACTCTACAAGTTATGTTACCCACCACGGAACCACCTGTGCCCCAGTGTGCGCCCCTTCATAGCATGCTCAGCGCCAACAGTCTGCTGATCAGGGCGCTATAACGCCACTGGTTTAGCCATCTAGGTCGCTGCCCGACTCCTTTGGGGCCATGTGATCTGCTCTCTGTCTGCTTTGGGCCCCAGTGCTGATCCAAGTACCTGCGCAGGAGAAGCAGTCTCACCTTTCAGGGTGCGCCCCTCCTCTGCGTAATATTTATGCTCTTATGGTCTCTCAGGCCTCCATGCACTGGTCGCTAGGTTGGGAGGCTCTGGGGTATGGTCTGGAGTCCCAGGTGTGTGTGTTGGCAGTGTGAGGTTATCGCCTGTTGCTTGATACTCCTTGTTGCTTCTGGGCCGGGTGCCGAGGCTGCGGCCCAGCTCCTTGAGATCCAGAGTTAGGGCGCCCCACCATCACTGCATTCGGTCCCACATCCGTTCAGGGCCCCTGGTGTCAAGAGAGTATCCCAGGGTGTGTCACCTCACCGGCACGTCTATTCATCTGTGGTGCTGGGACTCACCCAGCTGCCATTTTAGATCACCATGTGGCTGCGGCCAGAGTCCCAGATGAGCAGCGTTCCCCAGCCACTGGTACTTGTCTGGGGGGGGCTGGGACTCACCCAGCTGCCATTTTAGATCACCATGTGGCTGCGGCCAGAGTCCCAGATGAGCAGCGTTCCCCAGCCACTGGTACTTGTCTGGGGGGGGGGAGGGAGAGGCCTGCGCCTGCCACACACTATACTTGCTGTGAAGGGGATGCCCCTAGAGATGGGACTAGTAACCCTGCAGCTACCAGCATACCACACATTACATTCCCGCTGGCTACCACACTGGATTTTAAGGTACTAACATGGAACATCAGCGGGATGCACTCAATGGTCAATTGCCATAAAGTATTCTCACATCTCAATGAAAGAGGGATCCATATAGCTCTGTTGCAGGAGACCAACTTGGACGCCACAGATGGAGAGGTCAGGTCTCTTTACTCCGCTCATGTGCGGGGGACCCTTATATGGATCAAACTTGGGGTGCCTTACCAGCATACCACTTCCATAGACCCCTTGTGGCATTAGGTCATATTCATTGGGAGGTTAAACTGGCAGGAGATAGTGAGCGGGAGCACTTATGGCCCTAATACTGACCAATCAGGGTTCCTGATGTCCTTTTCAGAAAGCCTGTCCACACACTTCATGGGATCTGTCCTGCTGGGTGGAGATTTTAACTGTATTTGACACACCATTAGATAGCTCGCACCCCCACTACAGAACTCCCCGACTGTTCAAGTCGCTGGAGTGTTCCGGGCCTGGCAAAAGAAATGGGGTCTAGTCAATTCTTGGCAGGCCCATCACCCAAAGGACAGGGATTACTACTTTTTCTCTCCAATACATGACTTACATGTGCAACTAGATACCTTCCTGTTCTCCCCAGCCATAAGAGAGTTGCCACAGCTGACCGAATACCTGACAAAAATGATTTTAGACCATAATCCCTTACTGTTAGGACTTAAATGGTCACGTCTCCGGAGCCCATGTGGCGGCTACAGCCGGCCTTCCTGGAAGTTCAGGCTTCTAATGACACCATTGGTTCAGACATAGCAGTTTACTTTGAAGTGAATGAGGGATCTACAGACTCTAGACTTTTGGAGTGGGATGCTTTTAAGGCACTGATTAGAGGATGATGCATTTCAGCGGCTAAGGGTGTCTGTCATACATTACTCCATGACATAATGAAAGCAGAGCAGAAGTGCAGCGAATACTAGAGCAGAGGTACCCAGAGGAGATAGACCTCCAGATGTTAGTCATCGAAGCCCAAGAGAGAGTAGCGTTAGAGGTTGAGAGGCTGCGCAGCACTGACTACACAACTTATATAGCATGTGCACACTCAGAGGGTGATCGCTCAAGCTCCCTCTTGGCATTGCTCGTGAACCCGGTGAGGGTCAGTCATAGTCAAATTGTGTACACCCTCAGGTCCTGCAATCTATGGCCAGGCTGCAATTAATCAAGAGTTTTGCAGCTATTATGCGGACCTATCATAATAACAAAGACCTAGGCACTCAAATATAATTATAAATCCAAGAAATTCAATATTGCACAGTATATGTCAATGATTATAAGTACACTTTGTATATGCAAATGAACAGAGATCCAGTGAGATCTGTATGGCGTGAACACTTCATCTTTTAATGTGACGCAAGACAGCTTGAAGACTCCATCATTCAGAAAAATACAAAAAACAGCCAACACGTGTTTCGTCATGGGATGGAATACTCCCCTTGACTTTTTCAAGGCTATAAGAAATAACAAACACAAAACATGTATATATTCGAACAGAAAATCACAAAAAAACAATATATATATCTTACAAGGTTAATGTGAATAGACGTCTCACAAGACACAAATGCAAGTGACAATCTATAAAGATTTAACACAATTCAAAATTAGATACAAGGACCCCTTATTAAATCTATTAACATCTTCATAATATTTACATAAAGTCCATATATTGACCCCACCCAGTGTGAAAAGTGAGAGTGAAAAACCCAGGAAAAAAACGTGCATATAACATCAGATAGTGACTCCTTTATGGATAAGCTATTGCCAAAACCGTGTACACCCCTGACAAACCCATGGTGTATAATCAAACTCTCAAAAAGTGTATACCGTGACCCGAATCAGAATAGATCATACCTCAATAAGGAAAGATCCGAAAATCAGCAATATTGCAAAATACGTAACCAATTCATAAAGGCTACTCTGTAAAAGAACCATGCCACAAACTTATAAAGGAGACCACAAATGGAAAACCCAGAAACCCATAAGCTCCACCAAGGTGCAAGTAAAAAACCCACCTACCCGCTTGTAACCATCTAAGTGTAACTGCATATGCAGTAAAGAGGCATCATCGGCACCTACAACGATTTGTCAACATTATTAAGCTAATAATTGTAAAATCCAAATTGAAACATCTATATTGTGAATTCAGTAATAATATGCCAAACTAATCTTACCTGAAGCTCGAATTGCAATAACTGCGCACTATACGGAGCTAGAGTTACCGGCTCCGAAGTCAAGGACCCAATAAGCGTTCTAATCAGCCGCCATTTCTTGAATACGCCCAACATCCGGGGCGCGTGCAAGTTAATGCACGACCGCAACACTCTTAACGTCTGTAAGCAACCGATCGGCAAAGCACGGGCGCCATCTTAGTTGTGTGAACGCTAAAAATCAAGCGCTCCCCCCTTAATCCATACGAATACGAATAAAAAGCCATTTACTCCAATATTCCATAAATGACCGAAACAGTGTACCAAGGGAACAAGGCAATCCCTCCCCAATCCACAATACACCAGCTATTCCCGGTGTAAATATATAACCAATGGCATGATTGAAGTTTTGGCCTTTTCCTGGCAGTACGATTTTAAATTTGGCCCATTCCGACTAGTTCCTCTGACAACCACAGATTCTTGAGAAAATATGTGATTTCTTCAATCAGTCCTTTGTTCTCCATTTCATGTTTGCGATCTTGAAGACTGTGATAACATGCAAGTCCATTCATCCTCTATTGAATTCTTTGACTTGTATTATTTTAATCAGTTTCAAAATTAATATTAAAGGGGCAAAACAATCCACTTCTAAATGAATTATCCAAACATAATGCTAACAAATTGCCTGTTTATTTATGTAAGTTGGACAGGTCTTTAGTTAGGATAGTCCCATATTGACCTTGCTGTTTGGGTTAGTAAATTCCACAGGAAGATCCATGGTAGGGTGGCAATGCTTTTATTCTATCAATGTGCAGGATCAGTGAGAGGAAAAGTGGGTTCAGAAACTCTGCCACAAAGAACTCCAGAATAGGTCCTCGCTTTATCTATTCAGTAAATGTCATTGCCATTACAGCAGTGATGAAACCAACAAAAAATAGTCCATATCAAATAGCAGATTCTTTAATCTAACCACAGAGTTCAGCACTACAAAATAAGTGAGCCCAGAGAGCCTGTAAAAATGTGTGCATATCAACCATTACTTTAAATGTGCTAAAAATAAGTCAAACCAGCCAAGTATGTTAAAGTGAATCTGCCAGTTGAAATTGAGCCTATGAGCTTCAAAAATGAAAATGGAAGGAAAGAGCTAGGAAGCAAAAATAGCTAAATGAGCAAACTGAGAATTATATTTCTGAGCAATTCTTGTTAAACAGAACTATTTTGAGACTATTTTAAATACATAATATGCTGAATGCTGACAGAATCGAAGATGTTACACAAAAAGAACATTTTCTCTTGCTTTCCTCTGGACTCTTGTATCGTTAGAATACAATTACACTATCATATTTTGCAGGAATTCATTATTTATGTAATCTTTTCACGAAATTCAAAATAACTTTAAAATACATTGCATTAATTCATTTCTTTGCACATCATTATTTCTGCATGTACCCTGCTGAAAGGAAGTCTCACATAAATTGACAAGGAAAACATTTAGTTTTAGTAAAGAATGTTGCAGGCATTGCACTTGAAAACATTGCCTCGTTAGCGAAGAAAAGAATACAGAAGACTGACAGATAGGGCAGAAGAAAACTAAGTCACAATATTTTTTCTATTTTACAGAGAAAGAAACGCTTGTGCATTTTTGTGGTTCACGTTTTAAAAGCCTGCAATGTCAGCAGCTACCGTGAAATCCAATACATTTATTTATTAATTAGCTTTTTCAAGTTCTCCCTCTGATAATTGAAAATGACCACAATCAAAATCTCACAATATCATTGTCATCACATCTCACCTTTACACACGTTTCATAATTAAAATGTTCAATCTTTCAGATTCTTTAGCTTTTCTCCGATCCAGTTAAATTTCTTCCATGGTGATTCTTGTCTTACTGTTCTTGCTTATGCACTTCATGTTCAGACACATGCTAAAATAAACTCTATAAAACATAAATATTAGTAAACACCTATCTCGAACAACACTACTATGCCAAGTGATACAACAGTCACTTTTAATAATACCTGTTTACCCTAGCCACCTAACTATGAATCAGTCTGATACCACATCCAGGTTCTGATAATAGGTGAACTCATTCAGCAGTATTAGCCAAATTCTTAATGTAACTACTAATCTTCTGAGAATTATTTGCTACATTTGTACAGCATTAAGTTTTAATTACTTTAGAAACCTTGACCTCTTTTGCTAAACATTGATCTAAAACCATTTGATTCTGAATTGCCATACTTCTGATTGCAAGCATCTCTTCATTAGTACAAGCTACAGCACCTGCAGGGTTAGTCGCTAAATGCTCTTTTAAAGCAGACAGGTTTGTAATATTTACGTCATTATATAGCAATATACAGAATTATAAAACAATACCTATGGTAAGAATCGTTACATCAAAAACATCCAGAATCGTTTGCCCTATATTATCAAGCTTCATTCTACTCTGTCACACTTTTTAAACTATTCCCATGATAAATTTTACAAACTACTAATGCTAAATAACAAGCAGGTCCTTGGAGGTGTGAAATAAGCAGTCTTGTTAAATCTGTGATAAATGCCTCAAAACATAGGACCAGTACCTAGAAAATATTGCCTATTTACATCATAAGTATAGGTACATTTACTATTTTCTACTTTGACTTTATCACACGCTATGAATGTGTCCTTTCCCTTCTTTTCAAAACTTAAGACCAGAATGTATATGTGACTTCTTAATCACAGCTTCTTCTTTGGAATTAAATCTCAACACTCCAGTGCTTGCAGGTGTAATATTATGGGTTTAATTATTATAATCTGTAATACAACACCCCATTTCAGTTAGTTTGTGCATAACTGTCCCTGGAAAAAATGTTTTTCACATTAGTATAATTCATATTAGTACTACAAAATTTATAGCAACATACATAAGTTTACTTCTTCCAAGATTTGTAATAGCCGGCAACTCACCTATTGTAACATCAAGATATTTGTTAACTTCCTCTAAAATATTTTTATGGATTATTATTGAGTAATATACTGTACAGGACAGAGCATAGGACACCTGAAATTGTAATTCACCCCAAAAATAGAAGTAGCGAGAGGAGTATAAACATAACAATCAGTAACGTGCATGTTCTCTCTATAATTCTTTAACAATACTATGTAGGCATTGTCTAATTCATTTTGATTAATTTTAGAATCTAATTCATTATGTTTAGTACTATTCCCATTTGTAGTGCTTGCGAGATACTCAATAGCAGGAAATATGAATGCAACCAGTCTAATAATATTAGCTGAAATGAAAATTACAAAATCTTCTTTGGAAGCCATACAAATCTTTCTCCTTGTAGACATTTTCTCTTCCAGTGTCTTTCAAAAAGTCTTTCAAAAAATTCAAAAACAGTCCTTCAAAAATCCATTTTTGTTTTTCCGATAGTTAACTATTTTTCAAAAGTTATCCAGCATCTAAGGATATCTCAGTCTCCTTTTTCACATTACGGTGGCTCTTATGGCTCTTTAAACAAACATTGATGACTTTTCAAGTTAATGTCTGATTCGGATTCAATTCTTCCCAAATATGCTTTCTCGGGAGCTGCATATTTCTTATTTGGCCTTTGCTTTCTCGTTGATTGACATGTTGTACCTCCCTCTAAGATCTCTTCGGTGGCCCCTTCAAGCTCTCCAGTAGCACATTCTCTAGTTTCTTTATCTACTTTTGAACAACCAAGTGCAGAATTATTTTGCGTCACTCTTCTTTGCTAACTCTCACCTTCAGTTTCAACTTGTGTTGTTTGAGTTTGATTTTGTGCAACGGAACTTCCACTCAAACTTCTGTTGTCTTTGCTTTCTTTTGACCTTTGGTTTTCATTTCGGTTTCTATTGTTTTTGCTTGCCTCTTCTGTCACCTTTCCTTCTATAATCAAGCTTTGAGTCTGGCTTGCTGACCAGTGCCGTAACTAAACATGAGGGGGAGTAGGGGGCTGCAAAGTACATTGAGGCCCCCTCCTCCCCGACCCAGTCAGGATCTCTAAGGCCAGGGACCAGCCACCCTGCATAGGGTTAGACAGTGTGCTGTGTGTAACTGTGCACAGTGTATACTATGCTGCTGGGACCCCGGGAGCTTGGGCTGTGGAAGCTAGTGCTCCACCACTATTCCAGGCTTAACCCGAGAGAACAGACTTTCTGCTACCCTCACTCTGAGTGTGTGAGTCGTGAATCCAAGAAGGCATGCCTTTACACTTCACATCCATGTTCATTACCAGGATTACCTGATAAGGGCCGTTCCAATGCAGCAGTCAGAAGTCTCTGCAATGCAGGGTGGCGGCAAATTGCACCTGTTGAAAAATATAGTGCACTGTATCAGCAAATCCTTGCAGTAGTCCAGAATCAAGTCATCAGTAACACTGAGCAGAGCTGTGAATGGAGAAATAAGAAACCACATTGGTCTACCCATCAATGTTTTACGTGGACTTAGACCAGTCGTTTTGTTTGGAGTAAACCTTGTACACTGTAATATCAGATGGAGGACTTCTGTCCGTTTCAAAATTAGATGTGCACACGTTCGCTAGTTATTTAAAATGAAGCCATGCAGTTCCTTAACAGTGCCTGATGATATTGGGTGGAAACTACAGTAATATTTTTGATCAATGTCTCATGCATCACAGTTCATCTTCATAAAGTCATTTCTGACGAGTCCACACAATCCAATTCGATCATTAATGGCATTCCATATCTAAAAATCAACTCCTGAGCAATAATTTTTCAACTGTCAGTGCATTACATTTCCTTGTCGAATATGCCTCCATCTGCTTTAAAAATTACTCTCCACTACTAAGGTGTACCTCTGATTATTACGAGGTGGCATTTCCGCAATATCAAGCTGTAATTCAGTGAAAGGACCACGTGCCTTTGTCAGATGGCTCACTATTACATGAGTTTTATTTTCAACAAAAAATTGCTGATAAATACTGACCTCTGACAATGTTTTACTCAACCTATCTTTTCCCACATGTATAGGTTTATGGAATAACCTTACTATTTGTGGTAACAGTGAATTTTGCAAGACAGAGCTTTCATCATTTCTTTTATAGAAGCCATCCATTTACAATCCACCTTTTCCCACTTTTTTTCCCCTCATGTGACTTTTCACCTTGTATTTCTCTCAAATGTTTGCATTGATACACAAGTATGTACAGGTGCCTAGTGATCATCAACCTGCATGTCCTGGTCCCCTGAGAGGGCATTTCGCTCACTCGGTCCTACAGAACTCTATGGTTTGAGCCAATTCACAGACACACCTCTGAATAGATTTTGCTTTGGTATCTGTTCAGAAGGTGAAGAGACTGCGGTTAGAAGTCTCTATCAGAAGAACAAGCTACTTCCCTACAGTAATTCTCTTTCTGTTAGGGACTGTAACTGCAGATTCCTCACCAACCCTGCCATTCTTCCCATTTTGTGAATTCAACTCTGTCCTCTAAAAAGAATTCAAGTATAAGAATCTGCACATTAGTTGACACTGATTTGCTGACAGGGCTCTGTGTCTGGGGTCTTAGACTACCTCAAATGCAACATACGTCGCCATGGTAGTGGTACCTCATTTCGTCCCAGATGTATCATGCTGAAAGGAAGCTTAACATAAATTTACAATGAAAAGATTTACTATTTTTTGTAACAAAATTCTCATTAGTCTTTAATGTGGATCCACCAAATAAAGTAGAGTTACAATCAGATTCCTAGAGACCAGTCAATAGTGCGTTAGAACCACAGTCCATAGTATGCCCTCCACCACCCAAATATCTTGTCAGATTTATTTGAGCAATGTAAATGGACTTCTCAAGTTGGGCACATCAGTCTACTCCTGCGCTCCATTCTGCCAAAGACTGGCGTTGGGGGAAGTCCATCACTGGCAATGTCTCTTTTGGCAATCAATGTGACAACACCCACAAATGCGTGGTCGGACCGTGAACCACCCACTTCATCAACCATACACAGCAAGGCCACCCTGGGGGTCAGATCAAGCTCTCTCTCCAGAACCTTGAAGAATTCACAACGCACCCAGTATAGAGAGAGGACAAGACGGGCACAGACAACATAGTAAAAATCACCCTGTGCTTCAGAAAAACAAAAACATGCTGGATGAGAGATCTTGCCAGCGCATAGGAGTCAAGTAGATAGTATGAAGATAATTGAGCTGAATCAGGCAGAAACAAGTGGAAATGGACAACGTGCATAGGGCTAATCTAGCTTCCCTCCAAACCATCTCATCAAACTCACCTACTCATGTCTCCCATTGGAGCTCTTCAAAACCATGCAGGACATTTCCAATGAGACTGGTAGATCTGGGAGACAGCGCCACCACCAAGACGGACCATCAGCAGTTTTGTGTGTAGGGGACTAAATTCTGGTATCTCAGTATCAGGTGAAATATTAGCCAAGATTGTATGGCGGAGTTGCAGATATTTATGTAATTGATTAAGCTTGTAGCGAGCCTGTAGGTCTTGTAAGGACAGGATATGTTTTCCCGGCCCAGCCTGCTCCAAGGACCATGATGCCTATTGTCTCCCATTTATGAAAGACTTTCAAATGGTGAAGCCAGTGCCCGCTCAACTGAGGGGCCGTCCCCCTCAACCTTCCATTCCAGCCTAGTAACCGCAACACACACCGCCAACATAGGCAGATCACATGAGTGACGTCAGGTAAGCTGCAATGTATTGGGGCAACATGTAACATGTCCAGATTGCCATCAACCCCAAGGAGGAAAGTTCCCACCCACTGCTAAAACATTCATTAACAACAATTAATTGGGAGGCCAGGTAGTAGCATCGAAGATCACCATTCCTTGCCCACCATTGTACGGAGGCTGCGAACCATTGAGGAAAGCCACCTGGGAGCGACCGCCCAACCAAAGTAAAGAGCAGAGGGTGGAGTTCAGTGCATGGAACCAGCTCGGGGTGATCAAGAGTGGAAAATACTGAAATATGTATAAGAGGGAGATCATAATTTTGAAAAGGGCAATGCGGCCCATCACGTGCAGTGGAAGCCGTAACTAGGTCTGGAGTTCACTTTTCATGTGGGTGACCAGCTCGGTCAGGTTGAGGTGTCCTGTGAGACCGGGGAGCAGGGAAATGTGAAACCCCAAATACTTTGAGCGGCGTTGCATCAGAATACTGGCATGCCAGAGGTGAGTGCTACGGTCTCCTCCAGTCGGAATCAGTTAGGATTTGAAGATATATACCAGGAGGGCGGAGGCCTTGCTGAATAGTGAAAGAATTTCGAGGCAATGAGTCTGAAAAATGGAGGTCGCCAGGAACAACAGTAGGTTGTCTGCGTAGAAAGCAATCCTTTCCTCTTGCCCTCCACCCCAAGCCCACCCTCTGAGCTTGACATCACACTGAATGAGCCTTGCCAAGGGCTCAATTGTGAGGGCAAATAGTAGGGGGAACAGGGAACAACTCTGACATGTATCCCTCCTTATAGGAAAGCACTCGGTCAGAGATCCATTGACTCGGACTCATGCCTGTGGATGACGATAAAGGGCACAGTTAAGGTTCCGAAATGATTTTTCCAGACCTGCCCTCACAAGGACTGCCTTGAGAAAGGACCAATCCCCCGTATCCAATGCCTTCTCAGTCTAAAAGAAGCAACACCACTGGGGGATGGGGACGCACCCAATCTGGACAATGCCACCTGAACCCTTCAGATGCAGTGTCTCGTGCTACATCCGGGTATAAAGCTGCATTAGTCGCAGTGGATTCGGTGTGGAAGGGTGGACTGTAAAAAGTTGGCTAGGACTTTGGCAAAAAGTTTGAGTTCAATATTAGTCATGGAAATAGGCCTGTATGAGGCACACAATGGAAGCAATGTCTAATTCAGGGGGAATGCTCCTTGTTTGGCCACTTCAGCTTAGATTTGAAGCAGGAAGAGGGTCAATTCAGTACGGAACCGCCACTAGTACTCGCCTGGGAAACCATCTGGTATAGGAGTCTTGCCAGATGGTAAATCTGGGAAAGCAGCAAAAATTTCTTCTTCAGTGGTAGGCTGTTCCAAATCCAGGGTGAGAGAGGAAGAAATCTTGGGCAACAGAATGTCAAGCAGTGGATGTTTGATATTTGGGGAAGTCAAGGTCTGTGAGCGTACAGATCCCGATAAAAAGTTGCATAGGCCTGCAGAATATCACGGGTCTTGGACAGGTGACGACCGTCCATTGCTGTTAAGTGGGGTACAATGCGGAAGACATTCTTATGAGCGGCTAGCCAGTAAAGTAACTTTCCGTAAGCAAGCCAATAAAGTAGCTGCCGGAGGTCCCCATTTTCTTAGATATTACATGTTCTCGCCCACCAACACAGATGAGCATCGTTGAGGGCCAGTCTACCCAGTTGGTCTTTGGCCTCCAAGAGTCGTCTTGCATGGTCACAATTGGGACTGGGTGGCCAATTTCTTTCTGCTCCAGGGTGTGTACCTTGGTCTGGGGGGGACCTGGGCTACCTTCTCTTGTTCGCCTTTGCACACAAGTCTCTTCTCCACTCCCCAGATCACTGCGTTGCTAGCTTCCCATAGGGTGGCCACGGAAGCAACTGAGCCTTGGTTGATTTAAAAGTAGGCCTGTATCTTGGGTGCCAGGGAGGCCCCAAATTGGGGTGGGGGAAGGTCCGCGAGACACCAGGCGTTAAGATGCCAAACTGGCCTCGAAGTCAGGTCTCCAACACCAGACACGATGGTAACGGTGGCATGGTCTGATATTCCCCGTGGGAGGACTGCTCCGCTGTCCACTTGGCATACATCTGTGGCCGGCAATAAGAAAACGTCAATGCCAGAATCTGTTTTGTGTGGGGCCAAGGTATGGATATAAACCCGATCCCAAGGATGTCAGACCCTTCACATGTGACTGAGCCCCCCATTCATCCATCTAGGCCAAGGGTTAATGCCTGAGTAGAAGGGCCAGAGACGACTAGAACATGGTTGGGCACCGTGTTGAAGTCACCACCGAGAATGGTAATTCCCATTGGTAGACTGGCTGGCAAAGTGATCACCAAGGAGAATGTCCCTGCGGGGATTGGTTGGATACATAGATCAAGAGAAAATTATAGTAATGGCCCTCGGGGAGGCCCTCAACCGCCACATAACGCTTGTGAGGATCTGCATGCAAATTCATTACTGTTGGAGGAAACCCCTTATGAAGTAAAATGGCCATACCCCATGCACCCTGTTGTAACCATAAAGTTGGAGAAAGGGACAGTGGGATCCTAGCAGGTGGGTCTCCTGAAGCATAAGGACCACTAGCTGGAAACGTTTTGCAAAGCAAAGAACGGCTATGAATTTGATGCAACCCATGAGGCCGTTCATGTTCCAGGACATCAATTTAACTGAAAGAATGGTGGGATAAGTTG
Organism: Pleurodeles waltl; assembly: GCF_031143425.1. Lineage (NCBI taxonomy): Eukaryota > Metazoa > Chordata > Amphibia > Caudata > Salamandridae > Pleurodeles > Pleurodeles waltl. Next base: position 956,846,450 of record NC_090444.1, read on the forward strand.
AGCGCACAAGCATGAAGCAGACCCAGGACGGAGCAAAGGCTTGCTGACGCGGAGAGGGGGTGCTCGGGACTCTGTGGGCTACGTGCAAGTACGATGCATACGCAGCAGAGAAATGTGGTGAATATAATGCAAACAAATAATCCACGAATGACAGACCATTCCCCAAGGTCCCCCACCCAACTCCCCTACCCCATACTTCCACCTTTGAGGCATCTGTAACCCAAACAAGACCTCAATGAGGCAGAACAGTCCCTCCTTAAGGAGGACACCGTGATGGAGGAAGTCACATCGGGTGTAGTATACATTTACTAGGAGGCAGAGCTAGCCACCTTGGGGGAACATCTGCCGACATAATTAGTCCCGGAGCCATGTGAGCAGACCTAAGTCCAGATTAGGGGTGCCTCCCCCTCGGGAAGGCTCTGTTCAATCATCTGTCAGTCATAGGGGGAGGGGTTTCAGAGTCTGAGCCTGTGGTGCAACCCTGGCCCCATCACAATGACGCGGTTTGTAGGACCTGGTCTTCTGCCTCTTTGGTGGCTTCTGTGGGAGACCGGCGATGCCCCGGGGTGAACTCCAGTGGTTCCCTGCCCATCTATGGGAGCATGCAGATCCCTCCACTCCACGTCCACCCCCAGGACTGCTCGGGGTTTTGAATAAAAAGGAGCCTTTGCTTGACCTCTGTGAAGGTGTGGCAGTACTCTTGAACAGCCATTGTATATCCTAAGAATAACATGATACGTCTGTTCTTGAAACAGAGTTCGGACCGTCCTCTTTGAGGATTGTATCCCTTTCCTGAAAATTGAGGATCGGGGCAATCAAGGGCCTTGCGGGGGCCCCAGGGGGAGGGTGCTGGGACAAAGCTAATTGGGCCTGCTCCCCCATGAACCAAGGTGAGAGAGATGACTCTGGGAACTAGTAGCGAAGTCAGTCCTCCAAGAGATCTCACTATGCACCGACTGTTGCAGCAAGAGTGGTTCTCCGCATCCTCCACCCGCTCCTCCAAGGCAGCCGTTAAAAGTCAGAAGTCCAGCTACCTGCCATTTCAGGATGGACACGTCGTCTTCATCAGAGGAAACCCAGCGCTGTGCTTCACCCACTGTGGCTGCGATGTTCCGGAGATCCTGGAGTAGGAGCACTACATCCATCTGCACCTCGCCAACCCTGTAGTCCAGTGCCACCTTCCAGTCTTGTATGGCTGTCAGGATAGTGGCCAGGTCATCGCTAAGGGTGCCCGCCATGCTGGAGGGGCCCCTCCTGTAATGTAGTGAAGCAGTCAATTTTGGTCTAGGCCAGGCAGATGATGGGGCCTTGTCTTTACCCATAGCGAAGAGTATCAAAAAGTCAAGTCCGGTGGACTGTGAAGGGATCCTCCACCTGACCTTCTTATCAGGGGGTAGCACGAGCAGCCAGGTGTGACTGGCACCAAAGCGCACATGGTGCAGTGGCTGGGTGAAGTACCAGAATTGACCGTCCCTGGCCTGCTTGCCTCATGGCATTAGGACCAGCCAGGAAGTCCTCAGGAGCAGGCTGTCTTCAGATTGGACCAGCCATCTAGGACAAAAAGGCAATTAGAATGGGCCCACCGAGCAAAGAAGGCACTCCGCAGGGAGTGTAGGAAACATGTGGCCCAGGGCATCATTGCAAGGGGGGTAGAGTCAGATCAGGGCAGGGACCCTGCTTTAGGGTGTAATCACAAGGTCCCCCACAGCCCTCCGAGCAGAGCAATGTGAGGCAAGAGTCAGAAGCCCTGGGGCAGAGCATAGTCCCAAAGTATGCCCCAGGTTGTCAGGCGTACCGGGGACACAACCTACCGGGTAGGCTGGCAACTTTAGTGTGGGCAGCTGTACTGTGTCCTTGGGCAGGTCCACCATGTCAATTTATTATTCTCCTCCCTGCTTCTCGAGAGTGCTCCCCAGCATCCACGGTCAAGTCCAGGGCCGCAACATGAGCCTGCGGCGCCAGTGCCCAAGTCCAGGAAATCGTCTGGGAGCGGCTCCTACCTGGGATCGAAAATTGCTAGACTCTGCCCGATCAGCAAATCAGAGCTCATAGCCACGACTCCCTCACCACATTCCCCCCCTCCCCTTACTCTGGGCACAGGCCAAAGTCTTCGGCTGTCTGCAGCGTTTCCAATCTCCGAACGAATGCTACTCTCTTATCCAGGGAGGCTTTATCCATTCCATGCAGGCCATGCAGCCACGCCCAGGAACCACAGCGTATCCCTGTGGTGCCACCACACCCCCAATCGTGGTGGCCCCAGCCGCAGCAACCTCCAGGGCGTGTTTTCGAACTGCGGGTACCCAAAATATGCCTCCTCTGGCCAAGGATTACTGCAGATGCGGAGAGGGTTGAGAGCTCCCTTAAGCTGTGACCCCATCTTGGCTGCCTCAGCCACGCGCCCCAAAAGGATTTACTTTAACCAAAGCACACTTCATACTTTGTTCTTGAAAACATGACATCTGCTTATCCAAGAAAAAGATAGGATAGACTAACTAACAGTCAATGCTTATGAAAAGTAATTTGCTATATTTTTCTAATTTACAGAGAAAGAAACACATGCACATTTATTTGTTCCTGTTTTAAAGGCCAACAGTGTTAGCAACAACAATGATGTAAAACATATTGATTTGTTATTATTGTCATAAGATTGAGAAAATAACCTTTTGAATTTGTTTAATTCTTTTTTCTAATCTTTTTTTTTTTCATTTGGACATATACAAATATAAGTAAGAGGAAACAATAGTATAAAAGGTATAAAAATATCATACAACAACTGGTTCACTGAATGTGAAAGTAATGTTCTTAACTAAATTCCGCTGGCAAATTTAATTAGCGTTAATAACATTGGCCGATATCCACAACAAAGAGACGAAATCATCAGATAGTAGAAGGTAGATCCACAGAAAAGGAAGGAGGATCTGAAATAAGTTTGTTTTTAAAGGCTCTTCTATTAGGCATATAGCATTCTCAGAACGTATTGCATCATGTTTGCATTTGTTTCCTCGTACGACGTTTTAACTCTCCAGGCTCCTACAGTTCTGCTGGTCTCGGACTGTTAAGTCAACTTTCCTGATCTCCCAAATTACAATAGGAAGCAAATGATGTGATGTTCGTTTTAATATTGAAGGTCGTCTGCATTCAAAAGATCAACCCTGTCTTTCTTTCTCGCTCCTCCCTTAGGAGATAATGATGACCAAGTACGAAATGTCTAAACAGCAGTAACGAGCTATGAAGGAGCTTCACAAAGAAATCCTGTTTAAAGCGACAGATGCATGTGCCGTGTTCGGGTACCGCGCTGTTGATTGTAGTGAAGATGCTCTCCAAAGACCTGAATATTTTCACATTTGGTCCAGAACACACTGTTTTCACTTCGTTACCCAAAAAGGATATTTACAAACTTTGTTGAAAGTGTTATTTATTGGTTAAATTACATTCTTGGTTTTGTCTTTTTTTTCATGGACAATACGACTACATTTTCTAAATAATGCACGCGGGGTGCTTTGCACAGACTCTGTTTCTTCATTGTGCCCCTTTGCAGTTTTGAAGAGGACTTTGCTAACAGATGCACAATGGAATGATAATATTTTTGCAGTGATTTAAGGGACTTCAATTATACTTTTTTTTTTTTTTTATTGTTTTACCCTCACATAAATATGAACATGGAGCTGACCTTGTTTAAAAAAAAAAAAAAAAAGACTCAAATCTCATTTTGTAATGAATGAATTTTAATTGGTAATGTGTAAATATTGTTGAATCCACAGCACTTTTATCCTCTCTGTTAAATACATCAAGGTAGTGTGGTTTGGAAGGCATGCATAGGACCCAAATGAAAATGTAGATATAGTGAGAGAATAATATATCACCAAAGGAAACTAATCCTGAGTTATGCTGAAGTGGTCATAGTTTTTAATAAATATGACCATTTTTGCTAGGTTAGACATTTTTTGTCTCTGGTTTTAAGGCTTGTGGTGCTAGGTAGTAACCAGCCCCTTTCAACCTAAAGCGCTCTGGCAAATTCGGTGAAGAGAGATGAGCTGCCAGCTCCATTTTGCTCTAACAGTGGCTATCTCTTTTTTCATCCCTGCTTCTTTACTGTTATTTTTGTTTTGGGTAGGCAAGGCTACTGCTGGATGTAGGTGGATCATATTGGTAGGGTGCTCGCATGGTCATATGTTGTCTACCTACTGCCATAGTATTGGGCATCCAGCTGATCCTCTCTCTCCAACCAACCCCTGGGATGACCCATTCCTAGTGATGTGGACACCAGGAGGATTGTCTATAGCATCCCTAAGATGGTGAGAGTTCACTGTTAAGAGTATGCAGCAGCCATATGTGACCCCATGACTGTGCTGATGATCCATCTCAGAAACACACTTCATTCAGACTCATCACCTACTCTGGGCCTCTAAATCAAAAAGAGTGCCTGTCTATTGTTTGGGAGAATCTGAGCTGCTTCCATGGTCTCCATATTAAGCAGTTTATTTCTCATAGAAAAACGCCTTCATAAAATGGTTCAAAATATATTTAATGTGGTGCAACATGGATAGTAGATACTCAGTTATCTTCAGCTCCTGTATATGCGATTTGTGAGTGAGAGTTGAACACAAATGACAGCAGTAAGGAGATAGGAATTCCCAACTGTGACCAACACTACGTTTGTGAATGGGGGATTGTTTAAACTATAAAAGCCATCTGCTTTAGAGCTTGCAGAATGCTTCAAGTTACATCAAATCACTGACCTCAAGAATGATTCATATTGACACTACAGCCTCAACGCAGGCCATTACCAAACATGGCTGACCTGGAGTTTTCCATAATCCCTGCATTTTGACTGCTCTCAAAATGGTTTGGCCCATTCACAGTAGTGCATTTCTCACAAATTTCTATTTCTACCACCCCATCCCCCACCCACCACCACCTCCTTCCCCTCCTCTACATAATAGTTTGCAACCAGAGAAACCACGCCGATTGCTCAGATATCATTGTGATGGCAAGCTTCCATGGGTAGCCATCACTTCTTTATGGCTCGCTTGAGGAGTGGGATTGACATTTGAGGGCCATGGGGTGGCTCACAGCTTTGAAGGATGAGGAAGAAACTCATCAGCACAAACACATAACTGTTAGCTAAGTTCTTACAAGTGTTTGTTTTTCATAGAACAATGTTTAGGTTTACACAGGCAAATTGAGCCTCTTGCTCTTAAATAAGATGAACAATTTGGTGGAGGAGGACAAAAAAGTAACAAGTGATTTCCCCTGAAATATAGAAAGAGGCTTTTCTATACAATTTGTTATTTTTCATAGTGATGTGAGCACACTGCCTCCACCTGTTCTCAAATCCGTTCTTGTACATGCAATCCTTATAGGGTTGATACCATTAGTCAAGTGTTGGTAGGGCAAGTACTGGTTATCCTTTGGCACAAGCTTCATCCTCATTGGCTCTCATTGTCAAGGAACAACCATTGGCGTATGGGTACTTGGCAAGCTTCTTTCGGTATATAATGTGTTTAACGGTATTTTCTCTTTATATTGCTCTATTAATTGCCATAACGTGTTTTCTTCAAAAGTATCCATTCATCAACAGGTAAGGCTGTAAAATCTGCATTTTCACCAAAGTGTCCCTATAATAATTTCAAAATTAAGGCTCAGATTTCTTGCAGATGTAGCACGATTACATCATTGTAAAAAAATTGTTTTAAAGTAACCTTTACAAATCATTGTCCAACATATTTATACCTGTTCCATATTCCTTACACAGACAGCCCTCTCGTTATGTTCTAGGCCATTCCTACCCCAAAATATTAGTGGAACTAGAACATCATCCTTACAAATTCCGATCGGGACATAATGAGAGGGCTGTCTGAATGGAATGTAGAACAAGAATAAATAAGTTGGACACTGATTTCAAGCAAGTAAGTTTCTATCTTCTAACTTTAGGCTCCCATCAGTCATCACAGAGAATAGACAGAATGTATGGCAGCCATTAATACCACAATGTGGTGTACCCAGGGCAGAAAACAAAACATTAACCTCATATTCCATCAGTCTTTTGCCTAATGGCTGCATTTAGTCAGGTGGCACTTTTGTAAGGAAGTGCTGTGACACTTGTTGTGGTATAACTGCACCCTCAAGCTTGTATGTACAGATAATACTAGTATTACTGCATATAATGTCAGTACTGTTTGTAGACCTGCTTACATATCAAAAGAGCTTCAAGCGCATGCTGTTACAGCCTTTGAACATAGTCCACTGCAACCTTGGCAGTCTACCAATCTCCTTTATGACTTCTAACCTATTGTAATGGAAGGCAGAGCGTCCGTGTGGGGTTAACTCTGCCTCCGCTCATACTATTTGAAATCAAGTCTGGGCTCTTCACCCTTTCCGCCCCATCAGATTTTATGGACCTGATCCAAACGAGAATTCGGTTCCCTTTCTAGATCTCTGAGAATGCATAAACACTACTTTGGCTTTTAGTAATCCCTCACATAGGAAATTATGTGTGGAATTTGAAATGCTTGTTTTGTGCTGTTTAATATATTCACTGCTCCCCCCTTTTTATTCCACTTGACAATTTACATTAACACATGTATTTGTTTATTATTTTTAGCCAAAGCGATCTAACCTTTGCATCTAAATCAAGCGTTCTTACCAGTTTCTTTGCCCAAACTGAACAATATTTTTAAAGCATACGTTATTACTTATGAAGCGACCACTGCACTCATAGAGAGGAAACATAGCATGCGTTCTACAAATTAGTTGTTTATCATTTGAAAACAGTATCCCCACTAAACCAATGACAATGTCAGCAGTAGCTTGAGGATAGTGTCGAGTATATGTTGATGTTTCATGATGTAATCTAATGCACACTATCCTCGGGCTTGCAAGAGGATCTCAAGCAACTTCTACCTTCCCATAGCAGACTGATCCCTCTAACTGAAATATGTAAATCTTTTTTCCATGTTGCTTTAGTTTTTGTGTTAGTACCTCAAACATCTGCACCCATCCTCCGAGCTGTGTTGCTCCAAAAATACTTGTCTGCATGTTGGGAATCATGCAGCACTCAGGGAAAGGTACATTAGAACTTATTGTTATTCAATGCTTAGCTTGGCGGTGTAGGTAGAGTCCACCAATTATTTGTGGACTCTGCTTTTGTCTGTGTGGCTTTGTGATATCTGTAAAGTTAGTTAATCAACAAGATAAAATAAATATTGAGATGGTCTTATAGTTCCTATTGCCACTGTCGTTTCATGCTGACCCACTCAAAACATGCTGTGACATCATCCATAGAGTTTTTATAGAGGCCCCAAGACCATGCAGGCTAGTGATTTTAAATAGAATGAAAGGCAACTGTGTCACCAAGCCTAGAGATGGCCACTTAAGGCTAAATTGCCTTTTATTCTGTTGATTTAAGACGTGGATTTTTATTACTCTGAGAGGTGTGAGTTTAATACTTTAATATTTTGTTTCTTCTAAATCAACAGATGAGCTTTCAACAATTTAACTGGCTGAAAAGGGCTAATAATAAATGTAATGTTAGGGTCTCAGTTTCAGTTTTAATTAAGGATTTCTAGCTTAGCAGCCCTAAAAGCGTCCTTTCGCTTAAAGTATCCTCTTTAATGTATACTATTCAGCGATGACTCCTTCCCCTTAAAAATCTAGAGAATGTCTAGCCTATTTCTACAAAAGCGGATATATTGCTTCCAGAAACCTTTTAAACAGTGCAAGATAATTGGAGAGGCTAAAAAGAGAGTTCTGTCTTTGACCTACTACAGATTTTCAAAAATGAATTGAAATTTGTCACTTGACTAAAACAAAAAAAGCCTGGCGTGGTGCTATGGTTGATGTTATAGACTTCAAAGAGCTTTTCAGTTTGTATTCTCTGGCGCAGTGCACTATTTCTTTGGGATGGTTTTTGCACAGTGCCACTGTTTTATGCAGATCTCTACAGAAGGGCCTAGAGGCCAGACATGTCACTGTGTTTGCTCATCTCATAATTTGGCTAGCCCTTTAAGCTAGGGAAACAACAAAGAGGCTTTTCAGGTATTGAAAATCATATTCACAGCTGGGAGTTAGCAGGATTGCTAATATGCCATTTTGGAATAGGTGGCTAAAACATTTGTGTTCTTTTGGTGTACGTTTGTCTGCAATATCAATATACACAATAGGCGAGGAAGCTGTCGGACTGAATTGATGACATAAAAATACCTTCTGGAGTTCAGTAAGGGTTCTTCTTTGTTTATTGGTTTAATTTTGCTGAAAACCCCATACAGCGCAATGTTACGACATGACATGCCACCAGTATGGGTATGTAAGTGGATGTAACTGCCTGTTCCTCTTCACAGAAACATCTGGGGGAGATCATCTGTCACCTCTGGTAACTATGTCTGTCGGCTGATTAACACCACTGTCTGGAAACCTTTGCAGAAAATCTGCAACCCATCACAAGCTTCGAAGTTCGGTGTGTGTTACTCATTTTGTGAGTTGATGTTGGTGCAACTCAGCCAACATTGTTAGTTAAAAACTCATATGCCCATTAGTTACTTGGGGTTTTACACATGCTAAACAGGGGCACATTCTGCCCACCTACCCCATCTCTTTATGTCCATCTTGTGCCTTAAAAGTTGATAGTTATTTAAGGTTGATGAAATGTATGTGTTTCCCTTTTTCAAGATGGTTTAGACCTAACTGTAATTTGTTTGAAAATGAAGTAAATAATTGAACAACCGTGTTGACATCTAATTATTTTCGTTTGCTCAAAGCTGGTTCGTGTGATACCTCTAAGGACCCTACAAATAAAAGCAAGTTGCCAAATGAAACATCTAGGCATGGTTAGAGATGGCTGGCTGAACTATCAGTTCTGTATACAATAATAATGCCATACTCTTTTCCCTGCTGAAGTATAGAGGGCAGGCCCTTTACCATTTCTATTCCAGGAGTTGGCACAGGTTCTGTGTATCCCACTATTTGTGTGAAGGTGAGAGCGATAACAGTTTCCAAAAGACCTTTCAGAATCTTTGAATTCCTGAAACTCACTGGTTGGGCGCGTTTACACTATCTGAAAAATACTCTGCTTTTAAAACAACTTTGATAAAAGTAATACAAAAATATTTGTTATCGTTTGTTCTTAACATGACTATAGCCTCTCCTCAACCAAAACTTCCAAAGGCTTAACACAAAAATGGTTTCCTATTATCTGATAGTTTTCACTGTATGTTTCTCTTCCTGCTCCCCAGCCCACCACTCATGTGTCCAGTCATACAAAAAGACATTCAACTTTGCTGAAAGTTGCTCTTCCATTGTATGCATCTATTAGTCAATTCGTCCATCCCCACGGCCAGATAAAGGATCAGCACTGTGAAAATACAAATTCTCAGGAACTATCTCTTGGTCTGAGGCATATAAAAGGACAACTTGTTTTTCCTTACACAATGATTTTTTATCGTGGCTCATTTTTTTTTCTTTTATCTATCTAATAGTTTCATCTGATCTAGGAGTGTCACCAAAAATATCTCCTTCCAGGAATAGCAAAACATTATTATTATGATTTTTTTTCTTTCTTTTTTTTTTTTTTTTGCTGTGGGGGGGGGGGTATACGTAGTGATGTAATCAAAGATTATTTTATACCTCTGGGCAATCCCATGCTGGCCATAAAATAAATTTATAAGAAAAAAGCAAATTGCTCACACGGAGTGAAAGACTTAGTGATTCTAATGTGCCTCATCCCTCTTGCTTAGAATCCTTACTTACTTGTTTATTCCATTGTACCTCTCTCAGCACCTTTCCCAAACATAAAAGTCCACCCTCCCCTCCAGAGGCGTCTGCTGGGAAAGAAAAGTTGTGGGGCAGTGCAAAGAGGCAGCACAAGAGTAGGGGAGTAACGCAGGAGTCAGCACAGGGCGACGAATAAGTAAAATAGCACTTATCTGCTGGACGCTGCCTTAATGTGCATGTGCTCCTCTGTTCCCTTCAAGTCCCGGCAGTCCATGCACAGGCTCCCAGACCCCCTTATCCAGCATGAGAGAAGCGCTGTGATTGTTCGGAGTGGTCTGGTTTGACAGTCAGTCCCTGGGAGCTTGTGCCTGTTCTCCACCCAGCTGTGCACCATAGCTCGGGTGGAGAGATCTAAGCACACATGTCGATTTGGTCGTCCTAAGACGGCCGGTCAAACCGACATGCACACTTTTGCTGCAGTGCCCGCCACTCCTCACTGCTGCAGCTGCTTTCAATCAGAATGGCCCCGCCCTGTCCTTGACTCGCTCAGCGAGGAAAAATAAAATTATTATCTTTTTAATTATCATTTAATTTTTCTTGTTTTCACTGCTTATGCAGCAGTGGGGCGATGCGCCTCTGCCTTAGCGGAGGAGCCGCTGCTGCACCTCTCCTTACTTCCTTTTTTTTTTTTCCCCCATCTGGACTGGTGTGTGTGGTGCTTGTTCCATCGTTTTCTTTTATGGTTGGTTTCTGTCATCTGCCAGAGAGAGACTGTGGGAGGGCGGGACTCATGGAGGAGTTGCAGGGGAACAGCCCATGTGGAAAATACAAACAGGGCATGTCGCCACAGCTGGAGCAGGCAGCTGCAGAGTTACTGGTCACTGGAGACTGAAGTCAGAGCGGCTCCTGCCCTCAGTGACACTTCCTGGATTTGGAATACGATGCCTCTCCCTGGGAGGGATTGCTATGCAGCTGGGAGCGACGGTGCTCTCCTATGCTGGAAGGGCAGAACTGGAGGTGAAAGGGGTATTTTCTTTTTTATTTTAATAATTGTATAGCATGGCTGTAGTCTGTTGGATTGGCTCCCTTTCTGTACCTTTTCCTATGGCTTACTCTAATTGACGCCCTCATGTTGCTTTCCAATTAGGCTTTAAGGCTTCGCAAGGCGTATGTAAAGCAGTACTTTTTTTCTCTCCTTGAATTTTCGATGCTTCTTATGAAGGAGACACAGAGTGATAGACTGAAGCGTTCTCCTCCTCCTCCTTCTTGGGGAGAAGATGGAGATGTGTCTGTTCACCATGGATGTTGCTTGTCGATACTTTGGAGAGGATAACAGCCTGACAGGTTTAGGCCATGATTGCTGAAGCTGTGGCAAGGGTCTTAGCTGCCAAGCCTCGCAAACCCAAGAAGGGGAAAACCATGAATAAAGATATCGACATAGATACAGACACTGACTTGGCTAAAAAACGTATTACGTCTGTGGGGAAAATTCATTTCCAGAGAAGTTTTGGGGACTAGTTTGTCACATATCCAGGACAATCTGGAATTGGGGGGTGGGAGGTGTTGTATTTGCACAAAATGCCAAACCTGCTACTGTGGCTCTTCCATTTCACCTTAAGATTAAAGAAGCTAATTTTAAGGGTTGGAAGGAGCTGAAACAATTTCAGATTCCCAGATTTCTTCAAAAAACCCATAATCTGGCAGAAACAGATGCCGGGCTCCCTCAGTCCATCATAGTAGATTTGATTTTGGTTCCCTTACTTGGAATTCCTTCTTTGAACCATGACAACTGTCTCTATCACATCCGGGGGAATAGAAGGTTGACACTGGGCTTAAAAGATGTTTTGGGGCTTCAAATTTGATAATATGTGACATAAGAGCAGCATGCCATGGGGCTCTGACGTCACTCTTTGGTGTAGGATTTCACCTCATTCAGAGGCTATGCAGGAGGGTGTGATGTTTCAGACATTTTGGTGCAGATGGAGCAGCAATCAAAGTTCTTGACTGATGTGTCCTCTGATATCAAATCTGCACCTGTAGCTTTCAGCTCTGTGGTGATAGCCTGAGGAACCTGTGGCTCATAGATTGGAAGGCAGATTTCTCAGAAGAATCCTCATTCATGAAGATTCCGTTTCAGGGCAAGAAGCTCTTTGGAGATTGGCTGGATGAAATGATGAGAAATCTTTCAAGGAAACATTCCTGGTCAAATAAATCCTCATTTGGGAAGAACTTCATTACCTGGAACCAGGATTCTAGAGTATCCCAAGAATGATCCTAAATCTTATTCTGCGAAACATTGCAAATTCCAGCCACGAAAACCAAGGTAATCACATGAGGTGGGTCCAAAAAGGCTGACCCCTCTCATCAGTGCACCTGATTACTCCAGTCCTCCGGCCTTGGAAATAGTGGGAGGAACAATCAGCATTCTCCTTTCCACATTTGGGAAAGTTTTATCACAGATCGCTGGGTTCTGACCTTAATAAGTGAACTTACAAGGGGACGCAAATAGGTCAATTAACCTTTTGACTCGCAATTAAGATGTTCTTACCATAGCTTCAGTAGATAATCAATAATCAACAGTAATAATCAATAGTCAGTAATTGCCACTCACCCTGACTTTTCAGTCATGAATAACCACACCTTTTTTAAGTAAAAGTTAGAATATTTATTTGCTTATACTAACAATGCTAAGTCCATGTAGCTTAATCTCAAAATCAAATGAAACACATACAGAAACAATACTGGCAGCCCAAAGAGGCGGGAGAAACGAAATCTAATCAAAGCTTGAACTACAAAACATTCTAAGATTATAGTGCAAATCAGTAACAAAGTCAACTGTGTCAATGAAACTACATACATTAAGTTTAGCAAAGAAATTCAGCAAGCCTTAATCCCTATTGACCTGAATTCATTAGTGAGGATCCTTAACTAACATCAGATTAGCATCAGCATGTTGGGCTTCATGCAAAACAATTTAGTAACACAAATTTGGAAAACATCTAACTATGACTCTATCAAGACAATGCAGTTGGTACCTAGAAAGAAAAGCAAATGCATAATAATCAACAGTCATGTTTATAATGCCTACCCTCAGTGTGGATCAGCACGCAGAGTCAGTCTGTGTCCTCAGGACATCAGTCGATCAGCAAGGCATCAGGATTCAGCATCAAAGTTCAGAAAACGCAATGTCTCTACGCATTAAAGTTAAGCATGTCTCTTGTCAAGAGGCATAAAGAATATTGACATTTCAGCCAGCAAGAAAGTGGGCAATAGGCAACGGCAAAATGTAAGGGCAGAATGTCTGGCTAAAAACGCTACTTTCTTCTCAGTGTAGTCCCGTTAAGTCAAAACGACAAAAACTACTTCCCATATCCCTATTGTTCACTTAATCGCATGTTCACACTTAGTCCAATAAAACTAAAACTCCAAATCTATGAATTCTACTATTATTCCGTTCACATGTCGTCGATTGGTTTGCCTTGCAATGTCCTGATCATCCGGCTTGTCAGGTAACAATATTGTTGCATCTTCCATTCCAGTCAGTATCTCCATTGTTCTTCTGAGAAAGTCAGTGTCACACACATTACACACAAAATGTTACATTCACAGGAACATCATCTTCCAGCAGTCGGTTCTCATGAGAAGCAAGCCTCAGCTATGAGCACACAATGTAAAATGGACAATCACAGTTTAACTCTCTAGGACAGCCATTTTATTAAATGCTAAGAAATACAGCTTTTACATGAGGCCTGGCAAGTAGGCCAAGACACTCGCTAAGTTAAGACCTACAATTAATACAGCTAACGCAAAATCCATAACCATTAATATGACATATTACTACATTGGTCAAACATATATTCAACATTTTACAATATTAATTCACTAGTAAGTACACTTTGTGAACATTGGCGGCCACTCTTCCTAATCACATTTTCAAATGTTTATTATTTTTCTATGTTATTTTATTTTCTGCACAAATCATTTATTCAGAATACATAAACACTCAGTCATTTTTATTAAAACACCAGCGTTAGCAATCCCTCTTCTGATGACTAATTGTGTCATCACACTACCACCCACAATTTTTTTTTGCATCAGCTAAAATTGTGTCAATTCAATCCCTTCATAACTTTGTTTCCCCTTGGAATTTTCTCTGTACAATTTTTCCCTTTTCTTTTCTTCCCTCCTCTGATTAATCTTTGACCATTTCAATGTAGATATTTTGCATAATTTACACAATCCAATTAGACAAACCACAAAAATCAATATCCCTTGCAATATTTTCAACAAAAATCCCATTCCAAATGTTTCTGAGCCAATTTCCCACTGAAGCAAACCCTTTGCCAATCTTTCCCCAAACACCCGTTTTTTTCAATTCTTTCAAATCAGCACTTTCATTAGCCAGATCAGTAAGTAAATCTCATCTGTTTACCATTATCAGGAATATACGAACAACAATACCTAGAATTAATCATTCTAAAGACTCCACCATCCTTCACTAATAGAATGCCTAAAGCAAGACGATTTTGAAGAGTCATAGCTCTATCAGCATCTAACTCAGTATCTATCAGGAGTTTGGCCCCTGAAAAATGTCAGCCCGCTATCCACAATAGTAGACAACTTTTGAATCTATATTGAATTCAGAATGACTCCCACTGAAGGAATCACTGCTCCAAATATACTTCCCACTATAACAGAAGAGGACTCCCTCCTCCGTCTCTTATGATGTAATTCAGTCAATTTTGGAAACTTCTTTAAATCCTCCATTGGATAAATCTTTGGTAAAACTATCCCCAAATAACATGTCTTATACCATCCTCTTGGAAGATGATAATAAGCATTAAGACCACAGATGTAATAAATCCCAGGAAGAGCAGGGTCCTGTCCATTCAACATAAACGTCCATTTACTCTGAAAAAAAAACACATGTCTACATTCACTTGTTCCCACAAATAAAGTGTCAGTGCACGATTTAGGCCTATATATATACGAAGTTTCCCTACGTGTTGTGCATCTAAAGCTAATTTCCCTTGCGTTTTAATTGCACTATAAGCATAATCATTCTTGTAAGTACCTTTCTCTAAGCCTTTTTCTAATTTCTCCTTTAATGCCCTTCTCCTGTCATCTGTGTGATCTAAGAAGCTTTTCTCTAAAGGTGTAAGCAAGTATGTCAGATTATTGCGGTGTGCTCAAGCTGTGCCAAACGTCAATGTAGGTTCAAAGAAACCTCTATTACTATGTCATTATCCTTAGCAACTCCACTCCAATACCTAATTATAGGAACAAACGAAAACACAACATCCTATTTCGAGTGAAAGTACTGAATGTACTCCTGATTATAAAATCTTGTTAGTAACAACCTATTTTGTAAGTTAAAGGCAAGCTATGATAGGTGACTCCTTCCTCGACAGATGAAGGAATCTGCGTACACACATAACAATTCTTCGCATCCATTGTCTCAGCATACTCAATAAGCAATAGAAAACATTAGAAGAAAGTTATCCTTGCGCATTAGTATCTCCATGCAGATATTTCTCATCTAACCTAACTGCCGTTAGTGCAGTAGTCATCTCAAAAGCAGTAGTATACCCTCATACACCGTTTGAGTGGTAGCTTCTGATCTGAAAGGAGTAACAAGGTCATATATAGTGTGGCCAGAATGGTAATACAAAATCCTGCTGACTGGTGAAGTTGGATTTAATATTACTATTTTAGAAATGCCACTTTTAGAAAGTGAGCATTTCTCTGCACTTAAGTCCTTCTGTGCCTTACAATCCACGTCTGGCTAGGTTCAGTTGACAGCTCCCTTGTGTATACACTCAGACAAACCCCAAACACAGGATGCTCAGCCACACTTGCACACATCTGCATATTAAATGGGTCTTCCTGGGCTGGGAGGGTGGAGGGCCTGACACTTACATGTCAAAGGACAATGGCCTGCCCTCACACAAAGGACTGCCACACACCCTACTAGGACCCTGGCAGACAGGGTGGAACTGAAAGTGGACCTTGTGCACTTCTAAGCCACTCTTTGAAGTCTCCCCCACTTCAAAGGCACATTTGGGTATTTAAGCAGGGTCTCTGACCCTACCAACTCAGACACTTCTGGACAAGATACCACTGGTGAAGAATCCCTGAACCAGAACCTGCAACCTGCTAAGAAGAACTGCCTGGCTGCCCAAAGGACTCGCCTGGACTGCTTTTCTGAGAAGGACTGCTGCCTTGCTGCTCTCTGGTTGTGCTGAGAAGTGCTCTCCAAGGGCTTGGATGGAGCGTGCCTCCTATTACCTGAAGTCTCAGGACCAAAAAGACTTCATCTCTGCAAAAGAACTCCTTGTGTGATGAAAATCGATGCACAGCCTGCAAGAAACATCGCACAACCTGCCTCGTGGTGAGAAAATCACTGCACGCCGAGCCGGTATGACCCAGCTCGACTTCCCGATGAGAAGATCAACGCAGTGACAGCGTTGCAACCGTAAATTTGACCTACGGCCCACTGGATCGACGCAAAGCTGAACTGGAACGATGCAGCCCGACTTCCTGAAAGGAATTGATGCAGCGCCTGCCATGCTGCAGAAATTTCCACGCAACACCCACCGGATCGACGCAACCCCTGTGACTTCGTCCTACGCGCCCAGGATTTCAACGCATCGACTCCAGGGCATCCGAAAACCTCGAAACCTGAGGAGGATCCCAATCTCCGTGCCGGAAATCAATGCAAAGCCTGCCCTGCGTGAAAACTCAACGACGCATCGTCTGTGTGCACCAGAAAAATCAACGCGCCCCTCCCCATTTTCCACGCCACTCCTCCTCTGCGGTCCCTTGCAGAGAATTTGAAAGCAATCCAGGTACTCTGTGCTTGCAAGAGACATTTGTTGCTTTTTAAGAACTAAAGACTCCTTATATCATTTTCTAATTGATATTTCAATGTGTACTTATTGAATCTTAATCGTTTTGACCTGCATCTTACCAGATACACATCATATATTTTTCTAAACACTGTGTGGTGTATTTTTCTGGTTCTATACTGTGTTATTGAATGATTTATTGCACAAATACTTTACACATTGTCTTCTAAGTTAAGCCTGACTGCTCAGTGCCAAGCTACCAGAGGGTGGGCACAGGATAATTTGGATTGTGTGTGGCCTACCCTGACTAGAGTGAGGGTCCCTACTTGGACAGGGGGTAAACTGACTGCCATCCAAAGACCCCATTTCTAACAATCTGCTTAATGGCTGGTCCGCACTGCAAGCTGCTGTTAAGTAAGTCTTGGAGAGGGGGTGGTGGGTGGGGCTTAATGAGAGCACTGGAAATGTTTGTCAGGGCAGAAAGACGCATAGGAATAGGAAGGGGTTCGTGGGAGGGTGGGTGTTGGCCAAGGAGTAAGAAATTAATTGATCAGCACAACTTACAAATCAGACACTCAAAGTAGAGGAGCCTCTGAGCCATAGGCCTAGCCCTTCATTTGACAATTATTTTTTGTTACAATCTGTTGATTAGTGTATTCATTATAGTAATAAACCAGAGATGATATGTGTAAGATAACCATTTCTAGTTGGATCAAAGATTGTGCAGGAGATCTATCAAGCACCTACAGTGATTGCGGGTAATGACAATAGATATGATTCAAAAATATCAAACCACCCCTGGCCTTATTTGGTGGGGCATATAGCAAGGTTAAGTGGATACATAAGCACATCAAACAGGAAGCTTAGTGTGGTATTTGATAGCCCTTTAATAAACAATTGTCACCTTTGCAGCCAGTGATATACCTTGGCTTTTCCAGTGTAAGGTGGTATTTGTGATAACCACTAACTATGTAAGTATGAATAACTATTGAATCTAAAGCATAGTACTAATGATAACGTCAATTCAAAGCACTTTAGGCAGATTATTCTACAATTGCAAGTTACACTTACTAGGTATTATGTGGCCATTCCCAGGGCAGTGTCAGTGTGACTAAGGGAAGGCAAAGGAAAGTAAGTGAAGACTCTTGTACCTCTGTGATAATTCAGTAACCTTTGCTATGCCTCCCAACTAAATTTATATTCTTTGTAGAGCACAGGCTTACCCTAGGCTGCAAACCTCTTGGACATGTTTCACTTGTTTCAGGATACATTTGTGATCAGAAGGTATAGAGTGAGGTTAGAGGACTGCTGGCAATAGCTAAGTCTTCAGTGCTTTGCCAAAGAGCAAAGAAATACGCTGTTTTCTGGTGAGCTGAGCTGGATGGCATTCCACAAATCTGCTGCACTCCAGCACCACTGTTGTGCGCACTACTAATGTTACACGTGAATGAGTCTAATGTTAAGTGATGCGGAAAAGTAGTCTAAAGTTTGCAGTGCACCTCTGCTTTTACATGACATGTCACAGACGACCTAGAGCAGAAAAACGTTCACATGTGACGAAAAAACGACATGGAAGGAAAGTATGGAGGAAGACCTACCCTTGCCCTATCTGTTCTTTGTCCTGATAGGCATTAAAGCTCTCATTTCTTAAAATTGGTCTTTTCTTTTTTATTAGGAAAATATTAAACATGAATAGAATAGATAGAAATAAGTTACATTTTTATTAAATAAAAATGCTGCATGCGTCATACATTAAAAACAAATTCTAAAACATCACCGCTCGAGGTTCATAAAATAGACAATGAAAATCAATTACTTTTCGGGCTAATTAAGAAATGTAACCAGGAATCAGCGTCAGTATCCATTCTTTTATTAGATCCCATATTCTCATAAGCCTAATTTCTCGTGGATCATTTTGAATAAAATATATTTTAAGGCCACTGGGAGTTAACAAATTCCTGCTATGGTTTGCCCCCAATTCCAATATGGGGGCGGAAGTTTGAACTTTTTCAGGGAAGCTAAATTGGGAAATAGAAGAAAGCATTTGCGTAAAGCGCATGCTTTCATTGCCCCCCTCGAGTATGTTACAAGCTATAAGAGCTGAATGTCAAATGACGGCGTGTACTTATTTGGGCCTACGAGCCGCACTGAAGTTTTGGTTAAGCATAACAGATGAAGGGTTCTGTAAGATCGCGAGATTGTGTAAGAAATCAATTATAATAAGTGAGTTACATTGGGCATCGCAAGTGAGAGGACGGTTAAAAAAGATCTGTGTCCTCCTAGGTTTACCTGATAACCAATGGTGTGGTGCGCAAATCTCGAAGTATAATTTAAGAATAATAGTGAAGGAAAGAGCAAGAAAATCAGACCTGAAGTATTTAGAAAGTAAAATATCAACTCAGGCTATTATAGCTGGATGGAGGAATCCGGAAAACTTCCCGTATATAGAGGCTCTTCCTAATTCAAGATTAAGAAATTTAGTGTTACAGTTCCGAATTGGGCTGAACCCTGGATATATGGATCCCAAAGCAAAAGAATTTCTTAAGGATAGCCAGGGTCTGTATACATGTGTCTTACAACAGAAATATACTGTGCAACATTTACTTGTGGTATGTCAATGGTTTTTAGCGGTGCACAAGAAGTTTTTTAAACCGATTTTTAACGAACATAATATTACTAATCGGGATCAAGCGCTTAGGCTACTTATTGATATGAGATTTGTAAATGTAACTTGTGCACTGGGCCTATTTTTAGATGACTTAAGAAGGGAAATATTCAGATTTATAGGGGTTGATAGAAGGTAGGGTTTAATGTGGAATGTAGAGTTTTAAATGTTATAATTGATTACTATTATATTAGTTGATGATTTTAGGAAATTTTCTACGCTAGGAGAAGGTAAGAAATAATATGGAGAGCACTTTTTTAAATTGGAGAAAAAAAACACTTTATGATAAAGTAAGGATGGAGCTCTTTTAGAGTTGTATAGGGGTTAAATTGGCTGGCATGTTGTACTTTATGATCCTATAAGAACTTGAATTATGGAGGAAGTAAAAGAAAAGAAGAGCTTGTTTAATCTAAAATGAAATTGGTTGATGGTATTCTAGATAACCTCGCTACGCAGAACAAGGCAAAAAATAAAACGTGGAGTATTCCAAAATGGGAACCCGCACTTAGGAGATCGCAAGGACCATAGTCTAATTAGAATTGTATGTGGGATAATTTAAGTTGGCACGCTGCACTTTTAGGAACTGTAAGAACTTGATTTTTAATCAAATGAATTATGCAATGGGAGTTGGTTAATAAGAATTAGAAAGATCTAAGAACTCTGTGTGTTAATGTAATATGTAATTGTAAGTTTTATTGTTTTTATACTTTTAAGGCTTATGCCAAATAAAAGGAATTCTTGACTGACTGACAATTCCTGCCTCCCCGCTCTAGGGTCAGCACGGCCAGAGCTGTGCTTTTCCAGGTTGGGCAATATTGATGGAAAAAAAACAAACACGTGACAGGGGATTCTTATTGAATGGCCTAATATAATCATTTTGCATGCCAAACTATGCCTGTTAGACAATTTAGTTAGTAAAACACCCAATCCAATATAATGTGATAATTGGACATAAAGCAAAAAATGTATGGTATCTTCCTTGACACGAGGACAACAAAGGGACTTAGGAGATCGTCTAAGACACTATTTATGCTTAATGAGTATAATATAAATATTTTTAAAGTGATATACTCTGATACAAGAGACAATGATATTGATTTCTTTGATTGAGATTTCTGTATCGAGATTCATCAGCCATTCAGAAGTATGAGGATGGAATGGATTCCCATTACCATGTAACCTCTGCACGGTGCCTTAAAGAAAAGTTCAAAAAATCCATTATGTGATATTTGGATCTCGCTCTAAGGGAGGTGCTGAAGATAACTTCTAAGCTGCAAATATCGGAAATAAACCTTGTTTAGGTAGTCTTTCTGTAGCGCTTCATAAGAAAGCAGAACACCATCATTCACCATTTGTCCTAAAACATTAAAGGACAAATTGTACTGACAGGATAGATAGATAGCTTGCATGCATGAATGGTGGCATATTACTATGATTGCTTAACAGTGTGTACTGACTAAAACAAAAGATATTACAAAGTCCCCTTATGCTCTACCATAGTTTATGAAACACCGTGAGTGTTTCAAATCTGGTGTGTTTAAAGTAAGAAGTATTAGGGAGGCCGTTCAAACGCGAGGTGTGGTAATCATTGCCTTGACAGTCTGCAGAAAGACCCCCTGGAGGACAGTCACCACTTCCAAGAACAGCTGAAAATCTGAGAATAAAAGAGGAAATATATTAAAGACAAACAGATGGCAGCGACATTCTGCCAAGATTGTAAGGAAGTTGCAGAACATGAATTGCACAAAATGTTTTTTGTACTACCAATGAAACTTCTGCCAGTTTAATTCCACCATTTTTCTTTAAAAAAATGCTTTTGGGAGATAGAGATGGATAGACCCAAACGAATAGAGATATTCAGGCAGGATGGCAATCTTGATGATGCTATACCTGCCAATTAACCCTAGATGGAGTCTAACCCATTTTCACAAGGTCTCTAGTGATTTTGTTTATTGCATCATGGTAGAGAACAATAGTATCCTTTGTTTATAGATACTCATGCTGCCAGATAGGTTGCTGATTTTACAACGCAAGAGTTGGAGTTTGTGGGACATTGCCCTTCTTAGGGGATTTCCCTAAAACATTTTGCTTTTTCCTCCCAGTTTTTTGCAGACTCTCTGTGCCTGACCTTAGGACTCTGGGCACTTTCCCACTGTACTGCAGTGGGAAAGTGCTCACACCCTTCCTACACATGCCAGGAAGGGGTGCTTACATGGTTGGTTGAGGTGCTTTACACACAAGTGCCCTGTAAAAAGATACACCACATACTCGGTGCGGGTATGTCCCCAACTACTACTGGGATGCTGCACTGAGTGTGCCACCCACCAGAGTAGCCTGTCAACCATGTACCAGGCCTGCTATTGCAGGCCTGTTGAGGTGCAGTTGTGCTGGCGGTAAGGGTGGCATTTCTTACTCCTTGGCCAGCACTGACTGAGTGGGCCTTACACTACCCTAAAGCACTCCCTGAAGGGCAGAGCAGGCAGTAGGTGGAAGACAGGGCAGGTACACAGGGATGTTCCATGCCCCGGTAGTGAAGAACCCTCACTTGGGTTTTCCCTGCCTAGGAGATCGTCTCGTTCAATAAGTTTTTCTGATTCTCTTTTAGTGTCCTTAGGGCCCAGGGCACTTTCCTCCTGTAAATACAGTGTGAAAGTGCGTGCCCCCTTCCTAGGTATGTTATGAAGTGGTGCTCACCAGTGTGTGTGTGTGTGTGTGTGCTGGCACAATGATGTTTAACATGTGCCCAGCCAGCCATTGCAGACCTGTGTGTGCCCCCTTGCACAATGGTGTTTCAATAGGTGCTGGGTTTGCCACTGTAGGCCAGTGTGTGCGCACTTGCACAATAGTGTTTTCACATGTGTCTCACCTGCCATTGAAGGCCTGTGTGTGTGCACTCACAAAATAGTCTTTTTACATGTGCCCTGCATGCCATTTCAGGCCTGTGTGTGCGCAGTTGCAAAATAGTGTTTAACATGTGTCCACCTGCCACTGCAGACCAGTGTGTGTGCACTTGCATAATAGTGTTTTCACGTGTCCCGCCTGCCACTGCAGGCTAGAGTGTGCGCGCTTGCACCAAGGGTGTTTCTAAATGTGGTGAGGATTGCCCATGTGTGTTCCCGCTACCTCTGAAGGTTGCTTTCCCCATAGACTAAAATGAGTGAAATCACTCCCAACTCCAAAAGTGGATTGCAGTAGTGAAGCCTCGTGATGTTTCATATCATTGGATTCACAGTGATAAACCCCTTCCTATGGTAAGGGTGGTTTTGTCATTAATAGCTGAGAAATGCCACTTCTGGAAAGTAGGCATTTCTTTGTTCTAGAGTTCATTGTGTGCTTTTCTACTTGGATCCAATCGACACCGGAGGTTGGGGGAGCACATCTGTGCATTCCCTGGTGACAGCTATAAACAATGGGCATGCAACTGGAACAATGGACCTCTGTCATTTGAAGGCCTGGCTGGATAGTTTGGAGGGAGAGGTTTTGACACTTGGCCTCTGGCAGGCCAGATCATGGCCCCACTAAAGATTAAGATATGCTCTTCATGGCCCCATGGCAGACAGGACTGAAATTTAGGGGAGGCATCTGTGGTTCAAAGGAAGAACCTTTGAAGCACCCCTAACCTCAAAGGCACACTACAGTATAACTACAGGTGCCATACTGCAGGAGCGTAGAGACACACTTGCAGGGATGTGGGATCAGAGACCCTGGCCTGTGCGGTGCACACTGTCAGAGAAATCTGTTGAGCACATGGAGGATAACTGTCCTTCGAAGGGACTGCGCAGCCTTCCTGAATCATGGCTGGCCTGGGCAGATTGGCTGCTGCTGTGTGCTCTCCAAGGGCTTGTCAGCTTGCCCCTGTTCTCTGTGAAGGTCTCAGGAACATCAAAGACCTCCGTGAAGTGCTTCATTCTATCTTGTGGGGCAGTACTGAAATTGTGCCGGTATGTGTGACTGGAACGTCTGGTGTGACCGCATTGTGCCTCATTTCCAGGGAGTTACTGAACTTGCATCACCTCGATTGTGTCATCGGAACTGTCTGGTACAACTCGTATTAACTTGCACCAGCGTTGTGCCTCTTTTCTAGGGAGGTACAGGATTGGTAACTCTTCATCATAAGTGATCAGAATTACCTGGTGCGACACGTATCAACGTGCACCAAGCATTGTCTCATTTCCAGGGAGGCACTGAAATTGCAACTCATAGTTGTGTGTGTAACCATAATTGTCTAGTGCGACTTGGATCATCATGCACCAGACGTTGTGCCCGGATTGCCTGGGTGCAACTTTGTTCAACGTGAACCTGACGGGGCAACCTTACCTTCCGAGAGGCTCCCCGGCTACATTCCTCCTTTTTGTCAATCTTTCCTTTTGGGCCGTCTGTGTGGTGAACCACCTGCCCACTCCTCACCCAGCCCAGACGACAGAGTGTGCCAGGTAGTATTGTCCGGACCGGGCCAGGTAGTGAGAGTAATTGACTGGGCTGGAGGAATGCTTCTAAGAGTGATCCACAGCGGGACAAGACACTGCATGATCCCTTTCAGCCCTCCCCAGATGCTTCGCAGAACCTGGCTGGTACTGGAAAGAATGTTACGGAACTCTTTAATTGACCGAACCATTGACCCCAGCTGCTTCTGCTCTGCCTCCTGTGAATGAACTTCCTGAGTGGTGGTCAACCTCCTTTTGTTTGTCAGCTACCTCCTAATCAGTCCTGCTACCTACCCCCCACTTTCTTCCCTGGGACCTCATCTAAGTCCTCAGTGTGACTGTAGCTGAGAGCGGCCTACATTGGGGGGGGTTGGGGGTGATCACTTTCTAATCTGTGGGTGTGGGCTAGTCGGGATGAGGGTGGAGGAGGGCCACAGGGTCTGCATTGTGCTACCAGTTGACCTGTCTAATTTTAGTTGCACCGCATTACGGTGCTGCATTTGTGTGGGTGTGTAAGTGTACTTCATACGGACCTGCCTGATATCCGTAGCACCACGTAGCAGTGCTGAGTGAATGTGTATGTGCGGGAGTGCTTGCATGAAGGTCGCCTGCTAGAGATTGCATCGACCGGAGGTGCTGCTTTACACATTGATTTCTTGCCAACTGGATGCTACCTGACGTTGGTCCTACCTGAACGGCCTTGGCCCATGGAGCTGCTAAAGATGTTGTTATTGTCTTTGTGTACATATTCTTTTTTTACACATTTTAATTGGCTTTTGCAGAAAAAATATACCAACAACAGCATGGAATAGGAAGAAGGGAGAGAGAAGAGTGGTGGAGTGGTGGGAAGGGGAAGTAGAGGTCAGGGCAGGCATTCAGGGAATTGCCATGAGTACATAGCTTTGATCAACTATACATAGACCGAAAACCGCTTATTTTAGACAGCAGGTGTATTAGTTATAGCATGCACATAAATTATCTACTCCTGAACTAGAGAGAAACAAGGGGGAGCATTACATATATTGATTGTGAGGCGTACATATAGATTGTAATGGGGAACCTTGGAAAGTGGGCATTGTCCGATATGTCAAGGTACAGTATGAAACAACAAGTGGCAAAATTAAGCGATCTACCCACAATCGTCTCCAACAGATTGTGTATCATCTCTGAGGGTTACCAATGTGGGTGAGTTAGACCCTCTGTCATGGAGAAAGGTGTTGAAAGGTGCCTAAATATCTTTAGGGCGGGAGTGTAGTTGCATGATCTCTCAGAAGTTAGAAAGTTGTTCCTGACAGTAGAGAGCATCATTAAACCGTGCCTTGAAGGACGCAGTGGGTTTACTGCCCCAATGCATAGCCGTTCTGCATTTAGCCAGCAAGAGAAGCATGGGCGTAACGTTACAACAGAAACCCATTTTGAAAAGCTGTAATGGGATGCAATATAGGCAATGTAGAAATTTAAAGTGAATAAGACGGAGTCTGTAGTTGGGAGAGAGCCTTTCCAATGGACCACAGCTGAAGGACCATTGTGCGTCAAAGAGAGATGGGGCAATATTCTTGTCCCCGGCCAGCCTTGCTTTCAGAACTGTGACTAGGGAGGAGCATTGTGTTGTGTTGTGGTGTAAAGACAGTTTTTCAGTTTTCGAGGGGGTTGGTGAAGTGAGCTGATGTTCCAAAGCCGGAAGGGGTCGGCGGTGGGGAAGGGAAGGTGTCATGCAAGGTGCAACAGGTGGCATGCAGTTGATAATATAGCATAGTGTTGAGAAGGGTTTGAGGTGGGGACAAGGCCACATCAAACATTGGGAAAAACTGCTCCTCAGAGTAAAGGTCTGAGAAGAGTTTGAGAACTTTTTTGTGGCTCAAAGAATAACACCCTTGTCCGTGAGTGGAGGCAGTAAAGGGTTGTTAGCTAGGAGAATAGAGGGAGCATATAGAAGCAGCACACCTGCTCTGTTTTGTAAGCCCTTCCACGCCCAGCGTATGCACTCAACGGTGTTGATTTCTGCCTCTGGTGCCTTGTAGGGAGCATAATTGGCAGTCGACAAGGGCCAGGAAACAGCCCGATCAGCCTCAAGTGCTGTGTGGGGCTTGAATGGGGTAAAGTAGATCCAGTAGAGGAGAAATTGAGCTTGGGCACATAGGGTGTATCGTGTCATGTCTGGTGCCCCAAGGCCGCCCTGAGTGAGAGGCAGGGTAAGGAGTTCCCAGGAGACTTAAGGCTTCTTTACCGCCCATATTAGGGACACCAGGTTGGACCATAGTCTCCTGAAGAATGGAACCGTGAGAGGAAGGGGGCATTTTAAGAAAAGATAAAGGAATTTGCGGAGGATAACTTTTTTTGCTATTGAGATACGACCAGTGAGCGAGAGGGGCAGTCTGGACCATGTTGGTATCCTGTCCTACAGGCATTCCATGACTCGTCCACAGCTCGTCTGGGTGACGACTCAGCCAAATGCCCAGGTATCTCGTTGGCTTGACAGCCCACTTTAGGAGAAGCTTATAGGAGAAGGGAAGGGTATTGTCTGTGAGAGGAATACTGGAGTGGCCACCAAATGTCACCACCTCACGCGTCAGAGGAACCAGGTTATCAGCCGGGTTACTAGCATAAAAAGTAATGCCATCTGGGTACATTGAAACAATCAAACTGTTTTAAGTGAAGCCAATACCTCTGTTCACTTGACACTGAGAGAGGCACGCCCCCAAGGGCTCCATCGCTATGGCAAAAAGTAGAGGTGAGAGCGGTCACCCCTGCCGAGTCCCCTGAGTAACTGGGAAGGGGTCTGATGTGAGCCCACTGAGACGCACTCCTGCGGTGGGAAGCATGTATACGAGTTGTGTTAATTCAATAAAGTGAGGGCTGAGGCCCAAGGAGGCCAACAGGAGGAAGAGGTAGTCCCATTCCAGAGAGTCAAACCCTTTGGTAGCATCAACGAGAGCAGCTACAGTGGAGACTTTGGGATGAAGGTGATGCAGGTGATGCATGACTGCGAAGATTACATGGAGATTATGCGACATGGACTGGCCCAGTATGAAACCCCATTGATCGGGCTTTACAGTCTTGGACATAAGTGGTAGTAGTCTGTTGGCCAAAAGATTAGCAAAGATTTTGTTGTCAATTTTTATAAGAGAAAGAGATCTGTATGAATCCCAGTGATTAGCAGGTTTATCTGGTTTCAGAAATGTGAAAATAACTGCCTTGCGTAGTGAGGGTGGTAACAAATCTGTATCTAGGGAGTCTTGGTACGTAGCTAGTAGATGTTGGGACAGCAGGGAGGCAATTTCCTTGTAAAACGAGATGGGGAGCCCATCAAGTCCGGGCCCTTTGCGAGGAAGGGCGCTTATAATCTGCTCGACCTCTTCTTTAGTGGTGGTAGAGTCTAGGTAGTGGCGGTGAGCACTGTCTAGCCAGAGCAATTGTATGGTATCAAAGTATATGAGAAGTTTGAAGGGGCTACGAATCGGAGTGGTTGTGTAAAGTTTACTGTAAAAAGAGGACATCACATTTAGGAGATCTGGAGTAGAAGACACTGGTTTAGAATCAGAGTCTACGAGTTCAGTAACATAGCTTGATGCATGCGATTTCTGTAACAGACCAGCGAGGGTCTTGCCCGGCCAGTCTCCCACACCATACCTCCTGGCCTGTGCCTCTCAGAGCACCGAGGATGACTTGACTGAGCCTTCATTATTCGCAAAGAAATCTATTATTTCTTTGCGGATCTCCTCACAGAACACCACTTCCCATAGTGCACCTGAAGATTAGTGCCATGTGAATGCACGGGGAAGCACCTGAGGGATCTGAAGTGTTTGCAGGACTGGGGAGTGGTCCGAGAGTGTGCATGGAAGGTGGGAAACCTTAGACATCCATGTAACTACATCTTTGGAGATCAGCCTGGGCCAGGCATTATGATAGGTGAAGATGCAGGTGCCCACACACGTACAGGGTTTTGTGAGGCACCTCACATCATAAAGGAAATTGTTTTGTATTATCATATTTAACATAGTTGAGGCATGGGGGTGTAGGTGTCTGGCGGAGCCAGAACGATCTGACTGATCATCCAGCACAGCATTGTAGACGCTGCCCCATAAGATGGATCGGGTGCTGAGGTTGGAGATCTTTGCCCAGGCATCTATGAAAAACTCAGGGTCAACGCAATTGGGCCCATTAATGGCAGACAGAATCAGCTGCTATCTGTGCAGGAAGGCCGCGAGTATGATATAGCTTCCATTAGTTTCTATGAGGGAGTGTATTGACTGCCATGGGATCCCTCCACGCAACAAAATGGATATGCACGCCTCTGACATAGTTGGAGCAGGCTGAAGAATAGACATCACCCCACCAGCGGCCACGAAGACCGGAGTCGAGGGATCATGTATGTGGGACTCTTGCAGAAATCATATGTCCACTTTGTGGCAGTTGAAGTAGGCAATGACAAGGTGAGCTTTTCTGTAGTCATTTAGGACAAAAATGTTCCATGTGACGCAAGTGAGAATGGCCATGTTAGCTGTAGAGGAGGAGTATCTTGCATGGGAAATGTAAGTATTGTGGTGAATGGTCATCGGTCTGCAGCATAGATAAGGGGAATATGAGGCACTATCTGAGAGACAGTGGAGCTAAACAGCAAACCCAAAACAGAAATACAAACGCCCCCCACCTCACTACAACCCAGGAACTAGGCTGAGATATCATACCCCACCCAACCCAACCTTCCTGTGAACAAAACATGAGGGGGAATAATCCCAAGGAGTGAGGGATCGCCAGACAAACAGCCTTACCAGGGATGGCAGGGTGTTGGAGCAGGCGATAAGGGGACTCACAATACCGTAATACAAGGCGGATTGTCAGGAAAGGCCATAGGAGCAAGCCCTGGGGTGCTAGAAAGTGAGTTACAGGCACATAAGACAAATATTGGCTACAGTAGAGTCAGCCATCCTTGATCTGGTAGATAAAGTTGTGGGGAGTGAAGATCTGAGGCAGCAAATGATGAGTCATTGTCGCTGAGTTGAGTCTCCACAGAAGCACCGGGTGAGGCCCTAGGGAAGGTGCCTGTCTTTGGCAATGAGTTTGGTGAACTTTAGAGCTGACTTCACCTCCGTGAAAAAGTGAGTTTTGCTATCGAAGGAGACTCTCAGCTTGGCTGGGTATAGGAGAGCATATGGTATGTCAATTTTTTGGAGTAGTTTCTTAGCAGGCAGTAGGTCTCTGCGGACCGCCTGAACTGAAAATGTAAAGTCTGGGTAGAAGGATATTTGTTGCCCTGAAATTGAATCATACCTCGTTCTTTTGCTAGCCGCAGGATTGTATCTCAATCTTGATAGTTTAGTAAGCAAGCAACTCTGGGGCGAGGAAGTGTGCCTGGGGTGGCCAAGGACCAAATGAGCGATGAGCCCGCTCAACTATGAAGATTGTGAACAGACTATCTCTGAAGATGAACCCTAACAGGGATTCAACAAAGTACTCCATTTTGGAGATCACAGTGGACTTTGGGATCCCAGTGATCCAGAGATTGTGGCGACATGATCTTGCCTCTAAGTCCTCATTTTTAGCTTTGATGATATAAAGAACCCTGTTCATGCGTAATAAATGTTCCTTGGTGTCTGCTTGAATGTTGTTAGCATCTGAGACGCAATTTTGTAATTGGTTAAGTCTAGTTTTGTGTTTGCCAACCTGCTGCTTGATGTTACCTAAGAGGTTGGTGAGCAAATCTAGCTTGGCATCAATTGTTGTCAGGCTGGGTGTCTTTGAAGCCGTTGTCCACGGGGCGGTCAGGTGTGGACTCTGAAACCTGGTCTGCCACTGCCTGGTGGGTGAGGCATCTGCCCTCAAAAGACAGCTTCAATTGTTTCGCACCATATTTCCCCATGGCGAAGGGTGCAGCCTCTGAAGCAGCTGGAAAATGACGAATGAAGACCTGGTGATGAAATTGGTGCGATGTGTGTGCTCCTGGCGCACAAATTGATCAGGGTAGGAGGTCCTGGGCTCAAGGAGATGAACATCCAGAAGTGTACGATGTCATCCAAGATGTAGAATGGCTGCTCCCTGCCTCGCCCTGAGGAACAACAATGCAACCGAGGGGCACAAGGAGGCACCACCACCTGGTCCGCAACCTGATCCAGGCAACCTCCGGCATCTAGCGGATGAGTTCGAGTGACCTAATAAAGTGATTTTGAGGGTTTCCCATGCCAGGGAGACCACTCTAGTGAGGAGAGCTAGTAGATGACCTATCCTTTAGGTCCATAGACAGATCAAACTGGATGAGGACAGAGGATGCGTCTCCGCATGATCCAGCAATCCAATGGTCAGCGCTTACTTAGGTGCAGGGGGGGGGGAGTAAGCTCACTGACAAGTTCCCTCTGTGACCGACTCTTTGGGTGGGTATTTATCACTCCGGGTGGTTGCTGAAGGTGCAGCGCTGCACGGAGATGGTGGCCAAGAATCAGCCAGATGCAGTGTGAAGTATCAAGTTCAGAGGTGGCGGACTGTGTCGACTGGCCAATGTCTCTGGTATGCCCCATTAGTAACACCAGAGACACTGGGACCTGCACCTGGCGATGGACCATATAGCGGCAGGAAGGTGGCAGCAGTGGTTGAATGCATCATGCAGAGACAAGAATAAACAAAGGGTCTCGGCCTGACTCACCACTCCTTGCCTGGGCCGAGCCCAGAGTTTCAATAGGTAAGCACAGCGATCTGGAAATTGGGTGAACAGCACATCTGCAGATCCTCCCCTGCTGTATCTAGGTGTGGCGCCTGAGGACGCAGGGCAGGGGGGGGAGTAAGCTCACTGACAAGTTCCCTCTGTGACCGACTCTTTGGGTGGGTATTTATCACTCCGGGTGGTTGCTGAAGGTGCAGCGCTGCACGGAGATGGTGGCCAAGAATCAGCCAGATGCAGTGTGAAGTATCAAGTTCAGAGGTGGCGGACTGTGTCGACTGGCCAATGTCTCTGGTATGCCCCATTAGTAACACCAGAGACACTGGGACCTGCACATGGCGATGGACCATATAGCGGCAGGAAGGTGGCAGCAGTGGTTGAATGCATCATGCAGAGACAAGAATAAACAAAGGGTCTCGGCCTGACTCACCACTCCTTGCCTGGGCCGAGCCCAGAGTTTCAATAGGTAAGCACAGCGATCTGGTGATTGGGTGAACAGCACATCTGCAGATGCTCCCCTGCTGTATCTAGGTGTGGCGCCTGAGGACGCAGGGCTACCAAACTCTGCGCAGACTCAATGGCTAGGAGGCAGCCAGACGGATCACAGTTTTTTTGCGGCCGGCTCGAGACAGCATTGCAGGACCCAGTAAGTAGAGGTGGCCATGGTCACAGGCAGGCGGGGTGACTGCAGGTGCTCCAACTTCAGTGAGTGCTTGCTGGGAGCAGCACCAGTCACTCTGCTGTGTAGGCTGCAATGTGGAGAAGGTGCACTACCACCCTGGTTGAGCATCCCAGCACAGAGGGGTGGCCAGGCAAAAGGGCAAACTCGATCTGGTGTGCCGCACCACAGCCTGGGCATCGGCACCACTCTTGTCTTCAGCCCGCTCGGTCAATCCTGTCAGGCCCGGGTCAGTCTCCACACATCACTGCAGCTCGCCCTGCATGTGGCATATCAATGAAGTGCCAGGGCACAGGTGGGGTGGTAGAAAAAGTGGGGATCCTGAGGTAGCATAAGCTGAAGTTAGTGAGCTGAATTACTAATGGATTGTAGGTAAAAGTTGGCAGAGTCTTTTATTGAGTGGCCATCTTGTGGAGACCACACACACCCTCCCAAAGTACATATTCTTGATATTGTTGTGATCTGGGCTGCATCCTATAACTATATGGTATTGCATTATATTAATTTTCATGATTGTTCTAGTTCTGACAACCTAATGTGCTGCATACAGGTGCTGAGGGGGTAACATAGGATTTATCATAAATGTGCATACTACTGAGGTCACTTTAACTTGGTTGGGCTTAGTACTGCTAGTAATATTATCAAGTGTGATTCATGCCCAGAAGTTCATGATTTGTATGTTGTCATAATTAATGCATGTGTTGAATACAAACTGTGTTTACCTACCACATGTGTGAAGTCTCTTTTGTGACAATCAGTTTATTTATTGTGTTAGAGTGCTGTGCCAATGCTTTACACATTGCCTCTGTGATAAGCCTGACTGCTCAATGCCAAGCTACCCAAGGGTGTGGGCAGGTTAAACAGTGAGTGTAATCACCCACCCCTGATGGGGGTGGTAGGTTCTGCCTGTCTGGGGCCCGCATAGCCAACCAGAACGTGCCCCCTCCAACAGAGGTTATTAAGGATGCATTGGTCACTATCTGTATTTTATAAATGTTTAGCTTGTAACCAGAGGCACTACCAAATCGTCCTGCTGCATTCTTGATTGCTACTAAGGCACTAGAAAGAGATGCAGAAAAGCTAGTAAAGTCATCAGCATATGCTAATACTCTGACTTCTAGCTTATATAGCTGTAGAAGAGGAAGGGTGGTAAATGATTTTAAAGCTTGAGTATATGGCTCTAGGTTAACAGCAAAAAGCTTTGAAGACAAGGAGAAGTCTTCTCTTGTTCCACGATTGATCCTAATTATAGATCGCCCCTGGGGCATCAAAGAGCCCGCTGGAAGATGGCTACCAAAGTGTCAGACCCCACGGGCTCAGGGTTAAATCCATCTTTTATCCCCAACAGGCAGCTGCCATCCATACCTAGCAGCATGGAAATCTGCCTCAGCTGATATTGGGGCGTGGATGGGGGCCCATGGAAATGCACTGAAGTTGATATGTGACACCCAGGCCACTGGAGACAGCCCTGTAATGTGGTGTCAGATGTGAGGCCTAGTGTTGTGATGCCCCGCAGGTGCCTGAGAGCTCCTTCACCGGGGTCTGTGAGTGCACCCTCTGCCCTGCGGTGGGGACAGCAGAGAGGCCGTGTGCAGAACTGGAGTCGACTGTTTTTGTGAGATCCTCTCTAGAGGTAGGGGCGGGCGTGGCTGTGGTGACAAGGAGGAGGGGTGTGCAAGCCTCTACCTTTGGCTTCTCTGCTGCTGTGGTGGAGGGATACAGAACACTCACTGCTGCTTACATGTGCGGGATGGACCACCCCACGAATCTGTTCTGGACAGGGTGGGTGGTGGGGGCTGAGGCCTGGACCCACTGCCACCTGATTGCCTTGTGGCCTATCCACTTCAACAGGGGGCCAAGGGTGGGATGTGGTCTCACTAGAAATTTGCTGCCCGCCAAGGACACACTGGGCCACAGTGAGACTGCCCGGAATCGATCCTCTCCCCGGATTGACCCACCAATGCCTGCTCGTGCCCCCTAGAGAACCGGTGAGTGGTGGGGCCTTGCCTGTGGCGATGAGTCTGGGATGTGTTGACCACCACTAACTGGTTCTTTCCTATGTACTTTAAGTTAAGTGACACGGCTGCCCACTGTAAAAGTGAACCCACTACCTGTATGTTTGCTTGAGGACAGGTACATTAGCCTCCTCACTTCAGTGTCTACCGAGCCTCTACATGCTAGGCCCTTCTAGCTGCCCAAATGATGGGGAAGCCAGACAAACATTAGGCCAAGCTGGCCTTTGATAAGCACAACCAGTGCCTTCCACAACTAGAACAGTGCATTTCAGACTCAGAGGATGGAGCAGCAATGTGTAAAGAGCAACTTCTACAAATGGTGAAGGTTCTTGCTGTTTTTAAGGCAAAAAATAAAGACCTGGAGGTGCATCCCAGGTTCAGCAACATCAGAGACCTGGGCCTCCCTGAGTCCACTACCATGACCACTGTCGAGGACTATATGGAAACTCTCCTTCTCTCCCTGTTTGATGACCACCATGTTCTCAGTATAGCATGCAGATTTTTCCTTGGGGCTGCGCTCCATGCCGGGTTCCGTGGTAAGGCCTATCATTGAACAACTGTTCCATTACAGGGAACCAGGACAATATCTGGCACCTTGTGCATAAAAAAGGTAAAATTCACTACAAAGGCAGCTGAATATCTATTTATCCTGACTTTACCCTTGTGGTGCAGTGTTTCTTCCTGAAAAGCACCGACGAATGCATTTGGGCATCCCTTATACCCTCCTCTACCCAGCCAAGCTTTGAATAACTCTCAGTGGCAGAGCACACATCTTCACTGACCCTAAGCTGGCCCTGAAGTTTTGCCCCAAGCACTCCCAATGGCCCCCGGACATGAAGTCACAGGTGACACCAGATCAAGACGCCCACCTCAGTGATTATGATTGACCTTTTCCACTGCAGCTCTTGATATACCAGAAAAACAAACGTTAGAGCCGTTTTGAGAAAATAAACGTTTTCTCAAAAGTTACAGTTGTCTCATGAAGTCGTACATTTTTTGCTTCAAACTCCATGGGTAATATAATGACAATGCTTATATCCCACACATGGAACGCCACCCCGAAGCAAAGAGGCTCAAAGCACTACTTTGCTTTACCTTAGAGGTACTTTCCAAGCATATCCTAATTCATGGCCTTGCACCAGTTTGAGTCACTTTTTGTGACACTAAACTGGAGGAAAGCTTGAGAAATCAGACCCTCAGTTCCTCAACTGATACGCCACCCATGTACTCTGGCCAAAGGTGAATTGGACCTTCCCCAGGGCTGTATATACTGCTTGTAGATGTATCGGGTAGATTGCAGCATCGATGTAGGATGTGATGATTTACAGTTCAGTGGTAAGCAAGGCAAAAACAACATTGATGAAGGCCTGTTGAGAACTAGCTTGGGCCTTCAGTACCAAGATAGAGTGGCTTTTGGTTGCCCTAAACCATCAAGACTTTCACGCTGTATCTATGGCCATGTAGGAGGGACTAGGGTACACCCAAGTTTTGACAAACATTTAGAGAGAAGCCAAGTGTATCAGCCATGTGAATTTTTATAATTTTAAGACCGCAGCTATGACTTCAAGTGGAGGTTAAAAGGTGGTGAATGCTCACAAGTCAGGAAGTTATTTGACTAAGCTGTTTTGGGATACAACTTCTTTAGAAACACGTTCAAGGAATACTTTACACAAATTAAGAACCAGAAGAACAGAGGCCTTCAAGGGGTACTCCAGGTATTCAGGAATGAGTTAAAGAACTTCAGACCATCCCAAATCCAGGGTGTCTGAGCCAGCTTCCAAAGAGTTTCACTTTATACCCAGTTATCCTGAGGATGAGACAAAATTTCACCTTGTGCATTCATCTAGGCATCAGTAGTCTTATCTACGCTAGTCGTTGGATCCGGGAATAGCAGGGAGTGCAGAATTATTAGGCAAGTTGTATTTTTGAGGATTAATTTTATTATTGAACAACAACCATGTTCTCAATGAACCCAAAAAACTCATTAATATCAAAGCTGAATATTTTTGGAAGTAGTTTTTAGTTTGTTTTTAGTTTTAGCTATGTTAGGGGGATATCTGTGTGTGCAGGTGACTATTACTGTGCATAATTATTAGGCAACTTAACAAAAAAAAATATATACCCATTTCAATTATTTATTATTACCAGTGAAACCAATATAACATCTCAACATTCACAAATATACATTTCTGACATTCAAAAACAAAACAAAAACAAATCAGTGACCAATATAGCCACCTTTCTTTGCAAGGACACTCAAAAGCCTGCCATCCATGGATTCTGTCAGTGTTTTGATCTGTTCACCATCAACATTGCGTGCAGCAGCAACCACAGCCTCCCAGACACTGTTCAGAGAGGTGTACTGTTTTCCTTCCTTGTAAATCTCACATTTGATGATGGACCACAGGTTCTCAATGGGGTTCAGATCAGGTGAACAAGGAGGCCATGTCATTAGATTTCCTTCTTTTATACCCTTTCTTGCCAGCCACGCTGTGGAGTACTTGGACGCGTGTGATGGAGCATTGTCCTGCATGAGAATCATGTTTTTCTTGAAGGATGCAGACTTCTTCCTGTACCATTGCTTGAAGAAGGTGTCTTCCAGGAACTGGCAGTAGGACTGGGAGTTGAGCTTGACTCCATCCTCAACCCGAAAAGGCCCCACAAGCTCATCTTTGATGATACCAGCCCAAACCAGTACTCCACCTCCACCTTGCTGGCGTCTGAGTCGGACTGGAGCTCTCTGCCCTTTACCAATCCAGCCACGGGCCCATCCATCTGGCCCATCAAGACTCACTCTCATTTCATCAGTCCATAAAACCTTAGAAAAATCAGTCTTGAGATATTTCTTGGCCCAGTCTTGACGTTTCAGCTTGTGTGTCTTGTTCAGTGGTGGTCATCTTTCAGCCTTTCTTACCTTGGCCATGTCTCTGAGTATTGCACACCTTGTGCTTTTGGGCACTCCAGTGATGTTGCAGCTCTGAAATATGGCCAAACTGGTGGCTAGTGGCATCGTGGCAGCTGCACGCTTGACTTTTCTCAGTTCATGGGCAGTTATTTTGCGCCTTGGTTTTTCCACACGCTTCTTGCGACCCTGTTGACTATTTTGAATGAAACGCTTGATTGTTCGATGATCACGCTTCAGAAGCTTTGCAATTTTAAGAGTGCTGCATCCCTCTGCAAGATATCTCACTATTTTTGACTTTTCTGAGCCTGTCAAGTCCTTCTTTTGACCCATTTTGCCAAAGGAAAGGAAGTTGCCTAATAATTATGCACACCTGATATAGGGTGTTGATGTCATTAGACCACACCCCTTCTCATTACAGAGATGCACATCACCTAATATGCTTAATTGGTAGTAGGCTTTCGAGCCTATACAGCTTGGAGTAAGACAACATGCATAAAGAGGATGATGTGGTCAAAATACTAATTTGCCTAATAATTCTGCACTCCCTGTATGTCATAGTGTTCTCACCTTTCGCATCTGGTTCCAGCCTCATCATAGGAACATGGCCGAGGAGACAAATGAAGAAACCGATGCTGGTAGAGGGAGCATCCTGGCTCTTGTCCTGCAGACATAAATCACCATACTTCTTCTGGTAGAGCAGGGCTGGTACGCCATTGTCTTCCTCTTTTTGAAGACCTCCAGAGACTGCAGAATGGTTATCAGTCTAAATGGGGAACAATACATTTGTGAAGACACCCTTTTTCAAGTTCAGTACTCTGCAGAAAAAAATCCCCTTTTGTCCAAAGGGAAATGTAAGATGCTGACAACTCATCAGAATGCTTTTTTTTCCTCCATAAGGATATGACAAAGTCATTAGGGCTCCACAGGTTTTGTATAATTAAAAATCACTGACAGTTTTGCATTACCCTGTCTTTGGTAAGTAAGGAAGCCCTTGGGTTAAAACATCTTTTACCACTGTATTACGAAAGCTGATTTGTTGATTGGTAATGTGCTACCAAAATGTTTGTGCATATTTCTTGTGTTGTATTTTATAGTGATGGAGATGTGTTGTTTTGGTTTTGTGCCACCATATTTTCTGTTGCTGTACTGCATTGTGTTGTTGCGTTACACTGTAGTTGTGTTATATTATGTTCTGACTCTTTTGTTATGCTTTTACTTTACTGTTATTCTGCTTTGTGTTATGTTGTTATGCCTTGTTTTGTTATTTAGTTAAATTATGTCAACAAATGTTGCTACACTTACAGTCAAAATTAGCACATTTCCTTACAATTCTAGTGACAAAAACTATTTAACTCTGTCTAAGGTGGTAACATAACACTTCTCAAGCTCTTTAACTGTTTGACACCTGTCAAGCTAAAACTGTAACAGAGACCTATCTTACCACACTTTCTGTGCTCACTTTTGTGATTCAGTCCAAATCTCTAGGAATTAAAGGAGCTACTGTACTTCTAACACTAGGTGGCAGAAGAAGACCAGCATAACTTTTCACTCATGCTATGGCTGGCTGAGAATCTGCTGCCAGTGTTGTCTGTTGCTGGGATACATTTTATTAAAACGAAGATAGAAGATTCATCAGGGCAAGACACAAGAGCCTCTCCTCCAGGATCTCAGCAGCTTTCGCATTCCATCTGACTGCTGAGCACAGGAATGCGCTCAAAGTCTTATCTCCAGACTTTCCATCAGTGTTTACTGTCTGCAGCTTCTAAACCTGTGAATTATGAATGGCGCTCCTGTATTTGGATGTGTGGATTGGGATTCACTATCCTTGAAATTAAGGTGGCGGCCATTTACCAGGCCACCGGGTAAACAGCAAGAGACAGAAATACGACTCTTTAGTATCGCGACTCACAAATTGCGAATCTTTGCGTTTCACAATACCAAATGCACAACAAAGCAACTCATACTGTTTGTGATTCCCAGTGGGGTCGCAAATGACCCACCTCATTAATATTCATGAGGTAGGTCTCAATTTGCGACCCCATTGGGGATGGCTGCAGTCACAGGGATGGTGGCCTGCTGGGGACATCAGACCACCATATCTGTGACTGATTTTAAATAAAGCAGCATTTTTTTTAATGCAGCCCGTTTTCTTTAAAGAAAAACAGAATGCATTTCAAAAACAAAAATGAAAAGTTTTCTTTTCATTTTTTCAGAGCAATCAGTGGTGCTTGGGACCACAGCCTGCCTGAAAAAATATTTTCACATGTTTTCACAAAGGGGAAGGAGCCCATGGGGACCCCTTCCAGTTTGCGGATGGATTAGCACCAATTTGAAATTGGTGCTAACTGCGATTATTTTATGACCGCATTCACTGTCACAAAACAATTATGCATCGCATTGCGACTCGCAATTAGGAAGGGAACACCCCTTCCTAACTGTGGCTCGCAAACCCTTTTTGCAATTCGGGGTAAAGAGATTGCCGAATCGCAAAATTGGGTTTGTGCATCGTTAAATGCTTTTTTCTTGTCTCAAACGGCCCAATTCTGCGAACTCGGCCGTTTGCGATGAGAAAAAGCTTTGCACCTGTGGCCCTTGGCTGTTAGCTAAATATTAGAAGTAATTTACTATTTGGCTGGCAGTCTTGAAAATAGAAGAGAAACTTCACTATTTACCAGGCCACCGGCTAAATAGTAGAGATTTTGCACTATTTGACCTGTGAACATGCATCTTGCAGAGAAACTTCACTATTTACCCAGCCGCTGGCTAAATAGCAATGATTCTGCTCGTTTTAAAAAAAATATCTTTATTAGGTGTTTTCAGTTCCAGGATAATGCAACAAACAGTATATAAAAACGCTGCACTTTTGGGCTGGCAGATGTTCAACCAGCAGAAATATTGTACTATATGTCTGGCTGCTGGCTAAATAGTAGAGTCTGCACGGTTTGGCTGGCAGCCATGCAAATAACAAGAAATGTTCACTATTTAGCTGTCCACTGGCTAAAAAAACAGAGGTTTTGTACCACTTGGCCAGTGCTCAAGCAAACAAAAAAACTTCATTCATTACCCAGCTTCTGGCAAATAGCAGACACATAAAATTAGGCCAGCAGCCAGGCAAATAGCTAATCAAATTAATTATTAATGTGCTGATGGTTAACTGGCAGAAATGTCATATTATTTGACCAGTTGCCTGGAAAGTAGCAAAGGAAATTTCAATATTTACCTGGAAGTTGGCTAAATAGCAGATATTATGTTCTGTGCTGCCGGAGCCTGCAAATAACTTGAAAAGGAACTTCATTATTTACCTGGTGGCTGGCTAAGTAGTACACAATGTGCCCAACTTGGTCCGTAGCCATGCAAACAGCAGAGGAATTTTACTATTTACCTGCCTGCTGTCTAAACAGCTTAAATTTTGTTGTATTACTTACACCAGGTAGAACTGCAAACAAGGAGTGAAACCATTGTCATCCATCTCTTTATTAATGTTAGGGTCCTGGTTTATTCACAAAAAGTGGTCACAAATTCCGCACATACTTTTTGCGAATTGAATAGTATTTTGCAAACCGATGTGTGTACTGTTTCGTCAGTTTACAAAACACTGAATCGTAGGGAGTTGTAGAACAACCTGCCTAGTTAATATTCATTAGGCAGGTGCCTATTTGTGACCCTTTGTGATCGGCTGTAATCACAGAGATGGTGGTCTGCAAGGGACAGCACACCATCATCACTATGACTGCACTCCAAATTGGAAAATGTTTTTTTTTCTTCAAAGCAGCTCATGTTACTTAAAGGAGCAAGTGCTGGTTTAAAACAAAGTAAGTAATAAAAAAATTAGATTTGGAAAACAACCCCCCCCATGAGGCTGCCAAAATGATTCCCAAAAGGAAAAGTGTGCTAAGGGGAGCCTTTCCCATTTGTAAATTAGTTGCCACTCCAACTTCAGGGGTTGTTAGCTCATCAATGGTTTGCAATGGCAATTGCAGTGACAATCTATCAATAAATTATTTTCCAGATTGGAAAGGAGAGTGAGGAAACTCCTTTCATGAGTCCTATTTGCAACTCAGAAACAGAAACGGTTTTGTGCATAATGATAAACACTCTTGTGGTCACAAACCCTGTGATTTTGCAATATGAAGCCCATAGTGTTAAAACTGGCTTAGATGCAGCCACTCGCTCATAGATCTGAAGATCCCAAATATTTGAATGTTTTCAAGTTATTGTGACATACATGGCACAGAATGCCACTCCATTATACCACGGTCCAAGACATAGAAACTTGGGTGGCCCTCTATGGAGCTGTCTTGCGCGTCACAAATGCTCCTACTCATTTAAGTTTACCTGCAGAGGTGACAAATGATAAAGATAAATAGAACTTTTGCAAGATTAACTTAAGCTGCTTATTCTTCTACAGATACATACTTGCTCTTACTCACAAAGATGTGGGTGTGTACCAGGGCCAGCAATAGGATTGTCAAGGGCTCCATGTTTTCAGAACACCTCTCTTTCCGCAGCAAATCAGTGCATTCTTTAATTCTGGTTCACTTCAGTTAAACAAATCAGACTACAGCACCTAAAAACAATGATTTGTAAAAGCAAAAACAGAACTGGAAATGTTATATCCCATTGACATAGAGCCATTTAATATTTATATTTAGGTTGATTTTATCAAAACAAACTATTCAGTAGAGCTTCTTATGAAGTGACCAGTATCGTATAATTAAGAGGCTTCTTTCCAGTCTCATGACAGAAGGAAGAAAAACTATGGACCTGTTTTAAAGTTTAGGGGGTGGTGTTAACTCTGTCAGGATGGTGGAAGACCATATCTCTGCCATCTTGGGAACCTCTGCCTACCAAATTTGGAGCTGTTCACCAGACCTGTGGACAGTTCTATACATTGACAGGAACTGATGTTATGGCAGTTCCTATCCCTGCATGAAACATTTGAAGGACTGTACCATCAGACATGACAGCCAGCCAGCAAACTTTTACAAAATATTTTGTTTTTCAAAAAGAAACTCTTTAAGAGGGATTTTGTTTTTGAAAAAAAAAAAAGCTAATAGTCCCACATGCTGGGAGTTTTCTCTCAGGGTGACAGGGTCATTATTTTGTTCTTATCCCTTACCGTCAAGTCCCTACTCTGTCTGGTCAACAGAGAAAGTGTTCCGTCGAGGAACCACAAGCAAAGGAACGGTACTACATGTAATTGAACTGAATCTTACTGGAATATAAAATGAATTTTCCTAGTAAACAATAGAAAGACATATAGGCACTAAAGACAGAAGAAACAACACTCAGATTTTTATTTATTGACTTCATTACAAATATTGTAAGAAATAAGACACTGAAAAAACAGAGGCATTTTGTTACCACCAATCTTGTGACCTAGGATTGATCATTTAACAGTTTTACTTTAATACTCATTTTCCAGAATGGAAATATGGGATTTGTGACATTTATCATTCAAATATCATTTTCTGGTTGTATTTCAGATACAGCCTTGGGGATAGGTGATTAAGGGCCTAATTACAACTTTGGAGGAGGTGTTAATCCGTCTCAAAAGTGACGGTAAAGTGACAGATATACCACTAGCCGTATTACGAGTCCATTATATCCTATGGAACTCGTAATACGGCTGGTGGTATATCCGTCACTTTGCCGTCACTTTTGGGACGGATTAACACCTCCTCCAAAGTTGTAATCAGGCCCTAAATGTACAGCAGTAACAATAGTGCTGGCTCCAAGCAGATGTATTCAAAACAAGGAGACAATGAAGCATGAGGTCTGAGCAGCAGCCATCAGGCACAGACAAAAGGGCAGTCCTGCTTAGAAACTTAAACACCTTTATTTTTTTAACCAATTTTATTGGTTTTAATATAGTCATACAGATATGTATCAGTTACAAACTTATACAATTATCAAAATCATATTGGCTGTTCCCGAAGATGGTCTTGTTGTGTTGCGTCAGCAAATTATGCACATCAAGAGGCATTGGTTCTAAACAATGTACAGGATAAACTGCCAGGTCATAAAAGTCACAGCTAGAATGCAACTATTGAAAAGGATAAGGTGTGTGCCGGCCCGTATTGACAGACCCTGAATGCTTAAACATGGAATGGCATGCATATGCTATCTCCAGGCATACTACGTAGAGCAATCAGTCCAGGGGAGAGGCACACTAAGATGTATGCATGATGTCAAGTGAACATCATAGTTGTCCATCAATTAAAATACTCACTCAGGTCTAGGGCTCTCCTGAGAGTGCTTGTAATTCTTTGATTAGAGTACTCAATTTCATAACAATGGGGACTCTGTGGAGGTCTTGGGCCACCGCCACCAGGCAGCTCCAGAACATGTCAGCCATGTCAATGTCATGTGTTCCGCATCTGGGGAAACTGGATGTAGCACCATATATCCTGTGCAAGCATTCTGGCATGAGGAACACCCTATGTAGAATAATATGCTGGATATATTTGAATTTAGCATTGCAGGAGAGTTTGCGTAGGTATTCTAAGACCTTATTCCATTTCTTCTGCCTCGAGGCGCGTTCGATGTTGCACTCCCATTTCTCTCGAGTGAATGGCAGAGGGTCATGCTGGGTGAAAGCTAGTGCCCGAGTGAACTAAGTAATTAGTCTGCGACTATTACTATGTCGTGGAGTGTCTGGACCAATGGATTTTGTTTCTGGTTCAGTATCTGTTATTTGCCAGAGGCTTTGCATTTTGGCCAATAGTGTGTTATAGGCCAGGAAGTTGCCCGTTGGTAAATTATGATCTGTCTGCAGCTGCCCAAAGCACCAACCAAGGGTGTCGACCCCCACCGACTCCAATGTCTCCACACCCTCCGTCCCAATCATGCCCCTGAAGGAGCAGATAAAATTGATGTGTATCTCTTGTGTGTATGGTGAGAGGATCGGCAGCAGCTGCAGACTCCTGAGCTAACCAATGTGTGTGCTATATTCAAGAGGCTGTTGGACCGTTCTGGGAGCTTGTCCTTTGGCAGGAATGCTTATCGTACCATTTGCTGAGCACGATCTGACATAGATGATCCCAGCTCTTCCAAGAGGTGGCCTGCTAACCAGAGAGATGGCTACTGCAGTTGTGCCTCCAAGTAATAATGTTCAAAATTGGAGGCTCCCAGCTCTCCCCTATCTCCTAGAAGCTGGACTTTAACAAACACAGCATTGGCCCTTGTTCCAAAGGAAGCTTTCCAGCATGCCATGTAGGGTGTGAAATGTGTTCCGAGTATGTGTACTGGTGAGGTTGCCATTGTTTAAGTCCTGCGTGCTATGGTAGATGTGGATGCAAGGTACCGGGATGTGCGTGGTTCTCAGTGTGTAGGATGGATAGCCACCTTAAAATATTGCGGTGAGCAGTCGGAGCTGATGGGAAACAGGCACGACTTAGCTCAGTCCACTGGTAGTCCCGGGGTGGCACAGAACTCCTCTAGGACTTCTTCCATCTCTACGTTCCCGTCAGATGTCCCGAACGCAGATGAGCACATCATCTGCATAAAGGAAGACAGTATGCATTTCATATCCAAATGGGATGCCAATGTCCGCCCATCCTGCTGCTATCATTGGGCTAATGGCCCCATTGCTAGAGCAAAGAGGAGTGGAGATAGAAGGCCCCCTGGCACGTTCCCCTGCTGACTATTATAGGGTCTGAAATGAGCTGTCCAATATTTACTCGGGCCATAGGGTCTGTGTGAAAAGAGACCTATGAGGGGTGAGACCTGGCCTGCAATGCCCAGTTTTGACAGAGTTGTGAACAAGAACTCCCAGTCCACCATGTCAAACTCTTTCTCCAGGTCTAATACTAAGCAAGCTGCATACAGCCAGTGGGCCTGTGCATGTTCCATCATTCTGTGGAGTCTGTAAATGTTTAGGGTGGTCTTGAGCTGTTTTAGATAAAACCATTTTGGTCTATATGGACCAATTGGGACAGGCACTATAGGAGGCGCCCAGCAATTACTTTACTGAGTATTTTATAGTCAGTTCCCAACATGGACAGTGGTCGGGAGGACGTCCCCTCGAGAGGATCTTTGTCTGGTTTTAGTAGTAGGTCAATCAAGTATTCTCAAAGTGTCAGAGGAAGACGGCCCTTCACTAGGGCACACTGATATAACGAACATTTTGGGGACCAGGAGATCCTGAAAGGCCTTATAGAACTCAACAGGGAATCTATCCAGTCCAAACATTTTACATGTGGCAGATCCTCAAATGGCACCCCTAATCTCTTGTTCTGTGAGGGGTCACGGACATACTCACGGGCCCCATGATCTACGGTCTGTAGTGTGATTCTCTTTAGGAATGCCCATGTACGGGCTTTGCAATCGATGTAAGGAGGATCATACAGTTGTGTGTAGTGGGCTGTGAATGTTGTGTGGATGTCTAATTGGCTGATGACTAGGCAGGTCAGGGATTGGTGCATCATGGTTATCGGGCGGCCGGTGTCGCGCTTCGCAGCAGCCATGCTAACAATCAGCCAGATTTATCTCCATGGGTATGCATCTTTGCCTGGTGGGCTCTAAAGTCCAGGCATCTGAGTTGCTCAATATGTCGAGCATGACTGTCCCTGGCCTCCTCTAGTGCACACCAAGCAGTAGGGGCCCCACAAGCCACCATCTCCAGGGCATTCAGAGACATCTCTGGGCAAGGTAAGTCTCTATGGAGGTCTACTCTTGCACCCACTGCTGCATTAAGACAGTGACCTCATAGTATCGCCTGTAAGGCTTCCCATTCTATGGGCCTGGTGGTGGCTGCGGCCCAGTTCTCCTTCAGCTAATGGGATAACACGTCTCAGGTTGCGTCTCAGAATGCAGTATCTTCTAACACAGCGGGCTGAAGATGCCATGTGGAAAAGGGGTGG
Source organism: Pleurodeles waltl (assembly GCF_031143425.1). NCBI lineage: Eukaryota > Metazoa > Chordata > Amphibia > Caudata > Salamandridae > Pleurodeles > Pleurodeles waltl. The sequence continues at coordinate 956,891,210 of NC_090444.1, forward strand.
GCAGGGCATACCCCACTCAAGGTGCAGCTGGGGTGGGTTGTGGTTGGAGAAGGTCTTCCCTAGGTACTCCATGCTGATGATTTGCAAGTGGATAGTCGGGTGGCAGAAAATATGATCTAGACGCTAATGGAAATCATAGGGGGTGGGTAATAAGAGTAGTCCTTTGGAAGAGAGACCAGTGAGTGAGCCATTTAATGAGGTCCACTGCGGCCGCCACAACCACAATAGGAGAGGTTGGCAGTAGAGAGTATGATTGATCCAGGTTCAGGTTCAGGTTTAGGACGCAGTTGAAATCGCCTTCAGTAATCAATGGAATGTGCGCCCATCGGGTGACGGTGCCCCCATCTGGTGTTGGCTTCCTGGACCAAAAGCCGGGCCAGGAAAGCTTGCTGTGCTACATTTGGCTCATAGATGCTGTCTAGGAGGAGGGGCAGCCATCCAACTGTCCTGCCACCAGGACGTAGTGCCCCTCAGGGTCAACCTCAGTGACGATGCAGTGGAAGGGAACTGTGGGACAGACTCATATAAGGGCAACATAGGCAAACTCCAAATACGTAGTTGGCCATCGTTTCTGCAGTCATCTGTCTTCCCCACCCACAATGTGTGTTTCCTGAAAAAATTAAATCTGAGGTTATGCCACTTAATGTATTGGTATATAGTGTGTTGCTTACATACTGCCCACATGCCTCAAACATTCCACATGAATATGTGTAACCTAGCCATGTCCCCAAGGTGGTGTGGAAAGTATGTTTGGCCACAGGCCAGCGTATGACATTCTGTATTACCTGCTTAACCTGTATAACATAACTCACAACTCCCCTCCCTGGGCAGTCGTGGGAACTGCAAACTCTTAACTAGCAGGTCCCTAGTTGGGTAACTCCGGGATGTGGAGCCACTTGGGGGACTCCATCAGGAAGAGCATCAGGGTGGGAGGGAGTGGTCTGAAATCCTGACCTGGTGTTGGACAGTTCAGAACTGGGTAAAGGTGCGGGTATTCCTCAGGCATGGCACGGTGACCCGCTGCGTCTCTGTGAAGTGTAGAATTGAATCAGAGTTGTTGCAGGACATAGTGAAAGGGGCCCACGCACTGTTAGCCCGCAATCCTCAGACTAGTGTGTCTGCAGTCTATGGGGTATAAACAGGCAGAGTCACTGAGGGGATGCTAAATGACGAGACAATAGATCTAGTTTCTGACAGAGTCATCTGTGCGTTGTGGTGGATGGGAACGATGCAAAAGTTCAGGTTGGTTAGAGCCGACAGCACCTGAATCTGTTCCTCACAAGCTTGGGCCAGGAAGGGGGCGCCTTCCCTGCGCATTCCCTCACCTCCACAGTTTCATTTTCATTTTCGCCAGGCATGTCTAGTAGGTCTATGGAATTTTGTTGGCGTAGTCAGGGTCGAGGACTTATAGCGGTGCGGTTCCACCCTGTCCCAAGCATCAGCAGGCTCTGTGAAGAAATAGCTGGTGTGATTCACCAGCACATTTAGCTTAGCTGGAAACAACAGTGAGTAGGTGAGGCCTACCTGTCATAGTAGTTTCTTGACTCCCAAAAAGGAAGCACTGCAGCCTTGTAACATTAGTGTATAATCAGAGAATAAGTTGATCCTTGCATTAGGAAAATGGAGAGGAGCTGTGGTACGGGCCGCTCCAAGGATGGTTTCTTTATCTCTAAAATCCATAAGTTTGACCACAACATGTCTGGGAGGTGGTCCTGGTGGCGGCCCTTCGGGCGGAAATTCAGTGAGCTTCTTCCACCTGATAATGAGCCAACAGCATCTTGGGCACTATCGCTTATCCTAACCACTCCTTAAAGAAAGTTACCGGGCCAGAGCCCTCCGCCCCTTCAGGAAAACTGACAATTTGGAGGTTGTTATGACGGGATCACCCTTTGGAGGCTTCTGCCCTGTTCTCTAGTTCTTGGACCATGGCAACCAGAGAGCAGACCTGTCATTAAGATCAGAGACAGCAGGTTGGATTTCATCCAGTCTGCGTTCCATTTGGTTGACACAGCCCGAGAGCTTTTTATGGCAGTCGCAGAGCAATCCTACCTCCACTGCCACTGCATCAACTCGGTTGCGCATGTCCAACCGGGTGCTGGCTACAGCAACCAGGAGCTTGTTAAGTTTGTCATCAGCGAGGGACACAGCCGTACCTGTTCTCGGCATCTCCTGTTTGGACTGGTCAGGAGATGTTGTTTCTGGGGGGCCCAGAGATTGGGTCCTGCCCGCACCTTGTCACCCCATCCTTGACAGGTGAACCGCTCATGGTAAAATGCAATGCGGGTTGTCCAGGCAAAGGTCCTTCAAGTGACGGGGGACCAGAGAAAGCACACCATTGTATTGTAAGAGGCTAAACGCTGGGGACCCCCCTGGCCTCTGGCACACCTCGGAGAGTTCTGTGGCAGAGAGGCATGAACAGTCTCAGCAACATGGGCCAAAAGCCACAGTCCTGTGTCTGGGTGTGTAATCCAGTGCAGGCAAGTGGAGGAGTGCCTCATGTTTAGTTGGTCACCAGAGGAGGGGCAGAGTTGGTGTCTGTAAAGGCCCCATGGTGAATCTCCAAGGCTGCAGGTCTGGTCTTTGTGTGGACCCCACATCTCTCCCAGGTGTAGTCTAGGTGTGGCCAGGGAGAGAGGTGTGATCATTCCAGTTCACCTCCAGATTCTCTGCAGAATGAACAGCGCATAGTGAAATACTGCCAAAATCATTTTTCACTATTGCAAGGCCAATCTCTCCCATATGTTTACATGGGGATTGCCTTTAAATATCTTTTACATGAAGTTTCCTGTTGGGAGCAAATAGAGCTATGGAGTTTGGAGGCCTCTGAACTCATAATTTAAAAATACGTCTTTTGGTAAAGTTGGTTTTTCAATTGTGAGTGGGAAAATGCCACTTTTAGAAAATGGGCATTTTCTTGCTTAACTATTCTATGCCTCTGCTTAGCTGCTGAATCCACGTCTAGGTCAGACTGACAGTTGGGCTGGTTGTGAATTCACTTCAGACAGTGACATGAAGGAAGCTGAGGTGTGTCCTGCATATCCTGATGAGTCTTCCTGGGCTAGAGTGGGAGGGAAGAGCTGACACCTGTACTTGAAAGGGCTGTGCCTGACCCCACACAATACAGTCTCCAACACCCTAGAGTGTGTCTGGGGTCTAAGCTGCTAGAACACTGCCTACATTTCACTAATAAGGGATAACTGGACCTGGTATAAGGTGTAAGGACCTTAGGTACCCACTATAAACCAGGCCAGCCTCCACAGTAACGACTTGTAGGATTCCCCTTGGTGTGAGGTGGAATGCCGGATGCACTTGGAGATGTTGGGTCTGCCTGAGTGGGCATGCATGATCACCCGGTGTTTGGCAGCCACTTAGGTTGGACCTGGAGTCTGAAAGAGTGGCCCATGTGTCTGCCAGGAAGAAGAGAGGCAGGGGGCATGGGAATCCCACCCTTGAAGTTCCCACAGTCTGGGAGGAGGCTGAACCTGAGGAGAATGCCCCAGAGCCTACAGAGTGACAAGTGGTTGAACTGGGGGATGTGCCTGAGCTGACCCCTAAGCAGCAAGAATGGGGTCCCTCCAGGAAGGAGTTCTACAAGGCCCAGAAGACATATCCTTCACTTGAGGGTCTGCGTGGCAGGCTGCTGACCAGGCGCTTGCCAAGGAGTCTGAATCACATTGGATGTACTGGGAGGATGGCCTTCTGTATAGTGAGCTTAAGGTTGCTGACATTGGGGCAGCATGAGTGCTGGTGGTACGCAAGCACTTCAGAACCTTCCTACCGGGTCTGACTCATGATGTGCTTTTGGCAGGACATTTGGGGCAAGACAAAACTTTTGAGAGGATTGTAACCCACTTTTACAGGCCCCCAAATGCACAGGCACTCTGATGCATACAGTAGGTTTTGCCAGACTTGCCAGGCAAGTGGCAAGAGTGGGAGGAGATGCAAGACTCTCCTCTAACCATTCCCTGTTGTCAGCACCTCTTTTGAACTGGTGGGAATCCTCATTGTGGGGCATCTGGACCCCAAGACAGCCATGGGCAACAGGTTTATCCTGGTCTTGGTGGACCATGCCACCCGATACCCAGAGGCAATCCCTGTGAGGTCAGTGACAGCCCCCATGGTGGGCCGGACATTGATGAGGATTTTTACCTGCATGGGGTTCCCCAAGTAGGTGGTATCTGACTGGGGTACAAAACTTCATATCTACCTACATGAAGCCTCTGTGGAAGGAGTGTTGAGTAACCCACAAGTTCACCACTCCTTACCACCCCGAGGAAATGGGTTGGTTGAAAGGTTCAACCGCACCCTGCAAAGCATGATTATGGGTCTGTCAGAACCCATGAGGTATAAGTGGAACGTCCTCCTGACATGCCTTCTCTTTGCATACAGGGAGGTACTGCAGAAGGGACTTGGTTTTAGCCCCTTTGAGCTGCTGCATGGGCACCATGTAAGAGGACCTCTGAGTCTGATGAAAGAAGGCTGGGAGAAAGCTCCTAGTAGCCCCCAGGACATATTTAGCTACGTACTGGCCTTCAGAAACCAGAATGCACGCTTTAGGAAGCTCGCTCAGGAGAACCTGGAAGCAAGCCAGGAGGACATGAAATGATGGCATGACCAGAATGCCACTCTGGTTGAATTTCAGCCTGGCCAGAAAGTGTGGGTCATGGCCCTAGTTGAGCCTTGTGCTCTCTAGGATAAGTGGACTGGGCTCTTTGAAGTGGTGCAAGAGTAATATCACTTATCTGGTGAACTAGCAGACTTCCAGGAACCCTTTCAGGGTCTTGCATGTGAACCACCTCAAACCGCATTTTGAGGGGTCTGAACTGACTATGCTCTTGGCAACAGGTGATAGAATGGAGGAAGAGAGTGAACCTCTTCCTGACCTTCTGTCTGCCCAAGAAAAATATGGGTCTGTGGTAGGGTCGTGAACCTCTCCCTAACATTGACCCTGGAACAGCAGATGGACTGTTGCCAGTTGCTGGGAGAGTTTGCCTCTCTGTTTTCCTTGACCCCAGGGGTCACTCATTTGCGTACCCATGATGTGGACACTGTGAAACATAAGATCTACAGGGTGACTGACAAGGTTAGAGCCAGCATCAAGGATGAGGTTTCCAAGATGATAGCCTTGGGGGTGATAGAGTTCTCCAGAAGTCCTTGGGCCAGCTGAGTGGTTTTGGACCCAAAGGCTTCTGCCTCTGGTGCCACTTCTTAACTTAGGATCTGAGTGGACTACTGTGGACTCAACGCCGTCACTAAGATTGATGCACACCCTATCCCCAGAGCTGGTGAGCTCATAGATCTGCTAGGAGCCACCATGTTCCATAGTACGTTTGACTTAACGCCTGGATACTGGTCGATTGCCTTGATCGATGGGGCTAATGACAGGTCAGAATTCTCAACACCAGAGGGGCACTACCAGTTCTGGGTCATGTCCTTTATGTTGAAGAATGTCACTGCCACATTTCAGAGATTGGTCAACCCGGTTTTGGCTGGGCTGGAGAATTTCAGTGCTACCTACCTGGATGACATTGTAGTGTTCAGTTCCAGCTGGAAGGATCACCTGCATCACCTCTGAGAAGTGTTGAAGACCCTGCAGGAGGCAGGCCTCACTATTAAGGCCAATAAGTGCCAAATAGGGCAGGGATCTGTGATTTACCTGGGACACCAGGTGGGGAGTGGCCAGGTGGCACCCCTACAACACAAAATTGATACCATTCTGGCTTGGGAACCCCCTCAAGACCCAGACAAAGGTGAAAGCCTTCTGAGGCCTGACAGGCTACTACAGGATGTTTGTCAAGGGGTATGGCACCATTATCGCCTCCTTGACAGAGCTGACTTCCAGGAAGCAGCCCAAGAAGGTGATCTGAACTGAGCTTGTCAGACCACTTTTAATGCCCTGAAGGTAGCCATGTGCATGGCACCAATGCTAAAAGCACCTGACTTCTCCAAGGAATTAGTTGTGCAGACTGGCGCTTCAGAGCACGATGTGGGGGAAGATCTAGCACAGTTAAATGAAGAGGGCCTAGACCAGCCTGTAGCCTTCATTAGCGGGAGGTAACTCTACAGGGAACAGAAGTGGAGTGCAATTGAGAGGAAGGCTTTTGCTGTGGTCTGGGGGTTGAAGTAGCTAAGGCCCTACTTGCTTGGGACTCACTTCCAGATTCAGACAGACCACGGACCCCTCAGGTGGTTAATGCAGATGAGGGGTGAAAACTGCTGAGGAGGTCCATCTTCCTACAGGGAATACACTTTAAGGTGGAACTCTGTCTTTGTACAGAACACACCAATGCTGGTGGTCTTTCCAGATTCTTCCACCTTAGCTATGAGATCTTCCAACTTTCAGCTGGAGGACACACGTGTTAGACCCGGCATCCTTGGTGTGGTTCCCTGTCTTTTTGCCTCTGCCTCCTGTATTTTTGTCTGTGTGCTGGATTTTGGTGTTGCTGGTTTTGGTACTCTGGGCACTCTGCCACTGCTGACCAGTGCTAAAATGCAAGTGCACCCTGTGTAAATTGTGATAATGATGGGTTATCCATGATTGACATATTTGATTTACTAGTAAGTCCCTAGTATAGTGCACCATGTGTGCTCAGGGCCTGTACATCAAAAACTTCTAGTGGGATTGCAGCATTGATTGTGCCACCCGCATGAGTAGCCCTGTAAACATGTCTCAGACCTGCCACTGCAGTGCCTGTGTGGGCAGTTTGGAATTTTCCATTCGACCTGGCAAGTGCACCCACTTGCCAGGTCTAAACCTTCCTTTTTACTACATATAAGTCACCCCTAAGATAGGGGTAAAGCAGCATCATGGACAGGGTACAGTGTATTTAAAAGGCAGGACATGTACTGGTATGTTTTACATGTCCTGGTAGTAAAATACTGCAAAATGTGGTTTTCACTGTTGAAAAACCTATCTCTCCCATAGGGTAACATTGGGATTGCCTTTAAATATCTTTTAAGTGCAGTTTCCCATTGGGAGCAGATAGAGATGAGGAGTTTGGGGTCACTGAAAGCACAATTTAAAAATACACATTTTGGTAAAGTTGGTTTTTAGATTGTGAGTTTGAAAATGCCACTTTTAGAGAGTGGAAATTGTATTGCTTAACCATTCTGGGCCTCTGCTTGGCTGCTGAATCCAAGTCTGGGACAGACTGGTTGTTGGGCTGGTTGTGAATTCACTTTAGGCAGTGACACAAAGGGAGCTGAGGTGTGTCCTGCATATCCTGATGAGTCTTCCTGGGCTAGAGTGGGAGGAAGGAGCTAATACCGGCACTTGAAAGGGCTGTGCCTGAACTCACACAATACAGTCTCCAACCCCCTAGAGTGTGGCTGGAGCACGACAAGGAAGAAGCGGGGCCTTGTGCACTCCAAATACTTTCCTTTGATGTTTGCCTACTTCAAAGGCAGAAATGAGTATAAGTGTTGAACTGCTGCATAAAAGTCAATGCAGCACCCTCATTGTGGCTGTAAAATTGACACATTTCCTGCTTCGCGACTTCACCGTTACCCTGCGGCTGGATTTTCCATGCATCGTCTCTGGGCTTCAAAGTTTTCAACGTCACCATATGGACCCTAGGCTCCTTGTCCGGAAATTGATGCATCCCTTACATGTGACGAAAGAATCAACACATTGCTTACCCTGTGGAGAAAGAATCAAGAAACCTTGCAAGTAAGGAATCAATGCATTGCTTGCTTTTCTGATGCACCCATGCCCCGGCGGCTTTATTTTTGGTTCATACCAGGTACTTTGTGCTAAAACAACCATGCATTGATTCTTATGTATTAAGCCTCTTTTTACTTTAAAAAATGTATATCTTTACTTGTGTATGTTGGATTCTTGCCATTTTGGTCTTGTTTGAGTTAGATAAATATTGGCTATTTTTCTAAACTGGTGGGTCATCCTTTTGTGGTGTTTTCACTGTGTTACTTACGTGTTTGTACAGTTACTTTACACATTGCCTCTGAGATAAGCCTGGCTGCCTGTGCCAAGCTACCAAGGGGGTGAGCAAAGGTTATCTTAGGCATGTGACTCCCTTACCCTGACTAGAGTGAGGGTCCCTACTTGGACAGGGTGTAAACTGACTGCCAACTAGAGACCCCCTTTCTAACAGTAAACCTGTTTTTTTCAGAACTGAACCAGTTAGGATCCTAAGGAAAACCCAAAAGCAATAGGAGGTTTGAAACGTGTTGACGATTAGCTTGGGGAGTGTGTCGTTGTGGGCCTGAGCAGTCCAGCGCAAAATCAATAAGGAACAGGAACTTTAATAATCTGCTGGACTAAATTAGACATGGCACCCCAAGGTAGCTAATGATAGTAGAAGGGTTATGTTGAAAACTACAGGGAATTTAATCCCTACATTAATTAATTGACTGGTTTCATAAGTAACAGTTATCATAAATAACAGTTATTATTATTTCATGCAGTCTAAATGTTTGTTTTGAGTTTTCTACTGTGTTATTTGAAATGCAAAATGTTTTAATGTGGATATGGTGTCACACGTATGAAGGTGTTTTCAAAAGTGTAATGAAATTATAAATGTGTGGCTAATAATTACCAAGGTTTTGAAATTAAACTTTCTGGATCTTAAACAATAAGTGATGTAAGGTAACTGGAAGGTAGGGTAGTTATGTGTTTGGTAAATTTTAAAGAGGCCTAAGCCAAGTGCTTTACAAGAGCCCAACCCCATGTTTATTACTTTTAGAAAGTTGCATGTTCTTGTCCTAACCATTTGGTCCCTGCAGCTTGTCCATTGGTCACATGACTAGGTTTAGCTGGCAGCTGGTCTTTGTGGAGTGTTCCCAGACAGTGAGACAAAGGGAAGACAGGTGTTGCAGAATGGGCCACTCTGAACAAGCGGGAAAAGCTGTCACCTACCACACTTGCACATCACAAAGGTTCTGCCTAAGCACTCTCGCAAAGCGTTTGTCAATAGTCTTTTGTGTCCCTACAGAAGCTGGTCCAGGCCAGAGAGGATTCGATTGCCTAATACCTAGGGGAGGGTGGGGGGTGAGTGTCTAGAAATGTCTCCTACTTTAATGTGGGCACCATGTATCAATATTGGATCACAGACCCCAACTCTTCAATACACATCTGGACCTGTGGAAGAGTCAGAAGAAGGAAAAGAAGGACTTGCTTTGCCTCAAGCTGGACAGCCGCACTGCAGCCCTGCTGCCTCTTGCCTGAGTGAGAAGGACTGGACCTGCATCTTGAATCCAGGACCAACAGAGTGACTCTAAGAGCTAATTGGTTGGATTCCTGATCAGAAGCATCAGGGAGAACACAGTCTCCCTCTATCCTGAACCCAGCACCTGGACTCTGACAGCTATGAGTTCTACCCTCTCAAGTGGTGCCATCCCAGGCTCGGACCCTTGGAAGTGGGCCGGAATGTGTTCTGCAAGCCCAACTGTGGTGCCAGCATGGTCCTACTTTTTTCGTAAGTAGATTTGTGTTTATCCTCCAATAAATGCAACAGTCATGACAGTCAACTGGTGGACCTAGGTCTTGGGTGGTTGGGGACACCCAAATGCTACCCTTATTCTCGGTGAGAAGAAAGGCTAATATACTTTATCACTGGAAATATACAGATCGGGCAGTAGCTTCGGGGGGGGGGTGTATCTGGTGTTACACCCCACATATAAATGTATTTTCTGATAAATAGTTGGGTACATGTGCTTTCAGTCGGGTATAATGAGATGTCTGTCAGATTTCACCAGGAATTTCTGCATACACACAGACAAAAATGCACATGCTCTCTCTCCCTCTCTGATTTGAAAGTCCTCAAAAATACTGGTTATTCTCTTACTAATACTACCAATTCTTCTACCTTTTCACTGACCGCCGGTCCCTTCTCATGCACCATGCTTGTCGTATAATGTGGGTCAACATTATATGCCGGCCTGATTGTTGGAAAATCTAAAGCTCACACCCCCATAATCTTACTGACCAAGCTACGCCCCTGATACTGACTGGCAGTGGTGGCGGCAATGTGCAGCCCATGAGAAAATTACTTTTTACTTTTGGATCTGAAAGAAGAATGCCTATTAGCTCTGCTCATTTAAAGATCCTTCTAGCTGGCAGTATATGGGGTGTTGTTCTTTCCTCATGTGGATTTTGTATGTATGTGTAGTGTGTGTATGTGTATGAGTATGTCTTTCTTTTTACGTGTACTGAGTACATTTTTTGATCCATTTCAACATCTTGTTTAGCTGCACACAAGCAGCCTTTTATGCAAGTTGGCTGGTCCAGTGTGGACACCTCAGTCAACCTGGCACATAGAGGAAGAGTGCAGTCTTGTCCCTTCCCTAGAATAGATTTGTGGTGCCAGGTCCTCTTTTTATGTCTGTCACCGCCAAACCTAGTGGTGAAAATAAATGAATAATGAAATGAATAATTATTCGATTTTTGCCACATAGGAGCTTGTTCTTGAATAACAAAAAATGTTTAGCCTGGTGGAAGGCCATCAAAACCAACAGCAGCCATGCACCACATTTCTTGCACGTTTTTCGTTAATGAACAGCCATTAATGCAGGTTCTGTCACAGTACAGAGTACACTATTGGGCCAGCTTTGACTTCTAAATTTTGCCACCCTGACAGATGAAGTACCGCCAGCCAAACTCTAGATGAGGCCCTAAGTCTTTGAGTATTGTTTCTTTAATACCTTGAGGAAAAAGAGTATGTCATTCTTGAATGCACAGCTGAATTTTAAATTTACTATTTAGCTGAGGTAGTGATACGTAGAATTTTGAATTTATACAAACAAGATTTCTAATATTCATTGCACCACTTTTTAAAATGTGTTTTCAGTGTTTTTCTGCACTTCATAATAGCACATTACTTAATAAGAGGGGTTGCTCGGTCATGGGTGAATTCCAATCCGCAGTGGCTATCTTGAGCATCTCTTCTTCTTGGTTAGTGGTCCAGCTCAGAAGGTTTCGCTCAGTGGATGGGCATTGGCCCATCTCCCTATTTTAATGGTGCCGATTGTAGAGAGTGGTTAGAGTAAAATCTGCGACTGGTTAGAGAAACATCTGATACGTAAGAGGTTGCAGAGTTCCCAAGTTACTTGTGTGTTATTGTGAGTTGGGACAAGGTCAACTTTGCAAGGGGACATGTCACATTTCCCTCTGCTTTCACCCCTGTAGGAAGTAAGCCTGACTTTACATCAGCATGACTAGATTACAAATTCAGATTGTGGAAGTAAAATGCAGGTAGGTTGGGGACTTATTTTGAAATGCCAGTATATAAACTATTGAGGGGATAAAGGCAGACTTTCAAGTCTCTGACACTGAAAGACTTTAAGAGCTATCGATCAGACATTAGTTCTTGCACTAAGCCATCAAAATTGATGGCAACAGACCACTCACCGACTTTGCGAAGTGGATATAAAGGATAGATAGGGATGAGAACCTAGTGTTAGACGTACATAATAGATTGATAGTTGATCATGGTAGTTGATCAATGCAATACAACCTGTTCACATCATATTGGAACAGGAATGGAAGACATACCTATCAGATGAAGAATTGGAGAACTTGTTCAACCCCATAAAACAGCTCAATGTGTAAAGAGCAATAGATCTGGGTGTCAACTAGTTCTTTACCCGTATTATACCCACTCCAGAATACACAGGTAGAACACAGGGGAATTTGAAAGGTATTGGAGTCTCTTGGTGTAGGGAAGGCACGCTCCTACATGTGTTCGGGAAATGTCCTAAACTGACTAAATAATGGGAAGAATTAATATCTGTGACTAAGTGTAAGATATTGATTTGCATAGAGAGCCTGTAACTGCTCTGTTGGTCTACCGGTAAAGATAATCTTTCTGCTTCATTAAAAAAGTGGACGAAAATGTAGGCAGGCCTTATTGGCCGCTAAACAGACTGTGACGTCTTTAGTGGGAGAAGGCACAATCATAATGGTACGATTATGGCTGCACAGAATTTGGAACTTATAGCCTATGCTGAAAATTTATGTTTATTTTTAAAGGCATAGTTATTCCAAAGCAGGGCTTTGCTGCCAGAGGCCCCTATCTTTTACGCTTTCTCTTTTTTTTTTTTTACTTCAGAGTGTTTCCAGTCCCTCACTTTCTTAGAGAGGGTTGACTATTCCACCTGTGACTGCGCTACCATTAGTTACAGGATTCAGCCAAGAGAGGAGACATGGGCCATTAGCGCAGGTACGGCAGCAAACCAGAACATGCCTTCTTCAGAACCAGTGGACTTCTGGACGTATGGCTTTGGATCTCAAATAGGGCAAGGGGTTGTTGATGATTAGATGTGGGAAGGGTACACAAGGGTTGGTGGAAGAAGGGCATTGTAAGGATCAGGGGATCTAGTTGTGAACGGTTCATGCTGTTCTGCCCAGATCAGGTGGAGGTTATTCAGGGCAAGGTATTATTCCAAAACTATTTTAAAATGCAATGAAAACAGTTAAATCGTAAATACTCTTCATTCTGATGCCTCCCCATCCACAATGATCTTCCTCTCGTACCTACTGTTGTATCGGTCTTCAATAAACTGCCTAGATTTTTTATTACAAAATGCTTCAATATTCAAAACATCTACTCAGGTGACAAGTTAAGGATTCAGTCATGTCAATTTACCCCTGATAAATTTGATCAAAAAACCCACAGTATCTTTTAGCAGCCCTCCTTCACCAAAGTCCCGCACAGCTTTGACACTGCTTGCGAATTTCAGAAGTAAACTTGAGCCAAAATAATTTAAATAGCATTCGCAAAGTCATTTACGGTAAAGATCAATCTTTTCCCTGTGGAACTCATTGTCTGATAAACTGAGATGTCTTAAGAATTTGTTTCAATTTGAAAAAAGCAAACAAAATCCATCTGTTTAATCTACGTCTGGAATAGTAATTCATTTTTAATTGTCTTCTCGTCTCATTTCTTCTCTCTATATATATTTCTCCATATTGTAGCTAATCAACGTAATCACTTAACTCCTCCTTATTCCCTCCCATTTCCTTCTTCCTCCTATCCCATCTTCTCCAATCAACCCTGCTTCAAACTATGCCCAACGCTGTTCTCATCTAGGTACAATGTTCCGTGTACTAAACTACCCACCAGCATTATCTACCTCCTTTACCTACTGACTCCATAGATGTCCATAGATGTCATTTTTAACTAGTCACTGGTCTTATTGCCATTCTCTAGATAAACATGATTTTTTTTTCTTTTCTTTGCTAAAAGGACTTTATAAACATGCAAATACATATACAATTCGTTTTGCTTTGTTATCACATTTCTTTTTTTTTAAATATCTATAATCCATTGAATTAACAAAACATAAATTACTTGAATTAACAAAACATAAAATTAACCTATTAGAATCCCATTATTCTCAGACGGCGGTCCCTGGATGAAAGTACAGGTACTGCTTTAAATTTTGTTTGTCCACCCTAAGTAAGAATACCATATTTTCTGGCGCGCTCACTACGCAGGGCACATAGAAAGTGACTTGACAGAGGACAACAGGCGCAAATAAATAAATCCTTCTAGGGATAAAATATTCAGACATGGGGACTCTTCAAGCCTTTCAAGGGTGGGCAACTTTTACTGGTTTAAGATTGAATGCAAGCCATAACAAGTTCTGGTTTGGGGCCTCCATTAACGTCTGACTCAATATGTTTCTCTTTGAATTATGAGGGGGCTCTGGTCCTAGTTTTTTTCCTTTTTAGTATTAAGCACAAGGCGCTCCGATCCTGCTGTAACCTCTCTCTAGGCTTCTAACCACGTCCATGTTATGTCAGCCTCTTTCATGGGTTCATGCGCTTGCCTTTTAAAATCTGCTTGCTTTAATTAGTGAAAGGCATGCATACGTCATGCCTTTTCCAGTGTTTATCCCTCCTCGAGCGCACCGACCAGCCACTGAAAACATACGAGGCTCTGTGGTTTCCGTATGGTTTCTGGACTACTTTTTCTCTTTATTTTGCAGCGCAATCGTGCTGGGTTTTACACAGAGCGATCGCGCTGTTTTTTTCCCCAATTAATGTGGCAAAAAAGTCCCGTTAGGAGTTTACAACGCTAACAGCTCTAACTTGACGAAATGCAAGACCCGTTGCATTGTAAATGCTTGTAAATGTTTTTGTTGCAACTGAAATAGAAAACTATACAATGCACACCTTTGATTTAGTACATGCAGTTAAACTTTTCATAGAATACTACAGCACATATGCAACTATCTGAACTATAACAAAGCATCACACATATGTATTTATTACAAAACTGTAAAGTCACAATGAACGTCAAGTGTAAATACAGCCAGCACAAAACATTACATAAGAGCATGTGCAAAAACAAACTCAAAAACAGGGTCATCACATAGAGCACCTAAAGATACTATATGGTGCTCCAGCTATTAATACAATGAACGTGCACATCCATTCTATCTTGTGGCGTAACCAACTATGAGACATTCTCACTAAATGATCCCCAGATCGCACAGACTTTCCTCGGGAGCCCATCATGATCATAAAAAGACTGTTTAGTCAATATTACCTACTCCATTTTGATGCCCTGTTCACAAACTGTTGAGGTCCTCGGGAACTTCTATTTCACTAAAATCAAAAAACTGGCTAGCAATAAGATGAAAAGGAATCCATTCCGCAGTCACACCCCAGCTGAAGCCCATAGGCCAGGTCTGTATCCACGTCTAAGAGAGAACATATTAAGCATCCTGCTACTAACCGGAAATATATAATTGCATTATAGTTTTCCTCTAGGGAGAGATAAAAACACATGCTCCTAGGTTCAGGGGGGCGCCTTTGTTCCAAGAGATCTGGCAAAAACTCATGCACATTTGTCTTCGTGTAAAATACTGTAAATGTGCTGTAAAAATAATTCAGTATAGATTGGTTCTAGAGAAGTAGGTGATGTGATAGTTGCCGCCACTCATATTCGTAAACAATTACTTTTGCTCTGGCCCTCCAACTGCTCAGGGTCTATACATAAAAAGTCACTCTTAACACACTGGATGTAAGATATGGTGATAAAAAGAAGCTCTCAGAAATACAATTACCAGAAACAATGGGGCAGATTTAAGAAAAGTTCCTTTCCTTGTGCCCCTTAGCGCCCCCTCTACTGCCACAATGTGTGCGCCGTATTTAAAATACGGTGCACCATGGCGCAGGGTAGGGGGCAATAGCGTAATTAGTTTTTTAGACTATTGATGTAGTCTGAAGGAGTGGCACCAAAATGTTGGTGCTACTCCTGAGAGTACATAGGGGCACAATATAAATAATGGAAACCTCCTTTTAACGCCTGCTCTAAGCAGGCGTTAAAAGTGCTGAAAAAAATGACGCAAGGAAATTTCTTAGATTTCCCTCCACCATTTTTTCGGCCCCCCTTACGTACATTATACCTGGCACAGGCATAATGTGGTGCTAGGGTTTACAAAGTGACGCAATCCATGCATTGTGCTACATTGTACATATGGCGCAGGGGAAAATGCCAAAAAATTACGCTATGGCGGTACTAAAGTGGCACTAGGGGGTCTTAAATCTGCCCCAATGTCTCTCACCCGATTCCTAATTAATAACCTAATTTGCTCTCAGAAATCCCATCCATAATAAGATTCTGCATTCCTTCATAAAGAAGGAAAAGCTTCTTTTAGCTGACCTTGGCACACAATTTCTGATGGTGCTCAATCCGAGATTATTTCAGAGCTGACGCGAGGGTTCTGGCAGAAATGGATCTCACTGAGGCATTTCTATATGTTTCCATCACTCCTATATCGCACATAGCCTGTAGGATCTTGAAATGTAAAGTAGTGGAAACAAGTTTGGAAGGCGGGGGCTCTGAATAAATATACACTACTTAAATAAAGGAAGTGACTTAAAAAGCTCTATTGTGTTCTACTTACGTGACTCTACCACTGTGTGCTAACTGCTTTCTATTACAGCTTAGAAACAATATGATAAATGGTCTCTCCCTTTGAAGGACCCTCACGAGTGATTCGATATACTTGCTTTGGACAAGCATAAAAATTATGGAACTTCAAGCCAGAAATGAGTACCAGTTCTCATCACATTGGACAGTATGCATGCTGTGAGAAAGCAGCAGGTAGCAGGTTGGTCTGAGTTAGAGTTTAGGACCCATGCATCCATGCTGCATATCCTTGAGGAATTGCTTCCTCTCATTTCAGGTGAAATGAAAAAGTAAAGGAGAGAAAAGGGACTGAAATCTCAGGATCCCTCTCCACCAACAGGTAAAAAGGTTACCAAAGTATCCTTTCCCCACCCTACCACTAAGGATACCATTCCTGTGGTGGGAGAACCCTCTCCTGGGGTGGAACCTGTACCAAAGGAGCCCACAGCTACCACAGTTTTAAAACTTACAAATAGAGACTCTGAGAATATACGCTTACACTGTTTTCTAGGTAAAAAAATTCAAACGGTGGTTTACATCCCCACAGGGAAGTAACCATATAGTGGATGATAAAGGGAGTAACCACTCTACTGCAGATCTACTCTCCACTTATCACCACTTAGAAAATAAAGTCTCAACTGGCCAAGGTTAGCCTTTTTGTCCTTCGTTTGGGGGTGGGGTTATGTGAGGAAGTTGCCTCTTTCTAGCATGGTTACCCCCATTTTTGGCCTGATGTCAGTGTTTGTCAGTGTGTTTTACTGTCTCACTGGGATCCTGCTAGCCAGGACCCCAGTGCTCATAGATTAAAACCTATCTGTCAGTGTGTTTTGCCTGTCTCACTGGGATCCTGCTAGCCAGGACCCCAGTGCTCATAGTTTGTGGCCTATGTGTGTTGTCAGTATGCTTGACTGTGTCACTGAAGTTCTGCTAACCAGAACGCCAGTGCTTATGCTCTCTCTACTTACCAAATTTGGCACTACAGTTTAGTGACTCAGTATTTCAATACTGATTGGCACACCGGACCCCCCTTATAATTCCCTAGTATATGGTACATAGGTACCCTGGGCATTGGGGTTCCAGGAGATCCTTATGGGCTGCAGCATTTCTTTTGCCACCCATAAGGAGCTCATACATACCTTTTATCAGGACTGCCACTGCAGCCTGAGTGAAATAGTGCACACACTATTTCACAGCCATTTTTCACTGCACTAAGTAACAGATAAATCACCTATATTTCTAACCTTCATTTACTGAAGGTTAGGTGTAAAGTTACTGTGTGTAAGGGCACCCTTGCACTAGCAAAGGTGCCCCCACATCGTCCAGGGCCAAGTCCCCGGAATTCGTGAGTGCGGGGATACCATTATAAGCGTGCACTACATATATGTCAATACATATATGTAGCTTTACAATGATAACTCTGAATAATGCCACGTGAGGTGTCTAAAATCATGACATTGTCCCCCTAATCCAAATATTGGGGGACCAATCCCATGCACCCTGGGGGCTCCACCATGGACCCACAGTACTGCCAAACCAGCTCTCTGAAGTTTCCACTGCAGCCCCAGCCGGTGCCACCTCACAGACAGGTTTTTGCCCTCTTGGGGATTGAGCATCTCAATCCCAGGAAGGCAGAACAATGCATTTCCTTTAGGAGGAGGGTGTTACACCCTTTCCCTTTGAAAATAGGTGTTGCAGGCTTGGGAGGGGTAGCCTTCCAGAGCCTCTAGAAATGCTTTGAAGGGCACAAACTGTGCCTTCCTTGCATAATCCAGTCTACACCGGTTCAGGGACCCCGAGTCCCTGCTCTGGCACGAAACTGGACAAAGGAAAGGGGAGTGACCACTCTCCTGTCCATCACCACTCCAGGGGTGGTGCCCAGAGCTCATCCAGAGTGTCCCTGGTGTTAGCCATCTTGGATTCCAAGGTGTGGGGACCCTCTGGAGGCCTCTGAGTGGCCAGTGCCAGCAGGTGACGTCAGAGATCCCTCCTGATAGGTGCATACCTGGGTAGGTAGCCAATCCCCCTCTCAGGGCTATTTGGGGTCTCTCTGGGTGTTTCCTCAAAATCGGTGTGCAAGATTCCTCCAGGACTCCTCTGCATCCTCTGCTTCAGCTTCTGATCGTGGAACCAACCGCAGACTGCTCCAGGATCCGCTGTAATTGCAACAAAGTATGCAGGATGACTCCTGTGACCTGCAACTTCAGCTGCAGCCAGCATTTGCAACAGTTTCCATGGTGTGCATACTCTGAGGACTGCCTGTCTTCACCCTACACCAGAAGAACCGAAGGAATCTTCCGTGGAGTGACACAGTCACTTCCCTGCTTCTACAGGCACCCTTCTGCGACGACAACCGGTACTCTGGGACTCCTCTACTGACAACGAGTGTGCTCCCTGGAACACAGGTGGTGGGCCGAAGTGTCCCAGGCTGTCCAAAGGTCCAGCTGTCCAAATTTGGTAGAGGGAAGAGCTTGCCTCCCCGTGCTGCAACAGTACCCCTATGCGCAGTGTCTTCTGCAGCTCCTTGGGCTTCTGTGCACTTCTTCCAACAATCCTTCGTGCACAGTGTAGCCCAGGTCCCCAGCACTCCATCCTTTAACGCAAAGCTCCCTGAGTTGTTCTCCGGCGGCGTAGGACCTTACAGTGTAGTGCTGCGATGACCACACTTTGTCCCCGTGTTCTGGGACTCCTGTGGGTACTGCCTGGTCTTCTGAGGGCTCTCTGAAGTGTTGAGAGCCCCCTCTGTCTCCTCAGCTCGAGTTGAGACCCCCAAGTCCCTCCTGGGTCCAGGCAGCTCCTTTTTGATGCAAACCGCGTACTTGCTTGAACTAAGGCTTGTTGGAAGAATCCAGTAACGCAAACAGCCTGCATCTAACAACTCGACATGGGACATCTCCTGCCCCAAGCAGGAACCCGCAGCCATCTTCTTTGGTGCTCTTCTTTACTTTTCTTCTGATCAGAGAATCCACTTTTGCACCTTCTTCTAGCTTGGCAGGGGCTCCTGTCCTTCCTTGACTCTTCTTCGAATTCTGGACTTGGTCTCCTCTCTCCACAGGTCTTCAGGTCCAAGAATCCATCGTTTTTTGCTCGCAGTCTTGCTTTGTTCTTGCAAAATCCTTTATCACAACTTGTAGTGTGTCCTGAGGAAACTTGCTGTACTTTACTCCTGCTTTCCTAGGCTCTGGGGTGGGGTACTTTACTTACCTTTAATGTTTCCCTACCCTCCCAGCATCCCTCTACACACTACACTTGCCATGGGGGGAATTTGACATTCGCATTCCACTATTTTAGTATATGGTTTGTGTTGCCCCTAGGCCCATTGCAATCTATTGTATTTTCTACTGTTTGCACTATTCTATGACTGTTTACTTACCTGATTTTGGTTACTAGTGTATATATTGTGTATGATACTTACCTCTAGAAGGAGTATTGCCTCTAAGATATTTTGGCCTTGTGTCACTAAAATAAAGTACCTTTATTTTTGGTAACACTGAGTATTGTCTTTTATTGTGTATAAGTACTGTGTAACTATAGTAGTAGTATTGCAGGGGCTTTGCATCTCTCCTAGTTCAGCCTAAGCTGCTCTGCTACAGCTACCCCTAGACAGCCTAAGCTGCTAGAACACTACTACACTTCACTAATAAGGGATAACTGGACCAGGTATAAGGTGTAAGTACCATAGGTACCCACTACAAACCAGGCCAGCCTCCTACACATGCCTTATGTTTTTATAAAATATACACAATACTCCCCTGAGCACCACATTAGAACTGTTTAACACTTGTAGTGTGTGGCAGTCCTCAGGAGTGTCCCATTATCCACCTCTCTGCACACATGCCCTGCAGATCGGATTACTGACAATACAAGGGATTTCATCTCATAAATGCATACACAATACATAGGTGCCCTTCAAATTCTAGGGGTCAGTGATGCGACTAAGTCAACCTCATGCTTTGAATACGTCCAAGGGAGGAAGGAATCCACTAGTCTTGCCCTAGCAAAATTTGAGATCGTGCTCATGCCTTCCAGGTTCACCTCTGATACCAGTGCCGACCACTTGAAAATCGAGGATACTGCTTGACGCAATTCCTTTTGCCCCAAGTGGAGAAGATAAGGACCACATCTACACACAACAATAGCAGATAAAACAGGTCTTTTAACTCCATGCTAAATGACGTGTATGGATATACTCACCAAAGTTTGATATTTCTATAGCTGTCTCATAATGGAACACAATAAAAAGCACACAGCCTCGTGGAATCACAAATCCAAATGTAACAAGGAGAGCGAAGTGGGAGATTACAAGGAAGGGAGCATATTTACAGGGTACACAGAACTAACACCACCAACTATTCATTGTAAATTGAAATGTTATCTTAATTAGTCACAGTCTCAGTACCCCAGCACTCCAGCATTAACTGGAGAACAACAATGGAGCCGAGCCATTACTGTAAACAAACAGCATCACTTGATACACCTCAAGGTCATACCCTCAACACTCATGCTGCTCAGAAATGGCCTGTCTGGATGAAAGATATGCTGTAGCTGTTTCGGGATTTGGAAACATGGCTGAGTCACCCTATTTCACGCTCACTTTTGATTCACTCTCCTTTACTCTAACTTTTGATTCACCCTCTCTTACGCTCACTTTTAATTCAAACTCTTTTACTCACACTTTTGATTCACCCTCCTTCATTCACACTTTCGCTAGTCACCGTAGGGAAGTGACTATTCTTAACCTTTTGATTTCTATGAACCCCAACTGAATTACTAATCGAAGATGGGGTCCACCACGAAGCAATTTCTATGATTTGAAACTCAAAACAAGAACCAAAAATACATAAACAAGTAAACCTCAAACAAATATACCATGACCTATTTTTTTAAGTCAAAAATTAAACAAAGTGTGAAAATAGAATTTTTACTTTCAATGGAAAGGATGCCAACTTTATTAGCTACTAATTCCCAATTCTTTCCCTTTTTGCAGAGCGTTTTGAAGCTTGGCATTTTGGTTTGTTATGTACTTTATTAATCTGATAATATTTCGTTTTATAAACAGTCACAAACCCCCTGTGCAGCCATTACCGACCCCGAAGGGAATGTAGACCACAGGTTAAGAACCACTGCCCTTAATAACACTTGGATTTGCACAGTCTGTAGGTTTTGCCTCTGCTGCTGTGTCACTAAACTCATGTCCAGAAAAGTGTGTGCTTTGGCACACTTAAGCATAATGGCACCAACCAGTTTACGCTGACCAGTGTTAGCTGATTTCCTGACACAGTCCTGAAAACTCCTTTCTTACCAGCTGTAAGAAGAAACCCTCTGCCCAGCAGAATGGAAGGCATTACCCGGTCTAGGATTGCATGCCAAGCCACCCAGGAGTCTCGTTTCTGAGGGCTCCGACATTGTTAAGGAGACGCCTGCGGATGGTAAAATGGCTCCGATTGGTAGGGCAGGGAAACTTCCCCTCGTGGGAGACATATTGGGTTTGTATCCAGACTACCACCCAAATCCCACATCTCTGTTACATACTTGGTCCTAAGGTAGGATCTTGTGAAGGCACCATATATTTCAGCCCGCAGGGCAAAAAGGAGGAGGTGCAATGGTTTGGACAATGACAGGTTGAGCACCACTAAAGGGGGTCCAAGCCCTGACAAGTTCACAATGAGACATTATCCATCACATGCGTGGGAAAAGAGTCAACTCTTGATTTTTAGGGAGAGAGGGCAAAAGGGGAGATAAAGGGGAGGACCAGACAAGACTTCCCAATCCAACTCTTGCTGAGTTCAAGATGGGAAAACACCCACCACTCAGGCAGCTCTAGAGGGAGAAGGGGAGAGTGGACGAGTAGTCTTGTATATACAGCTGGTGTTCCCAAAAAGCCTTGCGGGGCAGTGGGAGACCAAAGCAGAATGATGAATGCCCCTCTTCTCCATTTCAGGCAAGTGTCCCTGCTAGAGGGAAGGTGGTGAATGTAAACACATAGGGGGTCATTCTGACCCTGGCGGTAATTACCGCCATGGCGGAGGTCGGCGGTAGCACCGCCAACAGGCTGGCGGTGCACCGCTGGGCATTCTGACCGCGGCGGTTCAGCCGCGGCCAGAAATGGAAAGTCGGCGGTGTACCGCCGACTTCCCGCTGCCCTTGATAATCCTCCATGGCGGCGGAGCGCGCTCCGCCGCCATGGGGATTCTGACACCCCCTACCACCATCCGGTTCCTGGCGGGTCTCCCGCCAGGAACAGGATGGCGGTAGGGGGTGCCGCGGGGCCCCTGGGGGCCCCTTCAGTGCCCATGCCAATGGCATGGGCACTGCAGGGGCCCCCGTAAGAGGGCCCCACAAAGGATTTCAGTGTCTGCTTTGCAGACACTGAAATTCGCGACGGGTGCAACTGCACCCGTCGCACCTTCCCACTCCGCCGGCTCCATTCTGAGCCGGCGTCCTCGTGGGAAGGGTGTTTCCCGTTGGGCTGGCGTGCGGACTTTCGGCGGTCGCCCGCCAGCCCAGTGGGAAAGCCAGAATGACCGCCGCGGTCTTTTGACCGCGGAGCGGTCTTTCGGCGGGAACCGCCTGGCGGGCGGCGACCGCCGTCCACCGCAGTCAGAATCACCCCCATAATGTGTGATTCCACCAGCCAAAGTCTGGTCCACCTACCCTTGGTACTCTCAGGGTCTTCTGGGCAGAAGGTTCCTGAGGGCTGAGACATCGAGGTAAAGATTTTTTTTCCCTCTGGCTTGATGTTGTTTATTCTCTTTGGGGACATCTCCCACCTACCTCCAAATAAATTATAACAGTTAGTGCAAAGTGTTATGTCATCACTTTGCTAGAGAAAAGTGCTGATCCCAGTGCCAACCTTCCTCTTAGCTGTTTCCCTTCATGGTAACAGATGCTTTGCATTTTTCTGCTGCCATATTCAGTAGGGCTCCACCGACAAAGTCCGGTACCTCTAGCGGGCACTAGATTACCACAAGTCATCATCATCATTTACTTTATTTCGGCAAGAAAAACATACCATAAAGGTACAATACATAGCAATGTATAAAAAAATATAGAAAATGTATAAAATACACAATAAGATAAATAAAGAAATAAGATTTTTAGAAGAGGAATTAAGGCCGTAAAGAGGTAGGCATAGAAAATTACTTGCACCCACAACACCTCTGAACCCGTAAATATAAGCTAATATCATGCATCAAGGTGCAATAAAAATACTTTAAAAAATCTAGATCTAAAAGACAGCCACCCAAACGTATTCATTGTCATACAAATCAAAAAACATTTTTACCACAAGATAAAATATATAAACAGGTAAAATCAGTTTGGAGAATTCTCTCAGCAGATGAACAGTTCCCAAAAACTATTTATGTCCAGTAATATAAAAACAGTGCCTCAAGTTCAGCAAAATATCAATTAATATCATACATCAAAATACAATAAACATGCGTAAAAAGATCTAAATCTAAAAGGCAACTACCCGGACATATTCTTTAGAGTCGCTAGTCTAAAACGCCAAATTGATTCCAAGAATTTTGCCACCGGGTAGACTATATGAACCGATGGATCAGATTTGAAAATTCTCTTGGCGTATAAGCAACTCCTAAAGCCCATTTGTTTACATAAGGGAATGATCCAAGAGGCCCTCTGTTTGTCATATGCACGACATTGAAAAAGGACGTGTAAAACAGACTCTTCATTCTTACATCCCATTGGACATGACTTAGACTTATTAATAGAGTTGGGCCATTTATGGGTTAAAGAACACAAGGGGGGAGGGACCCTATCCTAAATCTGATAAAGAGGGCACGCGCAAAAGTGGAAAGTGCTGCATCCATAAAGGGCTCAAACTCATAATGACATTTAAACTGCAAGTAGGTATCAGACATGGACAGCGACACGACCTCAACCAATTGGGCAGTTTGAACTTTGAGCCAAAAAGCGTCCTTCAGTGACTGCACAGCGTGTTTAGGAATGGAAAGGGGCATAAAAGACTGTTCGACATAAGTGCACCAATTGATTTTAATCTTGGGGTTATGGCCCACCAGATTGAGAAGCCCACATCTGAATGGAATAAGGGCATCAGATGACCATAAACGAATCCAAAACAAAAGAGGCCTAAGGCAGCAATGTGATTAATTGAAAAAAGATTTAAGTCCATTCGGATAGGCAAGGAAGGAGTGCTAGGAGGAACTTTTAGCAACATCTTCAAAAACTGGTTTTCCACCCTAGCCAGATTCACCAAGTTGCAATGGCCCCAGAGCTCCGCGCCATACAAAGCCCCCCCCCCCGGCTTGAGATTTATAAATTTGTTTCAGGCACAATAATGATTTCTGGCGATGGGCATGCCAGAAATGAAAACTTCTAATTTTATGCCTAGGTAATCAAAAGTGCCCACTCTTTCCAGGGGAACGCCTTCTAGATGTACAGGTCTCTTCATTTTCTGCTTTTTGTCCCCAAACACCATGTATTTCGTTTTAGCTGAATTGATTTCCAAACCATGGTCCTTACAGAACTCCAGGAACCTTGCGAGCAGACATGAAAGACCCATAGCTGTTCGAGAAAGTAGCAAGGTATAATCAGCAAAAAGGAGGCATGGGAACTTCTCCCCGCCCATACTGGGGGCATCACCAAGACAATCTAAGAGGTGCGGAATGCAGGCATTAATAAACAGAAGGAACAGGGTAGGTGTGAGCACGCAACCCTGCCTCACGCCCCGAACTGTGGGAAATGCTGGAGTCAGATCGCCTGCCGGGCCCCATCGTACTTTGGAACAATTGCCAGAGTAAAGGTCTTCAATTATATTAATCATGGAACCTGGGACTCCAGCATTGCTCATAACCTCCCACAGCTTGGGACGCGGGACAAGGTCAAAAGCCGATTTCAGATCAACAAAGGCCACAAATAAGTGGCCATGATCTACATCTACGATCTTCCACTTTATGGTAACAAAGCGGAAAACCTGGTCGATGGTACTGACCTTGTCCCTGAATCGTGCCTGCAGATGGCTTAGTACCTGTTTTTTCGCTATCCAGTGTTTCAGTCTGCTTAGCAGCTGATGGCAAAACATCTTTTGCAGATTATCTAGTAGGCTAATGGGTCTATAATTTCCTGGAAGACTTTTCTCTCCTTTCTTATGAATAGGCACGATTATTGCCTCCTTCCAGGAGTCCGGGTAGGACCTGGTGGCCAAAGCAATATTCGATAGCCTATTGATATACCGGATCCATACGCATAAGTCTGATTTGTACAAATCCGAAGGGATGCCATCAGGTCCTGGGGCCTTGCCGGATTTTTGGGCACTAATTGCCAACTCTGTTTCTTTTAAAGTTAAAGGGAGGCACCCCAGGACAACACATTAGAGATTCTACAGGACTGATGTCAATGATTCCCGGCGGGGAGCCATACAGTTCCCTAAAATGAGTGAGCCAAGTATCAGCAGCAATGTGGCATTCTGGAGTAAGTGGAAGGTCTGGGTCTCGGCGTGAAACCAAAAGCCAGAAGAGTTTGACATTACGGGTCCTGGCTGCCTTAGCCAGATCTCCCCATAGGCTTTCCTCATATTTAAGTTTGCATAGTTTGCAAGTGGAGACGTAAGTTCTTCTCGCACTTACAATAGCTTCCCGATCCATTGACTTTAGCGCTTTAGTCAAAAGGCTCTTATCGAACCATTTGCAGTTAGATGGGAGGGAAGAATTACTTTGTTTCGAAGCAGAAAAAAGCTCCTTAAGAGCCCCAAAAAATACCACATGTGAAGACATGACTTCCAGTGGGGATAATACAATATTATCATCAAAAAGCTGATGTCCGGAAACTAAGACGCGCAATTTATCATTTAACAGGTTGGACTTCTGGAACAAGGCCCATCTCACAGCGCGCCTATTGCTAGACAGTTTCACAAGATCATGAACATTAGAGGCAGATGCAGGTCCTGCAAAGAGAGTTCAATTGAATACAATTTGTAAAGGAGCATGATCGCTGGTAAACCGTGGACCCACTTCCACATTAATTATAGAATGCCAAACCCGTAGTTCGAAAATAACATAATCCAAAATACTGCTGTATGGACCCCAAAAAAAGTTGGTCTAGCAGGATTATCAGTAGGGAATCAGCCGTTTCCAAAACGAAGGCCATGTATAACTGTGAGATCTAAAATTTGCGTCACCCTACAAGAGGGATTAGACGACGCTAATAGGCTTGAAGCAAGGGGAATATTCCACACTTCGTCTTCGGCCTGTGTTGTCTCGGCGTAAGCCGAGTCAAGTTCGATTTGCGCATTAAGATCACCTGCAATGATAATGTGATATTTAGAGCGAAAGTCGGATTTAAGATTATGCAGAAGATCTATAGTGGCAGATTGGTGGTTGGAGGGGCATGCTCTATTGTAAATATTAATACATAACACTGGAAAACCCGAATTGGGCAGTATTACTATTGCCAGAATGTCACAAGAATCTACAGCAATCTCCTTTACTTTGCCCACCTCTGTTATCTTAACCCAAGTGCATAAACCCCCTATTGCCCTGCCCATAGAAGACTGCATTGCATTTTTGGTGAAAGAACAAAAACCTTGCCTGTACACACATTCCGTGGCCCATGTTTCCTGGAACATGCAAATGCAGAAAGATTCAATATAGACCCCCCATTCGGGATCAGCTAATTTACTCTTAATACCAGCCACATTCGAGGACAAAAATGTAATTGTACCGTGCAAAGAACTGCAGGTGGCTTCACAAAAATCAACAGCCAATGCTTGGTTAGAATTCACAGTGGCAATACCAGATGGTTCACATAAAATATTGGGATTCGGGCTTTGCACGGGGCTTTGAGAGGGCCAGACCTGAGAATCATAACCAACACTGGATTTACAAAGATTAGAGGAACATAGTCAATCCACATCAGAAGTGCCCTGATAAGGCGCAAGGACACTTACACTAACACGTTTAGACACAGGGGCCATGTCAGGCTCAGCAACAGGAGTAAATGGCAAATCAGAAAAGGCAACAGAATCAATTACATTAGATGAAATCAGCTTGTCCATGCTTGGGCGAAAAGACAGGCTCTTAGTTCCCAAAGCAGACAAGCTGTCACTAAAAAACATGTTAAGTTCCTTCCTTGTCCGATTACATGCTTCCATCTGGAGGAGGCCCAAGACTAAAGAAGGGCTTGCAAGATTAAGTTTGATAATGTCTCGCCCACTAAAGCGACCACGCAACCGCACAGCAGATACAATATCTGAGTGAATAATTGAGCCACAGCCTCTGACATGCCGGATCCAATGCGTAGCCTTGTTGATTAAAGAAGATGTATCTTCCCTCAATTGAGCTGTAAGGGGGGGAACGTTGCACATGTAGATACAATTTTGATTAGACATGTAGGTAGGATGGCCAGAGACTACTATGGGGACCACAGTCCGGTTGGTAGTGGGAGGAGAAGATATCAATTTTGCCGAAAGAGGAACAGGGTAATTACCCTGATGCAACCTGTGGTTAGGAGACTGGGCAGCCTCAGAAGTCATTAATAGATCCGCAGACAAAGGAACAGCGACTGTTGGATGGGTGGATTGCAATAGTGCTGAATTTGGAACACAGTGGGGAGTTGTTTCGGATTTTTGGAGAAGCTTAAGGACTTCAAGCAATAAACACTTCAACTCCCCTACTTCACGCTTTAAACTAGAGACCAAGGCTGGAATATCTTCTCCAAGAGAATCACGGTTAAGAAACGCAGGGGTCAAAGGAGTCTGTTTGACGCTGGCCGAGTCTAGACACTCCAAGGCAGAAAAACGATTTGAGCAGGAAATCCCATGGAAAGTAGAGTCTGTGAGTATGGCTTCCAACTTAGGTACAGAGTCAGGCAGAGATGGAAGATTAGCCGTGCAAGGCGGGCTTAAGAGAGCACAAGCTTGGACTGAAATTCTCAGAGGCAGAACATCAGTAGAGGAGTTAGATCCTGATGTTAAGAACGGCAATAAAGTTCCAGGTTTCGGTCGCTTCCGAGCATTGCTCTCTTTGTCCTTAAGAATTGACTCCACCTCTTCAATTAAATTATCAATTTCTATGGACACACAATTAATATGAGGCTGCGTTGCTTTACTAGATTTGGGAATTTTGGTTTTGGCAGAGCTTGGATCTGGGCTGGATCTTCCCTTACATTTCCCCATTCTGAGAAATAGAAGGACTCCGGACCAGTATGGATGAGACAAGGAAAATGAGCACAATTACATCAAAATGACTTGAACTGTACCTTAAATTCCAGAGAGGGGGGTCGGTTTGTCCCAAAACAAATGCTGATAGTTGCTGCAAAACAAGCAATGTTCGATAGGGCACGATAGTTGGGCCGATATTCCTTGACTTTCTTAATAAAAACCAATCACCACCAAGTAACAAATGTCAAAGGGTATGGCCCAGCCCAGTCTCCTCCGGGCGCTGACGGGCGCAGGACGGGCCCGCCCTTGGCGTTGTGGATTTAAAGGGGCCTGGTCCCGCCCCCACAGTCAGCTGGTGCTTCCAAAGACAAATGCGCGACCCGCGAGGCAGGCGCGTGTTGTGGATTTAAAGGGGCCTGGTCCCGCCCCCACAGTCAGCTGGTGCTTCCAAAGACAAATGCGCGACCCACGAAGCGGGCGCGCCTTGTGGATTTAAAGGGGCCTGGTCCCGCCCCCACAGTCAGCTGGTGCTTCCAAAGACAAATGTGCGACCACAAGTCACCACCCGGCCATCCACAGGTGTACTCAGCAGCCGTGACCTGACACAGCAGGGTCACTCATGTCGGCTCCACTAGTCTCCAGACGATTTTGGACCCTGACATGGACTTGGATGCGCAAAGCCTGGGTCCAGGTCCCCAAGGGGTCCAGCTTTACCTTACCTCGCTACTTTAAGGTTTAGAGGCTGGGAAAACAATGGCCATCATTGGAGCTTCATGAGCAGGAACACTCATATTAAACTGAGGGGAGTGGCAGAACCGCACAGATTCTCCCATTTTAATAAGAAAGGGGAGGTTTTCTGAATATCGTGCTTCAGTATATGCAGCACAGGGGAATATGAGAGTAAATGAGGCGAGGAGGAGAAGGAGGAATGGAGACGGTTGAAAGAGTTGTGCAGGGGAAAGCTCGGTGCCTCATCAAAAGAGAGTGAGCCTCATAGGGAAGAATATATGGCAAACTTCCTTAGCAGACAGAAGAGCTGGAGTCAAAAGCTTTTTTGATTGTGAGATATTGTTTCTCCCAGGACCAGAAAATATATTGCTAAAGTATGAACTTGAAAGAAAATATTTGAGGTTTATTACAAGTCTGTTCATAGTTGTAATACCTGGTGGGTAGGACTGAGAACATCTACTCCAATAAAGCCTCAATTAAGACATAATTAACCTTTTTCAAGTTCATGTCACTCAACGTCTTTATTACAGATTTCCCAACTCCCAGGAGAAAAAAAAGAAAAAACATATTTTTGTGTCTGTAAACAGGTCAAATAACAGCTTTAATTTTGAAATATTTCCTAAACACTCTTTCATTCTCAATAGTGTTTCAAAAAGTATTAACGTATCTAGGTTTTTTGTTCTTTTCACATTGTTTAACAAATGAATATAGATAACACGAATGAAACTTGTGGCGTTTATCGATACATAAAACACATAACTACGTGCATGTTGTATCCTGATCTTTAGCTTATTATAATTGTTGATCATTCGAAAGCATCAGCTAGCTTGCAAAAAGATTTTGGTAATAAAATGTAAAATGTGAAATTGTGTGTGCTTCATACCACCAGGCGAAACAACTCCCGATTTCAACCTTCAGCAACCACCCTGCCATATGCGCCTCATGCAATTATTGAAATTGAGCCCCCTAATAAAATGTTGAAGAGCTCAAAACATCCATAATTGAGTTGAGGAGGGCCCCTCAAAGCCTTGGGCCCCGGTGCCAGTGCACCTGTTGCACCATGCGTAGTACTATAACCCTTGCTCTTATGCTCTGACTAACAATCCTGCAGTGGGGCAACTATCAACCCGAGTCACGGTGTGGCAGGCAGGGTGCATGCTGATTCCAATGTGACCATGCTTAGTATTTTGTGAATACTTGGTATGCCCTGCTGGAATCATAGGGCCAATTTAGAAGGCAGTGGGAATGGAGATGTTAACAGCCATTTAGCATGTATGCATGCACAAAATCTGCACTACAAACCGAAAGAGGGTGTGGTGCTATAGAACTAGGGAGCCAGGTTCGAGTCTTGGCTCAACATCTTGGGCCAGATGTAGCAAGCCGTTTGCATGTCGCAAACTGCGAAAATCGCAGTTTGCGCCATGCAAATGGCCTCACGCGATGCACATTCACAAATTGCGAGTCGGTACCGACTCGCAATTTGTGAATGCGACTCGCAAATAGGAAGGGGTGTTCCCTTCCTATTTGCGACTCGCATCGCAATTCAGAATTGCTTTGTGACCGCGAATGCGGTCGCAAAGCAACTCGCAGTTACCACCAGTGTCCCACTGGTGGTAACTCATTTGCAAAAGGGAAGGGGTCCCCATGGGACCGCTTCCCCTTTGTGAATGTCGATAAAAATATTTTTTCAGAGCAGGCAGTGGTCCTATGGACCACTGCCTACTCTGAAAAAAACGAAACCAAATGGTTTCGGTATTTTTTTCATTTTGCAACTCGTTTTCCTTTAAGGAAAACGGGCTGCAAAATTAAAAAAAAAAACTGGTTTATTTAAAAGCAGTCACAGACATGGAGGTCTGCTGACTTTAGCAGGCCACCATCCCTGTGAGTGAAGGGAATCGCTATGGGGTTGCAAAATGTGACCCACCTCATGAATATTGACCCATAGAATTTTCTGAGTCGCAATCTCGGACTTTCCTACATGTGGCCCCTTGTGTTTCTGGTTAAATCACTTAATCTTCCTAAAAAACAGTGACTAAAAACACAAAAATTTGAGCTTCTGTAATGTGACTGGTGCTCATGTAAAACGCTCCAAAACGTTAGGGTCGGATTCGCGCCATCCAAATAGCAAATAAATAAATAAGCCTAGACATGCCTATCAAATGCCAAGGGAGTTGGTGTAAACCTGGACACTAGTACTATCGTAACAATGTGGCACCTGGTGATTAAAAGCTTTTCACCTGGGGAAAGCAGTGCTAAGCAAAGTAGCAGGTATCCCTTTAGCAAGCAGCCACGTTTTGGGCACTGTGGCTTTAAGGGCCAGAGTTTGCCACAAGTGACTCTTTGAGAGTGCGTAGATGAGGATCTGTAGCCACTCGCTAGCCTCAACGGTAATTTGTCTCCAGCCTCGTAGATACGTTAGGATTTCTTCATGCTTTGCACCAGACTCTCTTCTCTCTCTCCTATGGGCCAGATTAGGCACAGCACGGACAGCACAAGCAACTGACCATATCCCTCCGCAGCACTGTACAAACACTGCGTCTCCGATGCAACCAGGCCAGTATGCCTTATTTCAGCAGGATGACGATATTAGAAATAGTTCCTCAATCCCAGACTTAAAAGCCTGTTTTACAACGGTTGATATCTGTGCAGACTGTGCTCAGAGGCCAAACACCCCTGCGATACAAGTGCAGCATTTGTTAAACATCAGTTTGTGCTTTTTCTCATCAGGATGAAAGCCAAAACCTCAGAAATAAAGCTGACAGGCGTACAGGACAATGAGAGAGGTAAACACGGTAAAGATAGGAAAAATAAACTCGGTAAACGAACGTTCATCCTCTATTTCCTAGGATCAGCTAGAAAGGCCACATTTCTGGCAACGAGTTTCTTTTTTTGCTGTGTCATTACAGGAAAGATGCATTTCACCAACTGTATCCAAACATTCTGAGCTACAGCACATTTACATTAATCTGATTCTAATATCTTTTTGCAACAAATTAGTAATGTTTTTATGTTAGGTTTCATTTCAAACTACAAATTCTGCTTTTATGCTCCAAGTTTACAAACATACTGTCTTGTTCATATGAAAGAGAAAAGGCGACGGTGTTCCCATATATTATACAGGATAAGATGCTATCTGCCACATGTTACAAGGATGTTGCAAGTCACCTAGGAGTTCCACGACCTTATCAGGGAATCCCACCTTCGGACTCGTTCCTCTGTAAATTCAGGGAACTCCTCTGTGACTTGCAATAGCCTTATAATGTGGATTAAGGGGGTACTCTACCCCATCTATTACAGTTTCCAGTCTCCACAAGATGTATTTCAAGTGTCTCTGCATCACATTCGAGACCTTTTGGAGAAAAGATGTACCAATCTAAAAGCAAAGATTTCCCAGCAGCTTGTCTGAGCTTTAATATGAGGCAGAAGGCCTTGAGCATACAAATGACAATTAAGACAATTCACGTAACAAACAGTGATCGTCTTTACTTTGTTCCAGGAGTAAATACCAATCTTTATCCTATTTTCTCCAGAGTCAATTTTTTTTTTTAATGTTATAGTCAATAATCTTCAATAATTTTCAATAATCATCAGAAATCGATATTTGACGAAATAAAAGAACTCAGTAATAGGGATCATATGTTTGCACTTCAGTTACGATGTGAACCCGACGCCTAAGAGCACGGCCAACAAAATAATAAGGCTTACCATGGTCATTCTCCAAGTTGCATACCTTGCGATTCTGATACTAGCGGTTTCTATACGAGGACTCTATCTGCCCCTGATGACTTAAATACTGATCTGTACACCAACTGCGATAACGCATTTTTTCCTTACTACTGGACAGTTTTTTTGATCACATATCCACATTAGCCTTGAGAAAGTCAATGTGACGAAACATGTGTCGGCTGTAAGCTGTATATTGGATCTATTCCACATTCATAAGAATAAAACTTTATCATCACCAACTACGTGGTTTTGAACCTTCAGTTGTTTTCCACTTGGACAAACTATGCCGAACTACTTATGGTGTGCCCTGGTCTATATTGACATATGTTTGCACTTCAACCTGTGCATGTAAGCATCTGCAGTGCAGGAAACAGTGCAGTCCAAAAAGATGGCCATTTTGCACTGAATATCTGTCTAAACACTTTCTGTGTTATTTGTTCTATTTCAAAAGGACAAGAATGAAGGCTTCATATTGCCTTGGCGGTGTAGGAATGGTAAAGGGAGAAGTTGTGTGCTATGCTATTTTATATGTATTTTTTGCCTGGTTAGATTTATGAGCTGTAACATCAGCAGAGAATTTGTGTCCTGTCCTTTTGCAACAGGTGTTTTAAAATAATTAATACGTATGGATTATGAGAGGGCATTAACTGGAGTTTTTTTGTGGTTTTGGGGAAGCCATTAAATCCAGCAACGGTTTTTACTGGGTTGTGTTAATTGAGAACATGTGTGTAGCATGTTAATACCCAGCAATATTGCTCAGGAGATGTGTGTGATATGTTCTTTCTAATCTGTTGAGTTGGAGATTTCCGCATGTGTTGTTTTTGGCAGAAGGTTCTGATGGGAACATATCGCTTGATGCTTCAGTATACCCAACCCAAGTACACGGAACATCTGTGCAGCATTCTATAATGCCATGCCCTGAAAGTTTCAGCTGTAGTTGTGTGCTAGTGGGACACCAAGATAGCCATTTAAATTGCAGGAAAGCACTCAGAGTTCCATTTGTTTACATGATAACTTGCAGTACCTCACTGATATATTTATTGGAACCCGGGAAGTATTCCATCTGAAGCTTCAGCAAAAAAAAATGGCTGTGTGGCTCTAAGGAAGACAATGTATTATAACAACTTGCTGCTAAGTCACGCTCCAGTGAGTGTCATATAATTTGGAAAAAACGCATTGTTTTAAAGATAGCATATTTTAAAACATTAGTGTCCAAGTTAGGTCAGAAGACACCAGGCCCATTCCAGAGTTTCAGGATAAAAAACTGTTTAAATGGGAATAAAGATGTACCTGTAAATAATCATCAGAAAGGTATGAGTAAAAATGTGTCTTTAAATGGAGTATAACAATGATGCTCTTCGGCCTGCGCACAACTACCTTCCTATCAAGCAGAGAGCTGTTTAAACCTGAGCTGCTGATCTGGGATAGAGTTTTGACCCTTCGGGAATCCTAGCTGTGCAGGGAGGAGTTTATCTGCTCTTCTAGGGCATCCATGATTTCTTGCTAGCTCTTTCCTTTATCTGGTTTATGGGACTTTCCTTGTGCGTCCCTGACAGCCTGCTTAGTAGAGCGAGCATAATATAAGGTCTAAAGGTAGCTATCTTATCTTCAGAAGACTACTCACGAGTTGGCTCTCTCCTACATAATCACCATACTCAAACACCAATGTTCATCATATCCATGTGTATGTAAACATTTATAATTTGATTATATGTATATAGCTAGATATTAATATTTCTTTGTACAAATATGTTTAATAACAATGGTTTAAAAAATATATAGAAACTCATTAGGTCTGCTTAACAAAGGTATATGTTACTCACAGTTTCATATATACATATAGCCCACACGCACACATATATGTTTATATATATATATACATACATGCAAAAAACAAGAGAGAACTATGGGTAGTTCCCAAATTTAGGTGGAGAGCAGTTCCAGTAAGGAGCACCCTGCAACACTCTAGATTTGCTCACCTTAAATGTCTGTTTATCTTGCACATTTTTTAAGCATAGGATCAGCACAGTGCTATCCACGCCGAGCTAGATAGGGACAAAGTATTTTGTCATTTTGTCAATTTTTAAACATATGATTGACACAGTGTCATCCTCACCGAGCTGTAAAATGACAAAATACATTTACCACTCCAGGCACAGTACTACAGCTCTATATAAATACAATTACAATAAGTGCGGGGACCCAAAGTTTTGCTCAGAAGCCAACAGTCAATGCTATGGAATGGAGAGTGTGCTGACAACCATGACTGTCTAGTCTTGAATCCATCTCCTGCATTCTTCATGCACCACCCTGCTCCCTCTGCAACCTTACCTCACTCTTGCAGGTTCTTTTTCATCTTTGTGTTATTCATTTGGCTATATTCTCCTGCTCTTAATCCTTTATCCACTCTTTTCAAAAGTTCTCTCTCATTTTCTGGTTCAAAGTCTAATAATGAAACTAAGTCTCAGTCCCCAAAAATGAGTGTCGTAGGGCCCCGCATGGAACCACTAGCTCAAACTAAATAAAATAAACCCACTGCAGACTATCAACAATTCTGATCTCAGTTGCTTGGAAATGGCTAAGTCCTGCATGATCCAATGTAGCTAATAGCAAAACATAAATCATTATTTTCCAATGCTACTACATGCATGCCTAGATGTATTAATATAAAGAACTAATTCAACCAAAGGGAAAATCCCTTAACATCTCCTCATCAGTTGAAGGTTTCGTATTTAAGCTTCCAGCGGACCAATGAACGTGCACAAATACGAAAGAGAAGAAGAGTGGGAGTGGTCATCAGGGACTATTGTGATGAACACAACATGGCTGTTATGTCGCCTTCCTGACCAGCCCAGGCTTTAGGCATGTGTGTGCTCATTTTTAAAGCGTTTGCTTATGTTCAGCCTGACAACGCCTACTTGGTACCTACAGTGTGGTTGGTAGAAGGGGGCTGGGGGTTTACTGCATATCGCTCTAGGTCGCATTGCAGAGTTGTCTTGAGTAAGCAAAAAATGTCTTGCTCCATTTTACTCTTATAATTGCAAAATGACATCATTAGTAAAGACAGGCACTCCCCAGGGAAAAGGCCTGAGAAAGGGTGTGGATTCGGGATCCAGACTTCAGCATCGGTGACTCTAAGGCCCGTTGCCTGGGGACTGTTTAGGAGTCCATGTGAATATTACTGTTGTTGTCTCTGGAGACACAGGAGCCAAGTACTACTGGGAGCATACTGAACTGCAGAGAAATTCCCCTTTAGGCTTTACATTTCAGGGGGTAGTGAGGTACAAAAGTAATCTTATTCTCGCAGGCTGTTGTGAGGTAGACCTCTTAATTCAGTTGGCACATGTCTCACTTCCATTAAATATGGGCCCACATTTATAATTTTTGACGCAAAACTGCGCCAACGCAGTTTTGCGTCAAAAAAATTAGCGCCGGCTAACGCCATTCTGAAGCGCCATGCGGGCGCCGTATTTATTGAATGACGTTAGCCGGCGTTAGCCGCCGGCGCCGTCTGGTGTGCCTAAAAAAAAACGACGTACACCAGGCAGCGCCGGCGTAGGGGGATATGGAGCTTGGGCGTCAAGAAATGGGGCAAGTCAGGTTGAGGCAATTTTTGCGCCTCAACCCGATTTGCGCCATTTTTTTTCACTCCCAACCCCCATAGAAATGACTCCTGTCTTAGCAAAGACAGGAGTCATGCCCCCTTGCCCAATGGCCATGCCCAGGGGATTTCTGTCCCCTGGGCATGGTCATTGGGCATAGTGGCATGTAGGGGGGCACAAATCAGGCCCCCCTATGCCACACAAAAAAATAAAATAATAACTTACCTGAACTTACCTTAATGTCCCTGCGATGGGTCCCTCCAGCCTTGGGTGTCCTCCTAGGGTGGGCATGGGTGACAGGGGGTGTCCCTGGGGGCATGGGAGGGCACCTCTGGGCTCCTTCAGAGCCCACAGGTCCCTTAACGCCTGCCTTTTGCAGGCGCTAAAAAATGGCGCAAAAGCGGCCGTACGTCATTTTTTTTGACCCGCCCACTCCCGGGCGTGATTTTTGCCCGGGAGTATAAATCCGACGCACATGCCTCGGAGTCTATTTTTTAGACGGGAACGCCTACCTTCCATATAATTAACGCAAAGTAGGTGTCCACGCTAAAAAATGACGCTAACTCCATGGACTTTGGCGCTAGACGCGTCTAACGCCAAAGTATAAATATGGAGTTAGTTTTGCGTCGAAATTGCGTCAAAAAAAACGACGCAATTTCTGCGCAAACGGAGTATAAATATGCCCCATAATCTCCACGCAGTGTTATTTATTTATTTTTTAGAAAAAAATGTACCATGTTTTATCCCATGAACATAACATTCTTAATACCTTCAGGCGCATTTGTCATTCTGGTAAATATTGCAGTTACTTTGTAAATCATTTTCTATGTTGTGCTAATGTTGTTTACTATCCGGGCTGGTAAATTCCTACAGTTCTCCGTAGGTAGTGTGGTGGACTAAAGGGAGCCCTAAATGTCAGGAGGCAGTGAATACAATGGGGACACGGGATCATGGTCGGGTATTGGCAGCCCGTCAGTCTCGAAGAAGGCCCTAGCCTGCAGTCTCCGGGGGAAATGCACAAGAGGCTCGATGGCCGGCCCGGCCCAGGCAGTGGAAGTAAGAAAGCCACTCGGCGTGGGCATGGTCCGAGCCAGTGGCGGCTGAAATTCTTTCCCAAGTCGTCCACAGAAAGTGCCGTCTAATCTGAAGAACGGAGAGAACCGGCAGTGCTGCTAGTTGGGACACGCGGGACTAGTCTCTCAATTGGGCTGCTGGAATCGGGCAGAGATGCTGGCGAAGTGCAAAGGCTCTCATACCAACCATTGCCCTTTGCAGACAAAATTCTGTTTCAGAAAATGAGTCGGAGGCACACACAGACTTTCGCAGGTGGTCACAGGGACGCTCCCCAGGGCGGTGGAACATACAGTTGCATTGGCAGGAGTCGTCCTTAACAGGTTGCTTGCAGGAATGTTTGTGAGACGATGATTTTGGCAATGGGACCTGGGCTCGTACAGCAGAAGTTGCAGTTGCTGTTGGAGACCCTCCAAAGGTCAGACACGTATGTATGCACATGGGACATTTTTCACAGGTTGAGGTTGCTTGCAAACTTCTTTGGGGGTGATCAGGGGCACAGCAATATATGCAACACCATAGAGGACCCCACAGTAGGGTTGCAGTCACTCACAGATGTCTTGTGGCACAGGCCTCCAGTCGTTCCGAACCTAATACTCATGAGCTCCTCATGGAAGTATGCAAGGTGTGTGGACTGGCTCAGTTGTGAACTGATATAGAGATTCTACTCACAAGGTGGTCTCCATCCTCTGTTATTCTGGGAGCAGCAGCAGAGTCTTCTTCCTCAGTCCTTGTGTATGTTTTCTTCTCCTCAAAGGAGTAAGCCTAAGTTTGTGCCTTTAGTCTCAGCCTACCTCTAAACAGATGGCAGCTCTTCTTCAAGTGAGAGTTGAATACTGGTTAAGTCAAAGGGATCACTTTCATATGCAATACACTGACAGCTGGACTATAACCAATGCAATGTTAGAAGGAGCACAATGATGCAAATTGCTACCCATGGCACCCAGCTGCAAGGAGACCATCACTCTATGGTACAAATTTACAAGACAGTGACGCATTGGTCCTGATGCTCCACTTTTCTTGCGTTCCCCTGCACCTCCCTAACGACACTATGGTTGCGTCATATTTACAATACAGTACACCACGATAGTCGTTACCACAACAGTGTCAAAATGTTTGGTGCTGTTGTGGTGCTTTGCTGCACTAGCACCAAAAATGTTGCCACTAGTGCAGCAAAGCACAGGGAGGCCTATAGGCCAATACAGGAACATCACTTTAAATCCTGCCTTAGGCAGGTGTTAAAAATATGACATAAAGAATGCCACAGTGAAATCTTATAAATTTCACTGATCCATTTTTTCGGGCCTCCCTGCACGGAAACACCCCCCCCCCCCTCGCATACATTATGCCTGGCTCAGGCATAATGTGGAGCAAGGGGTTACAAAGTGGTGCAATGCATGCATTGTGCCACTTTGTAAATATGACACGGGAATGGCCTACTTAGTGCTGCCTTAGCATAAACAAAAATGACGCTAAGAGGCGTTGGGGGCTTATAAATCTGCCCCTTGGTGTGACCTGGAATCCTGTAGACCTCTGCCCACACAGATGCTGTTCCTGGGCTCTTTCCTCTATATTCCAGTCCAGCAGAACTGAACGTTGAATGCAGGGAATGGGCTGGCAGCCCATGCCATTGTCTAAGGTTTGCATCATTTAGCCAGGCCATTAACCCCCGTCTTTGCTCCAGTGATGCTCCTGTCAGGCTACTTATGGACCATCTGGAAATGGCTTAGTCCTTGTCTAGTAAACAAATCAAATCCTCCCTGTTTCAATCAATGAATGTGAATCAAAAAATCTCACGTGTATTTGTCTTAAATGGGTAACTGATCTGTCTTGAAATGACCTTCTCATGCACACCACCTAGAATCGGGGAGTCATGTGAAACTACACGACTTTCATTTTATAGACATTGATGATAGGCAGTCTTCCCTGTTAGGTGAAGATAAAACAGCCTGTATCCAGACACTATAATCAGCTGACACCAAATGTTGTCAGTGTCATAAATTTATAAGTACCACTTTAAGTAGATCTCTATGACCAAACACAGTCTAGTACTCTGTTGTCCACCAACATATGAAAATGATGTACTCATGACACGGGTGAACAGAACAGCTACAAGGTGAACCTGAAGGCCTTAAAGAAGCAACAACGCTAATGGGTATGCAGGTATGTTAACAACACAGCACCTGTCCTATTTCTCTCTGCATTGCACCAAGGCATTACTACACTGAATTCCAGGCACAGATTGAGATATGTAGCAGGGGAGAAGAAGGGAGCAGACGGGGCGAGAGGGAAGAAGCAAGGGTTCCGTTGGGAGCAAACACCCCTCCACTCACATAAAAGGAAAAGAAAATAACTGGTTTGGGGGAACACAAGCATAAAACATACATATTGCCTATCTATTTGTGTATATATCTATCTGTATGTATTTAGCATCTTTCCCCTCAGTACCTCTCTCTCTGGCTCTACCAAATCTGCACAGTGCCAGGAGGTGCAGTGCAGAAGAGTGTGCTAAAGGATTGCTGCAGGAGACTCATCATGCTGACCTGCAGAGAGGATTGTACGACGAAACAACGACTTCAAAAACAACTACTGCCTTAACAACGAGGTCGGAACACCGACCTCGTTGCTACTACTAATGATTTTACCACGAATGCCTTAACAACGATATTTCGTTGTAAAGGCATTCCTGATAAAAGCATTAGTAATAGGCACCATTCACCCTACATCCCTCACCCCACCCCCCCAACCCCACCCCTAAACCTAAAACCCCCTGACCCCCCACCCCCTCCCCAAAACCAAAAACACCCCACCCCCCCCAACCCCACCCCAAAACCTAAAACCCCCTCACCCCCCACCCCCTCCCCAAAACCAAAAACGCCCCACCCCCCCAACCCCACCTCAAAACCTAAAACCCCCTAACCCCCCACCCCCTCCCCAAAACCAAAAACGCCTCACCCCCCCAACCCCACCCCAAAACCTAAAACCCCCTGACCCCCCACCCCCTCCCCAAAACCAAAAACGCCCCACCCCCCCAACCCCACCCCAAAACCTAAAACCCCCTGACCCCCCACCCCCTCCCCAAAACCAAAAACGCCCCACCCCCCAACCCCACCCCAAAACCTAAAACCCCCTAACCCCCACCCACTCCCCAAAACCAAAAACGCCCCACCCCCCCACCCCACCCCAAAACCTAAACCCCCCCCCCACACCCCCTCCCCAAAACCTAAACCCACCACTTACCTTCGCCAACTCCCTTCTTTGTACCTTAACCACGCATGTTCGTTGTTCAGAACATACGTAGTTAAGGCACAAAAAAACGGAGTCGTGGTTAAAAAAAGCGCTGTTGCGCTTTCATTAACCACGACTTTCGGAAAAAAAAAGTCGTAAAAAAGGATGTTTCCCGCAGAGAGGAATGAAGGGGATGGTGAACAAAAAGCACAGATGCAACAGCTGACTAGGAGGACATCTGGTAAGAAGGAGCAACTCACAATGAGTTACTTCAACTAACGATGTAAATCAATACTTTATAATGTGGTTAAATCTTTAACGGTGGCGTTTTCCTTAGAGTTGACAGATAATTTTTTATATTTCGTTCTTGGTCAGCTAGTTGGGACTGGACTGCCCAGACTTGTTACTTGCTCTCATAACCACGGGGACTTAAGCTCCACAAGGAAAAGTCCATGTGAAGTAGCTTGTGTTCCAGCATGCAGAAAGGCCATGGCCTAATGTTTACCATAACAGTTTATGCTTTACTGCTTCTATGAGAGCAGTGCCAAGCCAAGATTGCTCCTCTTCTGTACATGCACAGATGATGTAAAAACTATGGCATGGAATGAGACAAAAGTATCAACAACTCAGATTAATTCAACAAATGAATAACTACAATCAGAAACATTTTGGACCCAGCTATATGCAAATCAGTCTCGTTCCTGCTCCAATGGGAACATTCCAACCCGAACTGCCAAGCCAGGTCCTCCCTGAACCGAAACATAAGCAACACAGGAACAAATGGAGATAAAATGGTATGCAAAATAATGATGCACTGGGTTGCGGCCCGAGTAATTACCAGTGGCTGAGATTCATACAAGCATTTCACCCAGCACTTTTTTG
Source organism: Pleurodeles waltl (assembly GCF_031143425.1). NCBI lineage: Eukaryota > Metazoa > Chordata > Amphibia > Caudata > Salamandridae > Pleurodeles > Pleurodeles waltl. The sequence goes on from NC_090444.1 coordinate 956,932,462, forward strand.
TATACTTTAGTGTGTCACCCTAAGTTGGACGGGTATGCACACTGTGTCACTAGAACCAACCTATTCCTGGCTGATGGGCCCTAACCAGTTTGAAACCAGTCCTAGGTTGCTTGTGTTCTGCGTCAGGAAGGGCCTGCTTGGCAGTTTGTGCTGGACTATTCCCATTGCAGCCGGGTTAAGACTGATTTGCATATGACTGAGTCCAAAACAGTGGTGTGCAAAATAATGATGGACTGGGATGCGTCCTTGAATAATTACCAGTGGCTGAGATTAATTCAAGCATTCCATCCATCACTTTTTTGTATACATTAATCTGTTGCCCTAAGTGGGATGATTATGCCAAATGTGGGTCTCATGCACAGTGTGGTACTGGAGCCAAGCTATACCAGGCTGATGAGCCCTAACTAGGGCAAAACTGGTCCTAAGGTGCTTGTGCTCCAGGTCAGGGAGGACCTGGCCTGGCAGTTTGGTCTGGACTGTTCCCACTGGCACAGGGTCAAGACTGATTTGCATACATCTAGCTCCAGACTGAGGAGGAATGCTGTGCAAAATATTGAAGGACTGGGATGCAGCCTGAATAATTGCCAGTGGCTGATATTAATTCAAGCATTCCATCTATCACTTTTTTGCATATTTTAATGTGTCACCCTAAGTAGGACTGGAATGACCAGACATGGGTCTGTGGACACTATATTACTGGAACCAAACTATACCTGGCTGATGAGTCCAAACTAGGGCAAGACTGGTCCTACGTTGCCTGTGTTCCGGTTCAGGAAGGACCAGGCCTGGCAGTTCGGGCTGAAATGTACCTATGAGAGCAGAGTCAAGACTGATTTGCATATGGCTGGGTCCAAACTGAGGTGGCATGGTGTGCATAATAACGATGGACTAGGATGCAGGCCTGAATAATTACCAGTGGCTGATATTAATTCAAGCATTCCTTCCATCATTTTTAAATATATTTTAGTGCATCATTCAGTAGGCACATGCCCACATCACAATGCAATTTTGCCTCTATTTTTCTAACCAATTTTGTACAACATCACCAAAATGCAATTTAAAACTAAAAGGTCCCTAAGGCCAAACATATTGGTTTTGGAAATAATTTTGAAAAATGTTTGCAGACATCGACAATCATAGATCTGGCAATGCAGGTCAAGTTACTTACTGGTGGTAAAGCTTTTCTGGTAGAGACTCTATCTAACCACAGCTCCTCACTTTGTGAATTTCCCCAGGTGCAAAACTTTCAAAGCAATTGCATGACCCATTCTGATCAGTCCCTGAGATGTGATGTTGTTGACCATGTATCTTTGCCATCTCTGGGGCCCTGACATCTATTTCTTTCTTATCTCCATCTGAGCATTTGGAAATGGGACCAACAGAAATCAGAATAACAGTGTGTTGATTTGGGACTTGGGATCTCATTAACAGACTGTAAGAGTCCATTGCGTCCATTGCACAGAACAGGACAGTGGGTGGGTCAGCAATGAGTCTGCAGTTTGACATAGTCTCTACAAGAAAAGACATTACCGATGGTAAGTAGCATGTTCTTTTCATAAAGCTGCACCTACCCAGGTGGTGGGTCTGAAACCAGTATATCCTGCAAGACAAATTCAACAAGTGCCCATGCTGCCGGACCTGGCTGTCCAGGCAATAGTACTTTGTGAACGTATGAAGTGAAGCCCTGGCACATGCCCAGAACCGGCACACCCAGTACGAGCACAGTAGTGGCCACTTTTGCTCTAGTGGAATGAACATGCAAATCTTCTGGGGGCTGCATTTTGGCCAACCTGTAGAAGATTTTAATGCATAATACAATTCATCAAGAGATGTTCTCTTCTGCACTCTTTTGCCCTGTTTGGCTTTAGAGAAAACAACAAAAAGTTAGTTGTAATTTGTGGTTTGATCTATATGGAAACTCAGAGCTCTTTAGGGGTCCAGATTGTGGAGCCATTCTTCCTCCTTGGATGGATGGGGCAGAGCATAGAAACACATCAAGGCGATGGACTGCCTTTGTGAAAGGGTGCAACTCCTTCCAGCAGAAATATTCCTTTCATCCAGAGGCCAGTTAATCCTGATAGAAAGAAGTAAACAGTTGTTGTACAGACAAGGCTTAAAATTCGCTTTCTTTCTTGGCTGAGGTTATGGCAACGAGGAATGTGGTCTTAATGTTGAAGAGATGAAGGGGACAACTGTACACTGGTTCAAAGGGAGTGCACATTAGGTTAAAATTCCACTGCGGCATTATGAAAGGAGTTGGTAGGAAAATGTGGTTTTCTCGCTTCAAGAAACACATCACACAGGTAATTTGAAAAGGGATGGCTAATCGGGCAAACATAGAAATGCTGAAAGCCAACATTTAACTGTTGCCACAGCAAGACCTTGCTGGGCAAAAGATCAACAAAATAAGAGAACATCAGGCAACTGTGCTTTCAAGGATTGGATGTTACGGAAGGAATACAAAAAAAAACTTCTCACAGTGTCCTGCATAAACAGGTTTAGTGGATGGGCACCTGGCTGCCAAGATGACACCTATCACTTCTGGAGGAAGGTTTAAGGCCATCAACATTTGGTGCTTAGTTTTCAAGCATGGAGCTGTAAGGTGTGAAGACTCTGGTGCATGGCCTAGACCCGTTGCTTGGACAGGAAGCCCTTCAGGCAGGGCAGCCTGATCAGAGGACAAATGATCATGGCAAGAAGCTCTGAGTAACACACTCTACCCACCCAGTCTGGGACTAGGATGACTTGTGCCCACTCTTACATGATCTTTTTCAACTCTCTGAGCACAAGAGGTAGATTTAGAAAGGCATACATGGGTCCCAAGTCCCAGTAGAGATGGAAGATGTCTCCAATGGAGTACTGCCTTGGGAACTCCAACACACAAAATTCTTGACACTGTGCGTTCTCTGCAGTGGTAAATAGGTTGCATCAGGGTTCTCCCCATTGCTGGAAATTGCTCTGTGACATCTCTGAGTGTAACTACCATTCATGATCCAACAGGCACCAGCTGCTGAGTTTTTGTCCTGGTATTTAAAGATTTTGCTAGGTGTTGGGCAATCAGTTAAATGCCCTAAGCATTCAGCTACATTTAGAGCCATAGAACCTCTTGTCACAGGACCCACAACCCCACTCTGACCTTTTAGTTGCAATACCAGATGATGGTAGTGTCCTCCATGAGAACTAGCACCTATTCCCCATTGATGATCAGGAGGAACAACTTCAGTGCCAAGCGAACCACTTGCAACTTCAAAAGGTTGATGTGGAGGCGAGATTCTGGCACAGACCAGAGTCCTCTGTTCTCCACCTCTTCAAGGTGGCCTTGTCAACCCAGCAATGATGCATCTGTCACAACCGTTAGCTCTGGGAGGGAGAGGGGTCTGCCACTGGCCCAATTGCGGTTGAGCAGCCACCACTGCAGGCCCTTCACAGTCTCCTCTGACTCCTGGATGAACTTTGATAGGTCCCCTTGATGCTGAGCCCATTGAAACTTCAGATCCTACTGCAGAGCCTGTATGTGTCACCTGGTATGATCCACGAGTACGATGCAGGAGGCCAAGAGGATTCTATCCTGCATGTCCAGAACTTGTTGACATGGCAGAAAATCTCTGGAACACACCATGTCTAAGATGGCTTCAATGAAATAGGAACCATTGTGAAGGAGTCAGGTGTAATTTAGGCACATTGATAGCAAAGTCCATCAATGCTAACAGGTCAACTGTTGAGGTGGCTTACGACTGTTTGAGGCGAGCCCAACTTCCGTTGCTAGTCGTCAAGGTATAGAAAAGCTGGTGTTCCCAACCTCTGAAGATGTGCTATGAGCACCACCACAACATTTGTAAACACCTGAGGTGCACTGGTAAGACCAAAATGGAGCACGGAGAATTGAAAATACTCCTGGCCTCCCTGAAACCACATGTCACCAGTGAGATCGCAGAACTGGAATGTGAAATAGGCAACCTGCAAATGAAGTGTCACCATCTTCAACTTGAACTTGTCCTTCTGGAGAAAGAAGTTCATGAGGCACAAATCTAGAATAAGATGAAGGCCTCCATCCCTTTTTTGCACAATGAAATAACAGGAGTTACAGGGCCAGAAGGTGCTTCAGAGGGGTCTGGAGGGGTACCGAACAGTTCACCCATGTCCTCTCCAAGCTCACAGAGCTCTTGTGCCATTACCAACCTCAAGGGGTGTCGCGCCGCACCGCGCGGCGCGAGCCGAGCGTTCGACACAAGCCGGGCGTTCGGCTCAGGACGCGCATCGCGTTCTAAAGACGCGGCGCGCCCCGAGCCTTTCCTGCACCCTGCGAGGCCCCAGAACTTACATGGGGCCTCGCTCTGCTCTCTCCCTCCGTTTTGTTGGGGTCGCCTGACCCCTCTTACCTGTTGTGGCTCTTTTCTTCTTTCTTCTGTCTTCTTTCTTTTTTCCTGGGTTTGTTTCTTGCACTTTCCTTTGTGTCTTTTCCCCCTTCCCAGGTTACCCTTTTCTTCCCAGCATTCCTCCTTCCCTATTCTCTATGGTTTCTACTCCATTCTATTCTATCTACTTTTCCCTATCTAAGATGGTGTCCTTTTTCTTCCTGTGGGTCACTTCCTGTTCTGTGGTATTTAAGGGAGGTGTTTTCTTCTTTTCTTTGCGCTGCAACACTCTCTGTTCAGATGGTGTCTTCGCTCCTGATTTCCTAGACTTTTTGTTCTGGAATTCGCCAATTCTGTGCTATTTGACTACAGTTCTTTTTGATTCCTGTTCTTCTGTTCTTGTTTTCAGGAATCTTCTGTGAATCTTCTGTTGGAGGTTTTTTCCCCTTCTTTGGAAGGGGTTTTTTCCCTCTGGCGCTATTTTCTGAAGGTCACGGTCTGTTCTTGGCGTTCCATTGCCTACAGCACCGTGGCTACCAGAAAGAGTCGCCCCTTTTTGGGCCAAAGCCGAACCCTCAAGATCCACGTCACTAGATCTGCAGATTCCAGGTGCAAGCAGCACGTGAGTCGTGACAGATTGCAGCGCCTAACCATCCTGACGTCTTCTAACACCATGGATGACACAGTGGTAGCTGCTGCAGATCCGGATCAATCTCTCCTGACGACAATTCAGCAACAAGCTCAAGAATTACAACAACTACGCAGTGAGAATGCTGCGTTACGACAGGCTTTGGCTTTCCGTAGTGGTGATGTTCCGACGCTCTCCGCCTCTACCCATCGTTTTTCTGGTGAACCAACCAAACTGCGTGAGTTCCTTGATTCATTAACAGTGTACTTCGCCTTCCGACCCACCCAATTCTCCCATGACAGAACAAAGGTGGGTTATCTCATCAGTGCCTTATCCGGTCCTGCCTTGGCCTGGGCAACCCCGATGGTATCATCCAACGATCCGGTATTGTCGGACTATCCCGCCTTCGTGAATCGCTTCAAGCAAATGTTTAGTCGTCCGGGATTGGAGGTCTCAGCGGAAGAAGCCTTATGCGATATTCATCAAGGCTCACAAGATGTCCTTCAATACATAACACGCTTTCGTCAGCTAGCGGCAGAGACCACCTGGGTGGAACGTACTTTGGTGACTTTGTTTCGTAGAGGACTCAAAGAAGAAATAAAAGATGAACTAGTACATTCCACCAGAGTAGAAGATCTTCGTGGCCTGATGGATCAAGCACTTTCCATCGAGTATCGCCTTCAGGAACGGAGATCGGAGAAGAGAAGGAGTAGAGGGTCTTTCCAACCAAGAACTTCACGAGTTTATCCGCATCGTTCTGAGGAACCTCGTCCCCCTGCCAGAGACATCGAAGGAGAACCCATGCAGGTGGATACTACTCGAGGCCCTCTCTCCGCTAGCGAGCGGGAAGACAGACGAAAGAAAGAGTTGTGTCTGTACTGCGGTTCTGCCGGCCACATGCTTCGTACCTGTCCAGTACGACCATCAAGGCCATCGGGAAACGCCACTTCCCGTCCTCTGTAAGAAGGGAGGGGACGGGATTATCAGTTATACCTTCCATCAGTTCCTTTAATGACAATACCACATCCTTGTTTATAGTACCAGTCATGTTACAATTCCCTGATGGCCGTCAAGAAAAGACTATGGCACTACTAGATTGTGGAGCTAGTGGTATTTATATGGATAAGAAGTGGGCCATTACTCAACAAGTTCCTACACAACCTAAGGAGATTCCCGAACAAGTACACACAGTGGACGGATCCTTGATATCCTCGGGTCCAGTTGATACAACTACCCTGATGCTGAGTTTACAGATCGGTAACCATCAAGAATACATCTCCTTTGATCTCATAACATCCCCCAACCATACCATCATTCTTGGAATCCTGTGGTTCATCAGACATAATCCATATGTGAACTGGGCAACCCGGACGGTCTCCTTGTCTTCACAGTTTTGTCACGAGCACTGTTTTGCTTCTGACAAGTATTGGTCACCTAAGAGATCAATAATCACGGAAGGTACTACCAGTTCGACCATTAATACAGTCCAAGGAGTTCCTGAACACTATTTGGAGTTTCAAGATGTTATCCAAAAACCCTCCAGACCTGTGTTACCTCCACATCGAGATTACGATTGTGCTATTCCCTTGGAACCTGGCACTATCGTTCCTTTTGGAAGGATGTATTCCCTCACGGAACCTGAAAAGGAAGTACTAAAGGAGTACTTGGAAGAAAATATACAAAGTGGTCTTATTGTTCCATCGTCTTCTCCGGCCGGGGCTCCTCTCTTTTTCGTACCCAAGAAGACAAAGGATCTTCGCCCTTGCCTGGATTTTCGAGGCCTGAATAAGATAACTATTAAAGATTGTTATCCTTTGCCTCTCATCAGGGATATTCTAGAAGCAGTCAGAGGAGCTCAACGGTTTACCAAACTGGATCTACGGGGAGCCTACCACCTTTTACGCATTAAGAAAGGAGATGAGTGGAAAACAGCCTTTAGGACTCCTTTTGGTCACTTTGAATACAGGGTAATGCCTTTTGGTCTTACTAATGCCCCCGCAATTTTCCAGAGATTTATGGACTCAGTGTTTTCTGATCTTCTGAACCAGACAGTTGTAATCTACCTAGATGATATTCTTATTTATTCTAGAAATCCCGAACTCCATTCTTCCCATGTGAAACAAGTTCTTCAACGACTTCGGGCACATCAACTATTTTGCAAACCAGAGAAGTGTGAGTTTGACAAGACGGAAGTCAAATATCTGGGTTATCATTTAAGTCCCACAGGCGTAGCTATGGATCAAGAAAAGGTACAAGCTATTCTAGATTGGCCTTCTCCATCTTCTATTAAAGAAACACAATGTTTTCTAGGATTAGCGAACTTCTATCGGCAATTCATCGCAGACTTTGCAAAACAAACTAGCCATATAACTCACACTTTAAAGAAGGAAAATCTAACTAAAGGGTTTGTCTGGACTAAAGCGGCCGAAACAGCCTTTCAAGATTTAAAGAAGGCATTCACTCAAGCTCCCATCTTAAGACATCCAGATACCAACAAACAATTTATTGTCATTACCGATGCTTCTGAAAAAGCCATTGGAGCCGTCCTACTCCAACAACAAGAGGATGATGGCCTTGAACATCCTGTTTTCTATTTGTCTCATATACTCTCTATTGCAGAACAACATTACTCAGTACTGGAAAGAGAATTATTGGCTCTGAAAACAGCTTGCATAGAATGGAGACAGTTTCTGATGGGTTCCAAGGAGCATTTTGAAGTGAGAACAGACCATCGTAACTTACAATGTTTACGAAATTTCGTATGCCAGAATAGTCGTCAAGCTCGTTGGGCCTTCTTCTTCAGCAAGTATGATTTCTACATTACTTATATTCCTGGCTCCCAAAACATTCTGGCTGATGCTCTGTCTCGTCGTTATCCAGATTGTACTCCTGCCCCAGCTCAACATCTACTGGAACCAAATAAGATCATTGGGGTAGCTCAGTCTTTTCTGGAGGAGGTACAACTGGAATACTCCAATCTATCTGATGACGAAGTAGAGAAATTAAGACCTCTATTACATAAGAGACAAGGATACTATTATTATCAAGATCTGTTATTCCTTCCTACTAACAGAGTTAGAGAAAAAGCATTACAAATGTGTCATGATTCACCGGTTGCTGGTCATAGAGGCATCAAGGCCACACAAGAACTTCTTTCACGATTTTTCTGGTGGCCTACCTGGAAACTGGATATTGAAAGATACGTTCAGGCTTGTCCCACATGCGCTCAAGTCAAGATTCCCCGAACCAGACCTGCAGGATTACTTCAGCCTTTGCCTGTTCCGCCAACTCCATGGCACACCATCTCTACTGATTTTATGTGTTCGCTACCACCTTCAGCAGGAAACCGGGTAATCATGGTCACTGTGGATTCCTTTACTAAGATGGCTCACTTCACTGCCCTGAAAAAGCTACCTACATCCCAAGAACTAAGCCAGATATTCATCGACCATATCTTCCGTCTTCATGGACTTCCACATACCATTATATCTGATAGAGGACCTCAGTACATTTCCCGGTTTTGGAGATATTTTTGTAAAACACTTAATATCAATAGAGCTTTGTCTTCGGGCTTCCATCCTCAGACCAATGGACAGACCGAGCGTCTGAATCAAGGATTAGAACAATACCTTCGTTGTTTTTGTAACTCTACTCAAAGCAACTGGAACACTTATCTCCCTATTGCTGAATTCTCCTACAATAATTCTGTCCATAGTGCCTCCAAGACCACTCCTTTTTTCTGTTCTTATGGCTTTCATCCTACCTCTTTCCCTACTTCTTCTCGGTCTCTCTCTCCCCTGCCCGCTATTACTTATTTTTCCAAACGCCTTCTACAAATCCATAGACTAATTCGATCCAATCTATTACACACCAAAAGATATAAGAAGAAAGTAGCAGACAAGAAACATAGGACCACTCCGGACTACCATCCACAAGATAAAGTTTGGCTTTCTTCTAAATTCTTACCCTCACGTCTTTCTCAGAACAAGTTCACACCTCGCTACTACGGGCCTTTCCGTATTCTCCAGTTGCTTAATCCTGTCACTGTCCGTCTTCACTTGCCTCACACGTGGAAGATTCATCCAGTCTTTCATGTCTCCCAACTCAAACCTTATGTGCCGGATCCTTATTCTCGTCAGTTTTCCTGTCCTGTCTTAGTGGATGATGTTCCTGAATATGAGGTTCAGGAAATCTGTGACTCTCGACTTTTTCACAAACGTCTGCAGTATCTGATTCATTGGAAGGGTTATCCTCTCAGTGAATGTTCTTGGGAAGATGCATATTCTGTTCATGCACCTCTTCTGATTCAGCGCTTTCACCGTTTATTTCCTCTCAAACCAGGGCCTTCGGGAGGGGGGCCTACTGTCGCGCCGCACCGCGCGGCGCGAGCCGAGCGTTCGACACAAGCCGGGCGTTCGGCTCGGGCCGCGCATCGCGTTCTAAAGACGCGGCGCGCCCCGAGCCTTTCCTGCACCCTGCGAGGCCCCAGAACTTACATGGGGCCTCGCTCTGCTCTCTCCCTCCGTTTTGTTGGGGTCGCCTGACCCCTCTTACCTGTTGTGGCTCTTTTCTTCTTTCTTCTGTCTTCTTTCTTTTTTCCTGGGTTTGTTTCTTGCACTTTCCTTTATGTCTTTTCCCCCTTCCCAGGTTACCCTTTTCTTCCCAGCATTCCTCCTTCCCTATTCTCTATGGTTTCTACTCCATTCTATTCTATCTACTTTTCCCTATCTAAGATGGTGTCCTTGTTAGGGTTTGTGCACAGCAAAGAGCATGTCCCCTCTCACTGCACTAGTGGGTTCTGTAATAGCTCCCTTTTAAACTTACTATTCAAACCCTTTCTTATTATCTCACCTTCCCCCCCCCTTAGGCTTCTGTGTATGTTGTTTAATGTGCTGTTTTGTTTACACATTGGGCCTTGCTTTTACCAAGGCTTCTTTAAAACACTCCTCCCTAGGCCATGTGTTAATTCAACTCATTTGCATAATAACTGAAACTCTGCACACCTTTCAAGAACATGTGCAGCATGTGACGACCACACCCAGCCCTTCAAACCACACCCAGCTCTGCTCACCTTTCAAGAACATGTGCAGCATGTGAGGACCACACCCAGCCCTTCAAACCACACCCAGCTCTTCGAACCACACCCAGCCCTGTCTATAAAAGGCAGCCCCCGAGCCTCACCCAGTGCTTGTGCTCGTCTACCTCCCGCTTACCTGAGAACAGATCCCTCGGCGCTGGCACTCCTGCTCTCTACAGACTTTCATTGGCTTCAATGGGCGCAGCTGCTGGCTCTTCCTTCTTCTGTTTTCCGGTTCCTCCTTGCCTCAGCCTCTCTCCTACAAACAACCTGCAAAAGAGAAAGAAGACAAGGTTAGACTGATCAGTATCTCTTGCCAGCAACAAGTAAGTGCAAAACTTTTTATTACCTGAAGGAACTTTGACAACAATTTCTGGATTCGTGTGTGGACGGTTTGAAGCAAGATACCTTCCACGAACATTGTGATTCAGGCTCTTTGTTGCAAGAATACCTTGCGGAGCTTTGTGAAACAAACATTGTTTTTTTTTTATGGAACTTTTAAGAATCGAACAGTGGAAACCATTAACAGCAAGGCAAACAGTAAATCAAGGACTTGCACAAATTACATGCTGTATTTTGATGTAAAAGTACAGTATTTATTTTCCAAAAGATTCTGGAGATATGGGAAAAGTGAGTCTGCTATTGGGAATTTAGGCTTTAGTTATATTAAGATGAATGTTTGATATTGGTAATTCTGATAACGGTATTTGTTTAATGTTTTAGAAGCTTTACAGTAATAGAAAGCACATCCCAGAGCAGTAACACATTCCAAAACTGGAAACTCGAGACCAGGATCCAAGAGGTACTTTTAGAAGAGAATTTCTAATAAATAAAGGGATAGTCAGGAACCCATTTAGGAATAGGTTGCACTTATCTGTTCTTTGTTTATGTTTCATTAGGCACCAGTTTCTACAGAAGTCAGAAAGGGCCGCAGATTTGTGCAGCACTTCAACAGTGGAAACGCAAGAACGGTGTTGTCTCTCTTTTTTATTTTATCCACTTCCCCCCTACCCTTGAGCTTCTGTTCTTAGTGCACTGTGTTAAAAACTAGTGTGCTGGAACAAGCAGTTTCAGGGTGGGGTCGGATTGTCTTCAACCTCCATCAGAACTGAACAAGAACTCAGGTGAGCTGGGCTTTGACAGAAGCACAAGCCTTAAAAAATTTCAGTTCTGGTGGACGATGAATACCGGGGAAGAAATAGAGGGCATTGATGTCACGGATATGGCGCAGGCCCTAAATGAGGACTTGGCTCATAATGAATCAGTGTCTGGCATCTTACAACATATGCAAGAGGAAATAGAGAGATTAAAGATGGAGAATACCTCTTTAAAACAGGATTTAAGCAGGTATAAATTTAGGGGATCTCAGTGGAACACAGCTTTTACGCCTTTGTTTAAAACCACCTCAGAGACAGGGGCGCCATCAAAACATACAACTTTGCCTCCCCCAGTTGAGGTTACTGTTAATGTTCCTAATGCTGTGCCCTTAGCAGCACCTGAACGTTTTCATGGAGATAGTAACAAATTCCATGTTTTTATCCATCAATGTCAATTACACTTCGTTTGTAAGCCACAACAGTTCCCTACTGATGCTACGAAAGTGGCATTCGTCTTGTCTTATTTGGGTGGCACAGCAGCCAATTGGTCAATTCCTTTCGTGGATAGAGATGATCCCATCCTCCATAATTGGAATCAATTTAAACGTACCATGACCAGCCTTTTTGCAAAACACACTTTCATGCAGGCAAGTGATAATGAGCTTTTAAATCTTAAACAAGGTAACAAGGATTTATTGACCTATCTCACTAGTTTTAATCGTTTACTCACCGAGACACAGTGGCCAGAAGGAAAGCGTGTCTCCCTTTTTTATAAAGGTTTGAGAGACGAGTTAAAAGACGCGCTGGCTCATATCGTTGATTTGCCAGAAGACTATTCGGACTTTGTAGATTTAGTTGTGAAATTAGAACATAGACTAGGAGAAAGAAAGGGAGATAAATACAAACTGGAATCACGGTTAACTTTTATTAAACACGAGAAGAAAGACACAGATAATAAACTCCCTGAACCTGAGCCTATGCAAATAGGGACACTCAGAGGTCCACTCACATCAGAGGAAAAAGAAAGAAGGAGAAAACTTCAATTATGTTTATATTGTGGCAGGGCAGGTCACTTTGCCAGAGAATGTCCAGTAAAGCCTAAAACTCCACAAAAGGGTGCTGTTTCCTCCACCTCCTCAACTGAATCGGGAAACGATTAAGCTCGACAAGGGGAGAGGTTACTTGTTCGAGAAAACATCTTAATCAAACCTCTAATGCTGCAGCCTTCATGGTACCGCACATACCTAGACATTTCATAATTCAGGTCGTTTTAATTGTTACTACCCAAGTGAGGCATTCTCTCCCTGTCCTACTGGACTCAGGCGCGACAGGAAATTTTGTGGATAATAAGTTAGCTGAAAACTTAGGACTTCCTATGTGCCTAAAGCCTTGTCCAGAAGCAGTATGTGCAGTGGATGGGTCAGAATTGACCTCTGGATTAATCACAAAACAAACAAGTCCACTTGTTATGGTCTGTCAGAACGGGCACACAGAGGTGATTAGCTTTGATCTGATAGATACTCCTAATTTTGGTTTGATTCTCGGGGTACCCTGGTTAACAACTCATAACCCAAAAATTGACTGGGTGAATAGAACTGTTACTTTGGATTCCTCTTTCTGTAGAACCAATTGCTATCAAGAAGCAGGTACAGAACAGAGCACAGTATTACACTGTGCTAGTGTTACACAAGATGAACCAAGTCTCCCTCCTGAATATTCTGACTTTAAAGACGTCTTTGATCCAGTAAAGGCTAGTGTGCTGCCCCCACATCGGTCTTATGACTGCCGTATAGATCTTATCCCAGGGGCCCCTTTACCTAATAACAGAGTATATGCTTTGACTGACGAAGAAACCAAATACTTAAGAACCTACCTAGATGACCTACTACAGTCTGGGTTCATCCGTCATTCCACATCTCCGGTATCATCTCCACTCTTTTTTATCCCGAAGCCGGATAAATCCCTGCGCGCGTGTATCGATTATAGAGGACTAAATAAGGCTACAATAAAGAATAAATATCCTCTTCCTCTAATACCTGTGTTGTTGGATCAATTAAGACATTCTACTGTATACACTAAACTAGATCTGCGGGGAGCTTACCACCTGGTCCGAGTAAAAGAGGGGGATGAGTGGAAGACAGCTTTCAAGACAAAGTTTGGTTTATTTGAGTACACAGTAATGCCCTTTGGGTTATGTAATGCCCCTGCGGCCTTTCAGTTCTTTATAAATGAGGTCCTACACGAATTCCTGGACGTTTGTGTCATAGTATACATAGACGACATCCTCATTTACTCTAAGAACTCAGAAGAACATACCCAACATGTTCGTGCAGTATTATCAAAGTTAAAAGAAAATCATCTTTTTGCTAAGTTAGAAAAGTGTACTTTTAATGTCAGCAAGGTGGACTTTTTAGGATACTGCCTGTCACCTCAAGGAATAACTATGGATGTAAAGAAAATCAGTGCTATTGCTGATTGGCCAGAACCATCCTCTGTAAAAGATATTCAGAAATTTCTGGGTTTCGCCAATTTTTATAGGAGGTTTATTGCACATTTTGCAGACATTGCGGCCCCAATAACTACCTTGTTGCGGAAAGGGCAACGATTTCTTTGGACTGATGAGGCGGCACACGCCTTTCAACTCCTAAAACAAAAGTTCACTTCAGCCCCAATTCTGAAACATCCTGATCCTGACTTGCCCTTTTTTGTTGAAGCGGATGCTTCACAAGTAGCTTTAGGAGGAGTTCTCTCTCAACGAGATATAGTAGATGGCCAGTTACATCCAATAGCCTTCTATTCCAAAAAGTTATTACCAGCTGAACAAAATTACACTGTGGCTGAAAGGGAACTACTAGCTATCAAAGTAGCCTTTTCAGAATGGAGGCATCATTTAATGGGAGCCAAGTACCCAGTTACAATCTTTTCTGACCATAAGAACCTACAGTTTTTTGGATCACTTAAAGCACTAACACCACGTCAGATGCGCTGGTTAAATTTTTTTAGCACATTTGACTTTGTTATAACCTATAGACCAGGTGCACAACAAATTCAATCTGATGTGTTATCTAGATACGGACATACCTCAGACATGAAACAAGATAAAATAGGAGAACCCATTATTCCTCCCCAAAAGTTTTTGGCACCAGTACAACAGAAGGATTTCATCACAGATCTATATAATGCACACATGCAAATAGCACCTCAGGATTGGTTAAAGGATTCCCATAACACAATACAACGAGGTTTATTGTATCACGACAACATGCTGTTAGTGCCCACCTCTGAATTACAAACACAGGTGATAATTTGGCATCACGCCTCACCGTTGGCAGGTCATCCTGGTTGGGTAAAAACCCTGGAAAATGTGCAAAAACACTTTTGGTGGGACACTATAAGAAAGGACATTAAGCAATTTGTCACTACCTGTCCAATTTGTGCAAGACATAAATCTTCTCATAAGGCCCCTGACGGCTTGTTAATACCAATGCCAACACCCAAGCAACCTTGGCACACTGTGAGCGTAGACTTTATTGTAGGCTTACCACCTGTAAAATCCTTCACAACAGTGTTGGTTATAGTAGATTTTTTATCTAAAATGGCACATTTTGTACCATTACGGAAATTACCCACGGCGGCAGAATTTGCCGATATTTTTATAAGGGAAATTGTGCGTTTACATGGTTTGCCAAGCAAAGTGGTGTCAGATCGAGGGAGCCAGTTCAACTCTAGATTTTGGAAAAAATTATGTGAAAAACTGAAAATAGATGTGGCATTATCCACTGCTTTCCACCCAGAGACAGATGGACAGACTGAACGACTGAACCAAACCTTACTTCAAACGCTACGTTGTTTATTGGCTGATTATTCTAGTGAATGGTTGGAAGCTCTCCCTGTAGCGGAGTTTGTTTATAATAATACTGAGCATTCAGCTCTACTTTGCTCACCATTCTATTTCTTGCAGGGGTATCATCCAAGAGCTATACCCATTTTGTTAGAAGAGTCCCTGTTGCCTACAGTAACGGATAGACTAACGAGGTTAGGTGACATACAAGACAAAGCCAGGAAACATTTATTAAAGTACAAGGAAAGCATGAAAAGACAAGCAGACAAACACAGATCTGAGGCCCCAATGTATAAAATTGGTGACAAGGTATGGCTCTCCACAAAGAACCTAAACATAGAGGGATCCCGAAAGCTGCAACCACGTTTCATTGGACCCTTTAGTATAACTGCCATAGTAAACCCGGTAACAGTAAAATTAGATTTACCAAAAGAATATCCAGTACATACTACATTCCATGTGTCCTTGCTTAAGCCGTACAACCCAAAAACCCGACCTGAACCACCACCTCCACCCATACCAATTAAGGGAAATCTAGAATATGAAGTGAAAAACATAAAAGACTCAAAAAGAATTAGTGGACGTCTGTTTTATTTAGTAGAATGGAAAGGATATGATGAATCTGAGAATTCATGGGAACCAGCATCATATGTACATGCCCCACAGCTGATTAGACGGTTTTATTTAAAAAACCCAGGAAAACCCCGTCCTGTAGGAGGGCCTTTGAGGGGGGCAACTGTTAGGGTTTGTGCACAGCAAAGAGCATGTCCCCTCTCACTGCACTAGTGGGTTCTGTAATAGCTCCCTTTTAAACTTACTATTCAAACCCTTTCTTATTATCTCACCTTCCCCCCCCCTTAGGCTTCTGTGTATGTTGTTTAATGTGCTGTTTTGTTTACACATTGGGCCTTGCTTTTACCAAGGCTTCTTTAAAACACTCCTCCCTAGGCCATGTGTTAATTCAACTCATTTGCATAATAACTGAAACTCTGCACACCTTTCAAGAACATGTGCAGCATGTGACGACCACACCCAGCCCTTCAAACCACACCCAGCTCTGCTCACCTTTCAAGAACATGTGCAGCATGTGAGGACCACACCCAGCCCTTCAAACCACACCCAGCTCTTCGAACCACACCCAGCCCTGTCTATAAAAGGCAGCCCCCGAGCCTCACCCAGTGCTTGTGCTCGTCTACCTCCCGCTTACCTGAGAACAGATCCCTCGGCGCTGGCACTCCTGCTCTCTACAGACTTTCATTGGCTTCAATGGGCGCAGCTGCTGGCTCTTCCTTCTTCTGTTTTCCGGTTCCTCCTTGCCTCAGCCTCTCTCCTACAAACAACCTGCAAAAGAGAAAGAAGACAAGGTTAGACTGATCAGTATCTCTTGCCAGCAACAAGTAAGTGCAAAACTTTTTATTACCTGAAGGAACTTTGACAACAATTTCTGGATTCGTGTGTGGACGGTTTGAAGCAAGATACCTTCCACGAACATTGTGATTCAGGCTCTTTGTTGCAAGAATACCTTGCGGAGCTTTGTGAAACAAACATTGTTTTTTTTTTATGGAACTTTTAAGAATCGAACAGTGGAAACCATTAACAGCAAGGCAAACAGTAAATCAAGGACTTGCACAAATTACATGCTGTATTTTGATGTAAAAGTACAGTATTTATTTTCCAAAAGATTCTGGAGATATGGGAAAAGTGAGTCTGCTATTGGGAATTTAGGCTTTAGTTATATTAAGATGAATGTTTGATATTGGTAATTCTGATAACGGTATTTGTTTAATGTTTTAGAAGCTTTACAGTAATAGAAAGCACATCCCAGAGCAGTAACACATTCCAAAACTGGAAACTCGAGACCAGGATCCAAGAGGTACTTTTAGAAGAGAATTTCTAATAAATAAAGGGATAGTCAGGAACCCATTTAGGAATAGGTTGCACTTATCTGTTCTTTGTTTATGTTTCATTAGGCACCAGTTTCTACAGAAGTCAGAAAGGGCCGCAGATTTGTGCAGCACTTCAACAGTGGAAACGCAAGAACGGTGTTGTCTCTCTTTTTTATTTTATCCACTTCCCCCCTACCCTTGAGCTTCTGTTCTTAGTGCACTGTGTTAAAAACTAGTGTGCTGGAACAAGCAGTTTCAGGGTGGGGTCGGATTGTCTTCAACCTCCATCAGAACTGAACAAGAACTCAGGTGAGCTGGGCTTTGACAGTCCTTTTTCTTCCTGTGGGTCACTTCCTGTTCTGTGGTATTTAAGGGAGGTGTTTTCTTCTTTTCTTTGCGCTGCAACACTCTCTGTTCAGATGGTGTCTTCGCTCCTGATTTCCTAGCCTTTTTGTTCTGGAATTCGCCAATTCTGTGCTATTTGACTACAGTTCTTTTTGATTCCTGTTCTTCTGTTCTTGTTTTCAGGAATCTTCTGTGAATCTTCTGTTGGAGGTTTTTTCCCCTTCTTTGGAAGGGGATTTTTCCCTCTGGCGCTATTTTCTGAAGGTCACGGTCTGTTCTTGGCGTTCCATTGCCTACAGCACCGTGGCTACCAGAAAGAGTCGCCCCTTTTTGGGCCAAAGCCGAACCCTCAAGATCCACGCCACTAGATCTGCAGATTCCAGGCGCAAGCAGCACGTGAGTCGTGACAAGGGGTTGGAAGAGACCTGGAGCAGAAGTGGAATGGGTTCTGATGTGTAGGAACAACTCCTATTCCTAGATCTACCCTGGGTATTGTAGTACCGGGACAATGGGGACCCACACCTGAATTTCTTGTGATTTTGTATTCTTTTGAGTTATTAACCTCTGCGACTTCAATGATGGCTGGTCATGAGATTGACTCAGGAGCAAGAGCACATCTGCACCCTTGACATCACCAGAATCTATTTTTTTTAAATATCTTTTTTTTGTCAGCATCCAATCAGATACAGTGTACAACATTATTGATGCAGTACACAAATAAGGTAAATAGTACAATAGAAGACAGTATTTCGTACATGCAGTTTTCTGTTTACCATTCTCAATCCCCCTGCAATGTAGAACTCTAGAAGTCATCCCTCCTCGGAAACACAACTGAAGTCACCCTTCCCATCTCTGCTCCCCGATTCCCAACCAGTTCCTCTTCACAATCATCAGATTTGATGGGCATTACCATAGAGTGTAACTTGATCAGTGGTGTCACGGACTTGTCTAAGAAAGTTGAATGTAGGCTGTAATACCAGAAAACAGTAATAGGGTCCACACTAGAGCGATAATAATAAATAAAGAGACCAATAACATAATGCAGTATCAAGAGGAGTGTCTACGGAGATGTGTATCATATTTGATGCCTCTCTTGAAAGCTTCAACTAGGGAGGACCAGCCATAGGCAAAGGGGTGTTTGTGTAAGCCCATCCTCTCCTCCCTTTGTAGATGTAAGCTTTCGGACGACAACTAGGGAACTGATATCTTGCCCCAGGTCTGTGCTGTCAGTGGAATAGGGCTCTTGCAATGTATTGTAAAGTGACGTTTAGCTAGTAATAGGGTCACATCCAAAACTTTAATTGAGAACCTGTCCAGGTTTGAACCTCAAAAGAGCCCCAATACCAAACTCTTCCACAGAAATATTCAATCAAAGCCCAGTGGCTCAGTAAAGCAGATAAATAATGTATGTGTAGTATGTGTCATCGTTGACGCTATCGTAAGTCTGTTCCTTTACGAACCACCTTCATCGTTCTTCGAGTCTTTGTTATTTTTAAACTGTTTTTATAAACTTGACATACATAATTATTCATGTATACTGTTACAGTTTTGGCCGAGTTTGTTTTCGTTTGGTGGAGTCGCAAGGATCCTTTCTCATGTTCACTTCATTCTTCGTTCGTGGAACGTCACTACGGCAACCAGTTGTTCCTGGAGACGCCTCCTAGTTGCACTGCAGTCTTTCATTGTCTGTTTGTGGAACATCACTACGGCAACCAGTTTACATACATCATTGTTCGCCTTCTAGTTGCTCTGCAGTCTTCACCATTGAACCCAACGTCAACGCGCATATTTATACTTGTGGAACGTCACCACGCTGAGAACCGGGTTAAATCAACAGTGTTCTTAGAGAAGCTTCCTGGTAACTCTGAATCTTTCAGTTGTCATCGCAACGTTGACACACCAAAACGGAGAGTTTCTTTAAATGCATTTTCACGCAACTTTAGGCACTTCGCTGATGTGCATAGCATTAATAATCTCTGCTCTTCAGTAATTTAAAGGAATATTAGGCACATCGTTGATGCGCACAGCTTTAAGAATGAGAAACATCATTTTCTCATGACTTCAACATTAGAGGCACATCGCTGATGTGCACAGCTTTAATTTCAGTTTCAAATATAAAATGTTTTGCACTAATAACTTCTCCAACAACAATCTGTAATATTAATATACATGTATATATTATAACACTGCATATCCACGAACATTCTACAAAATGCAGAATGTCACAGCACCTCCTTTTTTCTTGTCATCTCCTGGCAAACCCCCTATCAAACAGGCTAAATGGAAAAAAGTATTTGAACGTTATGCAAACGTATGTGGAACCTCTTTAAGTGCTGAAAGAGGACTGCATTATTACTTCACTGTTTGGGCTCGTAAGGTCAAGAGGTATTTGATCATCTTCCAGATGTTCCGGACAGTGAAGCAATAGACCTTAATGAGTACAAAACCTGCATACGCAAATTAGAAATACACTATCTTCCCAAGGTAAGCAACATTTTGGAACGCTAATATTTTGGGAAGAGATTACAAAGAGAAGGGGAATCTATAGAGAATTATGTAACAGACCTCAGACGACTTGCATCTTCGTGTAAATTTGGGGTATTAGCAGATGAAAGAATAAGAGATCAATTCATGCTAGGATGCCACATTGAGAAAGTCTGCAAAGATTTATGACTCAGAGATGAACCCACTCTTGGAAAAGTATTAGCCATTGCTAAAAAGATAGAACATTCCCTGAAATGTGTAGATGTGATTAAGAATGATTCGTCCAACCAGGTGTGCACTGTCAATAGTAGTATTAATAAGTTTGTGGGTGCAAAGAAGAAGGAAAACAGAAATTCCACAATCAATAAAGAGAAGAGATGTTTTAGATGTGATAGGTCAGGACATTTTGCCAATGACAAAAAGAGTCCCGCTCTAAAAGCTGTGTGATCATATTGTAAGAAACAAGTTCATTTTTTCTCAGGTTGCAGAATGAGAAAATCAAAACAAAGCATCTATGAGGTTCATGCTAATGAAAATGAAAATTTGGGCTCTATAGATTTTGATTGTGGGCAAATTGTTTTACAAGTAGGGAATGGGAGCTGTGATGGTCCTTTAGACTTCATCCAGGTTGATGGGAAAAGAACAAGGGTCCTGTTTGATTCTAGTGCTAAAATCACAATTATATCTAACAACTTCTTTAATCACCATCTGAAGGGTACTATAACGTTACTTAAACCTGACATCAGTCCATGTGCTTATGGAGGTGAATTAATAGACCTACATGGATATTTTATAGGTTTAATTGAATATAAAGATTGCTATACCTCTGGAGAGATATATGTATCCAAGAAGGGCGACAGTATTATAAGCTGGTGGCATCAAAGGGACCTAGGTGTTATGTTGTATCCTAATAGTGAAAATCCCATTGTGTTGAAAGACACTGTTTCTGTCAATACTGTAACACAAAAAGCTACTGGGACAGATTCAGATTTACAACAGATGTTATATGGTGAGTTTCCTAGTGTCTTTAGGAATGGACTGGGTTGTTTAAAGGGTTATCAGTACGAAATTAAACTTATCCCTGATTCAGTTCCTTTTTGTAGTAAAATAAGGAGTGTTCCTGTGAACATAAGAGAAGACATGCAAAGTGAGTTGAACAAACTCAAGGATCAAGGTATAATAGAGGAGGTTGAGAGTACAGCTTGGTTAGCCCCTGTTGTTGCTGCCAGGAAACTCAATGGTTCACTTAGATTGTGCATTGATCTCAGACAATTGAACAAATGTGTCATGGTTGATAGATATCCTTTACCTAATATTGCTCAATTGCTTATGATGATAGGAGATGCAAATGTATTCAGTACTATTGATCTTGCCTCGGCCTATCATCAGATACAGCTCGATGAAAAGTCTATGGACCTTACTGCTTTCATAACACCATTTGGTACATTCATATATATCAGACTTCCTTTTGGGCTAATTTCTGCTGCAGCTGTTTTTCAAAGTATTATGGAGAGAGTTTTGAGAGCTTTGGAATGAGTCTGTGTATACCAGGACGACATTTTGGTGTATGGAAAAGACAAAGATGAACATGATGCAAGGGTCAGACTAGTGTTAAGGAGGTTGTGTGATCATAATCTGACTGTGAAGTTAAAGAAATGCAAATTTGGCACAAACACCATTGATTATTTGGGCCACACCATAACAGGTGAGGGTGTCATTCCAAAGGCTGATCTTGTAAATACTATTCAAGAGATGGTTCCTCCCACTACTAAAGAAGAACACATGCACTTTCTGGGAATGGTAGAGTACTATCATAAATTTGTTTAAAAGTTTGCCAAAGTTACATACAACATGAGGGGTCTCCTAAAAAAGGTACAAACTTTGTATGGAATGATGAGTGTGGGAAAGAATTTGAGGCGATCAAAAGTAAGTTAGCTCTAGCTCCCAGACATAAGAACTTTGACCCAAAAAAGAGTTCTATCATTACCACTGATGCCAGCCTCAGAGGTCTTTGGGCAGTCTTACAGCAAGGTGGGTGTGGTCCGGAAAATACCATTATGTTTTTGTCAAGAAGTCTCAAAGGCTCAGAATGCAGATATTCTGTAATTGAAAGGGAAGCCCTTGCTGTACAATGGGCTATTAAAAAGTTAAAAACATTATTATGGTGCACTACTTTCACTGAAAAAACTGATCACAAACTTTTGTGCAAAGTATTCAATAAGAAAGGTATTGACTCTATTTTATCTAGAATATCTAAATGGGTGGTTGATCTACAAGATTATAGCTTTGAGGAAAAATACATCCCTGGAGTGGAAAATGAATTCACAGATACTTTGTCTAGGTTTGTAAATGAGGACAAAACGAATCATCTAGATAATGATATTATTGATGACTATAAAAATTTTGTGTGCGAACTTGATTATGAGATAATATCAGAAGACAAGTGGCGTGAAGGAGTAAAGGAAGATTCAACTCTGCAAAGGTAATAGATCTCATTAGTCATGATTGGAAATTCAAATGCCAGGGAGGAGAACTGTGTAAAGACTTTTGGTTGGTCAAAGGTCAGTTAGCAACCAAGGATGGCTTGCTGTTACGTGGCACTAGATTAATTCCTCCAGTCAAATTAGGGAAGAATTAATAAATATAGCTCATAGGTGTCATTTAGGCATCTCTAAAACCAAGGAAAGGTTGTGGTCTAGTTACTGGTGGCCAGGGATGGACACACAAATTGAACGTCTGGTGAGGGAATGTAGGCAATGTGCTTTAAGTGAAAAAAGCATGAAACCAAAAGTTCAACCAATGGTAATAAGGAATCGTCCTGATAAACCGTGGAAAGACATTGCATTAGATATTTTAGGACCCATACATGGAAATGGTCAGGAAAACTATGTCATAGTTGCAATGGATATGTTCTCCCGCTGGCCTGAAATATGTTTCTCCAGAGGCATTGAAACTCAACATGTCATACATTTTCTAAAATATCTTTTTATAAGAGAGGGTATCCCTGAAACATTACTTACTGACAATGGAGTACAACTAATTTCCAAAGAAATTGAGACATTTCTTCATGTTTGTGGTATCAGGCACAAGAAATGCGCTCTATACCATCCGGAATCCAATGGAATGGTAGAAAGGTTTAATCGGTTATTGAAAGAGACCATAGCCTTAGCTAAAAATGACAGCAGGAATTGGCAGGATAAAGTCATCAAGAGAGTTGGTGTATACAGGTTTACATCTCATACAACCACAGGTATGTCTCCTTTTGTGTTGTTTCGTGGAAGATGTCCCAACACTATGCTAGAACCTTCTTGGGTTAATGCATTTTTGGGAAGTGATGAACAGACTGATGAAGATAAGCAGTGGAGAGAGACAGAATCTTCCAAAATAAGTAATAGCAAGTTATATTTTGATCAAAGCCATTCTGTTAAGGCGACTAAAGTAAATATAGGTGACCTTGTTATGATAAGACGTCCTGGTTTACAGACATGTGGAAACAAATTGTCTAAACCAATGAAAGTTATCAGGGTTTTCACGCCATCAGAACTGATGATCATCGTGTATGGATTCTCAACAGAGTGGTTTTATATAAAGGTAAAGTTTTGCAAGATACTGAAGTAAAGAACAAGATTGACTCATGGAAGGTGGAAGACAAAGATGGTGTACCGCCAAGGAAGTCTGGCAGAAAGGTCCAAAGTCCTTCTTATTTAAAAGACTATGTTTAATCGTTATTTTTTGTGTGTTTTTATTTCCATTCCTTCCTTTTGCTTCCATATTAGTCTCAGGTTCATTTTCTCGCTCGTGTGTATATGAAGTTTCTTGTTTAGTCTTAATTCATGTAAAGCTGTGTTTTAGTTCTCTCAGTCATGGATGACTTTAAGTCTGTATTGGAAGAAGGGGGGTATGTAGTCTATACTGATGTCATCGTTGACATCAGAGTAGAATGGAGAGGTGGAAATTGGAAGGAGTTGGGATGGGTGGAGGGTGGAGGAAAGAACTGTTAGAAGGATGGCTGAGCTGTTATATCCTAAATACTAAAATATATCTCTCCTCCACATCACTACGGACCCGGAACTATCCTCATTTCAGTATGCCAATAGCTGGTCAGTGACCTGCATGACCAAAGGAAACGGGGAAGCTCCATGTTCAGAAATTGACAGGGACAGAGCAAAGACACACCCCGATAGACCTAAGAAATGCAACTGGAGTAAGGTATGCGTTATTAAGGATGCTGAACTGGATATACTTAAAATGTGAATTGCAGGATACTGTATAAGGGTGATAGGATCTGTTGCCACTCCAAATCGTGCAATGGGGGATCTATCTCACTTCCCACTTCACTCAGAGGGAACTCCTGGTTTGATCCCAGTGCTGGAGGTGTGCTTTATGAAGTCACCAGAGAAGGTGAGTACTGCTACCCAAGGTATAGAGCACTTGAGTCACTGCATTAGCGAGGAGCTTTGAGTCTTGGACCTGCAAAAGAGTTCTCAGCAATCATTTAACTTGTACGTAAGTGAGGAAGTAACTGGGAAGGATTGTAATCTCTGCCCTGAGGGTATCACATTTTTACAATTCGCCAGCTGAAAATAAATCTGCGATGGCAGAAATTTCCTGTTCAACCCACACCTCGAGGTGTGTCGGGGAATACTGTCAGCACTGGCCGGTAGCCCGATACAGTGATCACAGGAGCATAGGTTAGCGCATGCCGGTGAAGTGCTTGTGAGCACCTGAGACAGTGCAAAAGTGGTGGATAACAGCAGGACAACAGCAGACAAAGGGCATTTCAGAGCTAGAACCATGGAGCTCAGCTGAACTTGAACTTGGTCTCTCACAGGAAGGCCCGTTTCAAATAGGGAGTGGCACACCAGTCAGCTGGCAGGCTGCTGGAGCTGCACTGAAAGAAAATATTGTCTGGGAGTCCCAAGCCACCAGCCTCAGCTGGGATTTTAAGAGTAGACAATGCGGCGGCCTTGTTCCCAAGAAAATCAACCAATGTCACATCCAAGTCTCTGAGGAAGGACCTGGGAAGTGACAAGTGGAGATTAACAAACAAATACAGAAGACGTGGGAGAATTATCATCTCAAACAATGATCTATGACTGACAAAGGCAGTGTCAACCAAAAAGAGAACTGTACCCTCAACCTTCTCCAGGTTACCATCCTAGAGGTCTAACAGAGAATGATACACATTAATCCCAAGATAATGGAACTTGACCATTTCTCATTAAAGCTGAGGGTCCAACTAGAGGAGAGGACACGGAGTTGTGTAGCCAACACAGAGGGGGAAGATACAGTATTTAGACCAGATGACCTTCAGTCCAGAAAACGTCACAAAGTCAGTCAGGAGAAGAGCTAGACGGTTGAGGTCAATTTGATCATCCCTAATATATAGGAGGATATCATAAGCATATAAGGACGATGGATGGAGAGTGGCTTGAGTCATTCCGCCCCACTGCACTCACTGTTGCTGCAGCTTCATTGTTAAAGGTTCCATCGCAAACACAAAGGGCAATGGTGAGAAAGGCCATCCCTGACCATTGCTCCTACCCATTGTGAAGGAGCGTGGGACACATTACCCTGTTTTGACCCTGGCTGTCGGAGCCACATATAACAGAAGAATCCAATTACAACAAGTAGGGACAGTATGCATCCTGTGTAACACTCTTAGCATGTAGTCCCAGTGGAGAGATTTGAAGGCCTTCTCTAGATCAAGGGCAATACACACTGCAGATCAAGGGCAATATACACGTCCCTAAGAAAGGCGTCCAAGGAGCTGGCAATGACATCCCAGAGCCTTCTAAGGTTATGCGAGATGTTACAGCCCAGGATAGAATTGGATTTGTCAAAGTGTATCAATAATGAGAGATTCGAAAGCAAACAATTACCTAGTAATTTATAAAGAATCTTAAAATCCATATTGAGAATCGATAAGGAATGATAAGAGGACATGTCCGTAGAGTATTTATGGAGTTTGAGCAACGTGGAGATGACAGCCTCACACAAGGAACCTGGGAGGTGGCTCCATTTAAACAAGGCTGAGTAGAGGTGAAGCAGTTGGAATGCCAGCTTAGAGGCAAAGAGGGTATAAATACAGACAGGAGTCCATTGGATCCTGGAGTCTTCCCCCAAGGCAAATCATGCAGGATAGCTCTTGCAAGGACAAAGAGAAGATCCTGCCTAGCCGTCGCAGTTAGATGGGGTAACAAAAGCAGGGCCAAGGAAGGTGTTGAGCACCAAAGCGGAGGGAGCAGTTGGGAGTCAATACAGGTGTTCCTATTAAGTAAATAAAAAAATGCATTGTTAATGTGACTGAATAGTGTATTTCTCCCTTGATGGGAGAACCAAACAGAGTGGGACAAAACCCATGGTCAATGACTTGACAAGATGTGCCAAGAGCCAGCCTGTCCTTTCCCTCGTCTTGTGAGTCCTGGCTCGGTAAGCAGCATAATCAAAACAACACAACTTCTCCAGGCTGTCAAATAAGGACTGTCTGACAGTTTTAACTTCATCCACTCTGTCCAGATCAGTAGGAAGCCCCTGCTTAAGATGCCACAGCAAAGTTTTCAACTGAGTGAGCTTCCCCCCACCAACACCCTCCATACTTCAACCAATGTTTTAATGCAGAACCCACAAGTGACAACTTTAAAGTCTTTCACTCCAATAGTGGGATGAGGCATTTTATGCCAAACGGGAATCAACGTAGTCATGCAAGGAATGGCCAAACACTGTGTCCTCAGGTACCAATGTCTGCAGCCACCAGGTCGGAATTTGCACCAACAGTCATCCCCAAGCCAATTGGGTTAAGGTCCAACACCGTCCTGCTGCATACATTGTGGACACGATACATGAGTAAATGTCAGGGGTGCTTACAAACCTGTCTATTCTAGAATGGTTTAGGTGGATTGGAGAATAAAAGGAGTAGTCCCTCTTAAGCAGGAATTTTATGTGCCAAAGGTCGCTCAGTTGCCAGTCTTTCAACTAACATTGGTGCTACCAAAAACAAGGATGATTGAGGATTGGGGAAGTGGGGTGTCAAACGGTCGACCGATGTAACCAGCACACAGTTAAAGCACCCCCCCAGGAACCTGGGTACTGCGGCCCAATCCAACAAACAATCAGACTGAGTGGCCCGTGTTGGAAACATAAATACCTGTTAGTACCAGGGGGAGCCATCTAAGTAGTCTTGAAGCAAAACATAGTGGCCAACTACATCAATCTTAGTAGCTTCTACTTTGAAAGGCTTTTGCTGGGCCTTACCCAGAGCACCACTTCCCTGGCGTATGCAGAGAAACTAGTACCAAACAATTGACCCCGCCATGTGTTGCAGAGCCTGGAGACCCCAGGACCGAACAAATGGGTTTCTGGCGGAGTAACAATTTGCTCTTTCCATCAAAACAAAGTGGGATGAATTTTGTAAAAAAAATTAGGAGAATTCATCCCTGTGACACTCCCCATTACACATTTAGACTGACTTGCGAATGGTACAGGATAAAGTGCAACAGCACTTGGCAGCATCTCCATGCAAGGCCTAATAGAAACCAGACTAATGAAGTGAAGTAGCCCTAATAGGGTGTATCTGATGCCCTAAAACAAGAGTGGTGTATGTCGAAGGAACCCCCAATAAAACAAACAATAACAGCAAAGCAAGGGGTTGAGACCTAACACAGTGCCCCACAAAAGTTGGTCCATCATTTAAGACCAAACACAGCATGTTGGAGAGGGTGAGGCCAAATAGCCAAGTAGCTGTAGATCGCTCTCAATACCCAAATTAGAGAACAGAAGTAGATAACGGCTAAGCAGAGGCAGGTGACCTAGTGAAAAGTCCAGAGGTCACAGCAGGGGACCCAGGACTATACCTGTGGCAGTGTGAACCACAGAGGTCATGCAGCAGCCAGCATATCCTGTACCCACATAATGCAGATGGCAGTGCTCTATTCCCCACAGGCAGGATTCTGGGTTCAGAGAGCACATCCGAAGGCTCAAAAGCAGAGGCCATGTCACCAGGATCCTCAGGGAGGAGCTAAATCAAGTCTTCAATCATTTGTGCCGTGATCATCGGCCCCCCTATCGCATCCAGGACCACCACTCCAGAGTGAATATCACCATAAGAGACACTGGAACCAAACAATAGCAACCGAGGAGAGGTGGAGAAATCCTAAAGTGACACCAGTGCCTCCAATGTAAGCTGTTGCTCCTGCCGAGCCTGATAACATGAAGGGTTTCTGCATGTCTGGCCCTTGGAGCACAGCCTCCGAAATGTCACTGAGAATCTGTCCAGGTGGGGGTCCTGCCATGGTGAAACAGGAGAAGAGATCGGCATTGGACCCTTCCAAGCCACCAACTAATCCAAAACAAACACCAGGGTTCTGAAAAAGTGCGATGGTCGGCTGTGACTCTCAACTTTGCAGGAAACAACAAGGCATATTTGTATCCTTAAGAGTGCAGTCTCTTTTTCACCTGCATAAAGGAGGAGTGTTTACACTGAACATCAAGTGTGTAATCCAGAAGGATCATAACCGTAGCATTATTGACCTGGACCTGATCTTTTTTCTGGAGCATCTTATAGGATCATGTAGCTATCCTTGAAGATGACCAACTGAGCAATCAGAGGACTAAATGTTGACTCAGGAGGGGGAAGGGGTTGGGCTGGGATCCTGTAGGTCCTCTCATCAATGAGGCAGGGTGATAAAGAAGTTCAGGGCCACAGGTTTCTGCAACAAATCCACCATAAATCGCAGAGGTCCTCCCCCTCTGTTTCCTTCAGAAGACCGATAAGTTGAACTTTGTTGGAGCGGGGACCACCTTCATGGATAGATGAGCCTGTCCCCCAAGACCTTACAGCACTCCAGGATATGCTGAGTATGCTGTGATAGCTCCTTGGTGCAGGGCTTTAAACTATAGGTGGTTTCTGTGTTGGAGGCCACTTTTTCTGATAGTTTCTGCTGGTTCAGGTGGGGCATCATAAAGTCAGTTTTCAAGGCATCAACCTTGGCCTCCAAGGCAGCCCTGGAATCCGCAGTTGTCACAGCAGTATGATAGGTTGTGGCTGAGAAGCAGCCTTGGAAAAGTTTCCAGAAAGGTCATGGTCCAAGAAATCATGATGAGCTGCGAGTGGGTATTCTGTTGACAAGCGCACCTGCTGGTGTTGTGTGTTTTGCCCATACAATGCAAACTCTTCCAATACCAAAGTACTGGGCTTGTGAGGATGTGGCGCAGCAGAGTTGCTGTCCAGTGGTGACCCAGGACCAAGCAGAAGTGGCACCTGTCCAGCCTTACTCTCTGTTGATATACAAAAGCACAGTAGGCACGAGCAGCCAGGGGTTGCCGGCCAAATCGAGCAAGTGGAAGGGAATGGCTGGGTGCTGATTAGACCAGGTGCAGGGTCTATAGAAGAGTGTCAGTGTCATGGCCAGCCTGGAGAATGCAAGTCCCCTCAGTCTTCAGTAAAGTAGGCATTGGAGCCCCACGGTAAACACAAAAATGAGTGGGAGCCGAAGAACAGTGCCCCCTCCAGGTTTGCCTCACCCTGTGGGCCCTCTAAAAACCCACTGTGGTGCATGAGCAGCCTGGAAAGTCAACTGTCTGGGCTCCCAGCTGGTGGCTGGGCATAGAACTGGGGGGGGAGAAGACCACTGCAAAGGTAGTGGGCTCAAGGAGGGGGGGTTACTCACCAATTAAGAGTTTGCTTAGGCAACTCCCTCCCTGTCTCAGCTTCAGCAGGTCTCAGCAGCTTGCCCAGCAGCTCATGGATGTTTCCCCGGTCACGAGTGGGGAGAGGGCACTGCAGGGCCAGCACCACTATGGGCAGCCCCATTTGGCACAACAGCGAGGCCAGGAGATTTTAGATGAGCCGGATTTGGGCCCCCGCTGGCCCACCACAGTTGAGGCAGTTTGCATTGGCAGCATGTTCCAGGCATCACCGCTGAACCTCGCAGTCTCCTGAGCAAGCACAGCCCAGCCTTCTTGATCCCAGCCCCCCAGGCCAAACAGATGCACCGGAGCATGGGGGGAGATTAAGGAATGCCTGGACTGACTACTATGCTCCAGATAGTGGGTGAGACTGCACAGGTAGGTCCCACTGCCACTGTTACAAGCAGGATTCAACAGGCAATGCAGAGTTCTTTAAAGCTGTGGCCAGCATGTTCACCAACCTATTTATCGACTTTTTGTGAATTTCAGCGACTGTGAATTTAGGTTCATGGTCGCAGATCTCCTTGTGATTCATCTTTGGGCAGCAAGCATGTGACACGTAGTCAATTTTGGAGCCGAGGCTCCAGAGACAGATGTTGTGGGTGTCTGTCATCAACATCTGTCAATGACAGTATTGACATGGATTAAAGCCTATTGTTTTAGGGGGAGACATGTTTACACACTGGGATTAAGTTTTTGGAAAAAAGTCTCATAGACTCATTCAATTCAATAAGCTCCGGATCCGCGCTGGTAGGTGCAGATAGAAAGGAACTGATGTCAGCACACATGGATGTCATGTCGATATAGGGGATCCCGCATGCCAGACAATCACATCCTGCGCAGGAGGGATCCGACACCATCTAAGACGCACAGAGAAATTGCTTCTAGAGTGTCCGACCCAGTCTACTGCCTGCAGAAATGCACAAGATGAGGAATCTTTAGTTAGAAGTCTCTATCATTAACTAAGGAATCTCAGAGTGTTACTGAATCAGCTGCAAAAAAATATGGTTGTGTCCTTTGTTTTTTTTATCTCTATGGCACTTCTACAGACATAACAAACCTGCTGCCTGAGGTGAGAAACCAAGCTTTTTGGACAAGTACATAATCTGATAAAGGTACAATTCTTATGGAGAACAGTATTACATTTGAAAAAGATTTGAGTTGGCAAGGAAATCTAGTGAAATGGGATATGGTTGAGAGAATGCCCTAGATCGGGAAGTCTTTCAGTGGTTTATCTCACTCTTGCCAGACAGGAGGGAGATTACTTCTATGTCCCATTTACATCCTGTGCCAAGAAACGTTCCTCCTTGGTACTCAAGGTTTCCCTTCAGTCCCCGAGTCTCTTGAACACTGAAGTGAAGTCACTAATATGCCACATACAATCCCATGATTTTCACTTTTTATAGGTAGGATGGCGTAAAGGGGACTCAGTATATCGACAGTGATCTGTGTGTTAATGCCAGTTCTTTAAATGGGAAAAAAGAAGCGCAGGTACTCACCAAATTAAGTAGGAAGAGCCTAAAGGGGCAGCTAGTGGCATGGCCTGGGGCATAGCTGTGAGGTCTTTAATAACAGCAGCATTTTAGGTGTGCATCAGTGGGTAGTGATCTTTGAACTAAATAGTGACATTTCCACCACCATGTTGACATACATTTGCAAAGAATCTGAAAGGTGCTATACAACCATTTTATAGCACAACAAAATGTTACAGATGTAGCATTGCAGCGGGATGTAGAACTTTTTGATAAATTGTAATCGAGATCCCCCTGCGTTGCACCCGAGAGCGCCGAGGGACGACCCTGGGGCCCGGTGACTGAGAGCGGCCGAGGGGTAAGACCGAGGGGCAAACCCAGGGAGAGTCAGAGGCCCCTCAGGACCCAGTGACAGAGACAGGCTGAGGATGACGGGGGACCCTCGTTAGGCCCTCTGACGCCCCGCCGACTCCCGGGTGGGGCAGGGCTGAGACCCTTGGAGACCCTGAGACCCTTGGAGGTGATTGACTGCGCCCCCGGAGAGACCGCTGACCCGCAGTCCCGTTGCAGTCCCGTTGTGTGCAGGGGTAGCCGGTGACCTGCGCCCTCCACAGAGATTTCCAAGGGTGTTATAGTAGACCTCATTACACACTCCTTCACCTAAAGGGACCCGAGGAGGGGTCTGAGGAGCCAGCGATCCGAGCACCGGAAACTGACTGTGGCATCAGAGAGAGGTCCCGGTGTCTGATCCCTTACCACAGACTGGCCTTGGGCGCTAGAGCCTGATCCTGGCCACAGGCACCACAAGTGACTGACCTCCAGGCACCACAACTTGGGTACTAGTGACTGACCCCGAGCACCGTGACAGGACCCGCATCAGAGACTGACCCCGGGCACAAGAGGCAGACCCCGGCACTGGAGACAACCAGCAGCACACTCTTGCAGGACACCGGGTTGCCGGTTCAGATCGCCGCCGCCGTAGTAGGCTGCCTGCTAAAACACGCAGGGAGATCTACAATACTCAGAATTCTCTGGGTTTCCTGTGCGCTAAGTGGCGCGAAAGTGCTGCCACGCCCCCCGGGCCCTTAAACTGCAACAAGGTACACTTCACCGGGCAGGGGCAAGAGACGGGACTGGGCCTAAACTGCCTAAACTGTAAATTATTTGTAGTACATCTTGACTACGCGGTTTTGTGTTTTGTATTGCTGAATTATAGCTGGTGGTACTTACTGCAGCCAACCAACCTATGATGGCTAACTGTGATAACTCCGCCAAAAAACTAGGGGCTACTATGCTTGATAACTACCTGGTTAAAATGGTTAAAAAGATTAATAGTGATCGTAGAGTCTCCCTAGGGAAAGGAGGTTCCCCTGTTCAGACACACCCTAGTTCCTCCCCACATACAGTGTCTACCTTTGAGGATCTGGGCGCCATCACTGATCAGGATATGATACTAACTCAGGCACAGATATATTCTAATCCCTTAGACTCAATGGGTACAACCGGCGAGAGCCCATTTAGCCCCGTGGTTATGGCAGATACTCCCCCCCAACCAGCAAGAGCAGTTAGGGCTTGTAGAAAGTCGTTGGGCAAAAGAGGAGCGGGGAAGGTCAGCAATTCTCGAAAGTCCCTCGAAGCAAAAACCCATACTATTAAACCAAAGGGGTTAGACGGGGGATCTGATAAGCCAGCGGGTTGCTGTCACAACAGGCAGTATATAGAAAATATACTGGCAACAGAAGAGGATAAGCTAGCGGCAAAAATGGCTGAAATTTTTAGCACACTATTGTTGAAAATTGAAGTACTTACCCAAGAGGTCCACAGTTTGAGGGTACAAGCCACATCGACACCAGCAGCTGTACTAACGGTACCTCTTGGTTTACCATCTGGAAATTGTGTTGAGCAGGCAATACTCACGGGCAGCAGTTTAAGACATAAAGCCCCATGTAACGAAACAAGTTTGGAGGCGGAGCCCACTATACCTAGGGTACCCGAAGTGATTCGAGGGTCCCTAGAGGGTAGGCCACAACCAACTCGAGTCCACAAGGAAGTAAGAGAGCACATCAATAATTATAATGTTAGGATTGATCTCCCACCTGAGGCCGCTCCATTTGTATGTATATTGTCAGGAGTGCCAGAACTTAGTTCAGGTAAAAAAGAAGGTTACAATGACTTAAAAAATAAAGTAGCCTTCTGGCTTACTAAGAATAGACCCCTCCCCCCTACCATTGATGGTAAAAATTTAAATGTGAGAAGGGTGGGTTGGCTTGGCCACATGATTAAAGATATTCCAGGTGATCTGGTAATAGTTAATTTCAGGAGTACAAATGTGGTCCCATTTTTGCGAGGCTGGTGCCCGCAACTTGCAGATGGACCAATAGTCACTTGGGAACTCCCAGATTTTTATCCTACGGTGTATCCCGAGGTGAAGGTGCCTTCCCAGATTAATAAAAATGTCATTAACCCTCCCAGGGGCTGGTTCGCACCAGAAAGCATTGAACCCTTGATTACTGCCGGGAGATATGGGCCGTTATCCTGTCTAGATGAAAATGATTGACTGATTGGTAGAGAAGAAATAGTTAATTTAACTTTATTGAAATCCCCCCACATAGAAGATATAAGCTGGAAGGCTATTGCCACAGATCCAAGTAATAATCCTGACATTTCCCCTGTTGGTACATTGTCTGCATTACCCAATTTTAGTATGGACTCACCCACTGCTTTAGCTGAGTCTGTTGACATGTTATCAAGGTATATATCCTGGAACATAGCCGGTCTAGAGTCCAGCCAGTGTATTCCTGATTGGAGGGACTTCATTGATCAGGGCGATATAATTGCATTCCAGGAAACATGGGCTATCACACCGATATTTCGGGTGGGGTATCTGAACTTTAGCAAGCCAGCAATTAGAGGCCAGAAAGGGCGTCCTGTTGGAGGTCTTACAATTTGGGTCCGCCAAAGTGCGGGTGTTAGAGTTGAAGAAGTGTCAATTGATAGCCCAGACATAATTGCCTTAAAGATAAAGTCCAACCAAGGTACAAACATCCTGTTGGTTAATATTTATGTCAGGGGCCTCCAGGGAGGAAGGGTTTCTCCGACCCTCCTCCTGTTGGATGACATTTTATCAGGTTCAACGACCGATGGCCACAAGATTGTGATGGGGGATTTTAATACTTGTTTTGAGCCCTTGGGTATTGAGGACGGCCTGCTCACCGAGGAGGAGGATCTATCCTGGGGTATTCCCCAACTTGAGATACCCTCGATTGCTAAGTGGTCGAGCTCAGCCACCTATATCAAGGGGCTATGCCTGGATATGGGTCTAAGAGCTGTTAATGGAAGGGTCAAGTCAGATAGGAAGGGCAGGCATACGTTCAACAACGGCAGACACAGTAGTCGTATCGACTATATTTTGGTCGATGTGAGGCAGTGGTTTGCAGTTGTTGATATGCTAGTTACGGAACGCCCAGAGAGTGATCATGACCCGCTGGTTTTGACCTTAAGGGATTCCAGCTTTCAGAGGTCAGAGGGTAGTGGTCCTAATATAACAGCACGAGAGGTCATTGTGAGCAATGACATGCGCAGGGTACGTTGGCCCAAAATAGCCGTTGACGCTGGGGCCCGTAGGGCGATAAGAACCTTAGTGTCTAGCTCTGTGGAGCTTTTAAACAATTGTGGCTCACAGGACGAGATTAACAGCGAACTTATACGTACCCACTCTGACTTGTTTCAGGAACTTAAAAAGTTGTTCATCAAACAAACCCCTAAACAACCTAGGCCCAAGAAATACTCATCCCCTACTTGGTTTGATAAAGAGTGTAGTTTGACAAAAAGAGTTCTCTTTGAGGCTATTAAAAACAAAAATCATAGCCAGATTAGATCTTGTAGAAAACTCTATAATGAGGCAAAACGCAAAGCAAAACAAAAGTGGGACGAGGAACGCTGGCTTATGCTGTCAGAAGCCTGTGGTAAACGCAACATGCAACAGTTTTGGTATCTCATGAGATGGGGTATTTCGCAGGACGCCCACTATAGCCCAGCATCTGTCTCTAATCATCAGTGGGTAAAAAATTTTGAGGATCAGTTTAAGTGTTATACAGTAGAAGTGACTATACCCTACCGTCTTGAGCCCGCCGAGCTGTTAATATTCTCAGCTACTGAAGTTATCAATTGCCTGTAAAATATTCCCAAAGGGAGGGCCCCTGGCCCAGATGGTATTCCAGCGGACATTTTTTTGGAAGACCAGGACCTATGGGTGCCTTATATACTCCACCTGGCGAATGCAGTTGCTGCAGGCGCTAAAATTCCTGATTCATGGTATGGGGCAGAAATCCTTCCTATATACAAGAAAGGCGATCGCTCAGTACCCTCAAACTACCGGCCTATCAGCCTTATTGATGCGATCCAAAAAATTATAGCGCGCCTCGTCTTAGGGAGGATACAGGAATGGATAACAGACTCAGATATTTTGACTCCGTTGCAGGCGGGCTTTAGACCTCATGTAAGCACCCTTGATCAAGCCTTTCGTTTTGCCCTCTTATATTGGAAAACAGTTTTTTTGGGTAAGGGCAAGTTATATGCAGCTTTTGTGGATCTAAGATCTGCATTCGACTTGGTTCCTAGGCCTAAATTATGGGATTGCATACTGGAACAGGGAATGCCCAGGGCTCTAGTGCGACTCCTAGTGAATCTTCATGCACACACCTATGCCCAAGTCCGCTGGGGTAAGCCTGGCGAGGTTACGGACAGGTTCCATGTTTTGAAAGGTGTTAGACAAGGATGTGTCCTGGCTCCCACTTTGTTTTCCCTGTTTATTAACGGGGTTACCAAATATTTTGCAACACATCCCACGGATGCTCCCCAGATAGCGGGAATGAAAGTACCATTGCTCATGTTCGCGGATGATACCTTGTTATTATCAAAGACTAGGCAAGGGCTCCAACAGGCCCTACTCAGATTTGAGTTATTTTGTGACGAGAATGAGCTAGAAGTAAATGTTTCTAAAACAAAATTTATGGTACTAAGAGGTCGAACACAAACTGTGGCAAGGGTCAAAATGTGTGGTGCTATTCTTGAGCAAACTAATGAATTTACATATCTGGGTGTGCATTTTAGTGACAATTTTAGTTGGAAACCCCAGATTGATATCCAAGCACTTAAACATGCTCAACTAGGCGGAGCCCTTCTTAAGGAATATAAAAGATCATTTACCCACCCGATGTCCCCACTTATGGAAATCTATGGGTCAAAAATTCTTCCCTCAGTCTTGTATGGGGCAGAGCTTTGGGGTTATAGCAATCTGGACCGACTGATGCTGGCCCAAAACAGATTTACAAGAGGGGCGGTTGGTCTTCCGAGGTCATCCCCACGTATTCCGCTCCTTTATGACCTTGGGCTCCAACCGGTGGAAGACCAAGCCAGATTTCGGCCCTTGGCCTTCTGGCGGAGGTTGTGGTCTACCCCAGAGCTGTTATTATATGTGAAAGCATGTCTCGAGGTAAGGGACACCCTAGGATCTGATAAGATTGGCTGGTTTAAGGGTGTTAGAACCACTCTTTGTGCCATGGGTCTAGGTGCCCTTTGGCACAACCCTGACTCAGCTACCTTTCCTTCAAAAAAAGTGCTGAAACAACTATATTGGGAATGGGTGGTAGGCACAAGACACTCATCCCTTATAGGTAGTTCCCTTACAACAACATTTTTACACGTGAAAGATGCCTCTGCAATTGAAAAGTACTGGGATGTTATAACAAAACCCATGGACCGTAAATTATATCACCAAGTTAGAGTGGGCTCATTACCATTAAGGTGTTTAACCTCCACCTGGGGTACTGGTGGCCCAGATAAATGCCCATTGTGTACTGAAATGCGGGAAAATGTGAGCCATTTGTTTTTTGTTTGTCCATTATATGCTGCCCCAAGGAAGAAGTGGTTGGTACCCCTATGCAAAAGTCTGGGCACACAATCGGCCGAGACTGCTTGTAGGATCCTTAAAACTGATCCTTCACCTACTATAGCAATAGGGGTGGCCAAATTCCTGGGGTGGGCATGGATAATTCGTTTTGAATCACTAAAACAGCTACATGTTTTAGATAAGTAAATTATCCTGAATTTTAGAACTGAGCCTTTTTAAAGTAATGTACTCCTTTTTATTATTATGTTAAAATATTTAACAAATGATGCATTAGATAGATTTAATACGTTCTTAGTAGCTTTTATGAAATATTGTATTTATTGTTATAATCATTAGCACTGACAATTTTATAAGTATTATGACGTGTAGCATGTCTTTTATGATGAAATATCGAATAAAGACTTCTTTGACTTGACTTGATAAATTGTAATGTATGTAACCAGGTGACCAACATTTTAATCCTGCTTGTCTAACTATACTAATGTGTGTGTTCTGAGCCAACTTATTTTATCTCCCTGCACTCTTTCTGTCCCAATTGATGTTAGTAGGAAGTAGTCAGAATGCACGGTTAAGAGCCACTAGTCTATGGCACTACTTACTACACCCACCTACAATGTACGTGCTAGTGTCCCTTCTCTAGCAGTAGAGCCTGCTTGCTTATGTTTTAGTATGGCATTTGCAAACACGGAGTAATTTTTTTAGACAAATGTCCGTCGCTAGACGTGAATCTTAATATACTATGTGAAAAATGAAAGTGTTTTGTAACATTGCAAGAAGGTAGGACACATCATACCCTAGCCACACTCACTTGAGCAACACAGACAGTGCTTCACTATTACACAGACACATTTCCTCTCATCTTTCACGAAACCTGCAAGAGCTGTCTTCCCGACTTAATCTGCAAAAGCTATCTTCTACAAGAAATCGGAGGTCCAAATAGTAACGCAAAGCTAACACTCGATTGTCCACAGACTGTAAACATCCACACACAACAAATACTCTCAAAGCTCCCAGCTTTCCCTCAGACCCTCGCTCCTGACTATGAAACAGTGTTCTTGTGTTTCCAGATCTTCCCTCGGCGATGGAGCGCTGCCACGAATAATCGAATGCAGAGGAGGCTAGGGAGACCACTGGTGCGATTGTCCATGATGCAAACCCACCCGCCTCATCAATAGTATTTAGCTTTGAGTGTGAACCTCCTGAAGGGGGGGCGGGGTCACAGGAAGCGTCCCTTGGAGGTGGTGCTTAGCGTACAAGCCATTTTATAGAAAGAAGTGGGAGGCTCTGCGCTTCTGATATTGAGCGCGTAAAAGTGACTGCCATTTTGCCTCCATTCCACTGCTCATGGCACTGTGGCAGCAAGGTGACACCACATACACCCACTTTCACATGTATTGTATTTTAATAGTATTTATATAGCGCTTACTACCCCAGACGAGGCGTCAAAGCACTTTTCAGCAAGTAGCACGCTAATCCGGAACCCAAGAGGAATTAGTGGTGCATTACTATAGGGAAATATGAGTTCAGTTTTAGTATTTTTATAAGTTAATTTGAGCAGAGGATATGTGAGTTTATTAGTTGGATTGACTAGAGTAACAGAGGGATAGAGGAGGGAAGAATCCAGAAGTGTTAATTGGAAGTTTATAGTAATAGGATGAGGCTTGGGATGAGTAGAGATGGAGGAGGGAAGAGTCTGTGGAAATGGTTAGGGAGATCGTAGTAGCAGGAGGGGTTTTGGATGGGTCAAGGTGAGACAAATGAGGGAGAATTTATTATGGTTGTTTGGGAGATCATGGTAGTAAACTGAGGTTTGGGTATGCATACACACAGGCACGCTAACACCATTCAAGGCCTTTTTACATGTCTACATCCCTGTGGTTGGGGTCTCATTCATTTCTGCTTTCTTGGCCCATACTCTGGCTGTTCATCACCTATCACCGTTGTCACAGAGCACTCGGCTGCCATCGTGTTCAATGTGGATGTCATGCCTATAGCGAGACATGGCAGGTACAGCCCCTATGTCAAACATGCAGTTTGATTGACTGCACAGGGTCTAATTGGCATCTATACTGTCAACTCAGTGAGTGTGACGCCGGTCCTCCCAACTCCCAATCCCGGGCATAATGCACATCAGTCAGAGGATCTCAGCACAGAGCCACAGGCCCAGAGAAGAGCGCAGACGCCTCCACTCTGAAAGTCTCGACATCAGCAGCACTTGTACTGTACTTATCAATACATATGAGAAAGTCCCAGCCGCCACTGAGGATTGATACTCTCCTTTGACCAAGCAGTTCCATTACTCAAGGGAGGAAAACTGAGAAGTGCCAGTACTTAGTACCGGTGAGTACCGGCCCATTTAAAGCACTGGTTACGGCTGTGAAATTCCGCAAATGTATGTTATTCAGATAAACGAGGCGCAGTTGGCTAAAGTGGAACTCGGAGAACACCAAAGTACTGATAGTGGGACGTAGAGAGGACGCCTGGGTCCTGCCTCCTAACCATATGAATGTGCAGTTTGCCCAATGCCAGTGCAAACAGCCCGCAATCTGGAATTCAGAACTCCAAATCACAGAGCTACATATAATCCTGGCTACCTTTCTCCTTGTTGTAAGGTGACTGCTGTAACACCACTGGTAGTGGTCCACAAAGGAATATAGAAATTTGCTGCACCTGAGACTTACCTAGGGATCACTTACATAGGACCAGGGACCTAACATAAAGCCGCCGGTGGAGGCAAGTTTATATATCCCAAAGGGGACCCACTGTCAGGTCTGCCATTTTAAGATGAGATAACATGCCAGAAACACAACTGACAGCAGCTGCTGATTTAGGTTTCCTGAAAAGGACAATAACAAAATGTTATTGTGTTTCCTTCAATGCATGAGTCGAAGTGACTCAAGCGCTGCAACAAGGTCTATTTTCTGTTCATGGAATACACAGCAACGGCAGCTGCGAATTGTTTTTTTTAGGCACAGTATCTCGTTTTAAAACGGCAGACCTGACTGAGCAGCCCACTATGGGATGGGGAAGCCTAACCCCTCGCCCCCCAAACATCGTGAGGCTGTGTTGTGGCCCTGCTTAGCAGAATTGGTGGGACACCTGATTAAAAGATTATTTTCCCTCAGAAACCGGCTGTGGTTGTGGTTATAAACAGGAGAGCACAAAGGGCCAGATTTAATGGAAAATGATGGTGCGTGGCGTTGCGCCAAATTTGGTGTGGGTATGACGGGGACCCACTCACCCCTCAGGATTTCTATGTGGTGTGCCCCTAAGGTTTTTTATATGCCACTGAGACAGATCCAGATGATTCTGAACACAGCATTGTGTCAGTCTATAGGGTGCACTACTTCGATCCACCTACTTCTGAAAAGCCTACACACACTCCATACTCATACCAGAATGACTGTCACAGCTATGAGCATGGTTCATAATGCAAGCCTGCATGACTCTTGACCTCTAGGGTGCTACCCCGTTTAAAGGACCTGGACACTTAGGGAATGGGAGCGTGCAGCCAGTCAACTTAAGGCATATCTGTAGTTTTGTCTACTGTGACCCAATATTCTGGAGTATGGTCACTGATTATCGACAGCTGGCAGAAGGCTTACTCAAAACGGATCTGCAGATAGTTACTTTGGTCAAGAATTCAACAAAAGACCAGGTTCATCAGTGCCGATCTGCATTTGCCTAAAGTTTCAACCGAATGTAGCCACAGGTAGGATTTTAAAATACTTTGGTGATCTACCAATATTACACATGATATCCTTGGTATGGTCTCACCAGAACTTTTTGCCATTACCTCTCTTTTTTTCAGAATTTGTTTTTGTTGACTTTAGGACTATGTGCACTTTGCCATTGCTAACTAATGCTAAAGTGCTTCTACTCTCTTCTTTGGCCATTGTGGAATTGGCTTACACCCAACTGCACAGTTAATTTACTTGTAAGTCCCTAATAAAGTGATACTATATGTACACAGGGCCTGTACATTAAACGTTGCTAGTGGTCCTACAACAAGCATTGTGCCACTCAATAAAGTAGGGGTAGTCACACAAGTTTATTAGTTCATTAAAACCATAAAACTTTTACTTCCACATAAAATTTAACAGAGCAATTTTAGTGCAATAAGGCATTAATAGTAATAGGGCTACAGAACAATCTTAGTGTAGGTAAGGCAAATAGAGCGCAATAAAAGTCCTGTGTTTAAAATGAAATGATATATGAAATTTCCTTCCACATAGAAATTTAAAAGAGAACAGTAATAGTGCAATGAGACATTAGTAAAAATAGGACAAAGTGGCAAGAGACCTTCTATTGATTTTATTTACCCCTACTTAAGTCTGATTGTTAGTACCAGACTTTATTACAACACAGGCTAAGCAACTCAAATGAACTACCTAGAAGCCTTCCCTTCTTTAAGATGTTCAGAGTGGGATACAGGGATTTTGTTATCATTTCCGCCCTCCCTATGACTTGGTTATTTCGAGAGGCTGTAATTTTGCTTGAGAAAAGTTCAAAAAATTGAACCAGCCTAATGTTCAATATTGTATTTCGAGGGTTAAAAGCTTCAATTAATGCTTGTCTGCAGGATCTAATTTTTAAAGCGTTTAATTATTTTTTCAGTAAGAGTCTTCTTTCAACCGCCAAAGCTGGACAAATGCAGACCACATGCACCAAGTTTTCATCTGCTAGATGACAAAGACGGCACTCCTGGGAGCCTACTTGCCGCTCCTTCTTCCATTTTGGCATGAGGTCTAACGTTGGGACCTCACCCAGCCTAAGTCTGAGAAAGGATTGCTTAATTTTCCGTGAGCAGGAGCCAGCCATAAGTAGTGATTCTTTAAACGTTTTGTAGGAGTTAAGGATTAACCAACTGTGCTCCCTTTTGGTCAAAGAGACCCTATCTTCTAGCCAGCTCTGTAATTTACTTGCTTTGTTCACGGCTTTATTGAAAATGGGGATGGGTAGAGACCGGTCCCATACCTCATCTAAGTTCAAAAGACTCTTACTTTTTTCTAGATACCTTATGTAGTTGCAGTTCCCTCTTTCTAGGATAATTTCCTGCCAGACTAGATTGGCTAAAGACCCTTTTGAAGCGCGGCTCAATTTGTAGCAGCATTTAATATATGCCGCGGGTCGGGCTAACGACTGTTTGACCAGCATGAATTCCAGTCTGACCTGGGCTGGCGAAGCACACCCGGGGAGCCGAAAAACGCACTTATAGGTCTTTATCAGAAGCTTATCCAGAAGACCTACTTCCATCCCCCTCAATATTTCAGTCCCACAGGTGAGAGTTGGAAGTAGTTTTGCTCTCTACAGCTGTTAATGGGTTCAGAGCATGACCACAGATTGAGTTTGCTAGCTTATAAAAGGCGTAAGTAAGGGCCTGCGTCTTGATTTTTATTGCTTCTTTTTGTGGCGGGTAATTACCTCTAGCGTCCACCACAAATCCTAGGTATCTATATGATGTTACTTCCTCTAGGGTTTTCCCATTCATATGCCATTTACATTGGCTGGTCGGTCTGCGGTTTAAGATAATCATTTTAGATTTTTTATGATTGATTTCTAAATCATTAGATCCTGAGTATTCTTCTAAGGCCTTTAACAATTTCTGCATGCCTATTCTGGTATTACTAATTAGTAGTAGGTCATCTGCATATAGCAGATTGGATACTTGCTGACCGCCCAGTGAGGGTGAGTGGGATGAATGACCATTTAACTTGGTGGGGAGGTCTGCTATGTACAGGTTGAAGAGTGTTGGGGCCAGTACACAGCCTTGCTTCACACCAACTGTTGTTTTGACTGCCCTGAATAGGTGAGAGCCTTCCCCCAATTTAACCTTCACCCAAGTATCAGAGTATATCATTTTGATGGCATTTAAAATAGAATGTGGCAGCCCCCACAGTAGTAATTTGGCCCACAATTTGCCACGGGAGACACAGTCAAAAGCAGCTTTAAAGTCAACAAAACATAAATAGGTTGGAGTCCCCTTTGCTTTTGCTCATTTTATGATCAGACCTAGCCCCATAAGATTTGTTAATGCTCCTTGGTGCTTGGTGAAGCCGGTTTGATTTAAAGGTAGAATATTATTATCTGTAATCCAGGCTTCTAAGTGTTTTAGCACACAACTGGAAAAGTACTTGAGGTCAACGTCTAAAAGAGCGATTAGTCTGTAGATGCTTGGGGAAACCACGCTCCCACCGTAATATATGGGGTGGATTATAGAGCCTTTCCAGGATGCCGGGACAGTGCCTGTTGTGAGCACATCATTGAACATTGCAGCCAGGAAATTGGCCCATCATTCTGTTTCCTGTTTGAATAATGCTTGCGGTAAGCCATTAGGACCGCGGGCGCAGTCCGTTCGTGACTTTCCAATGATTTTTAATATTTCTGGTGCCATAAATTTCAAAGCTTCAGGGACGTTAGGTTTCCATCCAATCATATGCCCCTGGATTTGAGGGCCTTCTTCGATGGTCAGTTCTTTTAGATGGGACTTTAAATGGGATACCCATGCTTCCTCTGTTATGTTTGCATTATTGCCTGCTTTTGCACCATTGTCTATTGTATTGATGATTTTCCAAAATCTTTTGGAGTCAGATGTTTTGGTTGCAAAATGTAGTTTGGCCCACAGGGCCTCCTGTTGGTGTTTTTTAAAGGTCCATAGATCCCTTTTATACAATTTCCTTTGCTCTCTCAGAGCGGTCAGTATTGATCCATTATCTGGGCATTTACGCAGTGATCTTAACAATTTACCTACAGCTACTTTCCTTTTGCGCACTGGCAGCGGTAAAAGTGAACTTTGGCGGTGATTCAAATGTGCTCCCTTTCTTGTGTTACTTAAGTAATCTTTTTTATGAGGTCGAGGGCAAAATTCTCCCAAACTGTTGTCAACTTTGCCCCACTTGTGG
The DNA here is from genome assembly GCF_031143425.1 of Pleurodeles waltl. Lineage (NCBI taxonomy): Eukaryota > Metazoa > Chordata > Amphibia > Caudata > Salamandridae > Pleurodeles > Pleurodeles waltl. Next base: position 956,976,147 of record NC_090444.1, read on the forward strand.
TCATTGATTCTAGCTTTCGTAGGGCCTCTTGTGCCTGACTTTCAATGGTGTCAGAGGACCATTTGAGACGCTTTAGATTTTCGGTGCCCAATGCCCCGTTTAGGGCTACCACTTTCTCCAGCTTTTGTGGTGATGCGCAGATCCCAAATACCTGTGGCTTATGATCACTTTCCGTATGGTCCATGATGGTAAAGGTGTTTACTAACTTATATAAAGCAGGGGACACCAATGTGTAGTCTAGATAGGAGACCGATTTCCCGGAGAATCTTGTCCAAGCCGGTGGGATATTGGGCACTTCCGTCCGTTTAGCACGAAGAGGCCTACTGATTCACAAGTGCGTATAAAACTCTCCCCTATTTTGTCTTTCCTGTGTTTTTTTGGGAGGGTTTGGCTGGACATTCTTGTCACTGTTTGAATGTGATCCTCACTGGGGTTGTGGAATAAGCAGAGATTTAAATCGCCCGACATTAGCCAAAATGGCGATTTTACTGTGCTTTTTATCCTTAACAGTTGAGTTAACAATTTGTTTGCTTCAATTTTTTTTATTTTTTGGATTGATGTATGTGTTGACCAGGATCAGTGGTTCCTGTGTGTTTTTCCCCCAATCATCCAGCCGGAGTAATTGAAAGGGTTGGTCTTCCTCCTTATGCTCAGAGATTTTTACGAAAAGGCTCGTACTAACGTAGATGGCTAGGCCTTCCTTCGGCCTACCGGGCCTATTTGTTTTTGTTGCTGGGCTAAGATATTCCATGAATCCGATTATCGGTTTCGATTCCATTGCCCAGGATTCCTGTAGGAGTAAAATGTTGAAGGAACTGAAAAAATGTATTACTGCAGGATCCTCCAGTTTTGCCCTTAGGCCACCGAAGTTCCAGGAGCAAATGGATAATATGCTGTGTGCGGGTTGATCATTACCTATTCATTTGTTGCCCATCGGTCTTGAGGGTAAGGCCATCACTGCCCATTCCCTTTCCGGTTACATTTGTTGACCCAAGACCACTCTTTCTCTCCCTTCTTCTCTCCATACTTGGACTGTCAGCGGGTGCTTAGATGGACTTTTCTCACTGGACCTTTCTTCAATGGGTCTGCTGGCCTGATGTACTCCTTTCACAACCGACCATGTACCTTTAGGATTTCCCAGGTGTTGAGAGTCTAGTAACGGAGTTGGATAGCGCTCTCCTTTATAGATGGTCACCTCGATGCCCCAGGCTTTCAATAGGTTCTTTCTTTTCATGATCCTCTTTGGGATATTCGGTACCGAGAAGATGGTGAGTGTTGGATCCGTGTGTTGGTTGCCTCTTGCTTGGATGCATTTTATTGCAGCAAGGTCTTCTGAGGCTACAAACTAAAGATCCGGTATGGCTTTTATGATTCTTAAGATAGAAGAGCGATTAAGAACATCTGTGGGGGACCTGGAGGTGAATTCTGGAATCCAGAGTAACTGGAGGATAGACTCCTGGGTGTTCGTGTCAGTTATAAGTGACTGATTGTGCTCTATGTGCCTGTTTTGCTCTTTGTAACCATCTTCCCACTGACCAGTGGCAGGCTTGTGTCCCTTGCTGACCACATTGACCAGTGTTAGCTGGGGGGGCAGCGCAGGCATGATGGGTTTTGGTTTTGTACTCTGCTGGCCCCTTGTGGGGCTTGGTCTTAAGTCCGTTGTTGTGCCAATTGCTGCCTCAGGGGAGACTTTGTTGACTGGGTATTGTCTGCTGAGGCGGGGAGTGTTATCACATCTACTATTATGTTAGAGCTTGTACTTATGTGGGTAGAAATGTCTCTATTATACCCTCCATTTGATGTTGCGTGGTCCTTAGATGGTTCCTTTAGGCTAGTATCAGTGCCTTTTATGGCAGTTAGTTGATGAAGTTGTGCAGGATTCCTTCCCTTCCTTGCCCGCTTTCGTTCTATTTTTGAAAGGGTCCGGGTTGTGGGAAACTGAGGGTTCCCGGGCTTATTGATGGACTGTAGCGGAAGATGATTCTCCATGGGTTCCCTACTAGCACTTGCTAGTTGGCGGTTGTCAGCCGATATTCTCTTCTCACTTATAGTCGATGAAACGGGCGCTAGGGAGGAAAGGGGCTGCTGCTCCTCTTGTTTCTGCTCCCTCAGTGGGGATTTTAGTATGGTGGCGAGTGGTTTAGTGCATGTATGTTCATCCTTCCGGGTGGAGCAGATTTCTTGAAGTAGTCCCTTAAGGATTTGCGGCAGTTGAGATTTCTTTTCTACTACCTCCTTACAGGAGCAGATTGTAAAGTCATTAGAGTGATTGACTTGCGCCCTTGTTATAAGGGCGTTTAATTTTTCCAACTTACTGTCAATCCCAGAGACAAATACTGCCTGTGTGTTTAGCAAGTCAACTTGAATATCCATTTTATTTGAATGAAATTGCAGCGCCATGACCGTTGCTTGCATTGAATTTAGGATTGCAGCCCACATTTCTTCTGACCTGACTGCCACTGGAGCTTGTATCTTTAAGTCGGGCTCTTGGTTGCCACTTGATAGTACTTTATTTATAGTTGCTTTATGGGGGACTTTCTGTGCGGCTGTCACTGTTTCTGCCTTTGATGATCTGCTTGTGAAAACCTGTTCTATACCCCAAAGGTCCTGTTCTTCTTTTTCACAATCATACGTTGGAAATGAGTGGAGTTTCAGACTTTGACAGAATGGGCCACCTTCCTGAGACTCTTGTTCTAAATGCTCTGCGATTCCTACCAGTTCTGAGTCCAGGATAGGTAGCTTAGCTGGACTAGGTGTCCATTGGTACTTAGTGGCATCTAGAGATTTGTTACATAGAATTAAGTCTTGCCTATGATTGTAAAGGGCTCCTGGTGTAGGAGTAGCTGGTACCGCATCTTCCTGGACTGTACTTGATGCGTATACTTTCGTAGGCTGATTTTTCCTGATCACTACTGTTGGCGATAGGGGGAGGGGAGGAGGTGGATTCATTCTGAGTTTCCTTTCATTGCTTCCTTGCTGTTGCAAGTCATAGCTGGATGAGGTTATGTCCTCAAAACTTGTTTGGGTTGGAGCCGGGGAGTTGATCCTTTTTCTGGCAGCGTAGGTTCCAGCGGTAATAAAATAATCGGTTATCTTGCGATGCTTGGGAGAGACTGCGGACTCTGGAGCCCCCTCCGGACGGGTCACCGATTTCCAAAAGCCGGGCTCTCCCCAGTTCATTTCTTCCATGCTGGAGTTTTGGTCACCTCCCCCGCGTGTGACATTTGTTAGATTTTGCCTCCTGCCTGGGAGGGGGAGATCCTGTTCGCTGCTTGCTCTCCTTTTTGGGGTTGCTTCATCCAGAGCCAGGTCTCCTTTCCTTTTTCTCTTTCCTTGTTTTGCAGGATGGTTGATAATACTGCCTCGTGCTTTGCCTGATCTCATGGTCGGTAAGTTTTGCTGCCTTAGAGTGGGGTGATTTTGGGCGGGCTGTTGGAGTGGCAGAGATAGACCTTGTTGTGCCTTTTATTATTTTGAGGCGATTAAGGGTGCTGTCCTCCAAGAAGATGCTTTAACGTACCTTGGTTTCTGAGGGTACAATGAAGGTAACCCTCGGGGGAACTTGGAGCTTTTGGGGGCCTGGGTCCTGGGGGGCACAGAGAGTCCGGAATTGCCAGACCGTGCCAGTCCTTGTTGGTCCCTCCTGCCCGGGCTACCCAGTCATGTGGGAACCCTGGGCAAGGTGCAAGAAAAAGAAAAACAGGCTGGACCAGCTGGCAGGGGCGGGGGAGGGTAAGGGGCAAGGGGGGGGGTGTTGAGGCCACAGACTACCTGGTGATTCTACCAGGGTGGGAGGGAGCGAGGGGTGCTGCGCGTCCTGGCAGTGAAACCGGGCAGCACCAGAACGTCGACCAGCTTTCCCACGCCTTGTTGCCCTTATTGCCCCCCCTTAAACCCCACCGCTTCTCACCCGCTCACCTGCCTCTTGCTGGTGCTGGGGGTCGCGTCTCGGGCTGCACCAGGAGTAGAGGGCCGGTTTCCCTATAACCGGTAGCTGATGCCCTGATGCCTGGCCTGGCACCTGGCGTGCCGTCCTTGAAGGCGTCCTCCTTTCTTTGCCTCCTTAGGTTGTATACACCTAGATTGGATCCTTAGATTGTATCCCCCTATGCCTCCCCGCAAACCGCACCCGCGATTGGGCCGCTTCCGCGGGGGTCCGCAGAGGGGTCGCTGTTGCTGTTGTTGCTGCTGCGGGGCTCCTCTGTGCGCACCGGCGGGCGCTGCAGGCGTGCGGTACGAGCAGTACCGGTGGCTGCTACGAGATGCTGATCCTGGTGGAAACACCTACGAGGATCTTGGGGTTTGCAGCACAATGCCAGGAATGGTACAGCCGAGCCATGCAGATAGTGAGGAGTCAATAAAGTAGAGTGGAGTGGAGTAGCTTAGAGTGGTGAAGTGGCTTGGAGGGGAGTATGCATGATGTGTTAGCGCACTGCCATTATAGACAACGCATTTTCGATTGACTTGCATTACACTTGCACATGTAGTTTCACTAATAAAACTATGCGATACACAAATGATAATGTGTGGAAATGGCATCACCTAGTGAAATAATTTGTTTTGATCGTATTATATTATCTGCTTCCACCACACACCAGAATGACCCAAAAATGTGCTTTATTTGTGCTTTCCTAATTCTGAAATATTGTGAAATATTTACACAGTTCATTTATAGTCATTTAAATGTTGTTGTGGGCTAGAAAAAACATATTATTTCCCAGTACCAAGCAAGATTGTCACATAAATTCTCTCACTTTGAAGTCGACGGGGGGAGTCTAGCCCGGCTGCAAGATGGCTGCCGCAACACGAGGCTCTGCCGGGTAGGTGATATTATTCTGGCCTTTCCACTGTCTTAAGGCATCCATTGAGGCCAGCCGGTGCAAGTAAAAAACTCAAGCTGTGCTTCTGCACCAAAAAGCAGCTTTAGCTCCTGAGAAGTCACTGTGGAGGTGCTGGTGCGCCCGGTCCTTAGTAAGTAAACTTACAAGGGGACGCCTATGGGTCGATGAACCTTTTGAATCGCATGGAGTATCCTAATCATGCAGTGATCACTGAACCGCTAATCAACAACAATAAATCAATATCAAACACTTAAGAAACCACAAAGAAAGAACCATACTAATGAAAAATAACCACCACTCATGGAAAGGTTAACAATTTTTATTACCTATTGATTACAATTCTAATCAAATGTTAATTATGCCTTTATTAATCAAACTTTATCAGTTCATAAAAGAAAACATTTTCTTCAAAGAAAACATGAACAACAATGCAAATCATAAGTCAGTGAATATCAGCATTAATGATGCAATTCAGCAAATTAATTTGTCAGTTAATTGTCACTGTCAACGCCTCCCCTGTCAGCCTACCTAACCAAGATTAGCATTAGCATGTAGGTCTTCATGCGAAAACAATTTGGTGAAAACATTAATTTGGAAAAATCTACCTAAGAGAGAATTTCTATAAAAACAGCGCAGTTGGTACCTAGAAGGAAAGGCACAAAATTAGTCAGTCACATTTTCATAGCTACCTATCCAGTATGGATCAGCAACAAGTCAATCTTTGTCCTGAGGTCATCAATGGTCAGCTACGGATCAGGCTCTCAGAGTATAAGCCCAATTGTCAGCACCTCGGACAGCATCTCCTGACGTCATCAACTTTCTCCTCGCAGTTCTGATTTTGCACCCCTTGTCATGACTTTTTATTAGGGTCTCCCAGTCCATCCCACTAATTGCTAATTGGTCAGTCCGTCGGATGTTATGACTCTAACCTAAAGTTTTTGTTTAGCAAATCTCTAATTTTGCATATGCTTTAGGTCCCATAAAACTGATTGGTTCTTCTTGTGATGAGAACATCATCCGGCTCTTCAGGTAACGAAATTGTTGAATACGAGTCTTTAGTCAGTGCCTCTATTGTTCAAGTCCTGGGAAAGGACATTTAGCCTACACTACACATAATTGTATCAAATTGTCTTCATCATCTCCTGTCCGTTGGTACATTGCAGAATATTCCAGCTAAGCTGTCTGAACTCTGAACAGTTCAAGGTTTCTCCTTCCAGTTACCAGTTCTCGCAAAGCTTTCCGACGTCTCCACGTTATGAGCAAGCAAGGCCCAGCAAAACCAGGCCTTTAGTTCGGCTAATTTAAGAATATGAATTAACCTAAAACATATGTTATACACTTTGTTATGACAGATTAGTGCATTTTGTTATTCCTTTTTTCATTATTTTGCATCTGTTAATACACATGGTGGCCATTCTCCGAGGGCACATTTTCAATTACACACATTATTTTCTAATATTAATTTTTCTATGCTTTTTTCTCATTAATAAACACACATTAATCATTAGCAATTTCTTTAATTAATGAATCCGCTCCATCAGAGGCATGATATGGCAACACGCGATTGGTGTTCTATCGAGGGCCAAACGAGGAGGCAGAGCAACTTGCAGGCATTCACCAAGGAGATCTCTCTGGCTCCACCCCCCTCTCCCCCAGGTGACCGTGAAGTGCTAAGCCTCAGCAGGGGAGGCTGCTGTGTCCTGGTAGCGGCTGGAAGTCTGGTCAACTGAAGAGCCAGTGCCACAGTCTATGCGGTCGTGAAAAGCAGTAGGGGAGTTGCCGCACTCAACTTGTGCATCCTTACAATGGGGTCCAGCCTGACATCAGACGTGGTCTCTCTGCTGTTGGGACCATACAGCAGATGGTGGGAGCCTGCCTGACGTGGCGATTTCTCTTGGTGAGCCGCCTGGAGGAGTGTGGCCCGAAGTTGGAACAGCCAGGGCCCATGGTGAGTTGACTGCCGCATGACTGCATATGTGGAGGGACTGGCGGGGAGCACCTGATTATCTAAGATGGCACGACCAGGAGCAGGTATCCCAAATCACTCTGCATTTTGCCCCTCACTCAGCAGCAATAAGAATGCTGGCTGTAAAGACAATCTGGCTCCAGGGAAGATGCACGGGGACTCCCAACCTACTCTGCATTTTGGTCTTGATTTGACATGCATACTGTTGCCGGTTGTAAGGACAGTCTTACTCCAGGGGAGATTTGAGTTATCACAAGCCCCATAAGACATTAAAGGCCCTCCCTAATAATTGTGATAGATCACCTCATAGACGATCACTGCCAAGCCAGAAGGCAACCTACTCCCTCGGATGCTAGCTGAAGCAGCTGGATTTAAAATCCTTGTGAACATGGTGAGAGCCCTCTGGCGGAGGGGGTGGAAGCTCTGTGACATTTTGCTGTGACTTGCTTTGAACTTGCAATCTCTGTAACTCCTGTCTTGGACTGTTGATGCTGCAGAGCAACCGATCTGGTAAATCAATGATGGTGCTCACAGTGTAACCTGAACCAGCATGGTCTACTTGTGCCCCCCAACCAATGATATCCTACGGGGTGAGGTGAGACCTATACTAGGAAACAACTGCCTTTGGTAACCACTGGATCTACGCAGTTTGTGTGCCGCCGATCATCTGCCTTCTGGGACATCACAGGAAAAACAGATGCCAGGAAACCCAAGCTCACCTTCAATACATGCAGACAGATATGAACTGCGGATGCTTTATCTGATGCCGGCCAGATGGGCTTCGGGGCAGACAGCGAAGCCCCACAGAATCTGGATATTCGCACTATGTTTCTGGAACTTAAACTTAGCCCTATGGCAATTGATGAAAAAACTGATCTTTTGATGGACAAATTTGACTGCCTGAAGGAGAAAGTCAACAAACATGATGAGAGACATGATCAGCTGGAGCGCCATATGTCAGATATTGAGGATGGCCAGTCTACTGCCAGTGAGCAATTACTCCAAATGGAAAAAGTCCTGGACATTATTCACAACAGAAACAAAGATTTGGAGGCACACTCAAAGAAAAACAATATTCGAATCCTGGGGGTACCGAAATCGACAGCGATGGACGGTATGGTGGACTATATAGAGACAATGCTCTGCACGCTATTTGGTGATGCACTCTCCACCCTTCTGATTGTTGAACAGGCGCATAGGTCACTCGACCGGCACCCTCCACCGGGCATGCATGCTTGCCCGATAATAGCCCAGCGGCTGAACTATAGGGACAGAGATACCGTTCTCCGACTGGCAAGAGAGCAGAAGTCACTACATTACCAAGGGAACAAAGTATCTATTTTCCCAGATTTCACACTTGCCTGCAGGCTGCCTGCAGTGAATTCTTCCCAGTCAAATGATCGCTGCAGAAGATGAATAACAAGTATTACCTCATCTACCCCGTCAAAGTGAGAATTCACCACTCTGGGAAAACCCACTTTTTCACTGATCCCAAAGTTGCAGCCAGATTTCTTAAAGGTATACCGCGTTGAACTCTCCCCCTGTGGCCAGAAACAGAATTTAGGACACTTAAGTGACAATGACAAAAGAAACTTGCCTATTCTGGCAGTGCCTGTTTTGTAGTACCTTCTCTGCTCACTAAAAATGGTTTCTCTGTCTGTGACACCCTGAAATAATATGACTGAGACCTCCGCAGATGCAGCAATGCTGATGCTACCTACAGTTAGGAAGGCTACCAAGAGGGATGCGATTGGCTGACCAAAGACACCTCTAACTTCCTGTCGCCGACCACTGAGTCCAACCTTTGCTGGGAGTGTGCTGAGCTCCTTCCTTGTCCAAGTGGCAAGATTCCCAAACTGTTTATATTGGTTGTGTGATTTGGGTTAAGTGTGGGGTGGTATAGTTGTCTTAGGCCTAATTGGGCAGTCAAAGTGGGTGGTGAGTGGTTTGTTTGGTTGTTTTTTGTTGATCTGGATAATGTTTCAACCGTTTTATATATCTTGTGTTTCCCCCTCTCTCTCCACTCAGAGCAGAAGACCTAGTTTATTTGATCGCCACATCTGGCACACATAACAAGTAATGCTCTACCAACTAACCGTCCCCAATGTCACAGATTAAATACCCGACATGGAACGTAAGAGGTGTTAATGATGGGTGTAAGGTGTGACTCATTCTGACATACCTGCAAAGACATGCAGTAGACATTTGCATGCTACAGGAATTACACCTCACAGAGAACAACTAGGTGAGACTGAGATTGGTCTGAATAGGTGAATGCCTTGTGGCATGCTTTTCAAATTATGCTTGAGGTGTGGCAATATTGGCCCGAAAGGGCCTACCTTGTCATAATCAGAGCACACTTTGCGACAAGCAGGGCAGATATTTTCTGCTCTTTGGAATGCACCTATGTCAATGAGCCTTGCTTTTTTGCAGAGATCTGGAGACCAACATCCTCCCTTGGACCTGAAGTTCTTCTGTGGGGCGGTGACTTCAACGTAGTGTTAGATCCTAATGCCAACCTGTCTAGCGCCTCCCGACTCTCACACCCGAAAGCAGCGGCACAACTAAAATTATTGATGGAGGACAATGATCTTATAGATATTTGGCATTCCTGACACACTTACAACACAGCGGGCACATACGTAGCAGACCACATTGTCACAAATTGAACATTGGGTTATGTAGGAAATTGCCAGTTTTAGCATGGTTTCCCCCCTACACACTTTTTGCATGATATTGCTGCTGACTCGACTGAGAGTGTGCTGGGATCCTGCTAACCAGGCCCCAGCACCAATGCTCTTTCCCTACAAAATGTACCATTGCTTCCACAATTGTCACACCTCTGTAAGGTGGTCCCTTGTAAATGGTACCCATGGAACCAGGGGTCCTGTGGCCAGGGAAGGTTCACAAGGGCTGCAGCATGTATTATGCCATCCTGGGGGGTCCCTCACCAAGCACATGCACACTGCCATTGCAGCTTGTATGTGCTGGTGGGGAGAAAAAGAAACTCAACATGGCACCCCTCTCAGGGTGCCATGCCCACAAACCACTGCCTGTGGCATAGGTAAGCCACCCCTCTAGCAGGCCCTACAGCCCTAAGGCAGGGCATCGTTGCATGAGCATAATGCCCCTACAGTGTCTAAGTCCATTCTTAGACATTGTAAGTGCAGTGTGGCTATATTGAGTATAGGGGCTGGCAGTTTGTTATTACGAACTCCACAGCTCCATAATGGCTTCACTGAAGTCTAGGAAGTTTGGTATCAACCTTCTGAGCACAATAAACCCACACTGATGCCAGTGTTGGCTTTATTGAAAAATGCACCCAGAAGGCATCTAAGAGATGCCCCCTGTATTTTAGCCAAACTTGTAGTGCAGGCCTGACAGGTCTGTGCCAGCCTGCCACTTGCAGACAAGTTTCTGACCACATGGGGTGAGAGCCTTTGTGCTCTCTGTAGCCAGAAACAAAGCCTGCACTGTGTGGAGATGCTTCACACCTCCCTCTTGCAGGAACTGTAACACCTGGCAGTGAGCCTCAGAGGCTCACGCCTCTTGTTACAGTGTCCCAGGGCACTCCAGCTAGTGGTGATGCCCGCCTCCTGGACAAAGCCCCACTTTTGGTGGCAAGTCCGGTGGGACAATTAGGAAAAACAAGGAGGATTGACCACTTCAGCTAGGACCACCCCTAAAGTGTCCAGACATGAAGTGACCTCCTCCGAGCAGAATCCTCCAACTTGGTTTGGAGGACAGGGACCAATAGGGTTAGGTCTGTGTCCCTCTCCCCAAAGGGAGTGGACACAATGGCGTAGTCATCCTCAGGGACAGTAGACATTGGATACTGCCCTCTGACCGCTGTAATGCCCCTAAATCCAGGATTTAAGGGCTACCCTGAACCTAGCTTGTCAGATTCCTGGTGACCTCAAGATGACAAGAAGAAAGAAGAAGGACTGCTAAGCTGATCCCCAGCAGAGAAGACTGAAGACACCAAATGGTTTGGCCCCAGTCCTACCGGCCTATATCCAGCTCCTGAAGCCCTGCTACCAAAAGGCAACGCATCCTGCAGCACCAGCGACCTCTTGAAAGCCTCAAGAGGACTGCATCACCCCAAAGGACCAAGATCTCCTGTGGACAGCGTCCCTGGATTTGGGGAATTCAACCACTAGTCCAGCAACGTTCAACAAGAGGCCTGCTCCTTTTCCAGCCTGTGGTTTTCCGGAACCGACCCCCTGGACCTAGCCTGCAGCATCTTTGTGACCCCTGGAGTCCCCTTTTTGAAGAGCATTGGGAGCCCGACACTGTGTTTGCACCCTGCACCCGGCTGCCCCTATGCCACTGAGGGTGTGTGTTTGGTGCTGACCTGTGCCCCCCTGTTGCTCACCTAAACTCCTTACCTCTGTCCTCCGAAGACGTGGGTACTTACCCACAAGCAGGCCTGATTCCGAGTGCCCACAGTCTCCCTAGGACTCCATTTTAAAACCTGTATCATCTTTGACCTCTGCACCCGGCCTGCCCCATGTTGCTGCTGGTGGGTATTTGGGGTTAACTTGAACCCCAACCTGTGGACATCCTAACCCCCGAGACTGAAGCTTTAAGTCTTGTACTTACCTCAAAACTGTACTAACGTTTCTTCACCCCTAGAACTGTTTCTGAAAATTGCAGTGTGTCAACTTTTAAAACATATATTTGCTATTTTCTTAAAACCATTTAACTTGCCACATGGAAACAAAGTGGTATTGATACTTTTGTTGGATACTTACCTGCAAATGTATTTAACTGCAATCTGGGTCTTGTGGTTCTAGGAATAAAGTAACAAAATATATTTTTGCTATATAAAAAACATAGGCTTGGTGTTATTCGTTGAGTGTGTGCTTCATTTATTGCCTAAGTGTGTACAACAAATGCTTTGCACTACCCTCTGATAAGCCTAACTGCTCGAACAAAACCAGAAAAGAAAGCATTAGTATTATCTTTTTTAGCCTCTGTTAATCCTCTGGGGAACCCCAGGACTCTGTACACACTATCTCCCATTTGATGTAGTATATACAGACCCGCTTCCTACAGCTTGCTGCACAAGACATTGATACCTGAAACATTAGTGTCACCTCATGCCGAACACACTATCAGGCCATGCTCTAGTTATGCTGGAGATGACTCTGCCAAATTGCAGTACACAAGCTTTCACTTGGCATCTGCCACCAGAGCGCTCCACTATCAAGTCTTTAGGTAGGAGGTCAGAGCAACCATTGTAGAATACTTTGAACATAACGCACGTTCAGTGGCATTGCAATCTACTCTATAAGAGGCGTATATATTGCAAAACAAGTGGGGGTTTTGTGAGGTCTGCGGGGTGACCTCACACGGTAGGAAAAATAAATTTGTGCCCTGGATCTCCAGTACTTTACAGACTGTAGTGCACTCCCATAAGTGTCTATCAGAAACAAGCTTGCTGATTATAAAAAAGAGGCGCACAGGGAAACTCACTATTTGGGGAAAGAGGCTCACGCCTAGCGGTATGTTGAGGGTGACAGGGCTGGAAAGTCATTGGCTAATTTACTGCGCAAACCCGGGGTGAGGGACTACATAGTGGAACTATAAGATGAAAACTCTCACAAGCTTGTGTGCACTGAGGCTATACAGGAAGCAATGACCACTTTCTTCTCCATCCTCTATAGCACAACACAAACAACCCCCCCAGACTTACTGCCTTACTTTGACTCTATTCAATTACTGTGGCTGGAAGAGGGGCACAGATTTCTAGATGAGCCCTTTACAGTTGAGGAGGTAATCTGAATGATCAATGTAATGCCTGGAGATAAAGCCCTAGGTCTCAATAGCCTCTCTGCTGCATTTTATAAAGAGTATGCACAGATTCTGGCCCCTCCATCTCCTTGCCATATACGAGGAAGCACTTGTGACTGGTAGTCTTCACCCTTCCTTGCGTGAGGCGCTAATAGTCACCACACTTAAGCCAGACAAAGATCCCCACCACTGCAAATCCTACCACCCTCAATTCTTGATCAACACAGACAACAAAATACTGGCAAAGTTGATAGCCTTATGCCTGCTCTTGCTTCTGCTACTTATCATTAGACCATACCAGTTGGGGTTTGTTCCAGGTCGATCGACAGGTCGCAACTTGTGCACCTTCGTCACTTTAGTGCACACCATTAACCTGCACCTTCAGGCTGCTGCTGTTTTCTTGGTTGCAACAAAACTGCTTGATTCTCTTGAGTTGCCTTAACTTTTTACTCTCTTAGCACGTCTTGGTTTCAGCCCTTGATGTATTAGGATCATTCATCTTTCGTACACCCCCCAACCCGTGGTCTGACTGTGGGTTAACAGAACTGTCACTCCCCCTTTCCGTTGACGAGGGGCACTCAACAGGGTTGCCCTCTGTTGCCCATATTATTCGCCATTGCCATGGCACTGCTTGCAGCTCGCTTATGGCAACACCATTTACACCGAGGCCTGTCCTTCACATCCGGAGCATATGTATACAGATGATGTTACCCTCTAAGTGAAAGACCTGATGCAATACCTGGATCCATTAATCAGACAATTTACTACATTTTGTGGTATCTATGACATTGTTATCAATTGGGCTAAATCGATTCTGTTCCCCCCGACAGCCATGAAAGACTAGTTCATATCTGAGTACTCACTACAGTGGGTAAGAGAGCCTGTGAGATATCTGGAGATCTGGCTAAGCAGAGGCGTAGGTGACCTATGGAAGGCCAACTATGGATGCCTGCCAATCTGGCTATATGAGAGAATAGAGGGGTGGCTTAGGTTCCTACTTTCTTTAACTGGAAGATTGGCCATCGCTAAAATGGTAATCCTGCCTATATTTCTTTATCTACTCATTAATCTGCCGCTCCCACTGCTGCTGTACTTTTGACAACAACTTCACACATGCTTAGTGTCTCTTGCCTGGGTGGATAGACAGCCTTGGATTGTCTGGGAAATACTAACACTCCCCTTTTAGCAAGGAGGATTGAGCACACCAAAACTGACTTATACTATTTCAGCACACAGGTGCAGTTTGTACATACAGTTTCAGACACACACAGCACTGGAGCATGAACATGCCATGCCCCCTCCAAGAAGCATTATACCTGCCCCCCAAGCACCTGCGAGTGCGGATTGACACTGTGGCATGCACGATGTGGGCATGGAATGAATTTCAGCAACAAGCCTGACTGGATCATCTGTTCGGCCCCTCAGTTCATCTCTCAGGATGCAGGAGGACGGCTAAATGGTTTGCAGTTAACTAACATGGTTGTGGTTTATCCAGATAGGTACTGTATTACACTACATCAGGCATTGCAGGGCTGTGCTGTGATTCAATTGGACATGCTCACCTAGCATTAACTGTGTACAGCTTTCTGGACTGCTCATACATCCTTTACGGCTACCACCTCTACCTTTCAGGTGCTTGAGGCAACAATCACAAATCCCCCTTCATGGTACCTTGTCACTAGGCTGTAGTCCGGCATGCAGGAGACTGCACCAATTTGTGTCCCTGGTAACCGGTAGGCATGGAGCACAGACCTGGCCACTTCCATCACAGAGGATCAATGGAAATATTGCTGCACCCAGTTCAGAGCATTATCCCCTAAGTACAGACTGAGACTAATTCACTTTAAATATTTACACAGACCATACTGTAAACCAGAGAGGTTACAGAGAATAGGTTTAGTAGATGATGCATGCTGCGTGTACTGAAGTGTGCCTAGCGCAGACTTTCTACACCTTGCGTAGTTCTGTCCTGGCATGCAATGTTTTAGCACGAAATATTGTTGAACAGATCACTGGATATGTACTTGGGAGATCACTGCTTACGGCGCCACTGGGATATGTCAAGGCTGTCCCCACAGATATGCGCAAACTGACAGCCTTCCTTCTGCTGCTTGCGAAATGTCATGCGGCAATCCATTGGGGCTGACGCTTGACTCTGCAGACAGTTTTCTGGCTGCGAGATGTGACTTACTCTCAAGAACAGCTTACCGTTCATTGGGAACTGATGCCCGTCAGCTCCCATCCCAAAGACATTTGGTCACCCCAAGAATTGCACCCCAGGACATTGCGGAGAGGGAGAACTCAGGGATTATAGTGACACCTGAGGAGCCTGTCCCATGAGAGGCCCCTAAATGGAGACCAAGCAATTCAGACTATCTATTAGGGCCATATGCTCATAGATTGCTATTGCAGAACTATAAACTAATCACTGAATATTCATTAAGCTGTCTTTACTTGTTCCTATCTACTGAATGATTTATCTCTTCCCTTTTCTTTTCTCTGCTTCTCTGTCTCTCTCCTTGTTTCTTTCTCCTCTCTCTTGTTTTCCTTCTCTTGTGCAATCAAGAACGGATGGCTTACTTTCTTTACTACATGAAAACCAATGCAATTCCAAACTTGATTGCACATTGTTACTTAATGTTTCTATTTGCACTGTCTGGATCCTTGAAATCAATAAAAAATATTCTTTCACTTTGAAGTGAGAAAAGTAAACACCAAGCTACCTCGAAAGAGAGAGTCTGACATTTGACCCCTGTTGTTGAATGAACAGCAAATGTGACAAGATAAAAACAAAATGTAAGGGCCTGTTTACAGAAAGCAAGTGCTTGTGGAAGATACAGTAAACAGAGTATGCTCCACAGGATGGACAAAGACACGCTGGACAGCCTAAATCAAATAAAGCCAAAAATAGAAAATCAGCAAATGTGATTTACAAACTACAAAGCCAATGGGAAGCAATGGTTGGCTTTCAGAAGGTCCCCAAGAAGTCCTTTTGCAACCAGACAGCTGTGCTGTCTAGTAGGCTTTGACCTAATGAACAACATCATGTCTGCACTGTCCCCTCCAAATGCAGACGCTCACAGCAATTGGGCAAAATGCAGTCACTCAAAGTGAACGGAGCCAGTGACTGATGCGGGTTGACCCATGCTATCTGCTGGAGTGAGAAGAAGCAAAGTGTAAATACTGGATGAACAGACCAATGAATGAGTAAAGCTTGTTGAAAGCCCCTGTAAGTAAGTGCATTATACATATTTTAAGAAAATCAAAAGGTCTTGGCTAAGGCCAGACCTACAAAAAATACAGGAAGGCTATAATTAATAAGAAAAAGGATAAAGAGGTAAGCTAAAGGAAGGAAGGATGGATAAAGTGGGGTTATATCTCCATACAATAATCATTGCATATTAAATGGCAGACATTATTGAGGTGCAGCATGCTTCCAACACACTTTGGAACCCTGGTGCCTTTGCACCTATTGAATCATTGATGGATCCATACACCATGAAGCAGAACTCTGTGTTAGAGCTTATGCAGGCCTATCGGGCCACACAATTTGAGCCTGTATCAAATCAAAATGCCTACCTCTTATTGACCCGTTCAGCTCCAGAGAGGTCAGTCAGCAGTGCACTCCAGTCTAGACCCACTGTCACACAGAGTGCCAAGAACCGACTATAAATAGATAGTCAGACTAAGGGAGTGAAGAAGCCAGCTGCTCTGCAGGTTTCAGGCCAAGTGCCTGGAAGCTAAGGTGCAGAAGACCTTTCTCCTGAAAGGGTTTTTTCATGTGCTGGGCGTGGTTAGAGGCGAACAACACTTCAATAAATGTTTACCAGCGTCTTTGTGCAGTCGTCGGATAAGGGAAAATCACCAACATCCACAATTTAATTCAGCCTTATCAGTCCTGCTTCAGAGACCTTATGTTACTGCACACAGAACGTAGTCCAGGAGTTGGAAGAATGAAGTGCGAGAGGAACATTGAGTCAGTTCACATGAACCCTTGTAAAGTCATGTAAATACTCGGCCCATGCACAGGGGCCCGCAGACCGAACATAAGAAATCTCAGATTATACACAGAAAAAGTCAGTGAACAGGGAAACTCATTGCACATGGACCGTAGACTGTACATGTAAACATTGAAACTGAGCAGGGTTGTCCTCAGCCAGTTCACAGCAAACCTAGGGCAAAGGAACCCATCAGACCACAATGTATATATTCACTCAGTGCACAGGAACACCTAAACAACGAATTTCTGAGCCCTATGACTGTGCATGGAGACATCTAGGGCACAAGAACCTTCTCCGTCAAGGGAACAGGCAGTTGGTGCACAGCAATACTGTCTCAGACCTTACAGATGAAGCGTCAGAAACTGCATGGCAAAAGTCAAACAGTGCTTGAACATCCTCAGACAGTGCACAGTAAAACTCACACAGTGCACATGAATACTCAGTGCACAGGAAAACTAATGACACAAGAAACCCTAAGCAGTCATGGAATACTCAGCCAGTGCCATGGAACTCTCAGAGAGTACAGGACAACTCACGGGGCAGGAGTCCTCAAATAATCACGGGAACAGTTAGCGGGTGCACAGAGGCCCTCTGGTGCCAGGAAACACTAAGTAAGTGCATGGGAATAACCAAACAGGTCAAAGAAGCGCTCCCTCACTGCACAAGAACGTTCAGTGCACAGGAACCCTCAGGTAGTGCGGGGGAACACTGTTACAGTGTGAGGAAATCCTCAAACTGTGCACGGGAAATCTCAGTGCCAAGGAACAACTCAGACAGTAAACAGGTAACTTCTGTGCAGAGGCACCCCTCGACAGTCGTGGCAATACTTGTCAGTGCACAGAACCCTGAGCCATTGCATGGGAATAGTGAGAGGGTGCATTGGAACACATGGGCCCTCGGAGAGTGCTCAGAAACACTCAGGCCCAGTTTAAGAGGGCCTAGCGCTATCTTACAACACATTAGCATTATTTTGTTTACACTAGTGTGGCATTAGATGGCCAAAAACGCTGTGCCAGATTTACAAAGTGGTGCAATGCATGTATTGCACCACTTTGTAACCCTTTGCACCACATTATGCCTGTGCTAGGCATAATCTATGCAAGGGGACGTTCCCCGGTTAGGGCGGCCGAAAAAAAGATTTATTTGCATCATTTTCCTCAGCATTTTTAATACAAGGGGCCTGCAATTGTTTTCAATGGGCCCCATATGTACTGTTCAGGGTTAACGCCAATCTTTTGGCGCTGACCATGAACAGTACATCAATAGCATCAGAAATTCTGATGCTATTGCCCACTGCCCTGCACCATGATGTGCATGATGGTGGTAGGGTGGGTGCAAGGGGCTGCAAGAAAAGTGGCGGTACATGTAATGTAGCACCACTTTTCTTTAATCTGGCCCTCAGTGTGCAAAAGAACTCACTGCACACTAAATCCTTGGACATTCAACCGGAAGCTCAGTCATGGCAAAGGAGGGCTCAGGCAGTGAACAGGAACACTCGAGCTATTATATCAGTACTTGGGAAGTGTACAGAGACACTCAGAGAGTGCACAGGAAAGGTCAGTGCATGTTTAAAATTCGGTCTCTAGTTGGCAGAGGTATGCACCCCGTCCAAGTAGGGACCACAATCCTGGTCAGGGTAAGTCAGATACACACCCTAAATTAACCTGTACTCAACCTCCAGTATCTTAGCACAGAGCAGGCAATGTGTAAAATAATTATGCAACACACACACATACATACACACACACACACACACACACACACACACAATGGAAACACAACAAAAAAAACTCCACATAGATTAAGAAAAATAGAGAATACTTGTTGGAGTAAAATGTGACCAAAATGACAAAAAATCCAATCAGTAGAAGTGGAGATGTGGATTTTTAAAGAATAAACTAAAAATGGAGCTTGTAAGTAGCTAGCAGCAAAAAGGTTACTTGAGGTTGCAAATCCAAAGTTCAGGCTTATTGGAATGGAGCACGGGTCGGATACAGTTCCAGATAAGTCCTGCTGAAGTTTTACCTTCCCAGTTTGGTGCCAAGAGCACATTTGCAGGTGCGAAGAGCCATCAGGCATCATGGACGGATGGGCTGGAGTCTTGCGGTCGCAAGCGGAGATGCTGCTGTGTGAAGAGATGAAATTGCATCCACTTGTGCCTATCCTTTGTGTGAGTGATGCTCTTCTGATCCAAATATGCCCAGTCACGAAAAACCCAAATGCTTGATTTGAAGAGCGAGCAAAAAGAGGCAGAAAGATCACTTCCAAGGGCCCAGGACTGGAAAGGTGCCTCTTGGGGGTCAGGAGTTGGTTGAAGACGGATCCAGGAGCTGTAGCAGGTGAGTTGGATGAAGTCTTTTGGGTCCCTGAGACTTTAGAAAAGAGGAGGCAAGCCAGCAAGCCCTTCAAGTCACTCTCATTTCAAGTGAGATGGGTCCAGTCCTTATCCTCAGGAGGATAGAGCTCAGCTGGCAGCAGGGGCAGCTTAGCAAAGCAGTGAAACAGTTCCTCAGAACAGTCTGTCAAGCAGAGTGGCAATCCATGTAGCATAGCAGTCCTTACTCCAGCAGAGCTCTTCCCAAATCCAGTAGTGTACCGATTTCCTGAGGTTAGAGATCCAGTTCCTATAACCAAATGTGCCTTTGAAGTGGGGATACATTCAAAGCAGCTCCTTGAAGTGCATGAGTCCCCCTCTCATCCCAGCCCTGGCTCCAGGCTATCAGTAGGGGTTAATCCTCCCTTTGTGTGGGACAGAAGACACTGCCTATTGAAGTGCAAGTGTCAGCTCCCCTCCACCTTACCAGCCCAGGAAGGCCCATCAGAATGCAAATGAGTGCTCAGACGCTCCTAACCTTCCTGTGTTGTGGCTGTCTAGAGGGAATGCACAAAGTGTAGCTGTCACCTACCCCAGACATGTATTGGAGACAGGCTGCAAAGCACACAGAGCAGTAAGAGCAGAGAAATGCCCACTTTCTAAAAGTCATAAAACACAAGATACCCTAGCTGAAAATGTTAAAAAACGTTTAATATATATGGGTAAGTAAATACATTTTCTTGACCTGTGTACTTATTCACCACTTAGTTCATGCTATTCTATGTTATTTTCTACACTTGAACATGTCCTTCAAACCACATTCAGATTATTAAAAACAATTATACAAAACTATGACATACCATAACAAACACAAATCAATCTAATACTAGCATAGCATATATCATAATTACATAAACAAACTCATATTCCTATGACCAGTCTGAAACGTAACGAAATACACAAGTAGTGATTACTACAGTTATTTTTGCATTCCCTCTTGGTCCTCATGTCCGTTGGGGGTTCTAAGAAAGTTCTGGTACAATAGTCTTTATCAGTTCATGTGTTCTTTTTTTAGAGTCTACTGCGCAACTTGAGTCCAATAGAGAGACTTCCCAAGTTTGTCCGTCAAAGTGTTTCGAACTTCTTATTCTTTTTTGGTTTTCTTTAGGAACCTGAGGTTCCAGTTCTGGGAAATAAAAAAATCGTAATTTTAATATATTTCCTTCTATTCCTTATTTGGTTCGTACCACATCCATCACTATGATTTAATAAATTACCGCCTTCTTTTTGAGATAGAGCACAATCAGTATTTCCCCAGTGTTTTCTTTGAAAGAGGTTTAAAAGTTCGATGAGAGGAGATTTATGCCTTTAATTTAACAAGAGTAAATGAACTAGAAGTTCACATGAATTGAGCACAAGTCTATGTGATGCACAAAACAAATACTTATGCCAGTAGAGGGATACAAACTATCGATTGAATAAGGAGCTAATACAGTTTATATTAAGAATGTATTTT
The DNA here is from genome assembly GCF_031143425.1 of Pleurodeles waltl. NCBI lineage: Eukaryota > Metazoa > Chordata > Amphibia > Caudata > Salamandridae > Pleurodeles > Pleurodeles waltl. The sequence goes on from NC_090444.1 coordinate 956,996,581, forward strand.
GACGGTAACATAGTGCTTACAAGTTTCCAGCAGTAATCAGAAGGCGACCAAAAATTGAATTATTCACAACGTTAATTTCTCCTCTACTGATACAAGCTAAGTGTGAGCTCAGTTTCAGCTGTTCTGTGTCATTAATAATATAATCCTCTTTTCAGAAAGTGAATCCAAAAGAAGGACAGAAGCGAATCGCATTTGGAAGAACAATGTTTGCAAAAGCACAATGATTATCCTCCTGACTCTTCTGTTTTTCAGATCCACTATTTCTGCCATGCTTCTCATTCTAAAGGTCAAGGTTGCTAGAATGACTCCCAAATAAAAGGTTACTATTCATGAACTCCAAAGTCACTGAGACCTCATAAATCCTCATCATGCTGTTCGTATTCCTAATGTAGCAACTTGAATGTAACAAACTTTGTTCTACATCACTTCGTAGCTTTGAGGCTCTCCGAATGCAGCTCGCTTCAGTCTCCGTCGTTTCACAACGCTGAGGCAATCAAAGCACGCTACAGTCCATTTTAGTGTAATCGGACATTTATTAGGACAAGATTGCATTTCAATTGTTTTAACTAGCAAACTGTGGGGGTCATTCTGACCCCGGCGGTCATGGACCGACGGGGCCAGGGTTGGCGGGAGCACCGCCAACAGGCTGGCGGTGCCCCGCAGGGCATTCTGACCGCGGCGGTTTGGCCGCGGTCAGAAGAGGAAAACCGGCGGTCTCCCGCCGGTTTTCCGCTGCCCAAAAGAATCCTCCATGGCGGCGCAGCTCGCTGCGCCGCGGCGGTATGGGGTGTCGTGGGGCCCCTGGGGGCCCCTGCAGTGCCTATGCCAATGGCATGGGCACTGCAGGGGCCCACGTAAGAGGGCCCCACTTTGAATTTCACTGTCTGCATTGCAGACAGTGAAATTTGCGACGGGTGCAACTGCACCCGTCGCACCTTCCCACTCCGCCGGCTCCATTCAGAGCCGGCGTCCTCGTGGGAAGGTTGTTTTCCACTGGGCTGGCGGGCGGCCTTTTGGCGGTCGCCCGCCAGCCCAGTGGAAAACCCAGAATCACCGCAGCGGTCTTATGACCGCGGAGCGGTATTCTGGAGGAGGGAACTCTGGCGGGCGGCCTCCGCCGCCCGTCAGGGTTAGAATCACCCACTGTAAGCTTAGTTAACATTTCAACACTGTTAGACTTGGCATCCTTGGCGTGGTCTCCCCTAACTTTTGGCCTCTGTTTCACAGGTTGTTGATGTGTGCTGGACTCTGTTTTTGCTGTTTTTGTTACTCTGGGCAAGTTACCACTGCTGTCCAGTGCTAAAGTGAAAGTGCTCCTATAAAAAATGTGTATGTAATTGACTTTCCATGATTGGCATGTTTGATTTACTGGTAAGTCCCTAGTACAGTACGCTAGAGGTGCCCAGGGCCTGTAAATCAAATGCTACTAGTGGGCCGACAGCACTGGTTGTGCCACTCGCATTAGTAGCCCTGTAAACATGGCTCAGACCTGCCACTGCAGTTTTAAACTGCCAATTCGACTTGGCAAATGTACCCACATGCCAGGCCTAAACCTTTCCTTTTCTTACATGTAAGGCACCCCTAAGGTAGGCCCTAGGTAGCCCCATGTGGCAGGGTACAGTGTATGTTTAAGCTAGGACATATACTAATGTGTTTTATATGTCCTGGCAGTGAAATACTGCCAAACTCGTTTTTCACTGTTGCAAGGCCTATCTCTCTCATAGGTAAACATGGGGGTTGCCTTTAAATATGATTAAAGCATAGATTCCCTTTGGGAGCAGATAGACATGTGGAGTTTGGGTCTCTGAACTCACAATTTAAATATATATCTTTTAGTGAAGTTGGTTTTGAGATTGTGTGTTTGAAAATGCCACTTTTAGAAAGTGGGCATTTTCTTGCTTAAACCATTCTGTGACTCTGCCCTTTTGTGGATTCCCTGTCTGGGTTACTTTGACAGCTGGGCTGTTTGCACCTCTTTCTAGACAGTGACACAAAGAGAGCTGATGTGTAGCCTGCATATCCTGATGAGCCATCTGTGCTAGGAGGGAGGAGAGGAGTGGTCACTTACATCTGAAAGGTCTGCCCTCACACAATGCAGTCTCCAACCCCCTGGTGTGTGTCTAAGGCAGGATTTCACAAACAAGAGAGACCTTTCTTTGAAGTAGGCCTACTTCAAAGGCAGAAATGGGTATAAGAAGGGCACTGAAAATTGGATCACTTCTGGAAATCAAGAGGAACCTCTGCCTGGAGAAGAGCTGAAGAGCTGAGGAGAGGTGCTGCCCTGTCTGTGACCGTACCTTGTGGAGCTACCCTGCAGTTGCTGCTTCTGCCTGTGCAAGGGCACAAAGACTGGACTTTGTTGTGCGTTCCTGCTTGTGAAGAGATCTCCAAGGGCTTGTCCTGAGCTTGCCTCCCGTGGTTGAAGTCTCAGGGCCATCAAAGAATTCCCCTGCCAGCACCTGAACTCTCTGCTGAGACTCCTGCCCTGCCAAGTGGTGCCCTATCCAGTTCCTGGGGCCGTGAAAGGTGAAGCTGACAGACCAAGACTGAAAATCCGCGCACCGACCGCCGTGCGGGGAAAATCTCATGTTTATTTAAAGCACCATGATCCACCTTCCTACCCAACCCAATATTGCTTCTTCCATCCAAGCATAGCATCCTTCCTTGCTGATCCCTCACTCTGTCCCGTGCATCCCACACCTTGCATCCTTCCCCACCTCCCCATACTCCCTATTTTCTCTCCTCCTGAGGTATGGATGGGCCCGCATCTGACTGTCCACCCCAACTACTGGCATCCAGTAAAACCCCGGCGGGTATTTAACTGCCATCAATCAAGGACAGTGGTGTATAAGATGAAATTCACCTGCTGCTTTCTTCAGTGCCACTCCTAATGGAGAAATCATCAAAACCGTCACAGTCAATCATGGAAAGGGCCCACTATCCTGCCAAGCTCAATCACTTTCTGCAGTTCACATCTTAACCAGATTGTTTCTCCTGTGGCTGACTGCAAATTGTCAGCCTATCTCTTGCCTCTAGGTCCTTGATAGCCCACTGAAAACCTGCCTTGAAATCCCATTCTGACCTCAGTGCCACAGCCCGGTAAGAGTACATCAGAAGCCATGGCAGCAATTTCTCCAGTTCAATTGGCGTAGGTGCCTTTGGGTCTGCAGCACAGCTGCACTTCTCTACCCCTACCTGTCCTCCATTGCTTTGATGGATCTGCCAAGTTGAGGCATTAGGTAACTGGGTGTCGCCTCCCGCATTTGAACAGTCGTGCTTGAACCTGCAGTGGTTGTGGTAGCAAAAACTCTTATTCAAATTCCAGCAAGCCCCCCTGTTAATCCCTGATGCCCAATACATTTGAGCCGTCCGATGCGATGTCCATATACTTAAAGAGGGCAATGGCCTTATCACAGTATTTTTCGCAATAAATGGTCGTAAAAATTAAGGAAGACAAGCGTACAGTTCGCCATTGTGAGAGGCACCCTGGGACACCATGCCAGTTCCTATTCTTCCTCTTTCAACCCAGTTTTCATTCAAAATAGGGCAACTTCTTCAACTTCTTTCCCTGGGAACCTTTGCCAGCTTCGTAGCCTGTCCCACCTTTACTCTCTGTCTTACTGTTCATGTCCTCAGACACTTGTGCCCCAGTGCCCTACATGTTTCCCATCCCCTTCTTGCTGTGTTTTGGCCTCAACCACTAGGCCATCACCCACCCCCATTCAATGATATGACTTACCCCTGCTGTATGGGGCTCTTCACATACTGCCCACCAGCCTTTCATACATGACGGTACGCATCCAGGTGCCTGTTGAGCCATGAGACTGCCTCCTCATGTCGTACTCCGCCGGCCAGCTGTGTCTCTCTTATCTGCACTTTATGCCTGCAAGATATCTGTAGGAAGCTGGCCTGGTTTGTAGTGGGTACCAAAGGTACTTACACCTTATACCAGGTCCAGTTATCCCTTATTAGTGAAATGTAGTCAGTGTCCCAAAGCCGGGCTGTCTAGAGGTAGCTGTAGGCAGAGCAGCCAAGGCTGAACTAGGAGACATTCAGAGCTCTTGTAGTCACACAGTACTCACACACATGAAAGACAATACTCAGTGTTACAAAAATAAAGGTACTTTATTTTAGTGACAGTGTCAAAAATACTTTGGAGAATATGCTGACTTAGGAGGTAAGTAAATTACACATATATACACTAGTAACCAGAAACAGGTAAGTACACAGTCAGAAAACAGTCAAATAGTGAAGATCACAATAGGATGCAATGGGCATAGGGGGAACACAAACCATATACTAAAATAGTGAAATGTGAAAGTCAGTTTCCCACCTAGGCAAGTGTAGTGTGTAGAGGTGCGCTGGAAGTGTAAGAAAACACCGAAGGTAAGTAATAGACCCCACCCCAGAGCCCAGAAAAACAGAAATAAATCACAGTAAGTTTCCTGAAACACACAAGAAGTTGTGATAGACGATTATGCAAGAACTAGAAGAGACTGCAAGACACCAACAATGGATTCCTGGGCCTAAAGACCTGTGGAAGAAGGGGACCAAGTCCAAGAAGCACTGAGGAGTCCAGGGAGAACAGGAGCCCCTGCTAACCTGGATGAAGGTGTAAAAGAAGAACCACCAGTGAGAAGACACAGTCAGTATTGCACCAAAGAAGACAGATGCGGGTTCCTGGTTGGTGCAGAAGATGTTCCACGCCGGATGGATGAATGCAGTCTGGTTTGCTTCGCTGGATTCCACCAACAAGCCTTGGCACACGCAAAGCTCGCGGTTAGCAAAAAATGGCGCTGCCCGGGACCAGGAGGGACCTGGTGGCCTCTACCCAGGAGGGAGAGACAGAGGGGGCTATCAGCAATTCAGAGAGTCTTCAATAAAACAGGCAGCACGCACAGGAGTCCCACAGCCCAGGGACAAATAAGGTGCAAATGGAAGTCCATGCAGCATGACACAAAGGATTCCCACGCCGCTGGAGAACCACTCAGGAAGCTGTGCATCACAGGATGAAGTGCTGGGGGCCTAAGCTGTGCTGTGCATGAAAAACGTCTTGGAAGGGCAAACACAAGACTTGGCAACTGCAAGTCATGTGGTGCGCAGGGGTACTGTTTTGCATGGGGAGGCAAACTCTTACCTCCACCCAAGTTGGACAGCTGGACATTGGGACTGTCGGAGTCACTTGCTGGATCCACGCCTGTTGTCTGGAGAGGGGACCCAAGCCACCGGTCATTGCTGCAGAGAGGTGCTTGCTGAAGCAGGGAAGAAGCATTGTCACTCCTCAGGAGATTCCTTTGGTTCTTCTGGTGCAGGCTGAAAACAGGCAGTCCTCAAAGGATGCACAACCTGGAAACTGTTGCAGTTGCTGGCAGGAGCTGAAGATACAATGTTGCAGAAGTCATCTTAGCTTCTTTGTTGCAGTTTTGTAGAGTTCCTGGAGCAGTCAGTGGTTGTTCTGTCAGTAGAAGATGAAGTAAAGGATGAAGAGGATTCCTGCTGGAGTCTTGCAATCCGAATCTGAGAAAACACCAAGAGGAGAGAGCCTAAATAGCTGTAAGAGGGGGATTGGTCACCTAACCAGGTAAGCACCTATCAGGAGGGGACTCTGACGTCACCTGCTGGCACTGGACACTCAGATGCTCTGGAGGAGCTCTGTGCACCACCCCTGGGGTGGTGATGGACAGGGGAGCGGTCACTTCCCTTTTCTTTGTCCAGTTTTGTGCCAGAGCAGGGACTGGGGGTCCCTGAACTGGTGTAGACTGGATTATGCAAGGAGGGCACCATCTGTGCCCTTCAAAGCATTTCCAGAGGCTCCGGGAAGATACCCCTCCCATGCCTGTATCATCTATTTCCAAAAGGAGAGAGTGTAACACCACTCTCCCAAAGGAAATTCTTTGTTCTGCCTTCCTGGGATTGAGCTGCCTATGCCCAGGAGGGCAGAAGCCTGTCTGTGAGGTGGCAGCAGCTAGCTGGGACTGCCTGGAGAACCGCAGAAGGCTGGTATGGCAGTACTGGGGGACCACTGTGGAGCCTCCACAGTGAAAGGGATTGTGCAACCAATACTGCAATCAGTACTGGGGTACAATTCCCAGTTGTTAGACGCCTTACATGGCCATATTCGGGGTTACCATTGTAAAGCTGGACATAGGTATTGACCTATGTCCAGTGCACATGTAAAATGGCATTCCCGCACTCACGAAGTCTGGGAAAATGGGCATGGACGACGTGGGGGCTCCTCTGCTAGTGCAGGGGTGCCCATACACACAGGTACTTTGTACCCAGCCTTCAGGGTTGGAAGACCTGATACATAGGTGACTTATAAGTGACCTGGTGCAGTGAAAATGGCTGTGAAATAGTGCATGCACTATTTCACACAGGCTGCAATAGCAGTACTCTAGACGTCTTTGCATGGGCTCCCTATGGGTAGCAAAAGAAATGCTGCAGCCCATAGGGATCCCCTAGAACCACAAAGCCATGGGTACCTAGGTACCATATACTAGGGACTTATAAGGGGGGTCCAGTATGCCAATTTGGAGTGATATGCTGAGTTACCAGTATGTAAGGACAAATTTGAAAACAGAGAGAGCATGAGCACTGGGGTCCTGATTAGCAGGACTCCAGAGACAATTTAGAAACAGTGAAACATACTGACAAGCAGGACATAAACCATAAGCACTGGGGTCCTGACTAGCAGGATCCCAGTGACATTGTCAAAAACACACTGACATCAGGCAGAAATTGGGGGTAACATGCCAAAAAATGGGTACTTTCCTACAATATTGTTAGAAATGGGGTCTCTAGTTGGTAGTCTGTTTGCACCCTGTCCAAGTAGGGACCCTCACTCTAGTCAGGATAAGGGAGATACCTGCTCAGATAAATCCTGCTCACCCCCTTGGTAGCTTGGCATGAGCAGACAGGCTTACCTCAGAAGCAATGTGTAAAGCATTTGCACATAACACACAGTAATAAGTGAAAACACTACAAAAGGACACCACACCAGTTGTAGAAAAATAGCCAATATTTATCTATATAAAACAAGACCAAATACGATAAAAATCCAACATACAGTAAGAAAAATATGAATTGTGCAAGATATACTCAAAACTACAGTTCCTTGAAGTCGATAGCTCCACCTGGAGCTATCACGGCGTCGTGATCAACAAAACCAACAGTTCAGGCCGGCTGCGGCGTTGCGGGCCAGCTACAGTGTTGGGAAGACCCGCAAACAGTACCTTGGATTTGCAGGGCGTCGTGATCCTCTCGGTGAGCTCCGGAGAGCGGCGTCACTGAAGTTGCGGTGTCGGTTCTGGGGTCGGTGCAGGCGTCGTCGGGCCCTTGAGGTCACACGTGTTGCAGATCGAACTCCAAGATGATCAAGTCAGGTGCGCCGGTGTGGATGGCGTTGGGGCTACGGTGCAAAGCGGGATGATGCGACGTGCAGTGCCCACAGGTCACGGTGCAGGCAGCAGCTCGGTGACTGCATCCAGCGGCGTCAGTGAGTCCAGGGCTGCTGTGTGAAGCGGGGCAGTGCGATGTCCACAGGTCACGGTGCAGGCAGCGGCGTCGTCGTTGCTGAAGCACTGCCTTCGGTAGGCCCAAGCCAGCGGTGCAGGGCGGTGGTTTGTGACCCTCACGAGTGGTGTCCACAGGCCACGGTGCAGGCAGGATGCGTGGTGATGACACAGGAGCCAATGGTGCTGGCGTCGGTGGACCGGGGCTGCGGGGCAGGATGGGACGGTGCTTCATGTACCTCACGAGCGGTGTCCACAGGCTACGGTTCAGGCAGCGATGCCGGTGTCAGCAGGATCGTCATGGATGCCCAGGCTGAGGTGTGAGCAGGCGATGCCGGAGTGTGGGGCCCACAGGTCGCAGTGCGAGCAGCGGCTCGGTGAAGTCGTCCGATGACGGTGTCAGTGAGACCAGGTTTGCGGTGCGAAGCGGGGCAAAGCGACTCCGTGTGGTGTCAGCAGCTCATGGTGCAGGCCAGTGGCATCATTGGCGGTGTGGTGGTGGTTTCTCCTCTTGAACAGCACAAAACACACAGTTCCCAGTGCTGCAGGTCGAGGATACTGAAGTCTTTGGTGTCCCTGAGACTTCCAACAGGAGGCAAGCTCTCACTCCAATCCCTTGGAGAATTTTCACAAGCAAGACACACAGCAAAGTTCACCCTTTGCACTCTTTTCAGGCAGAAGCAGCAACTGCAGGCCAGTCCAGCAAAGCAACACAGCACAGGGACAGTACTCCTCCTTCATCTCTTCTCCTGGGCAGAGGTTCCTCTTGATTCCAGAAAGATTCTAAAAGTCTGGGGTTTGGGGTCTTCTTCTTATACCCAGTTCTGCCTTTGAAGTTGGCAAATTTCAAAGCAAAGTCTCAAGTGTTTGCAAGATCCTTCCTTGTCCAGGCCAGGCCCCAGACACTCACCAGGGGGTCGGAGACTGCATTGTGTAAGGGCAGGCACAGTCCTTTCAGGTTTGAGTGACCACTCCTCCCCTCCCCTCCAGCACAGATGACTAATCAAGATATGCAGGCTACACCCCAACCCCCTTTGTGTCACTGTCTAGAGGAGAGGTGTGAATAGCCCAACTGTCAAACTGACCCAGACGGGGAATCCACAAACAGGCAGAGTCACAGAATGCTTTCTAAAAGTGGCATTTTCAAATTAACAATCTAAAAAACAACTTCACTAAAAGATGTATTTTTAAATTGTGAGCTCAGAGACCCTAAACTCCAAATTTTTATCTGCTCTCAAAGAGAATCTGCGCTTTAAGGATATTTAAAGGCAGCCCCCATGTTAACCTATGAGAGAGATAGGCCTTGCACAGTGAAAACAGAATTTGGCAGTATTTCACTGTTAGGACATACAAAACACACTAGTATATGTCCTACCTTAAACATACACTGCACCCTGGCCATGGGGCTACATAGGCCCTAACTGAGGAGTGCCTTACATGTAGTAAAAGGGAAGGTTGAGACCTGGCAAGTGGGTACACATGCCAAGTTGAATTGGCAGGTTAAAACTGCACACACAGACACTGCAATGGCAGGTCTGAGTCATGTTTAGAGGGCTACAAATGTGGGTGGCACAACCAGTGCTGCAGGCCCACTAGTAGCATTTGATTCACAGGCCCTGAGCACCTCTAGTGCACTTTACTAGTAAATCAAATATGCCAATCATGGAATAAACCAATCAACAGTACAATTTCTATACGGAGCACTTGCACTTTAGCACTGATTAGCAGTGGTAAAGTGCGCAGAGACAGTAAACCAGCAAAAACAGACCTAAAAAAATAGGAGGAAGAAGGACTAAATGTTTGGGGATTACCCTGCAGAAAGGGCCATTTACAACAAATATCAACTGGAGAAGCCATTGAGCCCCCCCCCCCAAAAACATCTAGCCTCTCTGGCACTCGCATTTCCATTGTCTCATGCAATTCACCTTCCTCTCACTCCCACTCACATACTCCAATTCCACTTCCTCATCACATTCATCCACCCCAAAACCTCTGCATTCTTCTGTGCCTCCCCTCTGTGTCATAGGAAGGCTGTACTTCGAGAAGCTTTCTTTATCAGTTCAGTATGCTGGATCATTCACCCGTTGTAGAGAAGCTGCAGACAGCGCCCTCTAGTGCTTCAGGCCAACGTCCCAAGGCTATCTTGCGCCCCACTGGTGTCATCTACCATCTGCCTGCCTCATTCACAGGCATCGTTCCCGTGCCCACAGCAGGGCCGTTACTCCCCTGTGTGACCCTCATAACAGTAAGCCCTTTGCCTGCACCAGCCTCCTTGCGCCCTCCCCCTTGTGCTTATGGTATCCATGCCCAATGGCCCCTCGCTTCTGATGACGCAGAAAAAGAAGGTCCGACATATATTCATGTATACCGTGTAATCAATACATATAATGAAGTGTGATTTTAATAAAGAAATAATGTACGAGGAAAATTGTGCCCTCGGGGTAGTTCGCCATCATTATAAACGAGCTTTATTAATCACGAAGTATTGAAAATGTAGTAATCCGTTATAATCGCAAATGTATGCCATGATTTCTTGTTTGAAAACTGTTTTGCTTAGCTTAAATTTAGTACAGGCTTTGGCCTAGTTGCTTGGTTTCAAATTCTAACTGCGTGATTTTTTTTTCCTGAACTAATGAAACATATATTCTTGCTTGAAGTTGTATTTTTCCAGTAGAAACTGGCTGGTACACTTATCTCCAAGGTTTCGTGCTAGGCCGGTTACATCCCCTTTGATACAAGGTCAGTCTCTGCAGGTGCGGACAATGAAGGTACAGATAGTAAAATAATTGGCAAACCATGATACAATTTGTGTTCCAAGGCTCCAAGGACAGTGTATGCATAAATGGGCGCTAGTAAAAGACAATTTTTGATTGGACAATTTGAAGCCAACCTATGAACCCTCCAATGGAAGACCCTGCAGAATTTGGAATGTTTCTTACTTAAACCCACCGGACAAAGAGAAGTCAGCCATTTTCCTCGATGCCAGTTTGAAGCCTGATGCCAGACTCCCTTTTGGACGACACCCTGATGCCCTTTTCTCTATCTGAGAGAAAGAGACTTTAAGAATTCTCACCGTAGAGACTTTAACTTTGATTTGCCCCCGTCTTGCCCATGCAGTAACTTTGCCCCATTCTCCTTGCCGCTGCAAGGAAACTTGCCCTTAACTTTGCCCCTTTGAAACTTGCCCCATGCTGATCAACCGGTACCTGAAGGACGAAGACTTTTCTTGAATGCTGATTGTATTTGGTAAATATGAAAGGATAAATGTATTATGCATTGTGTTTTTCCTTTTAGGTACCAACTGCTAATTTTGATAGAGTCCTAGCTAGAAGTTTTCCAAATTTGTGTTGACTAAATTCGTTTTGCATGAAGTCCCACATGCCAATGCTAATTAGAGGTTAGTCGAGGTATTCATTCAATGTATCATGAAGAATTGAAATCTTGTTATGCTGACCGAATGTATGCAATTAGTCAAATACAGTTAGTCACATTGGTGATTAGCATTGCTATAACAGAGTGTATCATCATCCAGATTTTGCGTAGATTGCGTTTCTTCCGCCGTTATGGACAGCTAGTAATGTTCATATACATATATCAATTGGTTTTGAGACACATATATATCGTGCTAGCTTTGTTAATATAGGGAAATAAATTCACTAACTTTTAATAAACTGGTGTGGTTATTCATGACTGAAAGGTCATGGTGCGCCGAAATACCAACTGTTATTGATTTCTGATGTGTTATATTGATCTACTAATTGAGTACTGATTACCGATTACAACAGTTATTGATTATTGATCTGAGTGACTCGACTATTGAGGATGAGGAGAGCCCGACCCGGTTAAAAGATTCACCGACCTCCAACGTGTCCAGGTACAGGTAATTTATAAGGGCTGGACGCGTTATCAGTAGATGGTAGCAGAGATTGGTGGTTTAGCCCTTTGGGACCCCATTCGAACAATAGACAGAGTCAGGTTAGAATTTTCTTTGATAAAACAAGTTGGAGAGATGATGATGCCCTAAGTCCCTAATGACTTTCCCGGGATCTCGGAGCTTGAGAATGAGGAACATGGAGGTATGAGAATGGTCTCAGCATTTCTAGTGACGGTATGAGTGAAGTTAGAATTTCGCGCTTGCACAGCTTATCGCCGCAGATTAATTGAGAAGTTTGTGAGGATTTAAGGGGTTAAAAGATATTAGAGGACTGTTCCTCCAAAGGTGTGAGAGTAGGGAAGTCGTCGAACTTCACGTGTGTGTAGCGCTTTGAGCAGAAAAAAAATTGTCCACGTGGTTGTTGATGTTGAGACGGGCCCTGCAAGGTCAAGAGACTCCGGAGTATGTTGAAAAGTGTATGTGACACTTGTTTGATGTTGTGATCTGGTCAGTTTAATAGGTTGATCGGGCGTGGTCAACAAGTCGGTATGAATGTTGCAGAGTGAAAGAAAATTTCGACTTTGAGATTTGACGAATTCTAAAGTGCACTAGAATAGTTAATTGATCAGTTGAGAGTAAAGTTTGCGGGTCACATTTTGCTTGCGAAAGTGGGAAACCGAGAAAGATGGAATAACTGCCGAGGCTAGTGAAAAATCCCTAAGGTTTCTGAAGCGATTGTATTACCTTTCCTGTAGTAAACCGACAGATCTGTTTTATTCTTTTGGTTAGGTGCTCGCGTTATATTGCAGAAATTAGTTTATGAGTGAAGCCGAATGAAAAGAGGACAAGCCGCGGGACTTTGTCAGCCGCAGTGTGTGAGTGTGACATCACTAGGAGCCGCGCTGGGATAGGTAGGTTGGTGAGAAGGGTCGCGCACGGATTGGACGCAGTCCGTGAAGCGCAATTGTAAGGGGAAAGGCAAGCGAAGAGTATTCCGGGAATTAAAGTCACTTATTGATTACATATTTTAGAAAAACAAAAGACGGAAAGATGAAATTTTTCAAAGCATTTAAGAGTGCCATGAGGGGAGATGTTTATATTAAAGCAAATGTAGGAGAAGAAACACCGCCTGAGGGTACACCAGCTTACATCGTCATTGAAGAAAAGGGTGTAGCGCCATGTCTTTGGCTAAAACAATGGTGCAAATTAACAGAGAAACATGGAAGTGTAGCGTTCCCTATCCATGGGTCGTTTAACCTAAGGGTTTTAGAAAACCTGAGATTTGCGCTATACGACATGAAAGTACCTCCAAGGCCAGCACAGTTTGAGGCATTAGCAATTTGGGAGCTAATAGCTAGAAACCAACAACAAAAGAAATTCGAGACAAGAATAAGAAAAGTAGAAAAGACACTAGCGGATGCTAGATGGGACAGCACACAAAAGTTTTGGAGATCAGACGTATTGCAGGGAATTAAATTGTTTCCAGCGATTACCGAGGAAGCGGAGACGGAAGGAAGGAAAGCCACCTGTAAGACAAACAGGAGTCAGTCCAGAGAGGGAGAGAGCAATAGAAACTCGAAAAGGGGAGACGAGTCAGATGATGAGGAGTTCATTATACAATTGCTGAATGATCGCCCACCACCATACGTGGAAAGCGAAAAAGGCTCAAGCATTAGTACTGCCCCTCCAGAACCAATACAGGGTAATGTAACACCAAATTTGAGAATATCTCAGAGGCCGAGCAGCTCTGACATGCCTTTCTCACCACGAATACCACGGATTCAGAGAATGTACCCAGACGTGCCAACATTGAAACCTGCTGATAACTATCAGCCACAGGTTCAAAGGCACTGTTGCGATGAGCATAATGTGGGAATGACTTCTGATTCAATGGCGCAGGGAGGACAAAACTATCAGAGACCGACATTGATTCAAGCTGAATTAACACAGTTCTCGATGCCCCAAGAGCAGACACAAGAAGTGCGAGTAGTAGGAAGCCAGTTAGGTATGCCAGCAATGATGAACCACAATGTGGGGATTAACATGCCACAGAATTCGGGGAACAGACAGAATCCAGACACGATATCTCTACCTATCACTGTCGGTCCACCAGTACCACTGTACATACAGGAAAATTCAAGCACCAGCGACCAAGGGTTAATGATACAGAATGGGACAGGGAGAAGATGCATAGAAACCACTCCAGAGGCAACTCCGATAGCGGCACTGCCAAATGGATCTGGGTCCTTGTCGGAATTTAGTCCAATTCCAATTTGTGCTCCGTCAACCGTGGTAAGGTCACATCCACCACTATTAGTACCGTTAACCTCACAGACTGAAACATTACAGAAACCGTCAATGGCAGTTGATGTAACTGCTACATTGATGGGACTGAACGCGCAACAGTTAACACAATGGTTCAACAGCCTGAACTCCCCCCAGAGTACATCAAGCGGGAAGGGAGAAGAATACCTGAATAAAATAAGGTTGGGTATGGAGGCAGATGAACTGGTAGAGGGAACAATGGGTTTGAACAGATTAGAATCATACACAGAGGAAGAACTAAGATACATGTGCCCTAGGATTACAAGAGAAGTGAGCAACATACATAAGAAGTTACAAGAAATTGCAGACAGAAACGAGATCGATATAGGTAAGACCAAACACCTGAGCAGAAGTTACAGGTTAGACTTTGAGACAAAAGATTTTGAACACATGAGATCCGCAGGGATGAAAACACACCTTAAAGAGATACTGCAGAGTGCACAGGTTTGGAGATGTTTAGACAAGTGGGAAAGCAGGTGGGTCAAGAAAAAGGATAAAAAGAAGGAAAATACTTCAGAACGAAGTGAGAAAAAACAACAGAATGACGATCTGATAACCATGTTACCAATGAGAGAGACAGCAGGGGGAAAACTCGTGCATGTACCATGGCACAGGTGCGATATTCAATCCTTTACGGATGACTTTCCCAAATTAAGAGAGAAGCCGATTGAGTGGTATCAACAAACGGATAGATTTGTGAAACTCGCGAAGTGTCTCTGGGAAGACCTGAATACCTTATTTGAAATTGTGGTTCCGGCTGATTTGTGGGAAGATTGTAAAAGGGCTGTGGGTTGGCCGACGAGTGAACCAGAGAGAGATAGGGACACAGGTGCGCCATCACCTACGGTAATGAGTTTGTACCACAAGGTGATTGAGCACTTGAAAACCAAGGTTGCGTCGAAAAATGTGGATTGGCAAAGGATTGACAGGACCGCTCAAGAGGTTAAAGAATCTATACACGCGTATTATGAGAGGTTGTTGAAAGCGTTTAAAAATTACAGTGGCACGGAAACGATTGAGCCAAAAGACATGCTCCATTTTGTGTTCAGGTTTGTGGAAGGGCTGAGACCCGAAATTAGCCAGATGATTAAATCGCATCTGATTTGTTGGCAGTCAAAGTCGATCGATGAAGTGTTGAATTATGCAAAATACTGCAGTGATGAGATTGAGACAAAGAAGAAAAGATTGAAGGAAAAGGTGATGGTGATGCAGCTCAGAGCAGCTCAGACAGGTTTACAAGGTTTGCAAGGTTTTCAACAACAGATGCCGCAGCAGCAGCAGCAGGGAAATGCTATGTTTCAGCCGCAGATGAGAGGCAGAGGCCGAGGAGGTTTTGTGAATAATGGTCCTGATTTGAATACCGTTATGATTCCAAATGGTATACAGGCAATGAAGAAGGGGATGCCATGTCACACGTGCGGAATTGTCGGGCATTGGAAACGGGAGTGCCCAATGATGGTGCAGGAAGGTGTAGGTCAGCAAAACAATGATGTCAATGCATTTCAGACTATGAGAGGACCGAAACTGAGAGGTCCGAACCCAAATTTTCAAAACAATATAAACCAGATGCAGGGTCTACAACCCATGCAACCGCAACAGGTGCAAATGCCTTGTGTGGAAATGACACAATTGCAGCCAATGCAACAGCAGTTTCCTATGGTACCTAATCCGCAAATGCAAATACCCTTAGCACCAATGAATCAGCAGCAAGCAATGCTTCCTCAACAGGTCACGGGTCAGGGAATGAGTCAAAGTGACACAGTACACCAATTCCCACTACACAGCGAGAATGGAATAAACGATGCATGGGAGAGTGAAAGTTCAGATGAGGAGGGAAATTGTGTGCTTGCAGCATCCTTGGAAGTTGATCAAAAGGGTCCGTATGTGGAGGGAAGAGTTATGGGTCATCGCGTTTCATTCTTGGTTGACACAGGAGCTACACGTTCCACTGTTAGGAGCATTGAAGTGCCAAATTTGCCACTTTCAGGGAGGACAGCTCAAGTAGTGGGAGTAGCAAATAGGTACCTGACGAACCCAATCACAGATCCAGTACAAGTCAGAATTGGTAACTATCAAGGGACACATAATTTTGTTGTATGTGACTCAAGCCCGATATCACTGTTAGGGAGAGACCTATTGTGCAAATTGGGATGTTCGATTATGTGTTCAAACGATGGAATTAAAATTCAGACGAGCAGTGATGGGGAAGAAGAGGACAGTGTAGAAGGGGACGAAGTAGAAACTGTTGATGAAGAATATCCCCTGATTACCCTTTACCCAATGATTACTGAAGCAGATATTCCTGCTGAGTTACAAGAAACAGTCGGAAAAGAAGTGTGGGATATGACAGGAAAGGAGGTGGGATTGGTGAAAGGAGTGGAACCAGTGAAAGTGACTGTAAAACCTAATGTAACCTTTCCCCAGACCCCACAGTACCA
Source organism: Pleurodeles waltl (assembly GCF_031143425.1). NCBI lineage: Eukaryota > Metazoa > Chordata > Amphibia > Caudata > Salamandridae > Pleurodeles > Pleurodeles waltl. The sequence continues at coordinate 957,012,729 of NC_090444.1, forward strand.
TATGGCACAAGACACCCTCATGAAAGTCGCCCAACTCATTGATGAGTTTGTAAAACAGGGAGTACTGAAAGAAGTGTTAAGCAGTCCATGTAATTCACCAATTATAGGACTAATAAAGCCAAGTGGAAAGGTCCGAATTGTGCAGGACTTGAGGAAAATAAATGACATAATAATTAAATGCTGCCCTGTAGTACCAAATCCAGCTGTGATAATGTTTCAAGTCCCTTGCGATGCCAAGTGGTTCTCAGTCATCGACTTGTCACAAGCATTCTTTTCGGTGCCTCTTCATGAGGACAGCCAATTTCTCTTTTGTTTCAAATTTTTAGACAGAGTCTACAGTTGGTGTCGAATTCCTCAAGGGTTTTCTGAGTCACCGTCAATTTTCAATCAGATTTTAAAGAAAGATTTGGAAGCGTTGGAATTGCCATTCGAGTCGACCCTAGTACAGTACATTGACGACTTACTGATTGCATCCAAGACAGAAAGTGACTGCACAGCCGACACCATTGCCCTATTGAACCATTTGGGAAGGAATGGACACAAGGTGTCTCCTTCAAAATTACAGTTCTGTCAGAAGAAAGTGAAATATTTGGGTCACCAAATAGAGAAAGGGTCACGGAGAATAGTGAAGGAAAGAATAACAAGTGTACTTCAAATGAGTCCCCCAAAGACGAGGAGGGAGGTGAGGAAGTTTTTGGGAATGGTGAGCTACTGTCGCCAATGGATTCCCAACTTCTTAACCCTAGCAAAACCTTTACTGAAACTGACCCAGAAGGATGCATTGGATGAAATTGAACTGAAAGGAGAAGAGATGGATGCTTTTATTGAATTGAAAGAATGCATGTGCAGGGCTCCAGCTTTAGGTATGCCTGATTACACAAAGCCTTTCACATTGTTTTGTCATGAACGTGATGCATGTTCCTTGTCTGTCTTGACCCAAGCCCATGGTGGCGTAAACAGACCAGTAGCATATTTTTCAGCTACTTTGGATCCGGTCGCAGCAGCACTGCCAGGGTGCTTGCGCGCCGTAGCCACAGTTGGTATCAGCCTCACTCAGAGTGAAGGAATAGTGATGGGACACCCTTTAACAGTCATGGTCCCTCACTCAGTCGAGATACTTTTGACACGTTCCCGAACACAACACATGACTGGTGCTAGACTCACAAGGTACGAAACAATAATTCTGGGATCACCTAATGTGCAGCTCAAAAGGTGCACTACGTTGAATCCAGCAACCTTGTTTCCCAGTGAAAATGCTGAAATTGAGAACGCTGAAGACATCGAGCATGACTGTCTTCAGGTGACTGAATTTTGCACCAAACCAAGACCTGATATCAAAGATACCCGATTGGAAGAAAATGATCAAATTATTTTTGTTGATGGTTCATGTTTAAGAGATGCACTGGGTGTATTGAAAGCAGGGTACACTGTATGTACAGTAACAGGCGTTTTGGAAGCATCTTGGCCTCAAGGAGTTTACTCTGCACAGGTAGCAGAATTGGTAGCCCTTACTAGAGCTTGCCAACTCTCTGCATTAATGAAAGTTACCATTTACACTGACAGCCAGTACGGGTTTGGAATAGTGCATGACTTCGGACAATTGTGGTCACAGAGAGGCTTCATGACCTCTTCAGGTTCGCCAGTGAAAAATGGCGAAAGAATAAAGGAATTGTTACATGCCATCCAACTACCAGGAGAAGTAGCAGTGGTAAAATGCAGTGCACACTCGAAGGGACAAGATTATGTTTCCCTGGGAAATGGATATGCGGATCAAGTCGCAAGGTTTTGCGCATTGAACTGTATATTGCTTAGGGATGAATGGAATTTGATAAGTGAACCAGAACTCGAACCAAGCGAAATATTTGCTCTAAAGGTGATAGATACGATGGACGAATTGAAATCCCTACAGAATGATGTCAGTGAGGATGAGAAACTCTCGTGGACCAAATCACAATGTGTAAAGAGACTAGATGAATTATGGGTTTCAAGTGAAGGGAAATTCGTTCTTCCAAATAGCCTTTTGACACAGATAGCCAGATTTTACCATGGACAAGCTCATCTTGGGAGGGATGCCATGATTAGGTTGTTTAAAACTGATTGGTTTAACCCCAAATTCCGTCAAGTTGCTGAAGCAGTTTGCCACTGTTGCGTCATTTGCCAACAGATGAACGCAGGGAAGGGAACCGTAGTAAATTAGAGCCACATTGGAAGGGCAGGGGGTCCATTCAGCAGGATGCAAATGGATTTCATTGATATGCCTGTGCATGGAGGCTTGAAATATGTGTTGGTGGTTGTGTGCATTTTTAGTCACTGGATTGAAGCATACCCTACACGCAGAAATGATAGTCTCACTGTTGCAAAACTACTCTTGAGAGAGTTAATACCACGTTTTGGATTCCCGATCTCTTTAGAATCAGATAGGGGAAGTCACTTCAATAATGAAGTAATAAAATTGCTTTGTGCAGCACTGAACATTGAGCAAAAGCTGCATTGTGGCTACCGCCCTGAAGCATCAGGTTTAGTGGAGCAAATGAATGGCACATTGAAATCAAGAATGGCAAAAATATGCGCATCAACAAACTTGAAATGGCCTGACGCATTGCCTTTGGTACTAATATCAATGAGAAACACCCCTGACAAAAAGACTGGACTGTCCCCACACGGGATTCTCATGGGCAGAGCTATGAGACTTCCAGCAGTTCCTGCAAATGCGCTTTTGAATATTACAGATGATATGGTGTTAGACTACTGCAAAGGTCTAGCTGATGTGGTTCGATCTTTCTCTCACCAGGTGGAGGCAACCACCTTGCCACCGATCCAAGGTCCAGGACACGCTCTGAAAGCAGGTGACTGGGTCGTGATAAAGAAGCACGTGAGGAAGTCGTGTTTGGAACCCCGTTGGAAAGGACCTTTTCAAGTGATTTTGACGACTACCACCGCTGTGAAGTGTGCAGGAGTTCCCAACTGGATTCACGCCAGTCACACAAAGAGGGTGTTGTGTCCCACAGATGAGGAAGTTGAAGCGCTGAAGTTACCAGTACCTGATAACAAAGTGCCAAGCGCTGAGACAGAGCGAAACAGAACTAGAAGCGAACAGGCAGAAATAGAGGAGGGAGAAATATTCTCTGAGGACGAAGCAACTGATTCACTTGGGGAAGGCCAAGGAGGAGCCTCAGACAGCGGCGAAGCAGCTGAAGGTAACAAAGAGCCTGAAGCAGCTGAAAGTGACAAAGAGCCTGAAGAAAGTAACGGTGACAAAGGGCTCGAAACAGGTGAAGAAGCTGGAGAGCCTGATCAGAGGAGGGCTTTCCCAGAAGCAGACGATACAGAAAAAGAAAAGGAAAACCTGATTGACTCCCCAGAAGGAGGGGACAAGGCAGAACAGAACAAAACTGCTCAAACTCCTTCAGAAGAGATTGCAGGTCCATCAAGCGGACACAGTGCAAAAAGAAGACCAAGCATATCACCAGTAAAACTAAGAACTAGAGAAACGTTGAACGACAGTGAAGGGCCAAGAGTGAAAGAGAAAAGAAAGGAAGTGTCTGTTGTAGTACCAACACCAAGTGAAGAAAAGGACTTGGGCAAGGAGGAAAGTACCAGTGAGAAAGAAGCAAAGAGAGATGCAAAATTGAAAAGAAAAAGGATACCGAGCAGGAGGTATTCCGGTCCGGAGTGGGCATACGTAGCCAATAACGATTGGTCAGACGAATTCGTATCCCTCAGTCTTGAGAACGAAGAGGCAGAACATCATTTTGGAAATAAAAACTTTATGGACTCTGTCGACTGAAACCATTGAGCACCTGATTGACTTTTCAACCGGCTAAGACATTGCTAACTTGATTGACTTTGAAACTGATTTTGAGACAACGCTGCTAACCGATAAGAGACTAAGCTGCTAAAGAAAACGGTGTGAACATTGAACTCGTTCAGCTTTGTAAATACCTGCAAATACACTTTGATAAGGTGTCTTCGACTTTCTGATTCTATACAGATCATGACTAGCTTCACTACACAAGGGCGTAAGATGAAGTGTTGTAAATACATGTGTATAGGCTTAATAACCGCATGCGTACTAATAATTGTGGCAATAGTTCTTGGAATGCATGGTAAAAGTGAGAGTGAGACGAATGATGCTTCTACTTCTAAACCTATTATCGTTACTGAACTAACAGCTCTGAAGAGACTCAAGCAAGACGAGAGACACTTGCATGATAAGAAGGAACTTTCATCTAACGTTTTCTATCGCTTACTGAGTGAGTATGTTGAGACCATGGATGCGAAAGATTGTTATGTGTGTACACAAATACCTACCTCAGTAGTGGAAGGGGTAACGTATCACAGCATGCCTCTTACGTATGGAATTACATGTAGTATAGTAGCTTCCAGATTTTATGCTCAAAAAGACATTCATTATTTCTATACTAATTACGATGTTACTTTTGCATATGTCCCCATAATAGGGCACCTAAGTAAGATAGCTTGAGATTATTATGCCAAATTAATGAGGGAATTCTTCGAACCGATGTCACCTTTTCACACAGCTCACGCACATAGAGAGAACCTTACATGCTTGCTGTCACCAGTAGAAATAGAATTTTTAGACCGCACTGATGATAGGAAGAATGAAATGAAAGAGAAATTAGAGAGGGAATTACATGAAAGGACGTCTGTAGATAATTATGCTTTTGCTGCAATAAAGACACAAGGAAAAATAGCTTTAGATACATTGCATGTAGGAAGATTTTGTATACCTAGATTTCCATCATATTATGACACAGTTTTTGTGGGAACGAGTGAATGTAAACATACGTATGCATTTCAATCTAAGTGGACGTTCATGTTGAATGGACAAGACCCAGTTATTCCTGGAGTATATTATATTTGTGGACTTAACGCCTATTATCGTCTTCCTAAAGGATGGTATGGGAGGTGTTATTTGGGAATAGTGTTCCCAAAGGTTTACCAACTAGACGACTTAAAGAAATTTCCAAGGCTGTCTGAATCACATCGTGTTCAGAAAAGGGAGACAGCTTCTGGTGTGGTAGGAGATATATTTGGAGCATTGATTCCTTCAGTAGGAGTCATATTGAATTCAATCAAAATACGAAAGTTGTCTACTATTGTGGATAACATGCTGACAAAGTTTTCAGGAGCTATAATCCTGATGGATGCTGAACTCGCTGCAGAAAGAGCTATGACTCTTCAAAATCGGCTTGCCTTAGACATTCTGTTAGCAAAGGATGGCGGCGTTTGCAAAATGCTTGGCACGCGTCACTGTTGTACATATATACCAGACAACAGTGGAAAAATTAGAACGATGCTTACAAATTTAACTAAAGAAAGTGTAGATTTAAAGGAATTGAAAGAACCCGGAGTTTGGGAGAAAGTTGGAAAAGGATTTGCTTCTGTGGGAAACTGGCTCAGCAACGTTTGGAACGGATTGTTACTAAAAATAGTAAAGGGAATATTGATAATATTAATTTGTTTATTAGGCTCTTGGGGAATATGGAAAGCTTTCAAAATGTTAAAATCAAGGAACAAAAGAAAAAGAGAAGAGAAAATAGAGAACAAAATGGTGGAAATATATAGAGAAAAGTCAAAAGGGACTAAAAGAAAAAGGGAATTGACTGAAGTGCCAAATTACTATACAGAATTTTAATGGAATAAAATTTGTGGGTAGATTTGATGTGATGACATAATTAGTCATCAGAGGAGGGATTGATGACGCAGAAAAAGAAGGTCCGACATATATTCATGTATACCGTGTAATCAATACATATAATGAAGTGTGATTTTAATAAAGAAATAATGTACGAGGGAAATTGTGCCCTCGGGGTAGTTCGCCATCATTATAAACGAGCTTTTTTAATCATGAAGTATTGAAAATGTAGTAATCCGTTATAATCTCAAATGTATGCCATGATTTCTTGTTTGAAAACTGTTTTGCTTAGCTTAAATTTAGTACAGGCTTTGGCCTAGTTGCTTGGTTTCAAATTCTAACTGCGTGATTTTTTTTTCCTGAACTAATGAAACATATATTCTTGCTTGAAGTTGTATTTTTCCAGTAGAAACTGGCTGGTACACTTATCTCCAAGGTTTTGTGCTAGGCCGGTTACATCCCCTTTGATACAAGGTCAGTCTCTGCAGGTGCGGACAATGAAGGTACAGATAGTAAAATAATTGGCAAACCATGATACAATTTGTGTTCCAAGGCTCCAAGGACAGTGTATGCATAAATGGGCGCTAGTAAAAGACAATTTTTGATTGGACAATTTGAAGCCAACCTATGAACCCTCCAATGGAAGACCCTGCAGAATTTGGAATGTTTCTTACTTAAACCCACCGGACAAAGAGAAGTCAGCCATTTTCCTCGATGCCAGTTTGAAGCCTGATGCCAGACTCCCTTTTGGACGACACCCTGATGCCCTTTTCTCTATCTGAGAGAAAGAGACTTTAAGAATTCTCACCGTAGAGACTTTAACTTTGATTTGCCCCCGTCTTGCCCATGCAGTAACTTTGCCCCATTCTCCTTGCCGCTGCAAGGAAACTTGCCCTTAACTTTGCCCCTTTGAAACTTGCCCCATGCTGATCAACCGGTACCTGAAGGACGAAGACTTTTCTTGAATGCTGATTGTATTTGGTAAATATGAAAGGATAAATGTATTATGCATTGTGTTTTTCCTTTTAGGTACCAACTGCTAATTTTGATAGAGTCCTAGCTAGAAGTTTTCCAAATTTGTGTTGACTAAATTCGTTTTGCATGAAGTCCCACATGCCAATGCTAATTAGAGGTTAGTCGAGGTATTCATTCAATGTATCATGAAGAATTGAAATCTTGTTATGCTGACCGAATGTATGCAATTAGTCAAATACAGTTAGTCACATTGGTGATTTGCATTGCTATAACAGAGTGTATCATCATCCAGATTTTGCGTAGATTGCGTTTCTTCCGCCGTTATGGACAGCTAGTAATGTTCATATACATATATCAATTGGTTTTGAGACACATATATATCGTGCTAGCTTTGTTAATATAGGGAAAAAAAATCACTAACTTTTAATAAACTGGTGTGGTTATTCATGACTGAAAGGTCATGGTGCGCCGAAATACCAACTGTTATTGATTTCTGATGTGTTATATTGATCTACTAATTGAGTACTGATTACCGATTACAACAGTTATTGATTATTGATCTGAGTGACTCGACTATTGAGGATGAGGAGAGCCTGACTCGGTTAAAAGATTCACCGACCTCCAACGTGTCCAGGTACAGGTAATTTATAAGGGCTGGACGCGTTATCACTTCGTGCCCACCCAGTGTAGAAACTTCCCACAAACCAGTTGCCTTTTGACCTTCATGCACCACTCCTCCCCTTCCCGGCCCATCTCTTGCTCCCCGCACAGCTTCTCTCACTGTTATTCAGCCTCTTCTATTAACCAGTGCTGCTCCTTGATGCGTCCCACAATAGCCAGCCCATTTGCACACTTGCTCTTTTTCGCCTGGATTCCCATCCCATAGTCCTGTGCCCTCCCCCCATGAGTGCCCCACTGCCCTTATTTCCACCTAATTTCCTTTATGCTCGCTAGGTGGGGCATCCAGGCCCAGACATCCCTTCCACCACCTCTCTTGTAACACTGTGTTTGCCCTTACCTGTCAAAGTAAGAGGCCTGTACTGGATACAATGGCGCTTTCCCGGGCCCCTTTAGACAAAACTAGTGGGGCCTCTACAACCTGCTGCCCAGCAACCTTGGTGCCTGCTTCCTCCTCAAACCCAGGAGCACAACTGTTGCTGCCAGTGCTTCCCTGCTCCCTGTATCAGGGAGGTACTACTCCTTCTGCTCATCCTGAAACGCAGATGAGCTGCTGTCAAGCGTGGCCCATCGCACTGCCGCTGAAAGGCTTCTTCGTTTATTGTTGACATTGTTGCCCTCCCTGTATCCCCCCACCTGCCTTCCCTGCGTTTGCTTTAGGTGAGGTGCATGCGGTCACTGCCGAGACAACTTCACGTGCTGGTGCCCACGTGGTGCAAATCCTATCGACTCACGTCCGGTCCAAAACCAGGCATGAGCAGGTCGGCCCTACCTGCTTTCCCAAGGGTGCGCAGAGCGCCTAACAGCCTCCGCCTGCTCCTGTGCTGCCATCCTCAGTATGGAGCAGGAAACTGATGTTCCGCTCTGACCCAAGCCGCGACACCGCCACTGAGCCTCTTTATAAAAGAGCTAAAGAGCTTTCTGCTCCATTTACTGATGCAAGGATGACTCCGTCTTATACCCCCTTCTTTTCCGTCCCCCACCCCTCCGGTCCTGCCAAGTCCTTGCAGCGAAAAATCCCATGGGAAGACTAGGCTGTGCCCTGCTTCCCACTGAGCCCTCCAAAGGTCTTCGATCAGACCTACGTAATGGATCGCTCATTGTATTGCTGTGGTGCATGCTGGTGGTTGTGGTACTTGAAATGACAAGGATATTGTGTCCATTCTCAATTGACTTATGCTCTTGGCTGTTCTTTTTGACTTGATAAAGGGATCTCTCACAGGTTTAACTGTTATATGCTGGAGATTATACTGCAAAGACTCCGCTGGAGATTTTCGGATGGAGGCAATAAAGGACACTTTTAGTTTTCTTCTATGCATGCTGGGCATTGTTACATGGCGCTTTGAGAAGCCTGCAAACGGCCCCTGCATTACTCCAGGTCATGAGTGATGGATTAATCGTCACAATAAACTGTTGCATGCAGTACATGTCCTGCCTTTTACTTACATAGCACCCTGCCATATCGGCTACCTAGGGTCTACCTTAGGATGACATATGTAATAAAAGGGGAGTTAAAGGCTTGGCAAGGGGTTTTAAATTCCAAGTTGAAGTGGCAGTAAAACTGCACACACAGGCTCTGCATTGGCAGGCCTGAGACATGTTTTAAGGCTACTTAAGTGGGTGTCGCAATCAGTGCTGCAGGCCCACTAGTAGCATTTAATTTACAGGTCATGGGTATATGGTATAACACTTTATAAGGGACTTACAAGTACATTAAATATGCCAATTGTGTATACACCAGTGTTACCACGTTTTAAGGAGATGGCACATGCATTTTAGCACTGGCCAGCAGTGGTAAAGTGCTCAGAGTCCTAAGACCAACCAAAACGATTTCAGCAAAAAGTGAACGGAAAGGGCAAAAGGTTTAGGGTGACCCTGCAGAAAGGGCCATTTCTAACAGTGCACAGGAACCCTCTGACAGTCAAGGAAAGCCTTACCTTGTTGATTGCTGTACTTGGTGTACACGGAAAGACTAAAACAGTAATCCATAGATGGTGCACAGGAATCCTAAGAGAGTGCACAGAATGATTAATTGCACAGAAGTTACCAACCAGTGCACAGAAAATTCTCAGTGCACAAGAAACTCAACGCACTGGAACCCTCAGACAGCCATGGGAACACTCAGCGAGTCCACAATAAGACTCAACGAGTCTGCAGGAAAACTCAGTGCACATGAACTATCAACCAGTACACAGGAGTACTTAACGTACAACAACCCTCAAACAGTCACGGAACACTTAGCCGTTGCACAGGAACACTCGGGCAGTGGATACTGAGTAAGTGCATAGGAACACTCAGCCAGCACAAAGGAACTCCCAGTCAATGCACGTGAATCCTCAGATAGCCATGGGAAACTGTGGTACTCCGAGAGTGCACAGCAGTCTTCAGACGGTGCTTGGGAACACTCCCAAAGACCAAGGAGTTCCACATGACACTTCAGTGCACAGGAACCCTCAGCAGCCACCGAAATACTTTGTCATAGCGCGGGAACCAATGGATGGGAACTGTGAGAAAGTAGCCTCTTTCTAGCCTTGTTACCCCCACTTTTGGCCTGTTTGTGAGTATATGTCAGGGTGTTTTCACTGTCTCACTGGGATCCTGCTAGCCAGGGCCCAGTGCTCATAGTGAAAACCCTATGTTTTCAGTATGTTTGTTATGTGTCACTGGGACCCTGCTAACCAGGACCCCAGTGCTCATAAGTTTGTGGCCTATATGTATGTGTTCCCTGTGTGATGCCTAACTGTCTCACTGAGGCTCTGCTAACCAGAACCTCAGTGGTTATGCTCTCTCTTTACAAATTGTCACTAACAGGCTAGTGACTAATTTCACCAATTCACATTGGCATACTGGAACACCCTTATAATTCCCTAGTATATGGTACTGAGGTACCCAGGGTATTGGGGTTCCAGGAGATCCCTATGGGCTGCAGCATTTCTTTTGCCACCCATAGGGAGCTCTGACAATTCTTACACAGGCCTGCCACTGCAGCCTGAGTGAAATAATGCCCACATTATTTCACAGCCATTTTTACACTGCTTTTAAGTAACTTATAAGTCACCTATATGTCTAACCTTCACCTGGTGAAGGTTGGGTGCCAAGTTACTTAGTGTGTGGGCCCCCTGGCACTAGCCAAGGTGTCCCCACATCGTTCAGGGCAAATTCCCCGGACTTTGTGAGTGCGGGGACACCATTACACGCGTGCACTATACATAGGTCACTACCTATGTATAGCGTCACAATGGTAACTCCGAACATGGCCATGTAACATGTCTAAGATCATGGAATTGTCACCCCAATGCCATCCTGGCATTGGGGAGACAATTCCATGATCCCCCGGGTCTCTAGCACAGACCCGGGTACTGCCAAACTACCTTTCCCGGGGTTTCACTGCAGCTGCTGCTGCTGCCAACCCCTCAGAAAGGTTTCTGCCCTCCTGGGGTCCAGCCAGGCTTGGCCCATGAAGGCAGAACAAAGGACTTCCTCAAAGAGACGGTGTTACACCCTCTCCCTTTGGAAAAAGGTGTCAGGGCTGGGGAGGAGTAGCCTCCCCCAGTCTCTGGAAATGCTTTGATGGGCACAGATGGTGCCCATCTCTGCATAAGCCAGTCTACACCGGTTCAGGGATCCCCCAGCCCTGCTCTGGCGCGAAACTGGACAAAGGAAAGAGGAGTGACCACTCCCCTGACCTGCACCTCCCAGGGGAGGTGCCCAGAGCTCCTCCAGTGTGCTCCAGACCTCTGCCATCTTGGAAACAGAGGTGCGGCTGGCACACTGGACTGCTCTGAGTGGCCAGTGCCAGCAGGTGACGTCAGAGACTCCTTCTGATAGGCTCTTACCTGTGTTGCTAGCCTATCCTCCTTCCTAAGTAGCCAAACCTCCTTTTCTGGCTATTTAGGGTCTCTGCTTTGGGGAATTCTTTAGATAACGAATGCAAGAGCTCATCAGAGTTCCTCTGCATCTCTCTCTTCACCTTCTGCCAAGGAATCGACCGCTGACTGCTCAGGACTCCTGCAAAACCGCAACAAAGTAGCAAAGACGACTACTGCAACCTTGTATCACTGTTCCTGCCGCCTTCTCAACTGTTTTCCTGGTGGTGCATGCTGTGGGGGTAGTCTGCCTCCTCTCTGCACTAGAAGCTCTGAAGAAATCTCCCGTGGGACGACGGAATCTTCCCCCTGCAACGCAGGCAACAAAAGACTGCATCACCGGTGTTGGACTTTTGCTTTTGCAGGGTCATCCCCAGACTTTTTTGCCTCCTGCCTCCTATATTTTTCTGACATGTTGCTGTTGGCTTTTCAACTCTGAGCACTTTACCACTGCTAACCAGTGCTAAAGTGCATATGCTCTCCTGTTTAAATTGTATGTAAGTGGTTCATCCATGATTGGCATATTTGAATTACTAGTAAGTCCCTAGTAATGTGCACTAGAGGTGCCAGGGCCTGTAAATCAAATGCTACTAGTGGGCCTGCAGCACTGGTTGTGCCACCCACATAAGTAGCTCTGTAATCATGTCTCAGACCTGCCACTGCAGTGTCTGTATGTGTATTTTTACACTGTAAATTCGACTTGGCAAGTGTACCCACTTGCCAGGCCTAAACCTTCCCTTTCCTTACATGTAAGGCACCCCTAAGGTATGCCCTAGGTAGCCCCAAGGGCAGGGTGCAGTGTATGGATAAGGTAGGACATATAGTAATGTGGTTTATATGTCCTGACAGTGAAATACTGCCAATTTCGTTTTCACTGTTGCAAGGTCTGTCTCTCTCTCATAGGATAATATGGGGGCTACCTTTAAATATGATTAAAGTGTAGATTCCCCTAGAGAAGAGATGGACAGGTGGGGTTTGGGACCCCTGAACTCACAATTTAGAAATACATCTTTTAGTAAAGTTGATTTTAAGATTGTGAGTTTGGAAATGCCACTTTTAGAAAGTGAGCATTTTCTTGCTTAAACCATTCTGTGACTCTGCCTTGTTTGTGGATTCCCTGTCTGGGTCAGTTTGACAGTTGGGTTGTTTTTCACCTCACACCAGACAGTGACACAAAGGGAGCTGGGGTGTGATCTGCATTTCCTGATTAGCCATCTCTGCTAGGAGGGAGGGGTGGAGTGGTCACTCTCATCTGAAAGGACTGTGCCTGCCTCTGACAATGCTGTCTCCAGCCCCCTGGTGTGTGTCTGAGGCCTTGCCTGGGCAAGGCAGGATTTCACAAGAAGGTGTGAGTCCCCTTTGAAGGAAGGTGACTTCAAAGACTAAAATGGGTATAAGAAGGGCATCCAAACTTACAAACTTTAGAAACACTTCTGGAATCAAGGGGAACCTCTGCCTGGAGAAGAGCTGATCGCTGAGGAACAAGTGCTGCCCTGCCTGTGACTGTGCTTTGTGGAGCTTTCCTGCAGTGCTGCTTCTGCCAGAGTAAGAGGGCAAAGACTGGACTTTGTGTGCCTTCCATCTTGAGAAGAAATCTCCAAGGGCTTGATGTAGAGCTTGCCTCCTGTTATTGAAGTCTCAGGGATAGCAAAGACTTCTTCCTGCCAGCACCTGGAGTCTCTGGAGAGACCCCTACTCTGCTCTGTGGTGCCCTTCCAGTTCCTGGGACCCTGAAAGGAGAGGCTGGCAGCCTAAGGACAAAAATACACGCACCGAGCACCGTGCGGAGAAAAGATCGACGCGAATCCGATCGCGGCTGAGAAAACGACGCGACGCCGGCTCCGCAGCTGAGAAACGACGCCGCAGGAAACGCGACCGGAGAATCGACGCCCGGAGCAGGAGAAACGACGCGCAGCATCGCTGACGAAGGCTGGGAGATCGCAACCAGCGCCGCGGGACTTCGGACCGTCGCGTGGCTGGCTTTTTCGACGCGCCTCGCCGTGCCGAGCTGTTTTCGACGCATATACCCGTGCAGGGTTATTTTCGACGCACACCGCCCGTGCGGGGTTATTTTTGCCGCAAACCAGGTACATTTTCACGCTAGCAGCGCTAGTGTGTTGTTACAACTACCTAAAGACTCTTTTTATTTTAAACCTTTAAAAAATCATAACTTGACTTGTGTATGTTGGATTTTTGTCGTTTTGGTCTTGTTTTGTCTAGATAAATATTTCCTATTTTTCTAAACTGGTGTTGTGTCATTTTGTAGTGTTTTCATTAAGTTACTGTGTGTGTTGGTACAAATACTTTACGCCCAGCACTCTGAGGTTAAGCCTACTGCTCTGCCAAGCTACCAAGGGGGTAAGCAGGGGTTAGCTGAGGGTGATTCTCTTTTATCCTAACTAGAGTGAGGGTCCTTGCTTGAACAGGGGGTAACCTGACTGTCAACCAAAGACCCCATTTCTAACATTGGTGACCAGCGGTCGGGATTGGACTTGTATTTGTACTTGACATACAGTAATTAAGTGTACACTACTGTTTTGATCTCAGACCACTACGTGACCACATACTACTTGTCTTGTGATTCTGCTTTTTGTTCTCTGATGTCCTCCTGGAAGTATTGATAATATTTTTGGACTTTGGTTTTTGGTTGTGAAGCCTTTGCAGAATGGAAGTCAATTTCTGGCACCTATTTATGTATAAAAAGTGGCAGCTTAAAGCATTTTGCATGGAAAGGGGACTGGCTGTGAACAGGAAATCCAGAAGGGAGGATCTTGAGTCAGCCCTGTTTCAGTATGAATTGAAACGTTGTCAGGCAACACCACCAAATGAGTCTGAGGAGGATGACTACTCCGAAGAGGAGGAAACAGAAAGAGATGAGTGGCTCCTAGCTCGAATCCGGAGTCTGGAAGAGCTAGATGCAGAGCTTGAGAGGGCTGAGGAGGAGAGAGCCTTAGTCCTGGAAAAAGAAAGGATTGCAGCTCAAGAGCTGAGCTGTGAAGAGCTGAAGCTGGAGGCCATGAGGGCTGAGTCCAGTTCAGATGGTGGCAGCAAAAATCTTGTATCCAGTACTGCTGAAGAAGTGCACATGCCCAGAGATGTGGTGCCCTACTTGAAGGAGGGAGTTAACACACGCCAGGAGGTTCAGGGGTATGAGGTAGCTCCAGTGATGCACAGGGTCCCTGAGGTGGATTGGGGAACTGGCATGGGGAGTCATATTCCTACTGGTGGGAGGGACACTCTACTGACTCTAGGTGAGAGTGACAGGGAGAGGGGTTCCCCCCAGGTAGAAGTCCTGGTTATGGAGTGTGAAAACATCCCAGAAGAGTGTGGGTTGAGTGTCAGGGACAGTCAGGTACTGTCTCACCAGTCTCAGGAGGGTGATGTGGGGTGCTTTTTCAAAGCAGAGTCACTGGATGGTTGGGTGAAGGGTACTTTGGTTAATTCATGTGAGGGGCTGAGTGATGTAATTGCTGGAGAGCATATGTCTAGTCCTTATTTTCCAGAGCTATGCCAACACCAGGTGGAGTGTGAGTTCTCTGACCCCAGGGAGCTTACAATGGAGGCAGACTTCTGGGTGAGTACCAGAGAGTCTGAAGAGGCATTTGGGGGTGCTCCTGAGAGGAGTGGTCTAGGTAGTTCCCAACCAGGTGAGGTAGGGAAGGATTGTAGTGTCCCAGGTAGGTCCCAGTGTAGTGGGATGGGTGAGGGACCCCATGTCCAGTCTCAGAGGAGAGGGAATGGGGATGGGTTGAGGCCCAAGGTGCCCGAGATCCGGTCCCAGGTCCTGGAGGGTTCCCTGCGGGAACCCCAGGAGGGGAGCCTAGCCTGTACCATAGGGCCATCTGTTGAGGGAGACCCCACAGTGTCAGGAGAACTTGGGCGGGCCGCTGTAGCCAGCGTCCCACCAGTTCTGGTGTCTGGCAGTACCACTCCTAGTGAGGGGGTGCAGAAGTCCAGACAGAGGGTTGAGAGGGGGTTGCGGACCCCAGTGGAGAACCTGGAGGGTCAGGGGTCAGCTCTGAGAGCAGAGCCCCCCATGAATGACCTTGATGAGACCATTTCTGGGTTGGGGGGAATCCAGACTCTGTCAGATGGGCAGAGGTCAGGAGACCTGCGCCAGCCAGACTCTTGTGTGGCCCTTCGGGACAGTGTGTCCCTTGAGGGGGGTAAGTGTGCCCCCCTGGAAGTCCTGGTGTGCCAGGCAGTGGTTCAACCGCAGGGTGGTGACTCTGGGTTGAATAATCAGGTTCAGGGGGTAAACTCTGACCTGATGGGGGGTAAGTGTGCTCCCAAGGAAGTCCTGGTGTGCCAGGCAGTGGTTCAACCGCAGGGTGGTGACCCTGGGTTGGATGACCAGGTTCAGAGGGTAAACTCTGACCTGGTAGGGGGTAGGTATGCCCCCCAGGAAGTCCTGGTTTGCCAGGCAGTGATCCAGTCTGTGGGTACAGGCCCTGGATTGGGAGGCCAGGTTAAGGGTGTCCCCCCTGACCTGGAGGAAGGGGCTACTGCTAACAGTGCCCCTACCATGTTGTCTTCTGGGGGGGCCGCTCCTAGTTGGGTGGTTCAGGACCCCAGAAGGGAGGGCAGGGGGAGGGAAGCCTCACCCCTGGCCCTGGTCCAACCTGAAGGTACAGACCCCAGGTTGGAGGATCAGTTGCAGGTTAACATCCCTGCACTGATGGAAGAATGGTGCAGGACTGCTTCTACAAGCACCCTGACAGTTTTTGACTCTGGGGGTGCCGCTTCTGCAGGGAGGGTACAGAGCCCCAGAGGGGAGGACCAGGGTCAGGTTGTCATCCCTGACCTGGTGGAAGAGAGAGTGGTCAAAGGGTGCCAGGCACCTGGGGCTACCACCCCCCACTCTCCACAGTCACAGTGGTTAGAGAGGCCTGAGGTCGGGCTCTCATCCCTGACAGTTGTCTGGGGCCACTGTGGCTTGCTGTCCTGGTGGACAGAGTTGCCCCTGGGGGGGGAAGGACGAGAGTCACACCCCAGGGGTGGAGTGGGCAACACCATTGTGTTGGCCCTGGTGGTACTATCTGCCCATTGCAATACATCTGTGAGCAAAGTAAAGTTAGGTGTTGCACAGATGGTGTCTGTAGATGTGGAGAAGGGTTCCCCATGGGTTAGCTTAGTGGGCCCTGAGAGTATGGACAGAGGGATCCAACTGGAGTCAGGAAGGCGTAGAACTGGAACATGCCCCTGCTGTTGTGGGCCTGGGTCCCTGTTCTATCGCCCCAATCAGGGAAGTACATCAAGGTATTGATTGTTCTCCCCTGGCTTTAGGCTGGTAGGGGGTCGTGTTGGACTTTTGCTTTTGCAGGGTCATCCCCAGACTTTTTTGCCTCCTGCCTCCTATATTTTTCTGACATGTTGCTGTTGGCTTTTCAACTCTGAGCACTTTACCACTGCTAACCAGTGCTAAAGTGCATATGCTCTCCTGTTTAAATTGTATGTAAGTGGTTCATCCATGATTGGCATATTTGAATTACTAGTAAGTCCCTAGTAATGTGCACTAGAGGTGCCAGGGCCTGTAAATCAAATGCTACTAGTGGGCCTGCAGCACTGGTTGTGCCACCCACATAAGTAGCTCTGTAATCATGTCTCAGACCTGCCACTGCAGTGTCTGTATGTGTATTTTTACACTGTAAATTCGACTTGGCAAGTGTACCCACTTGCCAGGCCTAAACCTTCCCTTTCCTTACATGTAAGGCACCCCTAAGGTATGCCCTAGGTAGCCCCAAGGGCAGGGTGCAGTGTATGGATAAGGTAGGACATATAGTAATGTGGTTTATATGTCCTGACAGTGAAATACTGCCAATTTCGTTTTCACTGTTGCAAGGTCTGTCTCTCTCTCATAGGATAATATGGGGGCTACCTTTAAATATGATTAAAGTGTAGATTCCCCTAGAGAAGAGATGGACAGGTGGGGTTTGGGACCCCTGAACTCACAATTTAGAAATACATCTTTTAGTAAAGTTGATTTTAAGATTGTGAGTTTGGAAATGCCACTTTTAGAAAGTGAGCATTTTCTTGCTTAAACCATTCTGTGACTCTGCCTTGTTTGTGGATTCCCTGTCTGGGTCAGTTTGACAGTTGGGTTGTTTTTCACCTCACACCAGACAGTGACACAAAGGGAGCTGGGGTGTGATCTGCATTTCCTGATTAGCCATCTCTGCTAGGAGGGAGGGGTGGAGTGGTCACTCTCATCTGAAAGGACTGTGCCTGCCTCTGACAATGCTGTCTCCAGCCCCCTGGTGTGTGTCTGAGGCCTTGCCTGGGCAAGGCAGGATTTCACAAGAAGGTGTGAGTCCCCTTTGAAGGAAGGTGACTTCAAAGACTAAAATGGGTATAAGAAGGGCATCCAAACTTACAAACTTTAGAAACACTTCTGGAATCAAGGGGAACCTCTGCCTGGAGAAGAGCTGATCGCTGAGGAACAAGTGCTGCCCTGCCTGTGACTGTGCTTTGTGGAGCTTTCCTGCAGTGCTGCTTCTGCCAGAGTAAGAGGGCAAAGACTGGACTTTGTGTGCCTTCCATCTTGAGAAGAAATCTCCAAGGGCTTGATGTAGAGCTTGCCTCCTGTTATTGAAGTCTCAGGGATAGCAAAGACTTCTTCCTGCCAGCACCTGGAGTCTCTGGAGAGACCCCTACTCTGCTCTGTGGTGCCCTTCCAGTTCCTGGGACCCTGAAAGGAGAGGCTGGCAGCCTAAGGACAAAAATACACGCACCGAGCACCGTGCGGAGAAAAGATCGACGCGAATCCGATCGCGGCTGAGAAAACGACGCGACGCCGGCTCCGCAGCTGAGAAACGACGCCGCAGGAAACGCGACCGGAGAATCGACGCCCGGAGCAGGAGAAACGACGCGCAGCATCGCTGACGAAGGCTGGGAGATCGCAACCAGCGCCGCGGGACTTCGGACCGTCGCGTGGCTGGCTTTTTCGACGCGCCTCGCCGTGCCGAGCTGTTTTCGACGCATATACCCGTGCAGGGTTATTTTCGACGCACACCGCCCGTGCGGGGTTATTTTTGCCGCAAACCAGGTACATTTTCACGCTAGCAGCGCTAGTGTGTTGTTACAACTACCTAAAGACTCTTTTTATTTTAAACCTTTAAAAAATCATAACTTGACTTGTGTATGTTGGATTTTTGTCGTTTTGGTCTTGTTTTGTCTAGATAAATATTTCCTATTTTTCTAAACTGGTGTTGTGTCATTTTGTAGTGTTTTCATTAAGTTACTGTGTGTGTTGGTACAAATACTTTACGCCCAGCACTCTGAGGTTAAGCCTACTGCTCTGCCAAGCTACCAAGGGGGTAAGCAGGGGTTAGCTGAGGGTGATTCTCTTTTATCCTAACTAGAGTGAGGGTCCTTGCTTGAACAGGGGGTAACCTGACTGTCAACCAAAGACCCCATTTCTAACAACCGGTCTTCTGGGTCCCCTCTCAGCACGACGCGCGTGGTCCCTGGAACTCAGCAACTCTGTCCAAGTGACTCCCACAGTCCTGTGACTCTTCAGTCCAAGTTTGGTGGAGGTAAGTCCTTGCCTCCCCACGCTAGACTGCATTGCTGGGTACCGCATGATTTGCAGCTGCTCCGGCTCCTGTGCACTCTTCCAGGATTTCCTTTGTGCACAGCCAAGCCTGGTTCCCCGACACTCTAACCTGCAGTGCACAACCTCCTGAGTTGTCCTCCGGCGTCGTGGGATCTCCTTTTGTGACTTCGGGTGAGCTCCAGCTCACTCTTCTTTGTAGTGCCTGTTCCGGCACTTCTGCGGGTGCTGCCTGCTTCTGAGAGGGCTCCTTGTCTTGCTGGATGCCCCCTCTGTCTCCTCACGCAAGTAGCGACATCCTGGTCCCTCCTGGGCCACAGCAGCATCCAAAAACCCTAACCGCGACCCTTGCAGCTAGCAAGGCTTGTTTGCGGTCTTTCTGCATGGGAACACCTCTACAAGCTTCTACACGACGTGGGACATCCATCCTCCAAAGGGGAAGTTTCTAGCCCTCTTTGTTCTTGCAGAATCTACAGCTTCTACCATCCGGTGGCAGCTTCTTTGCACCCTCAGCTGGCATTTCTTGGGCATCTGCCCAATCTCGACTTTGTCGCGACTCTTGGACTTGGTTCCCTTGTTCCACAGGTACTCTCGTCCGGAAATCCACTTTGGTTGCATTGGTGGTGTTGGTCTTTCTTGCAGAAATCCCCTATCACGACTTCTGTGCTCTCTGGGGAATATAGGTGCAATTTACACCTACTTTTCAGGGTCTTGGGGTGGGCTATTTTTCTAACCCTCACTGTTTTCTTACAGTCCCAGCGACCCTCTACGAGCTCACATAGGTTTGGGGTCCATACGTTATTCGCATTCCACTTTTGGAGTATATGGTTTGTGTTGCCCCTGTACCTATGTGCTCCTATTGCAATACATTGTAATTTTACACTGCTTACATTACTTCCTTTTGCTATTACTGCATATTTTTGGTATTGTGTACATATATCTTGTGTATATTTGGCATCCTCATACTGAGGGTACTCACTGAGATACTTTTGGCATATTGTCATAAAAATAAAGTACCTTTATTTTTAGTATATCTGTGTATTGTGTTTTCTTATGATATTGTGCATGTGACACCAGTGGTATAGTAGGAACTTTGCATGTCTCCTAGTTCAGCCTAAGCTGCTCTGCTATAGCTACCTTCTATCAGCCTAAGCTGCTAGAAACACCTCTTCTACACTAATAAGGGATAACTGGACCTGGTACAGAGTGTAAGTACCCCTTGGTACCCACTACAACTCAGGCCAGCCTCCTACATTTGTTGTGCAGTGGTGGGATAGGAACTTGTAACTGCTTACCACTTTGTCATATTGTACTTTTCATAAGGGAAAAATATACAAAACAAGTTCAGTGTATGTACACCTAACCAAAAAGTTTTGCTTCTCTTCTCTTACTCTATTTGCTAAGTGCTGAAAAGTACATCTAAACTTTCAAAAAGTTTCTAAAAAGTTGAAAAAGTTTTTTTTTCTGTGTCCTTAAAAAGTCCTGAAACTTTGTATTTCTTTTATCTGTCCCTAAACCTTTTTCTATCATGTCTGGTACAGGTCCTACTCTTGATCTGGCCAGCACTGCTTATGATAACCTTAGCTGGAAAGGTGTAAGGAGTCTCTGCATTGATAGAGGTTTAGGGGTAGGGAAGAATCCCTCTAGAGAATTGTTAATTAACATGCTCATTGAAAATGATAAGGCCTTAGCTGGCACATCTGTTGAGAAGTTAGGAGATGGTTCACACTCTGACTCTGGGGCACCCCTAGGGAGAGTGTTAGATGGTATCCTTCCCAACCTGCCCCTTAGCAGACCACCTAGCATAACTGGTAGTAATGGAAGCTCCCATCACAGTAGGAATGTCCTTCCTGCAGGCCAGATTGTTAGGGTGCCAACTGTTAGGGACAATTCACCCTCTGTTCATTCACATCATTTTCTGTGTCAAAGCATGCCCAACCCACTCACCCTGATGACAGAATGTTAGAAAGGGAACTCAATAGATTGAGAGTGGAAGAGTCCAGGCTGAAGCTTAAACAGCAACAGCTGGCTCTAGACAGGGAATCTTTAGACTTAGAAAAAGAAAGACAGAGGTTGGGGTTAGGACCCCATGGTGGCAGCAGCAGTATTACAGATAGTAATCCTGTGAAAGAGCATGATTCTAGGAATCTGCATAAGATAGTTCCCCCTTACAAGGAGGGTGATGACATTAACAAGTGGTTTGCTGCACTTGAGAAGGCCTGTGTTGTACAGGGGGTCCCTCAAAGGCAGTGGGCTGCTATCCTATGGCTATCTTTCAGTGGAAAGGGTAGGGATAGGCTCCTTACTGTGAAGGAAAGTGATGCCAATAATTTTACAGTTTTGAAGAATGCACTCTTGGATGGATTTGGCTTAACCACTGAACAATACAGGATTAAGTTCAGAGAAACCAGAAAAGAGTCCTCACAAGACTGGGTAGACTTTGTTGACTATTCAGTGAAGGCCTTGGAGGGGTGGTTACATGGCAGTAAAGTTTCTGACTATGAAAGCCTGTACAATCTAATCTTGAGAGAGCATATTATGAATAACTGTGTGTCTGATTTGTTACACCAAAATCTAGTGGACTCAGATCTGACCTCTCCCCAAGAATTGGGAAAGAAGGCAGACAAATGGGTCAGAACAAGAGTGAACAGAAAAGTTCATACAGGGGGTGACAAGGATGGCAAGAAGAAAGATGGTGAGAAATCTCAGGATAAGCATGGGGATAAGGGTAAAACCAAAGATCCTTCTTCAAATCCTAAACACTCTTCAGGGGGTGGGGATAAAACAAATTCTTCCTCTTCTTCCCAACCTACACAATTTAAAAAGCCTTGGTGCTTTGTGTGTAAAAATAGAGGCCATAGGCCAGGGGTTAAGTCCTGTCCAGGTAAACCCCCTGAGCCTACCACCACTAATACAACAAGCTCTAGTGCCCCTAGCAGTAGTGGTAATAGTGGTGGGAATGCTGGCAACAGTCAAACTAAGGGTGTAGTTGGGTTCACTTATGGGTCCATCATAGAAACTGGGGTAGTCAGTCCCAAGACAGTTTCTGTCACACCTAGTGGCATTGGCCTTGCCACTCTGGCTGCTTGTCTCCTTACAATGGATAAGTACAGGCAGACAGTTTCAATAAATGGTGTTGAGGCCCAGGCCTACAGGGACACAGATGCCAGTACCACTTTGGTGACTGAAAACCTAGTGGCTCCTGAACAACACATCATTGGACAACAGTATAAGATTATTGATGTCCATAACTCCACTAAGTTTCTTCCCTTAGCTATAGTTCAGCTTAGTTGGGGTGGAGTTACTGGCCATAAGCAGGTGGTAGTGTCACCCAGCTTACCTGTAGATTGTCTCTTAGGTAATGACCTAGAGACCTCAGGTTGGGCTGAGGTAGAGTTTTATGCCCATGCAGCCATGATGGGCATCCCAGAGGAATTGTTCCCTCTCATTTCTTCTGAAATGAAAAAGCAAAGGAGAGAAGAAGGCCTGAAAACTCGAGATCCCTCTCCATCAACAGGTGTAAAAAGGGTATCACAGTATCCCCTAACCACCCTGCCATTCAGGATACCATTCCTGTGGTGGGAGAAACCTCTCCTGGGGTGGCACCTGTTCCAAGGGAATCATCAGCCGGCATAGCTGTACTCCCTGAGGTGGAAGTACCTCTCTGTGGGATAACTAATATTGGTGAGAAAAAGAGCACCATTTTAGTTAACATGGAGCATCCCTCCAACCCTCCCAGAGAAACTTTAATGCAGAAACCCTGCACTGCCTCACAACACTTAGGACAGCAACCCTGCCCTAGTGTGGAGCTCATAGGACAGCATCCCTGCCCTGCTCCAAATCAAGAGAAACAGCATCCCTGTTCTCTCTTCCAGCCATATGGACAAAGTTTTTGCCCAGCTATGGCTTTACTGAGACAGCATCCCTGTCTGGCATTCTCATCACTAGAAATAGGTCCTGTGGATAATTCACACTGTTCTAAACTAAAACTTACTGATAGAAACTCTGAAAATATATCTTCACATTGTTGCTTAGCTAAAAAACTTCAAATAGGGTGGTTTACATCCCCACAGGGAAGTAACCATATAGTGGATGATAAAGGGAGTAACCAGTCTATTGCACAGCTACTCTCTACTTATCACCACTTAGACAATAAAGTCTCAACTGGCCAAGGTTAGCCTTATTGTCCTTCGTTTGGGGGGGGGGGGGTTGTGTGAGAAAGTAGCCTCTTTCTAGCCTTGTTACCCCCACTTTTGGCCTGTTTGTGAGTGTATGTCAGGGTTTTTTTCACTGTCTCACTGGGATCCTGCTAGCCAGGGCCCAGTGCTCATAGTGAAAACCCTATGTTTTCAGTATGTTTGTTATGTGTCACTGGGACCCTGCTAGCCAGGACCCCAGTGCTCATAAGTTTGTGGCCTATATGTATGTGTTCCCTGTGTGATGCCTAACTGTCTCACTGAGGCTCTGCTAACCAGAACCTCAGTGGTTATGCTCTCTCTTTACAAATTGTCACTAACAGGCTAGTGACCAATTTCACCAATTCACATTGGCATACTGGAACACCCTTATAATTCCCTAGTATATGGTACTGAGGTACCCAGGGTATTGGGGTTCCAGGAGATCCCTATGGGCTGTAGCATTTCTTTTGCCACCCATAGGGAGCTCTGACAATTCTTACACAGGCCTGCCACTGCAGCCTGAGTGAAATAATGCCCACATTATTTCACAGCCATTTTTACACTGCACTTAAGTAACTTATAAGTCACCTATATGTCTAACCTTCACCTGGTGAAGGTTGGGTACCAAGTTACTTAGTGTGTGGGCACCCTGGCACTAGCCAAGGTGCCCCCACATCGTTCAGGGCAAATTCCCCAGACTTTGTGAGTGCGGGGACACCATTACACGCGTGCACTATACATAGGTCACTACCTATGTATAGCGTCACAATGGTAACTCCGAACATGGCCATGTAACATGTCTAAGATCATGGAATTGTCACCTCAATGCCATCCTGGCATTGGGGAGACAATTCCATGATCCCCCGGGTCTCTAGCACAGACCCGGGTACTGCCAAACTACCTTTCCCGGGGTTTCACTGCAGCTGCTGCTGCTGCCAACCCCTCAGACAGGTTTCTGCCCTCCTGGGATCCAGCCAGGCTTGGCCCAGGAAGGCAGAACAAAGGACTTCCTCAGAGAGAGGGTGTTACACCCTCTCCCTTTTGAAAAAGGTGTCAGGGCTGGGGAGGAGTAGCCTCCCACAGCCTCTGGAAATGCTTTGATGGGCACAGATGGTGCCCATCTCTTCATAAGCCAGTCTACACCGGTTCAGGGATCCCCCAGCCCTGCTCTGGCGCGAAACTGGATAAAGGAAAGGGGAGTGACCACTCCCCTGACCTGCACCTCCCAGGGGAGGTGCCCAGAGCTCCTCCAGTGTGCTCCAGACCTCTGCCATCTTGGAAACAGAGGTGCTGCTGGCACACTGGACTGCTCTGAGTGGCCAGTGCCAGCAGGTGACGTCAGAGACTCCTTCTGATAGGCTCTTACCTGTGTTGCTAGCCTATCCTCCTTCCTAAGTAGCCAAACCTCCTTTTCTGGCTATTTAGGGTCTCTGCTTTGGGGAATTCTCTAGATAACGAATGCAAGAGCTCATCAGAGTTCCTCTGCATCTCTCTCTTCACCTTCTGCCAAGGAATCGACCGCTGACTGCTCCGGACTCCTGCAAAACCGCAACAAAGTAGCAAAGACGACTACTGCAACCTTGTATCGCTGATCCTGCCGCCTTCTTGACTGTTTTCCTGGTGGTGCATGCTGTTGGGGTAGTCTGCCTCCTCTCTGCACTAGAAGCTCCGAAGAAATCTCCCGTGGGACGACGGAATCTTCCCCCTGCAACCGCAGGCAACAAAAGACTGCATCACCGGTCCTCTGGGTCCCCTCTCAGCACAACGAGCGTGGTCCCTGGAACTCAGCAACTCTGTCCAAGTGACTCCCACAGTCCAGTGACTCTTCAGTCCAAGTTTGGTGGAGGTAAGTCCTTGCCTCCCCACGCTACACTGCATTGCTCGGTACCGCGTGATTTGCAGCTGCTCGGGCTCCTGTGCACTCTTCCAGGATTTCCTTTGTGCAGAGCCAAGCCTGGTTCCCCGACACTCTAACCTGCAGTGCACAACCTCCTGAGTTGTCCTCCGGCGTCGTGGGATCTCCTTTTGTGACTTCGGGTGAGCTCCGGCTCACTCTTCTTCATAGTGCCTGTTCCGGCGCTTCTGCGGGTGCTGCCTGCTTCTGAGAGGGCTCCATGTCTTGCTGGATGCCCCCTCTGTCTCCTCACGAAAGTGGCGACATCCTGGTCCCTCCTGCGCCACAGCAGCATCCAAAAACCCTAACCGCAACCCTTGCAGCTAGCAAGGCTTGTTTGCGGTTTTTCTGCGTGGGAACACCTCTACAAGCTTCTACACGACGTGGGACATCCATCCTCTAAAGGGGAAGTTTCTAGCCCTCTTCGTTCTTGCAGAATCCACAGCTTCTACCATCCGGTAGCAGCTTCTTTGCACCCTCAGCTGGCATTTCTTGGGCATCTGCCCAATCTCGACTTTGTCGCAACTCTTGGACTTGGTCCCCTTGTTCCACAGGTACTCTCGTCCGGAAATCCACTTTGGTTGCATTGCTGGTGTTGGTCTTTCTTGCAGAAATCCCCTATCACGACTTCTGTGTTCTCTGGGGAATATAGGTGCACTTTACACCTACTTTTCAGGGTCTTGGGGTGGGCTATTTTTCTAACCCTCACTGTTTTCTTACAGTCCCAGAGACCCTCTACGAGCTCACATAGGTTTGGGGTCCATACGTTATTCGCATTCCACTTTTGGAGTATATGGTTTGTGTTGCCCCTGTACCTATGTGCTCCTATTGCAATACATTGTAATTTTACACTGCTTACATTACTTCCTTTTCCTATTACTGCATATTTTTGGTATTGTGTACATATATCTTGTGTATATTTGGCATCCTCATACTGAGGGTACTCACTGAGATACTTTTGGCATATTGTCATAAAAATAAAGTACCTTTATTTTTAGTATATCTGTGTATTGTGTTTTCTTATAATATTGTGCATGTGACACCAGTGGTATAGTAGGAACTTTGCATGTCTCCTAGTTCAGCCTAAGCTGCTCTGCTATAGCTACCTTCTATCAGCCTAAGCTGCTAGAAACACCTCTTCTACACTAATAAGGGATAACTGGACATGGTACAGAGTGTAAGTACCCCTTGGTACCCACTACAACTCAGGCCAGCCTCCTACAGGAACACTCAGTGTACATAAACCCTCACAATTCTCTTGAGTACTCAGAGCACAGGAAGCTCAGACCTTGCACTCGAACCCATGTCAGTGCACAGGAGGACTCAGACAACGCACTTGAGTACTCATGTGGTGCCTGTGAATACTTAGTGCACAGGAGCACTCAGACAGTGCATTGGAGCCCTCGGGCAGTATATGGGAACATTTATACGTGCAAGAAAATGTTCCGAAAGTGCACGGGGACACCCAGTGCACAAGGCACTCAGACACAGCACTGGGACACTCGGTGCATGGGAATAATTATACAGCGCAAGAAAACTGTCCGACAGTGCACGGGGGCCCTCAGGCAGCGCATTCAACACTTGGTTTGGGGATGGTAACTCATACGTTGTACGGGAACACTCGGTAAACAGGAAACATCAGGCGGTACGCAAATAACACTCAAAGGGTGAACTTGAAAACGCAGTACACGAAGCCCTCATTCAGTCTTCAGTAAGTGCACAGCAGCAATCGAACAGTACACATGAACAGTCTAACAGTGCACAGGAACACTCACTACACTGGAAAAGTCACATCGCCCTAGGAAAAGCCAAATAATGAAGTATACTAGAACAATCAAAGAGTACACGCGAACTCTCGTGTAGCTGTATGTGCAGGGCTGGCTTTAGGGCGGTGCAAGCGGTGCGGCCGCAACGGATGCTGACCTGCATTGGGGGCGCTGACCTCAGGGGGCGCTGTGTTTAGCAATGAGTTACGAACTTTGGGATTTAAAAGCACCTGCTGAAATGATACTTGTGCGTCCATCCTTCAGGAAACAATTAAAAATACCTCTTGTGGTTAATGGTCCTACTAGGGAGAGAGATGGGAGTTTTGTCTAACGGCCGTTTAAAGTCGCCATGAGGAGCGCAGAGTAACCCTCTGCGCTACTTGTGCTCCCATATGCCTGCTGCAAATAACAGAACTATATTTTATGTGGGTAGCTGAGTGGCTTAACTAAGCCAGCCATTCAAGCGCTTTAAAATAAATGCATGTATGTGAAAGGGGGGCTATGGAGAGATAAGCGGCGCAATTGCCGGGTAGTAGTGAGTGAACCTGAGGAGGTGGTCATGGGGTGGAGGTGCCCCAAGAAATAATGTCGCCCCTCCACCAGCGCTAAAGCCGGCTCTGGTTATGTGAAACCATTACTCTGTATCAAACTGTGCATTAAAACTCAGGTAGTGCACGGGGACACATATGACACAGGGTAATTCTTGGTGTATACAGAAACACTGGAACACTAAGATTGCATGGAAACAGACAGTGCACTGGAACATTCAGGTGAGGCCGGGAGCACACTGAAAGTCCTCGGAACGCTCAGACAATAGCCAAGCAATCATGCACTGCACATAGGCACTGGGACAGTTCACGAAAAGAAAGAGACACGAGCATGGTGACACTCACCTAGTGCATAGCTTGACTCAGAGAGTGCTTGGGAAAGCTTAAACAATGTACAAGAAAACTCTGTATTACTGAGTACCTAGAGTGTGTAGGGAAAAACCCGTCCCTTTGAAAGGGAACCTCCGCAGGCACTGCAACGAATGTGGGGTCTTTAGAATCGTACATTCCCCGTCAGTAATGGGGGGGTCAGTTATTCTCTTCCCAAGGCTAGGGGACAGTCGTTGTGGCACGACCGTTTCTTTCACAAGGAGTAGTGCGCTGACGTCTCAGTGAGCTCCAGCTGTCTCACGCCCAGAGCTGGGACGGGCTTGTCTGCAGACACAGTGAATCCCGCCTGCGTCTAGCTAAGGGTCTGTGTGGGAGGGGGTGGGCACAGGCAGCCACGGCGAAGGGGCGCACCGCTGAGGTGCGAGAGTAGCCGCTGGCGGGAGTTCAGAGCAGCAGCAGAGCCCTCCTCAGACGGAGCAGCGGAGTGAAGGCGCGCGCTACTGTGTCTTGTGAGCAGCGCGAGCCGGCACCCCCCACCCACGGCACGTTCGCGAGCAGACTTTGTTTTACACAAACTGGTCTTCGCAGGGGCAGGCGAAATGGGGTCCTTCTGAATAAGAAACGCTCACCGGTGGAAGGAAAGACTTTGCCTGGAAGAAGTTTTGCTGGTAGGAGATTCTCCTGGAAGCTGCAGTCATGGTGTCCGGCTGGCAGTGCAGCCTCCTCCTGCTGATATGTGCCGCGGCTGGCCAGGAGTCCCGGACTGTGCAGGTAAGCGCCTCTCGCTGAGGAGAGGAGCTAGTCTAGGTTTTACACTTTGGAGTCTGGCTCCCATACTACCTTCCCCCTAGACCAAACTGTGTGATCGTGGTCAATGTGGGCTCTCTTCCCGTGTCCCGTTCCGCCCTTAATTTGTGATAAAACATAAGAGTCGGGGACTTCGTCGGGAAGTCCCTGCTGCTTGCACCACCCATGTCAGCGCTACCAGTGATAGTGCCAACAGAAGGACCAATCCTCCCTCCTAAAGTGCCACAATTCAGACTATTCCAGCCCCCACCTCCCCGACACCTACAGTGACGGCAGGTATTTTTGATGTTTACTGAAGTAGTAAACAAGAGATGTTGTGCTCTTCTCTTAATTGGACTAAAACGCCACAATGTGGAAGACTGTTATAAGTGCCCGTATTGACAATTAAGTGCCGGTCCGAGCACCGGAAACCACCTAGTCAAATTAAGTACTAGCAGTGGCGTAGCGTGGGTTGTCAGCACCCGGGGCAAGGCAAGTAATTTGCGCCCCCTAAGAGCTGCGAGTGCCCCCCCCCCCCCCCCCCAGATGTTGCGCCCGGTGCGGCCAGCCCCCCCTGCACCCCCCACGCTACGCCACTGAGTACTAGCCCCGTTGACTTTTCTGTCAAAATGCGGTGTGCTTATAAACAGGCAAGTGTTCGGCCCAGTAAACAGATGGCCGCTGCTTCAAGTTTTCTGCACCTTTATTGGTGATTCTCTTGACCACCTGCTAATGTTTTCTACTGATCCAGTTACAGCATGTGCGATACTGGGCCCTGTTATGTCAAACGGGAAAAATAGGGTCATTTTACTGGTTCAATAAAAACACCAACAACAACACACAGCGATTACCAGTTCCAAGTTGTCATTGGAATTAACTGAACTACGCACCTTGCGAGTTGGTAATAAAATGCCCCAAAATGCAGATGCTAGAAACTTGATGTTGCCTAAACAATTTTTTAGCCTGTCAGCTGGACTTCCAGTATGGGGGAGGGCTCTATCGGACGTTTTGCATGCGATAGCTTTGCTTTGTGCATACATGAGGAACAATTGCCGTCTCTGTGCCTCTTATCCAACATGATGCGAACAGCGCAGCTCTGGTTCAGTGTAACGACAATAACTGGCAATCAGTTACACTGTACTTAGCTGTGCGATCGCAGAATGTGGGAAGCTTAAGTTAACCCTGCCAGCATGCAACCGAAATCACAAGAGATGTCACCATCGAGTGCATAACGTCTTGCACCTTCATGCTAATATATATGCATTCCACTGAACTAAAAATATCTTACTGCATTGCCTTCAGAAGGATGAACGGTGGAATTGGTGATTAGAACCTTTTTAAAAACAACCTCCGAAGTTACCTATACCTTTAGCAGTAGTTTCCTCTTAATGTATCAGATATACTTTTGCAGAAATTGTTGCTTTTAGTAATTTTATGGTAGGTGGTACTATTATCCTTTGTAATTAACCCCATAGAGATAAAATGTTAACCCCCGCCCCAGTCAGCTGAGATGAAAGCTACAAACAAATCGGTTCATGGAGTGCACTTACTCACTGAACTATCTTACCCGATATATTGCCCCTTTTCTGTGGACTCTTTAATCAGCCCCAAACATTTTTATCAGGAATAACGGACTTTCCTTCTTAAATGTAACTAAGAAGTACACTTATGTGACAGCTGTGGTGTTTAGTAGAATATGCAACATTTTAAATAACACTGTTTGTAGCCTCTTTGCAGCGAGCTTTTACAATACGTGTAAATGTTTTCCAACTGAAGTATGTAGTAGATCTTTGCGACGTGTGCTCATGCACAGTTTGTTGCTGGTACGTACAGTAAGGTCGCGAGTCAAGTGTGTGTGTGTCGTGCAAGAAAACACTCGCTGTGCTTGGTGTGTTTGTATTTTGGCCGTGTGTTAGTAAATGTGAGTGTATGCGTGAAGTTAGAGTACGCGTTTTGGTGGACAGCACGTATTTGCAGAGGGCGTGTTTTGCTGAGTTTGTTCATTTGTAGAGTGTGTCCGTGTGTTGCTTGGAGAGTCGGTGCGTTTGTGCAATGGCTGTGGAGAGCGCACCTTGATTGATCACTTGTGCTTGGACCGTGTGTGACTGGAGAGTGTGGGCCGATTCACAAAGGTAAATTTAGACCAAAAGTCTAAGTTTAGACCTAAAGTCTATCTTTACTCGTAGTATTCGACTTTTGGTCTAACTTTAGACATTTGGTCTAAGTTTACCTTTGTGAATCGGGCCCTGTGTGTTATGAGAGTGTATATACTTAAAGTGTGTCACAGAGTACAGATGCAACGTGGCCTTCTTTCATGTGTGACACCAGTAGATAGCCATGTCTTTTAATTGTATTCAAAACGCAATTTGTATGCAGGATTATAAAAAGCGATACTTGTGATGATAAAAAAATGCAGGTCCCAAATGCAAAGTGATTTTGGCAAAAAAAAAAAACTAGAAATGCTTTGATGCCATACATGATATAGGCCCGACCACTGAACTTATGTGGCAAGCGTGCACCACATTACGCGGCAAGGTTCCCAAAATTATGCAGCAAGAAAAGGTAAATTATGTGACACAATGCACCATTTTTTAATAGTAATACTTCATTATTTCATCATTTGTGCACGTAGTAGTACTGTCTGAAGAAAGAGTTAAACTAATTAGTAACAGTTTAACAACAAAAAACAGAAATAAGCATCTGAAAGATGACCGTTTAACCTTTGCAAAGGGCCTTCCATTATGCGCGAACAAGTCTCAAGTTTTTAGTAACTTTTTATCCATTTGCGATTGTAACAATTTTTTTGGTTTTGTTGAAATCTGCAGATTATGCAGCAGATGATGAATTATATGGCAAATCCTGCAGATCCATAATTATGCAAAAAAGATTGCGGATGTAGAATTGCATAATTCCAAAGGCTCTGGATATAGAGTGACTTGGCAGCCATGGTGTCTTTCTTACCGTGTTTGTATTCTACTCGTGTGTGCTTCTGTTTTGTGTGTAGTTTGTTGTCTACATATGTATTTGCATATGACTTTATTACATCTATGTTTGTAGTGTGAGGACGTTTGGAAACCCCACCCCCATGTAGTGTAAAAATAGTCACTGATTTCTGTTTCTGGGCCTACAAAGCTCCATACAGTGGAAACGTTATTGGAAGGCGTCTGTTTTAGGAGGAATTGTTGATTTTGTGAAAGCCACAAATTATGACTCCACCAGTGTATGCAATGAATGTACTGACCAACGTGCTTTCAACACACAAGAAAGAACTTGTGATTGTCAGCTGCGGAGCTAGTCGTTGTTACGTTTATTTTTGCTTAACGCCAGGAGGCTACTGCAGCTCGGGCTGCCGTTGGCCCTGCCAGAGCTGCTAATGATAGTACCGATACCGGTACTAACCATCACGCTTTTACAAGTGTGACAATTCAGACTGCTCTGGGCCCTCAAAGCTAAAATAATGGCTTGGGACGCAGGTAGTAGTCATGTTTAGTAATTTTTAATGTACATTGAAGTAATCTACAACTGTTGTTCTGCCCATCTCTAAATCAGATAACACCACCATGTGACAGACTGCCATAAGTGCTGGTATTGGCAATTAAGTGCTGAGCACAGGAAACCACAGGCTCATATTAAGCACTTGTAATTAGCTTCCAAAAGACACTTGGTTGAATGGTCCCCAACTGCATTTTCCACCCACAGGGCACCCAACTAAATAGAAACAAGGCAACCTCAAAGAGAGAGAGAGGCACTGACAATAAAGTAGGGCTTACAAACTTGTCTGTCCACCATTTCTGTGTGGTAATAGGCCACAACCCTTGATTCCAGTGTTTCCCTACACTGCGCCCCACTTTCCATGAACTGTGCCCAGCCCACCCTTGGGAGTGGAAAGTGGGCGCTGCAGCTACACGTTTTCCATTCAATGTTGGCAGGCAGTCAACAACCCGTAGACCGTTGTGTGGCCCCGATCTCTCACCCCGACTGCACAGTGTTAAGGGGAGTGCAACAAGGAATTTGTCTATTGTGTGATGTCCAAAGGAGACAGCACACTCAGAGGTGGCGGATGACAGTTTGGAGGGTGAAGGCCTTCTGGCATTGGCACATTAAAACACATGGAGATCACTTTTCGAGGCACAGGAAGTGCCTTTCAGAAGCCACTCTGAAGTCTTTGTGGAGAATGAGGAATGAGTTGAGCATCTTAGCAGAGGGCGCAATGTTGAGTGTAAATCAATTACTTTCCCCCACGATGTTATTACCCAGAATGGTACAGCCCACTCATTAATGGCACCAATGAGTTGTGAACATTAAAACCAGTTTCAGACACAACGTTTGGTTCCCTGATCTTGATGACATGATGGAAGAAATGGTCAACAGCTGTCACTGGTGTCAAACATCCAAGTAGCCTGATGCCCCAGCGTGCATTGGAACAAAATAACAGATCCGCACACTTTGGACAGTGCTTTAAATAGGCAGATACTGTCTGGTACTGAGTACCTGCATTTCTTTAACTTGAAAGTGAGAGTATCTGCACTTCTCAGAACTGCTGCAGTAGATTTAAGGAGGGTACTGGCACATCTCAAGAGCATGTAGGTACTATAGTGAGTATATGGCACCTCTAGAGTTCACTTTAAAGCACTGCTTTGGGAGCAAAGTTGGCACTGACTTAGTATGACACTTGATGACCTGAACCTGGTTGACAGTTGTATACGATATTTGGTGGTTAGGACATCATCATCATCATTTAATCAGGTGGCATCAAAAAAGCAAAACGCTGGGGCATGCATAGACTGCCAACGGAAGTGAAAGCAGTCAGTGGCCTCCTTTGCAAAATGCTGAACTTGTCAAATATTCAGACTTAACATCAGACATTGCAAGATCACCCTACACTGCCATCAGGCCAATGGGTGGAGAGATTCATGAGAACCTTCGGGTAGACAGTGCACACTGATCTAGAAAAAAGACTTGCTCAAGAACATTCCATTCATCAATTCCTCAGGGTGTCCAGACACATGTCCCTCTGAATGTTCCCCTTCATCAATGGTTTGTGAATGAAAGTGAATGATGTCTGTCCCACCACCAATGCTTGGACATCACCTGTTCCTTAAGATGCAGAGCAAAGGATAAGAAAAGGAAGCAAAGGTAAGAATGTGCAGCACCCATTGGCAAGAGGGATATGTAATGGTGTAATTATGCAGGACTAATACCTGGGTGAGATATACAGATGCCATCTGAATGTATCCAGGAGGTAGTACGTAACCAATAAGCACCATGGTACCATGTGGCTGACAGGAGTGGTGAGACTGTTATTTTCAATGTATCCTTGTTCAAGAGGTTCAGCGTTGGTACCATTAGCTATGGAATTCCAAAGTGACACATTGAGAAAATGGAATCTGAAACAGCCGTTATTGTTCATCTACACCCTAAAGGTAAACAGCCCATCAGGTGGTAATCAACTGGACAACGAAGCAGTAGCAGTGAACCATCTATCAAGGGTGGTGGACAGTATAATTTTTGACCACATGCATGGCCGTCCCAAAAACTAGTTGCCTATGGACTTTATTGACATTTGATGTATATCTCACTCGGTTTTATTGTGCCTCAAAATGGATTTTATGTATATTATTGGTTAACAACATCTAATGTCACTTGTCGGTAGATGTGGGAATGCCAGGAAATTCTTAGAGAGAGAAGAGCCAGAGTGAGAAAAGCCAAACCGGGGTACCCACAAAGCTCAAGTTGGGGGCCATAGGCAGATCCCCATGTCCCCCCACAGCCCCAGCTGGCTCCCCACATAGTGCTGGGGCTGGCATTGCTTCTGCAAAGATGGATCATCTAATTGTGTATGCTCCCTCCAGGTGGGAGAAATATATTTTGCCTTTCCCTGTACACAGTCCTGCTGGCAGGAAAACAGAACAGAAGTCTGCTCCCAGCCAGCAGGAGCATAATTAAATCTCCCTCCAGCTGGTAGCAGACTTGCCTTCCCTGCCTGCACTACCTCGGTCGAGAAAGGCATGTTTGCTCCTGTTTTGCGGAAGATTTAAAAGTGCTTCCGCCAAGCGGGAGAAAGTACATGCTTCCTTACCTGAGCTAATGCGGGCAGGGAAACTACTGTGCCCGGGGGGGGTTCCTCGGAATACAGTAACTGAGCTGGCCCCTGGGGATGAAGTCCCCTGAGCCTTATAGGTCTCTATTCGAACTTGATTTTGGTCTTGGAGATGTGGTCCATGGGATTTACAATGGCTCAGGAAGGGGGCCGGGCAGCCCCCTCCCTTTTATGAAAATGAATCCCCGGGGGATAGGGGTCCCCTGGGCCTAGAAAAGCTTCAAATTTTACCAAATTTTAGTCTCGGAGGATAGGTCCCAAAATGGGTTCAGAGAGTGGGTGCCCGCTCACATCCCCTACTCCAAATTATTAAATAATGTCAGGTCAGCATTTTTTTTCTTTTTTTTGCTGCAATCCCACATGACTTTCAGAAAAAAATACAGATTTTTTTTTAAATTTTGGCCACAGAGAGTCTGTCTGGGTCCTCACTCAGGGCTTGGTGATGGGGGAGGGCTATCCTCCCCCTTATATATTTTTTTTTTTAAAACTTCAGGACAGGGGACTAAGTCCCCAAGCCCTGGAATGGTTGGCAACAACATTTTTCTCTTGTTACAGGTAGCCAATTCAGAGCATACCAGTAGGTAGTCAGATTTATTGTTTAGTTACTTAAAACCATAACAAAAGTGAAAAAAGAGATAAACACTATTTAAAAAAAGAAAATACATTTCTGATGTTACTAAGTATCCATCGAGGGATCATGCACATTGTCCAGTCGTTTCGATTTGCGCTCCATAGGAGCTCGTTTTAAAACAAAATAGAGTGCTGCTACTTAAGATTTTGCTTGCTCCAGTGTCAGTAGAGCATTGCTTGATGCCATTATAATCCATTGTCAGGCACTGAGCTGTGAGCTAACCTCCTGTGGATCACGGGGGGCGGTGCTGATTCATTAAATCTTGCTTTTGTGACACCTGCAATAGAAACTTCACCAAAGCAGAGTTAAACTGCAGGTCCCCAGGTACAAAGCACGCCATCACTGCTTGTCTCCGTGTCCGTATGCCCTTTTCATTAAATTTGATCTTTAGTAGGGCTTTTCGTTCTAGTGCAAAATGATTGCATGAGCAGAGGACATGGAGGAGGTCTTCCTTGTCCTCACTACAAGGCGGCAGATAGAGTTGGTTACATCCCTCAGTCAGGGGGCCGCATTTGAAGCAAGTGGTAGGAGACCTAGTCGATACTTTAAGAATGGGTCCTTTGTTTGTATTGAGAAGCCCTGGCATATGTATTACTGTGGTGTCAAAGACATGTAGGTGTGCAAAGTCATCCATGCATGAGACCTCTGTGAGAAGGCTGCTTTGTCCTCCAGTAGTGACTGAAGCCTAAGTGATTTCCCAGCTGCTTTCTAGAAGGCGTTGTAAGGGACTGAGGTCCTCCACGAGTCGGTGAGCCCGGTCTTCTTAAGTGAATCATCTAAATCGATTCTGGGAGGTGTTCTTGCGTTCAAGCTCTAGCCACATATGGTAGTTAAGAGTGCCCAGGAAGGCACCACAGGCTTTGCTCCAGAAGTTTATGTAAGCAACGCATCGAGCCAGGGATTGGTTCAGCAGACCAAACTCCAGTCTCAGTTGGGCAGGGGAGGTGAATCGGGGGATGTTAAAGATCGTCCGGTAAACTTTGCTCACTGCTTGGTTTAAGATATTGGAGTCCCTGCCTCTTTGTACTTCACTCCCGTATGTTATTGTGGGGAGGAGTTTGGCTTTAAGCACTTTTAAGAGGGGGGTGTATGAGGGCTGATTCCGAAGGGTTTTTAGTGTTTTTAGAGATAGCGCTATGGCTAGGCTTTTTCCCAATAGGCTTTTCCTTTGATGCATGAAGTTTCCCAATTTGTCAATAACGACTTCAAGATATTTATACTTGTCTGTTTGAATAAGTCGTGTCTCACCCCAAAACCAGGCTCTCAAGGGTGCCTTTGATCTAATTGACAGTGTGCATGTTTTGCCAAAGTTTGCTGTCAAAGCATTAGTGGCTGAGTAGTGCTGAGTGGCATTTAGTAGTCTCTGAAGGCCTGTTTCCGTGTGGCTGATCAGTACAAGGTCGTCAGCGTACATGAGGCATGGTAGTTCAAGGTCCCCAATTTTTGGTGGGTGCGAGTTTGTGAAGGTGAGTGCACCCACCAAGTCTGCTTGATATAGATTAAACAGTGTGGGGGCCAAAAACGCAGCCCTGTTTTAGGCCTTTGGTAGTATCGATCCTCCTTGAGAGATGAGTGCCTGTGCCCAATTTTATTTGGACCCATGTGTCCGTGTGAAGGGCTATTATCAGTCGTCGGAGTGGATGTGGAAGCCCCCAGGTTTCAAGCTTCTTCGACAGCAGATTCCTGTCCACATGGTCAAATGCGGCCTTAAAGTCAACAAAGCATAGATGCAGCTGACGTTTCAGTGTTATAGCTTTGCCGGTTAAAAGGGCAATGGCCATGATGTTCGTGATGGTGCCAGTATGTTTGGAGAATCCTGTTTGATTCGTAGGGATTATTCCCTTTTCAGTAGACCATGCGAGCAGATGATCCAATAACTGGCCTGCAAAGTACCTTGCCTCGTTGTCAATTAAGGCAATCAGACGATAGCTGTTGGGGAGCGACCTGTCCCCCGTTTTAAAGATGGGGGAGATTATTGACCCCTTCCAGGACTGCAGAATCATTCCTGTCAGACCTATTTCCAGGTAGAGGAGTTTGAGAATCTTCTCCAGAAGGGTCTGTTGTGCTTGAAGACTCCGGGTGGGAGGCCATTTGGTCCCGGGGCACCTTCTCTCCAGCCCTTAGCTATCTGATTTTTTATAGTGACCGAGTCAGCAAGTAATGTGAGCGTAGTCTTTAGTGAGGGCCTGTGAGGAGGAAGACTTCCTGGCACGATCGTGCTTTGTGCGACCATGCTAATTGATATCAATCCGTTGAAATGGACTACAAGATGTTTGGCCCAGACGGCTTCTGGTATATTCGATGTAATGGCACCATGATATGGACGTGTGAGGTTGCATATTGTACGCCAGAAATGTGCGCTGTTATTACTCCTTGCAAGTGTAGCCTGGCCCACAAGTCTTCATTGCGGCTCCTATTGATTGCCCATTTTAGCTTCTTCAGTGCCTGTCCTGTAGGCTTGTGCCAGGTGAGTTACGGCTGCAGGACTGTTAGTGATTGGTTCCACAAAAGTTTCACTAATCCTGGTTGTGAGTTGTTCCCATTTCTGAACTTCGCTGTCATTATTTGATTCTAGTTCGAGTGCGAGATCCATTGCTGCTTCGATGACTTGATCAATGTTTGATTGCCCACATTTGACACGTTGACAGTTTGTGGTGAAACTGGTAATGTGTGCAACATTCATTTTCTCCATTTTGGTTATCCCCAGGATGATGAATAATTCCTGTGGGCAGTGATCGCTTTTGCTCCTGTTGCCTAGTTGGAAAGAGGCTACTTGTTTGAATAGTGGAAGGGAAACAAACGTGTAGTCAATTGTGGTAGGGGCTGTGGTTGAGAAATATGATGCTGCCGGAGGCGAGTCCTCAGTAATCCATACCAGTAGGTGTCTGAATCCCACAAGAGTAAATTGGCCCACAGGGAATAAAGCTCTCTGGGCTGATCAAAAGACTCTATTATGTTTCTTAATTAGGTTCAAGGGAGTCTTGAGACAGTCCGTCTGACCCAATTGTCCAGACATACAAATATGTTTTAACCTTAATTTCTCAAAAACTACTCAACGGATTTACATCAAATCACAAAAAGCACAATTTGTGGACCAAGATCTATCTATCTATCTATCTATCTATCTATCTATCTATCTATCTATCTATCTATCTATCTATCTATCTATCTATCTATCTATCTCTTACCTACTGGTGGTCGCCAGTGGGTAGTTATAGTTAGGGCCATGTTTTCATAGAAAAAGCGTTTTTTGACTTGTCTATATCCTTGGCACCGTTAGACGAATCTTCATTACATTTTTCAAAAGAAGAGCCCCAGTAAATCTTGTTGTGTACAGAAAGTTTCAGGGTGATCAGTCAAGCGGGGACTGAGAAAAAGGGGAGGGGGAGTCAAAAAAGTTGCATTTCCCATGTTAATTCCCCCTAGGACCTTTGAACACAAATACAGCCCAAACCGCTGGACGGAATTACAAATTTGGCAAAAAGTTAGCTTTCAGTATGCAGATTGTGCTTTCACTTATTTGGTATAAATCGGTTCTGTAGTTTTTGAGAAATTAAAGGGAAAATACATTTGGATATCTCTTGCCATGAATTTGTTGGAATGTTTTCGTGATGGTCGCAACATATTCACAAATGTGCAGGCCAGCAGGCCAGCAGAAATGCTGTGATTGGCTGGCCTCAATCTGACTAGAAAGTTGCAGCAGCCATTTTAGGGTTACGATGCATGGTCCCCGGGGCTGGTAAGTCACATGAAAAGTGTCATAAGGGGTCAATGTGGAGTTACCCTGACCCCAGGGCTGTCATATCAGAGTCTTTGTAGGTCAAATAACGACCTTACAATAATTTTTTTCCATGGTTCGCAATGTTCGCAAATACATCACAGCGCTCAGGACAACACCCCCCTGTATAACATCATAATGTAGTCGCAAATATCTGCAACAAGAAAAAAAAAAAATTGAGAGAGTTAATTCATTCAGTCATAGTAGCACTGAGAATCTTATGCACCCAGTCACAGACCCACTCAGACAATGATGCACTCACTCACAGACCCACTCACACCCTCATACACCCATTGACAGATTCACTCACATCCTGACCCACCCATTTGCAGACCCACTCACACCCTCAAGCAATAATTTGCAGACCCAGTCACACCCTCATGCATCCATTCAGAGATCCACTCACACCCTCACAACCCAATTCACAGACCCAGTCACACTCTCATGCACCCATTGAAAGATCCACTCACACCCTGATGCAACTATTCGCAGACCTGCTCACACCCTCATGCAGCCATTCACAGGCCCAATCACACCCTCATGCACCCATTCATAGATCCACTCACACCCTGACACACCCATTCGCAGACCCAGCCAGACCCTCACTCACCGCAATATAGCACAACTGTGGGGAGCAGATTATGCACCTTTGATGGGGGAGTGGGAGCGAGAAATGGATTGGTGTATGCTGGCAGAGAAGGTGGTAAATGAAAGCAGAGGCTGCCCCAATATATGGAGCAAGATGTGGGGAAAGTGGAATAATTACAAGGAGGAATATGCACAATTGATACAAATGTCACTGGTGAGGTTGGAGATATGGCTCCAACTAGAATTGACACTGCACACTGAGGTCTGGAGGTGGGGAGGGGCCGGTGTGACCTGGGGGGAGGGACTGGATCTGTCGCGATGAGGCTTTTATGCTACAGAATATTTTGAGTCTTGTAGTTCTTTCATTGGTTGCTTTAAAGGCAATAAAAAGATGTATTTAAAAAAAAGGTCACCTTATTATAACGTTCCTTGTAACCTTTGGTTTACAAATTTTTTCAGGGGATTTGTGAATCCGCCACAACTTCATAGCAAAAATTAAAAAAGAAATGCTTGTTGCCCTGATACCCCTGCACCAAGGCTAGAGGGTCATGGTATTCCTACCCTGCCCCCTTTTATTTTCTCTCCCTAGGCCACGCATGGCACAGGGTTGGCTGCTTAATGTGGTTTTGGCAAGGGGTGGGTGGAACTCATGGAGTTTCACTCCATGGAATTCTGCGGCGTTATATAAAAACTCCTCAAGATTCTGCAGAGTTTTGCCCACCCTGAAAAATTAGAAAGTCGATGTGCAGGAATATTATGCACAGTCGGACACCATCATCATTAGGAGGAAGGAACATGGTGAGCAGCAAACTGCTTGTGACAGGGGAATAAGACGGCTGTCTGTCAAACACAATGACATGGTGAGGCTTGGGAGGTGTGGAAGGTGTGCAAGTAATGAGAGGCTCCTGGTGGTTTGTGCTTTGTCGCAGGAGACCACTCTAGGGGCTGGCACTGCCATGGCACGAGGCTTGGAAGGTGCACAGGTAATGAAAGGCTGCTGGTGGTTTAAGTGCTGTTACAGGAGACAACTCTAAGGACAAGGGGCTGGCACTAGTGCTGGGAGCTGGCAGCCTTCTGATATCATATTTAAATTAGCACAGCACATCAAATTGCACGTATATAGTTTAACATATTACCTTTCACTTTTACTGTGTAACGTAACATCATCATAAATAGCACAACTGCATCCCACAGGCCGTACCGAAGACTCACTGCCAGCATGCAGCAGCAGGACGTACTGCTCCATGTGCCTGCCTCATGCTGGGGGCTTCATCACACTCTGCCAAGCTCTGTGAATTTTCTTAAGGCAGCTCCCGGGACACACACAAGGTTGAAACTGTGGCACAAACTGCCCATCCCTGCCACCAGGGTGTGCCCACACTGCAACAGCCCCTCACAACACAGGCCCTTTGCTAACGCAATCCCTGCCCTTTCAGTGCTGCTACAACTGTTCTCTGCTCACTGCTAATGCACATTAGGTTAGGCACACCCCTTATAGAGACCCCTCCCACCATAACCTTCCTGAAACTAGGACAGCTAAGCTTCCTGAGTCCAGCACAAACCAGCTCTAATCTCCGCTCTGAGAGTACGGCATCTCAGACAAGACAAAAGAAGTACAGCAAAGTACAACCCCCAACAGACAGTCTGAACACGCTGCACACCAATCATGGCAGATGAAAAATTTGGCAGAGCAACATAATTTTTTTGTAATTTTACAAGAGTAACGTGGAACTACTAAATTCCTCCAACTCTGCAGACGGAGTTAAATATTCCGCCCACCCCTGCAGCGTATGTCCAAAACCTGTTTGTGGTGCAGGGTTGGGTTCTTCTAGGGGATTGCCCGCAAAGCCTGGTCACAGGCCAGCCATGCATGGCTCAGGATTAGATGCATGTAGGTGGTAGGCCATAAGGCCTGGCCACAGTCCAGGCCCTGCGGCCAACCTTTGCTGCGCATGACCAAAGGCCGTGCATGGTGCAGGGTTTGGTGCTTATAGGAGATGGCCACAGGGTCTGCTTTTCGGCCAGAGGGACCCCTGCAGGGCAAAAAAGCATTCTTTTTTTCAAATGTTTGCTGCAAGTTCACGAAATTTGTGAAAAATGAAAGAAAACAAGTGCTGTTTCCCGTGCTTGTTGTTAATTAAGCCCCCGGGTGGGCCAGGTCCTGGGGGCAATGCTCCTTTATTAAAATAATGGAGGGGGCGCATATGGCCCCCTCGATGGGCATTTTTATGCCTCACAGACCACCTCCCCCCACCTCTATTCAATGAAGGCTCGGATCAGGGGGATGGGGTCCCCTGGGCCATGATCTGTCCAAGGAGGGGGTCCACGTGCCCCCCCACCCATTTAGTTATGGCCAGGCACCAGGGGATGGGGTCTCTTTGGCTGTTCTGGCCGTGATGCTCATTTCACAGAAATTAAACTTCACCGGGAAGCACTTACAAATATACATAGCAAATGCCTCAGTTGAAGCTCCACTTCTAGAAAGGACAAATGATCCTAACTCCTGGGCTTGGCAAAGGCTAAGCAGGTGTGTTTACTTGGTGATTCCATATTGATAAACGATTTGACAGCCTTTTTTGAAGGTGAATGCATTGTTAATCTATTGGAGTGCAATCTATATGTGACTGTGACAAGTGGGTTCTTCGTTGTCCTCTTCTGGTGAGACCAGAGCCCATGGTCCTCTCTTTAAATTTCTACGAGTATGCAAATGTGCAAATCACCTAGAGGCTCCACCCCCTTGGACTCGCCCTGTCTACCTTTGTAATATGCAAAGGACTTCTCCCTTTTGCAAGGATGATGGACAGCTTATCAAAGGGCCCCCCAGTTTGTTCCCCACCAATTTTGGTGGCGCGTTTTCAAATCCAAGGAATATGAGGACATCTCAACAAAACAATGAAGCACTTACATCATATAGATAACAACAAGGACCCTGGTTTGGTGAAGATTTACGCCTATGTAGTCTTGTTGGACTCTCTAAAGGAGGATTCATGTTATCTCATATTTCTGGATAAAGACGCTCCACGAACAAACATATTGCCTAAACACACACAAGTTCACTGATGACATTTCCTTGTACTCCTTTACACAACTGTAGTGTAGAATACGCACTGGACATTTACTCAAGGAGGCTGAGAGAACTCCACTTGAGTGATTATTTAGTTCAGTACTGTGAATTCATGTTGGATAATAGGGCTGGTGAGGTTCCTTTGTGGCCAAGTCACTCACACAGGTACTGACACACCCACACCCACACAGACACTGACACACCCACTCACAGATACACTCAGACACTCACTCTAACACTCATGGTCCCACTCTCAGACATACTCAGGCTGATGCACACACTCACAGACCCATTCAGAGACTCATGAACTCACTCACAGATGTACTCAAAGACTCATGTACCCACTCGCAAACTTACTCAGACGCCCACGCACCAACTCACAGACCCACTCAAAGACTCACATAACCACTCCCAGTACCACTCAGAGACTCATGCAGTCACTCACAGACCCACTAAGAGACTTACGCACCCATTCACAGACCCACTGAGAGACTCACACACTCACTCACAGACCCACTTAGACACTCATGCACCCACTCACAGATTCACTTAGATATTCATGCAGCCACTCACACACCCACTCAGTCTCATGCACCCACTCACAGACTCATTCAGACACTCCCACACTGACTCACAGACCCACTTGGACACTCCTGCACCCACTCACAGACCCACTCAGACACTCTCACCCCCACTCACGGACCTACTGAGGCACTTATGCACTCACTCACACACTCACTGTCAAAGGTTAGTGGTTACAGTTAGGAAATAAAAATTAAAAAACCCTAGAAATTCACTTAAAAAATCAAGGGTTACAGGGACATTATAGTTGAGAAATAACAATAATAAACCTTAGAAGTTCACTGAAAATAACAAAGGTTACCAGGACGTTATAGTTAGGAAATAGAATTTTAAAAAAATAACCTGAGAAATGCATCATCGGTGATGGCATCAGTGATATCACTGACCATGTCATAACTGCTGAATTTCACTGGTTTTGTACAAGTAAAATGTGAGCCTACCTATAAAACCATAAAGTCCTGTAACCTTTGTTTTGTTCAGTGATTTTCTATGTTTTTTTAACCCGTTAAGTGCGGGCGTTGGCCACTGGCCGATGCCCGCACTACCTGCCTGGTGCGGGTCACGACCAGTGGCCGACACCAGGGAGGGGGTTAGAACATCCTCGGGTGCGTTGCACCCGAGGATTTTTTTTTCTCACTACCTGGGAGATACGGAAGCTTTTGCGTGTCTCCCCCCGCCCCCCACCTGCCCTGACGTCACATTGTTGTTTTCCCCATTGGAGCAGGAAGTGGCCATAAGGCCGCTTCCTGCTCCAATGGGAAAAACGGCCCCAAGCGGCCTTCCCCACGCTCGGGAAGGCCTCGTATGAAAGGGGAGACTCTCCCCTTTCATACAAGGCCTTCCTGAACACGTTTCCTGGCACTCTGCGATCGAGGGCCAGGTAACGCCACTAGACGCCAGGGATTTCACTTGGGGGGTTGGCCCCCTTGGAAAACGGGCAGCCCCACCCCCCGAGGGCATATTTTTTTTTATAATGAGGTAGGTGGCCCCTGGGGGGGCGCGATCGCGCTCGATCGTGCCCCCCAGGGGTTAATTTTTTAAAAAAAGAAGAAAATAAATAATTTGACAGGGGGTCACCCGTGGGTAGGGCGGCCCCCTGTGGGGGCAATACTTTTTTTTAGTAGTTGTAGGGTTTCCCTGGGGGGCATTTTGGCCCCCAAGGAAACCATACAACTACTAAAAAAATGTATATATATATATATATATATATATATATATATATATAGATATATTTATCTATGTAGATAGATATATTTATCTATGTAGATAGATATATCTATCTACATGGCTATATCTATAGATAGATCTATATATATATATATATATCTATAGATATAGCCATGTAGATAGATATATCTATATAGAGATAGATCTATATATATATATCACTTTTGTCAATGCATCTGTGGTTTCCCTGGGGGCTGCGATCAGCCCCCAGGAAAACCAGACCCACATATGAAAGTGATATATATATATATATATATATATATATATATTTGCCTCCAGTTGTCTTGCATTTGCAGCTTGCATCTTCAAAGCAATGCATACTTCATCTGACGCATTTCATTTGTAGCTTTTAGGCAGCAATAAAAAAAAGTCAAGTAAGTCTTGTGATTATGTTTCTGCTACAAAAAGATCAGACTTTTGTCTAGTGGCAGTTTTAGTGCCATAAAGAAGCGCCGAAGGTTTATATGCCTACTGCAAAGAGCAGATCTGTATTTTATGTAAATAGCTGAGTACATTAGTAAAGT
This sequence comes from Pleurodeles waltl, assembly GCF_031143425.1. Classification (NCBI taxonomy): domain Eukaryota; kingdom Metazoa; phylum Chordata; class Amphibia; order Caudata; family Salamandridae; genus Pleurodeles; species Pleurodeles waltl. The sequence goes on from NC_090444.1 coordinate 957,057,455, forward strand.
GAGCCATTTCCTGCGCTATAATGCAAATGAAATGTATGTGCAGGAAGGGGGGTGGCTATGGAGAGATGAAAGGCACTTTTGCAGGATGGTAATGAGGGAATCCGAGGAGGAGGACATGGGAGTGGGAGCACCAATAATGATTGTTGGACTGGGTGCAGGAGGTGCTCAAGACTGTGACAAATGGTATGTGACAAGGTGTTTTTTGAGTGTATTGAAAGAACGTGCTGATTGAGGGACGAAGCGCAGGTAAGGTGGCCTCTACTGTTGCACGTATCACACACACACCAGCAATTTTGTGACTGTCTACGTAGGCTAGTGTTTTAGAGCAACAGTTTAGCTAATAGCAGAGATGGCATCTTGATGGATGACTGCTGCTGACGCCGTCACTCGGGTTATAGAGGACAGCTCTGACATAGGATCAGAGACTGAGACAGCAGATACTGAGACAGCATCTGAGAGATAGGACAATGGTGCAGACTCTGGGAGTGATTTTTCAGTCAGAGAAGTCCCATTGGATAACTACTCTTCCAGTAAATTATGAGGGAGGTGATGAGGACAGTCCTGCTGTCCCTTCGCAAGCACAGTCTGTGCAACGGGGCAATAGTGGGTTAGCCCAACCCAGAGAGCAGATAAATGCAGCGGCAAGCACAGAGAGAGTGCTCTCTTGGGAGCTCCCCAATTTAGTTCAGCCCCAAATTCCACTGCCCAAATCGTATTATGGAGACATCAGAATTATCTATCACAAAACAAACTGGTTTTGTAAGGAAGGTACCTGTGTTTTTGGTGCTGGGCTTGGTGGCCATATAGGGAAACATACTAAACCCAAACATTTCTGGAAACTAGACATCCGGGGGAGTGGACAGAGGTGTGACTTGTGCGGATTCCCCAAAGTTTTCTTACCCAGAATACCCTGCAAAGCTGAAATGATGAATAAAAACTCAATTTGTCTTGCATTCCTACCACCCAGTGATTCCTCACCTGTCCTGATAAAAACACTACCCCACTTGAGTGCCTATACCTAGTGCTTGCGTCAGGAATGGATCACCCCAAGGTCAACAGTTACCGCATGTAAGGACCAACATTGACCGTTGTGTGATCTATTCCTGTCGTGGGCACTAGGCCTACCCACACAAGTGAGGTACCATTTCTATCGGGAGACTTGGGGGAATGCTGGGTGAAAGGAAATTTGTGGCTCCTCTCAAATTCCAGAACTTTCTGTCACCGTAATGTGGGTAACAGAACCTGGTGAGAGCCCCACAAGTCAGCCCATCCTGGATTCCCCTAGGTGTCTAGTTTTGGAAAATACACAGGTTTAGTAAGTTTCCCTATGTGCCGGCTGAGCTAGAGGCCAAATTCTACAGCTAGGCACTTTGCAAAAAACACGTCAGATTTCAGTGTAAAAATGTGATGTGTCCATATTGCCTTTCCTGTCGTGAGTATTAGGCCTACCCACGCAAGTGAGGTAGCATTTTTATCGGGAGACTTGCGGGGACACAGAATAGCACAACAAGTGTTCTTGCCCCTTGTCTTTCTCTACATTTTTTCCTTCCAAATGAAAGACAGTGTGTAAAAAAGACGTCTATTTGAGAAATGGCCTGTAATGCACAAGCTAGTATGGGCACCCCGGAATTCAGAGATGTGCATAAAACCACCGCTTCTCAACACCTTACCTTGTGGCCATTTTGGAAATACAAAGGTTTTCTTGATACCTTTTTTTCACTCTTTATATTTCAGCAAATGAATTGCTGTATACCCGGAACAGAATGAAAACCTATTGCAAGGTGCAGCTCATTTATTGGCTCTGTGTACCTAGGGATGTTGACGAACCTACAAGCCCTATATATCCCTGCAACCAGACGAGTCCAGCACACGTAACGGTATATTGCTTTAGAAAATCTGACATTGCAGGAAAAAGTTACAGAGTAAAACGTGGAGAAAAATGGCTGTTTTTTTCAGCTCAATTTCAATATTTTTTTATTTCAGCTGTTATTTTCTGTAGGAAAACCTTGTAGGATCTACACTGAATTCAGAATTTTGTCTACTTTTCGGAAATGCTTAGCTTTCTGGGATCCAGTATTGGTTTCACACCCATTCCTGTCACTAACTGAAAGCACCAAAAATAGTAAAAATGAAGTATGTCCCAGTAAAATGCCAAAATTGTGTTGAAAAATGTGGTTTTCTGATTCAACTCTGCCTGTTCCTGAAAGCTGGGCAGATGGTGATTTTAGCACCACAAACCCATTGTTGGTGCCATTTTCAAGGAAAAAACCACAAGCCTTCTTCGGCAGCCCTTTTTTCCCAATTTAAAAAAAACAACAAAATTTTAGGTGTATTTTGGCTAATTTCTTGGTCTCCTCCAGGGGAACCCAGAAACTCTGGGTACCTTTAGAATCCCTTGGATGTTGGAAAAAAAGGACGCAAATTTGGCGTGGATAGCTTATGTGGACAAAAAGTTATGAAGTCCTAAGCGCGAACTACCCCAAATAGCTATAAAAGGGCTCAGCACTGGGAGGGAAAAGGCCCAGCAGCTAGGAGGTTAATTGTATTTCCTAACTATAACGTCCCTGTAAGCTTTGTTTTTTTTAAATATATATATATATATACATATATATATAAATAGATAAAATTGTGTTAAGATTTGGCAACCGGCATCAAAGACATAGGCAAGCAAAAAAAATGTTTTTACTAAATTCTAACTCTACCTAGTGCCGAATGCCACTAGCATATATATATAAATATATATAGATTTTTTTTTCCAAAGCCAGGTATCACCATAAATGGTAGCAACCACATTGCTGAAGAGTCCCCTTTGTTACATTTTGCTCTGCAGCAGGACGAGACCGGTTTCTACCCCCAGAGTTCTTCAACACATGATCATGTACCGTGTGATCATTCGTTGCATGTGCATCATAAATTAATTGTGATACTTGGTTTTGAATATGATAACGGGCTTGCCAGGAACTTGGCAATCGAGCCCCGTCCCAGAGAAATTATTAAAACAGAGCGAGAGGGTGAGCACCTCAATGAGAGGAATTGCATTGATTAACAAAACACAGAGGACCATGGCTTTCGCTGGTCTTTAGAGACACACAGGGGATTCGCAGCTCAGTCTGACACAGTGAAAAGCACCTTTTTAGATGTCACACTTTCATCAGTTATGCATCTAGTGTTTTTTGACTTTAGAACTGCAGTAGGGAAGGGAAAAGTAGGATTCCCTGATTTTATTTGGGCTCACCAGTCCTCGTGGAACAAGGGTCCAGGCGCTGGAGTCAGTCATCTAGCTCGAGTCAGGCTTAAGCTGTGCTTGGCTTGTCCACCTGTGCCCTGCAAACATCAGGACATCCGCGGATCGGTTGTCTAGCGCCAGGAAGTAAAAGGAGGATTTGGTGCACTCGGCATCAGTCGATATGAGTATTTCCAGTGAGTACTGTTTTGTGTGTGCAAACCCCAAGGGGGAAAAAAGTGATGCATCTTCACCTAATGAGGCAGAGTGACCTCAACAGCATCCACTCCTTACTTCACAACTTGACCATATTGTGTGATCCTTGTCAAATCATTTTCCATTTGCATCAGCTAACCTACCTGCCGAATTGGAAGCATTTGCTACAAACATTGGCAAAGCCAATACGTCTGTGCTTGGTATGCATGCTCATTGACAAAAGGTGTAAACACCGCCTTTTAAAAGGTGTATATTTCCTAATATAAAATCAAACTATGACCATTTGATAGAATAATCTTTAAAAAAACATGAAATTAAAGCTTAAATTGTCCTATCGATCCTAACGTTGGCATGGGCAACCTTTTTGGACAGATGTGCAAAGGTGAATTACAAAACGCTATCACTCACATCAAGAGAGCCCGTGGCTAAAGTAGGCTGACTCATTTCATAAACTGACTGGCATTTGAACACAATGGTTGGTGAAGAGGGATGACGAAGGCCACTCTGTGTATATGCACGCATATATTTTACTATGATTTTTTGAAAATGGCAGGCTTGCTTGCAAAACAGCTGAAGAACTCTCTAGGCCAAACTTAAACAGCACACTGCTCTGAAAAGCGCCCAACAAGGGGCGCCGCATTGCCACCTAGCGGCCTCAGGAGACGCAGTTACCTTTCCAGCAGGATTCCCAACCTGCCTTTCCTTTAGCTCTGGGTGTAATTAGTGTCGCTGCAGAGTATTAAATATCACCTGAGTGAAACAGTGTTTGTTTAATTGCAAAGACCTCTACTTGTTCACCTGCATGTTTTTAACATATAATAATTGTAAGCAAACTCAAACGGTTCATTATTGTGCTTCTTGCAGGGAATCACTTTTTCTTTCCGTGCCTGGTCCCCAAGAATAAATACCGCTTGTTTTTTTATGCAGCGCTTCAAACCGCATTTAAGGAGTTGGCAACTGATATAAATTAACTTGTTTTACTCTTTGGCAATCACAGGGTGCTCAGTTCACAAAATTGGTAAAGCTGGACTCTTCAGTCTGCCTTACCAGAACTCAACTCTTGGCCTAAAAATAGCTGCAGAAGTTAACACACGTTAACTCACTGACCCAACGCTCTGTCGTGAAAAGATGTGCCGTTTTAACAATGTGAAACTATTCTGTCGCATTTCTTGCTCCAGAATTTGAAGCTTTGTATTTCGAACAAACGTATTTTAAAGTTTTGGCAAGGCTACTTTCTTTGCTTTTATTCAAATGTTTGCAGCAAATCACAATCCTCTCATTATATGTTCAGTGACAGAGGAATAACATTGGTTGGCCGTCCAATAAGAAAACCCTAGCATTACGGCTTTAGCTTTTGTACTTCAGTGCCTTGCAATTCAAGTCTAATCCATTGGAAATGGAACAGCAATAGAATTCGGTCTAAAATGGCAAGTTGTAGGTTTGTGACTAATGTCTGGCTGATGGAGTTTTACTACTACTCCAGGCTAATATAGGAAACCCTGTCTCAGTGCTGTGGGTGTTTTAGTGGCTCTTGTCTTCATAGAGCCCACGGTGGGTCATGTATTTACTGTAATTTATGAGTGTGTTCTAGCTTCAGCTGGCTGAAAGACGCCATTATTTTCATAACATTCCAGACGCTCAAATTTCGCTAGCTGTCAAAAGGAAATGATTTATTGAATAGCAACATTCAAGATGGTGGGGAAAGTAAACTCAGAGAATGAATATGTTTGAGAGGCAAACAGACTGCAAGAATTCATACCTGCCAAGTTTGATATTCCATCAACACTGTGGCAAGACGTCAACATAGAACACACATGAAATACCCCTGAAAGAGCAGCTGAAGGAAACAAGGTCACATTGTCAACATCACAAACTACATGTGTATACGTTTGTAGTAGAGGATGATGGATGTACATTGCACCCTAGAAAGGGCACACAGCCTGGTGGAGCAAAGGGAATGCTCAGTTGAATATAGTCCAACTTATTATGGCCCATATTTAGGAAAAAGTGACGCATCACAGCTGATGTGCCACTTTTTATGCACCACCCTACAGGCACCTAACAACACCATGGTTGCACTGTATTTATAATATGGCCCACCATGGCTGTTGTTAGCAAAATAGTGTCAACATTTATGACGCTATTGTGGTGCTTTGCTACACTAGCATCAAAAATGTTGACACTAGTGTAGCAAAGTGCAAGGAGGCTCATAGGTTTCTATGAGAGTGTCATTTTAACACCTGCTCTGTGGTGTTAAAAATGATGCAAAAAATAGACCAGTAAAATCTGTTAAATTTCAATGTGCCATTTTTATGGGCCTTCTAGTGCCAGAACACCCCCTTGCATACATTATGCCTGGCACAGGCATAATGTGGCACAAGGGTTTACAAAGTGGTGCAATGCATGCATTGCACCACTTTGTTAGTATGGTGTGGGGAAAAAGCCACTTTAGTGCAAAAAAAAATGATGCTATGGGGCACTAAGTTGGCTAATATGTCCCTATATGTCCTGCAGAATCCATGATAGCGTCTGTAACAGAGTTAGTAGCCCCATAAGGAAATAAAAAGTCCACCTATTTACTTGTAACTAGTGCTGTTCTCACAGAGATTCCACATGCTTTAAGCTGGATGGATAACTATTGAGAAAATAGTGTGTGTTATTCCTGATTCTCTGCTGAGTCCTAATTTCTTAGTGTGTCATCATGGTCCCCTTTGTAATCCCCAGCTTCTTCTTCCAAGGTTATCGATACTTCTGGTATTGGTATCTCTTGGAGAGTAGACTTAGCAGGACCATACACGGGCACCTCGCATGTGGGCATAGGGAGTCATAACCATTGACTTTTCAAGGCTCTGGCTCATTTTGGGAGTCTGGATTAATGTTGATGGCTGTAGACTAGATGGAATTGTTCTAAAATATCTAGTGAATATTTCTCGCTTACCTCCTATGACTTTTATCAATAGAATACAGAGACATGTGAAGACACTACAATTTTCATAAAATATTTTCCTCTAGATGCTTCCAGAAGCTTGAATACCCTTATGGTAGAAAGATATCTGGAGCAATGGATCATGTAGATAAGGATACGATTAGAAACAGGGCAATTTGGTCATCATTGAAGAATGATAAACATGCCACATTGAATGTAAAGGTGCATGTGATAGAATCATGGCTTCAGAGCCGCTGGGGTAATTGACAGGTACCTAAGAAACAGGGGCCTTATGTTTCAAAGGGTTTTACCCATTCTGTGTCTATAGAGAATGCGTTAATACATAATAGCCCAGGAGTCTTGTAATATTCAATATGGTTGTGATTCACACTTTCCGATCTATGAATTTACTGGTGGCTGGAAATCAAGCAAGAATGGGGACCATGCACCACTGCAGTAAAACACTTATGCATGCATGTTTAAGTTGTCTGCTTTTTTTAGGAGAAAGAGAAATATTTTTGCAAACTGCCTTTATGAAAGTGGGTACATGCAATTGCCACCACTGCATAAACTTGCATTTGCATTGTTGGTTAAGATTCCCTTTGTTCCTGTGCAGTTAAGCACATTAGTGGAACAGTCGCACTGCTATCAGCACATGCACGTTAGTGGTTAGACAGAATGAGGTTTGTTCGCAGTATGCAACTGTGTAGATTTTATTGTTCAATATGTATATTACATTTGATTTGGTTTGCTATTCATTTACATTCACCTTGGGCAGTATGCGTGTGTTTGATGGGTTCCTTAGGTGGCACTGTTTCTTTCTGCCCTAATCGAGGAAGTATGTTTGGATTTTATACTTCTGTTTTCAAATCATTCTAGTATAACAATTTTAATGTCTAACATATTGTTTGCAATATGCATAGAGGGGACGTTTGGTTAACTCCCTTCAGCTACTGCCTTGACTGTGTCAGCCACCTCCAGCAATTGCTGTGAGACAACATCAATCATATCTTAGATCACCACAGTGGAGTATTTTGGTTCCACTATCATAAAGTTGTTGTTTTGTGTATCATCCCTCCTCCTAGGAAAGCTCCTATCTACATGAGCGACTATTTGACATATGAAAATACACATAAACATCACACCTTTTGTTGTTTTCAATCCTTTATCTCGTACAAACTCATATGCGCACTGTGCCTGACACCAGACCTTTCAAATTTATTTACTACAGCAGACTTTTTAAAATGTTTTTGCCAGCACTTAATTTTATGGGTTTGAGACAGACTTTGCAATGGCAACCCTTTTAGGCCATTACTTCACAGTTCAGGATAACTGACCCCTAGATAGCCCAACAAAATCTGCAATCTGGTGAGGCTTCAGGCTGTCACCCTAAAGTACAAATTTAATTTTTTGTTTAGGCTAATTCTATGTAGGCAGGGCAATGCCTTGATATGGGTGTCTTGTACGCTGTGCCCCAGGATGCAATCTATACCTCACTAAAGAGGTCTAACGAGGCCAGAATTTGTCTGGGATTGCTTCTTTTCCCTTCACCCGACACAACAGGAAATATTCAGGGAGGAGATACATTCTTTATTCCATGTTATGCCATCAGGTTCCAACAACAGCAGGTAGGCTCTGTTAGGGCTCTTCATCCCTTCAACTGTTCCTATCTTCTAGCTTCTATTGCATAACACACATAAACACTCTAATACATCATTCACTCATGGCATTACAGACTCTTGCTTAGACAAACAGGGAATACGGATGCACTGGATATTACACACCTATCTTTCTTACAAACAACAAAACAAAAAACAGTCCTCTCCTAGCATATAAGTACAAGGACAATCATTACTAATTACTCAGTCACCAACATATTTATATTACACATGAATCTAGCAACAACCTGTTAAAATCTCTAATACCCAAACAGACACACAGAAAAATAAATAGCAGTCACAGAAACACTGCAAGGGGTCATGATATGAAGCTCCTCATACTACATGTCAAACAAAGAAATGGGACAGCAAGTAGGCTGTGACTATTGATGGAGCCTGGGGCCCTTTCACTAATTCAGAGGTATGATGAATCTTTTCTTCTCACTCCGAGGGGTGAAGAGTAACACATTTCAATTTCATCAAACAGTTTCCTTATAACCAAATGTCAAGTAATAACATTCAGAGTCAATTCATAGGGTTAAATGGGTTTATTACAGACTCAAAGTCAATGTTGCATAAATGAGTCTCAAAACCGTAGTTTAAACATATAATATCAATAAAGGAGAATTAAAGCATATCAAAATGTTAAACCTAGGTAGCATATACAAAACTAAAACTTCTATTGCAGTGACACAAAAGATCAGGAAAAGCATATGATTCTTGGTCACAAGGACCAAACTCTCCTGCCTAAGGTCTACAAACAAAAATTCAGTAGATTATTCTAAGAGAGGTGTGTTGGCATGAAGCCACAGATATTATGAGGTCTATACCTCAGAAGAGTTTGTTCAGCCCTGAAGATAGGAAAGGGTCTGAATCTTCACTAATTAAACCCTCCTTAAATCACAATTTTCCATGATGATGCCATCACAGTCGAAGCTTCTCGAATGAAACCCTCATTAAAATTAATTTGAAGTTACAATTTCCAAACCCTGACACATCCCCTCTTGATACTCCTTGGTCTCAGCAAATTCAAAAGAGTTATGACTACCAAGCTTCCAGAACACTCCTTTCTTCATCCTTGAATAGTTTGTCCCAGGCTTTCTTATCTTTAATGCACAATGAGCTTCTTGTTGACTTCGTCTCTGCTCCTAACAACTGTATCTCGAAAGAAACATTTAAGAAAAACAACTCCACAATGAAGGTTAAATGGAAAAAGAAAATTATATATATAGGCCTTCACTACAGCCAAGTTAATAAAACACAAATATATTTTCAAATGACATAGATTCTAAACACTACATATAAGAACATACAAGACAGGTATGCAAACTAATTCTATTAAAACACTAGTCTCAAAACAATAATCATAAAATGTTGATTATAGGCCATAAACAAAGATGCACTCCACTCACATGCTTTGCAGTGCAAACATTAAACAAATCGTGCATGTTACACAATATGTGGCCACCATCTTGTGACCGCCAAAAAAATTATCACCCTTTCATGTTCTTTTTTCCAGAGACATGGTGGCACAGTCAACTTATGCTCTTTCAACTCTCCCTCTGATGACTTTTAGAGTCATCACAAATCCCTCTTCATTCTTGAATGAGACTCTCTAAAACCTAGTTGTTTTAAACAATGTCCTCTTAGATTCTTCCAGACGCTTCATATCATCTTAATGTCTACACTGACTATCTTCCAGTTCAACTTCTGCTTTCTTTCTTTTCCTGCCTTGTTAAACTTTTGTCCTCTGAAGCATTCGGTATCCCACAAACAATACTATGGCTACAATCAATAGAACCAACAATGGTTTCAACACAAATCCCAATATTCCAAGCTACCGAAACATCTGCCTATAGCAGAAAATCCACTCCCGATTGCCTCCCATGCACATGTTGCTTCCAATTCCTTCAAATCTTTGGCCAACTCTGAAATATTCTGAATACACTTCTGCAAATCTTCACTTTTATCTGGGATAAAAGTGCAGCATTGTTGAACTTTAAGTATCCAACAGACTCCGCCCTCTTTTGCAAGCAAGTCAGTTTTGCAAAACCATTGATCTAATTGCCATCATCTCAGTATTGACAACCAATAGTGCTCCAGCAGTACTAGTGGCCAGTTTATCCACTATGTTAGACAGCCTTCTGATTTTCAGATCATTCAAAATCACTCCCACAGATGGAATCATAGCCCCAAAAATGTTTCCTACTATCTCCTTTGCACTCACACCTGGCTTAGGTCTAAACCCTTTTGTCCAAACAGGATTATCAAAGGGCTCCACATGACAGATGTTAGGAAAAACAATTCCCAAATAACATGTACCATACCATCCTTTCGGTAATCTAAAATATGCTCACTACCACAAACAAAAAAAAACACCAGGGATCACTGCATCTTCCCCATCCAAATACAACTTGAAATTTCACAGAACTTCAAATGTGTGCTCACTTTCACTCTTTCCCTCGAACACCTTGTCAGTGGTGGACCTCACCACCCAGATGCACAATTTCCCTTTATGTTCTCAATCTAAAGCTAAAGCAGCTATGTTTCCAACTAAATGATGTTCCATTTGTTCCTTTGTCCATTTATTCTGACTTTGGAACATCTCATCTGTCTGTCATCCGGCTTCCAACTCTCTCCTCCTGTCTTCAACTAAATTCAAAAACGTATTTTCTACATCTGATAAAAGACAAGTTAAGTTGTGTCTATGTGTATATACAGTATCTAAGGTAGAAACTGGTTTGAAAAATGTTGCAATAATCTTTATTTCCAATGGACCTGGGCGTCTACTTAAATGTTCAACTATAGGAATTTCTGAAAGAACCATATTATAATTGGAGAAATAATATTGATAATGTCCTGTCCCATAAAATAAACTCAACAACAAACTATATTAAATTCCATAAGTCACAGATATGTGGCGATAGGTAACACCCTCTGAAACAGAAGCAGGCAATTGAGTACATACATAGCAATCCCTTGCCTTCATGGTCTCTACATATTCATATAGCAGGCGGAAATATACATTTGCAGAATAATCTCCTCTAGTTGTATCTACATGTAATGCTCTCTCAATTTACCCATCTCCTTTCCTAGAACTAATAGTTTGGGAAGGAATAACAGAAGACGTCCCTCCCTCTACAGGATTAGTGGGGAAAACACTTCTACTAGTAATGTTATTAATATGACAAGCAGAGCAAGAAATGAAGCACCATGATTTATCTCCATTACATCTTTAGATTCAGATCTATTATCAAGCAAAATGTGGCAGCAACAAATGTCTCTTTGTTGATTTGATCAGTACGATCAGGAAAATAGAGCTCAAAAGTTCAAAAACTCAAAGTTCATTCAGTGTCAGTACATATAAATCTTCATGAGGATTCCTTACCCTCCTCACTGTTCTTCTAAATGACAACCCTCGTTCTTCTAGTAGGGCCTAAGTGTCTTCCCAAGTTCTTGATCCCAATCAATATAAATGTCTCTAATATGTACACACACTACGCTACCAGATGACAATGAAAGTTCCAGATACAGCTCAATCACAATGTTCAGTTCTTGGAGGCTCAGCTGAACCACTATGCTGTTGCCAACATTCCCAGAATTCTGGATCTGCCTCATTTGCAAAGTAGGTCTATTGAGGTGAAGAGAACGTGCACCTTGGCACTCAGGCTCTTTTTTACTATCTTGGTTTGACATCATTATCTTCACTTTCACTCAGATCAGAATTCTCTGTTTCCTCAGCAATTATTAATGGCACATGCTATTTAGACAGTGTCACTCCTTCTCGATCCTGTCGTCTAGGCTATCGGTCTCAAGCTTCCACTAGCCTTCAAGTAATAATCGTTCCCTCACCAGGGTCTGATTAATAGTCTGACTCCTGTTCATTAGGACGAACTTCGATTGGTTCTATTTCAAGCTCAAATTGGTCACTGACAGGTTGATTGACCTGCTGCGATTGACTTTCACATACTGCTGGCCCTTCCGGGACAGGCACTTTTTCATCGAGGAACACTCTAACCTGCAAGTGTGAGAAGCATGGATCCAGTTAGGGAGACCTCCACACTTGACAGCAGTCATTGTCACCAGGATAACCTGATAAGACAGACTTCAACAATGTTCCAGGCACAACTTTCTTCACCAAGACCCAGTTGCTGGGACTGAGGTCACAGCACTGTTCTTGTTTTGGAGAGGCTGTGACTGTTCCAACCTGATGAGACACAGAACACACCACATCAGCTAGTCCCTGGCAATGGTCTAGGACCATGTCATCAGTTATAATCACAAATGCATTCTCAGGAATTCCTGGCAGCCTCATCACCCTGCCCATCAGGATTTCGTGGGGGCACATCCAGTCATTCAATCAAGTACACTCAGAAGGCTCATCAACACAAAAGGCAAAGCATCCGGCCACTTCAGAGACGTTGAAGCACACACTTTTGCAAACCTCGATTTCAGCTTGCCATTCACTTGTTCAACAAGATCTGAAGCCTCAGGTCTATAACTGCAATGTAATCTCTGATCCATCAGAAATGCTGCGCACAACAATTTTAGGACCTCATTGTTGAAATGAGTTCCTTGATCTGATTCCAAAGGGGTTGGGAAGCCAATCCTCGGGATGAGGTCTCTCAATAAGTTTTGCCACAGCAAGATTATAATTTCACCTAGTTGGGTATGCTTCAACCCAACAGGAAAAGACACACACAATGACCAAAACGTAACTCAGTCCACTGTACAAAGGAATCTCAATGTAATCCATCTGAAATCTGTTAAAGGTACCTCCTGACTTCCCTATGTGACAGTGTAACTGCAGTCCTCTTCCCAACGTTGTTCTGTTGACACATAACACACCTGTGACACAGCGCTTCATCCATTACTCTGAATTTGGGATTGAACTAAGCTTTCCTGAACAACCTCACCAAAGCATCCCTAACAATGTGAGCAGGGCCATGGAAAAGTTGAGCCATTTGTCCATTGAAACCCAAATGTCATCATCTCTCTCGACACAACCTGCTTTAACCCAACCTTGTCTTTCTTCCTCAGACACCTCTTTATGTAACCTTTTCACCTCATCCCAGGTGTCAACTGTTGTCAACAAGAGGTTAAGATTAGTCTTATCCATTTCTTAGTTTGTGAATTCTCCATTAAATGTGCACACATTATGCGCACAATACCTTGCAATCTCATCAGCGTACTGATTGCCTAGAGTCACAGGATCATCTCTAGATCGATGTGCAGAACACTTAACCACCGCAACCTGCTCGGGCAATTGGAGTGTGTCAAGGAGATATTTCATCTGTTCACCATTCCAGATTGGTGATCCACAGGACTCCATAAATCCCTGCTGAGACCACAGTTGCTGGAAGTCATGAACAACACCAAAGCCATACTGACTATTGGTAAAGACTGTCACCTTCAATTGATCAGAATCACAACATGCTCTTGTAAGATCAATCAGTTCAACCACTTGAGCCACAAATATTCCTTGAAGCCAAGAAGCTTTGACAACTCCAGACAAGGTACAGACTTCATAGTCTCATCTCAGACTTCCTCCACTGTCTCTTAAATATGAGCCATCAACATAAAGGATATAGGCGGTCATTCTGACCCTGGCGGTCAAAGACCGCCAGGGCGGAGGACCGCGGGAGCACCGCCGACAGGCCGGCGGTGCTCCAATGGGGATTCCGACCGCGGCGGAAAAGCCGCGGTCGGACCGGCACCACTGGCGGGCTCCCGCCAGTGTACCGCCGCCCCATTGAATCCTCCAAGGCGGCGCAGCTTGCTGCGCCGCCGAGGGGATTCCGACCCCCCCTACTGCCATCCAGATCCCGGCGGTCCGACCGCCGGGATCCGGATGGCGGTAGGGGGGGTCGCGGGGCCCCTGGGGGCCCCTGCAGTGCCCATGCCACTGGCATGGGCATTGCAGGGGCCCCCGTAAGAGGGCCCCTACATGAATTTCACTGTCTGCTGTGCAGACAGTGAAATACGCGACGGGTGCAACTGCACCCGTCGCACAGCTTCCACTCCGCCGGCTCGATTCCGAGCCGGCTTCATCGTGGAAGCCTCTTTCCCGCTGGGCTGGCGGGCAGTCTGAAGGCGACCGCCCGCCAGCCCAGCGGGAAAGTCAGAATTACCGCCGCGGTCTTTCGACCGCGGAACGGTAACCTGACGGCGGGACTTTGGCGGGCGGCCTCCGCCGCCCGCCAAGGTCAGAATGAGGGCCATAATCTGGTTCGAGCAATGGTTTGTTTTGTATGTCTGGTCTGGCTTTGGTACATAGATAGGAGACATCAAGGCTATTGTGGTCTCCCTCACAGTCTTCAACTGATCCTCAACCCAATTCTGGCAATAGAGTGGCAGTATTCAAAATTCTGCATCGTTTAACCGTAACTTTCTCTGCAGCCAAAATCACCTGTTAGTATTTTGTAAGTCTACTGTTGGTAAGATATTGATTGCATGTCCTCGTCAATGAGAGTTCAACTGAATGAGGCACATACACAATTAATGGATGTCCCATAACAATATTTTCACACCTCTTAATTGCAGTGCTAGCTGTAGCTACCGCTTTAAGGAAGCTAGTCAAAGCAGATGCAACAGGATCCAGAAGCAGGAGCAGAAAAATATGCCGCTGGTTTCTTGACATTTCAATGCATTTGTGTCAGCACTGAGAGAGCACAGCCCTCCCTCTCACTGCGGAAAAGTACAACAAATTAATTATAATCGGGCATCCCTAGAGCTGGGGCACAACAGAGTGATTCTCTCACCTCAAGAAATGCAACCAGGCCATCGTTGTCCCATGGCACTGGGTCAGGCACATCCTTGTGTGTCAGCCTCTGTAAAGGCTTAGCCACTAGGGAAAAGTTTGGTATCCACTGTCTACAGTAGCCCATCATTCCCAAAAACATTCGGACCTCTCTCTATGTAGCTGGTGGACCCATTTTCACTATAGCTGAAATCCTCTCTTGTGACATTTTTCACACTCCCTTCTCAATTTGTGGTCCAAGGTATTGAACCTTTTTTTGACAATATTGCAATTTCCCTGGGGAAACCTTATGTCCGTTCTCAGCCACGGGGTTCAATAATGCAATAGTATCCTGTTTACATGATTCTTGAGTTTTTGACACCACCATCAGGCCGTCAATGTACTGAATCAAGACTTAATTGCAAGCCATAATCAAAAATTCCATATTTTCATTTAGAATCTGATTAAAGATTGAAGGAGATTCAGTGTACCCTTGTGGGACATGACTCCATGTTAAGGCCCTGTGGAAAACACTTTGGGTCTCCACCTGCGCCTGATTATGTACATGGCAGTAGAGGCAAAGAGGTCATTAGTAGTGCACTGACTGTATGACACAAAAAAGGTGGTGCACAGTCAATTTTCATCTCAAATGGCAGCTCTCTAGAATGGGTAAAGGAAGTCCCATAGCCTTCACTTGCAGGTGGGTGTGGTCACTCTCTGCATCCCCGCCTGCAGGAGGATCTATGTTCCCATTTGAAGTGCAGAAGGGTGCTGCCTGGATGGTGAGAGATGGAGCGACTGTTTCAAAGAGCTGCTCCGTGAGTTCACAGCTACCTTGGTGGAAGTGTATTGACGGTAATGAGGCATGCTGCCTCGATTGTGCCAAGTGTCCCTTGTTAAATGGGCACCTGGCACAGACCTGAGTAGTGCACCCTTACCATAACATGACCCCATGTGTCTTCATGTTCTGTGAGTGTATATTTTTATATAGATGCCTTTTTGTATATTAATGTCTAATAAGTGTGTTATTATGCACGTCCCTAAACATAAGTGGTGCAAAATTAATTCCTGTATATTGGGAACAGTTCATGAAGAGACCATTTGTCTCTCCTCAGTGGTCTTCCAAAGTTCATGTTTTTAAAAGAGCACAGTTGGTTTTAAAAGCATATTCCATGTTTCTTGTGCTAAAAGGAACACATAAAGGTTCTCACAAACCAAGAGATGGTGTGCTAAAGGTCCATTAACTATGCAGACTCCTCTCAATTGACGTCATGGAATACCTTCTGCAAAGTCCGCAGTCTACTAGGAGGTACCGCAGTTATTGGACAATTCTAGTGAGCTTTACTGCATTGTTCTCATTGATACACTGATGATCTTTTTCTCAAGACAACATTCACTAGGTATTGGTTCACTATGTATGTTCTTAGATCTCCCTGGTCAGGAGCCTGCAGAACAACATTCAGCATCTTCCAAGGCACCCCAAAAGTGCTCACACCTGTTCCTGTATGTAAGAACTGCCTGCATGGTGAGGCTCTGCAGGGCCCTGCATTACTTAGCAGCAGACCCAGTGAAGCTTTCAGCTGCATTGTGAGGCTCTGAGGGCTCTGCATCGCTCAGTGCCAGATCTGGTGAAACCCTTGATGAGAAGCTGTGCAGCTCTGTGCGTCATTGCTTTGCTCTGCGTCAGATCCGGTGAAACCTACAGTTAGGCAGGGAGAATTACAATTTTACTCTAGCCAAGGGCCTGCGACCTTGAGGGCAGTACTTGGGGATAAGGACAGTGCTTAATTTGTAAATAAAAATGTGCCAGTGCCCAAAGCCCTCCTCTTAAACACACGGCTGCTGCAATTAAATGTGCGAGCACAGAATACTGAGGCGGGGTAATACTGAAGCCATCTCAGGCCTCTTCAATCCATTTAAAGCCACTCTCTGCCCCTTCAGCTCACTCCTGCAGCTTTCTACTTTCTTCCTTTACGAAGGTTTTACATTTCTCCCTTCCTCCGTCTTTCCCATATGCGTCTTCTGCTCGCAGCAAATGCTTAAGGCACACGAATAAGCACCGGCCCCCAAAAATAAGTGCCGGTGCTCAGCACCAGAAACAACAAGCACAAATTAAGCACTGGATAAGGGTGCACTCCCACTGAAGACAGTAGAGGTGACCAGGTCAGGCACAGTTGGGTTAGGTGAGCTGGAAAGCAGAAAAGGCCTCCAAAACCTTGTTGTGTCCCTTACCTCAAACAGGAGGTCAATCAACTGACTCATGGACAGTGTCATCTCAAGGAATTTTGGGGCCCAGGGCAAAAAATAGTCGGGGTCCCATTTTTAAACTGGAGAGAAAGTTCACTTTCCCAGGGGGTCCCTTGGAAGGTAGGCCCCTGGGCAATTGCCAACTTTGCCCATGCCTTAAAACATCTCTGCTCATGGAGTCGCTTCTGGGATCCTGGGTGCAAGGCAAACAGGTGCCATCTTCTGACAGCACGGCAGTCCTTCTGGATATTCTCAGGTCCAGTGGAGTTCTGATGGGAGGTTCTAGGGTTGCCTCTTTTATGCAAAGTGCCAGCCTGTGGGTGGAGGGCACCCTCTTTGCCTACCACTAAACTGTTTCCTTGTAATTGTTATTTATATAGCGCTTACTACTCCTGATGACGCATTGCAGTGCTTCACAGCGAGTAGCATTCTACTCCAGAAAGCAAGGTTAGTGCTTAGTCCAGTGGTTATTGTCAGTTATTATGATTAGTAATAGATAATTGCATGCATTTACTCCATTTATTTTGTGATATGTTAATACCAGGTTGGTGTGCTCATTATAGGTGGTTATGTGGTCTAGGTGACCGGTTGGTGGGATAGATAATTGTTGAAAAGCTTATGTGCAATTCAGCATCGCATCTTTTTAACACTAATGTTTGTCTTAGAAAGGGTTGCCAGATTGCTCCATTCACATACAACATCATCTAATCAATAGTCCTCGGTTTTCCTTTTACAAATAATTGTTAAATGGTTTGTCGGCCCAAGTGGTTGAACTGAAGCAGATGAAATGAAGCATTGTGTTTGTGCAGACATGTGGTGGTAGGGCCTCATGTCTGAGCAGGACACAGGAATTACATGTCTTGGACAGTTGTGCAATAGTAGTTACAACCTAGTTGTTGTCTTGCTTCTTTGTTGGACATGTGGTATGGGGAGCTTCATGTCATGACGCTTTGCAGAGTTTCTGACAGAGATTAGTTAATGTTAAATGACAGGGATTGTGTTTTAAAGAGCAGAAACTGTGGTCTATGAAATGAGGTATCAGCCAATTGCAGAATTACACTAAGAAGGTTTGAGGCAGACAGGTATGAACTGAGAGGAGGCTAATCTCAGAAATAAAAGGTATACAGAAGATGGAATGTAAGAAGAGGGTCACTCTGATGAAAGAAGGGGGAGGTATCAAGTGAGAGTAAATCAATGTAAAGTTTTCATGCAGGGTTTAGGAGTATAGTGGGAGAAGGCTTTCTGACTTAGCAAGCAGTTGAAGACTTACATTGTAGAGAGAAACAGCATTATATATAGTGCTCCATATCGGGAATAGACAGTGTAAATGTGATTTTGATGCATACATAATTTAAATATTAAGAGCCCTAGCCTGCTGTGTGCCAAGCCAAAGGTAGCCCTTTAAGCAAAGTCTGGAGTATCCCAATCTTGGTACAGGGTCTGTACGCTTCTCAAGAGGAGTTGGCACAGAAAAAGAGAAGTTCTTATTTAAAGGTCTTCTTACCCTATTCTGTAAATGGAAGTTTGTTTCACCCACTCACTAAAATCAGTTCTTTAGCACTAGCTGAAAATATCTCGCCAATGAGCAAACAGATTTATACCCTATTTTGTAACTTAATCCTGTCCAAGTGTGTGTGGCTATTGTAGTATATGCAATGTATGTATAAGCAAGGCAGAGTGATGTAGGCCCATGGGTTCCATTTGTATGCACCCGACCAGTGCTTAATTTATAAATAAAAACGTTCCAGTGCTCAAAGCCCTCCTCTTAATCACGCGGCTCCTGCAATTAAATGTGGGAACACGGAATACTGAGGCAACGTAATCCTGAAGCCATCTCAGGCCTCTTCAATCCATTTAAAGCCACTCCCTACCCCTTCAGCTCACTTTTGCAGCTTTTTGCTTTCTCCCATTGTGATGCTTTATCATTTTTCTCTTCCTCCATCTCCCATATGTGTCTTTTGCTCACAGCAAATGCTTGGGGTGGAAGAACAAGTGCCGGCACTCAGCACCGGAAACAACATGCACAAATTAAGCACTGCACCAGACATGTTTCTGTGCACAAGCTGGGGGTAAAGTTGTTTTCCCAGACAGTGGACGTGTATCAGGATGCAAGAAGGAGGAAACCTAGTCAGTAAAATGAGGGCAAGGACCAGTCTCCTATAGAAATTCAATTAGGTCCTTCCTGCAGCACTGACACTTGGTAGGTGGTGGGCCAGTCTGTTGTTCAGGGTGAGAATGGTCCTTTAGGTTAGCCTAGCCTTTTCTTTCTTTCCTGATCACTGTTTGTGGCTGTTCATAGCCAGGTGCAGTTTGTTCACACCTCTTTGTTCCTCTGGTGTGTGCTCCAGGTTGGAGACTACCCTGCTGTGAAGGAGGCATCACCCCACACAAATGCTGTCAAAAGAGCTGCCTAGACATGTACTTCAAAAGGAATCCACCCTGAATCATTTCTCGTGCCTGCTCCTCTTGTTTCGGTCCTTTCAAAATCCCTGTCTCCATTTCACCTCAGAACAACAAAACAATGTGCCTCTCTCCTGCCCCCTCAACCAACGAATGTGTACAGCCCACCCACAGGCGCTACATTCTGCCAGAGGAGCCCACAGACATCAATTCTCATAGATTCCTAGTCAAAACCATCCTCAATATGCACACCACTTCTGTATCCAGTGAATGCCACTCACCACTGATATACTCTGGGGTAAAAGGTAGTGCCTGCAATGTGAGAGGAGTATATACGGGCATGCCAATAAGGTTGGAGGAGGCATAGGATAACGCACTGCAGAATTGGGTGACTTGGGCGCTGATCAAAGTGTCATTGTTTTACCCAGGAACTATGTGATCTTAGATCAATTGCACCTTATCTCAAACTGTAAATATGTCTAAAATTGTTAAGTGCCTTGTTTGATAATTTCCCACCCAACATCCGACACTGTAATTTGTACAAAATCTCAGGTTTGAAATGTTCTTGCTACAATAAACATGATTCTGTAAAGCGCTACACGAGGGCGAGCTGTGCACTGTAGGAGATGCCAGAAAAATGGAGAAGTGGGCTGTGTAGCACGAAACTTCGGATCTCCTACTTCACTCACTGTGTCCCTAGGCAGACCACCCCACAAACGTGTTTCTATGCACCCTTTTCATCCCATAGTGGAACTATGCAACACTGGAGCTTCGCTGACAAGCAAAATAAGTTATTGAGATTACCTTGCAAGATATGCTCCCAAACCTGGCATATCACCCCCAAATGATGCCAATACAAAAATCAAGAGCTTCTCCAGTAGGGGTTGGCAGGCAGCCCCAGTCCAACTGAGAGCGCAGTGAAGAGTAAACAGGCACCGTGGATACTGATCCTGCATTTAGGTTTCTCTGTAGGGATGAAAAAGGTACGAGCAAAACAGTAAAAGAAACTGAAATGGCAAACCAACCCTACTCATCTCACTGAGCACGCCAGTTCTCTTCTTTACTGCCTGTAATCCATATAATTAGGACACAAATTATGCAGCCAATAGCTTTCTTTTAACAAAGCGTTGGTATGTTGATCGCATTGGTTCACTTGAATTGACCAAGACTACAACTCCTAGAATGCATTGTTTTTCTACATTAAAGGAATGGAGTGAAAAGCAGGTGTTAATGGGGCATGAAGACATTAGTAATGCTAGGCTGAAAGGGGAGGGAAAGAGACAACTGGAAGTAGGCAGAGGGAGAGTGGAGCGATAGGGCAAAAAGGGTGGGAAGAAGCTGGAGGGAAAGGGCGAGAAGGAGCTCAGGGTATAAAGGTGTGGATGTGAAGGGGCTAGGGAAAGAAGATTGAACGTATCAGGTGAATAGAACGAACATGAGCACCTGGGTCAACACACCTCTAGGTCAAGGTCACTTAATAGATTACTTATGGTAGGGTGGGCCATTTGCTACCTTTCCAGGTGGAGACCAGCTCTGCTGGGATGTAGGGACATTCCAACCCCCCCCCCCCCCCCCTCGGTCACTACCCGCCTCCTCCCGCTGTTTACCACCCCTTTGGTGAAGTGCAAGCTCCTAGTGCTCTCGCTGGTGTTGGACCTGACTTAAGGTGTATCATACAATTAACAGTTAGCATCATTGATGATCTTCTCAGTCCAGTGATGATGTAGCTCAGCGGTCTAAGGCACCGGCTGCAGAATAAGTCGGTGAGCAATCAGTTCTGGTTCTGGCCAGTTCTTCCCTCCCCTCAGAGTTAGGCTCCAGCATGGCTAGTGAAAGAAAGGCAGGTATAAGCGCCGCCTGTCAGTGACAGAGTAGGCTATTTCTGAAGTCCTGAAGGGCTGGCAGGGGCTACTTTCCGAAATGTGATCAGAGCAGGGGTCCAGCTCTCCCCAACCATCCTTTCAGGAAGATCTTCACCTCTCCTCACTTAAGCCCTTTTCTCCAATGTCTAGGAATAGTGCACATCGCGCCCCAGGAGGGCAAATAACAGACAGGGACCCTGGATATTGGCAGAAATGCATATTTGGCTTAGGTAGGAAAATGACAATTTTCTAAAAGTGGCATTTCCAAAATAGTAATTTAAAATACAACTTTACCAATAAAGTAAATTAAAATTACAATTAGAATGACTTGAAAGAAGTATTTCTCTAGCTGTTCTCACAATTAATTTAGCACATATTAATTGTAATCAGATACACCAGTGTTAGTCTAAGGGAGGCCAGTCTTGCCACAGTGAACATCAACTTTGGCAGTTTTCCACTACCAGGACATTTAAAACATTAAATATGCATGTCCTACGTTTATACACTATGGCCCATATTTATACTTTTTTAGTACCACATTTGCATCATTTTTTTACGCAAAAGCGGCGCAAACTTACAAAATTCAATTGTACAATTGTATTTTGTAAGTTTGCGCCGCATTTGTGGCAAAAAATGACGCAAATGCAACACTAAAAAAGTTAAAATAACGGGCCTATGTACCCTGATCTGTGGGCATATAGTGCCTACCTTAGGGGTGACTGATAAGCATTAAAAACTAACGTTTTTGGTGTGACACAAGGTTTTATTTGCCAGGCCGAACTGGCTGTTTAAAACTGCATACACCAGCTGCAGGGGCAGGGATGGAGACATGTTTTACAAGGCTACTTTAGTGTGTGACAGCTCACTAGTAGCATTTCATTTACAGACCCTGAGTACATGTAGAACCGTCTGCTAGGGGCATTCAAGCAAATGAGTGTTCCAATCAAGTATATACCAATTTTACCATGCCCAAATAAAGGTGAGCACAAGCACATTACTGCTTATTAACAGGATTAAATTGAGCAGAGTCCTATGGCCAATAAAAATGTGTTCAGCTAAAGAAGACAAAAATCTGAACTGACCCTATAGAAAGGGCTGATTTCTAACATGACCCACCTCCTGCCAGCTGAAAGCAAAGGTAGGCTAATCAATGCATTGATGGGCTTCCCTGCTCAGGCGATAGAACATATTCAGTTAGCCTCTTCTGCTATGGCACGTGTCAGTTCAGTGCCAGTCTGAGACTAACTGTACCCCTTTGTCACCATCCTCCTGATTCTCACCACTGGTCTATGGGAAACCCTTTTTCTCACCTGCAGACCCCATCTGTGAGGCACCTGACCTTAGCTTACTCAAAGATGCGTCCCTGTTTACAAAAGTGTTAATGCAGCTATGTGTTGCTCATTAGGTAAAGGCCTTGGTTCCTGCTGACCTTAAGGCCACCTGATGTGTGTTTGTTCTATATTTGTTAAACTGACCTAAAAGACGGTGCAAATTAGAAAAATGTTTGTTTTCTTGCTGACCTCAAGGTTGCCTGGTATGATTGCTTATTTGTTCAGCTGCCCTGCCCCACATAATTAAAAGTCCTTACTCTCTCCCTCAGTTCTCTGCCAGAGATAGCCTTCTATTTGACATGAAACACTCAATAATCTTCTAGAAACTCAGGATAAACACCTATATGACAAGCTATAAATACAGGTTTTAAATTCAGTTCTCTTTTGGTTTTGTGATCCATCTTAAGAAAGAGGTGTGTCTCCCATCATTGCCAACCTTGGGATCCTCTGACAATAATAAACTGGACATCTTCACCTGGAAGCTCTGGCCAGCAACCTCTTTTGGAACTCCATCCCTTTGAGACAGCTTCCAACAATCTTGAAACCTGAAACCTGGTCGATCAGCCAGTACAGTCCCTCATCGCCAAGACTATGAACATCATTTAACTGTTTAACGCTTCACCCATTACACATACATCAGGTTTGTGCACTGACCAGGTGCTTCTAGCTTTGGTATCCCCTTTTTCTTTAGGGATGCCCTCGTAATTTGACTTTGAGTAAGTAATCCATGGCTAGAGGAAAAAGATTAGGTGTGTGAAGTAACACACATAAGGACACATAAATATTTTGGAGCCACCTGTGCTCAGGATAAGGGACGTGCTCAGGATTCAGTGCAAGGGTCTGTGGCCAAGGGCCCTTCACATGGGCTCGAATTCCTTACAATAATTTTTTGGCATGTTTCTTTAAGCACTCACACTTCAGTATGGTTTTAAAGCATTAATCTATGGTTGTCTGAAATGATTGTATTCTTATTGCACATGATTTATCCTCCCTGAATGAGTGTGGCTTGCAACTAGAGTTTGAGGGGGCCTGCTCAGAAGGATTAACACCCACCCACCATCTTTTTCACAGGAGCTCCAAGGTACACCAGAAGCATAACGCTCTCTGTCTCTCTCCAACCCCACTTTTCCCCAAGGTTTGTCACTGGTATCAGTCATCTTTTCTGACTCAGGGGGAATTGGTGGTAGGCCTGTGCTTCGGAAGATATCCTTGGAATTCTGGTAAGTAGCCCTTGGCATGATTCCAACAAGATGATGTGACCCATTCTGTCCCTTAGTTCAGACTTCTGTCCCTAACCCAGGGAAAACTCTGTCCATAAGGACAACAACCAACAGAGGCAACAGACAGCTGTCAGTGTCAAATGCCACGCCTCTTGCCAAGTGGCGGCTCCAACCTGAGGCCTTGGGTAGGCCTCACTTCTAGCCTTGCAGCTGGTAAGGAGTCCTCTACCTACTCCTGAGGTCTCTTAGGTTTCTCAGTGTGGAGGCTCAAGAGCTGTGGGTGATAGACACCCTACTTTCACTCACACTCTGGCCAGCTCAGGGGTCATGTCCTGCGACTGGCCTCTCAACTTAGGCTGAACAGTTGCCTGGCAAGCCAAGACTTCCACGGGGGAACCACAGACCCCCTCAAGTGGGGCACACTCTCTCTGTGTCTTGCAGGGGTTTGTCTGATGTAGGTCTCCTGTCTCCTGTCTCTGGGACAGCTTCACCGGGGTTAACCTTGGGGTGCTCTTCTCTAAGAGCAGGAAAACTCTGACCACTTGTCCGCCCACACTGGATTTCATCCACCTCATACTCCTTGCTCTGTAGCTCGGCCTCCAAACTTCTGTTTGGGAGCTGTACCCCCAAAAGCATTAGCTTTCAGGGTGCCCTGGCCCCACTCAGCTTTTCTATCACTGGCGGTAGTTAATTTCCCAGGATGCAAACAGTGCGCATCTGGGGACTGACCATGACCCTTCTTTGGCCTGGCCTACTCCTCCACCCCCCCACCACCATTCCAGGGAGACCAGAGCACTAATGTAAACAACATCCTGCCCATATGTCTGCAATATCCTGCATACCTATCCTGACAGCTACTGCTCTGGGAAACAAGTCTTTCCATGACCAAGGTCCCACCCTCAAGGTTCACAAGCTTACTCTCTGGTCCACCTCCTAGCTAAGTGACACTTGTGCTTCTTCTATCCTCTGCTCTTGGGATTATGTCTCACAAGGCCACATTGGCCACCCATAAGGGGTGCACACCTGTGGATGGATAACAGATACAGACAGGGCCCCCTCGTTCGTGCCTTAACTGGAGACAGTCAAAAATTGCTCGCACAGACTGCAGGGGCAAGCAAGGAGATATGCCTTACAAGCCTACTTTAGTGGGTGCACAATGAATGCTGCAGTCGTCTTGTAGCATTTAATTAACAGGCCCTGGGTACATGTAGTACCATATATTAGGGACCTATCAGTCAATTAAATGAGGTGTGTAAACCAATTGTTCCATCTTTTAAAGGAGAGAGACCAAGCACTTTACTGCTGATTGACAGGAGTACTGTGTGCAGAGTCCTGTGGCCCACAAAAATGGGTTCAGCTAAATGAGGCGAACATTTGGAGTTACCTTACAGAAAGGCCAAATTCTAACACTAGACTTGATCCATCCATCAGTAAGAACAGACATATACAGGCATATGGTGTGGGTCAATGACTTCTAAGACAGTTCCGAGGTGAACAGAAAGCATAATTGTATTTGTCGAGGGAGGCAGTGTCTTCTTCCTTTTGGAGGTACTGGTATGAAGCCATTGTTAACCACAGTCCAAGCTACTGTCACCTTTTAAACACCCTTCCAATTCAGAAACAGTGCTTCTTCCCAGCATTACCTTCTAGGGAAAGGTGGTGGTAACGCTGGCACGAAAGGGTCAATAAATGTGGATTTGGCCAAATATGATGCTGCCCTTCTCTGCCTGGGACCTCCTGGCACTAGACAGCATGTTTACTGGCTAGCTGTATTGGGTCTAGCTCAAAAAGGGCTCTGTATTTCTTCAGCCAACCAAAATCCATTGGGTCTCACAGACCAAGCACTAGGGCAGCAGGAATTGGGGTGTTTTCTTCTTGAGGAAGAAAAACACAGTCTGGTCATGTTAGACTTTTCATCCTTGGTGTGGTCTCTCTTAACTTTTTGCCTCTGTTCCCCAGGTTGTTGATGTGTGCTGGACTCTGATTTTGCTGTTTTTGTTACTCTGGGCACTTTACCACTGCTAACAAGTGCTAATGTGCAAGTGCTCCTTTACAAAATGTGTATGTAATTGGCTTATCCATGATTGGCATATTTGATTTAGTTGTAAGTCCCTAGTAAAGTGCACTAGAGGTGCCAGGGCCTGTAAATCAAATGCTACTAGTGGGCCTGCAGCACTGATCGTGCCACCCACATAAGTAGCTCTGTAATCATGTCTCAGACCTGCCATTGCAGTGTCTGTGTGTGCAGCTTTAACTGTAAATTCAACTTGGCAAGTGTGCCCTCTTGGCAGGCCTAAACCTTCCCTTTTCCTACATGTCAGACACCCCTAAGGTAGGGCCTAGGTAGCCCCAAGGGCAGGGTGCAGTGTATGGTTAAGGTAGGACATATATGTTATGTTATGAACATTTATAGAGCGCATAGGTACCCAAAGGCCTCCCAGCGCTCTGTTAATGCGTTTTATATGTCCTGACAGTGAAATATTGCTAAATTAGTTTTTCACTGTTGTAAGGCCTGTCCCTCTCATAGGTTAACATGGGGGCTACCTTTAAATCTGATTAAAGTGTAGATTCCCTTTGGGAGTGGATGGACATGTGGAGTTTGGGGTCTCTGAGCTCACAATTTAAAAATACATCTTTTAGTAAAGTTGATTTTAACATTGTGTGTTTGAAAATGACACTATTAGAAAGTGGGAATTTTCTTGCTTATACCATTTCTGTGACTCTGCCTGTTTGTGGATTCCCTGTCTGGGTCAGTTTGACATTTGGGCTGGTTGCACCTCACACTAGACAGTGACACAAAGGGAGCTGGGGTGTAGTCTGCATTTCCTGATGCCTGTGCTAGTAGGGAGGGGTGGAGTGGTCACTCACACTTGAAAGGGCTGTGCCTGCCCTCACACAATGCAGTCTCCAACCCCCTGGTGAGTGTCTGGGGCCTGGCCTGGGCAAGGCAGTATTTCACATTCAAGAGAGACTTTGCTTTGAAGTAGGCCCACTTCAAATGAGAAACTGGGTATAAGAAGGGCACCCAAAACCACAGACTTTAGAACACTTCTGGAAACAAGAGGAACCTCTGCCTGGAGAAGAGCTGAAGAGCTGAGGAAGAAGAGCTGCCCTGCCTGTGACTGTGCTTTGTGGGGCTATCCTGCAGTTGCTGCTTCTACCAGAGTAAGAGGGCAAAGACTGGACTTTGTGTACCTTCCATCTTGAGAAGAAATCTCCAAGGGCATGATTTAGAGCTTGTCTCCTGTTGTTTGAAGTCTCAGGGACAGCACAGACTTCTCTCTGCCAGCACCTGGAGTCTCTGGAGAGACTCCTACTCTGCCCTGTGGTGCCCATACAGTTCCTGGGACCCTGAAAGGAGAAGCTGGCAGCCTAAGAGGAGGAAATCCACGCACAGAGCGCTGTACGGGGAAAAGATCAACGTGACTCCGATCTGCGGCTGAAGAAACGACGCGCCGCTGGCTCTGCGGCTGAAAATCGCCGCTTGCCAGAAACGCAACCGAAGAATCGGCGCATGGAGCTGGAGAAACGACGCACAGCATCGCTGATGGAGACTCGGAGATCGAAACCCACACTGCGTGGTTTTCGGATCATCTTGCGGCTTGATTTCTGACGCAAACACAGCTGGGCGTGCAAAAACAACGCAAGGCTTGTCCAAACCTGAAAGTGCTGACCGGATCGATGCATCGCTCTCCTGCGGAGAGAAGGAGCGACGTGCCCCGACCCAACAAAAGGAGAAACGACGCAAGGTCCAGCTCATGAGTGCAATCGATGCTTCGCAAGCCCTTTTTGACACACACTCACCCGTATGGGGTTATTTTTGACGCACCCAAGGTACATTTTCATGCTAACAGTGTTAGTGTGTGTTTTAAACTACATAAAGACTCTTTTTGCTTTTTAATTGATAACTTGGCTTGTGTATTGTGGATTTTTGTTGTTTTGGTCTTGTTTTGTTTAGATAAATATTTCCTAATTTTCTAAACCTGTGTTGTTTCCTTTTGTAGTGTTTTTATTAATTTACTGTGTGTGTTGGTACAAATACTTTACACCTAGCACTCTGAAGTTAAGCCTACTGCTCTGCCAAGCTACCAAGGGGGTAAGCAGGGGTTAGCTGATGGTGATTCTCTTTCACCCTGACTAGAGTGAGGGTCCTTGCTTGAAAAGGGGGTAACCTGACTGTCAGCCAAAGATCCCATTTCTAACAGGTCATGAGACTCTTTTGTCCTTACACATATGTGCCCATACATCAGGTTGTGTGCATGAGTGCTTGATTGTCTTTTGGCTGCCTGTATGTGTGTTGGTGCATGTGCACAGATGTATGTACACCTCGGTGAATGAATGTCCATGCGACTATCTGCATGCATGGGTAGTACTACCTATATGTCTTTTGGTCTTTGTGCATTAGTGCCTGTATGAGTGTGATCTAAGTACATTGTGCATGGGTTGTACAGCATTTATTGCATTATTTGGTAATGGATTAGAGCATGTTCATCAAAATGGGATTCATGATGCTGTGGAAAGTGTGAAACCATATGTTCATTTCAACTCCAGGAATGCTAGGGGTACTCAGTCATGTTTTCAAAGTTTCCTGAATTTCCAGAGCTTGGCAGCGGAACCAAGATAGTGGAATTGATTTTCAAAGGACATGTGACAAGATGGAAAAACAAGACCTCCACAAAGTGAAATTAAGCAACTGAGGCTGTCTCCCAACCCATACAAAGGAGGAGCTGGTTACCATTAACCAACATGTAAAAGCCAAGGGCATGGGAGTAAATTATTGGCCACTAGTGCAATGTAAATGTTCAATATGTTCCGTAAGAGAGCTAGCCTCTTGGAAAGTCTGCAAGCCAGAGGTCAATGGAGCAAAGTTGTAGTGGATCCTATTTAATTTTAATGGGAATCAGGAGTTTAGCTTAGGCTTCTGGCTTGCAGGCCTGTGCCCCCGTCACCCAGTGACTTTTAACCTACTTAGCACATTTTTTCAATTATTTCTTCCAAAATTGCTGCTGTGTTTATAGCTAGGAAGATATTTTCGTTTCACGTTATCAGTGCCACTCTGTAAAGGTGTCACTATCAGCATCAAAGATAAATGATATACATAGGTATTCACATCATATACTTTCCCACTTTCGTGTGACAGTAACATAATGTACCTTTTCAGGGAGTTCTTTATATAATTACTGTCCCAAGAATGCCTTCTTAGCAATTGTTTGGGACCATACCTGTGTCAGGGGTCCTACAAGATCTGTATAAATACATCTCACACAGACAAGATTGTCAGAGAGATTCCTACCAGATGACATCAACGGTATCTATGCTACACTTTGCCCTGCTGCAGACCCAGCCTTCATGTCCCCATAGAAGTCTCATCTAGAGACCTCATTCAAAGGTAATGAGGGTTGGGGGGTTCTTCTTATGGACATGGTACTGGCCGATTAGGTTTAACACACCTAGCTCTCTTTTAGGTTAGAGATCAGGTTCCTTTTGCTAGGGTATTAATGTTTTATTCACATTTCATGTTAGTGCAAGATGTTGGGGGTCTTTATATTTATGACTCTCGTTTTTACAATTCTGTTTCTTGCATTGTTCATTATCCTAATCATTGCAGCCCATGCAATTTATAGTAGATTTCAGTCTTGTTAATAAAACCTATTGAAAACTTTACTACATCTCCTTCATTGCCTATGTGTGACTGAGACATGTTGGTCATGTAAGAAAAGGGTAGTCTCCATTTAACCACGACTCCCCTGAGATGTTGCACTTTTGGGTCCATGCGTAAAGGCTGCCACAAATCACCTTTCACTATATGGGTTTTTGGTGAGGTACTGAGGGCTGGGCAGACAGTTGTGACTTGTTGTAGGATTGGCCTTGCCACCTACAAGCAAAAGTGCTGTCATCCCTAAACCAGCAGTCTCGCCTAGAGGAAGAGTCCAACTATGACAAAGTGAAGGGTGGCACAAAAACTATTTTTGAAGGTGCAGCACACAAGAGAAACTAGCTCAGGCTGTTTCTTCAATGCCAATCTCTAGTCACTTATTGATAACCTTCTGGTGGTCGATAGTTATGACTGCTGCAGAGTTATCGTGAAGGATCAGGGTGCTGACTGTGCCACTTTCTAGAGCCATCTGCCAGTCATCTAAGAATGACTTAGTGCTAATGCCTGGGTGGAAGCCCACCTGTACTTCATTCAAGCACCTTGAAGGTTGTAGATGGCCACTCGGCACTCCAGGAGCTGAGATGAAGCGGTAGCTGAGAAATTGGAGAATATGAAAATAAAGAATGATTGAATTTGCTTTTTTTTAGAGTAGATAAAATTATAATCATTTCCACAGGTAAAAAGTGATATGATTAATATAACGGGAAGTAGAGATGTTGCAAGGGAATAAATTGGGGATTTGTTGCTATATGTGCAAGTATGCCTCTTAGTCTTTGTTAATGGTCGCCTGTATGCCTGTTGGGCAGTGTACGTGGGAGTGCATGCCTGTTAGTCTGTGCAAATAGGAGCCTGTTGGTCTGTGTACTTCGTACTTGCATTTCTGTAAGGATATGTGAATGGCTGTTTCAGGTCTGTCGGTCTATGTACATTGTACCTACAAGCCTGCTAGTCTGCGTGAGTTAGTATCTGTATAGTTGTTGGTCTGTCCACATAGTACCTACGTGCCTCAACCTGTGTGAAAGGATGCACGTGTCCACAGTTGTAGCAACACCTGACTCACTTAAGTGGAGCTCTAGAAGTGAAGTCTTTCTCTTTCCACACACTACCCACAAGCCTGCTACTCATGTAAATGAGTGCCAGTGTGTATGTTGATTTACATACACAGTACCTTCTTGTTTCTTATTTTGTGTGACTGGTCTGCCTTGCCTGGTTCTCAACGTGCGACCTTCATAGCGGCCACTCTTGATGTCAGCAGCAGCTTTTGGGTCACTGGGATATCGCACCCGCTTTGCAGTAGAGCTGTTCCTGGGGGCGGGGTGGGTTAAGTGGGCTAGATTTGAGGATGCAGTAGACATAGAGGCAACCCCGAAGTGCGCCATTAATTGATACAAGTGATAATCTTGCAAATGACTGGGTGTGTCAAATGAAAGATTCTATATAGTTTACATTGTGGCAGGAACAAAGATATGTAGCTGGAAAGCGCGTTTCTGTTTATGAAATTGGAGAACAGATTTATTTAGAGTGAGATGTGATTAGTGTGTGAATTGTGGCATCAGAATAGCTAAGAACAAATCCAGGCTTCCCCTTTTCACACATTGTTATCTGGGCCAAATCACCATAGGGACGGTTTGCAAAAGAAATGGCATTTCAATGCGTATACTGCTCATACTGCATAATGGTGAAATGGCGGTTTTATTTGATTCATAAAACCCCCAGGAGGTGATTGGGTGTGTTTTTTTTTAATCTAAGCCTGTTTTCCCAGATCCTATTATTTCCACAGTATCAGTTGGCGTAAGTAGCATAAGTGAATTTTTTTAATTTCACTGAACATTTTTTCTTTCCTTTTTCAAATGGAAAAACAATTTAAATACGAAATCTGACCTTTCTCCACAAGGCAATATAAAAATTGGTGTATTTCATTCACGTTGGCACACTTGCAGCAACACCTGAAATATAGCTTTAGAAGTTAAGTGTGGGATATGCATTGCAAAATGTTTGTGAATCCCCCACAAACCTAAGCACGGAGCACTCACACCCTTGCATGGCCAGGCGTCGTGTGACACTTTGTGACGTAGAAGATATTGTCCATTTACTACTCGATTTGAAATAGCATGTACTGCTGCAATTTCGCTCCTTCCTTTTTTATTCGCACATTTCACAGTTTAAAAGTAGGTGTAACTGCCCTGTGCCCCAGTGCCAATGCACTTGCTGCACCGTTGATAGCTACATCCCAGATTCCAAGTGTGGCATTACTTAATGTACTGGGAATTATAGGTAGATTGTGTTTAGGGTCTTTTGAGGACTTCCACACTGTATTAATCAAGACAGGGCGCTTGAAGCGAAATGTTCACATTTCGGCACTCACACGTGTGCTTTATGCGCAAACAACGTTTCGTGAATCGAGGCCTTCATCTTCTTTGACTCAACTCTGTAAACACTGGCGCCCTCAGAGAGAGGCTGACCCCACTATCGTACATTCACCATTAGTGAACCGCTCGACGTTGTTTTCTCGTATTTACGTGGAAAAGGAAGCGTGACAGGATCACTGAGAAATTCTAAGTATGCTTTTTTTTTGTAGACTAAACTGCCTGTAGGACAAGAGACAGTAAAGCTGCTCTCTCCAGAAACAGCGCCCTTCTGTTACAAAACATGCTTTCGCCACTCAGTGACCGCCAGCCGGCTGCGTTCCACAGTCAGGTGACCCTTTGTGGGTTTTTTATACTGCAATTTATGAACTGAATCGACTTTAACCCCTTTGCAGCCAGGTCTTTTCACCTCAGGTGCCAGGCCTTGTTTGGGCTATTTGGGGCAGTTCGCGTTAGGCTCTCATAACTTTTTATCCACATAAGCTACCCACGCCAAATTTGCGAACTTTTTTCCAAACATCCTAGGGATTCTAGAGGTACCCAGACTTTGTAGGTTCCCCTGAAGGAGACCAAGAAATTAGCGAAAATACAGTGAAGAATTTTTTTTTTTTTAAATGGGAAAAAAAGGGCTGCAGAAGAAGGCTTGTGGTTTGTTTCCTGAAAATGGCATCAACAAAGGGTTTGCGGTGCTAAAATCACCAGCTTCCCAGGTTTCAGGAACAGGCAGACTTGTATCAGAAAACCCAATTTTTCAATACAATATTGGCATTTTACTGGGACATACCCCATTTTTATTATTTTTTGTGCTTTCAGTCTCTTTTCAGTTAGTGACAGAAATGGGTGTGAAACCAATGCTGGATCCCAGAAAACTAAACGTTTCTGAAAAGTAGATAAAATTCTGAATTCAGCAAGTGGTAATTTGTGTAGATCCTACAAGGTTTTCCTACAGGAAATAACAACTGAAAAAGAAAAATATTGAAATTGAGGTGAAAAAAACAGCAATTTTTCTCAACGTTTTACTCTGTAACTTTTTGCTGCAATGTCAGATTATTGAAAGCAATATACTGTTACGTCTGCTGTACTTTTCTGGTTGCGGGGATATATAGGGCTTGTAGGTTCATTAAGAACCCTAGGTACCCAGAGCCAATAAATTGCATCTTGCAATGGGTTTTCATTCTATGCTGGGTATACAGCAATTCATTTGCTGAAATATAAAGAGTGAAAAATAGGTATCAAGAAAACCTTTGTATTTCCAAAATGAGCACAAGATAAGGTGTTAAGAAGCAATGGTTATTTGCACATCCCTGAATTCCGGGGTGCCTATACTAGCATGTGAATTACAGGGCATTTCTCAAATAGACTTCTTTTTTACACACTGTCTTACATTTAGAAGGAAAAAATGTAGAGAAAGACAAGGGGCAATAACACTTGTTTTGCTATTCTATGTTCCCCCAAGTCTCCCAATACAAATGGTACCTCACTTGCATGGGTAAGCCTAATGCTCGCAACAGGAAACACAACATGGACACATCACATTTTTACATTGAAATCTGACGTGTTTTTTTGCAAAGTGCCTAGCTGTAGATTTTGGCCTCTAGCTCAGCTGGCAAACAGGGAAACCTATCAAACCTGCGCATATTTGAAAACTAGACACCTACAGGAAATCCAAGATGGGGTGACTTGTGGGGCTTTCACTAGGTTCTGTTACCCAGAATCCTTTGCAAACCTCAACATTTGGTTAAAAAAACCTTTTTCCTCACATTTCAGTGACACAAAGTTCTGGAATCTGAGAGGAGCCACAAATTTCCTTTTACCCAGTGTTCCTCCAAGTCCCACAATAAAAATAGTATCTCACTTGTGTGGGTAGGCCTAGCGCCCGTGAAAGGAAATGTCCCAAAACACAATGTGGACCCCTGTCTGGACGTAACGGTTACATCCTGGGCACCCGAGTGATGCAGCCTAGGACGTAACCGTTATATCCATGGCACCCGAGGGGTTAAGGAGAATTTAGTGTGTGAAAACGGGCACATAGTTTCCAGATTGCAGGAACTGAAGCATGAAGTCCTCCACAACATGGAGAATGTCCCGATGCTTAGGGAAACTTTAGGGCGGTGCGACAGGTGTGGTCGCATCGGGTGCTAACCTGTATTTGGAGGGGGCACTGACATCAGCTGGGGGCTGCTGTGTTTAGCAATAACTTACGAAGCATGGGATTTAAAAGCACCCGCTAAAAAAGTTGCCTGTGAGACCAGCCTTCAAGAGGCAATTAAAATGTCAAGATAACTTTTGAGATTAATATTCTTGCTAGAGATGTTTTGTCCAGTGGCATAAAGCAGATCAGATGGTTATTATGCCTGCTGTAAAGAACAGAACTATATTTTATATGAATAGCTGAGTGGTTTAGTGAAGCCAGCCCTTACTACTGCTTTAAAACAAATGAAATGTATGTGAGAGGGGCTATAGAGCCATGATGGGCACTTTTGCCAGATAGTAGTGAGGGAACCTGAGGAGGCAGTATTGGGGTGGGGGGAGGAGGATGCCAAAAAAGATTGTTGCACCAGGCACTTCCACCGCTAAAGCCAGCCCCTTCTGCATCCTGCCAGTGAGCATCAAGATCCTCAGGAAGGTGAGGGAGGAGTTCTGATCTAATGATCATTCACTCCATGGCTTCTTAGCTGAGATTTCTTGGAAGATGTGTACGTTTTCTACAGTGGTAAAATGTATTTAAAAAAGTATGGAGCTGTGTTCCTGAGTGTAATAGGGGTGGAGTCAGTGAATCTAGGGACAGGATCAGAGGCTTGACGAAGGGTAAGAAAGTATTTGGCAACTATTTTGTTGGTCTTTCACCTTCAGATGGCTGCCCATAAAATAACGCACACCTTAATTGAAAAAGTAATCTAAGCTAAACTAATCAGTAGGAGATGCACTATTTTACATTATAAAACCACTGTTGATTTAATGTGATCACTGCACATGTTTGTGAATGTGACAGAGAACTACTGAACTGAATTCTGCTTGGTGCAGTGGGAAATAGGGATGTGTGTTTTTTTGTAGAATTATGAGGCCCCATCATGTGACAAAAAGCACAGTGAATATAATATGTAAGTCATTAGTTTAAGCTTGCTTTACACTTAATATAACGTTGGCTGCCTCAAAATGTCTAAAAAAGATTTAGGTTTAAGATTGAAAAAAGTGTTTAAAAAAACAGAGCAAACTTGTTTTTATAAACTATTAAAAACATACACTCAAAAAGTCAGTTAGCAACACACTTGCAATCCCGCTCAAAAAGAATACATCTTTCACCTCAGAACGCTTCCCATGAACTTCATCAATTCAAGCCAAGACCTAACTTCCAAGCAGCTATTATATTTACAAATTAACCAATTGCACATTTACATTTCTTTTAGGCAGCAGGCGCCCTTGCAAGAAGTGTGGTTTCTTGTTCAGCTGGCTGTCCCTTCCTCTGCTTCACTACACTTGAGACTCACTCCCTTCCACTTCAGCAGAAGCATCTCTTTCGGAATTACCGGTCCCGGGGAGGTTGCCTTTTGAGAAAAAATGGGAGAACTGTTATTGACAAATTAAAAAAGTATGGGTGTGTCGTGGCTCTGGGATCCCGGCCACTTCGACCTCCCATTTTATACAAGCAAGAAGTGGTGATGATGCATCGAAGTCACATATTTAGGGCTCATTCCTTCCACAATTTATCATTGGAGAGCAACGTGTCACTTTGGAAACAATACTAATTAGCAGTGGCGGCCCGTCCTTTAGGGCGGAGGGACCACGCCCCCCCACCTTTTGCCCCTCATGAAGAGTGTCTGTCAGGCTGAACAAAGGCCAGCCTGACAGACACTCTTGATTTCCAGCTCAGACAGCCAGGAGCAGACATGCGCGATTTGCGCAGATTCCTGGCTGCCTGAGCTGAACTTTGCCTGGCTGAGGAGGTCACAGCTCCTATGAGCGTGACCTCCTCGGCTCAGCAAAGGTGCCCCGAGGCCCTTCCCTGGGTGATGAGGAAAACGTCTCCCATTGACACTCGCCCTGGGCGCTTCAGGTTTAAGCCCTGAAGCGTCAAGTGCGAGTGTCAATCAGTGACACTTCGTCACAGAGTGGGGTGGGGTCAGCAGTCTCACTGACCCCATCCCACTCTGTGACGAGGCTGGGACTGCTGCCTTCCCTCATTGGCTGATGGCAGCAGTCCCAACCCCCCTGGAACCTGGAGGCTGAAGGTAAGTGTGTGTGATGTTTTAAATTGAATGTTTGGTGCGCACATGCATGTTTGAGTGTTATGAGTGTTGTTAATGGATGTGCGTGCGTGCGTGCATGCGTGCGTGCATGCGTGCATGTGAAAGAATGAGTTTGTGTGATCTTTTAAAATGAATGTTTGGTGCATGCGTGCATGTTTGAATGTTATGAGTGTTAATGGCTGTGCGTGTGTGTGTGCGTGTGTGAAAGAATGAGTGTGTGTGATGTTTTAAAATGAATGTTTGGTGCGTGCGTGCATGTTTGTATGGTATGAGTGTTGTTGATGGATGAGCGTGCCTGCGTGTGTGTGTGTGAAAGAATGAGTGTGTGTGAGCTTTTAAAATGAATGTTTGGTGCGTGCGTGCATGTTTGAATGGTATGAGTGTTGTTGATGGAGTGCGTGCGTGCGTGTGTGTCTGTGTGTGAAAGAATGAGTGTGTGTGTGTGTGTGTGTGTGCTTCACGCCTGCCCTCCTCCCTCCAAAAGCTGCCGGCCTCCACTGCTAATTAGCAAAAGTTTGGAAATGCCAATGTCAGTGCATATAAATGTGTCGTTTTAACCAGGCTTTTCATTTTGGAACAATAGAACAAATACAGGTACAGCAAAATGCACAGTGAATTTACTTTACCCTTCCTCAGTTGATGTGGTTAAGTGTTTGTGGTGTGCAATCAACACCTGTTGTACCGCCAAGTGGCAGGCAGGCCTCTTCAAGGTGAGAGTTGGACTGATGTTCCGTTCAGTCAGAAGCTGTTGTGATCTTTTATAATATATATGAATATTTTAATAGTTAAAGTGGGAGTCGCATAATTATTGAGCTTAGCCGCCTAGAAAGTGTGAGTAACACAAGGAACGTCCAGGAGAATCCGCCTCTGAGGCCTCGGATAGCGAGGACAGTTATGAGGTAAGAGTCGAGTTCGGATTCCACCAGAGCCTAATAGAGAGAAAGGAGTTTAAGTCAAAAATCCTGTGTGGTTGCATGGGAACGCTTATGTACCACTCATGGAAAAACCCCTAGGCACTGCTTTGCATCACTTTCAGGTTTCTTTAGAGCGTTTTGTTCTGGAATGCAAACATCAAATACGAAAATAAGTCTGCGTAAAGCCGTTACATGCAGAGAAACATACACACTTTGAAACCCCCCTACTATGTATTTATTTATTTGCGATGTTTTTATGCCTTGTGTCCACAAGAGGGCGATCTCATCCCTGAGCGGTGTAAGTCAGCTTGTTGCACAGTGCAGTCAAGGGCACAATGTAAATATCCAGACCGTGCCCTGCATTGGGAAATATGCGGCCAGACACTGCCAGCATTCAGGTGCTTCTCTCAACCGTAAATGAGGAATGTTGATTATGTATTTATATCCCAGTCTCTTCTGGTCTGGCATCTTGCAGTCGCTGTTGTTACCAGTAAATTAATAATTTCGGGCCTCCTTTTATTTTGTCAAAGGTGAATGTGAAAAGCTTTCTGCAATTCCAAACTACTGATCTCGTTCACAGAACCCTGCCCCAGTTCCTAAGTAACAACCTGGGATGGGTGAGACCCTGGACTAAATGCTAGCGCCTGGAAGCCTAGAGACCCATACAGTCCATCAGTCTTTGATTTCTGAAAAGATAAGTCATCCGCCCAAATGTTTAAGGAGCTTATTACCGGGCCTGCCAGATGCCTGGGTTGCTCAGTACAAAGGCTGCTTATTCTTCACTCCACCTCACGCGTCTTTCTTCCATCATCTACACATCGTGTTCATGTTGGGCGTTTTTTCATCCCTTCTGACTCCTTTTGTTGCTGTGTTTCTTTCTGTCTCTTCCTTCTTTCTCCCTTTTCTCCCTTTCTCTCTGGTTCAAAGTCTAATGATAAAAGATCAGTCTCGCACCCTCCCCCATACCCGCGAACACAAGCACAAAATACACACCGTGGTAGCACAAAAGAGTGTCTTTGGACGCCTGTCACAAAAAGCGTTGTCTACCTTCACCAGCAGCAAAAGTGTGCAGGGCATCACGCCACAGCGTGGATCGGCGAAATCCGTTTGTATTTATTATACTGGAATGCAGATTTTGCGGTACCTAACACAAGTCACCTGTCTAGCTCTAAGGGCCAGATGTAGCAAAGGGTTTTACCCATTTTGTGTCTATGGGAAAATGTGTTCGTACATATGGCCCTAAGCTCTTAAAATAGCCAGGAAGTGTTTGCTTCAAGGATCAATGAACACCCGCGTGGGGCCCAGAGGCAGTGTGCGTTCTATGCTGGTGAGGTTTACATTATGGGCACATTATTTACATGTGAAGATACTATTCTCACAGTCATAGCAGGGTCATGATTTAAATTACATTTGAGAAAATCTGCAGTTCTCCTTTCGAATGCACCCTTTCTGGCTTATTAACCATCCAGGAAAGAAAAGGGGGTAGCTCATGATTTTCTTAAGAGGCGTTTTAAGGTCCAGCCTTGGTAGCCGACAAGCCCTCATAGGCGTTCACACTCCGATTGCACGTATCTACCCCATTACATTGATTTGTTTGAAGAGCACTAGGCTATGTTAGAAAACGTTCAAGCGCACACATTAAAAGTCACAGATCTAAAAACTTGGGATAGCAAGTTTAAGACAAGCTAATCATTTGGATAATATCCAGTAGATCAGGGTTCCCGTACATTTGGTGTAATAGGAGACCGACAACTTCCATTGTGTAGAATTGTCACCTTTATTCTGCAGCACACATACATTAGCGAGAAGATTCTCACTGCAGTGCTAACCGCTAAAATTAAAGACAGATCTACTTCCAAAAGCAAGATGTTTCTTGTTCGTATATTTCCACTTTGGGCTTCTACTGAAAGCTTACACCCTCATCGGAAAAAACCTGCAACGTCAACGAATTTCTGTTTTTTATTATGTCGTACAGCCATATTGTCCTTACCTTACCTTTAACTAAGGTTTTCAGTGATTTTCTGTATGATATACTGCATCCAGCTTCTACACTGATATGACGTAGGGTGCATTTTGCGTGCAGAGCTCCCACTCCACTAAGTTGCGCCCATGTGCACATGGGCTCCAGCACATAGGCTTCCCTGCGGCCAACCGTTGTACCAGCCTTGTGCCACCAACCCCAATGTACATGGCCTTTGGCACCACAGACTTTGGGCCCATGCCCTGAATTGCTACCGGATCCTCTGCCAGTCCCCATTCCACCAAGCCTAGTGCTTGCGGCCTTTGCAACTCTGAGCCTAAAGTAAAAAGTGACATTTGCAACAGAACAGCCAGCTACCAAATA
Source organism: Pleurodeles waltl (assembly GCF_031143425.1). Lineage (NCBI taxonomy): Eukaryota > Metazoa > Chordata > Amphibia > Caudata > Salamandridae > Pleurodeles > Pleurodeles waltl. Next base: position 957,096,804 of record NC_090444.1, read on the forward strand.
ACTGTAGCTAAGCTAGACACACACACATTATTATAACTTTAACATTTTCATTCACCACCTCACCTTTTCGTACATTTTGATTCTACGCAGGCTGAAATCTAAATGATGGCGGCTGGTCACTTCGCTCCCGCTCTTCAGAATTCTGAGGAGTGTCCTGAAGTTTAGGACCTGGTTATTCATCTGGTATCATCAACTTACCTGGGAGAGGATGTCCCCTTGTTTATAAGTTGGAGAGTGGTTCAGTTTGTTGGTTGGTGGAGGCTCTGGTGCCAAAGGGAACATTGCAATCCCTGACTCAAAGGGATGTAAAACCCAGTGGTACATTGAAGTACACTCCACCGCGTTTGTTGGGGATTTCCAGAGGCATTTAAGGATCTAATATTTATGGGTGTTGTCCCGTCAGCACAAATATATTAGCACGTAAATTATAGGGAATATCTATCCGGCGCAGATAGTTTACATCCCAACCTTGGGCTGTTCTACGTATAAGGCGCACTTTCCCTTATTGCACCACGGCGCACCTTTCAAGGGGTGTGCCAGCGCCATCAGGGCAGTGCTCTTTTACAGTGAATGTACTGCTCCCTGGCAGATGCGAACTCGCCCTGCCCGGGTCCAACGCACCGAGTGAAATAAAGACACACTCCATGTTTCTGTGCAGGCTGCAACCCACTTGCACTGTACAGAAGGGTTGCGGTCCCCTGCAGGAGGGTGCAGTCCGGTGCAGCGAGTGACTGCACCCACCTGCAAATGGATGGCTGGGGGGTCACGAGAAACCCCTCTCACCCACAAAAGAGGGCTGGCTTGAGGAGGTGCACTGACCACCTCTTTTGTGACGCTCTGTAAATGAGCTTCTTAAGGGCCTGTATTAGTGCAGGCTCAGAGGGCATGGCACATCCATGTAAATGAGGGAACACCCTATCATGACAGCGCTCCTCTGCATGCGCACCAGCGCCACTTGTATTACAGAAGGGGCTGCACACCTGTCTGCCCCCCCTTCTGTAATACCAATGTGCCCCCGGGGAAGACAAAGTGGGCACGCGCGCCTATTGCACCCCGGGGTACAGTGTAATACAGCCCGTGCTGACTGTGGTTAATGGTCTTTGTGTGAACTTAATACAGACAGGCGTTTAGGAGAAGCGTGTGAGTAGGGTGAAGTAAAATATGGTGGATGCCAACCAAGCATCATCTGTGCCCCATCCCATACAATGGTGCTCTGCGTGACCTCCTAGCAAATGCCTCAAAGGACAGAGATCCACCGCTCTGTTTCCCACAGAACCTCAAGATGTGTTTTTGCCTTTCGTTCACTAGAAGCCAGGTCTAGATTTTGGCAAGCCAGATTCCGAACGTTTCTAAACCAGGAAGCCTCTCAGATTCTCATCTCGTCAAAGGCCACTTTATGGAAGGTCAACAAGAGGCTTAAAGCATGTGAGTGGGCGAGGGTAATAGCCCGAAGCCAACCAGGCTGAGCTGAGAGCATGGACTGATTTTCCATCCCTATAAAAGCAAAGATAAGATCACAGACTGATTTGCAACCTGGCTAAGAAGGTTCAGGAGATCACCAAAGCCACAGCATGCCTAAACCTGGCAAAGGACACTTTCTTAGAGAAGGAGACATATATGTGATGTAGAAAACTAGAGACAGTCAAGCAAGATGTGTAAACGAGGAGGACACTATTATCGGATTTCTTTGCCTGTAACTTGTATTTATCACAACCAATATTTCATGACCGGCTGAGTTTTTCATGTACCTTATTAATATTTACAGAGCAGAGTCTCGCAAAGGGGTAGGTGTTCCTAGTGTGGAAATGGTTCTCATAGAGGCTTGGAGCACTGACATGGGGGAAACAATCTCTAAAGATAAAAAACCTACCTGGTTGTGCTAAATGCAGCACATGCTCCTAATATAGAGGCTTTGCAGAGGCCATATTGGTAACACTGAAGATAGACCATCATAAATAAAAAGAGCACAACATGAATGTCCCTGCATAGGAGTTGTTAGCGACATACAGCCCGGCACATTCACACTTGATTAACAAAATCAACAGGTAATCTGGGAAAACAAAGGAATGCTGCCTTGAAACACTCCCCATCGTGGCCAAGAGAGCAGGATGTGTGTGTGTGTATTTATATGTGTGTGTGTACCTGCATGCTGGTGTGTGTGTGTTAATGTATAAAATTTTTAATGATCTCTGCTGGGATTTAGCGTATGTGAGGCAGACACATAATCCATTGAACTATTTCCAAGGATCACAACTTGTGACCTGCTGGTTACACAAGATTCTCGATATTAACTACATGTACCAAAATGAACCATCTTACTAGGATCTGAACCTGTGATCTACAGGTTGCAGGTAGCCCTGCACAGAGGGCACACTAACATTGGGGAGAAGATGTGGTGTGCAACGGCCAGAGCTGCTGACTTTGGAACTAGGAACCAGGTTTGAATCTCGGCGATGGCTCAAAATCCTGTGATTCTCAGCAAATAACTTAGGGGCCACATGTACGAAGATCCGGTTTTGCGACTCGCAAATTGCGAGACTTAGTGACTTGCAATTTGCAACTTGCAAAACCTGATGTACAACAGTGTCAATGACACTGTTTACGATTCGCAATGTGGTCGAAAATTACCTACCTCATGAACATCCATGAGGTAGGTTGCAATTTGCAACCCCATTGGGAATGGCGGCACTCACAGGGATGATGGCCTGCTGGGGCCAGCAGACCACCATGTCTGTGACTGCTTTTAAATAGAACAGTATTTGTTTTATAATGCAGCCAGTTTTCCTTAAAGTAAAACGGAATGCATTTCAAAAACAAAAATGAAACGTTTTCTGTTAATTTTTTCAGAGCAGGCAGTGGTCTGTGGGACCACTGCCTGCTCTGAAAAAATGTTTTCGCATGCATTCACAAATGGGAAGGGGTCCCATGGGGACCCCTTCCTTTTTGCGAATGGGTTAGCACCAATTTGAGACTGGTGCTAACTGCGATTGTTTTGGGACCGTATTCACAGTCAAAAAACAATCATACATCGGACTGCGACTCGCAATTAGGAAGGAAACGCCCCTTTCTAGTTGCGACTCGCAAACCCTTTTTGTGATTCGGTAAATAGATTACTGAATCGCAAAAATGTGTCTGTACATACCAAAATGCTTTATTCTCATCGCAAACAGCCCGATTTGCAGAATCAGACTATTTGCGATGAGAAAAAGGTACGTACATGTGGCCCTTAATCTCTTCAAAATGAATGTGTCCTTGTGAAATCTAACTAGTACTCATGTAAATTGCTCCAATAGCTTTGGGTCGAGTTTCTGCCATATTTAAAAACTGCATAACAATATTTGTATCTAAACTGCAAGACTATTGAAACAATTGTATGTAGCAAAAGGAAATAGAAATGTGTGTGTATGCGCCTTATAGAATCGGTGATAAAGACTCTGTAAGCAGTTTTGGTTAGGGCAGAGTTTCAACTCAAAAACATATATTCTTTTAATAAAAGCCTTGGTATGAATTGACAAATCTGCAATGAACTTTCTTAAAAAGTGTATTTGGGGTGGGTTAGGCTTGCCAAGTTTCTTGTTTTTATCAAAAAGGTATCAATAAAGGAGGAAGGAGATAAAAAGGGAGGCACTTCACATTTTACATCCCACTGGATTATTTGCTGTCCATTACCGAAAAACATTTCAACAGAAAACCGGAGTTGGCATGAAACTAGAACTTCACTCAGGCAAGTGCCTTTGCTTGGTTTGGTGTAAATCTGTACAGTAGTGTTTGAGGAATTAGTGTTACAAAAATGTGGCAAGAGGGCTTTGAAGGGTTAAAAGTTAGTGATATCTTGACCGATGAAAAGGTGTTTTTTTTTTATTTGTCTAGAGAGTGCTGTTCAACGAATTTGCACAACATTTGGCAGATGCATAGCATGTTTAGTTCTCTCAATGTTTACTACATGTTTGCAGATTTGTCAAGAGGGTGAAATTAAGGGGTGGGGGTCATAAAGACGTCAATGTGATAATAACAGAGGCATCATTAGACAAATCCCTATGAAATTTGACAGTCATTTAGCATGTATTCTGTTCTGTAGGTGTGGCAAATCCAGTACAGATCCATCATGGAGATTTGAAAGTAGACAAAAACTTTTTCATGTAATTTGTCAGGTTGTGAGCAAGGTAAACCCAGTGCACATGGGCGTAACAAAGGCCCCAACAACCCCCGCAGTGCAGTGGGCCCCCTCAGCACAGCACCTGGCCTGTGTGAGGTCGGAGGGGGGCCCTCTATGTTCTGTGTAGGGTGGCCCCTTTAGTTTCCCTTATGCTACTGCCAGTGCAGGCAATTCAGGCTTCAGATTAAGCCAACAGGTGGGAGTGAAATTTAAGGAGGGGGTTAAAAAAACATTGATTTGATATTATCTTTGGCATAATTTTACGGGTCCGCACAATATTTGGCAGACATCATGTTTAGCTTGCTCTCCACTCTGAATGCAGTGGATCTGAAGGAATGTCTGTGGTTGCCCTAGGGAGGACCATATGGTTGACTGAGGTTTAGGTTTAGTTGTTTTAGGCTTTACTAAGGGCCTGATTTAGAGTTTGGCAGATGGGTTACTCTATCACAAACGACACTGATATCCTGTTCGCCCTATTACGATGTCGAGAGGATATAACAAAATCGTAATACTGCGGGCGGGCTATCCGTCACACTTGTGACAGAGTAGCCCCATTCACCAAACTCTAAAACATGACCCAAGTGTTTTTAAGGACTTGTTGAAGGTCTGTTAGGTCTTCAGCTAGGACTAAGTGAGGGGCTGAATATTCTGCCTAAAATAATGTGAGTCAATGTGTTAGTGGCAGTGCCAGCCAAGAGCTTTAGTGAGCCGTCGTTTGAAGACCACTTCTCTAGGCAGTGGATGAACTGTTGTGAAAAAATATCTTGCACAATAATTACTTTGCAGGGTTGAAACAACCAAACAAATACATAAAGAAGCAAACTAAATGCATTCCTCCTGAAAAAGAGAAGAAATGCAGATGAAGCATTAAATATAAGAAATGTTAGCTTTTCTCAGCCTGCTCAGGTTTTCGAGGGGAGAACAGTCATTTCCAAGGGAAATAAGCAATCATAATTCAGTAACGAACTATACATCATCGTACCTCTGCTCCCTCCTCAGAGTGCCCAAACGTTCAACTTCCAGAATGTTCCTCTATGTCCTAAAAGTCCCATGTCTTGAGACCTACCTGTGCATAGAGCCTCCATGAAGCTATGGACTCAATTATTACTGTAATGTGCCCAAGGTGCGGTCTTGAAGGTAGATGATATCATATTTTAAACCTTGATACAAAACAACACTGGAGTACAAGGCTCATGCTGCACATTAGTTGACAGACCCCACAGCCATTCCCAGGTTGGGTAACCTAGCGATCTTTTTCCTTTAGATGCAGGAGGCACAGCACTTCTGGTGAGCACAAAGATGAGGGCTTATAGTTGAATTCAGCAAATGATGGTGAAACAATCCTTACAGGCCCTTCCATGTTTAGGGCCCGACCTTTCAATGTATTATAGGAGTTTGCCACTTAGAAGGTTACTTGTAAGATTCTCATGGGGTATCCTATCTTCTAAGTGAGAGTCCGTTGGAAGTCACAAGAGTTAATTAGCCGCTCATAAGCCTAGAAAAACCCCTAGGCCTGAGAGCCACCTAGTGGCCGAAACGTGTTGGTGGTCCCAGTGGAATTTTGAACCTTAATAGCCATCTGTGGGATAAATATTAAAAGAGAGACATGCATTGCATATGGTTTGGGTATTATTTGTTTCATTACAGTAATTAATGTACGAATAGAACTAACTTAGTAACTTTCCTTGTGGTAAATGTATCTCTCATTTCACTAAAATTGTACTAATAAACACACATTCACACATTTGTTACTATGGTGCAAAGGCCATATTGCAGCTTATTAGCAAAGAAGAGCCAACTTTACATGAGAAAAGAAGTGTTTACTGCTTCACACGTTGCACGTTACAATTACTTTACACAAGGAAGCGATTCTAATGGTTACAATGTCTCTTCAGTATGATTTTGTTGCTCTGCCCAGATCTAACCTATTACATCCTGGTTTTGTTAAACATTCGGTATAAAAAATGAAGATTAAAAAATTAAGATAAAAAATTGCCTTGGGATAAACCATATATGCAGAACTGCAGAATGTAATGCGGGGGTGAGGGCCCCCCTGACTTCAATGAGGGTTTTCCCATCTAATCAAGGTACCTATATGTGGACTTAACAATAGTAAACAAAGACCTATATGTGCTAACCTGATTTGTATTTTATATTCTGATTACAATATTTTTGTAGAACGTTTTTTAAACTCGATTTTCCAGTAGTATGCCCTTTTTACTAGCTCTCCGCTCACCAGATCCCACATTTAGTATCAATGCTCGGCTTGTAATAGCACTTATGTATACGTTTATTTTAAGATTGCTTGATGCAGATAACTAAGACAACTAAATCTTCTTCTACTCTTTCTTCATTTTCCTTCTACGAGTCTCAATAGTTTATTTTTCTGCCGACACAGAACATCACAGCAAAGTGAAAAAGAGGCATAATGTTGTTTTATCCCTGTTAGTTTAGTAATTACAGTTACCACATTCCTAGCTACTCTTTCCCCTTCCTTACTTTTAGGACCAGTGAAAGGCCTGGAGTAATTCATTCTGACGGCATATTAAAGGCAAGGGAAGAGCAGGGGGATTAATTGCCGAGTAACCCTGCCTAACAGCAGCTCAAAATCTGTTGACTTCAGATTTTGCTTAGTAGGATGATCAAATGACTTCTGAAGTGTGGCTGGCCAGGGTAAAAAATAAAGCTCTGGGTTTCTCCTTTTATGAAAATGCCTCGAGTCTAAGTCTGAAGAAACCTGAAATCCCTCACTTACATCAAGGGTCCAAAGACGCACATGCCTTTATGCTGACTGTAGCATCCAGCGGTGGTCTTCTGTCTTCCTGCAAGTTGGCCAGTAATAGTGATTTACCACTGGCTGAGATTGTTCAGGCAACTTCCGATACACAGTGAAGCAACAGCCTAGTAGGGCTTCCTTTTAGGACAAACTCAGTGTTGAAATTACATGTTTTTGTTGGCCATATTTCAATTAATTCATTAACGTATCTATCTATCTATCTATCTATCTATCTATCTATCTATCTATCTATCTATCTAAACTCAGTCAGCTTATTCCGATCCTTAACCCGAACAATCATTTTTTGATGTTATTTCTAAATGCCTTTTTTTTTTATGGCAGAGCCACTAATTTAATTATCTGCTTATTTTAGTATTTTTGTTTATATATTTATTGATTTTTTTATATAGCAGATAGCGATAACTTATCCAATGCTGACATATCAATGACAATAGCTTTGTAGCTTATAGGGCTAGAGAAAGAGGGGAGAAGGGACATTAAAAGAGGCATAAAAAAGGGAGGGGTAAGATGTAGTGAAACAGAGAGAAATTCACTTTTATCATCCAAATGCTTACAGCAACAATCACATTTCAATTTTCTTTCTGAATGCTTTTTATTTGCCTTATTTGTATAGCTATATCTCCTCTTTTTATTTATGTATTTACTTAAATTAGCGATATAGTACTAAGATTTCGTAGGCAATAGCTTTGTAGTTCCGAGGATTGAGGACGGTGGAAACCAAGCGCCAGAGAAATGACACAAAATGATGCCAAGAAAAAGGAAGTAGAAAGGTGTTAAGAGATGAAGGGAGGCTCAGTCTTCTCCATCATATGTGTACTGGAATAATCCATTTTACATTTACTTTCTGAAGCACCAGTGGCTGACGACAGAAGAAATGCGTCCAGCTGACTGTTCCAAACAAGTAGCTTGTAGTGATCGGTTTAGAGGTAGAAGTCCCCTGATCCAGACTCAGACATGTGGACCATGCATAGAGTTGTGAATTTTTCTTTTTTTTTTCTTTCAAGGGCACAGTGGAGTGCATGGTTTGGTTATGTGTGCTAGTGGTTGAAAGAGAATCTGGATCTATGATTTAGTACCAGTTAGTTTTCTCATTAGTTCGATCTGAAGTCCTATATAGAAGCAGTTACTCGAGCTCGAGTCAGATATCAATGTAGATTATCAGTTTTGGTGGAAGATAAGGATGATTTTAGTATATTGGGAAGCATGACGTCTATAATAACTGTGGTGGGGATCTAAGTTATTTGTGGCTGGAACAATAATAAACCTTCATGCTACCTAAACCTGTTATTGCTAGCATTAGACACGGGTGGAGGGGTGGGTTGTATCAAATGATTCCCCCCATTACATTGAAAGGACTGATTTAATGGATGTCAGCTGGATCTCTGATTTTGACCCATTTAGAAACGAATACATGTTGCTCATCCCTGTGGTGTTGATGGACTGGAGGCATTTTGGTCTCAAGTCTTCCTGACAGAAAATGTGTTGATCTGTAAGTGTAGAGTCTAAAGAAATCCTATGGAATGAGGATTTTATAGGAGGTTGGTGCTTTTAAACACCATCAAGGATAGTTTGCACCTTATAGGTCGGTATTTAAGAAGACACCGCCCATTGCAAGGAGGAAACCTTGGGAAAGTCTAATAGTTGGACAGGTGAGTACCAGGAAATATCCTGACCTGCTAGTGGATGGCCCCACAACTTTCTGGTCCTACACCTCTCTAATGGACTGGAGTGACTTCGTGGTGACAAAATGTAATGACTCAAGATGGAACAGTAAGTGAAAACATCCATTTATTACTAGGTACGGCCATCAAACCTGTGTGTGGGTTTGGGCACCTGGATAGTCTCCTAACTTGGGCAACGTGGGAGTAGGCCCATTAAGGCCCTGTAGCATGTAGAGTCTGGGAATAAAAAGACCCAAATTAAGAATCCTGACAGACAAGTACTTTAGTCAAAACGGGGGTGGAGGGACGGGAGGTAGACACTACTTATATTCATAGGCAAACGCTGGTGCTCTGGAAAGTTCGATTTAGGAACGAGCCTCCTGTCTTTTGATTGTATTGAGGCAAGTACTTTGAGCTGTCATCCTAGTCAGGGGTGAGAAATGGTAGTCACCCTTACTTTAGAACCAGAGCCCTTTAAAACATTCACAATGACACAGATCCTCCTACCTCCAAGGGTCAGGAGGAATCTGCTGTGGTAGTTGCTGGGATCTGCAGGCTATGTGGCCCAACAGAACACTAGAAAAATTAAGACTTGGCTCTACTATCAAGAATAAATATACGTTGAGTGGACCTTTAGACTCAGTCTAATATTTCTCCTTTTAGAGTACAACAGGCACCCATTATGTCCTCCCAGTAAAGAAGCATGGCATTACATTTGCTAAAGTCTGTACTTAGAAGAGGGATAAAACTATTCCTGGACTCTACAAATCTACATGAAAGAACTGTGATTGTTGAGATTATGTTTCGCTCACAAAACGATTTAGGAAGCCAATGTACACTCTCAAAACTCATCCCATCGTTGGGTATAGGGGAGAGTGTCCTTTTGTGTAACATAAGTCACATGACAGCACATCCCAACAGTAAAGATTCAAAGAAACTTTAGGTATGTAAGAAGTATTTATTGCAGACTTAAGCTGTAGTAGAAGTTAACTGAAGCACTTCAAATACAAACATTCTACACAGGAAATCAGCATACAATTCAATCAAGAACTTTAAGAAGAATACACAACAAAACATATCTTCCTCAATAACTCATAAGAAAAACAAATAACCTACTCCCTTCCGTAACTGATGCACTGTTGTTAGATGTACCCATCTAAACAATAGCAAAAAAAATAAAAATATAACCCACAAATAGATCTATGACATTGTGGCCATGAAGTCTTCTAAATGCGAGGGTCACACTATAAAGTGCCCAAATTTACCTAAGCGTAAATCATCTCTTATCACATCAGCACTTCCAATAATACTGCAGTCTACATGGCAACCATCTCCACTTGTTTGGAAGTTTCTCCTCCCTTGACAACCACTCTTACCCATCAGGCAGGTAAATTTGTTTTTATCAACGCATTTCTCCTTCCTTTTTTAACACATTACTAATATCTTCTTTGCACAAAGCTAATCTGCTCAAGTGGCACACTTTTGCATCACTTATATTGGCCACATAAGAGCAAATCTCAACTGTACACTATCTTCTTCCTCAACTTTCCTAGGTTTTTAAATAAATCTAAAAAAGGGGATGTACTTCAAACCACAATTCAGTTCTTCCCTTATCATAAGCATATTTAAACAGACAACATTTCCAAATGTCCATGTTACTGAGGTGGTACTATCAATCATGTATAATCGAATAAGGATCCTAAGATGCTGTTGATTTAAAAGAATATGTTCACTCTTTGTTGATCGTTTCTTCTCCTTTAAAAATATACAGTAACAGCCCAGCAACGCATTTCATCCCCACAAGGGACTTCATCAGGGCTCTAAAAGACATATATAATACATTTTACAAAATATCATAGAGCCTGATTTAGTTCTTTGAGGAGGGGAATACTCCATCACTAATGGGACGGGTATCCTGCCTGCCTTAGTACAATCGAATGATATCCTATAGAGATCGTAATAAGGTGGACGTGATATCCATCATGTTTGTTACAGAGTATTCCCTCTACCAGGATTTATTAATGCCCCTAGTCTCCTAATGTTTACACATCTCATCATCCTTCCATCTCTACTACAGAATCCTCATCATCCTTAGAACCATTTCATAATCATACTTATTATTCTTCGAAAATTCTTCAATATAGAGGATCCTGACATACATATACATTAGTGGGAGGACCTTTAAAAAGTTCATCCTTCAAATCACATCAATTTATGTCATCAGGAATTATTTAAAGCTCAGTTTTCTAATCACAGTCCTTATGCTTACTTTGCACTTTCAGAATATTCTATTTCACCCCATCTGGTGATCATGCAACACCACTTGCATTAGAACTTTCAACAAATTTGACCTCCGGCCATTTTGCAATTTAGTTTATGACCACAGTAGCCTTAGCAAAGATACAATGGGATCTGGTGCAAGTAAGGAAAATTGACACTTTGATCGCTGTAGGAGTAGTAAAATACATCAATCATCAGGGTTCAATGGCCCCTAGGATCTCTATGCCCCAGTGCTACTGTGACTGCTGCATCAGTAGAAGCTATGCCCTTACATGGCCAGCCCTACAAAAAATTGTCTCTACTACTTTCCATAATGGTTCACCTTACATCTACACCAACCTTTTCCCAAGCCATATTGGGTTAATCATAGGGAAAGAGGGGAGTTTATAATGTAATTTGTGTCTTATCTGGACCTTCACACTCAGTGCAAGCTTGCACTAAATGCTTCTTTTCCTTATACATAGATGGACACCAGTACATTTCTTTCAAACTTCTCTTACTTTTCACAAATCCCTAATGCCCTTCATGGCATAATTCAAGGATTATTTGTCTCAATTAGAAGGAAGGGACAACCCTAATCCCCTAAATAATTTTCCATCTTTCATCAAAGCTCCTGACATAAGTCCCAAAAACTCTTCAATGTTTTCTCTAAGTCACGGTTATGAGGCCAACCACGCCCCACATACTTGAACACACCTCCTAAATCATTATCCAACTTTCTGCCTGCTTCCATGTGAGAAATTAGGTTCTGGTTGAGTGGGGTGAAACCCTACTCAAACAGCATCACAGTCCTTGCCAAAGTGAGGCACAAGCAAACCCCAAATTACCCTGTGCTCAACCCTCTGCTAGCTTGGTACGGAGCAGTCAAGCTTAACTTAGAGACATTGTGTAAAGTACTTGTGCAAAGCTTCAAACAACAATAACACAAAAACTCATCAAAAAAAAGGATCACACACCAGATTAGAAAAATAGTCATTTTTGATAATTAAAACAATACCAACATGACAAAAATCCTATCAGTAGAACCAAACATGTGCAATTAAAAATTAGAAGTGAAAATAGTGGCAAAAAGCACAAAGTCCCATCGAACCTGGACAAAGTCACAAGTTCAGGCTGACTGCGATGGAGCAACTACAGGGGCCCGTTTAGGCCAGCTGATCAAGACTACCTTAAGTGCAGTTTGCGGAGTGTTGCAAGGTTCCACATTGATGATACATCATGCAGCCGGGTTGATGCATCAGTTCTGTGGGGCTGCTAGGCTGGAATGCAAGGTCATGCATCATCGTCAAGGATCCCATCGACAAGGGCTTGCGATGCGAAGCCTGGAATTGAGGAAGTGTCTCACAGGCAAGGCGATGCATTGTTTTTACAAAGCTGTTATCGAGGCTTCCGCAGACAAGAGTTTTGCAATCTGCTCCGGGAATAGTGGCACAGAGGCAGTTCCGATGGGGGCTGAGAGGTCAATGTGGAATACCTGCACTGGGAAAAGTGTGCAGTATCCTAAGGCCCACAAAACAAATTCATCAAAACTGTGAGTAGTGATGGCCAAAAGTTAAGGGATGGTCCCTGCAGAAAAGGCCAGGTCAAACACCCCCACTCTTCCTTTGTTTTCATTTTTGCACACTTCATCTCCGAGCCATGCTATACAGTTCCAACTCTTTCTTGGGGCCCTCTTATAATAGTAAGGGTAATCTGCTCAACTAATCCACCACTCTGTTTTTCACACCAGGAACGTATTGGATGTTATAGCTAAGATCCAATAATGTAATTGAGAATTTTGCAGTTTTGGGTGTAGGATTAAATAAACCCTTAGTAGTTAAAACATTAATTAGAGGTTTAAGATGGTATCAAACTGTCACTTGTGAATCCCATATGAATTGTCTAAAATGCTCCAACCCCCAGTCTGTGGCTATGGGTTCTTTTTCTAAGACAGAATAAGATTTTTCAGAATGTGTTGGAGCTCTGGAAGCAAACACTAATGCAACTTCCTTGCCATCTAGCTCTCTTTGTGACAACACAGCGCCAATACCCTTACAACTTGCATCAGTAGTTACAACAGTGTGTAATAGAGAAGCAAACCCTTAACAGCCTTAGCAGTACATATGTCAGATTTGATGTCCAAGAACTCTTGTTGAGAAGAGTCCAAACAAACAAACTTGGTCTCATTTTTCGATAATTGTCTCATGGCATATTTTTTAGGCAAAATCCTTGACAAATGTAGAATAAAATTCTCACAGACCTAACAAAGATCTTAATTCTTCTTTACTAGTGGGGGAAGAAGCTTACTAAATAGCCCTCAACAATTCTGGTTTGGGTCTGATGCCATCACTGCTCACTTCATGTTTCTGGTAGTTTGTTTTTTGTACAGCAAACATGCATTCAGTATATTCAGCCATTAGCCCACGCTTTTCCAAAGTACTAAGAACTTCCTTATGCTATTTATCGTTTTGTTCTTTATCTTTCCCCAGTATACTGTCCTGGAAGTACATAACTCCTTCTTGGGAATTGAATTAGGCATGCATTAACTTCTAGAAAACTTCAGTAACCGATGCAGAGCCAAAAGGCATGCATACATATTGGCAGCATCCCATGGTGTCATAAATACTGTTAATTCCTTGCTGTCAGGGTGTCAGCAAATTTGATGGTGTGCCGAGGAGAAGTTGATTGACAAAAAACACTGCATATCCTTAGTCATGGTAAGAGTCTTGTTAATGCTTGGCAAAGTAAACATTTCAGTGATTAAGAAGACTATCCACTATACACTCCTCAGCATATATTGGCCCAACGATGCCTCTCTTGAGGAGTTTTTGTATTTCTGAGTTCACTGCTTTCCTTAAAATTAAGGGTAGGTTGCTCACTTTGCGTACTTTAGATTTCGCTCCCTCCTTGAGTACGATCATATGATTGGAGTCCTCTAAAGCTTCAATCTCCCATAAAAACAAACTTTGGATCTCCTTCAACATTCTCTCTCCTACATAACTATCTGTTCTAAGAACCATTATCTACTCTGAACTATTTGGATCTAATATCATATCCAGAGTCCTTTGATCAATCCATCTTAAGACAGTTGGTCCATCCTCAGCCACATATAATTTAGTCATGGCCCTTCTGTGCTTAAAAACAAAGGAAATCACGTGATAACCCAACATGGGTATGGGATCTCTGTTGACACTCTATAGTTTAACATTTGAAGGGAGAAGTTGTTGTCCTAATAATGCTACTAATTTCTTATTCCAAATGTCTTTATTGATAATAAGGTAAGTGGAACCAGGATCCCTTACAATAAGCATTTGACCCTCCAAAGATCACTTCACACACACTAGTTTATTAAAAGAGCTTCTACTAAGTTCACACACTTGTTCAGTACCAGAACATTCCTTTTTTATACTACAGCCTAAACACACTAAGATTTTGTGAGGTTTTGAGGTTGTGGCACTTTTGTGGCACAGCCCGACACAAAAACCTTGTTGGGATTTATAAAGCTTCTCATTAATTTAGTAGATATGGCACAGTTCTGCTTGTTCCCTTTAATGCAGCAGAGCACAGCAACATTCCTTGCTATGCTGTATTGCATGAACTCTTAGTAAATATGTCCCTTCTAATACATTCCTTGACCTGATTCTTCTTACCTTAATCTGAATCGGAATTCTCCATTTCAGATTCAGAGGAGCTATCTTGTTCATGTACACTTGATTTCACTCTGATTGCATTTGTACATTCTGGCAAAATGCCCCCTGATAACAGACGAGGCACAAGGGTTAAATGTCACATTGGTAACATGATCTTTCATTTTCTACCTGCTTATGTACCTCTCTTTTTTTACTTTTAGTTACATTGTTACTTTCACTATTGTACTTTTGTGAAGAATCATTCTTACATTTATTTTTCCTACTCCCTACCTTCCTTAAAATGTTTATGTGAACATTGTCTCTAGCCTATATCAAAGCTTTAGCACATTTACTAAATACTTTAGCTTTGCTGAGCATAGCAACTACTTCAGCTAGGTCTGTATCGTGACGTAAGAGAACGTTTTTAAAGTAAAATACATAGTTTTCAGTCCCCTCATGATGATCTTGTTTCCCGTGGAATAAATTACACCTATCTATAACAAAAAACAAACACACAGTGCAAAATAAGCCTCCAAGTCTTGTATGGCTTGTAGAAACACATTCCATTCACTTCGGTTAATGATCAAGGACCATATGTATGAAAAAATGGCTTTGCGAATCGCAAATAATGATTTTTAAGAAATCGCTATTTACGAGTCGCAATTGGCCATGTAACAAAATTGCGATTCGGAAATAGCGATTTCTTAAAAATCGCTATTTGTGGTTTGCGAGGCCCATTTACCGAAACGCAATTTGCATTTCCGCAAATTGCAATTTTTTTGCGATTCGGTAAAAAATCGCAAATTGCGAGAAGTTTCCAGAAAGCACACCTGGAGGAGCCTGATGACATCACCAGCAGGAAATGAGTCATCCCAGGCAGTTTCAGGTGCCACACCCAAACCACCATCCTGAGGGAGAGCAGCCCAGCCACACAGAGCAGCAATCTGAAGGAGGCAGCACACCTGAGAAAGGATGGACACCTCAGTCCAAGCACAGGAGAAGGGAGAAAGAAAGCGCAAGCTAAAATTCAGCGAGCAGGAGCTTGAGGTGCTGACAGAGGAGGTGGTCAGGAGCCATGACCGCCTCTTTGGAAAAAGCTCACTCCAGGCACCTGAGAGTGAGAAAAGGAGACTATGGGCGGATATCCTAACAAAAATCTGCGCAATTGGGATGGAACAGCGCTCCGTAGAAGAAATTAAGAAGAGGTGGTATGACCTGCAGTCCCATGCGAAGGAGAGGGTGGCCAGGAGACTGCAGGAGGCCAGGGGCACAGGAAGCGGTCAACCCACAGAGGCACCATCCACCCCATTTGAGGAACTCGTCGAGTCCACACTCCTCCCTGAAGCTGTGACAGGGGTCACAGAGATCGACACCTCCGGCACACCAAGTACCAGCCAAGGTAAGTGCAATATTGATTTGTAACCCCATATGTGTATGCACAAAAGCCCCTTAGGAATTAGCAAGTAATGTTAAACATTGTGAGAAGAAGTCCAGTCCACATCTTAGAAGCAGCACAACAATGCATTATGGGAGTGGCAGTCCACAACCCAGAGCTGAAAGTAGCACATACAATGTATTTAAGTAGAGTGACACCCAGAGGAACACAACACACACAACACAGTGTAGAGAAGTACCTGTATCTTTATTACCATTGTCTGACCGTAAATGTAACAAAAATAACTGACATGCTGCATATTATCGTTTCAGGTGGGCCAGGCCCAGCAGCTACAGCATCAGCACGGGTAGGCGAGACTGACACCCATCCGGCCTCCGATTCAAACACCAGTGGGTCTCTCAACATTGGGACTGTCTGACGCAGGCCCAGGGCAATGCCACTGCCAGAGCTCAGCAACGATTCAGATGAGCAGCAGGAAGGGCCAATTTCCCCATTACCAACAGGCAGGCGCAGCCAGATGCAGAAGGTCAGGTGTCAGCAGACCACAGCACCACGCAGGATGGCGACAAGTTCCGGGGCACAGAAGCATGAGGCAGGTGAGGGTCCCTCCTTATTTGGTGGGCTGGAAGCTGCTATGTTGCAGCATCAGCGCCTACAAAACAAGAGGATCCTGGGGTTAGAAAAGAATTTGCGCAAACATAACAGCAACATGGTGGGCCTGCATCGCCAACTTGAGTCCCTAAATGCTAACATAGAACAGCTGTGTGAGGGACAGGTGCAGGCATCACAGGACACCAGAGACCTCAGAAGTGCTGTCCGTGAACTCTGCCAGGAGCTGCGCCATGAGAGGGTGAGCCAGCGCAGACAGGAGCGCAGATTTAGGAACAGGTTTGGCAGCTTCTGTCGTTCTTCTAACAGGGTGGCAAATTCAACTGCAATGATTGCCCGTCGTGCAGTGGCTGCGCAAGTGGAGGCAGCACACAGCAGAAGGGATGTTGTGAACGAACTGGTGCAGATCACCAATGTGATCAAGCACATAATGGGACCAAGGTCAGCCACACCGAGTGAGCTTGCACTGGGGAAACTGAGGACAGTTCCAGCCTCAGCAGTGTAGCTGTACTGGCATTGGACACCAGATGGCACAGTGCCAGGCACAGCACTGAGGCGGACAATAGAGGTGCCAGTGAGGTAACTGGGCACCCGAGTGGTGTGCTTGGCCGCAAAAAATGACTGTAGCTGCCAGTGGACTTATGTTTTCACTATGAAGTAATAGTGCATTACTCAGGTCCTTCATTGTTTTGAGTTTATCACTTAACCTTTTTTTGTTATTCCTCACACGAACATTACCTGACTTAAGGTAATAAATTTATTTCACTACAGGTACAGTTGTCAGAGGATTTGTGTCATTTATACTCACGTCTAAAATGGTTGTGTGTGATGTCGGCACGCCTTTGCCTTCCCTCTGCTGCACTGGTCCTGTCTGCTGGATGTAGGGTTGGTATGGGATCATCATTCTCATCAGATTCAGTATCACATATTTCTACAGGTATGCCCCTGGTGGTAGTTATATTGTGCAAGATAGCACAAGTAGCCACTATTCTACATGTCGTCTCTGGACTGTACTGTAGTGCCCCTCCACTTTTGTGGAGGCACCGGAAGCGACTCTTCAGCAGTCCAAAGGTGCGCTCCACCACATTGTGGGTTGCCCTGTGTGCTGCATTGTATCTCCGTTCAGCAGGTGTTGCAGGATTGAGGTAGGGCGTCATTATGTAGGTGCGCACTGCGTAAGCACTGTCTCCTGGAAGGGACAGAGGGTATGATAAGAAGTGGGCCATCTGACATCAGCACACCATCAATGCGCCATTGTATAGAGGGACAATACCTAGTAGATATCCTTCACCAAACTCCCCAGCTAGCAGTCTTGTGTGAATCCCGCTGTGGCGCAAGATGTACGAATCATGTGTGCTCCCTGGGTACCTGGCCACGAGATCAGTAATGATGTAGGAGGCATTGCATATCACCTGTATATTCATTGAATGTTGGTATTTCCTGTTGCGGTACACACACTCTGTGGCTGATGGTGGACAGATTGCCACATGTGTCCCATCAATGGCACCTAGGACGTGGGGGAACTGTGCTATCTGGTAAAAATAAATTTTTGTCTGCTGTATTTCCTGTGGGGTGTGGGGGAATCTGATGTACTGGTGTAGTTTGCTCAGCATGGCGTTGATAAATGCACTGAAAAATCTAGAGAGGGTACTCTATGAGACCCCTCCAGCTGCTGCTATGACCCCTTGATAGCTCCCTGAGGCGAGTAGGTGGAGGGAGCATAATACCTGCACATGGGTGGGTATGCTGTGAGTCCTTAGTATTCTGCGCTGCAGTATGGGTTGTAGCTCAGCTATCAGATCAAGTATCATGGCTGAGTTCAACCTATACCTCTCATATATTTCCTCCTCTGTCAGGTTAAAAAGTGTAATGCGCACTCTGAAAATGTGCTCCTGTCTCCTCCTCCCTCTCCTCAAACCTGCCAAGATCCTCATCCTCCTCGCCATGACGTAGAGTGCAGCCATTGTGGAAAAGAGTCTGAGGCATTCTGGGCCTCTTTATATAGGTTGCACCTGGTTACCACCTGGTTTCAGTTAGTGGTATTTTGCCATTCTGCGAAAAATCGCAAATTTGCGATTTTTTGATGCATCTCTTTGCGACTTGGATTTTGCGACTCGCAATTTGCACCTCGCAATTTCCAACTGGAAATACCGAATCGTAAAATGCGACTTGCAAAACCAGGTCGCAACGCAAAAAATAGCAATTTTTGCGATTTCTTATTTTTGGTCTGCGAATGCCTTTCAAGCATCGCAGCCCACTTTTTTGCACTCGCAAACGGCCGATTTTTGCGATTCGCACCGTTTGCGAGTGCAAAAAAGTTTCATACATCTGGCCCCCAGTTTATTCCATTCGGTTGCACACATTTTCTTCTTTTCTGACATACTTCTGCCATCATCTACTGTTTCTATATAATAAATAAAGCTTTCTTTCCATTCTGGCCCATTTAATGGAGGTTCTTTACGTACAGCAATGAGAAGTAGAGGAGGAGTCAGTGAGAAGTTTTGAGCAGCACTCACTATAGATACCTTAAGGGGTATCTAGGATATAGGGCCTCATTCTGACTTTGGCGGGCGGCGGAGGCCGCCCGCCAAAGTACCGCCGTCAGAATACCGCTGCGCGGTCAAAAGACCGCCGCAGTAATTCTGAGTTTCCCGCTGGGCTGGCGGGCGACCGCCAGAAGGCCGCCCGCCAGCCCAGCGGGAAACCCCCTTCCACGAGGATGCCGGCTACGAATGGAGCCGGCGGAGTGGAAAGGGTGCGACGGGTGCAGTTGCACCCGTCGCGATTTTCAGTATCTGCTATGCAGACACTGAAAATCTTGGTGGGGCCCTGTTAGGGGGCCCCTGCAGTGCCCATGCCATTGGCAGGGGCACGACACCCGTTACTGCCAACCAGGTTCTGGCGGTCAAAACCGCCAGAACCAGGCTGGCGGTAAGGGGGTCGGAATCCCCATGGCTGCGCTGCCTGCAGCGCCGCCATGGAGGATTCCTCAGGCCAGGGGAAAACCGGCGGGAAACCGCCGGTTTCCCTTTTCTGACCGCGGCTTTACCGCCGCGGTCAGAATTGGCCTGGATGCACCGCCAGCCTGTTGGCGGTGCGTCCGCGGTCCCCGGCCCTGGCGGTCCATGACCGCCAGGGTCGTAATGACCCCCATAGTGTTGATGAAAATAGATGAGTATACAGCGATATTCCAGTATACAGCTAGTAGATGCGATGTAGTATTTGGTAAGTAGTTAATAGTTGCATAAAACATTAGACTGCGGTGGTTGCATTCATACTATATATTAAGGTAGTGGCTTGTGGATTTCCCAAAATAATTTAGTTTCTCTTTATATTATAAAAAGAAAAATACCTTAAATCCAGCAACTTCATGCAAAAATATTTCCCCCATCTCTTCATAGTGGCAAGCAGGTGAGGTAAAAGTCGGGCTAAACTTCAAGCCCGCATGGCATCACCATTTGTTACAATCCAAGATGGCCACTTACTAAGATCACACAACGTGACCTGATGGTGTTGCATCAAGTGCATAGAGGATGAATGCAACAATGTCCGCGTTGCATTGAAGAGGATATAGAAAGAGGGGTTAGTATTCCATGAACACAATAAAGCTGTGGGGAGGAACCCAAGCAAATAAGATCTTCACGTGCAGAGCTTGAAATGCGTTGAGCTCACCATATAGATCGAGATCACAGCAATGCCACTTCTCCCTGGTCAAAATTACCCAAAACTGGTCGTTGATCAAAAAGATCGCTGAAGCCTCAGCATATCAAACATGAATGCCTGGCTTCACCACAAGCAGCTGACCACCAAATCAAAGGAAGAAAAAAAACTCCACTGCCGATCTAATCCTGATGAGAAAAAAAATTAACAGCACTCTTTACCTCCTTCATGGCAGAGGTTTGTTCAGTCAATCCAGGGCTGCTAAAACTCGTCGCCAAAGTCTGTAAAGATTCCAAAACAACATCAGGTAAGTATCCATTATTTATTGCAGACTCCATGCTCCACATCTGTTCCTAAACTGTAGTAGATATCGACTGAAGCACTGCAAATACAAACATTCTATACAAGAACATTAGCATGCAATTCCAATAAGAATTTTAAGAGAGAGTTACAATACACAACATAAAACCATCCTTTGAGATTGGGAAATGTCCCATGTGCGTCAATCCACTTGGAGGAGCCCGGAGGTTTCACAGGCAACAATAGTTTTTGCTTTCTACCATGCAAAAAGGAGGGACCACTGGAGGTGGGTGTTGGATGCCAGCATAAGTTCAGTGCTACAGAGTGATTCACAGTCAGGTTTTGGGGAGCGGTCCAATGCTACCACAGCAGCAGACTTGCCTTGATCCCTCACCCTTAAATGTCCACCATAACTCTGATTGGTTCTCATGAAATATGAAGTGGGTTATTGTGTTGAGAGCACCAGGTATGTCATCATTAATGGGTTGGACTAATGGCATTTGGCTGTACTCAATATTGTGGAGAATAAGGTTGATTTTTATTTTTTTTGTTTTACGAGGGTTGCAGAATTGTTGAGACCTGAAATGAGATTATTGGGCCTCGATAGTTTTTTTAGATATTTTAAGAAGATAATATTATTGAAACCTGTGATATTTTATGCTAAGTAGGATTTTGTATTTAAGTTGTTTATTTAGCATCCTCTCAAGTAAACCCAACAGAACAGTTTGTCCTGAAGGATAATGGAGCTTTATCAAGCATTTGCAGTTCAAATCTTGCAGGTTACTTGCCACCAAGGGCTACAGTTGTATTCCTTTCTGTCATGTTCTTTGGGGCTAAATGGGCAATTCTGCCTAATGTGTTATGGAAGTGTGATCACATTCATCAAGGTCTTAGTGCTGAAAACTACTTGTAACTGATCAACTCGTCATCTATCGCATTATACTTTCGTTTTTGATGTGCTAAGTTTCTGAAAAAAATGAAAGTTTGGAGTAATAGTGGGACATGATTAAAAGATTATGGGCATTGTTGTGTTCATTTCATGGTTGAAAATTGGTCAATAGAGTACTCAGCATTGTGAGTAGACACAGTAAACGGATTTTGGAATCTTAAATGCCACGTTGGCAACACCAACATACACATTAAAATCACCCAAAGTGACTACTTTGTTTATGTATGTTTTATGTTGTGAGGCAATGTGTGACGAGAGGTAGCGACCATTGGAGAGTAAAATGTTTTTGTTTATGATGGGAAAATACGTGGCACACTTGTGACAGCACATCATCATGAAAGTGTGAGTCACTCGTGTATTCTGTTAGAGTATATCTTCTCTGTTTGTGGGGCCACTGCCTGGAATTATGTTTATGATATATCAATTTGCCTTCATGCTACGTTATTGTGATTGATAAAAATGTGATATATATTAAAACATTATGTATCTACTTTGAACCCGATGCTCTAACTCAAAGCACTGTTTTCTGTGTTACATGACAACACTATTGGCAGCTAGAAAGCATGTAACTTAGATTAGCAAACCCTTGTTTTAGCCTCATATTTTAATACTATCTTCAGCACTCTCAATTTCTTTATGCAAAAAAGAGTTTTCTCTTTTATTTATTTTAAGTCATCGCTGATCTACTTTCACATACCCTTGATCTCTCCCCCACAGATATTATCCTATATTGACTTCTCTGCGGTCTGAAAATGCTGATGCCCAGCAACATTGTTTGCTGATACATTGATTACTGTTAGAAATGGGGTTTCTGGTTGGCTAGGGTATGCACCTCAGCCAGGCAGAACTTACCCACTCTAGTCAGGGCAAGGGAGTTACACGTCCAAGGTAACCCCTGCTCACCCCCTTGGTAGCTTGGCACGAGCAGTCAGGCTTAACCCAGAGGCAATGCGTAAAGCGTTTGCACAACACACACATACATGTGACGCAATATCCCCACCACAAAGGAAACACAACACCAGATTATATGAAAATACACTGTATTGTACACAACATAATTATTAGACCAACATCACATAACAGTACTATCCTGCTACCTTAGCAGTTGTCAGAACGTTACACATTAGTTACTCTGCAAACTAGCAGTAGTCACACATAACACACAGGTTACTCAGTATTCTGCAACATAAGCAGTAGTCAGGAAACACGTTATCACATTAGCACACTTGTCATAAGAATATCATAAAACGCCCATAATAGGAACATTAGAAAATCTATGGCAAGTTAAGCAAACATATTAGCAAGTCATGCCCATAAAAGGAACATGTGCACACATATGTCAACACATCAAAGAACAGGTAGGCAATATAACAGAATGAATAAAGTCTGTAGAAAGAACTTTAAATTATCAGCATATTGGTCCATTTAACAGTACCTGGTAGAGGGAAGAGGCACCTCCAGTGCCTAAAAGACAAGAAAGAAAGGGGCCCCCAGCGCTCCTCTGCGCAGTGAGGGGGCCTCCTCAAAGTCCTGGGGAAGAGGGGGGCGGCACGCACCCCCTCGGTACGGCTGACGGGCCCCTCCTGGGGCCCGCGATCACTGGGGGCCCCCCGGGCCTCCACCGGCCCTCCTGTGGGGGGCCAAGGTCACCCAATACTTTAATGGTAGAGGGGGCGATCGCGCCCCTAGGGCAGTGACCGGGGAGAAGGGAACTCCCGTTCCTCCCCGTGTCCTGCGTGTCAGGGGGCAGTAAAGTCAGCGCGATCCTCGCGCTGGGAACAAAAAGCCCTGCCTGGGCTGCGGTGGTGATTCTCTGTTACCATAGACAAAAAATCAACAAAAGGGGAAGCGCTTTCAAGCGCTAGTGGAATCCCCAAAGGAGCGCTTTCCTAAGCGCTAACTTGGATATCAAGTGAAGCACCCCCGTGCTTCAGGGTTACTGCAGGGGTCAGGGGCCACAGCACCCAGCCCCTGGGGAGAAAAAGGTTCAGGAAAGGCCCACAGGTGGAGGGGCCCTAGCAACAGGCCAGCACAAGGGAAAGGCAGCAAGTGGCAAGTCCTTTACAGTGACCAAGCAGGTCACAGGTCAGCACAGCAGCAGCAGTCCATGGCGGTCCCTGGTAAGTCCTTCCAGCATTTCTGTGGCCAGTTCCATGATGTTCAAAGAGTCTCCAAATTGTGGGGAAAATTCCCCTGTATTTATAGTCAGTTTTTACAGTGTTTTACAGTGGTAGGGAGAGGAGGTTCCAGCCAGTTACAACTGGTTCTGGGAGTGCCCCCTCTCTCCTTTCAGCACAGGCTCCAAACATCAGTGGGGGGTTAACGACCCTATTGTGTGAGGCCAGGGCACAGTCTTTACAAATGCAGGTGTGCCCCGCCTCTCCCTTCTCTCAGCCCAGGAAGACTATTCAGTATGCAGATGCACCTCTGACACCTCCACCCTCCCTGTGTACAGGCTGTCTGAAAAGTATGCACAAAGCCCCAACTGTCACTCTGCCTAGACGTGGATTGGAGTCAAGCTGCAAAACACCAGAATTATAAGCACAGATAAATGCGCACTTTCTAGAAGTGGCATTTCTGTGATAGTAATAAAAAATACACCCACACCAGTAAGCAGTATTTATTATCACCATCACAACCATACCAAACACGCCTACGCTACCCCTCATAAATCAGACAATACCCCTTACACATAAGGCAGGGCATTTCTAATGCAATCCTATGAGAAGGCAGCACTCACAGCAGTGAGACACCAAGTTAGGCTGTTTGTCACTACCAGGACAGGCCATGCAATATGGCACATGTCCTGCCTTTCTACATACATGGCACCCTGCCCATAGGGCTAGCTAGGGCATACTTTAGGGGTGACTTACATGTAGTAAAAGGGGAGTTCTGGGCCTGGCAAGTAAATTTAGATGCCAGGTCCCTGTGGCAGAAAACTGCGCACACAGGCCCTGCGCTAGCAGGCCTGAGACAGGTTTGAAAGTCTACTTCAGTGGGTGGCGCAAGCAGCGCTGCAGGCCCACTAGTAGTATTTAATTTACAGGCCCTGGGTATAGAGATACCACTGTACAAGGGACTTATAGGTAAATTAAATATGCCAATCAGGTATAAGCCAATCATACCAACTTTAGATGGGAGAGCACCTGCACTTTAACACTGGTCAGCAGTGATAAAGTGCTCAGAGTCCTAGAGCCAACAGCGAAAGGTCAGAAAAACCAGGAGGAAGGAGGCAAAAAGACTAGGGATGACCATGCGTATGGCCAAAAGTCCAACACAACCCCCTACCAGCCAAAATCCAGGGGAGAACAATCAATACCTTGATGTACTTTCCTGATTGGGGCGATAGAACAAGGACCCAGGCCCACAACAGCAGGGGCATGTTCCAGTTCTACGCCTTCCTGACTCCACTGGGATCTCTCTGTCAATGCGTCCCAGGCAGCCTAGACCAACCCACGGGGATTCTCTAGCTGCCAATGGCCAGAACCAGGCCCCAGGCCATCTAGGAGCCTCTGGTCTCTGAAACCATAATGAGTGGGGGGCGGTAGCCCCAGGTGCAAAGCAACCTGTCTCCACCCTATTTCCGATCAGTTCAGGGGCTCTACCCTGCCACTGATCCACCAACCTAGGGTCCGCACCCATAGGTTCTACAGGGGCTAGAGGCGAGGCTCTCCTCCCTCTACCCCTCCTTCTAGGATCCCGCCCTCCTCTCCTAGGAGGGGTATCACCAGAATCCACACTTGCCAGGGTGCTGGGTACAGCAGCCCTGCACAACTTTCTCGCCAGCCCAGGATCACTACCTGGCGACTGACCACCCAACCCAGGGACGACACCCTTGGGTTGCACCGGGGTCCGGGGCGGGCTTCCCCCTCCCTGACCCCCACTTCCAGAGTCCTGCATCTCCCCACCTCGGGAGAAGCCACCAGAAGTTTCACACAGGGGGGTGAGCACACTAACCGCCCCCCCAACCAGGTCAGAGTTTACCCCCTGAACCTGTCTATCTAGTCCAGGGACGACACCCTTAGACTGGACCATTGCCCAGCGAACCAGGACTTCCTTGGGAGCACACCTACCCCCTACCAGATCAGAGCTTACCCCCTGAATCTGGCAATCCAACCCAGAGTCACTACCCTGCGGTTGAACCACTGCCTGGCGCACCAGGACTTCCTTGGGAGCACACGTACTCCCCATCAGGTCAGAGTTTACCCCCTGAACCTGATCATCCAACCCAGAGTCACCACCCTGCGGTTGAATCATTGCCTGGCGCACCAGGACTTCCTGGGGGGCACACCTACCCCCCACAAGGGAAACACTTTCCCCAAGGGCCATACAAGAGTCTGGCTGGCGCAGGTCTCCTGACCTCTGCCCATCTGACAGAGTCTGGATTCCCCCCAGCCCAGAAATGGTCTCACCAAGGTCATTCCTGGGGGGCTCTGCTCT
Organism: Pleurodeles waltl; assembly: GCF_031143425.1. Classification (NCBI taxonomy): domain Eukaryota; kingdom Metazoa; phylum Chordata; class Amphibia; order Caudata; family Salamandridae; genus Pleurodeles; species Pleurodeles waltl. Next base: position 957,122,660 of record NC_090444.1, read on the forward strand.
CAGAGCTGACCCCTGACCCTCCAGGTTCTCCACTGGGGCCCGCAGCCCCCTCTCAACCCTATGCCTGGATTTCCGCCTCCTCCGCTGTAGAGCGAGACTACCAGACACCAGGACCGGCGGAACGCTATCACCAGCCACCCGCCTAAGTCCTAATGACAAAATGGGATCCTTCTGAACAGCTGGCCCTACGGCACAGGCTAGGCTCACCTCCTGGCGTTCACTCATGGAACCCCCCAGGACCTGGGACTGGAGCTCGGGTACCCTGGGCCTCAGCCCAACCCCATTCCCTCTCTTCTGAGACTGGACATGGGGTGCCTTACCCGCCCCAATACACTGGGACCTACCTGGGACACAAGCCTTTCCCACCACACCTGGTTGGGAAACACCTAGACCACTCTCATTAGGAACACCCCCTAATGTCACACCAGACCCTCTGGTACGCAACCAGAAGTCTGCCTCCTTTGCAAGCTCCCTGGGGTCAGAGAGCTCACACACTGACAAGTGTTGGCGTAACTCTGAAAAACAACAACGAAACAGGTGCTCTCTGAGAATCAGATTAAACAGCCCTTCAAAATTGTTTACTGTGCTACCCTTCACCCATCCATCTAGTGCAATGCAGCAAGCCTCCACAAACTCCTCCCAAGACTGGTGGGACAGTTTCTTACCACCCCTAAACCTTTTTCTGTATTCCTCAGGGGAGAAACCATACTTCACAATCAGTGCGTTCTTCACAGCGGAGTACCCCTCCCTGTCACTCTCTTCTAGAGTCAGTAGGGCATCCCTCCCCTCCTCAGGAATAAAACTCCCTAGGCCAGTTCCCCAATCCTTCTCAGGGATCCTGCGCTCTACCAGAGCCTTCTCATATTCCTTTAACCACTGACGTATGTCACCCCCCTCTTGGAACCTAGGTACCAGATCTATGGGTATGTGAGGAACATCTTTGCTACAGCACTGTACATTGCTGCCACCACTGGACTCCACCTGCAACGCTGGTGAGTCCAGAACCTTCAGACTGCGCTCTAGAGCGAGTCTTTCTCTGGCAAAGGCCCTCTCTGCCTCTGCCATTCTCTCCTGTACTAAGGCCTTCTCTACCTCAGCCCTTCTCTCATCAACAGCTAGGCGCGCTAACTGCAACTTCAGGTCCCTCTCTTCCCGCCTATCTCTTAGCTCATCAGGCGTCATGGAATGAGAGGTAGCCCTGCTTCTTACACTGGACCCAGCAAGGGACTCCCTATCACTGGGGCCTTCCCTGTCAACTGGCGTCCCCAACCGGTCATTCTCACCCTCCTGATCAGTCTCTCTACCACTCTCTAGGGATGAGGTCTGGGAGCCCTCCCATTGGGAACCCTCGCTACACTCAGGATCCTCTGGGTACCCCCTACGCACACTCCCTCCCTGGGTAAATGTCACAAACCTTTCAAAGAAATTCAGAGATCTCCTGAGGTCCCCTTCTACAGGCAGCCCTCTCTCTCTACAGAACCCCTCTAATTCCCCCTGCGTGTAAAACGGCAGGTCCTCTAAATCAAAGGTAAGCCCCATCTTGAAAAGGTACAAATAACTCAACTGTGACAACCACAATACCCAAGCGTGAGAACTGAAAACAGGAAAAATGACCAAAGAGAGAAAGTTAAGAGAAGCCAAACATGTGATGGTCTAAACGCAATCCTTGTAGTGAAATAATGAGTCACAATGGTATTGTGCAAGCGCAAGTCCTATCCTCACCGCTGACTTCCAATGTTAGAAATGGGGTTTCTGGTTGGCTAGGGTATGCACCTCAGCCAGGCAGAACTTACCCACTCTAGTCAGGGCAAGGGAGTTACACGTCCAAGGTAACCCCTGCTCACCCCCTTGGTAGCTTGGCACGAGCAGTCAGGCTTAACCCAGAGGCAATGCGTAAAGCGTTTGCACAACACACACATACATGTGACGCAATATCCCCACCACAAAGGAAACACAACACCAGATTATATGAAAATACACTGTATTGTACACAACATAATTATTAGACCAACATCACATAACAGTACTATCCTGCTACCTTAGCAGTTGTCAGAACGTTACACATTAGTTACTCTGCAAACTAGCAGTAGTCACACATAACACACAGGTTACTCAGTATTCTGCAACATAAGCAGTAGTCAGGAAACACGTTATCACATTAGCACACTTGTCATAAGAATATCATAAAACGCCCATAATAGGAACATTAGAAAATCTATGGCAAGTTAAGCAAACATATTAGCAAGTCATGCCCATAAAAGGAACATGTGCACACATATGTCAACACATCAAAGAACAGGTAGGCAATATAACAGAATGAATAAAGTCTGTAGAAAGAACTTTAAATTATCAGCATATTGGTCCATTTAACAGTACCTGGTAGAGGGAAGAGGCACCTCCAGTGCCTAAAAGACAAGAAAGAAAGGGGCCCCCAGCGCTCCTCTGCGCAGTGAGGGGGCCTCCTCAAAGTCCTGGGGAAGAGGGGGGCGGCACGCACGTCCCTCGGTACGGCTGACGGGCCCCTCCTGGGGCCCGCGATCACTGGGGGCCCCCCGGGCCTCCACCGGCCCTCCTGTGGGGGGCCAAGGTCACCCAATACTTTAATGGTAGAGGGGGCGATCGCGCCCCTAGGGCAGTGACCGGGGAGAAGGGAACTCCCGTTCCTCCCCGTGTCCTGCGTGTCAGGGGGCAGTAAAGTCAGCGCGATCCTCGCGCTGGGAACAAAAAGCCCTGCCTGGGCTGCGGTGGTGATTCTCTGTTACCATAGACAAAAAATCAACAAAAGGGGAAGCGCTTTCAAGCGCTAGTGGAATCCCCAAAGGAGCGCTTTCCTAAGCGCTAACTTGGATATCAAGTGAAGCACCCCCGTGCTTCAGGGTTACTGCAGGGGTCAGGGGCCACAGCACCCAGCCCCTGGGGAGAAAAAGGTTCAGGAAAGGCCCACAGGTGGAGGGGCCCTAGCAACAGGCCAGCACAAGGGAAAGGCAGCAAGTGGCAAGTCCTTTACAGTGACCAAGCAGGTCACAGGTCAGCACAGCAGCAGCAGTCCATGGCGGTCCCTGGTAAGTCCTTCCAGCATTTCTGTGGCCAGTTCCATGATGTTCAAAGAGTCTCCAAATTGTGGGGAAAATTCCCCTGTATTTATAGTCAGTTTTTACAGTGTTTTACAGTGGTAGGGAGAGGAGGTTCCAGCCAGTTACAACTGGTTCTGGGAGTGCCCCCTCTCTCCTTTCAGCACAGGCTCCAAACATCAGTGGGGGGTTAACGACCCTATTGTGTGAGGCCAGGGCACAGTCTTTACAAATGCAGGTGTGCCCCGCCTCTCCCTTCTCTCAGCCCAGGAAGACTATTCAGTATGCAGATGCACCTCTGACACCTCCACCCTCCCTGTGTACAGGCTGTCTGAAAAGTATGCACAAAGCCCCAACTGTCACTCTGCCTAGACGTGGATTGGAGTCAAGCTGCAAAACACCAGAATTATAAGCACAGATAAATGCGCACTTTCTAGAAGTGGCATTTCTGTGATAGTAATAAAAAATACACCCACACCAGTAAGCAGTATTTATTATCACCATCACAACCATACCAAACACGCCTACGCTACCCCTCATAAATCAGACAATACCCCTTACACATAAGGCAGGGCATTTCTAATGCAATCCTATGAGAAGGCAGCACTCACAGCAGTGAGACACCAAGTTAGGCTGTTTGTCACTACCAGGACAGGCCATGCAATATGGCACATGTCCTGCCTTTCTACATACATGGCACCCTGCCCATAGGGCTAGCTAGGGCATACTTTAGGGGTGACTTACATGTAGTAAAAGGGGAGTTCTGGGCCTGGCAAGTAAATTTAGATGCCAGGTCCCTGTGGCAGAAAACTGCGCACACAGGCCCTGCGCTAGCAGGCCTGAGACAGGTTTGAAAGTCTACTTCAGTGGGTGGCGCAAGCAGCGCTGCAGGCCCACTAGTAGTATTTAATTTACAGGCCCTGGGTATAGAGATACCACTGTACAAGGGACTTATAGGTAAATTAAATATGCCAATCAGGTATAAGCCAATCATACCAACTTTAGATGGGAGAGCACCTGCACTTTAACACTGGTCAGCAGTGATAAAGTGCTCAGAGTCCTAGAGCCAACAGCGAAAGGTCAGAAAAACCAGGAGGAAGGAGGCAAAAAGACTAGGGATGACCATGCGTATGGCCAAAAGTCCAACAATTACCCACACATATTATTTTATGTGAGGCTAATCACATACAACAATAATAATTATCAATTACCCTTCACATCACCACACTTGACACAAGGCAGAGACCCCAACACACCTGATATAATTTATTTTATCAAGTGGATGTCTCCTTCGGGTAGTCATACATGCAGTGTGCTTTAACTGTTTCCAGGAACTGTGAGAAAGTGCCATCTTTCTGGCATAGTTACCCCCACTTTTTGCCTGATGTCAGCGTGTTTGGACTGTAGTTCACTGGGGCTCTGTTAACCAGTACCCCAGTGACTGTGCTTTCTCCCATAAATGTAGTTGCTGGTAACTTCTTACACCGACAATTGACATACTGATGCACACATGTAAGTGCCTAATATGTGGTACCTAGGTACCCAGGGCATTGGTAAGTACTGGGTAACTACCTTACTCCTGGTTGCTGGGCTCACTTTACTATACTTGCCTATGGTTTTTCTAACTGCCCCTAGCTAACTACCACACTTACCTTGATTGAGATCACTGTTTCATATTCCACTTTTTTAGTATATGGTTTGCCCCCCCACCATAGGGCCCTGTGTATTTTTATACCATTTCTGCTGATTATTTTGCGTGTATATTGTGTGTACATATCTCCAAAGGGACATATGGCAATGCTAGTTTAGTAGTAGTGCTGTAATAAAGTAGCCTTTATTTTTGCAACACTTGTATGGTTCTTTCTTGTGAGTGGGTTACTCTCTGACTACTTTGGTATTGCAAGTGCTTTACCATCCTCCTGGATAAACTTTAGCTGAACTCCTCAGCTACCCCTGGAAAACTTCTACTATCTGGACACCTATTCACTATCACTAAGGGTTGCTTGCACTCAGTATAGGGTGGCACCATAAACTGAGCCAGCCTCCTACAGGAGCTACAAATAAATGCACGTCTAGCATGACTGTGTTGTCCACGGCCCTATGGCTACACTTTACCATCCCTCATACAGGGAATGCAGAATTATTAGGCAAGTTGTATTTTTGAGGATTAATTTTATTATTGAACAACAACCATGTTCTCAATGAACCCAAAAAACTCATTAATATCAAAGCTGAATATTTTTGGAAGTAGTTTTTAGTTTGTTTTTAGTTTTAGCTATGTTAGGGGGATATCTGTGTGTGCAGGTGACTATTACTGTGCATAATTATTAGGCAACTTAACAAAAAAATATATATACCCATTTCAATTATTTATTATTACCAGTGAAACCAATATAACATCTCAACATTCACAAATATACATTTCTGACATTCAAAAACAAAACAAAAACAAATCAGTGACCAATATAGCCACCTTTCTTTGCAAGGACACTCAAAAGCCTGCCATCCATGGATTCTGTAAGTGTTTTGATCTGTTCACCATCAACATTGCGTGCAGCAGCAACCACAGCCTCCCAGACACTGTTCAGAGAGGTGTACTGTTTTCCCTCCTTGTAAATCTCACATTTGATGATGGACCACAGGTTCTCAATGGGGTTCAGATCAGGTGAACAAGGAGGCCATGTCATTAGATTTCCTTCTTTCATACCCTTTCTTGCCAGCCACGCTGTGGAGTACTTGGACGCGTGTGATGGAGCATTGTCCTGCATGAAAAACATGTTTTTCTTGAAGGATGCAGACTTCTTCCTGTACCACTGCTTGAAGAAGGTGTCTTCCAGGAACTGGCAGTAGGACTGGGAGTTGAGCTTGACTTCATCCTCAACCCGAAAAGGCCCCACAAGCTCATCTTTGATGATACCAGCCCAAACCAGTACTCCACCTCCACCTTGCTGGCATCTGAGTCGGACTGGAGCTCTCTGCCCTTTACCAATCCAGCCACGGGCCCATCCATCTGGCCCATCAAGACTCACTCTCATTTCATCAGTCCATAAAACCTTAGAAAAATCAGTCTTGAGATATTTCTTGGCCCAGTCTTGACGTTTCAGCTTGTGTGTCTTGTTCAGTGGTGGTCGTCTTTCAGCCTTTCTTACCTTGGCCATGTCTCTGAGTATTGCACACCTTGTGCTTTTGGGCACTCCAGTGATGTTGCAGCTCTGAAATATGGCCAAACTGGTGGCAAGTGGCATCGTGGCAGCTGCACGCTTGACTTTTCTCAGTTCATGGGCAGTTATTTTGCGCCTTGGTTTTTCCACACGCTTCTTGCGACCCTGTTGACTATTTTGAATGAAACGCTTGATTGTTCGATGATCACGCTTCAGAAGCTTTGCAATTTTAAGAGTGCTGCATCCCTCTGCAAGATATCTCACTATTTTTGACTTTTCTGAGCCCGTCAAGTCCTTCTTTTGACCCATTTTGCTAAAGGAAAGGAAGTTGCCTAATAATTATGCACACCTGATATAGGGTGTTGATGTCATTAGACCACACCCCTTCTCATTACAGAGATGCACATCACCTAATATGCTTAATTGGTAGTAGGCTTTCGAGCCTATACAGCTTGGAGTAAGACAACATGCATAAAGAGGATGATGTGGTCAAAATACTAATTTGCCTAATAATTCTGCACTCCCTGTACAGTCATGCCAAACACTCCCACCATTGTGCCGCTGAATGCTTCAAGGCCCACCTACAAAGCCAAGGCGCGCACTCTACACATTAAAAAAGACAGATGGAGAGGAAGACAGGAGGGCCAGTTGCATAAGAGACATGGGAACAACAGTGAAGGGAACAACAGTGAAGTTACTGAATCAGTTAAATCCTGCCTGGAGCAAAGAAATATTTTTAAAACGAGGTTCATGAAAAACTGTGCAGCATAGAATGTCGGAAGTGGGTAGGTGGAGCAGGGTATGTGATTCTCTCCCTGTAATAACAGACGGAAAACATAATGAGTAGAAGGTAACAAAGAGGCAAGAGTAGTCTGGATGGGTACCCCGTTTTTTTATTTTTATTTTTTAAATCGGGCACACTCAAAAAAGCGGGCCTGGAATCGATATTAACAGCAAAGAAAGAGAACAGTAGGTGTTTTTATGTTGACATTTCCGAGTTTTACATGATAAGAAAAGAGGTGCAATTTTTTAAGCACGAATTGGCTTGTGTGGTAAGGTTGAGTGTTTTTATCTGTGGTTGGTAGGCCTTCTCGGCAGTGATAAACGCCGGTTTGAAGGCTAATTGGACGCTAGCTCACTTGTGCTACACGAAAACACAGGCGCTGCCCTGTTTGCTGTAATAACTTCAGGGCTAAATGGACTTAAAAAAGAAACGGCATTCCAGGCTCAGACCAATGAACCAAATTCGAAGAAACACTTCTTTATCTGAGGTTGGAGTCAGCAAAGAACCATGATTATGGTTGAGATGCAGCTCAGGTATAAAACTGAAAACCTATCGCGTCTTTACTATTCCTCCCACAAAGCATGCCCGCCTGTTGTTTCCTTTGTGCAACGGGGACAGCGCTGAGGAGTAAGTACAGGATGAACAAGTGCAACTATAGCATGAAACTAATTGGACAATAAATTAAACCGCCGTAAGTGGCGCATGTCCCAACCACAAAGAGAAACGGACTTTACAAACATATTAGAATTTGTAGTATGGTAAGCTTACATTTCAGAAATAGTAAAACAGTGACGTTAAAGGTTTAATAGTAATTGCGTCTGTAAGTGTTAGTGGTTACTGAAAAAGTCTGATGATTAATCAGGCAGATGTGATAGACTCACCTTCCCTGGCCTTTGCCCTAGCCCTAAACTGCACCAAAGAAGTACTGGAATATTTCCTTAGTCCCCTCCAAAATCCATTGTTTTTTAGAAATACAAGTGGGCATTCGGCTGTAAAATGCACTAATTCACACAATTTCCTAAAACCGTAGTTACGGCGGGGTGCCTCTGAACACCTTGTTTTGAATGCAGGCTCACAAACGCACTTCAATCTGGCTTTGGGCATTGTCTACCCAGGCACATGGACTCATATTTATTTTACAGATTAAGCACTGGGTCCATCCTCCGTTTCAACAAAAGACTTTAAACGAATTTAGCACGAATCCATGCAAGAAATCACCCATTCTGAAGTGAACCAAGTCTCAGTCACTCCAGAACTAATCTAGATGTTCCTAGGTATCCATTTAATGTCCTTCTAAGAGCGTCAGTTTATCTCCGTTGGATCACTTGACATCAGCTGCAGATCATACCTTGATTACAACAGTTATAGTGGAATGTGAACACTGAGGTTCAGATTTCCATCAGTGAATAGTGACATTTATTTGTGGAGGACTCTCATTGAGAATGTGGATAATCTAGACCATGGGTACCTGCAAACATTTTCCCAGGGGCCAAAAAGTTTGGTCTGTGACGTGCCTGGGGGCCGCATTGATGCAAGGGCAGTGGCGAACGTGTGGATTGGCTAGGGGGATTGGTGGCAAGGTAGGTGTAGGGGATGCAAAGGATATACATCTTTGGCTGAAATAAACAATGGGAAACCAGAAAATCTGGTATTAATCCAGGTTTACCCACTTTCCAAATTGAGTGGTCCTAGGCAATTGTTTAGTGTCACTTTCCCTTCTTTTTCTGCACTATCACATTTAAGATGACCTCGAAATACATGATTCATGCTGTGTGCTGCACAAAACCTGCTTCTATGTTTGATTTAATAAACTATAATGTTGTTTATGTCTGATAGGAACCCAGGCCACCCATAAAGTGCACATACCAAGTGACTTGCCTCTTTAATTTACTATTGGTGGTGTTCTCAGGGTAAGGGAAATAATTAATGTTTCCAAATTTATGCTTCAAAATTTATGTTTGAAAACTATCACTTTTAAATGAATACATCTCAATGCACTGATAAAATAAATTGTACTAAGGTGAAAAAGTTCTGCATTTTAACTAAATACACGTTTTTAATTTTGAAGCGACTGTCTTAGTTTTACACTTATGCTGCAAGATGTCTTTAAAAATAAGGTGTTTCTAAAGTTAAGTGCAGGAGTCCCTAGTTACTTCCTTTCTTTAACACCAAATAAGTTTTAAATAAATGATTGTGTGTGTATTCAATATTTTTGTTAGTGCGGAGTCGAGCAAACAGCTGCCTAGTGCTCCTGTTGCCCCAGGGGCCGCGTGTAAAGGTCAGAGGGCCACATGAGGCCCACGGGCCATACTTTGAATATCCCTGATCTAGACCATAAATGGAAGCTGTATTGTCATTCTCATCACTTAGTGATTGCAAAACATGAGAGGATTCAGTGAATATGTTGAAAGAGATGACCTAACCCAGAATTTCACTAGGGGTGGACGAAATATTCAGTTCCCTGGGAGGGCAATTTTGGAATTCTGGCCAAATTCTGCAAATCGCCGCATGGCAGAATTTGTTCTCGCATGTGGCTTCAGGGTGGTAAGTAGGTGAGCACAATCAAGATTTGGCATCCCCTATCACGATTTCCAGTCACTGGGAGGACTTGCGGTGAGAATTTTCTAACACGAGCGGTCGTGACCATTCGCAGTCAGATCAGATAATCTTCATTCGGTATACAAAAATAGTATAACCATAAAAGCATACATTGATATATGTGTAAAAATCTATAAAATCATTAAAATATTAATGATCTAAATTCATCATTTTATACAAAGACAAAGTACATATAATTACTGTTAAAAAGTAACAATCTACTTTAACGTAATCTATTAACAGAGCAAGTCCCAATTCTGCATGGCAAAGTTACAGAAGAAGACTATTAGGGCCAGACAATAGTCTCCATAAAAAAATATTTTCTGACACCTGAAGGGTGTCCACATTACAGTAGCCCCAGACCCCTGCTCCAAATGTCGCAAAGGCAAGGCATTGTTCATTATAAATATAAATCTTAATCATGGAAGTCAGGGGTTTATTACCTAGCCTCCTCAAAAATCTAAAAACTGCTTCAGTAGATTGTTCCAGTCTTTGTTTCCTGGCATAGATCAGGTGAGGCCATGTACATTTATTATCAAAGGGAACACACAGATATGTGAAAGAAGAGACATATGAAAGTTTCTCACCAGTAATATATTGGGGCATAAGAGCAGAGCAGGTTTTCCCTATAACCATAACATAGGATTTTGTAGTATTTGTCTTTAGGCCTAAGTCACTCATAAAGGGATAAAACCTATTAAGTAGTTGTTGAAAGGTTAATCCCGTTCTTGTTATTAAAACACAGTTGTCAGCATATAGAAGAGAAGGTGGCTTCCTAAAGTCAACCTTTGGAACATCAACGACTTCTGCATTAAGAAAATCCTCAAGATCGTTTATATGAATACAAGATAAAGGGGCCAAAAAGCACCCCTGCCTTACACCCCGATTGATTTCAATAGAGTGACTAAGTTCACCATTCTTCCCATACCTCACCGACCCAGCCCTCCATTATGCATAGAAGGGACAAAATAGACCAAAGCAGGATCAAAACCCATATTCAACATCTTAGCCCCCAGTTTCCCTCTGTCCACTCAGTCAAATGCAGAGGTTTACTCCATGAAAACAAGATGGATTGAGCCACTCCTGGTGTATTTAGAAATAACCAGGTGGAGACTGAGACATTGCGTCAAGGTGCCCTAACCTTGTCTAATCCCATATTGGCTTTGAGAAAAACAACGCTTCTCAGTTACTCATGCTTCAAGACGTTCAAGAAGAATTTTCATTAGCTTGCTGCTAGTATCTACTAAAAACATGAGGCGGTAGTAAAGGGGGCCAGACCGATTGCCTTTTTTAAAGATGGGTATTATATATTTGAACTCAGCCAAGATTTGGAAAGTGCCTCAATCACCACGCTTCTCAAGATGTTAGTCAACAGCGGGACCCACTGATCAGGATTATCTATAAGAAGGTCAAGTGGTACTCCACCAGACCCGGGGGCCTTATTTGTCCGAGTGCAGTTTAAAGCATGGGCAACCTCACTGTAACTAGGCAGAATGATATCCGCATTGTCGCCTAACAATGTAGAAAGTCCTAATTCAGGGTAGCTTCCAGCTCCATCTTTCAGCTGTAAAGGTTAGATAAGTGTTCAACCCATTCCTGGCGGCGGGGGGGGGGGGGGGGTGGGTGTAATGACAACGTCTATCTGCTTATGTGCATCTTTGAAGAAGGGATCATTTATAGTCCTCCAGAAGAGATGAGAGTCCTTCTTTTATCTGGCTTCATATAGTTTACTCCAAAATTCAGCTTTGAGGTCATTCTTCCTTTGTGTGATAGCTTGTTTATACTTATTTCTGCACTGTCTCACCCAGCCCTGGTCTCTCGGAGTGTGCTTTAAGGCAAGCAAAAGGATCCTGTGTGCTTTGGAGCAATTTCTTTTGAACCGTCTATGGGGGCTGCTTCCTCCCACCTTCTTGAATTGAGATGTAAGAAGGTTAGCAATTGACTTGCAGATTTCCTTGAAAGCCATTAACATAATCTTAGGTTTCAGCTCATTATCCAGACACGTTAACACTGGTCCCTTGTTTGCTTTTAGCAATTGCTCAATAATATAGCGATAGTCCATTGTAGCCCATTTAAGTAAGACTGCTTCAGTTGAATTTTATGCTAATGGGATTTTAAGAACAGCCAAGGTTTAATTAGCCTTACCAGTGTCTATTTACAAACATAGGGGGTAGTGATTGCTTAGGCAGTTTGGAGAGATTGCAAAGGCAGGGTTCCTTGGGCTATTGGACTGAGACAGTGCTATGAAATCCATGATTCCCTTTGCCTCTTCCCACAAAGAAAAAAATCTAATTGTTGATATCACTACTAAGCTCTACCATTAGGTACATGGTCAGCTTGCTCAGTATTGAATTGAATATTTTCCCTGAAGAGATATGTTCAAAATAAAAAGATACCTTAGTGTCCCACCACAAATGACCGCAGACCGCCTGACCTGTACATGACACAGTCTGCAATTAAAATCAGCTCTCCAAATCAAAAAATAGTCTGAACTAAGATTGTCAAAAAGGCAACAATGCTTCTGCAAGGGAAAGTGCAATAGAGACTTGGGTAGCAATTAAATTGCTGTGGTAAAAATTCACAATCAACTTCGGTTCAAACCTTATAAGTAGCAGATACAATTGATATGTCTACATGTTTTGTAAGTTTTATTTGTATAATGGTGTCCAGCTTCTTTGCTCTTTACAATTCCAGCCCTGTTAGAAACTTTTTAAAAGGTCACTCTCTCCCGAGGCATCCTTTGTACAGGAGATGTGGTTTGGGGCTTCCTCCATACCGATACCTCACAGGCACCCATAACGTCTAGCGTATCCCGCAGTTTAGTTCTCCTGAATTCATAACAGGCAGTCTATCGTGTCACTTCCGGTCAAGCCAGCGCTTTACTCCATTTAGACATGTCAGCTACCCCAACTCAGAATCACTCTGAGTGTTTGCCTATGCGGTTTGATGTGCGATGGATAGGATCCCTGATGCTGATGGAGCTTTATAATCCACTTCCCCGATGCAGATGGTTGGTCGAGGGGATGGTTGGTCTACTTTCTTTTCTAAGTTGGACAGTGAGGACATTAGTCTCACGTGATCTAAAGTTGCTGGCCAGTTTAGGTCTTGATAAATTAACCGGTCTGCTGTGTTTTTTTGCTCTTTTATATAGGGGTCCTTGCATCCATGTATTGAGAATCGTTGGGTCTCTCTCATTGAAGGAATTTAGAGTCCTCACCTACGGACCGGTAGGTGCAGTAGACGGAAGGTATCTGCATGTTGCTTTAATCACCGCACCACCTCCACTACCTGGGTGGCTTTTCAGGGCATGAACATGGAACAGTTCCCCATTTGAGGTGCATCTTTTGCTAGTGAGATCTACTCTATCCAAACCCCTCCTGGGTTTAAGCACAAGACACTGGACACTAAACAGGGTATGCTGGATGTCACCACATGTTTGCTAAACATTGAGATATTTGTACATAGCATACTGTGAGCATGAGAAACAGTACTGTGGTCTCTTTACCTCTACTCACGAATGTAACAAATGTTACATAGCATGGAAATATTCACACGGGGTGATTTATAAATATCAAGCCAAAACCCTCAATAAGATGGGCTTTCCTTTTTTGTATATTTTTGCTTTTAAAGCTACTGATACATGATCCTTATACAGTCATGAAGAGGCCTGATGTTAGAAGGCCGAAACACGTCAACACATTCTTGTTCATAAGGAGTCCCCAACAAAACTATAAAATAGACAACTAAAAGAAGCCCATCAGCCTGAAGCCCATAAAACAAGAGAGAATATTTGGCTATAGGCGATTGGTACTTTTATGATGGACTACCAAAAATGACAGACCAGAATGTACGGATGTTTGTCACAATGGCTGTCACTCTTTAAATATTTTCATATAAAGACAGTGTTCAGAGGATTACACATTGCATATCAAATAGTTTTACTTGTTGATACGATTACTAATTTATGCAAGTTTGTTTATAGATACACAATAAGGTGGAGAAAATTGGGTTGTATAGCTTACAAAGTTTGATGATTTAAGAAATAATTGTAACAAATTTAATATCTGATATAGATTACTACTAGTACAATAATAAGTATACTATTATTATTAAGGAATTTATACTGGATTTATCCCTCAAGAGAAGAGGTGTACGGAGAGCTCCCCTCCACTGACAAAGCTAACAGAGTTTTTGGCACATCAGGCTACGCTTGGAGCACAAAGTTCATCCAAATACTATACTAACCCTGCCAGTGGAGCGAAACTCAACCGGTGCGCACTGCAGCCCAGTTATAGACTACACAGGTCAAGCGTAGACGGTCTGTGCTTGCGCTGTGTAGCCCAATACTGGGCTGCAGTGCGCACCGGAGCCAGGGAGCAGAGGGAAGAGGGAGGCAGAAAGTTAGGCTCCTACATAGGACAACAAGGAGAGGAGGACACCCTGGAAGACCTAGGTAAGTACTTGTCTCTTCTTTAGTTTTTCCTTGTTTGTGCACACTAGTGCACAAGCAGGGACTGAAACGGCAGCTTTCACTGCCTACGGCCCTGGCCTGAATTCAGGCCAGGGTCATAGGCAGTGAAAGGGGCTGTTTCAGGCCTCTTATACATCGGCCTGTCCTGTGTGCACTGCACACATGGCAGGCCGGTGCACAAGAGGCCTGGCAGCTTTTGCTGCCTACTGCTCAGGCCAGGGCCACAGGCAGCAAAAGAAAGCTGCTGTTTTAGGCCTCTTGTGCACCAGCCTGCCCGTGTGCATTCAACGCAGACAACCCGGTGCACAAGAGGCCTGAAATGGCCACTTTCACTGCCTACGGTTCTCTCCTGAATGTACCCTATCTCAGAAGTGCTAAGCAGGGTTAGGCCTGGCTAACCAGGCCCGACTCTCCAGGCCCAACCCTGCTTAGCGCTTCAGAGTTCAGAGGCATTCGGGATTCCGTAGGCCACAGAACTCTGTTGAATTCCACTGAGATATTAATCAACTCCGCGGAATTAAGTGAGGTGGAACTCCATGAACTCAGCCTAGGCCTACTCAAGAGTCAATGTTGATTGTAATGCACACTGATTTTAAACCATGGAATGCACTCCCGGGGCTAAATCACAGTGCGAGCAGCACAACGTGCCTATATCCGTCTGTTGGCAGAACTCCACGGAATCTCATGGAGTTTTTATGTAACTCTGCGGAATTCCACAGAGTCAAATTCTGTGAGTTCCACCTATCCCTACATTTCACATTTTTCTTACATTGCATAGAACATATGTATTCAGGACCCAAAGTGTCAGCCAGGCTGAGAAGTTTAAAAGGCTGCAAACTGTTGCCTCTCATTTAACACATGGATTCTCCAAGCATGATTGAAAGGGAATTTCGGTAGGTTACCCTGAGGACCAAAGAATAATAACTATATTATTACAAATTGGAGAGTATTAGATGTATAATACGTTTGAAGAGGAATAAGAGAACACATAAGTGTCCCTGCAAAAAGTGAAGTGGAAGTGGCAACCTAGTTGGGGACAACAAACTGCTGAGGAAAAAGAAAGAGCTAACCCTCTAGGCGCATTTTCAAAATGAAAGATTTTTATGACCAAACTTTGGATGTCAAGAGTAATGATTTTTAGAGAGCACGAGAGGGATTCTCATTATGTTCCATATAGTATTAGCAATAGCAAAATAAATTAACTTTCAAACATGGTTCGTTTCTTCGTAGCTACAGTGATCAATGTCAGCAATCAGAAAAATATAATTTCTTCCCATTAGACAGCACCAAAAGTGGCACTCTGGTGACTTATTTCTTGCTGCCAGATTACTTTTTTGATTGAGGAATGGTCACTGCTGTTTTCCACATACTTGCTCATTCTTCCCCAAAAGAAAAACAACAGGAGAATACTTTGACTATCCACAAGCTTGAAGACAGACGTGAGTGTCTGAGATGTATGTGCTGCCAAGATTGACTTGAGCATTTCTATGTGGAATGTCAATTAACAGGTAGCACGTGAAGAAGAATCACAGGGCCAAAGTGATCAACAAAATAAGGAAAGTAAAGCCAAGAACAGGACCTCCTTCCCATGATAGCGAATCCTGACTAGCCAACGACTGTAGAATCAAACACAACCTCACCTAAGACAAAGAAGAAATTGCTTATGGCTAAAATATAAACTTCTCAGGCCCCTTGTCCTGAAGAAGCCCCTTGCATAAGCAAGCACATAGAGCACACAGACAGCTGAAACATGTAGACATTACAAATAGGAGGAAGATAAAATACACATTGAATAACAACTAAGTTGCAAGAGGAGAGAAATTACCTTTAAGTAATTTAGGAACTCCGTTGTCCTGTACAACGAGACTCTAAAAAACAAGACAGCCTCCAAGATGAGCATGACCCTAAACATATCAACTGCATAGTTCTGCCTTTCATAAACTGGGGACTGAAATATAAACAAAATATTTACTTTATTCATTGTTCCTACATAACGTTTGCGTGAAGAAGCAATATTGGATTTAATTAATTTCTAAAATCACAGTTACTATGTTTTCATACACACAAGGGAATGTGTGCTTTGCATATATTAACTCATTTTGTATAGCAGTGTATAGAATAGTTTTAAAACAATATGCAGAGAACAGAAAATGCAGAAAATAACATGTACCATAACAAAAATACAAAATATTACCTGAATTTAAGTTGGAAAGTAAATCTACGTTTAGTGGGGAATGTTCAAATTGAAGAAGGATTGAACACGGGTTGAAAAATGTAGTATCAATGACATTAGTTCTCCTGACAATAGCAGGATGACCTTCAACACACAAAGAAAAATCACAATAGTTTACAAAGTTTAACCTATTAGGGTCTCATACTTCACCAATATCTGACCTGCATAGGCTATGACAGAGCGTCAGAAGTATCAGGAGAGAAATATTGAATTTTACATGCTGTGGGCATGTGACTTGATTGATGCTTGATTATGAGGAACAGGGATGACAAGTAAACTAGCAATGAATAGCCTATTAGGCCCTGAATGTGTTAATGAATTGTTTAAGTACTTTTTGCAGTGAGAACAATGACATGATGTCATATAGTATAGCACATTTATGGTCCAAATATGAGTTAAACAGATATAGGGGTTGGGATACTAGAAGGCAGGAATCTCTGATTCCTACGTGTTTATATATATATATATGTATATCTAGCTATCTATATCTATATATAAATAAATATATATATGTATATATCTATATATATATATATATAGATATATACATATATATATATATATATATATATATATATATATATATATATATATATATATTCACCTAAAAAAACAAAAGCTACAGGGACGTTACAGTTAGGGTCACATTTTAAACGTACAAAACCATAGAAATTCACCTGTTATAGTTATAGTTATCTTAAGTAACTATGACTGTGCCCTAAGCTAACTGTAACCCGTGCGCCTGCTATGCACAGTTTTTCATCCAAAGTTTTACTGCAAATATTACATTGATATATTGATATTATCAATTATGTTATCAAAGGTGTCATGAGTGCTGTCATTTGTGGGGTAATTAGCAGTGCATGGTGAGGGCACAAGTTATAGTTGCCTTAGGGCATGAGTTATAGTTTTTTGAGAGAATTATAATTAGAACAGGTGTATTTCCATTGTGTTGTACGTTTAAAACGTGAGCCTAACTATAACATCCCTGTAACCTTTGATTTTTTAAAGTGAATTTCTATGTTTTTCAATTTGATTTCCTAACTATAACGTACCTGTAACCTTTGTTTTTTCAGTGCATTTCTATGGTATTTTAACATATAGTGATTTTCATTACTATACGTTAATTCAACCACCGCCGCTCACGGCCTTATGCCCTGCGGTCAACCCCTATAAGCACTCAACCTTGTTCTGTGCATAGCCTTTGGCTGTGTGTGGGGGGGGTTGGCTGCAAGGCCAGGCTGCAGCCAGACCCTGCGGCCAACCCCCCTAACCAACTTAACCCCACACTGCGCACATCGCTCTGGCCGTGCACAGTGGGAGTTATTCGCGGCCTGTCTCTCTGGGTGTGAAAATAGGTGTGAGACGGTGTATCTGGAGTGAGAGTGGCTGTGAGAGTGTATGTCTGAGTCTGAGAGTGGGTGCATCAGTGTCTTAGTGGGTGCATGAGGGTGTGTGAGGGTTTCAGTGGGTCTGTGAGTGGGTGTGTGAGAGTCTGAGTGGGTCTGTGAGTGGGTGTGTGAGTGTCTGATTGGGTCTATGAGTTGGTGCGTTTGTGTCTGAGTGGGTCTGTGAGTGGATGCATAAGGGTCTGAGTGGGTGTGTGAGTGGGAGATAGATACTGAAAAAGAGAAATAGATCACTCAGTCAGAGGGGCTGCTACGAAGAATGCACATTCATACACACAGTCTGGGGATGTCCCCGGATAACGGACTACTAAGCCAGTATAATCAGTGAAATGTCCAGAATCACAGCACTGGCCATATCTTTGGACCCTAAGTGGCTAATCCTGGGAATATCAGGAGAATACACCTGACCCAGATGCACAGAAACCTGGCTAAGACTGGCATCTGGGGTAGCTAAACGGAATATTGCAAGAGCATGGTGGGACACAGACATCCCACAAATATCAGATTGCCAGCGCAACCTAGATTGGTATCAGAGAACTGAGAAGGCAAAATGCAAAAGCAGGGGCTGCTCCAAGAAATGGCAGCAGCTCGAGGGGGTGGACTTGAGGAGGACCCACAGTAGATTTCGGAGGCCGGGAATTGGGGGTGGGAGAGAAGTTTGGGTGTGGTGGCCGTAAAAGAACCATGTTGGTTCAGATGACATACTCAGTGGTATTGTGCAATATATGATATATGTTTATGAACATACCTATTGGTGTACCCAACAGTGCAAACCCTGTATTGTTTGTTTTTGGGAACAAAAACAATTTTAAAAAATTGAAAAGAAAAAGGGAAATAGAGAGAGAGAGAGTGAAAGAGAGTGAGCGGGAAAGAGATAAATAGTTGTTTAGGCTTTGATGAATGATATACCTAGAATGCGATATTTCTGGACAAATTGAAAAGAAAAACGTATGTCCCAATTGAAAAGAGTGAGGTTAACTTTCAATATGAACCTTTTAAACTCTTGAAGTTTAAAGAAATTAAAGAAAGAAAATGACAAGGGACGCAACTGGTGTAGAACCCTCAACTTTCAGTGTGAGGGTGGTGACCTTAACCTCTAGGCCATAGGTGATTCCTTACTGTGATGCTTCAAGACATACCTCTGACAATCAATCCGCACATGTGATTGGAAAGAAAAGTGAATGTTCCATCACTAGGAAACAGTCAAAACACTAATAAATAAAGAAACACACTGCCAAGTGGTACTAGGATTTGAACCTTCAGCCTACTGAATTACAGCACAAGACCTTGACGATTAGGCCAGAAGTGACTCTGTTCTGCTCTGTATACAAACATAACTATAACATTTGGACCAAACATCTTGCTAGTTTGAAACGTCCTGTAGGAGCCTCCATTGTTCCCACAAGCAGGGAGCTGCTTTAAATAGCAGCTCCCTGCTTGTGTGAACAATGTTTTCACCTGTTTCCTTGCACACATATCTGCTTTCTGACAGTGGGAGCTGTTTGACAGTTCCCACTGTCAGAAAGCGGACTTTGTTGGCTTTTGCTTGGTGGGGGCTATCAGCAAACAGCTATATCCAGAGGGTGGGCACCCCGGGACTTAGAAGAAGCCGGCCCTGGGAGGTGGCTGTCCCCAGGGCCATCAGTGGCTCTGCGTGGGGGGTCGCATGGCCCTCCTTCAACCAGCATTGCCATGGGGAAGTGGTGGTTTCCGTGGCTCAGGGAACCAAAATGGACCCCCTTTAGTCTTTTATTGTAGCCCCAGGGTTGGGGTCGTTCCAAGGCTGTGGGGTGGGCACGCAGCCCCCTACATTCTATTTATTTAAAGTCCTGGGGAGGTGGCAGTCCCAGTGGCTGAGGGAAAGCAACATTGTATTTATTTAAAGACCCAGGGAGGTGGTGGTCCCCGGGGCTGCAGGGGCTGCCTGCCCCCTGCATTCATTTAACATTAAGCCTCTGGAGGTGGCGGTCCCTGGGGTTGTCGGCGGATCTGAAATGGACCCCCCTGATTATTTCATTTTAGCCCTGAGAAGGCACGCAGCCCCCCACATCAAATTTGATTGAAGCCCTAGTGAGGTGGTGGTACCCAGGGCTGTCACAAGCCCAGGAGGGGGGCCCTGTGCACTTCACAAAAAGGGCGGCATGCTGCCTGTCTTTTAAAACATTGGGAAAAATCCGCAGATCTGGATCCCCAGATTTGTCTGACGTTTTAAGAAAAAATGCTTCTAAGCCCTGTTGGGGTCCCTCTGGGACCACAACACTAGACCTAAGGGATCAGGGTGTCCCTACCCTGAACCAGTTTGGTTTTTAAAAAACTTTTTTTCCCTGGGACTCTGCTTCATCCGAGTCCCAAGTTGTCTGCAAATACTTCATTGTTGAAGTGTTGGTAACCAATCTGATATCTCCATGGGGACAATCGGATCCACGGACGATCCGCATGCCTAGATATCTACAGTTTATGACCTTTAATTTCTCCTAAACTACTAAAAGGATTTACCCGAAATTACAAAAAACACTATCTGCGCAACAACATCTACTTTCCTGCCAAATTTGGAGTAAATCTGTTATGCAGTTTGGGCTGTAGGAGTGTCTAAAGACCCTATGGAAAAATGAATGGGAAAAAATGTTTTGGGATCCCCCCTTTTTCTTGACCCCCAGCTTGCTGGATCATCCGAAAACTTTGAAAACAAAGTGAGACCAAACCAAAGTTTTGAAAACAAAGTGAGACCAAAGTATACGTTTTGGAAATTTAATGAAGATTCATCAAACAGCAGTAAAACTATTAGGCAAAACAAAAAATGCTCTGTCTATGGAAACAGGGTCCTACCCATAACTACCTAGTGGTGATTGCCACTAGGTATATGGTATATATATATATATATATATATATATATATATAGATATATATATATATATATATTAATTATATCATATCGTGGGAATGGGTAAAAATATGAACCCATGAATACCATGTGCAGTTGTGCATAGTTTTCCCTCCCTGGGGGAAATAACACTCCCAAATCTTCGTATCTTACTTGGAGTAGATGATAAATGTGTGGATGGGCTTTTTTCTACGCCATGGTGGAGGTGGCAGTGTACATTTTACTTCTTCTAAGAGTTTTTTCTTTTTTCCTCCTCCATGCAGGCGCAGCTGCTGGCAGCAGCCGCACAGTTCCGTCTGCATGTCCAGGTATGGTGTCTTCATGCCTGGAATTATCAAGCCCTGAGTTTGTGGACCAGATTATTCCTGGCTTGAAGGCATCAGGAAACTCACAGTTGCCTGAAGCAATGTCCCACAGGATAACACTTGTTGCCAGGGTTGGCATTCCCCTCAGGGGACAACTCATGAGGGGCCCTTGAATGCCAAAATTTTGACTAGATCAGTGATCTGTTTTGCTTGTCCACATTGTGAAACATCACTAATTGCCGAGCAGATATCCACATTTCGACCATGTCAGGCCATTAACTCTTTGAAAAATGCTATTAATCACACTACTGAATTTCCCTTGGCACCATGCCACGAATCCCATTCTGATTAGCTGGCCAGACTAATCTATTTTATGTAGTTCTCTGGATTATTCTTTCTTAGGTGTTGAGTGAAGTTACTAGATAATGGTGTGTCATGACCTATTTCATGATGAACACACATAATATTAATCAGAAATAATGAAATTAGGAGTGCAAACGTAAGATAATGTTACTCAACATATGAATGTTAAAAGTAAGCAATCATCCTTAAATCAGAGAATCTGCTTGTGATGCTTAAAAATCATCACTCATCATTTTTAGGGCAGCATGTCCCGGGGCATTTCAATATGCCAACCTGGAGGTTAACGGTACAAGATGTGCAAATGCTAACTTGTAAGTGAAGCATAAGTATTCATGTAATTTCAAAGGTTGTTTGAATAACATGCTCTATGTTATGCTGGCCCCTAGTACACATGATTAAGTGGCTCATTTCACGTGTCCCTGTAGGCCTAATTTGTGTGATAACGGGAGTTACCACTTGAACTGAAATAACTTGTTCTATAAGAGCACCACAAACTATAATGTTTCACCCAGGCATTTCGCATTGTGCAAGCAGGCAAACATTCATATGCGAATCCTGCCAAAAAAGGCGAATAGCAAGTAAGGATCAGAATAGAAACACATATCCAATATGTCATTCCGCATTCCAGGTGTCATGGTCCATTACAGGTGCAGTAATACTGCATGGTATAGGTAATACCTCAGCGGTGTTGCTTGCCCTCAGTATCAGGCCAATCTTGATGAGACCCAAAAGGGTGAAAGATGGGTGTTCCGACAGGTTCATTTTTAAAGTCGAACCTAACAGGTAGGGTGATTCGGAAATACATATTGCAAACTTGTGCTTTTCTGATAATTCACCCAGTGTAGACAGAGGCTACAGTTCATATGTGAGCCATGACCACGGCCACTGGAATCATGCGGCAGTAGAGGAGCACATTATTCAGCAACATTGGCTAAATTATGAGGCAGGAAAAGACAAATCATGGGTCCTAATGCTGCACATTTTGTGTGAGTATTACTGCCTTATTTAGTCACTTTTACACAGGTTAACACTGTCAGGGCAAAGATCTCACCTAGTGCTTAATTTGAGCCAGTGGTTTCCAGTGCTTTGCATCAGCACTTAATTGTCAGCACCAGCACTTGTGACAGCCTGCCACATGGTGGTGTTGTTTGTCTAACTTAGAGATAAGCACCACAAAGGTTGTGTGTTAATTCAATGGACATTAACAATGACTAATGCCTGCTGACCCAAGCTATTCTTATAACTTTAGGGGCCTGGAATAATCCGAATTATCGCATTTGTAGGAGTGTGATGGTTAGTAGTTGTTGTGGTACGGTCATTGGCAGCTTTGGTAGGGGCAATGGGTGGTTCAAGCTGCAGTGGCCTCCAGACGAGGGCTCCGGCACCTATATGTTTACAAATTAAGCATTGGCATTACCTAATTAGTGCCAGTTTAACACAAATACCAGCAACAAGCAACAGAAAGGGCACCAGCTACCCTACGCAAAGGGCCATCCACTGCTCAGCAAAGTGTCACCGCATTTTTAGCAAATTTTGATCCATTTGAGTTACAAACTGTTTTTATGGTTAAAATCTGCAGATTGTGTGATGGACTATGTAGCAAATGTGGAAAAACCATAATTCTGCAGAAAACGCCCAAATCACAAAATTCCTGATGCCCTGACTAAGTACCACATCGCTTGAACTCATGGCGTCCATTAATCACCGTTGGTAGCAGAGACTAACAAAACAAAACTTTAGAGACCCATGCACAGGGTACATGCTGTTCCAGATCAACAAATAGTAAGCCTGAAGAAAAAATAAATAACTCAAGTAACACATCACGATATTAAAAATAAAAGGCACCACAATGAAGAAAATCAGATTTGGAAACAATTGAAAAAATATCCTTTGGAAGGATTTTGATTCATTGATGTGTTTGTATACATTGAGTTAAATATAAAACAAAAATGACTAAGGGCAACAATATAATTAGTGTTTCGAAGGTAACCATTTACTTACTTAGTTATTAAATGTAGTACATGGAATACATTGAATTCACTGCACCTCCACACAGTATCATTGGGGTTTCCATTACCCACAAAATTGGACTAAAAGGACTTTGGCCCTCATTACAACTTTGGTGGGCGGCAATCGCCGCACGCCAAGTTGTAACCGCTGTGCGGCCGCCAATGCAGCCGCACTCCTGCAGTGGCCATTTGGACATCCCCGCTGGGCCAGCAGGCAGAAACCAAGTTTCCGCCCGCCGGCCCAGCGGGGATGACGGCCGCAACATGGAAGCCGGCTTCAAATGGAGCCGGCGGTGTTGCGGTGGTGTGACGGGTGCAGTTGCATGGCCAGTGCAGGGGCCCCCAGGGACCATGCGACTCCCCTTTCTGCCAGCCTTTTCATGGCGGTTCCTACCACCATGAAAAGGCTGGCGGGAGGTTGACTCGTAATCCCCTGGGCAGCGCTGCCCTGGGGGATAACAACCACCAGGACCAATGTGGCGGGAAACCGCCGGTCCCTCCGGTGCTACTGCGGCGCTTCCGCCGCAGTCGTAATCCCATGGAATGCACCGCCAGCCTGTTGGCGGTGCATTAGTCGAAACAGCCCTGGCGGTCTTTGACCACCAGGGTTGTAATGAGGGCCTTTATCTTTCCTGGAACGTATAGCAAAGTAGTTCCAACAGTCCATGTCCCAATCAGCTTCCAGGCACTTCCAGGCTCAGGCGACAGGCCCCACAGCAGGATGCAAAGTTCAGCGATGTCTGTTTGGTATATTGTCTTCACCATGTCTGCAAAAAGTCCTTTTAGGAGTCGATTCTAGTGGAGGTGAGAAATGTTATCCTTGTATACTATTCATCAAAGTTTTAACCTGAAAACTCTTGGAGATGCTAGTGGGATTCGATGCAATGGACGAGGGTTCATGAAGGTCAGACGATGATCCCTTAGAATTGTCTCAGGTTATGTGAGAGGTAGCAGACAATCTCTTATTGACAAGATGCAAGTGCTTTCATCAGCTGACTAAGGGTGACTGGGTGCAGGCTAAGGGATGTCCAAAGCCCAGTGAAAAAAGTTAAAGGGTTGGTGGCTGCAGAAAGACGTTGAGGGGCGAGAGATGAATTGTGGGGCTTACTAAATCACCAAGAGTGGGCATGTGTCCCAAATCTCTGAGAAACCACCTGCTTCACCCTTTCTTCTGCATGCAACGTTCGTCCCAGCGGACAGCGATGCAGATTCCTTCTCATCCCCTTACTGACCTGGACAAAAGAGCCCCACAGGAGACTCTTATCCTTCCCACCCTCTCATCCATGGTTTCTTAAACTGCTGTGGTCAGTAGGATTTCACTGTAGCGCTCTGCAACCTGGTTTGGCTTTCTGCTGCTCATGCTGTGCACACCCTGTCTGTGAGGTAGCCTTGCACCGTTGCTGCTTATGCTGTACACGTTCTGTCTGTGAGTTAATCTTTCACTGTTGCTGTCATGCTGCACATGTTCTGTCTGTGAGGTAAGGTTGCACTGTTGCTGCCCATGCTGTACAAGTTCTGTCTGTGGGGTAACCTTGCTGTACACAAACTATCTGTTGGGTAACCTTGCACTGTTGCTGCCCATACTGTACCCATTCTGTCTGTGGGATAAGCTTGCACAAGTTGCTGTCCATACTCTACCCATTCTGTCTATAGGGTAAGCTTGCACTGTTGTTGCCCACATTGTACCCATTTACCTGTAGGGTAAGATTCCAATGTTGCTGGCCATTACTGTACCCGTTCTGTGTGTGGGGTAAGCTTACATTGTTGCTGCCCAAGCTGTACACATTCTGTCTGTGGGGTAAGCTTCCATTATGGTTGCCTATACTGTACCTGTTCTGTTTGTGAGCTAAGCTTGCACCTTTGCCGCCCATGCTGGCCCCATTCTGTCTGGGTGATAAGCTTGCGCTGTTGCTGCCCATACTGTACCCATTCTGTCTGTAGGGTAAGCTTGCAGTGCTGCTGCCCATGCTCTACACATTCCATCTGTGGGTTATGCTTGCACTGTTGCTGCCCATACTGTTCCTGTTCTGTCTGTGGGGTACATTTGCACTGTTGCTGTCCATACTGTACCTGTTTTGTCTGTGGGGTAAGCTTGCATTATCTGTGCCCATACTATACCCGTTGTGTCTGTGGGGTAAGCTTGCATTGTTGCTGCGTATACTGTACCCCTTCTGTCTGTGGGGTAAGCCTGCATTTTTTGCATCCCCATGTTCTACGTGTTCTGTTTGTGAGCTAAACTCACACTGTTGCTGAATATACTATACCCGTTCTGTCTGTGAGGTAAGCTTGCACTGCTGCTGTCTATATTGTATCTGCTCTCTCTGTGAGGTCATCTTGCATTGTTGCTGCCCATGCTTTAAACATCTATCTGTGGGGAAAGCTTGCACTGTTGCTGCCCATACTGTATTCGTTCTGTCTGTGAGCTAAACTTGCACCATTGCTGCCCATAGTGTACATGTTCTGTCTGTGGGATAAGATTGCATTGTTGCTACCCAGACTGTACCCATTTTGTCCTAGGGATAATCGTGCACTGTTGCTCCCCAAGCTGTTCCTGTTCTGTGTGTGGGGAAAGCGTACATTGTTGCTGCCCATGCTGTACTCATTCTGTCAGTGAACTAAGCTGGAATTGCTGCTGCCCAGGATGTACCCATTCTGTCTGTGAGCTTAGTTTGAATTGTTGCTGCCCATACTGCACCTGTTCTGTCTGTGAGCTAAGCTTGCATTGTGGCTGCCCATGTTGTACAAGTTCTGTTACTGACCTAAGCTTGCATTGTGGCTGTCCATACTGTACCCGTTCTGTGTGTGAGCTAAGCTTGCGCTGTTGCTACCTATACTGTACCCGTTCTTTCTGTATGGTAACCTTGCATTGTTGCAGCCCATGCTGTACACGTTCTGTCTGTGAGCTGAGCTTACATTGTTGCTGCTCAGGATGTAAACATTCTGTCGGAAGGATAAGCTTTTGTGCTACAATTTGATTCACTATATACTTAAAAAATATTGCTTTTTGCTAATTTAATATTTTTTAGTTAATATGTTATTTTTAGAGTTTAATATTGTTAGCATGATTGTTATTTTTAAAAAAACTATATTTTCTTTAATTTTAAGCATTTTATTAGTTTATTTTTAATTTAATTAAGAATTTATAATGTACAATTGGGTTGAAGGGTTTGTAGAGGAATACTGCGGAAAGTCAATTACATTATATATAATTTAAATATAATGGTAATTCGTTTTGTATTGTAAATTATTTATTTCAGCTGACTATTAATTAAGTAAATAGTTAAATTGTTATATTATAGTGTTCAGTTTAATGTGTTAATTTGAATCCATACATCAATTTTATTATTAGTAATAGTAGGCTATTTTTAGTAGCAAGTTGTTGGGTTTGTTGGGTAGTAGGGTGGGAAGTTAATTAAAATAGTAAGTATTTAAAAGTAGTACAAATTTTTTTGGGGACAATTAGTACAAAAACTTTATTCGACTTTCCACAAGTCATAAAAGTATCATGTATTCTACATTTCAATATACAATAAATACAATAAATAAGCTAAAAGTATTAATAATTTACAATAATAAAAAGATCCATACATGAGAAATGTTTAAAATTCTTTAAGGAAAATTTCCTAAATACGAACCATTCGGTGGACTAGATAAAATTACATTGCTACCCCCATGCGCTTTCTTGTATTTAATACAGAGCATAGAAAATTGGCCAAGGTTCCGCACATCTCAATCGAGGATAGCACCTGAAGGCTGGCATACGCGGTACGACACTGGGGGAGATTGATTAACCTTAGAAGAGGGGCTACTAAGCGCTTTCTTTGCTTGGCATAAAATTTGCAAAATAAAACCACATGAATTGTGGTTTGGGGTGCCTTTGCATCGCATGGACAAGCCTTCAGGGTGGTGCTCCAATCATTCATAGTTGGAAAGGTCACTAGACGGTGGAATATATCTAGCCTCAATCTGGTGAGAACAAAACGATGGCGGGGGTTTATCACATTCGTCAAATAAGGCTGAATGGCCTCCGTCGACAGAATTATTTGATTGTAAGTGACGGTAGGCTTTTTTGATTCGACTTCCCATCGTAAATCTTCTAGATGTTTTAATGCCAGAGCGTTCAAGTCCTTCCTAGAGATTTTCTCCAGCGAGGCTGGGTTTGTGTAATAGGCTTTATTGCCCATGTTTTCAAAAAAGGTCATAATGTATCGTAGCCAGGGCACCCTTGCTGCGTATATGGACTCCATACAGTCAGTCAAAATGGCCTTATTTAGTTCAGTATGTTCCGAGGTCCAAACTTTGTGCCATAGCAATAAGGGTTGAATCTTTATCAAGTCAGTAATAAAGGGGAGCCCCAGTTCTGAGTGGATAATGTATGATTATGTACCTTTTGGTACCATCAATAGATGTCTCATAAAATCATTTTCAACCGTCTGCACCAGATTACAATTGGTGTATCCCCAGATTCCAGACCCGTACATGGCGGCTGGGGTGCACTTGGCTTTATACATTTTTATCATATTTGGCGGGGTGATCCCCCCTATCCTTTTGGAGAAAAGCCTTAGAGCCATCGTTGTTTTAATAAGCTGAGCTTTTTTCATCTTCCTACAGTTAGCCCAGGAACCCTGTTTGTCAAACATTATGCCCAGGTAAGAAAAGGTTCGCGCAATTTCTACTCTCCCATCTGCCGTAGTAATATTATAGGACTTGCTGCGTTTCCCGCCACAGTTCATAATGAACGTTTTTGAGCGATTGACAGTAAGACCTAGTTGTGACATAAATGTGATGCAGGTAGTTGGGAGTTTTTGTAGGGCTAACGGGGTCCTGGCCATTAAAACTGCGTCATCTGCATAGAGTAAAACCGGAACAGCACGATTGCCTTTTTGGGGTAGATCTTTACAGTTACTAGCCAATAAATTTTCTAAGTCATTTATATACATTGAAAACAAAAACGGGGCAAGAACGCAACCTTGGCGCACGCCTCTATGTATGCCGAAAGGGCGAGTACTTTCCCCCTTTAGGCCATACCTCACTCTTGCACTGCACCCTGTATACATTTCTCGTATAAACTGAATTTTAGCTGGTTCTACCCCCATGGTACTTAAAATATCCCATAGTTTGTCATGTAATACACAATCAAATGCTGATGATAGGTCGATGAAATCCAGATGCAGGTTACCTTCTCTAATCCTTGTGTACTTTCCTATAATAATACTTAGATTCAGGCTTTGTTCCACTGTCCCAATTCCTTTCCAGAATCCATATTGGACAGGAGATAACACACTCTTTTCTTCCGCCCAAGTTTGTAACCTGTTCAAGATAATTCTCCCTGCTAATTTAGCCGTTGAATCCAGCAAGGAGATTGGTCTGTAACAGGCTGGATTGAGGCGGTCACCCTTTTTATATATTAGAATTATATTAGAGTCTCGCCAAGATGGTAGGGGACCTCGTATACAAATGGCCCTCAATGACTGCATCAGTGTGGGCCCCCATAACTGGATATTGGCCTTGTATATATCAATCGGAACGCCGTTGGGGCCCGGAGCTTTCCCTGATTTACTTAAGGTTATGGCTTCCTCTACCTCCTCAAGGCTAAATTGTCGGGTTATTAACAGGCGTGTATCTTCCTGGAGGGGTTAATCGTATACAGAAAATGTAGGTTTCGCATCGCTAGCCCGGGAATATATTTTAGAAAAATATGCAATCCAGTCTTCAGAAATCGCTATTTCCATCCTGGGGGAGTCTGTATCCCCAAGCACAGGAGAATTGATTGTTTTCCAAAAAAGAAAATTATCTTTAGTTCGGCTAGCTGTGTGTTGAGTTTCCCACAGGGTTCTTTTTAATGTCAATTTCCTTCCCTTCATTGCTGCTTTATATTCTTGTCTGCGCTTACGAATCTCAGTTAAAGATCTTTTTGGGGCTCTTAGAGCCTTTTTCAGTTTCCTCTGTGCTTGTGAGCAGTTATGATCAAACCATCCAGTGGCCCTTTTTTTTCCCGGCTTACCACTTCTGATTGTAAGGGCTTTCTTTATAGATTGCATAATCATTGTAAAGGCACTTAAACATCGCCCTGGGTCTGGATTCTCACTTAAACAGTCTACAAAGGCATGCTTGCAGTCACTTAGTAACTGTTTCAGCAGGGACTCAGTCTGTGACCATTTCAAAGTATATCCATTACGCGGCATTAATTCAATATCATCTATCAGGGTGGCCCTGTCATCTCTATCTGCTGTAGGGGGGGTTATTAGGAGGTTCAGACTCTGACGATAATGGTCGCTAATTGCAATGTCATGCAAAGTATAAGTCTCAAGGTGGTGTGCAAAGTGGGTTGACATTAGAACCCAATCAATCACAGTATTCGCGCCCCTTCCATTGTATGTTGGTTTAAACTGAGTTTCATCAGAGTATAATTCGTTTACAAAAGATAAATTATGGGTTTGAGCCAGTAAGTTCAATGCGTCTCCTTGGGTGTTATGTGCAAAATGAAGACTTAAGCCACTGCCTTCGGGATCCCAACCACATACCTTATCTGAGGTTTCTTTACAGGGATGGACATTAAAGTCTCCACCCCAGATCATAAAGATCTCACGATTATTATTGATACTTGTTATTTTTTTTAAATCATTTCCCATCTCCATTAGGATATTAGCAAACTCTCCTGGGGCTGCATTATTATAAAGGTTAATGATGACTAGGTGAGTCTTATGATCCAAGTTACCCTCTATCATTTGATAGTATGAGCTCGTAAATTTCAACTCGCAACTTGTTAGAGATATATGTACATAGACCCCCTTTTGGTCTACCATGCCTAGA
Source organism: Pleurodeles waltl (assembly GCF_031143425.1). Classification (NCBI taxonomy): domain Eukaryota; kingdom Metazoa; phylum Chordata; class Amphibia; order Caudata; family Salamandridae; genus Pleurodeles; species Pleurodeles waltl. The sequence goes on from NC_090444.1 coordinate 957,152,758, forward strand.
CTGAACAGCTGGTGTGTGAAATGTTTTATAGCCGTTAATGTGAAGAGGACTCAATAGCCACGTCTCTTGAAGGCATATACATGAATATTCTTCTATAAAGTTCACCCAATTCTCATTATCTATCTTGTTGGTTAGACCTGCAATGTTCCAGAACAGTAGAGCAAACTCTGCTTTCTGTTTAGGGATGCCAAACTGGTCCATTGGTGTACAGGAGGGTAGAACGTCGCCTGGTGGCTGTGATGTATTTCTGGGGGCACTGCTCTGGGTTAGGTTTTTGACAATTACATATTCCATTGATTGAATATTAATTATATAAATTAATTAATTTCTTATTTGTTATATTTCTGTAATGTTACTGTTTTTATGTGTATTTTAATTTTTATATTTTTATTATGCTTTGCTTCAATGTTGTGTCTTTTTGTAAAGGAATAGGAAGATATTAAAATTATAATAATTTTATATTAATTTTTTTATTATTTCTAATTGATTAATTGATAATTATGTAAAATTTTACTGTTGTATGTTATTATATTAATAATTTATTTTATTTGAATCATTAAATGATTTAATGGTGCATGTTTTTGAACTTATGTCCATGGAATTTTTTTTTTTAAATGTTATTTTTTAAAGTTTGTTTTATTTCAAACAATATTATTATTTTTTCCATAATATACTGCATATACTTGAGGAACAAAGAGGTTACATTGTAGATAAACACAGTCAGGTTATAACTACATTTAGCATTTGACTATAAGAGTATTAAATTTTTTAATCCATAAACAAAGCATTTAGAACATATTCTTGTTGTATCACTCGATGAACATCTCTGCGTGGAGAAAGAGAGAAGCTGGAAGGAAAAGGATAGAGTATGAAGAAGGAGAGGGGAGAGTGGAGGAAGATGAGTACTGTTCACTGTTATTATGCATAAGAATCTCCTGATGTGATTCAGGGTGGGTTAATTGTTTGTAAGTACATGACTAGTTTGGACCATAAGAGGCAAGATGATTTTTTGTTAAAAGTCTGATTGAGTAAAAAAGTGTCCACACTTATGGTGAAGTATCCCCAGCACCAACATGTATTGTATGAGATGTTGTTGTAGTTTTTCCAGTTGGCAAGTAATGCTTTAATGCCTAGAGCAATCAAGATATCAACAATGAAACAGTCCAATGTAGATAGTGAATTTAGTTTGTTTGAGTCTGATGAGGCATGTATACCTAGGGAGACTATAGTGTGTGTGATAAAGACATTTGTATGTTGAATATATTTGATAATGTGTTTTCAATAGCTTACCAGAAAGGGTTAATTTGTCTGCAGTAAAATAATAAATGTTATTGCCACCTGTGTGGTGATGGCAGTGCCAACAAGCAGCTGAAGCCAAAAGTCCTTGTTTGTTTAACCGTTCAGGAGTCTCAAATGCTCTGTATTTTGTCCATAGTTTGCTCGGTAAGATGAGATGCAACACTTTGTATTTTAGCTCATAAATCCCCTGATGTTAGGTCAGTGTGCTAGTAGAATGGGGTCAATGTTGTATTTATTGCATGATGCTGCCGTGTCTTTTTGATCTCGTCTGATAGCGTTGGTGATGTTTTTATAAGTGTACTATAAATTATGGCGGCTTTATGGTTTTTTAGCCATTAGGTTTTGAAGAACATTTAGACAGTCAGCTTTGTGTGTTTTTTTAAAACCTCTAAGAACAACTTTAAGGAACAGAAAGTTGTAGAAATTAATTGGTTGAAGGTCGAATTTAGAGGCTAGAATAGCAAAAGTTGTCGGGTTTTCAGGGTGGATAATGTCTTTGACGTATAGTATTCTGAGTGAAGCCCAACGTTCCGAGAAAGAGGCGCTAGGATCAAGTTTGATAGTTGGATTGAACCACATGAAGGCAAGCTCTGAACCTTTGATTTTATGAGGGAAATATTTATATATATCTTTTAGCAGATATAGGTTCTTTAATAATTTGGTAAGAGTGAGGTACCGTAATGTGTTTGCTTGTTGGAGTATTTATAGGCAAACGTGGGGAGATTAAGTCTGACTCAATGTCTACCCAAGGTGGGCGATACAGCACAAACGGGTTCACCCACCAAATGGTTGGTCTGGCTAAAAAAGTGGTTTTGGTAAGTCATGAAGTTAGGGAGCTTTACGCCACCTTGGTGCCCGTTTAAATGTAGTTTACAAAGAGAAATTCTCACTTTTTCCCTTTCCACATAAAGGGTTATATCAGGGCATTGAGTGATGGAAAAAAAGAGGTGGAGAGGTGAAGTGGAAATATGTTGAAATAGAGGTTGATTTGAGGGGCAATCAACATTTTAACTGGTGCATCACTACCGCACCACGTAATAAACTTTGGTGACCATTCCTTGGTTAGCTTTTTGATTTTGTGAGTAAGGAGGTTTCTATGTGAAGTTTAATTTTCTGAAATAGAGCTTGCAAACTCTAGTCCCAAATGTCTTAATTTGTTAGGTTGCCATTTAAGATTGGAGTTTGATGCCTTGAATGTGAAACAAAATATATTGAGGGGGAAGATTTCAGTTTTCTCCTTATTTAAGGTAAATCCTGAGACTTTGGCATAATCTGTGATGACTTTGAGTAGTTCAGGGATGGCGCTTTCTGCTTCAGTAGTGAAAATTAGGACATCATCTGCTTATGCTGCCAATTTCTGAGCACCACTTTTGAACGGAATTCCTTTAATTTTTGTATTAGTTTGATTAGAGTATAGTAGGGGTTCATTTGAGAGGAGGAACAATAGAGGAGATAAGGGGCAACCTTGAATCATGCCTTGTGCTAAGTTAAGCTCATCAGAGATGTGTCTTTAAGGGTTACAATTAATTTGAATGGCATGCGACTAAGTTGATCCTAAGTTACATTTTTCTAAAGTAGCTTTTAAAAAGGGCCAAGATACCTTTTCAAATGCTTTTTATACATCTAGGGCCATACTAACGGTCAGGAAGGTGAGTAGCTTGGCTTTCTGAAGGCAATGGAAAAAGTTCAAATGCTTAGGGTGGCTAAGCGCTGATAACACAAATCCTGTATCAGATGGATGTATGAGTACTGGAAGGACCTTTACAAGTTGGAGTGCCAGTACTTTAATATACATTTTATAATCAGTTATTAATCATGAAATAGGCCTAGTTTTTTGCATCTAAGGGTCTTTGCCTTCCTTGGGAATGACAACAATATCGGCCTCTGAGAAACAGCCTCCAAGTTTACCCGTGGATTCAAACTAATGGAAGAGGTTAACAATATGAAGAAATTGTATCTGTTGGTAGCTTTAGTAGAAGGACATGGGGAAACCATCTTGGCCTGAGGCTTTTTTCAGTTTTAGGGACTTGATGGCTGTTCTGATCTCTTCTTGTGTAATGTGGTTATTGAGGCGTGATAGGTGCTTCTTCAGGATTTTGGGAGGTTGAAGAGGATCCAAAAAAGATTTACATTCTCCTACATGATCAACTTTTCCTGTTTTGGCAGGAATGTGTAGTTGTGAGTAGAAGTTGCAGAACGTATGCACAATGTTTGTTGGTTTTGTTTGTAAGCAGTCTTTTTGATCTTTAATGGCTGTGATGCTGATAGATCTTTTAGTATTCTTAAGAGTGAGAGCAAGGAGTCTCACAGCTTTATTGCATTCCAGGATATTTTAGTTTTTAAGATTAGAGGACTAAACGTGCATTCTTTCACTAAGTCTGTTATTGTTTTTGTATTTAAGTTGTGGTTTTTTTAGAGGTGCTGTTAGAGTTAAGGTCTTTAATTGTGTCTTTTTCTAATAGCTGGATTTGTTTCTCTAAGTTATTTAACCCCTTCCCCGCCATAGACGTAATGGTTACGTCCTTGGCTGTAGCGCTGAGGCACCAAGGACGTAACTTCTTTTTATGTTAAAAATGAAGGGGAGCGATCCCTGGAGCAAGGGTCACTCCCCTGGGGGACATTTTTTTATTAGGCCATTCCTGCCCCCCTGGGGGCAGACCGGCCTATTTTAATTAGGCCAATTTGCCCCCAAGGGGGGCAGAAACCACGAGGCACCAGGGATTTTTTTACGTCAGTTTCATGCAAGGTGAGCGTTCCCTTAGGCAAGGTGAGCGTTCCCTTAGGCAAAGCTCGCTCCCCTGGGAGGAGCAAATTTATTTTAGGGCATTTCTTCCCCCTAGGGGGCCGATCGGCCTATTTCTATTAGGCCGATCTGCCACCACTGGGGGCATAAACCACTTAGGCACCAAGGATTGTTTGGGGGGACAGCCCCTTAAGCAAAGGGTTGCTCCTCATGTGGGAACATTAATGTTGGCCATTTCTGCACCCCTTGTGGGCTGTTCAGCCTATTTTTGAAAGGCCTATCTGCCCCCATGGGGGGTAGAAAGCTCAGTAGACACCAGGGAAGATTTTGTTTTTTAAAGAGGGTGGGGGTATGGCCATAATTCCACCCCAAAAAATGGGGATAAAGTTGTTCTGCCCACTGGTGGACAGATGGGGCAATTACCCCCAATCTACTCCTGGGGGGGCAGAAGGCCTAATAGATGCCAGGAAATTTACAAAGAAAATAGTGGGGTGGTGGCTACCAACAAGTATGGGCATGGTTATGCCCCCACCCCAACTGAAGGGGGTAACAGTCTTTCATCTCTCCCCCGCACACGAAAAGATCTTGTCCCAACAGCAAGAAAGAGTACATTTGATTAGTTTGGGTTTTGGTTTGACCTTTGAGCCATGAGAGCTTGTCTAACTCTCAAAATTGTCCCACATTGAATGGTGAGGGCTGCACTTTTTGGACTTTGTAACGCTGCCATGTTGAAAAATCTACGAGACCTAGACACATCTGAAAACTAAACATCTGGGTGAGGCCAGGGTGTTGTGCTTCACATGCACTCCGCATCATTCCATTTTCCTACCCAAATTGCCCTGCAACCCTCCAACTTGCTTGAAATCACACATTTTGTGAGGGAACCTTTCGGAATCTGCAGGAATCCACAAAATTCCTACCACCCAGCATTGTCACATCTATACTGATAAAACTTCAGCCCCACTTGTCAGCCTAAAAAGGTTTTCTTTCAAACTGCCCTTTCGGACCCACTTTGGTTCCCAATCAATTTCGACCTGTTTTTGCCTCTTCCCTGTCACAGGCACTTGACCCACCTACGCAAGTGAGGTATCATTTTTATTGGGAGACGTTGGGTGGTAGGAAATTTGTGCGGGTGCAGTGATCGCACACAGAAATGTGGGGAAAATTTTATTTTGTTTGCTAAATTTGAGGTTTGCTGAGGATTCTGGGTAAGAAAACACTGGGGGGATCCATGCAAGTCACACCTCCCTGTTCTCCCTCAGGTATCTAGTTTTCAGAAATGTCTCGGTTTGGTAGGTTTCCCTAGATGCTGCTGAGCCCAGGACCAAAAACGCAAGTGCTCCCCCCTCCTGCAAAAACAGGTTGTTTTGTAAGTGATAATTTTGATGTGTTCACATAGAGTTTTCGGGCATTTTCTGTTGAGGGCACTATGCCTACCCACACAAATGAGGTGCCATTTTAATTAGGAGATGTGGAGGAATGCTGGGGACAAGGAAGTTTGTGGCTCCCCTCAGATTCCAGAACTTTGAAGCACCGAAAGTTGAGGAAAAGTGTTTTTTTTTGCCAAATGTTGAAGTTGGCAAAGGATTATGGGTAACACAACTTGGTGAGAGTGCCACAAGTTACCCCATCCTGGGTTCCCCTAGGTGTCTAGTCTTCAGAAATGTCCAGGTTTGCTAGATTTTCCTAGGTGCTGGATGAGCTAGAGACCACAATCCACAGCTAGGCACTTTGCAAAAACACAGGTCAGTTTACTTTGGGAAAATGTGATGTGTCCATCATGTGTTTTGGGGCATTTCCTGTCATGGGCACTAGGCCTACCCACACAAGTGAGGTTACATTGTTATCAGGAGACGTGGGGGAATGCTGGGGGGAAAGAAATTTGTGGCTCCTCTCAGATTCCAGAACTTGTTATCACCTAAATGTGGGGAAAAAGTGTTTTGTTTTGCCAAATTTTGAGGTTTGCAAAAGATTCTGGGTAACAGAACCTGCTGAGAGCGCCACAAGCTACCCCATTTTGGGTTCCTCTAGGTGGCTAGTTTTCAGAAATGTCCAGGTTTGCTAGATTTTCTAGGTCCTAGGTTCTGGATGAGCTAAAGGCCAAAATCCAGAGCCAGGCACTTTGCGAACAGTTTTCTTTGGGAACATGTGATATGTCCATGTTGTGTTTTGGGTCATTTCCTGTTGTGGGCATTAGGCCTACCCACAGAAGTGAGATACCATTTTTATAGGGAGACTTGTGGGAATGTTGGGTGGAAGGAAATCTGTGGCTCCTCTCAGATTCCAGAACTTTCTTTCACTGAAATGTGAGGAAACAATTTTGTTCTGCCAAATTGTGAGGTTTGCAAAGGATTCCGGGTAACAGAACCTGGTAAGAGCCCACAAGTTACCCCTTTCTGGGTTTCCCTAGGTGTCTAGTTTTCAGAAATGCCCAGGTTTGGTAGGTTTTCCTAGGTGCCAGATAAGCTAAAGGCCAAAATCCACAGCTAGGCACTTTGCAAACAACAGGTCAGTTTTCTTTGGGAAAATGTGATCTGTCCATGTTGTGTTTTGGGGTATTTCCTCTCGGGCACTAGGGCTACCCACGCAAGTGAGGTACCATTTCTATCGAGAGACTTGGGAGAATGCTGGGTGGAAGGATATTTGTGGCTCCTCTCAGAATCCAGAACTTTCTATCACTGAAATGTGAGGAAAAAGTGGGTTTTTTTGCCAAATTTTGAGGTTTGCAAAGGATTCTGGGTAACAGAACCTGGTGAGAGCACCGCAAGTTACCCCATTCTGGGTTCCCCTAGGTGTCTAGTTTTCAGAAATGTCCAGGTTTGCTAGATGTTCCTATGTGCCGGATGAGCTAGAGGCCAAAATCTACAGCTAGGCACTTTGCAAAAAACAGGTCAGTTTTCTTTTGGAAAATGTGATGTGTTCATGTTGTGTTTTGGATCATTTCTTGTGGCGGGCACTAGGCATACCCACACAAGTGAGGTACCATTTTTATCAGGAGACTTGGGAGAATGCCGGGTGGAAGGAAATTTGTGGCAGCTCTCAGATTCTAGAACTTTCCATCACCGAAATGTGAGGAAAAAGTGTTGTTTTGCCAAATTTTGAGGTTTGCAAAGGATTCCAGGTAACAGAACCTGGTGAGAGCCCCACAAGTCACCCCATCCTGGATTCCTTAGGGGTCAAGTTTTAAAAAATGCACAGGTTTGGTAGGTTTCCCTAGGTGCCGGCTGAGCTAAAGGCCTAAATCCACAGCTAGGCCCTTTGCAAAAAACAGGTCAGTTTTCTCTGGGAAAATGTGATGTGTCCATGTTGGGGTTTGGGGCATTTCCTGTCATGGGCACTAGGCCTACCCACAGAAGTGAGGTACCATTTTTATTGGGAGGCTCGGGGAATGTTGGGTGGTGGGGAATTTGTGGCTCTTCACAGATTCCAGAACTTTCTATCACTAAAATGTGAGGAAAATGTGTTTATTTGCCACGCAAAAGATTTTGGGTAACAGAACCAGGTGTGAGTGCCACAAGTTACCCCATTCTTGGTTCCTCTAGGTGTCTAGCTTTCAGAAATGTCCAGGTTTGCTAGGTTTTCCTAGGAGCTAGATGCCAAAATCCATAACTGGGCACTTTGCAAAAAACACGTCAGATTTCAATGAAAAAATTGGTATGTGTCCATGCTGCATTTCCTGCCGCAGCACTAGGTCTACTCACACAAGTGAAGTACCATTTTTATTGGGAGACTTGGGGGAACACAGAATAGCAGAACAAGTGTTGTTGCCCCTTGTCTTTTTCTACATTTTTTCCTTCCGAATGTAAGACAGTGTGAAAAAAAAGACATCTATTTGAGAAATGCCCTGTAATTCACATGCTAGTATGGAGATCCCGGAATTCAGAGATGTGCAAATAACCACTGCTTCTCAACACCTTATCTTGTGCTCATTTTGGAAATACAAAGGTTTCCTTGATATCTATTTTTCACTCTTTATATTTCACCAAATGAATGGATATATACCCCGTATACAATAAAAACCCATTGCAAGGTGCAGATCATTTTTTGCTCTGGCTACTTAGAGTTCTTGATGAACCTACAAGCCCTATATATCCCTGCAACCAGAAGAGTCAAGCAGACGTAATGGTATATTGCTTTTGAAAATCTGACATTTCAGGCAAAAAGTTAGAGAGTAAAACGGGAAATGTTGGGTGGTGGGGAATTTGTGGCTCTTCACAGATTCCAGAACTTTCTATCACTAAAATGTGAGGAAAATGTGTTTATTTGCCACGCAAAAGATTTTGGGTAACAGAACCTGGTGTGAGTGCCACAAGTTACCCCATTCTTGGTTCCTCTAGGTGTCTAGCTTTCAGAAATGTCCAGGTTTGCTAGGTTTTCCTAGGAGCTAGATGCCAAAATCCATAACTAGGCACTTTGCAAAAAACACGTCAGATTTCAATGAAAAAATTGGTATGTGTCCATGCTGCATTTCCTGCCGCAGCACTAGGTCTACTCACACAAGTGAAGTACCATTTTTATTGGGAGACTTGGGGGAACACAGAATAGCAGAACAAGTGTTATTGCCCCTTGTCTTTCTCTAAATTTTTTCCTTCCGAATGTAAGATAGTGTGAAAAAAAAGACATCTATTTGAGAAATGCCCTGTAATTCACATGCTAGTATGAAGATCCCGGAATTCAGAGATGTGCAAATAACCACTGCTTCTCAACACCTTATCTTGTGCTCATTTTGGAAATACAAAGGTTTCCTTGATATCTATTTTTCACTCTTTATATTTCACCAAATGAATGGATGTATACCCCCTATACAATAAAAACCCATTGCAAGGTGCAGATCATTTTTTGCTCTGGCTACTTAGAGTTCTTGATGAACCTACAAGCCCTATTTATCCCTGCAACCAGAAGAGTCAAGCAGACGTAATGGTATATTGCTTTTGAAAATCTGACATTTCAGGCAAAAAGTTAGAGAGTAAAACGTGGAGAGAAATGGCTGTTTTTACACCTCAAAGTCAATATGTTTTTATTTCTGCTGTTAGTTTCTGTATGAAAACCTTGTAGGATCTACACAAATGACCCCTTGCTGAATTCAGAATTTTATCTACTTTTTAGAAATGTTTAGCTGTCCGGTATCCAGCATTGGTTTCACACCCATTTCTGTCACTAACTTGAAGGAGGCTAAAAGCACAAAAAATAGTAAAAATGGGGTATGTCCCAGTAAAATTACAAAATTATGTTAAAAAGTGTGATTTTCTGATTCAAGTCTGCCTGTTCATGAAAGCTGGGAAGATGGTGATTTTACTGCAAACCCTTTGTTGATGCCATTTTCAAGGGGAAAAAACACAAGCCTTCTCCTGCAGCCCTTGTTTCCCATTTATTTGAAAAAAATGAACTTTTCGCTGTATTTTGGCTAATTTCTTGGTCTCCTCCAAGGGAACCTACAAACTCTGGGTACCTCTAGAATCCCTGGGATGTTGGAAAAAAAGGGTGCAAATTTGGAGTGGGTAGTTTATGTCGACTAAAAGGTATGAGGGCATAAGTGTGAACTGCCCCAAATGGGCAAAAAAAGGCCTGGCAGTGAAGGGGTTAATTTAGTGCCCAGCTGCTTGTTTTTGTTTACCACTAAGCTAATCATCTCATCCCTAATCGTAGCTTTCATAGCCAGTGCATTTATCAACTTCTCAGTTGGTGTTGTCTTTAAATAAATCAGTTCATGCTTGTGAAACTGACAAGGGTCCTTGAGAAGCTCATGTTCATTCTCCAGGATAATGACTGTGGTGAGTCAGACAGATTTAGGGTAAGTGTGGTGCATGCCTGGTCCGATATAAAAATTAGCTCAATAATGGGGTTAGAGGATGAGTGAACCAGAAAGTTGCTAATGGAAAAAATAGTCAATCCTGGATAAGGAGTAGTGGGTATGTGAATAGAAGGTGAAGTCACTCCCAGTAGTATTGTGAAGAAGCCAAATATCAGGTAGGTCATTGTCTTTGGCTAGTGTATGAGCTGGAGCATTTGAGTTAGTAGGCCTGTAGTTTCAAGCTGACTGCCTGCTTTTCTTGAAATGAGGGTGAACACACCAATTTTTGTGTGGAAAGCAGGGGAGCAAGGGTAATCAGATATCCAAATGTGTTGCATGTTGCCAGTTTCAGTCAGACCATCTCTTGTTTTGTGAAGTAGGAGAATATCACTCTTTAGTTTGCAGCAGTGTGGTTAAATGATTTAACCCTGTGATGTTAAGGAAGACAATTTTAAGTGATATCAGAGACATATCTTGGATGTGAACTCACTTGGATAATCTGTGTTTAGAAGGAAAGAGTCTCCAGAAGGAGGAAAGGAGGCCAGAGAGTACAGAGGGTGTTAGGAGAGGAAGAACAGAGCACAAGGTATAAGCTCGACCAAAGATATACATGAATTGGCCAACAACGTTGACCTGACTTTCATTATGGTTAAACAAAACCTCATTATTAACAAATAGAAAACAACTTGCCTCTACCCCTAAAGTACCCACCCCAAAGCAAAAAGAGGAGACATGGAATCCTCAGAGCAGAGAACTGAGGCTGTATATTGGGTCAGGACCCGAGCTAGACTGTTATTGTATTGACACCGCTTATACAATATCATTTTTAAGCATTTTAAAAACGAGAATAATTGAAAAAGAAAAGAACAGTGGTGCATCTTATTGTGTTTGCATATAAGAATAAGAGAATAGGCACTAATTGGAACTTACTATGCTAGAAAGAACAGGGCTGATCAAAACAGGTAAGGCATCACTGTCCGAGTATCCTGAACAATGTAGGGGGCATACCAAGTCCTTGAGAGAATAAAGTATATCCCTCTGTGTGGGTGATAAACCAGTGTGAGCCTGAGGTGACATGTATTTCACCAACTACAAACAAAACATAATTGTTGGGAAGGCGCTGCATTTCCCTATTTACTAGAGCACAGTACATAATGGGTGGCATTACAGACTGAGTCAGCTAAAACTGAGCCATATATTAGCCAGTAAAGAAAGCATATCGACTGAAAAGAGAGAAAATATTTGATAACTGTCTTATAGAAGAACAATGTAACAGAGAAGTAAGGAGCATCGTACAATTTTAATCAACAATTATTGTCATTTGAGTGTTAGTATTTGACGTATGAAGGTCTCCAGGTCTCTTGAATTGTTAAAAATATGTGGATTACCTTCAAAGATGGTCCTCAGCTTTGCTGACCCTATAAAGGTAAAGGTGATGTTTAGAGATATGAGTTTGGGGCAAAGTGCCAGGAACTTCTTTCTTCGTGCTACCCTGGGTTTTGCATAGTCTTGTGAGATGCCAATTTTGTGGTCTTTCCAGATGAGGGTTTTTATTTTCTTCATTTAGTTTAGAATCGTTTCAGTATGTTGGTATCTTAAAGGTCAGAAAGTTAGAGCCCTTGGTTTGTTGGGTGAGATAGAGGTGACGTGTTTTAGGATCCTGTGGGCCCATTCAATTTCAAAGATTCTGTAAAAAGTTAGTTAATGACCCTGGGGAGCAAAGACTCCAGGAAGGAAACACACGTTTGTCATTATTTTCAGTTTTTTTCTGGTAAACCCAAGATTGAAATATTGCCTCTTCTGTTCCTATCTTCCAAGGCTGATATTTCTTTTTCTAGAGAGATTATTTTTTGCGACATCAATTCAGAGTTTTTTTAGATAGATCACTGTTTGTCTTAGACTTTGCTGATTTGTGATTCTGCTTCCTCCATACGATTAGCCAGTGCTCGTACATCTTGTTTGAGGTCACCCATTTCTGATTGTAGGTTTTCAGTTTTTACTTTTGTTGATTAAGTTAGGTCGTGAAGAACATTATGTTTTAGTAGAATGGTTTGAAAAGAATTGTTTCCCTTTTATTGGAGATTGCAGTGTTGGAGGATCCTGTTTGTTTTTTGTTTTTGCCTGGTATCTGTTCCTCATGATCTTTATGTTCCTTGGACCCTTGGGGTTCTACTCTATGATCTTTTTTCTTGTGTGTGCCATATTTGTAAGGCACTGCTTGTTGATAGACCACTTGTTATTTAGAGAAATTTGACGTGTAATGTTATTGTACAATGAACCCCAGCAGTTCTAAGTAGTTTCCTGGTGTTTCCGGAGATAGCACACTTTATATGTTGGTAATATGATACTTTGGTAATGTAATGCCTTGGTAGTGTCAGCTGAGGGTATTAGAATGTTGAGGTAAGATCACTGATGATGTATAACATTAGGTCACTATCCAAGTCTACATACATGTTAGAAAGTTATGACATCAAATACTGTCCAGGTGCAAGGACTCGTAAACAAGAGCCTTGCAAGTGCATTGAGTAAATTAAGTGCAATAAGTGCTGTTTAAATGGGTTCCAGGTAGGCCATGTTATATTGGTTCCAGGAAGGCCTTAATTAAGAAGACTGGAGAAATCACACAGAGCCTTTAAGCCATTTTGATAAACAAGAGTATTTGAGTCAGTATTAGATTGAGGCATTTGGAAACGTTGTAGAAACTTTTTGAAGAGCGGTGGAAGGTGCCCAGAAACTGTTACAGGATAACAAACATTTAGGGCCTAATTTAGATGTTGGGGGAGGGAATACTCCATCGCATATGTGATGGATAGCCTGTCTTCCGTATTACAATCCCCATAGGATATAAGAGGATCGTAATACGGCGGACGGAATATCCGTCATGTTTGTGACGGAGTATTCACATCCGCCGACTTCTAAATCAGACCCTTAATGTTGTTTTGAATCAATTCACCAGAGAATGACAATCATGGTAGCAGAATAATCACACTGAGCCGCTTCCTATAGTAAGCATAGCAGAGCCACATTAGTAGCATTATACGGAGCAGGAATTGAAATGAGTGTGCAGAGCACTTACGGTTGCCATTTTATCACGATGAGCACTTGTAAGGTAAAGCAGCTTCAATCCATCTCTCTTTTGCCAGTCTTACTGTGACGGGCTCATCATCCTGAAGTGGACTGGAAAATTATGCTGTCCTGTGTGACGTCTTGTGGGGGGGGGCTTCAGAAAATGCCATGCATTATAGGAAGCGGCATCGCAGGCCTCTACGGAGAGACGGGTGCCATTGTATTGGCCTTTGCTTGCCTCGGATGTCAGGCAGATTAGCTTGTTGCTTTTCAGAGCTTACAATGCATGTTTAAATCACTCAAAGCTCCATGAGGTGTGAATAGAGCTCATGGGGCCTTGTTTTTCAGTCTGGGTGTCCCTCAAGGAGAAATTAGATCAGCTAAAAGACTCCGTGTATGGAGCCCGCCACTTATGCCAACATCTCTTTCAGGTGCTAACCGCGCCCCCATATTTTTTTAGCTATTGATTTAAATCAAGTAATCTGGTGCTTAGTTTTACATTCTGTAATCTTTTTGTGGTTAGGAAGTTGGATCTTATTGTAAGTAAAAAAAAAATTCTCTTTATCATTTTTGTTTTATGGTTTTACATTTTTTTTATTTTTCTTGAATAATATAGTATTCATTTTTTTACAATTTATTGTACTTTTTTTTATTATGTATTGAAATATTTTTAGTAAATGATTAGGATTTGGGGCCACATGTACAAAACTCAGGTTTTGCGACTCGCAAATTGCGAGTCAGAGCGAGTCGCAAATCCTGATGTACAACAGTGTCAATGACACTGTTTCCCATTCCGAATGGGGTCGCAAATGACCTACCTCATGAATATTCATTGGGTAGGTCGCAATTTGCGACCCCATTGGGAATGGCCACCCTCGAAGGAATGGTGACCTGCTGGAGACAGCAGACCACCATGTCTGTGACTGCTTTTAAATAAAGCAGTTTTTTTTTTTTAATGCATCCCGTTTGTCTTAAAGGAAAACGAGATGCATTTCAAAATCAAAAATGAAAGGTTTTCTGTGGGACCACTGCTTGCTCTGAATAAATATTTTCGCCCGTAGGGACCCTTTCCCGTGTGCGAATGGGTTAGCACGCACTCGCGGTCACAAAACAATCATACATACCAGCCAGAGGCGCCGTCACGAATATCTTCTAACTTACAGTGGGGACCCTTAGCGACAGGCCTCCAGTGATAACCATCACGCTCCCCAGATGGTATCCAAATGAACACCGTACTTTTGCACTCAATATGTGTTTTGTTCCATATTATTGTTGGTGGTGCCCAAAGAGGCATGTGCGCACCACCGTGGTTATTGGGGATGTTGGGTGCTGACAAGGGGTGGGGGTTTTTATTCAATATGTTTAAATGAGTCAGGATGCAGGTCTACACAACCACTTTATAAACACATTATCCAGGGTTATAGGTACATACCCCCGCTAAGAATTGAATGCAAGGGGAAGCAAACACAAATAAACGACTTACCAGATTGCAGGCCCACACACTACATATCATGCAGGAATATAGAATCATAACATGGAATGTGCGTGGAATGGCTGCGCTGGGTAAGAGACATCACATATACACTTATCTCAAGCGCAAGGGAGTACACTTTGCCATATTGCAGGAAACGCATTTATTGAGTAGTGATCTGCAGGCCATACGGAAACGTTGGCAGGGACAGGTTTATGGCTCAGCTTTCTTGACATATGCAAGAGGAGTGCTTATGTGGATAGTACATGGGGTGCCCTACGTATTGAGCACAAATAAGGTAGATGGAGGGGGCAGATACGTGGTATTGGAAGGGCGACTTGACGGCAGACCGTTAACCATAGTAGGGGTTTACGCCCCTAATAGTGCGCTCAATGAATTCCTTCATATTCTGACCCCTGCCTTGTTGATGAACCCTGATGCTCCTGTCATCTGTGGGGGGGGGGGACTTTAACTGTGTCCCAAATATACTGAAGGACTGCTCGATATTGCCCCTACAAGGTGCGGCGAGCAGACGCAACTCTAACCTACTGACGGCCTGGGCCGATGAATTGGGAGTACATGACATATGGCGCATGACACATCCGACACATAGAGAGTACTCCTTTTACTCCGTGATACACAAAATACACACTAGAATAGACCTACTATGGGGAACTCCAAATGTGTGCTCCTTAATTAAAGAATCGGAGTATCGAGCACGGACCTTGTCCAATCACTCCCAGTTGCTGCTGACCGTAAAATGGGGACGAAAGCGCACCACTATACCCACATGGCGATTGCAGAGAGAGGAGCTGCTAGACCGACATTTCAGAGAGGAATTAAATACCTGTGTAAAGCAGTATTGGGACTTCAATAGTGGATCCACAAACTTGAGGGCTACGGAATGGGACGCACATAAAGTAGTGGTGAGGGGACATTGCCTTTCGGCTTTCTGGGGGGTGCGCCGCTCGCTGCACACTGAGGTTGCCACTCTGGAAAAGGAATTGCGGGTGCTGGAAATAGCAGTCGCACAAAATAAGACAACACCTCAATCTCTTCATGATAAGCGAGTGTTGTTTGAAGAGGCGGATCAACGTCTCCGACGTCATGATTATAACTACCATCTCATGCGATTACAAGCGGAGGGTGACCACTCGGCGAGTCTGCTGGCATGGCTACTGCGAGAGGATCAACAACACACCCCAATCGGGGCTATATATCTGAATGATGGAACTTTGGTCACCTCACAGGAGGCAATTAACAATGCCTTCAAGGACAATTATATGACATTATATTGTGGTCAAGTAAGCTGCGATGCTAATCAACTGGAGGCTTTCCTGGATGGAGCCCCCCCTCCCGTGGTTACCAGCAACAAATATGGCAACGCTGGATAAACCTCTTCAAATAGAAGAAATAGGAGAAGCCATAACACAAATATCCCGCAATAAGACACCGGGAGTAGACGGGTTGCCAATAGAATACTATGCCACTTACGCACAACACCTATCACAGTAACTGTTATTGGTGTTCGAGGAGGCGTGGATTAATGGGGAAGTCCCACGGTCACAGAGAGAGGCACTAGTTGTGGTGCTCCGCAAACCCGGTCATGATCCCACGGATGTGAGATCCTACAGGCCGTTTTCTCTTCTTAATATAGATTGTAAAATTCTGGGCAAGGTGCTGGCAAACAGACTTGCCCCCGTAATACACGATCTAATACATGAAAATCAAAATGGTTTTATACCAAGGCGTAATACGTTTTTAAATATCCGCAGACTATTGGGCATCATCAGCGATACTCCCACAGACGCATATGGTAATGTAGCGGTGTCTTTGGATATAGAGAAGGCGTTTGATACGTTAGGATGGGACTTCTTGTTTGCCACCTTACACCGCATAGGGTTTGGCCAGGGTTTTATGCAATGGGTACAGACACTATATGCTGACCCTACAGCTAGGGTTAAAACGGGAGGAGTGGTATCGGACAGCTTTCCCATTGTCAGGGGAACCAGACAGGGGTGCCCTCTATCACCCTTATTGTTTGCCATCGCAATGGAGCCACTTGCGGCGCGACTGCGCACACTGGCCGAGCAGTGGGGGATTTACCGAATGGGGCTACACCATATAATCTCCTTGTACGCGGATGATGCACTGATTTACCTAAAAAAGGGTGGGATCACACTGCCGGACATATGGACGAGTATGGACAAATCACGGGCTGAGAGTTAATTGGTCTAAGTCCTGCTTATTTCTTCTGGTTGATTTGCCTACAGAAATGAGGGAGGGACTCCCTGCTGGAAGGCTGAAGTGGTGTTTCGACACCTTCAAATATCTGGGAGTGCAGATCTACCATAGACTGGAGGACTTGAAAGATGGTAATTTGGGCTGCACACTGTGCTCTATGAAGCGTGTGCTCCGATTCTGGTGTTTGCTCCCTCTATCCCCCTGAGTAGGGTGGCTATAGCAAAAAAGCTGGTGCTCCCGCGACTCCTTTATTACTTTGCTCCATTGCCCATAGCCCTACCTGAGAGCTTCTTCCGCAAACTGAGCGGACTATTGTTAGAACTTATATGGGGGAATGGTAGACCCGAGTAGCGCTTACTAACTTGCAGAGGCCGCTACGCGCCGGGGGACTGGGTGCTCCAAACTTTGAACGTTACTATGCTGCAGCACAGCTACAGTGGATATTGCACTGGATACATAGACCTGAATCCTCAGAGGCAGCATGGATACAAATACAAATACAGAATTTTCCTGTGTATACCTGGCTCATAGATGGCACAGTGAAACATGACACCAACGACTGCTTGTTGAAAGCGGCCCATACATGCTGGAAGAGATATGTACAGAAAGGAAGAAGTAGTCCCCCATACTCACCCCTCATTCCCCTAGATCAGATACTGGTAGGCACGCAATTGCTCAAAACACACACCTTAACAACATGGGTAGAGGCAGGGATAGAGACAGTAGGGGACTGCTTTGACGACGGTATATTGATGTCATTCATGGCCATTAGGGACCTCATGTCAGTGGGAATAGGACAGTTTATATCGTACTATAAAATTCATCACCTGATTAAGACAGCATGGGCGGGAGGAGAAGGGGAACCTACGCCATCCCCCACATTACATTTCATGCTTTCTGATGATGGCCTATCAAAAGTGATCACAAATTTGTATAAAGCTTTAATGGATGTAGACAGTAATGGACTCGAGGTGACAAGACAGAGATGGAATACAGTACTCCCTGTGCCTTTGACCCACAAGACATGGTTGGTAACCCTCCAACAAGTGCAGCGGGTATCGCGAAACCCTAGGTTCCGATATACCCAATTTAATTTTGCACATCAAACATACTTGGTCCCGTCCCGTATTCACCGCATGCACCCTACGGCCAACCCGGCTTGCCCCCGATGTGGGTCACACACGGCCCACTTTTATCAAATGGTGTGGGATTGCAGGCCCCTTCAGGAAGTCTGGCACGAGGTAGTGGCGGTGGTTACTGACATCATGAAGCATGTGTTCCCACTAGAGCCGAGATCCTGTTTGTTAGGAATTAGAACCACAACTAAACAGGACATACATACTCACAGGTTTGCCGACCTTGCATTCATTATGTTCAAGAGATTGATCTCTATGAATTGGAAGGCATCAAGGGCACCAGAAATGCAGCAATGGCGAGTCATAACACTGCGATGGTCACGTGCGGAACTACGAGTGTTGCGAGCCCTGCAGGAAGGAGGGCAGACACGCACAGGTTATGACGTTTGGGATACGCTTGTTACACAGTTGGAAACCAAAAACGATGAACGCCGGCCATGAATGGGGAGGTATGGCAGAAATGATTGTTATAAAACGTTAATAAAGCTGCTCTCTATCTGGCTACTTGGTACTCAGCCTGCAACCAATAATGCAAAAGTTTAAATAGATGGTATTGTCAAACTGCGACTTCACTTGTCACTCTTCGATAAATATACCTGTGTTACACCAAAAAGAAAACAAATGATTTAATGACCCTTAGATGATGATGGAATGTATAGACCCAATATCCGTTTACTGATCTCTGACTCATGTATTATGTTACTTGAAGATGTAATTGAATATATGTGTTTGAAATAATAAAACATATATATAATAAAAGTCATCCCAGATAGATACTAGGGCTGTCTCTGCTTCTACCTGGACTCAATCAAGATTGTTGGTCTGACATCAAGCCCTTTTCCTCAGTAAACCTGGAAAGTGGAGAAAAAACTGCTGTTTCAAATATTTTACCTAGGAATGAGCCATTAAATATTAGTCTGTAGGTAGTATGAGTGAGTCAATGTTCTTTTTGTTAAGGAGTGTAATGCAGAAGGTTTTCAACTCATGTGGGAAAGAACCTAGTTCTAGGGACTTGTTGAATAAGCTTCTATCTACTTACCCAGCACAGACTGTGTGAAGGATATATTTAAAGATTTTTGGGGATGCTGGGCCTGATGGTGATTTTGATAAACTCCTCGTAATGATAATGTTGTGCAATTCCTTTTCTTAAAGGCAATTGAAAGTATTCTATTGGCGGATGATTGGTTTTGTCCCTTTTTGGGATGCTTGAGTCATTTGTAGGGAGAGCATTGGCTGTGTCCTCCTTAAAATACATTTCTGTCTTTCCAATTTTCAAAATCAGTTCAATGGAGATTTTGTCACGGAGTGCTTGCAATTGTGTTGTTTTTGTGTTTTAAGACTCCAAATTGCAGAATTCTGCTTAGATTTTTTGGAGTTCTTTAGACGGGCAATCCACTTGAATAAGTTGAATGTACTAGTTTGGTCGTTTGTGGTTCTAATGGCTGTTTGTAAAACACTTACTATTAGTGGGGACAAATAACAAAATATCCCCGCAAATGCATGCCCCATTTGATGAGCATTGCTGCGTTCTTTCTGACCTTTTTTAAATTTGCACACGCTGTTTGAATGCTAATGGGAATTTTTCTGTCCGCTTAAAGGACATTACCTGTTCTTAGAGCTTGTATCAATGTGTGGTCAGTGTATTTGGATTACCTGTTTTCAAGATGACAGTAAATGTTTCTGACAGGAGGAAATTGTGTAGTGTGAGGCTATTACAGAGATGAGGAGAGAGAAAGAGAAGAGTAATTTAACTGGAAGAAAATGAATGCACAATGAGTGTACTTTTGTGGAGTTCAGCATCTAAAGGATATGGAGTCGATTAATAGCACTTATTACTATTAGCCCCGTTTTCATAGTTTTGCTCAGACATATGCATCTTTTAAATGTCAGGTGCAGGGTGGAATTAGAGAGACCAGCGTTTCAAGAGGGAAAAAGACTGTTGTTGGAGTACATTTTATTATTTACAGCTTTGCTTCATTAAATCCTAAACCTAGGTTCCTGATCTATTTGCCGTCCTGCAACGCTAGTCATCCCCACCCACCTTTTCTGAAGTTTAATTGGAAGAAAAACCTTAATGAAAGCTGTTGTAGTTTCAGCATCTCTTTTTGCAATTAATGTATTATCTATTTATGCTCACCTCTATTATAATCCATTGTGCAAAAATGTGCACCAACATCTCAAATAGACACTCAGGCCCTCATTTTAAGATCGGCGGTAAATGCCGCCTTCCGCTGCGGCGACGGCTGCCAAAAGACCGTCGCCGCGGCTAACAGCCATCCGCCAAATTATGACCACAGCTGGATTTCCACCACAAGAAGGGTGGAAATCCAGCTGTGGCCATACTGGCAGATGGTGTTAAGGCAGAGGTCTTCAATATGGGGGTCGGGACCCCCTGGGGGCCGTGGAGACCTGGAAAGGGGGTCGCACGTTCCCCCAGCTGATCCTTAAAATGCCTCAGCTGAACTTTAATTTGAGTTTCCTGTGCTGTGAAAGCCGCACAGACAGATAAGGAGACTTTCAGCCCAGGGGGCTGCTTCTTGAATGAAATGCAAATATGCTCTACGAACTGATCTGCAAATGTAAAGGGTGCTTGGGAGAAGCTTTTAATGATCGAATCACTCACAGCTTTGTGAGGACAAATATTTATTCTTTTTGAGGGGTAGTGCGAAGAGTTAACAACTGCGCTGTGAAGTGCATGCTTTTAATTGTAATTGTATTTACACAGCGCTTACTTCACCTGGAGGTGTTGAAGGGACAGCTATTAAAAAAAAAGGTATTGCATATGCTCTGATATTACTTAAATCCACATTTTGAAAGCACAGTTTTATAATAAACCTTTTTGTAGTGGCCTATCTTATACTGTGTGCAATGCAAGTATAAAATAATGCCTTACATATTCACAGTACTTTCTGTCACAGGCTGTGACCTCATGGCACTAAAAATACACAAGTCACTATTCTCAACTGTACTAACAAAAATGTAGTTCTGTTGCTCTCCGGTTAAACACAGACCTCTGCAGTGCATTAACTAATAGAGGTTTCATAATGCACTACAGTGCATTTCCCGTTGAGTAACAACTTTATTTTATTTACTTTTCATTTCAGCTGGCTATTATTTTATATGTAGCTAACTGGCGGTGAAAGACTTAAAAAATGTAGAGAATATTTTTGGTTTATTTCTGAGAGGCTTGCGCTGCTGGAGCATCACTTTTTTTGATGCTCCAGCAGCCCAAGCCTCTCAATCATACCTATGAGCTGACTCAAAGCCACCCTGAGTGGATCGAATGGCCTTGTAGATATGGAGTAAGGCAAGGCAGTGCAAGTCGCTGCATTGCCTTACTTTGCGTCAAGGAGGCGTTATATGGGTGTAGTGGTGGAGGTTCCCATGCAACACAGATGGATTTTGACACTGCCCCATATTTACAAAATCACGTAAACTGGAGCAGTACCAAAACCTTACGTCTCCCCAGAGCACACATAATGAGGAGAAATGTTTTAATTTCTCCTTGTTTTTTTCTCTTTCCATGTGTGCTGCTTTCTGCAACACATGTAGAAAGAGGTACAATGCCTTTCTGGATTGTTTTTGTGCAGGGAGGTGCCCCTTTGTGCACAAATACAATCCTGCCTATGTTTGGTACTAGGCAGCAATTGTGCGCCAGCGCGGGGGGAAAGGACAGAAATGCACTGTATTTCATAAATACGGTCCATTCATACCCTTTTGTATTGGAGTGTGGCAGTGTAGCAAGAAGACTTGCAGCTCTGCCCCATGTCAATTCCTAATAAATGAGGACCTTTGTTTTTAGCCACACCCCTGACCACGCCCCCTCACTCACTGATCTTTGATTTGCTAAACACTGTTTAATATTATTTCCTCACAGAAAAAATGATTTGCTGTGGGAAATGGGGACGTTTATTATTGTGGATGATGAGGAGTACCAGGTTTTAGAAATTTTTATCAGGAGGGGGCCCTTAAACCTAAAATATTTTAAGAGGGGTCCCGGCATCAAAAAGTTTGAAACCCTCTGTGTTAAGGTGACGCTGCTACCACCAGCAGTGCCACGCCAGTAGACCGCTGCCAGCCATATTATGAAAAATAATACGGCCTGGCGATGTTCTGCTGGCGGGCACTGCTGGCGGTAGCAGCGCCCCATTCCCTCCCCTGCCGGAAGACCCCCTGGATGCAGATAAGTTGGGTTTCCGACAGGAGAGGGGTATGGGGGGTGTTGTGTGTGTGTGTGTCTGTGGGGGTGTGTGCATGAATGTGTCAGTGTGTGCGTGAAGGCGAATGTGTGTGTAGTGTTGTTTGCATGGATGTATGCATGTGTGAGAATGCGTGTATGAATGGAAAAGTGAATGCATGTCTGCGTGTCAGTGTGAATGTGTGTACTGATGTTTTTGAGAATGAATGGATGCATGCATGAATGAATGCGTGTCTGCCTGTGTGAGTGAGTGTTTATGCGTGGTGCGTGGTGTGTGTATGCGAGTGTGCGTGTATGGTGGTGTGAGGGATCAGAAGGGGGACTACGGATGGAGGGGGGGCGTCTGGGGAGTGTTTGGGGGGTGGGTGGGCCTCCTACCAGTGACAGGGAAAGTATTCCCTGTCACTGGTAAGGCCTACTGCCATGGTTTTAGTGGCATTTTGAACACCATGAAAACCATGGTGGTAGGCAGGGTCACAATGTGCCGCCTGTGGTACAATAGCGGCCGCCGGGCTGGAAATTGTTATCTCTCGCCTGGCGGCTGCTACCGCCATGGCGGTTGGTATGGTAAATTGGCGGGTTGGCTGCAGCCAATCTGCCAATGTCATAATGTGGCAGTATGTACCACCAGCCTGTTGGTGGTACTACCACCACATTATCACCCACTGCCGGGGTCATAATCTGTAATAAATCCACAGTCATGGGTTTATTTCCTACAGTGCAACCTCGTCATTAGAACATTACAGTGTGACTGACCTGAGAAAACACTTCTGACTGTGTCACACTATGCGTGCTCCGATGGTGTGACTGAGGAAAACAACTCTGCTATTCGGCAGAAGGCCTAGTGAGTTTATCTCAATCCACAAGTTTAGCTATGTGAGTGTGTGTGTGTGTATATGTTTGGTTGTGCTCAAATGCACTTGGTTATAACTACTGCACATGACAAAGATATGCAAATACGCTTTCACCTCTCATGGTACATGGCCCCTCTGCACTCTTAACAATGGTAATTAAAAGCATATTATACTCTAACCATCTGTATATATACTAAATTATTCCCGATCCTTATCAGTATATTTATATTCCGCACCGCGCTTTTCTTGTGTGACAGATTGCGAAACTGTCAAAAGGATTTTACTTTTGACCCCATTGGAAGAGAGGCACGTGACCGCGAATGACACACAGGGATTAGCTGGAGATGGTTTGATTCATTTGTATCTGCAGATGTGTCACAGGAAACCTCTGGGGGCAAGTTCATTATTAGCAGAAGAATACTTGGAACAGCGATGGGAGTCCTTCCAGAGAGCTATTGAATTCAACATGGACATTTCATTCCAATTTCATTTACTTTTTTCCACAAAAAAAGATAATCCTTCCTCATCCAAGCCCGCTAGTCAATTGGCAACAGAACAAACAGGGCAATATACATTGCATCCCACAGGAAAGGAGTGTGCTGCTAAGCAATGCTTCTGTCAGGCACTTAAGTGCTACGGGGCCTGAAATATTTTCTAGTTGTTAAACGTTACAACTTTGCTCGATTTTGGTTATGCACGGACAGATGACCTCAGGTGTATATTTTTGCTGTGTTTGTGAATACTTATTTTAGGTGACTGGATCAATGAACACGTATCTGATTTGACAGCAAATGTTCAGATACCACATATCTAAGCAAATTAAACCACATTACCAGTGGAAGCAAAACATGCTATTTCTAAAAATCGTTCTTTGGCAATGGAATTGTGATTGTATTTTCATGCTGAAAATGCCGTTGCAAGGGCCAGGCATCTGAGAGAGATTCAATAGTACAGCAAAGTGGATCGGAGAATTCCACGCATTGGTTTTCATAGTGATGTCTTGTATGGTGAGTTTGCATGCATATTATTCCTAAGTATTTATGTCAGAAAATACTATCAGGGTCATCATATGCAAAACGATGCACTATGCAGACATGAATGGTGCGCCATATTACATAAAAAGTGCTGTTCACAATGAAGGCCCACACTTGTGCTTGCACTGGTGTCAGTGCAGGACTGGAAGGTGGACTGACAGCTTTAAAACAAGTAGTCTGTTTTCCAGTGTAGAGGGACGGCCAGCTCTCCACTACTGGGTAGCGATGGGTGCAATGAGTGACTGCACCCACCTATGGGGTGACGCCTGAGAGATCCCTACGCCAGGACCTCCTCTGAAGTGGCAACCTCTGGGTCTTTCTTTGCATCTTTCTTTGTTGCGGTCAGTCAGTGTGTCTCTCTAGGTCCTACCTGTCTATGCACAGGTACGGCAGAGGTACAGAGGCAAAGTTTTCCCTTCATTTGCATGGAACTGAGGCCCATGAAAATGAAGTAACACCCTATTTGGTTTGTGGGAGTGCAGATTTTGCACTGGCCCACTGCTTATTATTATTCTTATTATACCACAAAAGCTTTTTATGCTCTCTTCCTTAATAACCCTTTGTAATAGGACCCACAGATAGCTTTCTTCTTACTCTAATCCAGACCATTGGGTCTATGTTATATATTTTTTAATTAATTCTGTTATCAATTGTGTTCAAATCAATTCTGTTCCTTAATATTGGCTATGTCAGCATAATAATGTTTGCCACATATTGCAGCAGGATTGGGATTTGCACCATGCAGATGTAAACTAAAGTACAAGTTGCACTTCAGTGGATGAACCTTTAGTCTCAGGCTGAGGTGTAGCATCAACAGATCAACAATATATCATGTCAGTGAAGCACCTTAGGACCCAGAAGTATGTCAGAGAGCAGTAGATTTGCAAACCATGAAGATTTAGTAGCAATTTAGCAAAGTTACATCTCAAATCATTGAAATTAGTGAAAAGTACAATGACAAACTATTTGAAGTTGACATAAGAAAATTGAGCAAGTTTCAATTTCCCTAAAGCAAATCAGGCAAGTTGTGAGAGAAATAAAGCAGGTGTCAACAAATAAAGGCTCTAAAAGGCAAAACCAAATAATTATTCAGTCAAGTAAGTGAGAATGGATTTTTTCAGGAGTCTAATTCATTAAGCAGGAACAAATAAGTCATGATGTTTTAAAAGAGTGGAAGGGGGCATCTGAATCTAACTAGCTCAGCAATGCACAATTATAACATGCAATGCTTGACAAGGTGCAACACTCCACATGGTTCCCAGGGAGAACCAATCATGACTAAACACTTTACGATATCAGGGATTCAAACCTTTTCTCAGCCATCACACAATGGGAGGTTTCAGCCACGAGGCCCTAAGAAAATATCTTGTTGAAGGACAATACATCACAGGCTGCCCTCAGCACAGGTGCAGGATTCATTATTCAGCTTTCAGCGAAATAGATGTAGATAAGCAATTCTCACAGAAGACAAAACATTTATAACAATCTAATTAACTCAAACTACTGCAGCTTGGCTCCTGAAAAGAGAGAACGGGGAAAGAAAACACAGCAGCCAAAAGTACATTTTCAATAATATCTTGAGTCATTTAAACTGAGGCCTACATTAACTACGGATAGCTTAAAGTGAAAATCACACTTTATGAACATGTATATAGTGTGCTGAAAAGTATATATGTTATGCAGGATGAAAAATAGTGGCAGCAAATCACCACACAATATAGGTGAAACTATCAACGCTACCTCTGAACTGGTGAGATTGTCTACTTAATGTGAGGTTGCATTCATCACTTTAGATACTGGGGCACTAAATCAGCTGAGATGCAGTTGTGAACCCAAGATGGAATGGAGTCACGACCCCCCCACCTATTCCCACCACAATCCTCATCACAACAAAAACTTTGAATGCAAATGTGAGAATACAAAATACTCCATATTAACCCCTTCTGTGCCGCGGACGTAATGGTTACGTCCTGCGGCACAGTGCTGCTGTGCCCAGGACGTAACCATTACGTCCTGGGCACACAGCCCAGAGGGAGCGCTAGCGCTCCCTCTGTGGGGTTCCCCCCCAAGTCAGGGATGGAAGGGGAAACCCTTCCCCTTCAACCCCCGACCCCCCCACCCCCCATGACGTCAACGCGCGAGCGCATGCTGATTGTCACAGAGCCTCTTCCCATCGTGCTGGAAGCTCAGCTTCCAGCGCGATCGGAAGAGAAATGATTTGCATTTCTCTTCCGATCACGCGGGGCAGGCCGAGAGAGGCTTCAGAGGGCAGGAAATGTATTTCCTTCCCTTTGAAGTCTCCCTCTGCATTTTGGCAGCCGGATTGAAAGCAATCCGACTGTCATAACGCCCACTAGACACC
This sequence comes from Pleurodeles waltl, assembly GCF_031143425.1. Taxonomy (NCBI): domain Eukaryota; kingdom Metazoa; phylum Chordata; class Amphibia; order Caudata; family Salamandridae; genus Pleurodeles; species Pleurodeles waltl. The sequence goes on from NC_090444.1 coordinate 957,178,956, forward strand.
AGGGATGTTTAAAAAAAAATGAAATAGACATGAGGGAGCGATCCCTTGGGCAAGGGTCGCTCCCAGGGGGAGCATTTTTTTTAAGGCCTTTTCTGCCCCCCCTGGGGGAAGATCGGCCTATTATTAGGCCGATCTGCCCCCAGGGGGGGCAGAAACCTCTAGCCACCTCTAGCCACCAGGGATACATTTTTTTTGTTTTGTTTTTGTTTAGTTTTTTGTTTTAGAGGTGGGGAGCGACCCCTTAGGCAAGGGTCGCTCCCATAGGGGGCAAATTATATTTAGGCCATTTCTGCCCGCTTTGGGGGCAGATCGGGCGATTTTAGGTCAATCTGCCCCCAAGGGGGGCAGAAACCACTAGGCACCAGGGATCTTTTTTTTTGCGCCATCAGGCAAGGGGAGCGACCCCGTAGGCAAGGGTCGCTCTCCAGAGGGGGTGGGGGCACATTTATTTTAGGCCATTTCTGCCCCCCTGGGGTCAGATCGGCCTATTGTTATTAGGCCGATCTGCCCCCGGGGGGGCAGAAACCTCTAGGCACCAAGGCTAATTTGTTTTTTGTGTTTTTTTTGTTTGTTTGTTTTTTTAGAGATGGGGAGCGACCCCTTAGGCAGGGGTCGCTCCCCTGGAGGGGCAAATTGTATTTAGGCCATTTCTGCCCGCTTTGGGGGCAGATCGGCCGATTTCAGGTCAATCTGCCCCCAAGGGGGGCAGAAACCACTAGGCACCAGGGATCTTTTTTTTTGCGCCGTCAGGCAAGGGGAGCGACTCCGTAGGCAAGGGTCGCTCCCCAGAGGGGGGTGGGGGGGCACATTTATTTTAGGCCATTTCTGCCCCCGGGAGGCAGAAACCTGTAGGCGCCAAGCTAATTTTCTTTTTGTGTTTTTTTTTGTTTGTTTGTTTTTTTAGAGATGGGGAGCGACCCCTTAGGCAAGGGTCGCTCCCCTGGAGTGGCAAATTGTATTTAGGCCATTTCTGCCCGCTTTGGGGGCAGATCGGCCGATTTTAGGTCAATCTGCCCCCAATGGGGGCAGAAACCACTAGGCACCGGGGATCTTTTTTTTTTTGCGCCGTCACGCAAAGGGGAGCGACCCCGTATGCAAGGGTTGCTCCCTGGGGGTGGGGTGGGGGGGGCAAATTTATTTTAGGCCATTTCTGCCCCCCTGGGGCCGGCTGAGCTAGAGGCCAAAATCCACAGGTAGGCACTTTGCAAAAAACACCTCTGTTATCTGTGAAAAAATGTGATGTGTCCACGTTGTGTTTTGGGCCATGTCCTTTCGTGGGCGCTAGGCCCACCCACACAAGTGAGGTACCATTTTTATCGTGAGACTTGGGGGAATGCTGGGTGGAAGGACATTTGTGGCTCCTCTCAGATTCCAGAACTTTCTGTCACCGAAATGAGAGGAAAAAGTGTTTTTTTGGCCAAATTCTGAGGTTTGCAAAGGATTCTGGGTAACAGAACCTGGTCAGAGCCCCACAAGTCACCCCATCTTGGATTCCCCTAGGTGTCTAGTTTTCAGAAATGTGCTGGTTTGCTAGGTTTCCCCAGGAGCTTGCTGAGCTAGAGGCCAAAATCCACAGGTAGGCACTGTTTTCTGTGAAAAAATGTGATGTGTCCATGTTGTGTTTTGGGCCATTTCCTTTCGTGGGCGCTAGGCCTACCCACACAAGTGAGGTACCCTTTTTATCGGGAGACTTGGGGGAACCCTGGGTGGGAGGAAATTTGTGGTTCCTCTCAGATTCTAGAACTTTCTGTCACCGAAATGTGAGGAAAATTAGTTTTTTTAGCCATATTTTGAGATTTGCAAAGGATTCTGGGTGACAGAACCTGGTAAGAGCCCCACAAGTCACCCCATCTTGGATTCCCCTAGGTCTCTAGTTTTCAAAAATGCAAAGGTGTGGTAGGTTTCCCTAGGTGCCGGCTGAGCTAGGGGCCAAAATCTACAGGTAGGCACTTTGCAAAAAACACCTCTGTTTTCTGTAAAAAAATGGGATGTGTCCACGTTGTGTTTTGGGCCATTTCCTTTCGTGGGCGGTAGGCCTACCCACACATATGAGGTACCATTTTTATTGGGAGACTTGGGGGAACAATGGGTGGAAGGAAATGTGTGGCTCCTCTCAGATTCCAGAACTTTCTGTCACCGAAATGTGAGGAAAATGTGTTTTTTTAGCCAAATTTTGAGGTTTGCAAAGGACTCTGGGTAACAGAACCTAGTCAGAGCCCCACAAGTCACCCCATCTTGGATTCCCCTAGGTCTCTAGTTTTAAAAAATGCACAGGTGTGGTAGGTTTCCCTAGGTGCCGGCTGAGCTAAGGGCCAAAATCTACAGGTAGGCACTTTGCAAAAAACACCTCTATTTTCTGTAAAAAAAAATGGGATGTGTCTACGTTGTGTTTTGGGCCATTTCCTTTCATGGGCGCTAGGCCTACCCACACAAGTGAGGTACCATTTGTATCGGGAGACTTGGGGGAACGCTGGGTGGAAGGAAATTTGTGGCTCCTCTCAGATTCCAGAACTTTCTGTCACTGAAATGTGAGGAAAATGTGTTTTTTTAGCCACATTTTGAGGTTTGCAAAGGATTCTGGGTAACAGAACCTGGTCAGAGCCCCACAAGTCACCCCATATTGGATTCCCCTAGGTCTCTAGTTTTCAAAAATGCACAGGTTTGGTAGGTTTCCCTAGGTGCCTGCTGAGCTAGGGGCCAAAATCTACAGGTAGGCACTTTGCAAAAAACACCTCTGTTTTCTGTAAAAAAAAATGGGATGTGTCCACGTTGTATTTTGGGCCATTTCTTTTCGTGGGCGCTAGGCCTACCCACACAAGTGTGGTACCATTTTTATCGGGAGGCTTGGGGGAACATAGAATAGCAAAACAAGTATTATTGCCCCTTGTCTTTCTCTACATTTTTTCCTTCCAAATATAAGAGAGTGTGTTAAAAAGACATCTATTTGAGAAATGCCCTGTAGTTCACATGCTAGTATGGGCACCCCGGAATTCAGAGATGTGCAAATAACCACTGCTCCTCAACACCTTATCTTGTGCCCATTTTGGAAATACAAAGGTTTTCTTGATAACTATTTTTTACTCTTTATATTTCAGCAAATGAATTGCTGTATACCCGGTATAGAATGAAAACCCCCTCAGGGTGCAGGTCATTTATTGGCTCTGGGTACCTAGAGTTCTTGATGAACCTACAAGTCCTGTATATCCCCGCAACCAGAAGAGTCCAGCAGACGTAACAGTATATTGTTTTAAAAAATCTGACATTGCAGGAAAAAGTTACACAGTAAAACGTATAGAAAAATTGCAGATTTTTTCACCTCAATGTCAATTTTTTTTTTCCAGTTGTTATTTTCTGTAGGTAACCCTTGTAGGATCTCCACAAATTACCCCTTGCTGAATTCAGAATTTTGTCTACTTTTCAGAAATGTTTCGGTTTCTGGGATCCAGCATTGGTTTCATTCCTATTTCTGTCACTGACTGGAAGGAGGCTGAAAGCACAAAAAATCGTAAAAATGGGGTATGTCCCAGTAAAATGGCAAAATTGTATTGAAAAATTGGGTTTTCTGATTCAAGTCTGCCTGTTCCTGAAAGCTGGGAAGCTGGTGATTTTAGCACCACAAACCCTTTGTTGATGCCATTTTCAGGGAAAAAGCCACAAGCCTTCTTCTGCAGCCCCTCTTCACATTTGTTTGAAAAAAACTAAATTTTCACTGTATTTTTTGGCTAATTTCTTGGCCTCCTTCTGGGGAACCCACAAAGTCTGGGTACCTCTAGAATCCCTAGGATGTTGGAAAAAAAGGACGCAAATTTGGCATGGGTAGCTTATGTGAACAAAATGTTATGAGGGCCTAAGCGCGAACTGACCCTAATTGCCAAAAAATTGCTCAGCACAGGAGGGGGAAAAGGCCTGGCAGCGAAGGGGTTAAGAGAGCAATTGACAAACAAAAGACCAATTCATTTGACAGTGATAAAAGATTTAGAACCTTAGGCACTCCACAGTTTTTGTGAACTTGAGGTGTAAAAAGTAAGAGCTAGTGATCTCTTATAAATAATTTGTGGAAGTTCTACTAATATGCTCTCCCATGTTTCTGTTCCACTGGTACGAACTAGTCAGCAGAAATGCAAATTTGTCTTATATGCTGTTACTTACTGGGACAGAGCGTAAAGGAAAATGTAAACATTTCATTGGAACTTAAGAAATGAAATGTAAGTACCTTCTCAGTCTGCAGCTCGCCAGAGCAGTGTTGATGATCTAAATTACTTTCTTGTTTCCAAAGCCTCTGTTTCCTGTTTGTGAGACTCATCTCTGTCTCCAATGACTGCCATCTCTCAGAAACTCTGAAAATTACCAAGCCTGTCTCAAAGAGGTGATGGACAAGCGTATTACCTTTTGCATGTTGAGCGAAGATGAGACACATAATAGTTAAAGGTAGACAGCTACATTAAACTCTTGAAGCATTTCTTGAACAAATACTTTTATTACAATGTGCCCTTGGAGAACTATGGACCATGCTTGTTTTGTCAAGAAACCCTGAGAGTGCTGTGAATCATGCTTGTTTTTCCAATGTATCCTTGGAGCACTGTGAACCTTCGTTGCTTTGACAGCAAACCCCTGGAGCTCAGTGAAAAATGTTTGTTGGACAGCAAATCTTTGGAGCTCGGTTAATCAAGCTTGCTTCTACAAGGTGCCCTTTGAACACTGTGAACTGTGCTTGTTTAGACAGCAAATCTCAATAGTTCTGTGAACTGTATTTGGCTTTACAATGTACCCTTGGAGAACTGTGAACCATGCTGTTTTTTACAAAGTACCTATGGAACACTGGACCAGGATTGTTTAGACAGCAAAACCTAAGAGCTCTGTGAACCATGCTTGTTTGACACCAAACAGTATAAGTATTGTACACAAGCTTGTGCTGACCAAAATTAGATACCAATATCAAATGGGCCTTCTTTACCTTGATGCAGGTTGGGGAAGGGATGCATACACTGACACATCGGGATACCAGGTTATTTTCAGCTAGCTGGAAACCCTGGAAGGATGCTGAAAACAGCTATGCAGAAACAGGCGTTCACTCAGTTCTAATTAACTCTTGAGCAGCTCACATTCTTCCGGAGTATGGGAGCTCCCAATGGGAAGAGGACCTCTCAAATAGGTGGAGCGCCAAATGAAGCTCAAAATGTCTGAGTACAGCAGAAAAGAGGAACATACACAGATGCATAGGCATACTTATCATTGGACAAGCTTATCCTCCACTCTTTGCTCCCCCTGGGCTGTCTAGCACTGTTCTGGACATTCATCTCTAAAGAGGATTCCTCAGAAACTGAAAATGTATTTCTTTGTAAATAAAATGCAGTAGAACGTGCCACTTCCCCTCTGCCTTTGCCCACAAGGAGAGAGGAAGAAAATCAGAAATATTAGAGAAAGGGAGAGAAAAGATGGCAAAGGAATGAAATAGCACCAAATGGACATTGGAAGGGAAAAGTAAAAGAGCAAGTAATAGCACAAAATAGAAAGTGGTAAGAATGGAGATGAAAATTAACTACAGGAAAAGAACTGACTAGAAAAGCAGGCCAGTCAAGAGGAGAGCACAAGCCCTTTATCACTTTTTAGCAGTGGTAAAGTGCACAGCGTAATACAAGCCAACAAAAACGGGTTTGGAAAACATGAGGGCTGAAGGCAAACTGTTTGAGGATGTCCAGGCAGAGAGGGCCAAGTCCAACAACTATTGAATTCAATATTTGGTATCTGTGCTTAGGAAACAACTGCAGAACTCAAATTTGGACTTTTTAAAATATGTGATACAAGCCCAATTCATTGGTAAAGTCGAATTTGTAATAAATATTTTTAGAATTTGTACTTCGGAAAAGTTACCTTTTGCCTGACTAAAGCTTAGAAAAGTTAGCTTTTATCTGGCGAAAGCTTCTACGGACTTTCAGTGACTTACAACTGTCGTCTAGTGGCGGATGGCTCCCCTGGGGTGAGGTATGAATTGCTCTCAGAAGCAAACAATAGGATTGCCTGGATGGTCAGAGATGGCCCATCTGAACCTGATAGCATATGCAGGGGAGGCTGCGAGGATCCTCTTTGACATTAAAGTGTCAAGTCCTGCATGAATTTCATATCCTACTTGATAGTTCTGCTGGGGTATTCATATAACACTTGATGCATACTTCAAATAGGTCTTCCCTGTTGCAGGTAAATGTTAGCTGATACATGAGCATGGCCCTTCTTTTGTCCTACCAGCCAGTCGCAGCCAATCACAGTTGAACTCTCTTTGACATTACAGTGTCTCAACGTGTTTGGCAGGTCTGCTGGGTTTACATATAACATTTAGGGAGCACTTCAAAGAAGGGAAACAGAATTACAAACTCTTTGTGTGTATCCACTGTGTGGTGTGTGAAAGCTCAGCTCTGATTTTACCAGACTTCAGTCTCTAAACCTTTAGGGGTACAGTGCATGCTTAAAACTGAATTTGAGTGTTGCATGTGGGAGGATACCAGAACACGCCCCACACACCCCACTAGCCATCAGAGCCCAGGGTTAGTGTGGCAGAAGACGTTGGCCATCTTGAAAATGCCCTAAGCTGGTAGGATTAACCCTGGAATCTTTAAAACTGTAGTTAGGGCATCCCCAGTGGCCATTCCCATTCACTAGCTCGTGCCAGGTATAAATGTTGCCCCTCCTGGCACCCACTTCAGATCACATCTAAACATGTGAAAGAACAGAAGAGGACTGAACCTGATGCTGGTGACCAGAGAAGGTCCCTGAAGACTGGACCGGCTCTTCCACTTCTACCCAGGACAAAGCAGTGGATTTCAAGGGTCATAAGGCTGACCTCCTGTTAAAGCTCAGGGATACAACAAGCCACAAGAGGCCATTTCCAGCAACTGCCCAGCAGATCAGTGGCAATTAGACTCCCCTGTGGCCTCTGCCAGACACCATACAAGTCTATAAGTGCCTCCCGTGATGTCCTAGGGGGCAGTAGAAGTGTACTGTTGTGATGGATTTGAACTTAAAGAACTAAAGTCAGAAGGTAAAATATTTTGCCATGAACTCAGACAGCCACAGGATTTTGTTTTGTATTCATTATTTTTCTGGAGTGTTCATTAGAAAGGTTGAAGTGTGCTATGAAGTATTTAAAGTTGTTTTATGGAAACACTTGTTCATGTGTCTTTAATCAATTAAATATTTATTCAATATAATGTTGATGTTCAACTTGTCATGACTGTTGGTGCACGTTCCAGACTTTAGTCATTTCCTGATACGTTGTGTGCCAATTTGTCTTCATAATAAAGTCATCTTTCTTGGCTTGTCAACCACTGACTTCCACAATAAACAAGCTTTGAAATACAGTACAAGTATAAGGATTACAACAGCAAAACACAATGGCTAAAGAGGTGAAATGAAAGACTGCAAACAAAAAGAACCATATCAAGAGGGTTAGGAAATGAAAGACGGTGCTTGAAACTGGGACTGTGTCTCAAGAGACTCCCTTTGACCGGCGGCCTAGAGGCAGGGCCACACATGCATCAGGCTGCATAGTGCTGAAGGACTTCCAACTGCTTGGGGATGCTGCCTGGAAAACAGGACTACGGGAGCCGCCAGAATACTGCTGCGCGGTCACAAGACCGCCGCGGGTATTCTGGGTTTCCCGCTGGGCTGGCGGGCGACCGCCAGAAGGCCGCCCGCCAGCCCAGCGGGAAACACCCTTCCACAAGGATGCCGGCTCTGAATGGAGCCGGCGGAGTGGAAGGGGTGCGACGGGTGCAGTAGCACCCGTCGCGATTTTCATGCAGACACTGAAAATCATGGTGGGGCCCTGTTACGGGGGCCCCTGCAGTGCCATTGGCATGGGCACTGCAGGGGCCTCCAGGGGCCCCACAACACCCCATACCGCCATCCTGTTCCTGGCGGCCAAAACCGCCAGGAACAGGATGGCGGTATGGGGGTCGGAATCCCCATGGCGGCGCAGCAAGCTGCGCCGCCATGGAGGATTCCCCAGGGCAGCGGAAAACCGGCGGTACACCTCCGGTTTTCCGTTTCTGACTGTGGCTGTACCGCCGCGGTCAGAATGCCCTTGGGAGCACCGCCAGCCTGTTGGCGGTGCTCCCGCGGTCCCCGGCACTGGCGGTCCATGACCGCCAGGGTCGGAATGACCGCCTTTGTGTCCCAAGAGACTCCCGTTGACCGGCGGCCTGGATGTGGGCCCACACATGCATTTCTCGACTCAGCGCTGAAGGGCGTTCCGCTGTGTGGGACCTACACGGAATGTGCCTGGGTGTTGGCCTAGGTGAAGGCCAAGCCAACAGCAGGCCCGTCTGCACCTGTCCGTGGCCGGCCAAGGCTGGGCTGTGCTGGGCCACCTCCTGTGGTTCTCTAATCTTTTCCACAGGACATTTGGGGAGTGAGTCTTTTTCTTTAACATATAGTGGGTTTTGGTAAACTTTTACTTGTGTGGTTGTTCCATTTCTGGATCCCGAGCTTCCAACTGGCAGCAACAACGACTGTGGGTAAGTACATTTTCTTTTGGGCTTTGTCTTACCCCCTCATTCCGAACTTTAAAATGGGGAAGAGAAAGCAACAGGGGGCAAGGAACACATGGGGTCACAGAGGAAGCCTCTTAGTAAGACTATAGGCTCCTTCTTGGCCAGAGCTGTGGGGGTAGTGTAGAAGGAGATACTTCTGTCAAAAAGGAGACTCTCCCTTGAGGTTAATGATCGGCAACATACTTTTGCCCCATGCTCTGATGCCAACCCTACACTGAGGGGGACCCCTGAGGAGCTTGCTGCCGCTGATGATTTGAGGATAACTACTGGCTCTGCTCTTATAATACAGGATGATCAGCAGCAAGGACAGGAGTCTAATCATTCTTTTAACTTGCTAACAAGCACTGAAAGCCCTCCATCACAAATGAAATGCCAATTAAGAAGGCCCAGCATTGGAAAAGCCAATTGCAAACTTTAAGGATAATAATAAGATCTTAGTTGACTCCCTTTGTGTGCCCTCTTCGGTACACACCAATAGGGGACAGATGTTCTCTTCGGACAGTCGTCTGGAGCAGATTAAGGTAATGGTTGAATATTGCTTAGCCCCCCTGAAGGAAAAACTGTATTACCTTGAATCAACACTTTGTATGCCGTTGTCTAGGCTGGAGTATTGTCAAGCATGCAGGGCTAATCTAACAAACATGGAAACTACCGGTGGTGACCCCCTCAATAATAGTAAACCCATCTGGTACTAGCCTGGCTCCTCAAGATAACTTATCTAATCCAGATAATCATGTGGTTTCACCTAGGTGCATTCCCTGTCTATCTCAAGAGGGAAACTACAGAGTGCTTCTGAGTGTGAACAGTAATGGGCCGGCCCATAATGGAAACCTGCCAGATGACCATGGAGTGCCTATGCCCATAGATGATCACCTTAATTCCCACTTGTGCCTCAATCTCCCACCAGAATGTGCCCCTTATGTCATAGTTTTTACAAATGTACCTGAGCTACTGCCCGAAGCTAGGGAATCCATGGTCCAACTGAAAAGCAAAGTCAGCTTCTGGCTGGGCCAAAACTCTGACTTTCTCCCTATGGCTTATAAGAACATTTTATTTGTGAGAAGGATTGGATGGGTGAGTCTATTAGCTAAACACTTAAAGTGTGACTGTGTTGTAATTAATAGGCCTGGGCGGAGGTTCACGGAGTCTGACTCTGCAGAATTCCGCAGAGTTAAAAAAAAAACTACGTGGATTCCCGCGGAGGTGGAGCTCCATGTCCAGTGGAGTCCTGAATGCACCCGATCTTGGAAGCGCTAAGCAGGGTCGGGCCTGGTCAGCCAGGCCCAACCCTGCTTAGCACTTCCAAGATCGGGCGCATACAGGAGAGGGCCTTTGCAGTGAAAACTGCTGTTTCAGGCCTCTTGTGCACTGGTCTGTCACAGGACACAGGACAGACCGGTGCACAAGAGGCCTGAAACAGCAGATTTATTTTGCTACCTATGGCCCTGGCCTGAATTCGGGCCAGGGTCATGGACACCAAAATCTGCAATTTCAGTCCTTGTTTGTGCACCAGTGTTGCACAAACAAAAAAAAAAAAAGAGAAGAGGACTTACCTGGGTCTTCCCGGGGGGGGTCCTCCTCTCCGACGAGTCCTCCTCAGCACCGCTGCCTCCCTCCTCTGCTCCGGTGCACATTGCAGCTCAGTTATGGGCTACACAGCACAAATGCAGGCGGTCTGCACTTGCGCTGTGCAGCCCATACTGAGCTGTAGCTTGCACCAAGTGAGCTTCACTCCACTGGCAGGGCTAACTGAGTTTTTTGGACAGCCCCGCTCTCCAAGTGGAGCACAGAGTTACAAAAACTCTGTTAGCCCCGCCAGCGGAGCAGAGCACCCCGCACACCCCTAGTAATTAACTGACGGGATCCCAGGATAGCTCATCAATTGATTTCTACCTGCAAACATTACAGACCTACATCTGATCTAATTAGGCTAGTTCCTTTGAGCTTTTTTTATAGGCATCTGCACCGATTGGGGAAACAACCAATCCGCCAGCACCTGAGAATGAGAATGGTGCTCACTTATCAGCTGCCTACCAGACTTAGCAATAGATTTTCAGTCTTATCCAGTCTGGACCCTTTTGATTGACTAACAACTGCTGACAATGCTCCAAGACCTTCTGGGTCTATCCTAGATCCACCAAGTAGGGGGGGTCACTTATATCTCTTCTGACTCTTGTACCAGGATGGACTCTTAGTATCAGCATGTTTGCTGGAATATTGCAGGATATAACCCCAAACTACAGGATGAGGTCTGGGTGAAGTACATTACTAAATTTGATATTGTGTTGATGCAGGAGACCTGGTTCCTAGGGAATACGGAATGGCATAGGTTCTTGAGGTTTTCTGTCCCAGCTGTTCAGGACCCTGGTCATAGAGCGAGGGGAGAGCTGGTGGCACTTAATCAGATTTCAAAGATATAACGGGCTTACCAAATTGGAGGCAACCAACAGGGTATTCTTATTGTTTGGGTTATTTTCCCAAATAAGCTTAACATTATTGTAGTAAATTGTTATGATGTTGTGTGGGAACGGGGATGTCAAATTTAGGTCTTATTTGCAGCCCTGCCAACTCTGAAACAGAGAATGGAAATGATTTCTAATGATTTCTGTGTTATATTATAGCAGGGGTTTTTAATTCCAAAAGCTAAGCACTAACACCACCTTACTAAACCCCTCTGACTCGAGAAATCTCAGTCAAATAGATGGCCTGTGCTTAGACCATAGTGGGGTAAAAGGTCTTGAGGCCCTTCTAAAGTCCGGCTTCTTAAACATCACCGAGTTGGTGGGTAATCTCCATAAGCAAGCTTCTACCTTTGTGTGTCGGGGATCTGGCACAGTTATTGGTGGTCATTATGAACATGGCGGTAAACACCGCCCCGCCGGCGGTGGCGGTCCGGATCGCCAAATAATGAAGCCAATGAGAAACAAGTAGCAGTCCATCCACATACTGCCTTCTTTGCAGTCCCAACTAGGATGGGGGAGAACGCCAACAGGCCGGCAGAAAGGTCCTACCTGCCCCCCAAATAATGAAATACAAGACCGCCATCAGTTCCGGGGCAGGAACCACTGCCAGGCAAAGCGTGGCGGAAACGAAAAATATAAAAGGACACACTCACCGGAGGCACACAGAACACGCAGACGCAGACATGTAGAGAGAGTTGGAAAAAATGCCAGTGCTGCTCCTTGCCATATACCTCCAGGACCGTGACCGCAGACGAAGACAATGACGGTAAGTACCGCAACCTAGTACAGATGGGAAGAAAGGGCACAGTTACACACCCACCCCACCTGCCCTGCAACGCAGTCCAAACCCCTCCCACATCCCAAGCCAAACATACCATAACAAAATGTACTTACCAGACACAAGCCAACAAAGTCCTGCACCAAAGAACACACATGTGCACACCACACCCCTACAGTGAAACGTGAAAAACATCACTATATTGTGCCAACAGCACTACTGGGCACTTATATTTATTTGACAAATCAAAACTAATGTTCAAATAATGCCATTGGTCCGTCCATCAGTAAGTCCCTGAAGGGCCACTATAGCCAGAACTTGACTCCCATGTGTGCAAAGGGTACTCCACTTGAAAGGGGCATCAATGGGGCAGCCAGGCACCTCAGGGAGAAGGGGCAGGGGGTTGCGGGGGTGGGGACTTACATCTGGAAGGGGGGGTCTTGGGCATAGGTTTGGGAGATGGAGGGGGTTTGGGCCTGCCCTTTGAAGGAGGAGGGTGGGCTTGGACCGGGGGGTGGCAGAGGGACCTGGGGCAACACAGGGCTTCTTCCTCCCTGGGGAAGGGGTATGGGAATGGGAAGGCCGGACTGGGGCGGACTTGGACGTGGAAGGAGTGGACTGGGCAAGGAGATGGGCACGTTTAGGGATGAGACAGGGTGGGTCAGTGGGTTCGAACAGGTCAATACAGGAGAGGAAAAGCTTCTTAGGGGCAGTTGGAGAAGATTTGGAGGCTGGTCTGGGAGTGAAGGTAAGGGAGTGCTTGTATCAGGTGTAGATGTGCTGGACTTGGATGCAGGTGCCTGTAAAGTATGCTGATGTGTGGTGGATGTGTGTGGTGTGGATGTCTGTCAATGTTTGAGTGTTTTGACAGGAGGGGGGTGGACACAGTGGGGCAAGACAGGCTGCCAGTGTACAGGTCTGGTGATTGTGCTGCAAATGTCTGTCAATGTAGTTGTGGTGAGTGCAGTTGTGGTGTCTGGGGTAAATGTCTGGATGTCAGATGTTGTGGTGACTGCATGAATGGGGGCAGCAGCAGTGACTGAGGGTGCAGTGCTTGTGGGTGTGCACGGTGAGGTGACAGACAGGGTGGCAGGGGAGGTTGACACACTAGGGGATGTGGATATTGTTGTGTGTGCTTTGGTATGTTGGGTGTGTGCCTGCTTGTGGTGGTAAGTGTGGTGCTTGTGTTTGTCTGTGTGCTTCTTGTGTGTTGATCTGTGTGCATGGCTGTCTGTACGTGTGCCAGATGATGCTGATGTACACAAAGGACACAAGAGCACAAGGGTGGAGAGACAAAGCAAGGGTGAACTTTGTCAAAAACTGAATATATGTACATCTCTGGGCCACACACACTCCCATCCAGGTCACACACCTACACGCAGCACCTACAACATATGTCATGACTGTGCCCCTAACTAGTGGCCATTACCCCAGAATACACCACATAACCCACATAAAACACAGACCTGATACACTGTGTGGAGTACACACATGAAAGACCATGCCCAGCCAATGCACATAAAGGTCCATGAGGCCACAAAGCATACCAGCTTGCCACAGGCCTATCTTTTGATGGGTGCTGACCTGCATGGGACACACAGAGCAAAAAAAAAACAGACGTCAGTATGTGTGCACCGAATACAGATAACATGTCGTTCCCTATGGAACGTCCATTGTTGAAAGGCAAGTTATCAACTCATATACAGTACATGCCAGACAGTCTACGGCTGGGTAGTTACACCTTGAACCCACATGCATACAGGCATCCGCCACTATCATACACATCTAAGGATGACAGATGCCAACTCACCTGCTCCTCTGGTTGCCCGTACAACTTCGCATACTGGGGTAGGACCCTGTGACCCGCGCCATCTCAGGGACCAGAGTCAGGACACAGCAGCACATGCAGTGAAGTACTAGCCTGCACGAGAATCAGGAGTCAAGTGTCAAGGGTCTGACTAAATGGCATAGGTACCGCAACAGTGTACTCCATCACCGGCGGCGGCGATCATGATTGGCCCAGGTTCCCCATTGACAACCATGTAATCCAATGATCAGGTGCATGGTGGTGAATACAGCCTTCCGCCATGACGACTAACGGCAGTGGAATGAAGTCACTTCCACTCTCTTATACCTGGATGGCAGGAGGCTGTCATTTTGCTACCACCACGTCACCAAAGCCTGGGCAGGGGCCTCATCCAGGGCCTCAAAATCTCCGACCTTAGTCGCTTGCTGACATGAGTCTAGGATCCTCACATGTGCCCATCTTTGGAATTGTGTCTACACTGGGAGGCCATTATGACAGAGTTAACTCAGCATGACGGTGTACTTCATACCTTGCGTCTGTGTGTGTTACCTAAGTGTCGCAGATACAGTGACATCATGTGATGCAAGTGTATGTTTACACTCAATATGTGTTCTTTCCTCCCCCATAGGTACAGACCCATGTGACGAGGGAGGGCCCCATCTGTTTACAAACCCCTGGTTGATTTGGAAACTAAGGAGGAACATCACATCATTGTTACCTACAGACTCAATAGAGCGACTGCCCACGACCTCTGTGCATTAATGGATCCTGTACTGAAACCGGCTAATCAGAATCAGCATGCCATCACTAAAAGTGCAAGTGCTATCTGTACTCCATTTTTTGGGTACTGGCTCATATCAGGTGTCAGTGGGCATGAGTGCAAGGGTCTCACAGGCACTGTTCAGCCTCATCCTGTCAAAATTCCTGGATGCATTCGTCCAACACCTGCTAACATATGTCCAGTTTCCCCAAAGGGCTGAACTTCCCGCCATCAAATCTGGATTTTATGCCTTTGCTAACATCCCCCATGTGATAGGTGCTATTGATGGAACCCAAATAGCTCTCATACCCCAAACAGTGAATGAACAGGTGTACAGGAATTGGAAGAACTATCACTCCATGAAAATACAATTGGCATGTACTGCTGACCAGTACATATCACATGTCAATGCCAGGTTCCCAGGCTCAGTCCATGATTCCTTTGTCCTGAGAAACCGCAGTGTACCACACTTGATGGAACAGCTACAAGGGGACAGAGGATGGCTCATAGGTGAGTGTGTATTACACTGGATCTGAACATAGCTGACAGCCAGGCTATGTGCATGTAAGGTCAGTTTATTAAGGTCCCTGTGCTATGTCTATGACAAGGTGTGTAAGATACTGGTGGCCTGCTGCATGCTGCACAACTTGGCTGGGAGGAAAGCTATCCCCCTTCTGGAAGAGGAAGGTGCTGTCCAACCAGCCCAGCAACCTCAGAGAGGAGATGAGAGTGATGGTGAGGAAGAAGAGGCGGAAGATCTCAACTCCAGGAACCAGCTTATCCGCATATACTTCCAGTGACTATAAGGTACTGTTCAATGATGCTGATGGCTTCACTGCATTGTTACAGTCTGACTCATGTAATTGGTAATGTGGTGTCTATAGTCAGTGACACTGTTAACTGATGTCTGAAGTGGCATGTGCCAGGAACCCCAATATGATGTACAATGTGATGTACTTCAGACACTACAGTCCCTTAGATCCCCTCCTGCAATAAAGGTATGATTATGTTATTGACTGGCTAATGCATACACACTCACAATTGATATCTCATATTGACGAGGGACATACGATTTGAGTGCATAGGTGTATTTATTAAGTGGCAAAATATACATATTTCGTGGGACAGTGATAGGGAGGGGGCACATGGTGCATATCCATACTCATATGCTCAGCTGTTGGTAGCATTGGTTTTTGGTCCATGTGACCATTGGTAGATGGTGTGATGGCAGTGGCATGTCGACAAGGGAGCACAGTGGCACACAAGGTGACAGTTCAGGGAAGAGTCACTTCCTAGCGGTGGTCTTGGTCTTGGCTGGTGTTTCAGTGGCATGTCTGGGTCTGAGGGCACATTTGCGTGGCTGGAGCTGGGCTGCAGGGGTAGGGGTGCTGGTTTCCTGTGTGTCCTCCGGCAGTGTCACCAGTCCAGTAACTGCTGTAGATGTAGAGGGCAGGGCAGTGTCCAGGCTAGTGGTGGGGGCTTGCAGATGGGTGGAGGACTCAGGCTGGCTGTGGTACTGGTGCTGCAGCACCCCTGCAATCAAGGCCATGGTGGCATTGAGCTTTTTCCATTGCTCCATGGTCTCCTGGTGGTGTGCTACCTGCAGCCTCTGATTCTGCTCCAAGGTGGCCAGGATCTGGCCCATCCTGTCCTGGGTATGGTGGTATGCTCCTAGGACCTCAGATATCAACTCCTGGGCTGCTGCATCCATCCTTTGCCCACCCCATGGGCCACTGATGCCTTCCCGCTGGCCCTAGCCCCCTGTGCCTGTGTCCCCTGCACAGATCTCGCAGTCCCACTTGGAGTTGGTCCTACATCATTCTGCCTATTGGTGGGTGGAGACTCTGGCCTCTGTACATGTGGGCCACCTGTCCGTGACCGGGATACACTGGTGTGTGATCGTGTGGCCAGGGCTGATGATGGTGGCTGGGTGGTAGGGCTGTCAGTGGTATCCTGGGTGGGGCTGCTGAAGGGTGACTGTCCAGGACTGTGTGATGGGCCAGGGTACTCCTCAATTTCCAGGCATCCCTCTGCACTCTCCTGAGTGGGACCTCTGTCTTCATGTGGGGCGCTGGCACTCCTTGGCGTTTCCATCCGGGTGGCATGGGTGGTGCTGCCTTTGGGGGTGAATGGACAGGTGGGTGTCAGGTACTTTTTCGGCAACTGATGCACTGCTCTGCCCTATTTTGTGCTTATATTCCACTGTCGTGGCATGCAAGGTCTCTTTGTGTACTTATTTTTGCATTTTATGTGGGGGGATGGAGGTGCATTGTGTGTGTAGTGCCACTGAGAATCCATGCAGGGTTAGGTGACTGTGCACAGGGGGCAGGATGGAGGTCTGTTTGTGGAATAGTGGGCATGCAGGGTAGTTGGATGTGGGTGTTGTGGACTGGCTGGGGATGGGGTTCTGGTGGTAGTGAGAGGGTTGGGGTGACACATGCATTATAGGTGGGGTGAATGTTAAGGTATAGTAGTTGATTTACCCGAGTCCAGTCCTCCATTGAGTCCAGTGAGGCTCTCCGGGTGCAGGACAGCCAGGACCTTCTCCTCCCAGTCGGTGTATTTGGGGGCTGTAGGTGGGGGACTGCCACCAGTCTTTTGTACGGCGATGTTGTGCTTGGATGCCATTGACCAAACCTTCCCATGAACGTCGTTCCATCTCTTCTGGATGTCATCACCTGTGCGTGGATGGTTTCCCACTGCGTTGACCTTGTTGTCGATTGTCTGCCATAGCTCCATCTTCTTGGCCACGGGTGTCTGCTGCACCTGTGCCCCGAATAGTTGTGGCTCGACCTTGAGTATTTCGTCCACCATGGTCCTCAGCTCCCTATCTGTGAAGCAGGGGTGCTTAGGGGGTGCCATGGTATGTGTTGTGGGTGGTGTGTTATGGGTGTATTGGTGAGGGTGCTGTTGTGTGGTTGTGTGTGTGTGGCTTATAAAGGTGTTTGGGGTTTGTATGTGTTTTGGTGGTGTATTTGTGTGTGTGACATATGTTATGTTGTGTTCAGTGTATGCGTGTTGTGTTGTCAATCTCAGTCGTACTATTGGCGATGAAAAGGATTGTGGGGTATGTGTGTGGGTGTTTTATAGTGTTGTGGATGTGTGTCAGGTGTGGAGGTTTCAAAGTTGCCAATGTGTGCATTTGATGTTGGTTGGTCCCATTGCTGGCCGTGGCGGTCCGTACCACCAATAGTCGTTCGGTATCCACTATCTGCCATGTTGATTTATGCTTCATTATTTGGTGGGCGGAGGATTTGTCTGCATGGCGGTGGCGGGTGGGCTGTACTGCCTTTCTGCCGTTGTAGGCCCTGGTGGTGGGTGGAGGTTGCAGGATTTTTGGAGGTTTGACTTTTTGGCATCATTATTCGGCAGGGCGCATTTTACCGCCACTAGCGGTCTTCTGTTCACCGTCACCACGGCGGTCGGCGGTGATTACCGCCAAGTTCATAATGAGGGCCATTGACTGTTTTTGTATGTAGAATTTTGAGCCAGTTTGTCCTTAGGGGTGGGTTGCAGGAGATGGAGCACATTGATCATAAACTTATCGGGAGAGTATTCGACTTATTGATTCCTAGGTCCTCCCTCGTGGGTATGGGATTCAGGGGCATGGAAATCAAGGACAATGGCCTGAGGGTGAGCTGGTAATGCATTAATAACTCACTTGTCACATCTAAAAAACGTCATCATGGATGGCTTGATAGCACCTGTAAAGCTGCTAGAAGTAGATTGCGTAAGGAGCTGAGCACAAATCCCAGGGCTGGGACAAGAATGAGTGAGGCTAGATTTCAATATAAGTTAGTAACCAAAAAGAGGAAACTGGAGGCCAAGAAGGAGATGGGGGAGAATATTGTCCAAGCCTGTCAGACCAGAAAGACTAGGATATTTTGGAGATTTCTAAACAAAGGAATCTTTTCAACAGGAACCTCAGATGGGCTGGGGTGTAATATCCCACCCAAAAGTTGGTATAATCATTTTAGCAGTATTTATTAATTTGTGGAATTCCTTGAGGATATAGAGGTACTGGTTAAATCTCACCCTTGTCTAGATATTAGGTTCTGTCTTGACAAGGTGATTGTTGCCATCCAAGAAAATCTGGGAAAAGGCACTAGGCGCTGATGGCATACCAATTGACCTCTACAAGAAAAATGTCCACTTTTGGGCACCCATTATTGTCAATACTTTAAATGCTGAGGCAATTCATGGTAGTCCCCCCTCCGGGCAATTAGTATGCATTGTTCCAGTGTGTTAAAAAGGTAATAGAAGTGACCTCAAATGCTTTAGGCCTATCTCCCTTCTAGACTCAATGGTGAAGATCCTCGGCTGCATCATTTTGCAGAGAATTGAGCGTTGGGCAAATGGAAACACTGTTATGAGCCCTATGCAGTATGGGTTTAGAGAAGGCTTGGGGACCCAGAGCAGTATCTAAACGTACATCTGTTGATTTGTAAAGATATGATCGCAAAGATTGACACTCTATATTTGGCATTTATGAATCTTAGTAGTGCCTTTGATAGGGTCAATCGTACCAAGCTTTGGGAGATCGTATCTAAAACGGCATGCCCTACTCCATAGTTGATGTTTTATGGGTGTTCTGTGAGGGAACTAAAACTTCCATAAGGTATGGCCTGAAGGGCGAGTGTACAGACATTTTAAATCTTTTAAGGGGTGTGCACCAGGGTTGTGTTTTCATTCCAATTTTTTTTCCTTTGTATACCAATGGTATACCAATGGCTTGTATTCTTTTTTAGTGGATAACCTTTAAGACATACCAGTTGTGAATGGTAGGGGAGCGCCAGCTGTCAGCTGATGATGCAGTTTTGTTGGCTCAAACTGGGAATAGTTTACGCAGGGCTGTGGACGATCTAGTTAAATTTATGGATGACTTGGACTTAGAAGTCACCAGTGCCAAAACCTACTTCATGGTGTGTGATAAAGTGCAGAGGAAACCATGCCAGGTGATGATTAAAGGCTACCTCTTTAGCTGTGTTAATGTGCTCCTGTACCTGGGAGTGACTTTTGATGTCAAAGAAAACTGGATACCATGTGTATCCAAGCCATACGTTCACTTTAATGCTGCTGTGGGTACAGTGTTTGAATTATTATCACGGGTAGGCAATAAGCCAATTTGGCTCATGTTAGAGGTGTGTAATTTAAAATGCCTGACTGTTTTAACTTATGGAGCTGCCATTTGGGGATATGGGAACAGTCCATCATTGCAGCAGGAGGAGAAAAGATTTTGCAGGCGATTGTTGGGTGTTGGGTCTAGTAGGTCCTTGCTTTCCCTACATGAGGAATTAGGCATACACTACAAAGAGGATCGTCTAAAGCTTGCTCCTCTGGATCTTAATCTGGCTAAATGAGCACGCAGCTCTAAACAGGGAAATTATTTCTGATTGTTTGTCATGCGATCTAGGCCTGAATATTCCTTGATTGAACTACATTACGAATATACTAACAGCCTGTGTTGAACAGAGTTATTCACTTCCCTTCCATCACTGAATAAACGGGAGAAGGGCTGGGTCAAGAGTGAGTTTATAAAATTGGCCATGTCCAGTAGGGAAGAAAAAGAATTGGTGAAAACATCTGTGCACAGTTTTGTTATGATTAAGACATGTCAAGGCTACCTATCCCGGATTAATTATGTGTGGAAAAGGTCGCTTGTAACAAGGTTTAGACTATGCACCATTAGGTGCAATCTCAATTTTTCTTCGGGACAATTCGATCCGAACAGTATTCTCGTTTGTCCCTGTGATGGTACCTCTTTTCGGACTTTGCTGCATTTTACCCTATTCTGTAAATATTATGATCCTTTTAGGTGAAGATTTTCATTGCCCATCTTAACCCCTTAGCTGCTGGGCCGTTTCCCCCCACTCCCCCCCCCCCAGTGCTGAGCCCTTTTTTGACTATTTGGGGTGGTTCGCGCTTAGGCCTTCATAACTTTTTGTCCACATAAGCTATCCACACCAAATTTGTGTCCTTTTTTTCCAACATCCTAGGGATTCTAATGGTACCCAGAGTTTGTGGTTTTCCCTGGAGGAGACCAAGAAATTAGCCAAAATACAGTGAAAATTTATTTTTTTCCAAAAAAATTGGGAAAAACGGCTGCCAAAGAAGGCTTGTGTTTTTTTCCCTGAAAATGGCATCAACAAAGGGTTTCTGGTGCTAAAATCACCATTATCCCACCTTTCAGGAAGGGGAAGACTTGAATCAGAAAACCACATTTTTCAACACAAATTTGGCATTTTACTGGGACATACCCCATTTTTACTATTTTTGGTGCTTTCAGCCTCCTTCCAGTTAGTGACAGGAATGGGTGTGAAACCAATGCTGGATCCCGGAAAGCTAAACACTTCTGAAAACTAGACAAAATTCTGAATTCAGCAAGGGGTCATTTGTGAAGATCCTACAAGGTTTTCCTACAGAAAATAACAGCTGAAATAAAAAAATATTGAAATTGAGCTGAAAACAACAGCCATTTTTCTTTATATTTTACTCTGTAACTTTTTCCTGCGATGTCAGATTTTTTAAAGCAATATACCGTTATATCTGCTGGACTCTTCTGGTTGCGGGGATATAAAGGGCCTGTAGGTTCATCAAGAACCCTAGGTACCCAGAGCCAATAAATGAGCTGCACCCTGCAGTTGGTTTTCATTCTATTCTGGGTATACAGCAATTCATTTGCTGAAATATGAAGAGGGAAAAATAGGTATCAAGAAAACCTTTGCATTTCCAAAATGGGCTCAAGATAAGGTTTTGAGGAGCAGTGGTTATTTGCACATCTCTGAATTCCGGAGTGCCCATACTAGCATGTGAATTGCAGGGCATTTCTCAAATAGACGTCTTTTTTACACACTCTCTTATATTTGGAAGGAACAAATGTAGAGACAGATAAGGGGCAATAACACTTGTTTTGCTATTCTATGTTCCCCCAAGTCTCCCGATAAAAATGGTACCTCACTTGTGTGGTTAGGCCTAGCGCCCACGAAAAGAAATGGCCCAAAACACAACGTGGACACATCCCATTTTCTTTACAGAAAACAGAGGTTTTTTTTGCAAAGTGCCTACCTGTAGATTTTGGCCCCTAGCTCAGCCGGCACCTAGGGAAACCTACCACACCTTTGCATTTTTGAAAACTAGAGACCTAGGGGAATCCGAGATGGGGTGACTTGTGGTGCTCTGACCAGGTTCTGTTACCCAGAATCCTTTGCAAACCTCAAAATGTGGCTAAAAAAACACGTTTTCCTCACATTTCGGTGACAGAAAGTTCTGGAATCTGAGAGGAGCCACAAATTCCCTTCCACCCATCGTTCCCCCAAGTCTCCCTATAAAAATTATACCTCACTTGTGTGGGTAGGCCTAGCGCACACGACAGGAAATGCCCCAAAACACAACGTGGACACATTACATTTTTTCATAGAAAACAGTGCCTACCTGTGGATTTTGGCCTCTAGCTCAGCCGGCACCTAGGGAAACCTAGCAAACCAGCACATTTTTGAAAACTAGAAACCCAGGGGAATCAAAGATGGGGTGACTTGTGGGGCTCTGACCAGGTTCTGTTACCCAGAATCCTTTGCAAACATCAAAATTTGGCCGCCGAACCCAGGACCCAAAACACAGGTGCCTGCCTTACAAAACCAGTTTGTTTTGCGATAGATAATTTTGATGTCTCCACAATACGATTTGGGCGGTGGAATTTGGGGCTGAACTAAATTGGGGAGCTCCTAAGAGAGCACTCTCTCTCTCTCTCTCTGCTTGCCGCCTCATTCACCTGCTCTCTGGGTTGGGCTAACCCACTATTACCCAGTTGCACAGACTGCTTGCGAAGGGACAGCAGGACTGTCCTCATCACCTCCCTCATAATGTACTGGAAGAGGAGTTATCGAATGGAACTCCTCCGACTGAAAAATCACTCCCAGAGTCTGCGCCATTGTCCTATCCCTCAGATGCTGTCTCAGTATCTATTGTGTCTCAGTCTCTGATCCTATGTCAGAGCTGTCCTCTATAACCCGAGTGACGGCAGCAGTCATCCATCAAGATGCCATCTCTGCTACTGGCTAAACTGTTGCTCTAAAACACTAGCCTACGTAGACAGTCACAAAATCGATGGTGTGTGTGAGATACGTGCAACAGTAGAGGCCACCTTACCTGCGCTTCTTCCCTCAATCAGCACGTTCTTTCAAGACACTCAAAAAACACCTTGTCACATACCATTCGTCACAGTCTTTAGCACCTCCTGCGCCCAGTCCAACAATCATTATTGGTGCTCCCACTCCCTCCTCCTCGGATTCCCTCATTACCACCCAGCAAAAGTGCCCTTCATCTCTCCACAGCCGCCCTCCACCCCGCACATACATTTAATTTGTATTATAGCGCAGGTAATGTCTTACTTTACTAATGTACTCAGCTATTTACATAAAATACAGATTTGCTCTTTGCAGTAGGCATATAAACCTTCTGCGCTTCTTTATGGCACTAAAACTGCCACTAGACATGTCTGACCCTTTTGTAGCAGAAACATAATCACAATACTTACTTTTTTATTGCTGCCTAAAAGCTACAGTTGAAAAGCGTCAGTTGAAGTATGTGCATTGCTTTGAAGACGCAAGCTGCAACTGCAAGACAACTGGTGGCAAATCTATATATAAATATATATATATATATATATATATATATATATCACTTTTATATGTGGGTCTGGTTTTCCTGGGGGCCGATCGCAGCCCCAAGGGAAACCACACACATATTGACAAAAGTGATCTATGTATATATATATATATATATATATATATATATATCAAGATAGATATATCTATAGATAGATCTCTATATATATATATATATAGATCTATCTATAGATATATCCATGTACATAGATATATCTATAAATATAGATCAATATATATATATATATATATATATATATATATATATATATATATATATATACACTGAAGCTTGGTCTCTTTATAGCGACATGCCTATCTGCCGGTGCCGTGTTAGGATTCAGACCAAAAACCCTTGAAAAACTTATCAAAGAAGACTCTGCACTCCCGGAGACTCAAATCTGTTATTTTAATCACGATGTGAAAGCTAAGCTTACATATATATATAGATCTATTTTTTTTTAGTTGTTGTATGGTTTCCTTGGGGGCCAAAATGGCCCCCAGGGAAACCCTACAACAACTAAAAAAAATATTGCCCCCACAGGGGGTCGCCCTGCCCACGGGCAACCCCGACCATTTATTTTATTTATTTATTTTTTTTTTTGAAGAAAAAAAAAAATTAGCCCGGGGGGGGGGGGGTCGGCCCATTTTCCGAGGGGGCTGACCCCCCCAAGTGAAATCCCTGGTGTCTAGTGGTGTTTCCTGGCCCCAGATTGCAGCTAGGCTGCGATCGGGGGCCAGGAAACACTTTCAGAATGCCTCTTAAGAAAGGGGAGACTCTCCCCTTTCTTACGAGGCATTCCTGAAACTGTTGGCCCCCGATCGCAGTAGTGCTGCGATCGGGGGCCAGGAAACTCTTTCAGAAGGCCTCGTAAGAAAGGGGAGACTCTCCCCTTTCTTACAAGGCCTTCCTGAAACTGTTTCCTGGTCCCCGATCGCAGCTGTGCTGCGGTCGGGGGCCAGGAAACCTGAAAAGTGTTTCCTGGCCCCCGGTCGCAGCACAGCTGCGATCGGGGGCCAGGAAACACTTTCAGGAAAGCCTCGTAAGAGAGGGGAGAGTCTTTCTTACCAGGCCTTCCCGAACATGGGGAAGGCCATTTGTGGCCGCTTTCCCCATCGGAGCAGGAAGCGGCCGCAAGGCTGCTTCCTGCTCCGATGGGGAAATCAACATTGTAACGTCAGCGCGCGGTGGGGGGAGACACGGAAGAGCTTCCGTGTCACCCCCTCCCTGGTGTCGGCCACTGGTCGTGACCCGCACCAGGGAGGTAGTGTGGGCGTCGGCCAGTGGCCGACGCCCGCACTAAAGAGGTTAAAAT
Source organism: Pleurodeles waltl (assembly GCF_031143425.1). NCBI lineage: Eukaryota > Metazoa > Chordata > Amphibia > Caudata > Salamandridae > Pleurodeles > Pleurodeles waltl. The sequence goes on from NC_090444.1 coordinate 957,203,288, forward strand.
ATAAGGGTGTTTTATAGTGCAGACCAGCATTTTATTTTCTACGTATGGTAGCCGACGCCCCTGTCTGTCTTGCTGTGGGATCATTTCTCAAAAGTGTAATACATTGGTGTGAATTTTTAACCACTTAAGAAGTATATTTATTAACATGTTTTTATATTTATATTTATATTCTTATTGTATGTTAATTTATGGGTACCTGTATTATTAGCGTAAATACAAATCAGGCACAGTTTCAGAAACCTGGCTAAAGTGCAGGCTGGGAATTTACATTGCAGACTAAGGCCCTCTTTACTACCTCAGTGGTCTTCCCAGAAGACCGCCGAGGCTGCAGGCACCAGAATACCGCCAGTGCTGGCGGTATTCCTGGCTCCCTATTTCAACTTTTCCACTGGGCCAGCGGACGGTAACAGTGTTACCGTCCGCTGGCCCAGTGGAAAAGTCACATCAACATTGCTGCTGGCTCGTAATAGAGCCAGCGGCAATGCTGATGTGCAGTGGGTGCAGTAGCACCCATCGCGCATGTGCAATGGGGCTACGCCTGGGGGCCCCTGCACTGCCCATGGCAAGTGCATGGGCAGTGCAGGGGACCCCAGGGGCACCCCAAGTCCCCCTTACTGCCAGGCTTTCCATGGCGGGGTTTACCGCCGTGGCCAGGCTGGCGGTCGGGGACTCATAATCCCTATGACCGCCAGGTATAGTGGAGGGGCCAATGGTATGACCGTGGCTATTGCGCCACGGTCATAATAGCTGGCGGAACACCGCCAGCCTGTTGGCAGTGTTACCGCCAGCTTATTGCCGGCCACCAGGGTCGTAATGAGACCCTAAATGTGAATGAAATACCACATATGATTACTGTAACCACTACAGAATTTTATGTGTAATCTGCAGGACACTGGTTCCAGTCCTTCTGAAAAAGTGTAGTTGGTAAATATATCAAGATCACAGATCTGTGTAGCCTTCAGAAGACAAATCCCAATCCAGGTGAAAAACTGTGCATCATGAACTGCATAGTTTGCAGGTCACAGATTATAATCCCAGAGAAAAAGCTCAATGGTTTAAGGCACCCACTACGGAGACAGCTACTTCGGAGACCTGTGTGTAGTTTATATGTGAAAGGGTTTAATCCCAGTGATCTAGCACCCTCAAATTGGTGTCCTAATATGATGAGCTGTGTATATGGAAAATGAATGTTTTGGTAGTAATTTTGAAGTTGTTACCATCAAAAGGTGAAACATACAATAGTATAACGAATATCGGCATACAGTATCAAATGTAGGACTGGAAACCATAAAACAGACCAAAAAAACAAACCCAAATATTAAGAAGAAAAATAAAAGAAAATCATACAAACAAATGAGCCCACAACAAGATCTCACAGAAATAAGTTAGCCCAAACCTTGTTTAACCGCTTTCGGGCCTTGAGGTCTTTGCCCTCAGATTCAAGTTTGTAAGTCTGTACGAACAATGACCACCATTCAGAAACTGTAAGGGGGATACATTGCACCCAAGCTCTAGCAAAATATAAACAGGCTACAGTTAGTGCAATTGATACCACTGATGTAAGTCTAAGTTTAACGTCAGATTTGTAAGCCAACATAATATCCTTGACAGACCATTCCACTGAATGCTACAAATGAAAGGATAACAGCTGAGCAACACCAGACCAAAATGTTTTAAGTGTAGGGCATTCAAGAACATATGGGTAATATTAGCAGCGAGTTGGTCACATTTAGGACAATGCGTCTTATAGTTCAAGCTATTCCTAGACCATTTACCTATTCTGCCTGGGGTGTAGTATAACATACACAGGGGGTCATTCCGACCCCGGAGGGCGGTGGGCGCCGCCCGCCGGGCGCAAACCGCCCAAACACCGCACCGCGGTCAAATGACCACGGTGGTGATCACAACTTTCCCGCTGGGCCGGCGTGCGATCTCAAGCAGATCGCCCGCCGGCCCAGCGGGAAAGCCCCAGCAAAGATGAAGCCGGCTCCAAATGGAGCCGGCGGATTTGCTGGGGTGCGACGGGTGCAGTGGCACCCGTCGCGATTTTCAGTGTCTGCTTTGCAGACACTGAAAATCTTAATGGGGCCCCCAGGGGCCCCACGACACCCGTTCCCGCCAGCCTCTTCCTGGCGGTGTAAACCGCCAGGAACAGGCTGGCGGGAAGGGGGTCGGAATCCCCATGGCGGCGCTGCATGCAGCGCCGCCATGGAGGATTCCCTGGGGCAGGGGAAAACCGGCGGGAAACCGCCGGTTCCCCTTTTCTGACCGCGGCTTTACCGCCGCGGTCAGAATTGCCCCGGAAGCACCGCCAGCCTGTTGGCGGTGCTTCCTCTGCCCTCTGCCCTGGCGGTTACAAACCGCCAGGGTCCGAATGAGGGCCACAGTGTTCAAAATTGTTGCAGTTTAAGGCTGACTGAGCAAAAAGATCAATGTATGACATCAAAAGCAGCCAAAATGTTGTCTACTGAGATATCCTGGCCATGATTAGCATCCCACTTATCAGTTAAAATAGACCTATCATCTGCCATACCAAATGTCAAAATGCGATACAAAGTCCTAATTGAAGGTTTACAGTCTAGGGTAAGAAATATAAGTCAGAATATCCTCATTCTTGTCCCTGGCCATAAATACCGTATTATGTAGAAAACAATTTTTAACTTGTAGATATTGTATTGTAATAGTATTTATATAGCGCTTACTACCTCTGATGAGGCGTCAAAGCACTTTTCGGCGAGTAGCACGCTACTCCCGAACCCAACAAGAATTAGTGATGGATTAGTATCGGGAAATATGCGTACAGTTTTAGTATTATTATGAGTTAATTTGAGCCGTGGACATGAGAGTTTGTTAGTTAGATCGACTGGAGTAATGGAGGGGTGGAGGAGGAAAGAATCCAGAAGTGTTAATTGGGAGTATATGTTATTAGGATTTAGGCTTGGGATGAGTAAAGGGGGATGGAGGAGTGAAGAGTCTGTGGAAGGGGTTAGGGAGATCATAGTAACAGGGTGAGATAAATGAGGGCGAATTTAGTAGGGTTGTTTGGGAGGTCATGGTAGTAAAGTGAGGTTTGGTGAGTTAGATGTGGAAGCGGAGGGAAGAGCTTAGGCAGAGTTATTTAGGAGATGAAAGTAGTAGAATGGATTTGGGATGAGTCAGAGTTGGAATGCACAACCTGATGGAAGCCCAAGAGGGGGCAAGTACGAGCCACACACGAGGGCGGGCGAGAAAGCATCGCTTACCACAAGTTCGGCTGGCAGTTCTGAAATCTTGTCTGAATGACGCACGCTCTCTTTTGCTTTTATTGGAAAAAAGACTACTTCTGGAGAAGATCAAAGAGTGTTTGTAGGGTAGAGAAAGCCCAGACCCCCTCCAATTCAAAATTCTGACCAGCAGTCGCAATACCCTAGCTAACCCAATTATAAAACACTGAGTTGCAAACAATAGATGGGAAAATAGGATTTCCCCAGATTGGTGAAAGTGAATGGTGCAAATTTCACTCCAGATTAGAAAAGCATCCCTAATAATCTTAAACCGTACCCTCTTAAAAAAAATCGGTGTTACTGCATGTGCTCGGAGCAAACCGAAAGTCTGTCCCAAAGCCATTTGGTAACCTATAGCTTAGCCATCGAGCTCATGATGAGTAACAATATTTTGAAGACGAGAGTCTAAGGCAGCCCAAAAGTACAACTTAAAGTCAGGAAGAGAAAAAACTCCTTGATTGGGTGGAAGTTTTAAAAGACTAATAGCCCTTTTGGCTCTCCAATACCCCCAAATAAAACTACAAATTGTCCCCTCAAGACATTGCAGTGGTTATTCAACTGCATCTTTGCAATAACCGATTTTAAGAGGGATTCATAATTCAAAGAGACAATACACTGCACATTGGCACAGAGCTTAACCTTGAGATACGTCGTAGCAGTGGTGACTATCGCTGGGATTGGTAAATCAGATTGAAAGTTGGAAATAACTTGCTCTTTAGATAGGTTAAACTTCTAACCGAAAACCGGCCAAAACCTTTCTACTTCCATTGCAATCTGATCCATTGCCGCCAAGGGATCAGTAGAATAGATATATGGTTATAAAGAAGCAACGCAATAATCAAATACTTTGCATAATTGGCTTCCTTAACTCACCAATGTGTTACATTTCAGAGCAGGACCAAGAGTGGAACACAGAAGCTAAGGTGTGATCCTTTGGCCTTACCTCTCCAATGTTTGCTGTTTGAAAATAAAAAATGGAGAGAGAGAGGTATTAACCCAAAGCACATCCTTCTAAAAAATACTAATTTACACAACAAGTGCCTGGTTTGTAAAACAAGAGGATAGCCTGTGGTGTCCTCTGTACCATGTAGGTATCCAGAGAAATTTATCATGGCTGAGGTGACCTTTCTGACCTGTACTCCTGAGGAGCAGCATGGACTGTTCCCACGAGAAGCAGGGTCAAGACTGATTTGCATATGGCTAGGTCCAAACTGAGGCGGCACTGTGGCCAAAAAATCAATGGACTGGGATGCGGTCCTGAACAATTGCCAGTGGCTGAGAATAACTCAAGCATTCCATCCGTCACCTTGTGCTTTTTTGCTTTTGATGCCCTACGTGCACCTGGTATGCCCAAACATAGGTCCCGGGCACACTGTGCTACTGGAGCCAAGCTACACCTGGCTGAAGATCCCCAACTAGAGCAAAAACACTCCTTGGTTGCTTGTGTTCTGATTCAGGGAATGTCCTAGCCTGGCAGTTCAGGCTGGGCTGTTCCCACGAGGGGCAGGGTCAAGACGGATTTTCATATGACTGGGTCCAACCTGAGGTGGCCTGGTGGGCAAAAAAAATGATGGATTGGGATGCGGCCCCAAGTAATTGCCAGTGCCTGAGATTAATTCAAACATTGCATCCATCACCTTGTTTTTTTTGCATTTGCCACCCTAAGTGCACCTGGCATTCCCAAACATGGGTTCTGGGTACACTGTGTCACTGGAACCGAGCTACACCTGGCTGAAGAGCCTAAATAGGGCAAAACTGTTCCTCTGTCGCTTGTGTTCTGGTTCAGGGAGGAAATTACCTGACAGTTTGGGCTGGACTTTTACATGAGGAGCAGGGTCAAGACTGATTTGCATGTGACTGGGTCCAAACTGAGGTGGCCTGGTGAGCAAAAAGAAACAATTGATTGGGATGCAGCACCAAGCGATTGCCAGTGGCTGAGATTAATTAAAGCATTCCTTCCCTGACCTTGTTCTTTTTGCATTTGCCGCTCTAAGCGCCGGGTATGCCCTGATGTGGATCCGGGGCTCACTAAAACCAAGTTATACCTGGCTGAAGGGCCTTACCTAGGGAAAAACTGGCCCAAGGTTGCTTGTGTTCTGCTGCAGGGAGGACCTGGCAGGGCAGTTAGGGCTGGGCTGTTCCCAGGAAGGGCAGGGTCAAGACTGATTTGCATATGGCTGGGTCCAAACTGAGGTGGCATGGTGGGTAAAAAAAAGGATGGGTTGGGATGGCACCATGAGCAATTGCAGTGGCTGAGATTAATTCAAGCATTCCTTCTATCATCTTGTTCTTTTTGCATTTACCACCCAAAGTGTGCCTCGTATGTCCAGGCGTGGTCCCATGCTCACTCTGCCACTGGAACCAAGCTGTACCTGGCGGAAGAGCCCTAACTAGGGCAAATCTGGTTCTAGGTTGCTCGTGTTCTGGTTCAGGGAGGAAATTACATGGCAGTTTTGGTTGCACTGTTCGATGAGGAGCAGGGTTAAGACTGATTTGCATGTGGCTGGATCTAAACTGAGGACGCCTGGTGAGCAAAAAACAAAAAAACAAAGGATTGGGATGCTGCCCAAAGCTGTTGCCAGTGGCTGAGATTAATTCAAGCATTCCATCCCTCACCTTGTCCTTTTTGCATTTGTGGCCCTAAGTGTGCCAGGCATGCCCAGACATGAGTCCTGGGCTCCCTGTGTCACTGGAACCAAGCTATACCTTGCTAAAGAGCTCTAACTAGGGAAAAAACTGTCCTAGGCTGCTTGTGTTCTGGTTCAGCAAGGACCTGGCCTGGCAGTTTCGGGTGGGCTGGTTCCATGAGGAGCAGGGTTAAGTCTGATTTGCATATGGCTGGATAGAAACTGAGGTGGCACAGAGGGCAAAAAAGATGAGTTAGAATTCAGCTCTGCACGATTTCCAGTGGCTGAGATTAATTTAAGCATTCGATCTATCACCTTGTTGTTTTTGCATTTGCTACCCTAGGTGCACTGGTTATGCTCAAATATGGTTCCCAGGCTCACTGTGCCACTGTAACCTAGCTATGCCTGGCTGAAGATTGTGAGTGGCTGAGATTAATTCACCACTCCATCCATCACCTTGTTCTATTTGCATTTGCCACTCTAAGTGCGCTGGGTATGCCCAGATGTGGTTCCTGGCTCATTGTGCCACTGGAACCAAGCTATACCTGGCTGAAGAGCCCTAACTAGGGTGCAAACAGTCCTAGGTTGCTTGTGTTCTTGTTCAAGGAGGACCTGGCCTGGCAGTTCAGACTGGGCTGTTCCCATGAGGAGCCGGGCCAAGGCTGATTTGTATATGGCTGGGTCAAACCTGAGGTGGCACAGTGGGCAAAAAAACAATGGGTTGGATTTTGGCCCTGTGCGTTGCATTTGGTGCCCTAAGTGCACCGGTTATGCCCAGGTGTGGGTCCCAGTCTCACTGTGCCACTGAAACCAAGATACACCTGGCTGAAGAGCCTTAACTAGGGTGAAAGTGGTCCAAGATTGTCTGTGTTACAGTTTGAGAAGGACCCGCCCTGGAGGTTCTGGCTGGACAGCTCCCATGAGGTTCAGGTTTAAGACTGATTTGCATATGGCTAGATCTAAACTGAGGTGGCATGGTGGACAAAAAAAACAATGACTTTGGATGCGGCCTGAGTGATTGCCAGTCGCTAAAATTAACTCAAGCCTTCCAAACCATCACCTTGTTCTTTAATGTTCATCATGGGCACCCTATCTACATGAGGGTTGGCAAATATCACTTTAGCGTAGTGAACCGGTGCTGAGTGTCCCAAATAAATTGTCACTTGACGAAAACAGAAATCCAGCTGTTTTGTAAAAATGTCCTCGCATATATTCTCTAGGAATTCAATTTATTTAGCGAGTACCCAAATAAGACTAAAATCTTTTGTTTTTGGATGTCTAACAAAACTAAATTATTCATCCATCCAAAAGGTGTTGCCAACACTATATAGGTCACTACCTTCATCATGGCTCTTATAATCCCTGCCTAATATGAACTCATAACATGCAAAATAATGAGGTGTAAGGTTCTTATAACTGTTCCCACAAGTCACTTCCTATCCTAAAGACAGAGCAGCAGCCTTGAGATGGATGCATCATTAACAGAGCCTTTGGAATTATGTGGAACCAAACCTTGCAGCTGGGTTGACTAGATGATGTGGCAAGAAAGGCCAAGTTGTGCAGTGCAATGTGGCACATTTTATGCAGTGTTTATTTTGTAAATTATACAACTTGTAACACTGTCTGGGTAATTAGTGACAGTTTAACAACAACACTTCACAATGAGCAATTTGAAAGGTGACAAGTCAACCTTACGAATGGCTTTCCACTGTGAAGGACCAAATAATGTCACATTTTTACTAACATTTGATTATTTATGCTAAAAACACTTATTTTTATAAAAATCTGCAGTTTGCGCAACAAATTATGGATTATGTGGCAAATGCAGCAAATCCATAACTATGCGGAAAACACAATGGCCACAGATTTGGATAATTCCAGTGGCCTAGATCATAAGGCATTTGTTCCCTGATTTTTCATTGCTTTCCTCTCATAGTGGTAGTCTTTTTGCCCCCAATTTTTGCTATTTTTTCCTTTAGGATTTCTTGTGGATTTGGCTTCAGGTAGGCTTTTTCTGGGCTCATTCCTAGCCATGAATGACTTTGTTTTTGGTGCCTTACTTACGGTGGAGGCTGGTAGTTTTATAAGAGAGGGGGCCATGGCGGGAGACACACTTACACACATACACCTCACTCACACAAATTCATTCTCACACACCCATTCACAACACTCACTAACAAATACACTTACATTCATACATGCACGCACACTCCAAACACACAAAAACAACCCATAAAATTTACCTCAAAAGCAGCAACTCCGACAGGGAAGCCTCCAAGGTCCCAGGCTGACCTATAGATAGCACCTTGGTGCAGTGGGGTAACAAAACTGAAGAAGTCCCCCCTACAAAGTACCTGTAGTGGGTCCCCTCCCCACTGGACCCAGTCAGGGAACTCCCGCCCGTGCCTAGTGCACTGTGCTGAGGGGGGCTTCCTGGAGCTCGGGGGCCCCGGACCACAGTGCCTGAAAGGGCCTTTGTTACACAACTACCTTGGCGACTGGGAAGAGAAACCCTTTCTTCTTGCAACCAAGAAGGAAACATAGAAAGACCTTCCCGTCGACCCAAAATTGTACCAATCTGAGGGATTGTACTTTGAGCCCTCCTGTACTCTGCACCCCCTAGCTCTGTGGCCCTCGTTCTTTCTAGCCCTTTGCCTTACATTTAATTTCAACAGGAAGGAGAATGGTCACTCTGCTTCCAGTGGGGCAAATGCACAGGCAAACACATGTTGCTTGTGCATCATTAGTGAAGGACTGACTACATTAGAGAAGCAATACCACACTGGAACAAGTCGGGGCCCACGTATCAGAAGGTGGATACAAGCCTGCAATAATTTTAACAAGCTGGTGCATTGTGGAAGCTGGCATGAAGAAATGGCTAGATTTATTGCTTTGCTAAATGTGATATTGTGGGTACTGTATACCGAGTTCATTGTTCTTTAAAATACTGGGTGACTGGAGCGACCACTGACCCTCGGGTAGGTCGCTCCCCTGCTCACGCAGCGCCTCTAGTCCCTGACTGCCTTCCTCTCCTGTGAGTGTGCTCCCCCCTTCTTGCCCGTGTACCCCGAGTGCTTGAGCTTGTGCTGGTGCTGACTGAAATCCCTTTTTTCTCATTGTATCCCATGCGTGTGCCCCCGAGTGACTGAAATTCCCCTTTTCTCTCCTTGTATCCCGTGCGTGTGCTCCCGAGTGCCGTGCGCCGTCCTCCCCTCTCAGCCCCTCCTTTTAGTAGATTTAGTAGGCTCTTGTTCCCTTTTCGCCGTCTTGCCGCTTTTCCCGCCGCTCCTACCGCGCTTTTCCCGCCGTTTTTTGCCGCTCTTTTTTGCCGCTCTTTTTTGCCGCTTCCAGCTCCCCTGCCCGCCCACCTCCCGCCTCCCAGCTTACCCCGCCTCCCCACCTACCCTTAAATGGCGGCCGCTGCGAGGCAGAGGTAGCGACCACTGACCCTCGGGTAGGTCGCTCCCCTGCTCACGCAGCGCCTCCAGTCCCTGACTGCCTTCCTCTCCTGTGAGTGTGCTCCCCCCTTCTTGCCCGTGTACCCCGAGTGCTTGAGCTTGTGCTGGTGCTGACTGAAATCCCTTTTTTCTCCTTGTATCCCATGCGTGTGCCCCCGAGTGACTGAAATTCCCCTTTTCTCTCCTTGTATCCCGTGCGTGTGCCCCCGAGTGCCGTGCGCCGTCCTCCCCTCTCAGCCCCTCCTTTTAGTAGATTTAGTAGGCTCTTGTTCCCTTTTCGCCGTCTTGCCGCTTTTCCCGCCGCTCCTACCGCGCTTCTCCCGCAGTTTTTTGCCGCTCTTTTTTGCCGCTCTTTTTTGCCGCTTCCAGCTCCCCTGCCCGCCCACCTCCCGCCTCCCAGCTGACCCCGCCTCCCCACCTACCCCTTAAATGGCGGCCGCTGCGAGGCAGAGGTAGCGACCACTGACCCTCGGGTAGGTCGCTCCCCTGCTCACGCAGCGCCTCCAGTCCCTGACTGCCTTCCTCTCCTGTGAGTGTGCTCCCCCCTTCTTGCCCGTGTACCCCGAGTGCTTGAGCTTGTGCTGGTGCTGACTGAAATCCCTTTTTTCTCCTTGTATCCCATGCTTGTGCCCCCGAGTGACTGAAATTCCCCTTTTCTCTCCTTGTATCCCGTGCGTGTGCCCCCGAGTGCCGTGCGCCGTCCTCCCCTCTCAGCCCCTCCTTTTAGTAGATTTAGTAGGCTCTTGTTCCCTTTTCGCCGTCTTGCCGCTTTTCCCGCCGCTCCTACCGCGCTTTTCCCGCCGTTTTTTGCCGCTCTTTTTTGCCGCTTCCAGCTCCCCTGCCCGCCCACCTCCCGCCTCCCAGCTGACCCCGCCTCCCCACCTACCCCTTAAATGGCGGCCGCTGCGAGGCCGCGCAGCGGGCACGCCGCTGGCGCGCCAAAGGCGCGCCTAAGGCAAGCCCGTCTGCGCCCGTCCGCGCCTGGACCGCGCCTAGTGCCCGAACCCCTGGCCCCCGCGCCCCCCGCTTGACCTATGACTCCGCCACCCTCGCCAACCTCAACCCCGGCCGCGCGCCGGGCTGCTACCGCGCCACCCCCAAACGTACCCACGGACCCTTCACCTGCAGCATCTGCCGCTTCACCTGCCTACGGACCCACACCGCCACCACCAAGAACGACGCCCCCGGAAGCAACCTCGAATGCATCCTGGTCAACACCCGCTCCGTCCACAGGCACGCCATCGAACTGTGGAACCTCATCAACTCAACGAACCCAGACATCGCCTTCCTCACCGAGACCTGGATGAACCCCTCCTCGGCACCCGACATCGCCATAGCCATCCCCGACGGCTACAAAATCATCCGGAGAGACCGCTTCAACCGCACCGGAGGAGGCATCGCCATCGCACACAAAAGCTCCATCAGCATCTCGACCCACACCGACAACTCACTTCCCGACGCCGAACACCTCCACTTCGCGATCCACATCGACCCCAAGACAACCCTAAGAGGCACCCTCATGTACAGACCACCAGGACCCCGCACCAAGTTCAGCGAAGACATCGCAGACTTCGTCAACCCCCACGCACTCTCATCCACCGACTACATCCTCCTAGGAGACCTCAACTTTCACCTGGAGAACCACACCGACAACAACACCACCGCCGTTCTAGACAACCTCGCCAACCTGGGACTGAAACAACTGGTCAACACCCCCACCCACTACGCCGGACACACGCTCGACCCCATCTTCTCCTCAAGCAAACACATCACCTTCAGCCACACCACCGAACTCACATGGTCGGACCACAGCTGCGTCCACTTCAGCTTCAAGAAAACCACCGTGCATCACCACACCCGGCAACCACCAAAAAGATACTGGAACCGAATCACCACAGAACAACTCGCAGCAACGCTCTCCCTGAACCAACCCACCAGCACCAGCAACCCCAACGAGGCCGCCAACAACCTCACCAACTGGATCTCCGACTGCGCCAACCTCCTGGCCCCTCTAAAGACCCAAACCAACACCAACAACCACAAGAAAAACTCCTGGTTCACCACCGAACTCAAAAACTCCAAGAAAGAATGCCGCCTCCGCGAGAAGACATGGCGCCTCAACCCGACAGAGGAAAACCTGACAGCTCTCAAGGACACCACCCGCCAACACCACCAACGCCTCCGCACCGCACGAAAAACAGCCTACCAGAACAGACTTGACAACAACGCCCACAACAGCAAGGAACTATTTGGCATCGTCAAAGAGCTCTCCAACCCGGACGCAGAAACCAACCCCATCCCTCCCTCACAGGACCTCTGCGACTCCCTAGCGACATTCTTCCACCGTAAGATTGCCGACATCTACAACAGCTTCATGACCACCAACATGAACCCGCCCCCGGAAGCCGCAAACGACATCTCCACCATCCTCGCCTGGAACCCTACCACCACCGAGGAAACCACCCGCGTCATGAACTCGATCCACTCGGGATCACCCTCCGACCCCTGTCCTCACCACATTTACAACAAGGCCGACAACATCATCGCACCCCACCTCCGAGACGTCATCAACGCCTCCCTCACCACTGCTACCTTCCCTGATAGCTGGAAACACGCAGAACTCAACGCCCTCTTAAAGAAACCTACAGCAGACCCCACCGAACTCAAAAACTTCCGGCCTATCTCCCTCCTACCGTTCCCCGCCAAAGTGATTGAGAAAATCGTCAACGCTCAACTCACCGCCGCCCTGGAAACCTCCGACTCCCTCGACTCCACTCAGTTCGGATTCAGGGCCAACCACAGCACCGAAACCGCCCTCATCGCAGCCACGGACGACATCCGAGCCCTGACCGACAAGGGTGAAACCGTGGCCCTCATTCTCCTGGATCTCTCTGCAGCCTTCGACACGGTCTGCCACCGCACCCTGATAGACCGCCTCTGCAGCGCCGGCATCAGAGGCAAGGCCCTGGAATGGGTCATCTCCTTCCTCTCCGGAAGGACCCAGAGAGTCCGCCTCCCCCCCTTCAGATCCGCAGCCACGGAGATCATCTGCGGCGTACCCCAAGGATCCTCCCTCAGCCCCACCCTATTCAACGTCTACATGACCCCCCTGGCAAACATCGCACGCAAACACGGACTCGACATCATATCCTACGCCGACGACACCCAGCTCATCTTATCCCTCACCAACAACCCCACATCAGCAAGGACCAGACTGCACGACGGCATGAAGGAAGTAGCGACCTGGATGACAGACAGCCGACTGAAACTGAACACAGATAAAACGGAGGTCCTCATCCTCGGCCCTACCCCCTCCGCATGGGACGACTCCTGGTGGCCCCCCGCCCTAGGCAGCACTCCCCAACCGACCAACCACGCACGCAACCTCGGCTTCATCCTGGACTCCTCCCTCTCGATGACCAGACAGGTCAACTCGGTGACCTCAGCGTGCTTCAACACCCTCCGCATGCTCCGCAAGATCTTCCGCTGGATCCCCATCGACACCAGGAAGACCGTCACCCACGCCCTCGTCACCAGCCGCCTGGACTACGGGAACACTCTGTACGCCGGCATCACCACCAAGCTGCAGAGGAAACTTCAACGGATCCAGAACGCCGCAGCACGACTCATCCTGGACATACCTCGCCACCACCACATCTCCGGACACCTGAGAAAACTCCACTGGCTCCCGGTCAACAAGAGGATCACCTTCAGACTCCTCACCCACGCACACAAAGCCCTCTACAACCTCGGACCCAAACTCATCAACTCCCGCGTCTCCTTCTACACCCCTCCGCGCACTCTGTGCTCCACCGGTCAGGCCTTGGCAGCCGTTCCCCGCATCCGCAAAACCACCGCCGGAGGAAAATCCTTCTCTTTTCTGGCAGCGAAGACCTGGAACTCCCTGCCCAGTCACCTTCGCGCCATACCCGAACACCTCCCCTTCAGAAGGCAGCTCAAGACCTGGCTCTTCGAGCACTGACCCCCTCCCCCCCAGCGCCTTGAGACCCTTATGGGTGAGTAGCGCGCTTTATAAATGTGATTGATTGATTGATTGATTGGATACTGATCCGACGATGCTGCATTAAACACTGGGACGTTACAGGTGCTGGGCTCCTTGTTTTGTAAATTTACATGATTGGGCATTATGAATAGCTGTCTGAGGTTAGTTCACTGTGTCCGGCGATACTATAGGAACTGGCCCCGAGGGTGGTGGTTTACATACTGAGGCATTATGGACGGTGGACTGAAGTGGTCATTTAGGAATTTTTGGCTATTGTGCTTTACATATTGGGACACTGATGAAGCTCACTTGGATATGGCTGATTATGTACTTGAACAAAACTGGTTTGCCTGTTGTGCTGTACAGACCAGGAAAAAACTGTCCTTGCTAGTTTTCTTTAGATACTATGGATTGTAGAAAATTACCTGGTTGCAGACCTGTCTATCCTGGGGCACCTTAGAAGTGCGATCCACTATTTTTAGTTACTAGGGGCCTCATGTATAACTTTTTGACACAGGGCAGTTCTGCCAGGCTTTTTGCTGTGCTACCTTGCATCAAAAGGAAAGAGCAGGAATGTGCCCCGTTAATGAAATATGGCTCATTTATGTCCTTTCTGTCTGCACTGGTGCACAAATTGGTGCCTAGCTCCAAAGCAAGCACCCCACACCATGGTGCAAGGGTGTCTGTGTTGTTGGCATGATTGTTTTGGTGCAGGAAGGGACAACTTCCTGCACAAAAACAATGAATGAAGGCATTTTCCTCTTTCTATGTGTGCTGCATAATTCAGCAAAGAGTAAAAAAACGAGGAGAAATAAAGTTATTTCTCCTTGTTACGCCTCCCCTGAGGATGTGTACAGTTTTGACGCATTCCCAGGTTTGCAGATCCTTGTTAGCCTGGGAATGTGTCAAAACCCATGGGTGTTGCATGAGAAAACACACTGCAAAACGTCAAAGAATGCTAGCTTGACGCAGAGTAAGGCAAGGCAGCGCTTTGTGCAGATTTGCCTTACTCCATATCTATGAGGCCATGGAAGGTCAATCAACCATATCTATGATTGAGAAGCATGTACCATCAGAGCGTCATAAAGAGTGACGCTCCGGCGGCACAGACCTTTTGTAAATGAGGCCCTAGGTTTATACTGATCCACAACATTAGATTCTAGTGACTGTAGAAAGTGGTCCAAACGTGCTGTCTCCATTATGGGACAGTGTGGAAAATGTTCTGCCTATATTGCGTAACATGTTGGTGCAATGTGAACTGGCATAGCAATAGTGCTATTTCAAAAGAATACCTCTATATATTCAATATATCTAATAGATTGTGCAGCAAAATACTCTGTTAGTCCTAATTTCAAAGCTTTCTGAAGCGTTTGAGGCTTAATATATAAGATCACCTACTTATAGTAGTTAGGGGTATGAAATATTTTCCAGGACTGTTATGCATTCCCAGTCCATCCCTTTAATGAAAAATCTCTCATGAAGACTATGTGGTGCTGGAATCTATAAGTAATGTGTCTGGGCCCACTCTATAAATTAAAAGCAGGGAAATGTGGAGATGCATTACATTGGAGGACAGAGACAGCTGCCTCTGTCATTACTTTGGGTGACAACATGACACTGGGTCACTAGGGACACCACTTCCAGTCATTAACTTTTCACCTTCAAATCAATGATCACTGGTGTGTTAGTATAATTAGTTCAGTGGAAGTAAAACCAGACAATACCTAGAATGTGTTAGGTGATCCAAGCCTGGAAACAGCCATAATGATTTGTAGGGAGGTGATTGCGCTAGTCCTTATGACGGGTGGTTCTTC
Organism: Pleurodeles waltl; assembly: GCF_031143425.1. Classification (NCBI taxonomy): domain Eukaryota; kingdom Metazoa; phylum Chordata; class Amphibia; order Caudata; family Salamandridae; genus Pleurodeles; species Pleurodeles waltl. The sequence goes on from NC_090444.1 coordinate 957,218,453, forward strand.
CATTACGGTTTAGGAGCATCGCCCACTGTTAAAAATGCCCCCAGACACTGCCGAGTGATGAACAATAAAAAGGTAATAAAGTTAATTTATTACCATTTTATTTTTCATCTCCCGTCCCGAACCAAGTGTCAGGATGGGTAGGGGCTAGCTGAGTAACAGTAGCAGGGAGGGGTGGTGGGCATCCTGTGCACTTGTTTAAAGTGTGCATGTCTCCTTGTTCAGCTATCCTGCAATGGCGAGCCAGACATGCACACTTTAAACCTCTCAACCCAGCTGTCTTGGACAGATGAGTTGAGGGCAAACATAGGCCTCCAGTGCCCTCAAGAAGTCGCTCCCTCCAGTCCTGGCACTTCTGTCATGCTGGTTAACGGCATGAGAGCAGCGCCAGGTTTAGTTAAGGGAGTTGGAGCCTGAAGAAAACATGGCAACCGAAGCCAGGAGGACATCACCGTGCAAGCAAGGTAAGTTATTTTTTAATTTATTCATTTTATTTAATCCCTCCTTGTGCCCACCCCTACTCATTTGCCTGCTCCATCATTCTCAGTAGTTGTCGGCCACCCCTGGTCATTACCACAAAACGTTTGAGTATCAGAAACATACTAAATCATCCACCTGCTCTGAACCCCTATATTCCCGGAATTTCAGTTGGCTCCTGTACTCAAGAGGTGTAGAAGGTCATCAGTCTGAAGAAATTGTGATGACATAGACAATAAAGCACATCGATGTTTAGGTCACGAACTTGGTGTTAAACGTTCTATATAACTAACCATGCAACACAATACAGATCTATTGTATGCCTTGGATCGTAGATCTACTTAATTTCTGAGTATCTATATACTCACTGCAAGTGATTTTCATCATAGTTAAAAGCACAAAAGTAGCTTCAAGATGCAGCACAGCACCCCACAGACAATTCTTTCAGGAAAGCAGGAACACAAGGCTCTACACACATTGCAGTACGGTGCTTGAGGACTGGGTGAAAACAGATTACTGAATCCCAGATGCATCTGAACAGTGGTGCAAATCTATCTATCTATCTATCTATCTATCTATCTATCTATCTATCTATCTATCTATCTATCAATCTATCAGTTAGTTAACTATAACTTGCGCCACTGCCATGCAGTTTTTAATCAGAAATGTTACTGCAAATATTACATTGATATTATATATGATGTTATCAAAGATGTCATGAGTGCTGTAATTTGTAAGTTATAGTTACCTTAGGGCACAAGTTATGGTTACTTGAAGTAAGTAATTATAACTAGTGAATTTCTATGGTTTTGTACGTTTAAAATGTGAGCCTAACTATAACGCCCCTGTAACCTTTAGATTCTGAAGTGAATTTATATTTGTTCTTAAATTCTATTTCCAAACTATAACGTCCTTATAACCTTTGTTTTGTTTAGTGAATTTCTATACTTTTTTAACGTATAGTAATTTTCATTACTATACCTTAATCCAACCCTCTTTAAGCACCCAACATTGCACTGTGCACAGTCTTCACTAATGAGCAGCAAAGGTTGCCCACAGGACCTGGCTTGCAGCCAGACCCTGTGGCCTACCCCCCTAACCACTCAAACCCATGCTGTGCATGACCCTTGGGCGTGCGTGGCCGGAGTTCACTGCTGCCTCTCTGGGTGTAAGAATAGGTGTGAGAGGGTGTATCTGGGAGTGAGAATGACTGAGAGTGGCTGTCTGGGTGTGAGAGTGTGTACATCAGTGTTTTAGTGGGTTTATCAGTGTGTGCGTGGGTGTGTGAGAGTCTGAGTGGGTCTGTGAGTGGGTGTGTGAGGGTCTGACCAGGGCTGTGAGTAGGTGTGTGAGTGTCTGGGTGGGTCTGCGAGTGACTGCATAAGTATCTGCGTGGTCTGTCTGTGGGAGAAAAGATGGAAAGAGAGAGTGTGAGAGAGAGAGGGAGATAGAGAGAAAGTGAGAAGGAGAGAGATAGAGAGTTTTTTAGGCTTTGATATATGATATACTTAGAATGAGATAGCTTTGGACCAACTGAACAGAAACATTTATTTGTAAATTAAAAAGAGTAAAATTACCTTTCAGTATAAGCCTTAAACATTTGTAGTAAAAAAAAAAAGAGGGAAAAGACTCTAGCTGGCCTCGAACCCACAACACTCAGGTGGTCATTCTGACCCTGGCGGTTGAAAACCGCTAGGGCAGAGTGCCGCGGAAGCACCGCCAACAGGCTGGCGGTGCTTCATGGGCAATTCTGACCGCGGCGGTAAAGCCGCAGTCAGAAAAGGGCATCCGGCGGTTTTCCGCCGGTTTACCCCTGCCCCAAAGAATCCTCCATGGCGGCGCTGCTCGCAGCACCGCCATGGGGATTCCGACCCCCTTCCCGCCATCCTGGTCCTGGCGGTAAAAACCGCCAGGAACAGGATGGCGGGAACGGGTGTCGTGGGGCCCCCTAACAGGGCCCCATAATGATTTTCAGTGTCTGCCTAGCAGACACTGAAAATCGTGACGGGTGCCACTGCACCCGTCGCACACCAGCAACTCCGCCGGCTCCATTCGGAGCCGGCTTCATCGTTGCTGGGGCTTTCCCGCTGGACGGGCGGGCGGCCTTTTGGCGGTCGCCCGCCCGCCCAGAGGGAAAGTCAGAATGACCGTCGCGGTCATTTGACCGCAGTGTGGTCTTCTGGCGGTCTCTGCCCGGCGGGCGGTGCCCGCCGGGGTCGGAATGACCCCCTCAGTGTGAAGGTCAATGACCTTCGCACTGATTTATTATTTTTTTTTAGCCCTTTGTGGAATATCTGAGCCAGCGGGGAAGCCCATGGACCCTACATGTTTTTTGTTACTACTTTGTTTTTTATTGTAAAACAAGCCCTTTACGGGCTATCTGGATGGAGGGTGATGCCTCAAGGCCTCCCATGCCGTCCCATTGCTTCAGCAACCAAGGAGCTCGCTGTCAAAAATGGGAGTGTTTGCTCTGGCTTGGCTGCAGCTTCAAAGCTTCAGCCAAGCCAGAGCAAACAGCTATGTCTTGGAGGTAGGCAACCCGGGACTTAGCAGGAGCTGGCCCTAGTGGGTGACAGTCCCCAGGGTCATCAGTGGCTCCTTGTGGGGGGGGCACACAGCCCCCCTCCAATGTAGGCATAGCCCTGGGGAGGTGGTGGACCCCCAGGGCTATTGGGGGTGCAAAAAGGACCCACCTTACATCATTTAGTATGTGCCTTGGGGAGGTGGTCATCCCTGAGGCTACGGGGGGCACAGCCTCCCTGCTCATATTTCATTATAGCCCCAGAAAGGCAGTGGTCCCCGGGGCTCTCATATTAAAAGTATATTTGCCCTGGAAGTGGGTGGTGCCTGTGGCACAGGGTCCACATGCCCCCGCCATTAAAAAGAAAAGATTGCCCCCGGGACGGAATTCACAGTAAAAATGCTTTTTAGTCATGGAGGTTCTCTTTGAGACACTTTCACCAGAGCTAAGGGGTCAGGGTGTTCATACCCTGACCCCTTTTATATTTTGAATTTTTTTTTTCTGGGACTCGGCTTCAGCCAGGTCCCAAGGTGACTGCCAATACTTCCTTGTTAAAGTGTTGGCAGCTAATCAGATCTCAGCAGGAGATCAAGAGCGGTCGTGAATACTTCGCATCCCTTGATATACAATTTTGGATTCACTTAAATTTCCCAAAACATACTGAACGGATTTACACCAAATTTAAAAAAGGCTCTTATTCGACCAAGAGCTACCTTTCTGCCAAATTTGGTGTAATTACGTTCAGTGTTTTTTGTGCTGCTGCTGTTCAATTTTTCCTACAGGAATAAACATTGAAAACATTCTAAATTTCATCCCTCTTTTATTTTTGCCCCCGCTTGAGAGATCACCTCAAAACTTTCCAGACAGCAGCTCACCTGACTGTCATTTCCGTGAAGATTCGTTAAGCGACTCCAAAGATACAGGCAAGCAAAAAACAGCTTTTTCTATAGAAACTAGGTCCTAACTATAACTATCTAGTGGTGACCACCACTAGGTAATAAATATATATAGAGCTTTGTGCTGCATTGCCTTGCTCAATATCTATGAGGCCATGCAAAGCCATGGAAGGTGGCTGTGTTGCCTCATAGATATGATTGAGAAGCATGTACCACCAGAGTGTCATAAAGAGTGACGCTCTGGTGGCACAGACCTTTTGTAAATGAGGCCCTGGGTTTCTACTGATCCACAACTTTAGATTCTAGTCACTGTAGAAAGTGGTCCAAACTTGCTGTCTCCGTTATGGGACAGTGTGGAAAACGTTTTGCCTATCATGCGTTACATGTTGGTGCAAAGTGAACTGGCACAGCAATGGTGCTATTTCAAAAGAATTCTTTGCGAGACTGCCACTATTATCTATATATTCAATGTATCTAATAGATTGTGCAAAATACTCTGTTAGTCCTAATTTCAAAGCTTTCTGAAGTGTTTGAGGCTTAATACATAAGATCACTTACTTATAGTAGTTAGGGGTATGAAATATTTTCCAGGACTGTTATGCATACCCAGTCCATCCCTTTAATGAACAATCTCTCATGAAGACTATGTGGTGCTGGAATCCATAAGTTATGTGTCTGGGCCCACTCTACAAATTAAAAAGCAGGGAAATGGGGAGATGCATTGCATTGGAGGACAGAGACTGTCATTACTTTGGGTGATAACGTGACGCTGGGTCACTAGGGACACTGCCTCCAGTCATTAACTTTTCACCTACAAATCATTGATTACTGGTGTGTTAATATAATTAGTTAGGGAAGCAAAACAAGAGAATATCTATAATGTGTTAGGTGATCCAAGCCTGGAAACAGCAATAATGATTTGTAGGGAGGTGATCGCGCTTGTCCTTACGACGGGTGGTTCCTCCATTATGGTTTAGGAGCATCGCCCCACTGTTGAAAGTACCCCACTGCCGAGAGATGAAAAATAAAAAGGTAATAAAGTTAGTTTATTACCATTTTATTTTTCATCTCCCATCCCGAACTGAGTGTCAGGACGGGTAGGGGCTAGCTGAGTAAATGTAGCAGGGAGGGGTGATGGGCATCCTGTGCACTTGTTTAAAGTTTGCATGTCTCCTTGTCCAGCTATCTTGCAATGGCCAGCCAGACATGCACACTTTAAACCTCTCAACCCAGCTGTCTTAGAGTGTGCTTTTTGTTATTTAGTGTAAATCTGTTCAGTCTAGGCATGCAGATCCTCCGCGGATCAAACTGCCCTCGTGCTGATATCTGATTGGCTGCCAGCACTTCAGGAGATTGGGAGGCTTCGCAAAGCCATCATGCCTTTAGATATACAAATTTGGTTTTCCTTTAAATTCTCTTAAACTACTGAATCGATTTACACCAAATAGCATAATCTGCTTACCAAAAGCTACCTTTCTGCCACATTTGGTGTAGTTCCATACAGTGACTCTGGCTGTAGTTGTGTTCAAAGATCCAATGGGATTAACATTGGAAATACACTTTTTTTTACCCTCCTTTTTCTCAGCCCCCACTTGACGGATCACTCTGAATGTTCCCATGAACAACAAGATTCTTTGTCACACTTGTTTTCAGAATATTTTGTGAATGAAGATTAATCAAATGGTGCCAAAGATATAGGCAAGTCAAAAAAAGTCTTTCAATGGAAACATGGTCCTAACTACTACTACTGGTGACCGCCCCTAGGTAATATATATATATATATATATATATATTACATTACAATATATATATATTACCTACAAGCACCAATGGACGTTTGGCGTTTGGGAGGACATATATATATATATCTATATATCTATCTATATATAGATATAGATAGATAGATAGATATATATATATATATAGAGAGAGAGATATATATATATATATCTATGTATATATATATATATATATATATATATATATATATATATATATATATATATATATATATATATATATATATATTCATACTCCATGGCTGTTAGGGACCATCCAACAGGTTTGAAAAACGTAAAAAATTCCATTGGTGACCGTGGACGGAGCAGGGGCATAGCTTTGTGGGAGGTGTTTGGGCCCTCCCCCAAATAAAGGCATTCTTGGCTTGATAATTTAGTCTGGGGTCCTGGCGTTGGGTCTGCTATCTCTGTGTAGTATTTCCCCATGTGCCAAGAATAAAAGACAAAACTGTGACCTTTGATGTTAATGGGAGATAGACACGGATACACAGCTGGTTGCCTAATTTCAAAATATGAAACCAGATAAACTGGAATCAAATATGCTTCCCTGCTTCTACAAATTGTGTGATCCTAGACATATACTTTATTTCACAGAGCCTCCTTTTTCTTTATTGTCACAATAATCCTCTTTAAACACTTGAGTTCACAATGTGAACTGTCAGTCACCTCTTATAGTTGCAATGATGTTTGTGTGAGTTTTTGTGACTCTTCTCATTTGCCTAAAAGGTTTTAATGTTTTCATTTTTTGGATCAGACTCTTAAATATATATAGTGGTGGGTTAAGCAAAAGAGTACATAATCTGAACCCATAGAAGTACTCTTTGAATTGGTATAAATTGACTATTTTTTTGGAACTCAGAAACTATGGCAGTAGTAGACTTAGAAATATATGCCAGTCTCAAGATTCCAGGCATACTCCTGGCAATCAGACACCCAAAAGGTGATGTAATCACCACTTGCAGATGATAGTTTAACCAGTGGAAATAGCTTGGATAGCATTCCAACCCATCCTTTTTCGCCCACTGTGCCACTCTAGACAGAGTCCCACCTAATGCAAATCAGTGCGACCCTGGTCCTCTTGGAACTAGTCCATACTGAACCTTGGTCATCTCATCACTCCACCCTGCAGTCCACTGCTTTTTAGTTCGGAAATTTAAGATCACACCCCTGAATCTCACTTACTAGCTACGCCCCTGGGATTTAGGGGCAAATTTATGGAAAGTGGAGCTGCACCGAGTGCAGCCCCACATTCCTTGCACCCCTTAGCGCACCTCTAACACCACCATGTGTGCGCCGTATTTGAAATACAGCGCACCATGGCGCAGAGTAGGGGGCAATAGCGTAATTTTTCATGACCCTATTGATGTACTCTGCAGGAGTAGTACCAAAATATAGGCACTACTCCTGCAGAGTACATAGGGGCCCATTATTAATATTGTAATCCCTCTTTTAATGCCTGCTCTAAGCAGGTGTTAAAAGTGCCGTACAATATGACGCAAGAAAATCTATTTTCGATTTCCTTGTGCCATTTTTTTGGCACCCTAATGGGGTAACACCCCCTTTGCATACATTATGCCTACCACGGGCATAATGTAGAACAGAAGGTTACAAAGTGGCGCAATGCATGCATTGCGCCACTTTGTAAATATGGCACTAGGATTTTGGCCCATTGGGCCACATTAGCATAAAAAAAATGACACTAATGTGGCACAATGTGGCGCTAGGGGCATATAAATTTGCCCCTAAATTTTTTGGGGTAGCAAATTGACCGATTATGTATGTTGGTCAAAGGGGACTAGCCTGTCACTGACAATTTTGCCTTGTACTGTATGGAATAGTTTGTTTTGAAGCTTATTTTTATTTTTAAATCAAAGTACATTTCATTAAATATTCGAAAAAGTGATTTGCTATTCATAAGTGTACTTTAAAAATATTAGAGCCAACTGGTACATGTTAAAAATCAAATTTTGCCAGACGTATTTGTCTGTCTGAGCAGCCCTGGAAAATAATGAGAAGCCATATTGCACTGATCGAGCAAGAGTAATGACCGAGCCAACTCACTCAAGGATGTTTGAATGTGTTCTTTGCCAAGGAATTTGTTTCACAAATGGAACACATTATTATTTTCATTTTTTCCAATGATATCTTGGGAGATGTTCTACTAAAGAAATTTGAAAACATAAGGACAAATTGTGAAATATATTTGACCAAACATATCAGCTAAAAGACCCTACTTTTAGGGACAGCTGTGAAGGGTCACTCATTCAATAATACCATATTCAAGGTCTGTCACAGAACCGAGGAACTTCATTTATTAACAGCAGCAAATACACCTATGTGCCCATCAGAAACAAGTTCTCGTGCCACAGAATAAATGATTCCACTTTAAGACATTGTGGAAAAAATACCCATCATAAGTCCTGTTTGGGAGTTCAGTAGAGTGGGGTGTAGGGCCAGTATTTGACAAGCGAGCGTAGGAGCAGTGGGTGTGGCCTGTGATGCCAGGAAGCATGAGCCGTGTTGAGTTGGCAACTGGTGCTCTGAGTAACTGGCTCTTGGGAGAACTGCAAGGCCCCGTCCCCTGCATGACCAGTGCAGGTGAGTCGGGGAAGACGAGTGAAAGGGTTGTGAAGATCCCCGGCGCAGTACTGGAGCAGCCCGTTTGTGGGTTGGGAGGAGGATGCGAGCAGGGGAAAGAGAGAGGAGCTGCAGCTGGCAGCGCACAGAAGTGAGCAGGTGGGCAAGCAAAGTGCAGACTGTAGGGCCAAGGTGCACAGCTAGCAGGTGCAGAGGCTGCCAGCATTCAACTGGTGTGGCTTGTGCCTTCTGGTTTAGTTCCACGCACTAGCTCTATCCCACCCTACCCTCATCATTATTGCAGTGGCTTAGGGCAGCATCCTCTGGGCAGTCCCCTCTTTCTACAAACCTCCGGTTGGCACAATGAAAGACTTAATTTGCCGCGATAATCACCACCCAGCAAATGCTCTGCAATGCTCAGCGTTGCACCGGAACAACTCCCACCTGCTTAACACTCGTGCTGACTTAGTCTAAGATCCAGACCCAACCTAAATCAAAAGTAAGGGGCCACCACAACTTGCCAAAGCATCAGTGGACTGTTCTAAGCTGCCAGGAACCGTGGGAAGCCACCAGGTGAAACGAGGATAACAATGGGTGACTTGTTTATCATTCCAGTATCAGGGGAGGACTTACCCTTATTACCACATACAATAGCTTGCTCGTGCACCCTTTCCACCTTCTACACTAAGGAAGAAAACTACATCACAACTACAAGACAACTACATCACGAGAGGGGAGTGGCAGTGCTCTGCTGAATTTAGATCCTAGGCCGTTGTTCATCTCCCCCATGTGACTTTCCAGACTTACCTGTTATGCTGCACCCCACAATTCACCTGATACTCAACATGGACTGCTTGTGCCCCCCTCTCTATCCGGCATGGCAACTGCTATGAAAGAGGAGGGTGGCGGCACCTGGAAGAAATTAGTTATTTGGCCCAGGAAACGCTTAAGGTTTTTGAGCCATGTAATACTCAGCATGTGGTAGCTTGTGGCAGCAGTGGACAATTCCAGGCAAGCAATTGAGTCAGCTCAATTTGCCATGCAGCCGAACAGGATGTGGTCAGGGAAATCAAGAAGCTCACCGCAGCAAGGGCACAGGCGAAGGAAGCTCACACATTGATCAACTCCCATTTCAGCAAGCACCATTACCATGGTCAAGCCAGGGTCAGGCAGCCAGCCTGTATAACCAACCGAAAATCTCTCCTAAATTTCAACGCCTGAGAAATGTAAACTTGGCTATCCTTGTAGACTTATATGAAAGCCAACCCCTTTAGAACCAACAATAATTCTACAGACGAGGTTCACGCAGCAGTGCCTTCCTATGGTCCTGTTGCCTGAGCTGACAACTCCTGTCATCCCCAATCCCAAACGGATTACCTTGGCAGATCAAGCCTTCCCTGACAACAGTAAAGGCAAACATGCTGACTGTCTAACAGGCCCAACAAGTCCAATAAGCAGGTCCTCAAACCAGGACGAGTCCACTGACATAACTACCAGCCTAAGTGTCAATCCAATCTCTCAGGCCCCACTCGCGCCTCTTCTGACGACAGCAGGTCTATGTTATTTTCAACCCTCTACCCAACTTCTAATCTGGGGCACTGGAATCACAAAAGAAGGCCACTTCACAAGCACTGTAAGCTAAAAAAGTGCAGTAAACAAGGTGATGCATCAGGATGTATCTGGCGATCTTCCCACTAGCCAGAGCTTGAACCACACAGGTCAAACAAACTCAACCCTTGCCTCTACAGCAGCAAGCACAGCTAGAACACTTGCAGCAGTGAATGGCAGCACATTTTCATTCCTGATTCCTTTGCACCAAGCATGCATTTCTCCATCCCATGTGGACATAGTCCCCCTAAAATTTCAAAGGAATTCAAAGCAACAACTCTGACCCCATTCCCCCTCCAACTAGACAGAGTCAGCAGCCAAATGTCAGTAGAAAAACATGGAACAACCCAAGGACAAAAAAGCCCACAACACACAGAATTACAGGCACACACGGAGTGCGTGCAGACCTCCTACTTGACACAGGAAGAGTGGGATGAGATGTTGGCCTCCTACGTAACTGTCATTGAGCTAGCGGACATTTAAGATGAGGTGAACCAAAAGTCAGGGCCCCCCAAAAGAGAGGACAAAGGGAGAAATAACTCTACCACACGAGAAGCAGAGGTCTGACCCTCTATTCTGAAGACAATACAATCTACGGTTAATGCCAGGGACTACCACTTAACAGAAATGGATATCCAAATTGAGATATTGAACATCGTAGCTACCCAGGGCCAGGATTGGCCGCAAGATCTCTGATCTGAACAACCTCATTAGGAGGGCCCAAAACTAAGCAAGAGAGTTAACCCCTAGGTACACACGTTCCCCAATATTGGAAAAATTGAGCACGTTACCAGCTATACTCGCTGGCTCGGTTGAAGAGCTAAAGGTTTTTCTGAGACCCCAATTGGATATCAGGTTCAAACAACTGACTAAAGAGTGAATGAACAAAGGGGGCAACACAGTGCTGACACAACCCGAAACCATACTAACCAGTCCAAGCTCACTTAGTCCACTTCTGGTAGCTAAACTCTTCTTAGGATCTGCACTGTCCTGAAATTCTGCAATATAAACTGCATGGCAGTCAATGGGAAATCAAAGGGAGATATCTCTAACAACGGTCCCAGCAACAGGATTGATACAAGCCAGCCTGGCACCACTAGTCCATCTCACAACACACTACCAGTTAGCTCAACGGATGCATAGCTCAACGGATGCATTCAGCAGCGCAAAGCCCAAAAAAAAGGAGAGAAAAAAGGAAGTCAAGGAACAAATATGTAACCAAAATCAACTGGCTGGGGAACTACGCATTTTTGGAAATTCATCTCCGCTGTCTGAAAGGACTGCAGCAAACTCCCCAAACAAGGGAAAGGGGACAGTTACAATGAGGGACAATCTTCCTCTAGTACAAGCAGTTCCAGCGGCTGAAGGATGGCAACTGCCAGGGGATCAACGGCTAACTACAGAGATCTCCTCTACCTCCTATACACCGTCAACCAACCCAGCTGAAGATAATCAAAATGAAAAACACTACGGGCTGTCAATTCAATCTACAAAGCCTTTCCCTTCGCTCGAAATTCCGTAAAGGAGGGGATTCCTGCCAGCAAGGTTCAGCAACCTCACTTACCTAAAGCAATTCAGGATCAGTCGGCGGGCGACCAGCCACCTCTCGAAATAATGATCTCCGACAACCACCTTGGAAGCCCTAAAAACTCAGACATGGCCCTGAAGGAAACCATTCAAAATAAACTGGTGGGAACCCCGGCGACACAAATGCGTAATGGCCGCCTTGACTCCACCAGTTTCCAGCTGATGCCCAAGAGTATACCTTGTGAGTCCATGGAAATCAGTGGTAATAGCGCCACCCTGTTCCATCCACTCTACTGCTCATTAGAAAACATCCTCAATTGAGGAAATATCTTAACGTTGTTGAATCTGATTCCTGAACGAGCCAGGACAACTCCTGCTGACATTGAATCTGTTAAATTCATAAACACAAGCCACGGACAACAGGGAGACTCCACAAAGGTCACCTGGAACACATAGGGCATGGCAGACAAGGTGCAATGAGAAACTAACCACTTCTTAGTTTGGGGCATAAATGCAGAAAAGTACCTTGAACCAGGGTACCCGTTCCCCCACAGAAGGAAAGAAGGTAGTAAGCCAGATAAATCCAGCAGCTTGCCAAAACCATTCTCTGTGTTAAGCCCACCAAGTAAGAGAAAAGCCAGCGGAATGGATCAAATACACCATACCTTGAGCCAACACTGGAATGGGTCAGACACCAGTGAGTGGGAGTGGATTGAAAGAGCATTAAACAACCTGCAATCAACAAGGTGACAAGTGGTAGCCCAAGGAGAAGCCACAGAATTAATAACTCAAAATATTCGGCTCTGCTCCTGGAATATTCATGGCCTAGCCAGCAAACTCGATGTTTGTGACTTTGTCTCCTAGTATCAAAGTTTTGCAGTGGTTGCCATACAGGACACCTTGACTCAGGATCCTATCTCAGTCCTTGGTTTCTTGCATTGTGTCATCTTGGCAACCAGAATGTCAAAACATGGGTGCTATAAAGGGGGTCTTGCAATTTATCTGTCCACTTCTATCAAGATAAGTGCAAAGGAGCAAAAAATAGACTTGGATAACATCCAAATACTGCACTAAGGGTTTCAAAAAGAGAAAGCGGCTTCTTCTGGACTTTCAGTGGCTTTATTAAATCTTTATGCACCATGGAATCACAAAGAGTAGGCAGACACACTGGAGAAATTGTGCGATAGCTTCCTCAGACTAGGAGCATCTGCCCAGCACCACCTGACCATAGTAACAGGCGATTTCAACACCTACTTACTAGACTCCTCACCAATGAGCGAGATCACAGAGGCAGAAGAGCCAATGGGACATTCTGGCCAGGCTGACACTGAGTGATGAAGGAGGGATCAAATGAACTCAATCCTCCTCGGCAAATTGGAACATCTGAGTCTATGGGCCCTGAAAGGCCACTTTCAAGGCAACTCTCCACGGCTATGTCTTTTCACTCTACCAGCACTAATTCTCTGATTGACTACAGCTTTGGTTCCCTTTCCCGTGTAACAACAAGTCTGCTCCTTCAAAATGGGGGAAAGAATGGAGAGACACCACCTGCCACACAACTTGGAACTCGCCTTCGCTGTTACTATGAACACACCAACTGCAAAGCCCTCTGGATCTATTTATCTGCCCAATCTAAGAAGAGTCAAATGGTCAGCAATTAACATAGGGCCTGATTATGACTTTGGTGGAGAGTATTACTCTGTCCCAAAAGTGACGGATATCATGTCTGGCATTTTACAAGTTCCATAGAATATAATGGACCTTATAATACGGCGGGCGGGATATCCGTCACGTTTGGGACGGAGTAATCTCCTCCACCAAGCTCGTAATCAGGCCCATAGTCTCTCTGGAACAGGAAGCTGAAAATTATTTCAAGAGAGCACATAGCGATAGAAATTCTGCAACTCACAACTGGGAAATATTTACAGTATCATTCTCTCAACAACACTGCACAAATGTCTGCCTCCGCACAGCTCCAGTATCAACCGGCCTTCCAACACAAACAAAGAATGAGATGAGAGTAGAGAAATAAGAATCCTAAAGAGGTAGGTCAATAAGTCCGTGAGAGCAGTACAACGCTTTCCTCAAAATGAGCAGGCGAGTCGGGGAAGAAGAGCGAAAGGGTTGTGAAGATCCCCGGCGCAGTCCTGGAGCAGCCCGTTTGTGGGTTGCGAGGAGAAGGCAAGCAGGGGAAGGAGAGAGGAGCTGCAGCTGACAGTGCAATGAGGTGGGCAGGTATGCAAGGAAAGGGCAGACTGTAGGGCCAAGGTGCACCGCCAGCAGGTGCAGTGGCGATCAGAATTCAGCTGGTGCAGCCTGTGCCTTCTGGTTTAGTTCCACGCACTAGCTCTACCCTCGGCGTATTTGAAGTGGCTTTGGGCAGCTTCCTCTTGGCAGCCCCCTCTCTCTACCAACCTCTAGTTTGCACACTGAAAAACTTAATTTGCTGCGATAATCACCACCCCGCAAATGCTCTGCAAATGCTCAGAATTGCACCCTAACAACACTCATGCTGACTTAGTCTGATATCCAGACCTAACCTAAATCAAAACCTAATTCAAAAGTAAAACCTAGATCAAAAGTAGGGGCCTACCACAACTTGCCAAAGCATCAGTGGACTGTTGTAAGCTGCCAGGAGCCGAAAGGAGCCACCAGGTGAAACTAGGATAACAATGGGTGACTTGCTCAGCATTCCAGTTTCATGGGAGGATTTACACCACCTACAATAGCTTGCTCGTGCGCCCTCTCCTCCTTCTACACCAAGGAAGAAAACTACATCACAACTACAAGACAACTACATCACAAAATGGGAGTGGCAGTGCTCAGCTTAGTTTAGATCCTAGTCCGCTGTTCATTTTCCCATGTGATCTTCACCAGACTTACCGGTTGTGCTGCACCCCACAATTCACCTGATACGCAACACGGCGTGCTTGTGCCCCCCTCTCTACCTGGCAAAGTAACTGCTTTAGGAGAAGGGCGAGGTGGCGCCTGGAAGAGATTAGTTAATTGGCCCAGACAATGCTTAAGGTTTTTGAGCCATGTAGCACTCAGCATATGGTAGCTTGTGGCAGCAGTGGACAATTTCAGTCAAGCATTCAAGTCAGCTCAATATGCCATGCGGCCGAACAGGATGAGGTCAGGGAAATCAAGAAGCTCACCACAGCAAGGGGGCAGGCGAAGGAAGCTCAAAATGAGGTACTCATTCCGGACCTCAGGTGCAAGAAAAAGTAGTTAAAAAGGGCTATCTTGACCAAAAATAGGGAAAGGACGGACAGATTTCAGGCAAGGCTCATTTGGGACACCAAGCATCACAATGCAAGCCCCTTTTGGCGATCCGTCAATGTCCTGAAAAACAAAGCACCACCAAACTCTAATGTGACTGAAGAAGCCTGGGCTTCCTTCCCCACTGATCACTGTAACATTCACACAACTGCAGCTGCCACAATGGGCAGCTCAAGGGAGGCCTAGGCAGACGAGCAATGTCACCCATACTCTATCGCCTTAGAGGGGGAACAAATCCTTGCAGAGGATACGATAAAACATCAGATCATAAAAAGGTAGACTCACTAGTGCTCCCGGTCGGAATGGAATCCCCCAGGCTTATATATAAGACCAACCCAGCAAAATGGGCTGGGCACATGGTCCCTGCTTTTATCGATGCACCGTTAGGCACTCTAATTCCAGCATCCTGGAAAGAGTCTATTATCTCGCCAATCTTTAAGAGAGGCAATAAATAAAAAGTGGAAAATTACAGACTAATTGCCCTTATTGATAAAGAGGAAAAATACTATGTGGGTGTCCTACCAGAATGGCTCCTCAACTGGCCTGACGCTGCATCAATTATCCTGAATAATCAGATGTGGGTTAAAAAAAAAAAACAGGGGCTTCAACCAACATGATGGCATTGTCGCTGCTGCAGGAAAACTCCAATTTAACTACACAGCCACTGTACCTATGTTTCATAGACTACAAAGTGGTCTTTGACTGCGTCCCCCAAACAAGCTCTGAAGCAAGCTGAAGAACTAGGGCACCCAACCTACGCTATTAAGAGCAATCAAAAACCTAAATACGGACACCTGTGTTAGAATAAAGCTGGGCAATGGGACTAGCCTATACAAGGCCATTCCAGCACTTTGTGGGCTCAAGCAAAGGTGCGTCTTGGCTCCAATGCTTTTTAATTTGTTCTTGGTGGACCTCTGTTCATTGCTGGCCTCGGTTATCTCCCATGCCCTGAACCTCAGTTGCATTCCAATCTCAAATTTGGTATGTGCAGACAACTTGGTGCTGATTAGCTGCACCACCACATGGTTGCAGCGCCTTCTGAATGGCACCTATGATTACTCACTAAGAAACGGCCAGACAATCAACTTCAAAAAAACTAAAATTATGAACTGCTGCAGAGGAACATGTGGCAAAAGCAGTTGGTTCCTTGACTACACAAGGGTCGAAGAGGCCATTGCATATGAATATCTCGGCCCTATAATTGATAATAAAGGTAATTTCAAACCTTCCAGGGAGGAAATGAAGAGAAAAGGTCTTGCCCTGGCCAGTGGCCTCAGTGCGCTTTTTAGGAATTTGAATGGGCCATCTTCCAGCACCATCTTGGAAATAGCAAGGGCGAAGATAATCTCAGCCTTGGGATATGAAAGCAAAGCCCTTATATGAAGGGCCACAGCCACTCTGGACAACATCATAACAAAAATCTACAGGGAAATTTGTCATCAACCCAGATACACCTCAGCAGCTCAGATTAGGCTAGAATTTAGTCTTGTAAAGCTAACGATAGCCAGAACTATGATATTATCATGTGCTACAGGTTCTACTGTGTAGATAACACCCTAAAGTCATAAAATTGTGGCTGGAAATCAACACACCTCACTCAGCTGCCATGAATCCTTCAGAGTCTCCATTGAATAGCTTGGGTTAGCTCAGCTATGGTTTGCAATGCCAACCCTTGAGTCACTTAAAAAGACAACTGGCAAAATGTTGGGATGATTCTCATCATTAGAGGACAATGCCTCTCTCAAGAACCCCATGCATGGATTTTTCTAAATATTTACTTAGATCTAAAACCACAGCCATACTTGGGGGAAGCCTTAAGTAGCAGAAGCAAGGGTGCTTTTTAAAACTATCATCTTGGCATTCTGCCCAGCAATGCACATGCAGAACCATGGCTAAGGGCAACAGAAGAAATGCCTTGCAAGTTGTGCAGTCGTCTTAAAGAAAATGCAATACACACCTTCTGCCTTTTGTAAATCCACCCTCGATCTGCAATGCCGCTGGCTCAGGACTTTTTGGATCCAGGTGGGGATACGCTCCTGCAGACAAGCGAAAATAGCATGCCTAAATTCTGGAGACTCACGTGCAATTGCCCGAACAGTAAAATATCTACAAGGCATTGAACATGCCACAAAGAAAGCATCTTGCCAGGCTGCCCTGATCCCTTGGCAATGGTCTTCGGCTCTGAGGGCGGGGTCTGGATCAATGTGTCTCTAATCTCCGGCTCACTCTTTGCACCATAGCTGTTCCTCTTAGCATAAAGCTGCGGGGTAAAGGACCTCAAGCAACGTTATATTGCCTACCAATTTTAGGGGGTCATTCCGACCCCGGCGGGCGGCGGAAGCCGCCCGCCTGGCGGGAACCGCCAAAAGACCGTACCGTGGTCAAATGACCGCGGCGGTCATTCTGACTTTCCCGCTGGGCCGGCGGGCAACCGCCAGAAGGCCGCCCGCCGGCCCAGCGGGAAAGCCCCTTCAACAATGAAGCCGGCTCCGAATGTAGCCGGCGGAGTTGAAGGGGTGCGATGGGTGCAGTGGCACCCGTCGCGATTTTCAGTGTCTGCTTTGCAGACACTGAAAATCATTATGGGGCCCTGTGAGGGGGCCCCTGTACTGCCCATGCCGACACCCGTTCCCGCCATCCTGTTCCTGGCGGTATTTACCGCCATGGCGGATTCCTTGGGCCAGGGGTAAACCGTCGGGAAACCGCTGGTTGCCCTTTTCTGACCGCAGCTTTACCGCCGCGGTCAGAATGGCCCAGGAAGCACCGCCAGCCTGTTGGCGGTGCTTCCGCGGTCCCCGGCAGGGTCGGAATGACCCCCTTAATGTCTTAATACATTTTTTAAGTTATTGCACTGCTGTTACATTGCATTGCCATTACACTATCAATAAGTTTTATGGGTGTTAATGATTTTATGTACCATTGTATTTTTTTATATTTAAACAATTTTAATTACTCAATCAATAAAGTTCCAAATCACTAAAACAATGTGGGCAACCATGACCAGTTTTAGATTCTGCTGCGGTGGGTATAATGCTCTTCGCAGGGACTCTGCAGATAAGCAATTGAACAGCCTCTATACTCTGTCAATAAAATGTAGATAGCTCTTCTAAGAGCTCTGAAGATAGCTGGATATTAGTGATATATGCAAAAGGAACAGAAAGATCATTCTATACATAAAAACTGGCCACCAAACCACTGCCTACTGAGCACTTTGGGGATGTGTGCTGAATAGTAGTGCTTCTTAGAGGGTCCTAATCCCACACCTATCCAGTTATTATGAGTGGTCAATCCAAAGCATGTCTCATTTCCTGAGGGATTAGGCGTGAAGATCTTTTCCAACATATGTGATAAACGTTTAATTGGTTAAAATGGTATGGTTGGCATGGTATGGTATGGTAAGATTTGTTATATAACTCTATAAACCCCAATGAAGAGCTCAAGCACTTTGTGAACAGATAACACGATAATCTGTAACGGCCCCATTTAGTGACTTAAGGGCGTGATTTAGAGTTTGGCCAAGGGGTTTAGTCTGCCAGAAACGTGACATATATCCTGTCTGCCATATTATAATTCCATTATAGCCTTTGGAAATGTAATACAGCAGACAGGATATCCATTTTTGAGGGAGTAACCCCTCTGCCAAAGTCTAAATCGGGCCCTTAGTAATGCACAAGGATTAAAGTTTATTATGCTGTTTCGAGAAGTGTCATGCATTTTGTAGTATTCATTCATACTGATTTTGTGCTAATTTCATATAAGGAAGTTTAGTAGTCATGTATTTGAGCTGTATGGGAGCTTCACATTATCACCATTGTCATGCAAGTGGACACTGCAGTTATCATGTTCTGTGTAATCTGTCATGACATTTGTCAGTAGACCATCATGCTATATAGTTGAAGTCAGTTTGAAGGCTGAACTTCAGCAAGTTAGGAGAAGAACTTTTTCATTCAGTTTAGTTTGTAGTCCATTCTTTGTCAGGATCACGCTAGATTCAATTATTTCTGCTAGGGTTGGTCTTCCTGTTGAGATATGTGTCCCTAGTTATCTCTTCGGCCCTATGCAGTTGACTTCGAGTTATATGTTTTAAATTTTTGCTATTACTGAGTAGAATCCTATTGTCCTACCAGTGAGATAATAGGATGATATTGGTTGATCCATAGTCATTGGTTTTAATTCGGAAACCTCTAGATCTTCCAGTGGTTACTTGTTGCTCATGCACTTGCTGGAAGGGATCTTGGATGGAGAAAGATGTGCTTCCAATGTTTGCTTCTTGTAGGGTGGCTACTTGGAGCACAGTGTTCTTTTCTGAGACTATCTTTTAAGCTTATCCTGGAAGAAAATGGGTCCCTTACATTAATTTCATGCGAGTAATGCAGAGAATCGTGAAAGTAGATGTTCTGACTTTATGCGGCCTGTGAAGGGGCTCCATGGCAGGGGATTTGTAGGCTTGTAAGCTTGTAGGTATACTTGTATAATTTTTCTCACTAGTGCATTCTGAAATTTACTAAGTGTCTCATAAGTGAAACTGGCATTCCACTGTACAAGACATTAGCGTATCCAGCTGTAATATGATAGGGGTAAATTACCTGGATCCTATGTGGAAATACTTGATTTGAAAAAATACACCATGATGTCCATGGTTGTAGACCGAAATATTGATTAGGGAATATTGTGATATCTTAAAATCATGGCCAAAATATTCAAAAGTAAATGCAGTAGCACCCCAAGCAGCCTGCTTAAACCAATTTCCATGCTATGGAGCTCTGTGGAAGACTTATGAGTTCTGTAGGTTTTCTGGGGGCCCAGTGCCAAGACGGAAAGCAGTGTGTGGCTGTATTCTGGCAGAATCGGAAGTTTAGGGCAAAGGGCGATTTTTGCCATGATGCTCCTTGTAGAGGGTGTGGACATTTCAGGGGTGAGTGGGGCATGGAGGAGCACTGACTTCTGCTAAAACAGTTGGCTTTCCCTTGTTATAGGGTAATTGAAAGTTGTGAAACCACTCTTGGAGCCATCTAGCAAAATAATTACTGTACATAATACATTTGCTGAGAATGGAGTTACTGACTTACTTTAGTGAGTGGACAAGTCCCAAGGACTAGGTAACCTGTGCACCTAGATGTTGTTTGCTCTGGTTGTTTGTGCAAGGGACACTGCCAGGCTTGATTGCAATGGCCTGAGGCTACCTACCATCCCATAGACCACTTCATCACTCTCAAGTAGGCCATAAGACTGTCAAGTTGTAATCCATCTTAACTCTCACCTCATTCCATGGAGAAGGCACCTAGAATGGCATGAAGCGACAGGTCACACGGTACCCAACATTTGTGCACTACCTACATTACATTACATGGACATCACTAGGGCACAGAAAGGCTATGTTGCTGACAAACACACAACATGGTACACATTTATGGCATACAAAGCTGCTATGATGACCCATATCTAATTCCTTTCTAATAAGTGATTACCTTAGAGAATTAGGATGCCATTACAACCCCAGCGGTTGATGATAATGTGGCGGTAGTACTGCCAACAGGCTGGCGGTACTTACCGCCACATTATGACATTGGCCAGTTGACTGAAGCCAACAGGCCAATGTACCACTCCGAACGCCATGGCGGTAACAGCCGCAGGGCTGGAGATATCCATCTCCAGCCTGGCGGCCGCCATTATGCCACCTGTGGGATTATGACCCCGCCTACCGCCATGGTGGTAGGCCATATCAGTGACAGGGAATTCCTTCCCTGTCACTGATAGGGGTCCCCCCACTACTCTCCAGATACCCCCCACCTACCTCTCCAAACCCCCACCCCCCTACATCCACACCCCCTTCACACACACACGCATACACACACTCATTTGCACATACATACACGCTTGCATACATCCAATCACACACATTCGCACACACTTCCAAACATACACGCAGACACGCATTCACATTTCACAGCATACATGCACTCACACGTCCGTACATGCACACATGCAGTCATTACTCCACACACACCCGCCTTCATGCACACACATACATTCACACACCCCCACATACACACACAATATCCCCCACCCCACTCCCCTGTCGTAGTTCTGATTTACCTGAATCCAGGGGGTCCCCTGGCAGGAGATGGGAAGGGGCACTGCTACCGCCAGCAGCGCCCGCCAGCAGAACACCACCAGGCTGTATTATTCATCATAATACGGCTGGTGGCGGTCTACAGGCGTGGCACTGCTGGTGTTAGCAGCGCCACCTTACCGCCATCTGCCAGTATGGCCACATCCACATTTCCCCCATTCTTGTGGTGGAAATCCGGCTGTGGTCATATTATGGCGGTCGGCTGGTAGCGGCGGCAATGGTCTTTTGGCGGCTGTCGCCATGGCGGTAGGTGGTTTTTAACGCCGATGTTGTAATGAGGGTCTAAGTTTGAATAACATCATGCACAGTTTCAAAGACTCCTTACAGCAAATAAGTATAACACTAAACCACTCTTAGTACTCGAGGTCATGAGCATTGCTTGGTCCAGCTCGACCTTTGGTTTGTGTAGTGGACAATAAGTGGCAATTTCAGATATTTTTAGGTTTAGCTTCGGAAGAACAATGTACTTTTTTATGTAAATTATTTTCCCTGTAGGAAAGTTAAAATGTTTGCGCTACCTGAAGAAGAAATTTGTTTTCCAGTGAATTTCTGAGCTTTGATTTTAAAGTAGCTCTCTTGATTGGACGCAGCCATATAGACAGGCCCTACACCCACCAATCAGTGTAACCTACCAGGTCCAGTATGAAACCACAGGATTCAGAACTTAGCTACAATGTGCTATTATATTATTTTTGTAATTCACAATTTTTCTGGAACGTTTAACTCATGCATTTACCTTTTTTAATGACCAAGTTCTATCTGAAAGATTTCTATTCTACCTGAAAGTCAAGTTAGAGTTTGGTAGATGTGGGTTAGATTGCGTAGAGAGTACACTCTAACTAGGGTTTATAGGACATCCCTCACTTTTGGCAAGGTTGTTTGTCTATCAGCATGCTTCCTCAAAGTCTCAACCTGTCAGACTTACTGTGCTGCCCAAACCTGTATTCACTTTGTGCTGTGTTCTTGTAAAACTCACAAATGTATTAAAACCTATGAGCTCAAGGTAATCGGCAAAAAAAGTGATGGCTCCATCTTGTCTAGGATTCTTGTATTTCCCAGTTTTGCAAACCACTCTTCCCCTATCCACCCAAGTGCTACTTGTAACTGATGGCACAGTCTGCCCTTCCTTCTGTATTTTTCTGTACTATGCATAACTTACACGTTCTGCCGAATTTGCAAGATACTGAAAAATTATTTGAATATATATCTTCTTCAGCTAAACACATTTCTTGAACAATTCAAATGTGATTTTCAAAACTTTGAGGTTTTGTGCTGGGATCTTTTTTTTGGTTGGATATCTCTAAATGTTAGCTCTCTGAAACCTGCCAACACGTTTTTCAAATGCAGACATCTCAAAAACTACTTAACAGATTCTATCATAACCATTACAACACACATTTTGTAATGACAGCTCTACATTCACTCCACGTTTGGTGGTTTTGCTGCAATTCATGCATACTATTACGTCTGGCTTAAACCTCATAAATCAATAGGTTTGAAATTGAAGACAAATACTGTACATGAGAAATTCAGGAGCATCTATTTCACAATTTTGGTAATAATGCGTAGAGGAATTTTAGACAAATCTGTTACAAATACATTTCGTCTCCTATGTATAGAGATGCCCTTTGCACAATAGAGTGGACATACTTTATTTCAAAACATTTTTATTGACTTTGAAGTGATGTTTAAATTCACACATCTGTGCAATTTAGCCAGTTTGTAGAATTTATTTATATAATGATTTACAGAATCATGGTATAAGAAACAATACAATGCCTTTTGTGTTTAAATGCAACATCACAACAAAGGGGGAAATGTTATTTGCATTCAAGGGAACAATATAAGAAGAAAGCACTAAGGCAATTGGGTGACACAGCATGTTACCAACCCATCACTAGGGAACAGTATTTGATCAGTATAATGGCCTTCTATGATTATTTTGGGCTTATGGAGCGACAGAGGCCTTCTGGCCTTTGAGGAATACCAATATCTGAAGGTGGAAAATCCATGTATTACAACATTTTATCACATACTTAAAGGGCATGAGAACCTGACAAATTCAATGGGATGTCCTGTTGTTTCGTCAAAAGACAGTCTATTAGAGAATGTCTCATCTTCATTGACTCGTTTCTTTTTTCCTTTGTAAAAGACCTCAGCTCATATGTCAGAGATACTACTTTATGAGACTCATTGATGCTATTTAATGGGACCCAGGGTTCCTCCTTATTACATTGGATACAGTGTGTCTTTATACATGTATCTCCCATGGTTTAGGTTTGGAGGCGGTAGAGTTCTTCCTTAAGAGCAGGCCCCTTAAATATTTTGACCCATGAGACCCAAATTCCCTGCTGCGAACCTGGTGCCTCTGTCGCCCATTGCAAGTAGGGAGGAGATGACGTCCTGTACCTTTGCCCTGTTTCCAAGTATGCTCTCCCCCACACATACTTTCCTACTCCTCTCTATTTGCTCCTTGGGTGGGTCTGGCCTCCATTTTGTGTCACATTGTACTATTTGGATAGGACAGTAGAGGACTGGTGCAAGTCCTGCCATCTGATAGAAACTTGGTACTTCGAGTGTTTTTGGTCAGAATTTTTGTGAGTTTTGAGAGCTGCTCAATGAGGTGGGTGGTATTATTCTAAGTGTTGTATTTAAGTTGCCCATGGTTTGGATTTGGATGCAGTAAAGTTCTTCCTTAAGAACAGCCCTCTTTAATATATTTTGAACATAATAGGATGCTAATGGAAATGACAGCCTTTTGCCTACATAATAACATCTTTTTATTTGCAGGACAACTATATCAACAACAGAAGAGAAATGCCATTGGCATGTGCTCTGCACCCAGCTACGCAAATCTATTTGTGGGCTGGTGGGAGAAGCATGTGGTCTCGGCTGAGGCAAATGACAGCTGAGTGGAACAGGTGGCCCTTTTGGCCAGGTATATTGATGACCTGTTCATAGTATGGAAGGACTTGAGACAGTCAACTGAAGAATATATTGCTAGATTAAATGACAATGATTTGAATTTGTAATTCACAAGTGGGAGAAGTGATACTGAGGTGCCGTTCTTAGATCTGTTGGTTTATGTACAGAATAATCAGTTACACACTAAGCTGTACATGAAACTGACAGCATGGAACTCCCTATTGCAAGCTACTAGAAACATACAGGGACTTTGATCAAAAGCATTCCTTATGGGAAGCTGTTGCGCATTAAGCACAATTGTTCCTTGCCCAAGGAGTATGAAGTAGCAGAAAAGGAAACTACTGTGAGATTTCTCAACAGGGGGTACCCCAGAAAATTACTTGGAGCATCCCAGAAGACAAGGAAGGTTGAGAGAAGAAATCTTTAGCTCACCAGTCAGCTCAATAACCCTCAACAAGAATAACAACAGATCCCCAGAATGATAACTGATTTTTCTGATGGGTCTAGAGATTTCTATAAAATTGTGAAAAATAATTGGTGTATTTTGCAAACAGACAGTGTCATTGGGTCTAGACTCCCCGAGACATGAATGTAGCACTTACTTGAAGGACCTGTTAGTACATAGCCACTTTAAGGAAACAAGAGCTTTTTTATCCATGCACACGGTGCAAAGCATGTAAATATAGATGTAAGGTGAAGGACTATGAAGTTCCAGGGGAGGGAGGGAGAAGAATTATCACTAAATTTATTAATTGTACCTTTTTTATTGTTTCGTGTGTCCGTGTGGCAGCACAATTCATAGAGCCAAGAAAAGGGTCTTGAAACATATGAGAGCAATTGGGAATCAGGAGGCCACTTACCCAGTGGCTAGGCACTTTCAAGTAGAACATCAGAGTGACAGAAATCAGTTATGTTTTTTTCTGTATTGATCAAGTCAACAGAGATGAGAGAGGGGGAGACAGAGTCCAGCAGTTAAGACGACTGGCATCACATTACATCATAATGTTACATACCATGGCACACACATGCCTCAATAAAGACGAGAAATTATGGACACATCTGGGTTAAGAATTGTGGCAATACACTGTAACACTAACATTGGCACAACCGACAAGTTAAATTGACATTAGCCCATTCAGGGTGTGATTGAGGACATCATTAATAACCACTACCTTGAATTAGGATATGATTGTGATTGGTTTACTCTCAAGCCACTTGGTAACAAATGAGTTTATTTATACTATGAGCAGCCTAGTATCATTGATTTGGTACATTGTTGGTATCATCAAGTCCACTTATAGCTAATGAATGTATTGGATGAATTATATGACATAATTGTTATGAGACAATTTGTTTGTTTATTCTGCTTATATATGCATACATTATGCTGCTACTAATTATATTATTTTCCCGAAGTTTGCACTGTACCAAATTGGGTTGCAATACGAATTATGCAAAAGAACAATTCATTATGTTCAGACGGATGATACAATGTGCATACAGAAGTGTAGACAAAGTGGCATTAGAATATTTACAATGGTAGTAACTAGCAACTCACAAATTGCTGCCGCAGCCATCAAGTAGAATCACTGGGTGGTTGTCATGTCTGTTCATTGTTGATTTTGTTTTGTCTGCCTGAATTTCGGGCAGTGAAATGTGTGATGGGTGCTACTGCACCCGCTGCACATCAACATTGCCCCCGGCTCTATTACAAGCCGGCTGCAATGTTGATGTGACTTTTCCGATGGGCCAGCGGAGGGAAATACTGTTACCATCCGCTGGCCCAGTGGAAAATTTATAATAGGGAGCCAGATATAACACCAGCACTGGCGGTATACTGGCGCCAGCAGCTTCGGCGGTCTTTGTGAAAGACCACCAAAGTTGTAATGAGGGACTTAGTTATGAGTTATCTCTCGTTGCCTTATAGTCCAGTTGCACATGTGGGTCCTCCACTGAAGTGCCCACCCACTTGTTCATGAGCATGCGCTAGGATGCCCAATAATAGATCCCAACATTTGGTAGTGTGATATTTCCAGTACATACAGTTCCATTTTGACAAGGAAAGGCATTGGAAACCAGATATGGGGTGTTTTAAAGTATATAAAACACTTTAGGCAACATTACAAGTTTAAACAATGTCCCCTTCCCCAATATCGAGTTCAGAATTGTGAGCCATTTCCCCTCATCTTACCCAAACCTAGAAAATAATCCTTTGAGGTAGCACTTGAAAACCAGTTCCTGGTATATAACCACTTCTCTTCTTATATACCATAACGCTTCTTCCGTTAACTTGATGTCTCAACCTCAAATCTCTCTGTACTCACTCATTTATTTTTAGGAAAGCAGATTTATTCCACTTAGTCCAGTACCTTCAGTTTTCTCTGAACTCCTGGAAAATGTAAAGCAGTTGTGGGATTGTCCAGACTGGGTCCCTGGGTATATAAGCACATAATCATAATGGAGTGATGGACTACACCCTCCCTGTCATACACTTGAAGCCCCTGACCATATGCTCAGTCCTAATACAGAAAGTAATGGCTCAGTTAACAAAACAAATAAGAGCAGGTAGCCATGCCTGGGCTAAACTCGGATGCTGTGAGCTTGAATAACTCATCCGAAATGCCGTTCAGGCCTGGGACCTTCCCACTTTGCAATTGTGCTATGGCATCAGTCACTTTCTCAAGGGACATGTTCTCTTCTAGTGAATTCTATCCTCGGCTGTCAATTTAGGATTATTCAGGCTCTCTGAAAGAGACACTATTTCATTTTCTCCCCGCACTATTCCTGTTGTATATAGCTCTGTATTATAGTCAATGAAGAGCTTTCAATATCCTAGTCTGATAAGACTGCCAGCCTTTCCCTATTAACTATCTGTCCAATCCAACTTGCCTACTCCACCTTCGTGATTAACAAAGCCAAAATCGACCTGCTTTCTCCCCCATCACCTGTAGTTTTCTTTGTATACTTAAGTAGTGCAGCTTTGCCGTGTGGGTCAACTCATCTCTGTAGGCTCTCTAGGTCAGCTACATTCTTCTCATTTCTTTATCACTTCGGAGTATGCAGCAGCAGTTCAACAGATGTTACGACTGCTTCCATTTTTTCATACCTTTCAAACTTTGTCTTTCTATACCTGGCTTCAGTTTGAACCTTGACGCTAAATACCACTTTAACAGCCCCTTATAATGTCACTTGGGATGAAACAGAAGTATGAAGTACTTTTTGATAGTTAAAGGGCTCCCTACCTTTAAGTCCACGGCTTGTGGTGTGTGCCAATCGTCAGCCTTGGGTGAGTGATCGAAAATACCTCTCCTGAGATTCTTGAGACACTTTGTTTGTGAGATCTTGTTTGTCAGTGTAAAAATGTAATAAATTCTCCAAAACGATCTGAGAGGTCCTAAAAAGAATGTATAGTTTTGCTCTGTGCTCTGGTTTAGTCTCCAAATGTTTCTCAATCTTTTGACATAACATCATAAACGTTTTCTCATCACATGTAGGGAACATGGTATGCCCAGAAGTAGGGCACTGACATTTTTGAGTGTCTGCTTGTACAATCTTGGGTATGATTAAATATATAAAAATGTGGTATACCACTTTTCACAAGTCCCAGCGATTCCCAAACAACACCCATTCAGGTCTGTCCATGTATTTTAAAGGGAGGTGACTTTCTGGTGACAATAGACCCTCCCTGTAATTCTCTGGTCTAACCGGCATGTGCTAGTGTGTTGTATTTCACTCTCCACAAGAATTTACATTGATTGTGTAGTAGGTGCTTTTTCTGCAATAGGGTTAAGTCTGGTTCTCATCTTTTTAGATATTGTGCCACCATTCCCTTTTTCACTGTACTCAATCTTTCGACATTCCAGAATAGCAACTTCTTGAGCTCATCACCCCTTGATTGTTTTAGGCTGTAGTTTATGCTCGTGTATTTTGTGCATGTCTGAATGTCAGAACCGGAACTTCCATTAGGGCTAACAAGAGAACCCTGAAGCCTAAATAATGATATAAGGAATAGATAACCGGATCTCCCCCCACACTTTTCCTCATTGTGGAACACTTTGCCTCCCCAACATCATAAAGGTCTGATTCTCCCTCTTTGACCCTAACCATTTCCTTAACTACTGCAGGGTTCTGATCAACTTCTCCCTTCTGCTAAACATACCTCCATTAGGTTTCAATAGGTGCACTTACCATCTACGGTTGCTTAACTCACAATCCTGTCTACTGGATGTATGGGGTGTCCCCTGCGTCAGTGGTGGGCCAGCCTAGCACCCCACTCACTGTAGCTTTTCTTTCTGATGCTCCTTGTGTTGCCAAACCCACCTGCTCCAATGGGTGGTCTGCAAATCTCCATGTTAGTCAAAGTATGAATCACTGTCTTTCATCTTTTCTTTATTAACCCCCCATCCACAAGGTGCCTATGCTCTGAGCTGGGCAGATTTCAGTTTTATCTAGGCCTCTTATGTTTATCTATGCACCTAACGATGGGGCCCCTTCACTCCCCAGGTTCCCCTGATTACTTGTCATAAGAACAACCACGTCCTGTGGTCTCACACCACCTTTTGTTTGTTAAAAGGATTTGGAGTTGTGAGATGAGCAGGAAAGAAGATAATGAATTGCAGTTGATTACTATCACTTTTATGTTGATGTCCTAAAATGATTTCCTCTGTTTTTGTACCAGGTTCTTGTAATCCAGGAAAAACACGACTTGTGTTAAGTCACAGGCAATGTGTACCTTCTCCCTGGTAGTATAGTTGAGGAATCTAGACATGTAGAGTGCAAGGAGGCAACCTGCAGAGGTGTTTCTGCCAGTGAACTGCGGCTTGCTCTGTAACAAATCATTATTAAAAATCATAACTCTTGAGGGATAGATCAGACCATCCGTGTAAAATCAACAATAACACGTCAGTTGTTATCAGATCTGTGATTTTTTTATTTCTCCATATTTCATTTTTGGTTTAGGGTTGTGTCCAACCAGGCTAGGAAATAGTCAACAGATAAAAATACAGTACAAATACAAAAAAAAATTCAAAGACAAATCAAATAACCTCGAACAAATGTGAAGTAAATAGCTGACAATCATGCAAATCATGAAAGTGCACACACGTCCGTAACAATGCTTAACAATAACGGCACATTAATTGCAGTCCTATTGGGTCCGTATGTTTCAGAAAGTCCATTGTACCAGCAGCCTGTTAACCAAATAATCTCACACATATTATCGATATAGGTTCAAAGTCCTCTTCCTATCTGTACCTTCACTTTTGACATGGACTCCTATAGGAAAACATTGTAGACGCATTTTGGCCAAATGGTTCCTGGCCTGTCTTTTTAGAGACAGACCAGAGAAAGGGCAGAGGCAACAGAGGGAAAGGGAGAGGAAGGGGCAGAGCTTCCTTCTCTGGGGAAATTCAAACATGTAGGAAAACATATCGTTGGTAGAGACAGCTGAAGAACCTGTATATAATCTTTCTGATAAAGTATCACAAGCTGAGACATCACTTCCAAGCAAAGGGCTGTCATTTGCTCCCTTGAAACATCAAGACTCAGTAAACTCTAAAAAAGAAATTTAGCAATTCTTTAGGAAAGTTAGATTGCAGATCTATTTTCAAACTAAGGCACTAATAATAACAGTATAACAGGCCTGAGAAATAAATCTAACTTCTGTCCTCCATCCTCAGCCATGACCCCCCCCAAATGTTGATGTTTGAAGAGGCAATACTTAGAGAAGTGGACCATGGGCCCTGGCTGCACTTGTTAAAAACAAATATCTTTATTATTTTAACACAGTACTGAATGCGCATACTTAACAGCAGAAGTATTGGTATGCATCAAAAGGTGGCACAAATACACTACATAACAGTTCTCAAGAGTGTCCCAGGTGATCCTCCATGTGTATGTGTACAACCCCACCCCGTGAGGAGAAATCAGGTGATCTCTTTTTAAAACAACTAAACACAATAAAGCAAACATCCGCTTCTCACCCCTTCTAACTCCATAGCTGACACTTGAACAGTATACCTCTGTACCATCCTCTCACCCATGCCACACATCCCAGAACTCACACAGAAAGCCCTGCAAGAAGGCTACCCCCAGCACCCTGCACTCCATCATTCACACACCTCGCAGACTGATCTGTATCTCGGGCGATGAGCTGAAATCCCTCTCCATATCTCACCAACTTGGTGACGTGATGGGTAATTGGTCTAGCTTCTCAAGATAAGATTCCTATTGGTATTGGGGGTGGCACCTCCCGTCCATAGCCCTGGTGTCTGCATGCACTGTGAGCTCTGCTGAAGCCCATCTTATTACATTTTTCCA
This sequence comes from Pleurodeles waltl, assembly GCF_031143425.1. Lineage (NCBI taxonomy): Eukaryota > Metazoa > Chordata > Amphibia > Caudata > Salamandridae > Pleurodeles > Pleurodeles waltl. The sequence continues at coordinate 957,248,513 of NC_090444.1, forward strand.
CCACAGGTGTACCAAGGGAGCCACAGGTGCCTTCCACAACATGGCTATGTGGTGCTTGCTAGCACCAAAGCCAAATTCTGAAAACCAAACAATTGCTTCCTTTTGGCTATCACCCTAGTGTTAAGTGAGCATTGTAATGGATCTTGTGGTAACATAGAGGCAGTCACTTGTGATACACACTGTGTTACATCCCTTCCGAATTTGGCCACCACTGGGCATGCCCACACAATATATGTAAAATCTGCGTTCTCTACCTGGTATCTAGGACAGAAAGCCCTAGCTTCCACATATATTTTCCCTATCCTGTCAGGGAAAATATAGACATGATGTATGTAACTGAATAGGATGAAGCAGAAACAAGGCTTCAAGAGATGATCTTGATGGACCCTAGACTTCGCTCCCATTCAACCTTTTGAATTTCTACTATTAGTTGGTCTTCCCACCACCCCATGAGAGCCTGGAATCCGGGAATAATGGATCCGTGCAGTAATGCCCCATATAGACCCGAGATCACCTGTCTTGTCCTGTTCGTGTCCAGCACCATCTTTAGTGATATGCCTCCTGTGGTAACTTGTGTTCAGATTCCCACATCCTGCCTGCCACCCTACGGAGGGCCGCGTATGAAAGGAATTGTCCAGGGTCCAAGTCACTTTTGGCTACCAGCTCCTCAAACATGCACCGTCTCCCATCTTCTACCACATCCTCCCATCACATAAGCCCAGCCGCCGTCCATCACCCAGTTTGTTGTGCCTCCATTAAGTGTCTGCAGAGAGGCAAAGCCTACAGCAGGAGATTCAGAGTGTAGGGAACCACTTTCTTGCTGCTGTGTATATATGTATTCCAACACTAGACATCCACCCCTAATAACTCATTATAAATACCATTCAATGAAGGAGTCCCAAGAACAACTCTGATGATGCAGCTGGTTACTGAGGTTAAGTCTGGTCATATCACGCTCAGGACTCGGTGTGTCCCTCAACCAGGGCATCAGCCATTGGACCTGTGTGGCAGTGCAATAAAGTTAAAAGTTGGGTGCCCTCAACCTTCCTTCCTCCAATGCAGCATACAGAGTGGAAATTGTCACCCTATGTCTCCCATTTCCACATATAAGGAAAGCGAGTGAGCTGGTGCAGCAGGTCCATGAAAAAAGATTTCTTCAGTGTGACTGGTAAAGGCAGCAAAAACTAGAGAAGTCAGGGATACCCTACCTATGGGTGATGAGGGCAGCTGTCTCCAAAAGGGCACAGACTGCTGAATCGACGTCTTTGTTTTCCCAAATTACCATTGATAACGTTGTGCTCCATGTGGTAGATTTGGACCCCTGCATACTCAGTGATGTCAAACATCCACTGCAACAGGTCATCCATACTCATTTGGTGCTGCAGTTCAGATGTCTGTATTAGGGGGAACAAACACAATTCACCCCAGCTAATGCAAAGTCCAGACATTTGTCCAGACCCTTCCAAGACTGCTATAACCTCAGGCAGAATAGTGGGGTCTGCCCTCAGATATATTAAAGTGTCATCTACACACGTAGGCACCACATGAGGTCACCCAGAAACACAAATACCCCACTGATGGCCCTGAGCATGCAGCAGATATGACAAGGACTCCATGACTAAAGGAAATAGTAAAGGAGAGGGGACAACAGCCTTGTCTGGTGCCCACCTGTATCTCAGTCGTGTCCGATATCATCTCGCCGATATGAACCCTAGCCAAGAGATACTAATACATAAATCCACCTACAGAACTTCAGTCCCATTTCCAGTTCGGTCAGAACAGTCTGCATATAAACCCATCCTAAGGTATCAATTGCCTTTTCAACATCCAGGGAGGCCACATAATTTTGAGTGTCCATCCTACATGCTCAACCTATAATATAGAACAAATGGCATAAGTCCCAAAACTTGTTCCTGCCTGGAATAAAACCGTTTTGATCTGGGTAAACTAAGGTCTGTATCAGTGGCTTCAATCTGTTATCTAGCACCTTTCCTAAGATCTAATAATGAAAGTTAGGCAGGGACAGGGGATGGTAAGGCGCCACTTCCAATGGGTCAGACCCTGGCTTCAGAAGCACCATTATTAGTGCCCATCTCATTGAATCCAGTTGTATAACACACACTTTCACCTTCCCGTAGACCTGCAAAAGCTTAGGAGCTAGCTGAGCTCAATAGAGTGCATAAAACTTGATGGGCAGTCCATCCGTTCCCAAAGTCTTGCCCCTTTCCATCTGCTTTATAGCTAATTTGACCTCCTATAAAATCAGTGGAGCATGCAGTTCCTGTCTCTGCAAAGGGCCATGGACGGGGTTCACAATGTTTCCCAAATATGCAAATACCAACTCCTGAACTGTACCCTCAGTGACTCTGTGAAGACCACTATAATAATTCTCAAATTCCCCATTGATACCCTGTTGCAAAGTTACAATTAGACCTGTAGTGGTTCGGATCGTCCCTTAGGGGTCACGTGGTATCTCTTCCTGTAATAACCAGGACGGCAGACTACTGGCTTTATCGCCTTGTTCATGTTGGCGTTTAATGTACTTTTTACAGTCCAAGGCAGACCGACTTTGTAACGTCTCCCTGTACTTAGTTCTAATGCCCACCAGCGTAGCATGTGTCTCTGGGTTAATCACTCCCTTCCTGCTGCTTTCATGCAGGTCTGTGAGCACTTAACCATATTAATCCGCTACACCAGCTGAGTTGAAAGTGTGCTGAAAGATAAATGTTGGATTATTGAGGACTGAGGTGGCAGCCCTCCATGGTCACGTCTGCCGTTTTGTCTTGCAGACTACTGCCAGACTGTGCTATTTTTTGCCTTGCCTGCATTGAATTTGTACTGTGAGAATAGCTCCATGGTCTCTTGAATTGAATTTTTCTTCTGGGTTAATGCAAAATAACACTATATGCTTCTCCCACCTGTTAGACATGTTGTGACCTATCCTGCCTTCCAAGAAAGAACAGAGTGAGGGCCACATGGATAAAGATAATTGTTTGCGATTAACAAATAGCAAATGTTTGTGATTCATTATTTGTAATCGCAAACACCAATGTACAAGTGTGCCTTTGACACATTTTGTGATTCCCAGTGAGTCGCAAATAGACCTACCTCATAAATATTAATGAGGTTGATCTCTGTTTGTGACCTATTTGGAATCGCTAAAATCACAGGGATGGGGTGGCCTGCTGGGTTCAGTAGACCACGATGTCTGTGATTGGTTTCAAATAAAGCAATCTTTTTTTCTTAAATGCAACCCATTTTCCTTAAACGGATGCTAGGCAGTGCTCTGAACAAGTTTTTACAAACATTTACAAGGGAGAAGGAGTTCCTGTGGGTTACCACTTAATTGAAGTAGGTAGTAAAATGAAAATGTTTTGCAACCACATTTCGGTCTCAAAACATTCACATATACCACTGAGATTCGGTATAAGAAAGGGATGCCCTAAAAATGCCCCTTACTAATATTGAATCGCAACCCCATTTTGTGATTGAGTAATAGATTACAGAGTCGCAAATAGGGCTATGTACATGTGAAAAAAGCTGTGTCTGTGAATCGGCCCATTTGCAACCACAAAAAGCCTTTGTACGTGTGTCTTTAGTGAGTTCTTTATTAATTTCACACATAAAATTCCAGTTTGTCTACACTCTTTTCCCCACACAGCTGTTAATTCTGTTAATTTAATTTGGAATAACTGGCACCCAGTAATCCCCTCCTGTTTATCAGCAGAAGACCAGAAGTACTGGTCCTGCAATGCAGATAGAGCTTTCAGTAGGTGACACTCATTGACCCATCCACGACCGCCCGATTGTATGTTTTTCTGTCCCAGGTAAGCACTTGCCCTTGGCTAAGGAGGAAGGCTCAAAGTCAGTGGATCCCAAAACTTTTGCTCACCTATTCCTTGTCCAGTGGTTGCATGACTAGATTTTGTAAATTTAGCATAATCTCATCCCAGCACCCTGAGCAACTCAGACGCTGTGCCTTATGTCTTAGGTTTAACAAACTCTATAACATTTAATATTACTTTTCAGAGTTCAAACAATTTAGATAAACACAATACAATATAAAACTGTGGGATTATAAAGAATTTAAATTGTTTGAATCTTAAATTTAAATGTTATGTTACTTCAAAGAACACCACAATCCTTTGAGTGGATCTAAACGCTACAATAAAGCAGATCCATAAATTTAGATAAACATTTCTTGAAGCTATTAATCATTGTTCTACTGGCTGGTGGTCTATTTTACAATGGTAAATATACAGTCATAATGTCTGTATTAAGGCAGGTCTAGGGATGATCAGTTTTCATATAGAAAAACTTGATGGAAGAAACTGGAATGGTGTCTTTTAGCTAGTGCATCCCTGCTTAGCGTGGTTAGTGTGGGATGTGTAAACCTAAACGAAAACAGACATTTTTGTTTGTTTGAATGAGACGCGAAAAAGATCCAACGGGTGGAAAATTGCTTTACACAGTGCCTGCAACAAACTATAATAATCAAAAAAGAAATAAAATGTACCACTGGACAAAAAATAATAATAGTTTATCGCATTAGGTTTCATTGGTGGTAAGCAAGCACAATTTACATTTGGAGGTATGCTGAAGTAGTAGTGTCTTCAGTTCGTATTTTAAAAGGTGCCTCATCTGTAACATAGTTAAAATTCAAGAACGCACAAAAGAGTTAATGCTGGACTGTTTAACCACCACATATAGCTCAGATATTTCACACAACTCATTCATGCTATCACATATCACTTACAAGTATCTGAACCTTAGCCCAGCTCAATGGATCAATCCTATGTCCGCTGGGCTCGCCTACTCGATGCTGTTCTATCGGATGAAAAAGAAAGTGGATTCCTTGGCCTATTTTAAAAGACCTGGTCATTCTGGTGTTTAGGACAGAATCTACTTAAAACATCAAGGGGAGTAGACAACTTCCCAAGGGTTGTTTTTGTGCAGGAAGGCATATCTTCCTCTACAAAACAATCCTTTTGTACAGGATAGGATACCATCCTGCACAATTACAATTCTTTGAGCCGTATTCCTGTTTCTATGTGTGCTGCAGAATGTAGCACACATGGAAACAGGAAGTAACAGGGAGAAATGAAGATATTTCTCTTGGATACCTCTGTCAGGTAGGCGTGCACTTTTGGCTCAAACCCATGTTTACAAGTCTTTGTAAATCTGGGTTCGTATCACAGTACATGGATGGATACATAGGAACGCCTATGCTCCATCCTTCCTTACATTTTCAGGGGTTGCCCACCTTTTTCCACTGCAAATTTTTGAAAAACAAAGGCACACATTTCCATACCCCAACCCACACATATTTGAACTTTTCTATAAATTAAAAATGTATTATGACCTTAATGAACATCAAAAACAGTCATTTCTGTTGCTACAGCAATAGTGTGATTATGCTTTAACAGGATCCGAATTATTCCATAACTAGGAGATTAAAAAGGATCCCAGCCCTGCTAATTGCGGATTATTCATAGGCAAGTGGGAAGCCGTTCCAGGGGAAAACAAGCCTCTGCTCATTAGCTCACACTGTCATATGAAAGCCTTTAACCTAATACCACGCCATGTCCTGATCATTTCAACCTCCCTTGTCTACTGAACAATACCCCTGTTCACAGTTAAATCATGCCGCATGTTGAAATGTGAATAATTGTTAGTTCAACATAGTTGTTGTTATGAGCTTATAAATGAAAATGCTTAAACCTCTTTCGGCGAAACATCAACAAGAAATTCTGGAAGAATATGATCAAATATATAATTTATGAACCTCAAAATTCATAGCGTCTCTGGAGAAGGGGATGCATCTAACTTTGTGATAAAAATAATTTTGAACAAATATTGCAAAAGACAACGGTTCTGGCGTTTAAATAAAGAGAAGTTGTTTTTTATTTCTGGTGATAGCCAAGGCTTTTTAATTCTACTAAAATGATATATATAATAATATGCCTACAGAAAGAACCATCTTGCTTCATCCATTGGTCTGTTGTTGTGTCATTCACATTCTACGTCTGTCCACTCTAGCATATAGCATGGAGTAATGTCAGCCACTGGCTAACTGTGCTTTGACTCCATTTTGACCTTTATCAAAAAGCAGATCCGCACACAAGGTAACTTCATTGCTAAGGACCATCACATCGATTTTGCTTTTGTATATTGATGTAATCTACATTTTGATGCTTCTTTCTTCCTCCTTCAAAACGCTGTTTTCACCTACGAGCAGCTGGTGTGTTCAGTGATGCTGATCCATGTTTGTTTACTTTTGACTGCCAAATGATTGAAGGCTTACTTCTCTCAGGCTCGGGTTCCTTCTTACCTTTGTTTTTTGCTCCGTGAGTCCAGTGAGATTTTGCACTGTTCACACTCGCCTTCTCTCCAGCTTTGTTTCGCTCTTCTCCTCCAGTGCACTAGTAAAGGTGTCAACTGCCTGTATTAATGTTTGGCTGCTTGTTAAGAAACTGTTGCCTACTGGAGCAGTGAAGAATTTACTGCCACCCCTGATGTCACAATCATGACCTATATATATACTCATTATGTAGCTTAAACTGTGTGTTTTATCATTTAATTGATGTAAAGTGGTGCACTTGAAGTCAGCGATAAAGTGCATTCACTGTAGTGTTAGGAAAAATCATGTATGGTGTGCATTATCCTCATTAATTGAAATGTAATCATTGAGTAAAACTTTATAAATATCCTCATGTTACTTGATTGTACTTGCATCTAAAACAATAGCCATTTATGTAAGGTGTGCACTAATGTTTGAAGTTTGACGTTTAAAATTTACTTCTGTATTACATTTACATCCATGTATTGGTAAAGCCTGAATTTATATTAATTGTAACATGCCATTTAATTCAGACAATGTAATTGACATTTATATTAATGTAGAATTGAATATGCTATACTGTTTTTCATTATCTGCTAATGTGTTATTTTAATTGCAGGTGCATTCACATGAAATGATAGGTTGGAAATAGATGTGCTATTGTTTTACTAATATTCTGAGAAAAAGGTCTTGAATGTGGAACATTAGGAAATCAAGAGTGAGATGACTGTCCCTTATTCATACATAATGCAAAAGATGTCCAGATGACCAGTGCAGCAGTGTTTCCAGGACTGCTGTGTTAGCAAGGTACACTGTGGGACATGATAATACAATGGAGCTTGTAGTGGTGTGATCAAGAAGATGTAACCTGACTGAATTGTGTGCTGTTAACTAGGGCTTTCACTAATTGATTGGAGAGCAGATTCATGTGGACTTTGAGAAGTGCATACCCCATGCTTTGCTGAGTGTGGCTTAGCCTTACACTTACTCTCTAAGAAGACTCTTAACCAAGCTTCTGAAATGCTGATACTTTCTCTTCATTTTTCCTGATCCTTTTTCTTTTTAGGTTGAGCATAGCGCGCAAGTGCTGCTTTTCCAATGTATTGATATCTATGTGGGCTTTTAACCACACCCACCTCACGCCCATCACTTTCACTCGTTCGTGGGCTTGCCTTTCAGAAATCCTTTGATGATATTTGTAAATGCTTTACGTTTGTCCTGCCTTGAGGCGGTTTTGTTACCCGCTTGAGGACTGACCCTGTTACCTGGATAATTGCACGTTTGTCGATATGTCTGACTGCGAGCAAACTTCTTTTTGTGTCTCTCCTTCACGCTCACGGTGGCTGTGTTGCTTTGTATCGGCTTGCTTATGTCAACTGCTTTACTTTTCATAATCAATTTATGTGGCAAGAAAAGTCCAGTTAGGAATTTACAACACTAATAGCTCAAGCAAACGCGAGACCCATTGCATTGCAAGAGCTTGTTTTTCTATTTGTTACTTTTTGTCCTTCTGTTTTCTAGTTAGATTTCTCTTTTTCAGCAAGCTTAGACATTAGGAGTATTTACTTTCATTGCCCATAACAGCTAGATACTTCTAACTTGCACTCATGGGTAAGAAAAATGCCCAGCATTTACTTTTTGGAGCACCAAACATTGCTACTGATATTTTGTATTGTGGTTACTGAGTTCCTGGTTTGTCTTATACTAACAGGTCTAAGGGCCATATGTACGAACACTTTTTCTCATAGACACAGAATGGGTAAAAACCTTTGATACATCTGGTCCTAAATTTCTTCAGAAGGCTTGGCTACCCAATTGTTATTCTGTTTTTTTACTGCATATTTTTGAGATTTGCAATAAAACCCTTTAAATGTATTTCTGTTTTGTGCCTTCATTGCGCGGCCAAATTAGTTACACTGTAAATTAAATTTTGATTGATTGTTACCTGATTCCCTAGTCAAACCCTCTGCATGGATCCAAAGATCATTGACCTCAGAATGAGCATACAAAATGCTCCATCAAAGCTGGTAGAAGAAGAAGGTTAGGACCTCAGGAGAAAGGGATAGGGAATTAGGGTGTCCCATTAAGAAATTACCCAAACCAAGCCCAAAATTATAGCTCCATGACTTGTTCGGAGGATTGATGGACTTCCAGCATTGTTCTAACTCAGCTTATGTTTGAGTATTAATAGGGTTGCTCTTTTGCATTGCTTATGCTTAGATTCTGGTGATGTGCAGTGGTTTTGAAGTGTTTTGCTGAGAAATTTTGAAGATGTTGTGTGAATGTGGCACTTATGCAAAGACGTTGAGATGGTTATCGGGTTATTCATGGCCTGAGATCCCAGGATAGAGATATAGATGAAAAGCGTAGAGGACATTTGTTGTTGTTCTTGTCTGCTGTTGAGCAGTGCTGTTTGTGAGACGTCAACAGCACCACCAGAAACAGACCTCCATTTGTGAGTTTGTGAGAGGTTGGTATGATCAACCTCAAGTGCGCTGGGAAAAACTGTATCAGTCCGAGAGAGTCCCGCTGGTTAAGGTTTCATTCAAGAGTGTGTGTGTGAGATTAGGTCAGAAAGTATGGCTCTGAACTGTTTTTTTTTTAAGTGATTGATTACCCTTAACCTTTAGAGGAGCAGACAAATTTGCTGTTGAAAATCACTTGTATTTTTTTTGCATTTAGGTTTGTGTGAGAGAGTGACTGTGACAGAAATTGTAAAGAAGGATGAGCCGCTGCAAGGAATGAGATTGAGGTCACATTGTGTCGCGTTGGTATAGGTTGGTTGGTGTACAACCAAGCACACTGAGAAAGACAGTGCACTTGCATTTCCACGCTACAGAACATATAATTTGAGAATGAATGAAGATTTGAGAATCATTGAAAATTTTAGACAAATTATGTATAAGATGAAACCACCTCCTAGACTCGCACAATTTGAAGTACTAAATGCTTTGGAGCACATAGCACATCAGAGACAGAAAGAGAAATATGAGGTAAGCATCAGGAAACGTTTGTGGAAGGTAGAAGGGACAATCAACAAACAACTTGGAGAGCAGACGTAGTTGAGAGAAGTAGACTCTATCCTGCCTTATCTAGTGAAAAAGAGGGAAGGCTAAACCAAAAGGGAAAAAAATGAAAGACGGGCGCAAACATACCGTGACTGCGGAGGTATACCGTTACGGGTATTATGACCCACACAGAGAAATCCGCCACTATACAGACTCCCACACAAGTCTGCTAGCCCAAAGGTCAGTGTTAAACTGCTGGTACCAAAACCCACACCGTTACGGCAATAGAAATACGCCTACAGCATCATGACCCACGAATCACCGCAGTGGTCATTCAACCACGGTAAACCATTGGCGGAGCACACCGTTGTGCTAAAAAAACACACACACTAACAAAACCACACCACATTTGACAATTCAAACTACACACACCTGACACACATACACACACCACACCCACACACCCAATCCAATATAAAACACACACCCACAACCCCTTACAACGAAACAAAATATTGCCAACTGAGAGAGAGACAAGCCAGGAGCACCCACTGAATCTGAGTGACACAACACCATCACCAATACACCATCCAGGCACCTCACAGGACACACCCCAACACATCCTCACACATACCACTCACAGTACACCCATGGCACCCCAAAGACACCCCAGGTTCTCAGAGGAGGAGCTAAGGGTCATGGTGGAGGAAATCATCTGGGTAGAGCTACAGCTATTCGGATCACAGGTGCAGCAGACGTCCATTGCTCGGAAGATGGAGCTATGGCAGAGAGTCGTGGACAGGGTCAACGCCGTGGGACAGCACCCCAGAACAAGGGATGACATCAGGAAGAGGTGGAACGACCTACGGGGGAAGGTGCGTTCCGTGGTTGCAAGACACCAGGTAGCTGTACAAAGGACTGGCGGTGGACCCCCATCTCCTACCCCACAACTAACAACATGGGAGGAGCAAGTCTTGGCGATCATGCATCCTGAGGGCCTCGCAGGAGTAGCAGGAGGAATGGACTCTGCTAAGTCAAATCTTTACCACTATATCCTCCACCCTACCTGCATACCATCATAAATTCCTACCCCAGCCCTCACCCCCATCACTCCACCACCTCACATATACCCCACTATCACAACCCAACCATCCCAATACCAAGCCCTGCATGCAACACCAATGCATGGACACCCATCACAGACCTGCATGGACACCCATCACCACAGCATGCATACTAGTGACAATCACTTAGCCAAACCAATAACATCTCACACAACCCAAAGGTGCCTTGCTAATAACAACCATAGAGGGAAACATATCCATGCACAAGATGGCACACACAGATACAATAACACTGCATTTACATCCCCACAGGACCCACACTCAATGTCACCGGCGAGGAGGTGCACCAACATCCAGTCCCCCCACAGAAGAGGCCCACAGTGATGACAGCAGCTCTGCACGCCTGGATCACGATGACCAACCTGGCCCATCAGGGACCTCTGGACATTCAGTTACCCTGCCACAGTCCCAACCCATCACAGAGCCTCCCCCTCAGGAAACACCAGCACAGCACCAGCCAGCGGGCCCATCCCTCTGTTCCCAGGACACATCACTCAGCAGTGTGTCCACCACTACAGGGACCCCAGGCAACCCCACAAACCTAAGACAAACAGATACCTGGGGATAGTGGCAGTGGGCACACGGTTCAGAGGACACAGGCACAGGACAACAGGGAAGCTGGGAGGACTGCTGTGCGACAGGGGGAGGACAGGCCCAGAGAACCCACTCTCCACGAGGCACCTGCAGGGATCCTGGGAGCATACCACCATTCCCAGGAGACCATGGGCCAGATATTGTACAAGTTGCAGGAGACCCAGAGGCTGCAGGAGGGACAGTACCTGGGGATCAGGGAGGACCTGAAAGACATCCACACCACCCTGGTCACCATTGCAGGGGTGCTGGCAGACATGGCCAACACCATGAGGGAGGCAGTGGCACAACAACGGGCTCCTGACACTAGCCACACCGAAGAACAGCCCTCCAGCTCCGCCGACGCTAGTGGACAGGAGGCCCTGCCACAGGACCAACAGGACACCAGCACCCCACCCCCTGCAGAAGGAGAACCACCCTGAAAACGGTCCCTGCGATCCAGGTAGAAGCCAGAGAACATTGCCAAGACCCCCACCAGGAAATAAGACTCTCCTGAATGTCACCCTTGTGTCCCACTCTGTCACCCTATCCACCTTGTACTGCCATTGCTCCCCTTCCTATACCCCCTTGGACAATGCACCTGTGATACAAATAGACTGGACTCTGCCCTGGACTTTCCTCCATCAGCAACCCACCCCATTGCAATACCCCCTCCACTTATTACCACATAAATAAACACCCTTGGAACAAATACAAGTATGGAGTCTGTCAAATGATAAAAATATGTATTAGTTTAACAAGTTGTAAACATTGCAATTCAAATGTACAGTTACATATACATAGGTATGACCTGTAGTGGGCAGCAATAAACACACCAGGAACCAGAGTGGGGCACATAGATCTGAAAATAGAGATGCCAAAGGGTACAGTAAGTGGCCATAGACATAAGGAAATCAGGCTGCCATGTTCAATGTTTAACACAAAACTGCAATGGAAAGTGAAGTTACAGTGTCTTACCTGTGAGTCAATGGAAGTACTGTTGAATGAGTGAACTTCTGTTGTCCACATCTTCTTCCTCTGCCTCCTCTTCCTCACTGTCCACAGGCTCCACCGCTGCCACAAGACCATCTCCAGGCTCATCCTCCTGCAGAAAAGGCACCTGGTATCTCAAGGCCAGGTTGTGCAACATGCACCTTCTTGGGTGAGAAATACAGGGATCCACCTGTCAGATGGAGGCGCCCGAATCTGGCCTTCAGGAGGCCAAAGGTTCTCTCAATTATCCTCCTTGTTCGCCCATGTGCCTCATTGTAACATTCCTCTACCCTTGTCTTGGGATTCCTCACCGGGGTCAGTAGACATGAGAGGTTGGGGTAACCAGAGTCACCTGCAAATATCGAGAGATACCTGTTAGACACACACCCATCCTTAGGGACAACCCCACACCCATATACCTACATCAACTGGGTGGGGACCATGGGCTCACCTATTAGCCACACCGGTGCCTCTGGAGTTGAGACATCACATATGGAATGCTGCTATTCCTCAAAATAAAGGCATCATGCACAGAGCCAGGATACTTGGCATTGACACGGGAGATGTACTGGTCCACCAAACACACCATCTGCACATTCAGAGAGTGAAAGCTTTTTCTATTCCTAAACACTTGTTCATTTCTCCGGGTGGGGACAAATGCTATATGTGTACCATCAATGGCACCAATGATGTTGGGGTTATGTTCCAGGGCATAAAAGTCAGCCCTGACTGTGGCCAAATCCTCCACCTGGGGGAATACGATGTAGCTGCACATGTGTTTCAGCAGGGCAGACAACACTCTGGTCAACACGTTGGAGAACATTGGCTGAGACATCCCTGATGTCATGGCCACTGTTGCTTGGAAGGAACCACTTGCCAGGAAATGAGCACTGACAGGACTTGCACTAGAGGGGGGATACCTGTGGGCTGATGGATAGCTGAAATCAGGTCTGGCTCCAATTGGGCACACAGGTCTTGGATTGTGCCCCTATCAAGTCTGTAGGTAAGGATAATGTGTCTGTCCTCCATTGTCGTCAGGTCCACCAGGGGTCTGTACACGGGGGATGTCTCCATCTCCTATTCATCCTCACCGGTTGGACTCTAGGCTGGAAAGGGTCATATTTACACATATGTGAAAATAAAAAAGCATTTTGCCTTTACAGAAACAGTATGTGAATACAAAAGTCAGTTGATGTGCCAATGTCTGCTGTGACGCAGTTAGGTGCCATAGCCTGTGCCCCCCTGAAATGGTGGCTACCTGACATGTGAGGAGAGACAAGCGGAAATGAGGTAATTCCATTGGCGTTGTGCGCCGTTGCGGTCGGAGGTCGACGACCGGTGCGCAACTTCGCATTGGTTATCATTGGGCCCTGGGTTCCAGGAGCCAATGCCGATGTACGCCGGCGGTGACGGTATGCACCGCCGCGGACACGGCCACCATTTTCTATCTGTTCACTCACTTGCTACATGACCTTCAACAGGAGAGGACCTACACTGCAAGTGCTGCTGTGACCTGTATCTGGAAGCGACAATGGCTCAAGTGTCTGGGGAAAGGGCCCCCGCCTTCATTTCGGAGGATTTGGAGGGACTGGTGCATGGGGTCCTACCTCAGTACACTTTACACTATGGTCCTCCAGACAAACAGGTGAGTACACTGTGAGCATGATGCGTAGGCCATGAATGTATGGACTGCTGTGTGTGTAAGCCTCGTGTAGGGAGGGCTGAGGGGTCCTGGACAGAGTGCTGCATGCCTGGTGGTCAATGTCTGTGCGTAAGGGGATGGGAGGGATATTGTGGGCCATGAGTGTAACAGTCCGGATGGTATGCCTAATCCCTTTTTTCTATGCATATTTTCCTTCAGGTCAGGGCCCATCAGAAAAAGGGTATTTGTCGTGCCATCGCCAAGGAGGTTCGGACCCTGGGCGTCTTTGACAGGCGGAGCACCCACTGCCGCAAACGGTGGGATTACCTGCACCGCTGGGCAAGGAAGATGACGGAGGCCCAGCTGGGGCTGGCCGCCCAACAAGGAAGGGATGCCCGTTGTACTCTGACCCCCCCGATGTTCTGCATCCTGGCAGTGGCCTATCTGGAGTTGGATGGGCACTTAAAGGCATCAGAGCAGCCACAAAGGGGTGAGTACAGATTCAGAATCATGACTTTGCACACGCTAAGGTAGTACCTGGGTGGGGGATGTGGGCTGTGGGTACCCCTAGGCCAGGGCGAACTGGCAGGGTAGGTCCCTTGTTGGGCAGACTCTGAAGCACTCCAACCCCAATAGTGTTAGTGGGCATCTACTACTGGGCAGGGTCCTGTTGGTTTAGGGTGTGCAGCCAATGACATTGGGCAATGTACCCCATGGGCTTGTGACTAGCTTTGTAACTGGTAGTGCATGGCCTAGTGTATAGGGCTGATCCCTGTGTGTTGTGTACGCCAACGGTAGTGTTGTTGCTGGCATTGACCAAGTGTATCCTCTGACTGTCCCCGCCCCCACTTCTTGTTTTGTCACCCTGTCCTTGCGTGCATTAGCATCATCTGGCGGAGGAGCAGAGGCACCGGCGACGGAGGGAGCTGCATCCCACATGGGCCTGGAGGCCGAATCCACGGACGGTGAGGGCACCAGTGGGACGGAGGGCGAGGGGAGCACCACGACGGAGACATGAGAAGACACTACAGACAGCGACTCCTCCTCCGATGGAAGCTCCCTGGCGGTGGTGGACACCTCTGTGCCCACCCCAACAACAGGTACAGCCGCCACCCCCGTACCAGCACCGCCCTCCCAGCAACCCTTCTGCGTGTTTCCCGTGCCTGCTCACCCAGGAGGGTGGGCATCTCCTTTGCCCCAGGCACCTCAGGCCCTGCCACAGTCAGCCTTGCTGTCCTCAGTGAGGAGGCTATTGACCTCCTGAGATCCCTCACTGTTGGGCAGTCAACCATACTGAATGCCATCCAGGGTGTCGAAAGGCATTTGCAATGAACAAATGCATACCTGGAGGGCATTAACTCTGGCGTGGCGGTCCAGCAGAGAACATTTCAGGCTCTGGCCTCCACACTAACGGCAGCCATTGTCCCTGTCTCCACCCTCCCCCCTCCAACTTCCTCTACCCAGTCCCAATCCCCTCAACCCCAACCTATCCCAGGCACACCTTCAGACCAGCATTCACCCACATCAGCACACAGAAGTGGCTGAGGCAAACAGAAGCACCACACTTCATCTCACAGGCACTCACACAGGCACCATCCCCATGCAGACACACCAACATCCACTGCCTCCACTGTGTCCCCCTCCTCCTCCTCGTCCACCTCCCTCCCAGTAGCGTCTCCACTCACACCTGCATGCACTACATCCTAATCCACTACCTCCATCACCAGCATGTCTATCACTACACGCCCCTCAATGGCAGTCACCACCCCCACATCCATGCACACGTCCCCTTTGTCCTCTCCCACTGTGTCTGTGACCCCTCCTCCCAAAGTACAAAAACGCAAGCACACACCCACCCAACAGCCATCCAGCTCATGCACCTGCACCCAAACACAGCAGACTAACACCTCTTACAAGCATTCCCTATTCCTCCACTCCCAAACCTTCACCGGCTTCCCGCCCCAATGTCCCTAAGAAGCTTTTTCTCGCCACCCTTGACCTATTCCCACCCCCTCCCCCCATCCTTCACCTTGGGCCAGGGTGGCCTGAACACAGCCCAGCACCTCAGCCACCAAGTCCACGTCCGCTGTGGTTTCTGCAGCTGTGAGAGGCTCTAAGGAGGCACCTGCCAGCCCAGCCAGTGTGCCACCAACACCTGCCAAGGCCAAGAAGGTTCCGCCACCTGGCAAGGGCAAGAAGGGGACAGCATCCAGCGAGGAGAAGGAGGCACAACCAGCCAGCAAGGCCAAGTGAAAGACTCCAGCTGCCAGAAACAAGGAGGCACCACCATCTGCCAAGGGCAGGAAGGGGCACAGAACACCAACCAGGGCACTTGAGCCGTCCGAGGCTGCAGGTGAAGGCCTGAAGGCTAACTCCACAACCGCCAGCACCGCCACCTGCACCGCGGCCAGCACCACCACCTGCACCGCCAAAAGCAGCGCCACTGCCAGCAGCAACAGCCCCAGTGGGCAGCCGTCTGAGGCTGCAGGAAAAGGGCTGGAACCCCCCCACCACTGGCAGCACTGCCACCTGCACCGCGGCCAGCACCGCCACCTGCACCGCCGCAAGCACCGCCACCTGCACCGCCGCAAGCAGCCCCAGTGGGTAGCCGTCCGAGGCTGCATGGGAAGGGCTGGAGCCTCCCCCCACCACTGACAGCACCGACACCAGCACAGGCACTGCAACCACTGTACAGCCATCCCCTCAAGCGGATGGACTGTAGTCCTGCCTCCATGGTGTGTCGTGCATCCTGCCCACAGAAAATCGTGTAGGTCTGACACCCAGGTGAGTGACTGTGACTTGCACTCCCCATGTGCTGCATCACAGGGCACAAAGCCCCCTCCAGAACCCGTGGAAGAAGGCATCCACTCACCCTATCCTTGGCAGGATGAAGCACACTGGGCACAAATCCCCCTCCAGAACCAGTGGAGGAAGGCATCCACTCACCCTATCTTTGCCAGGATGAAGCACACTGGGCACAAGGCCTCCTCCAGAACCAGTGGAAGAAGGCATCCACTCACCCTATCCTTGGTAGGAGAAAGCACACTGGGCACAAAGCCCCCTCCAGAACCAGTGGAAGAAGGCATCCACTAGAGAGATTGTGGCCTTGCACTCCCCAGGACCAAGCAGTGGGAAACCATCCACTAAAGAGACTGTGGCTTTGTACTCCCCAGGACCAAGCAGTGGGCAAACCACCCACTAGAGAGACTGTGGCCTTGCACTCCCCAGGACCAAGCAGTGGGCAAATCACCCACTTGAGAGACTGTGGCCTTGCACTCCTCAGGACCAAGCAGTGGGAAAACCACCCACTTGAGAGACTGTGGCCTTGCACTCCCCACGACCAAGCAGTGGGCAACCCACCCACTTGAGAGACTGTGGCCTTGCACTCCCCAGGACCAAGCAGTGGGCATGGAGCCCCCTCCAGGAGCAATGGCGTTGTACCATTTTCCGGCTGAGGTGGCCCCCCTCCCCAGCCCCCTGAGGTGCTTTTGTATTTTCGACCTGATACCCCTGCAGTGTTCTGTCCGTATTGAGGCAGGAGTCGAGTGTGGGCTTGGCCTATGTGTTTTGCCCCAGTGGGCCATGGACATTTTGAGTGGGCATTGTCCCGCCTTTTGTATATATTGTTTAAATTGTAAATACTGTTTTTGATTTCTGAACGTATTTCTAACTATTTTTAATATTACAGTCATTTGACTCCATTCCTTTTGTCCTTGTGTTATTCCAGAGGGTTACAGGGTGTATATGTAATGTTGTTGCATCTGTTTGTGTGTATGGTGTTTGGGGTGAGGGTGGGGGTGTTGTGTGTTGCGTGTGTGTGTCACTCTCTTTTTCCTCCCCCCCTCCCCTGTGTGCTGGGTGCAGTACTCACCATGGTCGTCGTCGCCGGCGTTGGTGCTCCTGGTGTATGAGCAGATACACCAGCATGGGGAAGACCTACAGCTCGTGCTCCATGGCGTCTTGGTTCTTCCTTGAGTGTCGAGAGGTGAGTCGTTTCCCTTCACAACACTGTTCTCGCCGTGCGTTTGATGGCGTTGGTACAGCCCCGAAAAAAGTGGCGGATAGGCCTCTTGTAATACAGTGGCAGTGGCCGGAACCTTGTCTTCCACCTGGCTGTTGGCGGTTACCGCTGCAGTGTTTGTTGCTACCGCCGTGTCGGTCGGAGTGTTGAAGTGGCTGTATGTGTTGGCGGTTTCCGCCGTGGTCATGATTCCATTTTGTTTTACCGCCGGCCTGTTGGCGGTGTTACCGCCGCTTTAACACCGACCCCCAAGGTTGTAATGAGGGCCTTTATTTGACAATGTTGTTCCAAGTGATTTGTGGATTAAATGCAAAATGTCTTTTGATTGGCCTGACAAGTGCCCCATGAGACATCCAGTGACTAAAGCTCCATCTCCAATGGTGATGAAGTATCATCAGGTGATTTCATTCTTGAAACTAAAAGTATCCCCTAAAGACATTGATTGGGTTAAGACTGACAGAATGACCCAAGATTCCAAAGATTCCATGCATTCTTATTATGAGAGATTGTTGAAGGCATTCAAACACTACAGTGGTACAGAGACTATTGAGGTGAGAGACACAGGGCATTTTGTGTTCAGATATATACAGGGACTGAAGCCTGAAGTTAGTCCAATGATTCAGCAGCATTTAATTCATTGGAAAAGTAATCCGACTGATGAAATTTTGAGATATGCTAAATATTGCAGTGATAAATTGGAACTGAAATTGAAGAAATTGAAAGGGAAGTTGATGGTGGAAGAGATGAAAGCTGCACAAAAGAGTCAGAATCCACAATTTGTACAGGATGTTGGCTCTTTGCAGGACGTGTACCAGCAGGGAGTTCCAATGATGTAAGGAGGTAATGGTTTTCAACCGTAGGGTGAAGGACGAGGTGTTCTAATAGACCTGAGTACAGGAGAAGATGTGATGACTGAAAAGAACGAATCCATGTCACATGTGTGGCAAGATAGGCTATTGGGAATGTCATTTTAATCTGAATAATGTGGCAAATGAGAATCATGTACAGAATAGAGGATTTCTGCAGTCTCAGGGAAACTATCCAATTCAGTCACAGCAAATGCAGAGATAGAAATTGCAAATTTTTAATGTGACCCAAGATCAATTGATGCAGGTTCCACAAGCATCGATGCCACAGCAAAGAGCAAATGTCTCCAGATCAAATCAGAATCAATTCCCAAATGCAAATACCAATCTCTTTGTGAATCAGTATTCCATGATCCCGATGGATGAGGATTACAATTCAGATCAATCTCAATGATGTTGCCTGAGATGGGAGGAAGAATGCATACTTGACACATCCTTAGCCGTAGACCAGAGTGGCCCATTCATAGGTGGTGAGGTGAATGGCCACCACATGTCATTTCTAGTTGACACAGGTGGCACCCACTCTACTGTAAGAATAGCAGAGATTCACAACCTACCCCACTCAGGAAAAAGAATCCAAGTTGTAGGTGTTGCAAATAAACAATTGACTAACCCTGTAACAGAAGCTGCACCTGTAAAAATAGGATCCTTTTAAAAGAATCACAGATATTTGGCGTGTGATTCTAATCCTGTGAGTCTTCTCCAAAGCAATCATTTATGTAAATTGAATTGTCCCATCTATTGCACTTCAAGAGGCACAGAGATACAGACTCATGATGAAGATGTGGCATTCAAAAGTGTGAATCAAACCCCAGATGTCACATTGTACCCCATGCTGAAAAGTGATGACTTACCTGCAGATCTGAGAGATACGGTACTACCTGAAGTCTGGGACTTTTCAGGGAAAGCTATAGGTCTCATCGAAGGTGTTGAGCCTGTATGGATAACTATAAAGCCAAATGCTGAATATCTGAGAATCCAGCAATGGAACATGAATCCCAAGACAATTGGAGGAATTACTCCAGTGAATGACTCCATGACTGAGCAAGGAATACTTAAAGAAAAAATGGGGAGTTGATGTAACTCACCCATCATGGAACTGTGGAAGCCCAACGCATAATACTGCATTGTCCAACTATGAAATAGACGCTCCCTGTTGTCCTGTGGTGCCAAATCCAGCTGTGATTTTGATTCAGATTCCATGTGAGGTCAACTGGTTCACTGTGGTCGACCTTTGCCAAGCATTTTTCTCCATACCTTTGCATGAAGAATTCAAATTCCTCTTCGCATTTTGGTTTGGCAGTAATATATTGGCATGGTGCTAAGTACCACAAGGGTATATCTAGAGCCCATCCATTTCCAACCAGATTCTGAAAAGGAATCTGAATGCCCTAGAGATGCCCTATCATTCAGTTCTGATAAAAATATGTCTCTGACCAAAATACAGTACTATAAGAAATAACTATATATCTCAGACATCACATTGAGAAAGGTGCAAGGAAGGTGTCATACAAAAGAATTTCAGCAATTCTGAAAATGAATCTATCAACAACTCAGAAAGAAGTCAGGATGTTCTTGGGAATTATGGGCTGTCATCAGTGGATTCCCAACTGTTCCCTTTTGGCCAAGTCTTTACAGAGACTAATATACAATTGTGTGTTAGATCCGGTATCACTGGGCTGAGAGAAAGTCTGTTGTGAATCATGTTGGAAAGTGGATTATTGGTAAGAGCAGGTAAGTACCTACATTTAGCAATAAACCACTAACCTCTACTAGGTCTAGCCAGGTCTCAATAAATGAACCCCAGCTCATCCCTTGGTAGCTTGGCAACAAGCAACAAGGCTTAACTTAGAAGACAAAGGGCCTCATTACGACGCTGCAGTGGCATTGTCACTGCCGGCTGACCGGCGGTGAATACCACTAACTTAGGAGTTTGGCGGTTTGGCTAAAGCCAAACTACCGAGCCTCCACCCATCCCACCACATTACCACGTTCCGCCAGGCTGGAGGTGAGTACCTCCAGCGCAGCAGAAGGCATGAAACCTGTAGTAGTATCACAAGGTTGGAGACTGCCAGCATTTTTTCTGACGGTCGCACCGCCACAAAAAGCTGGCGGTCTTGCATCCTGGTGACAGGAATAAGCATTTCTGTTGCCAGGATACACTTGTAAACCTGTGTCACATACCCACACACATGCACTCACACACTCCCACACACACCCCCACTCACCCATGCACTTGCATCATACACCCCCATTCACACTAACATACATACACAAACACCGTACTCATGCACACATTCACTCCCCCTCCCCAGCACATACATACATTCACACCGCCTCCCCCTGCGGCTACATACATTCACACCCCCTTACCCCTCCCCGCACATACATACATTCACACCCCACTCCCCCAGTGCATACATATATTCTTCACACATCCTCTCCCAAGAACTGCATACATACATTCACTACACCCTTTGCCCTGCACTGCATAATACATTCACCTGCTCTCCCCTGCACCACATACATGCACTCACCTGCTCTCCCCATTCACTCACACAAACATGCACCCCCTCCCTGTCCACTTACACAAACACATGTACACGCATACACATCCACTAACACATGCACACGCATACACATCCACTTACACATGCACACCATACACGTCCACTTACACAAACACATTCACACGCATACACATCCACTTACACAAACACATACACACCCATACAGGGTTACACAAACACATGCACACACATGCACACACTCAGCCCTTCCATCTGCTCAATCGCACTCACACACTCAATCGCTCACACGCGCACCCACAAACACCCCCACCTTCCCCCACATTCACGACATTCACACACGCACTCACATATGCAGAAACGCACACTCACCCTCTCCCCTGTCAGACGATCCACTTACCTCGTCCGTCGAGGAGGCCGTCTGGGAGGAGACGGGTTCTAGCGCTTCCACTGCCAGCAGCGCCTCGTCATATGACACTGCCACATTGTATTACGGGTTGTAATATGGTGTGCGGTCTCTTTTTTTCGTGTCGGTACCGGTGGTGATACGGCCTCGACACCGCCGACTGCTAGCACAACTGGTTTCGAAATTCCACCTGATTTAGGATGGAAATCCAAAATCAGTCATAGTAGAGCAGGCTTAAAACCTCCAGCACTGGCGGTCTTTCAGCACAGACGGCTTCAAAGGCCGCCAAAATCGTGATGAGGGTCAAAGTGTGTAAAACATTCAAATATCACAAAATAGTAATAAAATAAAACACAGGAAACAGTTTAAAAATCCATAACGAAACCTATACAAATAGGATATATTTTTATCTTTAATTTGACATCAACACAAATAAAATTGGATAAGGGGAACCGGAGATATGAATTAAAAAAAAAAAAAATGTTATTTATCGCATACTAACTAAAAGCGCCACTCGGGATATCTGGTCTCACCTCGACTGGGGCAAAGTCAAAGTTTAAGGCCGACCATGATGGAGCCTTGCTCAGCTACCGCAAGTGGGAGGCCTCGGTCAAAAGTTTACCTTCGGACATAGGTGGTCATTATGACTTTCACGCCGGCGATGGCGGTAGTACCGAAGCCAGGCCGGCGGTAATGACCTCCAAATTATTACCATGACGGTGATCCCTCCCATAGACAGCCAATGTACCACCCCAACCGCCAGTGCGGTACAACCACTGAACATGGCAGTAGCCATCTCCAGGCAGGCTGAAGACTAGGATCCGCCCACCATATTATGACATAGCAGACCACCAGGATTTCTGGGGCGTTAGCAATGCCACCAAAAGCCTGGTGGAAGCACATCTTATAAAAGGAGACACTCACCTCCAGGGACACAGAGGAGTCCACGGCTACCATGGAACCGGAACTGGAAGTCTTCCTGATACTGTACCACGCGATGGCCGTCCAGGAGCACCAACGCTGATGAAGACGATGACAGTGAGTACAGCCGCCTAGCACACAAGGAAGGCAGGGAGGGGAGAGTGACACACACACAAACGCACAACATACACCATACACACACACCACACACCCAGAACAATCTGCAGAGTAAACAACAGCAACATCAGCCAGAAGTAAAGAAAGCCAGGACACATACCTTAGGTTCAACCTCTGTATTTCGCTGGACCAGTGCCCACAACAATTGAGGCACCTAAATACAAAGGGTCATTCTCCAGTCCAATGTCAGCCATTAGCCACAGAGCAACGCCCAAGGCCCAACTTGACTCCTGACAGCCCAGTCACTCCACTGGGCAAGGGCATCATGGTGATGGTAGGCAGGCACCTCAGGGGAAAGGTTTCTTCTTGGTAAAGGGGCCCTTGTGCATCGGTTTGGGAAGGGGCAGGCTCTTGTCCTTCTGTCTTGGGGGGCAGCGGAGTGGCCTTGGGACGTGGGGCCGGAGTGCCACCCTTTTTCACCTTAGTGGCAGGAGTATTCTTAGGGGGAGGAACAGGAGTCGATTTGGAGCTGGAGGTACTGGGCTGGGGTGGGACTTTTCTCTTACAGGCAGGGCGGGGGTGGGGAGGGAAGAGGTCAAGGTGGGAAAGGAAAAGCTTCTTAGGACTGGTGGGGTGGGCTGTGGGAGGAGGTATGGTAATGGAGGTAGAGGGAGTGGTTGTTGGAGGAGTAGGTGTGCTGGATGTGGGTGTAGGTGGATGGACAGTGTGCATCTGCGAGTTGGATGGCTGTTGGGGGTCTGAGTGGGAGCGTTTGTGTGTCCGGGGGGCAGACATGGTGGGGAGGTCAAAAAGGATGTGTGGATCGATGTTGTGGTTGTGTCTGCAAGTGAAGTGGGTGTACTGCATGAGGTGGTGATGGTGGTGACTGCGCATGTTGTGTGTAGGGTGCATGCCTGCGGGTATGCTGTTGTGGTGACCATGGGTAAGGGTGTACAGGTGGCAGGATTTGGGACTGTTGATGCTGTGCATGCAGGTGTGAGTGCTGATGTGACTGTGAGGGAGGAGGAGGGGGGAGGACAGTGGAGGTAGTGGCTGATGTTGTGTGTGCATCTGTGTGTTGGCTGTGTGTGTGCTTGTGGACTGAATCGTGGTGCCCGTGTTTGTGCGAGTCCTGTTTGTTGTTTTGGTTGCATGCTTGTCAGAATGTGTGCATGGGATGGGTTGGGGGAGAGGAGACAGGCACTGGGAAAAGGTAGTTCAAGGGGGGACAGAAGAAACAGGGACACTGGCTGCCATCAGAGAGGAGGCCAGAGCCTGAAACAATCTCTGTAGGGCCACCAAGCCACTGTGAATGGCCTCCAGGTAGGCATTGCATTGCTGTATCTGGGATGCCAGTCTCTGGATTGCATTCACTATGCCCTACAGAGATGGATCTTAGGTTGTCAATAGCCACCTCACTGAGGGCAGCAGGGCTGATGGGGAAGGGCCTGAGGTGCCTGTGGTGAAGGAGATGCCCACCCTCCTGGGTGAGCAGACACGGGCAACTCAGTCTGGGGTTACTGGGAGGGCGGTGCTGGTACAGGGGGTGGCGAAAGATGAAGTAGCTGGGGTGGTACCAGAGAGGGACCGCTACCACCAGGGAGCTTCCATCGGAGGAGGTATCAGAGTCAGTTGTATCAGCTCCAGTCTCCCCGTGGTGCTTCCCTTGTCCTCCAACTCACTGGTCCCCTCGGCGTCGGTGAACTCAGCCACCTGGGTCCCGTGGGCTGCAGCTCCCTCACTCACTGGTGCCTCTGCTTCTTCACCAGATGATGCTAATGCACACATGGACAGGATGACAAAAGGAGATGGGGGTGAGAAAGGGAGCACAAGGTTGATCACAGCATCAAGAGCACAGATGACATACACATCACAATCACTCACTGGGACTACAAATGGGCAGTATGGACCACAGTGGCATACCATTGCCTAGGAACTACAGTAGATAGGACCCAAACATTACCATCTGCACACCTACTGGGACCAACTAAGCCCTGTCTGCCATGGCAGTCTAGCTACCTAGCAATACCAAATAGGCATACCACCCTACATACCTAAGCAGGACCACGCAGGAATGTCTAAACCAGCATATTGGGGCATCCACTGACTAGAACCCTGCACCCAAATCCCATGCCAGGCAACAAATAATGAATATCACACACACTGTACTCACCCCCTTGTGGCTGCTGTGCTGCCCTGAAGTGCCCATCCAGCTCTGGGTAGGACACAGCCAGTATGTGGGCCACTAGGCGGGGGTCAGAATCTGACGGGCACCCCTCCCTCTCTGGGCCTCTGCGGTCTTCCAGGCCCAGCGTCTCAGGTCCTCCCACTGTTTCTTGCAGTGGGTGCTCTGCCGGCTATGGACCCCCAGGGTCCACACATCCTTGGCGATGGCACACCACAACCCCTTCTTCTGATGGGTGCTGACCTGCAGAGGAAACACAGATAGAGGGACACCGTGAACCAGACAATCCAGCCTGTCACACATATGGCCTACATATTCCATTTGCCCCTCATCAAGCACACACATGACCCGTACCTCTGCATTCACACTGCCTGCAGCCATGCCCCCCCAAATGACACACTTCTAGCACACACATACATCTACATGCAGCCATGTTGCATGCAACATGCCCATGATGTACTCACCTGTTGGTCTGGAGGCCCATGCAACTGCCCATACATGGGTAGGACCCCATCCACAAGCCTCTCCAACTCCTCTGACGTGAAGGTTGGGGCCCTTTCCACTGTTGCACGGGCCATGGCAGGTCCCAGACACAGGTCACAGCAGCACATGCAGTGGAGATGTCGTCCAGTGGAAAGTCAGGATTCAAGTAAAGTGGTAAAAAGAAAATGGCGGTAACGGCCACGGCAGTGATCACCGTCACCGCCGGCGTTGATCATCATTGGTTTCTGTACTCCATAGAGCCGCATGTTAGCCAATGAAGAATTGCAGGGCAGTGCACACCACCTTCTGCCATGACGCCTAACGCCGGCGGACTGAGGTCACTTCCACCTGTCCCTGCATACAGGACAGGTGGTTGCCATTTCCTACTGCTAGTATTCATGTATAGGATTAAAATGTGCGTCATTGGTGTTGACTGCCCACACCTAGACAATCTTAGTGTCCAACATACATACATGCTCTGTGTACTATGATGTTGTGTGTTCATATGTCCTGTTGTCACACCCATTTTGGCTCACCTAGATACCAACCACTGCAGAGGAATAGGAGGAGGGGGTAAGCACCTGTGTACAAACCTGATGTCCTGATGGACTTGGCCACACTGGAGGACAGGCATTTCATACTCACCTATCGTCTGGAAAGGGCCACAATCACAGAGCTGTGTGCACAATTGGAGTCTGATCTGCTACCTGCTATCCGTTGCACCACAGTAATTCCCCTCTTGTGCAGGTACTATCAGTACTCCATTTCCTGACAACTTGTTCTTTCCAGGTGACTGTGGGCTTGGCTGCAGGTATGTCACAGCCAATGTTCTCGATTGTGTTTGAAAGGGTTTTGGCTGCCTTGCTCAAACACATGTGCAGCTACATTGCATTCCCCAGGTTGACGATTTGCCCACTGTGAAGGCTGGATTCTACGCAATGGGACACATACCACATGTGATTGGGGCCATTGAAGGGGCCCATATTGCTTTACTCCCTCCCAGGGCAAATGAACCAGTGTACAGGAATGGGAAGAGTTTCCACTCTCTCAATGTCCAGATGATGTGCCTTGCTGACCATTACATCTCCCACATCACTGCTAAGTATCCTGGATCTGTGCATGATGCCTTTGTCTTGAGGAATAGCAGCATCCCACAGCTGATTGCACGACTACAGAGGCACATAGGGGGTCATTCTAACCCTGGTGGTCGGCGACCGCCAGGGCTAAAATGACAGAAGCACCGCCAACAGGCTGGCGGTGCTTCCTTGGCCATTCTGACCGCGGCGGTAAAGCCGCGGTCAGAAAAGGGCAACCGCCGGTTTCCCGCCGGTTTACCCCTGGCCCAGGGAATCCTCCATGGCGGCGCTGCAAGCAGCGCCGCCATGGGGATTCCGACCCCCTTACCGCCATCCTGTTCCTGGCGGTTTTCAGCACCAGGAACAGGATGGCGGTAACGGGTGTCGTGGGGCCCCTGGGGGCCCCTGCAGTGCCCATGCCACTGGCATGGGCACTGCAGGGGCCCCCTAACAGGGCCCCACTAAGATTTTCAGTGTCTGCAAAGCAGACACTGAAAATCGCGACGGGTGCCACTGCACCCGTCGCACCCCTTCGACTCCGCCGGCTCCATTCGGAGCCGGCATCCTCGTAGAAGGGGGTTTCCCGCTGGGCCGGCGGGCGTCCTTCTGGCGGTCGCCCGCCGGTCCCGCGGGAAAGCTAGAATGGCCGCCGCGGTCTTTTGACCACGGTGCGGTCATTCGGCGGTTCCCGCTTGGCGGGCGGAGGTGTAGGAATGACCCCCATAGTGTGGCTTACTGGTAAGCTTGAGTCCCCACCCAATGTATGTCAGTGTATGCCTAAAGGAGTCATACCCCATGCCATTGTGCATGGCTAATGTGTGTCCCCCACTACTTCCTGGTGACTACGGCGACCCAAACCTGTCCTGGCTGTTGACCCCGTTAGGAATCCGAGAACAGGGGCTGAGAATCGGTACAATGATGCTCATGGGCGTACCAGGAGGATTGTGGAACGCACTTTAGGTCTCCTGAAGGCCAGGTTTCAGTTCCTCCATTTGACAGGTGGATCCCTATGCTACTCCCCTGAGAAGGTCTGCCAGATTGTGGTGGTCTGGTGCATGCTGTACAATTTGACCCTCAGGTGCCATGTGCCCTATCTGCAGGAGGAGGGGGGTGACAATGTACCTGTGGCAGCAGTGGACACTGAGAACAGTGAAGAGGAGGAAGAGGAGGAGGATGTGGACAACAGGACACATATAATTCAGCAGTGCTTCCAATGACACCAGGACCCTCATTGTCTTGCCTGTGTGGTGTGGACACGGGTTCCTGTACAGGTGGGCACACTACTGATTGATGTGTCCTGGGGACAGAGGTTTCGGGGCATTGGCTGGCTGCTGTGGTATTTGAGTCTAACGGGGGTTCTATGGTGGACTGGCTGTGGGATGTGGTAGCCGACTGACCAGTGGTCCTAGATGGGCAAGGGAGTTCATCCAAATCGAGGCCTCCAGAGCTGCTGTCATCACTGAGGGCATCTTCTGGTGGGGGACTGGGTAGCCGTGGCACCTCCTCACCACTGACATTGGCTGGGGCACCTGTGGGGATGTTAGTGATGTGTTAGTGCACTTGCCTGTGATATATTCCACATTTCTAGCTTTCCCAATGATTTTGGTGTTGTCATCCCACCTTTGGTAGTGTATGGTGATGTATTGTGGGATTGGTAGTTCTCCATGCTGTGCATGCAGCGCTGTGAGGGATGTGCTTGCTGTGGGTATGGCATGCAGGGGTTGACATTTAGGTGTGGTAATTGGAGTAGTGCACTGTGTGGGATGGAGTGGGGTGAAGGGAGTCAAGGTGAGGGGGTGAGATGGCATGCAGGTATGGGGGATTGATAGGTTGTTAATGGTGACTCACCAGTGTCCAGTCCTCCGGCTACTCCAGTGAGTTCCTCAGGCTGCAGTGTTGCCAAGACTTGCTCCTCCCATCCTGTCAGCTGTGGAGGTCCTCCGCCCGTCCTCCTGATGGGGAGCTGGTGCCTTGCTGCAAGGGAACTCCCCTTCCCCTGTAGGTCATTCCACTGCTTCGGAATGTCATCCCTTGTGTATGGATATTGTCCCACATGATTTACCCTGTCCTCAATTCTTCACAATAGCTCCATCTTCCTGGCAATGGAGATCTGCTGTACCTGTGCTTCAAACAGCTGCGGCTCTACCCTGACTATTTCCTCCACAATGACCTGCAACTCCTCATCAGTGAAACCGGGGTACCTTTGTGGAGACATGGGTGTTGTGTGGTGCATTTGTTGTGCCGAGGGTGATGTGTGATGTGTTGGGGTTTGTGTTGTGAGGTGCGTGACCGATATATGGGTAGTTGTGGTATGTGTGTGCAGTTGTCTCTCGGATTGACGGGGCAAGGTGTAGCGGTCTTCTTGTGTTTGCAGAGGTTTCTGGGTGCTGTGGGTGTGTGTTTTATAGTGCTGGTGGTGGGTGTGTGGGGTGTGTTTATTTGTGTCAGGTTTTGTTTTTTTGTTCAGGCCAATGTTGTCTTGTTTAGTTTTTGGGTGGCCATTCCCGTCTTGGCGGTGTGCACCGCCAATGGTTTACCACCATTGAATGTCCGCTGTGGTGATTCATGGGTCATTATTAGGGGGGCGTTGTTTTGGTGGCGTAACGGTATGGGTGCTAGTTCCGACAGTTTATCAGGTTCATTGAGTCTGACAGATTTGTGGTTGAGGCTGGTTTCTGTCAGTTTTGTGTGTGTATGTCATTATCTGGTGGGCGAATGTTCGCCTCCGCTGTGGTATGTTGGCGGCAGTCAGCACTGCAGTATTCGGAATTTTCCACCAATATCATAATGAGGGCCTTAGTCTTTTTCTTGAAGATTTTTCTCACCAGGTCGAAGTCGCAAATCTGATCCGACCTCCCTGGAGCCCTCTTCGGATACGCATCAGAGGAGACTTCGGTGAAGAATTCTACCTTTGGACTTAGATGATTTTTCAGGACCACAATCTTTGTCTGGGGCGAAGTTGAATTTGGAACCGACGTCCCTGGAACCCTCCTCAGATACGCTGCGTGGGAAGTCCAGGTCAACTTTAGGTTCTGACCTTGTCACTTTTTCTGAGCTTTTTCTCTCTGACATCGGACGACGCTCTGCAGCAAGCCAATTTCGAGTTGAAGTTGTCGGATTGCCTTTCCAGGAGGGCCAGTGAAATCCTCGATATCTGGGGCTCCGGAGCTTTGCAGCAGGATGAACCTGCAAGTCAGACCAGGTTGTGATCGATGTAAGCCGACTTGACTCACGAAGTCGGGTCAGTCCCTTTATGGAGCTTTTTTCCAAAAGTTCTCCAATCTTCTCCAAACTGGATCTTCTTCCAGAAGGTCTTTGAGGGTCGTTTAGGAGTCCACATCTCACCCCATGGTCCCAGAAGCTCTGAGGTGGTCCTTGAGGGTTAGGACTCCAACTCCCAGAATGCACCTGGCTCAAATACAAAAATGACCACTGGACAGTGGTCAGTTGGTCAGTATCTTCAGGTTTTGATGCAGGGGACTCTGGTTAGCTATTTTTCAACTGTAGCAAGCAGGGAGCCCCTTCCTCAACCATTTTAAGACAGGCAAAGTCCTTTTTGTGGTGAAGCCCAAGTGTGCAGTCCTTCAGAAGCAATTTCTAGGTGCAGGTCAGGGGTCCAGCAGGGCAGTCCTTCTTCTTCTTGTTTTGTTCCTGGTAGGGATCTGAGGTATGGATGCAGATTTGCCATATTTATCCTTGCTCCTGGGGTGGAAAGCAGGAGGGCCAACTATCCAATCACAGGCAGGCCACCACCCTCTTGGATGACCCCTTTCTGGGAAGTGTGGCAAAAATCAATCCCAGGGAGCAACATTCTTTAAAAATCCAAAATGGCAGAATCTGAATTTTGTAGGTTGGTCTGGCTGAGTCCCCCTACTGGTGTGGCTACATTTCTTTAACACACCCTTTTTCTGCCCTCTCCTAATCTATTCAATGGGGCACCTGGTTGTCTGGGTTGCAGGAAATGGGGGCGGTCCTGAGCAGCTCCAAATGTCCTTCCCACCTTTAAAGACAAGTTTGGCTGCTCTCCCCCATCCTGTTTCACCACCTGCTGAGGCAACCTGCCTTCCCCAAGCACTTCCTGTGTCTTCAGCCCAGACCACTTCACACCTCATTAAGGCAGCCTGGGCAGGTTGCCAGAGGCTTGCCAATCAGGAAGGGCACTACAGAGCTGAAGTTGGCATCTTTCAGGTAGAGTTCTAAAACTCTTTCCCTGAATTAGTTATATTAAATTCAACAATGGCAAGTTGTTGGGTTTATTATAATGATAAGTTTGATATCAAACTTGTTATACTTGACTCCTTTCTGGACTTTATTAATTTAAAAGGGAAAAAAATAATTTGGCTATTTTTCCTTACCAGGGTTATACAACTCTTTTTATAAGGCCCCTGCTTATAGTAACTAAGGGCCATATGTATGAAAGCTTTTTTCCCATAGACACAGAATGGGTAAAATCCTTTGGTACATCTGGCCCATAGCACCCAGCCCTAAGGCCACTTAAGGAACACCATAGGGGTGACTCATATGGATAATAAGGTAGTTTAAGACTTTGGAAGCACTTTTAATTCCAGTCGAATTTGCATGTAACTAGTTTAAAAGCAGTCAGCAAGGCAGGCCTACCTTTAAAATAATACTGAGTACCTCAGCAATGCACCTGGGGGTGCACTACCTATGCCGGTCTCCCTAAACCTACATGCCCTACCATATACTAGGTAGTTATATAGGTTCCTCGTGCGAATTATAATTAACCTAATTTGCATATCAACTTTTCACAGAGCACTGGCCCTCGAACTGGTTAGCAGTAGCCAGGGCACAGTCAGTAACCACCAGTATCTGTCCAAAAAGGTTGGAGGTGACCAGGGCAAAAATTAGGACTTTCCTACACATCAGCACTGAGAATGCTTGATTACAACAAATGTTTTACTTTGTATTCCAGTGAGAGGAAGGGATGTCCTCTCTCAGTGCTAGCTCAGTTACACAGAAATACTCACAGGCCAGTGGCCTACTTTTCCACTACATTTGACTGAGTAGCTTTTGTGTTGCTAGGCTGTCTGAAAGCCGTTGCCACCACAAGTGTCAGCATTGAACAGTGTAAGAATATTATTATAGGCAATCCACAGAATTTTTTGTTTCCCGCTCTGTAGAGATTTTGTTGACTCGCACCCAAATGCAGCACCTCACAAGTAGCAGATTAACCCGTTATTAGCAGGTCATCCTAGCTGCCCCAATCTGACTTTTCAAAGATGTACAACACTGAATCCTGCCAATTTGTTACCATTGTCTGTAAATGATGAGAATGTTGACAATGAGATTGAGCATTACTGTCTAGATGTCACTGAACTGTGCAACAAGCCGAGATATACCATTTGCTGAATAAGGTCTTGTAATGTTTGTTGATGACTCCTGCTTGAGAGACCATGAAGGAAAACTGTGAGCTGCCTACGTAGTCTGTACTATCTCAGGTGTGGTCGAAGTTTCCTGGCTTCAAGGAGTCTTTTCCACACAAGTGACTGAATTAATTGCCCTTACAAGAGTGTACTGTGTTTCAGTCCAGCTGAAGGTGACCATTTTCACCGATAGTCAGTATGGCTTTGGTGTTGTCCATAGCTTTTGGACAGTTATGGTCCCAGACAGGGTTTATGGCCTCCTCTAGCATAAGAAATGGTGAAGGGGTCTATATTTTAAAGTTGCCTGCCCTAATTGTAGTCATTAAGGCGGTCATTCTGACCCTGGCGGTTGAAAACCGCCAGGGCAGAGTGCAGCGGAAGCACCGCCAACAGGGTGGCGGTGCTTCATGGGCAATTCTGACCGCGGCGGTAAAGCCGCGGTCAGAAAAGGGCAACCGGCGGTTTCCCGCCGGTTTACCCCTGCCCCAAAGAATCCTTCATGGCGGCGCTGCTCGCCATGGGGATTTCGACCCCCTTCCCGCCATCCTGGTCCTGGCGGTAAAAACCGCCAGGAACAGGATGGCGGGAACGGGTGTCGTGGGGCCCCTGGGGGCCCCTGCACTGCCCATGCCACTGGCATAGGCAGTGCAGGGGCCCCCTAACAGGGCCCCATAATGATTTTCAGTGTCTGCCTGGCAGACACTGAAAATCGCGACGGGTGCCACTGCACTCGTCGCACACCAGCAACTCCACCGGCTCCATTCGGAGCCGGCTTCATCGTTGCTGGGGCTTTCCCGCTGGGTGGGCGGGCGGCCTTTTGGCGGTCGCCCTCCCGCCCAGCGGGAAAGTCAGAATGACCGCAACGGTCATTTGACTGCGGTGCGGTCTTCTGGCGGTCTCCGCCGGGCGGGCGGCGCCCGCCGCCCACCGGGGTCGGAATGACCCCCTTATTGTTCAGCTCACTGCAAAGGAACCGACTATGGGCTTGATTTAGAACTTGGCAGACAGGTTGCTCCGTCACAATGGTGACAGATGTCCCATCCACCAAAATCTAAATCCCATTGGCCATAATGGGATTTAGATTTCTGTGAATGGGACATTTGTCGTCATTGTGACGGAGTAATCCATCCACCAAGTTCTAAATCAGGCCTTATGAGATTGTGGGAAATCATTATGCAGATGAAGTAGCCAGTTACTGTGCCTTGAATGCTTGTACCTTCAACTGTGACTATCTGAATGAGGGAACAGATAAAACAAATTACAATCTCTTGATAGCTACAGGAGATACACAGTAGCAAGTTAAGAGGTTGCAGGAAGCAGTGCCAGATTCAGAACAGTAGGGTTGGATTAGAGCACGATGTGTCAAAAGAGATGAGGATTATGTTTGGATTTCAAATAATAGAGGACCTATGATGCCAGATAACATGTTACCACTCATGGCAAGACATTACCATGGTCCAGCTCATGAAGGACATGACGCAATAGTGAGATGGTTGTGGCAGGCATGGTTTAATCCCAGGTTTAGGCTGATGGTATAAGCATGTCTTGAATGTGTTATATTTCAATAGATGAATGTAGGAAAATGAACTGCAGTAACACTGAGTCACGTAGGCAGACCAGGAGGACCTTTCAACAGGATGCAGTTAGACTTCATTGAACTATCTGTATGCAATGGACTGAGATACGTCTTGGTTGTTGTTTGCATTTTCTCCCGTTGGGTTGAAGCTTACCTGACAATGACAAATTACAGTCTCACCGTGGCAAAGTTGTTGTTAAGAGAGCTCATGCCACTTTTATGGCTCCCGAATTCGCTGGAGTCAAACCTAGTGACTGCAATAGCAAAGTCCTGAAATTACTGTGTGCAGCATTGCAAGTAGAGCAGAGACTACATTGCAGCTACAGACCAGAGGCTTCTGGTCTTGTCAAGCAAATAATTGCAACTCTTATATCCAGACTGGGTTAGAGTATGAGCTTCCACCTAATTGAAATGGCCTCTTGTTTTGATGAGCCTTCGCAGTACTCCAGACAGGAGAACAGGATTGTCACCCCATAAGAGCCTAATAGGGCATACCTGAGATTACCAGCTATGCCTGAAAATGCACTTGTGAACATTACAGATACCATGGTTCTTGATTTCTGCAAAGACTGGCTGATTTGTTTCATTCTGTGTCTCATCAAGTTGTAGAAGCTATGACCTCAATCCTGGAGACTGGGTCATTGTGAAGAAGCATGTGTGCAAGACGTACTTGAAGGTTAAGAGGAAGGGTAGTTTCCAAGTGATTTTGGTCATCATGATAGCTGTGAACTGCAGAGGTCTCTACAACTGAGTGCCTGCAGCTCACACTTGTAGATGGTTGTGTTGCCTTGATAATACAACAGCACCTGTCCGTGAAGGGTCAGTTACTGTGAGACAAAGGTAGCAGGTTAATCAAACTGTTGGGGATGATTTAGCAACTGGAACAGCACATACATGGTCTGAGAGAGTTCTGAGTGAGTCAATAGGTGAAGTAGGTACAGAAGGGTCGAGGCAAGAGATGTCGACTGCGCAAAACTCAGATACTGATGAAGGACCTAGTGCTGTAGCAAGACGAGTTGTGCCTGGAGACCTGATCGGGCATATCTAGCTGCCAGTGACTGGGAGAGAAAAATTGGAATCTTTTGTTTTAACAATTCAAATTCAGCTGCACATCCTTGAGCTGAACTTTGTGGCAGAACTGAGCTTTGAAATTTAATTGCCACTTGATAGACTAGATGTGATTATTAGTGAATTTGAACTGCTCATTTATTAGGCACGTTTGATAGACTTTGTAGAAAATAAAGAAGAGTACCAAGGTCAGAGTATGGAGAATTAATCGTAGGGTTGTCATTTAAAACACAGAGTAGGTTTAAGGAAGACTAATGAAGATTGCAATTCACATTTGAACTTTGTTACAAGAAGATTTGCTTGCAACTGGTTTGCTCAACTAAAAGACTGAAAGAGACTATTTCTGCTGCTGCATTTCGCTGAACTGTCTGAATTGAGAAAGCCATGGAGCCTAGAACCAATCATAAATTCAAATAATTATGTGCAGGAGTACTAGTTGTGATAGTTATAATAATATTTGCTTTGTTTATGGAATAGAATTGAGCTTACCTACACCTTTTAGAGTAGAAAACATTAGATCCACAAATGTCCCTACTACTCCATTTCCTGCTGACTACAGAATGCATTCACTGAGTGAGAAAGATTTTTCATGTAGACACATCTAGAGGAGATTTTTCATCAAATGTGTATCATAAATTGCTTTATGAGTATGTTGACACAATGGATGTAAAGGATTGGTATGTGTTTACTCAATTGCTGTAGAGGGAATAAAGTTCCACCATATTCCTTTGACTTATGGTATTAATGTAGCTTGCTGACCAGCCCTCTAAATGAACACGAACACATTCAATATTATTATTCGTATTATAATTTGATGTTTGCAGATGTTCTTATTTTAAAACACTTGAACAAGAGTACTAAAACAAATAACATAGAGACAATTGGAGGATTATTTGAACCTACTATGACATTTGGTACAGTTTATGCTTATTGAAACAACTTAACATGTCTCCTGACAAATGTTGAGAAGGAGTTTCTGAATCTAGTTGAAGACAGGAGAGGAGGAAT
This sequence comes from Pleurodeles waltl, assembly GCF_031143425.1. Taxonomy (NCBI): domain Eukaryota; kingdom Metazoa; phylum Chordata; class Amphibia; order Caudata; family Salamandridae; genus Pleurodeles; species Pleurodeles waltl. Next base: position 957,283,829 of record NC_090444.1, read on the forward strand.
GAAAACGAGGGTAGTGAAGGGTATAAGAATATGGAGTTGTGAGAAAGAAGAAGTAGCACACTCAAATGCAGGTAACCAAGCTGCCTTGACACTAGAACATAAAGGGAAATTATTCATATATAGAGTGAAGTCAAGGGGTGACACAAGGTTTGTGGGAAAGAGTGACTGTGAACATATTAGTTTCCCTTTAGGATGGCATGGGACATGTTATTTAGGTATAGTTATTGCAAAAAGTTATCATGTGGAACATTTTAATGATCCTGTGTGGGATACAAAGGTAAATCGGAGAACTAAGAGAAGTGCTAGTGCCTCCGAAATTGTAGGAGATATTTTTGGCACAATGGTTCCATCTGTTGGAGTAATTCTGAATGATCTCAAGATAAGAAAGTTGTCAACAATTGTAGATAACCTGTCCACTAGTACAGCAGGTGCCTTATTACTAGTCGATACTGAGATGGTTGCCATAAGATAAATGGTTTTGAAAACCAGACTTGCGTTAGACATCCTTCTCCCAAAGAAGGGCGGAGTCTGCAAGATGTTAAAAGTTCAGCAATGTTGCACTTACATTGCTGATAACAGTAAGGAACTGAAGAAACACATTCGAGAACATTACTGGCTTTAAGGAAGACTTACAGAAGTTAGAGGCATCAGGAGCTTGGGAAGCTATAGAGAGTGGACTTTCAGTTGTTGGTAAATGGTTTGGAAGTCTAGGTACTGGAATATGGTGTAGTATCTTGAGACCTTTGCTGACAATTGCCCTGTGTGGATTAGTCATTTGTGGACTTTAAATGCTGTACAAGAGAGTGCAGAGGAAGAAAAAAGACAAGGGGAGAAAAGAAGAGATAGAGCTTCAGAAAAGACGAAACATATATTACAGTGACATAAAGCAGTTAGAGGACTTGAGTATATCTTCCTGGATCAGCCTATGAGATTTTGTTTTGTCTCTCTGATATGAAATTACAGTTTGATATGATGGCTTGAGTCTCTATCAGAGGGGGGGACTGGAGCATTATAGAATTTACTGCCACCCCTGACATCACAATCATGACCTATACATACTAATTATGTAGTTTAAACTGTGTGTTTTAACATTTAACTAATGTAAAGTGGTAGGCCCGAAGTCAGTGATGAAGTGCATTCACTGTAGTGTTAGGAAAAATCATGTATGGTGTGCATTATCCTCATTAATTGAAATATAATAATTGAGTAAAACTTTATAAGCATCCTCATTTAATTTGAATGTATGTGCATCTAAAAGGATAACCATCTATGTAAGGTGTGCACTAATGTTTGAAGTTTAACATGTAAAGTGTACTTCTGTATTACATTTACATTCATGTATTGATAAAACCTGAATTTATATTAATTTCAGCATGCCATTTAATTTAGACAATGTAATTGACACATATATTCATGTAAAATGTTATATGCGCACAGTGCAGAGGGAAATTAGATGTACATTAGCTTAATGTTGCCTTGACCAGGCCTGAAATTCTTTAACGTGAGAAACTGTTTTTCATTATCTACTATCGTGTCATTTTCATTGCAGGTGAATTCACATTAAATGTAGTTTGGAAATAGATATGCTATTGTTTTCCTAATAGAGAATCCAAGGAAAAGGCCTTAAATGTGGAACATTAGGAGCTTGAGAGTGAGATGGCCGGCCCTTATCCATACATGTTGCAAAAGATGTCCAGAGGCCCAGGGAAAGCAGTGTTTCTAGGACTGCTGTGGGAGCTTCAGATGATGTTGCAAGTTACATCATGGAACAGGAGAATACCTGGGAGCTTGTAGTGGCATGATCAAGAAGGAGTTACCTGACTGCATTGTGTGCTATGAACTAGTGCTTTTACTATTTGATTGGAAATCAGATTCCCTTGGAATTCGAGAGGTACAGGCCTCTGATTTCTCCCTATTGCCCCATGCTTTGCTGAGTGTGGCTTAGTCTCCGACTTAACTCTTTAAGAAGACTCTTGACCGAGCTTCTGAAATGCTGACACCATCCTCTTCATTGTTCCAGATTCTTTTTCATTCATTTTTACTTGTTACTTTTTGCCCTTCTGCTTCTCTTTTTCAGCCCTTCGACATTAGGAGATTTTCCTCTAATTGCCCACAGTTTAACTTAGTTATGTGTTTTTAACTTGCACTCATGTGCAAGAGAAATGTCCAGCGTTTATTTTCAAGGCACCAAATATTGCTACTGATATTCTGTATTGTGGTTACTGAGTTCATGGTTTGTCTTATGCTAATGCATCTAAATTTCTTCAGAAGACTTGGCTTCCCAATTGTTATTCTGGGCCTGATTCTAACTTTGGAGGACGGTGTTAAACCGTCCCAAAAGTGGCGGATATACCACCTACCGTATTACGAGTTCCATAGGATATAATGGACTCGTAATACGGTAGGTGGTATATCCGCCACTTTTGGGACGGTTTAACACCGTCCTCCAAAGTTAGAATCAGGCCCTCTGTGTCTTTACAGCATTTATTTTAGATTTGTTCATATTAAAATGACTGTTAATTTGTCATAACACCCTTTAACATCATTTTCACTTTGGGTTCTTGTTTTGTGGCCAAATTTGTTACACTGTAGATTTGAATGTTGATTGTTACTTGATTTCCTAGTCGAACCCTTTGCACGGATCCAAAGATCATCGACCTGAGAATCAGAGATTATAAAATGCTCCATCACTGCCATGTCTTCCAGTTCCCATATGTGCTTTGTCTATTGATAATGGAGGGGGGGCAGGGAACAGTCCTGCATCTTCCCAGCAAAGATCACATCTCTGCTGCATTACCTGCTTTCCATCACACGTTCAGTGCTATCGGCTTTAAGTACGAGAACACATATAAAAAAACATCAGTTTGTGGGGGGGAGCAGTGTGAAGCCCACTGCTCGCAAACTTGTGCACTGATAAAATCTAGTGGCCAAATTTAAGTAAGGGTTGCATCCTTTTTGCACCACGCAACTCATCAATCCACGCAAGGCAACCTTGCTTGCCCATAAGTGGCATGATAAATCCAGAGTAATGCAACACAGCACAAATGACTGCTTTGTGTTACTCTGCCCCAGGGAGGTGTTTCATGGGTGGTGCGTGGGTGCTCCCACAAACATTCATGGATTTTGCTGCATTTCCAGATATACCATAAGTGGTAGGTCTGGGAATCCTCCAAAACTGCTACACCTGCCCAGGTGAGGCATAATGAAAAGAAACATGTTTATTTCTCCTTCTTTTTTCCTTTTTCTATGTGTGCTGCGTTTCCCATTTCTGCACAAAAACAGTCCTACTTACAATGCAGTATCAATGCACGAAGGTCCAAAAGCATCGGCATTGGAGCTAGGCAGCACATTGTGTACTAGAACTGGGAAAAGGCAGGAATGTACTATATTATGTTAGATGCATCACATTCCCGCCCTTTCCCTGTAATGCAGCACAGCGCAGCAAGCTTACTTGCTGGACTCCACATAGAAACAACTTTCAACATTTGGTGGGGCTACACGCAGGATTGTTTTAACACAGTCAGTATTTGTTTTATTTACATTTTTTCATATGTATGCTAGTACTATTTGCCAGCAGAATTTGTCGGGTTATGGTAGCTAAGCAGAGCTGCCACTTTTTGTTGTAGTACTTGCAAAGAAAGAAAGTTCTGCTGCGGGCTCCAAGTTTGTTAACTTGGCATTATCACCCCATGTGCTCTTCCTTGTGCTCATCTGTACATATCCAGGCAAATGCAGTCTGATGGTTAAAATAGCATCTTCATTGATGGCCCTCTGAAGAAGCAATAGGGCCTTTGCAAATGAATATTTTGGTATGTTATCAAAAATATGGATAGCAGATGTCTGCTGACGCACACGTGTAGGGCGATTTTGGCAAGCAGATTACGATATAAAAATTCATTTCACACTTGCAAGGTCGACTGTAAGAGTCCCTTCTTGTACTGCTGAGTTTCTGTTGTGCTTGAATGTTTTATGTCTGTTAATCAACCAAGCTACGGGGTAAAGGCTACTAATCCTACATCTTCAGCAGATCTTGTTTGTCTTTTGCTGCTGCCTTCAGGAAAGCCCTCAGGAGCAGTTGGCTTAGTTAGTGATGTCATAGTGAAGACATAATTCAGCTACGTTTTTAACGGTTCTTGAAAAATCTATAACCAAATTATAACATTGGGATGTTGAGAGCTCCATTCAAAACAGTGGAGTAGCTTCAGCTTGGTCCAAGCCCGGAGTTCCAACGTTCCAATGTTTGTCTTCATGTTTCCCCCATTTTAATTTTGAGCATTCTATTATTAGTGGTTGGAATGTTCTAATAGCCTTATAGCCCTTCTGCCTCGGGCTATACAAGTTGTTAAAGACCTTCTCCCTCATTAAAGGCCCTTGCCTCTGGCTCGGGCCTATAACCCTGGTTCAGGGCCTTTAACAGCCAGTATAGCCCTCAGTAGTTCGCTTTAAGGCTATGTTTTGAGTTCCGTTGAAGACAATGGAGTAGCTCTGAACTTCTAATGGCTGGTATAAACCTGGAGTTCCAGCATTCTAATGTCTGTCTTCATGTATCCGCCTTTTTAATTTTAGAGAATTCTACCATTAGTGGCTGGAATGTTCTAATAGCCTTATAGCTCTTCTGCCTCAGGCTATACAGTTGGTAAAGCTCCTCTCTCTCATTATAGGCCCTCACTTGCTGCTCCGGCACATAATTCAGGTTCAAGCCCTTTAACAACCGCTATAGCCCTCGGTAGCAGGTTATAATGCTATAGGAACCAAATGGTAATTCCGTCTTCATTCAAAAACTTTGGCACACAAACTTTGTGATTTGCAAGCCACATACCTGGTTTATTATGTTGCTGAATTTGGAATACATATAGCTATTAAAGCCTGAAATTGAATTCCCCAGTGCAGTCGCATGATGACTGTCAGTTTTTGAACCACATGTTTATTTCTTCCCTTCCTTTGCTTTAAGAGGAAATTTGTATATTAACAGGACGTGGTACTGAAGAATGCACAGGGCACCTAAAACCTTGCTTCTCTTTCCAGGTCATTGCTGAGATAATATAAGGATTATCGCAAAGAGTTTTGTAGTGAGATCAGCAAATGCCCTGTTGAAGTGTTTAAATTCAATGATACTAGCGAAGGCTGAGTAGTTTCCTTTCAAATATAATTTTCTGTTCATTTTCCTCAAATGAATTGACTTGTGGAGGAGAATAAAGAAAAATATGATTTTGTAACTAATATATTGAAAATAGACAAATAATCCCACACCTTAATGCTGCATTTTCATTCTTATGCTATTTCTATTGTCTGTTCATAAATATATAGTGTACACTGCAGAAGCTCTTTTTTTTTTTTTTTAATATGATGAGAGGCTAAATTGAGACTTTGCCCTCCCTGAGAAGCCTTTGACCCAGGACCTGCTTGCGGGTCGTGGAAGGGGCTTGGCGGCACTTGGGGGGGATAGAGAATAAATTTCAAAAGAAATTAAATAAAAAATAAAAAACTTACTTTGCTCCTCGCCGCGCTTGCGCTGCTCCTCCGTCTCCTCGCTGCAAGCAGGCACAGGGTCCCAGCCTGCCCTGCAGTCAATCCTGACGCTACTCAAAGCTGCGTCAGGATTGGCTGGGAGTGCCCAGCCAGGGCACTCCCAGGCAGACTGGGAGCCTGTGCAGGCTCTTTCCAGCCCAGCAACTGTGTTGCCGGGCTAGAAAGAGGCCACTGCGCATGTATGTTTGGCCAGCCCTTGACGGCCTGCCAAACATATATGCGCTCTGAGGGGGAATGCTGAGCACTCCTCCTCGCTGCTTGTCACCCAAGTAGCCCCTCCCCTTTAAAAGAAAAGGATAGTAAACAAAGTTTGTTATCCTTTTCTTTCAAAGGTTTTGCATCTGCCGCTGCTGGCGGGGAGGCAACGATCCTCCGCCCTAATGGAGGAGCCGCCCCTACTTTGACCTCTCACCCATGCTACCCTTAGAGTCAAGTGTGGATGGGATGTACTTGGCTCAAGGTTGACAGAGATACAGTACAGTTGACTCCAGGACGCCAGAGGCCCACAACCCCAACCAACATGGTTGTGGCCCAGTAGCCCAAGTCGGCCTTGTGGCTCCTGAACTGGTGTTTGACACTACTATGGCAAGTAGAGTTCCAAGTGGGCCACTGAATATCACTGTTGCAAGGCACTGTAGCACTGTCAGCATTATCATGAAGGGAGATGTTAGTCCATATTCCAATATATGGCAGTAATGAATTCTCTGTTCCATCCAGTAGACTGTTGATGTTGTTCATGTCAACATAAGCGGTGAGTATATATTGCCTGACCATAGTCAATGCGTTCAATCATCTCCTGAACAAATGCACCCTTGTCTGCACCTACAATATGACTAGTCCCTCTGTTGAACCTGATCCTGCAATTGTACTTTAAGTTTTAGCTGCATGATAAGTCAGTAGTGGAGTCAAAAAAGCTGTAAGGCCTATGCGTCATCTTTGGCGCTGCTTTTTGGCTGTGTGGTATGAGGTGTGGTCAGCTGTTATGTTGGAGAGATTAGAAAATTCGGTTCACCTGCTGTGGGTAAAAGGTCTGTGTTTTCTTGAGCATAGATGTTTTATATGTTTTTTTACATGAGTGAATGTGATGCAGGTGTCTATTAAAGTGATTGATGTGAAGCTTCATACCTTTTTGCCTATATACACTTTACTTTTGTCAGTGTTGATGGCTTTTCCATTTAGATTTCATTGAGAGGTATTTGGTGTAATTTACTACTTGCTCAGACCTTGGAGGATTGTTTTACTGATATATCCCTACCCCAGGGAGACTATGCTGTACTTGTAATTGCATTTTCTTTTACCTCACCCAGAGTCAGGCAGGTTGTGATGTTTCTGCAGCTGGTAATGTGGGTGCAGAGATACAGGTGAAATTTTCAGATATGGTAAAATCAGGTCCAGAGACACATCTGGTAAACTTGTAATTGTAGAGACTAGGGGCCAGATGTAGGAAAGCTTGCGAGTCGCTAAAGCCCATCTGGCATGTAGAAATGCATTTTGCGAGTCGGAACCGACTCGCAAAATGCATTTCCGAGTCGCAAATAGGAAGGGGTGTCCCCTTCCTATTTGCGAGTCGCACTGGTATGCAATTCCATTCGCGTTCGCAAATGGACTTGCAGTTACTTGAAATGGATGGTAACCCAGTCGCAAACGGGAAGGAGTCCCCATGGGACCCCTTCCCCTTTGTGTCTGGACCAAAAAATAATTTTTCAGAGCAGGCAGTGGTCCAATGGACCACTACCTGCCCTGAAAAATACCGAAACAAAAGGTTTTGGTTTATTTTTCAAAGTGCAGCTCATTTTCCTTTAAGGAAAACAGGTTGAACTTTGAAAAAAAAAAACTGCTTTATTTAAAAGCAGTCACGGACATGGAGGTCTGCTGTTCCCAGCAGGCCTCCATCCCCGTGAGTGCCCTGAGTCGCTATGGGGTCGCAAATTGCGACCCACCTCATTAATATTAATGAGGTGGGTCTTTGCGACCCCATAGCGACTCGCAGAAGGTGTCTGAAACACCTTTCTGCATCCCAAATTGCGACTTGCAATTTGCGAGTCGCAGGGACTCACAAATTGCAAGTCGCAATTTGGGACTTTCCTACATCTGGCCCTAGATGTTTCCAGGAGCAGCTCGCAGCACTTTGAAGGAGCGGGGCAGTGGGTGGAATTAAAAAAGAAGACTAAACTTACCTTTCCCACCACCACCACTGAGTCGCTCCTCTGCTATGGGCACAGGCTCCCAGCCTGCCCTGCGGCCAATCCAAATGCTATTGTAATGCTCGGAGGTAGAGTGAAAGTCTCTGCCTGCTCTCTGCAATCTGGCAGCAAAGTGCTGGGTTGGAGAGAGCCCAGTGCGCATGTGTGTTTGGCCGGCCCAAGATGGCTGGCCAAACATACATGCGCACTGAAGGGAATGCGGTGCACTCCCCTTCCATTGTCGTCATAGCCCGCGGCCTGCCCCTTTTACTATAAAACAGTAATAAACACAGTTTATTATCATTTTATAGTAAAACATTTGCAGCTGCTGGAGGGGTGGCAATGCTCCTCCGTCCCAGAGGAGGAGCCGCACGTGGATTTTTCGCTGGCAGCCAAGTAGTAAATCAGTTAAGCACAACTCGTAATGAGAGTCTAAGCACGCAGCCTACCCCATTCGAAGAACAACTGCTATCTCTTAAATGAAGACATGCACAGGATATTATAAAAGTACAAGTATGCATGTTGTGGTTATCATTTCATGAGCTTCAGTATCACAAAAAAAATCTTCCCTGACCACCTGCCCTCTCACTGCAACAGTGAAAACAAAAAACATCACTAAAGTCCTTTTTATGAGTGGCAGTATTATTTCTGCAATGTTAACTTCAATGGGGACAGGGTATAGGACCCAGGCCATAGCAAGTACTTGATCTCTCCAAGCAGGAAACCGAACAGGAACTGGAGGGAAGAGTACAGTCTAGTCCCTGCTTGACCCCTGCATTATCACTGGGAAGCATACAGTACACTCCCTAGCCTAATCCTATGCTGACCATACCTGAATGCCCACCAGCTTTCCCACTGACATTTTCCGCCTGCTTTGATCATGTCAAAAATGTCAGCACCGAATCCACAAAAAAACTCCCAATTCCAGAGCATCGTTCTGAGTGCCTTGGTGTTGGGGTTGTAACTACTGCACCTGGATAATACCAATACTGCATGTGAAATATTTACCAAGTGTAGTATTACCAACCCATCACAATTTCCACAAGTGACAAAGGCTTTTTTAGACATTTTTTATGATGAAAAAAACAACCTACATCTGTAAGAATGAGAAGTCAGGGCAGGCTGATAGTGTACCACAGTGCACTGCCACCTAACTTCTGTGATTCTGCTACTTGAATATCTGCTCTTCGCAAATCCCAGAATAAAAGAAAAACAGTGCTGGATTATGGAATCACACAAAAAATGGAACAGGTAGAAATTTCGGATCAAACCCAACCAAAGGTTCTAAAATTAGCAATGGTACACGTGCGTGGGACTGTGTCAGGCTCAAATAGGTACCTTTTCCAGTTAGGATCACAAATTATACCATTGGAGGGTTCTACCATGAGCTGAAATAACTTGACAATTTTCTGGAATAAATAAAACCGGTACAAACATATACTTGGACTATTTATCTTTACATGTACTGGCTGAAGATACAAAATAATCTTTGATTGACCATAATAGCAGTCTTCAAGTCTCTCTGACTTGTTTTCCCTTCTTCACCCTTTGTAAGGCTGAAGCTAAGTGCATATGCAGGAGGACGGGGATAGAAAATGTCAGGACTAGGAGTACTTTAAAATATGCTTTGTTGTAACTGCACAGGCATATTTTTCTGTCAGTTTATTAAGGGCAAATTAGATTTTCTTCTGAGCTGGACACTGTCCCTTTACTTCAGCCGATTCTAAACCACAACTGCTTTTCTCATTAGGACACCCCCAACCACTATACATTGGTACTTAATACATCCTGATTTCTAAGGAGACATTCACCAGCATTCTTACTCTCATTTATACAGTTCTACCAGCTTCCTCATTTGTAAGCAACTGAGAAAAACCTTCTATTACTGCCGCTTAAATCAGGATCTGATAGTTCATCTGGGATCTTGTGATTAAAGATTCTACTTTTCACAAAGAGCACTGTTTTAATATGAGTTGCCACTAGCAAATCATGTCAATAATTCAAAGTCTAGAGTCCCTTCCCCTGGCTAACATGAGAAGAGTCGTGGTAGCTCTCTGAATTGTACCAAGCATTGTCTTTGGTCTTGGCGGTCCTGGTCTGCTACAGGTAAGGGCGATCTCTTATAGCAGCCACAATATTGCCTGCACTTGACAGCGAGAAAGTAGATTGTGCCCTCCACATAAAGTCCTTGACTGAGGAAAAACCCAGTGGGGGGAAAAAACCTCCAGTGATGGCAGAGGAGTCCAGAAGTGGACAAGGGTTCCAGGAGTAGACAAGTAATCCAGAAAACAGGCAACTGACAAAGAGTAGTCAGAGGAGCACACAGGAATACCAGGGAAAATAAATACCAAACAGGAATAACTGGAAATAAGTTGGGAACTAAGAGGTTAACAACAAGACTGCTGAAGCTTTGTGACACAAGGACAAATAATTCTGAGTTCCTATTATACCCCAGAGCCCAGGAAATGGCATCAGTAAGGACAGCACCATAATATATGGGGAAAACCTAATAATAGTCTATAAGTGGCCTCATCTTGGATTGGAAAGCTATTTCTCATGAACCCTCACTGGAGGATTCTGGGAAGAATGTTGTTTCTGGTGATGGAGTCTGCAGAGGAGCCTCCTAGCCCCTACTCCCCTAGGAAAGTAACAGTAATTTAGGGTATTATGCTGGTGAGCCGGCCACCACCAGGAAAGTGTCTGAAAAGAACTCAGTGGCCCACCAGCACTCCCTGCACCTCTCCTGCCTTCTGCCCACAGCACGCCCTGGCCGGCAGAAAACACTATGGTAGTCGTCATCAGACGAGGCAGCGGCACATCAGTATGCCCCCTCCCCAGGGCCTGGGCCTACCGGAAATAAAGAAAGAAAGTGCTGGACCAGAAGGAGCATGAATGTAGCAGGCATCTTCCCACGACCTTTTACTGGGAGGTTACCTTCCAATGAGTCAAGAATTGCTATTTCTTTTTAAAGAGTCAAAAATCACACATTTCCTGGACTTCAAACTCAGGAATATCATTCACCAAAACAGGAGGCCTGGAAAAAAGGCAATGGTAAGGATTCACCTGATACGGTTTTAACTGGGATGAGTGAAATACAGGATGGATCTCCCACTGCAGAGACTGTTGGACTCTGAGGGCTTTAGGATTGATGACCGGGACAATCTTAAAAAGGCCATAGTTTTGAGATTTGACTTTATGAAAGGATATATGAGCAGGTAGAAACTTAACTTTGAGGAGAGCCAGACTTTAAGGAACAAGTACCCTGACCCAAAAGAGCAGAAGGAAAGGCATGAGGGTGTAACCTTTGAAGGGAAAAGAAGGGGGATGATTTAGTGGCACAATGCACTGAATTGACATAGTAAAAAAAAGAAAAACAAACGCTTTGTGTGGAATTACAAAAACAGCAAAGATACTGTTCCATACTCTGGTTAAGTCGTTCTGTCTGACCATTGGTCTTGGGATGAAAACCTGAAGACATTGCAACCTTAGTTTGAAAGGATTTACAAAACAATTTCCAAAAATAGGATACAAATTGAGGATCTCAGTCAGACACAATAACCTGAGGAACCCATGCAGACGAAAAATTTCCCTTAGAAAGATCTGTCCCAAGTCCGTCGTAGAAAGTAATTTCTTTAATTGGAAAAGAAGTCAATGGTTATCATAATGACATGATTACCCTCAAAGGGGGGCAGTGCTACAATTAAGTCAGTACAGATGGTATGCCAGGGTTGGGGTGGTATGGGAAGGTGATAAAGGAGCCCAGAGTGTTGTGAGTAGGAAACCTTATTTTGGGTGCAAGCAGGGCAGGAAGTGATGTAGAAATCAGTGTCCTCTCAAATGGAAGGCTACCAAAAGAAACTGAGTAAGTGTTCTATAGTTGCCTTGGCTCTTCTGTTGTCTGCAACTGGAGAGTGGTGACACATCTTAAAAACGTCCTCCATTAATGCCTTGGATGCGATACATAAACACTTATCTTGGTACACCAAGGGGTATATTTATGAGCCCCTTGTGCCGCCGGTGCATCACTTTATGTTATTGAATGGTGGTGCAAACCTTTAAATCATATCTATGAGGTCATGCAAAGCCACTTTGCGTGTCTTTGAATAACCTCATAGATATGGACTAAGGCAAGACAGTTTAAATTGCAGCAATACCTTACTCAGCCTTTGGGAGGCGTTCCATGGGCATTGTGGTGGATGTTCCCATGCAACACCCATGGATTTATACACATCCCTAGAAAACAAGACCTTGTAAACCTGGGGATGCACCAATACCCAGTGTCCCCCCCCCACCCCCCCCAGGAGAGGCTCAACAAGAAGAAATATCTTTATTTCTGCGGCACACATGGAAAGAGGAAAAAGCCTCCCAGGATTGTTGTTTTTCAGGAAGGTGTCCCTTCCGGCACAAAAACAATCTTTCATGTAGTGCAGGCACCCTTGCACCAGAGTGCAAGGGTTCCTGTGTTGGCACTAGGCTGCTAAAATGGTGCCAGCGCAGGTGTAAAGGACAGGAATGTGCCATATGCTATAGATACGGAGCATTCCTGCCCTTTCATTTTGACCCAGGGCTGTGCAGTAGGGTGACTTGCTGTGCTGCCCTGCACCAAAATCCCATAAATATGGGCCTAGTGGGGTCATTATGAACCTGGCGGTAGGTGTTAATGTGGGGGTAGTACCGCTAACAGAATGGCAGTACATACCGCCACATTATGACACTGGAATTTACCATTCATACCGCCATGGTGGTAGCAGCTGCTGGGCCAGAGATATCAATCTCCAACCTGGCGGCTGCTATAGTACTGCCAGCAGCATTTTGAGCCAACCTACTGCCATGGTTTTTGTGGTGTTAGCAACGCCACGAAAACCATGGCAGTAGGCCCTACCAGTTACAGGGAATACCTTCCCTGTCACTGGTAGGAAGCTCCCCCAGCCCCCCACACACTCCCCAGATGCCCCCTACCCTACCCCTCCATCAGGGTCCCCCCTTCCGATCCGCCACCAACCCCATACACGCACACACCCGCAGACATGCACCACGCATACACCCACTCACTCACACTGGCATACACGCATTCATACATGCATACATCCAGTCATGCTCACAGACACAATCATACACACAATCACACTGACATGCAGACACACATTTCCATTTCCATTCTTACACGCATTCACACACATGCATACACCCACGCAAATAACACTACACACACAGACGCATTCATGCACACACTCACATATTCATGCACACAACCCCACACACAAACACACAACACCCACCAGCCCCCTCCCCTGTCGGAAGCCCCTCTTACCTTCATCCATCTGGTCTTCTGTCAGGGAACGGGATGGGGCACTGCTACCACCAGCAGCGCCCGCCAGCAGGTCTACTGGCATGGCGGTGCTGGTGGTAGCAGCACCACCTTACCACCATCCGCCAGTATGGCCACAGCTGGATTTCCGCCCTTCTTGTGGCGGAAGTCCGGCTGTGGTCATATTCTGGCAGACGGATGGTAGCCACGGTGACGGTATTTTGGCGGCCATCACCGCGGCGTTAGACGGTTTATAACACCAATGTCATAATGTACGCCTAAGTGGCCTTGTTAATGAAGTTGTCCTCAAAGTGTTTTCCATTCATTTATATTAACTCTGGCATAATCAGCCTGCCCCTTCTTGAGAAATGGCTGGGTAACTCCAATCTTTTGTTGAAGAGACAGTGGGGGTCATTCTGACCCCGGCGGTCAGAGACCGCCGGGGCCAGGGTCGGCGGGAGCACCGCCGACAGACCGGCAGTGCCCCGCAGGGCATTCTGACCGCGGCGGTTCGGCCGCGGTCAGATGCGGGAAACCGGTGGTCTCCCGCCGGTTTCCCGCTGCCCTGCAGAATCCTCCATGGCGGCGGAGCGCGCTCCGCCGCCATGGGGATTCTGACACCCCCTACCGCCATCCTGTTCCTGGCGGGTCTCCCGCCAGGAACAGGATGGCGGTAGGTAGGGGGTGCCGCGGGGCCCCTGGGGGCCCCTGCAGTGCCCATGCCTAGGGCATGGGCACTGCAGGGGCCCCCGTAAGAGGGCCCCACAAAGTATTTCAGTGTCTGCTATGCAGACACTGAAATACGCGACGGGTGCCACTGCACCCGTCGCACCTTCCCACTACGCCGGCTCAATTCTGAGCCGGCGTCCTCGTGGGAAGGTTGATTTGCCCTGGGCTGGCGGGTGGCCTTTTGGCGGCCGCCCGCCAGCCCAGGGCAAATCCCAAAATACCCTCAGCGGTCTTTCGACCGCGGAGCGGTATTTTGGTGGGGGAACTTTGGCGGGCGGCCTCCGCCGCCCGCCGAAGTTAGAATCACCCCCAGTGTGTTCTCTCCAAAAGTTGCCCGAGATTCTGGATGTCCATGTGATAAGGTGTCAGTAAGGGTGTTCTCTGTGCTGGGAATATTTGTATTAAAAAAGTAAGCCCGACAGGCTCGACAACTATGTCTGCTTTCCAAAGAGATGAAGGGTACAATGGTCAGTTTGGATTTCGAAAGGTTCACGGGCCCCCACTAGAAAATGTCTCCACTCAGAACAGGCCCTGTTCACGGCTAGGAACTTCCTTTCTAGAACCAAATAGTTTCTCTCTAAGTCAGTTAGGATGTCAGACACATAAAAATTGTGGCCCATATTTATACTTTATGACGCAAACCAGCGCCGGCTTGCATCAAAAGATTTACCGCTGGCTTACGCCATTCCAACGCGCCAGGCGGGCGCCTTATTTATGGATTAACGTTAGCCGGTGCTTCGGGCTGGTCAGAGTAAAAAAAAAAAGACTCTAACCAGGCAGCGCCGGCGTAGGGTAAAATGGGGGTTGTGCATTAAAAAATGGTGCAAGTCAGGTTAGAGTAAAAAATCATGGCTCTAACCGGACTTGCGCGATTTTTTGACGCACAACGCCCATTGAAATGACTCCTGTCTTAGCAAAGACAGGAGTCATGCCCCCATGCCCAATGGCCATGCCCAGGGGACTTCTGTCCCCTGGGCATGGCCCTTGGACACAGTGGCATGTAGGGGGCCGAAGTTAGGCCCCCCTTTGCCACAAAACTTTTTTTTTAAACTACTTACCTCAACTTACCTGTACTTACCTAGGATGGGTCCCCCTATCGATGGGTGTCCTCCAGGGGTGGGTGGGAGTGGCAGGGGGTGTCCCTGGGGGCAGGGAAGGGCACCCGTGGACTGCTTGCATGGTCAGAGACTATGGAAATGAGCCCACAGGTCCCTTAACATCTGCCCTCACCCAGGCATTAAAAAACGATGCACATCATGCTCGGCGCCATTTTTTAAGACCCGCCCCCTCCTGTGCATCAAAATGACGTGGGAGTATAAATAAGGCGCACAGGCCTTAAAGTCATTTTTGGGACGGGAACGCCTACCCTGCATGTCATTAACACAAGGTGGTTTCCAGCATCCAGAAAATTATGCACACGGAGGAATTTTGACGTTCGCGGGGTCGGGCGTCATAGTATAAATATGGTGTAAGGTTTGCGCCAAATGTGCTTCAAAATTTTTGACGCACATTCGGCGCAAACAGAGTATAAATATGCCCCTGTGTGTTCCATCTCATCAGCCTTTTAAGACTGCAAGAATACAGCCCCTGTAAGGATACTTCAATTCGATTTCCTCAGAAGCAGAAGATAACTCCTCAGTCCCGACCCGAGCTACTCACAACGAATATTAATCCTTCGTGCTGAGTACCCCGGAGGGGGAAAGGGGAATGGGATGGTAGAGAGACTGCCACAGAGATGATGAACGCCAGTACTCAGTCTGCCTCTTCACATCTAAGATTGGATACAGCACCTGCAAGAGTCTCAGTCGCAATTACTAGGGACATACAACATCAGTTTTTCACTTTCTACTCTCAACACTTAATTCTCTTTAATTCTATTATTTCTTCACTCACCCTGAGTTCTCTGTAGCCTTGCTTCTCTCTATAAATGATAGCTCTTCTTAAAAAAAAATGCTTATTACTGATTCTGGAAGAACTTCTCAACCTTTGTTAGAGATTGGTTTTATGTTGCTATATATATATATATATATATATATAGTTGGTGATAATGCGTTCTTCAAATCAGCTGATGTTATTTAATTTCTCCTGTCTTATTGTGACTTCTGTCAATACTTGTATTTGTAAATGCTTTTTTATTAAAGTTTGTTTCTCCTTTCTTACTTCGACATTTGTTGCTAACTTGTATTTGTAAATGCTTGTTTATTACAGTTAGTTTCTCCTTCCTTACTTTGACATCTGTCGATAACTTGTAGTTGTAAATGCTTGTTTATTTAAGTTCGTTTCTCTTTTAAACTCTATTTTGGTTTATTATCATTGAATTTGTAAATGCTTATTTGTTAACAGTTTGTTTCTCCTTTAAACTTGGCCTTTGTTTATAACCTTGACATTTGTAGATACTTGCTCTTTTAAAGTTCGTTTTTTCTTTGACTTTAATATCTTAAACAAGAACCTTGTAAACATAAGGTTAATTCATACATTAACTCTGTAGCCTTGCCGACTTCCACGGGAACGGTCTACTATCAAACTCTTCGAATAAACCTTGACAATATTTATCCGTTTTCTGTAATATAATCTTCAAATGTAATTTTACCTCACAGGAGTTTCTGTTCTGAAGCGCGCTCTCTCTCCACACAGCTGATTCCTGTCAGACCTCAGTTGAAGTGCAAGGCTTCCAGCTGGAGAGCTCGTAACCTAGCAACCAACCGATTGCAAGACTAGAACTGTAACTAACCTTCAGGACTCACAGCGGCCATCTTGGATCTTCTCTTCTTGATTCTTCCTTTGAAATAAGCGCAAGATTACTCTGCAAACCTTCTTCCAGTTTGGGCTTTGCTGTCTCCACTGAGGATATCTCTTTGCTTTTCTCATGCACTTCTTTGATTTGACTTGGCAAGTTTCTGTGGTCATGACAGTACTCCCCCTCAAGGAACAGTTCTCCAATTTAGGTTTGCTTGGGTAGGTTCTATGAAAGTTTCTCACTAATCTTGAAGCATGTACATACTCGTGCGGCTCCCAGGATCGTTCCTCTGGACCATAACCTTTCCAATCAATTAGATAATAAAGCTGGCCATTACGGATTTTGGAATCTAAGATTTGATTGACCTCATACTCTTCTGCAGAGCTAATCTGGATAGGAATTGGAGGGGAGTTTTGACGTAAATTTGGAGGACTGTTCTTTAACAAGGAGACATGGAAAACAGGATGTATCTTTAGATGAGCTGGCAACTGCAATTTAACTGCCACTGGATTGATCATCTTGTCAACTTTGAATGGGCCTATAAATCGTGGCTGAAATTTGCGATTTCCTTTGAGACGTAAATGACGAGTGGATAACCAAACTTTGTCTCCTTTCAAATAAATGGGGCTCTCTCTTCTTTTTCTATCAGCCTGAGTCTTATATGAGTCTTTTGCTTGAATGATGTTTTTTCTAGCCCTAGCTAATGTGGTCTGCAAATCCCTCACCATCTCTTCTACTGCAGGCACTGAATCATCTTATTTACCCAACATTACATTAGGATGTCTACCATGGTTCAGATAAAAGGGGGTGAACCCAGTGGTGGAATGAACAGTATTATTGTAAGCAAATTCAGCTGCCCACATCAACTCGGGCCATTCCTTCTCTTTATCGAATAAATTGAGTCTTAAATACTGTTCTAACTCTTGATTCACTCTCTCTGTTTGCCCATCGGTTTCTGGATGGTAACTGGTAGAGTAACGAGAATCAATTCCTAATCTTTTACTAAAGGCCTTCCAAAAGAGAGAAACAAATTGGGACCCCCTGTCTGAAACTAGAATTTTTGGGATACCATGGGCGCGTACTATGTGTTGTGTAAACAACTGTGCAACCTGTGGGGCTCGAGGGATTTCTTTCAAAGGAATGAAATGCGCCATTTTAGTGAAAGTGTCTACAAACACTAGGATAGTGTTAAAACCTTGGCTACTAGGGAGGTCCACTATAAGATCCATAGTAACAGTATGCCAGGCATGGGGTGCAGTGGGCAAAGGTCTTAACAGACCTTGTGAAGCTGTTCTATTTGATTTCCCTCTTTGACATTTGTCACAAGTTGACACATAGGGGGTTATTCTAACTTTGGAGGAGGTGTTAATCCGTCCCAAAAGTGACGGAAAAGTGACGGATTTACCATCAGCCGTATTACGAGTCCATTATATCCTATGGAACTCGTAATACGGCTGGTGGTATATCCGTCACTTTACCGTCACTTTTGGGACGGATTAACACTCCTCCAAAGTTAGAATAACCCCCATATTGTCTTATCTGAGTTTTCATTTTTGGCCACCAAAATTCTCGTTGTATTAGATTTTGAGTCTTTTGAATTCCTTTCTGTCCAGCCAATTGATCGTCATGATAAGCCTGAAGAATTTTTTCTTGCAGCTCCACAGTCGGAACATACAGTGCACCTTTAAAGTATGGCAAACCTTTTTTGATTTCTCTTCCTTGGCCTTCTTTGGACCACTTCAGCATTCCTTCGAATGTTAAGTTTTCTTGAATTTCTTTGGTTAAATTTTCATACAATATGGCAGATATGAACTTCTCTCGTGGAATAATCAATTCTTTTTCTGGAGCCTCTTTAACTGCACCGGTATCAATTCGAGATAGAGCATCTGCCTTCCCATTTACTTTTCCTGGTCTGAAAGTGATAACAAAATCAAAGTCTGCAAAATATAGGGACCAACGCAGTTGTCTAGCTATTAGAGTTCGAGCTGATTTTAAAAACTGTAAATTTCGGTGGTCCGTGTAAATGGTCACTTTATGCTTAGCTCCCAAAATGTAATGCCTCCATTCACGAAAAGTTTCTTTGACTGCCAATAGCTCCTTATCCGCAATTGAATAATTTATCTCTGGTGGTGTTAATTTTCGAGAGAAATAGGCCACTGGATGTAATTGACCTGTATCTTTATGACGCTGGGAAAGGATACCTCCTATGGCAACATCTGAAGCATCTGCCTCCACATAATATGGCTCATCTGGATTGGGGTGGAGCAAGATTGGAGCTGAGACGAAGGAATTCTTCAAAAAATTAAAAGCATTTTCAGCTTCTTTTGTCCACTCAAACTTCACTCCTTTCTTCAACAATCGAGTAATGGGTGTAACTGTTTGAGAAAAATTGGATATGAATCTTCGATAAAAATTAGCAAACCCCAAGAAACTCTGGATCTCTTTGACATTGCAAGGAGAAGGCCAATGTTGCACTGTCTTCATCTTGGCAGGATCCATACTAACTCCTTCTGGTGACAAAATGAATCCTAATAACTCAACTCGTTCCACATGAAATGCACACTTCTCCAATTTTACATAGAGATGGTTTTCTTGCAACCTTATGAGGATGGATCGAACGTGGGAAATGTGCTCCTGTAGATTGTCGGAAAAGATTAAAATGTCATCTATATAAACCACGGCAATCCGGTCGAGGAATTCTCGTAATATATCATTAACGAAATGCTGGAAGGCAGCGGGAGCATTGCATAACCCATAAGGCATCACTTGATATTCAAATAATCCGTATCGAGTCCGAAAAGCGGTTTTCCATTCATCCCCTGAAGCCACTCGAATCAAATGATATGCTCCTCGCAGGTCCAATTTGGTGTAGATTCTAGCATTCTTTACTTGATCTAATAAAACTGACACTAAAGGCAGTGGGTATCGATTCTTGATGGTAACCTGATTGAGGGCTCGATAATCAATGCAAGTTCGAAGACTCCCATCCTTCTTTGGTCTGAAAAATAGTGGGGATGACACTGGAGATTCAGAAGGACGAATAAAACCATTAGCAAGATATTGATCCAAATACTCTTTTAAATGTTGATTCTCTGCTTCGGTCAATGCGTATATTCTGCTACATGGCAATATCGCACCTGGCTCTAGTTCAATTTTGCAGTCGCAGGGTCGATGTGGTGGCAATTTCTCAGCCTCCTTTTCATCAAAAACGTCGACTAAATCCTCATATTCTTTTGGGATTTCTGCTGTCTTTAGTGCACAGATCATTGAAGAGTGTGATGATAAACAGGTCGCTTGGGACTTGGTGGACACTTCCACTCCATCATGAAAGCAATTCTCTTTGCAGTAAGAGGAATTCATCTTGATCGTTCTTTTGCTCCAATCAATTTGTGGATTATGTTCTGTAAGCCAGGGCAGACCCAAAATGAGTTGAAATTGTGGAGCATCTATCAAATTAAAGATTATCTGCTCCTGATGTCCACCAAAACCTTGCATCTGAATTGGTTCGGTCTCATGGGAAATGGGTCCTGAAGAAAGATTGGTTCCATCCACAGCTCTTACTACTTCCAAAGTAGATTTCTTGATAAATCGAATACCCATTTTACGAGCGTATTTGATATCACAGAAGTTGCCCGTAGCTCCAGAGTGTATCATAACTGAGATCCCTTGAATTTCCTTCTCAAGGGTCTTAACTGATACTGTTTGTACCAAATGTGGCGCTACGGTTTGTAAGGTATTCGCCACTCGTTGATCTAAAGGAGTTGTCTTGGGTTCTGCTTTCATCAGGGCAACTCCCTCTACTGATGAAGCTGGCCTTTTCCCGACTGAAGAGCTTTGGGTTTCTTGGGACAGTTTTGAACAAAATGCCCAGATGCACCGCAATATAAACATAGTTGATTCACTCTTCTTTTCTCTTTTTCTTCCTTAGATAAAGGACCTCGGATGGAACCAATTTGCATTGGTTCTTCTATCGTTATCCCTTCTCCGGCTCTCGTATGATCATTTCTTACACAATCAATTCTCAGGGGAAATGGTCGATACTCTCTTCTCTTTTCTGCTCTTCATTCAGTTAACCGGTGGTCAATCTGTAACACAAGATCAATTAACTCCAAAATTTCGGTGGGTCTATTTGGAACTTGTGCTAAGGCATCTTTCAATTAATCTCTCAGTCCACGATAAAATATGGCGGCTCTTTTTGACTCCGGCCAGGCAGTCTCTACAATGAGTTTATTGAAATGAGCCTGTTAGGCTACTAGATCTTTATTACCTTGCCTGATCTCCAGTAGTTCATTGTCAGTGGCTTGAGCTGCAGTTCACCGATCAAATATTCTTAAGAACTCTTCCTTGAAATTTTGGAAATTATATAAAACAGGATCATTTCTGGAAATTATTGGCATGGACCATGCGGCCGCATCTCCTGTCAGATAAGACAATATAAATGCCACTTTGGACTGGTCTTTGGAAAAAATGACTGGTCTACATAAAAAATGCAATGAGCATTGGGTCAGAAAAATCTGCGCCTTATTTGGATCCCCACCGAAGCGCTCGGGTTGAGCCAAAGGAATAATAGGGGAAACCGCATGAATTACTTGAGTAGATATACCTGCAGACTGTGAAGGGCTAGGGATTTGTGAAAACACAGATTCATTTGATTTAGCGGTGTTCCCTAACTCATTTATTCGCTGTTTTATTTGGATTGTATCTTCTATGGTGTTATTTAATTGTTTCTGTAACCCTTCCAAAACGGTGGCTAATGCTTTTATATCAATTCCTTCTGCCATTGTGCTCAGGAGGAAATCTGTTTTTTCCCTAAAATTAGGGTGATGACACTTCAATCTGTCAGGATACTTCAATTCGATTTCCTCAGAAGCAGAAGATAACTCCTCAGTCCCGACCCGAGCTACTCACAACTAATATTAATCCTTCGTGCTGAGTACCCCGGAGGGGGAAAGGGGAATGGGATGGTAGAGAGACTGCCACAGAGATGATGAACGCCAGTACTCAGTCTGCCTCTTCACATCTAAGATTGGATACAGCACCAGCAAGAGTCACAGTCGCAATTACTAGGGACATACAACATCAGTTTTTCACTTTCTACTCTCAACACTTAATTCTCTTTAATTCTGTTATTTCTTCACTCACCCTGAGTTCTCTGTAGCCTTGCTTCTCTCTATAAATGATAGCTCTTCTTAAAAAAATGCTTATTACTGATTCTGGAAGAACTTCTCAACCTTTGTTAGAAATTGGTTTTATGTTGCTATATATATATATATATATAGTTGGTGATAATGCGTTCTTCAAATCAGCTGATGTTATTTAATTTCTCCTGTCTTATTGTGACTTCTGTCAATACTTGTATTTGTAAATGCTTTTTTATTAAAGTTTGTTTCTCCTTTCTTACTTCGACATTTGTTGCTAACTTGTATTTGTAAATGCTTGTTTATTACAGTTAGTTTCTCCTTCCTTACTTTGACATCTGTCGATAACTTGTAGTTGTAAATGCTTGTTTATTTAAGTTTGTTTCTCTTTTAAACTCTATTTTGGTTTATTATCATTGAATTTGTAAATGCTTATTTGTTAACAGTTTGTTTCTCCTTTAAACTTGGCCTTTGTTTATAACCTTGACATTTGTAGATACTTGCTCTTTTAAAGTTCGTTTTTTCTTTGACTTTAATATCTTAAACAAGAACCTTGTAAACATAAGGTTAATTCATACATTAACTCTGTAGCCTTGCCGACTTCCACGGGAACGGTCTACTATCAAACTCTTCGAATAAACCTTGACAATATTTATCCGTTTTCTGTAATATAATCTTCAAATGTAATTTTACCTCACAGGAGTTTCTGTTCTGAAGCGCGCTCTCTCTCCACACAGCTGATTCCTGTCAGACCTCAGTTGAAGTGCAAGGCTTCCAGCTGGAGAGCTCGTAACCTAGCAACCAACCGATTGCAAGACTAGAACTGTAACTAACCTTCAGGACTCACAGCGGCCATCTTGGATCTTCTCTTCTTGAATCTTCCTTTGAAATAAGCGCAAGATTACTCTGCAAACCTTCTTCCAGTTTGGGCTTTGCTATCTCCACTGAGGATATCTCTTTGCTTTTCTCATGCACTTCTTTGATTTGACTTGGCAAGTTTGTGTGGTCATGACAGCCCCTACTGCCCGGTTGGAAGAGTCTGTCTCTACAATAAATCTTTCTGTTGGGTCCAGTGTCGAAGGATTCGAGCTTGAGTGAAGGCATGTTTTAGTTTGATGAAGGCTTCCTCAGCTCAAGCATCCCACTGAAAACCTGATGAAGCATGTCTCTTTTTAAGATTCCGGTGGTATCGCTAGTTGAGCAAAGTCTCCTGTAAGCTGTTGATAAAAACTGGCAAACTCAAAGAAGCATTGAGTCTCTTTTACATAAGAAGAGGAAGGCTAATTCAGGATGGCTGAGACCTTGTGCTGGTCCATGGAAACTCCTGTGCTGTTTAATCAACTTGTAAGAATTGCATTTCAGGTTAATCAAATTTGCATTTTTCCAGCTTAAAGTACTACTGATTTTGACATAGTCAGTGTAACACCTGACTGACATGTTTGTGATGTAAAAGAGGTCCTTAAGAAATTAACAAAATGTTATCAAGCTAGACCACAACAAATTGATTTAACTTGTCAGAAAAAATGTGTTCCATAAAATGCTGGACTTCAGTAGGAGCGTTACTTAACCCAAAGGGCATTACAAAGTATTCAAAGTGGCCTAAGGCAGTCCCAAAAACAGCCTTCCATTCATCTCCCTCCTTGATGCGCAACAGATGGTAAGCCTCAAGAAGATCTAATTTAGTTAATATTTCAGCTCCCTGACGGATTCCAAGATATCCTTGATTAGAGGCAAAGAATTCCTTTGTTTGAGGGTTATATGGTGGATTCATTCTCGCACCTTGCTTGGGCATATATATTTTAGCTTAGTTTAGGCCTGCGGCCTGTGCCCTTTCATCCAGATATATGCCCTAATTTAATTTATTGATTTAATTTATTTTAGTTCAACCTGCTGAACATTAGTGAGCCGCGCGAGGGACAAACACCACTTTGCAGAGTTTTTTGGAACTCCGCGCGGAGTGGGCAAAACTCTACGAACTCCGTCCGCGGAGTAGAATTCTTTTCCCACCCCTGATTGTTTTGTGCACAACATTTCACCATGTACTTCTATCTAAGGCTGACAAGAACAGTACATGATAATCTATTTAGTATTGTCGCCACAAGAGTGTGTAAACAGTCTGACACATAGCCGTATGTTCACATCAGGCTTATTTCACAGAACATAAACATGTTTCTTATAAAAAACATCATACAGGCTAGGAGAGGGAGGCCATTCTGGCCAGGATACCCATCCATGCTGGATGCCATCCCATTGCTGACTTCAGCATTGTCTCTTCAACCAGTTAAGGAGATGGCACGCAGACCCCTGTTCTCAGGTAATGGGGGTGGATGATCCTCTCATGGACTAAGTGTGAACAGATTGGACTATCACCACTATACTCTCGCTAGAAGTTATAGGTTAGGTAGGATTCCTATGTACATGTTATTCCAACATGCTTGGGTTGTTTATTTTTCTTTTCACTAATTGCAACAATCCTAATCTTGCAATGTCTCATTGCCCTAATGATTGCAGCTCACATATTTTATCGTAGATTTTAGTCTTTTCAATAAATGTATTGAAAACAATTGTGCACCTTTTCTTTGGCCTATGTGCTTGTATAAGACCTATGCTAATGAGCAAAAGGGGTGAGACTTTTCAACCATGACTTATCTGAGAGGTCACAGAGTGTCATGCGTCAGGCTGCCATAAATCACGTTTACTTCATAGGGTTGGGTGAGGTGCTGCTAGCTAGCTAAAAGGGTTGGGCCGACAGCTGCCAAGACGGTGTGGGATTGACTTAGTTATCCCTAAGCAGCGGTGCTGCTGCCCCGACTCCAGCAGTCTGGTTCCCACAATGAGAGTCCTACAACAATTATCTTATTTAAGCATCTAAAGGCTATGCTGGGTCTAAGTTTGTCAGATATCCGTGGACATAGAAGCTCCTGGGGGAGAAAGACTCTGGGTAATTAAGCCATTCTGTAAGTTTTTATAAAATATAGTTTGAGAGCTTCTTTCTCAGACTCAAAGAGAGAATTTATTTTACTGAAAGGAACCACTGCCCTAGGTTCTATGGGAATGTCACAATCAAACTCTTTATGTGGAGGTAAAGAGAGCTATTTTGGTTTCTAACAAATATCAGAAAAATCTCGATGTTGCTGTGGTATGGCCACTAGTAAATTGATTGTACCAGGGTCTTCCTTGCATGCCTTATCCATCTCCATGGGGGTCCAGTAATCCTCTGAAGAACAACAAAACTGGTGGCAAAACTGAGAGTCTAGGGATATTATTCTGGTTTCCCAGTTGGTGTAGGGATCATGATGGGACAACCATAGCTCTCCCAAGATGATTATATGATTTGGGGAGTCAGTGAGATCAAAAGATGCGTTTTCATGGTGTTTTCCAAATGTTAGCTTTAATAGGGCTGTCATTTCCTTAACTGGCCCAGAAACCAAAGGAGTCCCGTCAGCAGTCTCAACCTGCTCTGGAATCTCCTTGGTAATTCGAGAAACACCTTTCCCTCTAGCTCAACTCTCATGCAGATAAGGACCACTTGCCCCACTGTCAAGAAGTTCTAGGATCTTCTTCTTTCTTCCATTTTGAGTTTTTAGTAGGACTGGTAAGACAAAAGGGATTTGTGCACTCTGGTCTTTTCCCGTTTCACAAGGAACTGGATCTGGTGTTTCCCGGGGGTCTTTGTGGGCAAACAGGACAGACTTGAGCCAAATATTCTGTGGATTTGCAAAACATGCAAAGTCCATATTTATGACAATGTTCTCTTTCTGTCTCAGATAGTGCCCCATGTGCAACACCAATCTGCATTGGCTCTTTGCTAGCAGCAGTAACCAGCCCTTTTGGAGAGGATTCCACTTTACCAAACGGTAACCAAGTACTTCCAAATGAGGAGGACGGCTGGGCCATTCATCTCTCAGACCTGCATTCCTAAAGCCGATGTTTGATTGCTAAGGCTTGATCCTTTAAAGAGGAAATAGATTCTGCATGGGCTGAATGGACAAGGTCATCTTTTATTTCTTCTTTAAGAATTCTGCAAAATAATGTGACAAGGGTTTGTTATACCCATGTGGTTTCTGCTGACAATTGATATGCCAATACATCTTGTTTTCTTGTTGTATCTCACAGAGTGCCTTCTCTGCTACAAACTCCAAATATGGCCTTTCAGACATCCTTCTGAATGCTGTCAAGAAGATTAAATAGTTGTAAAGGTATTGACCTTCTGAGGCTACTAGAAGGTTTGCCAAGCCACAGATGGCCTAGATAGGGCGCCCATGAGGTATCCAACCTTGGCTGTATCTTGATGGAACGCTAAGAAGACTGTTCTATGACTGTGACTAAGAGAGTCAATGAATTCCTTCAGCTTGTTTGGATCGTCAGAAAAGTGTGGAGTTGCCCTGAAACTAATGGAACATATAAGGCCTAACGACCAGAGATTGTTACATAGATAGATTTTCCACACATAGCTGTTGCAATTTGTGTGTCTGTTGTTGATCAGTCTGAAGCAGGGCTTGAGCCTGATCATCTTCATCTCTAGGTTCTATGGCCTGGGCTTGATACATCTTTCTAGGCCCAAACCACATGCTGGGTGGCACATACTGCCGTCATACAAAGACTGATGCTCAGCTGAAGTTTCTTGGTGGCAGTTGGATAAGGACTTCCAGGTTTTGACGGTCCTAGTCTACCAGAGGTAAGGGAGTCCCCTCCTAGTAACCAGAAAGCCACCAGCAGTAGACTGTGCCAAAGTGGGTAGTGCCTTCCAGAAAAAGCCCTTGACGGAGTAAAAAACCCAGTGGGCAAAATACCTCCAACGGTGGCAGAGTAGTCCAGGAGCAAACAAGAGTTCTAGGAGCAGGCAAGAAATCTAGAAAATAGGCCAACAACAAGGATCAGGCTGAGAAGCACATAGGAATACTATGACAAGAAATACCAAACAGGAACCAGGAATAACTGGAAATAAATTGGGATTGTAGAGGCTAACAACAAGTTTGCCAAAGTCACGCGATGCAAGGAAATACAATTCTGTTTTCTGTTTATACCCCAGGGCTCAGAAAATGACACCAGGATGGATAGTGCCATAATGGATTGGGAAAACACAATAATAGTCTATCGGTAGGTGTCATCTTGGATTGGGAACCTATATTCCATGAACCCTCACTAGAGGATTCTGGGAAGAAAATTGTTTCTGGGAATGGAGATGATAGAGGAGCCTCCTAGCCTCTATTCCTCCCCGGAAAAGAACATGGATGTATTGGATTACACCGGTGGGCCGACCGCCACCAAGAGAGTATCTGAAAACAACATGGCGGCCCACTGGCACTCCCTGCACCTCTCCAGCCTTCTGCCCACAGAGCACCCTGTCCTCCTGCAAACACTGTGGCAATCGGCATCAGGCAGGGCAGCGGCACAACAAACACTTATGACTTCATAGCTAAAGTCCTGGTCACTGAAGTATAATCTTTAAAAAAAAAATAAAGAAGATTCCCAAAAAAAAACACAAAATCATCCAAAGAAAATCCAGTACATCTGTAGTAATCCAGACAATTCATTCACATTCTGAAAAATGTGAAACAGTACATATATGCGCCAGTAAAATAAAAAAAAATAAGGTAAAAAATAAAAAACTATTTTGGTTAAAAGATAACCAAATCTTTTTCCTTCAAAAAAATAAAATGCCGCCCAGTTCAAAAATATAGTCCAGGGTCCAAAAACGAAACAGTTGCTTCGGACTGGACTGTTCCCATGGGGAACAGGGTCAAGACTGATTTGCATATGGCTGGGTCCAAATTGGGGTGGCATGGTGAGCAGAAGAACAATGGATTAAACCTAGATCTATGACTGGGGGTGAGTGGTTGAAAAGATTCAGCACTCCATCCATCAACCTTTTGTTTTGCTAAACACATAAAACATACATATAAAATACAAATAAACATTATGTTTCACAATAAGGCCTACCGCAACACAGTAAGCTGCCTTCACACAAACTACACTCACAACGCAGTAAACAACAGCCAAACACAAGGACTAACCTAAAGTCTAAACACCTCCTCCCTACCACTAAACCCTTAGAAAATAAGTTGACAATAATCTTACCTGATGTTAACTGGGAGGCGACTTTGATGCACCCACGGGAGGTGGCGATAAAATCCTGCCTCTATCTTATACAATTAAATATCCTTCATTGGGTGTACAACGATAAGGAGCGGTTACTCCGTATGGGTCGGTCGTCGTCCCCTAATTGCCTTTGGTGTGGGCTGGTGGGTGTCTCCTACTACCACAAGCTCTGGAGTTGCCTGGTCATCCAAGGCTATTGGGCACGCGTGGTGAGGGAACTGACTCGGGTTATAGGAGAGACATCCCTTTTGGTCCCAAGTATGTTCTGCTGGGAGTACCAGGAGATGTAGATGGTCTAAGGAAGCAACTTTTGTTCTGCAACTTAGGTCTGGTGGTGGCCAAGCACGATGTGGCTAAACATTGGGGGCGCCTTAGGTGCTGACATTGTCAGAGTGGAAGAAGGGGATGGACATGTGTATGGCAGTTGAAAGGGTAACTTACAAGACCAGGGGATGCCCGAACAAATTTGAAAAGGTATGGGGTGATTGATTGAGATATTATGATATTTACCTTTCCGAGGGAGCTTCGACTTCCCTGAATTGACTGTGGCATTGTGAGGGAATTGAAAGCGTTATTGTAACCATAATTGTGATTCTTAAGTACTATGTAGAGTTTTCTGTATTTACCTTTTTGTGAGTCTCTGGGGTGGGTGTGGGTGAGTATGATTTTTTCTTTTTTTTTCTTTTCTGTTTTGCTTAAATTGTTGAAATTGGGTGCATGTTTGGCACCTGATTTAATAGATATTGCAGTAACTGTGCAATGCAGTAAACGAAAAAAACAATAAAGATATATTTTTTAAAATAATCTTACCTGAAACAGAAACTTGCAAACGGAGGCCGCAACCATAAACTCCATGAAGGGACTAAAATGATGAAGAAATACTACAAAATCAAAGAAACTCAGTAAAAAATGGCAGAAAATGAAAGTAAAAAAACATATCATCCCTGGGGACTTAAAATAAAAGATATTCGCTTTCTTAATGCTTAGAAAATAAACAACAACACTTAAAATGTTTAAAAAATTCAGTACTGAATAACATTACAAAACTGTACAAATATATATTAAAAATACAGATAAAAATGAAAATTAGTATTTTTCAGTAGTTTGTAATGTATTGTAATCTTCTAAGAAATGTTAAAAAATTATTTGTTAAACATTACTGAGCAACATGTTTAAAAATATTGTACAATTACAAATAAAAATATATGCACACTACATGTATATCTTATTTGTAATGCTTCTTTCTAATTTAAAAAGTGATTTATTTTTTGGAAATAAAAAATATTCAAAAAATTTGTAATTACTGGCCCCCATCTCTGGGGCCAGAATGTTTATAATGGGAAAGGGGTGTGCGATCAAGCCTCAAAGTGGACATGTGGACTCCATCCCTTGTGGTCAGACTATTTTTTTGGGGTGGGGCGTTTGTGGGCCCTCATCCCTGAAAACGGCTCTTGGGACCCCATCCCTCAGAGCTTGATTGCAGTGTCCTGGGGACCCTATTTCCTGGGACACTGCGGTGCCCTGCCCGGGAGAGTTCAGACAGGGAGTAGAAATCTATTTCCTGCCTGCAGTGTCGAGGGCAAGGAATAAGACTTTGCTCCCGCCCAGCAGGAGCATTGAAGAAAGCTGCTCCCACCCAACAGGTGCAAACTATGGTGCTGGGCAGGAAGCTGCCTAGGGCTGCTGAGGCTTGGGGCTCCCCCTGCGGTTCCACATGAGGGCGATTCTATGGGTGCCCCAGGTGGGCAACAGGGCCCAATATTAATGTAAGTGCCTGGCTCCCACGGAGGGAACCGACAACGGCCACAATGGTCCTGTGGCTTCCTCCTGCAACCCCCAGCAAATACAATGTTCTGAGTGCCCTGTTTCGGGAACGAATGCACCCAGTGCTAAAACAAATGCTGGCTCCCATTAAGTGCCTCTGGGGAGTTGGCAGGACTCTGGTTCTATGGATCCTTCTGCAGCCCCCAATGAATACTATGTGCTGGGTGCACCGGGTAGGCACAGAGGCACCAAGAGCTAAAAGAAATGCCAGGAGGGGCAGCCAGCCTTGGGTCTACTCCAGCAGCCCACAACATTAAAAACCATTAAAAAATAGTGTGGGTGCCCTGGTGTTCACCAGTGTTCCCAAAACATAAAAATATATTTTTTAAAAATTTAATAATAAATGAGCACCAGCAGCAGGTCACTTATTATTCACTGGTCTGGCAAGAACCATCCCATTATTCATACGGCTATTATAAATTATATATTTTCTTGCTGGTAGTGCCCCTAGAAGGGGCATCACCAAAGTTTTTTAGATATTGTGGGGAGCTGCAGGAAGTGCAACAGCACCCCAACAACATTAAAAAGGCACAGTAAGTCTCCTGGATAATTGAATCCACCACCCCAGGAGAGCCTTACTTAAAATTACACCTTTGATATTGTTACATGACATAATCTGCCATGTGCAGCAGCAGAGAGTTTGGGGGGGGGGCTGCTGAGGTACAATTATAGTGTCATATATAACCTTAGACCATGAAACGGAAGGAAAGGGTGCTCAGACTTGAAAGGGTGAAAAGTGGAGTCAGCCCCACCAAATGATCGAGGGGAAGGTCTGGGGCCACAGTAGAAAGCGTTTTGCACTTGCACAAAAAGTCAAAATACATTTGAATTATTTTTGCTATATGATTTGGTCAGGCTGCTATTATTTAATGATGTTTGCACCAAGGCATAAAAGGAGAAAGCTGGTTTGGGAAGGTTGTGCGGCACATATATTGCTTGTGAACCATGTTAAATGAGAGGGATTTAAAAAATAAATCCAAGTTCGTTAATCACTACCTTTGCAATACTTTTGCTAGATGGGTATTAAAACAAAATAATTTTCAACGAACAGTTCTACTCACTATTGAAAATTGGAAAATAATTATCTCCTTACTCTAGAAACATAACAAAAATACTATTCAGTCAATTTGTGAGGTGTCCACATTACATAAGCAAATTAGATTTACCTTCTTAATATACAAGTGCAAAGTTTTTGTAGCATGACTTCATATTGTTTGGCGTGGCTTTACACTCTGTGGAGGTCTTCCTTTATGGTTTGAGAAACAGAGGGGATGGATGCACGTGCACTACAGCCCATTGGGCGTCATTTAATTTTACCCTTTCCAATTACCGTTCGCCAATATGAAACCAATCGCCATTTCATCACCGGCAGCTGAGTAATTCATTCTGCCTCCGTTATTATCGCAAACACCATTATGCTGACTCTGTACAAAGTGTTTCTGTAGGCCATTTCCGCCTGGCTGCGAACGCCTCGCATCTCCATGCTGTATTTGCATTTTCTAACATCCTTGTCACGTTTATGGGCCGTTTCGTGAGAGTGATTGCTGTCACGTTCCATGTTGTGCACCTTCTGTTAGCTGTTGTGATCTCGATTGCTCAGATGGGAAACAGCTGCGTTGCTCACTTACAGGTAATGAGCAAAAGGGTCCAGGGTTCAGTGTCATTATTGTGTCAAAGAGGAGTCCTTCTTTGGGAACATTCAGGGCAATTACCAGGAATGCCTGAAGTATCTTTGAAGCCAGGCATTGTCATCGGAAGGGGTCAGTCGCCTTTTTCACATGACCCTGACCGAAAGCCCCTGAGAGCAGGTAGAGTTAGGAGTCTGCTGCTGCTAAATGCTGGAGGCTCCTGAATATCAAGGCTGCTTTGTCTTAATTTCACCTCATGTCCCATTTTTCCATCAGTCAACACTTCGCTCTCTTTCTGGCACTCTCGCAAGTCGGACTAGTTTTCATCCTTTTTTTCACCCATTGTAACTGTGTTTTGCCCTTTTCTTCCTCCAATCGCCTTTTATCTGTTTTTGATCGAGTTTGAAGTTGAAAAAAGTCCTGATCCCTAGTGGACACCACCTGCAACCACTAGTACAAATTAAGGTCAGATTTGTCCGTCAGATTCTGACAGCACAATCAGGAGCATAATACCGCTGGAAATATCCAGCCCACATTGAAGCAGTCATTGAAGAGGGGCACTTCTCACTGTCCCCGTGCCCTAGTCTAGCCTTGAAAGTAGGAGTAGAGTCCTACAGGCATGTGTGGTTAGTGGGATGGTTTCCTGCTCAATGGCAACTTATGGAACAGTTTGCTCCTAAATGTCTCGTGAGATACTTCAATTAGGTGACAGGGGTGAGAGAAGACAACGATGCACCAAGTGCCTTTAAATATCCTAGCAACATAAGTATTCACTACTGGTGCCCTGTAATCTATTGATATTTGAATCACAAAGGAAATATAGATCACTCGTGGTCCCTCCTGTTTCAGAATTTCATTAATTATTTCTGGAGTATGGTTTAAGATTACTCACCGTGACAAATACAATACTCACTTCTTTTATACGCATATGGCATTGTTTAGGAAGCAACTTTTGCTAACAGTGTATAACCTCATAGTCCTTTATCCTTATGTCCACACTGTGCGTATCGACCCTTTAGGGACCTGTGTGGGGTATTCGTCAGCTCCCGGGCTCCTAAATATGCAGACCTTAGAGATGTTCTAGCTTTTGAAGCATTGAGTTTTGCATAAATTATTGATGCCTCTGTAATTTTATCAGCAGAGTACCTGAAGAGTTACTTAATTCTTGTATCTTCAGGCTTTCTAACTATGGTCATTCTTTTTCATATAATGCTTCCACAGTAATAATTTCCTGGAGAGTATACTGTGTAACTCTAACTCAATGATCCTGCAGTGTTGCTTTTTGGTGGACATGTTCCATGACTTGCTGTCAAGTCATGGGAGTCCCAGGAAGAGAAAAATGAAAAAGCGTCACAAAGGGAGAAAGTAGAAAGCTGCTGGAATGAGGTGAAGAGACAGGGAGTGGCTTTGTATGGATTGAAGAGGCCCGAGATGGCTTCAGGATTACGCAACCTCAGTATTCAGTGTTTCCACATTTAATTGCAGCAGCCGCATGTTTAAGAGAAGGGCTTCTGGGCTCTGGCACGTTTTTATCTACAAATTAAGCACTGAGTACATGAGTAGTACTATTGCAGTACAACTAAACGGACTACAGCGAATAGTTTGTGTACAGGCCCCTATTTAATAAACAGTTTCTAAAAGATGATAATCACCTCATCCACTGTCCTTAGAAACATGTTGCAATAGACAATGCTGGACAGTGTTATCTATATGAATATCGGTCACCTCCCATAGTTGGCACGTAATGGTATCCCGGTAGGTCACCAACCCCATAAATGCCCAGATCATGTGGCGAAAATCAGCTCCCCTCTTCCCACACCTAGGGCAAGTGTCTGACCTAGCCGGATTGGTTTTATGCAGTCCCGCTAGCAACAAATAAGCGCAATGCAGGGCATAAAAGTGTGCCAGCTTGAAACACGCATTACAAGATATGACCTTCACCAGTGCACAGGCTTTATTCCATTCCCCATCCTCCAGAGGGTCTTTGAGGTCTGCCCCAGCCCTGTATCACTATCAGTGGCATCTTGGGTTCATCATGTTTGAGTGCACTATATACACAAGATCACACCTCCGAGGAAAACCCAGGTTCAGCCCCACCTCCAATGTCTGCGACTGGTCAGGTGTTTGTGGAAAGCAGTCCAAATCTCACTAGCTGTTTTGGTTAGCTTGGCGAATTATAAAAACTGACCGGGTCTAACTCAAAAGTCTCCTGTGCCTCTGTAAAGGAAGTGCACCTCCCCCAGAACAGAAGTACCCTAAGATTTCACATCTGCCATCTTTCCAGGTGGAGACTGACACAACCTTTATAATGTGCAGGAAGGGTTGTACCCACCATATTGGTAAGTTTCTAGAGAACATAGGTTGCACAATGTGGACTTAATCGCTAGTTCCCGTGTTCACGCCATCTGCCTCACCATATAGGGGCAGCCTTTATTCAGGTGAGAACCCTCCTTGAGACATCAAGGTAAATTTTCTGCACCCCGCATTCCAGCTAGCAATCGTTTTTTCCCATTGGGCCCATCTGTGTACCAATAAGTAGCATACTGGAGTTTTGCTGCTATATAGTATAGTTCCATGTCCAATAAGCCGAGCTTTCTTTATTCCATGTCCAATCTCAGGACTTTCAGCCAAATCCTGCTACATTTGCCCACCCATGTAAGTGCAATTAAGAGACTGTCTAGTTTTTTAAACATTTGTCGGTCTATTGGGCATTGCATGTTTTGAAGCACATGGAGGCACTGGGCAGAAATACCATCTTTGCCACTGCAATCCTACCTGTGACTGACAGCTGTAGTTTATTCCAAAAGGCCACCAATGCCTTCAATCCTGTCAGCATTCTGCTCATATTATACTGGTTCTGTTCCTCAGCTCTATTTGCCACCTGAATATTGACAGTTGTCCAGTTCCCACCATAAACCAAGGTCAGGCAGGGGTCCGTACCACCTCAGGCCAGTCTTGTGATGGGGAATATTGAAGATTTCGCTACATTCACCTTGAGTCCCGCAGCCTCCCAAATTTCTGCAATGCATAGATCGAAATTGGCACTGGGTTCTCCAGCTGTCATTGGCATAGAGGGAAACTATGGCCCTTATTTATACTTTTTTAGCGCCGCATTTGCGTCAAATGTATTTTGTAAGTTTGCGCCGATTTTGCATTAAAAAACTACGCAAATGCAGCGCTAAAAAAGTAGAAATAAGGGCCTATGTGTTCTGTATCCCCTATCCCCAACACCTGCAGTAACACCCACAGGTCTGTTGCTAGTGGCTCTATGACCAGGGTAAATAAGAGGGGAGACAAGGGACATCCCTGTCGGGTTCCTCTCTGTATTTCCCAACTGTCAGAGATATATCTCCGGGACCGAACCCTGGCTTTTGGCACTGAGAGCAACAAGGCTATCTATCTCAGCAAATTCATGCCAAATCCCACCTGTGCTAAAACAGCCCATATAAAATCCTATCTGATCATATCAAATGCTTTCTTGATATCAAGGTCAACCACCTCCGTCTACATTTGTGAGTCCTGTACAGAGTACATGGCATGTGTGAGCCCTGGGAATATTGAAAGGGTACTTCTATTGGGTATGAATCCACATTGATCTTCATTCACCAGTTGCTCAATTATCCCCCGTAATCTATTAGCTAGGATTTAGGAAAGAATGTTCACATCCCCTTTAGTCAAGGAGAGCTGGTAGTAGGAGCCTATAGTCTCCAGATCCCCATCTGGTTTGGGGACTTAGTTGCAATGTTAAATACAAAATACACATATGAAAAGAAACTGAGGAGAGGAGCTTGACTGCGCAATCGAAAGATGAGCATATTTGTTGATTATTTTTCTTTCCCCTTTATGCAATGAGTTCATTAAAAGACCGTAATCTTTAATATTCCTCTGAAGGTGCTTTTGTAAAACACTTTCTCTCGCTCTCGCTGGATGATAAAACCACTAGATACTGAATCATTCCCTCATGCAATTATCATTATCTTTCTTTTTCCACAAATCCTCCTGGTAAAAGTAATTCTATTCTAGAAACAAGACCAAGAACTTAAATTATTGGAGATCAGCTATAGTTAAATCCCAGTATCATACCATCTTTAAAAAGTAATCTTTCTGGAAATCACGCATTTTCTTAAAATTTTTTAAAACCGTGTTAAGCTTTTCCTATAGTTTCCAATAGTTGACTTTTGAGCACCTAGTGAACACTCAAGAGCCATAGGTATATAAAATAAATAATGCAGAAAGCACATGGAAGCGCACCAATCCTTCCATTGTAATTAGAGTGTGCATAGGAAGAGGTGTGCATTATGAAAAATCAATTGTGGAAGTAAATCTGGATTGTAAGTGAATACCTTACAAATACTTCACTGCAGGCACCACAATGGTAGCTCAGGATGGCTGGATCCATGCTTGATGTTCAGCATGGCCAAATAAGATACACATACATACAATGCACCCAACTAGTGATCATTTTGCCTGAATATATGCCCCTAAAATGGATATCTCATCATAGTACAAGGCACTATGTATATATGATAAGTGCAACAAACAAATGTGCAGGAACATCAAAATAATGCACATGGGGCTAATGATTAAGCATAAACTACTACAGGCATGCTTTTGCTTTACATATTTAGGCCCTCATTATGACATTGGTGGTAAATCCCACTTACCGCCATGCTGACTGCCGCCAACATACCCCCGCCGCAGCGCATATCCTTTCACTATATTATGACACACACACACCAATCCGTTACTATTCAGCCACAGACACAAACCCACCACACCAAAGGTCAGTGATAAACTGTCGGTATCCAAACCCACACTGTTACGCCAACAGAACAATGCCCATCACATTATGACCTACAAATCACCACAGCGGGCATTCAAATGTGGTAAACCATTGGTGGTACATACAGCCAAGCTCAAAATACACACACACATACAAAACAACACTACATTGGTCAATTTAAATAACACACACCTGACACCCATACACACACCCACACCACTATAAAACACACACCCACATTACCCACAACCCTTTACGAATACAAATTATTGCCACCAGAGAGAGACAGCAAGACCGCTCACACAACCAGAGCCACATACCACTCACCCCTATACACCACTCACGCACCCCACATCACACACCCCAACACATTACCCTACACACCCTCACCTACACACCTTAAACAACAACCATGGCACCACAAAGACACCCCCGATTCTCAGAGGAGGAGCTAAGGGTCATGGTGGAGGAAATCATCAGGGTAGAGCCTCAGCTATTTGGAGCACAGGTGCAGCAGATATCTATAGCTAGGAAGATGAAGCTATGGCGGAGAATCGTGGACAGGGTCAACGCCGTGGGACAGCACCCAAGAACTAGGGATGACATCAGGAAGAGGTGGAACGACCTTCAGGGGAAGGTACGTTCCATTGCAGCAAGACATCAACTCGCTGCACAGAGGACTGGCGGTGGACCCCCACCTCATCCCCCACAACTAACAACATGGGAGGAGCAAGTCTTGGCAATCATTCATCCTGAGGGCCTGGCCGGTGTAGGAGGAGGACTGGACTCTGGTAAGTCAACTCTATACCATTACTATCCCCCTACCTGCATGCCATCACATACCCTCACCCTCACTCCCATCACTCCACCACCTCCCACATCCCCCACCATCACATCCCACTCTTTCCAATGCCAAACCCTGCATGCACTACCAATGCATGGACATCACTCACAGCCCTGCATGGACACCTATCAACAAAGCATGCACACTAGAGAGAATCAGCTAGCCCACCATATACCAACTTACACAAGTGAAAGCTGCCAGGGCAAATACAACCAAAGAGGGCAACACACCGATGCACAATATGTCACACACAGAAACAATAACACTTCATTTACATCCCCACAGGCATCCCAGCCAGTGTCAGCAGAGAAGAGGTGCCAGCACTTTCCAGTCCCCCCAATTGAAGAGGCCCACAGTGATGACAGCAACTCTGGTTGCCTGGATCTGGATGACCAACCTGGCCCATCAGGGACCTCTGGACAGTTGGTTACCCAGGCACAGTCACACACCACCGCAGAGCCTCCCCATCTGGAAACACCACCACAGCATCCACCCAGCGTACCCACACCTCTGTCCCCAGAACACGTCAATCAGCAGTGTGTCC
Organism: Pleurodeles waltl; assembly: GCF_031143425.1. Taxonomy (NCBI): domain Eukaryota; kingdom Metazoa; phylum Chordata; class Amphibia; order Caudata; family Salamandridae; genus Pleurodeles; species Pleurodeles waltl. The sequence continues at coordinate 957,321,178 of NC_090444.1, forward strand.
ACCTCTACAGGGACCCCGGGACACACCTCATACCCAAGACAATCAGAGACTTGGGGTCAGTGGCAGTGGGCACACGGTTCAGGGGACAGAGGCACAGGAACACAGGGAAACTGGGAGGAGTGCTGTGCACCAGGGGGAGGACAGGCCCAGGGAACCGACTCTCCAGGAGGCAATCACCGAGATCCTAGGAGCAAATCAACATTCCCAGGACACGATGGGCCAGATCCCGGACAAAGTGTAGGAGAACCGGCGGCTGCAGGAGGGACAGTACCAGGGGATCAGGGAGGACTTGCAGGCCATCAACACCATCCTGGTCTCCATTGCATCAGCAGGCCCCTGCCACTAGCCAGACACCTGAAATGCCTTCCACCTCCATTGCCACTAGTGGACAGCAGGCCCCGCCACAGGACCAAAAGGCCACCAGCACCCCTCCCCATGCAGAAGGAAAACCACTCCACAAACTTTCCCTGCGATCCAGGCAGAAGCCAGAGACTATTGCTAAGACCCCCGCCAGGAAATGAGACTCTCCTGATTGTCACCCTTGTGTCCCACTCAGTCACCCTGTCCACCTTGAACTGCCATTGCTCCCCTTCCTATGTCTCCATGGACAATTCACCTGTGCTACAAATAGACTGAGACAATACCCCGGACTTTCCTCCATCATCGCCCCATCCCCTTGCAATTGCCCCTCTTCTTCTTAGCACTTCAATAAACACCCTTGGAAAGAAAACAAGTATGGAGTATGTTACATGCATTCGCTTTCCAGGTTCAAACATTGCAATTCAACTGTACAGTAGTTGTGCACATAGGAAAGACCTGTATTTGGCTGCAGTGATCACACCAGGAGCCATCGTGGGGCACCAACATCTGTAAAATGAATTGCAAAAGGATATAGTAAGTGGGCATAGAAGTGGGAAATAACAGCATGCCAATGCCAAAGATGTACAAATTATTGACAATGAAATGTGAATTAACACTGTCTTACCTGTGAGTCATTGGAAGTATTGTCGTATCACTGCTGTTCTGTTGTCCTCATCCTCTGCCTCCTCATCCTCACTGTCCACGGGGTCCACTGCTGACACACAGCCATCTTCAGCCTCCTCCTTCTGCAGAAAAGGCACAGGGTGTCCCAAGGCAAGGTTGTGCAACATGCAGCATGCCACGATAATCTGGCAGACCTTCTTGGGTGAGTAGCACAGGGATCCACCTGTTAGATGGAGGCACCTGAAACTGGCCTTCAGGAGGCTAAAGGTTCTTTTGATTATCCATCTTGTTCGCCCACATGCCTCATTGTAACGTTCTTCTGCCCTTGTCCTGGCATTCCTCACAGGGGTCTGTAGCCCTGATAGGTTGGTGTGCCAGAGTCACCTGCAAATATCAAGGGACAACATTTAGCCACACACTATCCCATATCGCCCACACCATACCCATACACCAACACCTACTGGGTGTGAATCAGGGCTCACCTATTAACCACACCCTGTGCCTCTGTAGTTGGCCTATCACATTTGGGATGCTGCTATTCCTCAGGATAAAGGCATCATGCACCGACCCAGGATTCTTAGCATTGGCATGGGAGATGTACTGGTCCGCCAAGCACATCATCTGTACATTCATAGAGTGAAAAACTCTTACGATTTCGGTACACCTGTTCATTGTGACGGGGGGCACAAATGCAATATGTGTTACATCAATCGCTCCAATTATGTTGGGGATATGTCCCATTGCATAGAAGTCAGCTTTCACTGTGGCCAAATCCTCCACCTGGGGAAAAACAATGTAGCTGCACATGTGTTTAATCAGGGCAGACAACACTCTGGTCAGCAATCCTGAGGACATTGGCTGTGATATTCCTGCTGCCAAGCCCACTGTCACTTGGAAAGAACCAGTTGCCAGGAAATGGAGCACTGATAGAACTTGCACAAGAGGGGGGATCCCAGTGGGGTGACGGATAGCAGATATCAGGTCAGGGTCCAATTGGGCACACAGCTCTGTGATTGTGGCCCTGTCAGCTCTATAGGTGAGGATAATGTGCCTGTCCTCCATTGTTGCCAAGTCCACCACGAGTCTGTACACGGGAGTATGTCTCCATCTCCTATTCATTCACAGCAGTATCAATCTAAGGGACAAAGGAGTGAGGAGCCGGTCACAAACTGAACATAGGAGCCACAACAGTACAATGCATGATGTCAATTTGTATTGGGTAAGTGGGATTTGGCCTTTTATGTCCAAATTTTAACTGTGACACAGTTATTATCCAGGGCCTGACCTCCCCCCAAATGGCGTCCGCCTGTCCTGTGTGGAGGGACAGGTGGAAGGTGGAAGTGAGGTAATTCCGCTGGCGTTGTGCGCCCTTACGGGAGATGGTCGGGAACCGCTGTGCAACTCCTCATTGGTTAGCATTAGGCCCTATGGGGTACAGTGGCCAATGGTGATCTACGCCGGCGGTGACGATATGCACCGTCACGGACGTGACCACCATTTTCTATCTGATTCCTGACTTGCTACCTGATCTTCAACAGGAGAGGACCTACACTGCATATGCTGCTGTGACCTGTGTCTGGAACCTACCATGGCCTATGTGACCGGGGAAAGAGGCCCTCCCTTCACCTTGGCAGAGTTGGAGCGACTGGTGGATGGGGTCCTACCCCAGTACGGACTGCTGTATGGGCCTTCAGACTAACAGGTGAGCACACTGTGAGCACGATGCATGTGGCATGAATGCATGGAGTGGTGTGTGTGAAGGCCTTGTGTATGGGTGGATGTCCTCTGGGCTGCGTATTGGTTGTGTGCTGGGCCATGTGTGTGCAAATGGTGATGTGAAGCAGTATGGTGAGCCATAAGTGTAACAGGCAGGACTGTCTGACTGATACTATTTTCCTGTGTGTATTCCCTCTGCAGGTCAGCGCCCATCAAAAGAAGGGTATATGGTGTGCCATCACCAAGGACGTGCAGACCCTGGGGGTCTTCGGCAGGCAGAACACCCACTGTCGGAAACGGTGGGAGGACCTGAGACACTGGGCACGGAAGACGGTGGAGGCCCAGCTGGGGATGGCCTCCCAACGAGGAAGGGGTGCCCATCGAACCCTGACCCCCCGATGACCCACATACTGGCGGTGGCCTTTCCGGAGCAGGATAGGCGCTTGAGGGCATCACAGCAGCCACCAGGGGGTGAGTACAGTGCCCACTTATGCATGTTAGGGTGGTATCCGGGTAGGGGATGTGTGTTAGTGGGTGACCTTAGCCCAGGCCCGACATTGCAGATTAGGTCCCCTGTTGGCAAGGGTCCTGAAGGGATAATCCCTCTACCTAGCTCATAGGCATCCACAACTGGTCAGGGCTGAGTGGGTCCCAGGTGTGCTGCATTTGTTGGTGTGGCAGGGACTCAGACGGAGCCCCCACCACCAACCATGGTTGTGCAGCCATCCTAGGCTGCAGGGGATGTGCAGGAGCTTCTGCCCACCAGCAGCAGCAGCACCACCACCATCACTGAACAGCCGTCCGAGGCGGCAGGGTGATGGGCAGGAGCTTCCACCCACCACCAGCAGCACCACCACCACTACTGAGCAGCCGTCACCGCTGGCAGACGGTATGTAGTTCTGCCTCCATGGGCTGATGTGTGGCCTGGCCCCTGCTAATCCATTGGGTATGACACCCACCTGAGATACTGTGACCTTGCACTCCCCAGGATCAAGAGCACAGGGCACGATGCCCCCTCCAGAACCAGTGGGTAAGACACCCACCAACCCCAGCTTCCCTAGGATCAAGAGCACAGAGCATGATGCCCCCTCCAAAACCAGTGGGTAAGACACCCACCAACCCCACCCTCCCCAGGATTAAGGGCACAGTGCACGATGCCCCCCCAGAACCAGTGGGTAAGACACCCACCAACCCCAGCCTCCCCAGGATCAAGGGCATAGGGCACGATGCCCCCTCCAGAACCAGTGGGTAAGACACCCACCAACCCCAACCTCCTCAGGATCAAGCCTCCCCAGGATCAAGGGCACAGGGCACAATGCCCCCTCCAGAACCAGTGGGTAAACTCCCCACCAACCCCAGCCTTCCCAGGATCAAGAGCACAGGGCACGATGCCCCCTCCAGAGCATGTGGGCAAGTCACCTACTTGAGAGACTGTGGCTTTGCACTCCCCAGGACCAAGCATGTTGCCCCCTCCAGAGCATGTGGGCAAGTCACCCACTCGAAGACTGTGGCCTTGCACTTCCCAGGACCAAGCACAGGGCATGTTTCCCCCTCCAGAGCATGTGGACAAGTAACCCACTCGAGAGACTGTGGCCTTGCACTCTCCAGGACCTAGCACAGGGCATGTTGCCCCCTCAAGACCATGTGGGCAAGTCACCCACTTGAGAGACTGTGGCCTTGCACTTCCCAGGACCAAGCACAGGGCATGTTGCCCCCTCCAGAAGCAGTGGTCTTGTTCCATCTGCTGGCTGAGGTGCCCCCGTTCACCGTCCCCCTGAGGTACCTGCCTATTTTCCAAAGGATGCCACTGCAGTGTTCTCTCCATGTTGTTGCAGGTGACAAGTGGGGCCTTGGACTTTGGCCTGTGGCACTGTGGCCCACGCACACTGAGGACTAGGCAGTGTCCCTTGAACTGTACATTTGTATATACCAGTTACATTGTATATTTCTTATTTCTACTGTGTTGATCTTTTTACACTCACTTTGGTAAATTCATGTTGTCCTTGCATTTTTCATCCGAGGTACGGGGTATATATGTCTTATTATTGCAGCTGATTGTGTGTATGGTATTGGGGGTGGGGGTGTGTGTTGTGCGTGTGGGGGTGTCAATCTCTTTTTCTCCCCCCCTCCTTTGTGTGCTAGGCGGCTTTAGTCACCGTCGTCATCTTCTCCGTCGTTGGTGTTCGTGGTGGAGCAGCACGTAGAAGAGCATTGGGAAGACATGCAGCTCGGGCTCCATGGTGGCGTGGTTGTTCCCTTTGTCTCCAATGGTGAGTCCTTTCATTTCTGTGCAGTGTTTCCGCCAGGGTTCTGATGTCGTTGGTGCCGCCCTGGAAAAGGTCACGAATTGCAGGGTCTTAATACGGTGGGCGGTACATTAGCTTCCGTCTGGCTGTAGGCGGCTACCGCCGTGGTGGCTGTTGTTTTCGCATTGGCGGTCGGTGTGGTAAAGTGGCTGTCTATCTGAGTTCTCAACGCCATGGTCATAATTTGGCAGTAACTACTGCCAGCCTGTTGGCGGTATTACTGCCACTTAATCACCGACCACCAGGGTTGTAATGAGGGCCTTAATTTCTTACCTGTGTGAATTGGCCCTTATCTATTGTAAAAGAGTAACTGTTGACACCAAGGATTCCTTGAAAGATTGTGATAAAAGCTGTGACTTGTGGCAAAAATGACTGAAGCACTCTACCTGTTGGAAGAACTTATGAGTAGTAGATGCAGAAACACTTTCAAGCATGGGCAAAGTGGGCAATTACCCAGGGCCCTCACATTCAAAGGAACCACAAGGGAAAGTGCATTTTATCCTTTTTTGATCACTGTCTATCCTATTTCTCTATCTAAACCTCTCTTGCTCTCTGGCTACCTCCATCTCTGACTCTATTCCCTGAGTCACTTTAAGGATTTTTGGGGTCCCAAGGAAGACATATTTCAACAGTTTTTTTGTGTGACTCTGTTAAAGTTCAACATATAATTCAAATTTGTTCCATACAGGGCCTCCAAATACATCTTCCCCTGGGCACTCAACATCCTAAAGATGACACTGAAAAGGTGATTCTTTATCACTGGATGTGGACTGGATGTGACATCACACAAAGGACATAACTACTAAAAACCAGTCTGATAGCACACGGAACATTGCAAACTTGAAAGAGCCCAGAAGAATACCACAATTGAAAATAATTTTCAAGTCAGAGGTGTCTTTGTCTGCTAAAGACAAGCACAACTACCTTTGTCTTGGTAACGGCTAATCTCAGAGATGTGGTTGACATGCTTTAATGCGGTCCGGGTAGACAGTACTAAACAATCACGATGCTACAGTAATTACTGGCAAAACCAATAGATCTAGTTTGAAAATACTAATGCAGGCAAACATAGGCATACACAAGTGTGTATTTTTGAATGTATGTCTGGTCAAGTGTTAGTATGTTAAAGTTAGCCTATTAACTTTTACAGTGCTTATTTCATATATTATAAAATACGATGGCTGTCACATTGATTCCAAATGTGCAAGCTATCTTAGAAAGATAAACAATGACACATTATATAGATTATAAATCCAAGATGGCAGTCAAGTATATTCTGAATGTGGCACCGATCATGGAATACTATTTTATATAGTGAACCAGTGTTTTACCATTCCTAGATGGCCACCACATTTATTCTTAATGGTTTGGTCATGCTGAAACAGTAAAATAGGAATACAGTATGTACACTATCCTTCCAACATGGCCATCCTGTTAATTCTTATTCCATCAAACATTTTTGAACAGTTTGGGGGCGTAGCCAACTGCCGAAAACGGCGGACAGCTCCTCCTAGAGTTCCGACCGGGTGCATCATTTATCCTGAGTAATGCGCTAAAAATCAAAGCAATACTTCGCCACAACACTTCATATAAGGAGGGAGAACGCCGGAGCTGACACTGGGCATTCATCAGTCTGTGCCTGCACACTGCAAGAGGTGCTAAATCAGTCCAAAGACAAAGAGGGACTCAGCCTACCCAGCTGGTGCGTCTGGAGAATTGGGATAACATCACCGTGGGACATTTGCGAGGACCTGACCGAGCTGGAGGGCCCTTCTCCCCACCTCACCTGATTGCTGGGAGTGTTGGAGTGGACGCTGCTGACTGCACCAGACTCTGTGTGGCTTCCAGAGGCGGTTTCTACACAAGGGCATCAGGGCTCCGCCCTCGTAAACATAACAAAAAAAAAAAAGGTGAAAACAAACTCCCCTAACTCCCAGTCCCTCCCTAAAAGAAATGCACACACCTCTTTCTTGCTTGGGGCTGGGTCACGTGAGATTAGACTGGCAGGATCAGGCCAGGCCCTCCCCTGACTGAGTCTATGTTTGCCGGGCTGATAAGCTCACAGCCTGAGGCCTGTGAGGTCATCAGCTTGGCACAGACATAGCCCAGAGGACCAGTCTCCACCCCCTAATGACGTGTAGATAAACTTAGCCCCGGGCGCTTCAGGTTGAAGCCCTGTAGCGCTAGGGGCTTCACGTCAGTCAGGGTAGTGGAGGATGGTCACCCCACCCTTTCCCAATTCGTCACGGAGGATGGGTGTAGCCCTGTGACAAGTTGGGAAATGGTGGGTGGGGCTTCAGGCAGGAAGGCAGCGGCAAGCTCAAAATTGAGTCTGCGCACTGCGCAGCTAATGCACTGTTAGCAAACACGAGGTGTTTGCTTCCCGCGCCTCCTGCTCCTGAGCAGCCCGCACCAGCAGCAGCACAGCTTTCAGGCGCCTCGTGGCCGTGCTCCGGGCCGGCACCGCTGCCACCCTCGCCTTTCTGCTCTCGCCCCCAGAGGACGGATGAGGATGGCACCTGCCTGCCCCCCGGCCTTCCGCGACCGCGACTCCTCAAAGTAAAAGGTATTGTTATTTTACATGTTCGCAAATGCTATTGTTCCTTTCGTGTTTGCACCTCTTACATAAATGGCAGCTCGAATTTCAGAAACTGCATTTCCGAGTTAAAAAGTCACGGAAGATGTTCTCTGAAGATTTGCTCAATCAGTCGGGGTCAGCACCTAGTCAAACTGTCACGGAGATCAGACGTTATGTTTGTCATTTAAATGAGTACAAATTTCAAATCCCTTAAACCATTGACGGGAAACGGCGCGTAATGTTCTGTGTACTTAGGCCTTGCTGTATATTAGATGAAGAAAACAAATTTGCAGTTTAAACATTTTACAAGGGGAACCGCATGGCAGGATCAATCCGTTCACTGTGCAGGCCGGTACAAGTGCAGCACACACAAGCCTCTGCCGGCACTTCCCGTCAGACTAAGCTGCAAGAGGTAAGCACAAATAAAGAAACAGCCTGCGCGTGTTTACAAAGCTGCCTGCCACTTATTATTACTTGATTTGTGAATGCGAGGCAAATGTATTACAGGGTGTTCACAAGATGCTTCTAATTTATTTGAGGAAGTGGGGTTGCAGGCTGAAGAGTTTACTGGAGTTTTGTGTCTGCTGGTTGCTGTCATTCTTCTTGCTGCTCCACACGTTCATTCAACAGGAAGGGACTCCCTGTCTCCTCGCCAGTGAACGTCCCTCAAGCTGTGCCAGCGAGCACTTTAAGAACAATTCACGGGAAGATGGTGTTCTGTGGCTGTTCCGTTCACGGGACTAACAGCAACAGTTGAAAATCTAGGCCTTTCAGTGGCATAATTAGGTCTGCCTCACTCCTGGAGGATAAAGACAGAACAGATAATTACAGCCTGCCTCCTGTGTCCAAGGGCAGACACCACAAGAAGTCTGATTTCAATTACAAGGGCTACGCACTATTGATTTACCCTGTAGAAGGCGAGATTAAAGACAGATAAACAGGATTATTGAGTTAATCTGGCAGTCATAGATGTGATTCGACTATTATCTCCTACAGGAAAACAAGGGGATGCTATTCCCTTTGTGTTTACAATAAATGCGGATCATGAAAATTCATCCCTAACTTTTACGCCCCACCACTTTCAAATGTCACCAGCCACCACTGGTGGCTACACTACAGCCATGCGTAGCGGCCCTCGCACTGCAAGGTGGGTGGCACCCTGGGACCACATGGCTTCTCCCTGAGGGAAAGTGACCACATTGGGGGCTGCCACTGGGGTTCAGGGACGTTTGGAGTGGGCGCCTCCTCCACCCCCACACTTGTAGCCTGGCCAAGGCGCCAACAGTGATCTTCGGTGCAGCCTACCTGACTGCTGCAAGGACACAACGCTGGTGAGTTTGGGACACAACTATAATTGCTTGCTTAAGCAAACTCAAGGTCAAGGACACAGAATAGCACATATTCACACTGCATCTGCCCCCTCTCCCCCACTGCTGTCTGGGCCCGGGCCCTATGCGGTTGCACACTGAGGCCTCATTTACAGAGACACCTCGCTTGAAAAGTTTTGTTTTTCTAGATTGGAAAGACTGCCTGGCCTAGAGTTATAACACAGCAGCTACAGGGGCAATTTACATCAAAACAAACCTGATTGTTTTATCTAGAGACATTTAAAGCACCACATGCCCAACATATAAATTCTGTGCCTTGCTAGTCCCTCACTGTCTCCCATATAATCTGCAGCCCATCGGGCGGAGGCCGCTTCACGCACAAGGTGCCTAACTGCACGCTGTCTGTTTCAACCACAATAAGTGCAACCCTGGCTTCTCACAGTGCAAAATACGAATCGACACATCAAATTAGATGCAATAACTCCTTTAACAGATGGATGCCTTCTATGATTCACCAGTAAGAGCCCTAAGTCTGTGGACCATTATAGTTTGGTGCCTCTGAGGGGTCAGAGGGCACCAACCCTATGCAGTTTATCGAAAGCTGGTTTCAGATGGCCATAACCCCTCAAGTGCTTTTAGCCATGTTCAAGGTGGAACGCATCCACGGAGTACCAACCAGACAGCCCCGCCCCACAGGAGCACCCCCACGTCCGAGGCTTGCACGCACCCTCAAACATAGAGATCATGATATGTTGCAGAAGGCAGAGTAAAAACTCCTATCATCATGGGCAATGGCACAACTTCCTTGTTCTCTGATTACACTTGTGAGATGCAGCGCCATCGAGCCTCCTTCCAGGCAGTTAAGCAACAATTGCATACTGAAGGAGTCATTTATGCGCTGATATATCCAGCCAAATTTAAACTAATGCATGATCGAACTACTCTGTTTTTTGACTCAGCGGAGGCGGTGTGGGACAGAGCAGAAATATCCTAATGCATGCCCCCACCTTTTCAACCGCTCCCAGAGGAATATACAGAACCTATCCTGAGGTCAGGATTGCAGGGAGCACATGCAGTGCTCTCCAGATTGATGTCTACTCCACAATAAGCACTGGACGGACAGGGGGTGGTCCTGGATGCGATGCCCTCAACCCTCTTCTAGCTCTTAGGCAAGTGCTGCTTCGGATTCGGACTCGAATGCCATTACAGCTCTTTTCCCATCAGTGACACCACAAACTGCGGATACAGTGGTTTAAGACTTACTAGGCTTGGACCTGATATACTGTCTAAATAGTAAAGGGAGCAGTCTAAGGGCATCATTTAGTAGAAACTGGGGCATCATGATCGACGTGGCAGTTTTCTTGCGCCGTTCTGTGCCCCCCTAACAACGCCATAAGAGCACTGTATCTATAGTACAGTGCTTCATGGCGTACAGTGTCCACAAGTGAAATTCTGATGCAGTTGTGGCGCTAAACCTTAGCATTCCTGGACTAACGTATTTTTTTTTTACTGTAGTCTAGCAATGCTAAGGGGGTCCCATTAAAACCAGCACAGAATCACTTTAACGTCTGCCCTCAGCAAGTGTTAAAAAAATGATGCTGTGACGGTGCAGAATGGCACAGTGAAATCTTGTAGATTTCACTGCCATTCCTGTGGGGCTTTTTGCAGGGGAACACCTACCTTGCATACATTATACCTGACATAGGTATAATGTTGTGCAAGGCTTTACAAACTGGCTCAGTGGTACCATTGCATCAGTTTGTAAATGCGGCACTGTGTTGGGGACTGTTTCCACCTCAGCATAAAACAGAATTTCGCAACGGCGGCACAAGGGGCTTGTAAATGAGCCCCTAAGTCGGTTGGGTGTGTAGCTAAGCCTTCCTCACTTTTCCCTCCCTCCACCCTCTTCCTGCTCCCTTATTCCCCCCTTTACTCCTTCTCTCCACCCCATCTTCTCATACCTCCCCCCACCTTCCCTCTATCTCCGGATCTTTTATTTTCACTTCCTCTTATTTCCCCTGGAAATGCAAAGCTTAGATGACTATTTTGTTTAATGCACTTCTGCCTGCGTTAATTTTGTTGTTGTGTTCTCACATTAAGATTAGGCCAAATGTAGGCCAGCATACCTGCCACTCATGCTTTCAAAGGCACTCGATCCTTCGAGTGATTACTCTTTCATACGGTATACTCTTCTCGTGTGATTGTAAGTACATGCATAGATATGTTCCTTATCAGTAGATTTTTTCAGTGATTATAACACATGTATATTAAGGCACCCATGTGCCATGCTCAAACTCGAAATGTTTCCCTTTGAAAATGCCCTTACGAAGGAGCTGGATCACCACATAAGCTATTGCACTACTTCTCTTATTGATTATGTTTGTTCTTTGCTGATGTTGTTTTAGTCGAACGTGAAGTTTCCGTTGGACCCAGTATTTGTTATTACTTTTATTGACTGTTGTCACCCGTCCCCTGTATACCACACTTTTGCAACCATAGGTGGGAATGCCCCATTCGATGATAAGGATACATTATTGCCATGCCTACTACACCTCAATCTTATAGATTGCTGACGTGGAACGTCAGGGGTATGGGTTCACTCCACAAATGCCATAGACTCTTATTGCAGTTACACCAATGTAAGGCCAACATAGTCTATATGCAAGAGACATACTTAAAAGCTGTTGAGGACAATAAACTGTGCAACAAATGGAGAGGCCAATTGTTTACCACCACATACTCCGGGTTTACTTGAGATGCTGCCATCTGATTACGTGCCGGCGTCCCATTTGCAGTACAAGATACAACATTTTTCGTTAATGGACGTTACGTATTTGTCAAGGGCTTGCTTAATTCGGAATTATTAGTACTGGGAAATATATGCAGCCCCAATACTGATCAGGAAGTATTTCTCCAGCACATTTCCATTTCCATAGTAGTGGCTAAATGGGAACATCTTCCTTGAGAGATAGGAGGTGATTTCAATGTTGTTAAAGACACTGACTTATACAGTTCGCATCCTCCCTTGCACTGCACTGGGGCCATTAAAATATCTGAAAGCCCTTTCTAGCTGGGTGTCAAAATGGATGACAACCGTTGTACGGAGGATATACAACAATGCTGCGAGGGAATATTCCTTCTTTTCCCACACACATCCCACATGCTACACTCGAATATGTTTACTGTACTTCACACATGATCCACAAGTTTACCAACACCACGTATCTGGATGAGACCCTTTCGGACCACAATCCACTAGATATGATTCTGTCCTGGGATCGGGTTCCGACCCCTGTCTACACATGGCGAATGCAGCCAACCCATTTGGAAGACACAGTGGGGGTCATTCTGACCCTGGCGGTCCATGACCGCCATGGCGGAGGGCGGCGGAAGCACCGCCAACAGGCTGGCGGTGCTTCCTTGGCGATTCTGACCGCGGCGGTAAAGCCGCGGTCAGAAAAGGGGAGCCGGCGGTTTCCCACCGGTTTCCCGCTGGGCCAGGGAATCCGCCATGGCGGCGCTGCTTGCAGCACCGCCATGGGGATTCCGACCGCCTTCCCGCCAGCCTGTTTCTGGCGGTGTCCACTGCCAGAACCAGGATGGCGGGAACGGGTGCCGTGGGGCCCCTGGGGGCCCCTGCACTGCCCATGCCACCGGCATGGGCATTGCAGGGGCCCCCTAACAGGGCCCCACAAAGATTTTCACTGTCTGCTTTGCAGACAGTGAAAATCGCGACGGGTGCCACTGCACCCGTCGCACCCCTGCAACTCCGCCGGCTCCATTCCGAGCTGGCTTCATTGTTGAAGGGGCTTTCCCGCTGGGCCGGCCGGCGGTCTTCTGGCGGTCGCCCGCCGGCCCAGCGGGAAAGCCGGAATGGCCGCCGCGGTCTTTTGACCGCAGAGCGGTCTTTCGGCGGGAATGGCCGCCGACAGCCGCGGTCAGAATGACCGCCAGTATTCTGTGACACTCTGGCGCTGTGATAAATACCTATTTCACTGAGAATGAGGGCACCGCCTCCATGCCACTTGTAGAATAAGAAGCTTTCAAAGTTGTGATTCATGGAGTCTCCTTAGCCACGATCACTGGAGCCTGGCAGTCCATCTAACGTGAACTAGGCGACACTGAAGACCGGCTGAATACACTGGAATGTGAATCTTTGTAAGATACCTCATTCTTGGAAGAACTCCACGTCGCTAGGGTGTGCCATGCAGAACTGCTAGAATGCCTCCATGTCATAGACTATTGAGCATACAATCAGAAGGCAACAGAGCTGGAGCATTGCTCGTCTGCATGATCCACCCTCCGCTGTCCCCTACCCTGGTCCTATCGATCACAATGCTGTCTGGTGCCATATGCACCACACATGCAGAAATTAATGAAGCCTTCCGCTTGTATTACACTGAACTTTACAAGGCATATATAGCCCTTTCATCTACTATTAGACAAGATTTATTTAATAGTCTGGACCTTCCCAAAATATCCTCCCCAACGAGTAAGCCATTAGACCCCACTAACACCCTCTGAACTAAAACAAGCAATTGGAGAATTGACCCATAACAAGGCTCCTGGAGTCGACGGGTTGCCCACTGAATTCTACTCCACTTTTGCACTCTAACTAATTCTGCCCATAGAGAAACTGTTTACGGCGTCCCTAAAGGCGGGTGGTTTACCATCCTCCACCAGGCCGGCACTGGTCACTTCCTTACTTACAGGCTGCACTACAGACAACCTCTTCTCATACCGACCACTTTCCCTATTAACCACTAAATATAAAATCCTCAGTAGGTTTGGCCACACGGCTACTCCCTCTAGTTCCAGAGCTTATTCACACAGACCAATGCAGCTTTGTTCCCCGTCGGAGTACCTCTCTGAAAATTCACAGACTCTAGCAAGTTATGGAAACTAAGCACAATACATACGCAACTGCCAGTTGCCTTTCCCCAGACCTTCAACACACCTTCAACTCCCTTCAACTTGAGAGCGTATAATAAATACCAAACCTTCATTAATTGGATCAAGTTGCTCTACACTGCCCCTACAGTAAGAGCAAAAATGGGAACACACATCTCGGATCAGTACATTTCCAGAGGTACACGTCAGTGCTTCCCATTGTCTCCACTGCTGTACGTGCCAGCAATGGAACCTTTTGCTCAAATGGTGAGGCAGGAATCCACACCTTGGGCTATCCCAAGTGGCCCTTGTTGGACTTTTTGCCTTACGCAGGGTCATCCCCAGTCTTTTTGCCTCCTCTCCTCCTGGTTTTTCTGACCTCTCGCTGTTGGCTCTAGGACTCTGAGCACTTTATCACTGCTGACCAGTGCTAAAGTGCAGGTGCTCTCCCATCTAAAGTTGGTATGATTGGCTTATACCTAATTGGCATATTTAATTTACCTATAAGTCCCTTGTACAGTGGTATCTCTATACCCAGGGCCTGTAAATTAAATACTACTAGTGGGCCTGCAGCGCTGCTTGCGCCACCCACTGAAGTAGACTTTCAAACCTGTCTCAGGCCTGCTAGCGCAGGGCCTGTGTGCGCAGTTTTCTGCCACAGGGACCTGGCATCTAAACTTACTTGCCAGGCCCAGAACTCCCCTTTTACTATATGTAAGTCACCCCTAAGGTACGCCCTAGCTAGCCCTATGGGCAGGGTGCCATGTATGTAGAAAGGCAGGACATGTGCCATATTGCATGGTCTGTCCTGGTAGTGACAAACAGCCTAACTTGGTGTCTCACTGCTGTGAGTGCTGCCTTCTCATAGGATTGCATTAGAAATGCCCTGCCTTATGTGTAAAGGGTATTGTCTGATTTATGAGGGGTAGTGTAGGCGTGTTTGGTATGGTTGTGATGGTGATAATAAATACTGCTTACTGGTGTGGGTGTATTTTTTATTACTATCACAGAAATGCCACTTCTAGAAAGTGTGCATTTATCTGTGCTTATGACTCTGGTGTTTTGCAGCTTGACTCCAATCCACGTCTGGGCAGAGTGACAGTTGGGGCTTTGTGCATACTTTTCAGACAGCCTGTACACAGGGAGGGTGGAGGTGTCACAGAGGTGCATCTGCATACTGAATAGTCGTCCTGGGCTGAGAGAAGGGAGAGGCGGGGCACACCTGCATTTGTAAAGACTGTGCCCTGGCCTCACACAATAGGGTCGTTAACCCCCCACTGATGTTTGGAGCCTGTGCTGAAAGGAGAGAGGGGGCACTCCCACAACCAGTTGTAACTGGCTGGAACCGCCTCTCCCTACCATTGTAAAACACTGTAAGAACTGACTATAAGTACAGGGGAATTTTCCCCACAATTTGGAGACTCTTGGAATCATCTTGGAACTGGACACCAAAGGCTGAAAGGACTCACCAGGAACCGCCATGGACTGCTGCTGCTGTACTGACCTGTGACCTGCCTGGTCACTGTGAAGGACTTGCCACTTGCTGCCTTTCCCTTGTGCTGTCCTGTAGCTGGGCCCTCCACCTGAGGACCTTGTCTTAAGATTCTGCTCCCAGGGGCAGGGTGCTGTGGCCCCTGACCCCTGCATCCATTTCTTCACGAGGGGTGCTTCTCCGTAGTTGCGGCTGCCATAGCGCTGATTGCAGCGCGCTTATTGAGCCTTGGGAGCTCGTAGGCTCCTTGCTGCATTGTGCCCCTTTAAATAAGATCACCGCAGCGGCCCAAGAAGCTGGAAGAACACTTGCGCACCACATCGGGTGCAGGCGAGTGTCTGCTCGGGCCCCAGGAGGGGTCCGATCTTCTTGTGGCTTCACGGCAGGACCAGGGGAAGGCGTGGGGAGTGCCTCCTTCCCCCTGCCCTCTGCTTTAGGAGCAGGACGCTCCTTTTCTGCTGTTAGGTAAAACGGGCATTATTGTGGGGCCCCCCCTTGGTGGAAGGGCCAGTGGAGGCCCGGGGGGCCCCCAGAGATTGCAGGTCCCGGGAGGGGCCTGTCATTAAACTGGAGGGGGTGCGTGGTGCCCCCCTCCTGCCCTAAGTTGTTTTTGCTGGCTTTGGCCCCCCTCGTGAGGGCCGGTTGAGGGCCTGGGGGGCCCCCAGTAATCACGGTCCCCGGAGGAGCCTGTCTATAAAAGAGAGGAGGTGCATGTCGCCCTCCTCTGACCCCAGAGTATAAGGGAGGCCCCCGTTTTGCGCATAGGAGCGCCGGGGGCCCCATTGTTCGCCTTCTAGGCACTGGAGGTGCCTTCATCCAACCAGGTACTGTTTAAAGGACCAATATAGTTGCAATCCAAAGTTCTTTCTACAGACTTTTGTTTGATTCATATATTACCTACCTGCGTTTGATGTTTTTACATATGTGTATGCAAATTTTCCTTTTATGGACATGCTTGCTAATATGTTTTTCTAACTTGCCATATGTTTTCTAATGTTTCTACTATGGGCATTTTATGATATTCTTTTGACAAGTGCTGTGATGTAATAACGTGTTTTCCTGACTACTGCTTATGATGCAGAATTCTGAGTAACCTGTGTGTTATGTGTGACTACTGCTAGGTTGCAGAGTAACTAATGTGTAATGTTCTGACAACTGCTAAGGTAGCAGGATAGTACTGATATGTGATGTTTGGTCTGATAATTGCCTTGTGTACAATACAGTATATTTTCATATAATCTGGTGTTGTGTTTTCTTTGTGGTGGGGATATTGCGTCACATGTGTTGTGTGTGTTGTGCAAACGCTTTACACATTGCCTCCGGGTTAAGCCTGACTGCTCGTGCCAAGCTACCAAGGGGGTGAGCAGGGGTTATCTTGGACGTGTAACTCCCTTGCCCTGACTAGAATGGGTAGGTTCTGCCTGGCTGAGGTGCATACCCTAGCCAACCAGAAACCCCATTTCTAACAGCCCTCATACACATGCAGTGTCCATTTATGCAGACAACATGCTTCTTTACACTAGGGATTTACAAGAAAAACTCAAACCGATTTCTGAATTATTACACTCACTTGAAGAAATGTCCACCCTCCATGTTAACCACTCCAAATCTATGCATTCTTTTTTCACAGCATCTCAATTTGAGACACAGTAACCAGGAGCAAACAGATTATACCAGTAGCATACGCTACATTCCGCTATCTCGGGTTTCAGGTTTACAGGATGCCAGAAGACCTGGACAGAAACCTAACTAAAACTATAGCTATCCTACGCACATAGGTGAAATTCTGGGATGATCTTCCGGTATCCATCCTGGGCCATCTGGCATTGTCCAAAATGGTCATGCAGCCAAAATTATTTTACTACTTAGTTAACTTACCCATCATAATCCCAAATGTTGTCTTTAAAACATTGGACTCCATCCTACTTGATCTCATATGGGGCCCCAGGAGACACCGGGTTAGCCTCTTGTAATTATAGTTACCAACAATGAGTTGCGGTTTAGGGGCTCTGGGTTTCCATTCCTCTTGCCTCGTGGTGTAAATAAAATGGCTCTCACTTTGGCTCACAAGTCTCCGTTTGCAGGAAATTGGTTATACCAATCGATGATATGCTTTGGCCAGTTACACAAACTCCTACTGCTTGGAGCAGTGTGCCCTCTCCAGTTCCCTCTCTTTTTAAGAAATGCTGTCACATATTGGAAACAAGCACTCCGATGCACACAAAACACTACCCTATATGCCCAAAATATTCCACTGTGTGGCGTACCCACCCCTCTCGATGCCCTTACTTCCTCTAAGCTGGAACTGTGGGAAGACAGAGGGGTCACTGTGGTTGGTGACTTGTTTGATAATGGTCACATCATGATTTAATGCACATACATGACTTCCCTGGAGCTTACTTTCTGACACATGCCAATATATTACACTATATCCATATGCACTGGGCACCAAGGAGAGAGGAACCCACCACACATGAGTTTATTCAGGCAGTACACAAGATGGGAGCTGGGAGACACTCAATCAAATGATATGGAGAGGCCCTCACCTAAATATTTTGCTGGTCCCCTTATGTAAACAATGGGAAACTGAGGTGGGCTGCACTTCAAACGATAAAGAATGGACTTCAGTAGTTGAATATCCTAGCAAGATACCCCAAAACACTTGGTTTAAATTTATCCAGTTCATGCTACTATATAGAGCATATTTGACACTGCACAAACTGCACAGAATATATCTTCAGCAGCATGTCTGCGCTGCCATGCCGAGGAAGCTTCCTTAATACACATGCTATGGTCTTGCCGATTGTTAAGCACTTACTGGACACAGGACCGAAATTCCCTCAGATCTTTGCTGGACACGAAACACTGGGATATGATGGAACACTGTATATTTGGCCTTTATCCCAGGCCTCAGACACTAAGAGCGACTACACGATTTGTGGACCTACCACTGGTTTTGGATAAGAGACGGACAACCAGATGCTGGAAATCCCCTTGAATTGGAGGGATGAAGTATGGCAATGGGGATCGACCGAAAGCCAGTCACTCTGTAGAATACAATATTAAGAGCCCCGTGAGCACCCCATAAAATTGTCATGGGATATATTACTAGAACAAGTCAAAGCACAAGAGGCAGACAAGGACAGACCTCACCACATCTGGAATTCACCAGTAGCTTAGGACGACTTTTGCCCCGTAGACGAATCAGGCAAACTCATTTCTAGCACACACTTACCCACCACAGGCCCTTCCCCGCTCACCCTCTAGTGGGGAACAGATAGTCAGCTTATAGAAACTGAATGGTTGTAGGTTAAATCAGAGAGGGGGCAATACAGTCAGGGTGCTTTGGTTTGTAGTTCTAACATTTTACATTTTCACAAAATTGTATTCCTTATTGTAATGATTCTGGACTTAGCAGGATGTAATGACACCAGCTCACCGGTCTATCCTCCTTTATGTCAACTGATAAACCATTGCAATGCTCTATGAACTGAGTACTTTGCTATTTGCAGCATATTCCTATAACTGTAATGCTTAGATGTGTGATGACAGTTACGAAGGTCATGAAAGCAATTGTATTGTATCCACATCACTTTCACAGGATACAATTTATTTATTTAAAAAAAACATTTTTGAAAAGTCGTATCACATCAGTCATTTTATCAATCCAAGATGTCAGATTGAGTCGAAAATTCCCAAATTTCGCCAATGTTTAGAATCAGTCAGCCCTAAGGGGTGGGGGGCACAAACTTAAGCAGTTACAGAAGCATCTAAGAAATATCTGCTCCGATCATTACAAACAATTGCTCCATGAATAAAATGCATGACCTACATAAACAGCTGAATCTGACAAAAAATCTGATGACTCACCATACCTTTCAGATATAAACTAGTCCACCATATATGCCAAAGAAGGTGGCAGAATACCCATACACAACCTATAGAAAGGTGATCAGACTAATATAATCCTATGGCTGATCAAAGATGTAATTGAAAATGTAGCATGCAAAGACATAAAGGGTCTTATCTGCCACACCTAACGAGAAACTATTGTTCATGCTGATGTGTGTAAAAATACATATTCCCTATCAAAATCAACATATCACCTACCATTCAGCCGTCCTCTATAATAGGATTCCACCAAAATTGCATATAAACATATGACGTAGTATGCAAGGATGAACTAAAAAAACAACCAGTATTTTATTTTAAAGGTTCCAATGCAAATCTCAGAATACTGCCTTATCATGAAGTCACTGTACATTAAATGCACATTCTTGTCATTGGATGACAGAGATTTGACTGAAACGTTCAAACCCCACACAAACAATCTAACTAACATGCTTTAAGGGTGATGCTGCTCAAGAGCGACAATGCCAAGCCATTTTGACAACAGGGCGAGTATAAAAATAAATCAATAAACGGGGGAAAACATCCTGTGGTGTGCAGTTAAAAAATGCACACGGAGACGTATCTGAAACAGTCATAAATATCAAGTGCAAACATGTACAAAGCGTTATTGCATACCTCTGCTGCAAAAGTAATTCATTTAGTCGCAGGAGGTGAAAGCACAAAGTTTTCAGAAAACATCATTGAACCAGATCACAAAACAGTTTTGCATGGCTGAATTCAACCTAGGTAGTGAAAAAGTAGAAATGGCGATCCAGTAGTGCAAATATTTGATTACAGTGTCAGAATTTGTGGATTTTTCAGAGAACAACTCCCAGGTTTCCCAGGATAACCTGCTAGCATGGCTTAATTCTTTCAGAAGTAAATTTAGAGGTGAAGGCAGAAAAGAGAAGAAAAAAGGGGAGTGTCTTGCAATATGCTTGGTACACTCACATCGTCAACAGTTTGTGGGTATTTGCAGTGGCAGCTCCTCTGCTAGGGAGTAGGAGCATTGCCCCCCCCCCCCCACTGCCAGCAGCAACCCCTGCAAAAGCTTTAACAAGGAAAGGATAATAATGTGAGGTGGCGAGTAGTGAGGGGAGTGCACTGTGCACTCCCCTAACTGCGCATGTTTGTTTGGCCAGCCCTCTTGGGCCGGCCTAAAACACATGCGCGGTAGGCTCTATCCAGCCCGGCAACACAGGCTTCCAGTCTGCCTGGGAGCACCCTGGCTGGGCGCTCCCAGCCAATCCTAACACTGCTCTGAGCAGCGTCAGGATTGGCTGCAGGGCAGGCTGCGAGCCTGTACCTGCAGCTAAGAAGGAGAGGCGTGCAGAGCAGAGGTAAGTTTTTTAAAATGTATTTTATTTTCATGTTTTTAATGCCCCTCCATCCCCCCGTCCGCATGCCGGCGCCCTGCACCCAGTGAACTCCACAAGCCACAACTGGGCATTTATTTGCCTATATTTTGCAGGTCAGTTTCCACCCTGGAAACACGATAACAACAGGTAGGATGAGTAAATGGAAAATGTAGTCTGTTTCTGTGCAGCGTGCTTAAACCCATTTAGGTACAATGTGTTGTAGAGAATGTCAATTAATACATGAACGCTTTTTGTTTTTGTTTAAACTGTGCAATGAGAATTACAATATTAAGAGTCATGTCCTTAGCAGCAATACTCTATTTTGTTAGGAATAACAACATGTAAGAAAAAAGATATAACAAAGCGTGAAACAATGAAAAGAATTGGGTTTTCTTATAATAGACCAAACCACCAGTGACACCCCTGAATTGAAGACAACATGTGCAGCCGCACATGTATGAGCTCAATGTGCGTTTTTTCAATTTGCCAGAGAATCTATGATTTCCTTTGATTAGCAATGTAAATTATTGACAGCTGTTCTTAAATGCAGGCATTAACCTTAAGAATCCCATGTTAACCACAGGAAAATAATTTTAGTGGCATTTTAATTATATTCAGAGGGTTAAAGCAATAGTGTGTCATGGCTGGGTGAAATTAGAAACTGAGGGCCTGATTTAGATCTTGGCTGAGGGGAATACTCTGTCACAAACATGGTGGATATCCCATCCGCCGTGTTATGATCCCAATACATCCTGTGGGGATCACAAAATAGCGAACAGGATATCTGTCACATTTGTGCCAGAGTATTCCATCCGCCAAGATCTAAATCAGGCCCAATGTTTTCGCCTTTGTTCATAATTTTTTTTATTTTTTAGTAGGGGTGCAACTACGCTATTTCTGAAACAAGCTCCCTTAATAAAATAATGCCTTTTGTTGGTGTGAAAAGCGTGCACCCTTTACTTTGCACAAAACCATATGTATGCTGGTGTCAAAAGTCAGATTATGTGTGCTTTTGCTGCATTGAAAGAATCAAGCCAAAAGCTTCCTATGAATGAGTAAAATTTCTAGCAAATCCGAAGGGCCACTGGAATTATGTGGCCATAGAGGGTCAAATTATGTGGCAGAGTTGACAAAATGATGTGGAAAAAAGGCAAATTATATGACATCAAGTAACAAAGATCTGTAACAGTATTATTTCTTTAGCACCTTACTTTATACCCCTACCCACCCCTAAACCCTAAAAATATCCTTACCACCTTATACCCCTACCTGCCCGTAAACACTAAATATTCCTTTATCACCCTATACCTCTACCTCTCTTAAACCCTAAAAACACATTTTTCATCCTATACCCTTACCCACCCTGAACCATAAAATTACTCTCAGTACCCTACACCTGTACCCACCCTTAAACCCTACAAATACCCTTACCACCTGACACCCCTACCCACATCTAAACCCTAAAATATACCCTATACCCTTACCTACATGTGTACTTTTAAATTACACTCACCACCCAATAGCCTACTCACCCCTAAACCCTAAAACATCCTTACCAGACTATACTTACCTCTAAACCCTAGAGTGCCACACAAATAATGCAAAAAAGAAGAACTCTGGGTAGTTCCCAAATGTAGGTGGAGAGCAGCTCCTATATAGAGCATCCTACAACACTAACAACACTCTAAATTTGCTCACCTCAAATGTCTGTTTTTGTTAGCAGTGTTTTTCAAGCTGAGGATTAGCACAGTGCATCCATGTCGAGCTAGAAAGGGACAAAGTATTTTGCCGTTTATACAGCAAAGTCTTTAAGCATGGAATAGCTTTTGCAATCCATGTCAGGCTGTAAAATTATAAAATAATTTTCCCAACAGTATTACAGTTTATCGTGTCAATGGGGCACGAGTTACAGTTACTTTAAGCCACCAGTTATACTTACTTAAGATAAGAATAACTGGTGATCTTCAGTGTGTTTTTTGAGTTTAAAATGTTACATTTTATATATATAGCCAGTAGGTAGTTATAGTTAGGACCAATTTTTCACAGAGATGAGGCGTTTTTTGTTTTGCTAAAAACTTTGGGACCACTAGATGAATCTTCACGAAATTTTAAAAACTAGTACCCCAGTTAGTTCAGCTGCTGCGTGGAATGTTTTGGGGTGATTCGTGAAGCGGTGGCTGAGAAAAAGTAATTTGGTGTAAATCTCTTCAGGAGTGTTGGAGTTATGGCAAAAAGTAAGGCCCTGTTGGCTGTCTAGAGCCTGACTGGAAAGTAGCAGCTGTCATTTTGTTTGTCGCTTGGCCCGGGTGTGGGAAAAATAAAGTGTAAAAACACATAAGGAATCCTCTGTGGTGCTCAGCGTGACCTCCAGTGTAACTTTGTGATGGATCTGCGGATCCGAAGCACAATAATATATATATATATATATATATATATATATATACACACACACATACAAACACAGAGGCTGTAGCCACTCTGCGGCAGTAGTTAGGATATCCAAAGATAGGAATTACTCTGATATTTTTCTCACTAATATTGCTCCACCCATTTGACAGATCCCCACAAAACCTTTCAGACCTCTTCCTTTTTCTTTATTAGCAGATGATGCAAAGTTTTGTGTATATTCATCAAGAGGGTTCAATGTAAATGCATTTTCCACAGTCTTTGTCCTCATGCATAGCACAAACTGGATGAATGGATTGAATGAAATTTGGCAGGAATATAGATCATGGTGTGAAGTTGATCCTTTTGAGTAGTACAGGTTGGTAGGATAAGCATTTTCTAACGTATAAGGCATTTTAACCTAGTGATATATGATGTTTCTGTAATTTGCACTGTATTTCGTGAAAGTGCAGCGCTACATTCCATGACAAGTAATTATGTGATTAGCTAATGAATGCCTTTACAAAAGTTAAAAGCGGCCATTGTTGTACATTTTGGCTGTGTTCTGGGTTACAGTCGTGTGGGAAAGTATTAAGTTACATAACTTTTCCCTACCCATTATTGCTTTATTGCTTTATTGAAGTGGTAATAAGCAGGAGAAATTATTTATAGGTTTATATGCATTTAAACAAAAAGTACAGGGTATTGCAGTACTTCCTGGGAAGTATTGCAGTACAAAACAAAATAAGAAATACATAAATATATTAAAAAATTTAAAATATATTATACTACACTATATTTATAAATATAGTGTACTGCAGTGCATTTTCAATTTTTTAGACATTTATTTCTTGTAAAAAAAAAAGTCTGGTTCTTTAGTAAGCTTGAATAGTTCAAGTTGTGTTTCTTTGTATTCGGGCACACTTGGTTTTGAAAAACAATTTTTTAAAAAGCAACTCTTATATCTAGGCGGCTGCAAAATGTCATCCTCACAAGTAAGTGGTCGTGATCCAAAATTAAAATATCAAATACTAGGTTGGTGCTCCCATGAACACAGTGCCTGCGTATTTGTGACAGCACCAAAATAATACCGTTTTGTGTAAGGTAAAACTGCAGATTTTCCTTCTTTCCGACGTCTTTTGCCTCCTCATGATATGGGCAAAATATCTGCACTATGTACAGTGCCAGAGGGTGATGAGCAGGTGGTAAATATATTCAGACACCTGTGTGTCAGGCGGGGTTGGGGTGGACGTGAGGGGTAGGGGAAGAAAGAGGAAGGGTAGTTTTCTGGCAGCTTTGTATGCTCCCCCATACAATAATCGTTAAATGAGGCTTGGCTACTACTGCAGCCAAGATGTTATGCATTTTTTTCTGGGTGGAATTACCGCTTGGAAAAATCTAGTTCGGTTGTCCTACACCAAGAAAACGGATATGGAAAAAACCTACACACTCTGAATCAGGAAGAACGAAATTCCATGTGATGACTTCGCTCCGTTTGACTCAGAACTAGAACACCTTCTGGCCATCAGGCCATTTTCCAGGACTATACCTCCCTCTTGACCATGTTGTGGTGAATCTAAGTAGCCCTGTGTCCACCAGCCTTTCACTACTGAGTCGGTATCAGCAACTTTTGTGGGAATGGCTTGGTAGCCAAAATGGCTAATTATCTAAATTGTGAGAAACAACGTGAATGGATTTTGGGGGCATCTTTTACAGAGAACAGACTATTCCTGGCAGACTTTTGCAGACAGACAATATGCCTCTTTACACTGAAGACTTGAAAAATATGAAACATCATCTACTTTAAACAAAACACACTTCTGAAGTAAGTTTTGGAAACATCCAATGTCAAATCAAGCTGTCATTCCTTTCACCCATGCTCCAATACTGCAGCCCATGGGCATCCCCTGCCATCAAGGATCCAAGGTGAAGTTTGTTTTAGAAGGCAAATCTGTAAGCCTCTATATTGTTGAAGATGCAGACATTCAGATCACAACTAAATGCTCCAGTAATTCTACCGTGTCAGTTGAGTTAGACTGTGGCTATGCAGTCGTGGCTTGCAGGTTGTGGGTGACATCAGGAATCTGGATATTGGACCCAGTAATAAGCAGTAACGGCTGCTAAATTTAAAAGTGGTGGGCCACATAGAAAAATGACATTACACACAAAAAAACATAAAAATGAACTTCCTTTTCTTGACGATGTTACTCTGCTTGCTGCATAATGGCATCTGAGCCAGTCCAAGCACTGCTGTCTTGCTGCCTACAATGCTAAACAGCATAAGAGCAGTGATAGGATTGGCTGGAGCAGGCAAACACAGTGCTCCGTCAGACACATACAGACACATACAGGGCTGTATCTCTGCTTCTCAGCTGCCTTTCAGCTGTTGATTGCCTAAACGCAGCATGTCATGCTGGCTGCAGTAAAAACACCGGCCAACATCGGATAACATGCGCAGTTCAGGTAACACAGTCTTAGGTCGTCCAACTGTATTGCTGTGATGCTGGAGCTTGGAGATTGATGTTTACCTTGTTCATATACCTAGAATAAAGCCCCGGAGGATTACTCATGGAGTTGAGGTTGCAATCAATGACCGATGAAGATGTTGAGCCAGCATTGGCTTCCCCCCCTAAACGATAGCAAGGTTTGTTCAGAATCAACAGGGCATCATTCCTTTAAAGAGTATGACCAAACCTTGGACAGCAGTCAGGACACAAGTATTGGCAAGACACTGATTATTTGTGTATAGGCTGACCGACCTTATTAATTAGCAGGAGGAGAATGGAGGTGTTACATTGGAATGAGGTAACATGGTATATTTATTTATTTGTTTGTATTTGCATATAGAGTGCTCAAGCCAGTTTTCGGTCTGGCGTAAAGACATAATTAGCTGTCTCGTTTGCTTTATATTTTCCCACAAAGCATAACAAAAATACATACATTCTCCAGTCAGTGGCTTTTGGTTAGCTCTCCTCATCCAGCAGTCTAAGTGTCACTCATATTTTGCCTGTGTGCCAGAGCACACAAAATGGGGAAATTAGTCTGCCCACCTCAGTCATTGGCTCTCTTCAGAATGAGTTATAGCATTTTGGGGTTGGGTTTCTTTTAAAAAGAAGTGCATTGTCCTGCCAGTACTGGTGGCCAATATCTTTCAGTTCATGTTCTAATTTATATTTACAATTGTTCATCCATTTACTTATTTGGCTGGGAGACAAATACGCACAAGGTTGCAAAATACATGGAATAATTTCTTACTTTTTATGATTTTTAAAGTTTTACGTATGTTTGCAAAAAAAAAAAAAAAAACCCATTCTTGCCAAAGCCCTATTGGTTTTGCCAATGTATTTTTTAAGAAGAATGAGAACAAAGTGTATGGTGCAGTATTGAGTAAACAAATCACAAATGATACAGAGAAGCAACAGTAAATACAAAATTTAAGAGGAGAATTTCCAAACGAAAAGAAAAGATGTGCTCATAATGTATTTAGAAACGCATTAAATTAAAATGAATAATAACAAAAATAATAATGAACTGTACAGTAAGCAAGCTTCTATCAGGAGAACAAGCAGTACCTAGGCTTGAAATCTGTAAGCCAGTTGCACGAGTGAGTGAAACCTTAAAAATGAGCAAAAAGAGACCTTTCAACTCTTTAAAGGTTGAGAGAGTCCAGATTGTTAGTAGTACAGAGTTTCTCACCTTGGTGGCTCTTCCAGAGAGTGAATGATTTAGAATCATGTGTCCAGCCCTAAGCTCCGAAAGGAATTTTGCAAAAATATAAGCCACGGAATTCTATTAAAATTAGCTGATTGAATACAGTCGGTCAAGTAGTCTTGTACCAAACTAGCCGCAGGATTTGACCAGACTTTCAGCCACAAGAGTGGGGCAACACCAATCAGGTCCTCAATGTGCCGTGCTCCCAACTCCTCATGGCAGATGATGTTTGCTACATTCTTGGGTACTAATATTAATCTGTGCAAAAATGTCTTCTCAGCACATTGTAGGGAAATGGATTTAGTATAGCCCCACAAGCCCCGTAAGTGACTGCTGTTACACATTTAGGCCCTCATTCTGACCTTGGCGGGCGGCGGAGGCCGCCCGCCAAAGTCCCGCCGTCAGGTTACCGTTCCGCGGTCGAAAGACCGCAGCGGTAATTCTGACTTTCCCGCTGGGCTGGCGGGCGGTCGCCTTCAGACCGCCAGCCAGCCCAGCGGGAAAGAGGCTTCCACGATGAAGCCGGCTCGGAATCGAGCCGGCGGAGTGGAAGCTGTGCGACGGGTGCAGTTGCACCCATCGCGTATTTCACTGTCTGCGCAGCAGACAGTGAAATACATGTAGGGGCCCTCTTACGGGGGCCCCTGCAATGCCCATGCCAGTGGCATGGGCACTGCAGGGGCCCCCAGGGGCCCCGCGCCCCCCCTACCGCCATCCGGATCTCGGCGGTCCGACCGCCGGGATCTGGATGGCGGTAGGGGGGGTCGGAATCCCCGCGGCGGTGCAGCAAGCTGCGCCGCCGCGGAGGATTCAATGGGGCCGCGGTACACTGGCGGGACCCCGCCAGTGGTGCCGGTCCGACCGCGGCTTTACCGCCGCGGTCGGAATCCCCATTGGAGCACCGCCAGCCTGTCGGCGGTGCTCCCGCGGTCCTCCGCCCTGGCGGTCAAAGACCGCCAGGGTCAGAATGACCACCTTAGACTTATAAAGCATGATGATCTGATGGACTGGCCTATGTCCCAATTTACGGGCGAAACGAAAAATCTTTCCAGGTTTCTCACCATTTGTTGAGTCTTAAAAGTGAGATGGGAGTTCCATGACAAGGAAGAGCTTAAATGCAAACCTAGATAGCAGAAATCTTTCACTTTGTTTAAGATATTTCCGCCCATAGTGAAATGTTTGGTTTGTGTATTTCGGGGGCCACAGGTCATAACATACATCTTTGTAAAATTAACTTTCAAGTCTAGTTCCTGCATAAAGGTTAAAAAAAGATCCAATAAGTTTTGAAGGCCATTAGCTGTGTGAGCGATTAAAAGGACATCATCGGCATACAGGAGTACCGGAAGCTGTCTTAATCCCATCCTGGGGAAATCCTTACCATGTTTTACTTAAAATCCATAAAGGCCATTGACATATAACAAAACTAAAAATGGTGCTGGGGTACAACCCTGTCTAACTCCTCGCATAGATGGAAAGGGAGAGGACCTCTCACCATGCTGGCCATACTGAACTGAAATTGTGAGATCAGTAAATACGCGTTTAATTAACTCAAGCAAGTTCTGATCCAACCCCCAATGATTCCATAATTCACCAGAGCTTCTCTCTATTCACCAAGTCAAAAGCACTAGATAAATTGATAAAAGCTAGGTGAATAGATTCTCTCCTGGTGGTAACATATTTACTAAGGATGAGGTGCAAGTTTAAAGCTTGGTCCACTGTACCTAAGCCAGGTCTAAAACCATATTGGATTGGGGAAAGAATTTTGGACTTTCCGACCCAGTCCTCAAGCCATGTCAAAATCACACTCTCCAGGATCTTAACCGTAGAATCTATGAGGGAAATTGGCCTACAGCAGTTGGATCGTGCTTGTTACCCTTTTTAAAAACAGGAACAATTATTGCAGTTTTCCAAGAAGAAGGAATATAACGTTTTACTGAGCTGATCAATACATTTGTAACTAACGGGCCCCAAAGGTCCGGCATAGATTTAAAAATATCAACCGGGACCCCATCCGGGCCAGGTGCTTTCACTGATCTCAGTTAATAGCTATAATTACCTCATGTATCTCAAAGAATAAATCAAGCATATTCAAATTATATGCTACAGAATTCAAATTGGTACTGTCCCCCCTTTCAGGCTGCGGGATCATTTCCAGGCTGAAAAACCTTTGTAAAATGTTTCACCCAAACCACTTCAGGTATCAGACAGTCATCCTCCTTATTGTCATGTTCCAAAAATTAGGGGTGGTTTACTACTTTCCAGAATTGTGTAGTGTCCTTCAGTTCCGTGCCTGACAGAAGTTCTTCCCATGCTCTAGTTCTAATTTCGGTTCTTCTTCCTGCCAGAGCTGCCTTATATCAACCCCTTGCCAGTCTGACTAATTCCCGATGCAACGGGGTTGCTTTCAAGGCTAATTTTAAATCTTTGTGGGCTGCTGTACAAGTAGAATCAAACCATCGCCGGGGCTTAGGGCCCTGAATAGACCTGCTGCTCACCAATGCCTCAGAAATAGCATGACTTAAATGTTCAAATTCAGATACAAGGTGAGCATGAGTTGGCTGCGTCAACAAACAAGTGTTGATAGAATAAAAACTTTGCTCAATAATTTCCTTAGGAAAAGTTTTTGAGTCTACCCTTTCCCATTTCATGTGGATGCCAAAAGTTTTATTAAAAACAGATTTACTCCTGCATTCTCTGCTAGTTGAAACCGAGCTGTTGTTAAGAGATAAATTAATACATATGGGGTTATGATCACTAGCACAATGTGGTATTATCTTAAAATCCAAAATTAAATTAAATGGAAATCTGAAAAACTAATTAAAATAAAATCAATGATGCTTTCTTGGGAGTTCCCCGTATAGGTAGGTAGCCTTCTCCCTTGCATAAACGAGATCAAATTTGTAAATAAGAATATGTAGAGCTTCGTCTTGGTTTGTGTGAATAAAATGAGTAGACATCTCTCTACCCTCTATAAAAGCACCACACACATGTGAAACTTCCTGGATGCATAATGACACATTAAAATCTCCTACCCAAATCAAAGCTAACTCACTGTCCTGGAGCTTTTCAAGAGAATCAAGGAAATCTGTAAACTCCTCAAGACTTCCCTTCAAGAGATCACATGGAATATTATTGTAAACATTTATTAGCAAGAGGCCCTTGTTCCCCTCAGTCAATAATAAAATAACCATAAAATATGCAGAAGACCAGATCAAAGGCGCCTCCATTTTAGGAAGTTGTAGTGAGATGAGAACCAGAAGTCCCCCGCTTGCCCTACACGCTAAAGAGGGGGTTGCTGGTTGGAATGCAGAGTAATAACCGTCCAGATGGAAAGGGTCTTTAGACCAGGTCTCCTGTAAACAAATACAATCATAGGTGGACATGAATTCCAGCCACTCTGGATTTTTATCCTTTGACCGAAGCCCCGGGATGTTCCAGCTGATTAGTGTTAGAGGTTTGTAATGTGGCCCTACCGCTGGCTCCTTGTCAGTAACAGCATCTACCAAGACATGGGAAGGGGTATCTATATCATCAGGCCCTTTCTCTAATAGAAGGGTCTCATGCCCATCACCCTCCACTGCTCCAATCGGGACTCCTCTTGTGAACCTATCCATGTCCCCCTGTCAATCATTCTCATCTAAAGGGGTCGGGTCCTGACAGCAGCTGGAGGTAAGGGTATTTACTTGAATATGTGTTATAGGCAGCCCTGCGTTAAAATCACAATGCGCCACTGTGTGATGGGCAAATAGAATGGTTAAGTAGTAAAAAAAAAACTTAATGGGTGTATTTGAATCCCTTCTTCTTCCCTGACACAACATAGCGAATCAGCCAACAAGCATTTAACCACCCAAGGATTAGCAAAGTTGATCACGTCATATGCTTTCTTTGAGGAGCCTACCCAATTCACTCTATGTGCCATAAGTATCTTATTATTTAGATCATCTTGATAGTTGAGCTTAAACCTCAGCCAATGGGCACATTTCCTCATTAATGTCTGGGTTTCTTCCCTATGGCAAGGATCAAGGGGGCACATTTGCTAAGACCAAAACATACGGCATGCAGTCAGGTGGAAGTTGCAAAGACTCTTTTTGGGCAATAATAGAGTTAGTCTGAGGAGCAGGTGGACATCCTAAAGATGTCGCCCATTCTTTTTTCCAAGGGGAGGTTAGACTCCATAGGTAAAGTTTCATGTCTAGCTGTAGGATGAACCAGAGGTGGACTATTGCTGGTTGGTAGATGGGTTTGCGGTGCTTCTTTAAATACAGGCACTGCGGCCTGCATATGAAAATTACCCATTTTGGTGAGAATGTTTGAGTAATCAACTTGATCATGTTAGTATGAAATTGTTCAAGTTTTTTGGTTATCAAGGTTGCAAGTTTCTCCTCCAGGGCTGCACAAAAAGGTTTGAGTATACAGTAGAATCAATTATATGTGTGTGGTCGACCCAAGAAGCTTACTTTTCTCTGGTGTCAGGGTGTGGATCATCAAATGACGGTCCTGGAGCTTGTAGCTGACCAGCAGGAAAGTCCAGAGGTATATTAATGTTGCCTTTAGCCCCTAAGATCCATGTTGAACGCTTGGGATTTTTTGGACGGCCTCCCGCTTTTCTCTTTTTCAATGGTGGGGAGACCACGGAGAAACAATCCACATTAAATTCTTCACATGTATTAGGAGATTGCGGACAAGGTACACCAGTTCAGGATGGGATATATCATGATTAAAAGCACTCAAAGGAGGACCCTGATTCCCATGGTTAGGCATTATAACGACAGATGGCTCAAAGGGTATTCTCTGGGTGAGTTCATGAGGAGCCCCAATTTTTTCTTCAACCTGCACAATTTCGGTTTCAGTGGCCCCAATCACGGTTGATAAATAACTAGTTATGGTTGGTTGAAAAGAGGGGCCCTGTGCACCCTCTCCCCCTTGTGAGGTAATTTTCCTTTTGCCCATTATATGTAACTGATCAGGAGGTCCTATCCCTGGAGTGGTAAATAGGACAGGGAGCTGTCCTAATGCTAAACGCGCACTGTGCTGCCTCAGACATGAGGCTAGCTGAACATAAGCATGGGGCTGGGTCCAAACAAAGCAGCTTAGCTCTCTTCTCCCCAAAATGCAGTTGTCAGTGGGGTGGCCCGGTCCGACCTCTTTCGGTCGCTGACGGGCGAAGGACGGGCCCGCCTTTGGCCCGGGCTTAGCCTGGGGTTCCAACAGCGCTTTAGAGCGCGTGGGGGGAATACCTGGCCCCGCCCCCTGGTCTCATCGTGTGTCTCTAAGACCTGGAGTCCCCGGCAACAGCATCCTGTGCGTCCCCATTTTTGAGCAAATATAGAAGCGGGATTGCCAAAATGCGGGCATGTATTTAATTAAATCTTTAGATGTGGGTTGGTATGAAACAGGCCTTTTTCATGAATTTAAATGTGTAGGGTAATACAAAGATACATACAATTTATGGATCTGGCTGTCACCTCAGAAATATGATGAAATATTTCTAACTTTATAAAACATTCTGCATCCCGATAGTGAGATCATGTCAGTGCGTCATTGCCAGCTCTGCATTTACCAAATCTTGGGCATGCTCACAACCTATCCATTGTAATATGATTGTTATCAATACAGTAGTCTTACTTGTGAACTATAAAAAGCTATTAGCAAACCTACATGTGGCGACCTCCACCTTTCCTATCTTTCTCTGCACATGGAGGTGTACGTTTTAGATTTAGATGTAGAAGAAACCCGGGGGAGTTACTGGAAAATGGGGAACACTTACTACTAAATGGGAGGAAACTAGGGAAGGGTACAAAGTGGTATAGGGAGGAAAAGTGAAGGTTCTGTGGTGGAACATGCTAATACAAACACCCACCCACAAAAGAGTAAGCCTATTGCTATTCACAATAACCTCTAAAGTTACTGAAGCCAAAAAGCACCCAATATAATTGGAAATGTACCTAAGCCCAACTTAGAGTGAGTCCAGCCCAACACTTGCCCACTCAGAGTTACTGAAACATACTACTGTAGAAAATAATGGTCATGTTAAATTTAGATTTTTTTTGTTAATTAAGTACATAGTTTATTTAAGAAAATAAGTAAACATGTGAGAAACAAAATACAATTTTTTTAATTAGTTAAAGAATACATTCTAATTACATTTAGTAAATGATAATCAAACATTCACATGATAGTGGGGTGAATTTTTAAAAACATTATTTCAAATTATAATTATAAATTCAAGAATTATATTTTATTTGATTGATTAGTAAACACTTATCTTGATGAGTTACCATCATGTAACATTTACTTTCTTTTGTCTAGGTTAGTAATAGGTATTTGCATTTTTATTTTAATATACTTCATTTAATATTCCCTGAACTTCAACATATGGTAATCTCCAGCACATTTTGCAGAGACCTCCACCTATGTGTTAAATGTTACTAGTAATAACTTTACTCTTATAAGTCCAGTTCCAGCAAACTCTGCCTCGTTTTTCGAGGGGGTACACACATATATGTCTGCAATTAGTAGTAAATGTACTCTCAGAAATGGGGCACATCAAAAATTGTAATTACTAGTATGTAATTACTACTAGGTGGAGTAGTAAATTTAAACATGAGTGTAAAGGTATCTTTGTGAATAGGCCCTTCTACATTTATGGGGTGTCGCTCTAGTTCATGCCGTGTATAAAGGAGATGCCCATGGTACCATTACCTACAACCTTATCTTTATTCCACATAATACTTTTCCAATCTAGAAATGTCCTCCCTTGTTGTTCTGAAATGCCCCATTTGTGGCCTGCCTTCTAATTTGATTTGATGTGCAATTTTTTAAATGACACCTCATTTTCAAGGCAAACATTGTAAGCCTTCTACTTTCCTATCAATTGCCACTATTCCCTGTTTTGCTTTAATTACTAAATACAGATCCTGACACAGCTTCTCAAGTATCTTTGCCTTGCAAAGATAGATTGTGCAGCACTGCATCCACTTATCTATTACACCTACATCACAAGACTATGGCCCTCATTACAACCCAGGCGGTAAATCCTGCTTTCTGCCGCGCTGAAGACCGCCAGCATACCGTTGCAGCAGCGGAATTCCGCTACAGGTATCACGACCCACAGCTTGGAATCCGCCACAATACAGACACCCACACAAGTCCGCCACACCAAAGGTCGGTGATACACTGGCGATACCAAAACCTACACCGTCACGCCAACAAGAATACGCCCACACTGTCACGACCCACGAATACACACACATTTACAAAACACAACTACATTGGACAATTTGAAATACACACACCTGATACACATACACACACCACATCCACACACCCAATCCAATATAAAGAACACACCCACATAACCACAAACCCTTACAACCAAAAATCTGAAAGAAGGCCAGAGAGAGAGATTAGCTAACACAACACCAGCATCCACAGACACACAACACCATCACCTATACAACATCCACGCACCTCAAACAACACACACCCACACATCCCCTCACACATCTCAACAGACAGCACCTCACACATCACCCACACCACATCATGGCACCTCAAAGACACTCCAGGTTTTCTGAGGAGGAGCTCAGGGTCATGGTGGAGGAAATCATCTGGGTAGAGCCACAGCTTTTCGGATCACAGGTGCAGCAGATATCCATTGCTAGGAAGATGGAGCTATGGCGGAGAATTGTCGACAGGGTCATCGCAGTGGGACAGCATCCAAGAACACGGGATGACATCAGGAAGAGGTGGAACGACCTACGGGGGAAGGTACGTTCCGTAGTATCGAGACACCAGATTGCTGTACAGAAGACTGGCGGTGGACCCCCACCTCCTCCCCCACAACTAACAACATGGGAGGAGCAAGTCTTGGCGATCATGCATCCTGGGGGCCTCGCAGGAGTAGCTGGAGGACTGGACTCAGGTAAGTCATATCTTTACTACCATATCACCCCACCCCACCTGCATGCCATCACATACTCCCACTCTTACCCTCACCCCCATCACTCAATCAACTCCATATGTCCCACAATCACAACCCACACATCTCAGTACCAAGGCCCTGCATGCAACACCTATGCATGGACCACCGACACCAAAGCATGGCCAGTACAGAAACCCACACAGACCCCAAACCAACTATCACAAAAGGGGTAACACAATTACGCAAGCCCAGGAGTAGAGGTTACCGCACCCAATGCACAAGATGGCACACACAGATACTAAAATGATTCATTTACACCCCAACAGGACCCATACCCAACGTCACCGGAGAGGAGGTGCCAGACATATCCAGTCCCCCCACAGAAGAGGCCCACAGTGATGACAGCAGCTCTGCACGCCTGGATCAAGATGACCAGCCCGGCCCATCAGGGACCTCGGAACAGTCGGTTTCCCTGACACAGTCACAAACCACCACAGACCCTCCCCCCTCAGGAAACACCACCACAGCACCCACACCAGCGGGCCCATCCCTCTGTCCCCTGGACATGTCAATCAGCAGTGTGTCAACCACTACAGGGAACCCAGGCAAACCCACCAACCCAAGACAATCAGGGACCTGGGGTCATTGGCAATGGGCACACAGTTCAGGGGACAGAGGCACAGAATAACAGGGAAGCTGGGAGGACTGCTGTGTGACAGGGGGAGGACAGGCCCAGGGAACCCACTCTCCACGAGGCACTCTCCAACATCATGGAAGCATACTACCATTCCCAGGAGACCATGGGCAACGGTACTGGCCAATTTTCAGGAGACCTTGCGGCTGCAGGAAGAACACTACCTGGGGATCAGGAAGGACTTGAAGTCCATTAACACCACCCTGGTCACCATTGCAGGGGTGCTGGGAGACCTTGTCAACACCATTAGGGACACAGTGGCACACAAATGGGCCCCTGACACTAGCCTGGATGATGAACAGCCCTCCACCTCCGCCGGCGCTAGTGGACAGGAGGCACCGCCACAAGAACAACAGGCCACCAGCACCCCACCCCTGCAGAAGGAGAACCAGCCAGCAAACGGTCCCTGAGATCCAGGAACAAGACAGACAACATTGACAAGACCCCCGCCAGGAAATAAGACCCTCCTGAATGTCACCCCTCTGTCCCACTTTGTCATCCTGTCCACCTTAAACTGCCATTGCTCCACTTCCTATGCCCCATTGGACAATGCACCTGTGATACAAATAGATTGGACTCTGCCATGGACATTCCTCCACCATCACCCCAGCCCATTTCACACCCCCTCCACATATTTGTACAGAAATAAACACCCTTGATTCACAAAACAATTTGCAATCAGTCTGTGGTTTTACAAATGTGTAATTGCAAAATCTCTGGAATGTAGCAATGTCAATGTACTTGTTCACATACCAAGGTTACACAGCTGTAGGCCAGGAGTAAACATAGCAGAGGGCACACAATGGGAGTCAGATCTGTGAAATGGAAAGCCAAAGTGACAAGTCAGGGTCCATACACAGAGTGAAAAAGGCAGATTTATGCTAGCTCCTACAATAGTAAGAGATGTGGGAAGCAGTTCCATCTTCTTACCTGTGTCTCACTGGAAGTATTGCATGATTATGTTGTTTCGGTTGTCTATATCTTCTTCTTCTGCCTCCTCTTCTTCACTATCCACAGCTCCACAACTGCCCCAAGACCAACATCAGGCTCATCCTCCTGCAGAAAAGGCACCTGGCGTCACAAAGCCAGGTTGTGCAACATACAGCAGGCCACAATGATCTGGCACACCTTCTTCGATGAGTAGAATAGGATCCACCTGTAAGATGGAGGCACTGGAATCTGGCCATTTAGGAGGTAGAATGTGCGCTCTATAATCCTCCTGGTTTGCCCATGTGCCTCATTGTAGGGTTCCTCTGCCCTTGTCCTGGGATTCCTCACTGGGGTCAGTTGCCAGGTTGGGGTTACCAGAGTCACCTGCAAATATCGAGGGACAACAGTTAGACATCCTCCAAACATTAGGGAATCTCCCATACCCAGACACCTAAAGGAACTGTGTGGGGACTTTAGCCTCACCTATTAGCCACACATGGTGCCTCTGGAGTTGCCCCATCACATAAGGGATGCTGCTATTTCTCAAAATGTAAGCGTCATGCACTGAGCCCGGATACTTGGCATTCACATGTGAGATGTACTGGTCTGCCAAACACACCGTCTGCAAATTTATAGAATGGTAGCTTTTCCAGTTTCTGTTCACCTGTTCATTCCTGCAGAGGGGGCAAATGCCACATGTGTACCATCTATGGCACCAATGATGTTGGGGATATGTCCAAGGGCATAAGATTCACCTTTCGCTGTGGGCAAATCCTCCACTTTAGGGAAAACGATGTAGCT
The DNA here is from genome assembly GCF_031143425.1 of Pleurodeles waltl. Lineage (NCBI taxonomy): Eukaryota > Metazoa > Chordata > Amphibia > Caudata > Salamandridae > Pleurodeles > Pleurodeles waltl. Next base: position 957,358,166 of record NC_090444.1, read on the forward strand.
GCGCATGTGTTTGAGCAGGGCAGAAAACACTCTGGACAACACGTTAGAGAACATTGGCTGGGACATCCCTGATGCTATGGCCACTGTTGTTTGAAGAGACCCACTGGCCAGGAAATAGAGTACAGACAGAACCTGCACTAGAGGGGGGATTCCTGTGGGATGGCGGATAGCTGAAATCAGGTCTGGCTCCAACTGGGCACACAGTTCATGGATTGTTGCACAATCAAGTCTGTAAGTGATAATCATGTGTCTCTCTCCCATTGTCGACAGGTCCACCAGGGATCTGTACACCGGAGGATGCCGCCATCTCATCACCTGCCCCTGAGGACGTGCCCTATGGAGGAGAACGATGAGCATAGGGTCATACAACACTTAGGTATCACAATGTTTTTTGCAAAAACGTTACAAATTCTCCATGTGCTTTTGGCTGTCCGTAGTCCTGGCCTAAATAGGTGTGACACAGTTATTTTGCCTGCCATGTGGCCCCCTGAAATGGCGGCTGCCTGACCTGTAAGGTGGGACAAGGGCAAATGAGGTAACTGCGCCGCCGTTGTACACCGTCGCGGTTGAAGACCGTGGTGCAATTCAGCATTGGTTAACATTGGGCCCTATGGGTTCCAGGAGCCAATGACGATGTACGCCGGCGGTGACGGTACGCACCGCCGCAGACGTGGCCGCCATTTTCTAACTGTTCCCTCACTTGATACCTGACCTTCAACAGGAGAGGACCTACACTGCAAGTGCTGCTGTGACCTGTGTCTGGAAGGGACGATGGCTACAGTGTCTGGGGAAAGGGCCCCTGCCTTCACTTTGGAGGAATTGGAGAAACTAGTGGACGGGGTCCTCCCCCAGTACACGCAACTGTACGGTCCTCCAGACAAACAGGTGAGTACACTGTGAGCATGGTGGATGGCATATGATTGTATGGAGTGTCGTGGATGGAAGAGGGAGGGGAGGGGGACAGGCCAGCATGTGAGGATAGTGTGTGTGTATGTATGTCTGGGCCAGGGTGGGAGGTATTTAGGCAAGGTGTGAGAAGAACTGTAAGGGATCGTAACATCCATTCTAACTTCACTTTTCCTCTAGGTCAGCGCCAACCAGAAGAAGGGTATTTGGCGTGCCATCGCCAAGCACGTCCGGACCCTGGGGGTCTACCATAGACGGAGCACCCACTGCCGGAAAAGATGGGAGGACCTGCGCCGCTGAAGCAAGAAGACGGTGGAGACCCAGCTGGGGATGGCCTCCCAACGTGGAAGGGGAGCCTGTCGCACCATGACCCCCCTGATGTACCGGATCCTGGTGGTGGCATATCCACAGCAGCCACAAGGGGGTGAGTACACTTGCATTCAGCTGACTCTGCGCGCTTTATGAGGTGTCTGGCTGGGGGAAGTGGGCTGTAGGTTCCCCTAGGCCAGGGCGAACTTGGTTGGGTAGGTCCCTTTTTAGGCAGGCTCTGTGGCACTCCAACCCCAATAGTGGTAGTAGCCATCTACACATTGTCAGGCTCCTGTGGGTTCCAGGTGTGCAACAAATGGGCTTAGGCATCGTCCCCCATGGGCAAGTGAATTTTCTAAGAATTGTTAGTGCATGGTTTAGTGCATAGGGATGCTCCCTGTATGTTGTGTCCACCAACGGTAGTGGTGTTGCATGCCCTGTGTCCTGCCTTCCCCCTCCAACTTCCTCCACCCAGAGCCAATCCCCTGTACCTCAGCCTATCCCAAGCACACCATCAGACCAGCATGCACACTCATCAACCCACAAGAGTGGACATGGCAAACATAAGCACCACACATCCCACCGGCACTCACACAAGCACCATCCCCATGAAGACACAGCAACATCCACTGCCTCCACTGTGTCCCCCTCCTCCACGTCGTCCTCCTCCCTCCCTGTCTCTTCTCCACTCACACCTGCATGCACTACATCAACCGCCACTACCTCCATCACCAGCACGCCCATCATCACACACCGCTCACGTGCAATCACGCCCCCACTACAATTCACACATCCCCAGTGTCCTCTCCCAGTGTGTCTGTGAGCCCTCCTCCCAGAGTACACAAACGCAGGCACACACCCACCCAACAGCCATCCACCTCACAACAGCTTCCGGCCCATGCACCTTCACCTAAATTCAGCAAACGTACACCTCCTACAGCCACTACCTCTTCCTCCACTCCCAAACCCCCTCCATCGTCCTGTCCCAGTGTGTCTTAGAAACTTTTCCTGGCTAACATTGACCACTTCCATACACCTCCCCCCTGTCCTTCCCATAGGGCCAGACTTTCCTGGTCCCAGCCCAGTACCTCAGCCACCAAATCCCCAAGCACAGTGGTGCCAGCAACTCCGGTCTCATCAAGTGCGCCACCTAGCAAGGCCAAGGAGCAGGCCATTCCGCCACCTGCCAAGGTGAAGAAGGTGCCCACATCCCAGAGGGAAAAGCCGCACCTACCATCAAGCAAGGGCTCCTCCAAACCAAGACACCAGCGGCAACATCAAAGGTGGGGAAGGGACACAAGCTGAAGAGCAGGTCTGGACAGGGCACGGTGGCTCCAATTGAGGGACTAGAGTCACCCCTTCTGTCAACCACTACATCAACCTGTACGGCGGTGGACACCGCCACCTGCACCGCCACCTTCACTGCCACCAGCACTGCCACCAGCACCGCCACCTGCATGGCCACCTGCATGGCCACCTGCAAGTCTGCTGCCTCAGCAACAGTCCCCGGCATCATCCCCAGTGGGCAGCCACCCGAGGCTGCAGGAGCTGTCCTGCTGTGTCCCTCAACAGGTGCAGACACATGCACCACCGCCAGCACCTCCGCCACAGACACCGCCGTAAGCACCACCACCAGCCCCGCGACGTGCTCGGACAGTGCCACCACAGCTGACATGCCAATCATCCCCAGTGGGCAGCCGTCCGAGGCTGCAGGAGACATCCTGGACCCTGCCCAGCTTTCATGAGGCATGACTCTCTGTTTGCACCTGCAGGTGGCAGGCGAAGCCTCAGCAGGGTGGGGTATGTTTCTGCCTCCATGGCGTATCATGTTACCTGTTTCCAAGCAATCTCGTGGCACACACACCCAGGTGAGGGAATGGGACCTGCCACACTGCATGTGAAGCATTCTGGACACCAAGCCCCCTATAGAACCAGTGGAGAACTGCATCCACTCACACAGTCCTTGGCAGGATGAAGCACTCTGGGCACCAAGCCCACTCCAGAATCAGTGGAGAATTGCATCCACTCACACAGTCCTTGGCAGGCTGAAGCACTCTGGGCACCAAGCCCCCTCCAGAACCAGTGGAGAATCACATCCACTCACACAGTCCTTGGCAGGATGAAGCACTCTGGGCACCAAGCCCCCTCCAGAAGCAGTGGAGAACTGCATCCACTCACACAGTCCTTGGCAGGATGAAGCACTCTGGGCACCTAACCCCCTCCAGAACCAGTGGAGAATCACATCCACTCACACAGTCCTTGGCAGGATGAAGCACTCTGGGCACCAAGCCCCCTCCAAAACCAGTGGAGACTGTTATCCACTTGTGAGACTGTGGCTTTGCACTCCCCAGGAGAGAGCAGTGGGCAAACCACCCACTGGAAAGACTTGTGAGACTTTGGTTTTGCACTCCCCAGGATAGAGCAGTGGGCAAACCTCCCACTGGAAAGACTTGTGAGACCGTGGCTTTGCACTCCCCAGGATAGAGCAGTGGGCAAACCACCCACTGGAAAGACTTGTGAGACTGTGGCTTTGTACTCCCCAGGATACAGCAGTGGGCATGAAGCCCCCTCGTGGAGCAGTGGCGTCATGGGTTCATCCGGCTGAGGTCCCCCCCTCCCCCTGAGGTGCCTGTTTCATTTCACTCTGATGCCCCTGCAGTGTTCTCTCCGTTTCGAGTCAGGTATCTTGTGTGGGCTTTGTCCATGCATTTTGGGACACTGATCCAGGGATGATGCTTGATTAATATCCGGACTTGTGTAGTTGGTGTACATATTTGTATATACTGATTTTTGAACTTGCACTATCTGATTTTTATTGATTACAATCGTTACAATCATTTACATTTGTCCTTGCGTTCTTCCAGGGGGTGAGGGGGTGTATATGTAATGTTGTTGCATGTATTTGTGTGTATGGTGTTGTGGGTGAGGGTGGGGGTATTGTGTGTTGCATGTGTGTGTCACTCTCTTTTCCTTCCCCCCCTCCCCTGTGTTGTAGGTGCAGTACTCACTGTGGTCGTTGACTGCGTCATTCCTGCTCCTGAAACAGAAGGCGGAAGACCAGCATGGGCAGAACGTGTAGTTCGGGCTCCATTGCATCCTGGTTCCTCGTTGGGTGTCGAGAGGTGTATGGTTTCCCTTCTGTGTACTGTTTCTGCCGTGCTTTTGATCGCGTTGGTACTGCCCCAGAAAAGGTGGCGGACAGGCCTCTTCTAATAGTGTGGGTGGTACTTTGTCTCGCCGCGGTGTTTGTTTCTACCGCTGTGGCGGCCGGAGTGTTAAAGTGGCTGTCTGTGTTGGCGGTTTCCGCCATGGTCGTGATTCCATTTTTTTTTCCACTTGGCTGTTGCCGGAACTACCGCTGCTTTAACACCGACTGCCAGGGTTGTAATGAGGTCCTATGTCAAGAAGCAGGATGAAGATAGCCAGTACTTAAGACGTCACATTGGTGAATGCCTATGACAAGAGAAGTGAAATGGGCCAGGATATAATGCAAAATTGAATAATCTTATTAATATTTAATAAGTATAATTTCCATGAAAATTATATTAAATAAACACTTCACTGGGCATCTCTGTGGCAACTGTATGCAAAGGATGAGCCGCTTACATAGCCATGCAAGATATCGTTGAGAGACTGGGTCAAGGAGAAAATGTCAGCAGCATACATCAGTTTTATAATTCCTCTGAGACGTTTCTCCTCGAACAACTCTCTTGTGGGTGAAAATTATTCAGGTGGGTGTGGCTACCAAGAAAAAATAAACAAAATATGTGAGAGGTGAAAAACAGAAATTTTGCAAATATGTTGTTGCAAAATAAAAACTTTGCCAGTCCTAGTCTGAGAGACATTAAGGGCCTTATTACAAGTACGGCGGTCCTGAGACCGCTGCACCCGTGGTGGTGACCCAACTGCAGAAACCTTGGCAATCCGTCAGCCAGATTACGATGATGGTGGTTGGACCACCACAAGACAGCCCCACCAACAGGATCCTGGATCCTGACCGTTGGCAGCATTGCTGATGTTGGCATCGCTGTACTGGTCACAACTTGCCTTTCCGCCGGCCTTTTCATGACGAAGACCTTGGCATGAAAAGACCGGCAGAAACACAAAGATGGGGCCATAGGAGGGCCACTGCACTGCCCATGTCATGGGCAGTCCAGTGCAGAGGCCCCCCTGTCAGCACAGTGGGAATGCGTACTGTCTACCTTCAAGGACATTGCGCATTCCAACTGTGCTGGCAGCACAGTCAGTGCAGCTGGGATTGGCCTCTGCCCTTTTTCAGAACCTAAGCCAATGCCGCCGTACCAACTGTCCCGCCAGCCCCGTAGGAACATCATAATACAGCGGTCTGGAAGCCGCCAGCTTGGCGGTGAGAGAGCATAGCTTATATACTTAGAAATTAATATGAAATGTTTATGAACTAATGCGTAATAATGGCGCATACATAATGTATTAATGTATTTTGCTAAAACATGCGTTTGAAATGTGCCCACGGGGAGTGGCCGCCAATATATACAATGACTAATGAAACTTTCTAGTAATGATGAAATGTTATGTTAGAATATGATTTTGCACTAATAATAAAAGGTTATATGTTAAAGTTCTGCTAATAAATCATTAGGCCTTAGTTAGCTTGAGTCGAGGCCTAGCTGCCTGGTTTCATATTAAATGTGTTTTTCCAACGTGCAGTGTGCTGACTTGCTGAAGGATATGAACTCATGTTTTTCCATAGCTAGCAGATGAATGTAACTGTAGTAGATCCGTTCTCATGAAATTTGACTTGCTTAGTGAAACATTCTTGCTGAATGCAACAGTCTACACTACTCGCAGGTACAAGGTCGCCTGAATCGGTACAGACAATGGAACCACGGGCTAAAGATGCAGAGAGGACCACAAGAGTATGAAATCATACCGGACATTCTACCCGCTGAAGACGTCAATCATAAGGACCAATAAACTACGTGAGAACTGTTATGGGGTGACAAATTTAAATTGTCGGTTTGCTTTTCCTTTCTAGGTACCAACTACTTCTTTTGACAGAGACCATAGTTAGATGTTTTCTAAATTGGTGTTGCTAAATTGTTTTTGCATGAAGCCCAACATGCCAGTGCTAATTTGAGGATAGATGAGGGGTTCACTAAACAGACGCAAATAAACAAATGACTGAATCTATGCTTTGTTGAATAACGGAATAATGATTCTCTGCTAAGGATAACATATGTTGACGCCGTGCTATATTCTAATATTCGTGATTCTTGCTTTGATGAAATCTTATCAGAGTTGCCATATTGTGACTATGCTAATGTGTTTCTTGGTTTTGAGATTAATAAACTTACTAGTAGAATTGTAATCAATAGGGAATAAACTTCATATAATAGTACTAAACTTGTGTGGTTATTCGTGACCGAAAGGTCATGGTGGTTTCTGAGTTTTATTAATGTCTTTAACTAATGTGAATTGTCTTATTACAGTAAACCTTGATGACGTTATTGACTTATTGATTGATATGCTGATTAGTTGTCTCGTCCTAAGGTGTCTTCAATCAGGGTCAAAAGATTCATTGGCCTAAAACAAGTCCCAAAGTGAGTAAATTAATCATAAAGGGACGCGTTAGCAGTTCTGGTAGCAGAGGATGGTTTAGGCCCTTTGGGCCCCTAGGATAAGGGACCATTGTTTAAAAGTGTTTTCGAGATAATGCAAATTGGAGGTATGATGCGTTTCTAAATTCCCCATGAGTTTCCCGGAATCTCGGAGCTCGCCTAAGTGAGTTGGGTATGTTCTCGGCGTTTTAGCATGTGTGGTGTAGAATTTGCGCTTGCTCAGCTTTGGCATATTGCAGGTGATTTGTGAAGTTTGTGTGGATTTAGGTCAGGTAATGTTGTTTTAGTAAGAGTGGGCGTACTCCGCAGTATGAGAGTAGGGAAGTCGACGAACTTCATGTGAGTGTGGCGTTTTGTGCTAAAAAATTATCCACGTGGTTGTTGGTGATGTATGGACCTGTCATGGTCTAAGACTCCGGAATATATTGACAAGTGTAGGAGACACTTGGGTTTACGTTGTAATTTGTGTGGTTTAATAGGTCAATCGGGCGTGGTTGACAAGTCGAGTTTGAGTCAAATTGTGTGAGTGAAACCTTCGATGGAGATTTGACAAGTTCTAAAGTGCACTAGAACAAACCATTGACAAGTCGAGAGTAGGATTTGGGTGTCGAATTCTGCTTGCGAGTGCGGGAGCTGAGAAGGAGAAAGTAGTGGCCGAGGCTTCAAGTGAAATCTCTGTAAAGTTCTGAAGCGATTGTGTTACCCTTCCTGTAGTAAACCGGCAAATTTTGGTTTTGTTGTTAAAGGTGCTCGCAATATATTGCATTCGTTTTGTGTGAGGAGGACAAGCCGCAAGACTTTGTCAGCTGCAGTGTGTGTGAGTGTGACATTATTTGAGCTGCGCTGGGATAGGTCAGTTGCTGAGAGGGGTCGCGCACGGATTGGCAGCCGTCCGTGGTCCGTAGGTTGAGAAAGGTGGGTGAAGAGTGTTCTGGGAATTAAAGTCACTTACTGATTAGATTCTAAAACAAAAAAAACTACGCAAAAATTAAGTTTTTCAAGGCTCTAAAGAGTGCTTTGAGGGGAGATACATATATTACAGCGAGTGTGGGGGAGCCTACACCGCCTGAGGGTACTCCAGCTTATATTGTAATGGAGAAGAAGGGAGTCGCGCCATGTCTTTGGATAAAACAATGGTGCAAATTGACAAAGAAGGAGGGATGTTTCGCATTTCCGGAATACGGGACGTTTAATGTAAGAGTTCTGGAAAATTTGCGAATGATGTTAAGTGTGCAAAAACCGCCTCCGAGATCAGCTCAGTATGAGGCTTTAGCAATTTGGGATTTGATGGCCATACAACAGAGACAGCAGAAATTTGAAAGGAGCATGAAAAGAGCAGAAAATACTTTAGCTGAGGCTAAATGGGATAATGAGAGCAAGATGTGGAGAAGGGGAGTAGTTGACAGACTTAAAATGCTTCCGGCAATAAAACAAGAAGACGAGACACAGGGGAAAGAAGGCTACTTGTAAGACAGACAGGGATTCTAATAAACCAAAGGAGACTCAGAGGTCTTGGGTAGACGCAGATGATTCAGACGATGAAGAGTTTCTTTATCAGTTGTTACTTGATCGCCCGCCACCATATGCCATAAATGATAACGTACAGAGCACTAGTGTGGGTTCTGAAGACCAGGCACAAAATAAGGGCAACACAAGTACAGTGCAGACAAGTGATACAGTTTTGATACAGAATGGTGTCAGTGTACCCACTGCGCCAGACACTCAGATACAGTTGCAGCCACCACAGATGCAAAGGATTTATCTTGATGTTCCAGTATTGGAAACAACTACGAGTCTGATGGTGCTGCCTGATCCGGTATACACGAGATCAAAGTTAGTACAGATTGAGCCAACTCCGCAATTGCTGCCCCAGCCGCAGCAACAGCTGGTTCCGAGTTACACTTCAGTTGCAGGACTGCAGTCAGTAGCTACAGCACCTATAATGAATCAAGCTTGGAGTTAATGCTCCACAGGGTTTGGGACCTGGTCAGACACCAGCTGCCATATCATTGCCAATTACTATTGGTCCACCAGTACCGCTGTATGCCCAGGGTAAGGCTGGCGTATGTGATCAGGGAATAATGACCCAAGAGGCAATAAGAGGAGGGTCCACAGGATACTTGCAGGGAGAACAGACAGTCGAAAGGTCTAGATCCTTGTTAGACTTTAGTCCGATTGGGGTTCCTTAGGAGGCAATGAGACAAGCAGGGTTGGGAACGCTAACCCCACAGGTATTGAGTACAAATATGACAAAGACACCAATGGTGCAGTCTGGAAATATTTTGTTTGCAAGGCTTAACAGCACAACAATTGAATGAGTGGTTGGACAAACTCACCACTCCGCAGACTACTACTGTGACCACAGAGAGGTCAGAAAGGGAAGAATACCTGAATTTTGTGAGACTGGGTGTAGAAGCCATGGAGCTAGTGGAAGGAACAATGGGGGTGAACAGACTAGAGTCATACACGGAAGCAGAATTGAGGTATCTGTGCCCCAAAATAACCAGAGAAGTGAGCAAGGTGCATCAGAGGTTGGCAAACCTGGTGGATAAATACTACATTGACATTGAGAGTACTAAACATTTGAAAAGAAGCTACAGATTAGACTTCGAGCCTAAAGATTTGGAGCACATGAGGTCTACCGGAATGAAGACACACCTCAAAGAAATACTGCAGAGTGCTCAAATTTGGGGAGCATTAGAAAAATGGGAAGGCAGATGGGAAAAGAAGAGAGATAAAGAGAAAGGTGATGGTCTGGAACCAAAACAGGCTAAAGCTGCACCAGACACGGGGACAATAAAAATGTTTCCAATGAGAGAGACAGCCGGAGGGGTTCTTGTCCATGTACCGTGGTCTAGGGGTGACATTCTGTCATTCACAAATGACTACCCGTGAGGATTCGTAGAATCCATTTCCATTTTATTTAATTATTATTAGCCTATCCGGCCTTAACAATAATCACACAATAGATATCAATCCCTCGAACTCAATAAAAATCACATTAAATAAAACATCTCAATAAAAGGAACTATGCTTGAATTTTTGATTTAACATGTGCCAAAATGTATCCAATTTACCATGCATTATCGTAAAACCTGATTTGACCATAATTTACATAAAAACTTAACTTATTCTAGAAAAACATTATGAGTCTAATATTTAAAATGTCTTATTATGGGACGAATCATTTGGGGCCTTGCATTGCCTTCCAGCCATTTAATAAAAGCCCGAGGCCTAACCCAGTTTACACTACCCTGCACCGATTTCCCAAGCTAAATAGCTACGGGATAACATAGGCTATTGTGCCTGTGCCAACTGTAGGTGCATTGATAGACGTAATTTCCATGCTTCCAAGATATAAGTTGAGACCTTTGTCACAATGTATTTCTCATCTGAACGCTTACATAGCGCTTCCGCCTCCTTGCACTTCCTAACTCCGTAAGTTCTGAAAAGTGGACGAAGGTACAATTTACGGAGTCTGAGCGTAAAGTGGCATAGTACCCCAGGTTGAGGAAGAAGCCGATAGAATGGTACCAGCAATATTAGAACCCTTTTTTGTTCTTTTGGACTAGATTGCTATTTCCATATGTGGAGGTGTAACTCTGCAACTATGGGAATGGGGGAACCATCACTGTACAAATAAAGGGTTCCACTAGGAATTTATTTTAAAAGACTGCTTTTTAAAAACAGGAAGCCTGACATAAAACATTTCCCAAAAGAATGAATCCTCACAACAATACAATCATTTTAATCAAAACCTATTAGTTTATCTTAGGTTATGCAATATTTGGAAGCAACCCTGGATCCCTGAATGCGATGCCACGTTTCATGTTAGTATCCAAAAACATATTTACGCAACAGTTATTTTTACATAAATCTTTATCCATAACAAACCCATGTGTCAAGCATGAAAACACCATCCTAAAACAAGAAACATTTTAAGGTGTACATTTCTGTTTTCCAAGTTATATAGCTAGCCATACATAAATCAAAAGTCAAGGGCTTGACCCGGCCCGTTATTGTTCGTTGCTCATTCATGTCCCTCGGTGGTGCAGTTGAACAGTGGAGTTTTAGTTGTCTGGCCTTTGGGAAGTAAGCGCATGCACGCCAGCAGCCTGCTGTCATAACAAAACCGAGCTGTCACCACCTCCTTGCGAGAGTGCACATCTTCGAGTGGTGTGTGCTTCTCTCCAGTGCAGGAGCATACACTTAGATGCTAAGAAGTTTATGGCAGTCAGCATGTGAGGAGAGCTGGATGCAAAACTGTGGAGTGGTGAAGAGTATTGGGGTTGTGGAGCTCAAGAGGTGGTTAGTTACTAGAGGAGTGGTACTACTAAGGTGATTTATAGCATAGCTCAGTTCATAGAGGCACGCAGAGCTTCCTTTTAAATGTAGACTGTCTTACGGGTATAGAAGAATGTGGCATGGGTGAGGGGACTGATAGCTTTTCTGTGAAGCCACTTCAAGAAGCATGCAGCCCAGAACACCACTGGGAAGATGGATTTTGCACGACTGTGTACAGTGACCATAATTCCACGTCTCGCCGTACTCTGCAGAATCTTGTGGAGTTTTTAGGTGACTGCAGATTTCCACAGAGTAAAACTCCTCAAGTTCCGCCCACTCATGCATCTTAGCACACCTGAAATTCTGTTATATTCAGTGAAGCAAACACAGATTGATTAATACCTCCTGATCTAACGGTGGCAGGCTGTGCACACAAGACACAGATTGAAGTGCCCCTGTAAAGTACCTCCCGGGAGCATGATCTGACACTGCAGATTTAAATAATATGATTTTGGCTTTATATTTTTCAATAGTTTTTAGTATTTTGACATGTATTACGTTATGAGGAATGCACACAATAGCGCTGCCTCTCTCCATCATTGCCTCTATTTGTCACTGTCACCTTGTTGCAATAATGAAAACGTAGACAAATGGACTATAGGAAAAGGATTTATTCCTCCAACACCACACCAACTGACCAGCCCTCTACCAGAGTCAAATCCAACTGACTCATGGAATCCCTGATCAATGCCAGTTCTAGATTACTTCCCCACATTCCAAATACCCAACCAGTAGTTGAAGAGAAAGCCACAATACACCTTTACCATTTTAGAGGTTTATGTAACACCTACAGCTAGGAAGGTATACTGAGGTCCTGGGGGCATGGCTTCGTTGTGCTTGGTTCACCTGGCAAGCACTGACAATGGTAACGTTGCTGCCATGTAGTCCCAACTCATGTGTGACACCTGCAGCCAATCGTGGGTTTTTAACCAACATAAATTTCAACTCTGAGATTCATAAGTGCATATTCATTTATTAATACATATTTTCATAGCACACACTGCACAAAATAATTGCTTGTAGGTGCTATACAGACGGAGAAGAGGTGGGGGAACATTGAGAGTCAGAGAAGTTTAGAATGGTTAGGTTTCCAGAATGCAAGGAGATTGTTAGAGTTCTGTGAGTGTCGAGAAAGGCTGTTCCCGGGGTGTGGTGCGGCCACTGGAAAACGCCTGTCTTCTCTGGATTTGGAGTTGCTTTTGAAGATTGGGAGGGCGAGTCTTTAGTGCGTAGGGGTCCCTGGAATATATTTCTTATTATTTTGTTCTGTAGGTACATGGGTGCTTAGAAAACAGGACATTTTAAAGTGAGGCAAAGGATTTTGAAAGTGATCCCGTTTTTCACAGACAGCCAGTGGTTATTATTGGAGTAATGGGTAATGTGGTTTTTCACAAGTCACGAAAGAGGCATGGAGCCATTTTCTGGGCTTCCCGAAGTATGCTCACTTGGTACGAGCCGAAATGTAATGGAATGAGTTGTAGTAGTCTACAAAGAAATTACAGATTCCCGAATGAAGCGTGCTACAGACTTAAAATCACGAAATAGCTGAAGGTGTTAAAGATGACAGGGAGAGTTCGAACCTAAGAAAACCTTCTTGTCAGGATTTAGAGGTAGCTGCAAAAGTCTATCCTACATATCGTGTAGCTTGACTTTAATTCCAGGTTTTTCATTATTGTGTGCCAAGTCAGAAGTTTGCCAGATTTTCAAAACAAGAATGTGTCGTATTGCAGACTTGTTGACTTGTTGATTTGTGATTCTTGATGGAGAAATTGTGGACCATGATCTCATTTTGAGTGGCCCGATAATTTTCAAAATAGTTTTTCTTTTTCTAATGAATCCAGATACACTGGGTGTGATAAAAATTACACCCCTTGTTAAAGTTCAGCAGGTCATACCTTCTAGAACTTAAAGGGAGAAAAAACAGTCTGGAAAATAGAGGGACATGCAGATTTTGGTGTGGTGTGGCAATAATTATCACACTTGTTAAATTCCGAACACCTCAGCTTTTTTCAGATGAGATAGTTATCGCATGTACTATTGGGCCACTGGTTATCAGGGCCATAATTTCTGCAGGATCTGAAGTCTTCCTGAAATAAAGAAAAATGACTTCAGAATGTTTTCTTCACTTTAGTATTTACTGGTGTTGCTTTCTCTGATGCAATGGTACTAGCTTGAGTTTGCTAACTGGGGGAATGCTTGCCCCTTCTCAAAATACAATGCATATCACATAGTTCTACGCTTTTGAATAAGATGATTTGTAAAACAGGAGGGAAATGAAATACACGGTCAAATTTATAAAGCATTTTCACGTTAAACTAAATTGTGCTAATGTACAGTGTTCAACTAGGTCTGTACAGAGTGTGAATCAGAATGGTAGCTGCACTTTGCAAACCACGGACACAACCTTGTTGCTTTGTGAGCTTGAATGGGATTTTGCGGGGTGGGGGGATAGTAGGACAACTTTTGTGTTGATTTTAAGACGCCCGGCCTGTTAGGGGTGTGCCATACATCGAGTACAATTGTGTCTCCTCCTGTAAGTATCCACCTGTGAGCATCTGTTATCCTGGTTCTTGGCCCTAGCCTAACCCCTGTCTAGGATGTGTGTGAAGGCCTAGTACTGTTCTTTGATGTGACTGCAGTATTGGCCCCATCCTGCACCTACAGGGGCATACTCTTTTTTTAATTAAGATAAGACTACCATTCCTGTCATGGGTACTAGCATGTAGAACGGTGGTGGGAGCATTTTGTTTTTCATTGATCGTATAGTCATGACCAGACCTTGTGATCTGTATCACAGGGGAAGTGACCAACTGGCTCACTCGTGTAAAGTTGTGCTTCTACAAGCAGGATCCAGATCCATGTGCTAACATCACAGTGCATGTGTGCCTGTAGCCTGTGTAATACTGTTGCCACTTGGACCCAGAAGCAGATTGCATTTCTACCTTAACCACCAGTAGATCAGCCCTCCTCAGCTGCTGACTTGCCACCCGCCCAGGTGGAAGAGAACCCTATTAGAACCGTGGAACCCAACTTCCAGCTGACTTACCATTTGCCCTAAACAGGCATGCCATTTCGAAGAGGGCTGCACTCCAGTCTTAGAGCCTTCAGACTCACCTTGCAGTCCAGAGTCTGCTCCAGGGGTTGGAGCTGAGGGCCAGCGCGCCTGCAGCCAGTGCACCTTGCTTGCCCAGGGAGTAGGACACAAACTGAAGCACACAGAAGCCTGGCCGAGGCCACCGCATAGATTCACATTTAGTGAGACACATAAGACTGCAAACTCTGCCTGATGGGGGAGTGCACTGGACCCATGCCTGAGCCCCACACCAGAGTTACCCTTATGTTGAGAGAGATTGATGGGAGGTGGTGGAAGAGCAGATGAGATATCTTTGCTTTTAGGGCAGTTTTCACATACCAGAGGCTCTGAGTATCTCCGTATCTGTAGTGTGTAATATTAGCTTTACATTAAAGTACTTCTCTTTTATATAGATGAGCACTGGTCTGAATATTCAAATTATTATGCTGTTGGGTATTTGTTAAATGCTGAGCCTGTTGTATTCCCATGCTAACCTCCTTGAGACGTCTGTGATTGTCAGTCGTTGCTACCATTGAGAGTCAGGTGCAGTGGATGTAATTGTCCCAATTTTCAGAACCATAGAAAGATGGACCATTGGACATCAGAGGCAAATGGACCCAGCTCCCATGGCTGAAGCCCAGTAGCCCGTGGTCCCGCGAACAGCATAGGGCAAAGCTTATTCCTTCATAACACAGGCAGAAATATGTGCAAAACATTTTCAAATTTCACATTTAGATTTGAGAATGTTGGGGGTTTATTCAATATGAATTAGTACACCACTTGGCTTAGGCATGTAGTCAAATAATATCGAAACAGGTGTCACCTATTTAGTGATCTTCTGTAGCTAGATTGCGTATATGCGCACTTACTTTATTTATCCTCAGCACATATAAGGTGCATGCTGCAAAGCGCAAGTGTTCCACAACGGATTAGCAGACCCTGGGTTTTTTGTATCACAATTATGAGAAGTGCATTTGCACAACCCACATCTGTTTGTGTGGTTGTATATGTAACAAAGTGTTGGAATAAATTAGACCTGGATGTGTAGCGATTTGACCCCTGGTTCAGAAAATGTGAGACATCCCATATAGTTTGGTATCAACAAGCTCCCAACAGCATGATGTTTTAATTAGATACCTCATGTGTAACCTCAACAGTACACTTTAGGCATAACATTACACACACATATCAAACAAAGCAAGGTATGCCTTCTAGGCACCTATTAAGTGAACTGGAGTAATGGGGTGGTACTGCAATACCTAGTGTTATGAAGCTGGGGGTACTGGTAACACCACATCTCACTATTACTCTAGGATCACAAGTTGCATCTGTATAGCCACCTATAGAATGGGGAATAGCATACTGGACATGAAAAGAAGCACACTTATTCTTTCTTCCTTATTATTGCTTTATTCCACACAGAAGAAATAGACATACAACCCTGGCAGATGACAGCAGCAACTGTCCCACTGCCTTACAGATTATCCCACAATTCTACATTCTAAGTCATGTTGCCAGGCACCCCCAACCTGCTATCATCTAAATACAACACAACTCAGTGTTTCTGCATTGTTTCAAGCAAGCAAACCTCTAATTCCTCTCTTTTTACTGAGGCACTGACCAGGAGGATTTTCAATAGTAAAAAATGTGAGATTAATGCACAAATCCCTCATCGCTTGTGTTTCCTGATCCAGACGGTAACTCTCTTTACCAGCCAGACCCAGAATACCAATGTTTGTTTGTGGTGTTGACCACAAACCAAGCTAAAGGGCAGCAGTGCAATGTACCTGGTCCAAGGCAAAGATCCAGTCAACGTGTGTTTGGAGGGATAGCAAAAGTGAACTGTTGCTGCCAATCATAATGAGGACCTTAATAGGGTATCACAATGCTCACTAGAGAAATGCCATCTAAGAGTTTAAAACACCGCACTACAATAGCACACCCTAGGCACACCAAAGCACAGATCCTAAGCACACATCCCACACAGCTTGAATATAATGTCAGCCAGTGTTCATCCAGACCACCTGAAAGAAATACGTAAGCAGTTCGGTTGAACTACACCAACCTCTCCAGCACAACTCACTACTCATTAAAACTGCACCACTTCCCCATAAGACCACCTCCACCACAAAACTAAATCAGATTTTAGTCTGCAATGGAAACTAAAGAACAGTAATTGATTAGCTGGGGACTGCAAGAAGCCACATTGCTATAGTCAACGCCTTTTATGGTATTCAGTTTACAAGCCTTTGAAGCCTGAACTGTCCTTGCCACCATGCAAACTCTTGGGTTGCAGATCACAGTAGATGTCAGGGTTGAACATTTAATAATGGCATTCTGTGCTAGCAACCTGAGACATTTAAAACAAGCTGGTTCAGGCTACTAAAATATGCAGTCAGAGGCTATTTTGAGGTTGCTTTCTGACAATCCCCTTTATACATCTAGGAGTTAAAAAAAACCTAATAGAGCAATTAAAGCCAACGTAAAGGTTATCAGTCCTCGAAATACATTTTCTCTTAAATTATGTACGTATATTGGAGAGTAACTGGCCCGTAAGCTACACACATTGAAATCATGTTGAAGAAAGTGCATCTTGGCTGTTTAAAGTAGGTCATTGTTTTGGTCTATTTTGTTCATCATTCATGATGTGTAAAGGCAACTGACTTGCCAAGGATGCTGACATTGTGATTCCGTGTTTTTCTCGGTCACAGTCCTACGCAATTTCGCCACAAATATTTTAAATACATAAACACGATTTATATACATAGAGGTACTGACAAGTATCCCCTTAGTGATCTTGATTTATACTGGTGAACTTGGTTGTATTTATAGCAATTCACAGTGGTTATTGAGAGCATGGGTCCAGCAAAACAAGGAGTATGAAACAGATGGGGAACATCCACCAAGCATTTAGTTGAGACCTTACAAGACAAACTAAACTTGGCTATTCGGAACGAAATTGCTATTTAAACGCAAACGTGAATCCATACATAACGCTGTGAGAACATTTTCAGAATTTGTTAGTACCTTTTAGCAAACAGGTATGATGTGATTCATACTGATCTCAGCCCTTTCTTAACTCTACTTCAAATGTTAACCGTTTCGGTGGGATGTGCTATGAAGAAAGGACCGTTCCCTTTCTCTAGCGAGAATCTTCTGTTGCTGAACAACTAAATAATTCCTGAAGCCAGTTTTGTTTTCCTCAGGTTGACTCCAAGAAGGAGAACTGAGGTGAAATCAAGACTAGGCTCCTAGGAATATATGTGGCTCCTGCACTTACACTTAAGAAAGAAAATACTAAGGGGCATATTTACAAGCCCCCTAGCACCACCTAGCGCCACCCTAGCTTAATTGTTTTTTACACTAAGGCGGCACTCTGGTGGCCTTTCCCCTACACCAGATTTACAAAGTGGTGCAATGCATGCATTGCGCCACTTTGCAACGCTTTGCTCCACATAATGCCTGCGCCAGGCGTAATGCATGCAAGGGAGGCGTTTTGACTCAGGGAGGTCCAAAAAAGTGTCTCAGTGCAACTTACAACATTTCACTACACCAATTTTTCCATCATTTTTAATGCCTGGTTAAGGCAGGTGTTAAAATGACGCACCCATTAAAATCGAAATGCATCCCTGTGCTTTGCTGGACTAGCGTCAAAATATTTGAGGCTTGTGCAGCAAAGAACCACAATAGCATCAAACAGTTAGACTCTATTCTCCTAACGACCACCATGGTGCACCATATTGTAAACACGCCGCAACCATGGTGTTGTTAGGTGGGGAAGGATCAACGCAAGAAAAGTGTCACATCAGGACCAATGCGCCACTTTCATGTAATTATCATCCTAAGTACTGGTTGCACTAGCATTGTAGGAGGAGACGGGGGATGTTGGCAATAGAAGAAAAATGTGACTTGAGGTCTCAGGGCGTGAGGTCCACAGGAAATGAGGGTAGGCAACATCTTCTCTTGTACGGGGTCCGTGTCTTTGCTTGCATTAGGATCCATGGCAAAACTTTAGTCAGAATGCTATAACATAAATTGAACTTTAAAATTTATAATTTCTGGTGATGTTTCTATCTGTCCGACAGTCCCAGACCACCTCCTCCATCAGTCTTTCTTTGCAGAGCGACTCACGATTAGGAGTTGGGGGAAATTCCCGGATCCAGCGCAGACAGAAATGTGTGCAGTTATTGAAAATCCATATTGTTCGATAATGATCACCCGCTGTTTTTCCCTGACAAGGTTTACTAGATAAAAAGTAACAAAATCTATCAGAGGGAAAGGACTGATAAAAAACAAAACATGGAGATAAATACCATATGCGGCAAAACTTTGAGTAGCAGTCATTTCCAGCACCCGGAAAAAACCTCACCCCATGGTACTCGTATTTGATTGATGCAGTAAAGACCATCTGAATTCCAACAACCTCGCAATCAGTGCCACAAAAGGAGAACTTGAGGGGTCAGCATGGTCACTATTCTGCCCGATGCATTTCAGAAAAGCAAAATTTGAAGCAGTGTCTGCAAAACCCGTCCTGAGCTTAGTGAAACAGCAGAAGTCCAACTAATGTTGAAATAACTGTTTTTTTTTTACACAGAACTGCCTCAACAAACAACAACTCCTGGCTGCTATCCGCCAAATGCAGCAGTTCTTGAAAGGGCAAGAAACTCGGTTTGCAGAAGGAATCCGCATTATGAAGAACCGCCTAGCAACCATACAGAACTCTGTGGCTAAGGCAGTCCCTGAACCACCAACAGGTAAGCACACTCATCCACTATTTTGCATGGTTCTGTTTTTCGTGTCCATTGAAAAGGAGGTGGAATAATCTTGATAGAGTCTTGTGTGCATAACATTCTGTGAGAGAAGTGTAGCCACCACTGGTGCAATAGTTGGAGCGGTTCTGTGACTCTAGTGTATGAGGAGATCACTGATTCTGAATTATCACTGTCTTTTAGTCTATTACTGTCCAATGAGGCTTCAGTGCGGAGTTTCTTAAACTTAAACTTTTGACTTCTGTGGATCCTCACTGTACCAGTACTGGAATCCGAGAACCCCCTCTGACACATTATTGAAGCCCCGGACTTCTGGTTTAAACAATGTTTACAATTTGAACCTCAGAAGAGAGCCCAGAAACACGTGTATATCTAGCAAATACACAAATATTGAAATATTTTAATTAATTCACAATCAATCATAGAGAAATCTGAATTTTATTTATTATGTGGGAGGTTGAAGTATTTCAACATTTAGTTTTAAATCTCAAATATAAAGAAATCTGCTAAACTCTAGGATATTACTTTGCCTTTTTTGCTCCCAATGCATTCTCTCTTCTCTCTTAGTGCATCTATTGAGGCCACACATCGTCCCATCGTCACTATATTCTCTCTGCTGTCATTGCGCTGGTCCAACAAATTAAGCATAGGATACCAACTAAATGTTTAGTCTCCAGTTTCAATATTGTTCATATTTACAGAACATTTTAATATTCTTAAGTTTACTTCTTTATTTATATATACTTTATTCATTTTTGTATTCTTTAATTTTCGAAATTGTCCCAGACCCCTGAGTTGGTTTTGGGGACCCTGAGCGTTCCACAGACTGCAGGTTAGGAATACCTGCTCTAGGGGGGACTATTTCCTTTCTTGCACTAGGGTCCATTGTGACTTTACTACAATGTTAATACAAGACCAGAAGAGATGCTTCTGTGTATGTATGCATATATCTTTATTGTATAAAAATATTAAAATATTCTTTACAACAAAAAACTTCACATCAATCAACCTAATAAAAATTTCTAATATTTCTAATTCACTAAATCACGTTTCAATGAGGTGGTGATATGGAAGATCTAAAAATGTAGTTAATTTCCCAAATGATTGAGCATAGTTAGCAGAACAAAAGTAAGCAATAGTATCCCTGATAGTTCTACAATTGAACATGATAAATATAGGCTTGAAGTATTTCCTCCTTAGATCAAGTAGTGCCGGACATAAGGAAATATTATGTTCTATGAATATCCTTCCTTATAACCACCATAGACAACAAAGCTTTTATGGCAAACAATTTGGATTCCAAGAGCCTTTGAATTGACATAGGGGTATAAGCATAAGACAAAATCTTAAATACTTTACTTTACAACCTGGCAAAATAATATGCATTCAGTATTCTTGTTTTATTCTGGAATAAGAGTTGATGGTGTAATGCATGTCTGTAGTTCCCTGCTGTAGACAGGTTTACAGCTCTCACATTTTTCCTAATAATACACTTTTATAGCCTCTTAGCTGAGAACAAAGCATATTTTAAAAGATCAATTAGGTAGGATGATTTGGTTTCCGCAATTATCCAGTTGATCTCAACAAGATTCAGGCCTGAGGTGTTATAACCTGTAGTTGCCAATTGTTTATGTATCAAAGATCTCAGGAAATCTTCCTTTGCCCCCATGCAATCACAAATATAATTTATCTTGATAGCAAAGTGTCTGAAAATGAATCTTATTTTTCTTCATGGGATAGAAGAAAGTTCATTTAACAGAAATCTAATATTTTATTTACATATGTGTATTTTGATAATACTTTGCGGAAACAATTATTGATTCACATAGTAAAGAGGGAACTAGTTTTGATTCTAATATCTTTAACGCTTGAATAATTGTGTGCACACCCCATGGACGTTCGAAAATCTTTTGACAGCCTCTGTGGTAACCTGGGCCTTAGATTTCAAATTTTTGATGTGATTCATCCATTTTAGCTTATTGTCTATTGTTAGGCTAAAAACCCCATATGCTGTAATTTCCTTGAGAGCCTGGCCTCCTATATATATCAGTTTAGTAGATAGTGAGATTTACCAAATACCATTATTTTAAATTTTCACATGTTGACTTTTAAATCATTTCATAAATTTAATTTCTATAAATTTGATAACTGTGTTTGTAAATCTGATGGAGTTAAAGAGAACATGATTTTATCGTATGTATAGGCCAGATAGCTGATTGCCTTTCCTTCTATGCTAGGGGAAAGAGCTTTGCTATGGTTTAAAAATGATGACAAATCAGCAGCGTTCAATGAAAAGGGCAGCGGAGCAAGAGTACAACCTTGTTTTGAGAATATTTGCTGATACAAATATATTTGTTCACTTAACCTGGAGCATCGAGCAGCATTATTGTAAAGAGTAGTAGGGTACGATTCATTCCCAACTTTCTATATTTTTCCCAAAGTTTGCTCCAACTAGCTTTATCAAAAGCAGAAGAGTAATCTTCATAGCAAGGATACAGACTAAGATTAATTTTGGGGTTTTATTTACTAATAGTTTCAGAGCAATAATATTATCAACCACTGTGCCTCCAGGGCTGAAACCAGATTGGGAAATAGATATTACATTGATGCATGCATGTAAACATTTTCTGTTGTAAATTTTGTGAAAAGCTTATAATCAAAAACAGCAATGAGCTGATAATTATTCACATCCTTCTTTGAGCCTTTCTTGTGTAGTGGATGAATAACAGCTTCTTTCCATGAAGACAAGAAAGTGCCTGATTCCAGGACCTGTGCTCAAGGGGCGTAACACAACTTCCTCCACAGTAAAGCGTATGCTTTAATCATATCTAGTGTTATACAATTTGGCCCAGACGCTTTAGATAAGCCCTATTTTTTTTTTTTTATTAAAGACTCTCTTTCTTCCTTGGACATCCATAAATCAGTGTTTGAAATAAGAGATTCATATGACGCAAAACTGCTGCTGACATAAAGACTGTCAACATATAATTTCCATGACTTGCATGGAATAAAATGATCATTGCCACATCTGTGAGATCCAGCACCACTCACTAGTAGGGACCAAAATAGTTTAATGTTGCCAGTTTTGATAGATTAATATAGTTTTAACAGAGCATCATATGGACCCTTCGATTACTTTTTTGAATTTCACATCTATAGTGCTTTCTATCATTCTTCATCTTTATATTTCTCCAAGGGGTAGTTTAAGTTTTTGGCAGTCTTCAAAGCTGTTTTTGATGTTTTCATTTAGGTGTAATCAGAGTGAAACCTACATCTAGAATAAAAGATTACTCTTTGTCGATTTTGAAGAACTGAAATAAAATTTACCTGTAAAAAATTGTCCCAATACCTACACCAACTGGGAATTGAGGGTGGACGCATCTGTGAAGCCACGGAAGAAGTTAGACAATTTTGTTTGCCTAAAAGCAACAATTTATTGCTCAGAGCCCTTTAATTATTTTTGAATTTATTTAATAGGCATTTTTATCCAAATGCAAACATCACGCTTCCATGCATCATAACTAACCTATAAAGTTATTTATTGTGGATTGTGAGAACTTTCTTTCCTTTTAAAATTTGATAGACTTCACATAACGTAAAGGAGGCAAGGTACAATAAAGTAAAATCTTTGATACTTTTTGAGTTAGTTGAAATAAAAGTGGATTCTGCTGGTGATCTGAAGAAAATCTCCCATTCAGAGTTCAAAAGCCAAGATCCAAAAATAACTTCCATATTACATAACTTTTTGGTTTAGTGTTATCCCACCAACTGGTTGTGGTAGTGGCTGGGATGTTACTTTATACTTCAGCTGAATCAACTGCAGTGCGAGCCCTCCTATCACGCACTCACCTGGTTCCAACCGCAGAGGCGATGCTGGACTTGTTATCCCCCCGGAGGGCAGCCCATGAACAAAAAACCCTAAATCCTTAAGTCATACACTGCTTTCGAGGGGAAGGGGGTTGGGACAAAATGAGAAAAGATAGGCTTGTGGCACAGGTCCTGCTCTACAACACTGTGTACAAGGTTTTGCACTCCCTAGACCTTTTGTGTTGGTATGGATGTAGTGCACTGGAAATAACAAGAATAAAGAATAGTTTAGCAACAATTCTCAGCATACAAAGAATATGTAGTTATTCTCAACATTGTACACTTACATGCTTCACTACAAGTACTGCATGAGAGCAGGTACAAATAAAGATTCAAGTTTGGAGTTTCTGGCACTCCCACGATTCATTGTACATTCAGTTCTCTGCACAAGTTTATATACATATATAGTGTGCTCTAATAAATCCTTTCTTGTTCCTATTACAACAATTCGTCAAGAATTACTGGTGGGCAGATTTCAGTTCTAAAATAATTCAAGTATGGAGTGCCCACTTTAAAAAGGAGTTCAGTTCAGAGTGCTAAAGCTATTGAAACAAACGTTGTATCCGATTTCCAGAAAGCAAGCTTTCTCTATTCAGAACTCAGTCTATAGATAGTCTTAGATTAATTGAAGGATTAGTGCACACTAACCTGTGATCAAGTACTTAGCCTTGTCTCTTCTGCTTAAAACTGGAATCCAGAGGAAGTTTTTGTAGCTATTGGGCAGGGAGCCAAAGAGGAGAGGAATCGTCACATTGTAAGCAAAGACAATGAAAGAGTTGTTGGCGTCACGATCACAGGAGATGCAGGAAGCTTGAGTTGAGGAAGACTAGAGAGCTGGAGGAATCTGATCGATTCAGGAAGTGAGTGCAGGGATGATGCTTGCTCAGGACAGGAACGAGGTCAAGCACTGACTTGAGTTTCGGGTGCAGCTTAAATACTCTGTGGCTGACTCCTGAAAGGCATGTGATTCACACGGGAGGCAGGAAGGTTCCAACAGGCCTTGGGAGAGAACGTGAAATATATAAAGTACACTGTTCCAAAAGCTTATGGATTATCCTTGGGAACCACTGGTCTCAGGAGCAAGAGCCCTCAAGCATCACAATGGATGACTAGTATCATCATTGGGAATTGCTCCACACCAAGCTGGCGCTGCAATGCCTGGCGGGCACCCCTAACGGGGGGCTCTAGACCATCTTGAGCAGATTGTTATGCAGTCAGAGGTACTGATATTCAAGCACCAATGCAAAAAAAAACAGGGAGAGGTCAAAAAGTATAGTTAAAATTGGTTATTCATCTTCCTATAAACATCAGTATTTTAATCAGTAAAGCGGAGATGAAGACCAAGATTAAAACAGAGAATCAAAAGTCATATATAGAGTGTAATGCTCAAAGACTTTTGCGTAATGCTAGGGACTCAGGATTATAGTAGAGTCTTTAGGAACAGGTCAACATGTTTCGCGTCTGTTGGTCCATACGGATCCATTGACGCTTCATCAGGACCAAAAAAGAAGAATCACCTCTTCACAAAAATATATATATATTGAAAATAGCCACCACTGGTGGGGTAGAAAAACCATTAACTTACATTTAAGTATACTGGTTACAACAGGTCACCCTAGAATATAAGCACATAGACAGACAAAAACACCAGAACAAAAACCCATAAAGTGGTTAGTGGTCAGTGAATAGATAAAATGAAAATAAAATAAAACATGTGATAGGTCCAAACCACATGCTTGTAAATGGGCTTACCATCCCTAAATTGAGGAAGGACCCCTTGGGTAACACGTTCCTGGGACTCAAAAACGACACTGAATGAAGTAAATATTAAAAAATATTAACAAGTTATGTTAGCTGTAATTCCTAGGTAGAGTTACGCTTTAGAGTTGAAAGTTGATGTTATGAATTAGTCAATATCACAAAGCCCGTGCTTAAATGATCGTAACGCGGCAAGTTCAAAAGACAAAAATACATTAACTCAACCTCGTTGTCGGGGCACACCTAAATAGTAGCAAAGAGTCTGATCTTAAATCACCTCAATGGTTAAATAACCTTACCGTAATTGCCGACGGTCCAAACTTGGGAGAGAACACCTGTCAACCTAATGGTTTTGACCTTTGGTGCAAGCAGGTGCAATCAGTTAACACTAGCAGGTGGAGTCAATAGGTCTTGGCAGTTGGAACCAATAAACAGAAGCAGGTGGAATCAATTACGATTAGCAGGTGGCAACAGTAGGTCATGGCAGTGGATACCAATAAACAGAAGCAGGTGGGATCAAGTAACATTAGCGGGTGGAGTCAACAGGTCATGGCAGTTGGAACCAATAAACAGAAGCAGGTGGAATCAATAAACAGTAGGTGGAGTCAATAGGTCATGGCAGTTGGCACCAATAAAAAGGAAACATTTTAATTCCTCCCAAGTGTGCAAACCCAAAAACTACTTGAACAACGGTACCAGAATGTTCTAATGGATTCATGTGCCCTGGTAGGGACCATGGGCTCTAAAGGGTGTTTATCCTGGTGTTGCAGGATGCCATGAAGTGCCGCAAGGGAAAAACACATGAGCCCTGTGTATCAAACCACAGTACAGAGGATGCAAGAGGGGATTGTGACACACCCAATAATTATATAATAAGTTATTGTAAAAATGTCTAGTGATAATAATCATGTGGTAAGAATTGTGATCAAGGATGGACTCCAATTCATCGAGTACCACTCAGATACTTGATTTGCTCTTCATTCATTATGGAGGGAAGTAAACATTAATATTAAAAGTGATCTTGCCCTTTCCGACCCAGCTTGAGTTGTTAGGATGAAGTCTGATTTAGAGTTAATGGGTGTGTTTTTCAAATTTATGCTGTTATGTATTAAAGTTATCAATCCTTGGGCCAGGTGACCCATGGAACTCTCCTTTGCATGAATTTTGAATCAAAAAGAAAATTGATCAATTGAAGGGTTCTGTGTGCCATGTTTCCTGCAGGCAGACTATTTGATATGAGTCTAGACAATTGATCAGATCATTGTTACTGTACCTTAAATGTCTTTGAATGCCTGCCATGCTCCAAGAGCAGATAAGTAACATGCCATTTTTGAAAGAAGCCCTATCATCTTTTTGGTTAGGTGTAAATAGGTGCTGCCAAGTTTTGAGTGGGATTCTGAGCCAATGAATTTGTAACGGTAACCTGATGTTTAGATGTCAGATGTTTAACAAAATGTTAATTGCTAGGTTCAAGTTATGTGAAGCACTGGATGGCTCTTGAAAGTGGCTTATTTTATTGATCAGTCTGCCATGTTCCCTAAATTGTTTTTGGAATATATGAGAATATTTTCGTTTGGATGAATTTGACAGTAGGATACCCCAGGAGGCTAATTCGGTTTCCCTCCCCATTATTTTTCTTACAATAGCTTCCGTTGACCAAATTATCCTAAAGATTTCATTTTTGGAGCTGTAATTTTGAGCAAACCTTATAACTACTAAATCTGAGGAAGACAGGTCTTGCAGTTCTGGAAATTGATAGTATTTTTAAAACCTTTTGTCTGTTAAGGATGTTAAATGAATCTTGTGAAATGTGTTCTGGTGTAAAATTGAGAGCAATAAGGTCCGTATTGTAGCATTATAAGGACGTATAAGGGAGAAAATAGATGATAGTTGTAATCCTCTTGCTGAAGTATCTGATAACTGCTTCGGTGGGGAGGGACTTCGGTTAATTGTTCCATCATTGGCTTTTGGTGTTTGATGACACTGTGAAGAACTGTAAAGGTTTGGTGATAATTGGTTGTATCCTTTAAGGTTCCCCACTGTTGTACTTGATACATTTTTGGCGAGAGTTACAAAGCCATCAGCTATGGTTTTTTTGATATTCGTGTACTGTAGGTTTCCTTGGTACTGGCCATTCAGGGGATTAGATGAACTAACAGCTCCATCAGCAACCAGGGTAAGTGCAGTATGGGACATCTCAGTGTCTCTGATTATTAAAGATGTTCAGGACGGCTTCATCATTTAAGGTGTTTTTATTAGACTACTCAGTTTATCATCCACTTTATTCTTGAGCTCAGATTAGTTGGTGGGAGCCATTTCCCTAATCTTTTCGGGACCATCTTTATGATTAAAGATAGGAAAAAATATATATTATTTTTAATTAGATTATGATCCGTCTGTACTGTAAGAGGATCTTTGAGATTTGACATTTTTGTTTCATCTTCTTAGCTTTCTTAGACAGCATTTACTGAAGCAGGGTTAAATTTCATCTAATGGCTCACTCTGTAAGATATCAGTTGGAGATACATTGTTCTCTTGCTGTTTCTGTATTGATTCAGCCTCAGTTTCTTCTACCTGGATTGGCTAACAAATATCTGTATCTAGGTTACCAAGAGCGTCATAAACTGAGTTTTTAACACCATTGTTCCCAATTTGTATTAATTTTAGCAGTTTTCAGACATATAGCTGTATTAGATTCCTTGCTTCTATCATCAGGATTTATCTGTGCTGAATCCAGCTTGATCATCTGTAACTTACCAGGTAATAGTTGCAGCCAGTGAAAAATGTCATCAAGTCTTGACAGATGATGAGATAAGTATAGTTCCTGTTTTTCTACAGATTTTAGCTGTTTAAAGGGCTTACTTGAAGTTCACTCACATTTTGAAGCTCAACTCTTAAGTATTTCAACAAGGAAATTTGTTCCACATAGCTTGATGCCTTAGCATCAATAGAATCTCCCATTGTTGAAAGACTTGTAGTGATCACTCCTATTGCTTGCAATACTGAATACACAGAGTGAGTAGATGAATCTTTTAGGACCTCTTGGTCCATCCTAATATTAACTGAGTTGTTTATTTTTGTGCACTTGGAAACTAGACTCCATTTCTGAGGTGGGTAGAGCATCTAGACCGAAAAGTTCTAGTAACAATATGAGTAGTCCAGTGAGTATGCAAGAAGGTTGTGAGGTATTTGATCATCTTTTGAACAGCATGGAAACTTTTCAATTGAGTCCTCATCCTCCCAGTCATTTCTATCAGGGGGTCAATACTGTACATTGAGTCTTAATCTGGATTACAGATAAATGAGTGAGCACTTTCTGTTATGGTGCTGATTATAGGAAATTTTGAAAATTTATATTATGAGGGGGGCGAGTGCAGTAGTCAAACAAATTTTGTGTTAGCAACACTCAAATCAGAGGATGAAAGATTTATGTTCATTGGAGGGGATGCTTGCCGTAAGGCACATTTACTATACTGGTAGATTCTGTGGTGGAGAAATTCTTCTTGAAGCAATCTCTGATTGAGATTTGTTTTATTGTTTTGGCAGCCAATACTTGATTGTATTGGTGAGTCACCATGATCCATTTGCATTATGCACCCATTACCTGAACTCCCTTCAGGCATAATTACAGATTATTTTGCCAGCTTTTTTTGTGACCTCTAGGTCAATCACACAATCAGTCAAAACAAGACAGGACGTATAAAATGCACAAATAAAGCTTACCCAAAACATAAAACGGTAAACACAGAAAAGAATAAAGAGAGAATCATCGGCTAATTAGATCCTTAGATTTCCAGCTTTTAAGGTGTTTCCAGGTTTTTCCAGGATTTGGTTATAAAATCACCAACTGGTAGTCAACTGGTATTTAAATACTACTGACAGAATGGGATTGCAGTGTGCAACAAAAACAAGAGATTTTCTGAGGGCAGAAGCAAGAAGACCCTTTTAGCCCCTGCGCCTTTTTGACTCAATACTGGGATGATAATTCAGTCTGTGGTCGCCTTTCATGTGACCTTGTGTAGAGAAACAGTAATCTCCCCCAACACCGCTATCCTCAGTACAAGCACTGTTGCACCCCCAGCTCCTGCTTGACTGTTATCCTTCCCTCCTCACCTGACCAGGCTCACCTGTTGCCTATGATGCAGGTGGCTGACTAAAATCAGCCTGAACCAAGCGACCACTCTGTGCTGACGCATGTGAACAGTCTGAGCCACCTGAGGGCAACTGAGGTACACCCAAGACACGAGAACCACCAACTGCTGTCATGGTATGGTAATCTTTTTCAGAAATACTTCTGTGAAACTTGATTTGTATTACTTCCTCACATATTCAAGTTTCTCCTCACTGAAACTGATTTTTTGTTTGCAGTTCAAGGTGGTACTTAGGTGCTCTAAATAATAACTTTGTTTTCACAATCTGGACATCATGATTGACCGGCTGATGATGTGTTGAACTTTATGGTCATATGGCCAGTTTTAGAAAAACATGGACATTTCACTTACAAGTTTCTAAACTCACCAGGTGACTGATTTCCACTTTTAAGGAACTGACAAACATTTACATAAGTACTCCTGGAAACTGGTGACATATTTGAGTTAGCAACAGTGTGCTGTCCTACCTTTGTGCATGCTATATAAAGCACATCACAACAAAACTGTAACAGGACAGGATGACATTTATACTCATAGCTGTCCAAATATGATCTGCTCATGAAGGACACCAGAGCTGCAGTCCCAGAATAGCAAACGATGAAATGCTTAAGGTCGAATGGCACACAGCATCTGTGTGGAGAGACCTGCTGAAACTCCAGTTGTTTGACAGGATGTTGACAGCAACAATATTGAGGTACACAAATAACATTCAAAAATATTCTATACAAATATATTAAGTGTACATATTTTATATTTAAACTACAAAAATATTGTGGAACAGAATATCACCAAAAAATATAAAATTATTGTTTTATTAATACATATTGAATAAGTAATTTATTTAAAATATTAAATTAGTAAATAGTGAAATGCTCTAAAAAAAATAATAGTTTCAATATAGTATGTTGAAAGTATTAAAAAATGTGTGTGTGTGTGTGTATATATATATATATATATATATATATATATATATATACACATATATATATATCATCACTTAAAAAAAACAAAGATTACAGTTAGGTGCTGAATTTACCTGCAGAAAAGCCAGAGAAATTACGTTATAATTATAGTTATTTCAAATAACTATAACTTGAGCCCTAAGGTAACTATAACTCGCACCCCTACTACGCACAATTTTTTCTTCAATAATTTGACTGATAATGTTTCATTGATATTTTTATTGACATTATAAAAGTTGTTATGAGTGCTTTTATGTTTGTGGTAATGAGCAGTGCATGGTGAGGGAGCAAGTTATAGTTACCTTAGACCACAAGTTATAGTTACTTGGAATAACTATAACTATAACTGCTTAATTTCTCTGGTTTTGTGTGAGTCTTTGGTTTTGTAAGTGAATTTCCATGTTTTTTTAAATTTCCTAACTATAACATCCCTGTAACATTTGTTTTTTTCAGTGAATCTCTATTGTTTTTTTAATGTAAAGTAATTTTCATTACTATACATTAATCCAAAGTATTGCCGCCAGGCCCTGGGGCTAACCCCTTATAACCACCCAACCCCGCACTGCTCACAGTCTTTGGCTGTGCACGGCAGGGGTTGATAGCCTCCGGCCAGGCCCTCTGGCCAACCCCCATAACCACCCAACCCTGCGAAGTGCATGCCCATTGGTCGTATACAGCAGGAGTTGTCCATAGGGCCTGTCTCACTGGGAGTGAGAATAGGTGTGAGAGGGTGTCTCTGGGTGTGAGAGTAGGTGTGAGAGTGTGTCTCTGGGTGTGAGAGTGCATGTGAGAGTGTCTCTGTGAGTGGATGTGTGAGTGTCCGTGTGGGTCTGTAAGTGGGTGTGTGAGAGTCTGAATGGGTCCGTGAGTGGATGTGTGAGACTTTGAGTGGGTCTGTTAGTGCGTGCATGAGTCTCTGAGTGGGTCTGTGAGTGGGTGTGTGAGTAGGTACATGAGTCTCTGAGTGCATCTGTTTGTGAGTGCATGGGTTTCTGAGTGGGTCTGTGAGTGGATTTGTGAATATCTGAGTGGGTCTGTGAGTGGGTGCATTAGTGTCTGAGTGAGTGTCAGACTAGGTCTGTGAGTGGGTATGTGAGTGTCTGCCTGGGTGTGTCAGTAGCTGACCACATAGGCACTCTTTTATTCAACAAGAGATTTGCATAGTCATAGTAATTTAAAGGGGAGAGGGGGTGATGTATCCCCCATGCCCGGGCTGAATTTAGCCCTGGGAACCCCATCCCCCAGGGACTGGCCTTCAATAGGGGGGGTCTGCATGACCTCTCCATCCCGGCTCGATTTTGGCCCCAGGGACCCCATCCCTTGGGGCCTAGCCATGGCCTTTGCCCGTGCATAACAGGGGTTGGCCACAGGGCCTGTCTCTGTCAGTGAATCTGTTAGTGGGTGTGTGAGTGTCTGAGTGGGTCTGAAAGTGCTGTGTAAATCTATGAGTGTGTCTGAGCGGGTGCATGAGTATCTGAGTGGGTGGGTGAGTTGGCACATCAGTCTCTGAGTGCATGTATGAGTGAATGAATTAGTATATGAATGAGTCAGTGAATGGTTGAAACATTTTTTTTGCATATTCTCGAAAATTCTCAAATATCCTCGAAAATTCTCAAATATCCTCGAATATTCGAGAATGTCCTTGAATATTCTAGGATATTCGAGAGTAATCACGCATGTGGAAAGAAATCAATTTTAACTCATAATTGGAGCCTAAAACACCCGTGTATCACTCCCCTGGGGTGAGGTTACCTCCACCCTGACCCCTTATCATTTCTAATTTCAGCCCCAGGGACCCTCTCCCATAGTATAAAATGGCAGCCACAATTTTCTAGTCAGGTGTTGGCCAGCCAATTACAGTGCTTCTAATCATGTGCACATTCGCGAAAATTTGCCAATATTCACTATTTATTCGCGGCCAGAAATATAGAATTTGGATAATTCCTTGTAAACTATTGAATGGATTTACACCAAATAACCAAAAGTGTAATCTGCGTACCGACAGCTAGCTTTCTGTCTACTTTGGTGTAATTATGTTGAGAAGTTCGGGCTGTAGTCGTGTCTAAAGGTCCTACGGGAATTAACATGGGAAATGCAACTTTTTTTTACCTCCTCTTTTTTTCGGTCCCCGATTGCTGGATCACCTCAAAACTTTCCATGTACAACAAGAATCACCTGGCACTTTTCGTGTACATTTTGTGAAGATTCGTCAAACTGTGCCCATTATATAGGCAAGTCAAAAAACGCTTTTTCTATGGAAACATGATTCTAACTATAACCACCTACTGGTGACTTATGTATAAGCTGGAGGTGGTCACCAGTAGCTGCAGCTATGTCCTGGGGGTGGTCACCCTGGGACATAGTGGTAGCCGGCCCCTGGGGGGTGGCGGTCCCCAGGGCCATCAGTGGCTCCTCGAGGGGGGCTGTGTGGGCCCCCCCAGTGTAGCCATCGCCCCGGGGAAGTGGTAGTCTCCTGGGCTAACCGAGGTCCGAAATGGACCCCCATCACTTTTTTATTGTAGCCCTGGAGAGGTGGTGATCCCCGGGGCTGTGGGGGGTGGGGGCTGAGCAGCCCCCGCACATAATATAAAGAAAGCCCTGGGTAGGTGGTGATCCCCAGGGCTGTGGGAGGGGCGCACAGCCCCCTGCACAGAGTATAAAGAATGCCCGGGAGGTAGTGATCCCCACGGCAGTGGGGGACTCACACGACCCCCACACAGGATATATCAATGCCCTGGGGAGGTGGTGATCCCGGGGGAAACGTGGGGCCACGCGGCCCTACCAGCCTAACTAATTACAAAGCCCCAAGGAGGTGGTGATTCCTGGGTCGCAGGGAGCCAGGCAGGCGGAGCCCATGCTTCATTTAAAAATAT
The DNA here is from genome assembly GCF_031143425.1 of Pleurodeles waltl. NCBI lineage: Eukaryota > Metazoa > Chordata > Amphibia > Caudata > Salamandridae > Pleurodeles > Pleurodeles waltl. Next base: position 957,390,775 of record NC_090444.1, read on the forward strand.
TTTTTGGGCGGATAAGGCAGATTCAGCGCAACTCCAGACGTAAAAATAAAAAAAATGCTTTTTACCCCGGGGGGATCCATTGAAGTGTTGTCAGCCAATCAGATCTCAGCACAAGATCGGGAGGGGTTGTGACTACTTCACGTACCAATATATACAAATTTGTTTTCACTTTAATTTCTCAAAAACTACTGAACAAATTTACACCAAAACAAAAAAGGTCACTGTCTCGATCAACGTTTTTGCCAAAATTGGTGTAATTCCATCCCGTAGTTTAGGCGCTATCGCAGTTCAAAATCCCTATGGAAAAGTGAATGAGGAAAACATGTTTTGGGACCCCCCTTTTTCTTGCCCTCCCTGGATGGATCACCACGAACCTTTCCAGACAGCAGCTGACGTGACTGGCAAATATTTTTGAAAGTTTTGTGAAGATTCGTCAAGCGGCGCCAAAGATATAGGCAAGTAAAAAAACACTTTTTATATAGAAACTAGGTCCTTACTAAAACTACCTAGTGCCGACTGCCACTAAGTAACATATATGTATAGCCCTGTATATGCCTAAGAAAATCCTGGAAGTATTTTGATATCACTGGAAGCTCAGTTGAGGCCATCAGCATTACTGAGAAAAACAAAGGTTACAAGGGCATTATAGTTAGGCTTACATTTTAAACGTACCAAACCATAGAAATTTACCAGTTATACTTAGAGTTACCTCAAGTAACTATAACTCGTGTCCTAAGGTAACTATAACTTGTGCCCACGCCATGCACAGTTTTTTCAATAAATATTTTACTACAAATATTGCATAGATATTATCAATGATGTTATCAAAGATGTCAGGAGTGCTGTAATTTGTGGGCTAGTTAGCAGTGCATGGGAGTGAAGGTTTCCTCTGTCTGTCTGCCCGTGGAGATGCAGGCAGGGAGACAGAGGAAACATTGCTCTCACAGAGAGGTAGCTGCTTTAGCAACTCCGTCTCTGTGACAGCAATACACTTTCAGGTTTCCTGGCCCCCCGATCGCAGCACAGCTGCGATCGGGGGCCAGGAAACACTTTCAAAAGGCCTCGTAAGAAAGTGGAGACTCTCCCCTTTCTTACGAGGCCTTCTGAAACTGTTTCCTGGCCCCCGATCGTAAGAAAGGGGAGAGTCTCCCCTTTCTTACGAGGCCTTCTGAAACTGTTTCCTGGCCCCCGATCGCAGCACAGCTGCGATCGGGGGCTGGGAAACACCACTAGACGCCAGGGATTTCACTTTGGGGGGGCGGCCCCCTCGGAAAACGGGCCGCCCCCCCCCCCGGGCATAATTTTTATTTAAAAAAAGGTAGGTGCCCCCTGGGGGGGCGCGATCGGGAAATTTTATTTTTTTTCCCAAAAATACAATTTAAAAATAAAAAATAAAATAAAATGACAGGGGGTCGCCCGTGGGCAGGGTGACCACCTGTGGGGGCAATATTTTTTTTTAGATGTTGTAGGGTTTCCCTGGGGGCCATTTTGGCCCCCAAGGAAACCATACAACAACTAAAAAAAAATAGATCTATATATAGATCTATATATATATATCTATGTAGATAGATATATCTATGTACATGGATATATCTATAGATATATCTATGTACATGGATATATCTATAGATATATCTATGTAGATAGATATATATATATATATATATATATATATATATATAGAGGTAGATCTATATATATCAATCAAAGAGATTTATAAAGCGCGCTACTCACCCATGAGGGTCTCAAGGCGCTTGGGGGGGGAACAGGGGGAGGGAAATGGGCTGGGAGGTTCACTGTTCGAAAAGCCAGGTTTTGAGGCCCTTCCTGAAAAGAAGTAGGTTTTGGGTCTTGCGAAGGTGGGTTGTGAGGGCGTTTCAGGTTTTGGGTGCAAGGTAGGAGAAGGATCTACCCCCGGTGGTGGTGTGTTTGATGCGGGGGACAGAGGCGTGAGAGAGGTCAGCTGAGCGGACGTTTCGTGTGGGGGTGTGGAAGGTGACTCTCGTTGAGGTAGGCAGGGCCTGTGTTGTGGAGTGATTTGTGTGCGAGGATGAGGATCTTGAAGGTGATCCTTTTGTCAATGGGGAGCCACTGGAGGGATTTGAGGTGTGGAGAGATGTGTTCGTGTCGGGGGAGGTCGAGGATGAGTCGTGATGCTGAGTTCTGGATACGTGTAGTTTGCGCTTGAGTTTTAGAGTGGTGCCGGCGTAGAGGGCGTTTCCGTAATCAAGCCTGCTGCTGATGAGTGCGTGAGTGACAGTTTTTCTGGTCTCTGTGGGGATTCATTTGAATGTTTTTCAGTATACGGAGTGTGTTGAAGCATGAGGAGGTGAGAGCGTTGATTTGTTGGGTCATCGAGAGGGAGGAGTCTAGGATGATGCTGAGGTTGCGTGCATGGTTGGCGGGGTGGGTGCAGGGCCTAGCGTGGTGGGCCACCATGAGGGGTCCCAGGTGTTTTTGTGTGGGCCAAAGAGGATTATTTCGGTTTTGCTTGAGTTGAGTTTCAGGTGGTTGGCTGTCATATATATATCAGTTTTGTCAATATGTGTGTTGTTTCCCAGGGGGGAAAAGGGTCCGACTTGTCTAGTGGCAGTTTTAGTGCCATAAAGAAGCGCAGAAGGTTTATATGCCTACTGCAAAGAGCAAATCTGTATTTTATGTAAATAGCTGAGTACATTAGTAAAGTCAGCCATTACCTGCGCTATAATACCAATGAAATGTATGTGCGGGGTGGAGGGCGGCTATGGAGAGATGAAGGGCACTTTTGCTGGGTGGTAATGAGGGAATCCGAGGAGGAGGGAGTGGGAGCACCAATAAATATTGTTGGACTGGGCGCAGGAGGTGCTAAAGACTGTGACGAATGGTATGTGACAAGGTGTTTTTTGAGTGTCTTGAAAGTACGTGCTGATTGAGGGAAGAAGCGCAGGTAAGGTGGCCTTTACTGTTGCACGTATCTCACACACACCATCGATTTTGTGACTGTCTACATAGGCTAGTGTTTTAGAGCAACAGTTTAGCCAATAGCAGAGATGGCATCTTGATGGATGACTGCTGCCTGCACTCGGGTTATAGAGGACCGCTCTGACATAGGATCAGAGACTTAGACATCAGATACTGAGACAGCATCTGAGAGATAGGACAATGGCGCAGACTCTGGGAGTGATTTTTCAGTCAGAGGAGTCCCATTCAATAACTCCTCTTCCATTACATTATGAGGGAGGTGATGAGGACAGTCCTGCTGTTCGTGCAACTGGGTAATAGTGGGTTAGGCCAACCCAGAGAGCAGGTGAATGCGGCGGCAAGCAGAGAGAGAGAGAGAGAGAGAGTGCTCTCTTGGGAGCTCCCCAATTTAGTTCAGGCCCAAATTCCACCACCCAAATCATATTGTGGAGACATCAAAATTATCTATGGCAAAACAAACTGGTTTTGTAAAGCAGGCACCTGTGTTTTTGGTCCTGGATTCGGCGGCCATATAGAGAAATACACTAAACCCAAACATTTCTGGAAACTAGACATTCGGGGGAGTCCACAGAGGTGTGACTTGTGTGGATTCCCCAAAGCTTTCTTACCCAGAATACCCTGCAAAGCTGAAATGTTGAAAAAAACCTCAATTTTTCTCGCATTTCTGTCACACAAACTACAGGAATATGCTGGGATCCACAACATTCCTACCACCCAGTGACTTCTCACCTGTCCTGATAAAAACACTACCCTACTTGAGTGCCTACACCTAGTGCCTGTGTCAGGAATGGATCACCCCAGGGTCAACAGCTGCCTCACGTAAGGACCAACATTGACCATTGTGTGATCTATTCCTGTCGCAGGCACCAGGCCTAACCACACAAGTGAGGTATCATATTTATCGGGAGACTTGGGGGAACGCTGGGTGGAAGGAAATTTGTGGCTCCTCTCAGATTCCAGAACTTTCTGTCACCGAAATGTGAGGAAAACGTGTTATTTTAGCCACATTTTGAGGTTTGCAAAGGATTCTGGGTAACAGAACCTGGTCAGAGCCCCACAAGTCACCTCATCTTGGATTCCCCTGGGTTTCTAGTTTTCAAAAATGTGCTGGTTTGCTAGGTTTCCCCAGGTGCCGGCTGAGCTAGAGGCCAAAATCCACAGGTAGGCACTTTTTTCTGTGAAAAAATGTGATGTGTCCACGTTGTGTTTTGGGGCATTTCCTGTCGCGGGCGCTAGGCATACCCACACAAGTGAGGTATCATTTTTATCGGGAGACTTGGGGGAACGCTGTGTGGAAGGAAATTTGTGGCTCCTCTCAGATTCCAGAACTTTCTGTCACCGAAATGTGAGGAAAACTTATTTTTTTAGCCACTTTTTGAGGTTTGCAAAGGATTCTGGGTAACAGAACCTGGTCAGAGCCCCACGAGTCACCCCATCTTGGATTCCCCTAGGTCTCTAGTTTTCAAAAATGCACAGGTTTGGTAGGTTTCCCTATGTGCCGGCTGAGCTAGAGGCCAAAATCTACAGGTAGGCACTTTGCAAAAAACAGCTCTGTATTTTGTCAAAAAATGGGATGTGTCCGCGTTGTGTTTTGGGGCATTTCCTGTCGTGGGCGCTAGGCCTACCCACACAAGTGAGGTATCATTTTTATCGGGAGACTTGGGGGAATGCTGGGTGGAAGGAAATTTGTGGCTCCTCTCAGATTCCAGAACTTTCTGTCACCGAAATGTGAGGAAAACTTGTTTTTTTAGCCACTTTTTGAGGTTTGCAAAGGATTCTGGGTAACAGAACCTGGTCAGAGCCCCACAAGTCACCCCATCTTGGATTCCCCTAGGTCTCTAGTTTTAAAAAATGCACAGGTTTGGTAGGTTTCCCTATGTGCCGGCTGAGCTAGAGGCCAAAATCTACAGGTAGGCACTTTGCAAAAAACAGCTCTGTATTTTGTCAAAAAATGGGATGTGTCCACGTTGTGTTTTGAGGCATTTCCTGTCGCGGGCGCTAGGCCTACCCACACAAGTGAGGTATAATTTTTATCGGGAGGCTTAGGGGAACGCTGGGTGGAAGGAAATTTGTGGCTCCTCTCAGATTCCAGAACTTTCTGTCACCGAAATGTGAGGAAAACTTGTTTTTTTAGCCACTTTTTGAGGTTTGCAAAGGATTCTGGGTAACAGAACCTAGTCAGAGCCCCACGAGTCACCCCATCTTGGATTCCCCTAGGTCTCTAGTTTTAAAAAATGCACAGGTTTGGTAGGTTTCACTATGTGCCGGCTGAGCTAGAGGCCAAAATCTACAGGTAGGCACTTTGCAAAAAACAGCTCTGTATTTTGTCAAAAAATGGGATGTGTCCGCGTTGTGTTTTGGGGCATTTCCTGTCGTGGGCGCTAGGCCTACTCACACAAGTGAGGTATCATTTTTATCGGGAGACTTGGGGGAATGCTGGGTGGAAGGAAATTTGTGGCTCCTCTCAGATTCCAGAACTTTCTGTCACCGAAATGTGAGGAAAACTTGTTTTTTTAGCCACTTTTTGAGGTTTGCAAAGGATTCTGGGTAACAGAACCTGGTCAGAGCCCCACAAGTCACCCCATCTTGGATTCCCCTAGGTCTCTAGTTTTCAAAAATGCACGGGTTTGGTAGGTTTCCCTATGTGCCGGCTGAGCTAGAGGCCAAAATCTACAGGTAGGCACTTTGCAAAAAACAGCTCTGTATTTTGTCAAAAAATGGGATGTGTCCACGTTGTGTTTTGAGGCATTTCCTGTCGCGGGCGCTAGGCCTACCCACACAAGTGAGGTATAATTTTTATCGGGAGGCTTAGGGGAACGCTGGGTGGAAGGAAATTTGTGGCTCCTCTCAGATTCCAGAACTTTCTGTCACCGAAATGTGAGGAAAACTTGTTTTTTTAGCCACTTTTTGAGGTTTGCAAAGGATTCTGGGTAACAGAACCTAGTCAGAGCCCCACGAGTCACCCCATCTTGGATTCCCCTAGGTTTCTAGTTTTAAAAAATGCACAGATTTGGTAGGTTTCACTATGTGCCGGCTGAGCTAGAGGCCAAAATCTACAGGTAGGCACTTTGGAAAAAACAGCTGTGTTTTCTATCAAAAAATGGGATGTGTCCATGTTGTGTTTTGGGGCATTTCCTGTCGCGGGCACTAGGCCTACCCACACAAGTGAGTTATCATTTTTATCGGGAGACTTGGGGGAACATAGAATAGCAAAACAAGTGTTATTGCCCCTTATCTTTCTCTACATTATTTCCTTCCAAATATAAGAGAGTGTGTAAAAAAGACGTCTATTTGAGAAATGCCCTGCAATTCACATGCTAGTATGGGCACCTCGGAATTCAGAGATGTGCAAATAACCACTGCTCCTCAAAACCTTATCTTGATCCCATTTTGGAAATGCAAAGGTTTTCTTGATACCTCTTTTTCACTCTTCATATTTCAGCAAATGAATTGCTGTATACCCAGTATAGAATGAAAACCAACTGCAGGGTACAGCTCATTTATTGGCTCTGGGTACCTAGGGTTCTTGATGAACCTACAAGCCCTTTATATCCTCACAACCAGAAGAGTCCAGCAGACAAAACGGTATATTGCTTTCAGAAATCTGACATCGCAGGAAAAAGTTACAGAGTAAAACATAAGGAAAAATGGCTGTTGTTTTCAGCTCAATTTCAATACTTTTTTTATTTCAGCTGTTATTTTCTGCAAGAAAACCTTGTAGGATCTACACAAATGACCCCTTGCTGAATTCAGAATTTTCTCTAGTTTTCAGAAATGTTTAGCTTTCCGGGATCCAGCATTGCTTTCACACCCATTCCTGTCACTAACTGGAAGGAGGTTGAAAGCACCAAAAATAGTAAAAGTGGGGTATGTCCCAGTAAAATGCCAAATTTGTGTTGGAAAATGTGGTTTTCTGATTCAAGTCTGCCCGTTCCTGAAAGGTGGGAAGATAGTGATTTCAGCACCAGAAACCCTATGTTGATGGCATTTTCAGGGAAAAAACCACAAGCCTTCTTCGGCAGCCCTTTTTTCCCATTTTTTTGGAAAAAACGAAATTTTAACTGTATTTTGGCTATTTTCTTGGTCTCCTCCAGGGGAAACCACAAACTCTGGGTACCATTAGAATCCCTAGGATGTTGGAAAAAAAGGACGCAAATTTGGCGTGGATAGCTTATGTGGACAAAAAGTTATGTAGGCCTAAGCGCGAACTACCCCAAATAGCCAAAAAAGGGCTCAGCACTGGGGGGGAAAAGGCCCAGCAGCTAAGAGGTTAAAGCAGGACTCCTGGCTGACTCTGCATGTTTACGCTGCTCACAGGTGCTGGCTGACTTCTTCCGCATGACGCCGTCCTGTCCTATCATAACATAATACTGGAAGGCAATAGTAGTGGAACCTCCAACATCCTAGGTATTGAAATAGAAATGTCCCTGCTGCTAATCCCACTGGATGTGCTTGAGGGGGTTAGGGGTACCTGGGCAAACCAAGCTTTCTTGGGGACGGGCATGCTGGTTGCTAAGCATGACATTGCAGCTTACTAGAAGTTCTCAAAATCTCCAACAATGTCACAGTGGAGATGCGAGGTAGAATAGTATGCCCAACAGGAAAAGCCAGTGTACGAGCCTCGGGATGTCCAGCCAAACTTGGTAAAATGTAGGCAAGTGGTATGGGGCCACAGGCATTGGCAGGTTGTAGAGGTGTTGATGAAATGATACTACTGTCTCCACTGCATGGATTGTAGAAGACTGTACTGATTGAAGGTCCAGACCATGGAGCATGGCTATGTGTGAGATCTAAATGTGACTTGCTTTAATTCCTATAAAAGAAAAATGTATTTAAAAAAAAAAAACTAGAGAAATGCTGTGGGGTTGATTGACAATTTACCCAGGCAATGCGAACCAAGAAATAACCTAGAAAGCCAGTCACTGAAGGGGGCTGACCTAAAGCCAACTGTCTCTTTATACACCTTTCTATAGTTTGCTTTCAGTGTTCTTTTTTATGAATTGATGTGAATAACTCCCTCAAAAGACAGTCTGTTGTGAGATCAGAAAAGAAGCAGGAATGACGTTCCAAATGTAGAAACAGAAAAGAGGACCATTAGTTGAAACTTGAACAATTGTTCAATACTTTATATAGCTTTGACACAAAGATGTATTCATTAGGGCTGTGCAGAGTCATAACTAAGCCTCATTCACCATGCCTACCTGGGTGGTGCAAAATGCACCATGCCAATGTAACTGGTGATGTTTTGTACTTAAAATAAACAAAACAATTTGTTTATTTTATGTGACCCAGGGTTCAGATACAAGCACACTCAGGTCTCAAGTAACCCAGAAACATTCTCTTGAATATCCCCCTCTGTCACTCAATGAGCATGGATTACAGGAATGGGTAGTGCTCTGGTGGGCCGTGGGTTCAGCCCCATCATGTCACAATAGGCCTGGGACAGGGTCCCATAGGCCAGTGGAGGGATCTCCTGCTTGGCCAGTGAAGAAGTTCTGATCAGTCCTCAGGTCAGAGCTCTAGGTGGCCTAGGGGTGGAAGCCCCATCCTGGGCCCGATTCTCCAGGCTGCAATTTTGCAAAGTGCAGTGGATGATGTCCTGAAGGCCTTGGAATGCTCCCTTGCCTGGCCAGGTGAAGAAGCTCTGACCAGGTCCCAGATCAGAGCTCTGGCTGGCCTGGGTGGAAGCCCCATCCTGGGCTCCATTCTCCAGGCTGCCATGTTGGAAAATGCACAAGCGGGGGTCCCAAAAACCCAGGAAGCCCTCAGCTGCATGCTAGATTAAGAAGCGCTGACTAGGCTCCCAGGTAGAGCTCTGGCATTCCCAGGGGTGGAAGACCTCCGCCATGGGATCTGTTCTCCCACCCACCGTGTTACAAAGTGTGCAGGATGGGGTCCCACAGCCCAGTGCAGTCTCCCATGCCTGCCCAGGTTAAGAATCTCTGACTGGGCCCCAGATCAGAGCTCCAGCTAAATCAAGAGTGAAAGCGCCTGGCAGTTGGCTCCATTCTATAGAACACTGTGTCCCAAAGTCCCCAAGGCACTCACGCCTGCAAGGTCTCTCCTACTTATCTGGGTTTAGAAGCTCTGACCGGATACTTGGTCAGAGCCCCAGCTAGCCCATGGGGGTTTCAGCCTTGGGCTTCATTTTCCAGTCCACCATATCACCTGGAGTCCAGGATTGAGTTCTGTAGGCCCAGACAGGCTCTCCTGTTTGGCTGGGTGAAAATGCTCAGACCGGGCCCCAGGTTGGAGTTCTGGTAGGCCCTGAAGTGGAAGCCCCACGCCCTTGGCTCCCTTCTCCATTTCGCCGTGGCACATGGAGCCCAAGACTAGGTCCACTGTCCTGGTAAGGCCTTTATTCCCTGTACATGTTCAGAAGTTCTGATTGGGCCTTAGGTCAGAGCTCCAGCTGGCCTGGGAGGGCAGGCCCCCAGACCTGGTCTACATTCTCTGGACAGCCATGTCCCAAAGTGCCAGGAAAGGATCCTACAGGTCTGGAAGGTCCCCCCCTACTTGACCAGGTTCAGAAGCTCTGACTGGGCCCTGGGTCAGAGCTCCAACTGGCTCAGGGTGGAAGCCCCCAACCCTGGGCTCCAATCTCTGGCCTGTCATATCACTTGGAGCCCAGGACAGGGTCCAGCAGGCCCAGACAGAGCTTCCCTTCTTGACTGGGTAAAAAAGCCCTGATTGGGCCCCATTTCAGACCTCTAGTAGGCCCTGGGGTAGAAGAAAACCCTGGACCCCTGCACTATTATCCCTTCTCTGGCTCACCTTGTCACTTAGATCCCAGGATGGAATGTTGCAGGCCTCGCAGGGCTCCCTTACTAAGCCAGCAGAAAATGTTCTGACCGGACCCAAAGTCACCTCCCTGAGGTTTCACCACAGCCCCATGCCTGAGGCCCAGCTCGTGCTCTAAGAACTTCAGCCCTAGGAGCCCCTGGGTCAAGGGCCTTCATTCACAGATTCATTAGGCATAGCATGACTATATGACGGTCCTTCAAGTCGGGCCATCTGGTCACTATTAGCCTAGACATCTAGTCGTGCATGCTATAGGAATGAATGGTGTGCCCAGATGGCCGATGAATGCTCATTAGACCCTTCAAACCCAGTCAGGGCTCCAGGGGGTCAGATACAGGCAGGTGGGTAGGTAGCCTTTCTCCAAGTTAGTAGGGACAAGGTACTAGAGACCCCATTGTCATCCAGTGGTTCTCCTGGGGTTGCGCAAGGACCCAGGCTGCCTTGGCCTGAAGCCCATGGCTTCCTTCTGACTCTGTCCGACAGTCCTTTCCTCCAAGCCGGCCTTCCTGGAGAGCAGGCAGGGATGTGAAGCCTATATTCCTTTACAGGACAGCCTACTCAGGGACAATCCAGGAAGTTCTGGACTCTGATCGATTGTGCATGATTAGTCTGTTTAGGGATGTACTGTTTGGTGAGCCTCAGCTATTTTTTTAGAACTTCCACCCCACCAGGGTCCTGCAGGCTGACTCAAGTGTCTGCCTTTCACATAGGACATGTCCGCAGGCTTCTCCACTCAACAGAACAAAGGTCAAGTAACCTGGCAGCTTGCGATCTTTCACTAGAGAGGATGGAGTCAGGAGGAACAATTCCCAGATGTTGCCAGTGGTCTGGCCCCCATGTGCCACCCATCACCATTCTCTACCCAGTACATTTCTTCATTAGCTCAAAACCATTCCAAGGGATATCCCTGCCACTCAGGCTAGCACCCCTACATCTCACTTAGGCTGCACCTCAGCCCGCCTCTCCCTACCATTGTCATAGAACAGACTGGGCCATCCGGTGCCCATGAACTTGCCCATTCCACGCAGCCCTCTGCAGGTAAGTAGCGGTTCCTGCAGCAGGATCCTGAGGGATGCGAAGGTCGGTCTGGGATGGGCAGATGGTTCTCCTCCAATCCAGATGGTGTGGCTATCTGGGTGATCCTGCCAGTACCATATGCTTGTCTCAAAGATTAAGCCATGCATGTGTAAGTACACATGGCTGGTACAGTGAAATGAATGGCTCATTAAATGAGCAAATGGCTCAATAAAACATGCAGATGAACACTAACCATCTGGGATACGTGCATTTATCAGACTAAGGCCAATCTGGGATCACCTGGCCACTTTGCTGACTATAGATAATCTCAAGCCAATCAACATTTCTGTGGCATCTATGATATAATCAGATGTCTGCCCAATCAACTTTAAATAGTACCTTCTGTGCCTACCGTGGTGACCAGAAGTAACGGGTTAGATTACAGAGGGGCCTGAGAAACAACTACCACAGCCAAAGAAAGCAGCAGTCCTGTGAATTGCCCACTGTTGATTCTGGGAGGTAGTGACAAAAAATACCCATACAAGACTCTTTCAAGGCCCATTAATTGTAATGAGTACACTTTAACCCCTTCCCCGCCATGGACGTAATGGTTACGTCCATGGCAGCGCCCGTGTGGCGCCATGGACGTAACCATTACGTCCTGCTACTGGCCCTTGGGGGAAGCGCTAGCGCTCCCCCCGAGGGCCGCCCCCCCACCACCAAGGCCAGGGCTGAAAGGGGAATCCCTTCCCCTTCATCCCCTGATCCCCCCCAACCCCCCCTGTGACGTCAGCGCGCGAGTGCGCGCTGACAATCACAGAGCCTCCCCCATCACGCTGGAAGCAAAGAGAAATGCTCAGCATTTCTCTTTCGATCACGCGGGGGAAGCAAGGAGAGGCTTCAAAGGGAAGGAAATGTATTTCCTTCCCTTTGAAGTCTCTCCCAGGGTTTCAAAAGCCGGATTGCTTGCAATCCGGCTTTTGAAACCCCACTAGACCCCAGGGATGGTTTTTTTTTTTTTTAAAGTGACATAAGGGAGCGACCCCTTGGGCAAGGGTCGCTCCCAGGGGGAGCATTTTTTTTAAGGGAAACCTCTAGACACCAGGGATACTTTTGTTTTTTTTTGTTTTGTTGTTGTTTTGTTTTGTGTTTTAGGTGTGGGGAGCGACCCCTTAGGCAAGGGTCGCTCCCATAGGGGGCAAATTATATTTAGGCCATTTCTGCCTCCCTTGGGGGCAGATTGGCCTATTTTTATGAGGCCAATCTGCCCCCAGGGGGGGTAGAAACCACTAGACACCAGGGAGTTATTATTTTTTTTTTTAACGTAAGGGGAGCGACCCCTTAGGCAAGGGTCGTTCCTCTGGGCGGCAAATTTATTTTAGGCCATTTCTGCCCCCCATGGGGGCAGATCAGCCTTTTGTAATTAGGCCGATCTGCCCCCAAGGGGGGCAGAAACCACTAGGCACCCGGGATTCTTTTTGTTGTTGTTGTTTTACAGATGGGGAGCGTCCCCTTAGGCAAGGGTCGCTCCCCTGGAGGGGGAAATTGTATTTTGGCCATTTCTGCCCACTTTGGGGGCAGATCGGCCGATTATAGGTCAATGGGGCAGAAACCACTTGGCACCAGGGATCTTTTTTTTGCGCTGTCACGGAAGGGGAGTGACCTTGTAGGTAAGGGTCACTCTCTGGGGGGGGTGGGGGGGCAAATTTATTTTAGGCCATTTCTGCCCCCCCTGGGGGCAGATCGGCCTATTGTTATTAGGCCGATCTGCCCCCGGGGGGGCAGAAACCTCTAGGCGCCGGTCAATTTTTTTTCTTCATTTTTGTTTTTGTTTGTTTGTTTTTTTAGAGATGGGGAGCGACCCCTTAGGCAGGGGTCACTCCCTTGGAGGGGCAAATTGTATTTAGGCCATTTCTGCCCGCTTTGGGGGCAGATTGGCCGATTTAAGGTCAATCTGCCCCCAAGGGGGGCAGAAATCACTAGGCACCAGGGCTCTTTTTTTGCGCCGTCAAGCAAGGGGAGTGACCTTGTAGGCAAGGGTCGCTCCCCGGGGAGGTGGGGGGCAAATTTATTTTAGGCCATTTCTGCCTCCCCTGGGGGCAGATCGGCCTATTGTTATTAGGCCGATCTGCCCCCAGGGGGGGCAGAAACCTCTAGACGCCAGGGCAATTTTTTTTATCATTTTTGTTTTTTTTTGTTTGTTTTTTTAGAGATGGGGAGCGACCCATTAGGCAAGGGTCGCTCCCCTGGCGGGCAAATTGTATTTAGACCATTTCTGCCCCCCTTGGGGGCAGATTGGCCGATTTTAGGTCAATGTGCCCCCAAGGGGGCAGAAACCACTTGGCACCGGGGATTTTTTTTTGGGCGCCAATGTAACGCAGGGGGAGCGACCCCGTAGGCAAGGGTCGCTCCCGGGCGGGGGGCAAATTTATTTTAGCCCATTTCTGCCCCCCAGGGGCAGATCGGCCTATTGTTATTAGGCCGATCTGCCCTCGGGGGGGCAGAAACCTCTAGCCGCCAGGGCAAATTTTTGTTTGTGGTTTTTTTTTTGTTTGTTTGTTTTTTTAGAGATGGGGAGCGACTTATTAGGCAAGGGTCGCTCCCCTGGGGGGCAAATTGTATTTAGACCATTTCTGCCCCCCTTGGGGGCAGATTGGCCGATTTTAGGTCAATCTGCCCCCAAGGGGGCAGAAACCACTTGGCACCGGGGATTTTTTTTTTGGCGCCAATGTCACGCAGGGGGAGCGACCCCGTAGGCAAGGGTCGCTCCCAGGGGCGGGGGGTTGAGGGGGTGGGGGACAAATTTATTTTAGGCCATTTCTGCCCCCCCCCCCGGGCCGGCTGAGCTAGAGGCCAAAATCCACAGATAGGCACTGTTTTCTATGAAAAAATGTGATGTGTCCACGTTGCGTCTTGGGCCACTTCCTGTTGCGGGCGCTAAGCCTACCCACACAAGTGAGGTATCATTTTTATCGGGAGACTTGGGGGAACGCTGGGTGGAAGGAAATTTGTGGCTCCTCTCAGATTCCAGAACTTTCTGTCACCGAAATGTGAGGAAAACTTGTTATTTTAGCCAAATTTTGAGGTTTGCAAAGGATTCTGGGTAACAGAACCTGGTCAGAGCCCCACAAGTCACCCCATCTTGGATTCCCCTAGGTCTCTAGTTTTCAAAAATGCACAGGTTTGGTAGGTTTCCCTAGGTGCCGGTTGAGCTAGAGGCCAAAATCTACAGGTAGGCACTTTGCAAAAAACATCTCTGTTTTCTTTAAAAAAATGTGATGTGTCCACGTTGTGTTTTGGGGCATTTCCTGTCGCAGGCTCTAGGCCTACCCACACAAGTGAGGTATCATTTTTATTGGGAGACTTGGGGGAACGCTGGGTGGAAGGAAATTTGTGGCTCCTCTCTGATTCCAGAACTTTCTGTCACCAAAATGTGAGGAAAATGTGTTTTTTTTAGCCAAATTTTGAGGTTTGAAAAGGATTCTGGATAACAGAACCTGGTCAGAGCCCCACAAGTCACCCCATCTTGGATTCCCCTAGGTCTCTAGTTTTAAAAAATGCAGAGGTTTGGTAGGTTTCCCTAGGTGCCGGCTGAGCTAGAGGCCAAAATCTACAGGTAGGCACTTTGCAAAAAACACCTCTTTTTTCTTTCAAAAAATGTGATGTGTCCACGTTGTGTTTTGGGGCATTTCCTGTCACGGGCGTTAGGCCTACACACACAAGTGATTTATCATTTTTATCGGGAGACTTGGGGGAACGCTGGGTGGAAGGAAATGTGTGGCTCCTCTCTGATTCCAGAACTTTCTGTCACCGAAATGTGAGGAAAACGTGTTTTTTTAGCCGAATTTTGAGGTTTGCAAAGGATTCTGGGTAACAGAACCTGGTCAGAGCCCCACAAGTCACCCTGTAGTGAATCCCAGTTTGTTTTAACGGGATAGCAGGAGTTAGCTTAGCCGTAGGCTTGTAAACTCGTGCCCCCGTCACCTAGTGACTTTTAACCTACTTAGCTTGCTCTGTCTTAGCCCATTTAATTATTTATTTCCTCTAAGATGGCTGCCTTGTTTATAGTTAGGCCACTTGTTATGAGTTTTATTATGAGTGTCACTGCGCCAAGGCGTCAAGATCAAGCACAAAAGACAAACAAACAGTATGTGTTCACACTTAGGGATTTTCCCTCTCTATACTTTCGAGGGATTGTTGATATTAATTGCCGTCCCAAGCATGCCTGTTATTTATTGTTTTTAAATACACCTACGTCAGGGGACCTTGTAGATCTGTATAAATACATCACACTTCAGACAGATAATCAGAGGGATTCCGACCAGAGGGCACCGCCACCATCGTTGATACCGATGCTGCAGTCGTCTTGACGCTGACCCAGTCTTCGTGTCCCTACGGAGTCTGAGATAGAGACCTCATTCCAAGGTAACGAGGGTTGGGGGCTCCTCTCATGGACACGGCTTTGGCAGATTAGGTTTAGCAAACCCAGCTCTCCTTTAGGTAGGAGGTTAGGCCTATTCTCATTAGGGTATTAGGGCATATTCCATCTCATACATATATATATATTTCTTTCATATATTGCAAAAATGGTGGGGTCTTTATAACCATGACTCTCTTCTTCACAATACTGTTGCTTGGTATATTCTTTATCCTAATCATTGCAGTTCATGCAACTTATCGCAAATTGCAGTTATGTTAAATAAAAACTATTATAACTTCACTGCATCTGTGTTATTGCCTTTGTTTGTATGAGACATAATATATCTGTGAGAAAAGGGTAATTTCCGTTTAACCACGACAACCCTGAGATATCTTACTTTGAGTCCATGCGTAAGCGACTGCTACAAATCACCTTTTACTATTGTGTTTCTGGTGAGGTACTGCTAGTGAGCCGGTAAGGTTTGGACAACAGTTGCCCGCCAAGCGGGAACCGCCAGAAGACTGTACTGCGTTCAAAAGACCGCAGCAGTCATTCTGGGTTTCCCACTGGGCTGGCGGGCGACTGCCAAAAGGCCGCCCGCCAGCCCAGCGGGAAACACCCTTCCACGAGGAAGCCGGCTCCGAATGGAGCCGGCGGAGTGGAAGGGGTGCGACGGGTGCAGTAGCACCCGTCGCGAATTTCAGTGTCTGCTAAGCAGACACTGAAATTCTAAGTGGGGCCCTCTTACGGGGGCCCCACGACACCCCATACCGCCATCCTGTTCCTGGCGGCCAAAACCGCCAGGAACAGGATGGCGGTCGGAATCCCCATGGCGGCGCAGGAGGATTCCCCTGGGCAGGGGAAAGCCAGCGGTACACCGCCGACTTTCCGTTTCTGGCCGCGGCTGTACCGCCGCGGTCAGAATGCCCAAAGGAGCACCGCCAGCCTGTTGGCGGTGCTCCCGCGGACTACGGCCCTGGCGGTTTTTACCGCCAGAGTCAGAATGACCGCCTTAGTCACCTACAAACGAAAGTACTGTCATCCTGAGACCAGCAGTCTTGCTCAGAGCAAGAGTCCAAACTACGACATGGCGCCACCAACGATGGTGTTTAGGCACTAATTTACGGTTACCCTGACTATCACTGTCTCACAGACAACAGGTACCCTAAGTACCATTATACGGAGACGTCCGTGGTCTTTGGGAGAATCCTCCTCAGCTGAACAGGTAACAATTAATTAAGCTGTAGGTTGTTTGAGCTCGAACTCATAAAAAGGAAAAAACGTCCCCTATTTTGGTGTTCCGTTTCTCTAAACAACTATGGCTGATACCAAAGACATTCCTGCGAATGCTAGACATGCACTTACACAACATTTATTAGCGTATGGCCTTACAGAAGACGGTGGGGATGTTACTTTGAATATAGAAGCGACTGAAGCATACCAAACAGAGACTTTTTACAGTTGGGTCACCTTTCCTGAGGTTGACCAAAGAACACATACGTTTCACACATATGAAATTGCGAACGTACCTGTAAGATACGAAGCATACCAGTTTCATGAAATATCGCTCACATATCAAGAGCATCAGAACTGGTTTGAAGGCGCCCTACCACATGTACTAAGACGGGTGAGGCTGGGTCCTTTAAGTAATGAGGGACCTATATGGCCTATGTTTGCCACATATACACCTCACCCAGGCATACAGAATATGCCGATCACAGATTTGCGAGTATTATATAATGAATTAGTGGCATTATATAGACGATTGGTTCAGTTCGTAATGCGAACATTGAACACAACACCAGCGCGTCCAGCACCGCCAGTAGCTGGTGGTTATCAATTGGCTACTGGGATTAATCCACAAACAGTGCATACTATTATGGGTAAAGTGCCCACGGAACGGGAAAAAATACCGTTCTGGATAGCCCAGAGAACAAATCAGCTGGAAGCGGTGTTCCCCCATACGGGGCCACAGGAAAAACATAGACTGCTCACTATGTGCTTGCCGTTTGGGATGGTTCCCTCGGTGGATGACTGTGCCACATGGGGTACAGTCTTCGCTGCCGTTTATACTACCACACATGGTACCCCTACACTTGCCAATTTACCGGAAGTGCTAAAACAAATACAAAATGAGCATGGGGCTGCACCGGCCCTGGATCTGGGATGAAATTGATGCGTAACTTTGACGCCGTCTCCTCAATAATACTAAGTAATATTAAAGGGGAAGCGGTGGCACTGGCCATACGCCAGCGTCTCCGGGAAACTCCAAATGTGGAACAAGAGAGACAGCTACCGAAAATAATTTCCGATACCTATACTAGTATAGGACAGGATAGTTTGGGAGCCAAACCTAAAAAATTGGAATTACCAAGTACTACCCATAAGGAAGGTACAAAGCAGGCACAAGAGGGCTCTAAAAAGCGCTGGGATAAACAGAAAGATTTCAAAGAAAGGAGAAATAAAAGAGCTCATTCTCCACATACGGAGTACTCCGAAAGGAGGTATAATCTCAGGAATAGGGAAAACATTAGAACTCCAGACAGATATACTGATTCACGTCCTTCTCGTTCCTTTCAGGACGCACCGGATAAACGTAGCGAGAGAGGGGGCCGTCAAGATCGACGTCCGGAATACGTGAAAGAAAAAAAAGACTCGCCACAGTCTACCATTAAAAAAGAAGAAAAGACTCCTCAGCAAAAAACACAGTTTAAAAAGAAGAAAGTGGCAGCACTGACAGTTAAAAATGCCAGTAGTATTGAGAACACTGTTGAGGAACAGGAAGTGGGCCATGACTCTGTTGGACAGCGCGGCAGAGGTCACGATATGTCGCCAGAGTCTGAAAGATCATCTGGATGCGGCAGCAACTAGCGATTACATCGCAGTTGAGACGGCGGATGGCCGCGTTCTCCCACCCAATAGGGTTTATGATTTAACAATTCAGATAGAGGGGGACGTGGAACGAATTATTAGTGTAATATTTTGGGATGAACTTACTAGTGATATCCTATTGGCTGAGAGAGACTGGCCCCTGAACACGTCCGCAAGCTCCCGCATGGGGAAGATGTCATTTTGCCTTCTTTCTCCGATCTTGTTCCAGAGGCAGATAAGAAAGCCTATGCTGTTGAATGGGCTTTAGCGCAGGCACCTGCATTATACCGTAATCATGTAGGTTGGGACAAGGACTCTCCTTGTCATGTTATTCCCGTTCGGTCTACACCCCAACCACAGCCACAATACATGACGCGAAAGCTCCGGTGATGGAGATACTGTCACAACTTGAGTACCAGGGAGTGATTGAGCCCTGTACATCGGCAATAAATAATCCACTATTTCCCGTTGAAAAGCCAGATCATTCATATAGAATAGTGGTTGATTATAGACACTTAAATAGTCATACACGCACATATGCTATACAAAATTCACACAGCACAGCGTTGATAAATAATATAGTGCGTAAGAAATATAAAACTACATTGGATATATCTAATGGATTTTTCTGCCAGAATTTAGCACATGAAAGTAGGGACCTAAGTGCATTCTCATTTGGCTCTCAGAAACACTTTTGTTGTTTACCTCAAGGCTATAAAAATAGCCCAGGACTGTTTTCAGCCCGTGTAACATCAATTTTGCACAAGCTTGATTCTGATGCTTTGTCCTATGTGGATGATATCTATCTCACTGACGACACCCTCAACATTCATCTTGCGAGGGTCGATCGGATCATTTTGGGATTTGCAGACCTCAGTTATAAATTTAATTTTAAGCAAAGCAAGATAGCCTTTCTTAGTGTATTGTTCCTGGGATATGAGCTATCAAACGAGGGGAAGAGCCTGGCCCCACACTTCCTAGAAAAGTGTGCTCAACTACAGCCTCCGAACACACTTAAGAAATTAGTCATTACTGGGTTTCTTTAATTTTGGCAGAACATACATTCCAGATTATGCAGAACGCATCAAACCACTTTATGACTTAATTCAGCCCAATTTTTCTAGCAGACGATGGATGATTGAACACACACACATCCTTAGGGACATACAACGGGACATGCTAGAAGCTAGACACTTATACACACATGACAATAAAACAAATTTGGTCATCAGAATAATTGCTG
This sequence comes from Pleurodeles waltl, assembly GCF_031143425.1. Lineage (NCBI taxonomy): Eukaryota > Metazoa > Chordata > Amphibia > Caudata > Salamandridae > Pleurodeles > Pleurodeles waltl. The sequence goes on from NC_090444.1 coordinate 957,410,088, forward strand.
GTGCCCTTGGATTTACTTATGTCACCTTTAATGAGGGTGACACAGTGCCGATAGCATATAAATCACACTTATACTCAAATGCTGAAAAATGTTTTGCACCTACAGAAAAGATTCTGACAGCAGTTCAGATGGCCGTCATTAAGGAGAAGCCACTTGCCCAGGGGAAACGCATTATTGTTGTCTCCCCGGTGCCGGCTTTAGAGGTTGTCACTAAAGCAAGTGTTCCAAATGCTAAGGCATTACATCCACGCTGGATTCAATGGGCAACGTCTCTGACCGTCACTGATGTTGATTATGTGTTCGACCCCAGGCTTCAGACACAAGAATTTCTCCAGTATGAACAGGAGTACCCCGCTCCTCTACATATCTTACCACTGGACAGTTATAATACTATCATTTATACTGACGGATCTGCACAACCGGCTGTAGGTACTAAATATCAATACTCTGCAGCTTGCACAGCCGTGTGCGGGATAATGGAAGACGGAGTTTTCCATCCTCACAATACCTACACTCAGACCTTAGGGGACTGCACAGCCCAGTTGGCCGAGCTTAAGGCTCTTCTTCTAGCGCTCGAACATACTGAGCCAGGAAAACAGACTTTGATCGTCTGTGATTCATATAACTGCGTCCAGTCATACAATGAATATCTCAATCATTGGAAACTGAACGGGTTTAGAGATTCTAAAGGGAACACCATTAAACACAAAGGGGGTCATTCTGACCCTGGCGGCCGGTGACCGCCAGGGTCACCGACCACGGGAGCACCGCCAACAGGCTGGCGGTGCTCCCGAGGGCATTCTGACCGCGGCGGTTCAGCCACGGCCAGAAAGGGTAAACCGGCGGTCTCCCGCCGGTTTACCACTGCCCTTGTGAATCCTCCATGGCTGCGGAGCGCGCTCCGCAGCCATGGGGATTCTGACACCCCCTACCGCCATCCTGTTCCTGGCGGGTCTCCCGCCAGGAACAGGATGGCGGTAGGGGGTGCCGCGGGGCCCCTGTGGGCCCCCCTAAGAGGGCCCCGCAAAGTATTTCAGTGTCTGCTAAGCAGACACTGAAATACGCGACGGGTGCAACTGCACCCGTCGCACCCCTGCAACTACGCCGGCTCAATTCTGAGCCGGCGTCCTCGTTGCAGGGGCATTTCCTCTGGGCCGGCGTGCGCTCTTTTGGAGAGCGCCCGCCGGCCCAGAGGAAATGTCTGAATGGCCGCCGCGGTCTTTTGACCGCGGTGCGGTCATTCAGCGGCGGTACCTTGGCGGACGGCCTCCGCCGTCCGCCAAGGTCAAAATGACCCCCAAAATGTTGTGGGGAAGGGTGGCTGATCTTAGGGATAAGCTACCATGTGTCCATGTAGTTCATACATTAGGACACCAACGTGTAGGAATACACGTTGCCGGCAATACATTGGCTGATGAAGCAGCCAAAGCATCAGTAGCTACGGCTTCTGTGGCTGCAGTGACTCGTTCTCGGACGAGGTTGGATAATGAAATACTGGTTGCCGTTAAAGCTTCGGCTTCAGGCAAGACCCTTCCGAAAGGATACCCCACGAACTATACTTACCATATCAGTGCACTGAATGTTGCTTATGCAACGATTCCTGGAGTTGGTGATCGTGTAATCCCCAATGAAGACCAGAGATTAGAGCTGATTACAGCCGCACACGAGGGTGTCGCTTCTGCGCATGCTGGTATACAGGCCACTATAACAATTCTACAACAGCGATACTGGTGGCCTGGTCTATGTCGACGGACTAAACAGTATGGGGGTCATTACGACCCTGGCAGCCGGCGGTAAGTTGGCGGTAACACCGCCAACAGGCTGGCGGTGTTCCGCCAGCAATTATGACCGTGGCGGAAAAGCCACGGCCATACCGCCGGCCCCTCCACTTTCCCGCCAGGTTTCCGCCTGGGGGTCATAATCCCCAGGGCAGCGGTGCAAGCACCGCTGCCCTGGGGATTATGAGTCCCCGACCGCCAGCCTGTCCGTGGCGGTAAACACTACCATTGAAAGGCTGGCGGTAAGAGTACTTGGGGTGCCCCTGGGGGCCCCTGCACTGCCCATGCACTTGGCATGGGCAGTGCAGGGGCCCCCAGGCATAGCCCCGTCGCGCATTTCACTGCCCGAATTTCGGGCAGTGAAATGCGCGACGGGTGCTACTGCACCCGCTGCACATCAGCATTGCCGCCGGCTCTATTACGAGCCGGCTGCAATGCTGATGTCACATTTCCGCTGGGCCAGCGGACGGTAACACTGTTACCGTCCGCTGGCCCAGCGGAAATGTCATAATAGGGAGACAGGAATACCGCCGGCTATGGCGGTATTCTGTCTCCCGCGGCCTCGGCGGTCTTTTTCCAAGACCGCCGAGGTTGTAATGACCCCCTATGTCCTTTGCTGGGACATTTGTCAGCAGATTAAGGGCTCAAATATCAAACGCCCTCTGCAGACATCCCTTAGTGTCAGACAAGCCACTGCAATGTGTGTACCTGGACCATTGTGGTCCCTTACAGCCTGATGGTGCATACAAATACATTTTAGTGGCTGTGGATTCCTGTTCTAGATTCCTGTGGGTATGGCCACAGCGGTTGGCTGACGCTCGGACTGTTATAAAAGATTTGCTGATCTTTATCAGTACATATGCGGTTGCAGCATTCCATTTGGACCAGGGCCCTGCATTTGCCTCTAAAGCTTTCAGGGACACCATGAGAACGATGGGTGTTGAACTCCATTACTCCTCACCATACCATCCCGAGGGAAATTCGGTCGTGGAGAGGCGGAATCGTGATCTAAAGCAGTCCTTAACATCTCGAGTATTAGGTTCAGGCCGCAGTTAGTTACATCACCTATATGGGGTCCAGAGAGCACTGAATAATCTGCCAAGACGGTCCTTGGGGGGAAAGTCTCCATATGAGGTTCTCTTTGGGATACCTATGTATGTCCCCGAACTTGATGCCCCTGGTATGGTGGCAGCAGAAACACCATTTGACATAAAAGACCGTCTCACTGTTTTACAGGAGCTTCAACAATTTTGTGATGATAAATCATCTGCAAGTGCTGCCACCTTAGGAATAAGGGAATTGGCGAAAACTTTGACTGGCTGGATCCCTAACGTTGGGGATCTGGTTCGTGAGAAGATCGCTGTGAAAAAAGAGTTCAGTCCATAATACAGGGCACCTGTACCGGTCTTGGGAATAAAAGGAACCAGGACTGTCATCCTTCCACCATTGTCTGGTTCTAAATCGAATAGATTCATCTCCATTGATGACATCAAATTACACCATGTGGCCGATTCTTCACAGTAGACCAGGAAGTCCCTTGGGTGGTTCCCGATCCCCTCTCACTACCCAACAGGACATCCATCTACATAGTAGGATGAGCATCACTACTACTGACTATGCAACTATGTCAACTGCTGTTCCAGACACTTCCTCGACCATGGGGAGGGCGGAAAATTAACTTTTGTTGGTTCCAGTAACAACTTCGGTGACCACCCCGCTTCAAGATTTGGCTGTATTTTACACGAACACTTCCACGACTAATGACGTTGTCTATCAAGAACATCCACAAGCGGTGGATCAGAATTCAGCGGGTCCTGTGTTTGCAGAGACTTCCTCTGGCTATTTCATTTACATTGATGATTTTTCTTCGGATTCATCCTCAACTGTGACTGACAAACTTTCGAAAAGTAGTAAGGTGTATCGATGGCTTAACAAGAACTATTTGATCTACCCATGGAACTATCTATGGTTCTGTTTGACATTTATTGCATTATTTTTAGGGATTGTTTTTTTTACTGTTTTCTTTTTGCTGATTAATGGTCACTATATTCCTGATCGCTCCTCTGTGGAGCCTGTTGATGAAATTTTAACACCACATCATTCTTCACATAAGGTCCGACGTGATTTGTCCCCTGTCAATATTACAGCTATACCAATTACTGATGGGATTGTGTGGGACAAAGTTCCATTCGATATATACGGGCCTACAGAGATAATTCAAATACCATACGTGTTCAAAATTTCAATGTCTGATGTTATTACACCTAATGTTGTCTCTGATGATTGGGATGTCCAAACAGTTGATTCAATGCTAGCTGAAATGAAGGACTATTCCGCTTTTGGAAGTGATGATGTATATGATTATACAATGAATTATGGGGAAATTTTCTGCTATAACAATTGGGGACATCACTACCTACACCGTGCAACTAGATATAGGCCTCTCTTGAACTACACACAGTGGGAACACTGTTCGACACCACAGGTGGGGAGTCCAAAGTATTACAGTGATAAATTTACATACTTTTCTGGGCATGATACAAAAAAAGCAGAGTCGTATTATTTTAAAATACCTCTGGCACAAATTAGAAAACTTTTGCTAACAGATACGAAACTGATTTATTCAGATTCCTTTGTTTCACGGCTCTCGATTGAGGGTTACGAATATTGGAAAGATACTATTGATTTGAAAAGTGTATGGGGGACACAAGATTGGCAGATACAGGGTAGGGAGGCTTTGTTTCGAGCATGCCTGATTCCTGTGCAAATGATTTTCTTAAATGACACTATTGAGCAGACGTCCTGTCTGGGGTTAGCGAAATTTAAAGACCTGAACACACCCAGTATCCCTACTCTGACAAAATTTAAAGATTGGCAACACTTTCTTAATGTCTCAGAAGACAGGCTAGATGCAATGGTTAAGGCTGGTACCTATAATTCTTCACTTTCCCGTCCCGGCGGGTGGTTGGTTTGGCCCTCCGACACTGATGAGTGTCAAAAGCGTTTCTTAAACTCTTCAGGGGGTTTTTCCATTCACAGGCCTGACCCTCGCTTTCTATCAAGTCAACATACAGGTATAATTACAATATACAGAGTGGGTAAGCTGTGCCAGCAATGGGTGCAGACAAACATGTTAACAGCGGTTAAGCAACACCTGAACACTCTTTCTGACAGTATAGACTTACAGAATTTCCTGTTAGGTCCTAGGAAACAACGCTCAAAACGTTTTTTATATGCTATGTATAATGAAATTTGGAAACTTTCCCAGATTGAGGCTTCTGTACGTTTAAGGCAACTAGATAAGGAGAATTTGGAAAAAACATTAGCTGTTGTCGACAATGGCATGAACACGCTGTCCAACAGGATTTATTCGCTATCAAATATAGTGTCGTCTGCTATTGATATCACTCAGACTGACTTGTCCCGGTTATATCATGGGCAAACACAGCTACGTTCCATCATGCAGCTGGGTTGGACATTACAGATACTGAAAAGTGGCCACATTCCATGGAAGTACATTAATGGGAGTGAACTATTCACTGCTTTTAATTTTTCCAGGGAACAAGAGACAATGGCTAAAAGGGAGGCTCGTTTCACCCTGCTTCAAGTTGAGAAATTAGATAAGTTGCCCTTCACGGTAGCAGAGAGTCCTTCAACTATCCAGCTCTTGCACAGCATTATTAATTTACCGATTTCGACCTTTCGTTTCTCGAGCTACCTGAAACATCTTGCGGTGGGACGATATGAGCAGCTAGGAGATAGCTTTATTAAGGAAGAGTGGGAGTTGCCCTTTGACTATAAATGTCTGAACGGTGAACAGGAGGTCTTTCTTAGCGGAAGTGAATATGAGACTGCTGTTCGTCATTCTATGATATGCAAACAGGTGTCTCTTCATGGTCTTTGCAATGTGGGGGTCGCAACTTTGGCCTGTTTTCTGAAGGAAACTCCTGTCCCCTTGATTCGTCCAGTGTTTCATGTACTTTCCAATGGAAGTTATGTTCTACTGAACGATGAAAGCTGTTGCGGCTTGCGACCTGGAATTACGTACGCAATTTCAGTCACGAAGGTCGTTACGTGTTGTGGACATGTTTTGTTTCCCCCCACACGAGAGATAAAGGTATCTGGAATGTGGCCCCACATAGATACTATTAATGTGAACTATGACAAGTTGAGTAGACTAAAGGCGCTATTGTTTCAGAAACAGGACACCTTGACATCCGCAAAAGAGACGTATGCTCTCCAGATTGCGAGATCATCAGCTGAGATACAATACCTTTTAAATACCAATTTCCCCAAACACTTTGGAGAGCTGGTATCCAGAATATTCAATGCTTCAAGGACAACTGGGATTGTTCATTTCTTTAAGGCTGTTGGGTCTGGTTTCGTGTCCATCTTCCAGAATGTCTTCGGAGTCATCCCATCAGCCATCCATTCTCTCTTTTCCAGTGTGTTTGGTGGCTTTCCAATTATTTTGGCTTTAATTGGCGGACTACTACTGCTATTTCTTCTGATTCGCGGTGGTTGTTTCTTTCCAGCAACACAGAGCAATGGAGCCGATCCCGTCAACCCCACTGTGCCGTGAACGCATGGTTCGGATCTTTGGTACACCTTTGCTGGTGGAACTGGAATTTGACTGGTCGTTGTCATTCCGGCCTCTACTCTAGTGTGTACAACCGGTCTTCCGCTGCATATGGTGTCTCTTTGAACATCTGCCTATGGTCTGTCTTGCTGTTGCACCGACATCTCCTGTGGACCGCGAACTGCTGATGTCCCCGATGAGGGTTCATTCATGGTCATGCCCCTTGAGACTGAGGTTACTCCGCGAGGCCACCTATGAGCCTTCCGTTATAAGATCTAACATGGATGAGGACACTGCAGCAAGTATCGATGCACCAGTGAATATGGCTCACTTCTGCTCTGTGGATCCGTTTGTCCGCCCAGCACTAGACTTCACTTCGGACGATGTTGACTCATTTTTGAGGTCCTTGACTGGTGACTTCGATGACATTCTTCAAGATCCTGCCTATAACACATAATTTGATGAATTTGCTTACCATTCCCGATTCCAAATTATGTAATTATAACAGACGTTTGCTGTACTTGTCATAGTTGATATTAACATCTCTGTATGTGTTTTTAGACAGATTTGTTTTAATGTGTTTTCACGCACAACGATTTTTTATTATTAGCTTTTGATTAGCTGTTTTTTTGCCTTTGGCTTTTAGTTCAGAAGCAGCTTTTTTAGCGTTTGGGTTCCTGTACCTTCATCATACCTGTTACGGCAATGGGGAGGGTGTAGTGAATCCCACTTTGTTTTAACGGGATAGCAGGAGTTAGCTTAGCCGTAGGCTTGTAAACTCGTGCCCCCGTCACCTAGTGACTTTTAACCTACTTAGCTTGCTCTGTCTTTGCCCATTTAATTATTTATTTCCTCTAAGATGGCTGTCTTGTTTATAGTTAGGCCACTTGTTATGAGTTTTATTATCAGTGTCACTGCGCCAAGGCGTCAAGATCAAGCACAAAAGACAAACAAACAGTAGGTGTTCACACTTAGGGATTTTCCCTCTCTATACTTTCAAGGGATTGTTGATATTAATTGCCGTCCCAAGCATGCCTGTTATCTATTGTTTTGAAATACACCTATGTCAGGGGACCTTGTAGATCCGTATAAATACATCACACTTCAGACAGATAATCAGAGGGATTCCGACCAGAGGGCATCGCCCCCATCGCTGATACCGATGCTGCAGTCGTCTTGACGCTGACCCAGTCTTTGTGTCCCTACGGAGTCTGAGATAGAGACCTCATTCCAAGGTAACGAGGGTTGGGGGCTCCTCTCATGGACTCGGCTTTGGCAGATTAGGTTTAGCAAACCCAGCTCTCCTTTAGGTAGGAGGTTAGGCCTATTCTCATTAGGGTATTAGGGCATATTACATCTCATACATATATATATATATTTCTTTCATATATTGCAAAAATGGAGGGGGTCTTTATAGTCATGACTCTCTTCTTCACAATACTGTTGCTTGGTTTATTTATTATCCTAATCATTGCAGTTCATGCAACTTATCGCAAATTGCAGTTATGTTAAATAAAAACTATTATAACTTCACTGCATCTGTGTTATTGCCTTTGTTTGTATGAGACATAATATATCTGTGAGAAAAGGGTAATTTCCATTTAACCACGACAACCCTGAGATATCTTACTTTGAGTCCATGCGTAAGCGACTGCTACAAATCACCTTTTACTATTGTGTTTCTGGTGAGGTACTGCTAGTGAGCCGGTAAGGTTTGGACAACAGTTACAACTAGTTGTAGGAAGAGACTTAGTCACCTACAAACGAAAGTACTGTCATCCTGAGACCAGCAGCCTTGCTCAGAGCAAGACTCCAAACTACGACAACCCCATCTTGGATTCCCCTAGGTCTCTAGTTTTCAAAAATGCACAGGTTTGGTAGGTGTCCCTAGGTGCCGGCTGAGCTAGAGGCCAAAATCTACAGGTACGCACTTTGCAAAAAACACCCCTGTTTTCTTTAAAAAAATTTGATGTGTCCACGTTGCGTTTTGGGGCATTTCCTGTTGCGGGCGCTAGGCCTACCCACACAAGTGAGGCATCATTTTTATCGGGAGACTTGGGAGAACGCTGGGTGGAAGGAAATTTGTGGCTCCTCTTTGATTACAGAACTTTCTGTCACCAAAATGTGAGGAAAACGTGTTTTTTTAGCCAAATTTTGAGGTTTGCAAAGGATTCTGGGTAACAGAACCTGGTCAGAGCCCCACAAGTCACCCCATCTTGGATTCCCCTAGGTCTCTAGTTTTCAAAAATGCACAGGTTTGGTAGGTTTCCCTAGGTGCCGGCTGAGCTGGAGGCCAAAATCTACAGGTAGTCACTTTGCTAAAAACACCTCTGTTTTCTTTAAAAAAATGTGATGTGTCCACGTAGCGTTTTGGGGCATATTCTGTCGCAGGCGCTAGGCCTACCCACACAAGTGAGGTATCATTTTTATCAGGAGACTTGGGGGAACGCTGTGTGGAAGGAAATTTGTGGCTCCTCTCTGATTCCAGAACTTTCTGTCACTAAAATTTGAGGAAAATGTGTTTTTTTAGCCAAAGTTTGAGGTTTGCAAAGGATTCTGGGTAACAGAACCTGGTCAGAGCCCCACAAGTCACCCCATCTTGGATTCCCCTAGGTCTCTAGGTTTAAAAAATGCCCAGGTTTGGTAGGTTTCCCTAGGTGGCGGCTGAGCTAGAGGCCAAAATCTACAGGTAGGCACTTTGCAAAAAACACCTCTGTTTTCTTTAAAAAAATGTGATGTGTCCACGTTGCGTTTTGGGGTGTTTCCTGTCGCGGGCGCTAGGCCTACCCACACAAGTGAGGTATCATTTTTATCGGGAGACTTGGGGGAACATAGATTAGCAAAACAAGTGCTATTGCCCCTTGTCTTTCTCTACATTTTTTCCTTCCAAATATAAGAGAGTGCGTAAAAAAGACATCTATTTGAGAAATGCCCTGTAATTCACATGCTAGTATGGTCACCCCAGAATTCAGAGATGTGCAAATAACCACTGCTCCTCAACACCTTATCTTGTGCCCTTTTTGGAAATACAAAGGTTTTCTTGATAGCTATTTTTCACTCTTAATATTTCAGCAAATGAATTGCTGTATACCCAGTATAGAATGAAAACACACTGCAGGGTGCAGCTCATTTATTGGCTCTGGGTACCTAGGGTTCTTGATGAACCTACAAGCCCTATGTATCCCCGCAACCAGAAGAGTCCAGCAGACGTAACGGTATATTGCTTTCAAAAATCTGGCATTGCAGGAAAAAGTTACAGAGTAAAACGTAGAGAAAAATTGCAGATTTTTTCACCTCAATTTCAATATTTAGTTTTTTCAGTTGTTATTTTCTGTAGGAAAACCTTGTAGGATCTACACAAATTACCCCTTGCTGAATTCAGAATTTTGTCTACTTTTCAGAAAGGTTGCGGTTTCTGGGATCCAGTATTGGTTTCATGCCCATTTCTGTCACTGACTGGAAGGAGGCTGAAAGCACAAAAAATCGTAAAAATGGGGTATGTCCCAGTAAAATGCCCAAATTGTGTTGAAAAATTGGGTTTTCTGATTCAAGTCTGCCTGTTCCTGAAAGCTAGGACACTGGTGATTTTAGCACCGCAAACCCTTTGTTGATGCCATTTTCAGGGGAAAAACCACAAGCCTTCTTCTGCAGCCCCTTTTTCCAATTTTTTTGAAAAAAACTAAATTTTCACTGTATTTTGGCTAATTTCTTGGCCTCCTTCTGGGGAACCCACAAAGTCTGGGTACCTCTAGAATCCCTAGGATGTTAGAAAAAAAGGACGCAAATTTGGCGTGGGTAGCTTATGTGAACAAAAAGTTATGAGGGCCTAAGCGTGAACTGCCCCAAATAGCCAAAAAAAGGCTTGGCACCTGAGGGGGAAAAGGCCTGGCAGCGAAGGGGTTAAATCACTTAATGAGGTTCCATTGGAAGGCAAGTATGATACCAGCAGACACAGTAATTCCAGCTCCAATAACATATGTTTAAGTTGTTGCCTGGGAAATGCGGTGACCGGTCCAACCCGGGCAGGAACAAACCCAGGGCACCTGGCTGCATTCCATGTGTGGCTGTCTGTGATGTCCCATGGCTGCCTGGGCGCACCACCTTGGCCACCTGCTTCAGCAGTCCAGGCTGTCAAGCCTTTGTGCTTGCCTGTGGGTGACGACTTGGATGCTGGCCCCCAAGGGCTTTGGTTTCCAATCCAGGAAAGGGTGTGGTGCTGTGACATCTCCTGCATCCAAGGGATCGGTCTGGTTCCCACACACATCTGCTCCTAAATACAAAGTGCTGAAGTGTAGTGATCCACTCTCCAACAGTTTGAGATATTTGTTGAAGTATCATGTGTAAAAACAGATTGTTGTAGCATTATGGTAAAAAACTTTGAAATACTGCTATGCATGTCAGTAGTCACACCCATCTGATAATTGCAAGCACAAGACAGCAATAACCAGAAGAGGCAAACTAGCATGCTAGAGTGCCAGTGGAAGACATATCAAGGGGAGAGCAGGCAGTCGAATGGCCATTTCACTCAAAATGTAGTGATAATAGAGCAGGTAGATAAGGACAACACAATAAGGGAAAGCCCATGTCAACAGCAGGTCCAGTGCTATTTCAGGTGCTGTAGAATCTGCTAACTAGGGCCATGCTGAATCAACCAAAAGCAGAGAGAAAGTATGCAAGTTAAACTGATACTGTTGGCACATAAGATGTAAAGCCTGCACAGATTTAGCTGAGAGACATTTTCGGGTGATGGTATTTGAGTATGAGACAGACAAAGATAAGCAGATACACTTTAGATCTGAAAAGTAGCAGGTTCATAGTGTGTTCTGTATGAACACAGCCACTAAAACTGCCTGCACCATGTTAGAATACCAGCTGCATCATTATGAAGCCATCACGAGTAGCACCATAACTTATCTTGCTGACAACCTAACCATCTCTGGTAGTTCTCAGCACACCTGCAGCCTAAAGACCATCAGACTGCAGACCAAGAAGTGTAAAAACAAAAAAACAAGGTAGCAGGTCTTTTTCATCTGTGTACCCAGGACCTGGACCAACATCCCTATATCCATCATGCCCACCCCAACGATGCCCCTGATTGGGACTTGAAGATGCACCTCTTTATAAAACACTACCTTACCATGCATTAACATTTCACAATTCATACAGAGACTTTATGATTGTATTTAACCTACACAGAACTCTGCTTCCTTTGGGCAAGATTTGCACAATAGAAATACCACATAAACACACACATACACTCATATGCAACAGTGACAAATGAACTTCAGGTGCTGGTAAATGAAGGGGTAATAAGACCCTTCTTCAAAGCTAGGGATCACATTCCAGGTCTTTGCTGCGTGAGAAGAGTTGGTATTTTTAGTCATGCCAACTTTAAGGAGCAGAAGTCCACTTGGCAGACAGTGACAGCATAGGGTCCAACACTTACCAGTAGTTAGGGTCCAAGCATAAGCTGCCTTCCTTACATTTGACTTTTCATCTGTGAAGATCAGTACACACACAATATGAGTGAGTGTTTATTTCAAGTCCTCACACCAGTGCTGGAGTACCACGAGCAGACCTACCCACAGATGACCAGGTAGTGTGCATGTAACAGTAGCAGTAGCAGTAGCATTATGCTTGTCTATCTGCTAATACTCATGCGGTACAACACTGCTTGTAACAACTTACAAGTGGCTTGATGCGCAACCTTGTGCCACTGGGAAACGTCAAAGATGCACCATATCTACAAGATATGGCACATTTCTGTCCTCTCCCCTTTCACTGGCTCACAAATAGCTGCCTAGCGCCAATGCAGGCACCCTTGAACCATAGTGCAAGGATGCCTGCATTGCAGGGATGATTGTTTTTGTGCAGAAAAGGATACCATCCTGTACAGAAACTATCACAAGAGGTGTTTTCCTCTTTCTATGTGTGCTGCAGCACACATAGAAAGAGGTAAGAGGAAAAAACTGGGAGAAATATATATATTTGTCCCGGTTGTGTCACTCTTACACCACCTCTGAGGCGGTGTAGGAATCTGACGCTTTCCCAAACGTGTCAGTCTGGGAATGCGTAAGATTCCTTCGGGTTCCATGGGTGTTGCGTGGGAACACACCAAGCAACAGCTATGGAACGCCCCTTTCATGCAGCGTTATGCGTGAAGGGGATCCATATTTACAAGGCCATGAAAAGCCACGCAAGGTGACTTTGCGTGGCCTTGTAAATATGGGCTGGCACACTGCGCCACCAGAGAGTAAAAAACAATAATGCTCTGGAGGCGCAGTGTGCAACTAGGGCCTCGTAAATGAGGTCCGTAGGGTCTTATTGTGCATTTCCTACTAATCCTGATTCAGGTGCAAACGCAACTTTATCCTCGAATCAATATTCTGAGTTTTCAAATAATTAATTTCAAATTTCTAGGAACACCTTCCCCTTAGGATTCTCTGATGAAATCTGTCTGAAAAATAATTGTCAGAAAGAGGTGAAACCCACTCTTATTGGATGCACACACGCAAATACTGCTTGTTATGCCCCAGATCCCACCGACAGGAACATGGTAGTCTGCCAAGGAGGGGAAATGAAATACCTCCAATGGCCCAGGGGAAAAAATCAGTACACAAGACCCTAATAAGTGGGTTTTGAAAATGTACCCCATTTTGAAGCGCTCTTCCAGGACATGCGTTCAGTCTTCGAATAGGGTTGAGAGGATGTCAGTGTGAGGGAACAGTTTTAGTGGACTAAGTAAGGAAGGGTAAGGCATAGCAGTAGAGTTAGGTGGTTGCGAAGATGAAAGAGGAGACAATGGGGCAGGGCAGAGGTGGGTCACAAAAGCTGCAGCAGAGTCTTTTCACCTCTAGCAGGAACCGCTAGAGAGGAGGCCACCACAGGAGAAAAATACTTAGTACAGTGGCGGATATCTCTATATTCTACTGTCCGCATGTGGCCAGTATAGCAAACACGCTGCCTCCATGGAACTGGTGGTATGGTGCTTGGAATGTCGAACTTTAATTGCCCTCAAAGTCTGGAGAAGGATGTACATTTCCTCCCCTGTGTTTGGCCCAGATGTATATCTAGCCTTAGATCAAAGTGAAATAATTGCAAGTGTTGCTAGGAATTGCATGTCAAACTGATTCAATCACAATTCCGTGTTTGGTGTACATATATTAATTTTTACAATGATATGTCGAGAAAAATAATCCTCAACCTTGGTATATAAAAGCTGGTTATAGTGGGGTGAAAATGTATATCTTTAACTTCAATACCTAGAATATTGATTACGAACGTATCAATTTGCATGTAATTAACACAGTGTCTCCACATTTTTTAAAATGTTATTTTATTTACCACAGATTCAAAAAATTAATAACACCTTCGGGGTTAGGGTCTTGACTCCTTCCTCCGTCCCATGCAGAGTTACTGCTCCTGCTGGCTTGCTTCAAGTTGACATGTGTCTGAAAATGTCGCGGGCTTGCTCCTGTTTGCACTTATCGCACCATGTGATTCATTAAGTTTATGGGAAGACGGCACTAATTTGGAAATCGGCCCCTTAAATTCACTGTTTATATGTTCAGTAAAGCCTTAAGTTTCCACCCTGTGCAGCAGTCATTCAAAGCACCAGAATCTGGAATGAAGTAAATATTTGCAATGGCTTAAAGGTCATCTCAGGACAGCAGTCAGGTCTGGCGGTGCCCCTCTGCTTTGGCTCCATCTCTCCTCGCATTCCGAATGCTTAGTAATGTGGGGTTTGCTCGTAAGAGCCTCAGGCATGTTTTGGAGGCTCGCGACACAGGTAATTCCGTAGACGCCCGAAGTCTGTCTCCGCTGGAAGTTGTAATGACCACATGCTGCCTAGGAATGTAGGCCAATTCTCATCCCAGATTTGAAGGTCTCGGGGTTAGCTTCCTTGGCTCATCTTTGCACAACATGTTGTCCTTTAAAATGTTCACTAAAGTTAGTGAATGGTGTTGGCAATAACGCCAGCCAGCAGGAAAATATCCATACTACCATGGAAAATGAGCAAAAAGCAACATAGTCAGAGAACAGTTAATAATGATAAAAAGGTTACATATTATTCATAACTTGAATCACCATCCTTTCCAACACCCAATGCAGAAACACCTAAGACACCCATGTGCGCTTCATAATGTGGACAGTGTTCTTTCTGTGCTCCCACCCTGCTGCTAGGTCGTCAGACAATGTTAGCCTACCTAATATGCAATTAAATCCTACATTAAGTAATCATTTGACTAACAAAGTAGATGTGACGTAAAGGAAAAGAACACTGATGCCAATTAATATACACACAGCGAACTCTCCGACTACATTCCTTCAATCAAATAGCCATACCCACGTCCACCTTTCATTGGCTGGGAAAGGGAAAGCTTGTTTTTGTTGTAATACACATTTACAAAAACAATAGGTCTTGTCAGTGAAACCTTTTGGTTTAGATGGCTGCCGTGAATGCACGCACACCTGCAATGGCCGTCTTCAAATGTGCTGTAAAATATTACAAATGCATTAAAAGCTGGCCATCGTGAATACAGGCACACTGTTGGAAATTACCCTTTCTGCAGGGTTATTCCCAAACACTTTGCCTTTCTCCGCCTATTTTTTCTGGCACTCTTTTTGTTGGCTTTAGGACTCTGGGCCCTCTCCCAGTGCTAAAGTGCATGTGCTCGCTCCCCTAAAACTTAGAATAATTGGCTAAACTTGTTTGGCTTAGTTAATTTACATGTAAGTCCCTTGTAAAGTGGGATCCCATATACTCAGGGCCTGTAAATTAAATACTACTAATGGGCCTATAGTGCGGATTGCGCCACCCTCAGAAGTAGTCTTTCAAACCTGCCTCAGGCCTGCCACTGCAGAGCCTGTATGCGCACTTTAGTGCCACACTGACTGGATAAGTCAAACTAATTGCCAAGGCCTAAAATCCCTTTTTACTATACCAAAGTCACCCCTAAGGTAAGGCCTAGATAGCCCATTTTGGCAAGGTGCTGTGTATGTAAGAGGTAGGACATATATTTTTATGTGTTATGTGTCCTAGTAGTGACAAACAGCCTATTTCATTTTTTACTGCTGTGAGTGCTTCTCCTCACATAGGTTTCCATTGAGAATTCCCTTATATATATCTAAGTGGTAATTTCTGATCTGAGGAGTAGCATGGACATTTTTGATATGTTAGGAATGGTAGTGAGAAATCTTGCTTACTGGTGTAGGTGGATTTTCCATTACTATTTAAGAAATGTCACTTTAAGAAGGTGGACATTTCTCTGTGTTTATAACTGCGGGGCTTTGCAGCCTGCCTCTGATCCACGTCTGAGGCAGAGTGATACCTAGTGCTCATACTCTGAAGATAGCCATCCATCAGGGAGAGTTAGGTGTGACATGGTTACATCGGCATTCATCTACATGCTGAAGGTCTTCCTGGGCTAGGAGAGAAGTAGGTGGGGCACACTGTACATTTGACTAGGCGGTGTCCTGCCCTCACACAAAGAGATCATTTGACCCCTACTGATGTCTGAAGACAGGGCTGGGTTGAAAGGGTGTTGTGCTTAACTTGAAAGGGTCCCTTTGAAGTTACATCCTGAACAAAGGCACATTTGAATATAAGTAGAAGGGCTCTTCCCCCGTGATTTCAGAGCACTTTTGAAATTGGAGCTGAAACTCTGTCAGAAGGACTGCTGGACTGCACAGAGGACTCAATTGGACTGCTCTCCTGTTTGTTGCTCTGCTGCCTGGTGTCTGCAAAGTGGTACAAATGACTCATCTGGAATGCTTTTCTGCATGTTGCCCTGCTGCCAGCTGCTCTCTGACACTGTTCTGACTGGACACAGTTGTGTTGCCAGGAGAAACCACCATTGTTATTACCTGACTTGCTGTGGGGCCGCAGAAGGAACTACCAGTCTGCACTGGTATTGATGAGCTGGCCTGCCGGCCTGCTTTGTGTCACTAAAGTGCTCCTAGGAGTGCATTAGCTAGCCCCTTTGTTGACCCAACTAGGGTTATCAAGGGTAGCCTATGAGCACCTCTGCTTTGGGACTTGAGTGCCCATAAGTCCAGCAGCTGAGTGCTAATCTAGGACTTCCTTGCTCCATCCTCGCCCTCGCACCACAACCACAAAATGCTTTTTGCCTGCCTGAGCGCACTGCTTGACAGAGGAACGTGTAGAGGAACAAGCACCACTGCAAGCTGCAACAGAAACAATAGCGAAAGGGCTTTGTCCGCTTTTGGCCCAGGTTGCCGCAGTAACACCTGGTCTCACTCCCATGGTTGCCAGCTAGGAATCACTGCACTGTCAAAAAAAGTACCCAGGGAAACTAAGGTGGAACAGCGCAACCACTGCAGCTACTCCCCTCCTCATGGTTCACCAATTACTCCTTGCTTCTACGCCAGCTCAGGGGGTTATAAGGCGACACAGTGCCTGAACGCCACCCCGGCTGCTTTGAGTCTGTTGTGCGGCCTCTGTGACTGCTTGCAGAGACACCTCCACCCCCAAGAGATCAGAAGCGAAGCTGACGCCTAATCTCAGAGTTTATTGTTCCCAACACGGGCAGACCCTGACCTGGAGCACCTTGCCCGTCCAGCGGTTGGGAACCACAGTACCTTGAGGTCTTTTTTTGGCCCGGAGTGTTAGTTGCTGCCATGGACCAAGAAAGCCCATTTCGTTTTCTGGCGTGACTACAGAGCTCATGATCGGTGCATCAGGGCCTCCCCTGCCCTACCTAGAGCCTAACATTACCGTAACACTCTTTGTAGAAGCGCCAAAGTGCTCAGACCTATGTTGCTGATTTGTGTGTGTCTCCCAACTGTTGGAGGGGCAGTGCTTACAACAGAGTTATGGGGTGATGTAGGGAAAGCCAGGTATATTCTCTAAATAATTTATGTCATCACAGTACTTGCACTCATGTAAGGCTGCATACTCCTATAACAATTACATTTCCATGTCGTGGTACTTCTGTACCCCACATGGAACCCCGTTTTACCATATAACTTATAATGGGAGTGCTTGTGCACTGCATTCTATGCTATTTTGGGAATATTTTGTGACCTATACCTTTATGGTGATATGTGAGCTTTGTTTATCTTCATTATTCGCACTATTGCGATGATTCATGTGTTGATCTCTGTACAAACTAGTGCAATCCATGTCATGAGTATTTATTAATGTTAATAGGAATGCCTATTTGGATCCTCACATTATTGGAACACAGAGTTTTGTTAAAGTTAGTGCAGTTTGTGCACGCTAGATAAATGGCATTTTGGACTATGATATAACTTACAATATTGAGACATATTTGCATACAACATATGTGGATTCTCATTTGTGGTGTACCTCTGGTGTAACTGGTGTGAGTAGTTGCATGAACGCATTACATATTGCCTATGGGGATAAGCCTGACTGCTCTGTGCCAAGCTACCAGGGGGTGAGCACAGGTTATCTTTGATGTGCAAATTTCTTGCCGTGACTAGAGTGGTGGGTTCTGCCTGGCTTAGGTGCATACCCTAGCCAAACAGAAACCCCATTTCTAACACACACCTATGGTGGTTATCTTTAAATGGATTTGCAACCTTTTAACAAATGCCATTCTGGCATGGTTATGGGGGATTTGCAGCCTTCTGCGGCTAACAGCATTTTGTAACTCCACTTCCTACACATTGCTTTGGCTTTACTACTGTGAGTTTCTCTGCATTTGTGGTACATAAATTCATAGTAATAACCCCTTTTATGCCTGCCGTGAAGATGTTTATGAAATCCTGTTAGGCATATAAAAGGCATGTCCAGCAGAAAATATGGGTTGGTGGCCTATTTTTGAACAGGGTCCAATAGTTTTTTTGTACAAGGTTTTAGGATGGCCTAGTGAGTGAACTGGACATTTTGAACACTAAAAGTTCAGTAAATAATTTGCCAGCACATTCCCCAATAAGAGGACATATATTGAACAAGGAAAACATTACATGATATAGCCGTTTAGTCCACTGATGAGGGTTATACCACTTGGTAAAGACCCTGAACCCGAGTTAAAGGCCCAAGCTGCAGGAGAGGACCTATAACCAGGGAGAGGGCCTTTAACAACCGATATCGCCTAAGGCACAGGGCTATAAGGCTATTAGAACATTCCACACACGAAGGGAAGAATGTTCTAAATTAAAAAGGGAGAAACATAAAGATAAACATTGGAATCTTGGAGCAAAGGGCTTATACCAACTATTATAGGCCCAGAGCTACTCCATGGTCTTTAATGGAGCCCTCAGCATTCCAATGTTCTAATAAACTTTTTATAAACTGCTTTACCACCTTCATACGCAGGTTGAATATGAGGACCAGCCTGTTTACAATTTATGCTGGTTATATTAATTAATAATGTGCTACTATTGCAGAGCATCTTGGCGCTGAGGAAGTAATATTTGCTTTAAAGTATTTTAACCTCTTTGATCTCCACATTTGTAAAGCCTTTTAGCTTGCAGCATTATTCCACCCTCTTTCAGGGTTAATGGACTAGTTCGTTTTCTCAACTCTAATAAGTCATCAAAAGAACTTGTATTTTAGTGTCCAATAACCTTATTACATGAAGGTCCTTGTTAAAATCTTGCTCATTTGGCTGCTGAGTTTTTCATCCTCTTTAACTCATAAAGAACAGACGTAATTTCAATTGGGATGCTATCTAGCGTTCTATACTACATATGTAGTGGCATAACTTAGGGTGTTAATTCAATTCACATCCAATATCAGTGGACTCTCTCCTACAAATTCTAATTTACCTCAACACACAGAAAACCCAGGGCCATATGTACTAAAGCATTTTCCCATTGACACAGAATTGGTAAAATCCTTTGATTCATCTGGCCCCCAATCACTTAACCCATTATACATACATAACCATGCGTACTTCCACTCTATCACTGTAAGTTTTCCTCTCTCACTCTTCCTTCTATTCTGTCACTCAATACTCACATTGTGATAGCTAGCAATGCATAATCCCAGTTACTATTGAACTTTATTTACCATCAAGATTCTGCGATGTATGTATCAAGTCATTGTTAAGCACAGATGTAACATATGATTTAAGAATTTCTCTTGTTTATAAACAATAGATGAACTAGGTAAAACATATCCTGTATCTTACAAAATTTTAATGAAACCCATGGGAAAAGATCTCAGAGGTAGTTTTCTATTGGATGCTGAAAGATGTTCAACCACATAAGCTGGAGTTTTTTTTTTTTTGTTCTTAGCGTATTTATTTTCCCCACCAGCTTAACCCCTTCGCTACCAGGCCTTTTCCCCCTCCTGTGCCAGGCCTTTTTTTGCCTATTTGGGGCAGTTCGCGCTTAGGCCCTCATAACTTTTTGTCCACATAAGCTAACCAAGCCAAATTTGCGTCCTTTTTTCCAACATCCTAGGGATTCTAGAGGTACCCAGACTTTGTGGGTTCTTCTGAAGGAGGCCAAGAAATTAGCCAAAATACAGTGAAAATGTCGTTTTTTTTAAAAAAAATGGGAAAAAGTGGCTGCAGAAGAAGGCTTGTGGTTGTTCCCCTGAAAATGGCATCAACAAAGGGTTTGTGGTGCTAAACTCACCAGCTTCCCAGCTTTCAGGAACAGAAAGACTTGAATCAAAAAACCCAATTTTCAACACAAATTTGGCATTTTACTGGGACATACCCCATTTTTACAATTTTTTGTTCTTTCAGCCTCCTTCCAGTCAGTGACAGAAATGGGCATGAAACCAATGCTGGATCCCAGACACCTAAACATTTCTGAAAAGTAGACAAAATTCTGAATTCAGCAAGGGGTCATTTGTGTAGATCCTACAAGGGTTTCCTACAGAAAATAACAACTGAAAAAGAAAAATATTGAAATTGAGGTGAAAAAAACAACAATTTTTCTCTACGTTTTACTCTGTAACCTTTTCCCGCAATGTCAGATTATCGAAAGCAATATACCGTTACGTCTGCTGGACTCCTCTGGTTGTGGGGATATATAGGGCTTGTAGGTTCATCAAGAACCCTAGGTACCCAGAGCCAATAAATGAGCTGCACCCTGCAGTGCGTTTTCATTCTATACCGGGTATACAGCAATTCATTTGCTGAAATATAAAGAGTAAAAAATAGCTATCAAGAAAACCTTTGTAATTCCAAAAAGGGCACAAGATAAGGTGTTGAGGAGCAGTGGTTATTTGCACATCTCTGAATTCCGGGTTGACCATACTAGCATGTGAATTACAGGGCATTTCTCAAATAGATGTCTTTTTTACACACTCTCCTATATTTGGAAGGAAAAAATGTAGAGAAAGACAAGGGGCAATAACACTTGTTTTGCTAATCTATGTTCCCCCAAGTATCCCGATAAAAATGATACCTCACTTGTGTGGGTAGGCCTAGCGCCCGCGACAGGAAACGCCCCAAAGCACAACGTGGACACATCCCATTTTTTGACAGAAAACAAAGCTGTCTCTCGAAAAAAATGATACCTCACTTGTGTGGGTAGGCCTAGCGCCCACGAAAGGAAAAGCCCAAAACACAACGTGGACACAACATATTTTTTCACAGAAAACAGAGGTGTTTTTTGCAAAGTGTCTACCTGTGGATTTTGGCCTCTAGCTCAGCCGGCCCCAGGGGGGGGCAGAAATGCCCTAAAATAAATTTGACCCCCCCAAATCCCCCCTGCCCGGGAGCGACCCTTGCCTACGGGGTCGCTCCCCCTGCGTGACATTGGCGCCAAAAAACAAATCCCCGGTGCCTAGTGGTTTCTGCCCCCTTGGGGGCAGATTGACCTAAAATCGGCCAATCTGCCCCCAAGGAGGGCAGAAATGGTCTAAATACAATTTGCCCCCCAGGGCAGCGACCCTTGCCTGATGGGTCACTCCCCATCTTTAAAAAAACAAACAAAAAAAAAACACAAAAAAATAATTTGCCCTGGCGCCTAGAGGTTTCTGCCCCCCCCCCGGGGGCAGAAATGGCCTAAAATAAATTTGCCCCCCTAACCCCCACCCCCCCCGGGAGCGACCCTTGCCTACGGGGTCGCTCCCCCTGCGTGACATTGGCACCAAAAAACAAATCCCCGGTGCCTAGTGGTTTCTGCCCCCAAGGGGGCAGATTGACCTAAAATCGGCCAATCTGCCCCCAAGGGGGGCAGAAATGGTCTAAATACAATTTGCCCCCCAGAGCAGCGACCCTTGCCTAATGGGTCGCTCCCCACCTCTAAAAAAAAAAAAAAAAAAAATTGCCCTGCCGCCTAGAGGTTTCTGCCCCCTGGGGGCAGATCGGCCTAATAATAGGCCGATCTGCCCCCAGGGGGGGCAGAAATGGCCTAAATTAATTCCCCCCCCAGGGAGCGACCCTTGCCTAAGGGGTCGCTCCCCTTGCGTGAAATTCACGCAAAGAAAAAAAACTCCCTGGTGTCTAGTGGTTTCTGCCCCCCTTGGGGGCAGATTGGCCTCATCAAAATAGGCCAATCTGCCCCCAAGGGGGGCAGAAATGGCCTAAATATAATTTGCCCCCTAGGGGAGCGACCCTTGCCTAAGGGGTCGCTGCCCACCAAAACAAAAAAAAACACATAACAAAAAAAAAATGATCCCTGATGCCTAGAGATTTCTGCCCCCAGGGGGCAGAAAAGGCCTTCATGAAAAATGCCCCCCCCCCTGGGAGCGACCCTTGCCCAAGGGGTCGCTCCCTTTTGTCACTTTATGAAAAAAAAAAAATCCCTGGTGTCTAGTGGGGTTTCAAAAGCCGGATTGCAAGCAATCCGGCTTTTGAAACCCTGGGAGAGACTTCAAAGGGAAGGAAATACATTTCCTTCCCTTTGAAGCCCCTCCGGGCCTCCCCCACGTGATTGAAAGAGAAATGCTTTGCATTTCTCTTTCAATCGCACTGGAAGCAGAGCTTCCAGCGCGATGGGGGAGGCCCCTGTGACAAATCAGTGCGCGAGTCCCTAAGGGCTGCAGCACTGAGTCTGCCACCCTAAGGGACCCCTCACCAAGCACATGTATGGCTGTCTTTGCAGGCTGTGTATCTTGGTGCAGACAAAAGTGAAAACATGACATGTCACACCCCCCTGTGTGCCATGTCTCCTAACACTGCATGCAATATATGTAAGTCACCCCTACAGCAGTCCTTTCAGCTCTAAGGCAGGGTGCATTATATTACATGTGAGGACATATCTGCTGTGTCCTTGTCAATTCTTAGACAGAGTAAGTGGACAGAGAAGCCATTTTAAATGCACGTGGTGGACACTGGTTAATACGAGTTCCCAGCTACATGATTGTTTCACTGAAGATAGGGATGTTTGGTATCAAACCTCTCATATTGATAAGCCCACACTGATTCCTGTGCTGGATTTATTACTACATGCACCCAGAGGGCACCTTGGAGGTGCCCCATGAAAACCTACCAGCCTCTGGCGTGCTCGTTGACTAGTTTGAGCCAGCCTGCCACCACCAGAAACAAGTCTGACCCTCTAAGCTGAGAGCCTTTGCTCTCGGGTGGTCAAACACAAAGCCTGCTCTGGGAGGGGTGTACACCCCCCCCACCCAAAAGGATGACCTGCAAATCTACATTCCAAGGCAGGAAGCTTCAAAGAAGTCCACCGCACCTGGTATGCAACTCTGACTTCCCATAAAGGGAAATGTTAACCACCTGCCCAGGGCCCATTTGGCACAAGGGGGTATAGGGACCCCAAGGAGAAGTAGCCCATTGGCTTCTACCCTACACTCCCCAAAATACACCTAAATTCAGTATTTAGAGGAGCCCCTAGCACTAGAGAAGCAGATCCTGATGAACCAAGAAGCCCAAGGGCTCTGAGGGGCTACAAAAGCAGAAGAGGAGAAAAGAAGCAGCTGACCCGGTACCAACCCTGCTGGCCTTTCTGCATCCCTCGTAGAAATCTGCACCAAAGTTGACTCGTACTGCAGCTGTATCTCCAGAAACCCTGGAGGACTGCCTGCCTTTGAAAAATACTTAAGACCTCCTGTGAACAGCTGGACTATTCTCCTGCAAACTTCAAAGAAGGGACTCTGAAGTCTCCGGACCCGACAAATCTCGGCACCTGAAGCCACCACTGCACCTGTCGCCTCTGGTCTGAGTTGAAGTTGACCATTGTTGCCACCAAGGTTCCCTAGCCCTCCAGAGCCCGAATCCATTGTGGTTTCACCCTTCTTGGACTCCCCAATGACGCCTACAGGCTCTGCATGGAGCCCCCCTCTACCACAACCACCCCAGTTAGGAAAAACCAACACCTGAAGATACCTCTCCACCCGTCGCACCTGTGCCATAGAGAAGAGGACCAAATGTGCCTACCTGTGCCCAAGGATCATGAAACCAGAGCCCCGCTGTGGGTTCAGCCCAACTGGCTTCCTGGCAAGAGCCTGCAGCCCCTTTCCGCAGTGACCGATCTCCATTGAAACACATTGGGCACCCAATGCTGTTTTACACCCTGCACCCAGTCACCCCTGTCCAGCAGGTGGTGTACTGCTGGTGTTGCCTTGAAACATGCCCACCACTCACCCTAACTCTTGGAGATTGGCCTTGTAAGTCGCTGTACTCTACCTGTTTTGCAGAACTTGATTTTCCTCCCATAAGATAACATTGCAGAACTAAAAAAAATGCAGTGTATTCACTTTTTAAAGTGAAAAGAATTTCTAATTAAAATCGTACTTACCTGAATGATTTTTCTCTGATGCCTAAACGTATATAAAGATACTTGCTATTTTTATAAATTAGTGTGGATCTCATTTTTGAGTCGTGTGTCTCATTTATTGAACATTGTGTGTATTTGTTGATGTCTTGCACTCCTCTGTGTTAAGCTTAAGGCTGCTCAACCTCGATACCTCCAAATGGAGCACTTTGGGATTGCATTGCAAGCCTTGTCCACTCATTAGGGAACCCCTTTACACTGTGTATCTAGCTATTGAAATACCACATAAAGAGCCAGCTTCCTACAGCCATATTTAATTTACCTGTAAATCCCTTGTAGACGGAAATACCATATACCCAGGACCTGTAAATTAAATGCTGTCTGTGGGCCTGCAGCACATTTGTGTTTGTTTGCTTTTGTTACCATAAGTGTGCCGGGTATGTCCAGACGTTGGTCCCAGGCTCATTGTGCCACTGGATTCAAGCTAGCCTAGTTGATGAAGGGTGGTACCCTGAAACTGGTCCCCGGATGCTTGTTTCCGGTCCAAGGAGGACCTGGCTTTGCAGTTTGGGCTGGACTGTTCCCATGGGGATCAGGGTCAAGACTGATTTTGCATATGGCTGGGTCCAAACTGGGGTGGCATGGTGAGCAAGAGAATTGATGGATTAAACCCAGATCTGTGAGTGGGGTAAATGTTTGATTGGTTCCGCATTCCGTCCATCATTTGTGTTTGTTTGCACATGTTGTTCCACCCCTGAAGGTAGCACTTCAAAACATGTTGCAGGCCTGCCATTGCTGCTTGAATGTAGTGTTACATTGTCACGTCGACTTGGCATTTAAAACACCTTGCCAAGCCTTGAACTCCCTTTTGACTGCATATAAGTCACCCTGAAGGTAGGCTGTAGACAGCCCAAAGGGCAGGGTGTTATGTAATTAAAAGATAGGGCATGTGCTTTTAAGTTTTTCACTACTGTGAGCCCTACCCCCCTCATAGGAAAACATTGAGGATTCCTTACTATATTTATTATTTAGATAATTTCTGATTAGGAGGAGGCATATCTTTTATGCTTAGTACCTATGGAGTTGTAATGATAAATCCCCTTTAATGGTAAAGTCAGATTTATTGCTACAATTTTGAAAAATACCACTTTTATAAAGTTGGAATTTTCTCACTTGAGCAATTTAGTGCCTGCTCCCGGTCTCTGATCATTTGTCTGGGGTTGGTGACAGCTGGGCGTTGTGTATACCCTTTAGACAGTCCACGAATAAACCACGCACATCACAACTTCAAATATTTTTCTGGTTTATTGTTGCGTAGTATATTAGTGTATGTCCAAGCATTGAATGTTCATATCTATTCTTATATATTCAAAATGTAGAACAACAGCAAAGGCTGAAGTAACTAGAGATAGTCCACAGCCACAGATGTAGCTGTTCAATACACTCCGACAGCCAACACATGTTTCGACAACAACTTGACTTTTTCAAGGCTGTAAATGCAATATAAAAGAAAGAAATCCTTATCAATTTACTTTTCACAACTGTCTCGCATTTTATTGTAGAGGGTCAGTGCATGCTAATCAACACCTACTACCAATAACAAACCTGTATAAGAGAGTGGGGCACTCTTAATGGTTATAAGAGGCCGTGTGAACAGAAATTACCAGAGTAGCAAAGTCTCATGCCAAGTCTAAAACAACCAACTAGAAACACCAAAGCAGCGTGACAGAAACTTTGAACTGGAGGAAAGTGACAAAAAAGTACCCTGTGGATTTATGCACACATAGGTAACCCACTGTTTCTGCTGGAACACAGTATGTTGAATTAATTAAATTTACAAATAACAAATATAAGGAGAAAAGTCACAGCTGGGTAAACAACCTCAATTGAATAGTCAATTTTGGGCGATTAGGTGAGGATTGCATGCAAGTAACAGAGGATAGTGTACGTAACAAGAAGATGTCGCTTGAACTCTAACCAAAGTAAGATATTAGCAGGGCTGGTGACTGCATTGAATAAAACGACTGGCATGCTAAGTAAAACATCTCTGTTTAACATTTATGATGCATATATGTTCCTAATCAAGGGCCAAAATTGCCTGTCTTTATATTCTGGTGTATTGCTCTGATTAAATTGTCAATCTTTCACACTTTTTTAATTTACTTTTCTTTCAATCAGCATCTTGTTTTTTGTCAACCGGCTTTTTCCAAAACATTGAAAAAATCTAACAAGCTTTTTATGGGCAGCCATTAAACGTCATAAGTGCTTGCAAGGGCTAAAGATGCCCACCTTTGAATGTGGTTTGGTCTTTCCTAATTTGCACCTGTACTGTAAGCCTTCTTCAGCGTTACAATTTGCACGTTTTATGGCAATAAAAGGTTTTAATTGCATGATGACACATCTGTAATTCATATCCCCGTTCCCCACGCTCTCTACCAATGCTGTACACGCTGAAACTAATGCATTTCAAGTGCTTAGTTAATTTAGTAAAGCAATGGGCCATGATTTTTTATATATTTTTTTTAATTCCCCCAGTGCACTTCAAATCATTGCTGCAGTATTGTGACAATTTTAATCAGATCAATGATACTTTGTTAAAATATTGAATCCCAAACCAATTAAAAATTAATTTTTCACTATGGATATTTGAAAGGCTTTTCTAAACTCACTTTCTTGATAGACCTGAAAAAAGTTTGTTTTGTTATCATCTGTTCAGAGGAATGCTTCTCTCTCTCTTTTAGGGTCAATTCTGAAGTTTTCTTCCAACCAACTTCCCAAAAATGAAGATTATTTGATTGGTAGTTGTTAAATTGATGTTGAACTATGAGTGTGGTCCTTTGAGTTTGAACTGTCAGCGTGTTTTCCTTTAGAATCTTCTGTGAAGTGATCTGGGGATTCGGAAGGGAGGGGTTGACTGAGGCGCGTCCCAGGCCTGATGTGTACTAACTAAATGAAATCTTGATTTGGAACAACGTGTCGGTGTTGGATGACTCGGAGCAATAGTGTTCAGCTTAACCGTGACAACAAGTGGAACTCACAAGATCAACGGCATGCCAACCAAGTCCAGGCCATCTATTTTGGGTTAACAAAGGGACAGCTCATGTCCGGGACGGAGGTGAATGAAAGAGCCAGTGCATGATTGTCGTACACTGTTGCATAACAAAGACACGTAGCCATCATTGTGATTAAAATGGCACACGCACAGATTACAGCATCCATTTGAAGTTTATATGTGAAGGCTTCATGTGTATAGCTATAATTTGCCTACCTGAAGCGCTGGAGTATAAACTCATCTGAGATGCTTTAGGTGAGGTGATCGGGATTGTCTGAAAGACAGACTTGTTCCCTTGTGATTTGCCTTTGGCTGGTAATATTCACTAAAATAAACAAGCATTTTCAATGCAACGGGTCTCGCATTAGCTCGAGTTAGAGCTATTAGCGTTGAAAATAAAATAAAATGCAGCGCGATTGCACTATGCGCTGCGTGGAAAATAAACAGATAAAGTAGTCCAGACACCATGCTGAATACATCGAGCTTTGTATGTTTTTAGTAGTTTAACTGTGCTGTGTAGGTGGGCTAAACATCGGAAAAGGCATCATGTATGCATGCCTTTCACAAATGAAAGCAAGCGGATTTTAAAAGGCAAGCCCACGAACCAATGTAAGTGACTGACGTGACATGGTCGTGGTTTGAAACCCAAAGAGAGATTACAGAATGAGATGGAGCGCTTTGCGCTCAACCGTTAAAATGATTTCGTGCACATTAATACTGCTTTTGAGGTGGAAAGTGGACTTGAACTTCACTACTGTAACACAATTGCAAGTGACTTCTTCAATGCAATCACTGCCTGTTGCACTACCAGTTCTGGATTCTGCAGGTAAACCACCAATTCTGTGGAAGGATTGCCGTGAGGCATGTGAATCAAACATAGAAGCACTGCATGTTGATTTTTTGTGGCAAAAAGGAAACTTGCCTTATTAAAACATTGTCCTGAGATAGAAGGTAGAACAGTGCTAAAGACACTTTATGGCACAAATAGAGAGGATGTTGATAATGACAATAATTCAGACATGGTAGAAAGATCAAATGATGAATTTGATAAAGTCATTAGAGCATTGGAGGAACATTTGGGAAATAAACAATCATAGTGGTGCAACAACGTAAGTTTTTTTTCTGGAGTGTAAATGCCTGCAGAGTCAATAGAGCATTATGTAGCAGTTTTACGATTGTTAGCAGCAACATGTAAATGTAAGGATTTGCATGATGACATCATCAGAGATCAGTTGATCAAAAGGCAAGCAAATTAGTGGATTTAAGAAAAACTGCTGAGTCTTAAGGAACCGTCTTTGGAAAAAGCAATTAGCACAGCCAAGCGTGTTGAGAATGTTTTTAGTTATGGTTATGAGGAAGTGCAGACATCTTTGAAAAACAGTAGCAAAGAAAGGAAGAAGGAACAATTGGTCACCAAATATGTCAGGAAGGCATGTTTCAGATGTGGCAGCATCAAACATTTTGCAACGTTACCAGTATGTCTGGCTATTAAAACTAAACTGGTTTAAATTAAAAAAGTTTGATCATATTTTTAGGGTGTGCAAGAGTGAAATATGTGAGAACAAATCAAATGTGGATATGTTACAATCCAGCAAGGGGGCAAGGGGCAGGATGATTCTGAGAGTGATGATGGAGACATTGAAGTATTTATGGTGTATGAGGATGACAGGTTAATGGAGCGTGTCTTTGAAGTATATGAACCATATAATCGTCCTAAGTATTCAGTGGAAATATTTGGTCAGGAAGTACCAATGTGGGTGGTTTCTTGTTCACCCCATATATTCATTGATAAGGATATTTGGAAAACATAGGTGGTGTGAATCTTATGTAAACTGATGCAGAAAGTGAAGGTTATTGTGGTTGAAAGTCACCCATGTTGGGTTATTTTGATACTACATTATTGTAGTGTATGTTGTAAAGAAGGGAAAGACATTATTGGGTTGGAGGGAGCAATGTGCATTAGGGTTCACATCAGATCCTAATTATCCTGATCAGGTGCTAATAGTGGTTCAGGATGGAGCAAATAGATGTCAGCATTCTTTTCCTGACTTATTCAGTAACAGGCTGTGTTGTTGTAAGAAATATACCCACTGCATCGAGAGAGTGAGAGAAGTAAAAACTGGCACTATTGTAACCTTTTGTGAAGTTTTCCAGAGGGAAGGGTATCCTGAAGACATTTTCACTGATAATGGTCCACAGTGTGTTTCCATGGAATTTGAGAATTATTGGAAGCATCAGGGAATGAGACATTACAGACATTACAGAATGGCACTATAACATCCATGGGAAAAGGGTATTTTAATAGAGTATTGTGTAAATGTGTACAACTGTCTGTTCATGAAGGGTTAAGTTGGAGAGTTGAAGTAAAAAATATGCTGTGGAGTTGTAGAGCCACTCCACATTCTTTGACAGAAGAGATGCCACTTGTGTTGCTCAAGGGGAGAATGCCAGGTACCAAGATAACACCAGGTTTTGTTGGACAAAAATGTTAGTGGTGTGGATTTTGAAAGGTTGTA
This sequence comes from Pleurodeles waltl, assembly GCF_031143425.1. Lineage (NCBI taxonomy): Eukaryota > Metazoa > Chordata > Amphibia > Caudata > Salamandridae > Pleurodeles > Pleurodeles waltl. The sequence continues at coordinate 957,439,641 of NC_090444.1, forward strand.
TAGAAGAGTGAAAGAGAAACAGAGCAGATATGGAGGTGTGAATTATAAATCCTTGCTTAAGACAATTAATTATAAAGTTGTTAATTTTATTTGTGTGTGCACAGGTATGTTTAGGAAAAAAGGTACATCCGAATGGTCTACTCCGAAACAGATAAGGAAGATATGTGACCAATCCCTGATATTGAATTATGGCAAAAATGTAATATAAACAACGTGACAAAGTGTAAAGAGAGTGAGTTGCAAGAGTATAGAATGCATAATAATCAAAAAATTGTGGACAAGCAACTCCACCAAGGAATTCGAGGAATGTTAGGCTACCAAAGAAATTGGAGGACTATGTTTCAACATGAAAGGTCCACTACTGTTTCCTTTATTGACAGACATTATGGCGGTCATAGTCAAAGACCGCCAGGGCGGAGGACCGCGGGAGCACCGCCGACAGGCCGGCGGTGCTCCAATGGGGATTCCGACCGCGGCGGTAAAGCCGCGGTCGGACCGGCAACACTGGCGGTCTCCCGCCAGTGTCCCGCCGCCCCATTGAATCCTCCAAGGCGCCGCCGAGGGGATTCCGACCCCCCCTACCGCCATCAGGACCGCCGGGAACCGGATGGCGGTAGGGGGGGTCGCGGGGCCCCTGGGGGCCCCTGCAGTGCCCATGCCACTGGCATGGGCACTGCAGGGGCCCCCGTAAGAGGGCCCCTAAATGTATTTCACTGTCTGCTGCGCAGACAGTGAAATACGCGACGGGTGCAACTGCACCCGTCGCACAGCTTCCACTCCGCCGGCTCGATTCCGAGCCGGCTTCATCGTGGAAGCCTCTTTCCCGCTGGGCTGGCGGGCGGCCTGAAGGCGGCCGCCCGCCAGCCCAGCGGGAATGTCAGAATTACCGCCGCGGTCTTTCGACCGCGGAACGGTAACCTGACGGCGGGACTTTGGCGGGCGGCCTCCGCCGCCTGCCAAGGTCAGAATGAGGGCCTATGTGTTAGATTGATATCTAATTTAATCTGAATGATTTATTGTATGTTGTTTAGTCATTTATATTTTGACGATGTTTAACTTAGGTGAATTGCTTTGTTATCATTTTATGTAATGGAATCTTCAGGTTGTATCAAGGAAGGGCAATCTGTTATGTTGATGTTGAACCAGACATACGAGTCTTGAGTTAGAAATGTCAACACAGTTTCATTTAGAAACTGTCCTGCGTCGAGCTGGGGATTCGGAAGGAGGCAGTTGATGGAGGCAGATAAGGAGCATGTCTTGTGGGTGGGGGTGGGAGGGATGTCCTAAATTATTTTTAATATTTTGAATTGGAGCAATATGTCGATGTTGGAATACTCATAGCAATGGTGCTGTACTTAACAATGATCCTGGCTACAAGACCGATATGTTATAATAGAGCAATGAATACTAGAAAAATGAAAGTAAGAAGGTGAGACTTATCTTGGACTAGTCTACTAGCATAAAATCTACAGCCAGATTGTCAACTCTGTTCAAGGGATACGTCTGTGTAGGATGTGTTAATATAGCATACAGCTGATCAATTATAGACCTGCACATCTAAATAAATGCAACCTTAATAAAATGGATGTTTATCCTAGGTGTGCCAAAACACAGGTTGGAACTTGGGTATGTCTGTACCCAACTAGTCCAATATTTCCAGGACATTTTAAAAAACCTTCACTTGGAACACCCCAAGATGCCTCAAACCCTTCAGCAAAAACTGCCCACCTAGGCTTAACCGAAACCGCAAGGCATTCAGGGCTTGGAGAATTCATATTTATAGCTATTGTCCTGGTGCTTTCTGTGATTACGGCCAACTGGAAGTCGGGCTCATCTTCTGTTTCAAAACGTGATTGAATAAGCTCGCTAACATCACACTTTGGAATGTTGCTATTAAAAAAAACTTTGCTTTAGAAACATCTTATAAAGTTTGGCAACGGTGAGACAAATGTCTATAAAAATGATAAACTTAACCTTGTATTTGGATATGATGATAAGGAACAGTTTGTTTTGGATTTATAAATAGATACAGCAATATTTTTAAGAAGACTAACGGAATCATGGCCTTTTATCAGTGTATTTGTGCATGTTTTCATTTCCTATCACTAATAAATGTGACTATTTATGTATATGCACCTAAAAAATAATAAAGAAAGGAAAGATATTTTTTTCCTGAATGTGGGTCACACCCTCGATGGTCTGATTACCTTCGTCCTTGGGTCCATCCTGATACATCTCCCTCTTCTGAAAGCCTGTGTGTCGTTTTCAACTTGCATTCAACCGTCAGATACAAATGGTCTGGGATGTAGATTTGTTGTAACTTAAGCTGCTGCTCAATATTCTTCTCTTTCTAGTCCTCCCCCACCACAGTTTTGCACACCACTGTGTTGGGGAAGCACCTACACTACTTAAACTGCTTGTATTTGGGGCTTCTGTTTAAGGCATTGAAGAAATATGCAATTTTTTCTTGAGGTTGGCATGGGGACTATGGTGCTACTACCATATGCACATTGCCACCTATTTCTCTTAATTGTAGTGTCCCTTTGCGCTCTGAAGATGATTCCCAGATAGTAAAAATAGTGTGTACTCGAGATGCCACATTTTAAGTGTTCCAGGAGCAGTGGAATATTCTTTAGAGCCATGGGACTCCAATCTGCGATTGGTCAACTGTTGCCTTGCAAAGTTAGGTAAATTTCAAATGAAAGTGTAAGCTTTCTCATCTATTATTTGCACCTTGAATTATATTACTTGTAAGATAAAAAATGCATTAATTAAATTGTGAATTAAAATGCGGAGCATTATTGCCCCGGAAACCTATGGCCTCAGATCCCTGTTGCTCCAAGCTTTCAGGGCCCTGGCAAGTGCCATGCGTCGCAGGTGAGTCTAATGAATTTTAGTGTGTTTCCATACATCACCACACTAAAATGAATTGTCATGCATTTATAGCTCCTCTCCACTGGCCAAGGTGTTTTGCTCTCAGAGCAGCATGTGCACTGCCACTGCTAGCCTGACTGATCGTTATGTGTTTGGAGTATTGTAAGCTCGGCCCAGAGAAGAGCTGACTGTGGTCTCCTCACTTTGATTGGGTTGCACAATGCATGCGTCATCAGCATTGGACTCATACCTGCCAAGATAGAATGCTGTACGACCCCGGAAACATGATCATCCCAGTGTCTCAATAGCTGTCATCTGAGCAGCATGCAGCTCCATACGGAGAACAAGCTTTGGAGGTGCATCCTGCAGCACCCGAACCAGTAAGCGCACAGCCAAGCACCAGCGGCTGCTGCAAATCTCAAGGGGAGGGGTGGGTGGGGGATGGACGGAGGGGGGTTAGTAAACAAATAATCCCCCCAAAAGAATCGTACCCATTGCAGACGCCGCCTGCCACGTTGCTCCTCTTCTCTTCTTCTGGTGTCCCAGCATTCACTGGGACACCAGCACAGACTCCCCAGCAATCGTGGTGCTGCTCTCATGCTAAACCTAGCAGCTTTGACTGCCACCCAGACACTGCCTTGGTGTCTGTGCAGTTTGTCCAGACCCGTCTGTGAGTGTGCATGTGTGTTTGGCCGGCCTGAGACATCCGGCCAAATACACATGCACACTTAGTGCACAGATTCCACTCCTCTCTCCCCACTCCCGTGGTCCAGACCTGCTCCTCCCTGCACCTGCTGATAGCTGAGCCAGCAGCTGAAAGATAAAACAATAATGAAATATAATTTTATCTTTCAGCTCCTGGCTTAGCCAGGAGGGCAACGCTCCTTTGCCATTGTGAAGGAGCCGCCCTGCAGCCAAGAACCTATTGCCACTAGGCCAGAGATGTCAGTGCTATGCTCAGCACTCTATACAGGTCGAAGGACGGCTTTGACTGGGAGCAGTCATACAGCAGTAGTCGATATGGCTCACTCAAGTGCAATAGGGACTGTGGGCTATTGCAGCCCCTTGATGTAACTCATGTTAGCAAGAGTTTTCATTTACATTTATTGTTTAACCTTTTAAGTGATGGCGTCAGCCTCAGGCCTATCCTGCTGGCCTATGTCTGCACTGGGGTACGTCTGTCAGCCATTGTCTGATCCTGGGGAAGGCATTAGAGGACCCTCTGGTGCTTCAGTTTTTTTTAGTTTAGTTTAGTTGTTGAGGTTGGGCTGCAAGGGAAGAGCAGCCCAAGTCGGGCTAGTGGTTTCCCAGGCACAACAGATTTTCTGCCACACCAGGGGGCAGGTAGGCAGGCTTGACCCACAGAGAAGATTTTATGTGCCTTTAATTGAGGGGAGGGCAGCTCTCTCACATATCATGCCTGGCCCTCTACACCAAAAAGTGGCAAAAGAATCCTTTTGCCCCCTCACCCCCCAGAGGGCACACTTGGGTGGTTTTACCCTCCTATCTGCCCCTGGGAGGAGCATATGAAAGAGGTTGGCGGAGTTTACCCACAATCTGCCTCAAGCCGGCAGAAAAGGCTGTGCCCATTCTGGACTAGGGGCAAGGTGCGATGCATGAGTAAGCCGCCACTGTTCCCTTTTTATTGTTGGGCCCATTTTTCCTCTGCTGTTTAGTGGTCTTTAGTGGAAATTTGTGGGTAGACACGTTCCATTCTCCCCCAGGAGGGGGAAGAAAGACTGATACAATCAGGTGCATGAGTCTTTCTGTCACCTGGGGACGCTCTGAGGTTGTTTGCCCAAAGGCCACTAGAGACTAGTGATTTCAACATTGAGCCAAAACAAAAAGGACTATGGTGCCCTACTCTGCGTCGAGCCAATACTCCCACCCAAGAATGGGCAATAGGGTCTTTCTGCCCACCTGGGGCAGATAGGATGTTTGCCTCAATTTTAGAGGGGTTGCCCTAATATACCCTGGGAGGGGGACATATCCCACTGGACACAAGTAATTTTACTTAAGGGTAAAGCAAACGGGTGTGGGTATTTCACTCTGGCACCGGGTCACATCCACGATGCAACAGGACCAAAATACTCTTTCTGCTCCAAGGGGGGAGAAGAGTTGGGTGTGCTCAAACTTGCCCTGTGTTCAGAAAGCCCCCTGGATGTTAGGAATATTTTTTAAAATTTGGATGGGTTCTCGCCCATTCTGACCTCAAACCGCATGCCTAAAGCCTCAACATTCTTTCTGCTCCCTCCTGTAGTAAAGAGTCCCCATCCCAATGGCAAGCAAGAACATATTGATTCTTCTACATACGTTTTTTGCTTTTTTTTACATTTGGGTACCAGAGTGGGGCTAAGTCCCAGAACCATCCTACTTCTATGCTGAATGGCTGCACTTTTCAGGCTACGATCAGCTGCCTCAAGGGAAAACCTACCAGAACCAGGCATTTCTGAAAAGCTGAGACAGTCCAGGATAGTATGCCTCTTGTTGCTCCTACAGCATTTTCTTACACACAAGGCAATACAAACCTCAACATTTGCCTAAAATAATTTTCCTTCCATTTCTGTGACATAATATTCTGTAAACCACAAGGATGTCCAAAATTCTCACTATCCAGCATTTCTCCACTCTTCCTGATAAAAACACTACATTGTGGCTGAGTCTAGTAGCCGTGACACAAAAGGCCCCAAAATGCATCACGTACAAATTGGCGATAGGGGTAGTTTGGTGTTTGGGCCCAAGCTTAGTGCCCACCCAGGAAAACCTACCAAACCCAAACATTTCTGAAAACTAGACAGCCTGGGGAGTCCAAGGTGGTGTACTCTGTGAAGATCTCACAATGCTTACTTACCCACCATTCCATACAAACCTCAAACTTTGTCTACAATTGTACATTTTCCTTGCATTTCTCTAACGTAAACATACCGATACCACAGGAAGCCACAACATTCCTGTTACATAGCCTTCTCCGACTTGTTCTGATAAAAATACTAGCCCACTTGTGTGCTGGGCCTAGTGCTCATGACAGGCCCAAATGGAACCAGGATCAATGAGACTCCTGTTGAAGTTGGTTTTATCTGGTTTCCAAAGGTATCTGGGTAAAAAACCTGGGGGGAGCTACACAAGTCATGCCAGCCTGGAATCCCCTGGGTGTCTATTTTAAAAAATGTGCAGACTTGCTAGGTTTCACTAGGTGCTGGCTGAGCTAGGGCCCAAAATCAATAGCTTCCCACATTGTAAAAAAAAGTGTTCATTTTCAGTGAAAAAATGTGATGTGTCCAAATTGTGTTTTAGGTCCCTAGTGGGAATGTTGAGTTGTTGGAAATTTGTGGCTCTTCACAGATTCCAGAAGTTTTCCTCAAAGAAATATGAGGAAAATTTGTGTTTTTATCTAAAGTTTTAGGTTTGCAAAAGTTTCTGGGTACAAAAAAACTGGTAGGAACCACACAAGTCTTGCCATCCTGTACTCCTCCAGGTCGGGGGCCGTTCCTTCGCAATGGCGAAGGAGCGTCGGCCCCCTGGCTAAGAGCCAGGAGCTGTAAAATAAAACAATATTTAATTATAATTTTATTTTACGGCTGCTGGCTTAGCCAACAGCATGTGCAGGGAGGGGCGGGGTAGGAAGAGAGAGTGCACTTAAATGTGCATGTGTGCTTTGCCGACCCTCTCATGCTGGCCAAATGCACATGCTCACTTAGGTTTCTCCAACCCAGATGTGTTGAAAAGCCAGGCTGGAGAAACTGCACAGACCCCAGGGTTGTGTCTGAGCGGCAGCCGAATACGCTCAGACCAATCCTGATGCTGCTTTCATGGTAGGTTTAACATGAAAACAGCGCCAGGATTGCTGGGATGTCTGTGCTGGTGTCCCTGTGAATGCTGCGACACCAGAAGGGAAGAGGAGCGCAAGGTGGCCAGTGGCATCCATGAAGTTAATTTTTTTTTCTTCATATTATTTCCCCCCGTCCCCATCCCCCGCCGCTCACCCCTCTCCTTGACATTTGCCGCAGACGCCACTGCTGAGGTATCTAGTTTAAAAAAAAATTTGAAGGGTTGCTAGAATTCCCTAGGTACCACCTCAGCTAAGGCCTAAAATCCACAACTACCCACATTCCAAACAAAGGATCCATGTTCAGTAGAAACATGTGGTACGTTTATGTTGCATTTTGGGCCATTTCCTTTTTTGGGCACTAGGCCTACCCACACAAGTGAGGTGTCATTTTTATCAGAAGAGTTGGGGGAACACTGGGTGGAAAATGAGTTGCTTCCTGTAGATTCTAAAAGTTTTCTTCACAGAACTATGAAGAAAATGCATCTTTTAGCCAAAGTTTGCGGTTTGTAAGACTTCTTGGTCAGAAAACCTGGTGAGAGCCATGCAAGTAACAGCACCCTGGATTTCCATAGGTGCCTCTATTTAAAAAATGTAAAGCTTTGCTAGATTTTCTAGGTGCTGACTGAGCTTAGTCCCAAGATCCACAGCTACCCACATTGCAATAAAAGAGTCAGTTTTCAGGGGAAAAAGCTGATGTGTCCATGTTGCCTTTTGGATCATTTCCTGTCACAAGCACTAGGTCTACAACACAAGTGTGGTACCAGTTTTAACAGAAGACTTGTAGGAAATTTGCTGATCCCAGCAGATTCCTGAACCATCACAGAAATAGGAGGAAAATTAGTGTTTTTAAGCATAGGTTGAGGTTTGCAGAGGCTTGTGGGTAAAACAACCTTGTTAGAACTACAGACGCCACACCACACTTATCTCCTCCTGGTGTCTCGTTTTAAAAAATGTCTGACTATGATAGGTTTTCCTGGGTGGCAGCAGAGCCTGGGCCCAAAATCTGCAGTTAGCTACATTGTAAAAAAGCATGGATTCTGCTGGGTGAAATATGATTTTTCCAGGTCGTGTTTTGGGGTGCATTGTGCCACAGGCACTGGGGGCAGCCACCCAAGTGAGGTAAATTTTCATGGGAGATATGTGGAAACTCAGAATAAATGAACGTTTATCATTACCAATTGGATCTCTCTGCGTTTCTGCCTTCTAAAGGTAAGCCAGTGTATAAAAAAGAAGACTTTTGGAAAAATCCTCTCTTAATCACATGCTAGTATAACTAGTATAGCTACTGCTCCTAAACTCATTATCTGGTGTAAATGTTAGAAATACATAGCTTTCCTTCATACCTATTTTTCACTCTTTATATTTTACTATATGATTTTCTGTATAATTGGTACACAATGAAAAACCATTGAAAGATGCAGCTCAGTTGTTGGCTCTGGGTACCTTGGGTTCTTGGAGAACCAACACGCCCTATTTATCCATGCTACTAGAAGGATCTAGAGGAAGAAACAGTGTATTCTAATTGTAAATCAGTCATTATGACTAGATGTTACAGATGAAATTGTTGTCACCAATGGCTTTTTTCCTACTCATTAGTACAGTTAGACAGTTAGGGGGTGATTCTGATTCTGGCGGGCGGCGGAGGCCGCCCGCCAGAATTCCGCCCCCATTATACCGCTCCGCGGTCAGAAGACCGCGGAGGGTATTATGAGTTTTTCCCTGGGCTGGCGGGCGGTCTCCAAAAGACCGCCCGCCAGCCCAGGGAAAAACTCCCTTCCCACGAGGATGCCGGCTCGTAATCGAGCCGGCGGAGTGGGAAGGTGCGACGGGTGCAGTGGCACCCGTCGCGTATTTCAGTGTCTGCAAGGCAGACACTGAAATACTTTGCGGGGCCCTCTTACGGGGGCCCCTGCCGTGCCCATGCCATTGGCATGGGCACGGCAGGGGCCCCCAGGGGCCCCTGACCCCCCCTACCGCCATCCTGTTCATGGCGGCTTTCCCGCCATGAACAGGATGGCGGTAGGGGGGGTCAGAATCCTCATGGCGGCGGAGCGCGCTCCGCCGCCATGAAGGATTCCCCCGAGCAGCGGTAAGTCGGCGGGAGCCCGCCGACTTGCCGCTTCTGACCGCGGCTGAACCGCCGCGGTCAGAATGCTCGTGGGAGCACCGCCAGCCTGTTGGCGGTGCTCCCGTGGTCGGTGGCCCTGGCGGCCACCGGCCGCCAGGGTCAGAATGACCCCCTTAGTCTCTTTGGGACAAATTTGAGGCATCTACACAAATCACCTATTGGTGAATTCAGGATTTTTTCAGAAATATATAGCCTTCATGGGTTTCCTACCGGTTCCCACCATTAACTGAAATAGGCTGAAGCACAAAAATTCTGAAAAATGGGCTACCTCCTTGAAAACTGCCAATACGGTGGTTATATATTTTTCTTTCCATTCAGCTCTGAATGTAGCTAAAAGCAGGGAAGTTGGTTACTTTAGCACAACAAACCTTTTGTTGATGCGATTTTTAGGGGGCAAAACAGGCTATATTGTCAGTCCCCTCCAGGGGAATCCACAAACCATGGGTACCCTTAGAATCCCCATGATGTTGGGGAAAAAAGGATGCAACTTAATGTGAAAACCTTATGTGAAAAAAGAAGTTATGGCAGCTTCAGCGTGAAGTACCCCAAATAGCCAAAAAAGGGCTCAGCACAGAGTTGGAAAAGCCTCTGCAGTTAACGGGTAACTTCATCTTGCATTCCCAATCATTTAATTTTTCCACAGATGGTGAGTTTGTGTAGTTTTTACTCCATGTAGCACGTGAATCTTAAGTAATGCACACTGTGAAACGAGGAGCCTATAGGTGCTGGTGTAAACTTAGGCTGTCATGCAGCATCCACAGACCGACTTTAAAATGTTGCCCTACAACCCCAACAAGCACCCTGCCAAGTACTCTGCATCAGTATTAGGCAATGAATCCTGTTTTATGATTATTTTTTCGAGTTTCATTTTAAAACACTGAGGGGCATATTTATGAGCCCCTAGCGCGTGACGCACTAGTGGTGCTAACCTCAGCTCCTTATTTACAAGGAGGTGTAACAACACTTTTTGTGGCATTACACCTCCTTGTAAATATGGGCCCGCTGACGCAGTTATCTGCTTCTGAGGGGCTGCAATGGATGTTGCTGTGGGCGCGCCACAGCAACACCCATTACATTTTGACGCTGCCTCAGATTTACAAGATTTCGTAAACCTGAGGCAGCGCCAAAATCTAACCTCACCCCCAGGGGTGGCTTTAGCAAGGCACAACGAGAAGGAATACTTTTATTCCTCCTCATTTTTTGCTTTTTCTATGCTTGCTGCATTCTGCAGCATGCTTAGAAAGAGCAAAATGCCAGAAATTATTATTTATGTGGGGGCTAGTGTCCCTTCCTGTACATAAACAATCATTTGAAAATGACGTTTTGGTAGTTCTGTGTGTGCTGCATTCTGTAGCACACACAGAAGTGCCAAAGCACCATTAGTGATTGTTTATGTGTGGGAAGGGACACCTTCCTGCAGGTAAACAATCACACTCCTCCACGCAGACATTCTTGCAAGAAGGTGCAAGGATGTCTGCGTTGGCTCTGGCAGCTAAATTTAGCGCCAGCGCAGGGGACAACACAGGGTTGTGCCATTTTCACTTAAATACGGCACATCCCTGCTTTGTGAAAATGACGAGAGCGGTGCCGCCAATTTTGGCGCTGCATGGCACTACATCGTTTTCACATAAATATTGGTCTCAGATTGTTCACTAAAAAATTTTTTCCCAAAGTTCTAACAGCCCATATATTTTTTGAAGTTCCCTTACAATATTGAGACAGGCAGTTCTTGTTTAACTTGAGTACTTTTCAGTGCCAAGATACCCTGGTAAACGTTTGATTTACATAATGCAATGCAGCAAGTTCTGGCTGTGTCTCCCGTGGCATTTGGCCTGCAGGCCTTGCAATAATGAAAAAAAAAGATTATTCATCCTATTGATGGATGTGATACACAAACAACTTAAACATGTAAACATTGTAAACTGTAAGAAAGATAGAATGGGGATGCTCGCCTGATAAGGACAATAGCGTTGCCCCGCAAACTGCAGCCCAAAAGTTACTGCCCAAGGGCATCTGACAGCCAAGTATCAGTAAGAGTGAGACATTGTTAGAAGCATAGATGATCTGTTGTTCTGCCACAAGAAGGTAGCACTGTTGTATAGGGAAATCTGACAGAGGTTTGTCTCATGAAAACATTTCTGCCGCTTACATATATTTTTAGCTGTTTGAGAATAATCAGACCAGGGAAAGCTACATATCAGACATTTTAGAAATCAGATTGATGCATGAGTTCACTGCCATATTTTTCTGAGGCTCTCTTTGTGGGAAACCTGCTTGATTATGACCTGGCACTATTATGCTTTCGAGGTTTACATAGAGCAAACTAATTAAAGTCTCATCGTCTCTTCTCCATATTGTCCTGTCACCTCATGGGACACAAAGTCGAAACTCATTACTATGACTATTAACCCGCATACCTCGTTTTATTCACAGTGGTGAGCTGCCCCGCTTTGGAGGCCCCTTCCGATGGGAACAAGTTTGGCTCTAAATACACCGTGGATCATGACATATATTTCACGTGCAACCCGGGCTTCCAGCTCATTGGCCCAAGCAGCAGAGTGTGCCAGCCGAATGGCAGCTGGACTGGAGATACGCCACATTGTAGAGGTATGTGACAATCGGACAGAAAAAAGTGCCTGTGGTTTTCAACCTTCAGTGTCTTGTCTCAGTGAGAATCCCTTTGAGTGGATCATGGGTTCTGAGTGTAAGATTCTGGTCCATAGGGACCACCGCAACGAATGAGTCACCGGCTTATGTGAGTGGCTGGCAACCCTGTAAGTCAAGGTTGGGCTCTGGTGAATCTTCCAGGTCTTTGCCATAGTGCAGCGCTGTGGTGAAGAAAGGGTCATCACCCAGTGCAGAGTTGTGACTCGAAGAGGGACTCCACGTTAAGTGTATGGCTCATGACCCCTCATAAGCTATGTGGGGGCTACAGTGAATCTTAAGGGCCGTTACCCTAGTGCAGCACTGTGGTGAACACAGATAGATCCTTTCCTCTGTGCACTATTGTGACCCTAAGAGGGATATCACACTGAGTGAGTGGAGTGTGATCCTTGTGTGCTAGATGGGGGGCTGTGGAGCAAGTCGATGGCTGTTGCCATTATCAATGGGTATCTATGAACTCAGAACTTCTACTTTTTCATCAAAACGTGAGTAGCCTCCCCAGGTCTGCCGTCAGAGACATACTAAACTTACTGCAACAACAGAGCAGCACAGTGGGTATGGACACCGTGCCAGCCACCAAAATACTACCTCTCATCGCAGGCACCAGGCAAAGTCAACTGCAGCCCAGGACTGCTGAAGTTTCTGAGCCTTCCATCTCATCTTCAGAGGGAGTGGGTAAGGCTGCATTTTGAAGTGCAGAACCTTTTTGGGGGAAATGTACTGTGACTAAAGCCTCAAAGGTGCTGGGACACTGTAGACTTAAAGGGCCATTGTAGGACTTCTAAGACTCGTATACTGTAGTGGGGCCAAACCTGGATGTTGTTACAAGTAAATGGGGAATACCCTCCATCCATAGCAAGAAAAGACGGGTGCTGGTGTCTGCGCAGACAGTGTTAAATTGCAGACTTTATGAAGAATGTCTTACTATTTAGTGTGTTCTGTATTTTGCTTTGTATCTGTGTAAACATACTAATTTTCTATCAAAACAAGTGTCTGGATGGACATACATTTATTAAAGTTCCAAATATACATTGAGTTCTGAGCCTGTATTCATGCTCTACCTGCTTTTCCCTTAGAAGCCTTGGACTGCTTGACTCGTGCTACCACTGAAAGTCAAATACAGAAAGCCCACTTGGCCTTGTTGCTCAAAGCAAAGTAGGGCAGACCTTGGAACATCAGAAACAAAAGGCCTCGATCACCACCATTGGGCCCAGTAGATCCTTCTTTCTCTGTGACCCTCTGTAAGAGTTTCTAACATGTATTTGTTCAATGATGTTATTCTTTGGGCTACAACTGCACCAATAAATGCAAAGGATGCACAGATATGAACTTATTGAGTGAGATATTTGTGAGAAATGTTTGCCTCACCTAACTGTGACTACCAAAATCTTGTAAAATGGGCAGCAGTATATTTAATAACTGGCAATCTATAATGGTATAGTTAAGTAAATATCTGTTAGGTCTACTACTTCTCCCCATCCTGTAGACTTCTTGTTGTTTGGGAGTGTGTTCCCATTGAAGGCAATAGAGGCTCACCATTTATAGGAGAAGAAATATGTTTTCTTGGAAGTGTGTGACTCTATGAGGGCTATGCAGGCACTTATTTTGTTGGGTAGGGTGGATTTGATTGCAAGGACAGTGACAGCTATCCAATCGATAGCAAGGTGGAAGGCATGTATGTACAGACAGCCAATCAATTACATATTTTAGAAGCAGTTTCAGAAATATGCAAGCCTGTGTGAATGTCTTGATGCACAGTGACACCACCTAAACGGTGTCTATTGGGGCATAAAAGAGATAGGTGACACTGTTAGACTTTTCATCCTTGGCGTGGTCTCCCTTAACTTTTTGCCTCTGTTCCCCAGGTTGTTGATGTGTGCTGGACTCTGATTTTACTGTTTTTGTTACTCTGGGCACTTTACCACTGCTAACCAATGCTAAAGTGCAAGTGCTCCTGTTTAAAATGTGTAAGTCATTGGTTCTCCATGATTGGCATATTTGTTTTACTGTTAAGTCCCTAGTAAAGTGAACTAGAGGTGCCCAGGGCCTGTAAATCAAATGTTACTAGTGGGCCTGCAGCACTGGTTGTGCCACCCACACAAGTAACCCTGTAATCGTGTCTCAGACCTGCCACTGCAGTGTCTGTAAGTGTATTTTTTTACACTGTAAATTCGACTTGGCAAGTGTACCCACTTACCAGGCCTAAACCTTCCCTTTTCTTACATGTAAGGCACCCCTAAGGTAGGCTCTAGGTAGCCCCAAGGGCAGGGTGCAGTGTATGGATAAGGTAGGACATATAGTAATGTGGTTTATATGTCCTGACAGTGAAATACTGCCAATTTCGTTTTTCACTGTTGCAAGGCCTGTCTCTCTCATAGGATAATATGGGGGCTACCTTTAAATATGATTAAAGTGTAGATTCCCCTAGAGAGTAGATGGACATGTGGAGTTTGGGGTTCCTGAACTCACAATTAAAAAATACACCTTTTAGTAAAGTTGATTTTAAGATTGTGCGTTTGAAAATGCCACTTTTAGAAAGTGAGCATTTTCTTGCTTAAACCATTCTCTGACTCTGCCTTGTTTGTGGATTCCCTGTCTGGGTCAGTTTGACAGTTGGGTTGTTCTTCACCTCGCACTAGACAGTGACACAAAGGGGGCTGGGGTGTAACCTGCATTTCCTGATTAGCCATCTCTGCTGGGAGGGAGGGGTGGAGTGGTCACTCTCATCTGAAAGGACTATGCCTGCCTCTGACAATGCCGGCTCCAACCCCCTGGTGTGTGTCTGAGGTCTTGCCTGGGCAAGGCAGGATTTCACAAGTAGGTGTGAGTCCCCTTTGAAGAAAGGTGACTTCAAAGACTAAAATGGGTATAAGAAGGGCACCCAAATCTACAGACTTTAGAAACACTTCTGGAACCAAGAGGAACCTCTGCCTGGAGAAGAGCTGATAGCTGAGGAAGAAGTGCTGCCCTGCCTGTGACTGTGCTTTGTGGAGCTTTCCTGCAGTGCTGCTTCTGCCAGAGTAAGAGGGCAAAGATTGGACTTTGTGTGCCTTCCATCTTGTGAAGAAACCTCCAAGGGCTTGAGTTAGAGCTTGCCTCCTGTTGTTTGAAGTCTCAGGGACAGCAAATACTTCTCTCTGCCAGCACCTGGAGTCTCTGGAGAGACTCCTGCTCTGACAAGTGGTGCCCTATCCAGTTCCTGAGCCCTTGAAAGGAAAGCTGGTGGAAATCCAAGGAAATCGACTTCGGACGACTCCGGACCGACGCTGCTGCTGAATCCGGTGACGCCGCCTGCACCCGACGCCGTGACCTTCGCTGGAACGCGACGCTCTTCGCAGGCCCGACGCCGCTCGAAGTGCACAGATTCAACGTTTCGCACAGACGCCGCGATCCCCGACTTCGCGCATCGGCTTTTTTTCACTCTTCACCAAAGGTACTGTACTTGGGGGTCTACACGACTCTGTCACAGCTTGTTGGGAACGACTCCGTCACGACGCCGTGTTAACATCTCATCGAAGCATTTTTGTTTCTAAGCGCTATTTTTTAGTTTAATCTTTAAAAATTCATAACTTGACTTGTGTATGTTGGATTTTTGTCGTTTTGGTCTTGTTTTGTTTAGATAAATATTTCCTATTTTTCTAAACCGGTGTTGTGTCATTTTGTAGTGTTTTCATTAAGTTACTCTGTGTGTTGGTACAAATACTTTACACCTAGCACTCTGAAGTTAAGCCTACTGCTCTGCCAAGCTACCAAGGGGGTAAGCAGGGGTTAGCTGAGGGTGATTCTCTTTTACCCTGACTAGAGTGAGGGTCCTTGCTTGAACAGGGTGTAACCTGACTGTCAACCAAAGACCCCATTTCTAACATTGGTGATCAGCGGTTGGGATTTGGACTTGTATTTGTACTTGACATACAGTAATTAAGTGTACACTACTGTTTGAATTCAGACCACTACGTGACCACATACTGCTTGTCTTGAGATTTTTGCTTTTTCTCTTTTTGTGGATTTTTCCCTACGTCCACTTTGTTTTTTTCGCTGATCCTTGATTGACTTTGAACTTCATTTGGGAACTTGTTTCTGCATTTGGAACTTTGCACTCTTTTTACCTTTCATCATGTCTCTAAGAGATGCATCAGTTGGAGCTGACTTTGACCTTGAGAAATTGGAGAGTTATACCAAAGCTCAGTTGAAGCAGTTCTGTAAAAGTTTTGACTGTCCCATTAAGAGCTCATCCAGGAAGGAGGAGCTGCAAAAGGTGCTGAGGGCCTGGGTGACAGCCAAGAGCACTGAAGGGCACACAGAGGATGAGGGAGATGAGGAGGATGAGGAAGTGTGTTCATTACACAATGGTATTGTGGGTGGGCCTGTTATGTCCAGGGAGAAGGTCTCCAGGGCAGGTAGCAGTGTCTCATCCAAGGGTCTGACACCTGAGGAGTTGCAGGACAGACAGGCAGAGAGGGCATACCAATTGAAGCTGCAGAAGCTCAATCTGGAGAAAGAAAGCGATGAGAGAAGAGCAGTCATTGAGGAAAGGAAGATGCAGCTGGCTCATGAGCTTAACTTAAAGGAGTTAGTTCAGAGGAGCCAGTCCAGTAGGGATGGTGGCAGCAATCCTACAGTGCAGCCGGAGAGAAGGGTACACATCCCAAAAGACCTTGTGAGGGATTATAAGAGGGAGGATGATATCTACTTGTGGTTCAAGGGTTATGAGTCAGCTCTCCACATGAACCTGGTCCCTGAAGCTCATTGGGGGGCAGCCCTGTGGAAGCATTTTGAGGCAGAGGGGAGGGACACACTGACGGCCTTAGGGGATGCTCAGAGTCTCACCTACCCTGTCATGAAGGAGGCCTTACTCACCAGGTATGGTCTCACCCCTGAGCAGTACAAGGAGAAGTTTAGATCTTCCAAGAGAAAGGAATCCCAAACGTGGTTGGAATGTGTTGATTCTTTTTGCAGGTCACTGGATGGTTGGGTGAAGGGCAGTAAGGTAAACACGAATGAGGGGCTTTACAATTTAATTTCTTGGGAGCACTTGTACAGTTTATGTTTTCCAGAGCTGGCCCAGGACCTCATTGACAGCAAGCTGACTGACCCCAGGAAGCTTGCGCAGGAAGCGGACCGCTGGGAGAGCACCAGGGTCCAAAAGAGGTGTGGGGGAGACCACGCCAAGGGTGGGCAGGGCCCCTCTCAGAAGAAAGGGGGGGGTAAGGGCAAACAGGGGGAGTTCTCAAAAGGGCCCCAAACTGATTCCCAGGGTAAGGATTCCCAACCCCCCAGTGAAAAGAAGCCATGGTTGTCCAAAGGGAAGCCAGTGGCAGGTGGTCCCCCACGTAAGTGCTATGCATGTGACCAGGTGGGTCATGTGAGGCGGGACCCCAAATGCCCCAAAAGTACACCAGCACCCACTGGTGCACAGTCCCAGGGTTTGGCCAGTGTAGCGCTTGGGGAGGAGTTGGTTTCAGGTGGGTGGGAACCAGCAGAAATTACCCTTGTCTCACTAGGGGACAGTGAGATGGTCCAGAGAAACCTAGTGCCTGATAACACTAAGAAATACAGGCAATGGGTGACCATCAATGGACAGAGGGTGGAGGCTCTGAGAGACAGAGGAGCCAGTGTGACTACAGTGAGGGGTCACCTGGTGTCTTAAGAGCAGATTGATCCTCGGGTACTTCACCAAGTAGTTGCGGTAGACAACTCTGAGCGCCTCTGCAGAGTGGCGCAGGTTCCCTTTGAATGGGGGGGGGTCTCAGGTTCCTGGAAAGTAGCTGTGAGTCCAACCATGCCTGTTGATTGTTTGCTAGGTAACGACCTGGAGGATTCCCCTTGGAAGGAGGTGGAACACAGGTCTCATTTGGAGATGTTTGGTCTGCCTGGGTGGGTATGCGTATCCACCCGGTCTATGGCAGCCAATCAGGGTAGTCAAGAGCCCCTGGAGCCTGAAACAGTGGCCCAGGGGACCGCCAAGAAGAGGAAGGGCAGGGGGCGCGGGAAACCGGCCCCAGAAGTTCCCACGGTCCGGGAGGAGGCAGAGCCTCAGGGTGATGCCCCAGAGCCTACAGGGGAACAGGTGGCTGAACTGGGCGAGGTCCCTGAGCTGTCGCAGTGGCAGCAGGAAGGGGGACCCACCAGGGAAGCATTCTGCACAGCGCAGAAGGAGTGCCCTACTCTTGAGGGGCTACAGCAGCAGGCTGCAGCCCAGGCGGCTGGCGAGGCGCCAGGTACTCACCTGATTTATTGGGAGGATGGCCTCCTGTATAGTGAGCCGAAGGTTCCTGAGCCTGGGTCAGCTCGTATGCTGGTGGTACCCCAGTGCTTCAGGGCCTTCCTACTGGGTTTGGCTCATGATGTGCCGTTGGCAGGACATCTAGGGCAGGACAAGACCTATAAGAGGCTTGTCTCCCACTTTTACTGGCCCTTGATGCACAAGCAGTCAGCTGCTTATTGTAGGTCTTGTCAGACTTGTCAGGCAAGTGGCAAGAATTGGGGGAAATGCAAAGCTCCCCTCCAACCTTTACCTGTAGTCAGTACTCCCTTTGAACGGGTAGGAATTGACATTGTGGGGCCTCTGAACCCCAAGACAGCCATGGGCAACAGGTTCATCCTGGTCTTGGTGGACCATGCCACACGATACCCAGAAGCCATTCCTCTAAGGACGGTCACTGCCCCCGTGGTGGGACGTGCCTTCATGGGAGTTTTTACCCGCATGAGGTTCCCCAAGGAGGTGGTATCTGATAGAGGTACAAACTTCATATCCACTTATATGAAGTCTCTGTGGAAGGTTGTGGGGTAACCTACAAGTTCACCACCCCTTACCACCCCCAAAGTAATGGTCTGGTTGAGAGATTCAACCGCACCTTGAAAGGCATGATTCAGGGCCTGTCAGAGCCCTTGAGGCGTAAGTGGGACGTCCTGTTGCCATGCCTTCTGTTCGCTTACAGGGAGGTGCCTCAAAAGGGACTTGGCTTTAGCCCCTTTGAGCTCATCTATGGCCACCCTGTGAGGGGACCGCTCAGTCTGGTGAAGGAGGCTTTGGAGAAAGCTCCTAGCAAACCACCCCAGGATGTATTTAGCTACATGCTGGCACTAAGAAACCAGACTGCCCACTTCCGGAGTTTCGCTCAGGAGAACCTGGAAGCAAGGCAGGAGGATATGAAACGGTGGTACGACCAGAATGCCACTCTGGTTGAGTTTCAGCCTGGACAAAAAGTGTGGGTCATGGCACCAGTGGAGCCTAGGGCTCTCCAAGATAAGTGGACTGGGCCTTTTGAGGTGGTGGAAAGAAAGAGCGAGGTCACCTATCTGGTAGACTTGCAATCCCCCAGGAACCCTTTGAGGGTCCTACATGTCAACAGCCTCAAACCACACTTTGAGCGAACTGAGCTATCCATGCTCCTAGCGACAGATGACGGGGTGGAGGAAGAGAGTGAGCCTCTTCCTGACCTCCTGTCTGCAGGAGAGAAAGATGGGTCTGTGGAGGGAGTGATCCTCTCCCCCTCCCTGACTGAGGAACAGCAGAGGGACTGTCGCCACGTGCTGGGACAGTTCGCCTCGCTGTTTTCCCTGATCCCAGGAGTCACACACCTGTGCACACATGATGTGGACACTGGGGACAGTACACCTGTTAAACATAAGGTTTACAGGGTGACTGACAGGGTCAGGGCTTGCATTAAGGAGGAAGTCTCCAAAATGTTAACCCTAGGGGTTATTGAGCACTCCAGCAGTCCTTGGGCCAGCCCAGTGGCCTTGGTCCCAAAGGCTGCTACTCCTGGTGCCACTCCAGAACTTAGGTTCTGTGTGGACTACCGGGGTCTCAATGCGGTCAGCAAGACTGACGCACACCCCATCCCCCGAGCTGATGAGCTCATTGATCGGTTAGGAGCTGCCAAGTACCTCAGTACGTTTGATTTATCATCTGGGTACTGGCAGATTGCCTTAACTGAGGGAGCAAAGGAGAGGTCAGCATTCTCTACCCCAGATGGGCACTTCCACTTCAATGTGATGCCCTTTGGGATGAAGAACGCCCCTGCCACCTTTCAGAGGTTGGTCAACCAGGTGTTGGCAGGACTGGATGAGTTCAGTGCCGCCTACCTGGATGATATTGCTGTGTTTAGTTCCACATGGGAGGAACACCTGCAACACCTCTGGAGACTGTTAGAGGCCCTGCAGAAGGCAGGCCTCACTATTAAGGCGAGCAAGTGCCAAATAGGGCAGGGTTTTGTGGTGTACTTAGGACACCAGGTGGGGAGTGGCCAGGTGGCACCCCTACAGCCTAAGATTGACACGATTCTGGCTTGGGAGCCTCCCAAGACCCAGACTGAAGTGAGAGCCTTTTTAGGTCTCACAGGATATTACCGGAGGTTTGTTAAGGGATATGGTACCATTGTTACCCCCTTAACTGAGTTGACTTCTAAGAAGCAACCCAAGAAAGTGATCTGGACAGAGGCTTGCCAGAACGCTTTTGATGCCCTGATGGCTGCCATGTGCACAGCACCTGTGCTGCAGGCACCTGACTACTCCAAGGAGTTTGTTGTGCAAACAGACGCCTCAGAGCATGGTATTGGAGCAGTACTCTCACAGCTTAATGAAGAGGGCCTAGATCAACCTGTAGCCTTCATTAGCAGGAGGTTACTACCCAGGGAACGTAGGTGGAGTGCCATAGAATGCAAAGCGTTTGCTGTGGTCTGGGCACTGAAGAAGCTAAGACCCTACTTGTTTGGGACTCACTTCCGAGTTCAGAGCGACCACAGGCCCCTCAGATGGTTAATGCAGATGAGGGGTGAGAATCCAAAACTGTTGAGGTGGTCCATTTCCATACAGGGGATGGACTTTACGGTGTAACATCGTCCTGGTACAGAGCACGCCAATGCTGATGGTCTGTCCAGGTTCTTCTGCCTTAGTGATGAGAACTCCCATGAGGTTGGGTAGTTGCTCCCCACTTTTAGCTGGGGGGGACACGTGTTAGACTTTTCATCCTTGGCGTGGTCTCCCTTAACTTTTTGCCTCTGTTCCCCAGGTTGTTGATGTGTGCTGGACTCTGATTTTACTGTTTTTGTTACTCTGGGCACTTTACCACTGCTAACCAGTGCTAAAGTGCAAGTGCTCCTGTTTAAAATGTGTAAGCCATTGGTTCTCCATGATTGGCATATTTGTTTTACTGTTAAGTCCCTAGTAAAGTGCACTAGAGGTGCCCAGGGCCTGTAAATCAAATGTTACTAGTGGGCCTGCAGCACTGGTTGTGCCACCCACACAAGTAACCCTGTAATTGTGTCTCAGACCTGCCACTGCAGTGTCTGTAAGTGTATTTTTTTACACTGTAAATTCGACTTGGCAAGTGTACCCACTTGCCAGGCCTAAACCTTCCCTTTTCTTACATGTAAGGCACCCCTAAGGTAGGCCCTAGGTAGCCCCAAGGGCATGGTGCAGTGTATGGATAAGGTATGACATATAGTAATGTGGTTTATATGTCCTGACAGTGAAATACTGCCAATTTCGTTTTTCACTGTTGCAGGGCCTGTCTCTCTCATAGGATAATATGGGGGCTACCTTTAAATATGATTAAAGTGTAGATTATCCTAGAGAGTAGATGGACATGTGGAGTTTGGGGGTCCCTGAACTCACAATTAAAAAATACATCTTTTAGTAAAGTTGATTTTAAGATTGTGCGTTTGAAAATGCCACTTTTGGAAAGTGACAATTTTCTTGCTTAAACCATTCTGTGACTCTGCCTTGTTTGTGGATTCCCTGTCTGGGTCAGTTTGACAGTTGGGTTGTTTTTCACCTTGCACTAGACAGTGACACAAAGGGGGCTGGGGTGTAACCTGCATTTCCTGATTAGCCATCTCTGCTAGGAGGGAGGGGTGGAGTGGTCACTCTCATCTGAAAGGACTGTGCCTGCCTCTGACAATGCCGGCTCCAACCCCCTGGTGTGTGTCTGAGGCCTTACCTGGGCAAGGCAGGATTTCACAAGTAGGTGTGAGTCCCCTTTGAAGAAATGTGACTTCAAAGACTAAAATGGGTATAAGAAGGGCACCCAAATCTACAGACTTTAGAAACACTTCTGGAACCAAGAGGAACCTCTGCCTGGAGAAGAGCTGTTAGCTGAGGAAGAAGTGCTGCCCTGACTGCGACTGTGCTTTGTGGAGCTTTCCTGCAGTGTTGCTTCTGCCAGAGTAAGAGGGCCAAGACTGGACTTTGCGTGCCTTCCATCTTGTGAAGAAATCTCCAAGGGCTTGAGTTAGAGCTTGCCTCCTGTTGTTTGAAGTCTCAGGGACAGCAAAGACTTCACTCTGCCAGCACCTGGAGTCTCTGGAGAGACTCCTGCTCTGAAAAGTGGTGCCCTATCCAGTTCCTGGGCCCTTGAAAGGAAAGCTGGTGGAAATCCAAGGAAATCGACTTCGGACGACTCCGGACCGACGCCGCTGCTGAATCCGGTGACGCCGCCTGCACCCGACGGCGTGACCTTCGCTGGAACGCGACGCTCTTCGCAGGCCCGACGCCGCTGCAGCCCCGCTGAAGTCCGTGACTCCGTGGAAGTCGCCGCACCACGTCGTGACCGACGCCGCTCGAAGTGCACGGATTCAACGTTTCGCACAGACGCCGCGATCCCCGACTTCGCGCATCAGCTTGTTTTCACTCTTCACCAAAGGTACTGTACTTGGGGGTCTACACGACTCCATGTCCGACGCCGCTGGTGTCGGCTTGTTGGGAACGACTCTGTCACGACGCAGTGTTAACATCTCATCGAAGCATTTTTGTTTCTAAGCGCTATTTTTGAGTTTAATCTTTAAAAATTCATAACTTGACTTGTGTATGTTGGATTTCTGTCGTTTTGGTCTTGTTTTGTTTAGATAAATATTTCCTATTTGTCTAAACTGGTATTGTGTCATTTTGTAGTGTTTTCATTAAGTTACTGTGTGTGTTGGTACAAATACTTTACACCTAGCGCTCTGAAGTTAAGCCTACTGCTCTGCCAAGCTACCAAGGGGGTAAGCAGGGGTTAGCTGAGGGTGATTCGCTTTTACCCTGACTAGAGTGAGGGTCCTTGCTTGAACAGGGGGTAACCTGACTGTCAACCAAAGACCCCATTTCTAACAGACACCAAATAATTTAACTCGAGTGAGGAGATGCCAGCAGATAGTTGTTTGGGGGAAAGATCATCATGCTCAACATATACTTTCCTGAGGTCTGATACAAGCAGCTATAATAACTCACTCAGTTAACTGTGTGCTGTTACAGCATTCTGGAATAACGGGTACAGCTGCTGAAAATCTAATGAACAGATGTCCCAGCATTGATGGATAAGTCTTAGGAGAGGCAACACAAACTGGTCTTTGACTAAAAGAAACCCATGAAACGTGCTGCAACGTTTGTGTCCCAGGAACTGGAGATGCTAATGTGGACCTGTCATACCATATTGGTGACACACTGTGTTACTCTTGGAGCTCAGAACAAATCTTAGATCCATTAACAACAGGATCGACAAAATGGCATCCAGGCTAGCTCACTTCATTGAGAGGATTGATCATCAGAATGCAGACCTGGACATAGCTCAGTGCTGCCAGGCCCTCAACTTAGAAGGTGCAGAGGTTGGATAAGATGGCTGTGGCCATCAGCTCCAAAAATGAAGACTTGGAGATTCAGTCCCACCTAAATAATCTGTGGATTTTGAGTATTGCTAGGTGAACTAACATGAGCAACTCAGTTACATTTGCACAGGGCCTACTGACTGACCTGTTTGAGAGATCCATTTTTTGAAGGTATTTTTGGTAGAATGAGCCCACAGATCATTAGGACCCAGGCCACCACCTAAAGAACCCCTACACCTGTTGATTGTAAGGCTCCTTAATTATCAATACCATAGCACTGCATTAAATGGAAACAAAATATATCCTCACAACTAAAAACAGTAAATATGCCATGATATATCCAGCTAAATTAACGTTTGTTCTAGAAGGAAAAGCATATTATTTCACAAATTCCAATTTGGGGCCAGGGTTCTGCAAGAAAATGACAGAGATGCAGAAACAGCCCCCTCGGTTGGAAACAACCTGAGAAAACAATGCGGAGGCTAGTCCCGGAGATATGACTAACAAATAATATATTTTGGCACCTGATAATACTTTGTATCTGCATGTTCAATAGGAGACTATATGGATAAATGCTGTGACATGTAGCTTCTGGCTGTGAAGAAGGCAAACCGCTTTTGTTGTGTATTTGCCCTAAGTCATGACTATCCTATAAGTATGGTCAACACCAAAAACGCATTATTTCTTCTACATGTTTAGGCTACATTCTTGGAAGGGCTTGGTCACCAGCAGGCATACCATGCCCGGTTTGACATGTATCACCGTCACCATCACAATCACATTTATTGGATAGTAGGGATATTATGGCTGAGTTGGGGATGGTTGGGAAGATCAGTGTGGGTGGGGAGGGAAGGGATTGCTGCGGCTGAAATATTGTGGCTCATGTTATGTTTGGGATTTGGCACGTTGACCCTGAGATTCGTCGAGGCCATATTGAAGTTTAGACTCCATGAAAAATCCTGGTAAAACATTGAACCTTCTTTTCCTGAACATCAGAGTTCTAAATAACCTGCAGAAAGGTGATAGTGTATTTAGATAGACATAAAGCATAAATAAAATATGCTGCAAGAGATAAACATGATGCTGCATACCCCAGTGGGCTACACAGGGATTTGGAGACAGCAAAACTATTTCTCATCCTGTAACACATACATCGGGGGTGTACTGATGCATAGCTCCATACACTTTATACTACACACAAAAAAAGCATTTGCAATGCAATGGGTCTCGCATTTGCTCTACTTAGAGCTACTAGCGTTGTAAAGTCCTAACCAGACTTTTATTGCCACATAAAATGAAAGTAATATAGTTTTACATAAGCAGGCCGATTTAAAGCACCACGCCATGAGCATGAAGGAGCATATAAAAAAGAAACAGAAGTTCACTTGTAGTCAAATGTATCGGCAAATGTGCAGCGAGATCGCGCTGCATAGGAAATAAAAAGAAAAAGTAATCCAGAAACCATGCTGAAAACATGCAGCCTCGTATGTTTTCAGTAATTGGCTGGTGCACTTGAGGAGGCTTAAACATCGGAAAAGGCATGATGCATGCATGTCTTTCACAAATGAAATCAAGTGATTTTTAAAACGCAAGCCCACGAGCCAACAAAACTCATGGGCATGTGGTGGGCATGGTTAAAAGCCCACAGAGAGATTACAGCAACCTAGAGTGCTTGTGCACCGGACCCTACAAAATGATGACCCAAATGGCAGATATCTCATTTTGGTGGGATCATTATATGACAAAAAAGGTGTTACAGAATAAGACATATGTACCTAACATGGATGACCACACAGTCTTTGAGGATATATTCAAAATGATACAAAATTACAGTCCTGAGCTATGCATCTGGGTATGGGGATCTCAACCTGGCACTGAACCCAGAACAAGACAGATCCCAGAATAGTTGCATACACAATGCTGGATTGACTAAATTGGTGAGGGACATCATTGACACAGTCGACATGATGAGGTGGATAGCTCCGCATTCTTTCTATTCCTATCCACATGGTAATATTCATGGATAGATTAATGGCTGGTGGCACAGGAGGTGTCACCATGTATTCTTGACATAGCCTATATGCAACAAGCACACTCGGATCACTCCCTGATCACTCCCCTATCCAAATGCTGCTTGTAGACCCCAGGGCCAGATACCCACAGAGATTTCAGGCAGACTCCCCACTGTATCTGATTTTTAAAGAAGTCCACACTGCAATAACCAAATTCTTTCATCACAATATAGATTTGGTGAACTACTATTACACAGCATGGGAGGATTGTAAAGCCTAAATTAGGGTATAATTATTGGAAAACAGGCGTGTAGTCTTTAAAGTATCCAGACACAATTGCTCATGTCCATCTATGTGGACAACTTCCTACTCTTCACAAGGGATCCGGTGAGTAATCTCACACTGCTAATAAAGAAGATAATAACATCCAGCAGATATTCAGACATTAAAAAAGTGGAATAAAACTGAATAGTTCCCATTTACTGAGTCCACCATTTGAACGCTGTCAGAGTTCCCCATCTCCAGGCTGGATGAATCAATTAAATACCTTAGTATACAAATACAAATACACCACCAAATTGAGGCTGTGATCTAACTGAATTATGACCCAGCTGTGTAATGGCTGTCCCAGTGATAACGCGTCCCGCCCTAGGTAATTTACTTACTCTGGGAGTCGTTTTAGGCCAATGAATCTTTTGACCCTGATTGGAGGCACCTTAAAACTAGATAACTAATCAGCATATCAATTGATAGGTCAATAACCTCATCAATATTCACAATAGCGAATTAATTAAATTAGTTCATGACATTAATAAGAATCCAAACTCACCATGAGTAATAGTTATGATATTTATTCCCTATTAGTTAGACTCTACTAGCAAGTTTATTAGTCTCAAAACCAGGAAACACACCAATAATGTCACAATATGGCAACTTGAATAAGATTTAAGCAAAGCAAAGATTATAAACATCAGGACAAAACACGGCGTCAACATGGATCTGTTTAGCAGAGTATCATTAGTGCATCTATTCAACACAGCAAAGATTCAGTCATGTTGTCTATTTGCATTTGTTTAATGATCTACTTAACTAACCTCGAATTAGCATCAGCATGTTGGGCTTCATGCAAAACAATTTAGTAACACAAATTTGGAAAACATCTAACTATGGTCTCTGTCAAAAGCAGTTGGTACCTAGAAAGGAAAGGCAAACAGACAATTACAATTTCATTATCATATAGTTACCCTCCGTAATGGGTCAGCATACAGAGTCAGTCTTCGTCCTCAGGACAGTAGTCGATCCGCCATCAGCCAGGATAGAATAGCAAAGTCTCAGCAAACCGGGCAGAAAGCTCTTCCCTCTTAAGGAGGTGAAGTAAATGTTGGGTAAAGAGGATGGTTCAAAGTACGAAAAGTCTCTCAAAGTAATGATAAGGTAATGGCGTCAAGGAACGGCCAAGGATGGCAAAAGAGTGGACGATTTCTCCTTGTGGCATGTCATTATATTAAATCAGTCGAACAACCCATAATTTCCAATTGGGAAAAATTTGGCACACCACTATCTCTGTCCATGCAGTTCAAGACTCCTGGGTGAGATGGCAGGTAAGAAAAGTTACACACACGGCTTCAGTTAGTAGCTCCATTGTCTTTACGAGTTCAGGCTACCTTGCACCTGTTGCCAATCACACTGTTGCATTCAGCAAGAATGTCTCCTTGAGCAAGGCGGGTCTCATGAGAAAGAATTTACTACGGTTACACACACATATCCAGCTTCTGGAAAAGTACAGCTACTCGTCCTTAGGAAGACAGCACATTCCCCATTAGAAAAAACACATTTAATATGAGACCAGGCAACTAGGCCCTGACTCGTGCTAACTAAGGCCTAGTGTCTAAATTAGCAAATCCTTACTACATAATTCATAAAGCTGGTATAAATTCACACATTAGTACATCATTAATTCGTCATTAGTCAAATTCATTTAATCAACGTATACATTGGGGGCCACTCCCTGTGGGCACATTTCAAATGCGTACATTAGAAACATATGAATGCATTTTCTATGCGGCTTCATTGTTCCTTAATTTGCAAGCAGTTCATGTTACTTTTGATTATGAAAGCTACACTCCAACACCAGCATGTTAAAATATGGCAGAAAGCACTGCCATATAGCACTTATTAAAATGATGGTTCCTCCCAAGTTCCTATACACATTCTCAAATATTCCAATCCCACTGCATAAATCATTTTTCAAAAGCATTAAAACCTTCCTGACACAGCTTAATTGGGCAAATAAGATGCCCAGAATATGGTGGTGCAGCTTTCCCTGAAGATTCCTGGGGGTTTTCGTGAAGACCAGAAAATAATAATATTAACCTATGACATAGATGTAAATCTATCAGGGTCTGTTCTTATGAGGAGCAGGGTCAGAACTGATTTGTATAAGACGGGCCTCTCTCTACAATGGCACAGTAGATGAAATATCGATGGGTTGAATACTACCCAGAACTAATTCCAGTGATATAGACTACCTGCAATCATTCCTTTCATCCCTTTTTATGTGTTTGCAATAAAAGCCAGGCCAGTATTTGCATGAATGATGAGTGCTTGCATGGTAGCAGCAAGGCACCAAAAGGTACAGTTGTTAAGCGCACCAGGCTGACTTTGCGAGAAATCATGGTGTACGAAAATGCATCAGGTCACTTGCTGCTGGAGTTAAAAATGTTTGGGGAATGCTGCAAAGCCAGGTCCTCACTGGTGTTTCTACTGGTGTGTTTACCGTGACCGTGGCAGTAAGTAGTTATCAATGGAAGTAATTATTGTGCATTATGTTGCCAGCTATACCCACGAGCTGGCTGTCAACCCATATTGCTGCATAGTTTAGAGCCTAAAGGGGGCGGTCCTTGTGACTGAAGCCACTTGAAGCGTGGGAGAGATTTTGAGATATAAAGCTTTTAAAGAACTGTACAGAAGATGGTGCGCCTGTGGTATCAATACAGGTGCTGTAGAATACAAGAAGCTCTCTTAAAGATGTTTTTTAATGTGTGCAAAGAATTTAGTAAGTAAATTAAGAACTAGCGAACGTTTGGTTGAGTTCTGAGTTTGCGGGTAAAAGACAAAGGCTGCATTGAAGCACTTTCTGGACTGACTGGGTCGTATATATATGCGAAGAACAAACCTTTTACATTGGTTGAAGAATATTCGACTGTTCTCTTACCCACAGCCAGTTAAGCTGGCATCAGCGATGGCTAGTCTGAAATGGATGCCTTAGAGGTTTCAGTTGTCCTTTGCTCACTAACTCATTTGCATTTATTCACTCACTCACATGCTCACTCACTCACGTACTTGCTCACGCACTCCCTGGTTTACTTATTCACTTGGTCTTTTTCCAACTTAATCAATGGCTTATTCATGTTTTCACTTGCTCACTCTCATGCTTACTTATTCACTCACACATTCTGCTGGGTCAGCACTAGTAATCTCAGATTCACTTGCAAACAAAATCATTTCACATAAATCTTGTTGAATTTTGGACATGATATTCAGGTCAACAGTTTCATCAGAAACATTAGCTGCACAGTAGTTGCCACGTGTTGCATCCTGAAAGCCTTTGCTAAATGTCCAACTCTATATATGCCTTACAAGTGACATTGTTGGCATGACACATTTTGCACCCTTAAACATGCATCACATTCGATCATCTGAAACAAATATTGGTTTGTTTAAAAAAAATATTCCGAGTCTGCTTTTCAAGGTTATCCTTTTTGTCGGTCATCAAATCCTTAACTGATCTCTGCGAGGTAAACGCTTTTCCCAACTCTGAGGACTCTTCTAGAGAAGGGTTTCCCAAGGACAAAAACGTTAGCTGGATTTCTTTGCCCACATAATGGTAAATTAACTGAGCAGGAACTAAGTGATCTGTAAAACTAGTCTACATAAAGCTGTTTTATAAATATATATGTGTGTGTATATGTATATATATATATATATATATATATATATATATATATATATATATATATATATATATATATATATATATATATATATATATATATATATATATATTAAAAATTCCACCAAAGTGGCATGCACATAAAATCTCCAAAACAACTGGCTGCTCACAAGAACCAAGGAGCAGTCTCCGGGTTTGGTTTCAAAATTTAATTCAACTCGCCATCATGGTATCCTCAGCAGATGCAAAGATTCACTAAGACTGAAATAATGGCTACTTAAGTCAGGAGAGTAAATAAAAGCAGCATACTATGATGGTGGTGCTCTAATCAAATGAAAATACGGAAAGATTAGAGTCCGTTCTCACTGATGAATATGCAACCAATTAGAGTAAATCACTTATGGATGTGTGTTACTACCTTGAAGCAGTGTCACTTTGCAGCCAGCATTTGAGAAAGGCAATGTCCAAAACGCATCATGCTTGGCGATTTGAATTAAAATTTTAAACCAAAACCGGAGAGTGCTCCTTGGTTCTTGAGAGGAGCCAGTTGTTTTGGATATATATATATATATATATATATATATATATATATATATATATATATATAAAACAAAACAAAAAAAAATATATATATATATATCCACTTTAAAAAACAAAGGTTGCCGTGACTTTATAGTTAGGCTTACATTTTAAATGTACAAAACCATGGAAATTCACCAATTATAGTAAGAGTTACCTCAAGTAACTATAGCTGGTGCCCCAAGGTAACTATAACTCGCACCCCACCATGCACAGTTTTTTCCTCAAATTTGTGGGGTAATTAGCAGTGCATGGCGAGGGAGTGAGTTATAGTTACCTTAGGGTACCATGAGTTTTTTTACTTGTGCAATGTTTTGTGGGTGATCCAACCATCTTGCATCCAGATACAAAGTGAGATGCTGTATGTTAAACTACACAAAGGGCTGTTAGGTGGACATTTGGCATCCTTTTGGGAAATTAGCTACTGTAATCTAGATGCAAGAGAAAGACAATTTAGACTAAGAGCTTATGGTATTGTTAAGGAATGAGTTTTCTGATACCGCAAGTCAAGTCAAGATGGTGACATGTACTCTTTTTCTTGCATTCATTTGAGATTATTATTAAACCTATTAACAAGAATAAAATCCAGTCATTATGCATTATTAACGGTACCAGTTTCCCAATCCAAGATATTGGAGGAGTCAGTCACATTTTTACAAGCATTTTTAATTTTGTGGGAGAGATTCATGAAAACTCTGGGCCTGATTTAGATCTTGGCAGTAACAGTCCTGCTTCGGTTTTCCATCTGAAAACTCATCCATTGTCTTGGCAGTCCGCCGGCCTGATTTAGATGTTGGTGGGACCACAGGCAAAAAGACTACCAGAATCCCGCTGACTCTGCCAGGAATCCTCACCCGCGTCGACAGTGCCATTGGAATTAGTGGCAGGGGGCAGAACTTCAGCCACCCTTCCCACCGAGAAGATTACGATGTGCCTTCCTGCCAAGGCAACTGTAATGGTACCCCAAAACCTAGGCTGGCAGATTATAAGGGAACTGAGGTAAAAACCTTCTCTTTTTCCTGTTTCCACCTCCATTTTCAACTTGGTGCAACTAGATAAGGCTTGCCACGGCTCCTTCCACTCGGCCATGGAGGACACACAACCCAGCCTTCGCCGGTCTCAAAGATAATCATTCTACATTACTTGTGTATGTTGTTTGGTCATTGAAAATGAACTCATGTCCAGTGCAGTCATGTACATGTCACAGAAAAAAATAAAAATCGGTGGCAGACATTGACGGGGACACCCTGGTATGTGCTACACATTGATCACATAACCAATTGTTATTTTGGTGTAAGTATCCATTCCCAAATGAATCCTTGCACTAAAATCACAATAACATCGCCCTTGCCAACTATGGGCACGTATGCACATTCCATTGGGACCTGTACTTGTAATGTTGTGCTTCCTACTGTGCATGTAACTCCATGGATGTATGTGTATGTGTGTGTGAGGGAATTGTTCGGTTGAGGTAGAGGGAGCTGGAGTGGGTGATGTGGGTGTTTCATTATGTGTGCCACTTACATATGGGTCTGATGCTTGTTGTGTTTGTTTGGTTGTGCATTGTGTTGCTGTGTGCAACACTGAGGTGGGTGTTGTTGTTGTGTGGTGGTCTTTGTCGTGATGTTTATATTTGTGCTTTTCTGTGACTGTCTTTGTGACTGTGTTGATGAGTATGTTGTTGTGTTCTATGTGGTTGTAGTATCAATAGTGTGTGAATGTTGTGTCATGGATGTATGGCAATGTGTGTTTTCTGCATGTATTTGTGTTGTGGATGAATAGCAATGGGTAATGATGTGTATGTAGTGTGTTGTGTAGTTTGTTGTGCAGGCGGACACACATGGCTAAGGTACAGTTTGTGTGTTTAACTTGCCTCTATTCCATACCCACTGCCATTATACAGAGTGCATTGGCTCCCGGGATGGGCTGCCTCCATCAGCAATCTGCCACCAGTACACCGCCTGTAGCACTGTGACATCTAAATATTGTCAGCAGGAGACCCCCAGCATGACGATTAGGAAGAGCATTCAGTCGTGGAGATTCAGCCGCAATGCATCTAAATACGGTGGTCAGAACCCCCCATACCTGACACTTGACGGAGTACTCGGATCCTCCGCCACAGCAGGACAGTGGTAATACCGCCAAGATCTAAATAAGGCCCTCTGTTTTTAAAGGGGTTGAGTTTTAGGTGAAAAAGTTGTTCACCTCTGAACGGTCTCCAAGGTATTAGAAGAGAGATGACGTTGGGGAAGCAATCTTAAGATAAACTTGTGTATCATAAGCATATTGATGATATAGGATCCTTGAATTATTGAAGATAGCCCCAAAGGCTTTCATATATATACTGATGAGTGTAGTATACAGTATGAAGTCTTGAGGATCCTCTTGTTGTAGACTGACAGGGCTATATAAAGTGTTACTGATTTTTCAGTGTTTCTTTAACTAAGACATTTCAAATGTACTTAAATTGTAAATGGCTTACTTTCTTACGGTAGCTCTATGCCAGCCCGCCTCATTGATTGGTCTGTCATCGTGCTGATCTGTTTTCCTTTCACCCACTGTAGCATGCAGCATTTGGCAATGAATCAGCCATCTTCAGCCATTGGCTAACTTCATTGTAAATGACAGCAACCTGCCCTTTCACAAAGATCACATCCCTCACAAAGTAGTTACCTTCACTGTTGGAGACTACTATGTCAATGTGTGCTTTTCAAGACCAACAGAGATATTTCTGTTGTTAGAGGTGTTTTTTATATGTGCAAGTCCAGGCATGTCCTCTAGCAAAACCATTTTACAAAAACCACAACAATAAATAAGGCACGGACAAACCCAAACTCTGAGAACTAATGCTAGACCTACTGGGATATTAGCAACTGAGAAGTATAATTAACAATGTTGAATTAATTTTATAGTTGTAGAAGCACAAATTGGCAGTCATTTTCCTAGTCAAGAAAGTGAAGCATGCCATCAACATATCTGTATAAGAGCTACTTCTATGCTACAACCCAGTCTAAATACAGATTGAAAGTTGTCTAGGAACTTCCACTCTCTTTCCCAAGGAAAGGTAGCATATGTTGTTCAATTCCTGGGCATTAGAAGAAGGCTTTTTTGGAAGGGTAAAGACTTTTCCAATATTAAGACAGTCAGGGAACACACCTTGTGCAAACGATTATTTAACTAGAGTGGTCCCGTTGGGTAAGAGCTTGGCGTAGTATGACTTTCACTCCTTAGCAAGACTGCTGGTTTAGGGATGACGGCACTTTTTTTTGCAGGTGACTGAGTCACTCGTACAACAAGTCACAAATATTGGCCAAACCCTCCCGGCCCACAAACAGTACCGCACCAAAAGTCAGAAAGCAAAGGTGATTTCTGGCAGCCTTACGCAGAGACTCTAGAATACACCTCTCCGGGAAGTTGTGGTGGAACGGAAATTACCTTTTTCTCTCATCAGCAACAAGACTCATACACACAAAAGCAATAAAGGAGATGCAGGAGAGGTTTCAGCAGATTTATTGAAAAGACTGCAATCTACCATAGCATGCATGTGCTGCACTGATTAGGATAATGAACAGGAGCAGAAGCAGAATTGTGAAGTTGAGAGTTGTGAATATAAACACCACCACCATCTTACAATAAACATGAGATGTAAAATTCCTAAACAAGAGAGGTAGGTATGATAAACCTAATCTGCCAGCACCATGTCAATTAGAAGCGCCCCCAATTCTCGTTACCTTGGAATGAGGTCTCTAGGTCAGACTCAACCTAGTGGTGACACAAAGGCTGAGTTCTGCAGCAAGGTGACATGCAACGTAGATGGCATCTGGAATGAACCACTCTAATGACCTTGTCCATGTGAGGTGTATTTATACAGATCATATAGGATTCCTGACACAGGTATGTTCCTAAACTACTGAGGGTATTTGCTTTAAAATTTGTCAGAAAACACTGTGCTATTTGAGGGACATGTGGTGTATCGACATCCGGGTCCCTATTCTAGTTACCCGCAGCATTGGTCAAACATAATTGAGCCATTAACTATGTCTACCAAATGTATTGTATTGGGGGACTTCAATGTTCACTTTGATGATAGTCCGGACTCTCACATCAAAGAGTTCCTGAATTTTATGGCAGATTTTGATTGGGAATTAAAAGTTACGACACCCACACATAGGGTAGGTCACCTGCTGGGTGGGATATTTGCCTGTCATGATGACTTGGTTTTGTTGACGAATAGACAGCTTGATTAGAGTGACCACCATCTTCTCATCTTTATTTTGACTAATGCTCAATGCCCTCAGCATGTTAGCCCTACCTTGAAACCATTTAGATATTGGAACCGCATTAAGAGTCAACAACTAGGACCGGCATTGGTATCAGGGTGGGAGATGGCAATGCGTCTTCCTCTGTCAGCAGCGGATAGTTTTAATCATGGGATCAATATTGCAATTGATCAGCTGGCTCCGCTTAGAGCCCCTTTCTTTTTAAAGAAGGAAAAAGTTAGTTGCCCCTGGTTTATTAATGATCTCAAGAGCTTGCAGAGAAAATATCGCCAACAAGATCGGAGATGGAAATTAGATCCAAACTCTGAGGAGAAAGAAAAGGTCAGAGCTGTCCTTAGTGCCTATAAAGATGAAAGAAATAAAGCTGAAACCGAGTATTTTACTTGGAAAATTAAGGAGGCATCAAATGCCCCTAGAGAACTCTTCAAAGTGGTACTTACCCTCACGGTCCCCTCTATACCCCAAGAGTTGGAGAATTCTCAAGAATTTTGCAAAAAGATGGCTACCTTTTTTGAAGTTTTTTCTTACAAATTCAAGCGAGTTATATTCATTCTGTGGAGATATCTGACCCATACGATTATTTAAATAGTACTTTAGACAATGACTGTCCCATGTTAAGTAATTTTCAGCCACTACTACTGGAAAGAATTAAAGAGATCATGATGGGCATTAAGTCCGGTTCCCCCTGGGACCCTTGCCCGTCTCATATATTACGGCTGGTTCCTGATTTAGTATCAACAGCTCTTGCTCCGATCTTTCAGGAGGTTCTAACTATGGGAGTTTTTCCCACCATCCTGGAAGGAAGCAACAGTGGCTCCCCTGAAAAAGAAACCAGATGGAGCAGCACATGATCTTAAGAATCTGTGGCCCATTGCCTTGCTGCCTTTCCAGGCAAAAATCTTTGAAAAACATATTAATGTAGAGCTAGCCAAATTTCTTCAACATTCGGGTAGCCTAAATTCTACTCAACATGGCTTTAGGAAAGCCCATAGCACGGAATCTGCCCTCATTACCACATTAGACACTATTCCCAGATTAGTGGATGAGGGGCAAGGAGCCATTTTAGTACTATTAGACTTATCAGCTGCTTTTGATACCATCTTATGGCATCTCGTCTCTATCAAGCAGGGATTAGAGGTACAGCACTGAATATTCTGAAATCCTTTCTAGGAGAAAGATATACCACGGTAAGTTGTGGAGATTTTAGAGCATCTGCTTATCAACTTCCGTGTGGTGTCCCTCAAAGCTCTTCACTCAGCCCCACATTATTTAATCTGTACGTAGCACCATTGGCCAGACTTATTCGATTGTTTGGTTTTATGGCCACTTCTAATGCTGATGACACACATCTAATCATTCTTGTCCCTAAGAACTGTGAGGAAGTTGCAGATCGCTTCCATCACTGTCTGAGTGAGGTTAACAGTTGGATGGGTTTGAATAGGCTTAAGATTAATGGTGATAAAACAGAGATTTTGCGCTTTGGCTCTAGTAAGGAGTTGTGGAGTTCATGCTGACGGGCATCAGTGTGTGGTGAATTGCCTGCCCCCATTACCTCCACCAGAAATTTGGGTGTCATATTTGACAATTGCCTATCTTTTAAGTCTCAAGTTAATTCCATCACTAAATCTAGTTTTTGGACTTTGAAAATTATGATGAAAAGTTTTCCTTATTTGCAAAAGGAGCTTAGAATCACAGTGACCTTGGCCCTAGTAATTTCTAGATTAGATTACTGTAATGCTCTAATGCTTAATATTGACAATACCTCGCTTAGGAAACTCCAATTGATTCAAAATACAGCTGCCTGTTTAATATTAGATCTTTCCCCCTCAGCTTCAGCCAGCGGAAGTTTGAAGCAATTGCATTGGTTGCCTGTCATGAAGCACATTATTTTTAAAACTTTGTGTTTAACTCACAAGTCTTTGCATAGGCGCAGATCTGAATAAAAATTGAGGAAGACTCTCCTCAAGGCTACGTTGGTATTTGCTGAGCAGTCAGCTCAGACCAACAGGAGCCCATCTGGTCCATGTTCCTCACACTTGTAAGGCCAGATGGGGGATAAAGCATTTAATGTGACTGCTGCCAAACATTCGAATTTGCTCCTCTTGACGATTAGGAAGGAACATATTTTTTGGCCTTTAGGAAGCAGCTAAAGACTTGGCTCTTTACTCAGTAGTTTGATTTTCTCCTTTTCTGTTTTCCCTTAGGCACTCTACCCTCTATTGCTTAGCGCTTCGATGCTATGGCCGGAATGCGCTTTATAAATACAAAATACATACATACAAATACATAATGTGGCAGACTTGTGTTAGCAATTGCATAAACAATCCCTAACAAGTGTGCATGATGTTCCTATCACATGTAAGTGAGAAAGGGACATGATGACAATACCTATGTGTATCACTGATAGTAACGCTGATAATGACGCCTTCTCAGAAAGGGGAAACGTC
Organism: Pleurodeles waltl; assembly: GCF_031143425.1. Classification (NCBI taxonomy): domain Eukaryota; kingdom Metazoa; phylum Chordata; class Amphibia; order Caudata; family Salamandridae; genus Pleurodeles; species Pleurodeles waltl. The sequence goes on from NC_090444.1 coordinate 957,475,991, forward strand.
CTTAACAACGCATCCTTAAGGACATGGACATTTCCCACACAAGCCTATCCATGGTTGCCTGAAAATGCATGGCTTTTTCTGTGCCTTAAACATGCATGTGCTGAACTAGGCATATGCGTGCTTAAGGTACAGAAAAAAGCCATGTGTTGTTTGGGAGGGGACGCAGAGGATGTGGGGAAGTAAGTGGGGCTGGGGCAGGGGTGGGGGGTGGATTAAGGAATTGGAGTGGGTGGGGTGTCGGGGTCAGCCTATTTTTTTTAAGCGGCAGGGTGGGGGTTTGGATACTTTTTTATTTAGGGCTTAGGTTAGGGGGTGGGGTAGTTTATTTTTAAAGGTGTTGTGGAAGGTTTAAGAAAGGGGGGAGGAGAGAAGTGGAGAAAGGATTGGGAGAGGATGCAGTGAGGTAAGTGGGGTTAGGGCAGGATTGGTGGTCAATATTTTGTGGTAGGGTAGATTTAGGGCTTAGGGTGGGTGGGGGTGTTGGAGTACTTGAGTCTTTAGGGGGCAATTTATTTTTAGGGATCAGGGTGGGTGGGGACTTCAGGGTAATTTAGTTTTTAGGAGCAGGCGTGGATCAGGATAGTTGTTTTTAGGGCTTAGGGTGGGTGGGGGAGTCAGGGTAGTTTACTTATTGGGGGAAGGTTTTAGGGCACACGGCAGGTGAGAGTGTCAGGGTAGTTTAATTTTTAGGGCTCTGGGTCGTTTCCTTTAGGGCTCAGGGTGGGTGTTTTTTTCGGGGGTAGTTTTGTTTTATGGGGCAATGGTGGGGGGTCGATTCCGTTTTTTTAGGGTTCAGGGCGGGTGGGGGTAAGGGTACTTTAGGTTATAGGGGCACAGGTGGAGGGGTTAAGTATAATTGTTTTAGGGCTCACAGCAGGTAGGGGGTTGGGGTAGTTTAGGTATTGGGGTGGGGTTAGCTTTAGTCCTCAGGGCATGTGGGGGGTTGCATGACAGAACCACAGATGTCGTTTCGCATGTGTTTCCACACATGCCTTTACTAAGCATGGTTTTACAACAAAATTTGTTGTAAAGGCATGCATGATAAAAGCATGAGTGGAAACCACACATTGGTGGTTCCCTCCGTGTTGTGAAGGCATGCTTTGTTCTGGCATGTGTGGTTCCATCATACAACCCTCAGAAAGGCAATGATAATGAAAATCAAAACATTTCTTATAAGATGTAGCACATGGCGAAAGCTAAAAAAAATATAAAAATGCTGAAATAAAACAGAGCCTGTAGATAAAAGGTTACTAGGTGACAAGAGGCACAGGACTGCAAGCCAGAGGCTAAGCTGACTTGTGTGTCCCAAGGAGAAACTAAAAATGATTCACCACAAGCTATCTCTCTAATTCTTTGGATATAGTTTATGAAACCACTTCAGTAAGGGTGTTCAAAGGATTCACCTTGACAATAATGTTGAGAAAATCACAGTCAAACACTAAAGACCTGATGTATAGTTTGGCAAAGAGGGTGAATGTCCTGTCCACTAAACACTATGATTCCCTACCTTTTATAGAAATGGGAGGACATTAAACTTAGTTGCGACAGAGTCCCTGTCGGCTCTGCTGACAGAAAACGTCCTTCAATGGCCCAGCGGAGTAGGGGCAGATGGTGGAAGGGCCTTACACCCCTGTGGACTATTTGGGTGGATAGTTTAATATCTTTTTTTTTTAGTCCATTAGTGGCGGTGAGGGACAGAAATAAATAAAAATATTTCCCCAAAAAATCTGAAATAAAATTTTAACATTTAAAATGACCTGCTGTGACATTGATTCCTTCCGATATACAGAGATGACTGCTAGGCCAGCAGTCATCTCTAAATCTAATGGTTGGGGGTCATCGGGATGGGCAGGTATTGTCCCCCCCCATACTGACAGAATGAGTACTATGCATCAAATAGTAACTCAGACTCCATGTTATCTGGGCTTTACACTTCAAGTTGCAATGAGATTTATTTCAATAGAACTTGCTTTATGGTGAATAACTTCACAAAATCTTCGCAGTTTGTTCTAGGTTTTCAATAGGAAAGCTGCTGATGTGTCACTGGGCAATTGTACTTCTACAAGGTGTCTAACAGAAATTTGATGTGGGTGGCCTGTGTCTAATGAAGTGATGTTTGTAGCTCCTTTTAGCAACTCTGAGCTGCTAAGATATGAAGATGAGGGAAATTGTTTCCATTTTTCCCTAACCCTTTCAGGGATTTCCTGCCGTCAAATAATTCATTGGAGAACCTTATGAAAGAAGGAGTCACTCTTTTCTTTTGACATTTCAGAGGTGCTCCATCTTCAAGAAAGCCCCTCACATAATCATAATGAACTTTAGCTACATTTACATATGTAGAATAACCAATATAATCCAGGTTCTGCTTGTAAGTGTTTTCACTATTCCAAGCCATCTATTCCTTTTTTTGGACACTTGTTTTGCAGTGTGAAAAAAGTATTGTAAAAAGGGATCTGACCAAATGATCAGACCACTCTATAGAGATGGGATCATCAGTAGTCATTAAAGTGTCTTTTGAACTGATCAGGTGACATATACATCCTTTATTGTTGGTGGGTTTTTGGCATTTTTGTAGAAGTTCATTTCCATGAAAAAAGCAAGAGAGCACTTTAACTGCCATGTCATTTGGGGTTACTGTAATTGAGGTAAAAATGGCGAAAAAATATTAGAATTACAAATAATTGACTTACAACATAAAGTATGCTTTCTTCAATGCATGGGTTATCTCCCAAGGGATGAAGTATGACATTTAATCTGGGGTATTTCATGCAGATAGTTCCAGAAGATAGCATTGAAATCATGCATAACGGTGTGAAGGTAGCAATTTGTAATAATAGTTATTTTGTATAACTGCTACTACACTGTCAAATATGCCTTTATTATCTCATCGTTGAATATAGTATAGCAGAGTATCCATGAGGATCAGGACTTTAGGAGAATTATCACTGAGCCCAGAAACTAAATATGGGGAAACCGCTAAGGGTTCTCTGAGATGCCAGCCCCGTGGGCTAATTCAAGGATTGGGAAGCTGGAGCTGGATAATGAAGAGAAGTTCAGGGAAGGCACTATTCACACACCACATGAATTACATAGATACCTCAGGAAGCACAGTCACGTAGCACACATTAAGTGGAAGGAAGGGAGCCCATGAGTATCTATTCATCTATCTACTGATTCATCCTTGCATTCACCCTTTGAGACAATTGGAAAAATAAATACACAAATGCAACAATCTCTGCACAATCAATTAAAAAATAAAAGAATACAAGTAGAAAAACAAAACCTGCACATCTAAACAAGGCAGGCACAATCTTACAATAAGAAAACTAAACATAGCAGCAGTAGTGTCTTGCAGAAATATTGTGAATAGTCTATCATTGTTTTAAAGTTCCAGCCTGAGAATTAAATTAAAATGAAGAGAAGCACAGAAATGAAAGGGGTACTATAAAAGGTGGAATGTGAAAACTAAAGGCCTGGCCAACCAACCCTGACACTGAAGCACACTCGTTTTCAGGTGTTTGTACACATGTGATCAGAAAATGCTGTCATCACAGGTCAAGCAAGCCAGTGACTGATGTCCTCAAGCAGTATGTTGTCATGGGTGGAAATAGAGCTTAAATGACACTCAGACAGACAAGTGGTAGATCAGACCTGACCCAAATGCCCTTTAGGTACATATATGGATATATATTTATGTTTGGATGTATGTATTATTGATTGATTTTCTTTTATACACAATCCTGGCAGACAGTGAAGAAGAGATTCTAGCAAGAATTCTTACACTGCAAATCTTCTCCCCCTAGGGTTTGTCAGAGGTGGTAACTAACACCAAAGTCCCTATCTTTAGGTTTAATACAGAGAATTAGCAATCTGTCTTTAGATACCTGTTGACTTAAAAATCTGCGTTTCACAATCAATAAGTCAGGCCTTCTGCGTTTATCATAGCTTTTCATGATAAGCAGATCAAACCTATGGCATGGGAAATACTTTTTCTTATAGAACCAATTAGGGCTGTAGCTGTCAGCATTGGCTTCTCACCACAACCGAGTTAGACCTACTGTGTTTGTTATAAGTCTGCCTACAAGGCAACCGTCATCTAGACCTTAATCAAATTACATTATGTTCAAAATGCAGTTGTCAAAACCATATAAAATCCCTACTTACACAGCGTAATAAGGATTATCATAATGCAAATTGTCTCTTCCCATGGTTTGTTTGGGTGGGTCACCAACACCAAAATCATTGCCTACTAAGGTATTGTGCAAGATTACATTTCTGAAATGGCTTCCTCCAGCCTTTATCAAACTATAATAACAATTCACCCTTAAAAGCCTATTGCCGTTAACACATGCTTTTAACAACTTGCTTTCCCATAACTTTTCCTTATAAACAGAACGGAATCTGGCATAGTTTTTCCAAGTGAACAAAAAAGGCATCTAGCTGTTGTCAGTGGCTTGACACTATGTGCAACACAGGCCTACTGAAGTGTGCATAAGCTGGCAACCATCATGCATACAGTTGAAAAGTTACAAAAATGAATGAAATTACTTTTGGCAGAACAATATACAACCACTCTCAATAGGGCCTAACAAGAATCAGCACACTGAAATCCTACTCCCTTGGATTATCTGAATTTGGGACCAACACCCAAACCCTTGCCTCCTATGGTGATCTGTGAGATTATATGTAACCAAATTCCTTTCTACGGACTGTTAATGTAACAACAATCTACTTACTGTTAGAGGCCTACTGGATTTACCATATACTTTTCATAACAAATAAGCCAGATCTACTGTCTTTTTAATAACCCTTCATAATAAAAAGCCAGACCAATTGCATCTGGCATAACATTTACCTGCCCACTAATAAAGCCTTTTACTGTTATCTTTGTCTTGTCACCATAACCAACTGAGGCCTGCTGTACTGAGTGTGAGCTTTCTACAAGGCAACCACCGGGCATAAAATCATAAAGTACAAGTGTATACAAAATTGCAGTTGCCAAAGTAAAATCATACCTCTCCTTAGAAAGCATAACAATGATTATTGTAGTGCATATCTTTTATCCCCATGATTTGTTTGGGTGAATCACCAACAACAACAGTAATCTGTGAAAGTTCATCTAACAAACTAGATGCCTACAGTCCTTAGAACAGTGCAATAACAATCAATCCTTAAAACCTTGTTGTCTTTAACATGTGTTTCATGTTAATTGTTGGTCAGGCCTACTGGTTTTTTAATAATGTTTCAGAATAAAGAGATCAAACTTATGAATTTTGGCATGAATTTTCCCAATGGACCAATAATGCCTTCATCCTTTACCATTGGCTTTACACCTTAGCCAACAATGGCTTACTCAAGTGAACAGAAACTGGCAACCATCATGCAAACAGTTATAAAATTACAAACATGTAGAAAAATACATGTAACCAAAAACCTATTGGTAAGTACATAATAATAAAAACCAATTCTTAAATGCCTATTGACATTAACACATTATTTCACATTATTTTTTACGATAATTATGTTGGGCTGGATACCTTTAGATATCCAGAAGCCATGAACATTGTCTTGCCACCATAACAACTTAGTCCTCTATCGGGCATATGCTTCACCACAGGCCAAAAAGCGCAATACAAGCAGTATTTTTTGTGAAAGCACCCAAATTCGATCAAATCCTCTATTCAGGGGAACTTATATGTTGATATATATTTTTTCTGTTTGTATTAAACGAAATCCTGGTGAAATCTGGCAGACCCCTCACCCAACCGTTTATCAGAAAATACATTAATTAGGAGGGTGTAACACCCCTAACTCTCCCCTAAAGCTGCCCCCCCCCAGAGTTACCCCTGGGTTACCCCTTAGGGCTTTTTCCCTATTGATTAGGGAGGGGCAGGAGTCACCCTGAACCACTGGGTACTGCCAAGCATAAGTGCAGCACCCCTGGGCACTTTCTTCAGAACATTACTTAATTTATGGAATAAAGAAGAAGGACTGTACCTGCTGTTGAGACCTGTGAGGATACCCCTTTGGGATGGACCTTCTCTCACTTGTCTCCAGGACTAGAAGTCAGTTAGCTGACCTTCTGCAGGAACACAAAGACTGTCAGAATCCCACTTTTCATTGAAAAGCCCAGTTAACTAATTTCCACTGGACCTACCCTGGACCCTGCTGGTGCCTTCTTTTTTATTGAGTCCTGAGATCCAGCTGCTATTCCTGAGGTCCTTGGATGCTTGGCTGGTGACAGAGTGTACTCCTGCTTCCTAACATAAAACCTGAGACCTGGAAACTTTTTCAAGACTTGCCTGGAGAACCTACAAAATACAGAGACAGACCTCTCAAGTCAATTTAACGAAGGCACGTTGTCACTAGGCCCAGGTTTCAGGTTTCTTCCTCTTAGAGCTTTTACGTATTAGCAAATCCATTGCAGTGTGAAGTTGCTGAGAAGTATCTGGCCATGTGGAGCCCTGTTCAGCTACAGCTTTCAGCCTTGACCCTCTGGAGGACCCGGAGCTCAAAAAAAGTAGGGACTAAGGGCCAGATGTAGGTACGTATCAAATTGCGACTTGCAATTTGCGAGTCTTAGCGACTCGCAAATTGCAACTCAGACACCTTCTGCGACTCGCTATGGGGTCGCAAAGACCAACCTCATGAATATTCATGAGGTGAATCGCAGTTTGCGACCCCATAGCGATTCTAGGCACTCACAGGGATGGTGGCCTGCTGGAGACAGCAGACTACCATGTCCGTGAATGCTTTTTTAATAAAGCAGTTTTTTTTTTTCATTTTGCAGCCCGTTTTCCTTAAAGGAAAACAAGCTGCAAAAAGAAAAAAATCCGAAACCATTTGGTTTTGGTTTTTTCAGAGTAGGCAGTGGTCCATAGGACCACTGCCTGCTCTAAAAAAATATTTTAGTGGGCATTCACAAAGGGGAAGGGGTCCCCTGGGGACCCCTTCCCTTTTGCGAATGAGTTACCATCCACTTTAAGTGGATGGTAACTGCGAGTTGGTTTGCGACCGCTTTCGCGGTCACAAAGCAACTCAGCATCGCGATGCGGTCGCAAATAGGAAGGGAACACCCCATCCTATTTGCGAGTCGGAATCACATTTTGCGAGTCGGTACCGACTCGCAAAATGTGACTCTGCATCGCGTTCAGCCTTTTGCGCCTCGCAAAGTGCGTTTTTCGCCGTTTGCGAGGTGCAAAAGGCTTCCTACATCTGGCCCTAAGTCTGAGGGTTGAAATCATAAATAGGTGAAGACCCCAAACGTATCCAGCTGGCGAGGGATCTTCTTTGAATGCAAATCTGGAATTTATCCTGCTCAGAGGTTTCTTACCAAAAGTCAACAGCTTCATCAGGACTTTGCCTAATAGCTATCCAGCCTCATGGAACCCATCTTGACCACTGACGGCTACTTTGCCTCTGGATGAGAATTTTTCACTTTCATTTCAGAGACTAAGTCAGAAGGTAAAATGTCCGACCAGAATAAACCAGGTCTCATTTTTCAACCACCCTTAATCAAGGTCGCACTTAACGCGCACCTAGGTACTGGACATGCACAACCAAATGACTGTGCTTACCACCTTTTGGCACTATTTTTATTTAAAGCTTTGAAAATCCATATCTCTGGTTCCCATTATTGGATTTTTGTTGTTTCTGTGTCGTTTTCTTCATTAAATATTCCCGATGTTTAAAACTTGGAGTGGGATTTTTATTGTTTTGTGTTTTTAACTGTTTTAATACTTCTAAGTGCTTTATACATTTTCTTAAATTAATCCTGCCTGTTCTCTGCCATAGCTACCTGGGGTTGAGTTTAGGTTTATTTCACTGGAAGTACTGAACCTAACAAGAACAGACAGTGCCATTGTAACTTGTATCTAATAATCCACTTTCTCACAATACAGCATTTCACTTCTTTCGAGTTCTATTTTCCCCAGCATATTAAGCACATTTTAAAGTGCAAACCTGTGTGAAAAAGAGAGTAATTATTCTCTGGTTTCCATAATTTCTATTGTTCTCGATAACACAAATGGCAGTTACTTTTCTGAAAAAGTGTGTTTTTTGTGATTTAAACGATCTTAAATTAAGGCACCACTAAGAAAAAACATCATAGAACTAAGGTTCTCAGCGCCTGATGGAAAGACTTTATTTAAAAATGCTTGTTTTAGATTAACAATGTCGTATACCATTAGTTGTTTGTTTCTTGTAAGCTTCTGGGTGAAAAGATAGAAAGTGGAAACTTGTTTTCAATTAAAAAAAACATTAGGCCGTATCCCAAAACCTTTTTCCTCTTTTGTGGATAGAAGTTTGTCACAAAGCTGGACTGAATTTCATGCACATGTTTTTAGTTTCAAGTAGTGTTTGTGCTGCTGTCAAACTTTGGCAGCTGGCAAGTGATTAGCAAAGGGAAATTTTTACTAGGTCAGAAATTCAAACAAGACCGACCCATGTCGAAACAGACTGAAAAGTAAAACATGTCTATTTTCACTTTTTAAAGTTTCCTGCAAAGGAAAGTTTTTTTAAAATTCTATTGTTTTGAATACAGATATTTATTTACTCACTACACCCTTTGCATTCTACATAGTCCTTTATAGCTGGTTATCAGGGATGGATCTAAGGAAGAACCATCATTGCTCAAGGCTGTGGTTCAAGGCACACAGTGAAAGACTGCTGAAAAATTTAAAAAAAGATTTTTCCAGGTGTACGTCTAATGTATGCCTGGAAGGAATGGCTGGTTGCATATTATTAGGAAGTTATATTTTTGGACTTCCACAAGTCCTATTGTTTTTATAGAACTAGCTTCACTGGTCTAATGTGACTCTATGGCAGCTAACCAGCACCCATGGCATGTGTTAAGATCACTAAAACATGTTGACAAATGGTTTACCTCCAGTTGGCAGGTTATAATTTAAAGGAAGGCCAGTGCTATATGGAATAACAAGTGGCATACAAGATAAATATCACCTGTGGTTAGCAGTGTAGATTACAGCACACACAGAAATGCATGGTTTAGGTCTGCGTTTACTGGCTTCAATGGCAGCAGCCAAAACTGCAGCCCGAGCATGTCAAAAGAACAGTGGCAGCTTGTAAACTGTGAAAGCATGTGGGCGTAAATGCCATCCTCAATTTTCAAGAAGCGAGCACACAAAGTTAGAGGACCCAACCTACTCCAAGGGTTCTCCCCTGCAAAAAAAGAAAATGTAAAACAATCAGTGGCGGTTTGTTATCGAGGGCGTCAGGGCTCCGCCCCCTTTACTTTCAACCCCCCCAACAGGGCATGTAACAAATGAAAGTAATTGTGAGGGTAAGAAATGATTCAAAAACACATTTACACATTTTATTTGTCTTGCTGGGGGCCGAGGCTGCAGCCTGCTCCACAGTGCCATTCACTGTGCTTTTTGTTGTAGTGACGCTGGCATTCATTAAAACTGCACCCCCAAAAGCTAGAATATTTGCCGGGCTGACATTCTCACAGCCCTGAGGCCTGTGAGGTCATCAGCTCGGCAAAGACATAGCTTTGAGTGCCAGTCTCCACCCCCTGACGACATGGGTTTACAATTAGCCCCGGGTGTATTAGTCTGAAGCCCTGTAGCGCCGGGGCTTCATGTCATTCAGTGAGTGGAGAGCATGCTCACCCCACCCTTTCTCAACTCCTGACAGGGTCCCACCCTGTGACGAGTTGGGAAGGGGTGGGGTAAAGGCTCCAGGCAGGAAGATACACTGCGCAGACTCTAGGTGTATGCTTCCCACACTACAGTGAATATAGGACGCCATTAATCTTCGATGATTAATTGCCAGCCAGCACACTCATGTCATACAGAGAAGGTGGTACATTCGTCTGGTTAAACTTTTTCGTTGAATGAGAATCCCTCCTGTCCAGACGTTGCCCCACGATCCCAACCGTGTGAGGTAAATAAAAAACGTAGCAGCTGCACTAGGCCTGAACTAAGTAAGAAGCAGATCTAGCCTAATCATTAGTTTCGTTCAAGTCTGGAGCTTACATAACTACTGCAGTCAAAAGAGTTCAAATGCTCCAGTGTTCTGGGAAAGCTCGAACCTGACAACTAGGTGCTATGACACCCTCAGCTATCCTATAGTTAAGCCAGTAGCATTGAGACAAACCTGCTTGGTCTGCCAGGCACGGTGTTGTGTATTTTCTTGGAGTTTTGATGTAACACGAAGTGCATGCGAATCAGAAAGAAGGGGCCAAAAAGCATCTCCAATTGATAACACCTAGATACTATCAGACCCCATCACAAACCTTCAGTGACAACTTGGCACTGAAAGTATGCGATGGGCCCTGATGTTTGTATGTGCAAGCAGGCGAGGGATATTGCAAGGGGCTGAGGGGCAGAATGGTGCTTAGTCTGAGAGTGGTGTGTTCTGTAATGGCAAGGGTGTAGCAGCCTGGTGCAGCATTTTTGGCAGTATTTGCGTAAGTGCTACGGGACCAAATTAATGAGGACATTGGTGAAGCACATGTGCTGCCTGCACGTCAGCGGTTCAAATGACAACAGAGCTGAATCAGTCATTATTTCATGTTTAATAACTGTGTGCCATCAACTATAGTGACAGCTCCCAAAAAATGTTGTGCCTCTTAACGTGAACCCTAAATGGCCCGCCTCAGCCCTACCCCCCGGTTCAGCCCCACCACTCATAAACTTCACCAAAGGGCATTGATGATAAATTTGAATACTTTTGTTATATGGGAGTTAAGCTTTGTCTTTCCTAGGTGTGTTAAAGAAAACATAGATTATGTTTCTGACGTTTTGGGGGTGATTTACCAACCTTTTGCTCTGTGTTTTCGTCATAACAGTGATGCAAACCAGCATAAAATGTTTTTTTTTATTATTTACTTCAATTTTGTGATGGAAATTGACTAGAAGTAATGCAAAGTAGCGATGTGTTGATGTGTTACTATACATCAAGGGGGCGTTACATAGGTGTTCCTATGCAATCACCCACCCTTTTTGAAGCAAAACTCTAACTACAAAAAATGTGAGACACAGTTCTGCATCAAAAAACAACACCTTTTGAAACCAGACGCTAAAAGGAGAAATGTTTTCCTTTCTCCTTTCTTTTTCCACTTTGCATGTGTGCTACACTGTACAACACACATACAAAATAGGAAACGTTTTAGAAGTTGTCTATGCATAGTATTTTGCACTGGAAGGGAATCCTTCCAGTGCACATCCTTTGATACACTCTCCCATACACCCTTCCACAATGGCGCAAAGGTGTGTGCATGGTGCACAGCAGCAAAATTCTGCATCAGCACTAGGGAGTGTGGAGGAGAGTGCCATATCTCTCTAGATACAGCTTTCTCCTGCTCATTCCTTGTCACACAACACAGCATTTTTGGCTGCTGCGCTGCACTGGCTGGCACTTTAGTACATCTGCTCCTATAGCTCCTAAAAGTTAGTTAAGGAGCAGTAATAGATGTACGACAGAAAATAAAGTTACTGCTAGGTCATGTGGCCCAATGTGTTTCAAAATGTTTTAGGCATCTTTCTTCAGTTTTCCATCCTGTCCATTTTTTGTAGATGCTCAGTCATATCTTATAACATACTCTACATGAAAAGAGCAGGCTGAAAAAATGAAAGGTATATATGTGTTACAAACAAAGGCCATAGAGAAGAATGTTAGGCAAAACTTCAAGACTTACACAGCAGTGGTACTGCTCTATTACACAGAGCTGGCAGACTCAGACTGCAGACTGGTTACATCAATCTTACACACTGATTGTTCAGACGTCAGCAGTGATAATTAAAAAATTATGTTATCAATATTAATGATGAACGTCTTTATGCAAGCCATGAAATAGAAATTGTAGGTGAAACTTCCCTTTGGGACCAAGGAACCATTATAAGCAAATTCTCCTAAACCCATTTCAATATGAACGGTTACCACATGAACATCAACTACAAATGTTTCAGAAATGCTATCATTTTGTCTGTTTACCAACTTCTAAAAATGTAAACATTTCACTTTGAAATAAAAAATATGGATCAATACATTTAATTTCTGTAAAATGTTTGTCTTGTTCAAGACCCAAAATATCTGGTTTCTATTTTGGAAATTCATATTTGCCCCCCAAATATCAGCTTGTCATTTTCACCAACTTTCCACTACTACCAGACATGGAGAGATCCTGACTTTCATGTTCATTTTACATCATCATATACCTGGGAACCCAATAACATGACATGGGCTTTTCACCATGATCATGTCATTGACAGCCAGAATTATACCAAGAATATCCTTTATAAGTCAATGATGGGCCACTGTTATTCCTGAGTTGCCAGAATTTTGTGGTGAATGCCCACAACATGCCATGAATGGGCCACTGTTAGGCTGAGGTGCCCACATCTCACATATAATTTAGACAATATGGGCCTGATATAGATATCAGCAGATGAATTACTCCATCACAATGGTGATGGATATCCAGTCTGCCGAAATATAAATCCCATAAGGAGTAATGGGATTGATGTTTTGGTAGATAAGATGTCTGTCACCGTTGTGATGAAGTAACCCATCCGTCAATATCTAATTCAGGCCATATGTCAATAACGGGGCACCATTATATCAGGAGGGGCCTATGTGACTTCCAGAATGCTCACAAATATGTCACCTGCCCCAGTTTGGTAGGTGCAGGGTGTTAGATGAGTTTGTAGATTGCAGGGAAGCTCAGTATCCTGGGTTTAGAGCTTTGGAAAATAATTCTGAACTATCTATCATGTCCTGGAATCTGGCCGGGCTGGGTAGTAAATTGCTGGACCCAGAGTGGGCCTCCTACATTGGCAAGCAGGATGTATGCATATTCCAGGAGACTTGGGCTGAGGGCCCAGTCTTCCTGGATGGTATTTCATCCTATTGCGTGGTGGCCCAACCTGCAGATGGGGGCACTGGTCGGGCTAAGGGGGGGTCTATTGATATTATTAAACAAGAAATTGCAGTGCGATCATTCAGCACTAAAAATAGATTCACCTGATATACTGGGTGTGCAGCTTGAATTCTTGAGGGCTTAAGGTAATAGTAATCAATGTATATGCTATGTCAGTGTCACGTGGGATAGAGTCTCAGACCTTGGCTCAACTAATCGAATTCACGGATACCTTACATTTCTCCACTAAGCTTGTGGTTGAAGGGGATACGAATTGTACATTTGAACCCTCTCCTATAAACAGCAATCTCACAGCTGAAGAGGATGAACATTGGGACATTCCACAACTGACGAGCGGACAAGTGTGTACTCGCTCCCATGTTGCCCTCCAGCTCACATCATTGTGTTTCAAGTGTGGGCTTTGGGCTTGTAATGGTCGCACGCAATCCAAGCATCGTCCCCACCTATAAGCGCGGCCAGTCTACTAGTGTTATTGACTATACCCTAGTGGATGTTAGGATGTGGCTGATGTTGGAAGATATGAGGGCTGATTTTCGTCACAATAGTGATCATAACCCCTTGCTCCTTACTTCATGCAGTGGTGAATTTAGGAGGTTTCAGGATACTCACCATACTATGGTCCCAGAGCCACTTGTGGCCAATAATTATAAATGTGTTAGCTGGCCAAAAGTGATGACCAATCCGTACTTGATCAAGGAGATCTATAAACTGTTTGTTGATGCCTATCTAATTATGAAGAGCATGAGATCAGATATATCCCAATTCCCAGAATCCATGAGATGGTGGTACATGAATTACAGAATGTCTTCAGATTACCACCAACCAAACTGTCACATATAAAACAAGGGAGTGGTTTAATGAGGATACCTCTAAGGCTAAATTAGCTTTAAAGCCAGCTATTGTGTCTCGTTCTTAGAGGGTGATTGGAACATTCATACCAGCATATAATAGGGCTATAGTACAGGCAAAGAAAAGCTGGGAAGATTCAGTCTGGCAGAATCTGCTTGATGCAACTAGACACAATGATAATGTGACTTTTTGGAAGTTACTTTCCAATAGACATAGAGAGGGTAGGAAAACAATTCGTACTCATATTCAACCAGAGAGCTGGCTGAACCACTTCACTACTCTTTATGCTCCATTCTGCAATTTTTCAACCCACGATTCTTTCCACCAGCAGCTGACTAAAACTAATTTATTGTCAGACAACCTAGGAATGAACGTTTGTAACTACGATGATCACATTGTCTTCACCTTGGAGTAAACTATTGCTGCAATCGGTTCCCTAAAATCTTCTAAAGCCCCCGGTCCAGATAAGAAACTGGGGGATTATATAAATCTGAGCCAGTAATCTGGTCCAGTTATATCAATATGATATCAAATGCAATAGCAGCTGGGGCCCCAATGCCCAGTTATTGGAAAGGGGCTGAAATAATACCCATTTTTAAGAAGGGTGAAGTAAGTTCCCCTGCTAACTACAGACCCATCAGCCTTATTGATAATCTCCAAAAAATCTTTGCAAAACAACTTTTGGATAGGTTGTTGGACTGGGTTGATGCTCATCAAGTAATCTCGCCACTCCAGGCCGATTTCCGCTCCAAAACTAGTACAGTGGATCAAGTTTTTAGGTTGGCACTCCTCTATTAGAAATATGTAACCCTTGCTACGTTGTTTTTGTGGATCTTCGGTCTGCTTTTGATATGGTACCTAGAGAGAAACTGTGGGGTGTTTTACACAAAACAGGTCCTCCAGGGAACATAATTCATCTTTTACAGTGACTACACGAGGGTACATATGCTCAGGTGAGGTGGGTTAATCAGGGGAAGTTGACAGACCATATTGCCATCCAGCGGGGGGGTTGCCAAGGCTGTGTCCTGGCACCAACTCTATTTACTTTATATATAAATGAGGTGGTTCAAGCTGTGTCTCACTGCCAGAACAATGCTTCATTCCCTATATGCTCAAATAAATCCCTATATAACTCTTTGCGGATGACTCCCTCCTCATCTCTAAGAGTCCAGTGGGGCTCCAGATTCTGGTTAATAAGTTTACAGCATTCTGTGCTGACCATGGGTTGGAACTGATTGTCAGCAAAACCAAACTAATGGTGTTTAGCCCATGACCAGCCACAAGATGCAGTATTAACATTGCTGGTGTTCCTTTGGATAAAGTCAGCTTGATAGACTATCTGGGCGTGAGGATTTCCAATAATTTTAATTGGAAAGATCAGATCAGTAAAAGTGTGTCTGTCCTCCAACACAGATCAGGTGCCATTTTTCGTCTGCACAAATGTACTGCTATCTATGGTGCTGCGGTGTGGGGATTCTGCAAAGCTCCCAAATTGTCTGTGAGTTAAAATAGCTTTGCCGGAGCATTATTTGCGTGCCCAGGCAGCACTCCTTTGATTCCTATTTTTCTGGATCTTGGCTTTAATTGCATCTCAGATTTGTTAGCATTAAGACCGCTACTTTTTTGGGTAAGGAGTTGGACCACCCTAGAGCTTACTATTTATAGGGCCTCACTCGTTAACATTTTTTAAAAGACCTAGGGGGTCATTACGACCTTGGCGGTAACCAACGTGCGGCCGCCAATGCGGCCGCACTCAAGTGGCCCCCATTATGACATTCCCGCTGGGCCGGCGGGAATGAGGCCGCAACATAGGAGCCGGCTCCTAATGGAGCCGGCGGTGTTGCGGCCGTGCGACGGGTGCAGTTGCAGTTGAAAAGCTGGCCGGGCCCTGTTAGGGGGCCCCTGGACACCCCTTACCGCCAGCCTCTTCCTGGCGGTGCAAACTGCCAGAAACAGGCTGGCGGTAGGGGGGTCGGAATCCCCAGGGCAGCGCTGCAAGCAGCGCTGCCCTGGCGGATTACATCTGCCGGGGCCATTGTGGCGGTAAACCGCGGCGCTACCGCCGCGGTCAAAATACGCCAGGAGGCACCGCCAGCCTGTTGGCGGTGCTCCCGTCGTTTTGGCCCTGCGGTTATAATACCGCCAGGGTCATAATGACCACCCTAATGTAGCTTCTATCCCATGGTTTAGGCATGTGTCAAACTGGTTCCGCACTTTGGGTCTTGGGGGTTACTGGGAGAACCCACAGGACTTACGGAAGGCCCAGAAACAAACATTGAAAATAGCCTATTGGTCTCACGTTAGGAATAACTATCTCCTTGGCACATCCCAGGGGCGGTCCCATGGGCGGTTGACTAACCAATTCCTCAACTTTAAATGGTACCCCCAGTATGAACATTTTTTAGATCTTATCCCCGATCCCCTAGGAAAGAGCCTGTATGCCCGTATTCGCTATGGGTGTTTACCTTTAATGTCTTTTACTAGTATTTGGAGGGCATTGTCGGTACCCAACCTATGTCCAGGCTGTAACGATGTCCCAGAGTCGGTTGAACACTTTGGGCCTGATTACAACTTTGGAGGAGGTGTTAATCCGTCCCAAAAGTGACGTATTACGGCTGGTGGTATATCCGTCACTTTACCGTCACTTTTGGGACGGATTAACACCTCCTCCAAAGTTGTAATCAGGCCCTTTGTTCTTTTGCACAGCATATGCTTTTCCACAACGCAAGTGGATCCACCCAGTCTGTCAGAATTTGGGCATTAAACAATGTATTATTGCCCTTAGGATTTTAAAGAGCGACACTTCCATTTTACTGATACATGCAGTTAGCCAATTCCTTGTGGCTACATTTCATATTCGCACTCGCCTTTTACATCAGTGATATGTATATATGTGTGTTATAGGGCAAGGACTGAGAGATTTAATCAATTTTTATTCTTAATATTGTATGATTTTTTTAATTGTTCCTATGTATCTTTTTAATCCAACTTTTTATTTATATGGAACAATGTGGTTATTTGCTTTGGTGTTTTTTTATGACCGAAAAAAACTTGTATTTCAAATGTCACCTTCGGATCTATGCGGGCAGAAACTCATATGCCCATTCAACCAGGGATACCACACATTTACATACTCACTCAACCACACACAGTTGGGTGAGCACAGGATTTCATTAAGTTCACTAGAGTAGCTCAGTGGGATGCCTAAAATTGTTCGGTGGGTTTCCTGCAAAGCTCATTGGTGCCTGCAGAGGCTCTTTTCTGTGCCATCAGTAGCTCAATTGATCGACTGAGCTCAGTGGAGTGCCAACAGGAACTCAACTGGCATCTGAGAAAACCTGATTGGGTGCCTGCATAATACCAGTGGAATCCCTGTATCAAATCAGTGGTGCCTAAAAGAGAGTTGATTTGGGTGTCTGCATGAGCTCAGTGGCTTGCTTGAATGGACTCAACTGGGTGACTAATAAGCCCAGCTGGCCCCAGTGTGAGCTCCTTTAGGTGTCTGCATGAGCTCAGTGTAGTTAGTGCCTGTGTGAACACACTTGGGCACAGTACAGTGACTACATGGGCTAGGTAAAGTGGCTTCACAGGCACATTTGGGTATCTGCATTGACTCAATGGATTTCCTGCATGAGGTCATAGTCCGCCACTACGGTCAGTGCTTAATATGAGCTGTAGTTGCCAATGGGGGCCACCGGCACTCATTTTTCTGCACCAGACATTTATAGAGGGAAGAACACACAAGGGGGAAAGAAGGAGGAAGAGAAAGATGGAAAAACCATCATAAGGGGAGAAAGCAGGAACCTACAAGAGTGAGATAAAGGGAAAGGGACTGTCAGTGGTGGGTTAAAGAGGCCTGTGATGGATTTAAGACTACACAACCTTAGTATTCCACATGCTGACAGTAATAGCGCTACTGTTGGACTTCTGAGCACAGCGCTCATTCTTTTTTGTACCACAACGACCCTGAAGGATGTATCCCTTCAATCATAAATAAATAGAATCAGCTTAGCTGCGTTCGTTTTACACTGGAGTTAGATACCACATCCTCACCCATATTTTTACCCATTACACAATATGAAGTAGTTAAAATCTCTGTTCAAAATATCGAGGAAGAGGAGACATATTTCTGTGTTTTAGCCTGAGATCTTTTTTGCCTTGAAACTGAGGTAGCAGTTAGAAAGAGTTCAACCTGTACAAAGGAATCCTGAAAAGCATGGATGAATAGCATTAAGCACTAAGAAGGTGTCAGTGCTGAATGTGACAAGAAAAGGAATACACAATACAACAAACATAGACAATAGAACAAAGTAATATAAATAAATGTAACACTATTGCACAGTTTTTAAGATGCCTGGCTGCATGTTGAATGTCCCACTGAGCTTGCACAACCTTTTATCATTCTGAGGTTGATACAATTTTCATAAAATTGAGTGATACTAACACCTGTAATAAAGTACCTATCAGATTGTGGCACATGCCCTACAGATCACCTTTGTTATTATTATTTAAGTTCAATCAGAGAACTTGTCATTAAAGCGTTTTTCATAAAGCCCATGCCAAATTGCCTTGCTGCCCCTAAAAACATAACAAACACATTCATACAGTGCACATGGTTCGCTCTGTAGGAGCACGCAATTCCCAGCTGAGTCAACATGCAAAACATTTTTTCTTCTCACAATCATACAGAATATAGTTTTAAGAAAACATGACAACTTTCAGCTGATGATTGCAAACACTGTAGAAATACTTTCAAACCTTCCCTTCTGACTGTGATGTGCAGCATTTACCCTTATGATTAGGTACACCTCTAACGCTGCTACAGTTATTTCTATGAAATCGGTATAGATGGCCCTGATGCTATTTCCTTTAGAATGAGTGATGGCATTTCTGATTTAATATCGATCCTTACAATATTGAATTACTCACGTACAGAAATGAAATATCGAGAACAAAAATACTGATTCAGTATACTTAAGTATAAAAATCACAAATATTGAGCACACAAATATTATTGTCAAAAACACCAATTTTTACATATATTGATAAAAAAAATATCGGGAACAAAAATATCGTCACCTATAAATAAACATATAACATTTCAAAAATATCAATTCACACAATATCGACTACACTATTATCAACATAACTAATGAGTTCTTAAAAAATATGTAAAAAACAGTTTTAACATAAAACAATTACTTAAAAATAAACCGACTTGTAATAAACATCTATAATTAAATAGAAGTATATTACATTAACCAAAGATTAAACATTCATCCTAAATAATTGTACAACTAAGATACATATAATAAAAAACACCAAAAGCAAGCATTGATATTAATTATAAACATTTAAACACAAACTTAAATGTTAATTAATACATATAAACAAATACATTCATATGTAAATAAAACAAATTATGTATCATACTTCAAAAATAAAACATAAGTTAGCGTTTACTAAACAAGGACTCCACTGCTAAAAAAGCTAAACCAACCAATAAAATAACACTGTAAACAACTTTAATTAATAAAATCAACAAACAGTTAAATCAACAATATAAAAGGCACATTAATTAAAACAAATAAATACTCCCAAAAATTTAAAATGCTGCAAGACGAGGAAACTCTGATTGATTCTCATAACAAACTATTAAAAAAGAAATAAACACATTTCAACAACTATATAGTCAAGTAAGTATACTTGGGCCATATGTACGAACACATTTTCCCATTGACACAGAATGGGAAAAACCCTTTCCTACATATGGCCCCTTATAATTAAACTAAAAACTAACTGCTATTAAACATAAAAATAGGAATTAACAAATAATTACTAACACTCAGTAACTTTTATCTTTTTCCATAGATTACCTAAAAGAATTAAAAAAAACTTCCAAACCAACAAACTTTCAGAAAATATCAACTATAACAAACCAGCATGAACATGTAGTATTGTATGTATACATAAATAATAAATTATAAACTCACCCAAACAGCAACCAAAAATAAACCTAACTCCCTAATCCTCAACAAAAGAGCAACAAAGTATTATTAATTAATCAAACTTTTTTTCACTTTCAACAAAAAAGAGAGCAACTGCCCCGTGTTATAACGTGCTCAAAGGAATAGTTGCAAAACATCTCAACAAAACATATAAGTAAGTAAACAAAATACACATAACTGCATTTTTAACATATTCATATAAACATAATATATTTGATACTTTTAAACTACTTTCAGATACAATGACAGAAGCCACCAAATGTGTCACTTCACAGAATGAAAGGAATTAATAAATCACATGAGCTACACCTAAGACCAAGAAAGTGCATCAACAGAAACTGTATGCTGGAAATATGCTAACATTATTCTAATGCACCTTAGGAAGGACAACTACAAAAGATGATGTAATTATTGTAAAGGAGCACAACCAACCCCCAAATGTGACAGAAATAGAAGTTAGAGAAATCTTGCAAGATATAAGAGAGGCAGGCACTAGCTCCCAGGAACCCACAAGTAAACCCCTTAAAGACAGGAGCAGAGGCCAATTCCGCCAAACTGTTTCCACCGGGCTGACCGTCAGAATTGTCACAATATGACATTTCTGCTGGTCAGCCCAGTGGGAGCATCGTAATATGACAGTGGTGAGGCCACCCCCTTGATGGCCGCCTCACCACCCCTATATTGGAGTTCAACCGCCCAACTCATAATCAGGCCCTTAGTCCCCTAATGGACTTTTTTGAAGACACTTGGGTTGGCAGACTGCATCTGTCAGGACACAGACACCAAGCAAAATTCAAGATAGCATGGTGAAATATCTATGACAGCATCCTGGCACAGAAAGCCAAAACAAAAAACACAGTAGAAAGATGGCACAATGCTTTCCAATCCACACTAGGCAGAACTCAACCTAAATTATTCAAGTTTATCGAAGCAGTACAAAACGTGCAGTGCTACCAGCAACTAAGAATAGACCAATCTGTTAGCCAAAGTGGACCTAAACTTAGCAAACAAACTAAAAGAGTGTATGACATGCTACAATTTGGAGTCAAACTCTTCATAAACAACAAAGGAGTAGCCTAATTAGAAATTAAAGCCAAAACCAAACTATACAATAAATATTATTCTACCAAGATCCTCAAAAACTACAACAAACTCTAAAACATCATACCAAATCCTTTTTTTTAAATAATATTTAATTACATCTTTGAAAACAATTATATAAAATCTAAAGGTAATAAACAATGATATAATAAATATATAATATATATATATTAATTATTTTGAAAAAGTAACAATAACCAAATAAACAACATAAAACCAAATTCAATCCATCACATCAAATAAACACAAAACATAATTCAAGCAATTCCACTTGATAATGACAAAAACATAGCATAAACAATATAAAATGACATGCCCAAGCCACAATAAAAGTAAGAAATAAAACCTACTGTTATGTAGCTGCAGGTCTTTCTCCTCAACTTAGCAAAAAATAGTAACCTACAAAAACATGAAGAAAACAAATTAAAAAAAGTCCAAGAGAAAATACAAAATGTAAACAATCCAATCAGAATTCCTCAAAGCAATCCAAACTCTGTAGGTTCCATAAAAAATGTGTTTAAAAAAAAGAAAATCTAAGTATGAACCAAAACTGATTTCCTTTACACAAAATTGTAAAGTCCAAATTCCCATACAAGTATATAAAATATGATTTACTTGTCCTTTTTAAAATTAAAAACTAACAAACATGTTTTATTTACTTGAATTTATAATTGATTTTATTTTTGCTTAAAATATATATTTGTTTACATATACAACGGTGCAATAAATTAAAATTGTAAAAGGTGTAACATTTAAAATATATCTGTGACATATTTTATTATAGTAAATTTGGGGAACATGTTGGACACTAAAAACGTGATATTTACTATTCCCTCTGTAATCTAAACCAACTTTGGGAAGGCATTGACACTAAAGGGGTTGCATTTACCATTCCCACTCCAAATCTAAGCCAACTTCGGGAAGGTGTTGGACATTAAAGGGGCGACATTTACCATTTCCATTCAAACTTAAACCAGTTTCAGGAAAGGCATTTCACACTACATGGGTTACATTTACTACTCCCACTCCAATATAAACCAACATGGAGAAGGCATTGGACACTAAAGGGGTTACATTTGCCATTCCCACTCCAATCTAAACCAATTAAAGGAAGGTGTTCGACACTAAGGGCCTCATTACAAGTTTTGACGGTCGGAGCACCACACTCTAGGCGGTCCAACTGGCCAATTACAACTCTAGGTGGCAGGCCCGCCAGTGGACCACCGTCTCCGCTGGGAACATGGTTCCCAACATGGTGACGGTGGTCAGAATTGTGCTCAGCCAGGGCGGAGCTGAACTCAGTACTCCATGGCTGATTACAATTCCCCTCACTGCCAGACATTTCCACAATGATATGACCGGCATGGAAAGGCTGGCATTGAAGGTGTGCTGGGGGCTACAGGAGGGCCCTGCACTGCCCATGCCCATGCCCAACATTTCTGTAACACAATATTTTTTTCTGATATTTTGTCCAAATACCGAATCATGCACTGATGATGCTAGGTTTCGAATGGAAAACTAAATTTTTATTTTGTGCACTTTGGCTTTTGGCGATGATACAGCTCTGAGCATTAGATTCATAATACTACTGTTGTATTCTTTATCATTCACTAGGTTGATTTATAGCAGACTGACTCTGCCTTTCAACTCTCCGAAGATGTAATAATGGCTGTTGTGCATGAGCCAGGAGACATTCGTCTTAGCGATGCACACTAAATAGTGAATATTATTTGGGACGTGAAACCCACAATTTGCTCACTCCCAAAACAACTGACTTAACACAATGAGGTAATGCGCTGCTGCTTGCCTTTTGTACACTGCAAAGATCACTAGACGGTCCTAGCTATCGCCCTTTGCTTCAAGGGATATCCGCTAAACTAGTTCCTAGTATCACCTATGGTAGTGAAGCTTTGAGGGGTGGAGATGCAGTTTCTCTGAATGGAATAATTGGTAACGTTTTTAGAGCTCTTTTTCATCTCCCAGCAAATGCATCTCAGGCCCAAATCAGGTTGGAATTTAGGTATATGAATCAATTAATTGCAAGACAGGGCGCCTACATGAAAGTCTGGAAACAGGTTCAACAAGCAAAGGGAAGTAGGTTAAGTCAAGCACTCTAGTTAATTGGGATCAAACTCAAAATCTCCATCCCGGGTATATTTATGCCAAGACTTAGATGATCTAGGGGCCTACTCTCTGTAGGACAAGAACTTAGCTCTTGATACCTTTAAAAAAATTATTAATCGTATTATGAAGAAAAAGTCCTTGGCTGTGGATAAGGGTCTTTTGGCTGATAGATCGCACTCCTGGGTTATAATAAATGAGTATAAATTTATGAAATACCAGCAGTACCTGGAGTCAGGATGGTCAAAGAAAGAAAATGATTTATTCTTAAATATCGATTTGGTCTTCTCCCAGGAGGATCTGCTAATCCTCCCTGGGAACGTTCTGGTTCAAATTTCCCCTGTATCCTATGGGGGTGTGGAGTTGGGAACCTTATACATTGGATCTGCATATGTCAAGGATTAAAGCAAGGTCGCAGAAGATATCTTAAAGGGGCATTCAACCTGAGGAATATACGTACGTGTAGGCAAGCAGTAATGTAAGATTCACAAACATTTTAAGCCAGGTCTCCAAAAAAATGAATGTCCAATGTAACACAAATTCAAGTGAGGGTACGGTATGAGTTTTGTGGTGTTTTAGCATGTTAAATATGTACAAATTCACACGGGCTAAAGGCTTTAAGGTGGTTGAGGCTTGGTAGCTGCCCCTTACAGTATTCGGTCGAAAATTAAAGCTATTGGTCAAGTGTATTTCTTACGAACCAATATTAGAGGTTAGGTTTCAGGGGCATAGGTAAAACCTGGCTGACTTAAATTTGTATTCTGAGAGGATTTTGCACTGAAAAAAGTGTAAATGTTTTTAAGGATGTAATTTAGAATTAGGTATTGTACTGATTTTTTTTATGTGATTGTATGGTATCTTATGAAATGTGTATTGTGAATGTTATCTTATTACAGATGGTGTAAAGGTTTTTATTAACTATTATGCACTTTAATTAATAAATCATACCAAATTTGCTTAAGTGAAAACTGTGCATCAAAATTGGAGAAGAAAGTTAAATGGGCTTTGCACTCCATGAAGGTCAAGTGGGTCACAGCAGACATGCAATGCCAACCATAGTTTATACACAAAGTTTTGTGTGTTACAGATGGCACGGTGTAAAAAGCTAGTAAAGGGTGCCAAGTGCCTTGTAGGACCTCACTTTAAAGACATACTATCAGAAGCACAGCAAGTGCACTCCACAATCCCAACACACCTGTTTTGTGAAGATGAAGGATATTTGGGTCAGAAAGGCAGTGCTTAACTTGAGCCAGCGGTTTCCGCAGCTCTGCACTAAATAGTAAACACCGGTGTTTGTGACAATTTGCCACATGCCGGCGCTGTCTGCCTAATATCAAGATGAGCAGAACTACAGTTGTTTATTAATTCAAATTCAATAACATTACAATGTCCCACCACCCAAACCATTCCTATAGCCTTTGGAGCCCAGAATGGTCTTAAATGTGACACTCATAGGAATGTGATGGCTAGTAGTTGTGGTAATACTGTCATTGGCAGCGCTGTCACGGGCAATGGATGGTGCAAGCTGCATTGGCCTCCTGACGATGGCCCTGGGCTTATTGTTTTACAAATTAACCACTGCAAAAAGGACAAGTCACACCGTACATTTAAGAATAAGAAAAGTAACGTTAAACATGACTAGCTGTGCTTTTTATGCTCCCAGTGATTCATGAGAAAAATTCTTAGAATAAAAATTAGACGAAACATGACTACTAACCCCGAACGTCACCTTTTCAGTTAACTTCCTGGCAGGTGAACTTCTTCAATAATCCACTCTGCTTCCATGAACCCTACGACGTAGCACATTTTTGGATCATGAGCTGATTGCCAAATCAGAAGCCAGGTTATACCTGGGGGCTGACCCTTCTTGCCTTTGGCTGTATCCTGGAGGCTGACAGGGCATGGGGTAACTGTTCTAAAAATACGTCACTCCCCGAGCCAGATGCTGTGTTTAGACATGCTGCTCTGGGTATGTGCAGCATGCCTAATAGATAGTGAATGTAAGACGTAAGCTGAATAAACAATGCCCCTTACATGTGCAGTCCATCTAGTCTCCTGCTCCCTTCTGTCTTGTGAGTGAACATGCACACTTTCTGCTGTCTCCGGCACAGGTCTCAAAACGTGAACAGAAGAACTGAGAAAGCTTCCAATTTGTCTGCTTAAAGTTCTGCTGCCTGAAGCTGTAATGAGCAGTATCTTTTCCTATACGTGTTGAAGCTGGTGGGTTACCTTTCTAGCACCCCCTTGCACCAGCTGCCACAGCAAAAGAAACTGTTTTTCTCACGTGGAAAATCCTACTTTTTGCATTAACGAAGATGCCTTTATGTAGTGCCTTGTAGCCCAGGGTGCATAATGTAGAAGACACGAGTTTGGGAGTGGCATGTCACTGCAGTGACATAATTAAGAGTGCTATTTCACCGCATGGGGTGTGGTAGCTTTCCCCATAGTGGTAGTCTACCTGTGGTTAAAAGTCATTATTTTCATAAGTTTACTTAAGAAACTACCACAGAGGTCGTGGATGCAAATTGGAAGTTTTAACAAAGTTCTAATTTAATGGTGAACATAGATTTTTTGTTAAATATAATGCAAAAGTGATCGGTCTTATTAAAACTTGCTTTTGTCTGTTGATAAGCATGGAAAGTAATTAGTTCCATTTTGCTTGGTTCTACCTTCTCCAGTGCAGTAGGTACTCTTTGATGAGGTGTGAGATTTTATTTGGGGAGAGAAAAGTAGGCCCATAATGCCAGCAGTTCTCTGTCAGGAAAGTAGGGTGGAGATATTTACCAGCTTTTAGTACCCTTAGGTATCTTGGAATGTCCAAGAGGGGATTAAAGAGGAAAATCAGATTGCATTACAAAGAGCAGGCTAGTACCCTGATAGTGATATACCAATGGTAAAAAGACCGCTAGTGCATGCTCTGGTGTGAGGAAGGCCTTTGATGGTAGTCTGCTCGCAGCTAAGCTCTCTGTTCACCAGAGAAGGGGACCTGGTCTCCGCACCAGTTAGGGTTAGTTTCCAGGAAAGTTTCCTCATTTTAATATGACAACTCTGGTGCAAAGCATTTTAAAATCCAACCCTCCCCCCCCCTCCACAGCAGAGATTTCTCAGATTCTCTGGAGTGCGGCAAAAGGGACTACTGTAAACAAAATCTGGTTGAACTCAGGGAACAGTATAGGGATAGACTGTGTGATTATAAAAAATCATTGGCTAGTAACCATTATAAGAGAGGCCTCACACCATTTGTCCCTGGGAACATACCTGGACTTGGGAAGAATAGAAGTGGACTATCTGTTGCTGTGTCTCCCTAGTAGAGGACAGATGTGTAGACCAGCTGTCTCTCGTACCCAAAGCCTCAGTGTGCTTCAGAACAGCTGGCCTTGTGCTGTCACAGTGAATAATGGACAATAAGCACCTTTTATATTTGAAGAACTAGCAGATCAATGTGCTTGAGCTTTAGAATAGTCGAGCCTGCCTCTTGCTGCTGTCTGTACCCCGGTGTCCTAAAGGCTGCTTTTGAGGATTGGGTGCATAGGGATTGACCAGCAGAAAGCAATTCAGCACTCATAAAAAAATGACTTTTGACCTCCTGATATAAGGGACAAGATGTCAAAGCTACCTGAGAAATATGTGACCCCGGCAGGCAGCATTCCAAGGTTTGTCTTGTAAGCTTTTTTGCTGCAAAAAAAGAGGTTTCAGTGTATCCCGCGGGTTAAGACATCCAGCCATGTATTGCTCTGCATGGCCTTGACTCTCAACATAGTCCCATTGGAGGATGTAAAGGTTGAAAATTCCTCCTAAAACTCAAGAGTGAGAAAAAGATAACCAAGTCATTTAAACAGTAAGTCAACATCAGTCCTGTTCCAATGTTTCTCAAGTTTTTCAAGTTTCAAGTTAATCCCATACGGAGCTTTTAACTCATGAACTTAAGACATCAGAAGGACCTTGTGTCCCACATACCCCAACTTTCTGGGATCCTCACCAGCCCAGCATTTTTCCTTGCTTGATCATGTTGAAGTCTCACAATAGCCTCTGAGTCAGAAGATGAAAATATTAATTATGGTGAATAACAGAGCTTCATATGACCCACAGTCCATAGTAATTGGCCTGAAACGCAGGTCACACCTGATCACTGACGCAAGTTCATTAGCATTGCTGCTTAGTGTTTTTGTGGCACTTCTTGAATTATAACTTGTACAATTCATATTTCTGGTTTGCTTTATTCACCTTTGATATTTGTTTATAATATATTTAATAAATTGCATTCTATGGATTTTATTGATTTGTTTCCTAACTTGAAGGTGATTTTCGTGCTGATCAATTGTTACATGGAATAAAGCACATGTTTTCTTATTGAAACTTTATTTTCCTAACAGAGCACTGGATTCCTATTCTGTTAGGAGCCTAATGTCTGAACCAAGCAGAGTTTACCTAACGGTTGCCAAATTCTTTCTACCACTCTTCATAACATCTAGTTTACCACAGGATGACCCAGGTGTAAGTGTAGTAGTATGTAAGCCTGAGTGAAGCATCCTTTTCTGTCTGATGATTTTCACCATATTTGTACAGTAGGAAGATGCAGATAGGTTGCTTGGGTGGGTCAAGTACTAATATGGGATATCCAATTTCACACTGCCTCTCCTGTACTTTGTTAAGCATATCCACATTGTGCTATCCGTGCCTTGTCTGTGTGCATCATTTGAAAATTTGGACTAATTTCTCTGCCTTGGTTTTCCATCCCAGTTATCAAGTACCATAGCTATTCTGATTGATTGAGCTCCAGAAGCCAATCAGATGTTCTTAAACACAGAGGTCAACTGTGATTGGTCATCACGCACCCAATGAGAATGGCTTAATCATATGGTTGCTTTGGCAATTTTAATTGGTTTCCTTTTCACCTATCAGAATTGGCCCCCTTGTTTTACCAAATATGCCTGTGACTCCCCAGGCTTCCTTGGACCAATACTGCAAAGTTATGAGGAGTCACAGAACATAAAATAGTGCCCCATGATCTCCAGATGGAGGCAAATTCTATCAGAGATGATTTAAACAAAATGTGCACTTGAATTCTGTACCTTCAGCAGAGTTATGGAAATGGCTGATTCTGAAACTTTTGCATTCCTTGCAAAAAGTCATCCACCTGTAGGCGAAAGTGATTAAAGTTTGCTGAATTTTGTGCAAATCACAGTGGAAGTATAGCAGAGGGAGGTATCGACGGGAAACATTTGTTTGGAGGAAAAAGAAAAGTAAATGATTAATGTAACATGACTGAAGTTTCCTAACCTTGCTTAGGCATGTTGTAAATAGGGTGCAGAATGTGCTCCCTTAGGGCCAGGAAAACAGGCATACATCAGGTTTATTAGTGAATACCATGCTTCTACACAGATAGGTTATCCTAATAGTAAGTCATGCATATGTAAATCCAAACCTTTTGTGGAAACACTCAAGTGTAAATTACAATCCAGGGTAAAAATAACTTCTGCATTTCAAAGCTGCATGGGTTTATTTACCCTGCAAAGAAAGCCTCATGACCTCATTCAATTCACAGTCTCATGTGACATGCCTGTATTCGGAGGAGTGGCCCATCTGCTCTCCTTAGTTAAATCTGTCCTTTTTGCAAGAGTGTTACTCCATTCTGGAAAAATTTACATATCACAAAGTTCCCACTGGGCTGACTGGCGGAAACATCATATTATGATGTTCCTCACGGTCAGCCCGGTGCGAACAGTACTATGGTATTGGCCTCTGCTCCTTAAAGGAGCAGAGGCAAATATGTAGCACACCAGTACCCTCATAATGCGCACTGTCTGCAGAGCAGACAGTGCGCATTCCAAGGGTGCTGGGCAGGGCCCCCCCTGTGGCCCCCTGCACTGTGTTTCCATCTGCCTTTTCATGGTAGGGTACCCACTATGAAAAAGCTGGCAGAAACTGGACTTGTGATCTGTGCAGCAGCATGATTCTAAAACGCTTTTCCTCGAGGCCGATGGTATCATTGGGCCCAGTGAGGAGTACAGTTAATTGTATGCAATCATTCCAATGTCATTCACTACAGCAACAAATTTAAACACCATGGCCAATGTGGCCATGAAAACAAAACCCCAATATGTGAAACGTTCAAAAGCTTTATTATAACCACAGAGCCAAAGTAATGCAATTTGTGTGCAAAATCAGATTATACAAATAAAGAAAAAACGTAGGCTGACCAAATCTACGAAACAAGTTTAATCTGTTCATAATCAGTACAATTAAGCATTCCAAAAGGATTACACATATTAGAAAAGAAAAAAATTGCAGAAACAGATTTTGACAAAGTCCATTAGATGCACCATCAGGGGTAAGTGGAAAACACAGGCAGTCCAAGGAAACAAATTAACAGTTCAAGAGCAAAGTGGGAATAACACTAGATGGGAATCAAGAGAGGACTGACTAAAACTTAGGTTGTCCGTCACTACTCTAAAATACGCAAAACAATTTGATTGGTGAGCTTGATGGGTCAACATTATGCAAAAAGGGCAATATCCAATGAAAATTAAAACATGAGATGAATTTGTCACAACAATGAAGATTCCCAGGTCTGAGTGAAGTCAGCTCTCCTTCCATGCGACACCAGCAATAACTAGCAATGGTTCTCATGAGACTGGATAATTAAAAAATAATGACTGTCTTAAGTCCAAATCTCTAACTCCTGATGTACCATGTTCAAGCTCAGTGGGGGAAAACATTTTAGAGGAAAAGATGATGACTCGACATTTCATGTTACTGCTATATGAAAGATTCAGGCCTAGTTATGCTAATGCAAGAAATTAAATGCATTAATATAAACATTATTAAAACACACATAATATGCAAACTTATGAATTCATCATTAATAATATATCACAAAATAAGCAAAAACATTTCAATAATAATTGCAAACCTTGTTATTAACGCATTACATTAAATATATCAGAGATGTGCATTTATTTCTCTGCACACATATAACTTTAAACTAATAAATAATAAATCAACATAAATCAAATTCATTTCTACTCATAATAATTATTTCTAATGATTAATATATCACAGTATTATTAAAATCAGGTTAGCATTTTTTATCAGTTCTTGTAGGGACAATGTTTGCCATGGTAGGCACGATGTCCACCACATTTGGAACATGTACATTTTTAAAATACATGTTAGTGCAGCTATATAAATTGAGCTTTTAAACTCAACTATAAAAGTTGCCTAGTGCTTACGTTTGTGTCATTAAAGCATTTCTAAAATTTACGCTCAAACAATCCTCCCTCTGACGGCAAATTATGCTGGCACAAAAAGGATATTCTCATTGACAAAGAGGCAACTCAAAGCCTAGTTGTTTGATAACCTTAGGATCTTGGTCTACTGAAACGCTCAATTCTCTGCTGGTTCTTCTAATAACTGTTCCTCATTTTCTCCATTTCAATCACTTCCCTCCTCTGTTTATTCTTAGCTCTTTGTATCTTCCAGAAATTGTATAACTTGTAAAATCCACATGTGACTATATAACACATAGTCACAATCAGCAAAGGTCTCAGGATCATTCTCACAATTCCCTTTCCCAAATTTCTAAACCATGATCCAATATTCGAAAATCCTTTATCTATTGTTTCCCAGATATTTGTCTCCTTCTGAAGTTTCAGGTCATTTTCCAGATTTGTCAAGTTTAATATAAATCTCCTTATCTCCTTACTGTTATCCGGAATGTATGTGCAACAGTGTTGCAAATTTACAACTTTGCAGACTACGCCTTCCTTTGCCAATAAGATGTCTAATGCAAGATGACTTTTCAAAACCATTGATCTCATAGAAACCATTTCTGTATCCACCAAAAGCATAGCACTTGCATGATCAGTTGACATCTTATCTATAACAGTTGAGAACTTTCTAATCTTTATGTCATTCAGAATCACACCAACTGACTGAATAATGGCACCCAAAATGTCACCTTTAATCTCTGCTGCATTAGCTGTTCTTCTTGTTCTCTTTTTCCAGACTTGATTGTCAAAATTGTCCACATGGTAG
Source organism: Pleurodeles waltl (assembly GCF_031143425.1). Taxonomy (NCBI): domain Eukaryota; kingdom Metazoa; phylum Chordata; class Amphibia; order Caudata; family Salamandridae; genus Pleurodeles; species Pleurodeles waltl. The sequence goes on from NC_090444.1 coordinate 957,507,011, forward strand.
ATTTTCAGACAAACTGCCCCTAAATAACATGTACCATACCAGCTTTTCGACAGCTTGTAATAGGCATTTTCCCAAAATGAAATAACCACCTGGTAGGGCAGGATCCTGTACATTTTACATAAAGGTCCAGACACTCTTAAAAAATACATACCTACGTTCACTAGTTCCTACAAACTTATTATCAGTCTTTGATTGCGGCCTATCTATACATAGCTTCCCTATATGTTGCCAACCTAAAGCTAAGCACCCTTGTGTATTACCACCTGCAAGATGTGTAGAATCTTTCTACCAATCCTGTAAAACTATTCTATTTTCTATTTTGGTTTTCATTGCCTTTCTCCTGTCATCCACGTGATTAATAAAATCTTTCTCTACTTGTGTGAGATTGCAGGTTAAGTAATTCTTGTGCGCATAAGCGGAGCCAAAAGTTAGTGTCGGTTCAAAGAAACCTCCCACTAAGCCAATGTTTTTAGCTTTAGCAATGCTACTCAAATGCTGGTTAATAGGCACAAGGGAAAACACAAGATCAAAGTTAGAATAAAAATACTGAATATACTCTTGATTATATAGACTTGTTAAGAACAAACTGCAACTGATACCATAAGTCAAAGGCAGACTATGGTATGTAATCCATTCCTGTACGGATGAAGGAATCTGTGTAGACACATACCAATCAAACACAACCATAGTTTCAATGTTTTCATATAGTAATCTGTAGTATAAATCAGAAGATAAGTCTGCCTTTGAGTCATCAAGATGAAGCAATCTCTCATATCCATACAATTGATCTTGTTTTGTATGTGTCTCCTCTTGCACTGGTATAGCTGTGCTCTGTAGTTTGTCCTTCACTGACACACTCAATCCAACAATTATCAATATGCTCACAAACACACATACTAGTGCTAAACCAATACACATATATTTACATTTATTTTGTTTACCTTTATCCAGATTCATGACTTGTCCAGAAGCAGACCAAAAATACCACATTAAAAAAACAAAATCAAAAAATGTAAAGCAGCTTTTAAAATGCCTTTTTTCCTTTAAGTGAGCAGAACAAAAACAAAATAAAAAATATGTCAAAGTCTTTTTGCACTTATTTATAACAGTTCTTGAACTTCTAGAAAGTTCATCAAGTTTTTACTAACAAGTTCTCAAAGTTCAAAAGGAAATGTCTGTAATAAATTACCGTTTGGTAATCAGTGATTAACACTTCCAGCATGTAGTGTCTCTGTTCATCAATTGGCAATGTTATTTCAAAGTTCAGATCACTTGCAATTTCAAGTTCCAGAATGTTCAGATAAATCCGCACAGTCAAAACAAAATGCAATACATTCCTTCTCAATTCGTTTGCAGCAAAATAAGTCCATTCGGTTGCAGAGTACCTATGGCTTGGTACCCTTTTTCTCTTTGATCTCCTTGCTGTTTTCACTGTCACTTTGATCAGACTCTTCAGCTACTTCAGCAATTTTTGCAAGCACATCTGCAAATGGGTCTAGACTTTTTGAGGGCCACTGGTCTCCTCTCATAGTTTGCGTTTCAGGCACAACTGGTGCTGCAATGTTTTCTGTGCAAGCAGGAGTCAACTGACTTTGACTTGACTCTCCTGCACTTTCAACAGTCTTTGACGCACTTAGACTCTCACCAATTAGTGTAGGCTCTGAGACAGCCACTTGTTCAGTCCTCAAGGTCTGGCTAACCTGCACCCCTTCACTCACCAATTCTGACCTAAGAGGAACATACACTGTATCTTCAAGAGGACTTGGAACGTTACATGTATGGCTCACAAGAACCCAGTTTGGCAGAGCAGCACACTTCACAACTGTTGTAGTTACAAGAACAATATGATACGGCCATTTACATGCTTCTTCACCAGAACCCACTAACCAGGACTGAAGTTGCGACACTGCTGTTCCTGTGACAGTTGAGTTGTTGCTTTGTTGACCTGATGAGACAAAGAGCAAACCACATCAACTAATACTTTGCAATAATCCAGCCCTAAGTCATCTGTAATGTTCACAAGGGCATTTGCAGGCAAGACTGGCAGTCTCATGGTTCGCCCCATGAGAATCTCATGCAGGGTCAGTCCTGTCTTCCTGTCAGGAGTGCTACGCATGCTCAATAGAATAAGTGGCAATGAATCAGGCCATTTCAATTTTATAAAAGCACGCAACTTTGCCAGTCGAGATTTTAAAGTTCCATTCAGCTGCTCGACCAATCCAGATGCCTCTGGTCTGTAACAGAAGTGCAATCTTTGCTCAATTTGTAATGCTGCACACAACAACTTTATGATCTCATTGTTCAAATGAGAACCTCGATGTGATTCCAAAGAGGTCGGGAATCCGAACCTTGGGATCAATTCTCTTAAAAGCAGGTTTGAAACAGTGAGACTATCATTTCTGGCGAGTAGGATAAGCCTCTTTCCATTGTGAAAAGACACAGACTATCATCAATACATACATCAGTTCAATACATGCATGCATCTCAATGAAATCTAGTTGCATTCTGTTGAAAGGACATCCTGATCTACCTATGTGGCTCAGGTTAACCACAGTTCATTTCTACATTCATTCACCAAAGTGTTACACATCTGTGACACACTGCTTCTGCAACTAATCTGAATCTGGGGGTTGTACCATGCCTCATTGCGTCCCTGCCAAGGTGTAGCTAACAATGATAATACCTCACCACTGAAGGCAACAAACTGTTTGGCAACACTGCTTTTCCTTCATTTGAATCCCAAACATCACCCTCATCCCTCTGTACACAACCTGCTTTACTCCAACATCTGTGTTCCTCCTCAGTAACTTGTTCCTGTAAACTCTTAACCTCTTCCCAGATGTCAACAGCTGTCATCAAAAAACTTTGGTTTGTCTCATTGGTGCTGCTTCCATCACACCATTAAAGACGTGCAATGGAGTGCACATTAAAGACGTGCAATGGAGTGCACATTATCTGGCCACTTGATCAGCATAGGCATTGCACAACGAAATATAATCACTTGACTTTTGATGTGCTGCACATTTCACAACTGAAGTTTTTACTGGTAATTGTAATGCTTTCAATAACTGATATTATTTCACCATTTCAAATTGGTGTTCATAAAGCCTCTCTGGGACCACAAGTGTCTGAAGTTGTGAACCACGACTTCACCCGTACTATCAGTGAAAATGGGCACTTTGAGCTGTTCAGAAGCACAGCATGCTCTAGTAAGACCCACCAGTCCAGCTACTCGGGCTGAAATGACTCCTTGAAGCCATGAAGCTTCTATTTCCTCCTGAGACTGTGCAAACTGCATAACTAGCTCTCAGAGTTCCTTCATTGTCTCTCAAACAGGAGCCATCAACGAACATGACATTGTAAATTTCATCTAATTGTGTATTTTCAATATCAAGTCTAGGTTTGGTGCATAGTTCAGTCACATCGAGACAGTCATGTTCCACTTCACTTTCATCATTAACTATGTCAACATTCACAGGCAAAAGCGTTACATGATTCTGGGAAGTACATCTTTTGATATTATCATTTGGCAAACCAAGGATTGCTTACTCATAACAGGTCAAACAAACATTGGTCGAATATTGGGTTTTAGTTCGGGTCAAAAGGACCTCAACAGAGTGAGGCATGTAGAAGTTCAGGGGGTGACCCATGACAATGCCTTTGCACTGTCCAATGCTAATACCAGCCGCAGCCACAGCTTTCAAACAGCTGGGCAAAGCAGCAGCTATGGGATCCAGGGTAGCAGAAAAATAAGCCACTGGTCTGTTGACCCCTCCGTGTAACTGCATCAAAACAGAAAGTGCACAGCCATCACATTCCTGGCAAAACAATGAAAAACATTTATTTTAATCAGGTATTCCCAGAACTGGGATTCCGCACAGGCTTTCTATCAGCATGGAGAAAGCTTTCAGACGTGTTGTCAAATGGTAACAGATCAGACACCTCCTTGTGTGTCAATTTTTGTAATGGCTTGAAAATCATTGAAAAATTCGGGATCCTCTGGCAGCAGTAACCAACCATTCCCAAGAACATTCTGACATTGCTCTGTGTTACGGGTGGATTCATTTGCATGATTGCTGTAAATCCCTCTTGGGGGCACCTTTCTTGCTCCTTTCTCTATGTGATGACTCAAATATTTCACTTCTCTCTGACAATATTGTAATTTTGTGGGGGAAAATTTATGCCCATTATCTTCAAGATGGTTCAACAGAGCAGCAGTATCTCTCCTACAGGTTTCCTGTCTGTTTGATGTTACTATAAAATCATCTATGTACTGGACTAGGACTGAATGAAATGGCATGTTCAGGGACTCTAGATTATTTTTCAAGATCTGATTTAAAATGGATTGTGACTGTATACTATGAGGAGTACGACACCAGGAATATAAACAGCTTCTGAATTTAAACGAAAATAAGACCTGGCTCTCTTCTACACAAATCAATAACAGAGAACCATTCAGCTTGACAAGGGATCTGAAACTAAATCAAAGCAGGATTCAGTACCATAGGACAACAGGAACAACTATTACATTCATCCTCCTCAAATCTTGGACTACAGTACTTTCCATTGGACTTCCGCAGTCCCATAATATGATAATTATATAGGATTCCCATTACTTATCTCAAGACTTCCTGCTCATCAAAATTTTCAATCACAGGAGTGATTCTTGTAATCACTTCTGGGACCATGTTATACTGGGGAATCATGGGAAACAGTGCATTTGGCTTTATTGTTATTTTAACTGGCTCAACATGTCTGATGAGTCCAATATCTTTCATTGAAAATTCCCAAACCTTCACCATCAGTGTTCCTTGCAGCTCTTCAGGCAAATCATTAACTGTCAACACTGGGAATAAGGAAATACATTTCTTCAATTTTGCTGGATGTCTCATAATCACTATTTGTCTGGATTGCTATTTCATTGTGACTAGGACTAATGGAACAATTCAATTTGCACAATAGATCACAACCTAACCAACTCACAGGACTTGAGTCACAAACTACAAATTGGTGCAAATGCTCAAAGGACCCTATTTTAACTTGGATATGCTCTGTAATTAGGTTTGTTAAATGCTTATTTGCTACTCCTACCACTTGTACTCTCCTTCCTGACAAGGGCACGTTTGGCACTTCTGTGGTTCTGACAGCAGAAAGTGTTGCTCCAGTGTCAACCAGGAATGAAACCTCATGTCCTATAACATTGATATTTACATAGGGGCCACGCTGATCAATATCCAAGGATGCACCCAATACACATTCTTCTTCATCTGAACTATCATTGTTATATTTTTTGGAAACTTCATCATCACTGTAATCAATTAATGGGTATTGTGTGAGTAACTGAGTCACATTTGTGTTTACTCTCTGATCTATGTTTTCGTGAAGAACAATAACTTGTTGCTGTTGCTTTGGGGCTTAAGGAATCTGCACTTGCTGAGGGACATGAACCTGCTGGGGAAACTGCATCTGTTGTACTCCAGTAGGAACAGTCACATTTTGGATCTAAGACTTTGAATTCTCTGAATTTGAACTTGACTAATGTCCACAGTCTGAGCAACACCATCATTCAGCACCAAATTGTTTACATTATTGGTGGACTCTCCTTCTTCCAATGCCCGAAACTACCACAGCTTCTTTATTGACGGAACATCAACCACATTACCACTCTGATTTATCTGAACACCGCGTCCTTGACCTCTAAATTGAGACACATTGTTACCCTGCTGTTGCATACAGTGCATCTCACCAGTGTTCATCATTCCTTGCAGACTATGGGGGTGATTCTGATTCTGGCGGGCGGCGGAGGCCGCCCGCCAGAATTCCGCCCACCAAAATACCGCGCCGCGGTCAAAAGACCGCGGCGGGTATTTCAAGTTTTCCCCTGGGCTGGCGGGCGGCCGCCAAAAGGCCGCCCACCAGCCCAGGGGAAAACGACCTTCCCACGAGGATGCCGGCTCGTAATCGAGCCGGCGGAGTGGGAAGGTGCGACGGGTGCATTTGCACCCGTCGCGTATTTCACTGTCTGCCAAGCAGACAGTGAAATACTTGTAGGGGCCCTCTTATGGGGGCCCCTGCAGTGCCCATGCCAGTGGCATGGGCACTGCAGGGGCCCCCAGGGGCCCCGCGACCCCCCCTACCGCCATCCGGTTCCCGGCGGGCGGACCGCCGGGAACTGGATGGCGGTAGGGGGGGTCAGAATCCCCTCGGCGGCGCAGCTAGCTGCGCCGCCTTGGAGGATTCAACAGGGCAGCGGTACACTGGCGGGAGACCGCCAGTGTTGCCGGTCTGACCGCGGCTTTACCGCCGCGGTCAGAATGCCCTGCGGGGCACTGCCGGCCTGTCGGCGGTGCTCCCGCCGACCCTAGACCGCCGGGGTCAGAATCACCCCCTATGTGTTCCTGCTTGGGCAGCTTTAATTTGCATCACCATCACTTTCTCCTTCAACTTTTTCTGCTTCAATTAAATTTCATCACTACAGTATCTACCATGCTGCAGCAATTGGTTTATTCTGCCAACAAATCGAATGACTCTTGATCATGCCGCTATTTCAGGTTTCAATCCTTGCACGAATCTGAAAACAAAAGGACTCACGTCTTTCGGTTCAATAACCTCAGAACCACTATGCTTTTTGAATGCTTGCATCTCTTGTAATAAGCATGAATATATTCCTTTATGTCCTGTGCTGTCCTGTTAATCCTTTGCCAATCAACATATTCAGGGGAAACTCTATTCTTCAGGAATTCAGTACTATGTAGTACCCTTTCATCACCGCTTAAGATGGTTCCCCTATTACTCGATCACTCATCCTTTCACGAGCTGGCCAATTAGCACTCTGCTTGCACTGAACCCACAAATTGACTGTAACCACAATGCCAAATAAGGTATTCAAAGCTTCCCATAGGCATTTTGAAAGACTCACACACCTTTCTGTTTGTTTATACCACTCCTTCAATCTTGGGTACTGATTTGTGAATGACGATATGTTAGTTTTGCTCTACACAGTACATGGGCATAACCTCCACCTGATATCCCTCTCATGGGTAGAATCTTTATATTCTCATCAGCTTGACTTGCTCCAGCTGGAAGTAAATACTACTTTGCTTTCTTCTGATCTGTTCTCTTTGCCCATCGGCCTCCCCATTTATCTCTTGCTTCCCATGTTCGAATGCTCAGAATTCATTCTTTGATGTGCATTCTCATGCTGGGTGACCTCATGTTTGCAAAGTCTTTGAAACTAACTTCCAATCTGTAACTTTCCCATAAGGGTTTTGATTTATTTATTTCCACCTCATACTTCTCAGCCAATTCTTCTAATTTGTCATAAGTCAATCCTGCATGAATTGTGACATCATTACAGATGAAGTACAATTGTTCTATATTGTATGTATCCAATCTTTCTAGCTCAAGTGTTCCCTCAATTAATTCTTTTCATTCTAATTTTAATCTGGGCACATTCACTGTCCTATCTCTCTCTCTAAGGTCTCTTCTATTCTGCCACTATTGTTTACCGTACCTGTTGCTCCACTCAGACTGTCTAACCACTCAATCAATTTCTGTGCTGAAAATTCCTGCAAACTAATGCTTCCCTGTGTCATGTTCTGTGGAGTATTAGATGGAACCCTTGAAATGTGTTCTGGCAAGGACATGTGTGTAACTGGAGTTCCTGGGAGACATCTCACATCTATTATTGGACCTGTTCAATCTAACACCTGGTTGGGATCTGTAAATCGCATGGGTGTCATAGCTGGAACTGGCATAGCTAACCATTCCGTTTCTGAATTAGTACAGCATGTAAAATGGCTTCAGACACCGGATTTGGGGTCTGGAGGCTGCTCCCAGTATCACCTTGAGTGAATAGTGGGGCAACTGAACCTATGTTTATGGGGACTGTCAATGCTTCTGGTCCTGTCAAGTTTATCTGATTCTGAGGAATCATCATCCCAGCACTTTGGTCTGTTAATACTGTACTGTAAATTTGTCCCGATTGGTTAGGGCAATATTTGGAGTTGTCGGTACTGGAGAAAACATGGGCATTGTCTGTCTCTAATTAAATTTTTGCACAGTTGCTGTCACGTTAGGGGTTGATTCCATCTGAATCACTTTTGCACTTGGCATTACCTATTTACAACTGGGCTTTTAATTGTAATTTTCTGTGCTGTACTAACAACTGTAACTCCTGCATAGGTTGCAGACACATGTGTCACTGAGCTGACAGAGGTACTCGAGACTACTTGATCGGACTTTGTGAAACTGGAGCTGTTGCACAGTTGGGAATACGTTCTGAACTGCTCTCACCACTGTATGATATGGCGGGATGATTGATTAAAAGCTGATTTATAAACTCGTCTTCTGAATCACTGTCATGTGCAGCTGTCTTTTTACCCTCATCTGCTGTAGGCTCTGTCTTGTCTGGCTGCTTCTTTTTCATTTTAGTTTTCGTACTACCATCCCCTTCTTCTGTTATAGCTGGATACATTTTTACTACCTCCAGCATATCTGATCTCCAAATTTTCTGTTCCGCAGCCCATCTAGCTTCTGCCAATGTCTGTTCTGCCCTCCTCATTTTATTATCAAATCTCAGTGTTTCTTTCGGTCTTGCAACTAGTTCCTAAATATCAAGTGCTTCAAATTGTGTGGGTCTCGGAGGAGGCTTTAGTTCACACAATACTGTTCTCAAAATGTTTACATTCCTCAAATTAAAGGTTCTGTAACATGGAAAAGCTAATGAACTCTCCTTCTCTGTAATTTTATACCATTGTTTAATGCAAATGCATGCCAAAACTCTTCTTGCTCCTATGACCTCGTATGCTGGTGTTCCCTCGGGCAGTGTTGACTCACCCTCCCTAACTGGAATAAACACATCTCTTCTCAGCGTGCTTCTTAAAGCTTTGAAAAATTTCATTTGTACACAATTTCAATCAACTAATTTGAATTCTTAAGAAACCAGGAAGTAATGTAATCCTTTTCACAAGCTGTCCTCAAACAATACCAATGCAGTGCTGTCCACCAATACAGGCACAGCTTTCTCACTAACAGACCAATCCCTGGGTGGACGAAATTACGTCACACTCACTTCACTCAGCGGCTGCAAATCACTATGCAACTGTCTCTAACACAACTCGTGCATACACTAAATGCAAAATATTGCGAGCACCAGAAAAACCAAAAAGCTCTCTGCTCATTACGTGTAGGACTGAAACGCTTTCAAAGTTGTACGGATCACACATCCAACTGTAGATTTTGCAATTAAGACTTGATCAGCAATTCTCACCCTGGTTGATATGGATCCTCCACGTACACTCAGGATTCACCTAATACCAACCAGCAACTCACACTCACTCAGGTAAAACTACTGGTATTGTCAATGGCGCCTCATGACTAATACCTCACTGCAGACAATAAATTTACCAACTGTCTCCATACACTTGTGTGTTACCCCGGGGTCTTAGGCCATGACGGACCCATCAACAACAGCATGGACATTTTTTAGCACAAAGCACCACAATCACTTTGAGTACGACAACTCCACAACCACCTCACAACATCACACTTTTAGAAAAAGAACCGCAAGCACAAAACCATACTCATACACATACAGTAACACTTGTAACACAATGCTGGAACTGCTTCAACCTCTCAACTAACCTTAGAGCAACTCACAATGTGGGCAGACTTTTGAAATATAACTAATCATCATTCCAACAACAGAATTACCAATCCTGATGCTGAACAAAATCACAGTTACCCCTCAAAAGGGACATCACCATGACTCTGCTACTGAACATTTGCTAATCCATTTTCTCCACCCAGGGAGGATTCAAAAACACTTTTCCTTGAGGTTGATGGGATTTTTGGACCCAGTGAGGAGTATGGTTAAATGTATACAATCATTCCAATCTCAATCATTACAACAAGAAATTTAAACACCATGACCAATGTGGCCATGGAAACAAAACTTCAATCTGTGAAAAGTTTCAAAGCATTATTATAATCACAGAGTCAAAATAACGTAAATTGGGCACAAAATTAGATTACAAATATAAAGAAAAAACATAGACTGACCAAATTTGTGAAACAATTTTAATCTGCTCAATATTAGCACAAATAAGCATTCCAAAAGGACTACACATGCTACCAATGAAACCATTTACGCAGCAGAAACAGATTTCAAATAATTTGTTGAGGACATTAGTCAAGCAAATGTCACACATCAATATATCTAATTGGATCGACAAGATATGTGGCAACCTACTACTATCGCAAATTAGGGCAATCTTGTATGGGGATTGACTAACATGTGGCAAAAAGAAAAAGAGGACAAAAAATAATTTAGAAAAATCATCTATCACAGGCTAAGTTAGTCCAACTATAAAAATAGGCAGGTGTTAAAATACTAACTCAATAAACAAAGAACAAGGGGGACAATTAACAGTGCAATTGAATATAAGTCTCATGTGATCAGCAGAAAAATTAACAGTTCAAGAGTAAAGTGGGAGTAACACTAGACAAGAATCAAGAGAGGACTGACTGAAGCTTAGAGTGTCTGCTACTATTCTAAAAGATGTAAAATAATCTCCAGCTCTCGATGTACCATGTTTAAGGTCAGTGTGGGAAGACCTCCACATAAAACAACATGACACTTTACTATTCATGTGAAACAACCTGATTGGAAAATTTCCTGCATTAATATTGACATTAATAAAACACACATAAGATACAAACTTATGAATTCATCTTTAATAATATATCACAAAATAAGCAAAGACTTTTTAATATTTAATTCAAACGTTGTTAGCACATTACATAAAATATAAGAGATGTGCATTTATTTTTCTGCATGCATATAATTTTAAACTCATAAATCAGCACAAATCATATTCATTTCTACTCATAATAATGAATTCTAATGATTACTATATTTCAACATTATTAAATCAGGGTAGAATTTTTATCAGTTCTGGTAGGCACAATTTCTGCCATGGTAGACACAATGTCCACCAGAATTGAACAAGTGCACTTGTTAGTGCAGCCATATAATTTGAGCTTTCAAATGAAAATATATAAGTTGCCTAGTGCTGACCTCTGTTCCATTAAAGCATTACTAAAATGTACGTTCCAACAACACAACTCAATCAAAACCTTAGTAAGGGCTCATTCTTGTACATTTTAAAAGTAAAATGGATAGTACATTGTAAATCAATTTTCTCCAAAAGATATTCAGGCTGGTAAATTTAGGTATGGTGTTCTTGCACCTGGAAAATCGAGGTGCTAGTACATTCGTCCATTTCTGATTGGGCAGAACAGCATCCCACATAGGAATCCCACTCTGCCTAACTTGTAATGGGCCTAAATGATTAAAATGCATCAAGCAATGCACATGCCGTTCCCTGTCTACCTCTTCCGTCTGAAACAAATATGATGTGATTGGAAATCTCTTACGTATAACTCCTTGCCCACTACGATGAAATGAAATAAATGTGTGCTATCAAAATACCATGAATAGAGTTTTTAAAATTACATACATCACTTGTATAAATGTCCTTGGGGTAACATGACCCAAGGAACTATTCCAACGTATCTTATCTGCACAACCAGAGAGCCTTAATCAGTATCCATTACTAGTATTCTTAAAAACATTATGTGGGCCCGGCTTTAGTGTAAAGCGGTTACTATATTCCTACTCAGTTCTAATAATGTTTTTAATCAAGGCATCCAAGTGATTTTTTACTGGAACATTCAGTAGATGTCTGAAATGGTTGTGATTTAAAAGTAAAATTAAATAATAAAATGCCAATTCTGAGAAACTGATTCACCTAACTGTTTAATGGAAATTGTCATGTAGTATTTTGTATTTAGTATGTAGTAGAACACCAATGAATAGCATCTCTTCAACTTTTTACCAAGTTGGAAATGCATTAACCTTAAAAATGGATTCTCTTTGTTGCGTTTTTATTTAATGTTTGCATGGACTCTTTTCCCTTCACACACTTCCCTCAACCCTTTGTGTCATGGATGACTATATACTGCAGCAAACACCACATCCTACTGTCTTTTTCCTCATCATTCTCCTCTTTTCTGCCTAGTCCTCTATTTGGAGAGAAGGAACACTCCACCAACTTTTTCTTTTACTCATTTATTAAAGTTAGTTTATTTTCTCCCTCATGGGTCTTTTTTTCTACTTGTTTTCGTGGAGATCCACCTTTGCACACACTAATCCCTCTTCTCTATCTTTTCCCTACACTACCTTCCTCTACACTATCAGGCTATTGCCAGGTACAGTCTGAAATAACAATCTCGGCAATCCCCATATTTGTCAGGACCGGACATAGGTGTAGTGAGCGACATAGACTGTGCAAATGCTCTAATGACCTGGATACAACTTGCATTAACCCTCTAGCCAGGCATGGCCAGAGGTTATAAACAAAGGAGTCGTAGAATGCACGTGGTCTTAAGCCCAGACCACACCCAAGTGGCCAGTGTCGTAATTAGCACCGTGCATCATGCAATGTATAGGCCCTACTACAATTGGGAACAAGGGGGACTACCTCTAGGTGTCCACCCCTCACTGAGTGTTCCACGCTCCACATGTGCTCTGCTCCGCTGCCACACCTGAATTTGCATGCCTGCATGAGCTCCATTGCTGTGGCCTACTTCCTCACTGCCATGACCACCATCGAGCCAGGAAGTCTGACTTGCTTTGCTCCCACTCTGCCTGCAATCAGGGGTCCCTCTGCGTCTCTACCCTGCTTTGGCTGTCATCTCAGGTAAAGGCTGCCTGCCTTTCACAAGCCCTCCAGCAAGATGCATGACCACGTGCTGACACGTGGCCCCACCCAGCAGCAACTGAATACCACTGCGGGTACAGGACACAGCCAAAGCACGGAGGCAGTACTCGCCCGGACCAGACACAGTAAATCAAGGCAAGTGAGCACAAAGGAGGGTGAGGAGAGAAAAAGCAAAAAGAGGAGCACATATAAGTGGTGACATACAATAAGGGAAAAGACACTCACAAAGACAGAAAGAAAAAAATATATATGTATAATAATAAACAAATAGAAGGAAGTATACTGAGGGGCCAACACCACGTCACCCATGCAAACCCAACAACATGAACTATAGAGACTGGCACACTAAGAACCCCTATGAGAGGACACATCGCAGAGCACGATCACTGCTTTCTAATTCAGCCACAGTTCCCTAGTGCCAACACCATGGAAAATGATGCAAATACACACCTGCCACAAGCCAACACCAAGGCGAAGCCCTACACCAGCACATGTTTGTTGGAGTCATGCAACCATTCAGTGAATTGGGACACAGCCACTGCTGTGCCCCACTGGCACATATGGCTACAGAAGCTAGACAACTATTTTGTGGCAACCAGAGAAATTGATGGGACCATCAAAAGCTTACTGCTACTTCATTATGTGGGGTATGAAATCTATAAACTGTTCATAAATCTGCCTAACGCAGGCACCGCAAATGATTACGAGGCAGCAGTGATAGCCCTCAATGCCCATTTTGACCCCCAGTTGAACCCCGACTTTGAACAGTTCACGCTATTCCAAGCATGCCAGCATAAAGGGGAATCAATTGACATGTTCTATGAGCCACTTCGAGAACTGGCTAGTACGTGCATGGCTAACAACCAGATCGAAGAGATAAGGGCACAACTGATCCAAGGCTGTCGCAGCAAGATGTTGAGGGGCCTCATCCTACATCAACCCAGCATTAGCCTAGACAATATCCTTATTGTGGCCAGGTCACCTGACCTCTCAGCCACAATAGTCTCAGAGATAGATCTGGCCATCACTTAAGCACCTGAGAAAACACCTGCTATAAAGGTAGAGCATTCTGATGCCATGACCAAGAAAGGAAGGTCCAACAAACCACAAACATTGGCCGGCGCCACACCGCGGCTGCACTGTGAGTACTGTGGCAGGGAGGAACATCCCCAAACGAATACCCCACCCAAGTATGCACTTGCTTCAACTGTGGAAGAGTCAACCAATTTTGGTCCGTGTGTTGAGGACAACGGAACAGAGGAGCAAGAGGAAGACGGGTACCCACCAAGTCTGTGCAACATATATCGCTAACTGAACCTGAACCAAGTGGAATGAGTAGGCGCCACACCATGGCTGCAGTGTGGGTACTATGGCAGGGAATAACATCCCCAAATGAATACCCCACCCAAGTACGCACTTGCTTCAACTGTGCAAGAGTCAACCACTTTGGGTCTGTGTGTTGAGGACAACGGAACAGAGAACCAAGAGGAAGACGGGTACCTACCAAGTCTGTGCAACATCTATCGCTGACTGAACCCGAACCAAGTGGAATGAGCAGGCACCCGGCAAAATATCAACAACCAGATGGTAGTTCCCCATCAGACAATGAAGTAGAAGTATTCCTCATTTCATTCGCAAATGAGCTAAAGAAACACCGAAGACCACAGCCTATGTGAATGATAGAAATAGCTGGCTGTGAAGTCAAAGCCCTCATCAATACAAGGGTGCCTGTCAATGTGATGGGCATCCAACAATACCACCACCTCAAACTAACACCGATGTTATCACCTTTGCATACCAAGATATTCACATATGGCAGCCAGATGCCACTGCATGAGAGTATGCGTGAAATTCAATCACCAAGAGGTTGGCACAACATTCCACGTGGTTGACAGGGAGGCCAACACCCTGCTAGGAAGCTATGCAGCTGAAGATCTTGGGCTTGTCTCATTCGTGAATAATGTAAAGTCCAGCCAAACAGACAAACTGCTACAGCAATTCCTCAGTCTCTTCAACAGCCTCAAAGCTACTCCAGTCAAGCTGCACATAGATGAGACTGTCAAGCCAATAGCCCTCCTACATTGACAAGTGCCATTCTATCTGCGACCACTGGTTGAAGAAGAGCTTGAGCAACTGGAGAGCATGGGAGTGATAGAGAAGGTTTTGGGGCCCACGTCTTGGGCCTCCCCCATGGTCATAGCGTAAAAACTCAAACACCCCAGCAAGATGTGCTTATGCATTAACATGCGGCTAGCCAACAGAGGAATCAGATGAGAGAGGCACCCCACACCAACCATGCACAACATTATCGCCAATCTAAACAGAGCACGATGGTTCTCTAAATGAGACTTGAATTCAGGATACCATCAGCTGCTCCTGTCAGAAGAGAGCTGGTGCATTACAATATTTCCATCCCACATAGGGCTACCCTGATACAAAAGACTAAGCTTAGGAATCTACTCAGTGGCCGAAGTATTTCAATCTGCCATTATAGAAACCATCTTGGGCCTCCAGGGGGTTATGAATATTAGCGACAACATCCTGATCTTCTCAGCGACAGCAGAAGACCACCATAAGCAACCTAGGGCAGTACTGAAATGCCGTGGGAACATGGATTACATAAGGAGAAGTGCTCATTGTTTCAAAACTCAATCGAGTTCTTCAGTTATGTATTTAACCAAGGCAGTGTGCAAGTAGATCCAAGGAAATATCAAGCCATTAAACAAGCCCCAGCACCATCTGCAATGTTGGAGGTCCACAACTTCCTTGGAATGCAGTTCTGACCAAACTGGCAGGCGCCCTGCAGCAGGGATCATGGTGCCACTTCCTCCAAGATGACTGGCACTGGCAAGAGGAAGAGAGAGAGACTCATACAAGTATGGAAAATCCGTGATCAACTCAGCACCACTCCTGATGGCCTCATACTGCATGGCCACTGACTGGTGATCCCTGGTAGCCTCCAACAATGCATGTCGCTGCTAGCACAGGGAGGACACCAAGGTACGGCAGAAGGAAAATCACACCTTCCTGCACTTAAATAATCATTCATGGCAGTTTTGTTTTTTCTATTAATGCTGCAGAATGCGGCACACTTAGAAAAAGCAAAAACAAGGATAAATGAAAGCATTTCTCCTCGTTGCGCCATGCTAACACCACCCATGGAGTGACGTTAGTTTTTTGTGCTGCCACAGGCTTACAGATTCTTGTAAATCTGGGGCTGTGTCAAAAGCAATGGGTGTTGCAGTGGAACGCCCACAGCAACTCCAATTGCACACCCCTCTGCTGCAGAAAACTGCACTGGGAGGCATATTCACAAGGCGGAGTTAAGCCACAAAAAGTGGCTTAGCGATGTCTTGTAAATGTGCATAATAAACTGCACCAACGGAGCGTCACACAAAGTGACTCTCCTGTGGTGCTATGGGACTTGTAAATACACCACATGGAATCTTACTTTGAAAAGAGAGTTCATTGCTTCAATGGCCTGGAAAACTCACCAGGCCATTCACTTTTCTGATTTCCGAGTAGATTGAGGATCATTGGCACCCATACATTTTAAAATAGAGGACCAGTTATATAAATTATTGAATTAGAATGGTACTGACTTCCCCACTACTCGGGTAAGGGGATCAAAGGCTCACACCCCATCTATAGAATGGACTCCACACTTAATGACTTTGATAATTTGATACCAAAGGATAATGTTGTAGGAGCAGGAGAAAGCACGATTAAAGAAAATGTATTTACACATCTTTCTAAACAGATTCCACTATGCCTCCAAAACATTGATCTAGCTTGTGAAGGGTCCCACTTGAATTTTACCTTGCTGCATTGCCTTATTTACCCATCCTGTGCACACTCGGGCACAGCATGTCTTGACCCATATGGCTTTCCATTGTTTAAACTGTAGAGGCAGATTCATGTGCCAACAGCTGCCATTTTGTAAATATGCTCATCATTTGGCTATTAAGCTCTGGAGGTGGAGGCAAGTATCATATCCCCAAATATAATTTATCTTCAGCATCTACATCATTTACTAATTACATATTTTGTACTAATCTTTTTATTTGCTCTTAAAGTATAATATAACATACAAAGAGACAAAATACCATTCACAGGCAAGTACAATAGCATGGATGAGGTATGGCATTTACACAGTTTTCCTTCTAGGGGGCATATTTATACTATTTTTGCACCGAATTTGCTTCATTTTTGTTTACACAAATACGGTGCAAACTTAACTCCATATTTATATTTTGATGCTAGACACATCTAGCGACAAAATATTGGAGTTTACAACATTTTTTTATGGTGAACCTACCTTTCATCAATGAGATGATAGGTAGATGTTCCCATCTAAAAAATGGTGCCATTCCCATAGCCCCATATTTATCCCCCATACTAAAATGACACACAGGTGGGAGGAGGGGCTAAACAATGGTGCAAAGCTTGCTTTGCACCATGACCTGTGGACCAATTTCCATGGTTATATACACCATGGAGTGGGTCCACAGGTGCCCACCCTAAACCCCAGGAACATCACCACGCACACCAAAGGGAGTCCAGAGGATGGGGGACCCCATCCCGGATAAGTATAGGTAAGTATTTTTTGTTTTTGATATAAAGTGCCATAGGGGGCCATAACAAGGGGCCCTTGCATGGTCCTGGGTGCAATGGCAATGCCCAGGGGACACTGGTCCCCTGTGCTGGCCATTGGGGTGGTGGGCATGACTCCTGTCTCTTATATGACAGGAATCATGTGTTATGGATGGTTGTGTGTCAGGAAATGACGCTAGGCTGGTTTGAGGCATTTTTTTTGCCTCTAACCAGCTTAGTGTCATTTTTTGATGCTCAGCCTCCATCTCCTCTCCTGCCACTCCCTCCCGGCTAGCATAATGTTAGTTGACGCTAGCCCAAGCTTAGCGCCGGCTTGCGCTATTACATTAATATGGCACCCGGCTGGCGCTCAGGAATGACACAAGCCGGTGCTAAACGTTTTGGTGCAAAACTAAAAAAAAAATTGGGCCTAGATTTGCTAACGCCTTGTATCATTTAAATTGAACTTATTTTCTACTTTGTATTTGTTTACTTATGAAACACTTTTGTCTTGGGCTTCTCCTCTATTATTTAGCCTTGAATCATTCCCAGTTGTATTGCTATCTCAGTGTGGAACCTAAAAGGTCTCAGATCCAGTATTTAATATGAGCCAGTGATTGCAGGTGTGGACCACCGTCATTTATTTTGGCAGACCAGTACTTATGTATTCTGCATCAGACATTTCTAGAGAACACAAGAGTTAGATAAAGAGACAGAGAAAGTCTTATAGTGGATTTAAGAGGCAAGCAGTGGTTTAAAGATCACACAGACTTGATATTCAGTGGGTTACATTTATTTTCACTGGCCATGCTCTGATGAGCAGAGCTTTGGGCACCGGCACTTTTTGTTTCACAAATTAAGCACTGCTCAGAGCAAGTTTTTGTAAGAGCCTAGGTTTTCTAACTGTTTCCGTCAAGTTTACAACTTGAGGCCATATGTACTAAACTTTTTTGCAGATCCAAAGACTCCAACACTGATTCGCAAAAGTTATTTTTGATGTACAAAACCTATTGTAGGAGTCAGTAAAGTTTTACTGACTCCTAAAATAGGTTCACAAATAGTTACCAAATCTCAAATTGGAAGGGGGCTGTTGTAGTACCCCTTCCAAATTGCTATTTGGTACCATATGCACCAATAGTTTGCCTAGGACTGATGGGAAGGAGGGGAGTCTTAAGAGTAAGCACAAATTTTAGAAAGCCCAGATGTACACGTATTGCCTGAGTCATGTAATGATACCCTAGAGGGGAGAAATGCTTGATATGTATGGGGACAAAATAGATGGGTTTGGTTGGTAACTCTGTCAGGGAAACCACATAGAATAGACACCAGTAACATCTATTATACTCACACTCTCGACCATGGGTGACAAGTGACACATTGAGACCTTAGGAAGTGGAAACATATGTACCATTCCTCTTCATAGCAATTGGTAGAGAAATGCCAGGATTTGCTGAGGACTAGGTGAGGGGAAATGTACATGCTCGGACCTGTTTCATAGTTGTACTTTTGGTGCAGGGTACTGACAGAGAAGGCCAACAGGTGCAATGGGAGAGGGTAGCAGCCAGAAGAGGTTCTAGCTGGGCATGGCCCACACAATTTTGTTATTGAATGTATGTCATTTGTATTTGTTGCTTGATTTGCTTGCATGCACATTGACAGAAATGTAACAAACATTCTGTTTGCTAAATAAATCTGCATGTTATCAATCATTATTAGGGAAAAACTTTGAATAGATGTTATTTCTCAACCATAAATAAACAGTTGTGTTTCACAGTCTAGCTCTGAAAAAAATGTATCAATGGTTTGTGACGGAGATTCCAGGTTGCAAAACCATTGAAAAGTTACCAACTCCGAAGTCAGGTGGTAAGTCATTTGTAGTAGGGAAGCTGTCCCTTTTCGACCCCTTCCCCTCTACAGAATGGGTTGGCAGTTTCAGGGGAAGAAAGCAGTGGTCCACAGTCAACTCTCACTGAAACTTTAAACAAGCATTTGCAATGTAATAGATCTTGAATTTTCTTGATTTAGAGCTATTGGTGTTGTAAATTCAGAGCTGTACTTTTCCTGCCAAATAAAGTGGTCAGCCCTGTCTCATGATTTCATCTTTTCCTGACATGTTTTGGTAGTCACTGGCAGCTACTGACATCAGAAATCACAAGCCAGACGAGACGATGCACTACCTCGAGTTGTGTAAACGTCTGAACAGAAATTAGAAAATAAGGCTGGGAAAGTATTTTATTTTTATTTTAACAGAATGAAAAGTATTGCAAGCCCTCACATTTAAAAAAAGCTCTAATTAAGTTAACAATAGAAGAGCAGCCTGAGAAGATTTATGTCCCCAATAAAGAAGATAAGCAATGGCCTGTGTGCAATGTCCTGAGTGCTGGCAGAGAAGGGCCCTGAAGAGAGATACTCTGCAAGGCTAAGCAAGTTTCATATCAATGCTTCTTGTTTTAGCTACATTTTACCAGAAAGGGCATATTGTGGCTTTCGTGAGCAGTGAGCTAAATGACCAGGTGTTTCTTTGGTAAAATAAGCTTATTTTAGGAGCCAAAGGTAAACAAGGACAGCACTAGAATAAAACCAAAACAAATATCAGCAACATGGGAGGAGGTGGGAAGAACAGAATGCTGCAATGAAACAGGCAGCTACCAGCCTAAAACACCCACAGTGAAAGGGGAGCACCAAAGAAATAACACAAATAGTCTGTTTCAGCAACAGATAAAGAAACCAAAGTGGAATAATACAGTAGTTGGTCACTGCTCTGAAACTGAAAAAAAGGGAGAAAAAGGCAGAACTGACCACTAGCGGGCAAGAATTTTTAAAGCTCACTGCAACCAACAAATGAAATCACTTTAAGACATAAGAAGTATACTAAAAGTATACACAAGGTCAAACGCTTACGCTCAACCTAAAAATGAAAACTTTTTTTCAAAGAAACAGTCCCTTTCTTTTAAGCTCCTTTCTTTTCAGCCTCCTTCAACAAAACAATTTTTCATTTTTCCAAATGCAAAGAGAAGGATGATAGTCTGTTGACCATTGCAGGCCACCAACCCAGTCTTTGAAGGCAATTTTATTGCAACCTGCCTAGTTTGTATTCATTAGCATGTGACCCACTATGATTCCTTAATTTGCGAGCTGACTAATTAGTGCATAGGTCAGCTCACAAAATACATTTCTGTAATCAGAAGTTTAGTTCATCTGTCCCATGGTTCCTTCGTTTTTCCCCAGTTATCATGGGTGGGTGAAATCACTAAATATATTTTTCAAAACATTTTGTGAAATTCTGCCAAAATTACAATAAATTATATAAAATTATGTGAAAGGTACTTGGCCAGTATTTTGCATGAAAATTGAATGAGAGGTATATCTCACATTTAAAAGGCAAAGCGATAGGGCGAGGAGACGAGTGCCTACTATTCACACAAAATAAATATTGTGCTCAAGCCATTCTCCTGTAAGCAAAAATCACACAAAATTTTGCACCCATGAAACTCAGGAAAATTTTGTTTATGTGAAATCTTTCAAAATTTCACAAAATTCACATAACATTAATTTTGCGAGATATGACCCATGTAAAATACTTTTGGCCAAGCTTATTCTGCTACATACCAGTTGATCCATTATCATCCATATGTGTTTTGTTTGTGAAACTGGGTAATTTAGATTAATCATGCAGTATTCTTTTCTCCAATTCCCTCCTAAGGGCCTTCCACTTAAATCCTGTTTCTGTGCCCGACCTCCGTCCAATATTTTAGTTGGGGTATATCCACAAATAATATATATACATGATGATCATAATCATTTGATTTGTAGAGCACAAAATCAAACCTCTTTATGGACGTATACGATGGGGGACCCAAAAGAAAAAATGTTTAGTGCAGCTGAGAGCAGTTTATCACGTCAGTGCTGTGTGTGGTGTTTAGTTTTAGCCTGTGTATAATAGTGGTGCATAAAATGTGCATTTTTTAATGAAATGCACACATTTTTTGTGAAGCTGCACGTAGTCTATGAAATACATTGCACCTTTATTTCGAGTAATTTTTCTCTGTGAGAGTGTTCCTTACACAGGAATGTTGCATGACAGCATGGCTTGAGAAGAAAATGTCCAGTGTACATTAGGCAAAAATAATTAAAAATTTTGTGCAATGCAAGATGGCAAACATTTTACACATTTGGTGTAAATTAATATTTTAAAAAGATGTGAGATTATACTGGTGAAACACAAATTTCAGACAGGCCCAGATATTACCGCAAGTGGACTGTGCCCAAATCTTAGGACTCTGAAATACGCTCATACTTGCACTGTTAGCCAGTAGTTTTTTCAGCGAGCATAGCAGTGATGCAATCTTACTCTGATGTGTTCCCATATGCTCAGGCTGCTGAATTTTGGGACATTTGTATTTTAATGCTCTCCTATGTTGCACCCTCTAAAAGAAAAGTTCAGTAGTCTAAATTAGGTCCCATGATCGCCCTCTCGATGGAGGCTCTGCGGTGCTCAAAGCGGAGAGTTTTTAGCAAATGCACTGTGATAATATCATATCGTCATGGGAGTAAGCAATAGTGACGTTCTCATGTTTGTCATCAACATGGTGGTTGGGGGGTGTAATTTGATCAAATATCTACTTGTTCATGGGATGGAATGCTTTGTAAATCTATTTTTCCTGCAAAAGTCCATGTGTCCGTTTTGGTGCCATTCACTGAGGTGAGAAATGAGGACAGCTAACTTTATATAGCAGCTCTGATAATAGCCTCTCTGATTGTGCCAGGATTTATATGATGTAAAGGTGCAATTCTAACAAGGCTCTGATTTTGCCACCTTTCCAAAAATTTACTCACATAGGCAGGAAGTATGCAGAAATGGTCATTCAAGGACAGGAATGTCTTGTGCGTCTTACACACCTACAAATTTACATGCTTAAGGGTATTCATCAACTCCTCTCTAATTTTGTCCAACAATAGAAAGGGTAGAAATTTACTTCCGACAAGGGCATAAAAAAAACTTTTTTCTAAAACATTTTAGAGGGTGGGCAAAATGGGGCTGAAGGAAATGTGAATTTGCAGTCTCTCAGAGCTTAGCCTGAGCAAATATAGCTATATATGGGTAGCTCATACTGGTTTCATCAGATTCCCTGTCGTTGATATTTTTTTAAATACTGGTATGAAAAATGTTTTACTATAGGTAAGAAAATACCTCTTTTTGCATGATCATTCCGAAAGTTTAGGACTGATGCTGCTAGTTTTTCGACCCTGGAGTTCACTGAGTCCCGCTACCCATATCTCAGTCAGTGCTCTTCTGTACTACCAATCAGCATAAGTTAACTTACTTATAAGTTCCTAGTAAATGGCACCAGGAGTAACTATGGTCTGTACGTTAAAGTTTCCCTCTGGGGCTGAAGCACTTATTGGTAGAGCAGTTTTAAACTGCCAAATCTAGTTTACCCTTTAAAATAATGACTAAGTTCAAACCTCCCTTTTTACCACATATACATAGTGGCATAATAAAACTGGAGAGGAGCCCCCTGTAAAGAACAGGAAGGGGGCCCCCTCCAGATTCACTCAGGCCAGGTGCTGTGCTTAGGGGGCACGCTGGAGCTTGGAAGCCCCCCGCACTGCGGGGGCTGTGTGGGCCTTTGTTATGCCACTCAGTCACCCCTACAGCAGGATTATCAAGTCCAAGGGCAGGGTGCTGTATTTTATAAAGTGGAACCTTTATTTCATATGTCCTAACCGCCAAACCGCCAAATTATCCTTTTTGCTGTGGATTGGCTAGCAGCCTCATAGGCAAGTACTAGGTTATACACTGGCAACTCAGCTGTTCTAACTCCTGAATAAGACTACTAAAGTTTGTACTTCAGGGTCAAAACAATTGCTACAATAAACCCAACTTGATGCTGCGGTCTAACATAATATAATTTTTGGGTAAAAGCAACTTTTCGAAAGCTGCCACTCTGTTGCCCAGGTTTTACAGTGGCCACTCACAAATTCTGACTACAAGATAGCATTCTGCCCTCCTGGGGGAAGTGTGGAATACTCTAAGGAAAGGAAACAATAGGGATCTGCCAC
The DNA here is from genome assembly GCF_031143425.1 of Pleurodeles waltl. Taxonomy (NCBI): domain Eukaryota; kingdom Metazoa; phylum Chordata; class Amphibia; order Caudata; family Salamandridae; genus Pleurodeles; species Pleurodeles waltl. Next base: position 957,530,452 of record NC_090444.1, read on the forward strand.
TGAAAGAGGTGTCACCTCCCTGGTAGGAAGTCATATGGGGGTGAGCCCAAAAGCCAAGCTTCAGAGGGGAAGCGGAAGCTACCTTTGAAGGGCAAATGGTGGACATACATGAAGGGGGCTGCTCCTTTGTTCTGGGAGACCATTTGGCATCATTGACATAGAGGGTAATTCCTTTGTCAAACCAATTTTCACATGGGCATGTAGCCCTCAGGTACCCACATCTTTAGGGTGGGCTACCATGCTCCACAAAGGAGAGAGGAGTTCTGGCATCTTGGGTGGTGGCAGAGCAATGCATCCTGGCATAGGAAGATGCTGCACATTGCAGGAAGTCGTCATCATGCAGGAGGGGACCCAGTAGCCCATTCCTTAGTAACCACTGAATCCCCTATGGCATTTTCTGGGAATAAATATACCACCCCTGGCACCCAGACCTCAGATCACGTGTGTGCTAGAGAGAGAGCCAAAGATGGACTGCCCTGCTGTTCCCATGACCTGGCAAAGAGAGGCTGCACCAAATGACTGTACCTGCTGCTCCTCCCATGCTCAGAGAACTGTCAACCTCTGAGCCCCAGACAGGAGAGGTGAACTCTAAAAGTCAGTTGGCTGTCTCCATGTTGCAGCTCCAGGGCCACAAAAGCTGAGGAAGTCTACCTTGGCTGATCAGTAGCCACACTCACTTGATCACCAATGACTGCCAATGTGCAGCCTGGGAAACTGAGTCACGATGCTCACAAGTAGCATCCAAGTCTGACAGACCAGAGAGAGTAATTTGAGCATAGTTTGGTTGCCCAAGAAGTATACTAGCCATCACCAAAGGGAATCGCTGTTAATCGCTGTTCTCGTTGTGACTGGAGACAAGTAGTCAGTTAGTAACTGGACTTGTGCTTGACCCATGAGGTCTTTGAGAGACATCAGTACTGGTGACCAAAGTTGCCTCACCAAGACTGTGGACTGAGAAGTAGATGCAGGAAGCCCACCATTGACTGCACAGCACTCTCACCATCTTCAGTATCCCTTGCATCGGGACCACTCCATTGATATCTATTGTGGTTTTCCCACAAAGCCTGGAACTGGACTTGAGTCTGCTCTGGTGACAAGGTAACTGTTCTACAGATTCATACTGGCTCCTTCGACCTGCTCCTTGCTAGAGTGGTCACCCAAAGTGGTCCAGAGTATCCAAATGCAACTTTACAACAGTTTTACAAAGCTTCTGCTAAGCTCAGTAGTTGTCAATGCTTTATTTAAATTTTGAGTGAAAAACAGTGATTACGTTTTACTCAAAAATCTATATCTCCGGAACCCTCCAGTGGATTTTGATAGTTTTGGTGTCTAACAATTCATAAAAATAAGATCTATGTTTATAAATTGGTGCCAGATTTGTTCATGTTGTGTGACTTTATTTGATTGTTTTGGTACTTTTAAATGCTTTACACTTGTTCCTTAGTTTAAGCCTGACTGTTTGAAGCTACAGCTACCCATGGTTGAGCTCAAAGTTTTACAAATGAGCCCGACTGGACCGAAGATGGTATTGTGAGTATATTACATCAGAAAGTCATACAACCACACCATATAAATTCACACATTCCTCACATCTTAAGGAAATAGTAACTAAAATTTCACAATTGTTTTATGTAACATTTTTCAAGTTGCAGATTTTTTGTGTACAGTTTTTCTTGAAAGCAGACAATTGCAATTTTTGCTTTTAGGCTCTGTCATGTTTTACACATAATCAGGGACCTTCCTAGGAGCATTACAGGTAGCTATCAATTGTTATATTGTGCAAAGCTGTGTATACATTTCTAAACTGGAACGTCTGTCAGTAATGCAAGGTGAGCTCATAGCTAACTGCACCGCCTCTGAGCACTCGTCCTAATAATAAAAGTTTTGCATTAATTAACCACATTTAAGACTCATCTTATACATCTGTATACAAATCTTACCTTAGTTTAAACTATTCCTTTTTCACAGTTCCATGTTGTGATAGTGTGAACTGTCAGCCAAAAGGTTTGTGCTACAGTTTGCTAATGAACAAACTCATGGCGTATTTGATCATTTTCTGAAACCAATCTGCAAAGCTTCAACTCAGGGAGATGATTTTGAAAAATGCTCTAACAAATGTGTTGTGCTTTTAATATTTCTATGTGTGATACAAACAACAAATATATAATTGAGTATGCTGATATTCCAGTCCAGCATT